>NC_064758.1:22658512-25506012 GCF_011397635.1 Epinephelus fuscoguttatus | reverse complement strand
AACCTTTTACTTTCATCATCATTAGTCTATGCTTCACAGGCTGCAGCTGCAAGAATTAGCAAAGAAAACAGCAGACTGTTCAAACACCCCATGCGCGCGCGCGCGCACACACACACACACACACACACACACACACACACTGCGGGCTCCAGAAGTAAAAGAATCAGGTGAAGGCTGACATACACACACACATTCACACCCTTAGGGCATATCTTTGTGCAGCTTTTGTAAAACCGAGACTTAGCCGAGTTCTGCTGAGTGGTCAAATCAGATATCGGCCAGGTCGACTGAAAAAAATGTTGAAGAAGTTTTGCTATGGTGTGTGTGCTTTCATCAGCCCTATGAGAGTGAAACCAATACCTTCTACTTTGTGAATTACTGACCAAATTGTGGCTGTAGCACAGAGTTTAAATGCTGAGGAATGTGGCACGGAGGCTGAGTGAAATTCTTAGCCTTGTTTTTTATTTTTATTTTAACATATTGTTTAATCTGTCACCAGCCAAGAAAAGTATAAAGAATCTTTTTCAGCATTTAACTTATTTAGTGTACTATATCGAAGCGTTGCTAATGATACCCAACTGTACCTATAGTTAATGTCATAAATCTTAGCTTGTTTCATTTTCCCTAAACCTGTCCTGACGTTCTCCTATAATGTGTTGTTTGTCTTGGCACAGGCTTGTGTCTACGTGTGTACTGCTCCTACTGAGCTATCCAGCTGAAACAAAGTCAAGGGGGGGGCAAGAAAGCAAGCGGCTTGGATGCTCAGCACAGAACCTGCTCTCCAAACACTTTAAGGACCATATATTCACTCTCCGAGTGGATATCGGGTTCCCTTTGCCTTCCTCTTTTGTGCCGCCATCTCGGGATCTACTCGTGTATCGCTGCAGGCAGTTTCTTGGTAGGAGAGATCAGAGGCAGGCCAGAGTCATCAATCCCCATCACTGAGGTCTGTGCATCTCAGCGGCTCAGGGAATGACTGCTTCTTGTGCGAGCCGTAATGATGATGGAGTT
Source organism: Epinephelus fuscoguttatus (assembly GCF_011397635.1). Classification (NCBI taxonomy): domain Eukaryota; kingdom Metazoa; phylum Chordata; class Actinopteri; order Perciformes; family Serranidae; genus Epinephelus; species Epinephelus fuscoguttatus. Next base: position 25,505,001 of record NC_064758.1, on the reverse strand, counting down.
TTCTTAATTGAATGTGAGTTGAATGATTTTGTACTCACAGTTCTGATAACAGGTGCAGTCGGTGGAAGGCTCTGGGCTGGATCTCACTGATGTTGTTCATGCTCAGATCCCTAGAGAGAGAAAAAGGGGGAGCATCAGGATCAAAGTATCAATCAATGTATACCTTATCAATGTTCTGTCAAAGGTTCTCTGGACATGTACACGGTTTTCACATGATGATCAGTCATTGGGAGTGGGGAGTAGTGCGCAGAGAGAGGTTAGAGGGTTAGGTAGAGAGGTTGGAGGACAAGAGGGAGGAGAGGGAGATGTAGAAGAGAAATTTTCCCCAATGAATCATTGTTGGGCAGCTGTAATTTCCTCCTCGTCCCAGTGACTCTTTCTCTTTTCCAGATGTCTCACTCTACCTTCTCTCAGATCTGACCCCTCAGTCTCCCTCCGTATCTATCTCTCTCTCTCTCCTCTTCTTCTTCTTTTTTCCTCCTCAGGTTTCTCAGGAGACCACCTCCTTCCCTCTTTGTTCATGGCTGTAACATAGACACACTCCATTTCTCTGCTTCTCTGACACACAGTCTGACGTGAGAGGGTGTGCTGGAGGGTGAGTGTTGACGCAGCTGCGTTGCGGTCAAAGAGGGAGAGGCGCAGGATGCTCAAATACATGCATGCTCACACACACGTAACCTACTTTTTTAACACTTGGGATGGTATGAGGACAGCTTTTGTGTCAGCCTCTGGTAGAAAACATACATAACCCTGTGGCCCCAGTCATGTAAGGTCATCACTTTGATAAACACAATGAAAGCAAGAAGGTGCTACGTCACCCCTTCTTTGCTTTCACAGCCCTTGGGGTCTCGCATGAGTCTTCAAGAGCAAGGCTTGCATGTGCGTGTGTGTCTGTGTGTGTGTATGACACTAACCATTGCTCATAAAGCCAGACCACCGGGCTAGCAAGTGTAAACTGTGCTCTCAGAAGCCCTTTGCAGTTGGGAGTTTTGACACACTGGCTGTTTGTTTGTCAAGTCAGCCAAGCTGACGGGGGGCTGGATGGATCTATCCACAGGCGTGATCTATATTCAGCTTCGGGGGCGATGTGGAAAAAACACTGCATGGCAATATTCTGGTTCAACAGTGTGGGGATTTGAGCAGCCTGTCATATTTTAGCAGTCGTGACAAGACAATTCAGTACACCAGCAGTCTGGTATCCTGTCAAGGATAACATTTCACATCAGGCGGTGGTCAGGATGTGGAGTCCCACTGTCACTTTGGGTGAGGAGGTGTGTTCTCACCATGTGATGAGCTTGCAGCTTTAACTGTGTTCTTTTGCTTTGAGGTTTTGCAGATCAGATCATTAGGATATGAAGCCTTTTCACAGCCTCTGCTGACACTGAATATTTTCCTTGTGAAAGCATAATAATGGCATGTTAGTATCCCATCATGGGAATTTCCTGTTACACATGCCCCCTCCCGGGAGGTCTGACTGCAGGGAGAGGGGTTCAAGGTGTTACTCGGGGACACGTAGGCAGGGTGGATGCTTTCGTTCGGTGTTGAGGGGAAAAAGGGTTGATTCTCTACTTGCTTTAGTCTGTCACAGAACAACGTAGGGTGTAATCACAAGTTTCATTACGATATTATACCCATATTTTGGACAACAATACGATATATGGTGATGTCACAAAGTCTGCCGTGATATGATTTCGATTTGATTCACTTCAGGGGCCTGCAAACATACAAGATGATATCACAAAAAACCCCTCAGTCTTTTCCTTGTCTGCTTTCCGCTGCCTGCCTGACGCTAAGCCGCTAACACTGTTCGAATAGGGCGTATCTTAAAAATGACGGTATGTGTATGTTTTCATTTTACATCAATGATGTTGAATTGTTGATAATTGAATTGATATAATCCAGATCGATTTATCACGACACCCCTATTACTGATATTAAAGTCTTTGAATGTTTTGACGAGCCTCTCCCTGTATCATCTGCAGCTTGTGTTCTCCTAGGCCACCACAAACACAGGGGTGATATTAGACTCATTTATGCTGCTGAGAGTGGTTATGCGTGCTGGCAGCTGGATGTGGTAATGCACCATAAAAGGTAGCAATGGGCCAATAAAAGAGGAGAAGAAGAAGGCCGCGAGCCAGAGTAAATGATGCAGGTGTCCAAACATTCAGAGAAGGCTTTGCAAATATTTTAGGAGGTACAGGCCTTTAAAACAATCCCTCATCCTACCGACTGAGTTACACGGAGACTCCAGAGGTACACTTTTTGTCTTATTTCACAGGTGCTTTATTCTGTCATTCCAATTCTTCATGAGGTTGTCATATTTCAATTATTTCACGTCACTGTTTTCTGTTTCTGTTTTAATTAGTGCTTTTCAAAAGTACCAATGCATTGGAGCCCTGGGGGGGACCAGGTCAAAAACACCTAATCCTGCCAATGCAGTTTTAAGAGATGGAACTATTTATTGAGTTCATGTTTTCCATAGGTCCTAATTTAAAGTACCGTGCACATTTGTGGGGAGTAGGGCACTCTGTTAGTCATTTTAAAGGAGAAAGACACTAACGACTGTCAATACTGCGCTTCCTTAAATAAGATGATGTTCAACTGTAACAACCCTTAATATTGATTATCAGGGTTTTTTTCAGATAACATTAATTACACAATTAATAATGTTTGGAGAAGAATAAGTCAACATTTTGCTGTGGTGGTTGTTTATTCATGAGGACCTCAGTTTGTTGTTCTTGTATTATAAATATATTGGTAAGATAAGAGTTGGTGATACGCACAGTGCGGTTTGGTGTGAAACACTGTATGTAGCCATATTTGCTTAAAATAAAAATTAAACTAGACATTTTTAAATATTATAGCATCATTATTTTGCCATAGACACGTTTCATCTTTTAACAGTTTATATTGAAAATCACAGTTACAAATTAATGACACATTTAAAATGTTTTAAGTTCACATCAGCTCCTTGAAATGTAATACAGCGCAAGTAATTACTTTTCCTAATAAGCACCGAGTAGAACAATTCAGTAAATGTAAGCAAGTGAACAAATAATGAGTAATTTATTACTTATTCCCCAGCGCTGTTGCTAGCCTACCAACTAAAGTACTTTGGTGATGTCATGTGAATTATAAACTTCTTGTTTGTCCCATTTTTGGCACAATCTGCTCAGGCTCCAGGCGGTAATTTGGGGAATGAATGCAACAAGTGTAATGCACTACTGCTTGATTAAAGTCAGAGGTAAATATAAGTGATAACAAAGTTGCCATGGAGATGACACAGCCAGCAGTAATGGCAAACCAATTGACATAATCAAGACTGGGTGACATCACATATAAGCACACGATCACCTCACAGGGCCTCGTGAACAATACAGATACACACCTTAATCCTATTCATTGTCTGTGTACTAATATTCTTCTGAGAAAAATATTTATTGGAACATTCTGAGGGGATCATTAAAGCATAGCAACACACACACACACACACACACACACACACACACACACACACACAAGCACACACATAAACACACACACATCACCCAGCTTCTGGGGATGCGCCCACGAATGGAGACAACTCTCCATTATCTGGTCCTGATTAAAGAAGCCATAAACAAACGTTGTGTGAAGTCCATAACAGCGGCCTCACTCAGACAGAATAAACATGCAGCAATGGAGAGAGAAAATGTTTAAAAATAAAGACACACAGTGGTGAGTCATGGGGAAAGGTTGAATGCAGCTCAGCTCCACTGTGCTCTCCAACGAGCTCATTGGGAAGCCGGAGAGAGAGAGAGACATTTCTGCTGTGCAGGCCAAGGCCTCCGCTGACAACTTGACGTATCGTTGGAAGGCGCTGCGCTATGGCTTGTTTTTAAAATCAAATAACAGCTGTGGCTTTTTTAAACCATGATAATTATGATTGATGACTACCACATGTGCATTGTGTCGGCTGGCGCTGTGACGTGCAGATATTTTGAGCGCAAATAAACGGCCGCAAAAGAAATGAGAAAGAGAGCGCTTAAAGATTTCGCAGGCTCCGCAGCGTATGGGAGTTTCACAATTAGAATTGGGGTTTCTGTGTCCCCGTTTTATGGGCACCTCTAATGTGTGTGTGTGTGTGTGTGTGTGTGAGAGAGAGAGAGGGAGACCGAGTGCAAGTGTGTGTGTCAGTATCTGTGTCTGTGTGTGCACTACAATATTTTTTCCATTTATAGGTGACTGCGGTGTGTGTGGTAAGATGTCTGTCGCTCATTTTCACACCCCTATTGTTTTCCAGGGAGCCTGCAGATGTGGTGGGTACAGTCCCTGGTCGCGCTTTTACCACATCATACATGAACGCTGCCGGGGCATGGAAACAGATTGCCGTTTGGGTCTGTTTGTGTGTGTGTGTGTGTGTGTGAGGGACAGACTGGAAGTTCATGTGGTTTCTTTTCTTTATTTTTCATGCAAGTATTCAGCAGGGAACTGTCCTGCCCTATCTTGGCCATCGCGGCGTCAAGAAGTCAGCCTGATATTACACGCAGGACAACATATCTCTCAACCGCCAGAGGCACACAGGCCATCTCATCCCCTCAGATCTCTGTCTGCTGCTGAATGACGAACTAAAGACTCCTTGGCAGTATTAGGAGCAGAGGATGCAGACATGGAGACCCATGCTCATCCCTCAACAAACACACTCCCAAATGTGCCTCTTAACTGTTCTTTTTATCCCCTCTCCACTCTGAACCTGCAGAATGACTGACAAAGCCCCCAGTGATCTCCTTCTGTTTCCCTGGGGAGGAATTACATTTTCATGTGTGTGCATGTAATTTTGTGTGTTTAAGCACAGTAGCGTCTGCGAAAATTGCAGCCTGTTTTGCAGCAATTGGAGGAGTTAGAAGATATGGACATTTTTCCATTCCTATTCCCTCCATCGTTCCGTGATTTGCCGATACACAATGTGCTCTGATAGATCGTTTATTCTTTCCCCTCCAAAGTGTGTGTACGCTTGTGTGCATGTGAATGTAAGAGAGAAAGGTTTGGCATGGGAAGAAAGGTAAAGCACTGGATATTTGACTGCTTTATGCTGTGATTGATAGAGTAACCAAGGCAGGGAGCTTGTCTTAAGGGGGGAACGGAAGCATGAAGAAACAGAGGTACATTTCCATTCATCAGCCTTGGCCCTCTCTCTCTTATGCCACTCTATCGCTCACACTCACTCTTTCTCTCCCCATCTCTGCTTCAAATTTCAACTGGAGCATGGGGTTACACAGTCCAGTAGTTACAATAATGCGATTCATCATATTTCCTCTCCGCCGTCAACAGAACTACTGAAGTATGTTATCGGCTGTGTGATCAAAGGCAGCGTGTGCGTGTGGGTGTGAATGTGCCCCTAGCTCTGTTGTAGCCAGTTGCAAACTGGAAGCGTTTCTGACAAGAGTTGGTTGATTTAGCTCAAAACAACTGGCCACATCATATGAAAAAACACCGCTGTTTGTGTTCAGAGACGTACACACACACACCCACGCTAAATACACAGGCACTTGTACACACTCCAGGCTCCGGGTGGCTTTTGTGGGGTGGATGCCGGACCACCCTGGTGAGTGAATATACCCACAGAGTGGGGCAGATGTGATCAGTAGTCAGGTGTCTGTTTTTATCATCAATGGTGAAATGTGTCAGTCAGACAAAGCAGTACGGGAGCAGGCTGAGGAGAGATGACTTGATACATTTCACTTTGGAGAATTCCATTGTCTCAAAGTTTAAAAAAACTTCTATGGAAAAAGTTTCTGGCATGTCGCTCAAGCATAAAATTGCATGCAGGTACGGCACATAACAATGCAGCACAAGCATGTAAACAACCAGGCTTACATTGCTGCCCTTGAGAGGGATGTTTTTTCATGACTCTCCCTCTCTCTCTTACACACACAAAATCACTTCACAACAGCCGTACCCTGAGGTCTTCCCTCTCACTTCCTCCTCAGCTCTCTTTCTTCTTGCCTCCCTGCCAATCCCTTTCTCACTCACTCAGGTGGAGACTCTTACCAAACAAACAGCCAATAATGGCAGTAAGCCCTACACCTTTGAAGGCGGCTTATCTGTGAGGAACATTAGAGTAATAGATCTTTAGTAAAAATCAACAACCAGAGCCGTGCCCAGAGGGCAGGAGTTCTGCATTAGCTGTGCTTGAGCCACACCTTGGCTGTCTTTTACAGTAACTATGACAGTAATGTCTTCAGTCGGATTCAGCCAGTCTGATCCTCTCCGCTTAGTGCTTTGAAACAGTTAAGGCCACGATGAAAGAGGATCTTTTATTCCACACAATGCAACTGGTAGTCAATGCTCGGGCGCCGCCTTAAAGAGGGCCTAAATGGTTGTGTGCATTAGTGTGTATGTGTGTGGATCTGTGTGAGGGAGAGGAGAATGTGTGTGCGTACTGTGTGTGAGGGTGAGGTCTAAGTGTGTTAGCTTTTTTCTGTCTGAATAGACTGACTGCTTTGGCATTCAGTTTCTCTCGTGGTCACACATGAGCTTGCACACACACATGCACGCACACACACACACACACACACACACACACACACACACACAAAGAGTCAGGAAGGAGGGTACAATGCTGTCCTCCCCTCCTCCTTCCTCTAAAGATGTGCTTTTTTTTTCTCCCTCTCTCCCAGACTTCCTGGGAGGGGTACACTGCCCTTTGTGTCCGAAGGCACTCTCTCTTTATCTTTCCCTCTCTTATTCTCTTTTTCCCTCATTCACGGGGCACAAAGAGCGAGGGAGAGGGCGAGGAGAAGTCTTTCACCTGGACAAGGAGGGCCACGGGGAGGACTCGGCTACAAAAGAGCAGAGAAACGGGGAGGGAGGGCGGAGGAGAAGAGAGGAGATAACGAGACAGAAAAGGGAGATGCTCGTCTGTGTTTTTGTGTTCCCATGTTTTGTGCTCTTTTCCGCTCGCTGCGGTTTAGGGGAGAATGACAGGCGGATGTCTGGGTGGAGAGAGCGGCTGTTTAGTCTGAGGCCATGTCATGGGAAACATATTCATGCCCTCTGGGACTTATTCATACCCTGGTATACCGCACACACACATATACACGTGCACGTACACACTTTATGTCCGCTCCTTGTCCTCCCACACACACCCTGTCATGAGACGGAGAAGGGGGGGAGGTGAAAGGTCAAGCACTTCAGTAATGGAACAGGAAGTGTTGGAACAGTCGGCACTACACAACATACAACTGCCTCCAACATGTGGACAGGACTGACAGGCAGCTGTTGTGGGTAGGACATAGCTTTGGAAGGCAGAAAGGCATTCAGGCCCTGCCCTAGTCCACAAATCTGTTGTTTTGGCATGTATATTTTGTCTGGCTTTCATATATGTTTGTTACATGACGTGCTGCACAGCCTATTTTGTTTCCTCCTCAATCGAAGCGAACAGTTAATGCCACATGGGGGAAATGTTTCATGAGCACAGGACAACCCCTTGCCACTGAAATCTGTTGAAGTAATGGCAAAGATGTGTGGAAAGGGGTTACAAATTTCACCACTTTTCCACACATCCTGAAAAGGTATCTCTTACAGAGGTGTCCTTTCCTGCAAGCTGATTCAAGGCAGATTCTCAGCAGTGGCTACAACAGTAAATGAAACCCGATGAGTATTAGTGTCAGGCTCTATTATGACTTCATTTGGTTGAATGGCAGAAACAGGAGGACACTGGATCTAGTTAGAAGACTGCTCAAATCCACTCCTGGCTCACCCCTCTTTTTACTGCTACGCTCACAGATCTATGATCAGCTCATCTGCTCCATATATTTAACAGTACCCACGGATAGCATCAAGACCTGAACTTAGATCAGCACTTGATGAAATCTTACCCCATACCAATGAGGACATGTGGCTGCTGTTGGTTTAAAGAGATTTAGTTTGGCCTCTTGCCATGCATGTAAAAAGTCCAGATTTCCTCTTTTGCTCCTTCTCAGACATGTAATAGAGACGTGAGTGAGTCTGGCTGCAGTTGCAGAGGCTCTGCAGTGGCAGAATTCCCTCCAGCCTCCCTCTACGGCAGATGGAAAATACACCTGTGAAGTCCAGTCTTAGCAAGAATTATACTATTGCATTATACCATCACAGTGACCCGACCTCTGTTTCTGTACTCAGATCAGTCTACCTAACTAAATTAAGAGTCCTGAGGAGTCATCTTTCCTTACTTCATTCATCTCTCCACCTTCTGTTTTCTACATCCCCTCTTCCACTTTGCTGGACATTCCTGTGCAGAACCCCCATTTGGCTACGCTCTATGTATGTGTGTGTGCCCTGAGGTGTGTGCACATGTGTGCGACATTTAAGTGTGTCTGTGATTGCTTCTTTGTTCCCTTTAGCTAACTCCCTTCCCAGTGGTCCATTCTCCCGACCTAATCCCTGCTAGCATCGCTGTATCAGCACTGCTCTGTAGGATGCTTTGATGCTGCGCAGGGGGATTGGATGGGGCATTAACCATCATTAAGTCAGTATGTGAATGTGAGCGTGTGTGCATACATCCATGCTTGTGCAACGTCTTTGGTTGTGTGTAATGTGAACACGGGGGTCTTGTGGGTACGTGCATGTGTGTGTACGAGTGTGTATATTGTTGGAAAGGGCATTAAGTATCATTAGCTCTTACTAGTCATCACCTGCACACTGCCAGCCCCACATGAGCCACTTTAGTCAGCAGGCCTGGCCAGCGATCACACAGATAGGCAGACAGAGACAGACAGACCCATGTTGAGGTACGGGGGAACTTGGAGAGCTACGTCCTACACACTCTTGTAAACATTCTCCTTTTTGGCTAGAGCTCACGATTTTTGTCATTTGCTCTCCACTGTCTATGACCGCGAATGTTTTGGTGCGGTGGTCTGTGCCATTGATGACATCCCGACATGTGGACAGAGAACTCTTTTCACTATATTACTGATCCTTTCTGTTCCATCATCACTTAAATTTCTTCGTTATTTGTTGCAGTCGTATCTTGCTAGAATTATGCTACACTGGCCCCACGATCTCCGGTGGTATTGCTTAGTTTCGTCGGTATCCGAAAGCTTTCAGAAAACGTGCTCAAGTACGAACAAAATGAACACAGAGTACGAACAGAGGCATACGTCTGCCTCCATATACCTATTTAGTGTGGAGTATATATGTAGTTACTAATCAAAAGTTATCTTAAAGGAATACCTCACACCCCAAATGAACCCTTTACTTGCCTGATATCAGACAGAATTTTTAACTCCTTACACTCTGTTTCCATCTTCAGTCTGACATTGCCTCCACTCTAACCGCTGTCCGTGGAGGAGAGGGATAGGATTTTCCCTAATCAAACATTAGAGACCAACGTATTAACCTGAATCCAATCACATTAGCCCTGTTTCCACCAAACACTTTTGGTAGGGTACCTTTGGAACCAAAAGTAATACAGACATGGTACCTAGACCCTAGCGTTTCCACTGCAAACAGTTCAACTCAGCCCTGAGCAGAGTGACCGTCCGCTATTAATCAATCAATGGACTGCAGTGTTCTTAGCTCCACCTTTCAGCATCAGATCTGTGTGCTAGGTACCCCAACCGAAGGGGTGACCAAAAATGGGGACGGTACAAAACAGTTTCATCGGGTTACCCTAACCATCCACAACTTTTTACAGTGGAAACGGAGAAAAGCGTACTGAACCGTACCGTACTGCTTGGTGGAAACGTGGCTATTGTAAGTCCATGCCATGGCAACGTACCTGTTGTGCTGGGGTTTTTAGAGTGGAGCAGAGCGAAGTTAAACAAACTACAATGTAAGGCAATTTTGAGAAGACGTCAATTTAGAATTGCATCAGTCGCAGCATCTGTCTTGTTGTTATTACTCCTCATTGGTTCTGGCGCAACGCTTGTCAGCAGCTTAAAAATGGCATCCCAACCCTTGCGCTGATAGCTTATCGAGTCCCCCGCTGCACTCATTGGTCAACTCAGAAATCATTGTTTCATGTCACAATGCCAGACCCTGGACCCTGGCAATCCCTTTACTTTAATTCATCAATAATTTTCTCCATTTTTGGATTATTTGTTCACCTTTTCTTGCACCAAAGCAACATGGAGTGAGTAACTGATATACAAGTGGTCATTTTGGAGGTTAAGTATTCTTTTAGGGTAATATATAATTGATAACTTTAATAACTTTCACTGGTTTGGTTTCTCTTAGACTTTGCAGGAGCCTGATCTAAAATTTGTCAAGCAGCAATAGCAGAAGATCTAAAGCAAACTGCAAGCTGCGTCTTCTTCTTGTAGCAGGAAACCAAAAACTTTCGAATGCCTTAGGACTCACACACACTGACACAAATGACAGCTCGCAAAGTCACAGGTCATAGATGCACATGTGTGTATGCATGTACACACACCAGAACAGTTAGGGACATTTGTCGTGGCCTGGCCTGGGATTAGACAATGCCTTCTCTGTAGTGGAAAAGAGAGGGCTGGTGCACTTGCACAGATTCATGCACGCTCGGACACTCACACACACAAACATTCCCATGGATTCCCAGGGTTGGAAAGGGGCTGAATAGGAATCTGGGCCATGCAAGCATTCTGAATCCTCTCAGTCAGAAGCAGCCCTTCACCCCTCGATCACACGTCACACGGAGCACATTCCTAGCCCCCGTGTCATACTTGCGTCACCCTGCTATCACACGAAACATACAGATTTACATATTCAGTCGGCTGGCACAGGTCTGACCCCGACAAATACCGACCACAGTTGTGTTCAGTCCATATGCAGGCTCTTGTGCATATACACTCCAAACTCATTCTCCACTTTACTTCCCCGATCTCCACCTCCTCCACCCTGGTTCCCTTTAAGATCTTGTGTCGTGATTGCTTTCTGCTTCTTTCTAAAGGACAGGATATGGAGCGGTGGAGCACACTATGGCCTCTGTGTCTTCTCCGCCTGCCGCTCCCGAGGGAATTGTCATTGTTTCCATTGTTGTCCTCTACCTGCCTACCTGCCGTCTGTCCCTGAGCGACATTTAAAAGCCTCCCAGGTTGCTCTCAGGAAACCACAAACCACTGCACTATCCAGTGCTGACTGCCTATCCCTTCTCTCCAACACCCTTCTGGCATAAATATCACTTGTGTAGCAGGCCGCAGTGGCTTTATCTGCTGGTGCTCAGCACCGGGCCTCCAAGGAATCTAGAGCGGAGGAATCAACACTTCAAGGCGAGCACTTTAAGTTTGCAGGAAGGAAGGAAGAGGCAAGTGAAGGGATGGAGAGAGGAAATGCTTTGTGCAGAAAATTCCTCCTAAGGAACTTTTTTTTAAAGGGGCAGTTCACCCCAAAATCAAACATATTTATCTTCCTCTTACCTGTAGTGATATTGATCAGTCTAGATTGGTTTGGTGTGAGTTGCTGAGTGTCAGAGATATCCGTCGTAGAGATGTCTGCCTTCCCACGAAGTAGTTTGGTAGAAAGAAAATAGATCCAACATGAAACTGATCACAATAAGGTCTGTGGATTATCTTGAGTAACCTGGTCATGATTTCTGGGAGGAGACATTGCTGTTGGGTAATAAAAATGTATTTTTTCAGCACTTTGAGCACCACAAATCGAGTGCTATTTAGTTCCATTATATTTGAGAGAAGACAGACATCCCCACGGCCGATATCTCCAACATCCGGCAACTCACATTGCAACAATCTACACTGACAAATAGAATTACAAGTAGAGAAAAAAAATATGTAATTTGGATTTTGGTGTAAACTGTCCCTTTCGAACACAACAGATCAACTATGTCACTGTTTTCTGTATAATGCCTGTAAGTCTCTTCCCCAGCTCTGATCACAGCTGCTAGTTAGTTGGCTTGTAGCCAAAGCACCTCCTCCCCCAGCCACACACACATACACACACACCTTGAAAACATTTACCATTTGGCTTAGGTACACACCCTTCACTTCTCTCACTCTGCTGCCCGGAGCTATATGCGTTCATTTTGAATTTTTTGCACATCAGTGATCATAAATTCACACTTAGCCCTGCATGACCAGCTTCAACACCTGCTTTGAAGGCGCATACACTCAAGCACTTAATGTACGGATTCTTGTTCTGTCTAAAGGAGGAGGCCAGAGGAAACAGGTGAGGAAAGGAGAATAGGTGGGAGGAGGAAAGATAGACAGAGAGGAGGAGAAGGAGGGCAATGTAGTTGGGGCAGGGGGGCTACCATAGACGTCTGGAGCCAGGACACTGATGCTGGAGCTGATAGCTGCTGTATAGAGAACCTTCCACTGACAGCACACACACACACAAACACACACACAGTTCTTTTTTCTGCAATTCTCCTATTTTTGTTCATTTTTCCTGTCAAATTCTCCGCCCCCTCTGTCCCTTACATTTCTCTCTTGCTCTCAGACATGATGTTTACAGAGTGACCCCCGGTCGCTCGTGATAGGAATCATTCCACCAACATAATGGCTAAATGACACGCACACGACTGTTACAGTCATGGCCACCGTACAGGGGCAGTATGTTGTCCCCTGTGTGTACAGTATGTGTGTGTCTGTGTGTGCGTAACTAAGACTGGGTCTGCAAAATCTGCCAATACATGATTCTCTGTCACCAATTTTCTAATCTTCACCTTCCTCCTCGTCAGTTTTCACCCCTTTTTCTTCATCTCCCCTCTCCCCATTTTTCCTTACACTCTTGCTTCACCTCCACTTGCTAGAAAAAAAAAAAATCCCTCAGCAGTCTGGGTGGTCTTCACAGACACACACACACACACACACACACACACACACACACACACACACACACACACACACACACAGGCGTGCACTCACACACTCCTTGGTTTTCCTCTGTCTGGTAATGCACTAGCTGTGGTTTCCTGGCCTCGGCCAAAACACCGTTAGAAGTTCACCGCACTCACCGCTACCACAAAGCATCACCTAATCGCTGCTCAACTCCAGTCACAGAGCAGCCTCAGACCCACACACTCTTTTCCTCTCTCACACACATGCACACACTGATGACCACTGAAGGAAGTGCGAGAGGTGTGAACATCAGCACCTGACAACCTTAGAAACCATGTATGTGCAGTATACCTCACCGGCCAGATCATGAACACATGAATTATTTTGATATCATAACTTAGTGTGAATATATAAACTCGCCTATCAGGGGTCAGCTGATTCATTTGCTCCCAGCTATTATTTGTGACAGACGAGCTACTTATCGTGTCACTGTGAAGCCATCCCTTACGACACATTACCTCGCTTGCAGCCACACATATAACATCACCGATCTTCGATGTACATACTGTACACAGTGTTCTCAAACGCAACACACATTAACACACATGCACACACATGCGCACAGACACACACCCTTGGGCACTGTCTTTCCTCTCTAATCTGATATCAAAGAGAATGGTCTTTCAAAGCATCTCACATGACAGCTCATTTCATGTGTTGCCCAGGGAAACGATTATTGTCATAAATCTCTACCCACTCTGCTCTGCAGTTGCTCGCAGCACCTTTGACTCCGAATAGTTAAATTCCATTGCAGAGTCAACCTGTGCTCGCCTCAGTGCCGTAATACTGTTGTTTTTGTTGATTAGCAGTCTGTTATGTATCTGCCTATGTGCAGCGGGGTCGTCCAAATGTGCAAATAAACTCTACGAAATGGAGTGAATCACGCATAGCCTGGATTGCCCTCTCGGCCACTATAGCATGAACAGTTGCGCTCACTTTGAAGAGGTCTCCGATGACACGGGTGAATGATGTCATATACTTTCACAGCGTTGTGTGGATGTGGTTTGTAATGTGGACTGTTCCCAAGCAAATCCCTGTGACCTCGGCAGCCTACAGTATGTGCTGGGAGGCTAATCCAGCCTCCTCAGCACAGTGGGGCGTGCTGGACACTTCAACAGATCCTGGTGGGGATTGGACCAGCTCTCCGCTGTTGTAACCTTTTATACTCCAGGACGAAATGAGAAACTGTAGCCTGCTGTGCTGGCTTCTTCTGGGTAATGTGTGTGTGTGTGTGTGTGTGTGTGTGTGTGTGTGTGTGTGTGTGTGTGTGTGTGAGCATGTGGGCAGGGTTAGGAAGGGGAGGTTGTTTTGTTTGTGTTTGATGATTTTTATCAGCGCGGCAAAAGAGAAATCTGTGATTCTCTTATCTTCTATCTTAATTTGTTGCGGCATCTCTCCTGCTGTCTCACATTCCCCCTTCCTCTCCCCTCTGCAGTAATGCGTATATGTGTGTGTGTCACTGTGTGTGTGGGCGTGTGCGGTTGGTCTCTGAGTTTATTTATCTTATTCTAAATCAGCCCTCAAACTCACTAATTGGTCCAGTTCCACTGTTAGGTAACGAGGGGAAATGAGCAATTACTCTTGTGTTTGTAGGGAATGAGTGTGTTGTGTGTGTATCTGTGTTTGTAGGTGTGTGTGTGTGTGTGTGTGTGTGTGCATGGCTGTAGAGAGAAGAAGTTAAGAGCAGCGTAGACTTTCACAAAGGGAGTCTCAGGTCATCACTGTTTTTATTTTAGAGGAAGACTGAGAGGTTCATCACTCTCCATCTCCGATTCATCTCTCCTTGTATGAGTATATGCAATGTGCTGGCTTAGTTGTCTGACATGCCTCAGTGTTGGGCCAACCGTCTGATGTTCTCACAGGTAGATTGATTCCTGGATGGAGTTAGAGACCGTATTTCACCTTCATAAACTCTACATGTGTTTTAACTCTCAGACAAGCTCGGTGAAATCTGGCCGTCGCGAGCTCCCATGACAGCTGAGGAGTCGGGCATCACTCAAGTGGTCTTTTATGTGTCTCTTTTAGAGTCGTTTGCTACATAAGCTGTTGATCTTTCCTCCCTCCCTCTAAATTCTGTCCTTGCACTCATGTAATACTTGTAGAGCCCCTAGTGAGCAACTGCTCTATCACACCCTGTTTCCTGGATTTGACTTGTATCAGTTCAATATCACTTATCACAAAGTGTCTTTAATCTGTCTCTAGAGGCTTGCGCAGTGAAGCAATCTGAAAAGATCTGGCTTTAAGCCACAGCAGGGTGGTGTAAGAGACTGCTCTGATCTACTGTCCTTACATAATATAAGTAAAATTTCTGGTGATGATGTGAGCTTGAATCATAGAAATAGAATAAGAGTAGAACGGACACTGAAGTGTTTGTTGTGGTTATTTGTAGGGTTTTATCTGACTCTGAATTACATTAGTCAAATCAGATTCAGCTGTTCAATTTGAATATCTGACAATTTGTTCCTTTTTTCCATAGTTTGAACGGGGTTCAGCAGGACGTTCAATGTGCAAGTGACATTTACATAATGTAGTAGCCAAGCTAACTATGCTAACAACGAATCAAAAATGTGCAACAGCAGCTTTTGCAAACACCAGATATCAGAGTGTATCATATTAGATTGCTGTGAGCTGTAAATTCAACACCTCTACACAGAAGGCACAAGATAACATTATCACGGAGCCTTACAAGGCAAAGCCTCTCTTCCCTCAGGCAGCTGCCTTCGTCTCACTCAGACTCACCCTGGGTCTGGGTCTGCAGCTGCCTGTATGACATAGCAGCATGAAAGTGAGGAGTGCTCTCTAAGCAGCTAAATCTTTGGACCAAGACATCCCCGAAAGTCAACTGCATACAGACTGACAAAACAAAACAAAATAAAACAAGCAAAAAATCCTGACTGTTCGACTTGAAGAAATCTCAGTTGACTGCAGGGTCTCTGACTGATGATTCAAACCTCCGATTTTCAGGGGGCAGCCATAGTTTTTTGACTAGTGCAAGAGAAAATGGCGACCTCTCTTAGTTGTATGACAACAGACATCATTGGGGGTGTAAAATGTATCACACTCACTCATTTGAGAACTCCATTTTGGCCTATTTTTACACCTATTTCCCTTATCAAACAGAAAAATACAACCATACACCAATCCATGTTTCACTCTTTCACCTAAGACTAATGTCAGCTTAATTGCCATGTTAACTAAAAAACACTGAGTTCAAACTCAACAAAAACAAGATAAAACTCATCAAAACCATCTCAGTTAGTCATCTAGTTAGTTAGTTAGTCCACTTTTCCAACGATCACCAACTCTGGTTTGGTCAAAATAAACCCTGCCTCTCAGCTGTCCGCTGAGCAGCAGCTCTCACTTGTTCTTCCGAGGCACCTTAAGTTTCAGTTTACATGTTTCAACAAACATGCAATTAATGGCAACAGAAACATAACAGGGAAAAAACAGTTACAGTAATATTTTAAAAGTAATGGATCAGACTTGAAAACGTACTATTACACTGCCCGTTTGGTTGTTACAGCACAACCTCACCTCAGTGAGAATATACGGAAGTTCATATGGAAGGCTGCTTCAAAGGTTGCAGTGGCAAAGGTACACATAAAAATGGCCGCCGCTCTGCCCTTCCTGATACACTGATTTGAATGTGAATGTCAGTTCTACTCTCATCCAGTTTCTATGGCTCAAATCCTGCAACTCATTGTGGTGAAAACTGCTGATGAGTAACGTTAATGATCATGTTCCTAATTGTATTTACAGTACGTGCCACTTCTTGAGCCAACCTTTCAAACACAGGCTCACAAATCATATTTAAAAATTCAGTGAAAGGACTGAGTGAATGTTCAGTCCCGCAAAGAGGCAATTTAGTCGAGTTATCAAGCAAAAGAAAATAGAGCAGTTTGCCACATGCCGACAGTTTCTATCTGTTTAAATGTCGGGTTTGGGTATCAGACAGTGAGATAGAGATTAGTGATATAAAACTGGTCATTAAACCTCACACACATTTAGACATTTGCATTCAAACACTTCCTCTTTCACACACAAACACATGCTTGTGTCATGTGCTCGCAGCTTGCACACACACACAAATACACTTGTATACACAAAGGCACACACACACACACACACACACACTTTCACGCTGGGTCTCCAGTTGGCGCTCAGAAACCTGATACTGAAAGAAGTGGTCCAGTAATTTTGCCATAGTGGTCAAAACACACACTCTCTCTAAGACACACACATGCTCCCTCTTGGCCCTGTCCGTTTTTATGTACACTGTGGGTTCTGCTGCTGTTTTCTGGTCACACATTCAAGCGACTGTTCTGCTCTATTTTTAAAAGAGGAATCCCAGCTTCACTAACTTTGTTAGTTCTATAGGAATGATCAAGAGATTAGTTTGGACTCATCATTTTTACTTCTCATATAAGACAAACTGGCTTTAAATCATAATGAATGAGAGGAAGGTTGAGGATCAAGGAGAATGACACAGGGATGATATACAAAGTGGAAAAATAAGAAAAGGATGATGGAGGTCAAGGACACAGTCGTGACAAAGGTAGAGGCCTGAAGGTGGAAAGGTTCAAGTGAAATGTGACGAGGTAACACACCAAGGAAGTCCCCAGCTGTTGTAACAGTAACGATGTACTACTCACAGGTAAGTGGTGAGAGGGCTGAGGTTGTTTGGCACAGACGATAGTCCCAACTCCGAGCAGTCCACCATGACGAAGATCCCATCTTCTTCACACTGGCAAGGAGACGGGCAGAGCGGTGCCGCCGGCCCCTGTCTCTCCTGGATCCGTCCGTACCCCCACACTCCGGGGGCGGACCCCCAAACTCCTCCAACCACGCAGAGAAGCAGAAGCACAGGCAGCATGTCTGAGTGTCCACCTGTCTGCAGCTACACCTGTAGAGCTTTCTGTCTGCTCACACTCTCTTTAAGTCCTCTCTGATGATTGAAGAGGCAGCTTTAATCAAGTGAGGAGACTCCAATGATTCTGTCTTTGCTTCTTCAAATAATCCTGGCTCTGTTCAAAAGCCCCTCACTGCCTTTCTGTGGTGTGCAGGTTGTCCACACTGTGAGTCTGTCCCTGTCACAATCTCTATGTCCTCATCTCTCCTCTCTATATCTCTCAGTCACCACTTCATCCCAGGGGTTAACTTTGTTGTAACTTCTCTCCCCTCTTCCCTCTCACTCTGCCCTCTCCTTTCTCACTGTCTTTCTCCCCAAACAGTCTCTCTTTCTCCCTCTCTCCCTCTCACTCCCTCACTCCTTGTATATATCTCTTGCTCTCTCTGTCTCTCTCTCCTTACCTATTGTAGAAGGAGCGCATGAGTTGTGAATGAGCCACCCTCATTGGCCCACAATTTAGGGATGGGCTGGAGCATCTCCGGAAAGTAGGAGGGGCCCGCGATTCTCAAACTCTTCCCTCTCTTTCTCCCTCTCTTCCTTTCCTCCTGATTTACTTTTCCTAGAGGCTCAATGTGAAGAGAAAGAGTGAGTGTTTAGTTTGAGGAAGGAAGGGGGTGGCAATGCAGTACAAGTGGTGTGAGACAAGATTCCTCCTTGTAGGACCTTCTGAATGGAACTGGGAGAAAATGAGAGACAGTGTTTATTGCTGAAAGACAGAGGAGGAAAAAGCAAGCTCTGGGGGGGGATAAGAATGAGTGTGTCTGGCCGTGTGAGAGAGATGCAGAGGGTCAGAGTGTGTGACTGGGAGTGACTGTTTGGAGGAAATTGGAATTCTGACACTTCAGCACCCCTCAGTCCCCAGAAAGAGGCGAATCCAGTGTCTCGTAAGTCGCACCTTCTCAGGTTTCTGCTGCTGGAATGTCGCGTTGCACAAACACACACACACACACACACGCTTGCATGCACACACGCACATGGGACACCCATAGAAAATAACAGATTATGAGTGACCGGCGCAAAGGAGCTCACGTATCCATTTCACATGCACACACTCCGGTCTATAGAGAGAAGAGTGTGGATTTGTGAAGAAGTGTCAGCTGCCTCGGGCTAAAGCCTATCTGTATTTCACAGTCTGTCTGTGTGTGCTCACTTGCAGTTTTTTCCACAGAATCTTGAAAATAATCTCATCCGACCTCCCCTTTCTTTTATTACAATACATAACACATTCTTGAGCGTGTGGGTTTTATTTTAAAGTGAAATCTGTGCTTTTCCTGATGCACTGAGGGCAAACAAGGGCCGTATACTGCCGGACAAGAATGCTATAAAATTAATCTGCTTCATATGTTACACAACTAAGCTTAACATGCTGTGCACCTGTAAGCACAGGATGTTGCATAACCGCCTAATGATGCATTCTATAATTATAACAAATCAAAGAAAGAAAAACTGGCCTGCCTTTCAAAGCAGAGCCGCCTCTATTCTGCTAGCGGTAAGCAGTATAAAGCTGCAGTAAGGAGGGGAGATAATTATTTTTTCCAGTAGAAGAGAATACTACAAGAAAACGCCGCACCAATTGATGATTCCGATACGCTCGAGAAATTTCGCAGAAATCCTCACAGGGGTAGACATTAAAGCACACCACATAGCTGAGGTTGTTCCTGGAAAGCTGAGGCTTGAGGAACTGAGGCTCTTTCAATTGCCAGCAGCAATATGTTACATGCACGCAATCACACACATGCAAAGCCAAGAGCAGAGATGCAACATGTCAGTTCATGACATGATTCCCTGAGCAGGTCTTGAAGGTTGCATTGAAACTGGGCCTGGAGAAGTACAGAGCATGCTATTTGAAAACGATACAGTTATAAATGCACCCACTTTGAGTTTGTCTACCCCTCCAGCCGGTCTGTCCGTCTCTCCATCTCTCTCGTCTGTCTTTCTTTCTCCACCATTCTCTGTAGGCTGAATAGTTTCTCATTAATTAATTAACATTCCTATGCCACTGTGTTTTCTGAGGGGTCTTTGTTATGTCCCCACAAAAAGTCTTTCAGAGCTGTTCTTCACATAGTCGCTCCCTCTCTCTGCTCTCTCTTTTCTCCCTCTTTGTAGTGGAATGTGCGTTGTTGCCCTCTCTATCTGTTGACGGTTCAGAAATGTTGCGTGAATTGTTTTCAAGTGATGTTTGATGGTATTTTTTTCTTTCTTTTACTGCCTCCGATTCATAGAGGAACACCTTGCGCGATCTTACAGTACACCCACGGACAACACAA
Organism: Epinephelus fuscoguttatus; assembly: GCF_011397635.1. Lineage (NCBI taxonomy): Eukaryota > Metazoa > Chordata > Actinopteri > Perciformes > Serranidae > Epinephelus > Epinephelus fuscoguttatus. Next base: position 25,485,031 of record NC_064758.1, on the reverse strand, counting down.
ACGCACATTCCCACGGGCACACACATACGAAAAGCATGCATATGCTCTTGATACACCTGCAAACTCCTCCACTCCCTGGGCTCTCCACCTCTCCCCTATGTGCTCAGAGCTCTGTCATCTTTTTAAATGCTATTTAATTGTCTGGCCCCGGGTGAGCCCTAAAACACACATACTGTAAAAACCTGCATGTCTGGTCTCCTGTCTGTTCTTCTCTCTCTTACTAACCTCTCTATCGTCTTCTCATATGTTATGCTCCCTTCAGTCACAAATGCGCAGACATACAGATATATTTCTCCTTACTGTTGGAAAAGTCAGCTATGTATTTGTTTAAATTGCACCTGCTCCGACAGTTCTGACGGACGTGTGAAAGGTTAAATGTGAGTCAGTGTAGTTAAGCAATGTTTCACGCGAGGGTGTGTTTTACTATCAAAACACACTATCCACTACACTGGCTGTGTAACTGTCATGCCAGTAATGATAGTAAATAGAGTTGTACCCATACCAATAGCTGTGTCGGAAATGCCTCCGATACTGCCTAAAATGAGGTACCGGGTATCGGCGAGTACAGCCTATGACCAATCCCATACCACGAAATGCCTCATGTCATTACGCATACGCACACTACAGGCAAACGAAACGGAAATGGAGCGGAGTTTAAAAAGTATTCTACTGTAGCCTTTAAAATGTCTTTTTTACCAAATTGTGTGGATGCACTTTAACCTGTGTCCTGATCTGTGTCAACACTGGATAATAATAATAATAAAAAAAAAGTTTTATGGCATTCATTCTACTATTATATATTTATTTCTTAATATTTTACATAGAGTTTTATGAGTTGAGACATTAAACGATTCATATCCCATCCATTTTTATTTTACATGCTGGTATCTGATCGATACTCGGTATCAAGAAGGAAAAAGTGGTATTGGTACATCTCTCTCATTAATGCTTTGTAGAGATGGTGGGATTCCCAAACTGAATAAATACCACACACATTAACACAAAACTGCTGAAAAAATTATTTTTCTATGACCAGATTTAGCTGCTACACCCATGAACTTCACATTTAGTCTAAATTTGAGACAGCGCCGTGTTAGTGACTCACTGGCACAGCTGATGTGATCCAAGCATTGCCAATAACAGTTAACTTAAGTTGAAGGGGATCATGCCTTTGGTCATGTTTTTGCGTGAGAGACTGAGTGTGTGTATCTGTCTGTCCTAATCTCACAAACTACTGGACCAATCAGTCTATTATTTTGTGTGCACATTATTTACTTCATACTCAAGTATCTCTCATGACTGTGGTGATTCATAATTGTTGAAAAACCTGTTTTATTGACTGTTTTATACTGTCATTATCTACTGACTCATCGCTCCTCTTAACCAGCCAGTAAGGGCCACAAGTTTTTCAGTTATCAGTTCGGCTAAAAACAACAAGCCTTACCGTCTGCTGCAGGCCACATTTTGGGCTTTGTTGTGGTTCAAAATGTGACATCCTTAGAAAAGTTTGGTCTTATCTTGAATCAGAGAATCCGTAGACAAATTCCATACCCAATTTGTTATGATCCACTAAAGTTGGACACAATAAAAGGTGAATAAATCATCAGTTTCATTATCCTGCCGCCAACTTGACTGTCGGCTATCTATGTATCTATCTATCGGCTGCCATTGCTGCAACCTGGTTTTGTTTTATCCGCTACACATTGTTATGTCAAACGGGAACATTTTGCCAGTCAGATTTTGAAGACTGGTAATTTTTCCTTGATAATTGTGCTTCTACCATCAGTATGTTAGAACGCTATGTTGTCGAAGTGTTTGTTTCTGTCTGTTGTTTTTGTGTGTAAGGTTGTTACTCTCTACATTGTTGCACTATAGCCTACAGACAAAGTTAATACTGTTAAAAGTCCAGTCGTGAACGACATGGATCAAAGATTTGTAGCTGTGTTACTTATTAAAAATACATTCATCATCATAATTACATTGTCTTCTGAAATGTGCTGTGGCGCGTCTGCTGGAATTACAAGAATTGTCTAGAGTGGCCACGATCAAAGTGGGCAGCTGGAATGCGGCCGCCTGGCGGATCTGCTCTTTACTGGAACAGTTTTCTAGTTGGTTTTCAGTTCTTCTCATCCTCTTCCAACCATGTATCAAAACTGAGCCCACCATATAAGTCAAAATAACAACAAAACAATCCATTTGTATCAGTACTGTGGCCTACTGGTTTTTGATTCACTTCTGGAGGTTACACTGTAGAGTTATAATTTTAGTGATGAGGACGGTGTGCTGACCTGATCACGTTCTAAATGTCTACTTGACTAGTCAGATTGCATGATCGATCCCTTTAATCCAGTTGTCTCCTATGGGCGAATTCCACTGCAGCACCTGGTTTCACTTCATTTTCACTAAAAGGCAATTCTAAAAGTAGTTCATAAAGTAGTTTTTGGGAAAATATGACGTGCAAGGCACAGGGCTAATACATACATTTCTATATACTTGTGAAAACGATTGAGTACTAAAGCATTAAACCCTCAGCAGTGGCGGCGTATTTTTTAGCAGAGCTGCCACTGATCTTTTACTATCAGTGATTTAACTAGGCCGGGCTAATCTCACATTCAGCATGCCCTCTTCACACAGAGACAGAAAATGGCATCCACAAGTCTGCCTGATACTGTTCAAGATGAAAAAGTTCCCACTAACTATAACTTTACATAAGCTCCCAATACACCAGACAAAAAAAAAAGCTCCCTTATGGGCACATCTCAGTTACTTGACACCTACATCTGTCTGTATGACGCATTTGCTTTGGGTTAAATCTGTCAATTAACACGTGTTAAATGTGTTGCACTTTAATGTTACAGTTTATTTCCGTATCACTTAGATTAATGGGCCCTATGTGTCAATCATGTTGAAATCCTTGATCACACAGAAAGCATTTCACAAGTTCCAAAACGCAAGGCACGCCACACTGCCTTTTTTTCTTCTTAGTTGAAGAAATGAATCATGTAATCAGTGTACCATTTCTTTGTTTTGATTGATTTCATTTATTTCACAGTATTTTTTTGTTATTAACAGTTTTATTGTTTTTCTTTCTTTAAGATTTAGCACACATTCAACAAGGGAAAATCAGATAGGAAAGGCACAAGAATAGAAAATAAACAAGACAGAAACAAAACAGTATAAATCAAACAGTAATTTAAAAAAGGGGAAAGATGCAAGGGTGACATTCATATAACATGCACTGGATCTCAGATCTCCATTGTGTACAAGCCTGTTAAACTGGGGGCTACTGTTTTAAAAGTGTACAGACAGTGTCATGTTGGTCTTCCAGCCCGTTATCGAAATCTTCTAACAGGCAGGCTGCCTGTTCCATGTTTAGCTAAGTCCAGGTATTCCTTCAGCCAAGAGTCCCTTATGAAGCAGGCTGTTTAACGCTCCTTCCAGTTCCAGGATTAGTCTCTTAGTAGATAAGCAACCCAGTGTCCATAGGTGCTCCACAGTTATTATTGTCCAACTTTAGGCCTAGCAAGCATAGTTTGGGGCACACTGGGAAATTGACAATGAAAAACTCTGACATAAGACATATCACTTCTGACCAGAGTGTTTTAACAGCTGGACAATCCAAGAGCAGGTGGAATAAAGAACCTTGGTTGCCACAGTTACACCGGCATAAATCTTGATGCATGTCATCCATCTTGGATAATCTAACAAAAGTAATAAATGCTCTGCACAGAATCTTATATTGTATAAGCCTAAATCTCACACATTTAGAAGATCTCAAAGCCAACCTCTGAATTATGTTCCACTGAGAAGCAGTCAGAGATGCATTTAGGTCATGCTACCAAGACAGCTGGACAGAAAAATATGCTTTAGGGGCATCTATACACATTAAGTTATAGACGCCTGAGACCACACCTCTTCTCAGGGTTGCCTTATTTCACAGTAATTAGTATCTAGTTAGTAAAATGGACAGGCAGAGGGTACTTGTTGTAGCTCTGGTTGAGGGTGAGAGGCTGTCAGCAAATAGTTTGTTGTGCACAGGGAGACGGAGATCTTTGTGGGTACATGAGAAACTGAAAAAGAGAGTGGATCATGGGGAGTACCACCAGTTGGTCCAGGAGCTTCTCCTCGATGATGGCTATTTCCAGGCATATTTAGGGTGACTGGGGGGCGGTTTGACAACCTGCTGTCTATCTTTGGGCTGTATACTGTAGCTCTGGGTATCCAGCAACCACTACCACCAATTTCTCCTCCATTGTTTACCAACTGTAAACCACCACAGAAGGCCCACCTCTTAATTCATCCAATTGGATAATGGAGAAAGAGCGGAGATAACGTGGGGCACTTTTCCGCTCTGAGATGAAGGTTTTTTTTAACTCGAGGAGTTCAAAGCGAAAGCAGCAAAAACGCTGGGTGTCTTGAGCACAGAAGCATGAGGCATGCAGCAACGCAAAAACAGCGAGCAAAAAGCTTCATTCTCATTAAAAACAATTACAAAAAACCGCCCCCAGCTGCTAAAACATGTCCTGTGTGATCGGGCCTAAATCGCACATTCTTTAGGAGGGGGGTCAAATGAAATTCTTCTCAGGGCTCCAGAAAGACTCGGTCAGGCCCTGGATTGAATGAATGGCTCCAACACACACACACACACACACACACACACACACAGACACACACAGACACACAGTTGTTAGCATGTGTGCAGACATTTGTACATGCCACTGAAAAAGTATGAGTGCACTTGTATTCTCCCTCTCCCCCTCTCTCTCTCCTTTCTCACACTCGCTCCCTCGCTCACACACACGCTATCAAATAGTCTGCATCAGATCAAAGCCAGAGCTCCCTCCTCTCTCCTCCCCCATACTCCCTCTCTCCCTCTATGGGCTGTAAACACTATCCAAGCAACGGCAGCCTTGAAGACACAAAGACAAGTAGCTACCTGACACCTGACACTAACTTGAGAGCACTCACCGTGGTCTACCTGGGAATAAAACACACACGCACACACACACACACAGATACACACACAAGGCTACCTGAGCTCCTAGCAGCAAGAAGACTCCATTCAGGGAGAGAACAGAGAAAGTAGCCGTGCAATCAACCCCCCCAACACACACACTCCACCTCACCTCCTCACCCACATCCCCTGCCCCCCCCCCCCTCATAAAACTCTTCTCCACCCTACCTCTGCATATCCAACACCTACCAGTGGCTCTCCATAAGACAGATAAAACGTCATCAGAAATGTGTGTCTATTTGTGCACACTCAAATGTGTATGTCTGCATCACAAACGTGCCCGTGTCTGTATTTGTGCAGAGCCAATTGAAGGCTAACTCAGGTATACTCAGCGGAAGCAAGTGAGACGCCGTGGGTCGCCAGTGGCGGCAACCTAGGTGTGTACTCTGGCTTTTCATGTGAAACCACCTGAAAGCCAACAAAAGGTCCCTCTCCTCTCAATCCCTCCTCCCCCCGTCCCTCTCTTCCTCTCTGCATCTCACAGTACAAAGGAAATGAATGAATGAAAGAAAGAGCAGCGGCGGAAGGGGGATGAGGTAAGGGGATGAGGATGCAAGGGTGGGGCAGGTGGGTGGAGAGGAGGGGGTCGCTCGCAAGTGGGCAAAACAGGAGTGGAGGTAGAGGTATTTTCCTGTGTGTTTGTGGTTTGCGTGGGTCAATAGTTGGCCCTGGGGACCTGGTTGGTCACGGAGATCAGCAAAGCAATCCATCACAGGCTGGCAAGAAGTCTTCACCTCAGCCAGAGGGTCAGAGGTTACTGTCTGTTTTTGATGCTTTACAGCAGCACTTAACAAACAGGGCAGGGCACATGATACAAAATTATCAAAAGCAGTACATTACATACGCCATGCAAACAAGACGTCTATGTTGGACAAATTTAAAATGATGGCTGATGGAAATGTCATTACTTTCACAGGAATGGTGTTGCAGGTATGACCTTTTTTTTTTGTAGGCTGAGCTGAAAGTTAGAGTTGCCCTGGTTCCATTGTCAAGGATTTTTCTATTTGACTTTGAGTTATTGCAGAAAAGAAGCTCTGAGGCAAACAAACATGTATAATACTTAACGTTTTGTTAGGCAAGATACTTTCATAATTTTTTTAGCAGAAATAAAACGCTAACAAACTACACCATGGTCGCATGACTTCAGAGTCGCCACCACAACAAAGCTAAAAAACTGTGTTCAGTGTAATGATATGCTGTAGTCTTATTTAGCCACTTGTTGGCAGCCAACTTTTTCAAGACACCTAGAAGCTTTAAAATTTAAGGGTAGGGTATCTACTGATGTATTTGATGTCGTAGAACAAAACATGAAAGTCTCCTAAGCTTGTGGTAACCACTTACCTTATGTCGGGCATTTAACTAGAAACTCATTCAAAAAAACTCTCTGACCTTGAGACGAACCAGAAGCACAGAAATGTAAACCCATCTCGCATTTTAGGACTAATTCCTACAGCACTCTATGTAGTGTTGGACAAATTAAAATTCCTGATTTCAGTCGCAGACATACATTTGAAGCTCATGGTGGTGCGAGAGAAAAAGCCAATCACCAAAGTCAGTAGGATGTATCCTCTGGGGACCATGAATGTTTGTACGAAATTTCATGGCAGCTCATCAAATAGTTGTTGCAATCTTTCAGTCTGGACCAACTGATTGATAGACACTGCCATCCTTAGAGCCAGGTTGCTAGCATGGCTAATAAAAACTGTCAGTGGTCACAGAATTGAGAAGCTTTTAGGAGACTTTTCACACAATTGTATACACAAGTTTCAATATGATCAAAAATCTGAGAGCTTAAAAGATTATATTTATTCGGATATATACATATATTTGCATTGGTATATAGCATAAAATATTTGCATGGCACACTATATCAGTGTAATAGGAGTGTAAAATTGTAGCGGCAGTTGTAGCATCACTTACTGACGCACAGAAATAAGTATTTAAATAAACAGTGATTTTATAATCATAAAAAACTCTTTGTTTAAAGCCGAGAGAAACAAAATAAACTTATAAAAACCTTTTTGGTTTGTCTTTCGACTGTTCCAACAATCACTAACTCTGGTTTGTTTGAAATAAACCTTTAATTCACCCAGATAGATATGAAAACATGTAAGATCTATGCATGCTGAGTCTGGTGGGTTTGGTGATGGAGATGTCAGGTCTGTTCCTCGTTAAACAACAAGGATCTTACACTTGTAACAAAAACTCTATCTCTGTAGGGATCCTCTCCACAATGTTGTCAAACACAAAATAACAGTCTGAGCCTATCAATGGCAAAAACAGTTTTAGTGGACGTGAATTGACGAGGCTCAATAAGTGTTTACATTGCAGCCTGTTTTAATGCTGCTGGCTGCAGCAGTGTCTCTCAATACTGGACCAGTATCAATACTTGTTGTTCCCCATCAATCATTTCGACACGAAAACATGTGTAAATGGGGTCCAGGTAGGAAAATACTGCAGTTACCCTTTAAGAGAGGTAGATAACTTCAAAAGAACTACACACAAACACTTTCCCTGACATTAAGACGTCTCTGCCATGAGACAAAGCTTTCTTGTGTTTTAATCTCCACTCTGCTTGTTTTCTCTGCAGTGACAGTCTGATATACGAGGGTTAATATGGTGAAATAGGCTGACTAAAGCAGACAGGTCTGCACCTGTACACTGCCAAAGAGAGAGGCGCTCCACTCCGTTTGATGCTATTCTGAGCAACGCCAGTGGCGCTGCAGTCAGAGGGTGTGTGCTTTTGAGTGAGTTTGTGGGTGCATGTGTTTGTCTACGTGACTGTTACACTTGTAAATACTATCTATAAAAAGTTGATTGACCTAGATTAAAAAAAAGTAGTGATCACTGGGGCAAAGATTAATCATGTCTCTGTATGTGTGTGTGCAAGTTCACATCTGCAGCAGTGTGCGTGTGTGTCCGTGTGCACTTGTGCATGCATGTGTGTGAGTGATGAATGTTTGTGCCATCATACCCAGTTCTGCTTGATAGTATCAGCCTTGTCAGAGTGGTGGGAGACTGATGTGGAATGTTAACAGTGACTGAAAGTATTGGACTGTCTCCACAGAGTCCCATTCATGCAGAACCTAGATAGGACTAGCAGGAGACTCAACACAATGTAGTGAGAGATGAAGAGAAGAGCCGTATTATTGTAGGTTTTACACGAGACGCAGAGAATTCCAGTCGTCTGAAAAGTACAGAGCAGCAGTTGAAAGATTACTGCTGTAAAAATAGAAATTAGGCACCTGGGAAGAATGAAACTTATCATCACTAAAAGCATGATTACAGTAATCTCATTAAATCATACCATTATATTGTGTGAACAGCTCTTTATGGGCTCCAGAGTAGACTTCTGAGGTAGCTGATGAAATGGCGCCATCTTCAGCCAAAAGACAGAATAGCGTCACTGCAGCAGGTCAGGAACTGAAAAACCAGCTGATGTCTACATCCCTCTCGTCTCATAGTCTGCAGTGCAGTTTCTCAGTATTATATCAATGTCATGATATGAGATTAGATGTCATATTAGATTTTGGATATCATCGTATCATAAGTGTTGTCTTTTCTTGCTTTTAAAAGGCTGCATAACATTAAAGTGATGTACTTTATGAACTTACACGACTGCTCTTTCTGTTCTATTATTTGCCTTTACCAACTTAGTCATTATATCCACATTACTGATGATCATTTATCAGCAATCTCATTGTGTAGATATTTTGTGACAGCACCAATAGTCAGCTTAACAGTATTGTTGCAATATTAAGTTTAAGGTTTATGGTCAAAAATGTTGTGATGTTTGATTTACTCCATATTGCCCAGACCCAACCATGATCCACAATATCTTACTATCTACAAACCTGTATTTTTTATTTGTGTTGTGTGGAGTCACATCCACAAAAATACAGAGCCATGTCCAAATATGCATACATTACTCTTTATATGCATATTGTAACCTGACGTAAAAATTAATGTACATAGTATCACCATAACAGTTACATGTAAAGTCATATTTATACACTTGTAGATCCATTCACACACGTGACGCAAGTTTTTCCACCTTCGTGGATCACTTCCTGTCAGTTTGTGGCCATTTAACCTTTGTGACTTCCCTCATATTTGTGTGTGGATTTTTGTCCATTTCGCACCGCAGCAGTTCTGTAGAAACAAAATCCACAAATGTGAGGAGCAGTTACATCAGCAAGTGGTTACACATACGCGCGCACACACACCATAGACCAGGGGTGTCAAACAAAGGTTAATATTGATGCACTTGTGAAGGCACAGAGGTTTTAGGAGAAATTAAAATAATAATGAATACTTTCTATATTGTCAGCCAGCAGCTTCAATACAAAAGATTCTGTGTCAGACGTCTATCCTAAACAATGTGGGTGGAACCCTGTTGCTGAGGCTCTGACAAAACTTCAGATCGTAAATGGTCCATAAGGCAGGGAATGACTTGACCTGCTTCTTCAACAGCTTCCACTTGGGGGAAAATTATCAAAAAATGCACATGTAATAAAATGAGTAGAAGACCAACTGAATGAGGGAAAAATGAGACATACTGTTGAATTAGCACATATTTTTTCTCAGGATATCACAGGCTGTTCATCATTTCTTTTGTAAATGGATGAACGTTTATAGAAAAGACTTGTTTGAGCTTGTTAATCATATTTAGAGTTAAATATCATGCCTTATTCATGTTAACTTGTCCACATCCCACAATGACTGTGCACTCTCTCTCTTTTGCGACTCTGTAAACATTTTGAACGCACTATTTCTGTCTGACAGGTCTTTTGCTGTTGAAGATCACCACAGTTCACACACCCACTCGCTTGGAGAGGAGCCTCCCCCAGGGTCTGCTGTGACTATTGGACTCCACAGTGAATCATTAACCACATCAATCTGAGAACTTCTTCCATAACATCCTCTGATGGACAAACAGCAACAGGTAAAAAGAACAGCAATGTCTCAAGTATCAGGACCCTTTTAATAAATATGTGCCTAAGGAAAACAGATTGTGCACAGCGTTGATGTCACAAACTGATTTACTGATTTCCAAGTCCTCTGGCTGGCCTGTAGGACATGGTAGCAGATAAAATAAGCTCCAGGGCAGAGAGTTGACCATTAACCTCCCCTACCGATTACAAAGACATTGTCACTTATAAGCAGCAGATACTATACAGTGCATCACGTGGCAAAGTTCACTGTCACAGGCAGCAGATATGGAGAGAGGCTTGTCTCATGGGGGGGGGGGAATTTTACATTTCCATACTATAATAGGCACACATAGGCATTACAAGACATTTCTTGACATTATTATAATTGTCCAGGAATGTTTGCCATACTATTCATTGATTGATCCTTGAGGGATATATCAGAGCTTTTCCAACTTCAGGTGAGCCATGAAATCACTGACCCAGCGTCCAAACAGAGGGGACAGGTTAGACTTCTAGTTGTACATAACAAGATGTCTTGCTAGAAAAGGCCAAAGCATGGGTCTGGGCTCACTTTAAGTCCACCAAAAGTAGGTTATTTTTTTGTCACTAACAGGCTCAGGTTGTTATTGTAAGATTCTAACAAGGATCTCCTCAGAGAAAGACTTTTTTAAGATAAAGATCCTTTTTGTTTGACCAGAAACAGTTTTAAAAAATTTTAAAAAATTGTTCCAATTAGTCACTTGGGTGCATAAACATGGGAAAATATGGTCCAAGCTGAAAAATACAGAAGTTACCATTTCATTTCCTTCTATACGTTCAGCTGTGTGTGTGTGTCATCCTAACCCTAACATAAGTTGAATTCCGTTTTGTTGTCATGCACAAAAATAATAAAGCGGATCTGTCATTGATACGTGGAAGAATATGACTCAGTTGAAAGGGAAATACTAGTCTAAACAAAAACTTAACATCGTACCCAGTCTCCCATGGGGTCAGTTTGTGTGAGAGGAAGTGATGTCTCAAAAAGAAAGTTCTCTTTTTGCAATATGCTTCCACTTCAATCCTAATAACAAAAACAATCAACTACCAAACTGTGCACACACCAATGATCAAAAGCTTATACAGCAAATAAAGTAACAGAAGTAACAGAAAGCTTTTTTTGTATATTCTTATATATGTTTAATTCACATTAGTACTTGGAACGTGTTCTTCCTGTTTAAATGAGACTCTAAATGTGATGGCTTCGTAGCCCATTGACAAACACGTCAGGCTCATTCACCTCAAGACAGTCATGTCAAAATATCAGCCGCAAAAAGTCCCATTAACCCGCTTGTACCTACTTGAGTTCCTTCAGCTTCTTGTCTTTGATCTCATTGAGGCGCACACATCCCTGCCGGGCTTCTTCCATCAACCAATCGGCCTCCTTGAAGACCTTTGTACGCTTAGCGATGGCTGAGAGCTCACGTTCCTTTACCTGATTTTGGATGGTTTCTGCGTGATGGTGTGTTTTTCTGACGCTGCTTCTCCTCCTCCTCCTTCTGTTTAAGGGTTGTTTCCTGTTGCACCCTGTGTGGAGAAGGATAGAAGTGGCAGTCAAAATTAATAATAATAAAACTGTATAGCTAAGTTTAGAAACAAATATTAAGCCTTTATTCTTGCTTATTCGTGCAGTTTTACTACACTGATTGGACCATGCTACTGCAGGTTGTAAGTGGTATTCTACTTACTTATGCTACTATTTATACTGCTTCATGTTGTGAAAATAAGTTTAAAAAATTGAAAATACGGTTTCTTACTTCAGCCCCCTCTTAAACTCTTGCCTCTCCCGGCCAGTCTTGATCGACATGAAGTGCTTTTGCAGTGAACTTGCTCCAAGCAAGCCTCCCTCAGCATCACTTCTTCATGCACTTTTTTTCTGCAACAAGCTCTTTCTCTTTCCTCCTCCATTGTCTATCTGTGATTTCTTGGTTCCTCTGAACATGGAGCTTATTCTTCCAAATGCACGGGAGAAAAATCTGGACATTCTGAATGCTTTAATTCCCATGAATCTGTATGAAAAGGACGTGCCTTGAAAAGAGTATGTTCTGTTAGGTGTGGACAAAAAAAAAACTTGCGTCATGGCTTAAAATGAAAAGCTGCTGAGCAAATGGTGCCTCAACTGGTTAGGTTTCACCCACCTTTTGCTGATCTACCACTGCTTCCAAATATAGTGTATGCTTAAACTGCTATTGATTTTTTTGGGCTGCTTAAATATAAATTATATCCTGATCTGTCTGCGCCTCTTCAATCAGGCATTTTAGATAGTACAGGAAAGAAAGAAAAGAAAGGAAAAAGCCACCCTAGAAAACATTATTATTATCTGTTTTATACTGTGTTTGACTATTATCAGACAATAAATAAAGAAATTAATAAAGAAGTTTGCGATTTCACTTATCTCAGCAATGGAAATCAAGTTGTCTACACAGAAGTGACTGATGTTGTTAGAGTGACATGACAGTGATTCGTTCTGTAGGATTAAATTCTGCAGGTACTACCTTTATGGCAGTGATCACTTATTTTCTTCTGGAGATTAGTGATTCTCTGTGGCATGCATAGTCTCAGTATTCATGCATATGATCTCTTCCTGCAGATGCTGCTGCTCCTGCTGCTTCTTCTCCAGGGTCTGGTGAGAAGACAACCAATCAGAGAAGGAACTGACTCAAATACAGGTGTGTGGTACATGCGGTTGCACATTCCCCTGAGCTTGTATGCGAATCTGGGAATGTTCTCATTTCTAGTGCTTGTGGCTGGTGTTGTCTCTGCATGGACTCAGCCTGTGGCCTTGTGTCTATAACCAAATCACAGCCATGCTGATGTACAGTACAGGAGCACGCCCTCTATGATATCGCTTAATTGTACAGTTCCTGGCTGTGATAAATTGTGTCCTTTTGGTAATTTTTTAAAGAAAACATCCCTGTCAAACCCGCCGATGGGTTGTGAGATTAAACAATAGATGAGGAGAAACACTTTTTGCAGGGGTGGGCTCTCCTTTGCATCTATCTCCTCAATCAACTGCCTGTTGCAATGAATCCAAGTCCACACCTCCTTCACAAAGCACGTGCTTTTGTTCTCTTTTTTCATATTCATCTGTGGTTTGCCGCTGGTCAGAATTCTCCTTGTCGTAAGGCATGAGTCTCTTTCTGCTGAGGAGACATTTTAATGTGCAGTGTGATCAGGGTCTTTCCTTCGGAAGCATTGTAGACAGAAGTTGATATAGTCTATTGTGCAGCCGGAGAGCCCCTTCCAAGTTCCAGTCTATCAGGTTACACGGTGTTGTGAAATTGTGGCAGTCAGACTTCAAGCGAACTTTGCAAAAAAACAAGTGCAAAAAAGTGTTCTCTTTGACATTCAGGATTTTTTTTCATCCTAATCAATAATCATACATCAAATAATTTTAAATCCAATTACATTCACTGTGATGTACTGTTGTAAAACAATAAAACATGATGAAATCAAAAGAGAATTTCATTAGCTCTGTAGTTCTAGCTTTAACACCGTGACTCTGTTACTGCACTGTCAGCACAAAGACGTAATCCACAGGATCTCAGACTAAAACACAAACTGTCCTGTCATTAATTCTGCCGACCACATTTTGTCCTTTGAAGATTTCAGCAAAGCAGAAGTGACAAATATCCAATAGTCGACCAGACAATGACGTGCTCTTCTGGGGAAAGAGGAAGCCTTTTCCCTGTCATATTATCGCACATTCTCTCTAGAGCAGGCTAATCATAAAGTGCTGATAAAGTGCAGAACACACGCTGATACAGCTGACCCAACTCCGCTGGACACTCCTAAAGGTGCAGAAATCACAGCAGAAAAACCCAACTGAATGTGGTTTCCATGGATTCAACGTTAATCAAATCAAACTGTGACATGCATTGTTGTGATATGTCCCTTTTGGAAATTCTCCATCCCTTTTTATTAACTGTTACCCAAGATTTACTTTGAGTTTTATGTTTTTTTCTTGAGGTCATCTTACAGCAGAGATGTAGATGTAAGACAAAGTTTAACAGAAGGATAAACTAGTTGTAACTCAAGTTGGTATCAGTTGCAAACACTTGACTTGAGAGACTTTGTTTTAATGTACTTTTAAAGGAATTATTATACACTGTAACTTTATGGTAAGAGGAGTTCTTGAAGGTGTCACTGGTGAAAAAGTTATTGATCATAGGATGATAGTTTGGATTGAAGCTCTTTGCATGAAACAATGCTTTTTTCCCCAGAAATCAGTTGAATTCTTCCATATGTTTCTACTACCAGATTTACAGGCTAGCAGTGAGACGTACAGGATGTTGGTCAGTTAGTCAGCCACTTAAGTTCAGACTTATCTCAGCAGCTATTGGATGGATTGCCATAACAGTTTGTTAACATTTATGATTCCCAGAGGAATCCTATTAACTTTAATGCCCCCTTGACTTTTTCTCTAGCACCACCATGAGGTTCAGATTTGTGGTTTTGAGTGAAATCAACAATTTGGTGGATTGTCACGACATTTGGTACACATTCATGTCCTCCCCATGAAGTATTGTAAACCAATCTCCTGGCTTTTTGATCGGTGTCCTGTCAGCGTCAGAGACTGATGCACCAAGGCACCCTTTAGTGGCGGTATGAGAAGCCCTGGGTGGCGACATTTTTTGAAAGCTCCGGGAAACTAACATAATATAAAGAGAGAGGAAGTCATAAAGCAAAGGGCCTCTGGGAGGAGAGGTGGGTGGTCAAACAAACACTGGACTTTCACTTGGTAGACCAATGTTTCTGTCCCGTGTGAAACCGAAAGTCAATTGAGTTATTCTAATGACGACATAGTATGTTAGTATATGTAGCAAATGTACTTATTTTATGCCAAACCATGATGCTTTTTCCTAAACCTAACCACATATATTTGTTGCTTAAACCTAAGGACTTTTTTTCTACCTATGTTTTAAGTTTATTTTGAAAAAGACTATGTATTTAGCGAGTAGAGAGTGTACAGTTCCTGTGAAAACATAAGGTTATTTTGAAAAGAGACGACACATGTAAGAAGCGTAAATTGATTTGCCGGTCCTGAGCATCCAAAACTGCCACAGGAGGGGTACCTAGTGCGTCATATTTTGACGTGACGGGCCACTGACCAAGTGTCTGTATTTGACAAGTTGGGAGTGAGAATGTGTTGCATCAAGTAATACATTTTATATGGCCAATACACTTCACACTAAATTGGTGAGCATGGTAAACATTTTACACAATCTTAAGACCAACAATCTTAATTCTAAGCACTATATTGAAATTCTGACTGCCAATTTGAGGACAGTACTTTCTGTACAGAAATAAGAACTGTTTTCCTTTTGTACAAATAAATGAATTGTAGAATCTGTATTTTTGTCTGTTCTGGATCATGGGGATGTTATATACAGAAAAGCTGCTGTCTCTACACTGATATCACTGGATGCTGTCTACCACTCAGCCCTAAGGTTCATAATAGGTGATTCTTACAGCACCCATCACTGCCACCTTTACCGAAAGGTTGCCTGGCCACATTTGGCTGTGCGGCCATCAAAGCTTTTGATGCAGATGCTTCCACCCTATATTTCATCCCTATTAACTCTGACCTCACATAATCTTGGTATATGTTCCCAGAATAGGTTGTTGCTTCACACTCCCTTAATCAGAATGGAACTAGGAAGAATGTCATTTTTTTTACAGTGCACCTTATACGTGGAATAATCTGCAAAAGACCTTAAACTTGGACACTCTACCACCCTTATGGCTGTTTAAATGCCTCATTTCAGATTTTGTTTAATTGAGTGTAAATGCTTTTACACCATAACATGTTTATCACGCTCTATTTCTACTTTAAGCGATCATTTATTGCTATTGTCGTTTGTTATTTTCTGTGATTTCATATCTGTTTTAATTGGTATGCATGATGGTTCTTTGTTGCTTATTGATTGTTTTTAATGTCTTTGTTCATGCTGGGCATCATTGAAAATTAGGGTCTCCCTCAATTGATTTCCTGAGTCTCAAGTAGAGGTCGGAATGAATGAATGAAAACATTCTACAGTACCTGCTAAACATCAGCATGTTATCATTGTCACATCAGCATTTAGCTCAGAGCAACGCTGGGCCTAAGCATAGCCTCCATGGATGTATAAAGAGAATTGGATACAGCGTTGGCAGCGGAGCTTTGTTCACTCCAATGAAAGTTGGTCAGTGGTGCATGAAGCCAAAAAAGTCCGACTTTACAGTTGTAAAATTGATCTTGATCTTCTGCATCAGTGGGCCCATGGAACAAGTGCAATACAGACTTTTGCCTGCCAAGCGGATAACTTCAACCAGCCAAGCCTGCTACTTCTGATTTAGCCCTTTGCTAATTTGAATGGAAATAAAATGATTTAATCATGCAGCTTTTCTAGACTCTCAAAATGTTATTGGACTGAATGGATCAAATCGCAACAGTGAGGGGCGCCGAGTAGCTCACCTGGTAGAGCAGGTGCCCCATGTACAAAGGCCATATCATTGTTGCAGCAGCTGTGGGCTCAATTCTGACCTGTGGCCCTTTACTGCATGGTGTCTTTCCTCTTTCCTCCCTTCACTCTCAACCTGTCCTTTCTAATGGCCATAAAAAAAAATAAAAAAATAATAATAATCTTTTAAAAAATTGCGACAGTGAAATGACTCATTCTGCAGGGTTGTGACACTCAAAAAAAAATGTATCTACTGATTTACAGACGTCTCTTTCCCAATGTAAGTCTATGGGAAAAAGTATTTTTGGGCTCCATGGCATCACATGACAGACTCAAAAGTTGTATTTCAATTGTTAAGCCACTGTGTCATATTGGCGTCAAAGTCCGGCGCACTTCTTGGTGGCCTGATAGCTTCACAGAGCTGCTCACATGGCTGTAAACTCTTCTCTGTTTATTGTAAAATTCAATATCATTCACATTGTGACATGTAACTGCACGACAGTTTTTGTTTTTTGCTCTATACCAGATTATCTATCAGGGCTGTTGGTCCCATCTCACACAGTAGCAAACCGTGGTATTATTTGTTTCATTTTACAGTATCAGTGTCATATACGACAGTACAGGGTATCAGACAGCAAATCTTTTTGTTCTATAAAGTTGACATAGTAACAAGATCAGGCACCATCACCTTCATATTCACAACCTAAAGCAGGACAACAGACAGATGTTACGTGTGTGTTTGTTGCTACTGAGGTGATGAGTTCAGGTGTGGGAGGCTGATAGAAAAGACAGCTATTGTTTTCATCCACCCTCCCTTCATGACAACAGCTGTGGAGTGGAGGTGTGGGCCTCCAGCAGGAGAACACACCATGATGTGGTCAAGCTGTGCTTACAGACAAATATGCATGGCTTCCCCGAGCGTTGCATGTGTGGGCTTTCCTCTGTGCAATAGGGACTGGTTTCAAAATAGCTCATCAAAGACCAGCCCTTTATTGTACTCTTTGGGAGCGAGATGGAAAACCTCGTGGAGATGTTTTATTTGATCCTCGGAGCTCAGATAAAATTTCACTCTCTTGCTCTGGCTCTCTTTGTCTGGTGCTTATCTCGCTGTGAAAACAGATGATTTATGTACAGTGTTCGCACTCAAGTTTATGTGTTATTCTGATAAGGCTGGTGGGTCTGTGTGAGTGTCTGTGTCTGTGTGGTTTATGAGTGTTTATTGAGACCGCAGATTGTAGGACTGCCTACTGGAGGACACAAACAATCTTCCGTGGGAATGCAAAGTCCCACCAGTTCCCAATCCCATTCCTTATCTCCAGCATTCCCATATGAGTAATGTATATTATCCTCCTTAACTGGGACCACTTGACTGCTGCAGTCCTGGTAACTGTATGTAAATGAAATGTATTTATATGCATGCTGCAGTTTTAAGATTAGTTTAATTAGCATTACAACACAGTAATCCACTTTAAAATTATAAATTACAACTTGCAAATGCATAACAAATATAACACTAAAGTAACGGTATACCAAATTAGACATTTACAACTTGAAACAGGCAATAATAAAACAATAAAAACATTTTTGCACTGAGCTCAGAGAAGAGAAACAGAGAGAAAATACAGACGAGAGAAAGAGACAGAAGTGTGTGAGAGCGATAGAGAGGTGGTGAAGGTGGTGTCGGAGGGTCAACCTCAGGTTTTGCATACTTGCCAGCGTCTCTGATACACAGCGCGTATGCCAACGCCACGCCGTGTCCAACTGCCTCCTCACCTGCCAGATTGCTCACCTGACTCACCTGGCCTCCACTGGGGCCCTTCCCATGGGTGTGAACATCAAACATTTTTTTTTAAACTGTTAAAATCATCCTCAGCGCTACCATTAGTGCAAATACATACATTAACTGAAGCAGCATGGGATATAGAAATTATATGTGAATTTATGCCCCCAAATTTAATGCAGTTCAATCAACAATGTGAGCAATGCTAACTGCTAAATATTCAACATGTTACTCAGTTCAGTTATTCCACCATATGTAGCGCATGTTGGTGTTTGTTCATGGGGGGGTTATGGCTTCTTCACTTATCACTGTGACACACATCCCCCAGCGCACACACCTTTTTGTCTAGGCGTTGGGGGAATTCCCAGTAACCTGCATGTGTACAGGTGATTTGCGTATGTTCACTAATCTAGGGGGTTTGGCTATAACTGTAAACCCACTACACCTGGACACACACACACACACACACACACACACACACACACACACACACTCACACGGCCCCTTACTCATCAGCAACTGATGACCGTGTTGATAACACCAGTGCAACCATTAAGTGCTTCACACACTAATGGTCAACAGAGTTTGTGTGTGTGTGTGTGTGTGTGTGTGTGTGTGTGTTTGTGTTTGTGTATTCACGTCAGTTTTCCAATTCACCTGCCGCTCTGTGACCGTTAATTACCACAGAGCGACTCAGGCAGGCGATCAAATCTACCTCACTCACATATGTGCTCAGCTACAAAAGAAATATGCAAATGTAACTAAAATTGACAACAGAATGAGTGGTCACCCCTGCATGGCCTGTAGACGGATACTGCAAGCTGATTTCTGTCAAGATATTAATATATAGTATGCAGTAGTTGTTCAGTCACTCAGATAATAGTACTAGTGCCGCATGTATGAAAGAAAAATTTATCTTATGTCTTTCGTATTTCTTTTGCCCATATGGCTGCACACACACAGAATCTATTTCTAATCCTCTCTGAATTCCTCCATAACCTTGAGTTTATTTTTAGAACCAAACTTCCCCGCTCATCCTTAAAAAATGATGATCAACAACATACTTAAGGCAGTTCCAAAAAACGCGGATCAGATAAGTGTAATGCCTGTAGTCCTAATAAAGCGACACCTCTCAAGTTTCACCTGCCTCACGCTGTGTGCTTCTGACTGCGAGGGTCCAATGTCTCTCTGGCCTTATCACCTCGTCTGAGTCCTCCAGGTGCGAGCAGAGTTATAGGAATCCTAACCGTCACCCATTTCACTGAGCACTCAGGGTTTTTCCAAACACGTTTATCAAGTCTTTATATTAAGCTCTTGAGTGGTGACAGCTAGTTACACTGCTGCTCCTTCAACTACTACTGTTACTGTACTGCAAAACCTACTTCCTCTACTATCACCACTACTACTATACTATTAGTGCTACTTTAACTAATTTTACTACCACTAATCCTGCCACAACTTCTACTGGGGGATACAACCACCGCTGCCACTGTCATTACCTCTATGCATTGTTTTGATATGGATTTCCATATCCAGATTTTTGCCCCAACCTCAACCAAATACTTTGACACTTTAGGAAATGCACTTATTTGCTTTCTTGCAAAAAAGTTAGATAAAAAGATCAATACCACTCTCATATGAATAAGATAAATGTGAAGCTACCTCAAGCAGTTAGCCTAGCTTTGCACAAAGACTGGTGCTGTGTCTCAAATTGCGTACTTCTGTACTTACACTTTCTATTTTGAGTGCATAAGTACGTTCACACTGAGAAGTATGGAAAAATGCAGTGCACTATGAGTACCCGGATGCTGCACTCAAAACGGTTGTTGAGTGTGGAACTATGGACACTTCTCGCCCTCAATGGTCGCCATCTTGGCTACGTAGCAGAAGGGGAGGGACCACTTTTCAAACTGGAAATAGCGGCCGAGGACTGTGCGACCGTGAACGTCGCTGCATTGTAAAAATACATGTGTTTTTTGCACTAAGCACCACTATACTGTTGTCGGGTATACGCCAGCAGTATGTTTGTTGGGTTAATTTAGCAGTCTGTAATGATTTGGTACCGCGAACGATAACGCAAATACTAATGCTAGTTTGCTAACTAGCTAATTTGCGGTCGTAATTTCCGGTGAGTGCACAACGGCCGTGTTTGGTTTGAGACAACACTACTACCCTGTCGAATTTTGCACGCTACGCCAATGAGTACGTAGTGCACACCGTATACTACATAGAAGTGTACTAACAAAAGTATGTAATTTAAGACACTCCATGGAGTCTTGCCTCAACAACCAGCAGACACTCCAGGAAGTTACTGTGCCCTGTCAAGAAATAGTTTGGCACATAAAACCACAACGTGTCCTTCTTGCACTTTGTTTTTGTTTTTTTTTTGCACAGTTTAAACAAACAAGACATAACATGTTAATAAATGAGGTGTTTAGTCTTCATGCTAAACTAAGCTAAACTGCCTGTGGCCTTTCATTTAAGAAACATGAGAGTAGTGTCGATCTTCTCATCTAACTCTCAGCACGAAAGTGAATTAGCATGTCAAATGGTTCCTTTAGCCACATAAACCCTCACGTGTCTTTGTTTGATTGAACTCCAGGCTCTTCCGACATTTTTACTGTTTGTTGCGATTGTCTTACTGAAGTTAAAGATTGTTTTCCACATCATGGACAGTAGAGTTTCTGTCTGTAAACATGTGTTTTATCTTTCTACCTAAATCTAACCATGTCGGGTCTTAAATGCAGAACTGTAGACAAAATTCCTGTTGAGAAAAAGGCCTTGTATAGGTGTGTGTCATAGTTCACAAGTTTAATATTTAAGCCCATAACTCCCATGAATTCAGAAAATCTGTGACATGAGAAGCTCAATATTTTTTGTTCTATGATGTCCAACGTCTGTTTAGAACTTTTCCACTAGACCTTAATTAGATCCAGTTTGGCTACTTTAATATTAATTACGTCTTCTTTGTCTTCTGATGTTGTGGTTGTTATTGTGTTTGTTTTGATATTTGTACAAGTGTATGCATTGTGATTAGGATTAGTATTTTCTGGTTGATTCAGTGATTTGAATCAGCGTCAGAGACTTGAAGCCCGAAGGTGAATGAATTCACCCTGATTGGCAGTTTAAGTCAGTGTACAAGAAAGCAAACACACAACTGAAGTCAAGACAGTATGAGACTGAAACAAACCTGTTATATTAGCCTAGGCAAGATTATGTTTTTAGCCACTGAGCTTTTTGGCGACGATGGTTTGTAATAGTTTGTGTTATTGTTCACCAGCACACTATAAATATCCTTTGTTCCTTTAGCATTCAGCTGTGTCGTTAATGTGCTAATTAGCTAACTAATCCATCCTGTCAGCGTCCTTTTGTGAATGATGAATACAGACTACCACTGCCTGCTGCTGTGGATAATTATTTCCTCTCACGCAGGTGCAGAACATGCATGCTAGTTGGCCTTTGGCTGCAGTCTTTGCAGTGTGTTCAGGTTAGGGCTGCCCCTGACTAAGAATTTTCCCAGTCGACCAATAGTCATCATTTAGGGCCATTAGTCGACTAGTCGTCCGATATCATTAATTAATTAATATTTATTAATGAATAGTATCAATAACATTGTTAACACTGTGCTACATTACAGAGAAATACAAAACCGTACTAATGAACCTTCATTAATACAGGCCTATATTTTATCTACAAGTGCACGTCACACACTGAGCGAGCCGCCTGTTAATGATGCTGTCGGCAAAGCAGTAGTGATTGTGCTAAGTGGCTAATGGGCATGTAGCTACTGACATGTTTCAGATGATTCGTCATGTTTGTAGTCGACCAATGAAGATGAGTTTATATATCACCTTGGGTTCGTCCTTCACCTTCTCAAAATGATCCCACACTTTGGATTTCACTCTTGTTTGGTGTTTCGCCTCGCTATAGTTTCTTTTTTTTTTTTTTTTTTTTTTTTTTTTTGGCACTGTATTTCTTGCATGCCTACTGCTTACAGTATGGCACCTGGTCGCTATCCTTTTTATAAAGCCCGGACTTCACTTGAGCGCTGTGGGGGTACACACCCATAAACGTCCCAAGCAAAGATAATAAGAAGAAACTGAGAAAATCCAAGCAGAGGGCAGAGTCCCTGCAGATAAATACACCGCCACACACTTCTAGTGGGTCATCAGTGATGATTGAGAGGGACTACTTCTGTATGAGTCTGTACATGTTTTTTTAGGAAAATCCTGCATAATATATCTTGAAGAATTTCTAAATAAAATATGTTTTTTAAGTGATATAAAAGTTGCTTAAATGTTGCCCAAGCTTTGCAGCAAATTAGTGAATGACAATAGCACTGGCTTGTGGTTTAAGTACATGCCGTATGCGTGCATAAGTATGTCAAAGGAAGTTACGCCTACAACATGTATTTGGCATGATGTCAGTTTCTTAAAAGGTGGATGTTGTGTTTGCGTCACTGACAGCAAAGGCTCATTAAAGAGAATAACGATCCATATCATGGGGGCAGGGGAGGATGGCTGTATCTGCCTTGATGGGAATTATATTTATAACTTTTGCAGTGTAAGCAAACATTAGACACACTAACTGATGTCTTACCGCATCGTAAAGATTATGGCCCACTCTGCAGTTTGATTCCTTACTTAGGATGTGCTTTCATCTGTTTTACATGCACAGTTAGCATCCTGAGGGTTAAAAAGGGTGTATGACATCATGCGCATCGAGTACGGGAAACGCTCTTGATATTTCAGGGAAGCTACTTCTCCACCTTGTTGAACAGGTTTACCGACCGTAGCGGACTTCATTTGAAAAACCACAGAGCACTGTAAAATCTCATAAACAAACAAAATGCGTGAAGCGATCAATTCATGATCAAATTTATCGATCAAACCAGAATCTTGTGGATCGTATTTTGTAATTGTTTGTTCCTGCACATGCGCAAGTTAAAGCTGTGAAATGTGTATACAGCAGGAGTATTAACACTTCACAGGGCATGGCAGTTTATGCTTGAGTGTATGGGTGTGTGTGTGTGTGTGTGTGTGTGTGTGTGTGTGTGTGTGTGTGTGTGTGTGTGAGAAAGAGAGAGGGGGGTGGTTTATAAAGACTGCAATATTCCAGATGGTCAGCCTGTCACACCTGTGGGAAATCACTGGCACTATTGGCTCAGCTGCTGCACTGTTTCAATCAATATTCTGAGAGTTTTACACATAAGCAACAATGTATGATTTGGGTAAACCCAGAAAGAAACAGAAGAACATCTTTTTCAGAACAGGTGTGTAGGAGTGGGACAAGTAGGTTAAAATTTGCAGACAACCTCCGGCACACTGTCTAGCCAAAAGTCTACATTATAGCGAGAGTCAGAGAGAAGTCTTCTGTTCTTCCCAGATTTAGGGAAATTTGGAAACCAACTGAGTCATTTCTCATAAACTTTGGCACATTGACCTCCCATGACCTTAAGTCATCTCTCTGTGTTTACTCTGGTAGGTTTACAGTGTAGGTGCCTGCTGTTGATATGTCACTGTGATGAATTTCTACCCAAAACTTGACAAGTTGTAAAGTTCCTGTAAGCACAGTTTGAGTTTTTATCATGTTGAGATGATAGCCCAGGAATAAAAGACAGGGTGTACCAATGCCCGCTGCCTCTCGTATGACATATGTGTCATATATCATCAGTCCAAGGAGGTTACAGGCGCTGCATTTGGATTTATTATGACACTGCTTATCAGCCGTAAATGCCTGTGTCAAAGGTATTTTTTAACAGTATCTATTACTGTGGGCAGCACGGTGGTGCACAACACAGCAAGAGGGCTGTGGGTTTGAATCCACTAGCTGGCATGTTCTTCCCGTGTCAGTATGTGTTTTCTCGGGGCACTCCGGCTTCCTCACGCAATCCAAAGACATGCACTTTAGGTTAACTGGTGACTCTAATTGCCTTTGGGAGTGAATGGTTGCCTGTTTCTTTGCGTCAGACCTGTAATAGCCTGGCAACCTGTCCAGGGTGTACCCTGCCTCTCACCCAGTGACAGCTGGATTAGCCTCCAGCACGCCCATGATGTTGCACCAGGATAAGCGGTCAAGGAAATTCTCGTACTCGTACTCATCATCCTCCATTTATCCGGGTCTGGGTCGCAGGGGCAGCAGCCTCAGCAGAGAAGCCCAGACAGTCTTCTCCCCAGCCACTTCCGTCAGCTCTTCCGCGGGAACCCCGAGGCGTTCCCAGGCCAGCCGGGTGATGTAATCCCTCCAGCGTGTCCTGGGGCGGCCCCGAGGTCTCCTCCCGGTTGGACATGCCCGGAATACCTCCCAAGGGAGGCGTCCAAAAGGCATCCTTACCAAATGCCCGAACCACCTCAACTGGCTCCTCTCGATGTGGAGGAGCGGCAGCTCTACTCCGAGTCTCTCCCGGATGTCCAAGCTCCTCACCCTATCTCTAAGGCTGAGCCCAGCCACCCTATGGAGGAAACTCATTTCGGCTGCTTGTACTCGCGATCTCGTTCTTTTGGTCACTACCCAGAACTCGTGACCATAGGTGAGGGTTGGAACGTAGATTGACATGTAAATCGAGAGCCCAGCTTTCTGGCTAAGCTCCCTTTTCACCACAACGGACCGGTTAAGCGCCTGCATCACTGCTGACGCCGCCCCAATCTGCCTGTCAATCTCCCGCTCAATCCTACCCTCACTCGTGAACAAGATCCCAAGATACTTAAACTCCTGCGGTAGGACCTCCCCCCCGACCTGGAGGGGGCAATCCACCCTTTTCCGGCTGAGGACCATGGCCTCAGACTTGGAGGTGCTGATTCTCATCCCAGCCAGTCAAGGAAATTGAACAAATGAATCCATTACTGTAGAATCCCTGACATTCTTCTTCTCAACAGTGAACATTTAGAGTTTGTAGTCGAACAGATTTACGTGCCTGGACTGTTTGAGGAAAGTCACATGAGCGCAAGTTACACAGAGGACCAGCGTACAGGGACCTGATGGATCTGACCCTACGTTTTTTTATGCATTGACATTAATATGCACTCTGATGTAGAGAAATAGGAGGGACAGTTGAGTGGAAAGTAAATTCTGCCACTGACAACGCTTTGCCTCCAGGCTTCGACTACAATTTAGTCGTAATATCGTGATGAATCAGCATCCTTACTCAGAGTGAACTGAATATAGACGTTTCAGAATCGCCTCATTAACGTTGGTCGTTACACATCAGATTGTCCTGTGTGTATAGCAGGCTCTTTGACTCTTTGGTGTGGACTGGTTTTGTTGTGTTACAGTCAGTGTTTGTCTCAGGCCCAGCAAGCTTTGGGGAAATCCCTCAGCGACACACACCCTGACAGAAGGCACATGTTGCAGTGCCAGTGGTGTACTGGAATCCACGTCTGAAATAATTATACGTAACAACAACAAAAGGGAACACACTCGCTGGTAGCATATATTGAAAGTGAACTATGAATGACTCTGAGTGTTCATAGCATGGATGTGATGCAATATCTGCGGCTGTTCGCTTCCCCACAATTGGTCATGAGGAACTATGTCATTTTTATATAACAGAGTTAGGAAGCTAATTAAAAAATACACACACTCGCCCCACGGAGTCATGAATTAATTTAGAAAGGAAGGGATTAATTAGTTTTGGTATGGTTTATATTTTTTGTTAAATGTATTTTTTGTTGGTGTTTTGGGATGTTATTATTTCTTATTTTTTGTGATTGCAGTCACATGAAAATGGGCTCTGACACTCATAATCTATATGAACATCTCATCTTCACCTGTACGTTTTTTTGGTTGGAGAGTGGGGATGAGTGGGTCACCGTATTTTTTGTTGACCGCACTTTTCTTTGTTTGCTGTGATCATCTTAATTATAAGTCTGTGCACGTTATAGTAAGTTTATTCCTTTTCATGAATAAATTCATTGGACGTATTTTTGGATCTCAGCGAATCCCAGCCTCAGCCTCTCAGTGGCTTATAGTTTGTTTCCTGGAGTCGCCACAAATATTGAGTAGCATAAAAATGTTTTATAAATGGTTTATGACACAATATTATGTAGCTGTAAGCAGACATCAAGTCTTTTCAAGTTTTAACGATGTAGTTTTCAACAGCTTTAACTTTAAGAAGCATTCGTAACTGGATTCTTTAGTCCACGTTATTCTTGGGGCTAACCATTGTGGCTAACAGCCAACAGCAGGTCTTTCAAAAATAATCGCCTTCGATTAGCACATACTGCTTTGTTTTTTTAAACAGGTATTTAATTAACATTAAATAAGCATTTTCTAAAAATGTCTTTATGGAGCTCTGGTACCTGCTGTGCTGGTTGCAGTTGTACTAACAAGACTGAGCTAAATTTCTCGTAACATACAGTAAAAGTTCCATTGCCTACCTACAGATGAGGAACTAGTTGCTTCCCATCCCCATACTGTCCCATACTGAATCAATACATGACACGATTTGTCCCACATTTTTGTCCACACCCTACTTTAATGCTAAATGTAGCAGACATAGCGGAGATTAATCTTTTTTTTTGCGGAAGAGAATGACTGAGGAAGACACGTCAGTCACACTATGTCAGCACATGATTAGCCCCGTCTTTTCCTGTCTGACTGCATTCTCAACCGACATTAGAAAGTTTCTCATTAGAAAATGCGCTTAGCCGTGTCATTAGTCAACTGTTACAGCATTAGAAACAATCATATAACAGAAGAATCGTCATTTTTACTTTGCACAGTAGCATTTTTGCAGCTGCGGGGCTGTAAGGTTTACCTGACTTAGAGACTAGCACCAAGACCCAGTGATGTGGGACTTTAACCAGGTTCTACGTGTGCTTTAAGGTAACTAAGGTTCCCACCTCCTTTAACAATACACAACCAATATTATTATTATGGAAGTAATGCGCCTTACTGTCTGTAGTCAATAAATTAGCTAAATATGCTAGTGTACATTATGTGGCGCCATGTCTTCAGGTCGTTCCCATTCCTCGATTGTAGTAGAAGGCAGAGGTGTGATGACATCACCACTTTTTATTTCCAAACTATGCTATGACAGATGATTAGCATAGTGTTATCATGGAAAATGCTGATTACAGTTTAGTGACAGGAAGTGTTGCAAGTTACACCCATGTAATGGGAGCTAAATATAAGATGGATACAAACAGATAATGAATGACAGTAAACTATAATACAGTTGTATTTCTATAAAATACCTCTCAATGGGAGAGGTAATAAACGTTGTAAAAAAAAAAATACAATGACAAACACTTTAAAACATTGTTGTATCTGCTCAATATAAACAGTTTATTACATGTTAATATAGTGTTTACTGCCATGAGGCCAAAGGTGACTAACGTTACCCTCATCTGGTCTTGTGGACATTATTGAATAGTGCTAAGCCAAAATAAACACATCTCTCATTAAGTCATATTTCTTTTTTAAAGTATTTCGCAGCAATATTTTATCATAAAATTGAAAAAAAAAAAGCTTGCGAGTGCTGTCAACTGGCTCTTCGCATAAACTTTTCCCACGTGTGGAGAAAGGTTCGTGAACTGCACCACATATAATGAGGACAGAGGTCAAAACACAAAGTGCACATATGGGTAAATACATTACAATGGACTGTAATGCAAAATGTGTGCAAGTGTGTGTGTGTGTGTGTGTGTGGAGTTTTTTTAATAAATATTATTACCTCCCCTCTCTGCTCTGTCCTCCCCACTCTCTAGATTCAATCATGATGACATTGTTCAGTCCTTCTACAAAGCCAAAACTCTAAAGCCACATCATTATCTCCAGCGATACCTTTGCTGTGACTAAAATGATAAGAAACCACAGATACACCACAAGTTTTGATTCCATGAAATAAAACCTAACAAGCTAAAAAACAGTCACTAAAACTCTATCTGTTGTTTGAAATCCACAAACAATGGAAAAAGAAAAAAAGAAAAAAACTTTAATTTTGTAAACCACTCCCACTCAAGCAACCCTCATGGCTAAAGGGGTTTGGCCAAAATTGTGCAAACACTATAAGAGAGAGGTGACGTCCAGGTGGAGCATCACACAGGTGAGGCAGTCAGATTCTCATGTCTCCACCCTCTTCTGCCTGAGGATACTTTTGGCTGCAGCAGACGCAGGAGGAGCGCACACCTCTGACTTCATAAGGTACAGATGTCTTTGTCATTCATTTATTCAGGTTGTGACTTTTTGTGTTTGGCCGTCATGTGACTGTCTGTCAGGCTAATAAGTTAGAGAAGTGTGTGTGAGACTGCTTCTTTCACTTCTCTGTTCATGCTGTGAGTTTTGATTCTGTCTCACCAGTGTGTGTTCTCTCTTTCCAGATTACACTTTTGGCATGCTGGCAAAAATGGAGACGGTGAGTGTGATGTTATTTTATTCTAATTATGATAATAGTTATTGTGCTTTTTTTTTTTAAATCAGCCCAGGAATAATACTATTATAACTGATGTGTGTTGGCTGGGGGTAAAAGGTTACATGTAAGAAAAGCAACTAAGCCACACATCACTGTTACCTGTGTCGGTAAGCGTACAAACACTTGCATAAATTTGCCAGTCAAACTAAAATACACATGGTCACAGTGTTGTTACCTGGCTCATTTCCAAGACAACACACACACTGGCATGCAGCTCAGATCAGGTTAAATATTGTACAGTGCATGTGAATGTCATTAGCGTGCGGTTTTATGAGGTGCAGTTTACATTGGGGGACCTTCAAAATCCTGTTTGTGTCTCTCATGCCTATTACTGTGTCGCCAGGCATCAAGAGCTGCTGATTTTGCTTTAATACACTCCAAAAAATGCCACAGAGAGGCGGCAAATTTAGTACCATTCTGGCAGAATTTAGCATGAAGACCAACTTTAGTATTTCCCAGATTTTGTTTCGGTGACCTTAGTGTGTAAATGTATGTAGAAATGCAGGAAACTGTGATTTAAATCTCTGGGAACGTCCCTCAGA
Organism: Epinephelus fuscoguttatus; assembly: GCF_011397635.1. NCBI lineage: Eukaryota > Metazoa > Chordata > Actinopteri > Perciformes > Serranidae > Epinephelus > Epinephelus fuscoguttatus. The sequence continues at coordinate 25,455,871 of NC_064758.1, read as the reverse complement.
CCCGTCGTTTTATTGTGTCCACCCCGCTTCTCAAACCAAAGTTACACTTGGTTATTTTGGAGACAAATCTATGCTAGATGGAAAAAACTGATCATATTATGAGAATGATGACAGCTGTTTAATATCATGCAGAAAATGCATGATTCATATATTCACAGCTCATTTAGAATTAATAAAGAAGTGCATCCCTAATCTTCAGATCTCAGAGCAAGATTATTCACCGTGTGATCCACCGCAGCTCCAAAGTGCACCACAACAAAACAACAATGGGATTTCATGAGAAAAACACAGCAGGTGTACGGTCTGATAATAACAACACCTCAGGCTATGACTGACACAAGATAAATGCCACCCATCATGCAAAGTGTTTTCTCTCTGCCAGCCTCGCAGAGAACTCAGAAAAAAAACAACAGAGTGTGTGTGACGTTCTGTCCCGCTCTTTGTCTGTCAGATGGCTTATGTGACCGAGATCAGGCTGAGTGGAGGTCGCGGGGCCTGGAGCGGAGTGGCTCCCTCCTCCTGCCCCGAGGTGGACTTGGAGGTCATCGAGGAGTACCTGCAGGAGCACTCGCTGGAGGTCCAGCCTGCGCACGCACCCACCTCACCTCCGACCACTGTGGGGCAACAAACACACTTCCACCAGAGCACCAGGATCATAGGTTAGTGTGGTGGGGGCAGTGAAGAAGACGATAACGTGATGATGCTGGTAGATTTTTGTGTCTTTTTGTCTGACTGTATGTTTCTCTGTAGAGAACAACTGGTCAGGTCAGCATGCGTATCAGTGGCATAGTGGCCCTCACACTCCCAACGAGGACTATGAAGAGCAAGCCCTGCCTCCAGCCTGGCCTAGTTCCCATGACAACCAATGGGTAAGTTCAAGGACTTCAGGCTCTTAATAAATTACCTTTTTCCTGGTTAAATACTGCAACACATCCCTTTTTGATTGACTCTATTCATGATTTATGAGAATGGTTACACTGTGAATTATTAACCTGTTTTTATATGCTGTTGCTTCAGGACCACATCGCTTCGTATTCCTACGAGACGCCTGCATACATTGACTCAGACTCGCTGTCCAGTAGCTCCCAGTACCAAGAGTACCAGGACTCCCCGTCACCATCATCTGACAGAGGAGGCAGGAAGGACAGAGACTCCCTGCCTCTTGCCCCACTTTCAGGTACATGCACACAACAACACAACACATCAGCATATCTACAAACCAAATCTCTGTGTATTTGGCGTTAAGCTCTGTCGGGGATTTTTGTTCACGCGTACACACACACGTCATTGACTCACTGTCACCTCATAGTTGTATTTACATCCCCTTCCTTCTCCGCAGGAAAGAGGAAAGAGCGATTGTTCCAGTTCCTTTTCGAGATGCTCCAGACTCCATCGATGCGGAGCTGCATCTGGTGGGTGCAGTCCTCCTCTGGCACGTTCCAGTTCTCCTCCCAGAACAAGGAGCGCCTGGCGCAGCTGTGGGGCCGGCGCAAGGGCAATCGCAAGACCATGACCTACCAGAAGATGGCACGGGCGCTGAGGAACTACAACCGCACCGGCGAGATACAGAAGGTGAAGCGGAAGCTCACGTATCGGTTCGATGAGAAGACGCTGAGAGGCCTACAAGGAGACTCTAATACAGTGTAGGAAGCATGATGGAGAGTGTATATAAGTATAGAAATAAAATGAGCACAAAGGATTTTCAGATGGTCGTCCCATTAATGTCCTTTCTGCTGATTCTAATTCTCTGGCATGTAACTGAATACTGAGTATTTCTATAAGCCAGCAGATGCAACACTGCAGGTCAGAAAAATTACGTAAACCTAAAGGGTTATCACATAACATAACATCTACTTTATAAGTAGAACTTAACGTGTTCTTAAAATAAAATGTGTGGTTTTCTGTTTTGTGTGATTCTGTATTGCAGATATTCAGCAGATAAAAGATTTTTTATAGACAAAATTAGGTTGTGTAAACATGATCTGTTTGTGACTAAACATCATTTTTAAGATGAAATAAATGAAAATATTTTACAATACCCAATATATTTTGTCTGTCTGCTTATCTATCCATCTGTCTGTGTGAACATTGATGTCCTATCCTGAGGTGCATATCAGCCATGCAAACACAGATGCACTTATGAACTGAAGCAAACACATATAGACACACACAAACACGCACCCGTAGCCAAAATTGTATGCAAAGTGAGCATGCATTTAAAATGCGGCTCTGACAACAGACCTGTTAATCAGTAACATCTACAAAGTCCCCTGACACACACACAGAGGTTGCCAAAGTAAAGTAATTTAATTTTCATAGTCAAATGACAGGGCCACACACACACACACACACTGAAAACAAAGTGACACGGGCTCATTACATAATGTTCAACACACCTCATCTGTCATTCCTGACTACACAGGATAGTATTTTTTGTTAGATAATTTTAACAAACTTCTGGTGTGACATATTTACAGTAATGAGTGCTGAAAAGTGTTCAAGTGTATGTACATTTAGATTCAGATATGCTGATAATATACAATCTGATTCTTTAGATGTCTTGCCCTTTAAAAGTGCATCTCTTTTCTGCTGCACCTCTACTGCGCTGCAACAATTTGCTGCTTACTTCCACGGAGCCTTTAAGGAAACTATAATCAAAAATTCCCCATAACGACAGACAACGCATTACAAGTTGCACAAATGGTACAAAGTGGTTTATACTTCAGGTCTTCTCAGTGGGCGTGGTCATCTCTCCCCCACATACTCACACTTTGTTTTTAAGTTTAGTAAACATCGTGTGGATGGATCAAATCAAAACAATACAGCACTACATACAGTATAAATTTAATGTTTGTTCCTTATTTTGTCGCTCATTTTGTTTATCTGCTAGTTTAATATCTGATATCTACGAAAGTGTAAAGGCCATGTTAAAGAAAAATAATCTCAATATTTGGGAATAATGTCGTAAATCTACGAGAATAAAGTTGTGAAACTATGAGAAGAAAGTCATAATATTACGAGAAGAAAGTCGTAAATCTGTAGGCAAACCCCAGAGATCTTGACTCTGGAAGAAGAGTGTAAGAGCCCTGGTTTCCAGTTGTAGGCTGTTTGTAGTCCGCGTGATATTGACCAATCACGTTTGAGCCGGCTGCAGTTGTTGCCAGGTTAAATGCTCCGTGCGGTGAACTAACGAGGCGGAACATAATTGGTGTCACTACAAACTCTGAATCCATCACAATGGTTCAGCATATTTACTTATATATAATCGGAAGTCGGAAACGGAAATTCGCCTCCTCCACTCAAATCAAACGGGAATGCCAAAAAATTGGAGGGCTGCCCCCAGAGGCTGTATTGCCGTCTGCTGGAAGTCAGACGCCGAATACAGCCAATGGGTTCCGAGAATGTAGCTGTACCAACGTAATATAACATGTTACCAACAAGATTTCGGGTGTTATTGTTACTCCCTATCCTCAGGCAGCCTTAGGATGCAAAGCAAAACAGGATATATTGTAGGTATATGAATAGAAACACACTGAACATGATAATGCACAGCGCAGCATCACCCAGATGTGCCATCACCAGCAGCACCCTTCTATAATTTAGTCTCTATATGACACCACCACCTTCAGGGGATATACACCCACGTGACACAGTTACAGGAACCTACCAACACATTTTCACTCTGACCTCGTCACATATTGATGTTTGGTCATAGGCTTTCCATGTCCACATACAACGTGCAAGGTACCCTGGGTGCGTTGGTTGTTGACGTTCTTGGACACGGTTTAAAGTTCTGCCTGTTACATGCATTGTCTTCTTTCAAAATACACTTCCGTTTTCACAGGAAATTTGACATTTACATACAGTCTCTTTCAAAATAAATGCACTACGTCAGTACAACACCACAAATTGACGTTCTTTTTCCTTCAACCACAAACACACGGTTAGGTTTAGGCAACAAAAACACCACTTTCTCAGTCTCATAACCATGGAAACAAACGAACTAGGTAGTTAGCTAACTAGCTAGCTAACAGACTGCTACAATAGGGATACATTTAAGGTCAACTTCGAAGCCAAAGTTAACTATGGAGGAGTGAACTGAGGACTGTGTATTTTGGGGGGAAAAATCTGCATATTGAACATTTTACTGAGACACTTTGGTACATTCCTCGAATCATCCTTAACGTTTGTGAAACAGAATTGCATTTCTCCAAACAATTTGTAAAAACAGCGCCACACAGTGGTTAACCTGCAAAAGCTGTAACCTGTTCAGTTATGTTGCCTTGGTCCAGACCACTGAATCTGCCCACACTCCTGAGTACCAGTTGAAAATGGAAACGGAGTGTTACGAGTTGACAAGTCGGTCCGATATCAGGCATTTGTTAGTGTATCTCTCAGAAGTTAATATTTATGTCAATGAACGTGTTGGTCCCTCACACTGACAAGTCCTTGTGTCATTGTCTACAAACAAGATCGTCAAAGCACTTATTCATGTTGTCAGTATAACAGTGTGTACTCTGTAAATATTTTAAAAAGCACAGTATGGCTAACGTTTTGATGACAGTGCTTGAAAATGCACTTTTTCTGTTCGGCATATCTTAATTTCATCAGTACAGAGTTACACATTACTGTATGCAGGAGATTGACTGCAGGAGAGTGGCCAGGATTCACATTTATGCCTTTACTGTTTGTACTGTAATTTGTTGACAGACCATAAATCTGCGATAAAGAAAAGAAAAAGACAAGACTGTTGTACAGCTCTGTACAGCACAATGGAAAAACACACAAAATTAGAAACGTAAATATAGGAAACTCCCCTTTGGCAGAGCTGCACATGAGCTATTTTAGAAAACTGGTTGATGATTGGTTGACCTGACGCTTCACACATTCCCTGTCATTAGTGAAAGTCAAGAGTACCCTGAGAGCAATTCATCAGTTCAGAACACAAAAGATGGCTAATGGAAATGTATAGAAAGTGTGCCTGACAGATTGTGACAACTGGTTCAATCATTGTGCTCACACCTACGCAGCTATGCAATCAACTAATGCCTAGATGTTTTGAGGGGTGAGATTATTCAACAGAGAACCAGTATAATACATTTGATCAACATGGCATAAGCGACAGCAGACAAGTGTATATAATTATTGTATGAATGTGCCAAAGCATTTGAAGTTTGTTCAGACGAATGGAAAATTACTTTTTTGATGTGCAGAGGTGACAAAATAGGTTGAGGCTGAAGAAACAATTTTGAGAATTTCAATTCTGACATGAGACATGTACAAAAGCGACACATTATTGACGGCTCTGGTTACTAGATATTTTGTAGACATGGCCGGCCAATGACTTTTGGGGGCCTTAGATAAGATTTAATTTGTGGGACCTCCTCATTGTAACGTGTTGCCACATTTAATAGTAGTTCAAGCACATATAATGCACAAATAAGCATGTAAAGACCTAATAACAGTAACACTATGGTTAAACCTGGGGGCCTCCCGCTGGAGGTGTTTCAGGCACATCCAAATGGTAGGAGGCCCCGGGGCAGACCCAGAACACACTGGGGGGATTATATATCTCATCTGGCCTGGGAACGCCTTGAGGTCCCCCAGGAGGAGCTGGAAAGCATTGCTGGGGAGAGGGACGTCTGGGGTGCTTTGTCCCGGATTAGCAGATGAAAATGGATGGATGGACTATTGTTAAACAGACTACAGTAAATAGTATTTGTCTGTTACCCCCTAACACAGAGTTCTGTAACCTTTCCGATCAGCAAAAGAAAAAGAAAAAGAAAATGCCTGGACCCACAAAAAAAATGTTTAGCCTTAAAACGAAAGTAACACAGCCTATTGAGGCTAAATTAGCCAATAGGTCTACGTGAGTATTCATTAATATGTTTTAACACAACATAGCTGAAGTGTACAGTTATGACTATTTGGTTCTTTAACTTTGCAGTGTTGGTGATGAAAGCAAATGGATCTGTCCACACACTACTAAATTCTCAGTTTTTCTAGGGAGACTCAAGACTACCAATAGCTATTGAGGTTTTGGTTCAGAGGAAAAGGTACGAGGCCGCAGACTGATGATGCACATTTTAGTTGACAAAACGTTAAAACATTTTTTATGCAGTGTGTAGGCTGCACACTTTTACAATTGGAGAATTTAAGAATCACTTTTGGCCTACATCAGTGATGAAAAATTACATTATTCATTTACGTGTAATTTTTTTTAAGTCACAGGGAGCCACTAGAGAGGGGCCAAAGGAGCCTGGTCTCACTCCAAAGTCATCGAAATCCAGTGCTTAGGCAGTGACTTACAGCGTCACAAATCAACTACAAAAAGGCGTCCGTTAACGTCACCATGATACACGGCTGGTTGCTGTTGTAGTTTAACGGTGCCCGGCAGCATCAGGGGGAAACATGGCGGTACAAGGACGAAAATTAAGGCAGCAAAAGTTCGACTAGGGGTGGATGGGTCCAACAAACACGGACTTTCACCCAAAAGAGCAGTGTCTGTGTCACTTCAGATTCTAAAGCCAAACCCTGTTATTTTGTCCTAAACCTAACCACGTGTTTTTGTTGCCTAAACCCAACTATATGTGTTAATTGTTGAAGGAAAAAAAACATCAATTCGCAGTGTTGTACCAATGAAGTGTGTGAAATTTCCCATGAAAACGGAAGTGTATTTTGAAAGAAGACAATGCATGTAACAGGCAGAACTTGACATGGCATCCCAGAACGTCAACAACCAATGCACCCAGGGTACCTTGCACGTCATATGTAGATGTGGAAAGTCCACGGGCAAACGACAATATGTGATGAGAATGTGTTGGCCAAAGAGCCACAGGTTGACTACCTCTACCCTAACCATATGAATATTCTCTTCCAGGGCCTTTTACTTAATCTATATTTTCATTAGAAAGGGCTGAATCTCCCTGTCTGAATGAAGCAATTGACACAACCAAAAAGATCCGATGCACGAGGCAACCATGTGGTGAAGAACATGCATTTATCACAAATGTCAAATAATATTGTGCAGCGTCTGATACAGTGACTGGAGGAGAAAGAAAGACAAAGAGCACTGTTTAAATCAAAGGTTACCATAAAATTGCCCAAGAAAAGTGCAAAAGTTCTAGTAACAGGTAAATGTAAATATTTTAATAGAAGCAAAATCTGTTGGAGCACTAGTTTGGAAAATTAAAGGTGTGTAGTTTAGTCTAATTTCAATAAAATGAATGTTTTTTTCTTTTAAAGTGACTTTTTCTACACCTTTTGAAATATCAGCAGTGTGTTGTCAGTAATGGCTGCGACTTGTCAGTTTTTGTTTTAGAAGTTTCATTTTTATTTCTTTAATATCTCGTATTCATTAAAAAATATGCTTTCTAGGGGGCCCACAGTGATCACGGGGCCTAAGCAACTGCTTGTAATGCTTAATGGATAGGGCCAGCTCTGTTTGCAGATTCAGATTTTACACTTAAAACATATGATCACCTTATAAAAAGTGATGCATGACGAATGATTTAACCACCCAACAGCATGTAAAGTTGTTCAATTTAGTTCAAACTATTAAATGCTGCTTGAAAATGTAATAATGGTCAAAATATGAAAGTGAAAGAGGGTATTTTGATGTTTTAAGTACATTTTCCTTCACTTGTAATCCACTATTTCTTTCCACATTGTAGTATTGCTACTTTTACATAGTAAAATATCCACTGGCAAACACTCCTGTTGCGTGAAAAAAGTGACATGGCTCATTCAGAAGTCGTCTCCTCTAAGGCTACAGAGGCACATTTATCAGAGTGAGAAAAAGATTTTCACTCACTGATGAAATACAGATGGCGTCTCCACGGAGCGCACGCCTGTTGTTGTGTGTGCACACAGAAGAGAAGCGCATGCATGTTTGCGTATAAAAAGCATCTGTTCAACACAGTTCTGGCCATTTGAAGCCAAGAGCTGAACGCAGGAAGGAATACACTATCTGAACGACAACCACGGGATTATGTTGGACTTAACTCCGCTGTGGAATTCATCCCACCTGTCCACAGCCATCAAGGAAACCTGCTCTATCACACTCCACAGCATCTCTACCCTCCCTGGGCTCCATCTTCAGTGATGGCTGAGTGGAGCTGGGTGGCGTACACAGTACTAGAAGTGATTATTGCTGTGGCGTGCTGCCTTGGTAATGTGCTGGTGGTGTGTGCGGTGTGTGTTGGTATCCGGGATTCTCTCCGGGAGCCCACTTTCTGCTTCCTTGTTTCCCTGGCAGTGGCTGACCTCCTAGTGGGTGTGGCCGCTGTGCCCCTGGCTGTACTGTTGGATGGCTGGGTGAGTGTGACCCCTGACCTGTGCCTACTTCTAAGCTGCGTTGTGCTTGTGCTGACTCAGGCCTCTGTGCTGTCACTGCTTGCCATTGCCGTGGATCGATACCTGCGGTTACACACGCCACTCAGGTGAGGTATGCATTCTGACAAACATGGATAACATGCATGTTGATTTGTAGAATAACCGTCTTTCATTACATCTTTGTTTTGACCCTGTCAGATACAAAGCCCTGGCTACACAGAGGCGTACATGGATGGCTGTGTCTATGTGCTGGATACTCTCATGTCTGCTGGGGTTCACCCCTCTGTTTGGTTGGCGCAACTACTCCTCTCTACCATCTGACTCCACCAATACATCCTCCTCCTCCTCCTCCTCCATCTCTCCACCATGCACCTTCCTCTCAGTGATCTCTCTCCCCTTCATGGTCTACTTCAACTTCCTGGGATGTGTCATGGCACCCCTGCTGGTCATGACCCTGCTCTACACTAGAATCTTCTGGAGCCTGCAGGGTCGTCTCAAGGACAGCTGTCCCCAAGCCAAGGCCTCTCTGCTCAGGGAGAAGAGGCTGGCCCTCTCCCTGGCTCTGGTTCTCATTTTGTTTGCCGGCTGCTGGATTCCTCTGCACCTAATGAACTGTCTGCTGCTGTTTCAGGGTCCTCAGGCTGTCACACAGGGGACACTCTATACAGGCAGGTGACTTTTGTAGTCCGTATACAGTCATGTTTTTATTCTCATGCTGAGAAATAAGTTTGGAAAGTTCCCCTTGTGTCTTTAAAATTTACCTACTTACTAGCAGTTAGAGTGAAATCTAATAAATCCATTTCCTCCAGGTATTCTCCTGTCTCATGCCAACTCAGCAGTCAACCCCGTGGTCTATGCTTGTCGCATCCCAAAGATCCAACAAGCCTACAGTCAAATATGGAGACGCTTCCTCGTGAGGCTGAACTGTTGCCATGGGGACGAGCAACTTCGCCGATCAATAACAGGCAGCCGAGCCAATCGCACAGAGACATGTGGATCAGGAGGGAAGACCACACCCTTAGAAAAGACCAGAGGGTCATTTTCAGTCCAGTATGTTTGAGGTTTGAGTTCATGGGACTTTTGACAGGAAGTTTTCACCCACTCACAAGAAAATCACTGCATCCAACAATCATTTAAGGCTTTATTAAACATGACCAACTATGAGAATACAGACAGCCAGTGAGAGTTTGAATTTGTGTGTAGTGTTTGGTTTGAATGGATCCCTGCATTCTCTCACTTTGCCACGGCATTCAGTCGCAACTTTAAGTTAGCAAAGCTATCTCAAGAGTCGCCACTAGAGGGTGCTGTAGACTAACAAACACAACAGCTGCTGCTGTACACAAACCATGAAACCATCAGAGTTGCAGTGGGTGACACACAATTTCAAGGTTTACTCTTTTTGGACCACTGATTTGAGGCAAATATGACTTTATTGAGATGTACATATTTTTGTCATGTGATAGCTTCTATCAATTCATCACTAACTCTTTGCCGCACTTGCTCCTGTCTTTCTGAGATCTCTGAATAAATGTGATACTTAGCCACGAGAGTGTGTTGAGCATTCATGAGTGTTCAGTGAGCTCCTCAGGGAAGGCAATAGACTGTATAGTTATCACCTGAGCAGGGTGCAATCCCACCCACCAAACTATACAACCTACTACCTCACCCTGACAGAGCCCAAGTCAGACACACCGTACGTTCATGTCCTGTTTGAAACCTAATTTACTTGCGCTAGAAAAAAAAAGAAAAAAAAAAAGACAATGCTTGACACAGTGCATTATGTTGATTGCTGCGAGAGTACGTTTTTGATTGGACGGCATGATTGCCCATCTGGAGATGACAGTCGGCGAGTGGCTGACTCAGCTGTCTCCTTGGGAAAGACAGTAGATTGTATAGTTATCTCAAAAAGAGGTTACACAACCCCACAACTATTCAATCTACTACCTCAGCCCCAAGGACAGCATCCACGTTGCTTCAGCATCAAAGATCCACAAAGGTAATTCTCCTGCAATGGCACAGAGAAAAACAAGAGAGGGTTATCTTAATTAACTATTCTCTGGGAAATACATGCAAGATAAAACTGGGTTAGGCGGTCATTTTTTAAGTGTATATTTGCGTCACATTTTCGACTGTTTAAATTCAGTCCTAGCACAAAGGAGTGTGATCGTATCTTCAGTTTGATCTCTGATTCTTTGTTTTTGCTCCTGGTATTGATTCAAAATCATGACTTATGGCTGTAAACCGCTTTAGGACAACAAGTCTTCAATGGCCGAGATTTGGAAAAGCATCTATCACTTCTTAACAAAAGATGATTTTACATATTGGCACATCCTCACATCCTCACCGATCAACCAAGCTTCTTTTTTTTTTTTTTTGGGTTGGACACGAAGCTGAGTGTCTTTAAGAAATCCGTTCCATTAAAATAAATCAGAGACAAATAATTTAACGGTAAGCAGACATCAGAAAGTGAGAGCACTAATGTGTGAAAACCCAACAAACAACTCACTGGCTTCCTGAGACTCTGGCATGTGATCGAAAGAGAGAGAGCGAGAGAAAAAAAAAAAAAACGAGCTGCTCGACTCTGTGCCAGGAATTCGTTTCCGTTTTTGCCAAAAACTGAGCTCATTCCAGTGGGCTATCCCTGTGTAGGCTGGCTGCTGCTTCTCAGACGGAGGTACACACACAGATGCCTGCAAATATGGCTTCCACCAGCTGCCTCTGATTGAATACAAGGCTGGGATTCTGCCCCCCAAAACACAACAAGGAAACACAAAATGGCGTCTCGCACATCGGCCATTTTAGGTCTGCTAAAAAACACTATAAGGTCTAACTTTCGTTTGTTGTTGTTCTTATTTTATTTTTTAATCTGAGCCTGCTGTCTGTTGATGAAGAAAGAGCGGTTGTTCTATCGACAGTGACGGAGAATCAATCTCATGCCAAGCACTGAGACGAAGCCAACAGACACAACGGCATGCTCACTGTCACGGGTGCTCTTACAAAGTAAGAGAGCAACTCGGACAGTTCTTTCAAGACAGCCGGAAAGTTCACGGAGAAAAAGCAACATCACATACAGCACATCACTGGTACCATTAACAGTTCAGCTTTAATTATATTTTTGGTTTCCAAGACTTTTATTAACCTCACTAGGAAGACTTGGCTCATCATCAGGCGGCTAACAGCTGAACTCTTCCGGGATAAAGGTTGGGATGGGCCAGCAGGTTAACATGGCAGCTACTGAAGGGTTAATGAGTGCCAGACTAAATGCCAGACCTGGGCCTCAGATAGACAGAGAAGGGGTTAGGAGGTACACTGCTTGCATAAATTAGCATACAGCCACAACCCCTGAGACTTGGTCCAGACCAGCCCATAGTTAGCATGCAGTAGACCCTGCTAGTCTGATTACAGAAGACCAGACAGACAGAAGGGGGCAGGGGGGTGTTGGCATGATGCCCAACTCTGCCACCGTGCCAGTGACAGATCTACGAGTTCTGTCCGGTCGCCGAGAATTGTCCCCTGACTGGAGCCGTGTTTGGACGACAGACTAATAGTGATATGACACAGTGTACCGGGGAAAATGGGTCAAATTAATGAAGATTTAACAGGACATCTGAGCATGGCCTTCGAATGAAAAAAAGAAAATGCTTTAAATGCTTGTGGGGAATTCTGTGCTTCTGGGTTAATTGCGAAAATTGGCGTCCCATTCCCTGCACAACTCCCGACTGTTTTGGAAACACTGAGGCCAAACTCGGTCAGTCATGTGAGCTCTATTGGGCGCTGTTGTCTGTGATCGTGGACTTTGTCTATGGCACATAAAGGGGCACACATGGCTCGGCTGGGGCAAATCATTTTCTCTGTCAACAGCTCCAAAATAAATGAGCCTCTTGTCAGTGGGGCAGCTGAGGGGATCTTGAAGAAAAGACGAGGAGAGGAAGAAATATGGTCTACTGAGTCGACTTCATCTGCCTATCAGATAGTCTGTCTGTGCATCTTTCACAGCAGGATTACGGCTAAATGGTGGTAAATTCATATTAGCAGTATTCTGTGTAAGCCAAGAAGCACAGACCTTGTCCTCTCTTGCCCTCTGGTAAGGCTGCTCTGCTGTGATCAACCAGGATATGTTGTTCTGGAGTCAGTTTCCTGCATTAGTATGTTAATCTTTTTGAGTGACAGTCACATGTTTCTTTTGGGTTTTCCACAACTCCACATCAGATAAAGTACTGGGAATTATATCTTTTTCTACAACAAACAGATACACAGCAACAGCATATATAAACTCATACCTGACACTGTTTCAAACATGCAACGTCCAATATTTGTTTTAAACAAATTCATTTTCATAATACTGCAACAACTGTAAGATAAGATGGCCTTTTAAGAAAATTAAAAAGTGTCCACCTAAAAAAAAGACAAGATGCTACGATCAAATTATCTACTTATTCCGCTCTTTTGTTAACTTAAAACAACAAATCAAAATGGCTGCTAAAGTGAACTGCCAGTGATTATTTTACAGGTTTTATAAACTTCTAAAATCAACCTGCTGTGCTATGAAAACACAAGAAAAACCACAGCTACTGCGCCATCTTAACAAATCAAAATCCATGCGAAAAAGAAAAATATCGTGGAAACAATAGGCCGTAGCTTCCTCCCCGACACTGTGAAAGGATGCAGGTTTCGTCGGATTCATTCCTCACTCGACACAAACGACGTAAACACACAAATTAATCAGCGAATCCCCAAGCACACACAGCGCACTCAGTTGCCAACAAAACTCCTTAGAATTGGAGCAGATTTTCGCAGGAAGCAGAGGCAGGGAAATACCTATTGGATTGCCTGGTCCCTTGGTCCGCGAGATGGGATGAATGCTTGGCAGACACAACGGAGGGGGCACCAGACGATTGGTACAGGTTCTTGTGTGTTTCTCTCTCTCTTTCCCTCTCTCTCTCTGAGCTTTGTGCCAAGAATGGGCAGTGTCTGTGTGCCAGGCAGAATTTCAATGAGGGAGGAAGGAGGTGGTGATGGTGGGCAACGAGGAGGAGGAGCGGTGGGGGAGCTGGAGTTGGCAGAGGAAGTATGCCACACAATAAATGGCAGGACGAAGAATTCCCACAGTTAAAAAGATGCAAACGGATGTCTTGTCTTATTCGCGTCCAGCCTTACTCTGGAGATAAAATTGTGCCCAGGCATGTGGCAGATACGAGACGGAGGGCTGCCCCTCAATAGAGCGCTATGGCGATTTTATCGTACCTGCTTTATCATCTTCCCCACTCCCTAAGGAATGCCTGATTCCTACATTAAATGACGAAGGACGGGAGCCTCTTCCGTGCCCACTTGGCATGGTGCCCGCTCTGATGTTCTGTATGTCCTCATTAACCAAGCGCAAACACACAAGGCTCATGCTCATGTGTATGTATGTATACAAAAATACACTGCACGTACACATGTGCTCACACACACTGGCAGACGCAGCGCAGTTGCTTGACCTGTGTACATGAAAGGAGCTCATCCTATCTGATCCTGATTTACCAAACGTTAATTAAATTAAAATGCTTCCAGTCCTCTGCCATCAACTCCTCTGTTCTGCAAGACAGAGTGCTGCACAGACAAATGTTAGGCTCACAGGCATAAGAGCAAGGTAAACATGTCGGGCAACGTGTTTGATGAAAAGATAGTATGACCCAGATAAGGCAGGAGTATAAGGGAGCCATTGTGTTGACTATCACAGTGTCCAACAATCATTTCAACTACAGATGCACACAGAGAAGTGGAGCTAAGTTTAACGATAAGTATTTTAAAAAGGCGGCAGAGCGCGCACTCATTCCACTTTTGTAAATCTCCTATTTTGACATCTATACTTCTCAGGTTGTCACAACATTAGACATGCATTTTCATATGAATACATGAATCTTCCAGAAAATGAGGGTTATTTGCTGATGAAAGAAAAAAGAGCACAGTTTCTGAGTCATTGGTGTATTAGCTGAAGTATACCCTCCAATTACCCAGATGGCCAGATGTGTTTCTAAAACCTCTGAATGAAGAAAATGCAGATCAAAGGTTCCTTTCCTCCTCCTCATTTACTCTCTCTATCCCCTCTCCTCTTTTCCACTTGTCTATGCTTTTGCTAATGTGCTGATGAGATGTGTGGTTACCATGGTTTCAAATGTTTCTGATAGCTCAGATGCCTGGCCTGGCATGTTGCTACACGCCCACATGTTATAGCATTCACTAATGCCACACAGAGCACGCCATACACACACACACACACACACACACGCATACATACAGGGTGTGCATGCATATTTGTTTGCATATACAGTACACAGAGAGTACGCGTGCAAGAGTGCAAAGTGGTGTATGTCAGGATGAAACAGCTGCAGCTTCCTGCATGAGAAGAGAAACTTCCTGTTGCCTCGCTGTAAACTGCGGCTGGTCAGCCAAGATATCAACCAATCAGCTATGTTGAGTCTGAATGCAGGAAGTTAGCCTGACTGCCTCTCGGAGAAAAACTCAGAAATATTATGAGGCAACACGATAAGTTTATCTGAGGATAAGCGAGGGGCGGGGAAAGAACTCTCCCACTCCTGCCTCTCATTCTGTCTCTGTAACCCTTGTTTTCTCTCTATTGCTGCAGCTTCTTCTTTCTTAACATTTTCCTCTCGTCACCGTCACATGTCAATATACACGAAGAGAAGTTTGTTTTGTTCCGTTTTTTGTAATATGTAAATTAATTTGCTGTGTAATGCCGAAGCTGGTTGATTTTAAATGTCAGAGGCTGGTGCAGGGGAATTAGGAGTAGTATACCCATGAATTGAGAGGGGCATGTTGAAAGAGTCTGCCCATATTCACTGTTTCATAAACACGTGGCACGAAGGCGCCATCTTAACACCAACCCGTATTTAGATCAACATACAGTACTAACAAAAAGCAGTCCAGTTAAAGTCCCGATTGTACATATAATATGAAGATCCATAAAACCATTCAATCTGCATTAAATTTCTCGTCTAAAAGCAAGCTAAAAGATCAAATCGGCTGTTTTATCTAATTCGGAGAGTGCAGCCTATATTATGCTTTTTTTCTTGGTATTCTGGCCTCTGATATGAGACTGTAATCAAAATATGCAGTGTAATGTGAATAATAAACTTGTTTTCTTGCAGATGAGTAAGATACACATCAATCAGGCAAACGCAACCGTTTAGGTTTCCTTTTTAACCTCTCTTTCGACAGGCAGGTCACACTGGTGAAAATAAATCGACAGCTTTACAGATACAATGATAAAGAACTACTGAAGAACGCAGACATCAAACATTTCTTTACAGCGTCGTTTGTTTGTTTGTTTGATCTAACTCGGGTTTCATTTCTGCCTCAGTTTCCTCTGAAGTGCAAAGTATCACATACAGTAGCTCATGACGCAGTGTGTCAAGGCAAACATTGCAGTTGCCACCTTTTAACAAAACTGTCACACCTCTGCATCGCAGAGAGATAAAAGTCACGCACAAACAGGATCCTGTGAAATAACTGCCACATATCTGAGTTTTAACAGTGGCAGAAAGTGCACACAGCGTGTGAAGGGGAACAAAGTCAATATTACCCTCGTACTAGCTATCATAACGGCTCGGGATGATAAGAGACCTGCCACTTGTCCTGTGGGCGCAGTTCTTCAGCGCTGGTCAGCAGCTAAACTTGCACTGACCTGAACACAACAACAGCTCCCTGGCTTGGTCGACCCTCTGAGGTCAGAAAGTAACAGAGGAGGCCTGTCCTTTCTCCTGCCAGTCTACAAAGAGACACCTGTTCAGTACGAAAAGCCACAGAAAGACTTTACCACCCTGTCAGAGCCTGCTGTCCTGGAGCAGAGAGGGGAGAGGAAGTGGGGGACAGGGACAGAGAAAAAAAGAGATAATGGAAGCAGGAGAAAGAAGGTGGTCAGCAGGGAGTCGAGGAGTCCCTCTGAGCTCTAGAAAAGTTTCTCCTGTTATGTCCATTGAGCCAAAATGGCGGCGAGCGGAGTGCAGCGTGGCAACTGACGACGATAGACACATTTACAGGAGGAAGACCACGATGAAGGACAGAGAAGAGGGCGAGAGGAACCGGAGAAGAAAGATTTTAGGGCTGTGAAAAAGATGGGAAGAGGTGTCGCAGGATAAAAAAGCAAAAATACCTGGAGCCTGTACGTGAGCGGCGGGCTGGGCCGGAGGACTGGAGGAGAAGAGGGCCGTGATGGCGGGAAGAAGGGAAAAGAGAGGAGTAGAGCACACCCTCTGAGAGCTACACCCCCTTCCCACAATCCCCTCCTACTGGCGTGAGTGCGTCTGTCCGTACACAGGGTGACAGGGGGACGTCTGCTCTCACACAGCCCTATAACGCATACACAGAAAACACACAAGCCACAGTATCAAACACTCTGAGTACAACAAAAAGAGACTCACAATAGACTCACGTTACTTGCAGTTGCGTATGACCAAAACGGAGGCAAACACACAAGCGCACAGACGGAGGACACTTCAAAACACAAACATATACATAATCAATTCGCCAGCCTTTGGATCGCCCTCTGCTCTGCCCTGTGCTGTGTTTGCCTCGGTCCGCCTGCCCACTTTGGCACTGCTGCCAAGAGGGAAGGGGAGAAAAAGGAGGGGGGGGGGGGGGGGGGTATAGACAGAAAGAGGAAGGGAGGGACATGCTGTAAGCGAGAGAGAGAGAGAGAGAGAGAGAGAGAGAGAGAGAGGAGAAAGAGGAGGAGTCAGAAAAAAGAGTTAAGAAAGAGAGTGAGACACAGACATACAGACAATAAAAAGAAAGAGAAGAAACTGTCGTGAGCAGACGCGGTGACACAAAACAGCAGGACAGCAGCTGTGTGCACTCCGAGAATTTGTATGTTAATCATCCAACATCCAAAAACACACCTCTCACCTTGTACTGCACTTATTCTATCCTGCAGCAACAGACGGATGGCGAGACAGACAAGCACTTCTGCCATATTGTTCCGTCTCACCATATTTTTACAATCGATAGATCGAAAACTGGCTTCAGATTCAAACTCTAAACTGACGGACATTCGTCGTCAAGTTCTCTCGCCTATAAGAGGAGTCTGTCTCTTTTTCGACACCTCTATTCCGCCTGCTTTTGCCCGCGTCTGCCTCCATCCTTCCGCAAATTCGTCCTCTCCCTCCATCGGGGATAATATCTGCCCTCCTCAGTGGGAGGGGTTTGAAGGAGTTCAGCTAAATGAATCAATGAGTGAGGAGGGTGGATATTTCAGAGAATGTCACTTTTTTTTTTTTCCTACAGCCGTTGGCATCTTTCCCAGGTCTCCCTTTGCTTTTCTCACACCAGCAAGACAGTTGAACACCAATGCAGATCTTGGATCAGCGAGCTGTCGCCTCTAGATGACCCCAATCATTAGGAGAGAAAACATAAATCCATCTGTTCATAAATGGCCGACCTTCTCTATACCCTGCTCCGGAACCAATCACCGGCATTTGAGCGGGTATCCCAAGCCGAACCAACCAGTCAGAGTTCGCCTCCGAGCTGACGTCATTTTTGAAAATGCAGAGTGCAATTCTGAAAAAAACAGACATACTTGTTAAACTGCAAATAATTTTGCTCGTTGTTTAAAACGTACATCAGCCACTTGAAGACAAAAAACAAAGCTTGATTTGTCTTTTGCACACGAAACAGTAAAATCCTTACAGCAGCTACTGTAATACCTGAGTTATTGAGTCCTCAAACTGACCAAACACACACACACGCAGACACACACACACATTTTTGGAGGGTTCTCCCAGTCCTCAAACACTCACCGCGGAGACAAAACAGACCACAATAGTCCAGCTTCTCTGCTTAAACTCCACATGAGTCTTTTCTCCAAGATAGGACAATGGACACGTACACACACACACACACACACACACACACACACATTCATACTGTACACAAGCACACACACACATGTGGTGCGAACAATCCGGTTCTTCCATGGAGGCTCAGATTCAGCCAGCAGGTTGGACAGCCCCTCAACCTGACGTCACGTCTCCTTTGTTGTTTATGCATTTATTTCTCTCCTCAGCTGAACTCTCTGAACCCAACGTCCCCCTCCTCTCTCCTCCCCTCCCGCCCTGTCCTCCAGCCCTACACTTACCCCCTGCCAACGAAGGCGGGCAAATACAGTATGGCTTTAACAAGGAATAAGAAGAAAAAAAAAGAGAGACAGACAGACAGACACAGAGAGGAGAGAGACAGGGAGAGGGAGAGAAAGGAGCTCAGATGTCTCTCTCACTTTTTCTTTTCCTCCTTTTCTTCTTCGATCGCTCCCCGTGTCTCTTCCTGCTTGGCTTGTAAAAGTTTCAGCTGCATGGCGGGCCGGCCTCTTTTGGCAGCCGTCCAACTCTTGACTCTCCTGTCCCCTTGCAAGAGAGGGAAGGAGGGGAGGACAAATATAGTCACAGGGAGACTGTACTGTACAGTTAAAGCAGCAGATGTACTCTGAATGTGCAGAAACCATTTTTATTTCACACAGGAAGAGAGAGGTTTGTGACATTCCTTCAGCATTTAAAATAAGCAACAGTGAAGCACTGCACAGTAGAACTCGGGTCAAACACTAGCCATGCCTCGAGACACCAAGCTGAGTATCAAACGGCTGTGCCACACTGGTGATGTTAGTCTGCCTTTAACTGAGGGTGACAGCTGAGTCTGATAACAGTGTGTTTTGCTGCTCACACCCAGTTCACACAAGGACACACTCACTTTATTATCTCTCCTGGTATCAATAACAAGAGCAGCTCAGTTGCTTGTGTGTTCAGACAGATTTACACATGCACGCAAGAACATCTGAAACGTCAAATATTTACATTATTTTAGACGATAAAGCTAAGTGGGCCCTCTTTCATTGCATAAGTACACGCACGCATGAACACTGTTACTGATTTACTCACCTCAACTTGGTGCACAGACAGGGTTTTCAATACTGTAATGTGGAGGCAGTTTATCAGAGAAAAAGTCGCCTCATTATTTAATAATTATTTTCTCTAAACTCTATTTTTAATTCACTTATAATGTGTTTTTATTCCACCTAATTACAAGACCAATTAAAGCATTAACTTTTCAGTTAATAAGTAAATAATTAGGTTTTATTTCAGTTTCTTACTCTTCAGTGATAATATAATGGACACCCTGTTTCCAGTGCTCTTCCAAAATGTACAACTTTTACTCTTATCGTGTTTAAAGATATTCTGCCATAACTGTTACACAAAACCTGCTAATATAGCCTTATTTTAGCTTATTAACTAAATACCGTAAAGGCATTCCTACGTTGTTGTATTAACATGCTATAGGCTATGAAATGTATTTAAATTCACTAACTAGTGAGGTCTGATTGATAATATCCAAACATGAAAATGGAAACGATTAACTGAGTTAAAGACTTTACAACTATTTTCTAAAATGATTATTTCCAGGTAAAATAAAGATGTGTTGTCTGCTTGAAATGAAGGTTGTTTAGATAATGTGTGCAACATTCAACAAAGCAGAAATTTTAATTAAAATGTGCTCATATTTCTATAGTGGATCAAGTAATGTTAATACTGGAGTCACATTTGAGAGGCCCAATTTTATTTGTTTTCTAGTGTGAGTCTTAGGAGAAAGGTAAGCAACCTGCGGCTCCAGAGCCATATGTGGCTCTTTAGCCCCTCCCCAGTGGCTCCCTTTAGCTTTGACAGCAGCTAAGGGGATTTATATATATGAATAACCTTTTTTTACATGTTAATTTTCATTTATTGTTGTCGGCCTCAAGTGATTCCTAGATTCTTCAACTGTAAAAATGGATAGCTTATACATCAATTAAAAATCAACTAAAATGTGCAATATATGTCTGGCCTTGAGTCTTGAGTCTTCCTAGCTAGGCTTGCTGCGTATTCCAGATGCAAAAAGGGAAAAGTTTCAGGAGAAAATAAGACATTTTAAAAGTGCATGGTACAAATTTATTTGCTTTCATCAGCAATGCTGCAAAGTTGAAGTACCAAATAATCAAAAATAACCCACTACAGAGTAGCCACCTTGTGCTAAAACATATAAATAAATACTCATTTAGATTTATTAGTAATGTTAATAGGCAAAATTCTACTTAAAAGGTTGTTTCACCTTTATTATGAGGCTCAACTATGTTTTAGCCCCAGACAGGTTTTTATTTCCTTTTTTGGCTAATTTGATAATAAAGGTTTCCAACCCCTGGCTTAGAACAACGACGGCTAGCCTTAACATTGTGCACATTGTTGCTAATGAATGCCAAAATGAGCTTAAGACTGGTAAATAGAAGCCAAATGAGGCAAAACTGTGATATGGGCAATATAACTAAAACTAATAGATTTTATTAAAGGTAACAGCTTGTTCACTGAATTATTTTAGAGACCTGACACACAGATTCAGACCCCACAAAATGCTGTGGCGCACGGGCGCACTGCAAGTAACTTTTAGCTGATAGCTACTAGCTAAAATCTGCTAACTAAAAGCTACTTGCTACTAGCTAAAAGCTGCTAGCAGTTGCTAGGCTACAAGCTAATAGCTGGCCCGTTTTGAAGAATTTTAACAGATATTTCCCGACTTCGAAAAACAAAATTTGTGCTTTTGAAATTGTGAAACTTTCTGTAAACAAACCAAAATAAAAAATAAACTTCTGACAATTCCTACATTAGAGCTGAACTGCTGCTTACCTGGCTAGGAGGCTCTGCTAGCTGCTGGAGAGACAAAACAAGGCTCCATAAATTAGAATAGGTGAAAACCTAATGTTACACACTGTAATGTACTGAAACAGCGTTACATATTATTGTAAGTGGCTACTCAATCCATGTAAGCCTATGACTGTTTTAACTTCAGATAATAAGTATAAATGTAGCAGTAACCGTCAACAGGTGAATTAATGCCTTTATGCTTTGCTGTGATTGGCTGATTTACAGAAGACAGTAGCCAATAGTAATTAAGACTGCATCTACTTCATCAAAGGTCCCTAATGTAACTATATGATCACATACTGGATTAAATCCTTAAAACTGATTTAGAAATGTGTTGTCTCGTCTGCCAATGATTAATTCATTCATTTATTTATATTTTTATTCATCTATTTTTATTTTTCAGTATTGTTAACAGTCTTTTAGTCAGTTTGTCTCAGCATTGTCTTCTATCTATACAACTGTGTAACCTCTTCAGCCCTTGTACCATATTTTTACAGATAAATATGGTCATATGATACATCCCTTTTGGATCTTTTTATTTCTGTTCAAAAGAAAACTAAAAAGGGCTCGTGGGAAAGAAATATATGTATAAATGTTGTATTTAACACTAGTTAGGTATTAAAGTGTGCACACTAAATTTGTCCACTTTAATAGGTCCCATGTTTTTTGTGCATAAATGCATCACCTTCTTTACTAACAAATGTCACTAATAGTCAGATTAAAGGCTTAAAGTAATACGTTTAACAGCCTTACACACCTTTATAGCTCACTCCACTGTCTGGCCTTTGGTAAACTTCCATCTTGAGCAGTTTTCACTCCAGAAAGATGAAGTGCCCCATCTAGTGGCAAACTTTTGCAAATGCATTCTATGAGCTGCAAAGAAAATTTAGGAAGAATAATCTCACTTTTTTGCACTTGCTGTCTTTTTATGCCTCCTGATTTCCTCTTCCTTGAATTACTCTATTATAGTATGAGATTCAGCTCTGATCTGTGGAGCTATTTCACACTAACATCGATATTTTACCAGTAGGTGTGTAGCAGTATTTACCATTCTCTTGACATAAATGAGAAAAAAAGGAAATCGGTTGCTCCATTGTATTTATTTTAATTTTAATTTTAAATATAATCCATTAAACAGAGAAGATGAAAGAATGAACTAGATGTCCATGCAGGAAGCATATAAAAATACCAGACAAGCCAAGTAAAGACTGGGGAAAGAAAATAAAAATGAACACATTTTAGTAAAGTATTTGCACTTTAAACAAGTGCAGTTGTACACGTGACTGTGTGTGTTTGTAGGACTAAAAATAAAGTTTATTATCATTTATATAGCACTTTTCAAAACACAATTACAAAGTGCTGTACAATAAAACTAAACACATTTAAAATACAAGGGGAATAACATGTCATAAAATGTCATCTCAAAAAGATGTAAAAGGCCCAAACTAAAACCAAGATAATAAATGGGAAATAACATTAAGATAGCAACAAAATAGACAGACAGTTCAGATAAAGCCAAGATATGCTTTCTGATAGACGTTTTTAGGAGAGACTCAAACAAAGCCAGTGACTCAGACTTTAGACTTCAGACTTTTTGATTTAGATCAATGTTTCTAAATGACCAAAGTGTCAAAAATCAATATAAAGTAGGACACAGAAGTGGGAAAGAAGAATTAAGGATGGAATGACTGTTCAAGTTCTTCTTCTTTGTTTCCAGTATGAGATGCCGAACCACTGTGGAAACGGAAATTAATAATTCTATAGCGTCTGCCGTCGAGCCAGCTCTTGAGTGAGTGAGACAGAGGTGGAAAGTATTGAAGGGTAAGAAAGATGGATTGATGCTTACTTCCCATGTACTTTCTGTATTCAAACAGCACAATAATAAAAAGCAGAGAGTTGACCTTTTTAAAATGCATGCCAATGCCAAGATGCATAACCATTATTTCTGACAGGTTTTGAATTTTAAAATCTTTTTTTCTCCTTCTCCTTCACTCTGTCTGGAAGCTGGGAAAGAAAATGAGCTTCCTCCAACTACCTGATTTCCACTGATGCCACAGACCTCACTGGGGAAGGTTGAGAACTCTGTAGGGGCAGGTTGAGACATAGACGTGTTCGCACATGTCAAAAAGAAACCAGGGAGCGCCAGCTGATGTTAGGCAATCTGTCATTTACTGTATATTTCACCCCGAGGCACTGAGGCCAGTCCATAAGTCATAATTATC
The DNA here is from genome assembly GCF_011397635.1 of Epinephelus fuscoguttatus. NCBI lineage: Eukaryota > Metazoa > Chordata > Actinopteri > Perciformes > Serranidae > Epinephelus > Epinephelus fuscoguttatus. The sequence goes on along the minus strand of NC_064758.1, from coordinate 25,432,596 downwards.
AGCATAATTATCTTTATGTGTTTGGTTTGCTCCTTTACAGTGTTTTTATATGAGTTTCGGCTCACACTTTAATGCTCATTTGTGCTCTGAGTTTTTTTCGTAAACTCACAGGAGCAGTTAAACCAAAGCAAAACACATACAAAACAACTTGCTTACTGGCCGTGAATGTTAAACTCTTATTTCATCAGTTGGTACCATGTCAGCTGTGGTCTGCTAGCCCCAGAAATACCCATGATTATGGTAACAGTGACCTCCAGTGGCCCTATGGAGGGATGACATCAGTCCACTTGCATGTAAATTAAGGGCATTTTTAGGCAAATGCAGCTACAGCAAACAAGTCTTCACAATACTGTGGTGATAATGCTGTTGTGAGTTCTGCATCAAGCCTCCCTGACCTGTACTGATCCCACTCCAACTGTTGAAAATAGGTGCAAGTGGGAGTTCCAGCTCGGATGTCAGCCTTTAATCTGTACCATTAAACAGGAGCTTATTGTTAGCAGTCAAGGGGCATGTTGAGAATAAGAGGGTGTAAGTCTCTTTGTCAGTCTCGTGACATTTCGCTCGGAGGCCATTACATCTCCTTTCACAATAGAATCACTGTTATGTCTCGGCTGCTTGAGCGGAGCCTTTTCCTCTAATTACTCTCACCTTGTCAGTGTGGGAGAATAATACTGTAGGTGATGTAAATCATTAACCAGGGCAGCTTTGACAGACGTCTATCCCCCCCTACTGTCACAGCACATCACTATGAGTTGTATAATTTCACAATGTGGTGTAATATGTGGCATCATGAGAGGGGACGTACAGTAGATGTTTCTTCTTTTGTGAAGTATGGATAATTAATAAAGATTCTTTTTAAAATAAACTCTTGAATTATGAAAATAATGGGCTGACAGGATGAAGTGTGTCAGTCATGGTCACAAGCTGCCATGTCACCATGTCTCCCATGATGGTTTCCCTCTGCAAAGAAAGCTTTTATATGTATTATTATTAGTTAGTATATCAAATAAATACTATTTAAAATGTAAGAAAAAGCACAGCTATGTAGGGTTAATGGACTGATATGAAAGCATGAATCCTAATTAATCCACCCAGGCCTACTGTGCTAAAACATGCAATGAGACTATATCTATGCCAAGGCCGAATTAACCTATGATGGTGCAAATATATATTGCTACTAGGCCGCATTTAACGCCCTGTTGTCAGTGCATTGTGCACAATTTTTCTATGCTTAAAGATCACCTGGACCCAGAATTGCTGGATTAAACACATTAATCTGGGAATATGCACAATATGAGCACAAAATTGAAACAATCAAGATCTTAAAACTAGCCTTTGACACCTCTTCAAGACAGGGCCTCATGATTAGGTAATGTAACAAAACCCACTGGACCCTTATCATATCAGTTGATATTGTGTTTGAGCGGTAAATATTTTCTGTTATATTAGCAAAGACCTGTTGACTCAGCTTGGATTTCCTCAAGCCCCTAAACCCAGTTTGCAGGCTTAATGCAGCCTTGATTTTGGCAACATAAAAGTTTCATATTTTTTGTTAAATATACTTCACAGTTGGTTGTAGCTGCTTTGATTTGCTTTTTCTAGTGGTTCTCATACTTTCTGGCTTGTGACTCTTTAAAAACAAAGTACTTTTATAACTCCTCAGTGGAGTATACAGTACCAAAAATTGGCTACACATCAACAAATTACAGTATCAAGTATGTAATCCAATAGTAGGCCATAATATGCCATTAATTAACACGATGAAAGGAGTGTTTCTGTTTGAGTACTTTTACTTTTGAAAACTTAAATCGGCTAAATGTTGCTTATAATGCCTCAGTGCGGTTCCTTAAGTAATATTTTGACTGTAGAACTTTAACTTGTAATAACTATTTTTATTATCTCCTCCTCCTGTCAGAGAGACAATATCAGTGCATATACAGCAGTGATACTCCACTTGGGGCCAGTGGGCAGAGTCTGGCCTGCAATAGGGTGACGAGTGGCCCACCGACCATTTTCTTTTCTTTTCTTTTTTTTTTAAACAACTGATTCACATTGGGATTTGTTTGTACTTAACATGTAAATACAGTGCAAGAGTGTGTAAAAACAACCAAATAGCTTTTTTTTTTTTATCAGAAAAAAAATGTGGGAGGAAGGAAAATGAGGATCCCTCAGAGCCCACCAGACAGACCACCTTAGAAATATACCTATGTTCAAAGAAGAACTCTAATAAAATTCAAAAATGTGCTATTTGCAATATAAACTCTTGAGAAAAGGAAATACCATCTGTTTTTTTTAGAAAATAGTCAGTAGCAACAAACTTATACGCTTATTCTACACAAACTGTAAATGAACTATGAGAGGGTTAAATCAAATGAATAATTTCTTATTTTCTTTGGTATTTTTTGTCATATTCAGATGCAAAGATGAATACTGGGTAATGCATATGTGATGCTGTCCAGTGTTGAGTCTCTGTCTGATCATGTGACAAGATGATATGTGCACAATAGCATGCACTAGGACCCATCATACACTGGGGTGCATTGTAACTGCCTTACACCACTGAGCAGGGGATTTTTATTTTGACAAAATTAATGACATTTATTTACACCATAAACTGATTTCACTGATTCACTAGACTACAGGAATAACCTCCTGAGACCCTGTGTCCTCATATGAGGACATCACATTTTGGGTTTGCTAGACCTTATACTTAACTTAGACCTGTTGTCCTCATTCATAGCAATGAATTTGAAGGATTTTATCAACAGTAACAAGCTAGAATTGTTAATTAGGAAGTACTCGTTTGAAGATACTGGGACATTATTGTTGTCCCATTTGAGGACAATGGGAATATTTTGCATATCTATTTCCAAACAGGTGCGTAGGAGAGGGACGAGAAGAATAAAACTTGTAGAAAAGACTCCCGCACACTGTCTAACTTGCAAAAATAATGATTTTAATGCTGCAACATTTCAGTGACTAGACCTTCATCAGGCAAACAGTTTTATAACAAAGACTGTGAGTGTGCAATTATACTCACATCACCCACTTGCAGTGGAAAGGCTTAATACCAAACATCAATTAGCGTAACAATCAACAACATACACAGAAATAGAGGAATAGAGATGTAAAATTAGTCCTTATTCTTAACTTGCATTCTCTAAAAACATACATATCCAAATCTAGAAGGTACATTAAAAAGTAAACCTATAGGGGTGTGTTTACATCAAGAATGAGCATCGATACACAAGTAGGAAACTTAACAATAAATGCAACAAGGCCTCCACAATGTCACAGTAAAAATGACATCAAGATATACCAGACAATAGTCAAATTACACTCCGCCCCACCAAGTCAATCAAAATCATCATTTTTGCTAGTTAGACAGTGTGCGGGAGTCCGCATACCAAACACAGTAGGTTAAGTGTTTGGTGCTCAGAGTTTTGTGTTGAAAGACCCACAAGCCACCTGTTTAAAGGATGAGTGAGGACAGCAAACATCAAAAGGTTGAAAACAGGCACTTAATTCATTATATAGCTATAGGCTACTGGTAAACGTTTGTTAACTGGCCCCCCAAATTCCTGTCATTTTGCAAAAGTGGCCCCCAGGCAAAGCAGGCTGTGCATCTGATTGTAACCCTCTTTTCTTGATTGTTGGTGTTCCCCAGTTCTTCCAGTTTGTGGGTAATAAACGGGCTACAACATTTGTTACTACCTCTTCGTATATTTATTACCAACACGGCAAGACAGTACTAACACATTCCAACTTAGGGGTACAGTAACTTCTCTTCAGCGTTATGCACGAGACACTCACTCTCTCTCGTGTATCACTCATACCTGTCCCCACAACACAGGGGCAGGTAGGAACCAATTAGCTCATAACCAAGGGAACACAATGACTCCACTTAAACACTGCACATGAAAACACAAATGAAACAATATACAAAGTATAATGAATGACAATTAAATAATAACTTACCAGTAACTCAATAATGCTGAATCCATCACTACTTAAATATAAATAATGTACCCATTCATAAATAACACTCTAACTTAAGTAATAGAAATAACCCATAAATATAATGTTTGCAGTCATTATGGTTACATATGTTTTAGAGCAAGGTGGCTACTCTACAGTGAGATATTTCTGATTATTTGGTACTTAAACTTTGCAGCGTTGCTGATAAAAGCAAATACAGTTGTCCATGCACTTCTGAAATCCACAGCTAACCTAGCTACGAAGACTCAAGACTCAAGGCCAGACGTGTGACGCACATTTTAGCTGACGAAATGTCAAACATTTTTTTGAGTTGGTGTATAAGCCACACATTTTTACAGCTGAAGAATGTAAGAATCACTTGAGGCCTACAACAGAGGGTTTTCATTGTATAGCAGTTTCTGTCAAAGCCAAAGGGAGCCACTGGAGAGGGGCTAAAGAGCCACAGGTTCCCTACCCCTGTCCTAAGCCACACTAGAAAGCAAATAACATTGGGCCCCTCACATATGACTCCACTCTCCAAGATATACAGTATTAACATTACTTGATCCACTATAGAAATATGATCACATTTTAATTTTTAATTCATTAAATGCTGCACACATTATCTAAACAACCTCCATTGCAAGCAGGCTCGCAAATCTTTATTTTCCCCCAAAATAATTACTTTAGAAAATGGTTGTTGTGTCTTTAATTCAGTCAAATGCACATATACTTTCATGGTTTTATCCATCCTCATCCTCCTCGACTTGAGTGCAGCCTTCGACACCATCTCCCACTCCATCCTGCTCGACAGACTGGCATCCATTGGAATATCCAACACACCCCCTCGACTGGTTTAAATCATATCTCACTGGCCGCACCCAGTTCATTCAGTTAAAATCCTTCACGTCCCAGCCATCTCCCCTCTCCTCCGGTGTTCCCCAGGGCTCTGTCCTCGGTCCCCTCCTCTTCATTATCTATCTCCTCTGCCTTGGCCATATTTTTCGAAAACACAATATACGGTTTCACTGCTATGCGGATGACACCCACCAAACCCACCTCTGTCCTCCCGCCCACCTCCCTCTGTGTCTGATTACAGGACATCAAATCCTGGTTCTCCGTCAACTTCCTCAGACTGAATAGTGATAAAACAGAGGTTCTACTCATTGGTTCTACGTCCACCCTCACAAAAGCTAGCAGTTTCTCCATCTCCATAGACAACACCACTGTTTCCCCCTCCTCTCAGGTTAAGAGTCTGGGTGTCATCCTGGACAGTACTCTATCATTCCAAACCCACATCAATAACGTCACCTGGACTGCATATTTCCATCTTCGCAATATCAACCGACTTTGTCCCTCCCTCACACCCAACTGGTCCACTCCCTTGTCACCTCTTGCCTGGATTATTGCAATGCCCTTCTCACTGGTCTCCCCCTCAAATCTATCCATAAACTTCAACTGGTCCAAAATGCTGCCGCCTGGATCATCACCAGAACACCATCCATCCAGCACATCACTCCTGTCCTCCATCAACTCCACTGGCTTCCCATACAATCAGCCTCACTGTCCCTCCAGCCCGCCTGACCACCATGGGGTCCAGAGCCTTCAGCCGCTCTGCTCCCCATCTCTGGATCTCCCTCCCACCTGATATCCAAAATATTCAATCCCTGAACACTTTCAAATACAACCTCAAAACATATCTGTTTGAACAAGCCTATCACTGCTAAATGTCATTGCCTGCTGCTAACTTCTTAATGTTTTATTATTGCTGCTGTGTTGTTTTTATTTATTTATTCTCTATATACAGTGACTTTGAGTGTCTTGAAAGGCGCTGATAAATAAAATGTATTATTATTATTATTATTATTATTATTATCATCATATTTTCATGACTGGATATTATAAATCAGATCTCAGTAGTTACAGAATTTATAATGTTTTTCATAGCCTGTAACTTGTTAACACAATAACTGATTTAGTTACATGCTAGACAGTAGCCTTTGTACAGTAAAAGCTGAATATCATCATATCACCATTATAAGAGCATGTTACAGCAGCATAACTAAACTGTATAAAGGCTGTACGTAGCCTATAGTTTTGAAAGAGAACAGTAAAATGAACGCTGCCATGTCTCCCTATCCCATCTCCTCCTCCACCAGGAGTCTGGTGTCATGGGAGGAGTTTACACTGGAACCCACAAAACTTTTGCGTGTGCGCGTGTTCCGTCGCCACGCCTCTGTGCGTTTTCCTCCGCGCGTTGATTTCATACCAAACTCATACTTGGCATTCCGCCTTTTTCTGTCAAACACGATTATTTTTACCGAGAAACTACTCGCGATACACAAAGCAAAAGTGCTCTAGAAGCCCCGGTGTGCGGAGAGGAGTGTGTGCCTGTAGCAGCGGGGCAGCAGAGCCATTGTAAGGTGAGTGCGCTCTCAGATACTTCTTTGTTGTGTGCTGCAACTTTCACGCTGCTGCTGCGGCAGCTGCTTCGCTGCTTCGTGTGCGCTGGAAGTTTTGGGATATTTGACATATTTCGCATTTTCCCGCTGCCGCTTTGCTGAATCAGCCGCCTCTGTTTAGCAGGGAGGTCCTCTTTTATTTACCCAGCCACCCGTGTTGTAATTGCCGCGACTTTTTAGGCGTCTCTCGTACTTAGTTTGGAGTTTGTTGAGGTATTATTAGCCCGCAAGCTAACCGACTAGCATATCAGCTCGAGAGTGTTATCAGTGGTTTGTCTCGGATTTAGCCACTTAAATACAAAAAATAACACGCCTCATTACACTTTAAAGTGTTTGTGTGGTGTTTTAACAGTTGTTAAGCTAAGTTACATGTTCATTTTTGTCATACTTTGGATCAAAAACAGATTTTGCTAACTCACAGTTGGCTAAACGGCTTCCAACGGCTGAGTGTGATTTTGTTTTCCCCTCTAACGTTCATGCTAATTTAGCAGATGGGTTTAATTTATTGGTATTGGGAGAGTGTCACCAACATGTGAGGCCCTACAAGAAGTTTCTGTAAGTCTACAGCACGACTGTCCAGACTGAATTATACAGCTGGTGTAAGATGTGACCTTTAGGTTCATATAAAGTACTCAAAGTCTGATTGATTTGCTGCCTTAAACCCACAGAGGTCTGTAGTAGTGTGCTGAGGTGGCCATGTAAGTTTGAGATCTAGCTGGGTTAATGTCACTGAAGGCAGCCCGTAGTGTGCATGTGTCTTGTCAGTGTTTGCTGAGCTCATAGCTTTATTTAGCGCAGTGCTCCCCACTGCACTAAACACATGACCTTTTGGCCACTGGGAGCTATATTGATACTGGCAGGGCTGCATATGCCTTCACTGCTGCTGGTAATGCTGCTGGTCCCAAACATTTGCATCACCACTTCTCTGGTAAATGACAAAGCTGTGGCTGTGGTGGCTGTGTTGCATGATTTCTCAAATCTCAGCCACATCACTCAGCAGTAATCTTGCACTCAGACTTGGCCAAGTACACAATATTAAATGTAATGCAATCCAGTACAGCACTTATGCCACACATTACACCTGAATTAAGACAATGTTCATTCTTTAATAACTCACGTTACTAGTTTGGGTGGTAGTAGCTCAGTCCATAGGGACTTGGGTTGGGAACCTGGCTCAAGTCCCCACCCGCACCAAATATGGAGTGTGGACTGGTAGCTGGAGAGGTGCCAGATCACCTCCTGGGCACTGCCAAAGGGCCTCTGAGCAAGGCACTGCACCCCCAACTCCTCAGGGTGCCTGTCCATGGGCACTCTGACATCTCTCCATTTAATGCATGTATAGGTCCTGTTTGTGCATGTGTGTGTATTTGAAGAGTGAAAAAATGGATTTTTAAAGTATATCTTCTTCTTCTACTGATGTCGTAATGAGTGTTTTAGTGGACTGCATCATAGAAATGTGTTTCCTCCTTCATGTTAGTATATGGGGTGAGCAGAACATTAGAAACACATAAATATAATGCAGTCAGTTTCAACACCTGTCACACTCCAACCCTAGTAATAAACATATAATTAATATCTATTTGACAGTGTGGATCAGAACAATAATTTTATAACTGTAAAGGCAGACTTTATGGCTAAGCTGTTGTATTGGATTGCATTGGATTTTACATGTGTACCTAAAAAAGTGGCCACTGAGTGTACTATGTACTGTCAATAATAGCTTTTGTTTCAAGGGTTGAGTTAACTGAAGTGATTTAATCAAAGTAAGATTTGGCCTTACTTCCTCATTGTGATGGGTCCCACACACCTAACACCTGTGTTTTTTTTTTTTAATTGTTGTTAACACTTTATTTTGATAGCCCTCCTGCAGATAGTTTATAGAGAATTTGTAACATTTCAGCAGCTTATTAGTTGAGATTCAATAATTCAAATGTTTTGCTTTATTCTGTAGCTGCTTGACAGATTATTTAAAGAGTATATGTGATAAATTCTCAGAGTAATTTAGTCGAACTTTAATAATTCACTCTGCCTATGCTGCATAGGTTGAATGAATAATTCAAGTTAAACTAAATTATTCTGAAAATATGTAGATTTATTGATGAATTGTCACATGTACTAATGTATCTGACAAAGCAAAACAGCTGAATTGTTGAATCTCAGTTAATAAGCTGTTGAAATGTTGCAAATACGCTATAAACTATCTGTAGGTGGACTATCCAAATAAAGTTTTACCTTTAATTGTTTTGCTCTGATTTTTATTAATATCCTACAAGAAAAAAAGTATTGAAGTGGGAACTTGTGCCTTCACCACAAACTGAGCTTACATTGTTATCAGGGTGACAAAACATTAAAATGACCATAAAGCATTATTATTAAAACAAAAACAATGCCGGTGTACTTAACTGTGTATGAACACATTAGTTTTTCAAATTTTTATACTTTGCTTGAAAGCCATTCACAGACATATAAAGATCAGTGTCCTACAGGAGCTGTTCCTAATGTTTTTATGTTGTGATCCCCCTGAATTGAACAACTGTATACCTATGACCCATCATCACAGATCACGGCCTCAGTGTAGATGTGAGCTTTGAGTAGTTAAATGTAATATATCCGTCTCATATTGTTAAATTTAAAGGCATTTATAGGCCGAGATAGGTGAAGGTATGCAGGATTTCACATGAAAAAAGACCCCTCACATTTACCCCTAGGTTGGGAACTTATGTTACAGTGATGTTACTTATATTTAGGGTCAATTATATCCCAGAATGGTCTAACTCAAACAATTTAATAAAAAATCATTATCAGCAATTCTAATATAATTCTGGAAATTCATGAAGTATCAAGGTGATAAAACAATATTGTGCATATTAATATTTTGTCCCTTGAACCACAATCAGGGCATTAAGAGAAGGTTCAGAGTTCAAATATGTATTTTAGGTTTTGGAGTGAACTGTCCCTTTAAGGTTAATCAGATCCGACTTCTCACACAGTAAAACGATCAAGTCCCCTTGAATATCACAATGTTCTTTCAGGCACTGCTCTTTCTTAACCATCTCACCAGGGCCTGTCTGATCGTTATGGCAACAGCACAGTCCCGCCAGCAGTGATTGAAGCTGGGCTGGCCCTGTGCAGAGTGTGTCCAATAAGCCCACCACAGCAGGGGAAGCTCTTGCGACCACACTGATCCTCTGCGGTTCCTCTGTGGCAGGGACCATGTTAGCCACACTCTGGAAAACATTACACACCAGGCAGCATTCATGTTGCATATGTGTGCCTGTGTTTGAGGAGACTTGGAGCATCCTCAACAATAACAACAGAATGTGTAATTTCCTCATGTGGCCTAAAGTTGCAGGCTTCTGGAAAGTTCATATGGCTCAAGTTCTGCCTTTAATGTAGTTTCTCCAGGACAGTCAGCTGAAGGAAAATACCTACCTGGTCTCGCCATCACTCACTGGTGTAACCTAGACCAACTGGTGGGGTCTTCATTGACCTTGGCCAGTGTCTTTGTAAATTTACAAGCTCTTAATGTTTTGCCATTTTGCTTGTCGGGTCTTTAACCCCGAATGCCAGGGCTATTAATACACCCGGTGCCCATGGAAGCTGTAAACAACTTCAGACGAACCTGATCTCACTCCTGGTGAAGTGTGGAGACATTTGAAGTCCAAGAAATCTGTCGCCATTCTCGGCAGCCGCAAAGTTAATCCCTGTCCCGTCTATCCATCACAATGTGTTTGATGTAAAGTGCAGGACCCCTTTGATTTTTTTTGACTTGCCTGCCACTGGCCCCAGCTATAAAACTCACAGGTTTGATTTCATTATCATGTGGGATTCAGTTTTACACTCTTGTTTTATTAAAAGTGAGTTTGCAAGAACGTTTTTGAGTGCTCTGCTCCTCTTAAAGTCATAATAGTGAGGCCCTCCTAAACATAATGCCCATGAAATTAAAAAAAAGTTGAGTTTGCATGGTTACATACTAGGACTATTGTCATTATCAATTAGTTTGCCAATTATTTTTCACTTAATTGTTTGCTTTAGGCTATAAAATATCTGAAAATAGTGAAAACTGCCCATTATAATTTCACAGAGCCTGCCTGAAGTGGCATCATCAAATTCCTTTGTTTTGTCAATCCAATAAAGAGAGGTTTAATTATGGTAATTCATGGGAAAAAGCAGCAAATCTTCATATCTGAGAAGTTAGAAACAGAGTTTTGGGGAATTGTTGCTTGAAAAATGACCGAAACAATTTGGTTATCAAAATCTGAAACAGTTCATTTTTCAGTTTTTATTTTAACCCTTTGAAACCTGGATCAACATCAGTTTTCTTGTGCTGCACTCAGACGCCTTTTACAAACATTTAAATCTTTTAAACCTGAGCAAAACGGTTGTATTTTGTTTCGAAATCTTGGGGACAAAAAATTGGTAAAAGCTGAAAAGAAAATGACCTGAAAATCTGTTGTTAAATCTGTTGTAATTTATTTAAAAAAAAATGGGGGAAAATGTCCTGAAAACCAGGATTACGGTAAACGAACAAATGAATTAATTTCCAGCAAACTCATGATTATTATATATATATATATATCCATAACGTATGTTATGGAATACATATGTGTATGTATTTTTCAATTTTTAGCTCTTTTTATTAGGTCATTTCCTTTTTTATTGTTGTCCTTTTACTTTACTGTTCTTGGTAATTTTCAGGTAGTTTTCTTGTGACTTTTTATTAATATTTTTTTGCCAGTTTTGGGTAGGGATGTCCCGATCACATTTTTTTTGCATCCGATCCGATAGCGAGTCCTTTATTTTTAAACAGAGTCCAATACCGAGTCCGATCTGATACTTTACAAAACATTAAGAATGAAAAAAAAGAGAGAATGCATCCAAGTTGTCCCATAAGGTTTATTATTTATTTAAATAGTATCCAAAAAGCTTATCGGTGGTTCAGCAGCACAAAATGTAAACAGATTCTAAATTGTGAACAAATTGTCCCTCCAGAGTTGCTGTAGGGATGTGGTAGGCGAGGTTCCGACGTTAGGTGTGGCTGTGTTGCTCGGAATAAAGAGAGAAGCGATGGTCGCTGAACCTGTTGTCTCGACTTCTGTCCGTTTATTGCCCATTAGCTGCACTCAGTTAGGCGAACCCAGGACACTCGGTTACAATACATCGGAAGTGGAGGCAACAATGAACAACACAGATTTTTATTAGCGATTCCAATTTTGTAAAAAATAACATGATCGGTGCGAATACTCGGATCAGGTATATTTGCTCAGATTTCAAAGGTTTAATGGATAAATAGTCCAGGATCTGTGTTTATTTTGTGTTTATACTTTAAATCAAACTCCATTTTCCCCACTTTGTTTATTGGATTTTCAAGTAGAACAATATTTGCATTTACATTTAGCATGTTTAGCTGTTACATTAAGACAGGACAGGCCTCTTGCATAGATTTAGAAGATGTATTAATCTGGAACTGCAGGCCAGTGGAGTCCAGTTTGAGTTTGAAGAAAGGTGTCCATGTTGCAGAGAATTTGTTTCTAGATCTGTCTAAGTCTAAGTCTGATTTTTTTTCCCCAGTTTTAAACAAGTTAAAACTGCTTGAATCCAAAGAGAACGGGAAGGAGGTACAGGGGACTTCCATTGGAGCAAAATTAAACATCTCGCCAGCAGAGTGACAAAGGGGATTACATCTTTTTCTGTTTTAGTCCCCAAATAGTGCAGTAAGAGAATATGATTCAATGTTTATGCCAGTGATTTCTGAGATTGTGTTAAAAAACAAATCAAACTCCATTTTATGACTCTATCACATGTTTGGTTCAGTGCTGATGCTGCATTCAGTGCTGCCTTGGCATCCTCCCTTGCTCTGTGCTGCCTCTCCACTTCTTGCTCCAAAACAGCACATTTAATGTCCAGTCAGGAGTTTCAGTTTGAGAACTAACCAGATGTTTATGAACAAACTGCCCTCAGTTAAAGATAAAGGATTTTTTATGGATAACCAAGTGTGTGCTGATGAGTTCCAGCTTTTTGGTGAGATGAAGATACAGAAAATCTCCGTAACCCCAAAAACTTCTTTAGTTTATTATTACTTATACACAGACTATACACTTAATGGTTTGTATATGTTGCTCTAATATGATTTAAAGCTGCACTGTGTTTTTAAAACATCCAGGAGACAGCTGCATTAATTTCTTTAAACCTTGCTGATTGCAATGCCTTTTTGTCTAAATTCATCAGCTATGAAAACAAATACTACTCTCACATTTCTGTAGATATTTTGGTGTAATGCTTTTTTAATGTGGAAGAAAAGCCATGTTGAAACCTGGATTTAGGACAAGCACAGATATTAACGAACCAAGAAGCAAGATAGGATTGTAGAATACTGAAATAAGAGGCTATTTTTCTTTGTCGTTATAATACAAGGACTACCTGACAGCTGTAGCCTCGGCTTTCCTAGTATTGTGTAGGTAGCTGTTGTGCACATGTAAAATTAGTCAGTGTGAAACAATAAAACATCAGGCAACCCATGGAGCTAATATGAGCTCAATTAGACAACTAGCTACCACTAAAATCTGCAGCAACACTTGTTATTTCAGCCTTAAAATCCACATTCACAGGTTAAATTTTTAGGCTGCTTTTGTCTACCTTTGTGTGACATCAACCCATTGTTTTAAAAAATTAATTTTAAACTTGAGTATTAAATCTGCCACTGTTATCAGTGTAAACTGCATGCCATGCGAAAACAAAAAGTTTGACAGACGTAGCAACAGAGGATGTGAAATCCATAAAATGTCTTGTCCTGTGTGATCCAGGTGCGTTGTGGCCAGGAGCCGTCATCATTGCGTCGGAGTGGAGTTGCCGTGGCAGCCCTGATGGGGCGCAGGAGGACGGCGGCGATGGAGAGGGCCTGGGAGACGGGGCGGACCGCGGATTGGACGGCGACCCCGAGGGCGTGTGGAGTCCAGACATTGAGCAGAGCTTTCAGGAAGCTCTGGCCATCTACCCTCCCTGCGGCAGGAGGAAGATCATACTTTCAGATGAGGGGAAGATGTATGGTGAGGATCAGGAAACTTCTGTCCTAATGTAATGATTGTCGTCCATCCTGTCTACTTTTATTTATAGTGATGCCTGGCTGACTTTTATATGATGATATATATATCAACCATTATAGCAGCGTCATTAGGGAATGATGCAATCCATCCTGGTACATATAGGCATGGCTGGCACAGCTCCACAAGCAGGAAAACCCAGTTTACTTGGTCAGTATAGCGCACAGTGAGGAATTTATTGTATCAATAGTCTATATATACCATCAACACTGATTGGACATCCACATAAAAGGTGGCAAATTTTCCCTATTAGATAAATGGCCAAAATTACCCAAAAGCACTACATCAGCCTTTACCTTTACAGAATGTCATATAAAAAGGAAACATTATTCCTGGTATGGTTTGGTTCTCTGAGGTAGCGTGGAATAGACCAGTAATGATTTAGTGTGAGCACTTTGGAGTCCAAGGGGTATTGATTGCTGTTATAAAGACCTCTAAGTTTGTGCACAGGTGATCTGACTGCAGTTATTTTGGAGAGAGCTGTGTAGCGTGAGGTCACAGTGTATCCAGCACTGACAGGGTCAAAGGTTAGAGCAAGTTGACATCTCAGGTTAGGCTGAGGTTAGCACATAAAGAAGTTGCTTGATGCTGAAAGGTTATTTCATGTTGTTCTCTGGGACTCCATAACCAGTGTAGTAGTGTTTGCTCTGTTAGGATCTGCTCAGGATGCTGCCTAAGAGCAGGGCTTTGATGTGTTTTGACGGTTTCTTCCTACCTTATTGAAGGCCTTGGCTAGCGCCCAACATTCCTAGCATTTTTCTTTTCTTTTTTTTTTCTTTTTTTTTCCCAGCTAAGGGTTAGCATTCCCGTCTGCAGCAGCCTGTGTCATGCATTTGTGAATGTGTAAGTGTGTGTTGTGAGGGGGGAAAAAGGAAATGTGATCCCATGCGACGGAAAGGGAAAGTTCTTTCAACGTTGTGGCATTTTCTCCTTTTGTGGAAGTGTGGGCTCACTGTGTTGACCACCCCCACTTCCTTCTGAATAAACAAGCACAGTCCCACTGGTACACACTTTCACACATTGGAAAGCAATACTGACACTGAACATAATCCGCACGCTCAAAGTATTCCACTGGTCTCCTCTATTTTCAAACCACCATCAAACTTTTCACTCACTGCATCTTAAAGGTTCTAAATGCAACATTCAATGCATTGACATAGCAGCAAACAACTATTTGCTGAAGTCACACACACTCTGTGTGAGCTGTAATCAGAGCTTCATTGTTATTGTTGCATTAAACAGTTGAATGGCGCATGCAGGTGAGCCCTTGTGTGTATGTATATGTGTGTGAGTGTATTCCACTGGCCTGTTAATCGCGGCTGCTCTGCACTGCGCTCCTACCGTGGTTTCTGCTGATAACGCTGTCCAGACCCACAGCATCGTCACTGAAGTATAGTGCCCATCCTCCAGTTCCCCACAATGTTAACAATGCAAGGTCTGTCAGCACTGTTGACATTGTTAGCGCTGTTTGTGCTGTTAGCCCCGTCAGCTGCTAGGACTGGGCAATATAACGTCTATGTACGATATATTGATATATTTTCAACACCGTTTAAATCAGTATAGGGTTGTGTTGCGTGAGCCGTAGCTTTATGTGCGCCTCCCCAGAAATATAACTATGCCACACGGCGACACAGACCTCCTGTCTAATTTTGTAAGCTGAAACCATTTCCCTCAGTGGAAACAATGCCTTTATTTACTTTAATTTCACAAATATGAAACAATAAAATGTGAAGACAATAAAGCATCCACAAAAACAGCATTATAAGTCTTGTGTGTGATTTATCCTGGCTTCATATGAGCAGAGGAAATCTCTGCTATTCACTAGGCTAATTTATAAAATGTAAAATGTATTGTTTGGAAAACGTGTTAAGTAAACGTGTTTAGTACAACAGTTTTGTCGGTGAACCTTGTGAGTTATAAAAATACCGAATGTTGCTACCTTTGTTAAATGTTGCTGTTGTCCCTGGCTTCATATGAGTGGAGGAGAATCCACTAGCTGCTAGGTTAATTTATACAATGTAAAATGCCATAGGCTTGTGCTAAAAACATTAGCATGTTGTATTTGGGGGGTAAATGTGTCCAGATAAAGTCAAGTGCTTTGTCTGTGAATGCTGCGAGTTAGTGAAGCAGATTTGTGCAATGTGTGTTTGGGGTGTGTTTTTATTCAACTGAACTTGACAGCACTTACCAGAAACTTCGCTGCCGACTAGTGTTTTGGAGCTGTAACTGTTATGCAGCTGTATATTTTCAAACAGGGGAATAAAATCCCTGTCATTGCCTTTTTATTTTGATCACAGTCTGTTTAAAAAAAAACTTGTGACATGTGGCTTTGACCTGCAACTAAAAACATGTAGCCTATTCACTCGAAAATACTGAGATATATATCGTGTATTGCCAGTCAGCTTGTTAATACAGAGATATGAATTTTTGTCCATATCGTCCAGCCCTATTAGCTGCTAGCTGCTGGCTCAGTCACTTCTGTGTTGAAAACCATGTTCAGAAAACCATGAATCAAACTCTGAGTCATAGATTTGCTCCTAATGTCATAAACAGATCCTTTGATATAGTCCTGTGAGAATCTCTGAGTACCCATTTTTGTTTTAACATTTTGCATAATATGTTGTCATTTTTGAAATTACCTATAACTAAAAACAAAACAAAAAAGGTTTATTTTTAAAATTAAAATACATTAAAAAAACAGGGCAAAGAAAGAAAACTGCTTCATTTGTTCCATTATGATTTAATAGTTTGTCAGAATTTCAGTCTGTGCTTCCCCATCCATATCCTACACAATGATCTCATTTCCTTAAATTAATACTATCCCACATCATAAAATCATCCAGTAAGTCAAGGCAAGTACAAACTGTAGCAAATTTTGAATTACTGTATACTATAAATGTATAACTTACCCACTAGTAATGTCACTACTCTGCAGAAGACATTACAGAAATATTACTGCGTCCTAAATAGGCAGATTGCCAGGGCGTCTTTTACAGATAAAAGAAAGTCTTTTTCAAACATGAAGTCAACTGGTAAACTTAGCATAGCATTCAAAGATCACAGATCATGCCTAAAAGTAGCTCAAGTGGATAAATGAATGATATTAGTCAGGCAATCAGAAATACTAAGTGCTCATTTAACTCAACACACATTCTGAAATTGAATAACACAGTGCAGCTGTTAAAACCAGGAAAAGATGACAATAAATCTGATATATACAAATGTTACAATGTGCAAAATCCCAGACTCTATCTGGTCTCATATCAGAATACCATGCGTGTATGTACTTCCTCCTGCTAAAAATGGGCCAGTTGTATTTGAGCTCCCGTCTCTGTGCTCTCAGTCGTATGTAACTGCCATGATGTCACCCTGGAATACAGTGTCAAGCATGTACTCCGAAATTAGGATGATCAGCAGATGGATCACTTGCACTCACAGGGGGACACAGATAAGTCAGAGGCTGCTTGTTTTATTGATGATATTTTAGCATCATGCCAATGTTCTTCTTGATGTTGTGTCCACTGTTTTTAAATTGCACAACATATTGAAGACTGCAAATGAAGAAGTGCTTTTACGAGAGCCAATTTGGGAGTAACTTGAGTGTGAAGAGTAGAACACATTTATCAAGCAACTTATTGATATTGATTTACTGCTAGTTGCTGCAAAGAGTAACATTTGACATATTGTTAAAGGAATACTTAACCCACACAATTACCTTCTGTAAATCAGTTAGTAATGTGGTGTTACTTTGAATTCATGAAGAAAACTTTAATTTTTCTCACATTCTCCACAGAAAACGGTGAACATATTGATTGATTGGCAACTACGTTCAACAATGCCAAAACTATTTCAAACCATCCGTTTACAAACTCACACACAACTCATGCAGTATGATCCAAGTCTGATTTATCCAGTCTTTCACTCGATACTTCCTGAACACACACAAAATAATCAATATCTTTACCATTATCTATACAGGCATGTGGGAAAAAGTTATCTTCATGAATTCATGGTAACAGCATGACTGATTGATAAACAGATGGTCATTTTGTAGGTCAAGTATTCCTTTAATTCTTAAAACAAAATACATTATACTGAATGATGTTTTACTGGAAAAAAAGATTAAGTAAATTATCTTATCTTAATATCTTAACTAACAATCAACAGGTTACATTTAACAACAGTCCGGTTTATTTATAATATGTAAATATACAAATGGGGATTAAATAACTGGAGTGGTTGTAATGGATATGCACAAAAAATCATTCTGAATTGTTTATATTTCTTTTGCTAAAATATTAATTATCGTGATCAATAACCTTGTGTACAATTCCTCCAAAGTGTGTCTCTCTCAAATTTAAGAGTATAAACACACAGGCTCTGCTGAACAAAGCTCAAGGCTCACTAAATCATATCTGTTTTGGTATGTGGTTGAATTTGTTTGGAGAATTTTGATGGGACGTAGTCGAGTCAGAGACAGGCTCATTCAGATTATCAACTATAGATCTGCTGTTAGAGAGTCAGACCCCACTGGTCCAAAGGGAAATATGTTTGATACTTGCCAAACAGCATTTTGGCAGTCATTTCCTGCTGAAACAATGACAAAATTAACTCAAGTTTGTTTAGTTTTGGTGTCTGGCTCTCTTTATCTCTTTCATGACGAAAATCTCATTTGTAGCTTAAGCTAGGAAGTGAAAGGGTAAAAAAATTGGGGCAACGTGGCAGATGAGGGGAGAAACAGGGAGATAATCATCATGAAGTTAAAGTGACTTGTGAAGTGTGTCGCCATGTTTCCAAACTGATCTTACCATGCGCCCTCTGCTCTCATGTAAAGGTGTAAATTACACACACTGTAACAAATGAGACATGAGTTGAGCTCTGATGAAAAAGCATTTGGCCTTATGTGTAGTAGTGCTAAGCTTCAGGAAAGTGCATGTGCTCTGTTTTGGGAATTGGAGCAGACTGCTGCGTCTGAGTCAGACCCTTCTGTTGATTTTGGGGAATTCTGTGTTCTGGTAACTCCACAGAGCTGATGTGACTCAGCCTGATGTGACCTAAGTCCCTACAGCATCGCACCACTTCCCAGAAAAGAGGATGGTGATGTCGATGATGTTAGTGCGTGTGTGATTAAATGATTAAAGCTGCGGAATCAGTCTGCAAGGCTTCATTTGGTCACCTTTTATCTTCAGCCTTTCTAATTCTGACATCTGCCATATGTGAATCGGGAGTTGCTCAGCAGTTACGATCAGAGACAGGCAGATCATCAGGTGTAGGCTGGAGCTGGGGGAGGCAGGGAAAGAAAGAGCTGACCATGCAGTCTGCAGTGACCACAATTTGGAAGTCTGTTTATGATGACCTCTCCTCGTCTCCCCTTCATTCCCGCCACTTGTCCATCTGCTTTGGAGCTCTGCCATTGGGCAAGGCCAGTGCTGACTCTAAATTAACACATGCTGTCCTTAATGAGAATATCATACAGCCACAGAAATTCAAAGCGTGACAGTCCATGTAGCTGCGTGAGAGCAAACATCTTCTCACATGTCATGCTATAAGTGCCGTTGCATTAAGCTTGGCTACATTACCTCTGCCAAGGAGGTTATTTTTTGGTCTGGTTTGTTTGTTTGTCAGCAGGATTACAGAAAAACTACTGGCCCGATTTTCATGAAACTTGGTGTAAGGGTGTAGCATGCGTGGATCTGAATCACAGGGCAGATACACATTATTTTTCACCTTCATTAAGATTGTGAGGCACTCTATGACCCTCACTCTATATATTTAAAAGGGATAGAAAACGTTAACACATCTGCATCTTCTTTTGCTTTGTACCAAAGAATGATCAGTGAAAATTCTCAATGTCACTGTGACCTGTTGGCTTGTAAAACACAAAAGACTCGTGCTAGGAGTGTTGTGATTGTAGGCCTGCTTAAGAAGATTAACGTCATAAGATACAGAACAGAGACTGTGTGGTTTGCTGTGCTGCAGTGGACTTGAGATCAAGTGTGAGAGGACTCACTCGCATCATCATTGCCATTTAGGTTCATATTTGATTCAGTGACCAAATGAGAGTGGTTGCACCAGGGGTTGGAGTGGTGTGATTACAAAATTGCAGGCCTATTTTGTGAGTGTACCACAGACAAACGACATCGCACAAATCAGTCTTTGAACACTGATTGCAATTTTTAGACCATAATTTTAGGGCCATACATGCCTCAAGACATACAATGTAACTGAGTGGCTGGTAAAACTTTAGTGGCAGCCATGTTTTTTCTGTGGTGATTCTTTGGAAAACGTTGAACCACTATTTACTCCCTATATCAGCTAAAGTGAAGCAAACTTATTAAAATGGATCACCATTTACAGCAACAGCAACATCATTGTCTTACTGTCTGATATAGTAACATATATTGTATTGTGTATAACTAAGGTGTGTGGGTGTGTGTGTGGGTGTGTGTGCGCTCCGTTCTGATTTTATCTATTTCTCAATTTTAGGTCGAAATGAGTTGATAGCTCGCTATATCAAGCTACGAACTGGGAAGACGCGCACACGCAAACAGGTATGTACAGAAGACAACAGTCATGCATTATTGACAACATTTACATGTGTTTGTGGTAATAGAGTTTGCAGTTTACATATATTTTTATGTGGGTTTTTTTATTTTGTTTCAAATTACCCATGCAGCTTGTTAAAGGGACGGTTCACCCTGAAATCAAAAATATATATTTTCCCTCTTTATTGTAGTGCTATTTATTGATCTAGATTGTTTTGGTGTGAGTTGCATAGTGTTGAAGATACCAGTCTTGATTGAAACTAGATGGCACTCAGCTTGTGGTGCTGAAGGCGTCAAGAATTAGAATTGAAAATCTTAACAGCACTGTCTCTTTCCAGAAATTTTGACCCGCTTACTCAAGAGAATCCGCAGACCTTGCTGTGAGCACTTTCATAGAGGAACTATTTTCTTATATTGAACTACACCCATCAAACCTATCACCGCACAGAAGGAAGCGTGCGTCTAGCACCACTGAGCTAAGTAACGTTTATCATCTCCATGAGCAGATGAACGCTGCGTGGTGATACAGTTGGTGGGTGTGGTTTGGTAGAAAGAAAGTAGTTCCTACATGAAACTGCTCACAACAAGGTCTGTGGATTATCATGAGTAACTGTGTCATGACTTCTGGAAAGAGACATTGCTGTTGAGTTTTTGAATGTACTCTCTTGGCACTTTGAGCACCGCAAGCTGAGTGTCATCTAGTTTTGTTATATTTAAGAGAGGGCAGACATCTCTATGGCTGATATCTCCAACACTCTGCGACTCACTCCAAAACAATCAAGACTGATAATTAGCACTACAGGTAAGTGGAAACATACATATTTTTGATTTTTGGGGTGAACTATCCCTTTAAAGTGATTATTAATGGACATCTATCTATTTAAAACGTCAAAATCACCCTGTGAATGTGTGTTCTTTCATGGGGGCAACCCTGGCTCCATAGGTGTCTAGTCACATTCAGGTTCTGGCACGTAAGAGGGTACGAGAATACCAGACCAGCATCAAGGTTTGTGCCCACCGAATCAACTCTCCCTTCCCCTCTGTAGTCACATCCCTTCTCCTTTTCCTTTCCTTTTTCTTCCCATCCTCTGTCCTGCGCCCTGTCTTTCGTCAGGTCTCTAGTCACCTGCAAGTCTTGGCCAAGAGAAAGTCTCGTGAGATTCAGTCTAAGCTCAAGGTACACACGCTCACTGACTTTGCCATGCTAGCTGCTTCGCTCTGCATGTGGCCCAGATCCAACCTAACATTAAATCTAAGGCTAGATGTCTTTGTGAGAGCTAATGGCAGATTTACGCTTCTCTGCTGGGGTCTCGATGTACGCACGAGTGGAGGCAATTTCTAAATGATAAAGCATGACATATCTATTTAGTGTTGTGATGATGCCAGGACTCCTATATAGGCATCTAAGGCAGAAGCACTGGAATGCTTTGATGGAGAATTATAAATCATGTTTGCAAATAGTTAGGCACATGATTTATAATACCATCCTTAGGGCACTGAGATAGTGTTAGTGGCTGTGGGAACGTGGTGTGGCAGGCTGTGGCTTTGCGTACTCATTATATATTTTCAAACATTGCTTTTTGCGTATATTTGTTGTCTAGCAGATTTATTTTAATGCTAGCGTGAGAAAGGGTTTTTTGTTTTAATGCATGGCAGTAATTTTGATCTGTTTGCTTAGTTTAAGAAGCTTGTGGCTGTGGACGGATAACTACATTAGATTCAGTAGCCGGCTGGGTGGACCTAAGCATGTGCATGGCTGTAGTAATGTACATATAAATGCTTGCATACACACAGACATGCAGGGAGATTTTAATTTGCACATGTGACAAATTTCAGTTTCTTTTATATCATTTCTGATCTCCACGTTCTCACTCTGAGACATTTCCCTCAGTCCTTTTATGTCTTTTTTTTTTTTTTTTTCTTTTAAAGCAGTTTTTTTCTTGTGGTTTTACCATGCACTGTAATAAAGGCTCTTTGACATCATTTTGCACCGAAGGCATTTAACTTGCTGCACTCTAATTCACATTTTGGAGAACATGTTCAGATTTTGAGGCCAGCTTATTTCCTGGTACAATCGTCAGCACAGATTAGTATGATGTAGCTTGTCCTGTCAGTGTGAGATTCATTTTTGTAGCCTAGTGTGAGAGTGTTTGACATGTTAGGTTTGTAGTAATGTTAAACAGTTATATGTACTGAGGAAGGTGTTTTTCTGTATGGCCTAATAGTGAATCTGTGACCTGCTGTTATTGTGAATGTACTGAAGTTAATAATACCGTGTCTTCTTTGCCATAGGCCATGAACTTGGTAAGTTTTGGTTACACAACTACAATCTTCTGCTTCGAGGCTTTGTGCTTTGTGGTTGGCATCACATAACTTCTAGTCCACAATGCAGTTCTACTGGCAGACTCAAAAATCCTGCTCATTACTCTTTTGTTTTTAGTGGCTTTAGTCAAATGCTGGTGATGGCTCCAGTTAGCTCTCCTAGCCTGCTAGCTCGGTGCGCCTCCTGCTTTGGCATCCCCCTATATCTGCTTTGCACTCTGTCCTGTCTTCCCTCATAGTTACTGCATCATGCTGAAGTACTGTTAATACGTTGGCTGGCTCGCTGTCCTAACTGACCTTGGAGGTTGGCTGACTTCGGAGCGTTAACCTAAATTGTGCAGGGTTTTTCATTACGGAGCATTTATCATTATGTATTGCTTTTTCTTTCTCATTCAGGACCAGGTATCCAAAGACAAGGCACTGCAGACAGTAGCCAACCTCTCATCAGCTCAGATTGTGTCTGCTAGTGTAATGAAACCCCAGACTCCATTCCCTCCGCCAGTCAGAGTGAGACACACACACCGACAGACACACATCTGTTCTTTTCTACCTTCTGGGTAAAAGTCTGAGTAATACTATCTGCCCGTTTCCTTTCTTTCCCTTTTGTTTAGTTTTGGCCCGGCCCTGTGCCAGGACAGCCTGGACATTCTCAGGAGTAAGTATCTCTGTCAGATTAGTTGGTTTTGTTTGATTGAAATTGGACAAAGTCTTAAGCTTCAGCTGGTACAGTTGCTCATTTTTGGGCTCCTGCTCCTCCTCCTTGCAGCATCAAGCCCTTTGCACAGCCACCGTACACTACACTACCAGCCCCTGTCCCTGCACCCATCAGTAAGTGTGAATACAAACTCACTGATTTGAGTGATGAGCAGTGATTATTGGTGTGTTTATTGTGTTAACTTGGTTTAAATGTTTGGCAGGCTATGAGCCCGTGCCTCCCCCACGCCCTGCAGCTCCTGTATGGCAAGACAGAACCATCGCCTCAGCAAAACTACGGCTACTGGAGTATTCTGCTTTCATGGAGATCCAGAGAGACAGGGAGACGGTACAGACATCCACATATTTATACAATTTCTATTTTGCCAAAACCAAGTCTTTCCTCTTTTTCTTATCACGTCTCCTCCCTTTCCCACAGTATAAACACCTTTTTGTACTCATTGGCCCATCAAACCCGGGCTACAATGACCCCGTGTTGGAGTCCATAGATGTCAGGCAGATTTACGACAAGTTCTCTGAGAAGAAAGGAGGCCTGAAGGAGCTGTATGAAAAAGGGCCGCACAACGCGTTCTTCCTCGTCAAGTTCTGGGTCAGTAAACAAAATTGGTGTTCTCACTGATTCATGTACAACTTTGACACCAACATGCAGTTTAGTTTAAACGTTACAGTTTTTGCATGAGATAGTTTATTTATGTTGGTTTTATGTCATGACAAACCTGTTTATAATCTGAGGTTATACTTTGCTACACCACATGGGGGAAGCAAAGCCCATGTGATGCCTGAGCAGGGGTTTACATAGGAAATCACTGTACAGCAGTGTTTCATTTAAAGGGAAACAATGGTATTTTTCATCCTGGGCCCTATTGTCCCATGTTTTCGTGTCTAAGTGACTAATTGGAACAACACTTGATGTAATTGAGCCAGAGCCACAGCGCTGCAGCTGTGGAACAGGCTGCAATGTAATTGTTGGGCAGGAGGGCAGTGTCAAAGTACATCCACTAAAAGTGCTTGTTTTTGCCACCAACAGCCACAGATTATTTTTGTAAGTGTCTGACATCCTTATGCAAATGGCCCTACAAAGAAATGAAACCAGTCCCTCCAGGATTTTACAATATTGTGATTGCAACAATGAACATAAATTCAGCCAGTCCCCGTGATTTCTGCACCACATTACAACTTTGTAACTGCAACTTTACCGAAAATTTGACTATTTAAAATGGGTAAAATCTAATTTCACTGTAGAGCTGCGTGCAGCGCATTGATTCTCTCAGCCCCTCTGTCTCCCTTATCCTATGTTTATCATGAGAATACTGCTGCTGCAGGACCACAGCTCTGTGCCTGGAGTCAAACACACACAGTGACAGGGCTACCTGTTAGCATCACACAGCTAACATAATCCAGTGGTTATTCTCAGGTTTAAAAACAGTCGAGCTGTTTTGTTGTCAGTCCCTATCGGATGTTAATTGCTTCTGCAGGGCTTCTGTGCAAGTTGCAAAATATGACAAGTAGTGATGAGATCATGTTGTGCTGTGTTAGCTCATGCTATCCAGGCAAAGAAAGCAAGAGGAGAAGCTCTCACTGGGACAGTCCTTCAACACTGCGTCAAACGGCATTACCAGCTGATCAGTAGCGATCAGCTGTTGCTGCTCTGCAACCATCATACATAGATTCTAATTCTGTGGTAAAAACACTGAATGCTCATAATAATACGCTCCAAATCTGAGACAGCATCACAGCTATTTTTGCAATTTTCACTTGCCCCTGCCATTTCATTGCAAAGTGACACCTATAAACATTGTAACATCATAACATGCATTGCAGTGTTTTAGAAAAGTGAAATCCTGGAGGGACTGGTTTTTTCTTTACCTTTTGCTTGATCTGGTCTGTTTGTTAGTGTGTGTGTGTGTGTGTGTGTGTGTGTGTGTGTGTGTGTGTGTGTGTGTGTAACCAAGTCTTGCTCAAGGAGGAGTCTTGTTCTAAAGTCTAATGAGTTGAGCTTTTGCAGGAAGACACTTAGACACAAAATGGATCATTCAAGCGTCAGGGTCTGGGTTAAAATATAAAAGTTTCCTGTCAAAGGTGCAGTCTTTTTGTGAACAAACAAGCTATGTTTACATTCAGTGTTACTCACCAAAACGTATTGTTTGTACCCTAACATGTTGGAATGTATTTCCTTCCTAATAAGACATGGTTATATCCATCTTTGGTACTGGCTTCCTCTGTTTGTCTTTCTCCTTTGACACTCACTTTGTCCCTCTTTCTGTGCTCATGTCAGGCGGACCTGAGCAGCGACATCGAGGAGGGATCCGGTGTGTTCTACGGTGTGAGCAGCCAGTACAGTGGAACAGAAAACATCACCATCAGTGTCTCAACAAAGGTCTGCTCCTTTGGCAAACAGGTGGTGGAGAAGGTTGAGGTGAGAAGATGAAACTTTTTTTTTTTTTAATGTGCAGAATAGATCTTATATCCAACCATAATAGCATGTGGTTTAACTGTGTATGTGTGGATTCCTCCCATTCAGACAGAATATGCACACATGGAAGGAGGAAAGTATGTGTTTCGCATTCATCGTTCTCCCATGTGTGAATATATGATCAACTTCATTCACAAGCTCAAACACTTGCCAGAGAAGTACATGATGAACAGTGTACTGGAGAACTTCACCATCCTACAGGTAAGTGTGTGTGTGTGTGTGTGTGTGTGTGTGTGTGTGTGTGTGTGTGTGTGTGTGTGTGTGTGCCTCTGGTATTCCTCCATCTGTATCTCTGAACTGGTGTTTGACTATTATTCAGTCCTGACCTCTCCAACCTCTTCTCCTCTTTTTCCTGCCAGGTGGTGTCCAACAGAGAAACTCAGGAGACTCTGCTGTGCATCGCCTTTGTGTTTGAAGTGTCCACGAGTGAACATGGAGCACAGTACCACGTTTATCGACTAGTTAACGACTAGCAGCACTTTGTGTGCGTGCAGAGACTCTCCACAGACTTTTTGATACATACAGCATAAATACTATTTCCAGCTCAAACACACAGAATCTCCACTCCTCTACTCTAAACACACTTTTTTTAACAGACCAACAGTCACACTGTAGTCACACCTGTTGCTGTTCTTTCCTCTTCTTTACTGTGAGTGCATTTCCATCGCTACAAACAATACACACACGTCTCAACAACTTACAATGACCTAAACACTGAGGTGAATTTCATTTTTATAGATTTTGACCAAAACGATAATGATCAGTGAGTGTTGTGATGTTATCAGTGTGTTATCCAGTCACATATATGTGTCACCTAGTGAAACTGATCTCTCAATGACTGCGTTTACATGCACAAAATATTCAGATTTTTGCCCTTATTCATAAAAAGACAATATTCCGACTAAGCTGTTTACATGGTTAATGAAAATTAATATTCCTGTATACATGCAGCAGTGCATACTCTGATTAATGTGCCCTAACATGACATCTGTCACATCAAAATTGCACTTCCATTTGGCTTCTTTGCGTCAAAATAGGACTTTTTAAAAAAAAATAAAAAATGATAGCACAAACAGCCTCCCTTAATTTTATGCTTCAAACACGTTCTTGAGAAGTTAGATGTCGTAATATTTTTGCAACACCTTCCTTCTGACCAGAAATGAGGGCTTTTCTTCCATGACAGCACACAGAGCTGACCGTAAACGGGTAAGAGGCCGTGTGTCACAGACTGTGGTGAAAACCTCAAGTTTCCCAGTGTCCAAAGAATGCTCCCCAAACCTGAATAATACCGGCATATCCCACATGTCTTAATGGGAAAATTCCACATTCAGAATAAGGCCTAATTCAGAATATCTAAATGGAATATGTCACATACATGACCTGTAATAAATTCAATGTGCATGCAAACGTAGTCAGTGTCAGGCTCAAAATATCACGGTTCATTATAGGCATTAGGTTTTTCTTTTTAATGAGAAACTTAAATCACTGACATATGATAAAACATGCAAAAGAAACCAGCAAACTCCATTTAATCAAGTTTAATATGTGATATTGTTCAATCATTCACATAATATACAATGGCGATGTAACTGTGGTGCACTACAAACGAATACTGTCATTTCCAGGGAGTTTTCTGAGCATATGCATTCACGTTATGGGTGTGACTGATGTGAGACGAGTTTGAATATAGGTTGGCAATCAAATCATTTAATCAGTGTTAATGTAACTTTTACCACAATGACTATCTCTTCTCTGTAAGGTAGGAAAGGAGTGAATGTGTAATGGTGTATCCTCTGTCACTGCTTAGTGTGGAGAATCACGATCTCCAGGTGGTTCAGTCTGAACTGTAAGGATCCTACGACAGAAAGTATGAGTGAGCCTCTTCCCAGAATTCAATGCACTACATGTAGAGACCTATATTTATATTTGAAAACACATTGTCAAAGTGTAAAGAGAGCCATCCTCGCTGTGTAAAGGTTTGCAGAGGAAGGGAAGATGTTTCGATCAAATGTCAAGGAGGTGATTTGACGTTTGGCCCACATGTCTTTGGAAACAGTTTCAGATTCAGTTCACACTTTAGTGTCAGCAGCATTTTGAATGAAAGAATGATCTATTACTGTTCATTTACACAATCCTGTTTTTACTCTGACTGTGTGGGCTCGCTGCAGTATTTCTACCTCCACGTGAGTTGGGATAAGAATGTGCTTTGGTTCATAAAGCCTTAACCTGAGGAGCACTGATGTATAGGACACTACACTTGTAATGGTACTGTTTATAAGCCAAAACAAGGTAAATAGACCCGTTTTTGTAAAGATGAACTATCTTGTTTTTGTATTTTACCAGCACAGCTAGAAGTGTTACTCTAAGCATCAGAAATGATGGGTGTTTTGGTTGTATCTTTCGATGTATGTTAAATGACGTATGGTACAGACCACACTAAGGTCACCCACAGAGCACTGGGGTAGATTTTTGTCTGATAACACTAACAAAGTATCCAGCTTACACTTGCTTATTTTTTTTCTTTTGTTCTGTGTAATGTGTTGGTTTCTGGTACATGTTGCTACCAGCAATTTTTTTTTTTAATAGTAAATGTTACTTGACTCTATTACGCCCTCTCCTGGCAGGATTATCTTTAACCAGACTGAAGGCAACTGATTTGGAAGTCAGAGCCGACTGGTTCAGTTTTTAAATAACCATATTCACTTAATGGTCAGCAAAAAAATGTATTCTTTTATTTTTTACCATCAGTGTACTCTGGTTGGCTGTGCCTCATCACTCCTTTGGTCTAGTCTGCTCAGTGAATAAAATCTGTGCCTTTATGCTGTACCAATAAAATCACATGGTGTTTGCAGAATTATGTAGCGTTTAGAGTCTTCGTACTAACACTTTGATGCATGGGAAAGGAAGTCCTCCTTAAAGTAATACCCCAAATGACCATTTGTATATAAATTACTCACACAGTTATTTGGTGAAGAAACTTACTTTTTCTTACATACCTATGGTGAACATAGAATCCAAGAAGAAAATTCTACATGAAGTGAAGTTAAATGGGTCACAAAAATTATAATTTTACCTTGCTGAACATGGGAGTTGCTGTTTTACCACTGCTACTGAAGCCCCATTTCCACCGAGCAGTTCAGTTCAGTACATTTTTTCTTCTGTTTCCACTGTGAAAAGTTGTGGATGGTATCAATGGAACCGTTCCGTAACGTCCCCATTTTTGGTCCCCCCTCTGTTGGGGTACCTAGCACACAGATCTGGTGCTAAAAGGTGGAGCTGTGAACACTGCAGTCTGTTGATTGGTCGGTAGAGGACGGTCAGGGCTGAGCTGTAGCTGGTTTGGAGGCTCATGTAACCACTGTTCATACTGTGGAGAGTTTTATACATTAGTAAACTGTAACTATAAAATCAAAGGGTGTGATTTGTCAGCCCATAGTATGTTCAGTTTATACTCCTTGATCCACTTCCAATAGCAGTAATCTTCTATGTCTATTGTGAATTTTTAAGAACAACTTTGCTAACACAACACACCTGTTCCGTCCAGCTCTTTATAGGCATTATTGTGCACTTGATACTGAAATGAGAGCCTATCTAAATCTGCTTTCATTTTGATGCTAAGCTTTCAGGTTCTTTTACCAGTGACTGGTGATTTCTTCTCCTCTTATTGTTGCTCAGAGGTAGAGATGCACTGATCCAGCTTTTTCGGTTTCGATCCCGATGCTGTGGCTTTGAGTATCAACCAGTACCTGATTTTGATCCGATACCATGGTTGACCTAAAAAGCTATATACCTTTACATGTAGAACAGAAAAGACTAGAGGCATCAGGCATTGATGACTACACAGTTCTTTCCTAAGATAAGATGAAACAGATGACGTAGCTCGCGTCGCAATAGATTTAAAGAAAGAAAGGATCGCCTCAGGTATAGGTTGCATTTTCCGATACCCGATCCATCTATTTTGATGATATTGAAGCCATTATTCGATCCAGATATCGGCTCGGTGCATCCCTACTCAGAGGTGTCTTCTCATTTTGCCCTTTCAGTTGTCAGTCTGGTAGAACTGTTGTGCAGCATTCTGTTCTCCATGTTCAAAACATTCCTTTAAGCATTAGCATTTGTAAAGAGGACTTTCTACAATCTAAAAGCATGATGGACCAATTAGCAATCAGCCATCTGACTGCACCCATCAAGCTTTTGTTACAGGCAAGTCCAAACTTTTGAATGGAAGTGTACGTATTCCTGTATCTAAGGTATTTACCCACTCTCAGAATTCAGACTGGCGTGGTCAGCTTCTTTAATGTTATAGCAACATAGATGGGTTTAATCTCTTCTGTCATCTCAAATCAATTATTCTCACACCCCATACACTCAGAAGATTCACACACATTGGTTGTAATTCTCATTCAGCCTGCTAGATGGTGCTGTCACCTCAATTTTACTCACTACCAAGGTGTTTGACTGGTTTGATGAGTCCAGAGTCTGGAATGAATGTATCTGTCCAGCACTGACATATAGAGGCTTTATTCTCTCCATACATAATCAATGTGAGTCTCCATGTGTGTGAGTGACAAGGAAAGAGTCTCCTTCTCACAGTTACAAAATCTAATTGGTGTTTCATTTAGACAACACCCATGTGTTGGCACAGATCTTGGTGTGTACTCAAACAAACAACGCTATTAACTTTGATTAAGACTCCTAAACATTGAAGAAAAAAAAAACAGATTTATGTGCGAATATAAATTATTCACACATAAATTATGCATGCTTTTACACAATGTGCACCACTGAGGGGAAAAAGATGAAAAATTAAGGGACGTTCAAATGAAACTGCTACAAACTATGGCTGCACAATGCTGCTTCTCTGGGACAAAGGTTGACATTTATCAACAAAGCTTCTGCTATCTCATCAGTCCAGCTCACATCAGATGTATCTCCAGACTTTAATACTCAGTCACATATTTCCTTCTTCTTAAGCCTCCTGCAGTGGCATCTACCTATACACTCTACTGTTCAGTGTCTAGCACTGTAAATCAAGTTTTTCAGGATCAAAATTATATGTAATAAATACATATATATATATGTTGGCAACCTTCCAAGCCATGCATAGCAAAGTGTAAGTGATAAGAGCACTTTCTTTTTTTCTTTTTCTTTTTTTTTTTTTTACAATCTATAGGGTGTATATCGGGGCTGTAAAGTGGGGGTCACAGCGATTACTACGTGTGCAGGTGATTTGAGGTGTTATCAGCACGCAGAACTATTTCTTCTTCACATGAATGAAATCTTGACGGTGGTGACAAAGCTTTAGAGTGACATCTAGCTCCATACA
Source organism: Epinephelus fuscoguttatus (assembly GCF_011397635.1). Classification (NCBI taxonomy): domain Eukaryota; kingdom Metazoa; phylum Chordata; class Actinopteri; order Perciformes; family Serranidae; genus Epinephelus; species Epinephelus fuscoguttatus. Next base: position 25,401,676 of record NC_064758.1, on the reverse strand, counting down.
GATGTCTTAAGTTTAATACAGGTAAGCAGATGATTGGATGCGGCAATGGATTGGTTGAACATTGGTTAAAGTTGTCATGCTGAAGCAGTGCCCGGTAGGCCCACGCAGTGATTCATCCATGGCCAAATCAATGTATATTCAAACTTTTCCAGAACATTGTCTTAAAGGTCCAGTGTGTAGGATTTAACGGGGGTTATTGGCAGAAATGGAATATAATCAGAATGTTTTCTTCAGTGTTTAATCACCTGAAAATATGAATCATCTTGTTTTCGTTACCTCACAATGAGCCATTGTTGTCTACACAGGGAGCTGGCTCTGTAGATGTCAGCGTTTTTCACTGCCATGTTTCTACAGTAGCCCAAAATGGACAAAATAAACACTAGCTCTAGATAGGGTCACAAACGTTTTTGTGTCGGCAACCGTAGTTGGCAGCGTCTCTACGATGAGAGTGCCAGGACTTCTTAATTCGCTGTTATTACTGGATTAAATCACTCAATGGTTTTGTCTAATTTCATAACTTTTCCAGGAATGTCATGACCGTGGGAATCCTGTATAACTTTGTCAAGGTCATGAACAACTCATACAACTGTTCATGTCTAGTATTCCTCACACTCAGTGTTGTGGCTCTTCTGTTGGCAGAAATTATTCAGAGCTTTATCTGTCTGAAAAAGCTCGACTTACAATATCAGTGCTGCCAAAACTGCAAATGGTGAAGGGTGACACACATATGCACACACACACACACACACACACACACACATACACATACACATACACACAAAGCCCTCAGGCTGGGTGTGGTACTTACTGCATAAGCCTGCCAACAGCAGCAGTACAAGATTATAGCTAACATAGTTCACAGGTTGCTCATGGCAGTATTTCTCCTTAAATCACTTAATGACTGAGGGCTGACTTTAGTTTTATGTCACTAAAATCTGATAAGTCTCAAAAACAACATGGGATTTGTCTCTTCTTCTTTCAGTCAAACAGTACTCCTTTGTCCTGAGCTGCAGGTCTCACCTGCCTGGTTGAGTTTACACTATCAGTGTATTAAACAAACTTTCTTCCCTCTCGCTCAGATAAAAACTACTAGCATTTACCCACGTTGGCCCACATTGTCATAAAACACACACACACATCACAGTTACATTACACATATGACGTTTATTACCTTGGCAGCGTAGAGGCAAAGGGTGTGGTGGGAAAATGTCACCTGCAGAAACTTAGCCAAAACAATCCGGTTATACAGAGAGCATGTGCTCATATTGTCTCCCTTTTCCCTCTTGGCTCCTCTTCACGTTCATTGTATCCATCCCCATCTGACACACTCTGACTCTTGTCTCTTTCTTGGCTCACTTCTCAAACAGAGATGCTTGCTCATGCCCTGACCTGTCTCATCTCTGTCTTAAACAATTTACCTGAATGCAAATCACATAGTAAACAGTAATGCACCCTAATCTAGCCCACAGGCTGCTGAGAAAATCAACTTCCATAACTTCAGATATGAGGGAAATCTCACTGGGCGATTTGAAGTTAGAACCAAGATGGCTTTTCTGTGGCTTCACTTGTTAATTTCTTTTTTGTCTTTTGACAAAAGCTGAGTCACAGAGTGGGTGACAACAGACAGCAGGGGCATGATGGATTCAGTATCACAAAAAAATGTCCGAATCAATAGATTGTATGTTTCTAATGGAAACAGAGGTCAGTAATTATGGATTCAAGGGGAGAAAAATAGGTGGTCACGCCCTGCTTGTAACATATAATTATAGTTTGATGACAAAACTATAATTATCTCAACGTCAGCAGAGACACGTGATGGTTTAACCTCAGTCAAAGTCACACTTCTTCATGAAAATATTGCTACATTTAAAAAGGTCCCATGAGTATGCAGGTGTTGTCTGATATTGAATCCATTATGTACATCATAATGGAATAATGACTCTGAAATATAAAGATGACGAATGAATATCATTGTGCAGTAAATACTGTTTGAATCTTGGGGAAAAAAAATGTATTAAAATATTTTGCATTACAAGAAAGATTTTAAGGAAAATGTCAAGACATAGTCAATTCAATGACTAACTGAATAATAATGATACAAGAGAAACTGCATGTGTGTGAGGCAGTGTCCACTATGGTCATAAATACATTTAATTCTTTTTTTTTTTTTTTAAAAGATATTTTTGGCAGTATGTATGCTTTACTGATCGTGAGAGACAGATATGAAAAGGGGACAGAAGGGAGGAAATGCAGCAAAGGGTCCTAGGCTGCTGCAGACAGGACTCAGCCTAAATGGTACAAGCTCTACAACCCAAATTCACTTAATTTTACATTTACAAATCATCACATACTTTGTAACGTATACAGAGTTTTCAATCTAAATAAAAATTACCATTGTAGACTTTTAGCAGCAAGTCACCGACAGTTCTAAACATTACAGGTAAAAGTAAAGTATGAGTATTGTCAGCAAAAAGTACTTTGGCACACGTTATGTAGAATATTGTCTTAAAAATGTATTTCAACTTGATAACACAAAATGTGTCTGTATTAATGAACTATAATTTATCTGTAAAGCCCTGACACACATATATGGGATACACATTATCTGTAAAAACGTGATATATTTTACAAGGTTATAATAAGTTTTGTAAAGTATTAATTTGAAGAATCATTTAAATGTAAAGGAGCACTAGGTACAATATTCCCCTCTGTAATGTAGAGGATTAGAAGTGGGTCATATAGTAACATAAAATGGATACACCCATTAAACACAAGTGGACAAAGTATTTACATATTTTACATATATAGAATTAGCAGTACTTCAATACTTCTTTTCTGGTTTTAAATCTCCAGTGTGTAGAATTTATTGTACTATAATATAATGGTTTTTTTAGTGTATAATCACCTGAAAATAAAAATTGTTGTGTTTTTGTTTCCTTACAAGCCATTTAGAAGTCCGCCATGTTTCTACAGTAGCCCAGCATGGACAAACCGAACACTGACTCTAGATGGGGCCATATGCGTTTTGCATCAGTCACTGTAGTTAGCAGCCCCTACACAAAGAACGGCATCAGAGCAGCGCTGATTTAACATGAAACAGCTTTATTCTGTGTTTTTACCAGTTTAAATCACCTTTTCCGTTTGTTTTGGAGAGGAGGAGACCTCTGTGGATAATTTGGCTCCTGGTGAAAACATCCTGAACATCTGATTTTAAGTTATCAGAGAAAAAAGGTGAGCACACATTAACAGGTGCTAGTTTAGCAGCCCATCCGACGTGCCAAACAGCATTAAAGAAACACTGATTTGTAACGTGAAACTGTTTTATTCAGTGTTTTTATCAGTTTAAATCACTAGGTCTGTTTGTTTCGGAGAGGAAGAGACCTCTGCAGATAATTCGGCCTCTTGTAAAAACCTCCTGAACAATGAACACCAAAGGAATTTTAACCAGGAGAAGTTTCAGCTGGTTACACCTCCTTTACATATTTGTAATTATTAAGAGAAAAATATTGAAGTATCAAAACTGACATGATCTGGGAGTGTTGCACTGTTATTCATTTTATTACTACAGATGCATTCATATGAAGGTAACATTTCACTTTTGCAGCACTGCAACATATTTTATAAGCTCATCATACTGTATGTTGTGTACGTAAAATCTTAATTGGTCCTAAAAATGGCTGCCAATAAATGCAGTGGAATGAAAAGTATAATATTTCACTCTGGAATATTGTAGAGTGTAAATATAAAGTAACATAAAATGCAGTAAGTGCCTCACATTTGTGCTACATGTACTTGAGTAACCTAAATGTGCTTTGAGAGTGTGTTGTGTCTCTCGGCTTTTGCATTTCATATTGCACATTGTGTATTGTCATATGCCTGAACTGTCTGACTGTGTAGTCTACAGTGACAGGTAGGAGGGGCGCAGAGAGAAAACGCATTTCACTGTAGCACGTCGTCACTAAATGCTCTCACTGAGGACTGCAGGGAAAAGAGTAAAGTCTTAACTCTGAATATTCCCTTCCTCCAGATAATAAAGCCTCTTTTGCGCCTCACTTGTGCAGGTATGGCTCACTGCACTGTTTAAGGCGTGTATTCTTCGGCCCCTCCCGTCCCTCCGCACCTGCCTGTGAACTCTCTCCGCTCCCACCTCAACGGGGCGCGGTCCAGAGGGTGGAGTTCACCGCCGCCGCTCTGGGAACGTTCAGCTTTGCTTGCATATTTGTCTCTGTCTTCTGCACCGCAAGAGTCGCACCGCACTTCTCCTCCGGGGTCCGCGCTTTATTTGGAAACTGGTTTTAAACGGAACCGTTTACGCGAAAGGGCACCGTGCTGGGAAGATGATGGCTCCGCTGCGTACAGCGATGGCAGTCGGTAGCGCGGAGGACACGTCGCTCGCGGTGCCTTCAGACAACAAGCTGCGCTCGGGTCAACAGCGCGTGCTGGATCAAGTGCACAGCATCAAGAGGAGCAAGTCCAAAAAGAATGGCACACTGTCGCCTTCACCAACAAGTATGGAAATTACCTAATACATAATCATAATGTTGAGAATAGTACCGCGCAATACCTGCTGTGACCTCTATATTTGCATAGTGATATTGTCTTTGGGCCTTCTTGGAGATTACTCCTACACTTCTTACCTAATATTAGAGTTTATTGTATTTTCTGGGAATAATGCGTCACAAAACTTCCCCTGGAGTTGTATCCTTCAGCCGCAGCTACTCGTCCAAACAGGCTGAACTTACTGCGTAATGGCCAACTGCTGTAGGGAAACCAGAGCGCACCAATATGACGTCTTTGCAGGCTCTCAAGTTGGGCTAAACATTTCCCCCTGTTCCAGTCTAAACTAGTTAACTGTAAGAGAAAGACAACATTTGTTGAAATGTGATCCTTGGCTGCTGTGTGAGAGGAAAGTGATTTTTGATATTTGAGCTCTGAGAAACTGTCAGAGACACATCCTACTTCTTCTGAGCGTGCCTACAGCGGTTTCTCTCTGGTACTGAGGAATGCAGCCCACGCACACACACACACACACACACACACACACACACACACACACACTTAGAAAATTACATTTTAGTCTTTCAAAACAACTCTGGTATTTGGCTTTTACTGCAAGAGGCATTAAAGTGATCCACCAAAAAATTGAGAAACAAAATATGTTCATGTTGTGAAATGTGTGCGCGCCTTTCTGTTGAGTTGAGATGAAGTGCAGGGGTGTTACACACAAACAGAGGGTTGTATTTGTGATCTATAAAGTGGGTCAAACTGTCTGTGTGCTGTTTTACTGTTTTACTGACACATCCAAAGCTTTCAGTGATTGTGAAATTTCACCTCTGGCATGTTTAAATGACTGCAGTTCCCAGCACAGGTAGAAAAATGTGGCCTGCATGAGAGGCTTTATCATCTGTGCTCCACATAATGAAGAGCTACTTAATCATCTTTCCTTCTAGAGTCATGCAACAGAAACTCAGTGTACTAAAATGAAGCTAAACTAAACATAACAGCAGTCAAACACTGAATATTAAGAAAAACAGCCACACGGTCAGAGCTGCATACACGCCTGAGGCTGCGCTTTACTTTAACATTGCCAGAATTTTAACAGAACAAGTTCAGCAGTGTTCATCATGAGTTACTTACAGTTGAGAGAAGCCGTTTTACTTTCAGTGCTGGAGCGACAAAGATGATGATACTGTTCAGACCCTCACCGCTGGGACCACTGGGGATTTACCTGTTAGCACCCAAGACCACTTCTGTTCTGTCATGTTTAAAGGAGGTGTACACAACATTTAGAGCAGTAATATAGCAGCAAACAACTGTTTGGGGTGTAGTGGAGCAATGGCGTCCTGTCGACCACAGAATAAAGTCACGTTCACTCCGCGTGAGTTGTCATTCAAACATCTTTGTCTTCTCTGTTTGTTGTTGTGGTACACCGTCCCTGAGTCTGTATGTGTGTCAAAGAGGTTACCACTGACAACACCGTCCCAACCCAATGCGTCACCGCGTGGTTACCCCCTGGTCAACACTGTTAGTTCTCTCAACACTGTTGCTATTGATAGCGCTGTGTTTGGAGTTAGCATCATTAGTTGCTAGCCACAAACTCAGCCACTTGTGCCACGTGCAGAAAATATGGATGAAATATGTAGTCTGAAGATTGGCAGCTCAATCCCAGCAGCTCCAGTCTGCATGTTGAAGTGTCCTTGGGCAAGATATTGAAGACTGATTCAGTACTGATTGCTGTGTCATCGGCGTGTGAGTGTGTGTGAATGATTAACTGATGAGCATGTGGCGGCTTGTTTGGTAGCCTCGGCCTTCAGTGTATGAATGTGTGTGTGAATGGGTGAATGTGACATGTAGTGTAAAACTAGTGTTATAGATGTATTCTTTCCATTTCTATGTTCAGCACAAGGGACTAAAATGGACATGTAATTTGGCTGTGCCTCCTTCAGTGTACAATACAGCGTGGCAGCACAGGTTTCAGAGGCAGATATAAAGTTAAGACAATCTGCTCGGCTAGATAAACTATGACAGGTGAATTTTTCCTCTCCTGCACAGATGCTATGTGTGTAAACGATGATGGATATGTCACTGTTTTGACAATCATAATCCCATAATGGTGAAGTCACATCCCTCCATTTGGCACAACGTGGCAGCGAGCCTCACGTTCCCATGAATCATCCAACGAGGCAGACAGACAAAGGTGCTAAAACAAGTTGTGATGGCTGGATTTCCCTAAGCTTACACTTAAATTGTAAGGCGACTCATGACTGACATTATGTCACGTCTGTCCCGCTGTCTGATTTGGTGGCTGCCAGGCATTTATATTGAGTTTCGAACCTGTAATATGTGTGTCAGAGTCTTCTCAGCTGTTTTTGTCAACACAAAAGGTACACAGCAAAATCATGCTTTGACATCCATTACTTGATAATGAACTGAACAGCTAAAGAATAATTGTTGAAATAATTTACAAGTGAATATTTTGTTTACAGCAAAGCTCAAATTATTAACCATTTCAGCCACTGATTCAGAAACTTAATGTAATACTTTACAAAATATTGAATCAATCGATCAGTAAATGGATCTAATTAAAGTGAATATTTGTTAATATCCAACGAAACACTCATGCATTCAGTCAGATTAAGTGAGCTCTTTGGGCAGATTTACCAAAATGTTGCCACAGCAATCTAAAATCATAAATAATAACAGAGTTAGTAAATGAAAAATAGAGGATCAAATGGTTAATTAAAGGCATAGTTCAGTTTTTTGGAGTGGGGTTGTATAGGGTACGTTTCCCTAGACAGTATATTACATACAGTAAATGTCAGTTGGCACGCCCCCAGTTTGAAGTAGCAGCCTGGAGTCTGACACAGAAGCTAAGCAATGCACTGCTGTGGATTGGGTCAGCCACAAAGCGCATTTTAGCTGCCTAAAAAATGTCCCATCTAAAAACATCAATATCAGTTTAAGTGTACACTATACTGAGAGTATTTTCAATGCTTTACCTTAATGTCAGACAGTGATTTCCAATGGGAAAAAACATGCCGTCCTATCGCTGTCTTCAAAGCCAGACTCCATTGAGAAAACCAGTAATTTAACATTGCTGCACACAGGAGCTGCTGGTCTGACACTGCATATCCTTTTTCTTGTTTGTTTGTGTTATTGTGTGACTTCAGCATATAAAAGGTTTAGTTCGGATCCACCAAAGTCACGCAATAACACAAACTAACTAGCTTTTTGAAGCAGTGGTAGACCAGCAGCTCCCTTCAGCATGCTAAAATCGCTGTTTTTGTCAATGGAGTCTGGTCACATTGACCAGAGTATGGATGGATGGCTTTCCCGGTGGAACGGGCTGTCTGACGGAAAGGTTAAGCGATGAAAATACTCTCAATAAAGCATACACTTAAACTGATATTGATGTTTTTAGGTGACTTTAATACGTTTTGTTGCTGACCCCATCCACAGCAGTGCATTGCTTAGCTTCTGTGTCGGACTCCAGGCTGCTTCTCCAAACTGACATGGATAAGTACCTCATACAACCCAACTTCAAAAAAACGGAACTATCCCTTTAAACATCAATTAAATAATGTTTAAATATATTAAATGCATTTAAAATTGCTTCTTACATTGGTTTTTTTTAATCATTTTCTTTAATATGATTTTTGTATTTGCGCAATATGTTATTCATTTGTAAAGTCTTCTAAATCCTCTTTTATTTCCCTAATAGAATATCATTCACTTAATCACTTTTATTAAAAGGCTATCATTATGTAAGGCTATCTTTGTTTACCAAAAACATGTGGACATATATTTTGTACATAGTTATAAATTATAAAATGCAAGTAAAAGTGAGTGCAAGTAAAACACAGATTGGGAAACTGAAGCCCACATTAAGGAAAAAATCAACCAACCACCAAATCACATTTTCAACAACACCCTCATGCTGTTACCAGTGTGTTTGGTGGTCATTGGAGGTCTTATTACACTCGCCCCAAGTAACGTGTTGAGGTTAAAACTGTCTGACTGCCTATTTCACATTCTTCTTCTTCTTCTTCTTCTTCTTCTTCTTCTTCTTCTTCTTCTACTTCTCTGCGTCTCTCTGTTGTGTATTTCAGTTCTCATATGTCTCCTCTTTCAACAGGCCTGTCTCCTCCGGCTTTGACGACAAGTGAGTTTGGAACCTTCAAGTTTGCTCCATTCAAAGCAAATGGCACCTTCAGCCGCACCAGCTCTGCATTGTCATCGGGCTTCAACAAAGTGGTAAATGTTTCTGTGATGTAACAGCCCTGTTTGTAGATGTGCAGATAGTCAGAGCCTTTCCCCTCACACAGATACAACTTTAAAGGAGCAAATCAGTGGTTTACTATGGAAGCCCAAAGGGGACTTAATTGATGATAATGTGAACTTGAAAACAAAACTGTAATTCCACAAAAGCATCATAATTTTCCACATATGGATGACAATGCAGTAATCTAATCATCATTTTCACATTTAAGAACAAAATGTCAAATTTTATTTTTAAATGTTAGAAAACAGCATTTTAATTTTGATCGACTTAAATAAGCTGCACAAATGAGACATTAGACTACATTGTTAATTATGCATTTTAATTTTCAAATTGATATAACATTTAAATGTTATCCACTGTGCAGCAGGTTAAGTCTTTGAAATATTGACTGTCATTTTTGAATTGTCAAAAAAATGCATTTTCTTTTTCATTTTAACTTGCATAAATAAATGGAAAAGCAGGTTACATTGTTTAGATTGAATTTAAATTTTTAAATATGAATTATCATTTGCATATTGACCACTATACAGCAGGGTACAACTTTGAAAATTAAATGTCAAACAGCTTTTCCATTTAAATTTAATATGGTCATAGAGCGCCCATACAAGTATGTGAAAATTAAAATTAGGCGGTTGTATTTTCATTGTAATTTTTACTCGAATAGTGCATACATACGTGGAAAATTCTAATGCTGTTGTGGTTTCATGTTCAAGTTTACATTATTATTTTAATAAAGTCCCCAATGGGCTTCCATAGATTTACTACAATCACAAATATTTTATGGTGTATTACTGTGGATCACTGCTAGGGTTTGGGGGTTTCAAATGTTTTCTTCCATCTCGCCATTTGTTTCAATTCACTCTTTTTCTATTGAATGAAAGATGCTTAATGCTTGCAGTAACCCAAAACATGGAGTAGGTCATGATGATGTTCTACCTGCATTCATTATTGTCCATAAAAAAGGTTATTGTTTGGTTATTGCATTACCACTCAAAGATAACATACCTTTGAAAACAAAAAATAATGAATACAATTGATTGTGTAGACAGACAGAGCAGTTTAAAGCAGTGATTCCCAACTGGTGGGTCATGCTCCAAAAGTGAATTTCCTGCTGTAGAGTGAGTGAATGAACAGCTACTTGACAGAAATGGCGAACTAGCTCAACAACATGGCCAAAAGCAAGTATGACGTTGAATATATTAAGCTGTGTGGACCTTGAGCTAATGACTAAGGAGAAATCTGGACCCTGTGGTTGGACCAGTTGGGCACCATTGCTTTAAAGGAATAATAGTTGTTGTAATCTTGTTGTTGTTAGCTTACAACAAAGACTGGAAACAGGAAAACAGTTAGCCTAGCATTGTCCAAACGTAACTAAATATGCCTGTCAGCACCTCTTAAGTGCAACACACACCGTCGCCGGCGTGGCGCTGTGGCCGTCAAGGGCCGCCCCCCAACACACACTGGCAGCGGCGCGCAGCGGCACTGTCAACATGTATTTCCCACCCCAGCCCTCTAGCTGGCTGTGCCTACCCTAGTTGCCAACGGTTGCCAACTGCTAGTAACAGAAGAAGAAGAGGAAAAACTTTGAGGCAACAACAACTTGAATTTCACGGGTGAGTTTCTTATCAAAATCGTCTTATTAAAAATTTGAAATAACCTTGATCCTACGAGACGAGACGTACATAAAAGGCTTTTCTCACAGCGCCGACATGAGTGCCGGCCGCGCTGGAAATAGAGCAGTGGGCTGAAGCACAGTGGCGCAGCGCGGCGTGTCGTCCGGCGCCAGTGTGGGTTGATTCATAGAATATAATGGAGGCGGGCGTTTTGAAGCGCAGCGTACAGCGGCGGTGTGTGTTGCACTTTAGGCTCACAACTGAACATGCTATAACTTGTTTGTTAAATCAATACAAAAATGAATGTTGAAAAAATGACAAGTTACGGCTTCACAGTTATTTGTTGGACAGGGTGTAGTGACCTCAGGCAATCACAGAGTCTCCAGGAAGCCAAGAAATATTCTGGCACATAATCCGGAGGTGCTGGTGGACAGATTTTGTTATCTTCGGACAGAGCCAGGCAAGCTGTTTCCCCCTGTTTTAGGTCTGTATGCTAAGCTAAGCTAACTGTCTGCTGGCTCCAGCTTCATATTGAATGGGCAGACTTGGGAGTGCTGTCAAGTTTCAAGTATTCCTTTAAGAAAATATAATATACTGGAAAGTTACTGGCTGCAAAGGATGTATGGCTTTGTTTTTGTAACAGAGCTAAACATACAAAAATGCTGATATGGTTATTTAAAGATACACTTCCTGCTTTTTAAGGTGCCTTAAAGCTCCCACAGCTTGTGTTTTGGTTACATAATTATAAGCAGTAACAGAATCTGGGAGGGTATCGAGTCGGTGTTAACACTAGATGGGAGGCACCTCTCAGTCACAGTTGATTCATGATGTTATTTGAAATATTACACCACACTTGAGCTGGTTAAAGCTCCTGGTGTAGCCACATGGCTTTGCTGGTTAGCTAGTCGTCTTCTGTCAGTGAGTGTGTGTGTGGTGCAGTGTCTTATGCACTGTATTGTACTGTGAGTATAATGACCTGTGTATCCAGCAGCACAGGCTTGCATGATTTCCTAATTTTGGAAAGGGACAGATATTGTTTTTGTTTGTCATTCTCAATTTAAGTCTTGTCACTAAGAGTTCAACTCATACGCAATACTGGCCTAATCCAAATTCCACAGAGGAGTAATGCTGACTTCATCAGTGTGTGCGTGTGTGTGTGTGTGTGTGTGTGTGTGTGTGTGTGTGTGTGTGTGTGTGTGTGTGTGTGTGTGCATGTGTGAAGATGTCTCAGCTCTGGGTTGGCCTGATCTGACCTACTGACAGTGAGTCGAGGCATGTCTAGGGAGTGTGAGGATGCTGAGGAGGGCTCATTATCACTAATCCGTCTCTGTCATATTGTGTTTTCATTTATTTTGTTGAGTCAATTGTCGCATTAAGTTCAATTACCACTTAAGTCTACTTTCTACTTTCTTGTCTTGTATATATATCACCTTAAATCACCCGTCATACAGTAGAGCATGTATTAGCACTGCTGTATTGAATGAAAGCGATACCATAGAATACAACTGCAGAAATATGTTTTTTCTCAGTGAAGGAACAAAAATAAATGTACGATAATAAGCCGAACAAGAACAGCAACACAAAACAATTCACATATTAAAAAGTGACAGAGAGATATAACCTAATAAAGTTAAGTTTAAGCATGCCACATATTTCTTGACTTTTGGTTTGTATTGTCGACAGTGACATTTTTCCCACTTTTATATTAGAGGGTAATGCTTAATATAAATAGGTTTTCAGTATAATTATATTTGTTACATTAACCTGTTTTAGTCAGCTGAAAACTTGCTTTAAAAAGTTTGTCAAAATCAAAACATTTTTGACATTGTGTCGGATGGAATTAAAATAAATAAGCTGGACTATCTTAAACCAGTGGCTCCCAACTGGTGGGTCATGGTCTAAAAGTGGGTCCTGGGTCCATTCTGAAAGGACCACAAGTGATTTCCAAATGTCTCAAGTGCATAAAAAACACACTTTATTTTTTAAGTGCACTAAATATCCAGCACAGAGCTTTTATTTTGAAGTGCAGTTTCCTGCTGTAGAGTAAATGATTAACAGACAGCTACTTGACAGACACATAAACTAGCTCGACGTCATGGCAAAATGCGAGTATGATGTTAAAAATATAATAAACTATGCCCAGAAAATAATCTTAAAAAAAAAAACAAAAAAAAAAACTGGTTGCACCTTTAACTAATGACTAAGGAGAAATCTGGACCCCGTGGCTGGACCTGTTGGGAACCACCGTATTATATAATATAATTTGACTACTGAATGTCACCACAACTTAATTCAACTTAATTAAGCTTTTTGGGGACAGAGCAAATCATGTTGGTAATACTAAATTTAATTAAGTTTGTCAGATTATAGAGGACTCATAAGATTAGCTCAATAATGTCAGAGTTGGAACTGCTTTAAAAGATGCCTGCAAATCCTTACCTTAATTCTTTTAAAAGTTGAACCAGTGGACTCTTTTTTACATCACAACATTTAGTCAGTGAAATCAGAAACTCTCCTATATACTAATACTTCACCCACAAATTGATCATTTTTATATCAATCAGTCAACCAGTGCTACCTTGAAATTGCAAAGAAAACTTTTTTCTCCTGGCATGCCTCTGCAGACAACAGCAAACATATAGACTGATTGATTGAGGACTGCACTTAACATCAGCAAAACTAGATCAAATCATCCATTTACAAAGTCTCAAACAACCCCTGCAGTGTAATCCAAGTCTCATTTATCTAGTCGTAGCTCAGTGCACATGCATTTTTCACTTTCAGTTCAGTTTTAAATCTTACAGTTTTAGCCAAAATGCATGTGTTTGGGAAGTACTGAGCATCTGACTGGATAAATGAGATTTGGATTGTACTGCTCAAGTTGTGTGAGAGCTTGTAAACAGGCAGACAGACAGTTTATCCGATTAATAGAGCAGCAGAGATGCACCACTCGAAATACAAACTAAAAGAGACACAATCTAAATGGCATGTAGTATCAATGAAACTATCAGTGAAGAAGCCACTGAGAGGCTGAGTAGACTCGAAACTGTGACTCATTCAAAGAAATTCCTGCCGAAGTCCAGAGATGCGTTTTATGGTGGTTTATTAAACAAACAACAGGGATAACTGAGGCACAACGACATGAAATGAACCATTACATTGTGTTATATTTCAGTCAACAGAAAAATTCACACCCTTTGATCACAAGCCGCCACACCAGTGAATGAGCAGGTAAAATAAGGTGAAACCACACTCCTGTCCCAATTACATGTGTGTGCAGCCTAAACAAGTAATAAACAACAGAGGTTAAATACATTGTGGCTCGTACATGGCAAGTGATGCAGAAGTTTTGAGTTGCTGATATTGCTTAAAATGTGATCACGCTTTCTACAGTAAACAGGGACACGGAACAGTAAATGCAGTAATATTTTGGCATCTCTTCCTAAATGTATGTCCCTGAATGAGATGCATCCTGCTGTTTGTGCTGCTTCTGTTTGCTCTGCTACATTTGCATCCATCTCTGCTGTCCAGTCTGATGGTAGAGAGGCCCCAGCAGCTCAGTCAGCCTGTAGCCAAATAAAGGGAGCATGTAGCACTTGGAGAGTAAACACGCTGTCAGTTCTTATCGAGCACGTTGTTGACAGATCTCTCCTCCATTACGCTTTCGCTGCTAAGTAGCAGAGCCTGCTGGTGACTGAACGACCAGTCTGGTTTGAAACAGGAAAGAGAGTCCGTGCATAACCTACAGTGTGTGTGTGTGTGTGTGTGACCTGCTTTCCCATTAGACAATATTTCTTCGTTATGTGTTCTTAAGCTGTGATGTTAATGGTTTTCGGGTGATCATTAGTGCAGTCTGTCTTCCTTATTAACGTTCAGTGTGGGTTCAAAGACCGATGGGAATGTTCTCCGCTGCCAGACTTGTGATGTGACTTTAATTTTTTTTTTTTTTTTCAAATCAGCCAATGGGAGTCAGAGGTTTGGTTACAAGAATGACTAACTGTTAAAGCATCAGCTCGACATGTTCTGTCATTTTGCTCAGGCTCTGCCATGTTTCTCTCTCGGTTATTTCGTGACAAAGCTTGAATAACGCTCACTGTACACACACACATACACACACACAGATGAAGCCAATAAGTCGATACACTAACGAGACATAATTACATGAAATTAAGCTCATTAGTGACGTCAGGATCGTGAAGACAGGATTAACGGGTGCTGTGTGTGACTTGCACACACAAAGATCCTCTGTGAGAAACTGCTCGGCTGTATCAGCACTCTTCCAATGCAACTGCTTGTGTCGGTCTCCAATGACAGATATTATGTTACTTTGGTATGTGTGATCGTTTGGTGCGTTCTGTTGCTTTCAGTATAAACTGAAGAGGGGGAGAAGGTATGCAGGCTTTGTGTCAGGTTAGATTCCGCTGTCTTGGTTTACAGGGGACTTCTTTGAAAACTGTCCTAGTGGAAAGTGGGTACTTTTCCTGTGTGACCTGGATTGTTGCTACAGAAAAGCTTAAAGGGAAACTTAGGTATCTTTCAATCTGGGCTCTGTTTTCCCATGTTCCCAGTATTGAGAAAGAGCGTGCTGCAGCCACTGCGGCAAAACTGAGTGGGAAAAAAAAGTTAATAACTTATAAATTATGGCGAAAAGGTAGTTTCTTGCAACCCTAGAATTAAGATAAAAATATTCACAAATGAAAGAACACTTCTGGTTGCTGATAAGTAGTGTTTAACTTTTGATTTAACACTAAAAATTAAAACCCTCGGCACGCACTGCAGCGCAAGCAGACAGACGCGCGACTCAGAGCAGCATGTGTCACTGACACCAGACTCAGAGCGCAGTGGACCGGTGGAAACTGTCACCATCAGCATATTATTTTACATCAGTAAAATCTATTTTATTATTATTTTGAGTCACATTGTTGAAAGAATTTAGTCGTCTGTGTTCAAGCAGGATAACAGGTCTCCATTCATCGCATGTCGGGGTTTCTATTTCCTTGTCGGAGATGGTGTTGCGTTCAAGGCCCCCCCAAAAAACGGGAGAAAAAAAACGGCCAAATATTTGAATTTTTTTTTTTCACAATCGAATCCCGTGCCATCAAATTTTTTGGGTCAGCCCTACACCCTGGACAGGTCGCCAGACTATCACAGGGCTGACACATAGAGACAGACAACCATTCACACTCACATTCACACCTACGGCCAATTTAGAGTCACCAATTAACCTGCATGTCTTTGGACTGTGGGAGGAAGCCGGAGTACCCCAAGAAACCCACGCTGACACAGGAGCCAGGAGCCCTCTTGTTGTGAGGCAACAATGCCAACCACTGTACCAACACGCCGCCTTTTCAATGTCATGGCTAAATATAAGCTGATTTTGACAATGTGGAAAGTCTGCAAGATTTCAGAACAAGACTTGTCCTTGAGTGAAACTTGGTTACACACACTAACAAACAGACCAGATCAGCGAAACATAAAGAAAAATGTTTCATTTCTCTATAAGGTCTTTTCCTCAGTGGTATCGGACACTCATAATAACAATTTGAGTTGTACCGATACCGATACCAGCCTCTGATACTGCCTAAAATGCGGTATTGGGTATCGGCGAGTACAGCCTATGACCAATCCAATACCACGTAATGCCTCACGTCATTACGCATATGCACACCACAGGCAAACAAAATGGAAACGGAGCAGAGTTTAAAAAGCATTCTACTGTAGCCTTTAAAATGTCTTTTTTGCCAAATTGTGTGGCTGCACTTTAACCTGTGTCTTGATCTGTGTCAACACTGGATAATAATAATAAAAAAAGTTTTATGGCATTCATTCTACTATTATGTATTTATTTCTTAATATTTTACATAGAGTTTTATGAGTTGAGACATAAAACAATTCATATCCCATCCATTTTTATTTTACGCGCTGGTATTGGATCAGTACTTGGTATCGGCAGATACCTAAGGTTCAGGGATCGGAATCGGTATTGGGGAGGAAAAAGTCGTATTGGTACATCTCTAATAACAATCTGAACCTGTCAGTGGCAAATATTAGCACTTTTAATTGACGTAACTTGACGGTGCACAAGTGCCCGCAGAAATTACAGCTAGTTTCACACAACAGTCTTGGTCAATACTGGACCAATTTCAAAAATTGTCTCTATTAGTTACTTAGGCATTAAAATATAGAGCATTGGGTCCAGGTTAAAAAAAACAACAACATTTCCTTTCAGATGATGCAGTGATTAAAGGTATTTTTGGGGCTATTTTTCAGTCTGATCAGAATAAAATGCTGTGCAGGACCAAATTTTAAAAAAAGTATTATTTTATTTAAAATCCTTCCGACATTCCTTCCTTGTAGGTTCATACTCAGAGGAGTCGCACTCTGTCCGCTAAAACCATGGGAGGAAGAATGTACAACACCTCGGGCACATGGGACCAAAACATCAACGCCAACAACTGGGCCCAGGGCTCCAACGGGCTGAAAACCGCTCGCAGTGACCCAGCCTTGGCTCACCATTTTTCTGTCCCTGCACCTGTTATGGTGAGCAGTTTTGTTCTCTTTTTTTGTGTGTGAAATTTCAGTGTCACCTTTTCCATGTTGTTCTGAGGAAAGTAATTTCTCTTTCTTCAGAGAGCTAAAGGGCAGGTGGTCCAGAGCCAGCAGAGCCTCCGGACTCGAGTGAACAGACACAGCACCTATTCTATGACCAACGGCAACCAGATGACCAGCAGCCAGCAACGCATCGTCTCGCCGCCCTCTGTCCATTGTCACACTGAGGGCAAGATGGGGACCATCAAAATGTCCAAGATTGAGCAGCAATCAGCGTGAGTTCTCCTGCTTATCTGTCTTTCATATAGACTCAAAGCTCCTCCCCGTCCTTATTTTGTAAAGACTATGTACGGTTGTCGACAGGGAGAGACAAATTAATTTTTTGATCTATTTTGATTTTATGAATTGTGCCATGACATACAGCTAGCTAGTGTAACGTGAGGGTTCGACGTATGGTGGTCGGGTCACTCACGTTGGGAGTACGCAGCAGGATGGAGACAGATACACTCTTAAACAGCACTTTACTTTTCTCCACACTTCAGCAGCTTCATAACAACATTTCCTGGTTACACTTCCTTGGGTCACATGTCTTGTAACTAACCAATGAGAAGCTAGAAGGACTTAGACTGAGGAAAATGTGTGTGAGAGTTACTGAGGCAGATCCAGCACATTATTTAACTGTTTTTAACAATGCTGCTGCAAATATTTTAACATGTAAATATGTAAATAATAATTGTGAACATAAATGTGTAAATAGTTAATTGTACAAACACTGTAAATGTATTTTTAAGCAAATTACTTACCTGACGCGTTTTATCCAGCATCTCGTGGTCTTCTTTTTTATCACCCAGGAAGCAAAGGAATAAGCAACCGTTGCTCTTGTGTATAGATCCCAGATGTCACTTAGACATTACGTTTCTAATTACGTATATTCACAGACTTATACTTCATCTGCAACTTTCTTGACTTGCAAAATTACCTTTTAAATTTACAAACATCATAAATTGAATTCACGACACAATTCAAAAGGGATCCACATATTTTTTCCGAAATGAGGTCCCATGCTGGCCCACTGGAAGGGGAGGGACTCCACCTCTCTGTTGACTTTTTTAGGCAATAAGAAGGAGTTGACATGACATACATCCTATAGCAACACATATGTAGTTAATATTTGCTAGTATTTTACATATTGATCATATCTCAGTCTCAACTTAGAAGTCAATTTCTCCATATTGTTTATTTTGTTGACGATTGCAGCCCATTCCTCTTTTGTTGAAGGGATTGGCTGCAGCCATTTCCATGTTCCGTGCTTTCTTGCTAGCACCCAGGTGTATTTAAAAAACATGCTCATACTGACCCATGAATTTGTCTGGGATTTTAACCAGGTATTATGTGACAAAACAGCAGCTCATTATCTTTAAAATGCATCAGAAGCTATTTTCTACTATCTAATTTCTCCCTCTCTCTTCTATTCCCGTGCCCGTAACTGCAGGGTGAACAGCGCAGTAAACGTGCCAGATATGACTCTAAAGGAGGCTGTAGAGTTCCTGTCTCACCCTGAAGAGAATTACCAGCAGTGTGGAGCCACCTTCATCCACCACACCACCTTCAAAGAGGAGGGCGCCAAACAGCAGGTCTGAGCACTTGCACACGACATACTGCGCAGATACCCCTCCAAACACACACACACACGGATGTTGTTTACCTTCACATCCCGTTTGTGTGTGGATTGTCTGGTTGTGCTTATACGATCGTTGCAAACACTCTGCGGAGACCTTTGCGTAACCTGCCTTGAGGGAAAGGGAGGAGAAAGCATTTATCATCGCACTTGGCTGCTGGTTCTGTTTGTAACTTGTAGTGTTGGAAAATCATTGCCACGCCTTTAAGTTTCACATTTTCAACACACATTCCCTCCACATTTCTGCGTCAAAGGTGTTCCAGCTAGGAGGTATCCCCGGTCTGGTGACCCTGCTGCGGAGCCCCAATACTGTGGTGAGCCAGGCTGCCGCTGGGGCTCTGAGGAACCTGGTGTTCAAGGACCAGGACAACAAGCTGGAGGTTCAGCACTGTGGTGGCATAGCCAAGGCTCTGCAGCTGCTGAAGGAGACAGATTCTACTGACACCCAGAAACAAATCACTGGTAGGACATTTTTATTGGGACCTCAGAATATTGGGTAGTAGGGTGGCTGAGCGGGCCTTTACCAAACGTGTGGACTTGACTTGACAAAACCAAGAAAGACTTGCAGCTCAACTTAACGATGACTTGTGACTTCACATGGACTTGAGCCTTTTGACTTGAGAATACTTGATACCTTTCCCCAAGCAAAGAACAAAGAGTATGGTATTTTAAAAAAGTGTGCCACAAATAAAATAATTTCTCTTCATTTTCTGATAATTCCCCAGAAGAGCCAGATTGTTTGAACCAACCTGTCAGCATCCAATTAAGTTGCAGGACAGAATCATAAAGAATAAATGACATGACAAATTGTTAGTGTACAAAGACTGTGCCGTGGTCAACAAAAAACAGATTTCAGTATGCAAAGCGTGCAGGTCAAAAAGACAGACGGAGGTGCAACAGCTTCCAATAAACTTGTTTTACAAACACAAATTTTTAAAAAGCATTTGGTAAGGCAGACATTATGGCTTGGTATGACTTGGAACTTTTCAGTCTCGACTTGGGACTTTGGTGCAAAGAATCGAGACTTACTTGTGACTTGCAAAACAACGACTTGTCCTACCTCTGGCCTTTACTAAAAAAATAAAGCCCATGCCTCATCCCTAAATATCACACAGACTGAGCAGGAACATGTGCTGAACATAATGCTGTGTTTTTTACTTTAATTGTACGTTTAAGCTGAACCTAAAGACTACAAAATAAAGACATAGGAAAAAAAATTAAAAAAAGATAATTGGCCTATTAGAAACACACAGTCTTCACCTGTCCAGTGTGCATAAATTTACAATTTATGATCCTAAATTTACTCAGTAGACAAAGAAGACATACATTTAGTAATAATAGTAAATAATAATGATGAGGATACAGGCTTAACACAGACAATATCATATACACAAAGGCTAGGAGAATCTAAGTGCTAATATTCCTCCTTACTGCAACATATCCATATTCACATGTGAATCAGTGCGATAACCGTTTTGTTCAGGGCCTCAATTTTTATTTTATTCTATTTTATTTTATTTTTTATTTTTTTATATTTAATAATTTTATTTATTTATTATTTTTTTTATTTGTATTTTTTATTATCTTAATGTTTGTTTGTTTTTTTGTGAAGCATCATCTATAAAAATAAAATATGGTATCGGTATAAAATATGGTATGTTCATACAAACAAACAACAGCCATGGGAAAAACACACTTGGGGAAAAAAAATATAGATATATAGAAAATAACAAATATAAATAAATGCAATAAAATCAAATAAATAAGAGCACACAATAATTATGATAATAAAAAAATAACTAATTGATTCCAAACATAATAATAATGATAATAATACTAATAGTAAAAAAATAAAATAATAAAAACAACACAGATTTTAATTTAAAATAAATTTCTCCATGTTATACATTTCCTTTAAAATCACTATCCACTCTACTTATGTTGGAGGTTCTTTGAGCTTTTCTAAGTATAACATCATGTTTTTAAGAGCAAACTTCACCTCAAAGAGCAACAGCGTGATGCATGGATCAATTACTTTTATCAGAAACGCACAGCTGGATTTTTAACTTTACTCTTCTCATCACATGAAGGCCTGCTATGGAACCTTTCCTCTGCCGATGAGCTGAAGGAAGAACTTATAGCCACGGCGCTGCCCGCCCTGACTGAAAATGTGGTGGTGCCATTCACCTGCTGGTCAGACAACAGCGTCAACAACAACATTCACCCTGATGTCTTCTACAATGCTACAGGATGCCTGCGGTGAGGACATTTGATTCATTAATCCGTTTATCATAGCAGATAGTTCCCAAAGGTTTTATTAAGCTGAGCAACGTTTTGAGGTCGCAGACATTTTTGTGAAGTCTTTGTGATGTCAATCCATCAATAGCTAGAAAGTTAAATGATTTAAGTCATTTTTTAAGCAACAGAGCCAAAAATCTTTCCAACTTCTGATGTTTTATTTAATTGTAAACTGAATATCTTTGGGTTTTGGTTTGTTGCTGAAACAAAACAAGACATTTGAAGATGTAACCTGGGACTCCTGGGAAAATATGATGGATATTTTTCAATATTTTTTGACATTTTACAGACAAAATAATTAATTGATTAATGAAAAAATGATTTGCAGAAAATAATCCTTAGTTGCAGCCCTAGTCAAAACACTGCTTTGTCTTGTCTTTGATGCAGCACCTAGTCAGGTTCTTCATGTGATATGTGTGCAGTTTGCACATATACAAGAGGAGTGTTTTTCTTAGTTGACAGTTATGTGAAGTGAAAGTGAATTAAACAACAGTCTTCATTGTAACTTAATACTGGCACAGCTTTAGAAACTTCTCTGCACCTCGTGCCTAATCTCTGCGATCATGTTTACATACAGGGCGTGACGGTGCGACCTACATGTTGAGACACTCACGGTTCTGTGTCTATTATTGTATTCTAGATATGTTAGTGTTTCCCTTTGGATTTAAATGAATGGTGGTTGAAATGTGTATAGGAACCTGAGCTGCGCCCAGAAGAAGGAGAGGCAGGCGATGAGAGAGTGCCGCGGCCTCATTGACTCCCTCATGAGTTACGTCCAGTCCTGTGTGGCGGAGGAGAACCCCGATGACAAGGTAAAGTTGCTCATCGCTATCAGCAGAACCTTTTCCTGTCCACCATGAGCAATTGTCTCCACACAAAGACTGCATCAGAGTTGGCTATGATTCATTTTATTCCAGCAACTTCGTCCATTTTGTTGATTGTCGGCCACTGTAAAGGAAATATAATAAGATTTTTCAGTCTACTAATACATTACAATTGCTTTTATGCTCTTGTCTCTTTTTAGATATTTTATAAAACAATTAATCATTTAATAAAGGGAATATTTGTTGTTTGCAGCCCACCTGTACTGAAAGTGGCATTAATCACAGTTTTTAACGATTGCTTCACAGTCTGTCTAGAAGCCCACACATTGTTTTTCCCACGTTGTGCGTCTAATACTGGATTATGATTGTGTGAGCAGATGAGTGTTTGGATTCATGTCTGGTGACGTGTTCTAGTTCACTCATAGTTCCTGTCGAACGTGTCTTATGTGTGTCTCTCACAGAAAGTGTTCAGTACACATAATATATCCTGAAGCACATGTACTCACACATACAATACATACGCTTAGAAACACATCCGTAAACACACACGCAAGCAGGTAAATACTGCAGGCGGAGTCAGCGTGTGGAGTATGTTTAGCGGGTGCTCATACCTGCTCATTTGTGGAAGTTTGGGGTGTGGATGTGTGTTTAATTCTATGTCTGTGCAAACACTGTTTACACAGACTCCTTCTAATGAAGTGGTGGAGTGACTGTGTCTGTGTAAGAGACAGAGGGAGAGTTATCCTCTTATCATAAACTGTTATTGTAGATAAGGAAGAAGAGAGTCGCCATGCTTTATGCATGTTGATGCTATAATGGTTTTAGTGATATACTCTGTATACCTGTAGCTTTATCTCTATGTTTTCAATCTGATTTCCATGGCAACAGACTAGAGAGAACGTGCGGAGAGTAGCTCTGTGTATATAGATCAATATATGTCCATAATATACCACCATTTGTAAGAATTTACAGCTGCAGTGAAGTAGACTAACTCGAGTACAGCTGCAGTCCCAGCTACATCGGGAAAAAACAAAGCATCCACTCTAAAAGGGAAAACTACGGCCCAAGCTGACGGGTTAGCTAGCAATAGCCCATTAGCTTGGGGGCTAACTAGCAACACAAGTGCTGTGTCTCAAATCATGTACTTCCATTAGTACACTTGTATCTAGTATACTATGTGCACTATGTACTTATTGGCGTAGTGCGCAAATTTCGACAGGGTAGTGTTGTCTCAAACCAAACATGGCCGCTGTGCACTCACTGGAAATGATGACCGCAAATTAGCTAGCTTGCAAAGTAGCATTAGCATTCGCGCTATCGTTCCAAATCATTACAGACTGCTAAATTAACCCAACAAACATACTGCTGGCTTATACCGGACAACAGTATAGTGGTGCTTAGTGCAAAAAACACATGTATTTGTACAATGCAGAGATGTTTACGGTTGCACAGTCCTCGGCCGCCATTTCCAGTTTGAAAAGTGGTCCCTCCCCTTCCGCTACGTAGCCAAGTGTCCATAGCTCCACACTCAGCTTCTTGACCGTTTTGAGTGCACCATCCAGGTACTCATAATGCACTGCATTGTTCCATACTTCTCAGTGTGAACGCACTTATGAACTCAAAATATTAAGTGTAAGTACAGAAGTATGCGATTTGAGACACAGCACAGCTCTCAAGACAGAGGGGGTCTTGTCTATCTCTGCACCTCCATCTGAGAAGACCCACATTGCCATCTCCTCCAAAATGCAAGCTTCCCTTGCATCCGTAAACCAATCCCTAGATGCGCTTTGCAAAAAACTTGACAAATAAGCCTCACTTTGCTGAAGGGGAGGAAGCCTGGCCGTAGATAGGCTGACAAGCTTGGAGAAACACTTGGAAAAACTGCAGCAAGAGAATAAAGAGTTAACTGAGAAGACTGATGACCCTGAGAACCGACCCCGTCGCAATAACTCTGTGATCAAGCTTTCAGAAGGCTTCTAAAGTGGAGCGGTCCCTGCGTTTATGTCCCAGTTTCTGGTGGAATTACTATGTTTTCATCATATTATTGTGTCTCACTGACTTTCTGATTGAGACCATTGTAATGTTAATCAATCCTTATTATCTAAACCCAAATGAATTTACCTCCAGTAGTTTATTTTGGTCAGCATGTTTCTGTTGCATTGCTAGAAGAATTATAGCCTGGGAACAAGATGAATCTGCCAGTTCACATTTATTTGCTCTGGCAGATGCATCTGGTTTGGTCTGTAGACAGATTGCTAGCCAACCTTGCCAGCTTTGGGCCTATCACAACTGTTTATCTAATATGGCACATGTTTGATACAGTGACTGAAAACTTGCGAAGCCTTTGCGCTTTATGCAAAATATGTGGTGATGTCAAACTCTCAGTTGAAGAGCTATTTTAAAATTCTGATGGCAAAACCCAACAATCGTTGCCAGATATACTGATTCTACACCATCACACCACATCTCTGCACGCTGTTTAAATTTGTCCATCGCTCAGGGCTACGTCATGTTTTGTTGCTCTAATTGGTTGTAGGTCCATCCATCTACGGCTGCAAATGACACCCTTGTAAATCAAAAATTAATTGACAGGTTCTAGACTAATTACACTTTTACAAATTGGTCTGGCAATGCCAAGCTAGAAGACTTCCATTTCTATTCCCTGTTAAATGAACATAAAGACTGACACTTGCTTAAGAACTTATTAGATGCATGCTTAATCACGAGGGAATGTGAACCACAAATTAAAAAGAAATTGAGTGCTGTTAGTGGGCCGGCCAAATTGACACACTGGAAATTCCAGCAATCAATTTATTTCAATTTAAAAAATAATTTTAAATGCTTTTATTTGAGTTTGAATGAGAGTAAACCTTGAGAGTAGTTCATTTGAGACCCAGATGTACAATAAATAACCACAAATGGGTTCTTCTTTTATCATGTAGTGGCAGTGAATAAAGAGTTTGTGATGTCATTGGGAAACTTGCAAACAAGAATCATATCATCATATCATTTGCTGTTTTTTAATAACCTCTCCTCTCCTCCAGTCTGTGGAGAACTGTGCATGCATCCTCCATAACCTGACCTACCAACTGGAGGCCGAGTCCCCTGAATGCTTCAGCAGGTTCCAACCTCCGGTGGAAGGCCAAGTTGGGAATAAGAAAAACGCCCCAATTGGATGCTTCAGCCCGAAGAGCGGCAAGGCTCAGAAGGAGGTTGGTATCAACCACCACACCACCACCACCAGCCATCAAAGCCCCGTTCCCTTCTCATTTCGTTTTTGTCCTTTCTACTCAGTTTTCATTTGACAAACTGCCAGAGGACAGCACCCCATCAGGTGTTAAGTGGCTGTGCCATCCAAAAGCCATGCAGACCTACCTGTCACTGCTGGGCTCGTCCCAGAAAGGTGCCACCCTGGAGGCCTGCTGTGGCGCCCTGCAGAACCTCACTGCCAGCAAGGGACCGGTGAGTACAAGGAAGATGATTATTACGCTTACTGTTTGTGTGAGGTGTTAATGGACATTTTGGATTAACTCAGGTTGATTTAAGAAAGGAGAAAAGCAACAGAGAGACAGATGTGGTCAGGGTAATGATACAACAGCACAATTGAGTAGCTTTATAAGAAAGAGTGGAGTTTGGTCTTCATGGATTCAGAGATTATTAGAGAAAGAAATGAGAAGTTAGAGCAAAGGAAAATGAGATGCACATGTCAAATATTGTGAAACCACCTGTAATGATCATGTTTACAGTCATCAGCTGCTTCTATGGATCAAAAATCTCGACATGTGACACATGTGTCACATGGACTGCTACAGAGAGGTCGGACATACAGCTAATGTGTTTTCCCCCTTCTGTATGGTCTTTGCTTCTCTTTCAGGGCTCCAGTGCCATGAGCCAGATTCTGGTTCAAAAGCTGGGGGCTCTGCTGCACCTGTCCGCTTTTTTGAAGTCTCCCAACCGCAGCCTGCAGAAGGCCGCCATGTCCCTGCTGAATAACATGTCTCGGAACGACAGCTTGCAGACCCCCATAAGTGAGGAATGTTGTTGATGTGTGCGTCACAGGCAGCAGAGACAGGGATGTAAAGTTAGTCAACGTAAAACTGATTCACTGAATGTTTCCTTTTTCTTCTGTGTAGCAAAGCAGATTCTGCCTGAACTCACCGGCCTCCTCACCTCCAGCCCACGAGAGATGGGAAACTCTGACGAAACTATAGCAACGGCTTGCAACACAGCCCACAGTCTGATGTTGGCGGACCCTGAGGTCACCAAGAAGTTCATCAGTAGTGAACTGGTGTCTTCGGTGGCCGACCTCAGCGAGAACAGGTCAGTTTTTGTTTAAAAATCTGTGTGTGAAAGTTGCAACACAAATAAACCCTTTCCATTCACCTCAAGAGGTATTTAGCCATGCGGGTATTAATGAGTTTCATCCACCCATATTTCAAGATCTGTTTGAGATTGCTGCCTCTCACCCTTAAACAAGCAGCAACACCTCTTTCCAGAGAAAATCTTTCTGTTACTTGGAACAGTCGACAGAACACGCTGCCAACAACTCTGTCAGCTTCTCTCTACCAAAGAAATCCTGGCAAAAACTACTGGCAGCATGTTCTGCAGATTAACCAGAGTGGCACTTTAAACATTTGCTGGCATTCTTCCTCTTTTACAGTTAGTACATATACCAAGCAACCTTTTAATCTGCTGTCATACAGAAGGTTATTTTAACACTAAAACAGCCATGCGGTCAACGTTTGTCTTCTGCTGTCAGAGGATCTAAAACACCAGTAGCGCAGGTTGTATCTTCAGTGCCTGAACTGCTTCCTTTCCTCGCAATCCTTTTTTGTTTGTGTGTGATCTGTGTCATTTTTTCTGCTCTTTCTTCATGAACTTTGCCTTTCTCCCTTAGGTCTTTCCCCAAAGGCAGCAAAGCAGCTTCCCTGCTGCTCTACAGCTTATGGAACGACAAGAATTTGCAAGGTGTTTTGAAAAAGGTAAAATGCAAACAAAGTGTGGCTGACTATGTGTTTAATTCTCCCTGATTTCTTGACGGTTCTAAGGGCACTAACGCACCAAGCTGATGGTCAGCCGTCGGTCCATATTGGGCCGTTGGGGAGCGTCTGTCACCCTAGTATTGTGTGTTTTGCACCGTTGGCACTTGTCGGCCCTTTTCGGCTTTTTTTCAGCCAATTCAGCCTGTTGAAATGGCGTCTTGCAGAGCCTGTCGGTAAATGAAATCACTCTGACTAGCAGTTTGGCTCTGTGCACGGCAAGAGAAGTGGAAGTGAGGAAAGCAAACAAACGGCTAAAGTCAAGAGGGCATAAGACCAAAACAAAATTTTATTGTTGGCTAGCACACGGTTAATATCCTTTGTTCTTGCTAACTAACAAGCGTCTTGAATTCGTCCTGTTGATCTTTATTTAATGGCAAATACACACTCCCTCTGCCTGCTGCCATGGAGTTATTTCCTCTCATGCTGGTGCAAGCATACATGCTGGTTGGCTGTTGGCTGTAGTCTTTGCAGTGTGTTCAGATGCAACTTTTTGGCTCAGCCATAGGCAACGTGAGGTTATGCAACAGTAGGCCCTCGCTGCCAGTAGTTCTGCGATGTTGGTTTGGTATGTCTGGGCCTTAACAAGCTTCCCGTGGTATAAGGTATGTTCGGAGTGTTTTTGTATCCCCAGTTTGCTTGAAAGTCCATCCTGGTCAATATTAAATCGCAAATAGTCAACATGTTCAGAGTCTCTGGGGGTTAAATGCAGTATTGGAATTCAACTCAAAATTTATTCACCTCCAGCTCACGCTGTTACGTGCACAGTCCATGTTCATGCCGTCTCCATGACTTTATCTACATTTTCAAATTCTTCTTTGTAAATTTTCTGTAAAAAGCAGTGCAAAAACTCACAGCTAGTTCCACCCGCCTGTCGCCTGTCATGTTTATATACTCTTAGTCCCATTTAACCACAAGAGATTTGTGTAATTTTTAGTTTTAAGAGTCGGAGCTCTGTTAGCATGTGGTTTCTCCTCACACACCATTGAAACAAAACTGTTAAATTCATCATAATATATTGTTATGTGTGGGGTCTTTCGCGTTTTCAGCATCTATTAAGATCTGAAAAATCTTTTAGTGTGAGCCCGTCTTAAGGCAGACACAACACGAACCTTTTGTATCCGTGTATCACATTAAAGCTTGGCACATGCTCGCGCTGCCTTACACGCGCAGAAGGAGGGCCCAGCTGAAAAGGGTGGATGTTTATTATGGTGCACACAATCACTTTCCCTTCCCTTCTGCCACACCCAAAAGTTCAGTGAATACAGAAACAGTCACACTGGAATCCTGGCAGACTGGTTTCCAGCGCTCACTGTCTATTATGGGAGGAGTAACACATGGAAAATGAAGGAGAGATGTAGACGAGGTCAAGACAGAGAGAGCTGGAGGTGGACAGGGTGGAGAATAGACAGAACATATAAAGAATATTATTAAAGTCTATGTTTGTATATGTATAAGAAGGTGTGCTTACATGAATTGTATTACATATGTATTTACATATGCCATTAATCAAAAAATAATATTGACAGCTGGCGTGAGAGAGAAAACACTCCAGAGTTCACACTGCCATGATTCGCCCGAGGCCTCTCCAAGTTGCTGACACAGTACATTTCCTCTTAATTAGATCAAGGGTGTGTTGTTGTATGTGTGTGTGGGAGGCTGCATCTGTGCGACACCCTTAACTGATATTTTTTTTAATATTTTGATCGACAGCTGGGGATGGCCAAAACACTTTTTGTCAATGAGAACACCACAGCAGCGCACAGGTCAGTGCAAGTTATCGACTGAGTGTGACGGACAAGTGGAAAAGGCACCACAGAGGCTGAGAGGTACGATTTGCGCCTCAGTGCTTGCATCTGCATATATTCATATTTTAAAGGCTCAGTGGGGCAAAAATGAGCCCATTGTTGTGTCATGAGGATTAAAACCTTTTCTCTGTGTCTCTCTTCCCGCATGTGCTCGTGTGTGTGCTTGCAGATGGAAACCAGCATGTTTAGACACTGCTGCAGCCACACCTGTGCAACGAGGAGAGTAAAATTACATTCTTCACATAATAGCGTTGTTGAGAGAGCCTATCAGTTAAGAGTGAGTCACAGATTGTACATACGTTAGTGAAAAGAGAGCTTTTAATTTCATGATAAATCCTGCGGTGTTTTATGTATTTAATTTGGATATGATGCTGTTTGTGTATATAAAGGGGTGAGTGTGTTTTTGGTAGGTGAAGTGTACATGTGCTGAAACTCAGTTCCTCCGGCCACTAGAAAATGTTATCTGCAGTCAAAGTTACTAAAGGCATGCAGCGATTATTTAGATTCACAAATGGCTTTGTTGTCAATTGTGTCTTTCTGCATTGGCTAAAGATAAACTGTCTATTGTGGCCTCGAGGACTGAGTAGCTGAAAATGAAAGTACTAAGAAAAATATACGAAAAGCTAAAAAAAAAAAGGAGAGAGAACAATGTGTAGTTGTGATACTGTTGCTGTCAGATGAATCTTGTAAATCCAGATGGATTTTTTTTTTTTCATTGTTTTGTTATCTGTTTCATTCTGTGATTCAGAATTCTTATTTTTTTTAAATGAACAGAAACAGCTTTTAACAAGAGTGCCTAGATAGTTTAAGGTATAGTTATGTTAGTGTTATGTTTATACATCTAATATGAAGCTACAGCCAGCATTCAGTTAGCTTAGCTTAGAATAACAGCTGGTATCGGGGGGAAACAACTAGCCTGGCCACAGTGCTGTAGGTGTCAGCGCTAGAAGCACCATATTAGCATTCTGCTATAGGGGGAAAAATGCTCTGGCTTGTTTGTGTTTCTCTAAACCAATCACAATTACACAATCAAACCAGTCACACAGTAACAGGGCTAACTGTTAGCATCAAGTAGCTAACGTTACATGAGGATTACTAAATTGTTTAACAACAGAGTCAAACCGTTTTGGTATTGGTGTTAGTTTGTTGGGATCATTAAATGGCTCAGGGTTGGGTGCTAGCGCTGCTGCTGTGTTAGCTCATGCTAACGCTGCAAACTCGTCAGGGGGAGAGTGGCTTCAGAGACAGCAGCAACAGAAAGTTTGCTAATCTGGCATGGAATCGGGTTGGTTTGGGTGTACCGTTTGACTGGAGACATTTTGAAAGATGTAGCTTATTAACCCCAAATGGCCATGTAAGAAAATGGAGGAACATCGGGAATGAGAGTCCTGTGAGACGGAATCTTTATTAATCAAAACTTGCCATTTTTTTTGGTGTACATTAGCTCAGAGATTGTTGTTATTTCGTTTAGCGAAGGGGATTTTGAAATCCCTAACACACAAATAGTAGAAGGGTCAGACCAGTCCAAAGGTAGTAAAATCCACCTGCCAGCGCTTCTAAAGCTCACTTCTTGACACAATCTATCTTGTTCTGAGTGTGAAAACAAGACTTGGTGGTTTTATAAGGTTTACGTGACCTGTAAAACCACAATGTGTCGCTTTTACGCTGCTCTTTGTGCAGATTATACAAACAAGATAATAAGT
This sequence comes from Epinephelus fuscoguttatus, assembly GCF_011397635.1. Lineage (NCBI taxonomy): Eukaryota > Metazoa > Chordata > Actinopteri > Perciformes > Serranidae > Epinephelus > Epinephelus fuscoguttatus. The sequence goes on along the minus strand of NC_064758.1, from coordinate 25,371,382 downwards.
GTTAAGAAGTAGAAATATGTTGCTTTCGGATAGAGTCAGACTAGCTTTTTCCCAGTGTTTCTAGATTTTGTGCTAAACTAAGCTAAGGTAAGCTAGGCTAAGTGGCTGCTGGCAATAGCTTCATATTTAGACATGAGATTATTGATTACTTTCTTCTACGTGAATAAGAGTATTTCCCAAAATACTGAACTGTTTTTTAAAGTGCAGTAGTTAAAGCCTTGTGTTTTTTCTGTTGCTTTGTCGTAAACTTGTCTTGTTATATACATTTTGTTTTGTTTTTTTGTTAGTTCGTTTTTTGTTTTCTTGCATAAACTGAGAAATAGGAGACAGAGAGGTATTGGAATATAGTACACAACATGTAACACCAGCTGTGCCCTTGTATAGAAATTTGCAGCAGTATAAGTAGTCAGACATCTCTTTGAAAACCCTTTTAAGTCCAATATGAAATGTATCAACAGTTGACGTAACCTGTAACAGTCGGAGTTAGCTGCTGGCTGTACACTTAGTCTCCTACTGTAAGTGTTCTTTGATCTAACTCAACAGAAGTCACAAAGGAGATAATGAAGGGGCTGCACCCTCAAACATAAGGCTAATGAATTATGATCTGTTTGCACCACCTCAGGCAAGAGAAGCTGCACATCCAAATATATAAACATACATTATAAATGTTGTTTGTATTTAAAAACACGTGGTTCTTCATCTAAAACTTATATATGTGAATTTTGCTTCTTTAAAGTTTAAAGGGCTCATTATACAATATCTGCTCTCATAAGCAAACCACTGTTATTTATCGGTTTTAAATCTTCTTAAAACTCCAATGCTTTTTGAAGACCAATTATACAAATGGCTAAAGCAAAGAGATGCCATGGCTTCAACAACACACTGCAGAGGACTGTTTTTTTAATGCTTGAGACATTATAGTCCCGCCTAGGTTCATTTGCCTAGGGGAAAATTGATGTCAGTATTGCTAAGAATGTATTTCTGGAGAAATGCGTGTGGCATATAATTAGGAGCTTTCCCTGTCACTCAGTCTGTACATAAAATAAAAAACAGAGATGAAGACAACTTTGTAAGTGTTGTTTTTTCCCTCAGCAACTAACTTCAGTTAGTCATTCAGTATGCTAACAAAAGGTTCACACTATGTGCGTATAGATATGAGCTATGCTGGAAGATACCAGAGTGTCTGTTAGTCATTTCTTGTAGTTCTCTTGAACTAATTAAGTTCATTCCAGCAGGGCTTTTGTGGTGTGCGTGCATGCCATTCTATGACTAAGAGAACAACTATGAAAACAAAACGAAAAGCCTGTCAGGACCATTTTCTAAATTGGGTCTGAGGGTCTGAAGCAGGTTAGGCAAGTTTTTTTTTTTAAGATTTAAAAGGGACTTTTGCTCATTTTCAGGTTCATGTTTGTATTTTGGAGTTCTGCCAGAACATGTTAACATGCTTTAATAGTGCAAAAAACACTATATTTTTCTCATACTGTCTGTTCTGGAACACCTATAATCACGCTCTGTTTTAGCACCTTTCCCTTAAAGCACCCCTCACAGAAAGCCCAGTCTGCTCTGATTGGTCAGTGTTTGCAGGTCTTCCATATGTCAGAATCTCTGTACCGTCAGTACAGCCGGAGAATGACTACATGAAAAGTCACCAATTAAAACTCAACAGGACATGTTTCAGCAGGAATATGATCCGAAATTAGAGAGAAATTTTCCTTGATGTTAGCATGTGGCTACATGTATGTTAGCATGCTTGCAGCAAGGGAATGACTGAAACAGAGTACAGCGACACTTTCTCCCATGAAAAATCACCTGTAATTGTTTCTATACACAAAATCTTCACAACAGGACATGTTGCAATAGAAATATGCTCTGTAAAAGAAATTAACAACCTCGGCTAACCACAATTACATGTTCCCCTGACGTTAGCATGTAGCAATTTCTTTATTAATGTAGCTGTATGTTTGCTAGCCTCTATGCGCGAAGCTTTAATTTACACAAAAAGCATAAAAATATGCAATGGACTTAGTAATGATTTGCACAAAATACTTGAAACATTGCAATAGAGTATTTAAAAAAAAGAAGACATTAGCATGTTGCTACGTGTAGCAGTGTATGCTAGATAATGTTAACACTTGCAGTCTTGTGTCTGGGCCATATAAAGAAATCCATCATGACTTGACGTCAGCGTATAGCCAAAGTAGAAAAAGATTATTAGAAACAGAGTATTCAGAAAAGTCTACAACCTGAGGTTTTTGCTCAAAGGGATTACTTTTATATACATTCACCTCTTTATTTAAAACCTTTGGCCATGTTTAATATGAACATCCAACATTGTAACAATGTATTGGCTATAGAGCCTTTTAGAGCTGATGTCTGGAGGCAGAACATGACTCTCCACAACAGGGCTGTAGGCTACATAGGAGTCTTAAAATGTTGTCTTCTTGTCTTATTGGGAGACAGAACAGAAGGAGTCATGGCTCAAAACTAAAATTTTATCACACATCAGCCGCCACTGCTCATCAACAAAAACAAAGATAACTGTGGCTAAAAGCGATAAGACGAAAGGACTGGACAAAGGCTTGCATGTGCAGTGCACACTTTATATCAGGTTAGGGAAAAGTATTTACTGTTGTAGGGATGAATAACATTATGTGTATTATCATGTCCACATAATCAGAAATTTGGGAGATATTAAGAGGAATATTGGATTTCTCTGCAATGCTAATTTTTAAGGCACATTAGCTAACATTAGCTTTGATAGCAAAACAAACCGAAGGAAACTGATCAAGTGTCGTCCTCATTTGTAAGATTGGCATAGTAATCAACCACAAAGCCGGCCATCCCACCTTCAACAATCCTGTCACATCACCCATCAACTGGGTTAGAGCACACGGGTCAGCCAGTTTGATCCCGCTGGTCAGTGTTTACTTATTCAAGTAACACTCGCGGTCCCGGAGAGTGAGTGACCTGACATGGTGCAATTGCAAATTCAGTCTGACACTCTAAACTTAAATGAGGGCCCTGTTTGTTGAAGAAACAGAGCGTTATATTTCTATACAAATTAACGAACAGTTGTTAATCACACATTCATTCTACTCGGCGCCCTGCTGCTCCGTCTCCACAGACAGAGTGCCTAGAGTGCACTCTGCCACTCCGAGAGTGTGGTGCTCTGGATAACCAAACGGTACATTAAGACAGTACTTTGACTGTCTATATGACAGAAAATAAGGTAAACGTAATAGGTTCCCTTTATATTGAATGCGTACTTTGTGCATCGCACTATTTTCACAACAAATACATTCTTTGTTAATTTCTAATAATAACAACACAGTGAGAAGGATTTATTTTGTTCCACATGATGTAGAGTTGATTATCTTTCTTCCCTTTTTTCTCCGTTCCCTTTCGTTGAGGTTGACTGGACCAGCAAGTCTGTTCCTAAGTGACAGAATAAATCACAAGCGTCTTGTTTGTTTGTTTTGTCAGTCTTTTACCCTTCAGATGAGTGAAAAACTGAGTAATGGCGTTTATCTTGCTACAGATCTGATCATTAACTAAACAATAAAATCACAGTCAACTTTTGCCCCCAGAGTTGTCCTGACAGGTAATGAAAAGGTGTTGACAAAACATAGATACAGATTTAATCTGGCAAATCTGGCCACAAAAACATAAATCATACCACCCCTGAGCGGTGCGCTTGTTTCATTACAAGTTGAAACATTTCCTGCATATCTGGTGCCACATCAGATACACCAGTGACTTAATTGGTATTTAGTTATGCAAGTCTGTCTGATCCAAAGCAAGAATATTGTAGCGTGAATTCACCTTGAGTTTTATGATACTCTTTGAAGAGAAGTTGAAAAGCAGTCAAAGGAGGAATGTCCTTTTCATTTTAAAAAGGATGTTCCCACCTGGATCAATGTTGAATAGAAATGATTCATTCTCCTCCAGATTTGTGTGTGTGTATTTACATGAGAGGAGGTCTGGGCGTTAGCCTGAGGAGCACCATGACAGCCTTAGTCATGTCAGAACCTGTCTGTGAGCAGGAAGATGTCTCTTCCTGACTTTGCTTTAGGCTTTCTGCACTCATGTCTTGAATGACACTTTATTTTTGAGTTCCAGGAAACTCATGCACCCACGCTCAAAAGTCTGAAAGAGCAAGAAGTCATTGATTGAACTAAAATGGTTTTATTTGCACCCATAAACACAGATTCTATCAGATGGGAATAAGAGGACAACAACAGAGTGAGATGAAGCTGGAAAACTGGATGTAATTGTTACTGTAGGTGATGGTATTAGTGAAACAGGTGGGACCGGGGTGTGGCAGGAAAGCTAGGGCTTGGTTTGAGGCGGTGGCTGCAGGACAGGGCTGATGATCACTCAGCTTGTCTACAGTTATTTCCTCAGGCCTCTTTTGGTCCTCTTGGATCTATTACAAAAAAGGAAGATTCACATGAAGCAAAAACATCTTGTTTGTCCAAGCAAATGCATATTTAGCCAACACTGACGTTGCAGAATCTTCAACTGTTCGTTGCAAAAATAACAAGGCAGTTAGCACACTGTGAGACATTCAAGTGCTCCCTCAGTGTGTCTGTGACAGGTGTGACAGCTGACCCGCCTGCCACACCCAGCCACGCAGCCAGCTCTCCCAGTTTGAGTGAGTAACAGAGCCTCGGGGGGCTTGTTAACTCCTCTTAACTACTCTGGCCTTAAACTGTCACTCAGTTCAGTGATAAGCGTTCAGAGAGCCTCCATGACAATGAATGAACACGCACACAGACACCTGATGGACTTCTGTTAACACCACCATTTAAATGAAAACACTGTTGCATGCTGGGATCAGTGCGACAAATTACAGCTCAGCTGTCACAACTTAAATGTTGTGTCTGTGACTCTAATAGATATCTATGTGACTACTGATGTCTGCAGTTTAAGCTATCAGATCATTTGTTTGTAGTCTTTCCAGTCACAGTGCAGCATGACCTCAGGGCTTGAATTCAAGACATAATTACTGATTTTTGTCACCTGGTTTTGAGCAAGTTTTCTCATCTTGGAATAACATGTCTGTGTATATTTAAATAGTATTGCATCTTACTCAGCAGTAGAACACAAAGGAAGATGTCTCTTATTATTTTCAGGAACGGAACGAGGAGCTATTTTTGTCCGGTGTCAATCGGACGTAAACCTTTGCATGCTTGTCCCTGCAATATTACTGCTTTCATTCACCACAAAACCATACCAGTATTTTCCCTGATATCTACCAGGTCTTGAGGCTGGAAATACGTGGTAAAGATTTCCCTGAATGTTAATCCCTGCTCTGATTCACACGTGACCCCTTGCAGGAATGTTCCTAAACATTTCAGACAGACTGCATGTATAAAAAGGGACTTTGCTGTCAACTGTGTACGTTTGGAACAACTCTTTTGAAATTAGTAAGAAGTACAAAGTACTTCATTTCGAGTGTAACCCAGCCATAGCTCTAACCTCAAAGGCGCACTCCACCAATTTTACACATGAAGTCTATTCATCATGAGGAATACTACTCAACCTGTGAGAGCAGGAGGTTACGCATATAACCTGTGTTCCCAGAGAGAGGGAAACAAATTCTTTTCTTTTTCTCTGAGGCCATCTCACCCACAGTTGGACACAGCCGTTTTGTTAATGACGCTAAACCTGTTTGACATTTGACATTTGAACCTGTCAAAGCAAAAAAACACAGGTGTAAATAATAACATCAACGATGTCTTGCCGGCTTCATTCCATTAGGTTTCCCAATAAGCCACATCAATGAGTGACCATGCAGAATACCAGAGCACTGGAACTAGCTCACCTACATGGAATGCAGCCATCATTACTGCTAGCAAGTCCACCTGTGCATTTCCTGCTCTGACAAAGCAAAATATCTGCTGTGAAAAATGGTCTACTGGCCTTGACAGGCACTTTAAGAGTAGTTCTTCAGGTTGGTCAGGCGAGGACCGACCAAAAAGGAAGAGTTGTATAATGTTGTCTGTGTTATTAGAGGGAGCTTTTGGGAGTGTTACAGGGCTTGACTCATACCCAGGACTAAAAGATAAGATATCTCAGCCTCAGTTTGTTATCTGTCTCTTTTAACAGTGTCTGTCTTTTCTTTTTTATGCATTCATGCTGGTGATGGCTGTGGCTGGAGGGATTATGTTTTCAGGTAGTCTGTCTGTCCCATTCTCATAAAGGCGATATCAAGAATGCCTTAAGGAAGTTCCTTTAAATTTGGCACAAGTATGCACTGTGAGTTAATGATGAATTGATGAGATTTTGGTGATGAAAGGTAACTGTCTTCTGGTTCATCTCATTCTCGTGAATGCAATACCTCAAGAAGGCCTTGAGGGAATGTCCTCAAATTTGGCACAAACGTCCACTTGGCAGTACAAACTTATTAGATTTTTTGTGATAAAAGGTCAAGATCACAATGTCCTGATTCATCTAATTCTAGTGAATGTGATACCTCAAGAAGGCCTTAAGGGAATGTCCACAAATTCAGCATAAATGTCCACTTGCACTTAAGCATGAGTAAATTAAATGTCAATTGTCAAAGGTCAAGGTCACTGTGTCCTTGCATCCATTTCATTCTCGTGAACACAATATCTCAAAAACCCTTTGAGGGACTTTCCTCAAATTTGGCATAAACGTCCACTTGGACTTAAGAATGTACTGATTAAATTTTGGTTTCAAAGGTCAGAGTCACTGTGGCCTTGCATCCATCTCATTCTTGTGAACACAATATCTCAAAAACCTTTTGAGGGAATTTCCCTCAAATTTGGCACTAACGTCCACTTGGACTCAACAACAAACTGATTCGATTTGGTGGTCTCATTCTCATGAATGCAATATCTCAGTCCTTAATTCTGTTATATGATTTAGTCTATTAGGTAGACTATGATTTTTGGAACAAAGTCTGTGATCAGACGTGCATTAGTTTAGTACATCTGTGTAAAAAGTGTGCGCAACATTAGGGAGAGAATGTTCCTTCTTACGTTTTCTGATGGTCGCTGACACGGTTCCTCAGCACATTAATCTGGAACAAAGAAAACATGCAAATTTTATTTCAAAGAGGTCTATTATATCCTGTGTGTTACTTCAACATTGTTTGTAATATGTCATATGTGTCCTGTAGCACATACATCATATTTCTGTCTGGTGATCTCGTACTGCAGTTCAAACTTCTCTGCCTCCAGCTGTTGCAACCACTCCCACAGCTCCTTAGCTTTCTCCCTGTGAGACACAGAAACACAAAAATGGGACAGTATGGTTGTTGTTGTTGTTTATGTTACATTGAGGGATTCTTTTCATTGTCATATGTGTATCAGAAATAATGTCCCTACTTTACTTTACTTACTTTATCTTTCCTATGGTAAAATAACACAATATATGTCCACCTACTTGAGTTTGTCCTGGCCCAAGTTCTCGATGTCCAGAGGCTTGTGTCTTTCGCTCAGGATCTTCTTCTTCTTCTCTCTCTCTGTCTGCCTCTTACCACTCCGTTTTTCAGTCTGTGGGGAGGTGAAATAAAACATGGCTCGGATCTACATCCTTCACATGTTAACCACTTTAACCTCCCACTATAAACCCTCCAACTGCTCACCAGCTTCTGCATGTAACCTCCAAAGTGGAGGCTGGTGAGGGTTTTCTTCTTCTTGGCGTCATCCTCTGCTCTCCTCTTGGCCTCCTCCTCCTCCTTACGAGCTCTCTCATCCTAAACAAACACAGATCCAGAGAGAAAGAGGACCAGGAGTGAAATGTTAGGAGGTGGCTCACTCAACTGATGCAGGAAGTATACATTACATAACCGCAACATGACTGTACCTCAAGCCGCTTCTGTCGCTCTTTCTCTCTCTCACTGCGGATTCTTTGCTGCTCTGCTCGCTCAGAACGACGCTTCTCCTGCACAGCAGATCATCACATCTTAGCAGATCTTAAAGCTGGCTTCACATTACATTATGTGCATTTTCTATAGCATGAGGCTCTTACAATCCTCTCTCTGAGACTAATGAGCTCTTCCTCTTCTTTCTTCCTGCTCTCAAAGTGAACCTCGATCAAAGTCTGAAGCTCCATCAGGTCCTTCTCCATCCTTTTACGATGGATATCCTACAGAAACACGGGTTTAGTGCTTTTTGTCCTTTATTGTACAGATGTATGATTCATTGGTTGCGCAGCATTAGGCAGACACCCATGCACAGTATATTCTGCAAGTTTGTCACTCACATCAAAATCCACCTTCTCTCCATCTGGGATCTTAGGGGGGATGAGGTTGGGCATGATAAATGGCCTGGAGATTAAAAAGGGAAGACAAAAAAACAAGACTGACAGTTAAACAGTCACATGTGAAAACAGACACTGTCACTGTGGATTTCACATGACGATAAATGCAGTCAGCAGGTTTAACATGCCAAATGAATGTTCCTTCAGTGTATTCATGTGTGTGTGGGCATGTCATGAATGCTTAGAAGCAGGTTCTTTAAATCAGTATTTATCAACTGTATGTTCCACAGTGTTACATGATGTACTTAAACTAACCATGATAATGTAGACAGAGACATTTGCAGATCAGAATTTCTAAACTGTAAATTTCAAGTCTTAACCATTTTATATTCTGGCATCTTCATTTAATGGCATTTCTAAACGCTGATAACTAATAGTTTTTGGTCATGCACAAATGTGCAGGGTTAGTCTTAGGGCTTTGGTTTGAAGCAAACACATTAAAACAAGTTAAACAGATATATTCTACAAATTCTAGAAAAGAATTAGAAAAAGAATTGTTTTTTTATGTATTTTATCACTCCAATTATTCTTTGTCGTACCTCTATTTGGTAGATATTCATGATCTAAATTTTGGAAATACTATAATGCTTCCCATAATGCTTTTGGGAACGTAAACAGGAAGTAAGATACAAAGACTTATGTTATAGACTAGCTTGTAAAACTTGAGCCCCGTTTTTTAGCCTATATATTTGTTGAAATTTTGGCAAAGTGGCATCATAAAACGTATGCCGAATTATTCATTAGAAGTTCCCCTTTACAATGAACCCATTGGTACAAAGATAACTATCACTGGATTACTTAAATGCTGAAGAAACTTTAAAATCGTGAATATTTTCAAGGGAGTTCTGCAGTGATGAGGGGCGACTTTCCTCTGATAAAAAAAAAAGCCTTTTAATGCTGGATGGACAATGGACATACTGATACCTCCAGGACACGTAAGTCACACTAAGTCTAAAAATACAAGTCTTATGTTTGTTCATATTTAAGAGAGTTATATCTCCGAAAAGAAGTGAGATTATGTTTGGCACAAATTGCATCAAACAAAAAGGGGTTTTAAGGACGTTAATTGCCTCCAATCATTGTGTGGCTGTGATTCATACAAAAAAACACATTTTAAAAACAATATATAATTCAGAATATTTCTTGTTCAGAGGCAGTATATTTGTACAGATTAAACAAACAAGTTATAAAGTGTTGAGTGAGCTTTTAGGGGTGCTTGTATGAGAATTTTCTGGACTAAGCTAGGCTAGCTGTTTCCACTTGTTGCCAGTCTGTGTGCTAAGCTAAGCTAAGCTAAGTTAAGCTAAGCTAACTGGCTCCTGGGACTGTATGATAAATGACATTAGGTTGGTATCCATCTTCTTATCTAGCTTTTGGCAAGAAAGCCAAGAATGTATTCCCCAAAATATCTTTAATTTAAAAGCTTTATAGAAAGTAAATTGCTATGTTTGTGTGTTTATTTGAGGCTATGTGCTTTGGGCTGAGTTTTATTTTGTAGTTTTCTATAGTACATTCTTAATGTTTGGTGATATGGTTATGTCATTGTTTTATTAATAGTGCTTATGTCTTGTTGTTTTTGCTTATGTGCCTTGCTATGTGCTTTTTGTATGGTTATATGCTTGCTCCGTGCTTATGTGCCCTTCCATGGATATGCCATCAGTCCACTTTTATCTGTGCTTCTGTGCTTTTGTATGTTATTTTGAATGTCATTTTCTTATGTACACATATACCATCAACCTGACAGGGACTGCAGATGAAAAAATTAGCCTGTATGGCTAAATCTAGCACATTTACATGACTCAAGTGATCATGTTAACTAATGTGCACTGTCCCTTTCTAAATAAAATAAACATAAATACAAAATTAGCCCTATGATAAATATTTGGATGACATAACAGCAGGGCTGTAATCACCTGTTTAACATTGGTAGGGGGACCATTGTCTTTTCACACCTACTGTGACCCATCCCTCCAGCCAGGTCTTGGAGGATTTTCCCCCAGGAGAAATTTTTTTTACTTAACAGCTAAACTCAACATTTTAGAGCTTTTGACGAGGAAAATCTTAGATCAGCGGTTTGAATGTTTTGATGACTGATTTCTAGATGAATGACTCAGCGTATGATTGAGGGCCGCACAGGAAAAGTGCACACACTGACTTTTTTATGATATTTTTTTTATGACTAACACTTTACAGAAACTATAACAGTCAGCTACAGATTTTGATACTGATTGTGCTGACCCACAGCAGTCGAGCAATGGCTTCTGCAGGGGTACGGCAACACCACTTGGACAAACCACACACAGAACTGCAGTACACTGTAATAGTAGAACCAGTGGTAATAATAATGAGAATTTATTAACTTAACTTATGATTAAGATTACATTGGGAGGTGCAAAGTGTCCTTTTGTAGCATAGCAAATTTATTTTTGTTTTTCTATTTTAATCAATTTTCGGGGAGGGGCATTTTAAGCGTATATTCAAATATGGCAATAGTCAATATTATAATTACTCCCTAGCATAACAGAACTGTACAGGAATAAACTTGTGTGTGTGTGTGTGTGTGTGTGTGTGTGTGTGTGTGTGTGTGTGTGTGTGTGTGTGTGTGTGTGTGTGTGTGTGTGTTTGTGTGTATATGTATACATCAGTGAGGATTACTCACTTGAATTTTGGTTTGGCCTCCTCTGTTTAGAAAGAAAATAAGAAAGAGAAAACACCAATAAGCCAGTCAAAACCACACACACACTCACCAAAATATTTCATAATCCTACCAGGAAGTGCCAGGAAGGTGTGACAATAGAGCTTGTGTGCGTGCGTAACAGTTGGGAAATTTTGTTCGGCAGAGAGTTCATCTGAGAACTCCAGTGCAAGTTGAGTACATCCAAGAAAAACTGACTGACAATGTGTAAAGGGTGCCAACAGTAATTTTGATGTAATTTAGATAAGCAGTGTTACCTTCTCCCTCCTCTGCTTCCTCTTCTCCATCTGAAAGCAAAATAAAATACTTGAGAGGCTTGTGTGAGTTTGTTAGTGTGTGTGTGTCAAATGAGTGCGCATCAGGGGACAGCTGTGTTTTAGGAGTGCTGACAGACATAAGTACATATCAGAGCACATGAAAAGAAGAGAACGACTGAAATAGAGCACTGAGACACTCAGGTACTGTTTGCTTATCTGTGTTGGTGTGTCCGTCAACAGTTAAGTGTTGCGTGCATCACATATCATAAATAGCATTCTGTCAGAGAGGTTGTCTAGATAATAAGCAGTCAGTCACCAAAGAAGGTATGGCATCTGTAACCTCTGAGTGACACTCAAAAATTTGGAGCAGAGCCTGTAAAGGTTAGGCTGAAAGGATGGTTTTACTGGTATTTGATCATATGAAGCACAGTGCTGAACAAACTGAAATTTTGAGCTGGTGATGATGATAGATAAAAAGGTACTAGATTTAATCACATGAGATCAATGAATGTCTGTTTGATTTTGTTTCAGTCCTGCTAACAGATGTTGAGATACTTCACTGGATAAATCAGAGGTTTGATCAGGTTGTGGGGGCTAGAGGAAAAGCCAGGGGATCACCAAAGTCAGTTGGATTTATACCATGAATTTGTGCGCAGAATTTCATGGCAAAATATGCAATGATTTGATATTTCAGTCTGGACTAAAGTTGTGGACTGACAAAACCATCCCTTGCATGACTTATAAAAACTTGATTTCTGCAACTTTTTTTTTTTACCATAAGTAGTTGGATACTGTATACCGTTGTGCTTGAGGTACTATTAGTGGCTGTGGAAGCTGCTTACACCACTGTACGCTGCATGCTGCTGCTAAATGATCTCTCTGTACGTCCGCAGACATTTGTATTGTTTGATTTTTAAGTACAAATCTCTGCTTGGGCTGGTTCCTTCTTACCTGTGTACATACATGTGTAAAAACCAAAACCAATACAGCCTGCGCTCTTACAAAATTTTACTGCTGTTGGTCTTCAAGGTTTGAGCTAAACTAGGCAAAAAAGCTTTTAAACACACTGATGAGTCTTCTTGAAATAATTTACAGACCTGAAATTGTCTGAGCTGATTACAAAGGGAGCATTTAAGTTAATGGATTGATGAAATAGCACTCTTGCTACTCATATTTTCTCTAAAACTTTTTTTTTTTTTTAAATGCACATTTTTATGCATTTAACACTTTTTTGTTGCATTTTAATTGGATGCTGTGCTTGCTCATTTCTGGATTTGACAGTTGTACTCATTTTCTTGTGTCTACTGTTGTAATGATGTTGACGCTGCCCTCTTGGCTAGGTTACTCTTGAAAAAGAGAGTTAAATCTTTTACCCGGTTAAATAAAGGACACATATTTTGGCAGGTCGAACAGTCCCTTTCTCCAGTTTGTGACACAACAGGTGACAGTTTATTCACACGTGCCTCATAGGGCGTTTGCTGATATGAAGCACGGATAAGGTGAAAATGTGACCTCTGACTAATATCACTCTCTTTTCATATGACTGGAAACAATAGAGAAAAGCACCTGAACGTTGCTGATTAAGAAAATATCAAATTCTGACTAATAGGCAGGTGCCTGAGGGCTGGGAGGGCAGAAAGACCTGGGGATTACTTCCACCCAGTGGCTATGTCTGGCGTGACTAAGAGAGAGGGAGACAACGAGGAAAACATGAGAGCTCGACCTCATCATGTCGCTGCAGACTGTCACATACCAAAGTGAAGTGTGACTGAGATAGCAGATCATTTTCCCGTGATGAGTGATGATTACCGACAATAAATTAATCATCATTGCTGCGTTGTTAACACCCGACACTACACTTAGTAACCAAAGCTGACACAGTATCAGCATTGACTCCATGTCTTCAGTTTAAATCAGGGTCTAAGTGGAAATGGGATCGAGCAGGGACCCCCTACTACATATATTGTATAAAAGTGAGCTGCATATGCGTATAATCTGGGCCTGCAGTAACGTGTAGGGTTGTCTAAAGCGCCATGTATGACCTCACTTGCTTGAAAAATTACAAAACTTCCATTGTGGCCCACATAAATGTACATACACTTGGAATAATGATACAGCCAACTGGCCAATATATTTGAATCAATGGTAACTGTTAGCCTCGCTGTTATGGACAGGTGCTGCACAGTGATTTAACGTTAGCTAGCCTATCATCAGTGTTGTGTACTGTATATTAGCCTAAATGTTTCCCAAAGATGGTTTCTGTCATTTCATATGGTTCTTATCAAGCTGTTGTATAATTACGTGTTCGTTTTCCTAATAACTGTGGTTTTAATTAGTTATTTGATGCTATAAAAAAGGGGGTTGACATCATGATTGACAGCTGTGTGTGCCAATCGGTGTACTGGCACTGCTTGCAATAGGTCGGACGGTTGTACGGGCAAGAACTTGAAACCAAAGAGGTCGGTACTGCACAAATGCTGGCTCCAAATGATATCACCAGCACAAGACGGTAGCAACTTTATCAAGGATATTTTGGCTTCAGTTTTGTATGGTGGGTGTAAGTGGAGATGCACTGTGCGTCTCTATATTTAGTCTATAGTTACGACCGTGGACGTAAAATTGTGTCAACTAAACTAGAAGTCTTTAGGCCTTGCTAACAATATGTTGAATTTATGTTTGTTAATGTGGATTCTCAGACATGCTTTTTCCCCTCCAACTCCTCACCTTGTTCTTCATTGGCCTCCCCCTCTGCAGCAGGTGTGTCCTCTTCCTGCACGGCCTCTGTCAGAGAAGTTAGTGACAGCACATAGTGACATATCAGAGAGAAACCTCAACACTCACTGGGTGTGATATTGACTCACTGCCTTACTGGAAGCATCGCTCCCTTGATAATGACCTGTCATTTTTCATAAGTTCGTAGTGAAAGGAATTTTAGGAGAAAGCAGCTGCTGAACTTAATTAAATGTGTTGTTTTCTCTTTTCCCTCATTCTTGCTTCCAGGAGCTTGTTCGCACTCTTTGGTGATGTGAGTTTGGTTGTTGGACTGACGCTGTATTAGCATAATAGAAAACAGTTTGTTCAGACACCATGGAAAACCTTGCAGAGAGATAACAAGTGTTCAGAGTGAGCTACCCACCTCTGGTATTTAAAGCAGACAGCACTCAAGAGCTGGTGAGACGGAGCGTGTGTGTGTGTGTGTGTGTGTGTGTGTGTGTGTGTGTGTGTGTGTGTGTGTGAGCGCATGTGTGTGTGTATTTTGGATGCAATAGATGTGATGGCACAATATCTTCTCAACTCTGACATGGGATCTGTTATCCTGTGATAAGGCCCACATTTAAAAACAAAAACAGCATTCACTGGGACACAGTCAGTTCAGTCAGTATTTGGGAACTTCAGATAAGAGAGAACAAAGTGGCAGAGTCCCAAATATTTGATCTCATCAGGTGACACTTGCGGAAATATCTCCATTATTGACGGCAAACACAGGCTGACTTTGTGGACCCAGACAATGTTTATTTGGGCTTCTGGTAGTTTACACTGCTAATCCAGAAAAGTTGGATCAGTCTTCCTCCACAGAGGACTGATCATACAGTTATTTATTATGAATAAATAAATGCGTACCTAAATAAATGCTGAAATAAATACATAAATAAAAGAATAGATACATCATCAAATGATGAAAAAAGTACAGAAACATATAATCAAAATAAATATTTTATAATTGTAGAATTGTGATTTAAATGACTGAACGTCTCTAACGTATTTATTTATTTTTATATTTCTATGTTTAGATTTATGTCTATTTGTCTGTGTAATGGGGTGGATGGTGCTAACCTTGCACTAAAGCAGCATTGGAATACAGACATAAATAAGAAATGCATTTATTTATATTTTATTTATTGATTAATTCATTTTTCATACTGTGTACATATAGTACCTGTCTCTTTGCTTGCCAAATGTATATTTTCAGTTCAGGCATTATTTTTCAATAATATTCCTGAGATGTCAGAACCCAGGATAGTCTGCTAGAATATTTAATTAATACTGTAAATTTTTAAGACTTTTTAAATTACTTTTAAGGACTTATATTTTTAAAATTACTCCGATGCTGATACCAGTATGGGAAATGTCTCTGATACTGCCTAAAATATTGGATCAAGTAGTATCAAATCTATGCTAGGGTTGCAGGGATATACCAGTTTCAGGGTATACCGTGATGTTAAAGGTGACGGTTATCATACTATGCACATTTGCTTATCTATGATATTGAAAAGAAAATGCAACTGGACATTGAATCTCCCATTTATTTTAGTTTTTTTTTTTCAAAGGGGAGACTTTTTACACATATTTCCATTAACAAAATGGTTTCACATTTCAGTTATAGTAATAAAACGTTTGTTCAAATGATAAAAATATAAAATGTGTAATACTGTGATACCGCGATATTTTCTGAGACGGTTATTATCGTACCGTGAAAATCTTATACAGTTGCAACTCTAGTCTATGCAGCTATTTGATTTATGACCTTTAAAGTAGTTTCACACCCGGATAAAATGGCAGTTTTCAGTTTTTTAATAGGGTAACATTTGCCGTTCGTAAAATGTCCGATATTTGGCAGTATTTTACACTGGAATGTCCTATTATTTCTGAGTCGTGACATAAAACAATGATAGCAATCATTTCACATGCATACAGGCTTAGTAGTATACACCTGTTCATTTTTATTTTTTTATGCAGTGGTGTAGGATTGGTACTCAGTATTGGCCAGTATGCAAGTTCAGGTATCACAGTAGGTATCGGGGAAAAAAATAATATTGGAACATCTTTACTTTAGGTTATATTTTGTATTGTAATATTTAAGGCCAGATACTGTGTAAGTGCACAGTGAACTTCATCACTCTACATGTGGTGTGTTTGTGATTAAAAGGTCATTGTTACAGGCAAAAGTTCCTGGCACTGGCACTGTGTCCACAAACACAGCCAACATTTTCCGTCTATGGAGAGTCTGGGGGAAAAAAAAGCTTTGAGCTCAAGCAGTACCTTCCTCCGCCGCCTCCTCCTGCTCCTCCACCTCCTCCTCCTCCTCTACCCCCTGTTCCCCTGCCGAGCAAAAGCACAGAGCCGTTAAGTGAGGCCAGTCAGCCAGCGAAGCAGCCAGCCGCATTCAAACAGAGAGAAAGAAAGAAAGAAAGAAAGAAAGAAAGAAGAGAGTTTTTCAAAGCATGATGAAATCAAGCATGAATGATTCTGTAATCATTCACAAATGTGAATCACACAGCCATTGTTGGGATGTTACTAAGTACATTTACTCTATAAGTACTGTATTTAAGTACATATTCGAGATATTTGTACTTAACTTGAGAATGTTATTATCATGCCACTCTCTACTTTTACTCCACTACAATTCACATAGTACCAACATATTGTGTTGTTACTTTACAAATAATATTTTTGCATTATTAATTGTTTCAAAGCTTTGTTATAAATTTAACTTCCCAACAGTATTAAAGCGAAGCTGAAATTATTATTTGATAAATTGATAAGTTGGTTGTAGGGGAACCTATTTTGGTGCTATATGGAACCCATCTTTTAAAGGGGGTACCATATAGCGACTTTTTCAAATATCGCTATATAGAACTGTGAGAGGTTACATAGTACTGTATTGTTTTTGTTTTTGAGCCTGGGGGCCCTTGAATGATACCATGGACGAGTCAAGATGCTTCTAAGTGACACGTTTACTGAAAATATAAATTGAGCATAGCGTTAGCTCAGGCAGGACACAATGTCAAGCTCAGCCCACATCCCAGCTACATCAGCTGATCTCAAACAGCCCAGTCAACTGGTGGATCAGCTGATAGATCACATGATTTTTTTCTATGCAACCAATTGTTGAATCTCATTCAGGACGCCTTATTTAAAGTGCTTTGTCCTGCCTACAGAACCATACCACCAAATACAATACTGCAAATGGACATAAAGTTTTCTTTGACTAAAGTGTTCCTGAATGAAATGATTATTAATCATTTCTTAGGAGTTGTGGGACAGGTTATCATGTCCTCTGTGGGGGATGCTGGAATATTTTTCATACTCATGCGGACAGGAGGTTGAGAGACATTCCTTTAGTGTGTTATCCTCTGGAAATACACTGTTTGTAGACTGTTTAATGTTGTGTTTTAGTCTTTCCATAGTAAACTTAGCTAAGCAGAAAAACCAATAGAGAACCTCTAGAGAACAATACAGGGGCTTAAAGAGTTCTTTGTGTGGTAGCTATATAGTACCCCATCCCATGCCAAAGAACCACTGAGGAACCAGTTTCTTCTGTGTGAAACATTTTTAACGCAGGACTTGTAATGGAGTATTTCTACAGTGTGGTATTAGTACTTTTACATCTGAATACTTCCTCCACCACTGACTCACAGCTGTGGTATTTTAACCACATGCACCCTGACTGTCAATGTTCATCATTCCACCTGTTGTTCTGGTAAGAGTCCTACTAAAACATGACCACAAATCCCTCATCGATGACCCAGAGCTTCATTTATAAATGTCTCATACCTTCGGCAGCCTCCTCTTCTGAATCACAGAGCCGGGAACACACACAACAGAAAGGACATACAAATGTGATCACATGAGGAAAAGTACAGCACGTTATACGCTCACAACTACCTTTGCTGTAGTGTTTCAACTAGTTCAATGCAAAAGAAGGAACAGGAAGAGGAAGTCATTATTGAAAACCTTGAAGAAATAACCTTAACATCCTGTGGATCTGCCAAAAAAAACCTACTGCAGTCTTTGACTCTACAAGGAAGTGTTTTGGTACAAACACACTTTGTGCTGCATTATGATAAGCCTCAAACCTTTCACTCATACAGTACTGTGTCTCGCTCATTTCAACTGTACGTACATCAGCTACAGTTATGGGAGCTGTTTACTGAACAGACATGCTGAGCATTTACATTTCATACATCAGTGACATTTTCATTCACAGGAGACACCATAAAAATGTCTTTACATTCCTTTGAGAACCACGTAACACTCCATAGCGTATACCGTAGTATCACGTTATTATATAATCCAAATGGATTACCTAAAGAAAACATCTGTCAAAACTACATGGGTTTAGTTTTAACAGTAGCTCATATCTGTCAGTGCTCTCATGATCATGTACAGTATGTGATGGTGAGTCATGATGAGAGTCCTTACCTCCCTGCTCCCTGTGAAAATCAAACGCGTATACATGAGTTATTATTCTCATATAAAGGCAGATGTACATAACAGTCCGTCATCACATTTTAACATCATAAAGGTGTCATTGAAATATATGTTAAAAAAAAACCCTGCCATTATAGTTGTCTAACATAGCGTATTTTTACTGTTCCACAAGACACGTACAGTACATTCATGCATTAACATGCATAAGAGGTTTTGTGTGATGCATAACAAATGAGAGCTTGAACCTACTCCTCGTACTCCTCCACCACCTCCTCGTTGTCAGACATGGCAGGGAGCGTTCAGGTGCGCAGCAGTGGATCTGGACATGAAAAATTAAGCTGTGAATTCACCCAGAAATCACCCAGAGCTTCGTAACAAGGGCTGGACGATATGGAGAACATCAAATATGGCAATATTTTTGACCAAATACCTCAATATCGATATTATAGAATTGACTGTTGGTGCTTTCACAGTGTTTACACAATGATATTTTTTATAAACAACCATCACTAAGGTGGATATAATGACTACCGGGAAATGGGTATTTATAAAATAGCCAGTTCAGTCTGGAAAGTTTTAATAATTACATCAGTTCACTGTAATGCAGCCTTTAAAATCAGGGAAAGATGACCAAAATCGAAGACATTATCTAGTCCTATATCATGATATCAATATATTGCCCAGCTCTATTCATATCAATATTTTATAGAGTAAATACTGTGTTCTGGCAGGGTTAGAAATTAGCACAAGCAATCGCCCAAATGCTGGCAAAAAATCCAAATGGCTGTTTCAAAAGTTGATTTCCAACCCTGTGTTCTGGTTGCATTCACACGCATAATCAGTGAAACTTACCTGAGTAAGAGTGCTGACGAAAGTGACCTGATGGCGAGACTTGGTGTGCCGCAGAGCAGAGGGTCCCTACTCTCACTGAGAGGAATGTGAGGTGAGTCTCGTAGGGTAAAGGGACAGACTGTGCAGCGGAGAAAAGGCTCTAGGACCCCTTGTTGTGTTATTAATAACTTTTTAGATAGCATGTACTCTCCATTATCACCATTCCCAAAAAAGGCCGCTGTGTGCAAGAGCGTGGGTCGCCATGCCAAAAAGATCCAGATAAAGCCACAGTTGCTCACAGACAATGATTCACACACACACACACACACACACACACACACACACACACACACACACACATACACATTTTCACACCCTTGTATGGCATCCTGCCACTGACAAAACACAGGCATCCAGCTCTTATCTACAACCCCCCCCCCTCCGCTGAGATCAATGATGTTACAGAGTCAATGTGCATTTAAGACTAGAGGGTGTTTCCTTGTTGTGTAAGTGAGCCAGTAAAAGAAATTTACGACAGACTTTTGTGGTAATAAAACATTTTATTTCTCAGACAGGCAGCATCTTGCCCACATTAACACAGAACAAAAGGTATATTTTGCAGATTGGACAAAAACATACAATTACAGCTCCAGAATTCCTGCTACTGTAATTCGGTTAAAAAAAAAAAGGCACCATTAAGACCCTTACCTGTTTAAAGTGCTTGAAAAATTACACAAAGTTAAGGCAAATAGCTGAAGCATTTTCAGATATATGTCACTGTCCTCCTTGTTTTCTGTCACATGTCTTGTCCTCTCATGTCCACTTTGCCTCCCACTCTTTTCCTCACACATTAAACAGTTTCAGTTTTGGAAATAAGACATACTTGTACTTCAAGAAGCGATGCAGAAGTGTATGATTTAAGCCTCCTAACTTTAAAAACAATATCCTCCTATTCAGTCCTTTACAGCTAAACTCTCTTTTTCTGTCTGTTTTTCTCATGTGGTCTGGCAGGGAATAAAAAAATCAAGTAAAAAGCTTGAAGAAAGAATCAGTCAGTCATGGCATCCATTAATCCTCCAGTTGTCTTCATCTTCTCTCGCTGTCTGCTAAATCCTACAAATAAGGGCACAGAAAGGCGAGAAATTAATGATTAAGAAAACACATGTTCTGTCAAAGTGCAGCGTGGGACAGTAAACGTACCTGCTAGGCATTATAAATGGACTTCGGTCACTTGTAGATTTTTCCAGGGCTGGTTTTTGGGACACTCTCCTCCTCTCTGTTCTCAAACAGGCTCCTCTTACTGGTGATGTCCACATGTCTCAAGTCCTGCAAATAGAAATAGTTAATTCATTTTTAGGAGACAATCAGTCCTTTAAGGTTCAGTGTGGAGGATTTAGGGAGTTATCTGGGCAGAAATTGAATATAATATGTATGTTGTTGTAACATTAGTGTAAGAGCCATTTAAGCACATATTAATATTTGGAAAGAATTTCTGTGTTGATATGGCATGTCGTATAGCTTCAGACGATATTTAAGTTTACACAACAGTTTCTATATGTTTTGAATAGTTTATAATAGTGGAGTGCTATCAAGTTATGTTTATATTTACTTTATTTATGTGTTAGAATACAGGCACAACTTATTTATGCCAGGTGTGGTGCCATGGTGCGCATGACAGTAGGAGATTGTAGACAGCGGCATGCGTGAAAGACGACGTGAAGATTGTGTTGATTTGGATCATAATACGTTTTTGACCGTGTTATGCAGTGTTGTAGTGTAGTTACGGGAATACGATGAGAATATATATAAAAAGGACATCAAGTCGGTAGTGGACCATACAGGTTGTAATTTTGGAATAGGACTTGGCCGGCCATGACAGTATGTTTATTTTTTTGTATTCTCAATAAACCTTGTTCAACTTTTCCCCTTCCTCATGCAAGTACTGTGGATCTCCAGAATAGGAACACAAATACGAGTCAAAGTGTCCCAGGAACTGTGGTATGTTGACACGGCCGCTACACTTAGAGTGAGCCGTTTTTATCTACATAGCGAGGCCGTAGTTAGCTGCCCCTCCACAACAGGAAGCATCAGAAAACACTGATTTATTTTTAACATTGAACTGCTTTATTCAGAATTTCACTGGTTTAAATCATCGGTCCATTTTTTGTTTTAGGGAGTAGGAAACCTCTGTGAATAATGCGGCTCCTGATAAAAACCTTCTAAACATCTGGATCTTAAGTTATCGGAAAAATAAGGTGAGCACACATTAGCAGGTGCTGGGCCAGCGGCCTGTCTGTGACGCGCCAAACAGCATAGGAGAAACACTGATTTGTAACGTGAAGCTGCTTATTCAGTGTTTTCACCAGTTTAAATCACCAGGTCAGATTGTTGTGGAGAGGAAGAGACTTTTACAGATAATTCAAATACCGGTAAAACACCTCCTGAACAATGAACACGTAAGGAAATCTACCTGGAAGTTCACAAAGTGTAGCTGGTTGCAATCTGCAGTCCTCACTGCTAGATGCCACTAAATCCTATGAATCCTACACACTGCTCCTTTAATACAGTGAGGAGAAAAAAAACATTTGTGCTCTTTCTTTTCCTCCCCTTGTATACATATTTGTATATATGTATACATATTTATATGACTTTTTCTATGCACACAGAAGACTTAGTTCTCTTAAATTTTGTTCACAAATTCATTTAAATCCGTGTTCGTGAGCACTTTGCCACCGTGATGCATCCCACCTAACCAGAGTGTCTACAGGTCTTAAAAAGTCTTAAATTCAATGTCATAACAATAAGGCCTTAAAAGTCATTAAATAGTCTTAAATTTGAATTTGTGAGGTCTTAACTACTTCAAACATTTTATCTCATTTATCCATTTTTTTAATTTCTTGAAAATGAGTGAAGCCTTTCAGTGTAAAAGCCCACATTTCTAATGTTATAAATCTTAAAAAAAAACTATAATACGTCATTTTACTTCATACTTGCACTTACCTGTTGGCAAAATGTAGTTTGACTTTACTCATTCTAATAACCATATTCCTACACCTCTGCACAAGATCACATATATACTACTCCAAATATTTGTCTTACATTTGGTCAAAAGTTATCTTGAACAGGTTTTGAAAAGCATTAACATTTACTGTCTGACATCTGTAGACACCCTGCTGACAGGTATGGCATATCAAGATGCTGCCAAACAGCTTCATGAACTGCCAAATTCTCGGAAACGAACACTCAATTCAGGGACAACAGCTATGCTGGCAAAGTGCTCAGGAATTTTAAGTAGTTTGTGAACAAAATTTGAGAAAAGTCTTTTGTGTGTTCGTCTTAGGTCTTTTATCTTAACTCATGAAAAATGGGGGCAAATGCACAAGTGCTGTGTTTATATTTGTGTGTATATACTGGTATCTGTCAAACATTTCTCTGTTATCAATGATAACCAAAAAGATTTTATTTTTGTGCGGAATAACAGCAGTATGTCATAGAAACTTTTTTGAAATTGGGAATTAACTTTAAAACTAAACCTCTGAAGTTTAGTCAACCAGTTATCCAGTTAACCTTAAGAGAGCAAAGTCTCTAAGCACCAAACTTAAGACAAATATCCACCACTATAACATAACAGAATTAATGAAGACTGAATGTTTAATCAGTTGCCACAACAGGAGGAGAAAACCGATTTGTAAAGACAACAAGGATCGTAATCTGAATGAGCTTACTAATCAAAAGTAAGCAGCAGGAAGAAAAAATGAACCCTGCTGAGGACATTAGAGGCACATTCAGTACAGTAGAAAGAGCACTACTGCCCTCTAGCTGCTACACTTGTATAACCTCTTCCATGATGCAGTTTTAGTGGGAATTAAACAATGCAAATAGCCTCACAGTTGCAATGTGTGAAGACCCGGGTTGGTTGGTTTTGTTGAGCCAGCGGTTGATGCGATCTGACATTCCTGATGTGAAGCTCCTAAATTCCTGTTGATTTCAGATGGAGATGTGAAACAATAACAACATATATATGCTAATGATGTCATGCATTGATGGAACATGTACATCTAATAAGGGACTGTACCTGTCTGGAAACTCCGGGGCTGGTGGGGCTCGCTGCCTGCTGCTCCTTCTCAAAGAGGCATCTCTTCCTGGACACCTCGTCCAGCAGGAAGAGGGTCCTCTGGGTCACGTCTGGGGATCGCGGGCATTCTGACTTCTACACACATGTAGGAAGCAAAGTCAAGAAAAAAATGTTACCATAGGGTAAGGAAATGATTACTTGTACAGTTACTCAAGTTGCATTATTCTGATTGAAGAGAGTCTGACCTGTGCAGCCTGAGCAAGTCTCTCCATCTTCTCCCGGATGGACCTGGATGAAATCCTCTGCCTAGAGCTGTACAAAACACAATGCACATATACACGGGTCCAGGTGTGTACACTTAACCTGACTGAGATAACAATAAGAGGTGCAAAAAAAGTTTGGCTGTTTAAACTCACTTTCTCTGGAGAGATGATGCTTTGTCTTCGTCTTCATTTTGGTCCTGGATAATTAACATAACACACTCTGTAAATCAGCCATGTACAAGTTTAACACACCCAAGACTCAAGTCAACATCTGTGATCTTTCTGTCAGTCGATATTAAAAGAATACAGTGATAACTCGATGATACAAACAAACTTAATTATAGTATTTGCATTCAGTGTCATCAGGTAAATGTAAATTCTTATCTTACTGTGTTGGATTCAAACTTCTTGGAGGCAATCCTCACACTCGCGCTACAACAGAATAAAGACAATCAGCTATCAAACTGAAGCAGACGGATAGAAAAGAGACTAAAAATAAAGACAAGGACGTTTCCTTACCTCCTCTGGAGTGGCGCACTCTCCTCTTCTTTCTTCCTCATCATCTGTGGAAATCCAAGCATATATGAATGTGTGCTAGCAGATCTCACAGTCGTCCAAACATCAGCAGCTAATGACCAGCAGAGTCATCCTGTCTCTTGCAATACATCAGTGTTAACAAAGCAACCAGTCAGCAGTTAAAGGCTGGTAAACATTGCTTCGGCTGTAAGGCTGAAGCTTAAGTGGCGCAAGCAAATGACCCTGAACTGATAGTCGAACAGCTGATGCGAGATTAAATCGTGTTTTAACAGTCAAATAGGCAAAAGTTAATGCTGGCATTTAGCAGGGAGTGTGTGTGCATGTGTTGGATGTGCTTACCCTGAAAGATATAGTCCTGGAGCTCTGCCTGACGAACGCAGGTTTGGTTGTCTCTTCAAAGTTGCTGTTGGAGGAAGAGCCGTTCACTCTGGTCTAGGGTAAAGAAAAATGATTTACTGCCACACAAGATCAGGTTTATAATCCTAATCAGATGAAGATGAAGCTCAAGTGAGCATCTCTTCTATTCTTCAAGACCGTTTACGACCTAGTGCAAGCTTCAGGTACAACTATGGAGCCAATTATGTTTTATTTATTGGCACAAAGGCTGCAACTTTTCCTTTTTAACACTAGAGTGTGCTGTTGCTTCACTGAACTGATGAGCGGTGGTGTCATCACTTTGCAGCCAAACTCCATGAGACAAGCAACACATGAAGCATAGATTGTTATGCTGTGAATTATGTCATCAAACAGTGTGTTCATGTGTCAAAATACCTCCTGTGTGTGACCATTCGGGACGGGGCTTTGAGCTCCCCGAGGAGACGGGCTCTGGCAAGGCGACGGCCGGTGTTGTTGAGGTGACAGGGGGGCCGTCGGGGAGCGAGGGCTCATGGGACTTGTGCACCCGCTGGCGGAGGGGCTTTTGTCGAGCGAGATGGAGACAGAACTGCAAATACCAGAAATACAAGTGAGCTGAAAGGTTGGTTGGAGATGTGCATGAGAAAGCAACCAGTGATCCTGCTTCTGTCCTGATCCTGTATTAAAGTCTTTATTGCATCCTATGCACCAGTATCCTTTTGTCTAAGATCTGTGTCCACCCCTGGCATAATAAAGACAGGCATAATGCTTTGAAATGATAAAATGATGCAATGGGGAACTTGTTTGTATATAAGGCTTCCTTGCTGTCTTATTATCCGAACTTCTTAGACAGTAATCTCTCCAGCTATCCTGCTATTGTATGTACTGTAGTGATATTCAGGCACATGTCAAATACTCCAATGTGGCTCTTGAAGACTGGCTTGTAAGCACATATGGTTGTCTTCATAATGTTATTATTTAAACAATAAACTAAGCCATTATAATCACTTTTATACTTGGAGGATGTATTGCTTTTGGTTGCTGTTCGACTGCTCTGCTACATTGTTTTTCTCCTTTGCTGCACTTTCGTTTCCTTGTCTGGAATCAATAACCTTTATCTTATCTCATCTTAAAAAATGTTTGATCCTTCCCGATGACTAACCTATGAAAACAACAAAAAATTGTGCTTATTAACCTGACAAACTTGCGAGCCGGGTTGGACGATGGCTTGGGGACGGGATCTTTGCTCGCCGACTCTCCATTTTCGTGCTGACAAAGAAACAAACATGAGAGACAATCAACATGAGCGCACAGCATACAAGCTTTTGAACACCTGAGACACGCCTCGCATTACATAAGTGCGGTTATGGCCTAATTTGCAGGTAGACTGAATTAGAGCTGCCTGCCAGAGTCATAAAAGATAAAGTTCAAATTATGACCTTAAGCACACCTTATCAAAGTGTTATGGGTGATTTGCATGGTCATTTGATTCACTGGAAAAATGCAAGTCCAATAATGACACATGAAATGACCCCTACAGTATTTTCCTCAAAGTCTGTTATTGATCTCTATGGTCTGATGCGTCTCAAAGAAAATATTCCACAGTTGTTTATAACTATTGAATACATATCTGTCTGTCTGTCTGGCTTTGTTCACCTAAACATTGCCAGTAATGTACACTCAGAGTTTTTGTCTTAACAGTGCATGTAACTTAAATATCTTCCCCTGAGAGGAAAAAAAGTTGTTGTTGTAGAATCTAGGAAATGATTAACTTGTCTCTCCCTCCGCGTGGGGTAACAGCTAACTGTGGTTAACCACACTGCAGGGTGGCACTGTTGGTAGTATTGTGTCATGACTGGGTGATGCATTAATAGCTTGGAGTGTTTGTCTACCTGTCTTGTCAAAATATTTGTCTGTCAGTGAAAGCGGTTCACTCTTTGATGCGCTAGCGGCATGAGTCTAGGGATGGCAGTGTTGGTGGTTCAGTCCACCAATTTAGTCCAGACTGAAGTTTCTCATCAACTATTGGATGGATTGCCATGAGTTTTTGTGCTGACTGTATGGGCTTTGGGTATCGGCCGATACAGAGGACCAATCCGACACCAGAGTTTATAAGCTGTATGCCTCGCTGTGCGGAGGTGACCGGGATCATTCTGCTATATGTAAGGCTACATCAAGCTTGACTGACAGGGACTAACAAATACCAACCAGCAATTTGTTGGAAAAAAAAAAAAAAAAAATCAGATTTAGCAGGAATTAGAGTTGAAGTGTACAACTTTTAAATGCAGCAACAAATTGGTCAAAACACAAACAGGAATTAAAGGTCCAGTGTGTAAGATTTAGGGGGATTTAGTGGAACCTAGTAGTTAGGATTGTAGATTACAGCCAGCTAAAACTACTTCTGGTTAGAAATCCTCCAGTGTTCATTGTTCAGGAGGTTTTTAACAGAAGGAATTATCCACAGAGGTCTCTTCCTCTTCAAACAAACAGACCCAGTAATTTACACCAGTAAAAACACTGAAAAATCTGTGTTTTTCTGACGCTGCTTGGCGCAGATTGGCTTCTAACTACTGTGGCCGAAACGAAAATGCAAAAACACAAATGGCCCTGTCTAGAGCCAGTGTTTGGTTTGTTCGTTCTGGGCTACTGTAGAAACATGGTGGTGCAACATGGCGGTCTCCATAAATGAGGGCCTGCTTCCTATGTAGATAGAAATAGCTCATTCTAAGGTAAAGAAAATACAAAACTTTTTTTTTTTTTCAGGTGATTATACACTAAAGAAAATGTACTACCAGTGTGCTGCTTGTACGTGCATGACATAAACGTCGCATGGAATTGAATACATCGGCCCCATTGTGACCCGTTCCAGGTGTTTGAGTTACTATTGACCCTTATTGGTGCATAGCTAATTCTTGATCCCTAGAAGATGAATGCTAATGACTTCGGTGATTCGGTCACTTTTCCTTTAGCATCATGAACAGGTCAAAGTTTCCACATATCCCTTAGAATGTCTCAACAACTACTGCCTGGATTAGCATAAAATTTGGTTCAGACATTCATGGTTTCCAGATGATGTAATCGCTTTGATGATCGAGTGGCTTTTTATGTAGTGTGATCATCAGGTCAAAATTTCACTTTGAAGACTACTGAATACTGCAAAACTAATAACATTCCCATCAGCCTATGCTGTCCTTTGTATTTAGTGCTTGCTCAAAGCCCACTATACCCAAGTCCTCCCACACAGAGCCTCTAGCTCTCGGCAGACTCTTGAGTTTATTTCACAGTGCTGACAAGTACTGTAATAAGTGACTCCAGTCTTACTTGTCTGTTTGTGGTGTTAGTGCTGCTGCTGTTGGTGGGGTTGTAAGTAGCTGTATTTGGGGTTGGTTGTGGTTTGGACGTGGTGTTCACAGAGGGCAACACACTATCCTGCTCCTCATCCATGTCCCCCAGTAGCTCCACCCTGGTTCCTCCCCCGCAAGCCTCTGCTTTGCCCTCTTCTGCCTCCTTCTGTCTCCTCAATGTCTCCACGTGCCTCAACCTCCGCTTTTCATCGCGGACACGCAGCATCTCCACAAAGTCCAGCTGCATCTGCTCCATGCTGAAAAGAGAAAGCATGTACGTATTATATGGATCGTCTCTAGCGAGGGAAAGGACCTGTCAGTCCTGTATCTGATCAGGTTTCCCCAGTGAATGGCTCTATAGTTCCTCTCTCTCTTTGAAGACTGATTCTGCTCCAGGAACTCAGCTGGTGGTGTTTCTGACAACTTTTCAAACTTTCACTGCATGGTGTTGGGTTTCTTCATGTGTTTGGAAAGTATACAAATGACACATACCCATGGGACAAAAGTATAAGAATCCTCTCGCTCTCTGCTACTGAAATCCATCCACTAAAAAAGACCATGATTTCCTACATCCCTGTGGCCTCTAACATACAAGACAGATGTAGAGAATGAAACAGGAAGACACAGTAGCCATGCGTACACAAGCTGAGAGAAGAAGAGGGGAGCACACACCTCCAGCAACAGACTCACGTTCAAACAGTCTACAAATCAAGCTTTGACACGTACAAACGAATAAAAGTATTTTACTAAATCGTGAGAATAACCTGCTGAGGCCCTGGGACATCTCGCTTGTGGAGTCTGTCCCAAAGGCGCTATCGCTGGTGGGCGTGTCTCTGGTTGTGTGGCTGAAGTCATCATCGGGGTCAGCGGTGGAGCTCTTCACCCTCCTCCTCCTCTCCCTTTCCACCTCCTCCTCATCTTCCATCGTCCACTGGCGAGCTAGGCTGAGGACAGTTAGAAAGACACGCATATAATAATCAGAGAACAAGAACGTGAAACAGAAAATGAAACAGAGACACAAAATGGTGTCCAATACTCAACATGCAAGTTTCCATGAAATCTAAATTAAAGGCTTGTTTTGGTTGTTGCAAAGGAGAGATTAGAGTTGTAATAACGGTTACACAGAACCTGCTTTACTCGTCTATCAACTGTTGCTTGCCTGTCTGAACAACCTTAAATAAACCATTCAGTCCAGTATTATGCAGGATGTGTGTGCAAAACACAGCATTTATTATCAGTTACAGTGAGCTGATGTTTCCTCTGGAGGAACACATGCATTTATTTACTCTGAAATGATCTAGTTATCTCCAGACTTTAACCTGAAAAAGCCAGCTGCGACTTTATAGCACATTATTCAAATGTAAAAGCAAAGGTTAAAGAGGCTGTGATGAGAATAATGGTACGAAAGGAGACAGGAAATAGCTCAGTGTTTCACAACTGCTGACTACACATATTATAAAGTGTCTAACTTAATATTATTAACTTACTTTTGTTAATGTAGGCAAAGGTGAGCTACTTCTATGCTACTATAGTGACTAAAGTCAAAGTCTGTAACATCCACTGTCAAAAAGCAGCAGCAGCAGATGGTGCTGTCAAACACAGGTGTCTTTTCTCTTATAAAGAAAGCTCTAGATTTAATCTTACCTGGACAAAACCGACCAGTTCTTCCGACTAATGGACATATTGGACGACAAAAAAAAAAAAAGATATAAAAGTTTCCAGGTGCACTTCGCTCACGGACAGGAAAGAGTCGACTGACGGGCACTCTGTGGGCGGCAGTCAGATTACAGTCAGTGCGGCACAAAGCGGTGCACCTTTACCCTGCTGCGGCTCACTGAGGCGTCACGTGACTGCAAAGGTAAGCGACCCACCTGAGAGTGAGAGAGACAGAGCGAGAGTGTGTCTCCATGTATGGTGCAAATGTGGCAGGTATTATAGCCGTGACACTGCGACACAAGTAAAGCTAACACAGTTGGCAGTAATAACCAAGGCAAAGGTGATGCAGTTAACAGGAAGCTGTGGTAGTTACTCAGCAAATAACACATAGGTTATTTGCACATACATGCATAGAAAATACCGGAAAAAGACATTAAAAGTCAAAACAATGTGCATTCAATATTGCACACATAAACAGAAAAAAGATATATATACATAATTGAATAATAGTTCCAGACTAAGGAGTATTATAAAATGGTTAAAGATGTACAATTCACAAACAAAAAATAAATAAATTACAAATATATCAATTAAGTGTTGAAAGTCTTTGCAAATTATAGTCCTTTTCAGATGTTTTTGAATAATAATAATGTAGATGATGATTGTAGAGATTGAATAAGGTCGTTCCAAAGAGATGGTCCTCTGTATTTTAATGAATATTGATTAAGAGATACTGGTAAATCTACCTGTAATAAGACCTGCAAGCCCTTTATGGAGTTTTTGAGCAAGGCTACCATTCACTTGGATAATAACTGCTATTTTCATTTTGCTTTTTATTTGTTTTTATTCATTCTTTTTTTAATTTTTATTTTATCTTGTTTAATTTATTTTTTATGTTATTTTATCCTATTTCATGTATGTATTTATTTATTTTTAATGTCATTTTATTTTATCTTAATTAATTTATTTTCAGTGTTATTTTATTTTATCTTATTTGATTTATTAAATTATTTATTTTTATTGTTATTTTATTTTATCCTATTTTATTTATTTATTTATTTTCAATGTCATTTTATTTATTTATTTTTCATGTTATTTTATTTTATTATTTATTCTGTTTTATTTTTCCCTTTTTTCCCTTTTCCACTTTTTTCCCTTATCTTATTGCTATTATCATTTTCAATCTGTGTCTGATGTTTGATTTGAATATTTATTTTATTATTATCACTTTGAGTAAGGGTGGGAGGGGTATAGGAATATGGGAGATTAGGGTACGAATTAACAGTATAGGTTCAGTTCATGTTCTCACTGTTGTAGGTTTTGTATACCAACCAGAGACCAGTTCGCTATGACATCATTAATATGTCATTGTATACTGCCCATAAATCTGATAGAAAATTGATAAAAAGATTTGTGAAAGAATATTGATTAAGAGAAGTCTGACAATATAACACATTCTCACTCTGACCTCGTCACACATTGACGTTTGGTTTCCACATTCACATACGATGTGCAAGGTACCCTGGGTGCGTTGGTTGTTGACATGTCTTTTTCTTTCAACAACAAACACACATGGTTGGGTTTAGGCAACAAAAACGTAGTTAGATTTAGGGAAAAGAACAGGGTTTAGCTTTAGAATCTTACAGGACACGAACACCGTTCTCTTGGGTGAAAGTCGTGGTTTGTTGGACCCAAGCCACATCATGAAAGGCCCAGGGGCCCAGAGAGTCAGAGCCCCTCCTGGCCTTCACCATAGACTATAAATGATGGAAGTAGCTACCGTGACAACACCTGTTGGTTGGTGGACTGCTGTTTTTAAGTCTCGAGTCAGCATTTTGGCGTTTGCCATCTTGGCTTTTTTTCAGTGCTGGACAGTAAAGAAGTAAATTTACTTTATTATTGTATTTAAATACAGCTTTTGAGTATCTGTACTTTATTTGAGGTTTTCTTTTTTTTGTGGACACTTATTACTCTGTTTGCTCCATTTACTGCACACAAACCTTATCGCGGCTTACAAGAAGTTGTCTGTCCTTGTAGTGTTTGCAGTTTTTGTGCTTTGTTTGGTCAAATGTTTATGGATTTGCCCACGAAGTTGTTGTACACTGTTAGAAATATGATCATAGGGGCAGCCTCTAGCTCAGCCAGTAGAGCGTCCGCCCCATGTGGGTTGAGTCTCCCGCAGCGACCTGGGTTGGATCCCAATCTGCGGCCCCTTGCTGTGTGTCATCCCCATTCTCTCCCCCTTTCCTGTCACCCCCACCCATAATAAGGGTGAAAAGCCCAAAAAAAAATCATGAAAAAAAGAATATTTTTACTCAGCATTTGGCCGTGAATTCAAATAGGACCCGATGATGTGTGTGTGTGTGCGTGCATGCGTGTGTGTGTGCATGTGTGTGTGGGTGTGTGTACACAGCACTGCGTTGAGAATAAAAATAAATAAAAGCTTTGAATTCTTAAGTTTGTAATAGCAAGTCTTCCAGTACTTCAACCGAAGCAATAATTTGACTCAGCAACTTTCACTTGTATGGGAGCAGTATTTGACAAGGATTATCTATACTTTGAGTCAAGTAATAGAGTTTTGTACTTTGTCCATCACTGGCTTTTTGGAGCCAGAAGTGACTACATTTGGATGAAAGGCTGGAGTTGTGGAGAAGCGAGGGGTGGTTGCGACACCTCGCATAGTTGTCATGAATGTTAAAATTAGCTTCAGAGACGAAAATTGTTGGCTATAAACATGTTTATTTATGCTGTTAAGTTGGGCAATATAACATGGGGGTGTGTGGGGATTTACTCTGTTTTGGAGCCAGTCTCAAGTGGCCATTTGTTGAACTGCAGTTTTTGGAACTTCAACATTGGCTTAATTTCTTTGCCTTGGAAGCTGCCACTTGGCCTTACCTGCAAAATTCACTCAAAGAGGCAGGTATTGACCAGGAAGAGACCTAAAATGACTTCTAAGAAACATAAAAGGACAACAAAGAGACACAGAAAGACCACTAAACGACTCAAAGCAACTGCAGTGAGACTCAGAATGACGACAGAAAGACACATAAAACAATTACAAATAGACACAAAACCACAGAGAGATGCATAACTACTACAAGGAGATAACAAAAAAACAAAAAAACAAAAAAGAGACTAAGTAACTGTAAATTCTGTGTGTCTTGCTCTCATGTAGGAGAGGTGGTGGGGCCCTTTGCATGTCTGTGCCCAGGGGCCCATTGTCTCATAATCCGCCTATGGTTGCACTGGGCAGTGATTCTTTTTACAGTGTGAGTCAGACTGTTTGCTCTGCTGTGTGCGGCCACACCTGTCCTCAGAGCCCAGTGTGTCGGACTCTGCCCCAGGCTCGGGCTCAGTCCAACACACACACACACACACACCCTCTACCTCACCTGGCTTTATTACCAAACATTCACCTGCTATATTCTGCTCAGACCACAGGGCCACAATAAACAGGATGAGATGCTATCATAATTACATTGTAGCTTTTGATCCGTCCTTTTGTGTGTTTGAGCAAACATGAGCCTGCTTCACTCATATTTGGAGAAGGCTGGCTTATATCTTGTACCATTAAGATGCTATCTGATGAGACTAGTTTGCATGTCACTCCCTGGCCAAAGAGGGAAAGCCTGCAACAGCGCCGTCATTGTAAACACCGAAGACTTAGTTTTGTGTGTCTGTGTCTCTGTGCTGCAGCAGTGTTCATATGATGGGAAACTGTATTTAGTGACACATGACTACTGCAGGTTCTTTGCATCCACCGGGATAAGGTGATAATGATTAAAGCTCCATTGTGGAAGCACTTTTCAGGGAGTGCTTTATGAACATGCAAAACAGACGGCAACTAAAGATGAATGTTTTACAGCTGTGGACAGGATGCTGATGTAGACAGCTGGCAGACGCATAAGCATATCAGCAGAAATGTGCTCTCTCACAGAAGTGCCTCTGTGTGAGATACATCTCGTGGAGTCTGAGATCATGCTTGTCCATAGGAGTATGAAACAAGATGAAGAGTCTACAGCAGGGATACTCAACTTGCTTTACCCAGGGGCCACTTTTGTGAAATGACAGGAAGCCAGGGACCAGTAACAAACAAATATTAATGATATTTGTCAGTATACACTCATCGGCCACTTTGTTAGGTACACCTAGTACCAGGTTGGACCCCTTTTTGCCTTCAGAACTGCCTTAATTCTTTGTTGCGAATCTCCCGTTCCACCACATCCCAACTGACTGAGATCTGGTGACTGTGGAGGCCATTGGAGTACAGTGAACTCATTGTCATGTTAAAGAAACCAGTTTGAGATGATGTGAGCTTTGTGACATGGTGCGTTATGCTGCTGGAAGTAGCCATGAGAAGATGGGTACGCTGTGGTCATAAAGGGATGGACACGGTCAGCAACAATACTCAGGTAGGCTGTGGTGTTTAAACCATGCTCAGTTGGTACTAAGGGGCCCAAAGTGTGCCAAGAAAATATCCCCCACACCATTACACCACCACCACCAGCCTGAACCGTTGATACAAGGCAGGATGGATCCATGCTTTCATGTTGTTGACACCAAATTCTGACCCTACCATCTGAATGTGGCAGCAGAAATCCAGACTCATCAGACCAGGCAACGTTTTTCCAATCCTCTATTGTCCAGTTTTGGTGAGCCTGTGCGAACTGTAGCCTCAGCTTCCTGTTGTTAGCTGACAGGAGTGGCACCTGCTGTGGTCTTCTGCTGCTGTAACCCATCTGCTTCAAGGTTCAATGTGTTGCTGTTTCAGAGATGGTCTTCTGCAGACCTTGGTTGTAACGAGTGATTATTAGAGTTACTGTTGCCTTTCTATCATCTTGAACCAGTCTGGCCATTCTCCTCTGACCTCTGGCATCAACAAGGCATTTTCACCCAGTGAACTGCTGCTCACTGGATATTTTCTCTTTTTGGGACCATCCTCTGTAAACCGTAGAGATGGTTGTGAGTGAAAATCCCAGTAGATCAGCAGTTTCTGAAATATTCAGACAGCCCGTCTGGCACCAACAACCACGCCACGTTCAAAGTCACTTAAATCACCTTTCTTCCCCATTCTGATGCTCGGGGTGAACTTCAGCAGGTCGTCTTGACCATGTCTACATGCCTTGAGTTACTGCCACGTGATTGGCTAATTAGCTGTTTGTTTTTTAGCTATTAGGTTTTACGGACATTCCGGGCTGAGCCCTTACCTCTGAGGGATCCTCGCACTTTGTTTTTTGATGAACAAGCTCTATTTTGATGCTTTTTCATTCACCCTGACACATTATCTACATTTAAATTACCAAATTATTCCCAGGGTAAATCAATATTCATTGTGAATTAAAAAAAAGGTGGGCAGGTAACCTGGCACCATATCGCGGGCCAGATGTGGCCTGTGGGCCTAAGTTGAGGATCACTAGTCTACAGCCATGCTAGCAACTTGTTGAGCTTCGAGACAGCAGTGCTTGGAGTTAAATAATAATGTCTACTTGCTAACATGCTCACAATGACATTGTCATGCTTATTTTTAGCACATATAATGCTTATCATGTTCACCATTCTAATGATTAGCACAAAACAAACAGTACAGCTGAGGCTGATGGGAACATCATCAGTTTTGCAGGTATCTGGTCATAAACCAAAGTATTGGACAAAAGAAAAATTTACCTGATCTCTAATATATGATACTTGCACTACTGCAAAGCAGTAGGCACCAAAAACCTTGAAGGGCTGATTCACATATTGTTTTATTTTATTTAAAGAAAGCCATTTTTATTGAGCACACAGATATAAAGAAAAAAAACACAAAGAAATTATGAAACATTTATGTGTTTTACTGTTGCTGTTAATGTTGCTGTAAATCCAGCTTATGAAGTGCACATCATTTTGTTACAGTCCACAAAACCACAGGTCATGCTTACAGTCTATCACCAAGCAAGAATATCGAAGATGCAGTTTAAATTGGTCAGATGATTATTGGCTCTAATATCATTTGACCTACCAGTTAAGTTACAGTATTATCCACTGTTGTCTTAAAGAGATACAAGCTGCCTTTTTTGACTTAGCTGTAACGAACATAAGCTTAAATTCCTGGGGTTCAGGTGCAATATCAGTTATGAGAAGTTCATTTATATAACCATGTCAACGCTTATCAAGCAGATCAGTTCTTGGGGAAAGTGGAGAAAACTTTTTTAGGAGTGAGTCCTCCATGGCAGGAGCATACACAAGAATGACAGCAGAAATGCAGAGGCTGCAATAGGCCGTTGAAAAACAAGATCAATTCAGAGGCAGGAAGAGTGATGTCGCACACATGACACCACCCCGTCTGTCGCCTTCTGGGTTCACTGGGCGGGCCCCTTAGCAGCATCGAACATTTTCTTCCTTCCCTCCATCCCTGACATGGCCTCCACGTTCTTCCTCCAGTCACTGTCCTCTACTGGCCTCTTCTGCAGACAAAGTTAAATGGTGTAAAAGGAAAGAAAGAACTGGAACAGTCATGTGTTTATTTGGTTTTTTAAGAGACAGAGAAGTAGAGCAGGTTCAGATAATCTTTTTGTCATCATTGTTGAGTCAAAGCCTTTGAGCCCCATGTTGTCTTCTGGGAATCCCCTATGAGAGTACTGTATAACCGTGCTAGTATAACTGGTTTACAGCGCTTAATACACACTCAAAGACACACACATCTATTCAAGCACACACACAGAGACATGCCAGCACCGGCTAATCTGCACATGTTCACACACAAACACACACACACTGATCAGGGAGCAGAACCGTTCACAAAAGCTTCTCTTCTGTGTACAATGGGATCATTGTCTTGTGTGCCGTACCTCCTCTCTCTCTCTCTCACACACACACAAGGTCGCCGCCCTGCACTGGCCTACTGCTCAGTATCTCAAACACACCCTTCACACACACACAAACGCACTTTTCAGGTGTCCCATGGCACTTGATGCACTGACGTCATGTGTGTATCTGAAACTTCGCAGTAGCTATACCTTGCACACTTGCCCTAAGGAAGGGTTACACATCTTGTGTGGGCCGGTTTGTTTGTCTTCATGTGCGTGCATGTACGAGTGTGTTTCCTTCTGCACACACCTTCTCAGTGTCCTCTTTCTTGACAGACTTCAGGTTGGCTCGGAGGTCCATGGACACTTTGTGCTTGGAGCCCAGCAGGGAGCGAAGGATGGCGTCAGCAGACACACGAACGCGACGAAGATTAGGCCTCTTGAATTTCCCCCTGAGGTCCAATACCTTGATGTTCAGGTCTTTAATCTGGAGCAGGGACAGAGAATTGAAAGGCAATTACCATCAGTGCTGGAGGATGTTCTCATGGTGACTGCTCAGCTGCATGAGCTTATATGATCTTTACATTTTTAATTCTGGAAACAGGCAGACAAAGTGATGTATACCTCACGTGTGTTGAGCATGACTTTGGCTTCGATGTCGTATCGCTCCTCATCCACCACATCTATCTTGGCATGGAGCTCTTTGCAGAGGTCCTGTGCATTTACACATAAAACACAAAGGTTAAAAATATGTATGTCATGAAAGTGATCACGTCAGTCATTATTGCTTTCCAGAGCAACCTCAAATTTGTGCATCTGGAAAAGTTTTACTTTTAGATGCTCATCCTTTATATCTACCATATGAAGGAGCTGCAAAGCCTCGAATTTGCCTTTTGAAGGTCCAGTGTGTAAGATTATGGGGGATATATTGGCAGACATGGA
The DNA here is from genome assembly GCF_011397635.1 of Epinephelus fuscoguttatus. Classification (NCBI taxonomy): domain Eukaryota; kingdom Metazoa; phylum Chordata; class Actinopteri; order Perciformes; family Serranidae; genus Epinephelus; species Epinephelus fuscoguttatus. The sequence continues at coordinate 25,334,139 of NC_064758.1, read as the reverse complement.
ATGTCATTTCACAAGTATTCTTTAGTATATAATCACCTCAAAAAAAGGGTCATCATGTTTTTGTTACCTTCGAATGAGCTGTTTATATCTACACAGAAAGTCCACTATGTTGCACCATGTTTCTACAGTAGCTCAGCTCTAGATAGGGCCATTTGCATTTTCGCATCAGCCACCTTAGTTAGCAACCCCTCTGCAATGCCTCACAACGGAGAAACACCTTTTACCACTTTCAATCACTGGGTCCATTTGTTTTGGAGAGGAAGAGAACCCTGTGGATAATTCGGCTCCTGGTAAAAGCTCCCCGAACGTCTAGATCTTACGTTATCGAGAAAATATGTGAGCACACATTAGCAGTTGCTGGGATAGCGGCCTGTCTACGACAAACCAAAAAGCGTTGGAGAAACATTGACTTGTATTGTAACGTGGAACTTCGTTCATCATTTTTATCATTTGTAAAAACCTTGTTTGTTTGTTTTTGAGAGGAGACCTCTGCGGATGATTGGGCTCCTGGTAAAAAACCTCCTGAACAGTGAACACTGATGGAATCCTAACCAGGAGTTCACACTTGGGACATGGGGGAAGTTTCAGCTGGTTGCAGTTCTTACCACTAAATCCTCCTAAATCTTACACACTGTTCCTTTGAGAGAATTTGCTGAAGTAGAAATCTATATTTAGAGGTGTTTTTGTTTTTGATGTGGAGGTGGAGGAAGCAGCAGTGCAACAGAATTATGTGGCACAGTTCTTGAAAAGATCCAGGTTGGGAAAAGGATGTTTGCAGCCTGAACTGACAACAAATGGAAGAACTTCTTTAGTAGCTTTGACAGAATTTACATTGCTGAAGAGACGCTGGAGGGAGTGAAGGATGGGATGGATGTGGTACAATTAGAGGAGAAGTTACCTGTAGCTGTGCAAGGCTCAGGCCGCTTGTGTTCAGAGGAGGAGCTCTCTCTGATAGATAGTTCTGTTTCTCCTCCTCTTTAACCACAACCTCTTGTTCCAATTCCTCCTTAGCCTTTGCCACCATCAGACTCTGCACAAAAGGACATATAACACAGTGTAACTCAGGATGCTCTTACATGTCTCTGAGCACACCAGCACATAAAGACAAGTCTTCTAGATACATTCATGGCACACACTTTCGATATTCAGATGTATCTGTATATCAGTAGATTGCAGTGCAGTACAGCCACTGAGAACATGACCTCTACTGCCCTCCTGTGGTCAAACACATACATGACATTATGGTCCATAGTCCATGATCTAGCTTACCTTGAGCATCAGCTTCCTTGAAGCTGAGATCTTTGGCTTCCTCTTGTTGGACAACACAATTTAGGACAGCACAATTGAAATGTTAGTTCTTTACTTGCAGCTTAAAATATAATTATTTAAATAGTTTCTGTGGAATATTTTTAGCATTGAGAAATTGTTTAACAGTCAGTGAATGAAAAAGGCCTTACCTCTTGCCTGTAAAGAAAAGTGGACAAGATTTAGAGGAAAGGAAAGTGCAAAGATTATAAACAAAGTTCATAAATATTTGTTTTGTTTGTGTCTATATGTGTGTGAATGATTAAATGATCTATAAAAAGACCCCAAAACCAGATCACTCACATGTGCTCAGGCATCCTGCTGATGAGATCTAACTGGAGGAAAGACAGAAGAGATTATAAACATACACACAGACACACACACGTACACACACACTGAACACTTGGCACTGTGTGTTCATTAGCTTTTGGAGGGTCGGATCATGTTTCCACGTGTCTCTGATGTGAGCGCCATCTCTGAATGCGGAGTCGGTTTCAGTGTTTGTTAGTTGTTGGCAGGTCAATCGTACAACACACTGACTTCTGCCCTTCTGCTTCTTACAACTCTCTTGACACTTGAAAGTCATACTTCATAGAAGTGTGACCTCTACTTTTAATGTCTCACAAAACCTTACCACCACATGTTGAAGGTATATGAAAGGTGGGTAGGATGGAAGCTGAAACAGCTAAAGGTAAATGGATGAAATCGATAGGTTAAAGTAATTGATATACATTTGAAATAGTAAGCTGAAAGTAATGGATATAAAGCGTGACCTTAACATAATGGATAAATGGTTAAAATCATTCAGCCAAACCACTGGATAAACACTGAAAGCTGCCAGGTATAATTATGCATAAATGGTTGAATTAAATGGCGGCGGTGCATCTGTCAAAAAGGATGGGTGGTCTAGGCAACCTGAAATTAAGCTTTAACTCTAGCATTAATAGGACAGTTCACCCCAAATCAAAAATACATGTTTTCCTCTTACCTGTAGTGCTGTTTATCAATCTAGGTTGTTTTGGTGTGAGTTGCAGAGTGTTGGAGATAGCAGATGTAGAGATGTCTGCCATCTCTCGAATGAAATGGAACTAGATGGCACTCAGATTGAGATGCTCAAAGCGTCAAAATTACAATGTCTCTTTCCAGAAATCATGACCAGGTTACTCAAAATAATCCACTGACCTTGTTGTGAGCAGTTTCATGTAGGAACTATTTTGTTACTACTGAACCAAACCTGCCAAAGTTATCACTGCGCAGAAGGAAGCGTGCATCTACTCATGGACGAGAGGCTAGAGCTCATGACAGAGCGAACATTGATGCCGTCCTCCTTGGCTGAGCTGTGACATTAGTTAGCCCAGTGGTGCTAGGTGAGCTAGCAGGAGATGCAGCTTCGTTCTACGTGGTGATACAGTTGGCGGGTGTATTTCTGTAGAAAGAAAATAGTTCCTACATGAAACTGCTCACAACAAGGTCTGTTGATTATATTCAGTAATGGGGTCATGGCTCCTGGAAAGAGACATTGCTGTTGGGGTTTTTCAAATTTATTTGTTTGGCACTTTAAGCACCACAAGTCAAGTGCCATCTAGTTCCATTATATTGGAGAGAGGGCAGATCTCCAACACTCAGCAACTCACATCAAAACAATCTAGACTGATTAATAGCACCACAGGTAAGAAGGAAAATATGTATTTTAGATTTTGGGGTCAACTGTCCTTTTAAGGTCATTCTGCTCATTCTTGTGTCCGCCCCAAATGGAAGTGAATGGCAGGAATCAGTGTCACAGCTATCCGAAATAATTCTCAGACCTCATTGTGGATAGTTTTGCATGAGACACATTGTCTACCAAGTGTAAAATATCCCGAAAGGTGTGACTCATTTAACAAGGCATGAGGTGAGACTGTGTTATAAGTCGTCTCGTCAGCTCAGCCCTTTAGTGTTGTTTTCACTCGTGTCATCACGTTATCTTACCCCACCTCTCCCTCAGTCTCATGGCCCTCTAGCCTTTAACAAATCAACAAGTACAGCACTCAGCCCGGCTCTGTCTCACCTTATCTCACCCTTTCTCTCTAATTTCCCTCTCCCGTTATACTTGTTGATTCCAGTTAAGAATGAGGGCACCTAAGACCTCCCAGCATGATGGGGTTACAAGCTGCTCCAATGGATTAGGAAAATTCCTGACTGATAGCCATCCCTCATCCATCTCCCCCGTCTCTCATCCCCATCTTTCTCCTCAGGATTATCTCGGAGAGAGGAATTTAGAGTGGCCTGTCTCCCCAAATAGATCAGGGGACATCTGATAGACAGCTGTGCAGGGTGATTGTGCTCTGGGGTGCCCAGCCTGGATCAGGGATTAACTGACAGTAACTCATGGATGCTTATGAGCGTCTGTGGTGCAGCCAACTTGGCAATGCAAAAAAAGAAACCAAAGGCGCTTTGGAAAGTTCTCGTCAGCCTTAGATTTGAACAGAGCTGCTTTGGCTACGGAGTTAACTGGACTAGTTTGTGTTATTTCAGTTGATCATCCTGCAGAATGTTCTAGCTAATGCACTTATGGTTTAAGCACAACCGCAGCCCCAAGGATGAAAACAGGCTATCGACAAAATTATATCAAAACATTTACATAGTGCTCTACATCTCTACATTGGCATCAAACTATATTTCCATTTCATAAACCATTAGATCCAGAATTGTCTGAAAACTTGAACAAAGTCTACAGATTTTCAACAAAAGATGGTTGTATCAGGCAAATCTATATCGATTCAAACTGTCATCCGTTCAGTTTATGCACCATATATGCACAGAAGGAAGAAACAGGCCTAACACCACACACTGACAAGTTTCACAGACCACACTATGAAGGGACCTTACCAGTATCAGAAGCAGGAGAGAGATGTGACAGCAGAGGCAGGAGGGACAGATCAGAGATGAGGGCAGCGATTTGGTGTCCCTCTATTTAACTGCCCCCATTGTCGCACACTCTCTTTCTCTTTTGTTAGTGGAAGCTATAATTAGTCAACCCCATCTCTCTTACTGCCTAATCTTGCCCTGTCCATTTGTCTGTGGCAGATTCATTATAAACCGGGGGCCAGCAGTTACAGCTGGGAGATTTGGCCTCGCACGACACGGGAGGATAAAGGCGCGCCAGATAATGACGTATAGGCGGGAGTTTGTGTTCATTCCAGTCGAAGATTGTCTGGAAAGGGAACTGACACTTGAAAATATGTGAGGAGAAAACTGGCACTTGTAAGTATTTCAGTGAGAAGTGCTGGAAGAAAGAGAGAGTGACAACACCTGTGCCATGTAATGACAGAGTCCTCTATGTTGTTATACAGTATTTTTAGCTACACTGGTGGCTCCATTGATGGCAGCTTCAGTCTGTTGGTCCACTACTTTGTCCAGACTGAAATATCTTAAAGGTCCAGTGTGTAGGATTTAGGGGGATATAGTGGCAGAAATTGAATATAAATATGTTTTCTTTAGTGTATAATTATCTAAAAATACAAATAGTTATGTTTTTGTCACTGTAGAAAGAGCTGTTTATGTCTACATAGGGAGTGAGTCCTCATCCACTGAGATCACCGTGTTGTACCTCCATGTTTCTACAGTAGACCGGAACAGACAAACACACAGACACTGGCTTTAGATAGGGCCATTTGTGTTTAGGCGTAGGTCACCATTGTTAGCTGCCCTTCAGATACCAGGTAAATCACCAGGTCCATTTGTTTTGCAGAGGAAGAGACCTCTGTGACATGCCGAACAGTGAAGAAGAAACACTGATTTGTAACAGTAAACTGCCTTATTATGTGTTTTGATCAGCCGAGGCCTGTACTATGAAGCCACTTCAGCTTACTCAGGATATCTTTTCAGTATCGAGCTTGACTAACCCTAACATCAGCCGTCTGGATAACCAGTACTCCAAAGCTTGTTATCAGTTAGCTCAGTCAGCTCTGGGTTTTCATATCCAGCCATTTACAGTAGGTTCAAATGACAGAGGCGGGTGTTTATTTTATTTTATTTATTTATATATTTAACCTTTATTCAACCAGAAAAACCTCATGAGATTAAAAATCTGGCTCTGTCTTGGCTACAGACAACACAGAACAAAAATACAGAATAGAAAATGTAAAGCTCTACAACAAGCAATATAAAACACAAAATAAGATTACAACACAGAAAAGCCAAAAAGCATGTTAATATATTCTATCTTCTTTTCTTACTATATAATGACGAAAACTCTGTCTCTGTCTGTGTGTCTGTGTCTGTTCCACGTTTTTCTCCTCACTGACTTGGTCAATCCATGTGAAATTTGGCACAGTGGTAGAGGGTCATGGGAGGATGCGAATGAAGCAATATTACATCAATTGGCCAAAGGGGGGCGCTATAGCAACTGATTGAAATTGCAAACTTTGAATGGACATATCTCATGCCCCGTATGTCATAGAGACTTGAAACTTTGCACAGAGATGCCCCAAGAACCCATAACTTCCAGTTATACAGATTTTCCGCCACTTTGAATTTTTTGAAAAACACTTAAAATCGATCTCTTCCTAGGAAGTTTGACCGATCTGCATGAAACTCAGTGAACATAATCTAGAGACCAATAGCTAAAGTTCCCTCTTGGCAAAAGTTGGAAAACTTACTAAAACTGAGCTTCTATAAGGCAATGAATATTGCAGAGGGCGTGGCTCATCACATAAAGGTGTATAACATCTCAAGGGTTTCACCGATCACCACACAACTTTGTAGGCATATGACCACACATAATCTGAGGGGACCCCTCCATTATTGACCCCATCAATAAACTTGGTAGATAGGTAGAACAGGACGCCTCAAGGTGACTGGAGAAATTTAACTCTAATTGGCAACTGGGTGGCGCTATAACAACAGAAAAATGCTTAAAAATAGCTAAAATGCGACCAATCGCTGTGGCTCCCCCTGTGGCTGAATGGTGGGGTTTTTTTTCTAATTTTTGGTATGACTAAGTCATGGTATGGTATGTTGTACATAATCAAGAAAAGTGTCAGTGTGTCATTCTGTCAGTCTCACATTTTTCTACTCACTGACGTGGTCAATCTATGTGAAACTGCACATAGGCATTGAGGATTGACATAGGTAGAAGGTGACAAAGCTACCAATGGGTATGGACTAGTACTAGAAATTAACCATAAAAACACAAAAAACAGCAACTACATGTGAATGCAAAGACCAGCTCAGACACACTGTGACATTGGCATATAGAAGATTGTGTACAAAAATCCTGCAACAGTGCTTTGAAACGGCAGAGAGAAGCCAATTAGTGCAACTTTAAGTCCCTCTGAAAAAGATTCCACACATAAGGAGCTGCATAAATAAATGCTCACTTGCCAAACTCTGTACGTACCCTCGGTACAGACAATAAAAACATGTTATGTGAACAGAGAGCATAGCCATTTTCAATTTTTTGCTTAATGTACGCACATAAGTATGCTGGAAGTAAGCCAAGAATAGCTTTGTACACAAGAGAATGCTAATGAAAAGGCCAACCTGAACCTACAGGATGCAATGATGAGTTAGTGGCTTACAGTTGGTAATAAATCTCAATGCACCATGGGACACCGAGCACAAAGCATGCAGACACTAGGTGGGTGCATTTATATATATTACATCCCTGTAATCAAGCACAGTCAAGAATTTTGCAGAGACGAGTCTCTTTTTAGCCAAGAACAAGAAGCAGTTTCTATTTCTATTTCTAAACCCAGTTTCATCAGAACCATGAATGATGTGGGCTACTTCAAATGATATGAGATGAAACGCTACTGAAAGTGTCTGGGGCTGCGAGACGTTGAAATGTCGGTGGCACGGGATGTGAACAGTACTCTGTAAATGTATAACGGACAATGTAGGAACATTGAAAATACCATCCAAAAATTCACCGTCCACTGAGACTTACATTACGTGTAGGTACCACTTGGCTGTATGTGACATTAGTGTAGAGTATTTTTTGCTATTTCATTGGCTGATGATGAAACTACTCTGAATATGTCTCATAAAACACTTTGAAGTAACACCACACTGTTTCTGCTGCTGAAGTAAAGGGTGGAAAAGAAGCTTAGTTAATGACTAATGAGGTTTGTATGACCGAAATGCTGCAGTTATAATAACAGGAGTCAATTAGCAGTGTGTGGATTATCACTCTAATAAAATCTGATCTTTGTTTTCCTAGCTCTCATCACACACAGGTGTCTCGTGTTATTCTGAGCTGCAGTGATGGAATCAGGGTGTAAATTTAGCAACACTGTCAGCAATCACTGTAGGCTGAAATAAACTTTGCACAAATTAAAATCCTACTAAAACCACATATTTAGTGTTGTAAACAATCCCTGTAACAATATATAGGCTCCTCTTTTTTTACCTGAGACTCCAGACGTTCGTTCACGGATACTTTTTCTTTTGGAGAGGAAGAGACAGTTCGGCTTCCGTTAAGAACCTCCTGGACAATGAACACTTAAGGAATTCTTGTGGAAGAAGTTTCAGCTGGTTGCAATCTACAATCCTCCCTGTTAGATTCCCCTAAATCTTACACACTGGAACATAACATGTTCTGAAATATTGTACAGACATTCGTGGTCCCCAGAGGGTGAATCCCAAGGTCTGTGATTATCCCATTACTTTTCCTTAAGTGCAGCCATGAGGTTGTATTTTCTAGTTTTGAGTGAAATGTCTCAACAGCTGTTGGGTTGATTGCCATGAAACATTGTCGATCCCCTAACTTTTCCTCCAACTCTACCATCAGGTCAGAACTTTGGTTTGTGACCAAAAACCTGCAGAGCTAACGACACTCCCACCAGCCTCAGCTGTTGTTGGCATGCTGACACACTAAACAGAGATAATTAACATAGCAAATATTACACCCGCTAATCATGAGCATGTTAACATTGTTAAGTGAGCATGTTAGCATGGGGGCATTAGCATTTAGCTCAAAGCATTGCTGCATCCCAGAGCTGCCACTCTGGCTGTAGAATCTTAGTCTTGTTTACTCATGATTAAACCTCGAAGGGCGGATCAAAATGCTAGACATGCTTGCAGGGAGGCCTTTGGGAATTGTTTGGCTTGCTTCAAGCCTCGCAGACAGACCTTCTTGACAGACTAAATGAAACTTCAGGGCACCCAAATGAAAATGAAAGGCCAGTCTTATCACCAGAACTCAGAACACAGAACTGGCTCTAAGTACTTCCACACTGACCAGCAGGTGCACACAACTGAACTATGGTTATTAACTTCTATAAGGCTATAACAGGTGTGTTTCCATATGAGAGGTAAAACAGGCCATACAAAACACTTGTTTTATCAAAAGGTCAAATTCAGAAATTAAATATTTGAAATATCGAACTAAATATGTGAACGAATAAGATCAAAAACGCTAATAACATCTTCACACAGAGCTGCATTTGCTGTACCATTATGTTAGTTTTAGGTTTCTGTCATGCGGTGCCTTTTCAGCAATCATTTTTTACATTTTAAGTTCAAGTTAAATACTCAGTGTGTTGTTTACCCACGTAAACTGAGCTGTACATGTCATATAAGCTGTTCAACACATATTGTAGTGCAGTGCTAGCTTTTCCACAATGCTAACAGGCGGATTTCTACCACTGTGGTACTGTGACATGGTCATTCAGTCACTACCATGAATGTTACATAACCAGGCACTGATACATGGGTGTTGGTAATGGAATTGTACCACTGACCTAGTGACCAAATTACAATAAAACCTTTTTTATGATGGTACTATGGTACTTTAATTTAATGTCTTTTTAATTTTAATGTTTAATGTGCAATATAATTCATCACTTTCTTTATGTTCCTTGAATATATTTCACTTCTACTTTGCTCCCTTTCTCAACATGTTTGTATTTTTTCTTTAATAGCTGTGCCAATGTTACTTAGCTATTTAAACTTAAACTTATCACAGAACCGTATTTCCCATTATGCTCACAAACCAGGGATCAAAATCTGAATAGGCCCCAAATATGTACTTATCGTGCAACTAATTAAAAGGTTGTCAAATTACCATTGGGTTCAATCGAGCATATAGTTAAGACACATAGGAAATGGTCTTTACAAAGTCACTCTCACTAAGTTGTATTTGCCATATGACAATTCACCCCTACCGATTCATATCCATGCAAGCATGATATCGCTCCCATTTCTAGAGATACAGTTCTTCCTGTGCCAATTTTAATTTTAAGCCATAGCCTCTTTAGATTAAAGCTAAATTGCAGTGCTTTTAAGATGCCAAGAACGTGAGAAAATCGCACGCCCAAAATTATGAAGCTCAAAAACCAATTCCAAGAACCCAAACTGGCAACCTTTACTATCAAAAGAGCCATTTTTTAACCAATGATAATAATTTTTTAAATAATCTGTCTGTAGCTGCTCGTCTAGCAAGAGAAACTCACGAGTAGCCATCACTACTGAAGTTCGGCAAAATCCTGAGGAAAAGGCACCAGGCTGTGGATGTATGAGTCAATGCACATTTTAGCTGACGAAATGTTAGAACTTTTTTTTTTTTTTTTTTTTTTGATTTGGTGCATAGGCTTCACTTTTTTTTTTTTTTTTTTTTTAACAACTGGAGAATGTAAAAAATTCTTAAGGCCTACAACAATGATAAATGAAAATTAAGATGTTTAAAAAATGTCATTTTTCATTTCTATAATCTTTTGTTAAAGCCACAGGGAGCCACTGTAGAGGGGCTAAAGAAACATGTGTGGCTCCGGAACTACAGGTTGCCGACCCCTGCTCTAGAAGAAAGAGGGAAAAAAAAGAGGGTGATGCATTTCACACAGTGATATGGAATTCAAGTTTTTACAGCATGTTGTAAACGGTCGATTGAAGATGATGTAAACCAAATGTATAACAGACATACAGACAAAAACAATTGAAGACAGATATCATCAGTGCCTGCACTACATAAAGACTTGTCATAAACTTTGATGTACAAATCACAGAGATGCCTCACAGACACACACGAACACCTACAACCAAACAACAGTGAACAGAGAAGCTCTCTTCTCTCAGCAGGAGAGAGACAGACCTCTAGTGGTTTGACACTCACACAGCAGACAGCAGCTCCGTTTGGTAAAGCCTCAACAGAAGACTTTAAAACACTTTGAAGTGTAATCTTGAGTCCTTGTCAAAGACGTGCACACACATATGTTCCCTTTCTTTCTGTTTCTACTTTCTAGTACTGATAACCTAATCAGCTGTCCGTCCTATTTGCCGTAACATCACCGTCAGTGTAAGGCACACATCGTCAGTACTGCTCTAACATTCATGTTCTATGGTTTGGTTTATGGAATTACAGGTCACTGTCTGTGTGTGTTTATCTGCTGAGAAAACCAGACACCCTGGACAGAGGTTATGATGTTTAGACAGTACATTCCACTGAGTGGTGTGAACACATACACACCGCAGGACTGGATTTAACCCTTACACACTGTTTATGTTCGTTCCCTTCACAGAATGGTTTGGGTCGATTTGATCCGGCCAAAGAATCTCCACATATCAAGTGCCTATACCAAATTTTTAACCACAAATCTAATTGGAATGTATAAATAGCCTATCTGACATTAATAAATGAGTGACTAATAATTAATGTATCAGAGAGCAGGGAGATTGTGTTTCTTAGGGTTTGCACCACTCGTAAATGGAGAGAAAGACATTTACACAGTATCGGACAATATTATTGCCTATTTTATGTGATACATGAAAATATTACAGTCATAATGATTTAAATATGTTTTACTAAAAATGGTTAGGACATTCTGGGGTTCATTACAGGACCATTCAGCACCTTTACAACCATCACACACTGTGCTCACTGGTAAAAAATATCCTCATAGCTACTATCTATTTAGAACTATTAACTTTTCTTTTAACATTAGCCAACATTTTCCCAACAAACAATTAAAAAAATACTAATTTGAAAATAATCTTTTCAGTCTCATCTTGGAGGACCATATCAGTGACCTCTGGGACAGTAAATCTTGTTGTCATGACCTCAGTCACTGTCAAAGCAGTCTTATGAACCCCATTCCACTCCTCTTTAGATCTCTGCTGGGTAGCTGGGAATTGATGGATTTTAATTAGTTTATTTTGAAGTTATCTTACATTGCAGGTGCTCATGCCTGCAGGTGCAGATTTTGCGACAGGGTCAAGCCGAGGCTCTCAGGAAGTGTGCCAGGCTTTGAAGCCAATTTTTGGTTGTGGCCAAACAGTATAATTACAGCTTCACATGATGCCCTGTAGCCGAAAAAGACTTTTTCCCATTGACTTACATAGCAAAGGAAACTTCTGTAAACCAGTGGATACATTTTTTCAAGCATCATTTCGCTATCAAACTTTGATCTGTTCGATCCAATACATGTAGGGAAGTCTACAAGAGCCGTATGATTTAATCTTTTTATTGCTATTCAAGTTAGCAGAGCGCTAAACAGGAAGTAGTCGTCTTGGATGGCAGAGGTCTGCATTGCACTTGCTCTGTGGGCCACACAGTGTGAAAGCAGTGTCAATCATCAGGTTAAATTTATGTCCTCCTGAGACCCTGCTCATGTGACGACATTACATTTTGGGTTTACTTGACCTTTATACTTCCTTCTACTTAACTTAAGCCTGCTGTCCTCATTGGTGGACACCTTTTTGTGCCATCTAGTGGCAGTATGAGCACAATACACTAATCCATGCAAAAACAATATGGCAGCCATCTCTGCCAAGTCAGTCTGCAGCTGACCCCGGCACTTAAGTGTAGAAGAAGAAACAATGTCTGCACATCAAAAAGCTCCAATAGAGTGAGTATTTATTTCAGCATGATGTTTCGAGCTTTGAGCTTTTTGGTGTGTGGACATTGTTTCTTGCTCTACATGTGGCCTTTTTTGTCCAGCACCCATCCCTAATAAGGGTATGAGCATGTGCGTGTTATTTCCACTAAAGTGGACATAGTCCACGTCCAGGTCTGTTACATCAGTGGTTCCGAACTGGTGGGTCACGGACCGGTCCAAAAGTCCAAAAGTGGGTCACGGGTCCATTCTGAATGTACCATAAGTGACTTGTGAATGTATCAAGTTTGTAAAAAAACACACTTTACTTTGGAGTACAGTGAATTTCCGGCACAGCTTTCTTTTTGAAGTGCCATTTCCTGCTGTAAAGTGACTGACTAACGGACAGCTACTTAACAGAGACAGTCAACTAGCTCAATGACATGGCCAAACGCAAGTATGAGGCAGAACAGCTTCAACTGTGTGGACCTTAAACTGATGGCTAAGGAAAAATCTGGACCTCATGGGTGGACCAGTTGGGAACCAATGCGTGACATGATGCTATGCTGGCCAACAACTTTTTTCCAAAGATTTCCATTGTGAAAGAGACGTCTGTAAATCAGTGGATACATTTTTTTGAGCGTCACAACCCTTGTGAAATGACTCATTTCACTATCGGGATTTGACCATTCAGTCTGAAAGCATGTCGACTGTTTAGAAGAGCTTCACAATTAAATCATTTTATCCCTATCCACGTTAGCAGAGGGATAAACTGGAAGTCAAACACTTGGTCGCCTTAAGTCTCTACTGCGATTGCTCTGTGGAAGATCAGGGTGATTTCATACCATTGAAATCGAGCTTTCATACTTTAATATGAATGAACAGGGCTGTGCCTCCAATGCTGTATCCAGGTCTCTTCATGGTACATCCATAGTCAAGGTACCCTATAACCTCTGTTCCTTATGTGCACCATGTATGATTGTGCCTAAAGCTGTTTTAGTCTACACTGTTTCAAGACTCCCCTATGACACTTCAAAGACCAACAGGTGCCTGTCTAAGGCAGTTCTTGTGACAATGTCATGGTCCCCCTTGAACTCTGTCACTATTTCACCATAAAAATATACACAGAGATGACATCTACAGTTTCAAGATTCCCTAAAACCATAATTTTCTTTGACTGGACTCACACTGGTGTGGGTCTAAAATCAAGTTTAACAGATACAAGTCAAATTTGATCCGGAACAACCTCAGTGAACAAAAAGTTGTTGCACCTGTACAAAGGTAGAAAAAATGTAATATTTAAATTTTTGCACATTTTAGGTTACCTCAGGAAAAGTCATCAAATGTCAGGCTAAAAGAATGGCATTCAGGCTGTTTTTACTGTCTTGAAAATGGATCACATTTGACCTGAACAGAATGTTAAAGGACGTATAGGCTAACACATAACCAATACCTCGTACTTCTCCACAGATCTCTTCACTTAAAGTATTGTGTGTATTTACCCGTGCCCACAACCACACACACTGCTTAGACCAATGATCCATCACTGGGTGTATCCACTCCTTGCGGTGCTCCTGGTCCCTTGCTGACTCATGCGGTGTGGCTAGCTTTGGGGTTTTCCACAGTAATGGGAGAAGTCGCTACACAATCAACCCTTTATTCTTGACCTACACTGAGCCCCACACACACAACAAACACACACACACGCACACACACACACACACACACACACACACTGCTCTATTCTTGACACACAAAATGCACTTGAATGAACAATATACGCTCGGCCTCGCTAACGAGAGTCTGCTGATGCTGAGGCCTTGCTGAATTTCATGCTGGGTGTGCACGTAAGGCTCCTGTAGGTGAGTATGTGTGGGTGGATGTTTGTGTGCACATGCCTCGGGCTCCTGTGCTTCTCATTAGTCCTCCACGCTGCTCAGAACAAAAGGTGTTCTGACTTCAGCACACACGCAAGAACTGGAGAGCAACGCCGCTGTGTGCGTGTGTGTCTATGTGTCTGGGGATGTGTGTTTTTTCTGGAGGCTCTAACAGCAAGGTTACACCACAACTGGAAACAGATGAGCTTAGCAATTAATGGTCTGAACCTAAAATAAATTGCAGCTGACTGTTTTGCTCTAAGAGATATTATATGTTCCAGTGTGGGGAACTGAAGCTCAAAAATAGAAACACTTCAAGATTACCGACAAAAATGTATTTAATCTTTTGAAGAGCGTAATACTGTACATGGTTTCAGCAAATATATAGAATACAGTGTGCAACGTATATGAGCAAAATATTTGTTCTTCATGTTCATCTTTAGAAAAAGCATGCAGACCCGTTCAGTCTGTAACAAAAGGTTTCAAATGGCAGTTTGTTTCCATCAAAAGCAAGACTGAAGAAAGTGACTCCTGTTTCAGCAACGTCAGAGGACGATGGGAGTTTATGTCCAAAATGGAAGATATTTTTGAAACGTCAAGGCACAAAGGGTGTCCCAGATCCTCAGTCTCTGCCCAAATAACGCCATCTTTTCCTTTCGCAGCGGCCTCCGCGGTGACCTCAAGCAATGAGGTCATGACCAAAACAAAAAACAATTTCATCCATGCTTAGTATGTCAGAATCCTAGGCTTTGTATGACAAGAAGAGTGACTGTAACACTTGATCTCAGTCCTTTAATCCATATTCACTGATGGCCGCACTGCACATCCCATCATGCTGTGCACCACAGAATCAAGCTGATGGATCTGGTGTCCTCTGCTCTGCTCCACTCTGATTGGTTCCCTCCCAGGAAGTCAAAAGGCTGAAGAAAGAAAAGCAAATTTTTAATATCAAATCCTTAATGTATATGTTCGATACTGTGACAGCTGATGGTGTTCTACAAAATGCATTTGTAGTGAGTTATGTGACACTGTTACCACGGCTACTAGAGTTAATTTGGGCACTTGACTACTGCAGCTCTCTTAAGGAAGCATCGCTGTGGATTCCTGGACCGTGAGCTCATAGTTCAGACTTACACACACACAGTTCATGAACATTTGAGATCTCAGTGACCCGTTTCACTAAATAACACCGCTGTCATGTGCCGGCACCAAATGTGGGAAAAGCTGAAAAGGACACATAGGGTGCTCAGCTCTGGTTATCCCACATGTCCAGTTGTCTTAGGGTCTGTTAAATACACGGAAGAACGCTGTAAGTGTGTGTGAGCGTGTGCGTATTTAAAAATACTTGGCTGCCTCGTGAGGGAGAGGCAGGCAGATGTTATTTTGGAGGCTCACATTGCATCGTAATTATGTCCTGGAGTGAGAGTTGGTGTGTGTCCTAAGACGACTGAGGTGCAGATAAGGCCGATGACCATAGTAAGAAAGAACTGAAACGGCTTTGACTCTACATTGGAACATCTAAACACTCAAGTGGTGCTTGTAAATAACTTTCAGCTTGAGCCTTGAGTGCTGCTCAGACATGTGCCACCACAATTCCCAGGAGGATGGATGTTTTCATTCCATCCAATCACTGCTGCAGCTTGTTTCAGCTATTAGCACCAGTCCAGGCACAGGAGGGGAGATATCAGCACTTAGAGGAGACTTTGATGGCAAATAGTTGAGCATCTCTTGTGTCATTTAACACTTGATGTGCTTAAGTGATGCTGTGACTTGGGTTTAACTGTTTCATTGACACAAAGTTGGTACTGGGAGTGAATCTGCCTGAGACACTCCAGCTATGGGAGGGTGTGGTGCCACACTGTCTCCCTGACCCAAAATACGCCTATGTAAGCCTAAATAAGTTGATTAATAAAGAACCCTTATTGGCTACGTTTTGGTGAGTCTTTTCAAGGCTTACCTGCACCGGGTCAGAGCTCCTCATCCTCCCCAGTGCTGCCCAGGTGTGCTGTTGACAGGTGCCTGTTCCGCCCCGTTTGCACGGCCTGCAGGTTCTTATAGCGCACCAGTGCCAGAGCGATCTCCGCATTCCACGCCGTGCCGTCCTGCGGACACCGAAAGTCTATTTCCTTCCCCGTAGCCATGACCACGGTGAAGTACACCAGCCCTCGCTTGTACTCCACGCAGTCCACCGTGGCCATGCGCTCAAAGCGGAGCTCCTTGGCTTTGGAGCTCCACGCTGCGCTCGGAGCATCACCGCCGCCACCACCACCTTTGCAGTTGTGCAGACGCAGCCCTTCCTCTGTGAGCACGCAGCGCTTCTTCTTCCACAGCTGGAGGAGCCCGCTGCTGCGCTTCTCCAGCAGCCCGTCCCTCATCACTTTGGCCGGGAAGGACATGGCTACACTGAGCCCGAGTCTTTACACAGAGCCGAAACTTGGAGAGTCTTCAACAGTGATGCGCCTCAACATTAATCCATCAAATACACATCTAATATGTGCCGGTGCCAAGTGTCTCTCACGAAAACATATTTTTAAGCTATGACATAAATGAAAGAAGTCAACAGCTCTCCCAAAGCCTGTGTGTCAATGCACTCCATGCGTAATGACAGCAGTGTGTGGAGCTTGGTAGGCTGGTCTGCCTGGATATGTTTGAACATGCCCGGCTCTGCTGTGGACCTTCCCCGCCTCCTCCTGATGACGGCAGGAGGAGATCCGGGCTGTTTATGAAATTTCCTGCTTGTGTGCGCGCACGGATACAGTGTGATTTTACAGCTCTGTGTGTTTATGTGTTAACAGAAAGACAGGTAGGTGGGTTTAGCCACCTCCCACTTAGGTCACAGTGCAGCTATAAAAACCTGCCACACACCTGTCAGTATAAATAGACCGTACACTTAAAAATAAGTCAGTTAAATCAGATGTAGCTGCTCATGCAAGTGCCAAAAAAGTGTTTATGGTGAGCTGCTTCATCTTGTGTGTCTCTGAGAGCTGGAATGTGAGTGGGAGGTAAAGAAGTCAGATGTTGTAATATGTGAGAGAAACAAAATAAAGATTTGCTGAACAGATATAAACAGATGACTATCCCACTTCTGATATATTATTTATATATGTTTAATACATTATAAAACATTCACACATCCTGAACAAGCAGGCATGTTTGATTCCAATGAAAGACAACTGGCTGCACTGATTAAAGTTAAATTAGGTGGAGATACTGGTCACATTTTTCCTAACAAAAGAGGTTTCACTTCACTGCTCTCTCACAGAGGGAAAGCTTAATTATGACACTTAACAGCCTTCTTGTCATTCTTCACATCCCTTACAGTAACATGGCTCTAATGTGACACATGAGCCTGTATGGGTGGAGCGGAGCTGTGATTCCCCCAACTTTACAAGATCCTGTACTTATGTCCCAGCGCTGTGATGTGTCACTGCAATGTTATGAGAGGAATGGATAGATGGACATGTGACATGTCTTGAAACTTAAACACATGATGTCACCCTCTGATAATTAACTTCCCTATTCCTTAAACACGGACAGACACAGTTTCACTCACATGTTCTTATGTAATCTTTGCACCAATTAAGAAAGGCAGTAAAATGTTTTCACTTTATTTATTATCATGCTGAATGAAAGGCAGAACATACAGCATTTACTCCATTACATTATTGTTAAATAGAGAAACAGAGCAGATAGTGCAAATCATCAAAGCAGCGTTAAACAATAAGTAATGTTTCAGTACTAAGTGTAGGTTATGTGTCAAGATTTACTGTAACAGCACTAATGATCATTTAGAGCCTTTATGAGGCAGAGATGATGTCATCGTTTCCACTGTACAATCCTTTAATGCAGCTTTTTAATCTAAGCATGTGTATATGTGTCTGCCAGGTGCAGCAGTCTGCCCCCTGCAGGAGAAAAACAGGAGTGCAGCTTTGTGGGCACAGGTCACCGTTGATCCCAGTGAGGTCTCTACTGAGTGTGCGACAGCGCCCCAGCTCCCATTCCGTACCCAAATCCCTTGGGACCAAAGTGTTTGCCATAACAAGCTGTTGGAAAGAAAGGTAATGTCAGAAACACTCCACTTTAGGGTATCAACGTCATATCCTTCATTAACCACAGTTGGTGTACGGCTCAAGTTAAAGCTAGCTAGCTAAAGCTTTAGCCCCATTTTGGACCTCAGCAGGGGGTGGGGGGAATATTTTATTTTTATCCGTAAATGTATCTTGCAACAGGTTACGTTTTTAGAAGCATTTCATGAACTTAAGGGTGTCTACTTGCTGTCTAGAATGGTAAATATTCGCCTGGGCAAAATAAATGTTGAAATAGGCTACGTTATTTTCGTGTAGCTCCGCTCTCTGTACGCTGGAACGTAACCAACATGCACGTGCCGCTACATGCCTTGGTGGAATGAACTAAACTTAACTAAACTAAAATAATAATTATTTTTATTTTATTGTATTTATTTTTTACTTTTATTTAGTTTTTACCTATTTAAAATGTAATGAAACTAAAGTAAAATAAAATAATATTTATAATGTAAACTAAAAAATAAAAACAATAATAATAGTTTATGTAATTCATTCCTTTAATTTATTTTTTGTATATTAATAATATAAAACGAAATAAAAATGATTATTATTTTATTTTTGTATCCATGGTCTATTCAGAGTATCAATATTTATTGTCAAGATATGCTTGAGTTAAGAATGTTCGTTGGGTAAAATAAAAAATACAAGCATAAAAATAAAAGGATCTTGTCTTTGAAGTGGTGGCTTCAACACTATGTTACTCTCTTCCTACAGGTATCATCTAGACCTGCAACTTACTATTAGCCTGTTTTTATTATTGCTTCACTAGTCGTATCATTTTCTAGATTAATTGTTTTGTCTGTCCTGTGTAATTTCTCAGAGCCCAAGTCACATAGCCTATATTTTATCGACCCAAAAGTCCAAAAAACTAAAGCTATTCAACTTATTATATGGACCAAGTCTTCTGACCACTCAAAGTGCTTTTTACTCTATGAATCACATCCACCCAGTTACACACTGGTGGCCAAGGCTACTATTGAAGGTGCCACCTGCTACTTAGATGTGCGGACTGGAGGAGCCGGGGATCAAACCACTGATCTTGCGATAAGTGGACAATCTGCTCTACCTTCCGAGCCACAGTCACTGTTATTATTATTATGTATAACGAAGAAAAGCCTGAAATTCTTAAATTTGAGAAGCATGACACTAGCAAATATTTGGCTTTTCACCTAAAAAATGAATGAAATGATTTTTCAATGATCAAAATAGTTGACAGTTTTCTGTCGATCGACTAACTGATAAATCGACTATTCTTTGCAGCTGTGCTCTCAAGTGAGCCAGAATCTACAGTTCCAAATCCTTGAACTAGCTCAGTTAAGTGGAGCACAGCCATCATTAATGTTGTCAGTTGCAGCTGTGCTTCTCCTGCTTCCTCCTCTTGTATTGTTCTTTTGCCTAAGACTTTTAACTTTGGGAGTGCTGTACCGAATCACAGAGAAATGTACAACTCCAGTTCCGTGGTCACAAATTCAGTGGATATGGAGGAGCTGTCTCATAGAAGACTTTGAATTGTCAAAGCAGTAAAGCAAATGTGTAAAGATAGCTCCATGAAGCCATATCAGGGAGTGAGTGTGCATAATATCAGAGCCCTGAAACTAGCTCCCCTAAACGGAATGCAGCCATCATTAATGTTTTCCTGCTAAGTCAAAATGTCTGCCATGAAATGGCTTTATTGACCACTCAGCGAGGTGTGATAAACATGCATGTGTATATTTGTCTTTTGAGATATCATAACAGCCCAATTTTGGGACTTTTTAACTTTTATGTGTACATGAACCAGGTTAGTTTGCAAAAGAGAGTCACAAAGCTTGGACAGAAGCTATGTGTTGCGGTGTTTGCTTTTTTCCTTTGATGTAAAATTAGATGTAGAAGTAGCATATGAAAAAACAGAACTTGAAATGAATAAACACCCTGCACAAATGCTAAACAAAATATTAGTTTGTGTAGGGCTGAGCTAGTTTTCTCAATTCAATATATCCAGAATCATTAATGGAAAAGTTTTTAATCTAAACAAGCTTTGAGCGATTTTTTTTTCCTGACTGTATTATCCTTGTGCGCTTGAGTATATCTTTATGTATTAGGGAGCCCTCTGCTGTATGCTTGTGTTCATTACAACTTAGTCACCCACTCAGACCACTGGTTCAGGAAGAGCAGTCTTGTTCTCAGTCACGTGAGCAGTGTATGATGCATCATATAACACATCTCTTTCAGACAAATGCAGCCTGAATGGATCAACATGGGTCATCCTGCCTGTCTTCACCACTGTGGACCAGCATTGAAAACAGGTCTGGTGTATAACATTACTCAATTACCATACAGTAAAACACTATATGTACCTATAATAGATATGTTATTGACCACAACTTGTAGGCCTCTTATAAAATCTCAGAGTGAAATTAAACACAGATGTAAGTGTATATTATTAAGTTTCCATTAAGAGACCAAAGTAATAAAATAAACCCTATAAAACTGCAAAAACTACTTGTATTAGGTCAGGTATATTTGTGTGGTTTAGCAGATGCTGTGCTGCGCTAGGGCTCTGACACACCAAGCTGATGGTTTGGTTGGATGCTGGTCATTGTTGGGCTGTCTGCAAGCGTCTGTTCACCTAATTTTTGCGGACTGTGTCCAACACTATTGGTACAAGTCAGCTCTTGTTAATTTTTTCTAACCCATTCAGCATGTTGAAGTGGCATTGGACCAGGGCTGAAAGAAATCACTCCGATTGGCGGTTCAGGTCAGTGCACGCGAAGACAGATGGAAGTGAGGAAAGCAAAAAAAACTATGGTCAAATGGGCGTGAAATCAAAACAAACTTGATGTATTATTTAAGATTTTGTTTAGTCATCGAGCTCTTTAGCAGAAAGGGTTTTGTAATTGTTAATGTTCGCTAGCACACTAGTGTTCGCTACGAGCTAGTTAACCGTTAGCGGTAGTTTAGGTGCAGGTTTTTTAACTGATTCCTGTAAAGGAAGGGAAGTTGTACCTTTGCAATAGATTTCTCCGTCCTTATCAGATAGTGTCGTTGACTCAAGGCTCTTCTTACATGTGGCACAGGTGAAACATCCCTGCTTGTGCCACGCCTGTAATTAAACAGAATATCCATTATAAAAAGGGTGGGGTTTTTTCGCGAGCTTGCACATGTGTGAGCATGTGTGTGTTTTCCCTTACACTCCCAGCTCCGATCACTTTCTCTGCAGCGTAGACAGCCTTGCCACAGCGAGGGCACTTGTCTGACCCGCCAAACTTCTGAGCCAGCTTGGATGGGTTTGGGTTGGTGGTGGGACGATGAGGAGCCGGTCTGATGGAGAAAGAAAGGAACCGTGCATTAAAGGCTTTTAAAGGTTAGAGGTTGAGGAATGTATGTCTGTCTGTGTTTAACTCACTCTTCAGGTGTAATGCCCAGAGACTCTCCCTTGTCCATGCACAGTGTCCCTGCTCCCTGGCCATAGCCGTAGCCTTTTGGCCCGTATTTCTTGGAGTAGCACGCCTTGCAGTAAACTTCATCCTTATGAACAGTTACAGTCGTGCTGTCCAAACTCTTCCGACACACCACTGCAAAACACATTCACACACACACACACACACACACACACACACACACACACACACACACACGTACATGTATATTATTGTTTTGCATATTTGCGCTCATGTTTTCGAGCACATTTGTATCTTTAGATAGGCTCCTAACTGTTTCCATATATGGAACAGTGCTATCAAAGAAGCATGTTCTCATCAAAATTCCATCATAGGAATGTGCGATTACAACGCAGGAACACAAATATTTTCACTCAACTCCATGACCCCACATATTTTTCCCGCTGAGGCAGAGAAACACTCAATACATTTATTTAAATTATATTAATTTTTTACACTTCATATGCATGTTTATGATTTTAAGATAAAAATAAAAACAAAAATATACCCTTAACTGTTGAAAGTGTAGGCAGATGAGTTGGAGGTGCTTGCTAGAAACCTTTCTTACAAAAAAAAAAAAGTCTAACTTAGCAACAGTAAATGACAAGTTTCGACCTCTAATAATCAAAAAGTGACAGTCCCTTATAGATCTTATTTATCAACACCAATGTTAAAATATCATACAGGGGGATAGCTGCATTTTATTATACTATTCCACCTGTGCACATGCATTTTTGGATTTTGGAATTATTGCAGAAAATAAGCTCTGTGGCAAACACAAGTTTATGATACTTACAAGTTATGATAGGCAAAATAATCTTCACAAATTAACGGCACTGTTATGATTTTTGAAGCGTAAATGTAGTCGCCAAAAGTTAAAAGCTAATATTAGGCTATAAAGAAACTACACTACGGTCACAAGACTTAACGTCACCACCACAGCGAGGCTGTAAGGCGTGTTTTGCGTGAAGACATTCTGTAGTCCCATTAGCCACTTGTTAGCAACCACCTTTTCATAAGACACCTAAAAGCATGAACATTTAAGAGTGGGGGATTTGCTGACGTATTTCATGCAGTAGAAGGAAACCACAGACCTTATTTCAGGCACCTAACCAAAAACCCATTCAAAAGACCTACTGACTTTAAGACAAGGAGCCGGGAGTGCTACAATGCTGACTCATTTCTGGGTTTTAGGACTCATTCCTGCACCAATCTATCAGTTTAGTATTACGTGTGACTTTAATTACAAGTGACAAGTGTCCGCAGCTTGGCGGTTACCATGCTCACAATGACAGGAAGCAGCAAAGAGTTTACTCACTGCACAGGAAGCAGGACTTGTGGAAGCTCCCCCCATCACAGAGCACCTCCTCTGCGAAGTAAACTGTCTTCTTACAGCAGACACACTTGTTTCCTCCTCCCAGTGGCATCCTTAGCGTGAACACAGACACACACAGACACACTGTGATGACAGCTTTTTTGTTTTTCAGCTTATCCTAGTTGTCTAGAAGCTCTCTATAAAGACAGTGATTGTTGTTTCAGAGAGTAGGAGCTAACAGTGGAGTTGTCATGTGACTAGAATTTGGAATTTTGATGCAATACCTTAAAAATATCAGTATTTGATAATATCCTTGATACCACAGGGGGAAAAATGCATTGAGGGCATACAATTTAAAATGTTACTAGATGCCAGAGGAGTAAAAATCTGTGTCTGTGGCTAAAAGGATTTATAAGTGTGTTTTTCCAAGCTATACAATAAAAATGCTTCTTTCTTGACCTGGTTTAAAAGCCTGTAATTTACTGGTGGAACTAGGGCTTAAATAGAAAAACAAATGTATCAATGAACGAATAAAGTCCTTGACACAACCATCGAGCAAACACATTTACAAGAGTTTCTGCTCTAACAACCCCATTTAAGCATCCAGATTTGGTCGCCTGTAATTGTGGCCTTGTGAAGCCGGGTCCCAGAGACTGTAATTTCACTCCTGCCAGTTCTCTGTGGCTTCTGTAACCATCCAATAAGCCAGCAGGGAAGCAGAAAATGCAAGATTTTTTTTTGGTCATTTACTAGAGATGGTAGTTGTTGCTCTCTTGAAAAGTAGAGACAGCCAGCGTGGAAGTAACGTGAAAACGTGATTTTCCGAGGAGTCTTAAAGTTGGTGGAATGTGAGCGATCCTGGCATCCTGCCTGTTTCTACCCAGTGTTTCCCAGCACCACCCTCTGTCCAATCTCGTGTATCCGTATCCACATTCCTGACTGGTAAACCCTCCCACCTCTCTCTCACCATCTACTCCCTGCCTGTCTGTGTCATTCTGCATCATTTCAGCAGACTTCTTAATCCGAGCTGTAGGTTTGTTCTATTTGGCAGGAAATATGTCAGATGAAGAAACAGCTGCAGATCTACCTGGGTCAGCTCTTTCTTCTTTTGGTCAGAGGACGCAGCTGAGCTCTCAGAGCAGAGTACAGATATGTTAGGCCATTTCCTATCACCTTTTGACGCACTTCCTGTTTTTTAAACAAGTCAAAATACATAGTGTGTGATTCTGAGACTCACCTAGAGGAGCTTAGCCCACCAGGTTATCTCTCGCCAAAGTAAATACAACACCCCGAAATTAAACATAACCTCTTTGCCGCTGTCACCAGATTGGTAGTTAATGTGAATATGAGATCATTGCATGACATTAAATCATAGCTCGGAGTGAAGTAATGGGTGGAGCAGTTTTTCTGGCTGCTGCTGCACCGTGGCTTTCTGTCATTGTAAGCACAGACTGTTTCAGTCTGTTTCTGGGGGTTATTCAAAGGCCAGGCAGTGAAATCCTAAAAGAGATATGGGAATAATTGACTGGGAAGAAAAAGCTCTGCAGTTTTCTTGAGTGTAACTGGATTGGAGGGTGAATATCATCGCTGGGGAAGTACATTCATTAAACATGTATGTGTTACATATAAATACTTTACAGGATACAAAAAGGATCCTCACTTATTAAGTTTTTTTGCACACAGTCTGTCTCATATGTAAAAAGTTTTATTGCCCAGGCAAGCTAATTAATATAAAGCCAAAGTTGTTTGTGCTGGATCATTGAGTTTCTGGCTTTATCTGTTACTGCTCCAACAGTTGTCAACTTTCTGTCTGTGCTTTCAAAAATTAAAATTGAAACAACAAGTCACAAATTGAGGAGCACAACCGCACAAGTCCGAACCGAGGGTAAGATTCAGGGAAACAGTGGCGAAGCAGGAGAAATATAGGATGTGAAACACAGAGGAAAGTGAAAGGCCTCAACAGCCACACTGACATTTTGAGGATTACTTTATTCAAAGGCTTGCTGTTTATATGCGTATTCTACACTCCTGGAAACAAGACCAGAGTTTTCAGTGAAAGCGGAAATATCAGGGATGTTTTTGTACCGGCCATTGGTAGAAATATATACTTTTAGAGCTTTCCAGCTGCCCAGCTAGGAAAATAGGAGTCAAAGTGGTAAGTCCAATAACTCTCCAACTCTTTCATGTTGTTTTGCAGCAAATTTGGAGGCAAGACAATCAAAGAGGAGCAGAAAAAGATGTCGTGATGTGACGATGACTCCAACTCCCAGCTGCAGGATGCACAAAACAAGTAAAGAGAAGGTGAGGAAGGTGAGGAATATGATGAAAGAGCCTAGTTAGTTACGTCAATATTTATTTAGACTTGTGCAGGTACCGGCTGCTCTGACTTGTTATGACAAGGCATCTGACAGGATTGACAGACAGCGATGGGTGTGACAGGGTTAACAGGTGTCATTTTAAACCACAGGGTGGAACTTTTAGAGAGGTGAGACTTCTCACTTAACAGTTTTAATGGTTTTTGGGGCCATTTTTTTCTAGAAGCATGAGGTTTATGATTAATGTTAAGGCTTCTCTTAGACCAGTAACTTGTATTTTCACTACATGAATACTCAGCTATCATGTTAGCTCTGCAAGTTTGGACTTGTGGGGATGCAGATACTTGCACAGGAATGCTCAATTAAAATAGTGAATGTGAGGTAAGAAGTGGAAGCTTCGTGACAAATCAGGAAGTCCGCTCATGAAGCAAATGTGACTGCATGTGACATCTTTGTGATTTAGGCTGAGATAAACAACATAATAGGAGTTGCTTTTTGTTCTATATTAACGTTTACACCTTTGTCATTCTCACCAGTGAGCTTAACGATCTTAGCATACTGTATTTGGTTTTCTTACACACAGTGTTCCAAATTGTGTTAATGTTTAACTGCACACTTTAATTGTACACCTCTTGGCAAACTCTAATACATGATAGCTGTTCAAACAAATTCTGGCCTCACTTGCACTGAAAATGCTGTCACGTTGTGGCAGAGTGTTTCTCCCATCATGCATCGGCAGAAAGTAGGAAATTAGATAGAAGCAAGCAGAAAGCAGGAAGCTGTGATATATTAACATTTCTTACCTGCAGTTAGTAGGTGCTGTCAGTCAGTGGTGATGGACAGGTTACAGCTTGACTCCCTGGTCGGTGAAATGTAGCTCTGGGTGTGTTCAGGAAACCAGCAGTACAAAGTTAGGTGGAGGAGTTGCACTTTTACTCTGCAGGAGAAAAGTAACTTCTCTCACTAACCTGATTTTTGCGACTTTATCCCGGTGATACAAATGCTCTCAGACAGAGTTGTTGCTGGTATGTGTCCCCTCGCTTTTCCACTCTGTTCCAGATGTGCTGAAAGGAAGGAGCCTCTTTTGTTGCAGCTTCAGTCCGCAAACTTAATGCGTGTTGAGTAACAGGAGTGGAGTTTCTGACTGAGTGATTGGCTGAGTGTGAGACAGAGAGGGGGGGGTGAATGGGGAGGGGACTTGGACTGAAAAGCCGTGTATCCCCTGCACAGTGGAAATATTTTATGCCGACAAAGAATTAGAGCCACAAACACAGTGAGGAAGAAAGAGGAACTATATACAGAAAAAAATATAAAGTGCGCTGTTTGTAATGTTGCAAGAGGATTTATGTTTCTTCAGTTTCTCAAATTCCTACATTTTGAAATGCATTTTTTAATCTCCCTTTCCTTTTGTGTCACATTACTGCAGGCCGTTTTAGTAATTTCCTTTCTGGTGCAGTGACAGGATGCTAGGTTAATGTATGAAAATGTCTGTCATCTTTCATAAATTCCTTCCCCTTTCTATTTGAGCTGTTTGTTTTTGGTTGTGGGCTGTACTGTACATGAAATCATGAAAAAGGCCCACTCTGCAGACTTTGAAAGAGCTAAACTGGGTGAACTCTACTGTAAAAACAGTATGAAAATTTCATATCAAGATTTTAGTGAACAAAATTATCAGGGTTATCAGTATGATCAAGGTCTTGTTAAAATGTGCCTGAATGTCCCCAAAGCACTGACACACAGTTGAAACCATTTCAGCAAGTTTTATATTAAAAACCACCAATAAAATTAGCAGCATTTTGCACTTTTTGTTTGCATTAACATTAAAATAATGACAAAGCCAATATATATATATATATGTATAGAAATATATATAAACATGCTTATTTAAGCATATGAAGCCATTTCAAATGGATCAAATGATCTCGAGACGCAGCGGGGGGCAGGAACGGGGCAGGTTTGTGTGAAGCAGTCTGGATGAGAGTCAGCACCAGAGTCTGAGGCCATGACTCACCTATGGTCATGAGCTCTGGGTAGGGACCGAAAGGATGAGATCGCGAATACAAGCTGCCGAAATGAGTTTCCTTCGTGGCGTGGCTGGGCTCAGCCTTAGAGATAGGGTAAGGAGCCCAGACATCCGGAGGGAGCTCGGAGTAGAGCCGCTGCTCCTTCACGTTGAAATGGGTCAGTTGAGGTGGTTCGGGTATCTGATCAGGATGCCTCCTGGGCGCCTCTCGCTGGAGGTGTTCCAGGCACGTCTCACTGGTAGGAGGCCCCTGGGCAGACCCAGAACACGCTGGAGAGATTACATATCTCATCTGGCCTGGGAATGCCCTGGAGTCCCCCAGGAGGAGCTGGAAAGTCTTGCTGGGAAGGGGGACGTCTGGGGTGCTGTACATGTTCGTTGTGTTGCCCATGTGCTTAACTTTCAGGAGACAATTCATGTATAATCGCATAGTCTTTATAGATTTTGTTTGTCTTATCTGTGCTGTAAAGCAAAGTGGGCCCAGACTTTCAACTTAAAAGATGATGGCACTGTCTGTCATTTTCCCCCATGTGAGTTTCTTTGTCACCGCAAGTTAGTTATCTTTGGTTCACTTTTACCTCTTTTCATTTGATAATCGCCACCACAAGGAGTCACGAAATAGTGACTCTGGTAGGTCAAAAGGCAGAGGGATCCATTTAGAGCTCCTGTATGTTTTAATAGAAATATCGATAATCGATGCCAGAGTATTGATAATGTATTTCAAGATGAGTAATACGATTTTTTACCGCATCAATTTCATGGCCCACCCCTGATCAAATGTGCAATAACATTAAAGATAGCCTGTCTTTGAAATGCTTCCTTGTCACTGTAGATGAGTGTCAGTAGCATCACTGGGTTTGCCTGCAACACACCCACTCTGTACACAAGAGAACAGCAAAACAAACCCATGTTGTGTGCTGCGCCTGCGTCTGGAAGATTGTTGCTATGTTTTGTTTGATACTGGTTAGTATTTACCGTGAGATTTTCAAAACTTGGTAATCAAACACGTTGTTGAAGCTGTTATGCTGTTTAAGTTTTCTGTCTTTGTCTTAAAGCATCGTCGCCAGTCCTGAAATTGCACTGACATACTTAAACCTGAGAATAAGATTGTTGACAGGAATATAAGGAGGATATGTCCTTGGTGGATTGCAAAGGCTTAACCCTGGGTGGGAGAGAGTGAGTGTTTACACTACACTAACCTCCCAGCTGACTGTGTCAAGAATTATCTTAAATGACTCATGTTCCCTTTTGATGTTTTGACTGAAGGTATTTTTTCCCCTCTGTTCTGTGTTTTATCTCATGATGCAGTAAATTTGTCACACTATCTTTTTATCTGTCTCGAGGTTAACCTTTAACTGATAATCAATTTGAGGAGTCCAGTGGTAAGTCGTCTGTTTTCTCTCATACACAGTAAATACGACGCAGTCTCAAAGTAATTCCAGCCTTTGTATTTTATCACCACAGTCTTAAGTGACCTTTAGGGACGAGCTGGTAAAGGTCACTCTGAAATGCTTAATGGATGAGAAAGCATTAAATTGACTGAGGAGCTGCTTGCTAAAGCAGAGAGGATGATGAGGATTCAGCTCTTCAGTGATTGACCTCTGCTACCATCATGTGGTCACTGTGGGTACTGCACACCAGGGCTGAAGTTTAAGAAACTTAATACAGTGACTCTTTATGCTGACTTGTATGTGCATTATCATTATGAACACATCAGTTACCGTTTGTTTAAATGCAGGGCTGCAATGGCTGTTTTAAGTATTGATAAATGTTCAAATTGAGTTTTTCATGATCATTCAGATTGTTCCTGTTTTTTAGAAAATAGGAAAGAGGGAAAGTCACAATTTTACACAGTCCAAAGTGACATTTCCAAAAGTTAAATGTGTTTTCTGACAAACATTCTGAGTCAGTGTATTTTGTCCTCTATCATAGAGGACTGAGATAGTGAGATAGAAACTCAGCAAATATTTCCCAGCAAATATTTGAGAGGCTGGAGCTTTAGATTATTTCAGCATTTTTGTAAAAAAAAAAAAAAAAAAAAGACTTTAAGGTGAACTCCACAGTTCACAGGTCTTAGGTAGTACTACTGTCTATGTAAAAAAAAAAAAAAAGTTGTATGAAGCCTTTTGTTGCTCCAGAGAGAGCTGCGCAAAATCTAATACACTGCTGAAGGTGATGTCACCTGAGGCTGAAGACCAAATGTTTGAAAATGAAAAAAATCTGGGTGTGTGGACTTAAAAAGAAGCGATGTCACCAGTTGTCTACAGCTCGCTCCTCATTTCTGCTGGAGGCTAGCGCCTTGAGGCTACATCAGCTGCCGCTAGCAAAACACACCTAAATCTTTAACTGAACTATGAGCAGTAAAGTTGCATTGTGGGTAATGTAGGGGGCAGATTTCAAACAGAAAGAAGAATGTACAGAATAAAAAAGACAATGTCTCTGGTTTGATTTCTTCAGCTCTGGTTGGTGATGTATGTCCCAGCGTGACTGGTGGAGGCTGCACAGCGATCGGCCATTATTCAAGGCAAGTCTGTCGATAACAATAGTTTAAAACCAAGAGTAATCAAAGGTACAAGAGTGAAGAAGGCGTTGACACACTGGGGGACATGATGAATAAAAGACAGGAACATGCAAATATTTTGTGTTAAAACTATTCATACTGGAAGCAATTTGCGACAGTTGCAACGCTAAATAGAATATCTGAATAGATTCGCACCAGCTCTTTCTTCAGAAAAAATTATGGATTCAGCATCTTCCAGAGATGATAACATTGTCCTCCTCCTCCTCCTCCTCACTCGAAAAAGAAGAGGAGATTTTGGGTACATCATGTTTTACAAAGAGAAGGAGTGTTTCACTGCCTCATACAGTTTTCTTCTTATGTATGATGCTTAAGGCTTAATCTGCACAGAATCTCTTAGAGGGTTTCCTTAGTTACGGTAAAACATGAACTCATTTACTGCGTTAAAAGAGATTTTGCAGCAGATAAAGTTTCCATGGAGATTGTTTGTTTGCTTGGACTTTATCGTCTCACAATGTTGGCTTATAGTTAGATAGTGAAAAAGGGCAGATGAAATGAAGACAAGAAAACCATATTGGTCAGTGGAGGAAAATATTATACCTCTGGAGGAATACAATCATAGAAAGCTCATACTGCAAAGTAAATTTGATGCCCAAATACCTGAAAACAAAAAAAACAATTGTAGAAAGAAATTGTAACAAAAATGAATTCAGTCAAATCTTAAGTGTAAAATCCGAGGTGTATCCATTGTAGAGTCAGAGGTATCTCAAGTTTGTTTGTTTGTTTGTTTGTTTTGCGTTGGTTGCTAAGGTCATTTGTGCAACAGTCTAGGGCGGGGGGGTCATTTTAGTTCAGGGGCCACATACAGCCCAGTTTGATCCCAAGTAGGCTGGACCACTGAAACCACTGCATAATAACCTATTAATATTAACCCCTTCAAATTTTTCTTTCATTCCGAAAACATTCATCCATTTACCAAACAAAGTAGAAAGAAAAATCATGTGCAAATTCAACAGTATGTCTCAGTTTTTCCATTTTCAGTCAGTCTAATACGCACTTTCATTACATGGGAGTTTTGTCAGTGCCTCAGTAGCAGGGTTCCACTAATATTTGAAGACAGAACTCTGATACAGATTCTTTTGTACTGAAGCTGCTGGTTGATAGTTTGCACAATGTTCAATAACTTTAAGTATGACCACAGAAAGTACATATTGTTATTTCAGAGAGCTGTATTCAGCCTCTAAGGCAGTATTTGGCCGGCCGGTTCTGGTCCCCAGGCCGTATGTTTGACACTGCTGGTCTAAGGAATTCCTTAAGTATAACACCAAGAAAAGGAGAAAAACATAAATACCTAAGTAAGCATTTTAAGGAACCTTAAGGAGAAGGCTTATTTTGAGGAAACCTTAACTAGGACTTTAAGGAGAATCTAATGTTAAGGTGTTTGTGCAACCGCCCCCTAGTGACCACACAGGACACCCACAGGAGAGCCGTGGTAAATTCAGCCATGAGAAGTGAAAATCAAGAGTTGCAGTAGGAAATGTAAAACATGTTATAGAGGCAAAAATATTCAGGGAAACAACAGTAATCAAAGATAGGTTTATTATACACGGTGCAACACACACCTTGGCAAGTTCCACACACTCAATCCACACACATTTAAAGTGAGCATTATCCCACTTTAGGCACAACCAAAACCACTGTAACTGGTTGATATGCACGCACACAAATCCTGACGAAATGCTTTGTACGCCGTGTAATGCCTCGGCAGTCTCAGCTTCTCAAAACATGTTGAAGCTGTCGGAAGTTTGGCCTCAACTATTTCCACCTTCATCTCTGTGGCCGGCACCTCCCATCCTATCCAGAACTTTATGAGGCTCTTTAGCTCAGCTGGAGACGCTGTGTTAAAAATGCAGCTGATTAGTCGACACAGAATCCACTGAAAAGGTTTCATGCTGCAGCAGCTCGAAAGATGTCACAGTAACAGTAGTTTTATTGCACATACCGTTTTCGATAAATGTTTTCAAGTAGCCAGATACTCGACATACATCCATGTCATTGGACTCGCCATCGTCTTCAACTTTGTTGCTCTCGAAGAAGACAGTTATAGACGTTGGCCATGTGATGCAATCCAAGACCATCTGAAATCACATGTAACTCCATCTGTATTCAAAACAATCTACTATTGTTGTTTATTAAATAGCGATGATGTGAAGGTGATGAAGGAGACTCCGCTGACACCGTCTTGCTTGTATATAGGAAAGGTTTATTACAAGAAGTACAGCATCAAATCAAGTGCCTAGGATGCCTGAGAGAGGGTTCGAAGCCAATATGAACTGCTCTGAATATCAGCTCCAAATACTCTGCCTATATAGGGCGGTTGTTTTTGTGAACTTTGAGACAAAATGTGACAGGTGACAGAGAGACAATCTAGATGGAATCCAACCTTACAACCTAGCTTATCAATCCTTGACCTAGGCCATAATAAAGTCTTGACCTGGGCCCCTAACTGACCATAAAAGACCCTGTCATCACATAACATGGCACGTCAGATACTACATTATCTCAGTAGTTTTTGGCATTGGTGCAACAGTCTCAAATAAGTGAATTGAGTGTTTATGAAGCAAAAGTAAATGGCACCAACAACAATCATAGGTCCAAGAAACCTTGTCTGAATAAGGACCAGTTGTTTGCAGTATTAGCTTACTGATATATGTGCTTTTGCTGCTGTACCTGAGGTGTCACTTGTGCTTCTGATTCCCTGGGAAACAGGATTGGGATTACGTCTCTTCTGTGAACGAGAAGCGGCCACAGTCCTGTCTCTTTTAAGCCTTTTCGGAACTGATTGATTTGACGCCTTGTTTGCTCGATAACCTGCAATACAGGAGACACGGCATGTTGTACACAAAATTATTCATCAGTTATCATCTCTCTTATCCCTGTTCCACCAAATTACCTCTTGAACTGATTCTGTTCAGGGTTCTTGGAACCATGGTCCTACAGTATCTAGTGAATGTGCATGTGTTTTCACCAGTCTTCACTTAACATGTTTATGCAGGTGGCCCCAGGTGCTCAAACTGTAATGGAACCCTTTCCATGTTGGTGTTAGCCTGGTTCCAGACCATAGACCCCACCCATTCAACTGAGTAGGCTTGCGTCTCTGGTCTGGCATACTGCAATGAATTTGCGATTTATCTCGTCCAAACGATGGAAGGACCAATGAACTCCAGGGGTGGGGGTGGCTCTAGCGATTAGCCAATCAGCGCCACGCTAATGGCGACCGCTACAGATCCTACAGACCACATTAACGATGCAATCGAGGTATTTCGCCACTACTCGCGTTAATGGATGACCAAATTAAGGAAGCTGCTAAACTGGATTTAACGGCAATGCAGCTGGGCATGCACGACGTTGGAGACATTTTAAACGGGCAATGCTCGCTTGTTTTCAGCACCCCCGAGGCATGGATACTAATGACATCAGATTCTGGGTGAGTCGTTGATCTCTACTGATTGGTTAGGGAAAAATCAAATTCCCTCCCCCTTGTAAATCGCCTTCAATGGAGGCAATGTCAGACTGAAGGTTCTGGGAGCTTCAGTCTGACACTCAGGCTATGTTGGTGTATAAGGGGCATCAGAGGCTTTAAAGTGGGAGGTGATGAAGTGAAAGTTAATTAACATGGCCAAATGTTTTAAGTGTTTTCTGACCTAACCACAACTGAATATCTTCATAGGCACCTATTAAATGTCCTCATGTGTGCCTTATTTTACAATGCCAAAATTAACTTTTAAAACTCAGAGACATGACCAAGTTATGACGTTTGGATAGTTTACATGCAAAAAGCCAAACAAAAGGCCTCTGGCTTCAGATAATTGGAAACCAAGCAATAATATTTATTGTTGGTGTCTGGATGCAGAAGGACTTGTGATGGTTGTGACGATAGAGGGTTAAAATTGTCTTGAAAGATAAACTGGAAAACAGCCAATGCCGGTCTTGTTGTGGCTGTTCTGCTTATTGATCAGACTTCTCTCAGATTTTGCTTTAGTTGACAAGTAAACAGATTAGATTTTGATGTCCCTCTTTTCTTGCTGACAAGATTCAGCTCTGTATCTGGGTGACAACACGCCATTTGCAATAAATTGCTGAAATGGCAGGCAGCAAAGAACGTATTTTTTCTGAACCATCATCAAGTTTGTAAAAAAAAAAAAAGCATATGTCTCTGTTATTAAAAATATAACAAGATAAGTATGGGAGCCCATAGGGGACTTTAATAAAATGGTAATGTAAACTTAAATAAAAAATGTACATCTACAATCACGTTATAATTTTCCACATTTGTATGTGATAGTAAAAGTTCAAAAATGCAATAATCCAATTTTCAGTTTCAAACAAGTCTCTGAAAATAGAATGTTAAATGTTTTCATTTTCATTTTCAAATGGTTTGAAATATTACCCTTAATTGTGTCTTAAAATGCAAATGTAAAAGTAGGCTACATTATTTATATTGCATTTTAATTTTCAATTTTGATTTAATATTTAAATATGATCAACAATACAGCAGGTTAAGTCTTTGAAGATAAAATGTCAAATGCCATTTTCTTTTTCAAATTGTTAGAAAATGGCATTTTAATTGTGCTTTAAAAATGTTTGCACAGATGGAAAATCAGGTTACACTTTTTATATTGCATTTTAATTTTCAAATTTTAATACAAATTTAATAATAATAATTATAATTAATAATAATAATAATTAATAATATTGCCCTCTGTAAAGTGAGGTACATTTTTTTTTAATTAAATGTCAAACAGCTTTTCTATTTAAATTTAACAATGTAATAGAGTGCCCATGCGAGTATGTAAAAATTAAAATGGTAATTGGATTACTGCATTTTTATTGTAATTTTTACTCAAATAATGTAAAAATTATAATGCTAGTGTGAAATTACATTTTCATTTTCAACTTTACATTATCCTTTTTATAAAGTCTCTAATGGGCTTCCTTAAAATGAGGATGTAGGCAATGCCCTTTGGAATACTCTTTAAGGACATGGTGAAATGATGCTGTATGTTACAGTGACATTCAGTGTGTTTGGCACCAGTGTGGAGAAGTTAACATAAGTTAAGAAGCTAAAGTAGAATAAATAGAAACACTTTGACATTACAGCATGCAGGAGAAGCTTTTTAGACAGCCATTTCCTGTTGGTGGCATTTGGTGCTGGCAGGTCCCACGACAGGCAGAGCTGATGGATGGCGTCAAATTCGTTTAATTCGGCATCTCCATCAAGCTGGATAAAACATAATGGAAAAACATGTTTTATTCATGCAGCATACGCAGAATAAATTACATTGCAGTTTCATGATGCTGAGTTCACTGCATTAAGTGACATATAGAGAGCCTTTTAGGGGATCATATGTTTTCATGTTGTGTATTGATCATAGTTAAAGTCAGTGCTCACCATTTTCACAGCGTCTCGGACGTCGAGGTCAGGGCAGTCTCGTATTGTCACAGGAGTTGTTTCCAACGAACCGCCAAAGAGGATGTGAATTATGGCTGGGCTAAGTCCAGGGAAACTCGGGCCATGATGCAAGAAGGAATGGCCGATCATCCGGCCTGCGACTGCGAACATGTTATTGTCAAGGAGTGACTCTGAAACTGAGGGGACGAGATGATCAGGCTCACCTTCGAAGACTTTTGTGATGGCTGCATTTCCTGCAACAGAGTATTAAAAAAGATTCAGAACACAAGGTGATTGAAAGAAGGAAAGAAAACAAAGAAGGAAGAAAAATACATTTGAGCAGAGATAGTAAGTCAGTACTGACTTTGATATGAGATCTCTTATTTTTTGTGGTTGTTGTCATTTATGAATTGGATCCTTCACTCACATGATATCTGATAAAGTGTATTGTAATCGTACCATAATTATTCATAATAAATTTCACATAAATGGTCAGTAATTTCTTATGAATAACTTAACTTATTTAATAATTTTGGGGAATTTCATTAATATTTTTTTAGACATTTTCTTAATATTTTTATTAATATTAAATTAGTAGAATATCAGAAAAAATATTAATAAAATGTATGAAAAAAATCAATTAAATGCCCCACAAATATTTATGTAATGTCTCAAAATTTTTCATAAAATGTCAGAAAAAATATGACAAAACTGTCTGAAAAAATATTGATAAAATCTCTGAAAAATATTTATTAAATGTCCGAAATTAAAAAAAAAAAAAAAAAAGTTCATGAAATGTCCAGGGAAGAAAAATCAATAAAATGTGTGACAAATTGTTGTTTGCATAATCCTGTATAGATATTAATCTAACATAAAAACTGTAACAGCTATAACATTTATTCTTTGACAGCAGAAAGCTTCTGCCTTCTGTGACATCACATCGTATGATCGTGATGACGTCACTGCGCCACTCAAAGACTAAATAACATACTCAGTTCAATGCACTGATGGAGTGTTAGGAAATATTCAATTTATTTTTCTACATTTAAAATTTTTTTACATTTAAAATGTTTTGATTTAGATTTTGTTAAATCTGATTTTTGTTTCATTTTCAATGACATCAGTAATCTTTCAGCTGAGGTTGGACAGAGTTATTTCTCTTAAATTCTGAACTTGCAGTTTAACTGGTTGCAACAGTAGATAGCAGCAGAAGTTACCTCTCTGTAATGATGTAAACTTTTCCTTTTTTATTACTTATATTTAGTGATCTGCAGGCTTGTGACTTCTGTAGTCTGAATCAGCATTGTAGCTGTGTGTGTTTGTTTTGGTGTCTGACCTAGGTTTATATGAAATCCACTCATAAGCTTGAAAATCACTGTTGACATCATGTGACGGTCGACCCCACTTCCTGATGCAACATCACCTGTAAAGAAAGACATTTTTGTTATGTAAATCACTTTGCTGACCAATGGTATTTATTTTTATTTGTTAAAGGGATAGTTCAGATTTTTTCAAGTGGCGTTGTATGAGGAGCTTATCCATAGTCAGTATATTGCCTACAGTAGATGACAGTCAGCGCGCACCCAGTTTGGAGAAGCAGGCAGGAGTGCTGCCATGGAAGCTGAGCAATGTACTGCTGTGGACGGGGGCAGCTGCAAAAATGTATTCTTATCATCTAAAAAAAAATCAGTATCACTTCAAGTGTATGTCTTAAGAATATTTTCACAGCTTTGCCTTGTGGCCAGACAGCCCTTTCTGAAAGTGGCTTGAACTAAAATAGACTTAC
The DNA here is from genome assembly GCF_011397635.1 of Epinephelus fuscoguttatus. NCBI lineage: Eukaryota > Metazoa > Chordata > Actinopteri > Perciformes > Serranidae > Epinephelus > Epinephelus fuscoguttatus. The sequence goes on along the minus strand of NC_064758.1, from coordinate 25,297,254 downwards.
CTATGCTCTCATCAAAACCAGACTCCGTTGATAAAAACAGTAATTTTACCTTGCAGAGCGCAGGAGCTGCTGGTCTACTGCTGCCTTGATCTGTTAGTTTGTTTGTGTTATTGTGTGACTTTGGTGTTTGAAAGGGCTAGTTTGGATTCACAAAGTCACACAAAAACACAGACAATCTAACAAATCGAGGCAGCGGTAGACCAACAACTACTGTGTTCAGTGAGGTAAAATTACTGTTTCTGTCAATGCAGTCTGGTGGCCTTGAAGAGAGCATAGATAATTTTCAGGTTCCAGTCAGTTGCCCGTCGGAAAGGGCTCTCTGACGGCAACCTAAACCGAGATTTATTTTGTTGGTGGAACTTTTTTAGGTGGCTAGCGATATATTTCTTAGCTTCTGTGGTGGCAATCCTGTCTGCATCTCCAAACTGGGGGGCCGCTGACCATTATCTACTGCAATTAATACACTGACCATGGGTAAGTGCTTCATACAACCCCATGTAAAAAATATCTGAACTACCCCGTTAAAGCAGTACTATTTATTTGACCAGGGACTACCTAGAAGTTTGCATCGTAGTGGCGATGTCCACCGAACATTGTCTCTCTTGTAGAACTTGATTAAAGTTTGGTCTTGCTCCTCTTTGTCTTGTCTGATGTCCACGCTCAGAAATAGGTTGATTGAATTTCTGTTGCTGTGGAGAAGGTCTTGTGAAAATAGCCAACCAGCTTGTTTTGGATCGGACACTGCTCTCCATTCTGAGACAGCACCTAAAAGAGCAAAACAAGAAGATAAAATATGAATTATTTGAAATTAATGAGAAATGAAAGGACTCTATTGACTATATATTTTTTTAAGAATCAAAGAGACATGTACCGCATGTGGTACTCGTGGTAATGTCTTCTCTTTCCTCCATGTCTGTCGGTACAGATTAGATCATAATGGACCACTTAATCCAATCTGCAACACATGGATCAATGGTGAGGTGTAGGGTAAATTGCAAATGCTGGATGTAAATAACTGCCCCGTGTTTAAACAAGTCGTAACTAGAAACATGTCAAATTGCAGGGCTGCTATTAAAGAGGTATGCAGCTCGTCTTGAGAGCGACCCTCAGGCAGGAGGGAAAAGAGAGTCATGTTTGTGGCTCCTCAACATTTAACCTTTTTAGATCTGACCATGAGCTAGCAAAGTAGCTTTTCTATCTACTGTACAGTACGTTGCTTTTGACTTTATGAGTTTGGATAATGGATGACTTTGCTTCTGACTAAACTTTGGGTTGATGATATATCAAACTTACTGTTCCCCCTACAATTCTAAACATTTAGGAATTGTTTTTCTTTCTTTATGTAAAATTTTTCTGAGTATGATCTAGTGTTAAGTTATGTCATGTATTACATATTTCAATTGAGATTAAACTTTGACCGAGTATAATTTAAATTTTTAGCAGGGTTAACAGAAAAATAATGTCAAATAGTCACATAAAAAAATAACAATAATAAAAAAAAGAAAGAGTAAGTAATGGTTAGAGGGAGGTTGCAGCTGTGCTTACCTGTGAAGATCTGTGACAGTCTCCTCTCTGTTTCTTGTGTTTACTGTCAGTGCTGTCATTGGGTATGGGTGGGAATTTTAACTCCCAGTAGTCTGAGCTGGTTTAACTTGTCAGTACAGGTATTGTAAATGCAGAAAGAGTCTAGCTTAGCCTGAGGCAGCGACATTTTCTTTTGAAGGGCAACATTTTAAAGGTGATGGTCAACAGATTCTTTCATATTGCTAACAGGTCGCAACCAGGACTGGGTCAGATAGTTAAAATCAGTATTACAATATGAAATAAAATATAGCTTCAATAAGTCTTCTATTATTTAATCATAGCACAATTTATTGAAATAAATGACAATATTGTATCAGCCTCAGTAAACGTGCCACTTTGAGTGTATCACTGTAACTATTTTTTTTTCCTTCAAAGCACATATGAGACATGTTTTTATGATGTATCAAATAGAATTAGGATTGTTTTCTGTGGTCAAAATGTTCTCATTACCTCCAGAGTGTTGTGAAGTCCAAAAGTCAAATTTTATTAAAGAAAGATTGATGTAATAATTTCCAAACAAACATGTCAAGTTTGTCAAAAACATGCTTTATTTTTAAGTACAGTGACTCTACGGCACAGAGCTTTTATTTTGAAGTGCCATGTCCTCCTGTAGAGTGAGTAACTAACAGAAAGCTACTTGACAGAGACAACAAACTAGCTCGATGACATAGCTAAAAGCAAGTATGACCCTGAATGTATTTAACTGTGTGGACCTTGAACTAATGTCTAAGGAGAAATCTGGACTGTGTTGCTTGACCAGTTGGGAACCACTGTTCTAGACCAGAGGATCTTAAACTCAAGACCTTTTTAAATAGGAATTGTGCAAATTTGCAGGAAAGCTCAATCAGTCTTTTTTCAGCATTGGCAGTATAAAAACAAAATCGGGGAGTGCGGCAAAATGCTGCCTACCTACTTTTGTTTATACACAATGTGCCTTTTTCAGGGCAATGGGGGCCATGAGCAAGTAACAAAACGTGTAGCTCAGAGTGTGACGTAAACAGTGACGTGGGAGGGAAGCCACGGCTGGTCAGTCCTTCGGCGATTCTCTCGTAAGTCGGCCCGTTCTTCACTGTCCCCGTCATCTGATGGTTAATGGCCTCTTCGTTTGCGAGGACAAGGAGGGCGCACAATTCCTTGTCTCCCCAGTTGCTCATCTTTACAGTGTCTGTCAGGTTTGCGTTTCCCTCTTGCTACTAGCTGCTCACTAATTCCTGCTATCAGCTGTTTCCTGTTTATCCACTGCCAGTGGGTCGCACGTGCGGCGTCATCAACAGCTCCTCCCACAAGTCTTCAACAGCCCCTCCTGCTGCGGAAGGCCGCCTTTGTCTGTTTAAACTAAAGGGGTCCTGCCAATGTGACTACCCCACAAGGCTGAAAATCGGGCACCTCGCATCAACTCGCCAATCCGGCTCTGTGTGTCTAAACGCTTGCAGCTTGCCGGCAAAACGGCAACATCCTCCAAAAATCTGGCGGTGTAAAAGGGGCTTATGGAACATGTGCCCCTGGTGTAACACAAGCTCCCTCTAGTGGTACGTGGTGGCACTTCCGAAATTTTTTGAAATATTTATAGAAATGAAATCAAATGCATATAATGCTATCAAAATACTTAATATCGAATGAAATACTTAAACTATGAGATCCCTGAAATGTAAAATAAGTTTTCCTTTCCTGTAATATTTTTGTTTCATCAGCCTGCTACATCATCACGATCATGAACATAGAGCGCCTGTAGATACGTCGAGGTAAAATGAGTCGCAATTGTGGCTCCAAATGGAAACTATTACTAACAGAAGTGCAGGGAGAGTATCTCGAGCAGCCCTTTTGAAATTGAGGTGGATGATGAGCAACCTAGCGCAAGTCTCCACAGCATCTGGTGGAGGGCTGGCTTTGTGGTGTGAGAGTTATGTGGAGGAGTCTAAGTGCCAGTTGTAGTGCCTCCCCTTACAGCATGGCTGTGGCAGACAGCAATAAATAGTCTTGTGAGTAGAGATAAACCTGCCTTCTGTGCGGACTGTCCACAGCTGAGTAGGGGAGGCCTACACTACAGTATGTTAACACTGGTCATAGTTGTTGTACTTGGAGAGCACAGTATTTTCAGAGGTGGTATGTGTTGGGAAAGGGTTGAGAACAACTGTTCTAAACAACTTAAGAAGATTGGTTACTTATATGATGATGTAGACAAATGTAGAATGTAGATATATTGGTCAGCTCTGTCTGGTTCCTCTCAAAACCATTAAGACTCTTTCTGGCCTTGTGGTATGCAGTCTTCGTAATGTGAAATATGTTTAGTCTCACTTTTAAACCGGGACAGCGTGTTGTAAGATGAGGCACTCTGACGCCATCTAGTGTTAAATTTGCAGTCTCACAAGGCATATTTGTAAACAGACAAACCCCAGTTTGCTGGTGACCTTGGTGGATGGAGCAGTGTGGTAATGAGATACAAACATTCACAGGGAACTGGTAACTTCCTCCAGGCTACATTAACCTGCTGTGTTTTGTGTTTCAGTACTTCTGTATTTTGTGTGTGTGTGTGTGTGTGTGTGTGTGTGTGTGTGTGTGATTATTTTACCCATCTCATTTAAGCGACACATCTGAGGCCCCGTGTTCCAGACAGTCAACATGTTAGAGTAGACCCCCCCGCCCCCCCATCCCTCCAGATGTCCCTCCGGGTGATACTGACACAAGTGTCCCTTTGTCACAACAGCGTCTCTCAGGGGGGAGGACGTGCCTTGGGGGACATCAGTAGATTAGCTATGACATTAACCCCCTGGCCCATAACACACACACACACACACACACACACACACACACACACACACACACACACACATCACAGACGCTTGCACACTCCTACCCATAATCCCTCTGTTACAAGTCACTTCCCGTTTCATGAGCCACTGAGACAAAGCAACAGATCATGTGAGTGTGTTCTGTGCTGGGGGCTGACTTCAGGGTGACTCTCACACATTTGAATCCCCAGTTGGGAGCTGAAAACACACACAAGAGCGGCCCTGACGTTAATGTGAGTATTTGGAGGTGAGCAATTAAGTGACTGTGGTCTACAGCATGAAGGGCATACTGTACTGTGTGAGGGGGAGGAAGAGGAGGAGGGACGTGGGTGGGGGGGGGTCATGTGTACAGTGTGCATGTGTTCTGTATGTGTGGGGGAGGTGCTGTGCATGTTAGGCTGTGGGCTGTGTCCTAATAGCATTTATTAATTTATCATGGACGGTTGAGCAGTTGATGTGTGTATTAGCATACTGCAGTGAAGCAGCACATGTGTTTTATTATTTATATATCTTTTCAGTGCAGATAAGTCAAGTGTAAGCACAGCCAGTCAATGCCTGATCAATACGTGATCAGCCAGAGAGCTCTGACTCTGAGGACCCTCATGGACCGTTCAGACCACTGACTACTGAACACAACTTCTTACAGATAACGTATTGACAATCTGTGAAGCTGCAGAGGGGTCGCTGTAGAAAAAAAAAGAAGACACAATTACAGACCTATTTTATGAGTCGGATGCTGCTGTGTATCACAACCCTTATTAAATATTCAGCACAGTCCCTTATGTCAGTGTGTCAAACTGTAAGCCAGCACAGCAGAAATATGAGAGCAGAGAGAAGACAGAAATAGAGACAAAGAGTAAGAGACTGAGATGCAGAGAAAGACAGACAGTGCCTGGGGAGGGAGCAGGGATTGAAAAGCAAAAAAACACAAAGTAAGCAGGTTGTTGTTATTCGTGTGAGTACACACGAGAAAATCTGTTGCCCAGTAGACGAAATAGCAAATAAAAAAACATCTTTGGAGCTTTTCAGGTGGTTACTACAAGCGATGAAATCAGTTTCACACCTCCGTGTCTGCGAACAGCGAGGTCCCAGCTCTGTGTCTCACTGCTGTTACATTTGAACATTTCACTCTGTTTGTAAACTGGATCAGATGTTTCCATTGGACTGGCCGCACGTGATGAGATTCTTGCAGCATGTGTGGTGTGTGAGGATGGATAGACGTAGATGGGCCGAAGAAGTTCAAGGTCAGACCCGGGATGTGTTTCATTACTCTGAATTTGCCAGCTGGGAAAAAGACGCCAGGAGAGGTTGTTGATTTCTCCATCGCTCCCTCCTGCCCTCTCCTGCTTTGTATCTTTCTCATTCTGTCTCTGTCGTCTTTCATTAGAGGTGTGGGACAAATCAGAGGAGTGATGGATGGGCCGTTCCTCCTTCAGGATGCTTTCTCCTGCAGGCATGCGCACTGAGCATGCCAGCAGACACAGATTTAGACATCAGATGTACGCATGTGTCTCTGCGTGTTTGTGCACATTTTCATTTGTCATCAGAGGATCTATCATTTGCACACCCTGATTTTTTTCTGTCTTCTTTCATCCCGCTTTTTCCTGACCACCAATTAGACTTCGAAAGCCAGTTGATGGGTTTCAGCTCTTCACATGTGTGGCTACATCTGCTTAATTACAATGTATTACTGACACTATACAGACCATGTGTGTATACCCCTCTTACACACACACACACACACACACACACACACACACACACACACACACAAACCACACTCATCCAGCTAATGGACCGGCCTGTCTTTGCTTTTGCTGGGCTTATATTTCACCTCAGAAAGAGGGAGGGTGGGAGGGAGGGAGGGAGCGCAGCCAACAGGTCCATTACTGAGAGACAGAGATTGTGATGAGGGGAGGAAAAAACAGAAAGAGAGGGGCGGAGACACGGCTGCAGGCGTACTGCGGCAGCAGCAGAGCGGCATGACGTGATAGAGGGGTGGAAATGACAGACAAGAGAGACACACACAAATGCACATGCTCGCAGCTCGGAGGCCAGCCAGCCAAAAGTAGACAGAAGCAAAGGAAGGCAGGGAGCGAGCCTGACGCGCTCAGCAGCATACAGATCGGAGACAAACTCACTTGCTGCTTTCTGTCCTGATGCTTGCAGAGGGTGAGTGCAGCCTTGGTTCATATTTTAGGTTTATGTTTATGCATTTGTCATGTAACTGTTGTGTATCTGTGTTTTCTCATTTGTGTAAGTGTTAACTATGACTGCCAAATTGTGTGAACAGATAAACACTCACACTGTGTTTTAAGTGATAAACATGTTCACGCAGTCAGCAGCGCAACAGAGAGATGGCGTTAGAGTGGAAGAGAGAGGTTAACAGAGAGAAAGGCAGAGCTTAAGTGGGATGAAGAGAGGGGGAGAGGGGGTGATAGAGGAGGGGGTGTACCGTAACCAGGGGTGACGTGATGCGATCGGCCTGAGTCAGCGGTATAGGGGCTGTATGACTCAGTGCAGCATACTATAGTGTGTGTCTAAGATCAGTAGAGAGTGTTGGACGACATGAGGAGTTGTAGCAGTGAATCAGAATGGAGGGAAACTGTTGGTGCACACATGGAGATGTTTATGTGGTCAGCTGTCTCTCTCCTGTTTAGTTTGTGTGGGTGCTTGTGTTTGTCTGTCTTTGCTGCTATAATGAGCGCAGTGTAATGAGTGTGTGTGTGTGTGTGTGTGTGTGTGTGTGTGTGTGTGTGTGTGTGTGTGTGTGTGGTGTGTGTGTGTTAAACATGCATCATTTTTCCAGGTCGGGAGTGATTCACGCTCTTCACAGAAATCTTGTGAAACTCCCAATCTGATGACGTCTCCATGTGGTTGTACTAGGTTTCATTAAAAACCTCGTAACACCAGCTTTCACGTAACTTCAGTGGTCATCCTCAGTGAATGAGAGCATTGTATGACAAGGTCTAACACAGGAATTCAATGCCAGATTAGTCTATCTTTGAATAAGGTCTTGTAAGGTCTTTGTATTAAAATGTCTTTAATCACCCTTTGAAAAGTCTTAAAAATGCTAAGACATGGGAAGTAGGATTTTATGAATCATGGTTTTCTGACATTGTATTTTAAAGTTCTGAATTTTTGTAACATCTGTTTTTATTTTTAGATTATTCACCGAATGCCTCTTGCATAGCTGGACAATGTGGAGAAGTGCAAACTCAACAAAAACTTGGAAAATTGTGGTTAAATTACCAAGATTTTGCAGCATGGCTGAAACTGGTACAATGCAGTGCTCACGGCAGTTGGGGGAAATTTTCCTTGAGGGCTTTCTACCAGAGAGGGATCTCTACGTTAACGTAAGAACAAAGTCGTGGTTTGAATAGATGAATAGATTTCTGTCAGAAATTGCTGTCTTAGAGAAATCCTGCAAAGAAAAGTTCTCCCGTGTACATGCGTTCAAGGCTCGGTAAATTTTACATAAAGTTCTTCATACTCGGCATGATGGAAATCAAGGTAGTTGAATCCCACATGAAGAGTGAGAAACACAAAATCGGTAAGAAAACCGGCCAACAAATAGCAGATATTTTCTTGCTCTGTTCTACCCTTATCCTCTCCGCTTAATATTTCGGTAAAATTGTCCCTATCCCTAAGTCACTGATGTGGGTTCATGTCTTTATGCCTCCCTGCCGCCGATAGCCATGGCCTGGGGCATTATGTTTTTGGGTTGTCCATCCATCCTTTCCATTCTTGTGAACGTGATATGGGGTGGATGTGGCTCAGAGGTAGAGCGGGTCGTCCACCAATCTGAAGATCAATGGTTTGATCCCCGGCTCCTCCAGTCTGCACATCGAAGTATCCTTTTGCAAGATACTGAACCCCAAATTGCTCCCAATGGCGCTTCCATTGGTGTGTGAGTGTGTGAGTAGTGTGGTAGCCTCAGCCACCAGAGTATGAATGTGACTCGTGAAAAAAGTGCTTTGAGTGGTCGCATAACTAGGAAGGTGCCATACAAATGCAGGTCCATTTACCATTTACCATATCCCAAGAACACCTTGTGGGAATTCCTTCAAATTTGGCACAAACGTCCACTTGGACTCAAAGCTGAGCTGATTAGAGTTTGATGATCAAAGGTCAAAGGTCAAATGATGAAGTGATGGCATTTCATATCGAAAAGGTCAAAGGTCAACTTCACTGTGGTATCATAATGTTCTGGCCATTGTTCAGTGCCATAACCAAGGAACAGAAGGGGAGACATTTGGTCAGATGTTGAATTAGTTACACTAATCATTTGACTGCTGACTGTATAGATCTTCTGTGCTGGCGGGTTAAAGATATGTGTGAAGCATCCATGTTTTTAGAATGTGTAGAAACATCCATAATTGAGCTATTGTCAACTGTCATGGCCACATATGGGTCTGGACAGACATGGATGTAAACTGTAACTACAGCTTGACTTGTTTGTGACGTCATGCAATCGTGAGGCTATAATTATAGTTTTTCGTCAGTTTTGGTTATTGTAAAGTCTCAAAGTTCATTCTGATTACCATTAAAATATCTCAAACAGTCCTAAACCTAACCTGCCTTAAACTGTAGTAATGCTGGTGTGAAATCAAAGATACGCCGTGATGAAACAAAAACCAAAACATTAGTCGTGTCCCTGCACTGTCGACAAGCTGGAGATACAAGGTTTGTAGATGACCTAAATGCTAGGTGATTTTTGGCGATGACAGAATATGTGTCATAGCAGGTCACTGTCAGCCATATAAATTTCCATCTGGGTCACTGACTCACGACAACATAAACAGTCTTCATTGTTCAAACACACATTTTTTTCACGTGTCTGAAATGAGTTTTTTTTTTTTCCCCTAAAAGATGAGAACACTGATTTCATCCAAGAAAGTGACTTTGAAAATGAGTCACTTCGTTGCTCCAGCCCTCTGATTGGACAAAAATGTCGTTCCTGTTTGTCACAGCTTCCTGTCTCGTTGAATGGTGAGGCGCGGCTGACCAATGGGAGGACAGCGGTGAGGATGCAACTGTGATCCAGGAAAAAACAGCCCATTGTTCCCGGGACGTCGGAGAAGTGTGACCACCGTCCTGCCGGCTCTGGCTGCTCGGCCTAACGGCACACTGCAGGACGCGGCACTCCACTGACAGGTAGGACACTCGGGAGACAGCAGATCTGGCACATGACATTTTTATAATAAGCTGCGTATGAGCTTCAGATGTTGTTATTTTTACTCTGCTGTAACTTCTGAGGAAACTGAGTCTTTCTAGGAACAGCTCACTGAAGTGTCTCTGCACCTCTGTGTGTCACCAGCATACTGTATGATGATTTATGACAGCACATTATCACTGTTGCTTTGGTTGTTGTCATTAAGGAGGTAATTACATTCATTTATCGTTGACTTTCCAGACTGGGTGACACACACACACACACACACACACACACACACAAACACACAGGCGCTGCTAATGTCCTTCAGTTCACAGACAGAGAGGCCTGTGTTACCACCTCACGTATTGATTTTGTGATGAGTCAGAGGGTTTTTTTTGTCACAAGGGTGAGTGTGTGAAGAGAGAGCGGAGGGGGGTTGCATGTTTGTTTGATCAGAGATACAGTAACAGAATTCAGGTGGAGTATGTCATGGGACACATGAGCTTAAATACTGTAATATGATAATGAAGTTAGGAACTAACATCTAATGCTGGCTGCCATTCTATCCTTCTTCTTTTCCTCCTTACACAAAGTACATTTCTGACCTGCTGTTATTTATGACCGAGGTGAAAAAGTGCTTTCAGTCACCTCATGTACTGTAGTTTACCGCTCAGCTATGTGGATACTTAGATAATTAGACAGAATGGAAGATCAGTGAGAGTAAAAGTCCCTGCTGCTGTTGCACACAGTGTCCAGCAGATGTCAGTACCACCCTAGCAGAATAACTGAGGACTAGTCAAATGCTCTTTATCAGCAGTTTGCCAAAAATTTGCTCAACTGACGATCATCACATTCACTTGCAACAAAAATACAGAAATTATCCATGTGTTTTTGCCATTATACAAAATTAATGATGAAATGCACTTACTTTTTACGCCTTTCTACTTAAATATATTTAAAAGTGCAGTCAGCAATTCTAATCCAGTGGTTTTCAAACTTTCTGAGCCCAAGGCGCACCAAAGGGCAAGCTAATATCTAACACCTGTATTTATATCCATGCACAATAGCTTGTATAACATGTGTTATCACTCTTAATATGACATAAGAAAATAAAAATAAGAGAAAATAAGACAGGTAGCTTTCGTGATACTGTCTACTGAAATTTTTTTTTTTTTTTTGGTGGTAGGTCGTCTTTGCTGGTGCTTTGTTGTAAGTTGCTCTGTACAATAAAGTGATCCACTGTCCCACTCACGGCTTTCTCCTTTTATCCTTTTAAATGTTATCATCCCTCACACTGGCTGGCAGTCAGGGCTTTTCATGCGCGACACACTTATAATTCCCACGCACGAACGGTGACAATTAGGTTCCCAGTGAAGGTTTTTTAAATTAAATTAGATCAAATTAAATTACACTTTTTAGCTAGAGTTTACCACTTAATTAGGAAATGATTGCGCACAACATGCTGATAAAGTCAATTGAAAATTCATTCATAACTTTTTGTGTAGGCCCAGTTGAATATTGCTATAATAGTGTGTGGTTATCACAAAATCCCACGGCACACCTGGATTGGCATCACAGCACACCGTTTGAGAACCACTGACATTCAATGTCAGATTCAACGAGTATCTTCTCACAGTCTGCAGCTGTTCGTTCTGTGTGCTGGGAAAAAAATATTGGTGTTCTGGCGCTGTAAAGGGAAAATAAAGTGGCTCGGACCAAGACTGACAGCACTTTGCCAGCTACTCTCCTTCAGCTGCACACTCGCCTACAAATAACAGAGTAACACCATGATAGTAATGAAACCTAAATAACATCGGAGATATTACAGGACTTCTTGAAGGAGCACTGATAGGCGGAGTGTAGTATTTACCAGTCCTTATTTTCACCTCATGAGTCTATATGGGTGTTATCAATGCAAAACGTGGTCCAGGTGACACCAGTTGTTGCAGCAACTACCATAAAAGCCGTTATGAGTATTCTGCCAGGTGTTTATATGTTTGTGTGTTTGAGCACAGATTTTGATAGAACGATAACATCACAGCTGTGCAAGATAGAGTCAGAAAGCTTCACAGGTGTGTAGTTCTAATGGCTTTCCATTGGCTTCACCACTTTATGAATCTGGCTGACATTTGCTTTAACTGCGAATTGTTGTATCACAGTGATCCCATCGCAGGATGGGCTCTAGTTATTTGGGCATTGAGTTCAAACAACAGTCTTTCTCCAGAATCGCTGACTCCTTTAAACATTAAAAGTATTGTCTGTACCTATGAATAACACAGACACGCTAATGCATATTATTTAATCAGCCAAGAGGCTCACATCTATAGCATTAAGCACATAGCCACTGGAGGGATTAGTCGTTATATTAATCGATGTTTAAGTCATTAAGGCATTTTTCAAAGGAAAATGCTGAATAGTCTGTTTCTGCTCGTAAAAATATTGCTTTATATTAAAGTGCTGTTATATAGTCACTGTAAAATTAATATTATTAATGTAATATAGCATCACCTCAGACTCGGGAAATCTTATTTTGGACTTTTTTATGATGTTTTAGGGAGTATCTGATTAATCATTTAATTTAATAAATAACTTATAGATCAACAACCCTGACAGCTCATGTAGTTTTTCCTTTTTGCCCTAGGACCAGGCTTAAACTGGCCGAAACCAAATTTTTTCTCCCCACAGAGTTTTACAAACACTGTCTGTATTGAAATAAGTTTTAGTAGCCGGACGAGTCACAAGCACCTACTGTGAAAAGCGTCAACAAACTAACAATCTAACTATTGTAAATGCAGTTATGTAACAGGGTAATAATGTCTTCGACTCCTGTACATAGTCTGAACACATGACACGAAGAACATACCCTACAGATGTTAACAAGCTTGTGCTGTGAAATATCACCTTATGCCAGAAGGAGTCAGACTTCAAATCGATTTGCCAGTTTTTAATTCGCTTACAGCTGCTGCTTTCAGTCGGGAGAAATGTCTCATTGTCTCTCTCTGTAGATCTATGCACACGCAGACATCCCCACCACCAGCTGAGCCTCGGTATGTCCCGACGTGGGCTGCAGTAGTACCGGTATGACCCCGCTGGATCCCCAGAGAATAGCCAATTTCCATACAGATAGACACAGAGCCAGACCACACCTGTGCTCCTGGAAACCCGAGTGGGGATTGTATCAGACAGAAATTCTGATGCTTATTAGTGACCTGGCCCTCCTGACAAAAAGAGCAAGAGACACAGAGATAGGGAAACGAGGAGGAAGAAAAGGAATTTACAAAGAGAAATGAGGTAAAAGCAGGATGGATGATCACATCTGTCTCTGTTTACCTTCTGCTGCATCACGGCTCCTGTACGCTGCTGTGCAGGTCTTCATTAGCACTGAGTCAGCTATGATGGAGCATCAATCCTTGGCAAAATACCCACATTTTCCATTCTCTGTGTGTCACTATGTCTGGTATTATGAGAGGGTGAAATGAAGGTCTTCTACAGAGAAGCTTCGTTAGAAACTTAAAGGTTATTTTTGGGTATGTTTTGAGTTTGTGAGCCAAAGCAGTCAGCCTCTTTCTGCTGCAGAGAAGTGCTGCACAATATATATTTTATTGTCATCGCAGTGTCAGCTTGTGCTACAAACACATTGTAAGGGACTGCAATATTGCACTGAGCTAGTTGAAAGAGAGCATCAGTAGAAAGCTGCAATTTTGACTGTAACCATCTTTTTATTATTTGTACCTTTTGCGTTCAGTTCAATGTTCACTTTGTTCAGTCAAATAATTTCCTTTCATTTTCTAAAATTTGTAGCAATTTGTTGTATTCTAGCGGTGAACTAAAAGCAGCAGAAACAGGCAGAGCCGAGTATACTTTAATATTTGCTTATTTATCACAAGTAATATCTTTATTGCATATCAGCAACACTTATTTTCCTCATATCCTGCAGCTCTACTGCAGGGATTCGTAAAATGAAAAACCTTTTGCTCAGGCTGCTGGGAAAATGTGTGTGTGTGTGTGTGTGTGTGTGTGTGTGTGAGTGTGTTACCCTGTGAGCAACACTGCGATTAGATGCGCAGTCAAATAATCCAACATTTTATCCTCGTGACTTTGACGGCTTAATTTGACACATCTCTGATTTACTGAAGACAGCTTCCCGAGAAGTCTTCTGGCAGCAAAATGTCTGCTATTTAAGAAAGGGCAAGTCGGGTTAAGCGTTAAATCTGTTTTTTTTTTTGTTTTTTTTTTTAGTGTATAATTATAATAATAAAATCTACTTATACTTCACTGGTCCAAAGCAAACGTGCAGTACAAGTAAAACTGTGTATGTGCATGTATGTGTGTATATATATGTTTATGTCTGTGCTGAATGTGAGAGCAGCTGTTGACCTGCTGCTGCACATCTGGACAGCAGCATGATTTGTTCATTCTGTTTGTGACACATTCATGAAAGTCTAGCAAAAGCACTTTTCACAGTTAAAATCTCAGACTGTTATTTTTTTATGGGCCGACTGATGACCAAATATTTTATAAAAATACAGTATAATTTACATCTCTTTATGTCCAACTCAAATCAGAATTGAGAAACTACACTAAATAACACACTTGGTAACAACTGATTGTTTAAAATGTAAAGGGTAAGTTTGGTAACAATATTTTTTGAAACTGGTCCAGGCTGCGGTTTAAACACTTCAAAGTGTTTGTTTTTGCCACTAAGAGGCTCAGATTATTATAAGTGTCTGACAAAATTATGGAAAGGATCCCTACAGAGGTAGACCTTTTGCTTAAAGCGTTAGATCCTTTTTGTTCAACCAGAAACAGCCCCTAAAGTCTCCATCACCAAACCCACCAGACTTCATTTAAATAAACACTCATTTTAATGTGAATAGAGCCAGCACATTTTCCACACCTATCTGGCTGTATTAAAGGCATATATCAACCAAACTGGAGCTATTGATTGTTGGAACAGTGGAAAGATGAACCAAGACAACGTTTGTGGGTTTTATTTTGTTTCTGGCAACTTTAATGTAAGTTTGTTTTACAATGACTAAATTACTGTTAATTAAAATGGAGTCTAGTGGGTTTGGCAGTAGTGATATCGGGGCTGTTTCTGGTTAACAAAAGGATCTTACTCTTTAACAAAATGTCTGTCTCTGTAGGGATCCTTTTCATTAAATGTCAGACACTTAAAATAATAATCTGATCATGTCAGTGGCAAAAACAAGCACTTAAAGTGGACATAAATTGACGGCGCAAACATGCCGTGAATACTTACTTATAATGCAGCCATACTGGACCAGTTTCAAAAATGAATGTTTCCCATTGGCCAGTTTGACACAATAGCATGGGAAAATAGGCTATAAAATACTGAGCTTACCTTGTTAGAGAAAAAATAAAGTTAAAATGAAAACAAACATTTTTATATCTAAGTGAGCCTACTTGACCTCACACCATCCTTGGTTAGCATTCATTCAGTGGTTAGCATTGTCACCTCACAGCAAGTCCCTGGTTTGAGCCCAGGTGTGAAGTTTGCATGTTCACCCTGAGTCAGCGTGGGTTTTCTCCGGGTACTCTGGCTTCCTCCCACAGTCCAAAGACATGCAGGTTAATTGATGACTCTAAATTGTCCGTAGGTGTGAATGTGAGTGTGAATGGTTGTCTGTCTCTATGTGTCAGCCCTGTGATAGTCTGGCGACCTGTCCAGGGTGTACCCTGCCTCTCGCCCAATGTCAGCTGGGATAGGCTCCAAAAGTTGAAAACATAAAGTTAGATTATACCAAAAACTGTCATGTGAAATTCTGACATTTCATGACAGATAGCAACTCACTGTATCTGTCTCTCTCAGATGCTCTGATCCTTCTCACTCTACATGTGCTGTTTTCTCCCTTTCCCCCTCCCTCCCTGCCGCCCGTCTTCTTTCCCTCCAGCAGAGCATCACGAGGTAGTAAGATTATACAACATTACACGAAATGTTTCACTTGACGTACATTCACTGCGGTTGGTGTAGAGCAGAAGGGCAGAGAGAATATCAAGCTGACTCTTAGAGGGCTGTGCGTTTCAGAGAGGGTGACAGAGACTGTGAATGTCTGGAATCAAAACAAATCAGGTGAGAACAATCTCATACGTCCTCTAAAGCTTTTATGTGTAAGAGAGCGGCGCATTTGGGCAGTGATGTATGTCTGTGGGCGTCTTTGCGAGTGTGCATTTGAATTCATTATGTGGGGAAAATCAGTTATTTGAGAACATAACACTCTAAAAGCAGCTGTTAGCCATGAGCATGTTCCTGTGTGTGAAGCTGGTTTTGTTGTCTTGTTTATTTACTTCCAGCAGGCGTTTGATTGCAGTGACTTGCCGAAAATAAGCTCAACTCGTGGTTTACCATGACTCAGTTTGTCATATGTGCTTGATTCACATGTTCACATACCGTGGATGTTTAACTGTCTCTTAGTGAGAACAGCAAATTCTGGTTTACCTGATTGGATTAAACTTTAACACAGGGAAATTTGTTTATATTGCACATTTCAGCAACAGGGCAATTCAAAGTGCTATAAAAGGACATTTAAATACAGTTAGAAACAGTTGTTAAAGAGCCAAGAGAATAGAAAATAGAAACAAGGTAAAACATACCATAGTAACAGTTACAATGCAGTGTAAGAGATGAATGATTTTTTTTTATTTAACAAAAGGCTGCGGCATGAGAAAAATCTTCAGCCTTTATTTGAAAAGAACTGAAAGTTGCAGCAGACCTGCTGTTTTGTGGGAGTTTGTTCCAGCTATGTGTGTATAAAAACTGAACGCTGCTTTCCCATGTCTAGTTTTGACCCTGGGGACACAAAGCAGACCTGTACCAGATGACCTGAGAGGTCTCAATGTTTCATAGTGTAGCAGAGCAGAAAATGTTGGCCCCCAAACCATTCTTGCTTTATAAACCAACAGTGCCGATGTAAAGACCTCAGAACTGGAGTAATGCGATCTTCTTGGTCTTAGTGAGGACTCAAGCAGCAGTGGGATTAACAGAATAATTAACTTCTAAAGGCTCATTAATACTCCCTTTACGTACAAAGATTGATATGTACATTACAAAGGTTGTAACCGTCACTGCCCACATACTCCCATGCGTCTTTTATGTTAGCATAGACACATTAACTAGACAGCACCAGAGAGCACAGTCAAAAGATTCTGACAACAGCAAACGAAGCAACGGTGGAGATGGTCATAATAATGCACCTTGTAACAGAGGCTGCGTTGCAGACAGCAGTGGTCTGTGAGGCCATTAAATACATCGCAGCATGTGGACAGAGAATTCTTTTCACTGTATTACCGATCCAGTCGCTTGACAGTTTTGAAATGTCATCATCATGTTCTACGGTTGGGTCTTGCTTGAAGTGTGTTACATTGCCACGACGATTTCTGGTGGTACAGCTCTATTTTGTCTGTATCAAAAAACATGCACAAATATGGATGACATGAACGCAGAATCTGAACAGAAAGCTCCGTCTTTGTTTGTATATATAGAATAGAAAAGAATAGAAAGAACTTTGTCCAGAAAAATTCAGCTGTCCAGCAGCTCATAAAAGACAAAAAACAACAACCACACTTCCCCTCATCAACAACACCACTGTGGTATTAAAACAGACATTAAATAATATAAGTTAAAATAAGTACATAAATAGAAATTAAAAATCAATTTAAACTAAAATTGTCCAGCCAGCTGTGGCTAATGTGTGTGGCTGCATTCACAAGGTGTTAAACTGTCTTATTGCCGTGGGGACGAAGGATCTCCTGAAACTAACTAAGCTAATTGTTGCAGCTGCTCCTCTGTCACTCCAGGAGGCTGAGGAGAGGGTGTCTGCTACTGTCCATTATAGCTTTCAGTTTGTTCAGTGTGCCGCCCTCCACCACAGTTCTTAGTGGGTCCAGTCTTGTGCCGAGCACTGAGACAGCTTTTTTAACCAGCTTTTAACCACCAACCAGTCGCTTGGTCTTTTTGTCCATCAAGCTGCCTCCCCAGCACACTGCAGCGTATATGCAACATTAAGCATAAATAAGCCTTTGAGAAGTATTTCAGTGCTGGAAAGATGGTCTTTTCATAAAGCTGGGCTGTCTAGGCAGTGCAAAGAAGCAAAATCTTTTAAAATTGTTGCTACATGAGCACAGAAAACAGAGAAAAGGGAGCTGTGGTATTCACTTTGGCTCAAGAGATAGAAAACCTACAACTACCAGAACACACTGCACCACACTGGGCCAACAAACGCTCCCACTGGTGGGTGATGTAATTCCAGCTTGGCCATTTTAACACAGGAAACAATATGGCGGCCAATTAATAACTAACAGTCTCGTATTACAGTTAAACAGCAAGTAAAAATATGTAATTTTAGGTGAGAAACAGTAACAGAATCTTGGTTTTGATTTGATCAGTGCTGCCTAGTTTTATCATTTGATTGGACTGTGTTCTCAGTTTGTGAGAGAGAGGCATGTCTCTCTTTCGATCCACTTCTATACTCGGTGCTGGCAAGCATAAGAAAAGTACAATCTGTAGTTTGAGAGAGGGAAGTTTACCACAGTTCATTTACACATACTGCCCCACATTGTTATGATACAGAGCTGGTTGAAAATCAGCAAACTACTGTATCTCTTAAAATGGATAAACGAAGTCTTTGGGATACTGTCGGTGAAAGTGGTTTGATGTTTCGACTCATTGTAAGTGTCTCTCTCTTCTTGTGTTTCTCCGTTCAGGTCAGTATGAGTGGGGGTGTCAATGTAAAGTCGGCCCCCAGGGCTCCTCCCTCATCAGGAATCCCACTCCCACACAGCCTGTTGCCCTCCTCCCCCAAAGCAGACCCCCGCCGCCGGGCTAGTGAACTACCCAGGCCCTCAACACAGACCCCTAAACACACACCCACACACACTCCCACACACACACCTAGGCACTCTCCTTTACTTTGCCCACGGGGCTCCAGCATCCCTGGGCCTTCCTCCAGGGACCCGAAGAGAGACGTCGGCCTGAAAAGCCAGCTCTTCCACCGGACGGGAGCTCTCCCAGCTCCCCAGGTGTCACGCTCTGCCTACAGCAGCCCTTTGACCCAGCGTAGGGTGCCATCGCCACACTCCAAAGACACACTGGATCTAGGAAAACCCACCTCGCCTCTCATCCCCTCACTGTTTCCACATGACAGCAATCGCAACAGAAACACTCTCACCAACAAGAACCAAACATGGGGAGCCAGCAACCTGCGTCCACCACTACAGTTCAGAGGAGGAGACAACTCCAACACTGTATCCCAGGCAACGAGTGAGGTCGTGCCACAAAGAGAGGAAGAGCCTCGAGAAAACCACCCAGCCCGGACCACCATATCAAACAACGGTAACCTCCGCTCCTGTCTTCCGCAAACAAGCTATGAGCAGGCCATCAGAGGTCGCAGTGACTCCACCAGCCAATCAGACGAGGAGATGGGGACTCCTGAGGACAGCAGTCCAGCCTGCTCGCCCTGTCCCCTGCCGCTGCCACCACTCACATTTACCATGCCAGTAATGTCCAAGGCGGCTGTCAATATGCTGGATCAAAGCCTAGACGAGGAGGCAGCGTCTACAGAGGCACACACACCCAGAGTCAACATGGCCACTGTGGCTCCCTTCAGCTACAGGTAGGTGGTACACACACACACACACACACACACACACACACACACACCTGTCACTTTATGAAGATTTCCACCACAAGCCCCCAATTACCGACACAAACTGTAAAGCCATTCTCCTGTCATTATTACAAGATCACTCTCTCTCCTCATGGCACGTTATGATCCCCCTCTCCACTGATGTACACACACTTTGCCTCCCACTCTAAAGACCAGCCCTAGAGGAGTGCCATTTCACCCTAATTCCTCTGTATCTTTTCCAGCGATACACGTGTGTGCAAGGATACACACACACATATATATACTTGGTGTTTTCTGGAGCAGAGCTGATTGTTTAAGTGTCCTCTTGACAGCCTCTGGGCTGACTCAGAGTACTGTTCTCTCCCTCACACACACACACACACACACACACACACACACACACACACACACAAAGTCTCTGACAATGTCATATCAAAAAATATTAAAATAGAAAAATGCAAGACAACAACTTTAATTCTTGAGCCTATTTTACTTTCACAAAGATGAAAATATCTGTAGTGATATACGCATTATCTGATCTGATTTTCTGTTCCTTTTGATTTGCATTTAAATAAATCAATGTGAAACCCTATGGAAAACCAGCTTTTTCTTTCTACTGCCATACATAGTAGCTTGTGTGTTTGATTGTAATCAGTGATATTAACATCAGTAATTTGCATGTACAGTAACGGACATGTGACAGTTGTGTTCGTGTGTCCACAGGCTGCATGCTCAGGACAGCGATTTTTCAGTGGATGAACTCAGTGACTGCTCATCTGGATCCATAGAAGTCTGCTGTGACGACCTAACACTAGGTTGGACACACACAAACACACACACACCTGAATAAAACTTGTAGCCTAGTTCTGTCTGCCAAGTTAGCGTCAGGGTTTGACATTAGTTCAGCTGAACACCTGACTGCTATACCAGATTTTACCACTGGGTGTTGCACTTCACTCAGCAGCATGATAAATTTATACATTTCGGCTTAAATTTAAAAAAAATATTGCCATATTTGTGAAGTTTTCGCTTTCTTTAGCTTTGTCTTGGCTCCTCTTGTCACCCCAAAGAACACATTAAATTTTTAGTAAACAACACGCTACGCGCGCCTCCCATCTCTACTGAAATTTGATCTGCCTCATGTTGCTGGTCTTAGCTCAGCAGTAAATTGCACACAGCCTGTCAGCCACCATTGGCTACATTAGTCTGTTTATAAACACAATATTATGTCAATTACATCATCACATCACTTATTACTAATGCAGTACAAGTTGGATTTGGCGCTGTGACACAGCTGACGTAGACTACTTTTATTTCTATTGTGAGACCTGCAGCAAAGGGACCTAGGGAAGTCTTGAACCTGGGCGTCTGTGGGAGGGTTGTAGCCTCAATTGTATGTGGTCTACCCAGTAAGCTATGGAGGTGTCCGAACGTAGGCTACTTTTAAATGTGCCAGAACGTGGCATAATGACAAATGCCAATTTAGCAGGTTAGGATAAAATCAAACCGATTTGAGCTCTCTCACCGGACCAACAAAACTGGCAATCGACTCTAGTTAGCATCAGGCTCCGAGAGACCAAAAGCCCCTTTGGCAGGTCAGATGCCTTCTTGCTGGTAGCCAGACGCATTTACTGCAGCAGAGTCATAAATGGCGTCAGATGAGACATGCCAGCAGCCGACCTTTGGGTCTAATTGTGGAACCTGAATAGAGCCAGTGAACACCAAGGGACAACCATTCTCTGTCTAAATCCATGTCCGCCCCACTCCTACTCATCAGGCCTCAGGAGCCATGTCTGAAGTTAGGTGGTGTAATTTCGTGTGTGTGTGTGTGTGTCTTGGCCTGGGGCTCTGCTGACTGCAGTGGTTCCTGGATGAAGAGATGAGAAAGAGAGATGGACTCAGGATGTTAAAATGAAGGAGGATGACAGGGGTGATGTGGGTCAGTAATGGGATGAAATGGGCCACTTCTCAACTCGCTGCCAGGGAGTATTATTATATGCACATTGATTTCAGCTACATCCAAGAGCTGTCGAAGAGTTTGAACCCTTCCTCCCCTCACACTTTCTCTCCTTCCCTCTCTTATGCAGTTCGTCCTTTCTAGCTTCATTGACCTAAAAAGCCACAGTCCCAGCATGACCCCCCCCCGTCCTTTTGAGTAACGGTTTGCTCTGCACCCACAGCTCCAGTCATGCTTTGTCGTGGTCAGCGTGAGTCGAGGGATGTGGCCGCGCTTCAGAGATATGACTTTATCAGTGGCTTAGTGAATCATTCTTTTTGATGTGGTGTCAGTTGGATAGGAGGGGATCAGCTGCATGGCTTTGAAATGTGCAGCCCAGAGTAAGTGTGTATTACACTTTAATGGCCAAAATCCCTCTTATCTTATACACATCTGAACAATGAGTCAGACAGCGTAGTCAGAACGTATCAGGATGGTTTTTCATTGTTTGACAGTAATCCTGCACGTTGGATTTGAAATGAAACAATGACAATGGGTTTACAGTGCTGATTTTTATGAGGGGTGGAAATAATTTATTTGATTTTTTATTTAATTTAATTTTTTTATTAATAGAGCAGTAATCATGGATGTGAAATAAAAAATCGATTGAGAAAGTATCAAGTGATTTGATTAATTTAAAGCTGATTTGATTAAAACTGTCATAATGAAAACAGAGCCATGTTTCATCACTTTCCACATCTTTCGTTCATTATTTACAAAACAAAAACGCCATTTATCATTTAAAGAAAGAGACCACAAGGGTGGAAATAACAAAAAGTGATTGAAAAAAAATGAAGTGATGAAAATGCTAGGATTTAATAATGTAAGAGGGAAAATATGCATGAATTGAAAAATAAAGGGGTAAGAATGGATGTGAAATGGAAAATAAAATGATAAATTATCAGATGAGTAGATTAATTTGTCTGCCATTCATCATTCTCAACACCCAACTGACTTTACAAGTTTTTGGCTCTTTTTTACCTATCTCTGTGCCAAGCGACAACCTCCAGGAAACTGCAGTTCCTTAAATGGCCGCTTGAGGCTGGCTCCAACACAGAGTCAATCCCCATAGACCCCCATGTTAAAATGCCCAACTTTACAGCAGGAATAAACATGTTTACAGCCTGGTACAAAAAACGTTTTTTCTCTTTATAGCTAATTTCTCCCTTCATGACAACTGTACAAGGATGAATTTTTATATAAGTCACCCATTTACATTTTATTAAGGCTTAAAGTTATGCATAATTAAGGGCTGGCTGCTCAGATTGACAGGCTGTCTGCTGATAGTGTCCTTGGCTTCTCAGTCACATCCGCCCCTTGTTCCTCCACAGCTTCAGCCTCTCGCCCAAATATCTTCACCACTGGCTCCAAAAAAACACAAGGTAGCGACAGGCATCCATAATGCTGAACTTGTGGCTTCAAAATGGGAGTCCACAAGCCAATAGGTGACATTATAGTAGCTGCGTCCGTTATTTTTACTGTCTATGTTCTGTACTCACTGGAGCTCTCTGCTCCCGGCGGCCCCACTGATCCAATGGCAGACTGCAAGATCACCGCTATTAGATGAGCAGCAAAGAAATGTACACGGCAAAGGTTTTGAGAACCAAAAACTTAATCAGTTTGTCATTTGGCGTGTTTTGTTTTTTTTAGTGATATTTTGAGCAGAAGTAACAAAAAATGTTGTTTTAAAAGGTAATTGTCAGTTAGGTGTTGTGAATGATACACTTTTTTTCAGTTTGCATACATTTCATCACTTCCATTATTAATTCGTAGCATTTTCATCACTTTTTGTTACTTCCGCTCTTGCAGCCACTTTCTTTTCATAATAAACGGCAATTGTGCGTTGTGAATGAGGAACATAAGATGTGGAAATGGATGATATGTGGCTCTGTTTTCATCATATGACTGTTTTAATCAAATTGGCTTTAAATCAATCAAATCACTTATTTATTTGTCCCCCTGCTTTTCATTTCACATCCAGTTTTACTGCTCTGTTTTTCAACTTGCATGCATTTTCATCACCCTTCACTTTTGTCAATTAATTTTTTCGTTATTTCCACCCCTCAGAATTATCCAGTTTTATGATCAAAGATTTGCCCTGACTAGTACAATGAAATGTTCTCCCTGTCTTATTTGTATGTTCATATTATCTGACATTATATTGTATTTTATAAAACGGTACGGTACGGTATGATACGATGCGATGTGATACAATACAAGATGATTTACCGTGACATGACATGACATGATCTTATCTTATCTTATCTTATCTCACAGTTTCCTTGACTTCATCGTTTTCTATTCTGTTCCCTGGCCTGTCTAAAACTGTCACCACCAGAATGGAGCTGTTTGCAAATAACCTTTTAAAAGCTTTTTGAAGGTTTCAGCCAGCTGGTTGTGGAGAGGGGGGATGGGAGCTCTTGGTGGACCAGCCCCTGTCTTTAAAAGCCTCTGGCTGTCTCGGGACCATGGTTGTGGCCTTGTAATTGGTCCCTAGAAGGCGTTAGAAAGAGAACTCAAGTGTCTTAGACTCCTCTGAAGCTGCATTTACATGGAGGGTGGGCTGACACTGTAATGACTGTAATTTAGGAAGCAGAGGGAAGGAAGGGAACAGGGAGGAAGCCAAAGTTTGGAGGGAAGGAAAAGAAGAGCGAGAGGGGTGAGAGATGAAAAGAGGAGACCTGATAAGGTCAGGGGGTTGATGGATTTCCTTTTGTTTAAGGAGGAAAGAGAACAAACAGTAAATGTGTGCGCCGTGATAAAAAGATGATTGAATGTTGGTTGAATATTTCAAAGCTGAGAGCTCCGGTAGAGAACACAACAAAAGGCCAAATCAGGTTTGGTCATGGTTTTCTTGTCTACGGTAAAAGAATAGTTTTCCACAAATTAAATTTTTTCCATAGGCTTGCATTCACTCAGATTGAATCAGCTGTAATATAATCAGCTCGTACATCTTCTACTCGAGCCCCTAATGAAGACCTGAACATTTAATGTGACTGTAGCACCATGTGGTCTTTCAATTAGACCACAGACCTCTTGACCTTGTGGCTCTCTGGAGAGGTGTATTTGAGCATGCGTTCATGTCTGAGCATGTGTGTGTATGTGTGCGTGTGTGACAGTACACAGATGGTGTTTGAAAGATAAATGTGATGTGGACTGAGTATCATTTTTCATTTCCCAGTGAGGGTATGGCCTGGTGCTCCCTACGGACACTCTCGTAGTCTGTCAGCTGTCTCTCTCTTTCTCTCTCTCTCTCTCTCTCTCTCTCTCTCTCTCTCTCTCTCTCTCCCTCCCAAACACACACACACACACACACACACACACACACACATACACTCATGCACGTACTGTACAAGCGCCTCCAAACCTTGGGGAGGTCATGTGTACATCTGGTCTGAGAACTCTGTTCATGAGGATATGAAACACAGCACAGCACCCCACATCCTCCTTCATCTGACACTGGCATTCACAGGTAGAAAACAATAACAGTTGGATATGCCAGGTGTGACACTGACACGTTATGTTAAAATAAACTGGCTTGTGTTCATTTGAAACAGTCGCACAACCTGGAGCAGAGATTTTATGATGTGTTTTCCAAGGCGAGCCAAAAATTGCATTCAGTGGCCATGAGCCAACTTGCACTGTGTTATACTGAATTTAATAATGGCCCCATTTGCCTTAATGCAGTGGTTCTCAAACAGTTTGACGGGTCCCCCCTGGAGAGTCATAAGGCCCATTTCCACCGACCAGTACAGTTCAGTTTGGTTCGGTGCGCTTTTTTGCCGTTTCCACTGTGAAATGTTGTGGATGGTACCAATGGAACTGTTCCACACTGTACCCATTTTTGGTCCCCCCTCTGTTGGGGTACCTAGCACACAGATCTGGTACTAAAAGGTGGAGCTGTGAACACTGCAGTCTGATTGGTCAATAGAGGACGGTCTCTCTGCTCAGAGCTGAGCTGTGGCTGGTTTTGAGGCTCATGTAACTACTGTTCATACTGTGGAGAGTTTTATTAGTAGACTGTAACTATTAAAAGACAGTTTTGCTTCCTCTTGCAGCAGCTGGAGTCTGAGAAAAAAATGACTTGATTCAACAGGCCGACTGCCAGCGACTTTTAAGGTGGAAGGCTAACTTGTGATGTTATTCAAAGCATGAGTTGACGACGTGACTCAATCAGCACATCTTAAATATTCCAAATGACAACTTGACCATCACTTTGGTGTTTATATGACATACACTTTTAGTAATGAGTGGATCTTCAAGTGTTTATATCGATTAATTTTTTTTGTTCCGGAAATGTCGGCATGCAGCCTCATTCTGTAGACAATAAACGAGGTGCAGCCTTCCTTCTTTGTCACTGGTAACAAGGAAATACAGTGAGTGCTGGACGGAGCAGTGAGTGACAACAACCCCACCCACATTTAAGAGTACTGTTTGCGGTGGAAAGGCAAGGGTCTCTGTACCATGCCTGAAGGGTTACTTTTGTATCCAAAGGTACCACATCCAAAGTATTTGGTGGAAACAGGGCTACAGAGCCTCTGCAGGTGGGTCGTGGATGATCAGGAGTGTAATAAGAGTGAAACAAAGTTGAATGAACACGATTTATGTAGGAAAAATGAACAAAAAGAGTTTGTTGATGCTATCATGCTGGCCTTTATTGCACTAAAAAGTTCAACATGGATCCTTTTTTTAAATTTTATTTTAAGGATTGACAAACTGTGGTTGAGGGCATGAACTTTTTTCGGCTTCTAAAGGGGGATATGACAGAAAACATTTGAGAACCTTTTTATATATACCATACGCTCAGTTGCCAGTTCATTATACAGTATAAACTTAACTAAAACTGAACAGCAGTCTAATACAACAGTCTGGCAATAAAGCATCCTAAGAAGGTTAGATAACTTTATAATATTCTGTTTTTGTTGAAAATGTTAAAAAGAGGTGTTGATTCAACTTTATGGTCAATCTGGAGTGTGTAGTTTTTGATGCTGTTGAATTGCATGTATCATAATATATTTGATTTCCAGTTTTAATTGTAAGATTTTCAATCATCGCTGGAAAATCTTGGCACGACAGCCCCTTATAAATGTGCTTCAGTTACCACCAGCTCCCTATAGACACTGACAATTTCACTGTACCTATGTGTGGCTCTAAGCGCTGATCTTTAAGAACTGGACTGTTTTAGCAATGAGGCTCATTTGCATAGAAAGGGGCCAATTTAGCCCTAAATGTATGCATATTACCTCATTTAAATATGTGCATAGCTTGGGAGCGCAGACACTATGTGGTTGGCAGCATGGTTACGTGTCCATTTCACTCTTTGTGGGTGCTTTGAGAATACTACAGTTTCTTTTTGTCTTATCTGTGCAGGCTTAGCGACCCAAACGTTGCACAACCCCTTCCTGAATTCACCCCAGAGAGTGTTGCACTTTTTATAGCCAACAGAAATAGCTGTAAAGGCAGCAGTTTTTACAATTTAAAGTCTTTTCTATTATAAACTCAAGGCTATTACATACTGATTTACAGCTTGTATGCAATTGGAATAGACATAAAAGATGAGTCTACAACATATACAGTGTAAAAGAGCACAAGTAGAGACACAGTATATTTTTATTTTTTCAATCATGTTGAAGGGCAGCTTTGTCCTGCAGACCTCCCTTTACATAGAGAAGTACTTTTTGAACCCGCCTTGTGCCATCCACTTTTATAATATAAGAAGTCAGCAAATCTTTAGTAATGAAGGCATGAAATCAGCTTGCAGTTTATAAATTTCATGCTCGCCATCCCTTTAATGCCCCTGGATAGTGTCGAAGTGGATAGCATTTTGATAACCCCGGCTGCATCAACTCTTAGACAGTGCGTAATCCTCTTTGGGCCAATCTAATCAGAGAGACATATGCCGAGTTGGCGTTGGACAGTGATGAGTGGTTTAGTAGCTTTGGGAAGATGATCAGACATAAGCGTGGACTAGATTATGTCCTCACTCATCACCAGGAGTGAGGCAGTAATCACTATTTAGGGTTTAATGTCATGGCTTACTTTTGATTTGACCCTAACTGTGGCCTGTTAGGAGTTCTGTAGTCCAGGGCCGGGGACAGCTGAAGGGATGGCCTAGTTTTTTATGTTTGGGAGTTTGATGGGGAAGCAGTGTTGTAGTGCTGATCGTTTTTTGTCTCGTGAACTGTGTCAAGATCATTTCTTGAAGGTCTTATCTCAGAATTGAAGGCATTTTTCTTAGGTCTTTTCTCAGTCTCAGACAGAGAGGACTCTGGATCATATTTCAAGGACGGTTAAGACCACACCTGCAGGGATTTTTCGTTGTCTGAATTATTTGTCTCTTTGTCTTGATCTCGACCCCTCAAAGTCTCGGTCTTGTCTTGGTCTTGATCCCCCCTGGTCTTGATCCTGACTTGGTGTCAGTTTAGGCGGACTTGACTACAGCTGTGGCGAAGACATCACATGACTGTGGGAAAGTGAGTGCACATGAATGCACATAATCCATACGTGAGCAGAGAGAAACATGTGGATATACACGTGTGAATGAGTAAGTAAAAATTCTCAGACACACTCAGAGGCTTCTCATTCCCCCATTCGTCTCACACAATGAGCCATCCACCCGTTGTGTGGCGATGCACTAAGACAGAGCTGCCACCTCCTCCTGTCTCCTCCTCCTCTCTCACCCCAGGGACATTTCCTTCCTTCCTATGTCTGCATTAGATAGAGCGAGAGATAAAGGAGGAAAGAAAGGAGGGACACGGGTGAATTGAGGAATGGGTGAATGAGTGCACACACTCAAGATCCTTTTTGACCTCTGGGGTGACTCCCGACCCAGGGAGTCGAGTTATGGAGTCAGTCATGTGTGTAACCTCTCTGTGGGACCACACACACACACACACACACACACACACACGCACACATGCACACAGGAACAGAGTCCTGAAGACATCTATCTTTTAAATGATTAACCCGTGGAGAATCATGAATATTAACACATGCTTCTAGAGTCAAGATTGATGCCACAGATTCATGTGTTCATGTTGACTTCATTATAAATCTTTATATTCAAATTTTTGATTTTTTATCCAATCTGATTTTTGCAACGGCAGGGTTTTTTTCTGCCGACTGAGGCACAATTACACAAGCTCACACACTCACACACTCACATGCTGACGATATCCATGGCTGCTGTATGCACACCACGCTGTAACTAAGCAACCAGCCTCTGCAGCACAGCATTGTGGGATACCCCTGGGAAGTGTGCTGAGAATGTCAACATTGAGGGAGCGCCTACAAAGAGCGATAGCTTTTAAAACACACACAAATTCTTCTTCTTCTTTTTTAACATCCGCCGGATGGCAGTTGACGTTTTGCAGCTCTCAGCTGCGCGTGATTCACGATGACTGTGTGACATTCGCTCTGCGAGAGAGAGAATGGTGTTTTTGTTGGATTAACATTTGCGCCTCCGGAATCAGGCGCTGGTATGAGTGATACACTCGCACTATTACCATGGACAGAAGTGGCTGAATTGTCCAAATGCTTAAGCCGGTGACTCATGCTGCGCATCATCAGACCACCGAACCTCCCTCCTCTCATTCACACTTACATTTTTGACTCAGACGAGGAAGCCACACACTGTATGCATCAGAGTGTCGCCTCAGTATTTTTGTGTGTAAACAGGACATTAAAAGCCATGGTATTGTGTTGGTGCTGTACCAGAGTGTGTGTCACTGAGTGAGCCTCTCCCTTGTGTACGTGTGTGTCATGGTCTGGTATTCATCAGTGTGTCCTGTGGACCCTATGCGTTAGCGTGTTAGTGGACACAAGCAAACATAGCAGAAGTGGCGAGGCAGGATATCCCCTCTCTGTCTTACAGGCTTCCTCTGCTCCTTGGCACACATACAGCGATCCTTCCTCTTCCTTCTCCTCCTCCTCCTCCTTGTCCTCTCACTTTCTTCTTTGCCTTGTTTTCTGCTATAAAGTTTTCTTACATTCTTCTTTTTCCTCACGAGCAGCATCCAGTAGGCTTCCTTCATGGTGTCTGCTCTGTTCTGACTCGCTCCCCTTTTCTTCATTTTCTATTCTCAGTCACACTCACTTTCCTCTCACTTCTCCGCCCCGTTCGCGCTTGTCTCATCTTTAGAACAACTATTTTTTCCCTTATACTTCGACATAAAAAGGCAAAACAAGAGGAACCAAGAGGGAGTAGGCGACAACAGGGAGTGGGTGAAAGCGAGAATGCAGGCCATCTGCTTAGCCGAGTGGGAATCGTTCCTCTTATAGTTTAAGTCGCTCTGATACAATTAGTTGCATCCAAAGCGGCAGTCTGCTTTCGCAGTACTTTTCCTTTCAAAGCTGGAGACCTTGTGTAACCTTGTAAACATGCATATAATGCGCTGCACAGTGTCTGTGTTTGTGTGTCCTACTGGCTACGTCACATGACTGCACTGCAGAAATATAGTGGCGAATCTGTTCCTAACTGTTTAGAGATGCTAGGGCAAATTTGCTCATGCAAAGTACAGAAACACCGTGCTTCTCTCTGCCTGTCTGTCTCTCTGTCTGTCTGTCTCCTTCTATTAAAATCTGTGTTTTCAATATAGCCATTCATACCTGTATCTCTGTCTACCTGTCTCTCCTACCTTTACCTTTACTAACCTTTGCTTAAAAGTGTCTTTATGTGTGTGTGGAACTGTTTGCCCGTCATCACAGCAAATTTCCCACCTACCACTGCGGTCAGCCCACAAACGTGTATACACACACACACACACACACACACACACAC
Source organism: Epinephelus fuscoguttatus (assembly GCF_011397635.1). NCBI lineage: Eukaryota > Metazoa > Chordata > Actinopteri > Perciformes > Serranidae > Epinephelus > Epinephelus fuscoguttatus. The sequence continues at coordinate 25,267,301 of NC_064758.1, read as the reverse complement.
ACACACACACACACACACTTCTGTTACGCACTGAATGTGTGAGTCTGCTTTGAGATGAATGTGTAGGCTAATACTGAGCACTGGCACTCATCACACTCTGCCAGCTTCTCTGATGTCAGGCCAGATTGCTCAGGTCAGTCAGACACCCTGCACAGACAGCGTGCTCTGTGTGTATGTGTGTGTGTGTTTGTGGAGAGGGAGAGAGACTTAGCAGAAAGAGGGTGAGAGAATATATGTTTACATCGGCCATATATTAAAGTGATTAGACTGTGGAGCCAGAGAGACGAGTACTGGAACAAACAAGTAGCTGTGTGCTGCCAACACACACTTTTACCTGTGTGTATACGTGCTTTCAAGAGCACTGACGCGTATCTTTGCCCCACATGCATCCGTGCGCCACACAGACCCGCCTTGTACGCGGCCGCTCTCGTTTGACTCACCTTAATCCCTCATCAGGGAGGTATAAGAGCTGACGTGCAGCACCTATTAGCCTTAAATTACATCCCTTACCCCCCTACTGGCCTGCTACCGGCCCCCAGAGCCCCCATAACTGTCACCACGCAGCCCTGGCCTCGGTGTGGCATAACCACCTCAACATTGGCCCTTTATTAAAGCTAGCTGCTTCTAATTAATGACTTTGGCCTTTACACAATAAAACAGCCAATGTATGTCTGTGTTTTTGTCTGCTGCTGAGCTCCTGTATTACACACACTCATTCAAGGCCAGATGGATGTTAGGTTGTCACTGTGCACGTACCTTAATGCGTGTCGTCGTCATTTTTGGGCTCAATTGGCGCCAGTTTGGTTGCTATCGGAAAATAAGCTGTTTTAAAGCACCTATCTAATACTGAGTGTGGAATGTGGGCAAACAAGACAGCACTTGTTTTCGCTCTGGTTTAGTGTCAACCGATTTATGCAAATGTAACAGAAAATGGGCATTAGCCCAACAGCCAGCTTGTTTGAATACTACTGCTAACAGTTTGAGACCTGATAACATCACAGCTGCAGGCACTGCTGCTTGGGAGAAAGTGCACTAATGGTATACAGCCAGAGCACAGAGCTAAAAGACCTGTATGCAGACAGGATGCATTAATACACAAAAACAAATTCTACAGTTGTATTGATTGTTAATAACTAATGATGGGCTAAAAGTTCGTTTTATGCGCAGTCATCATGATTAGCTGTAATGGGAATAAAGGCAGATGAGAAATGACGACAACAAACTATTTCTCTGTCTCTGTTAAAGGAATATTCCACCCACCAAATGATCATTTGTATATCAGTTACTCACCCTGTGTTACATTGAATTTGTAAAGAAAACTTTGCTTTCCTTGCATGACCCCAAAACAGGAGAAAACGAACTGAAGTCATAGGTGTTCGCAAACATCTGTTGTCATATGCTTCCCAAACAGACAGCTCTTTTCTAATGGGGAACTTCTAATGGGAAACTTTCACTTCACTGACATAAACTGTAATGTTACTTCACTCACCACAGGAGCTGCTGGTCTACCGCTGCCTCAATCAGTTGTATGACTTTGTTTGATCTGAAATAACCCTTTAAGACTCCAAAGTCACGCAATAGCACAAAGAAACTACCAGACTGAGGCAGCGGTAGACCAGCAACTCCCATGTTTAGTGAGGTAAAATTATTGGTTTTGTCATCTGTTTTTTCAGTTTTCCATCGGACAGAGGTGTCTGTTTTGGAAGTACTAAGTATACAGCTGGGTAAATGAGACCTGGATTATACTGCAAGAGTGTGGGAGTTTGTAAATGGATTATTTGCTATATAGTTTTGTTGTTGTTACACGTGGCCCCCTATGACTTCAATTCACCAACAGTCTTCTCTGTCTTTGGATTCTTTTTTCACCCGAAGCCTGCAACAGAAACAAACTTTACTTCAAAAATTCACCGTAACACAAGGTGAGTAATTGATACACAAATTGTCATTTGGAGGGTGAAGTATTCCTTTAACACCCCTCTCTTATGGGATCTCCACCCAGCTCTGTGTGCTTCGAGGAATTACAGGAATAGACTCTGTAAGCATTTGAACCGAAGGATCTGAGATGACGACCGAGTGATAAAACGAAATAATAAAGAGGAGCTCCGCCTGTGTGCTGTGCCGATTGAGATGGGATGTCCAGAGCGACGAGATGACGTAGTTGACCGTGCCAGAGCTAACCGAGTCCCTGGATGGGAGCTTTTGCTTCTCCGAGCCTGTCTCATCAATGTGACACACTCGTAGAGACAGACCCACGCACACACACACTCACACTCATACAGCGGAGGACGGACAAAAATATAGTGACACCAAAACTCATTCACACACCCACACATGTGCACGTGTGCTTGTTTTAAAACACTGAAGGGATGGATGAGATTGTGATGAATCTATACCCTGCAAAACTTAATGGCCTGTGTTTCCGTTAACTGGAAGGGGGGGTTGGCATACTGTAGGTCTGGAGGACGGGAGGAAAGGAATGGAGGAAATGACAAAAGAGCAATGGAGATGCATAGAGAGGTAATGTGGTGCAGATGGGGAGGGGGTGTGATGGTGATTTGAGGTCTGTTGGCGACTAATTGAAGCATAATTAGTGAGTGACCTATCTGGTTGTGCATTAGGAGCTGGTAAATGTGTGTCCTGTTCTCCTCTTCTGAGCTGATCCTGCAGTCACGGCTGTTTTACAGATAATTTGAATCAGCTTAATCATGGGTGGGCCCCTTGTGATTAGGGCACATAAGAAAATCTGAATGTGAATGGATGAATAGAGCAGCTAATGTGATTATGAATGATTTGATGTGCATGTGTGTGTGTGTGTTGGGGGTCTTTATTCTGGCTGCAATATTTGGCATCGAGATCATTTGAGTCACAGACAGCTGAGCTCAATATAAATGTTTCTCTGTTGTTCTTTCTTTCTGTCTTTCTTTCTTTCCTTTCTTCCTTCTCTGGTGTTCAGCATAACACAGCATCTGCGATGCGTGTTTGCGAGAAAGAGAGATAGAGGATTGGCGGGTGAATCAGCCAGTGGGAGGAGAGAGAAAGAGAGACAACAAGAACGAAGGAGGGAAGGATAGAGGAGTAAGAAAGAGAGGGAGGGTGAATGAGCCAGCGGGGGTAGAGTGAGCAAACCACCGAGTGAGGGAGAGGTTGAGGGGAGGAGAGAAAGAGGAGGGGAGGGGGTGTTGCTGTTGCCGCTGCGACTGTTTCTCCTGTCAGTCGGCTGCTGCTCGCCTGGCAAGCAGGAGGGAGTACAGAGCGAGGGAGAAGCAGAGAGGCAGACAGAGAAAGAGGCTGGTCGCTGCTGTGTTTTATTCTAGCTGCGCTATTGTGGCAGAGAGAGCCGCAGACACTCTGTGAGGAAGTGGATTTAGGCACCGGACTCAGATCTGCAGATCCATGGATTACCAGCAGTGAGTAAGGGTGACTGCTGCTGCCACTCTACTAACCCACTCGTCATTTTCAACAGAGGGGTGAACCCACAGTCTCGCACGGCGGGGAGTCTGGACCCACTGGCGACAGGGAGGCAGAGAGGGAGGGTGAACCAGACAGTCTCTGCGTTTTCACACCTTTCCTTCTCCCCTTTTCTCCCTCCATTTCTTTCAGTCTGCTTGTGTGTATCTCAGAGTGTCTCACTGATGCTGTTGCTTGGCTCTCCGCAGGAGGGATGCTGGAGGCTAATGTGGCTAACATTAGCATGACGGCCAAGCCCAGAGAACTGGACCTGAGGTCTGCTGCTGTCTCCTGCCAGGAAACTTCAGCCCAGGCCATGGCCTCTAGGAAGCCCCCGGCCAAGCCCTCTGCTCTGCCCCAGGGACCGTCACGTCCCTCCGGGTCAGAGCTCAAGGTCTACCGGCCCTCCTCTGGATCTATCCCTATCCCAATCCCCAATCCGTCCAGGCTACGCAAGCAGCGATCACTAAACAACTTGTGTGTGCTCACTGATGCTGAGAAGAAGCTGCACCTGTACCAGTCTCCCCGCTGGAGTGACGATACGAGCCGGCCTGGCACTGGCACCAACAAGCCGGGCCAGACTAAGGCAGGACAGGCTGGGGGTGGGAGACCACCACTTTCACGGACCCTATCAAAGTCCGAACAGTCTCTTTTCCAGGGGAAACCCAAACCTTTCTGCTCCCCGTCCGTGACTTCAAACGGGGGCAAGCCGAGTCGAATCCCAGCCCCTGGTAAACCACGGGGACCTTATGCCGAGGTCAAGCCCATCAGCAAGGCCTCTGAGGCAGGCCAGAGTGTAGACACAGACCCTGCAGACCCCCCAACTAAGGCTAACTCCAATGGAGCTGGGAATACTGGGACTAATGGTAAGAAACTAGGGGAGAAGGTGAGATCTGCAGCCCTGTCAACAGAGGAGAAGAAAGAGAGGAAGGGGGTAGAAGGAGAAGACGATAAGAGCTTTCTGAAGGTGGATCCAGAGTTGGTGGTGACGGTTCTGGGAGACCTGGAGCAGCTGCTCTTCAGCCAAATGCTCGGTAATTTCTGCTTTTTTATCTCTATTTTACATAAAAACACACAGATTCAAGCATGACACCACTTAGGACGGGGTACATTTATGTCGACATGTTAACAACACTTACTTATTGATTTAGTGGACATCGAATAAGATAAACATCCTCCCCTCTCTACACCCAAACCGTTCCCTCCAGGTCTGGCTGTAGCCTCGGCATCAACAGTGAATTTTAAATGAGTTCAGTCTCTATTGCAGCAGAGCGTACTGTCAGCATGTTTTTCACTATACGATGACGAGGTCCCTCGCTCTGTAGGTGCCGAAAATCCCCGTGTTTACATCACTGTAGCAGTCAAAAGCACCTCGTGTATATGTGTGAAATTGATTTATGTTGTATTTATATGTGTGGATGTGTGTCTACTAGCTCTGTGTGCTCCCACGAAGCAGCTGGAGTAAGCAGTTCCAGAGGGCTGACATTGTTTTGTTGTTGATTCATTAGCCAGCACTGGAGCGTTTTGTCCTAGTCTCATTTGACCCACTGCCACAGTGAGCTAGATATATATTAACCTATCAGTTGCCTCCCTCCTTCTCCTCTCAGTGTATCGCTGCCTTGCAGGTTTTCTATCTCTAACTCTACCATCCTGTATTTGAAACTGAAATCACACATGTATGCACGTATGTGTGTGGTAGTTAGAGCCTAAATTGGGCGCTTCATATCAACACCACAGCCTCAGCATCTCCTGGCTCGGGCCGAGAAATCAGCCATTCGTTATTAAATGCCGTGTGAGTGTGGCTCGTGGGGTGTGTGTTTTCACTCGGTAAATAAAACGGCTGCATATTGAGTCAGGCTCCGGTCACAGCGGGCCACATATTTAGCCTTGCACCACTCCCTCACCCCCCCTCCCTCCCTCCCACCTCCCCTCCAGTTCCATTGATCTCCGGGCCACTGACAGATGGTCACTATCTCCCCCCCCCCCATACCCCCACCTCTTCCTCCTGTTACCGGGGGCAACGTGTGGGAGGAGGGAGGGGAATCTAAAGGGGGTGGCATGGCCAGGTAGTTAGCATGCTGCCATTCAAACACGTACCTCACATGAAAACACACTCTCGTACACATCAGGGGGGCGGATGTACCAGGACGCATAAGTTTCAGCTAATGGGGGTGTATTGCGAGAATGACGACTTATTTTGTGACTAATAGGTCAAACCGGGGTCTAAATCTGCACCTAGCATCCATTATTCATTTATACACACACACACACACACACACTCTCTCTCTGTGTTTTTTTGTCCCGTCTCTATCTATTGCTCATTCTCTCTCCATCCCTACCTCTCAGCGGGAGCAGATAGCATCAGAGAGCGAGGAAGATAGGGAGAGAATGGTGTAGTGGGTCGTTACATCAGGCTTGATGCGAGGAAATAATTTTCCGTCCATCATCAAACCTCTCTCCGTCTTCCTCCCGACTCCTCATTTCCTCTTTCTCTTTTCACCTCCCGCAGCACAACCCCAAATCACAGCTTGTGTGACCTTGCCCCAGCAGCCCTATGTGTGTGTGTTTACTCTGCACGGCGTGTGTGTGTGTGGGAAGTGTGTATCTGTGTGTGACCTTGTTCCAGTCCTTGTTGAAATGTTGCTGGCCACACCTATGCCAGGCAGCCAGGTAGGGAGGAGGGAGAGGAGGATGGAAAAAACAAACAGGCAGGAAGAAAGTAGAGGGTAAGACTTGAGATTTATATATAAGGGGACGACTTCATTCACAGAGGGAGATAAATGAGGAGGAGACAGAGAAAGAGTAAAATAATGGTAATAGCCAGTGACCTAAATTTTTACCTGGCATCCCTAGTGACCGAGTGTTGCTTTGGGTCATTACAGTCTACCACAACCTGCCCCAGGTTTATCATCGACACCACAGCAGGTGTGTAGGACGGCTGTGTGTGTACACTCATTCGTGTGTGTGTAAGGGAGAGGTTAATTGTAACTTGCCCTGTAGCTTGCGGCTGTGGGCTCATCTTTTATCGTATCTGCTTCTCCATTTCCGATGGGACGCACAGCTAATTGGTTTCTGCTCCGTGTGCTCTGTCATAGGAAGATAGATTATGGATGTTCAATGGATCATTCCCAGTGATCCACTCCTCCCCTTCCCATACACAGTCCCACTTTCTCCCCATCTGCTTCCCGCATACGTGACAGCGACATGTCATTGTACAGTGTGGTATACCATGGAAAATCAACCTTAACCCAGCCTGTTGTTGTGGAAGCTACATGTTAGCTTTGTTAGCTACAAGGAGTGAAAAATGGGCCTGTGTGTCGAGCATGTTACGTTGTGTGACAGCGAGCAGCATGCACTGTGACACTGTCCTTTTGAGATTAGCCTACAGTAGTAGGCAAAGATAATGGAGGATGTCACTGAGGTCTAATCAGGATGTACAACCAAAGACCATCAGCCGTGCAAGTACAAGAGTGCTTCGCTGATTTTCAAACAGCTTTGTATCATAATAATGTGGGTTGTCTGTGTAAATGAACTGTGGTAAACTATCCTCTATTTAACCGGTGCCTAGATCTCCCTGCTCCCTTTCCGGTGAAACTCTGCCAGATGATGTAAAAGGTGTCATTCATTGGAGTTTCTCTGGCTGTACGCCCACATTTTTGTATTGCACGCCACCCGTGCTGCCACCACGGACACAAAGAGTACATCAAAGTGGATCGAAAGGCAGACCTGCTGCTCTCTCTCAAACTCACACGAAACACCGGCCAAATGTTAAAACTAGGCAATGCTGATCAAATATAGACCAAGAATTGTTACTGCATTGCCTATTTCTCACCTACAATGATCTATAGAAACATATTTTAGTGCCCTGTTTAGCTGTAATAACAAGAATTTGTTAACAGGAAGTGGGCGCCACACTGTTTCCTGCACATTGAAAACAGAGGCTGGAAAAACTGAGCTCAAACACTAAAAACTACACTCTGTTGTTTTAATATAAACCAAGATTTTGTCACTATGTTGCCTATTTCTTGCCTCAAATGTTTTTATAAACACTTTTAAACTTACTGTAACACAACTATAATATGAGATCAGTGTTACCAGCCAGCCAGTTGGCATTGTGTCTCTTAGTTGTAGGTTTTCTACCTCTTTGGCAAAAGCAAATACCAGAGCCTCTTTTCTCTGTTTTCTCTGGTCATATAGCATCAATTTCAAAAGTGCATTTGTTTCAAAAGTATCTTTCTACTGCATAGACAGCCTATGAAAAGACTGTCTTAACAGAGCTGAAATACTTATTTAAATCCGGGTCTGGCCAGTGTTACTTCCTGTTTTTCGGTTAACATTCTTCCTCAATCAGAGAAAAGGGGTGTGGTTGATAGACACACATAATCCACTGCCATGGTTTAAGCCAACAACATGTTAATGAAATACCCTAATTTTAAATCAGTATTTCCGGTCAATTTAAAATTATCCAAAGTAAACTAGCCATAACACAGCCTCCGCTTTGGGGTCCTAATCACACTGTCGGCATTCATTTTGCCAGTACCGGCTAGCAGATGCTCATGCTCCATCTTTAACTGTTGGAAAACATGCCATAGGTTGGATGCGACTCTTGTGCCTAATCTGTGCCAACTTTGGAGTACGTGGTGGCAGGTTGCATCTGAGGTTCCTAAGCAACCACAACCAGCATCGTATCATAGCCTACTTTCCAGAAATCCCAAGTGCAGAGTTGATCTTCTTCCAGCCGTTGTTTTTTAAGAGTGTGCTAAGCCTATTTAGGCCTATTGTATATGGGACAGATGTAAAGCTCTGGGTAGTCCTGAACTTCTCCATATTTATCATGAAATTTTATTTACAGAAGACAGGAAAGATATGTGATGGCTGTGATTGATTGTTCCTCGTCATGTGGTATGCAGTGTGTTCCATGATTTAAACTTTATTTATCTCTGAAAAACAGGCGCTCAGAAACGCTTGTGTTGCAACAGTGATGCCCCCTCTTTTTCGCATGTATCCCAGGCATCTACATTGAAAATAATGGACTTGAGGGCACAGAAAACGCTGCATGTGTCACCGCCCTTATACCCTACATAGCTTACTGTATTCTATAGATGTTAACAAACCTGGTGAAAAAGTTTCACAGCACTGTGCTGGGTTCAAAAACTGAAGGAATAATCCCACACAATTCCAAAAAGAAAGCTCACTATCTTGTTTTGCCTGCGACTCACACAACTGTACGCCATATCTGTATGTATCTCCAGTAAAAAGATTCAATCCACAGCACATCTGCTCAGCGAATGGCCCACATTCATTTTATCTCCAGTGTGGCTAAAGTACAAAATGAGATGACAAGCTAGCTCACAACAATGTGTATTGGTTTTACTCAGGCGCAAAGGGGCATGACAACTCACCTGCACGAGCTTGGAGGATTATGTATAACCTGCAGCTTCTACTATAGTCATACAGTACTTCATCTTTCCCTTTTAGCAACAATCATCTTTTTTTTAACCTAAAGCACAAAATTATTTGTCAAAAAATATTTGCCGAACTTTGTATCTAATGAACACTGTCAGGAAATTACTCTGAAAAATATGAAATATCATAAAAGTGCGAAAATAAACCGCAGTGAGGCTTTAAAAAGGATAACATCCCTCCCCCGACACACACACACACACACACACACACACACAATGAAGAAAAGAACAAAAAATAACAATCCAGGGTATCTCAAGGTTAGGCCTATATGTTTATCTTGCGAGGTGATTTAGGATTAGTTTCAGTATAATCCGTTTTTCTTTAATCGGACATACATGTTGTACCACAGAGAGATGAAGAGCTTTTCTTTAATTGGATTCAGAGAATTACTTGACTTGTGTGTCCACAGCAGCTCTCTTCTCCCAAACGCAGCACGCTTTATAAGATATCTCGTTAACGGTATTAGCATCAAGGTTAGACATAGACGCCGGAATGATAAACTCTGTAAAATTCTGCCAATAAAACGAGCCGACCCGAACAGCACCTTGTAAAGCGTATACTGCCAGAGTAATCTAAAGCACTGAACCTCAGATGTGTGCCACTAATGACACCTCCCGGTCCCATCCAGCACCCATAATGAGGTGTATGCGAGAGGGTAAGCTCCCTAAAGCAGTGGCCTCTCCCAGCATGGGGCAGGCTCGGTTTAGAGAGGATCCAGTCTAAAGACACCAGCAAGCACCCAGATTAGACCGTGCATAAAGATAATGAGAAGATTCAGCCCCCACTCCACTAATCACAGATCTATCACCCAGGAAAAGGCCAGCTACCAAAGCTAAAATGAATTACAGATTAAAACCCAAAGGACATCTGCTTGGATGGAGATTTAGATATTTGGGGGAATTTTCAGATAGAGAATGTAGATTTAGGTTAGAAGATTGGAGGTGTTGTGCGGTTTTGGTGTTGGCTGAGCCCGTTGTAGGAATTGGGGGACTGTATCACTTCCATGTGACCGTGAAGGCTCGGCAGAAGAGAACTAAATAACACCCAGTGACACATGAATGCTCATAAAAGTAGCCTTGACTACCACCAACGTGCTTATTATTTTAGTGTGACATTGTATTGTGTGTGTGGGCATGTTTGTGTGGTTGATGGCTACTCGTGGGAGACGATGCGTCCTCGTCAGCTGTCTGCGGAACAATAAACCCTACAGAGAAATCGACAAAGCCTAAAAAAAAGGAGACACACACACAAACGCACACAGAGGCAAACACACACACAATCCTGTTCAAGAGAACTTAACAGCGCTGCAGGAAATAACAACAAAGCAGCTGCAGCTTTAACTGTCCAAAGCTCACACACACACACACACACACACACACACACATTCAATGTGTGCCACATTCAGTCACTGATATCCTCTCCTGTCTATACTCTGCCTGTATTCATCCGTTTGGCAGTGACAGGGTATTTTTCATCCTCGGTCCCTCCATTGTGATCGCAGTGCTGAGTCTCTAATGTGATGCGGGTGCGGCCGGAGCGGCTGATTCCACCCCGGGCTTCGCTGACTGAAGGATTCAGGGCAGTCGTCCTCCCCGTCGAGGAGGCGGTGACAAGCCAAATAAATGCAAACGCCCAAGGAAAGTGAGGAATAAAGCATCCCTCCGATTCTCTCTCCCTCCCCTCCTCTTCCTCCCTTTCAACTCTGATGTGAGTTGACGGGTAGCAGTGTTCTGTCACCAGTCAGACAGCAGAGAGGATATTTCTGGTACAAGTGTTTCAGGAGGAGGACAGAGGACATCTTTTTAGTGTGACAGGGATTTTGTCACTGGGAGTATTCATAGACAGAAGAATTTTTCATTGTTGTGTGTGTTCGCCTGTCACAATAACGACTTTCGTTGGACGATATATTGTCCTACAAATTATTGCGATAAATGATGTTATTGCCATTTTGAGACCATTTTATACCACTGATATAATGATAACGTGTAATAAATAACGTACTGTGAGCAGCTCATTGTTGCGAAATAAACCCTGACAGGGTGACGCAGGAACCCGCCGGAAAGGGGGAGGTCTTGAATCATCCTGAAGGGTTTTATTACGTAACGGTGTTTCCACAATTTTTCCCTATGATTAACGCTGCTATTGCTGGAAATCCCCGCATACACAATTAACTCACCATCTCTACTTTGGGCAGCCAGAATCGGGGACTAGCAAGGGTTATATAGCATACAACCACAGATAAGAGTGCTCCGATCCATCGTCCACTGATTGTTATCGGCGGATGTTTGTTCTAAGTAGTCTGAAGGCTGATCGTATGTCAAAAAACACATGACACCATTTCTCTGAAGTAGCGTCACTGGTCTGGCAGTTCTGACAAACTGAAGCTCACACTGAACAGTCACTGTCTGTTACACTCATAGTTTACCTCGAAACCTTTTTGTCATTTTGTCTCTGTGACTAGAAACGCAGTGTTGATCAGGGGAAACCGGGGGCAGTTGTAACAGTTTTTGGTTTCGATGTCATTACTCAAAAACCTCTTGAATGTTTTATGTAGGTAACTTCTAACTGTGTTCTACTTGTTAATAGTCATCAGTTGTTTTTACAAGCAATGTTAGAGTCACAATATTGATTAAAACACTTGATGTCAAATGTTACATCCGCCCCCGAGTGCAGGAGTGATTGTAACAGCATATTGTGTTTGGGAAACATTTTATTAAATGTAATTTGACGTCCATAATTGTGTACAGTGTGTGTCAAAAGCCCTTCCAGTGTCAGTGTAGACACGCCAAGTATCTTCCAGCTTTGCAAAATAAAACGCACTTCAGCACCACTGCTGGAAAATATCCTAGGGTAAACACTGCGCAATAGTGTCCTGCTCACTGTACATAATTGTGCCTATTACATGGCTACTAATGAAAAAAAATCAATATTTGACGCAAAATTTTGAATTAAAAACAAATTTATTGATCTAAAATTGTTTAAGTGCTTCCGCTAAACGTCAGAACTGCATCCATCACAACGTTCTCCAGAGGGAAAAGACTCTAGAAGGCTGTAACTGACCAATCAGGATTGATTATTTAACAAAACTGAGTGTAAAAACAGCATAATAATGCAAATAAAGCCCTTCAAAGAAAAAACCTTTCAGACATTGGAATTTAAATGTAAAATAAATAAATAAATTTTCCTAAATAAATAAACCAAATAAAGTACAGCCACACAACTAAAACAATAAATAAAATGGACTCGCGGGCTCCGCTTATCAAAAATTGTACTTTAATGAATAATAAACATTTGGCACAACAGCTGAGAGCGTCATTCAGTCATCGACACGCAATATACTGCAAATCCGGCTCTCAATGTTCCTCGAAGTAACAATATATTAGTGCTATAAGCTGAATGTAAGTAGTGTGTGTGTGTGTGTGTGTGTGTTTACAATGCCTTGTGGTCAGTCTCTAAGGACTTAATGCAGGAGCCATTGCATTAGTGTTGTCTGCTTCCTGACATCCTCCTCCTAAATCATATTAGTACTCTCTGTGTTTTTGTTTCATCAGCTCTTACGTAACACACACACACACACACACACACACACACACACACACACACACAATTTATCAAAAACAACAAGCAAGTTATTATTCTGTTAGGATTATATAATTTATAACACACACTGTTTTGTTGTAGCCAGCAGTGTAACAGTAGCACGAGTGTATTTGTTAACGTTGGTATTGATGTTTGAAAGATTTAAGTGCTTATTGATGTCACTGGAGCTCTCACACTTAAACTCAACTTACCTACAATTAGTGTCATGGGGAAATTACCCTTAAATTGCTACCAGGTAAAACACTGGTGCAAGTGCTGAGCTTTAATATAATGATGGAATAAACAAGACTGATAAAGAAAAAAGACATGTATTTTTTTTATTTACCATTACATTTAGGAGAATGTAGGTATTTCAGTCCCACTATTGTTCTTTTTTTTTTTTATCTTTTGTTGATGTATTTTCTTTCTAATCTTACCAAAAACAGAGACACAAGATGAGTTATGTGGGTCGCCTTGTGATGAGGAATGCTTAGTATTCATCTATTTCTGTTCTATTTGTGTTTTCCTCTCATGTAACGTCTCAGATAAAAGTCCCCTTTGTTACTGACGTAGCCCTCTGCATGATTTAGCCGCTATAAGGACACAGGATTAGTCGCACACACATGCATCCGACCGAGTCTTGTGACAGTGCTGTGGTGAGCTTACTACAGTGGCAGTGCTGGTGGTCAGTGGTGAAGGCCGAAACTCATCCAACAAGGAGAGGCAAACAGGGACGTTACTTGGGGTCACCTCCTCAGGTCCTGTTTGTTTATCTATAAATATACTTCAGGGTTGATCACAAGCCATCATTATTTAGTGGTTACATGTGACACATTTGAACACTTACTGCCACACCGAACTCCGTTCTCAAATTTAACACTTCAAATATTCTTTATATATTTAGTTAGCCTGCTTTTTTGAATATTTATCACTTTCTGGATCCACTGCATAGCGCTTATTTAAAAAGATAATATGTCACTTTTACAGCTGGTTCGCCTGTCGCACCTGTTACTTCCTTCTTCCAAAACGGTGGTGAAAACACCAGGAGCAAATGCCAGACGTTGAGTTTCCATTAAAACAAAATCATGACTGGTGTGTTAAAGCTGAGCCAAATTAATTGGAGCACACATGGCCAAATTTACTACTTGCTGACAAGCATTACAGCATTTAACAGGCAATATTTTAAACTGAGCCTGGCACGTTGCTCACTCCAAGGGGAGAGTGGGTAGCAACACAACTTGTAGCTCTAACTGCCTCTCTGTGCACTGTGCTCAGGTGTGCACTATCCCTTTAAGCTAACAGACGCTCTACTGTCCTGCTGTTGTTACAGACATGTGAACTCACCACAGACACTTGTGTCATTCATTTCGCTGCACTGCTGCAGAATGAAAACAGTGGAAACACTTTTTTTTGGGCAGTAAAGGAAGATATTGTTGGCCTGGTGCAGTGTTGAAAATATCTAGGTTATATTAGGTTCTCATTTTCCAGAAAATGTACAGTATCTTCATACATATTCATAGATATCAGAATATCGTGATTGGAAATGACTTTTTTGACCATCCGCCACTGTGGATGGTGGATTCCAAAATCTACCAGCCACTCAATCCATTACCGTAGTTTTTTTTCTTAGGTTTCTTTTTTGCGAGTGAGGAAAGCAAATTTACCAGCCACTTGCATATTTTACCAGCATGTGGTTCACATTTCCGAAATGTGAATATTTTCTGGTTTCTTTAATTTTCTGTGATCATGAACTGAATATCTTTTGCACTGTTAGTCAGACAAAACCGGACATTTGAAGCTGTCACCCTCCACCATTCTCTTATATTATATTGACCGAAAGACTAATCAATCAACCAAGGGATTAAATCGTTTTGTAAACTTTCAGTTGCTACTTGCTCTCTTGCTGTCATCAGTTCAACTGTCTCACCCATCACCTTATTAACAGCGCAGGCACTGCACACAGAGAGCAGACTGTCTGTCTGACATGTGAGAGCAGAGCTGCAGCTGCTCGGTTTAAGCACATCGTAAAATACAGTTCCACAGGAAACAACTCTCTTGAACAAAAATACACCCAAACATTGCCACACATTATGGTCTGCCGAGGCTCGTTGCTGGGTTTATGCAGCATGTGTGTGAATGTGTGGCTGTGTGGCTGTGTGGCTGTGTGTGTGTGTGTGTGTGTGTGTGTGTGTGTGTGTGTGTGTGTGCATCTGTCTGTATTTAGATTGGCTCTGATTTAGATGCAAGTCTTAAAGCGTACACAGGAAGCACAGGAGATACTGCTGAGAGCTCTGGATTTGTGACGTTTCCATCAAACAGTTTTTTCCTCCAGGTGATGGTGATGGTTTTGTGACAGCCTCATCTGCATACCATGTGCGTTCATGTGCGATGTGTGTGTGTTTTAGATCGTGCCTCTTTATCTTTTAACCCTCAAAGCACCTCACACGTGTTTTAATCTTTTCCAGTGCAGCTCGACACAGAGGAATACACACATACACACACTTGTTTCTGTGTTTTGAAGCCTAATCAGCAGGGCTAGAGGTGATGTGTTCCTTTGGTGTTACCTTGGTGAGGTCTCGACCTTCTTTTTCTAAGAAAGTAAACTTCATTCAAGTCACTCAAAGCTTCCTCATCTTCCACTGTAAGCAGATAGCTCTCTGACTTCTAAGCAGATAGGGCTGTGGTTAAGGAGATACGGGGAGTGTGTTTACATGTTGCATGTTCGTGTCTGGGTCAATGTTCAGAGCCAGGTTTTGGGGAAGTGGGGGGGTGGACATCTGGACTGAGAGGATAAGACAGAGAAGTTTGAAGGGTTTAACTTTGCTAAATGCTGGACAGAGGATTTTGAACCTATTAGTAATATTTTCATCTGTCTGTCCACATGTCTGAGTTGTCTGAAACAGTGTGTTGCTCATCCTCTCTGTCTCCGTTATGGAATCCATCTTTAAATGGATTTCAACACAGTCAGCTGCCCCAAACCACCACTGGCTAACTCTCAGCATCTTCTCATGTGAGCATTCTTCGCATTTTAACCAACAACTGTTCGAATTTAGCGCACACAGATGCAGTATTGTGCTCCGACGTGCTCATTCATGTCACATATCGGATTATGATCTTCAAGGGTCTAATATCCTGTTGCGACATCCCGGTGAAACGGATGAAGTTCAGCGCACGGTTGCTTGTGCATATGTGTGTGCAAGTGCATGGATGCACATTTGGGTGCTTAAGCGTGTGTTTGTCCGCTCTGTCCAGATGTGCAGGAATGGCTGTATGTTGTAATGCTTCCTGTTTTGCAAACTGTCTGAGGTCGGCAGATGGCTGAGGAGCTCCTCTGAGTGGAGACAGTGGCCAGAGAGGAGAAAGAGGGAAGATGTATTTTCAAATAAAATACAAAAAACTAGTAGCTTAGCAGGTTCATACATACATTGGGACAGGTGCATATCTGGGTCATCACATCCTCTACCTTTGCCTCAACATGCCCTAAAGAAATATCCTCAGAGTTTGACGTAAAAACCTAAACAATGACAAAAATCACAGGTTATACTAACATCCTGTTTGTGTGATTCTTGTATGTCACTTGTCAGGAATGCCGTGAAAACACTTCGGAAGCTTAAGACTATAGTAAAGACTTACACACGTCGCTGGAGGTACAGACCTTTTACGATGCAGCAGCAGCGGCGCTCGATCACAGACATCTATCATGCCATAAGGGCACTGTAGCCCGAGGTGACACTAACGTATGTGCGCACACGTGGACGCGACAGGGACAAATGAACTCCGGAGGGAAGGAAGGAAAGAATAGAAACAGGAGCCATTACTCAGCCGTACATTCATATTCTGCAAAACTGCACCGAAGATGCACATTCATGTGCGGGCAGATGCACGAACACGCTTTTACAGTCGCAGCACAGAAACATGCTGTCAAAGATGAATGTGATGTTACCACACAAACACATACCTACACAATGGCAGACTACTGTCTTTGGGGAGTTTTATTTTCTCTTTCTAATGGAGAGCAGAGTCAAGTGACCCAAGAGAGGAAACCAAGTGAACAGCAGTTTCACTCTCGTATTTTTCGTTCACTCTGCTAGCCATCAGACTCTCGCATCATAAAACATACTGTCTCTACCTCCTACACTTCAACAGATAAGGCTTCCAATATTCTGTATTTCTCTTACTGTCAACAAATCGCATGAATAATATTGCCTATTGTCTGATAGAGCTTTTTTTAACTGTACCACAGATGTCCATTGTTGTCCAAGGACTATTAAAAACACATAGATGAGTCACACTGTCGCACTGGGTGACATGTTCCTTTATTATGGGTAAACACAGGCACTATGTTTTTTTTTTGTTTTTTTTTTAATCAAACCTACATGCACTGTCCTTCTGTTGAAAATACTCACTCACACACTAAATGTATGTTAAAGAAATACTTCACCCCTCAAATGAACATTTGTGTAACACCCTGTGTTACCTTGAATTTGTGAAGAGATGCCTCAAGTGAACGAAGAATCCAAAAACAGAGAAAATTCCTGATGAATTTAGGTCATCAGTTAGTTTGTTTGTGTCGTTGTGTGACTTTGTTGCTTTGAAAGAGGCAGGTTTTACCAAAGTCATACAGTAACACAAACTACCGATCAAGGCAGTAGTAGACCAGCAGCTCCCGTGTTTAGAGAGGTAAAATTAATGTTTTTGTCAATGGAGTCTGGCTTTGAAGAGGGCATTGATAAATTCCACTTTTAGTTCAGTTTCCCGTCGGAAAGGGCTGTTTGTTTGGAAGGTACTGAGCATACGACTGCATAAATGACACTTGGATTATAGTGCATGAGTTGTGTAAAAGTTTGTAAATTGATATTTAATTAGGAGTGTAATGACCCATCGATCAGGATCGATTTATCGATTAAATGATCAACAATCCAATGCCAAACAGCGACAGGAAGATGAGCAGCCAAGAGAAAGACAATGGGCAATAGCGTTATTTACTTGGGAATAAATGAGTAATGTGGAAATATTTTGGGCTTCAGAGAAAATACAGGACATCAGACAGGGCACATGGTGTATGTAAACAATGCTGTTACGAGATTAAACACGATGTAACATTACCTTCCTGGTCGGGCATCTCATCCTGCTAACTTCTCACTACAGCAACATTAGCTGCTCTGTTACAACAGTGTTATACTGAAAAAACGTACATGCAGGCTGAAATTCAACCTTACTGTTCTGTTGGGAGATACAGTGACTTAAACCAGCAGTGAGTACAAAAAATAATAACGTTACATGTAAATTGTTAAGCTATGAAAAGAGGAAAAAAAGTCCGCTAGCCGCTAGGTTAATATATGCAATGTAAACATGCTAAAGCTAATAATGAGTCTCTATCAAAAGAAAAACTGTTTTGCCCCATTAACTTTTACAGATATTATTGAACTGAATTTGATACTTATTTTAAACAGTGCTGTTGTTTTAATCCATGTTTTATGACTGTTGGGAGAAGTTTGCCTTCAGGGCTTTACATCAGATAGTCCTGAAGTTTTAGGAAAAATGATGGTTTGGGTTGAAATCAAAACATTTCTTCTGTTTTATGTGTGCTAGTGCAGTCAGGTTAAAGTAAACTTTACTGCGCTGTTAGTATTATTTACATTATTTATGTGGTGTTTTTATCTTTTGTGGCCAAAAGCAAAAAAACAAAGGGGTGGCAGCTTCTTCTGTGACAGACTGTGTTGAATGGGCAGATGATATCGTCTTATATCTATCGCAGGCCGCTAAATTACATTGAATCGAAATCGTATTGTGGCAGACATTGTAATATCAGCAAATATTGTATTGTCCAAAGAATCAATATAATATCGTATCATGATGAAATTTTGATATAGATTTGCTGCTGTTAAACATGGACCCCTATGATTTCAATTCATCAAGAATTTTCTATGTTTTTGGATTCTTCGTTCACGAAAAACAACGTTTTCCTCAGAAATTCAATGTAACATGGGGTGAGTAATTGATATGTAAATGGTCATTTTAGGGCGTGAGGTATTCCTTTAATCCTCAGCTGATATTAGTCCTCAGCAAACCCATTTGCGTCTTTATGAGCTATGTTTGCTAAAAACTACAGTGTCCAGATATTTTAGGAGATAATTTAGCTTTTAAAAAGAGAAAATATATCCATGGCTCATTTTCTATCTTTTATCTTCACTAAGAGCAAATGAGTGCTGAGAGCTGCAGACGGGGCGGGGAGTGGGGAAGTAATGAGAGCCAGACTAATGCATCGTTGGTTGTTTTCCTTTTATGGGATTGACATGAGACAATTCCGAGTAATTTTTAATGCATTTCTAGATTTATGTATCCTCAGTTTTCAGCACCATGTGGACATCTAACTAAGCCTCACTGTCTTGACGATTCAGAAACAAACTCCTTAATGTTGCTGCAAATTCAAAAGGCAGGAAGTCTGTTTAATGTGCTTGTGATCTGACAGCACACACAGTAAAAGAGAAAGGCTGTGTTTCTCTTTATTGCCATTGGACATTTATGTTGTCTTGCCATCTTTACTCTTATTGTGATGAAAAAGACCTTTTTCTTTCGTCCTTTACACCTTTAAATTTGTATTTATTTCCCTTGAGTCTGTCTGTCTCTCTGTTTTGTCTGAGAGCAGACCCACATTAGGATGCAGAGGTTGTCCTGCACATGCAGTACACGCACGCACTTACAATAACACTCTCACTCTAACTTGCTGACTCTCATTTCAAAGAGTCTGAGTGGGCCATTATGAAAGGCTCCTCGGCTAGTTTCACAGCCTCTTCAGAGCTGGAGTGTGTGTTCACAAGTGTATCGAGACGAGGCAGGTGGAGGACACCCGTCCCAACAGATACATACACACAGGCACTTCCACACACACACTAACACACACTCTGTTTAAACCAGATCAGTGTAATTCATCTGCACCCCTGGGGAGCTGCCAGGGCTGACAGGGATATTTGCATCCTTAATTCCCCCATCACAACCACTACACCCCTACCCCATGCCAGCTGGGACCACCGGGGCCAGGGCAGAGGCAGAACAGGAAGTCTTCTACGGACTCACACACACATATACACATAGGCACATGCGCAATCAGGCAGACCGTATCTAATCAATTTGACGCCGATGTTAAACAAAGCTCACGTTTAGGATAATTAAAATCGGCCAATTAAAGCCTGCGTGTGTGTGTGCTTGTGGCTGAGTATGTGTCAGGTTTTGTCTGTATTTGCATGTTTAAGGAGTTCTTTGTTCCCACTAAACCTCTTGTATGAACACATTACAAAAAATGCACCATTTGAAAGCTGAAATGTGTCTCTTTAAACTCTGTGCATCACTACCTTTCATGCCAGCAGAGCAAAGTTCTATATATATATATATATATATATATATATATATATATATATATATATATATGTATTGTTACGAAACATTTGCTCTGTGTGCGTGAGTGGCAGAAGGTTGGATCACAATGACTTCATCATCTCTCCACTGAGCTGCCTGTCCCCAGGGCTGCCTAATCAATTGTCCAGTAGGCCATTCTCTTCAGGACAAATCAATCCAGCTTTATAAATCAGAGCTGGTGTGAGTGTTTCTCGGTGTGTTGGTGAGTGTGTGCATGTGAGTAGACACACTGTGCAAGTACATATGTGTGTGTGTATGTGAGCGTGAGTGTTTAGTCTGCAGCTGTTGTTGAGATTGACATCCCTGGCAGCGCATGATTTGCCCTCCTCACTCATTAGAATATGTTGTATATACTGACCCAGTATATAAAAAGGGATTTATTTTGAATGTTTAAGAGTCTCTGTGAGGCTGTTTTAAGGCACAGCTGGGGTTTGAGCTAAATGCTAATGACAGCATGCTAACATGCTCTCACAATGGCACTGCTGTCATGCTAATGTTGTCCACATGTGATGTTTACCATTGCTCACCATCTTAGCTGAACGGGCTAGCTTGCTGTCATTTTCTAATTAACACTAAACAAAAAGTACAGATGAGGCTGATGGGAATGTCATTATGCTGCGTTCAATTTACTTCAGAAGTCAGAGGTAGGAGCTGGGAAAACCAAGAACCAAGATGTTTGTAACAATGCTAATTCTAGCCAGGTTAGCCATTGTTAGCAATACCAGTTGATAACAACCCACTGCACTCTATGTTGTGCATCCAAACACCGTATTAACATGTCTACAGATAGAAGATGGACACAAGTGTGTGCAAGACTGATTAAATGAGACACAACAAATATAAGTGCTATTGCTGATGCAAAGAGCAGCCAACTTTGAGGTTGGGTAGGTTCCTCTGGTTTCTAAGTCAGAAATCTGGTTTCAGGGGGCGTCCCAGTTGAAATATCTGACTAGGAACTCTGAAATTCCCCCCTATGGAGTCTAGATGCTAGTGGTGGTGATGGTGGTGATGAGATGAAGAGGGAGCTGAAGATCTAGATGTGAAGAGGAGTAAAAAGTTCACAGCAGCAACATGAATGGCTGAAGGAGACCACTGGAAAGTTTGATTGGCTAACCAGGACAGGGAACACCCATAGTCAGCAGATTGGTGGAAGTGGTAGGAGTAGGATAGAGAAAGAATTGTGAATGGATATAGCATAAAGAAAGTCTCCCTGATTGAACTTACGCTGAGCTTCGTTAGGAATCACTCTCTGGTTTTATGAATGTCTGTCCCAACCCTCACCTATGGTCATGAGCCATGGGTAGTGACTGAGATTGCGGATACAAGTGGCCGAAATGAGTTTAGAGATAGGCCAAGGAGCTCGGACATCCCAAGGAAGCTTGGAGTAGAGCTGCTGTTCCTTCACGTCGAAAGGGGTCAGTTGAGGTGGTTCGGGCATCTGATCAGGATACCTCCTGGGCGCCTTTCGCTTGAGTTGTTTCAGGCACGTCCCACTGGTAGGAGGCCCTGGGGCAAACTCAGAACACTGGAGGGATTACATATCTCATCTGGCCTGGGAACGCCGTGGGGTCCCCCAGGAGCAGCTGGAAAGCATTGCTGGGGAGAGGGACGTCTGGGGTGTTTTTCTCGGCCTGTTGCCCCCACAACTCGGCCCCGGATAAGCTGATGAAAATGGATGGAAGGATGTACCAGATTTCCCTGGAAAGATTTCCACTAGTTGTCAAGATATTTCACTAAAAGCCAAAAATGTCAATGTGCTAGTGAAACTAGAGGGAATGTATGAATGGATCCAAACATAATTGGGATTCATTGGATCATGAATGTCGTTGAGAAGTAATGGACTGAATTCGTTGACCACAACAGCTCGACCCTGTTTACTTGCTGTCACTTTTGTGTAAAGTTACATCTTGCACATTTTGAAGCAGATTTCTAAATGTGGAAACAGGAAGTCCAGATAAAAATCAGCGATATATAAACTAGAAAATGATGAGCATTAGATATAGTGTATTTTCTTGACAAGAACGACTTTGTAACACACTTTACTTTTATATTTTTGTCATACCCTCTCTTTCACCTTGGTTATAGCAAATCTCTTGCTGTGCTCATCTGGCCAGTTCTAATGGCCTATTGAGCTGAACCTCAGGGGTGAATAGACTGTCCCATATCTTACCACCATAACTCTTTCACCACCATCCCCCCATTGACATCATACGTAAACACCCAGAGTAGCGGAGAGAGCAAAGGTCAAGGTCATGTGATGCAGCTTAGGTGTTTTGATTAGTTTACAGTTTATGTGAGGATACATGTGATGAGATGGGTGTGAGCTTGCAGCTGAGAAGATTTTATGATAGTAGCAACAAAAGCGGCAGCAGAACTCCAGATTAGGCTCTCAGATTGACATGGTTTTATAAAGAAGGTAAACTGAAACATGTTTCCTGAGGATACAGGGTGTCCGTAGCACTAAGTGGTTGAATCACTTTGGTTGTTTTATTGCATCCAATTTTCCAACCCCCAGGGGGAGTTGCCTGTACACACACACACACACACACACACACACACACACACACGCACACACACACAAACATGAAACGGCAGTCTGGCTGAATGGCCCAGCATGAATCCATATAGCCCAATCTGAGCAGATTATAGCAAACTGGAAAGGGGTGAGACAAATGCCAATGTGTCCCCTGGTGAGAAAGGCTTTTGGTTTATTTTGGACGAGGGGCAAAGGGGCACAGTGCAGCGAGCGGGCACTAAGACTGACTGAGGGTGGGTTGGAGAGGAGGGAAAGAGCAGACAGATGGCAGGTGATGTGACTGTGCACTGGCTGGATACTATCGGAGTATGAGACGTGTCTGGTCTTAAAGGTCTCCTCTGTTGTTTTTTCTGTCTGACTGGTATCATATTTAATTTAATTTGCTCCACTGCCATCTGGAAAAACAACTGTGCATACGCTGCCACTATTACCTCTGTCGGGTCTTTTCCTCATCTTCTCCTCATCTCCGCCTGTTAGCCCCAGGAAAAAAGAGTAAACTGGACTAGACCTAATCTAAGTATACCTAATGTGCTTATTAGCAATGTACTAAAAGTGTGCTATTTTCAATGTACAAACAATGAACTTAGTATGTGCAACTATCAATCATGAACATATCGTATCTGTGTAAGTGAAAGGTGTATACAGATTTTATATTATTTTATTTTTATTTAATCTAATTTGTATTTTTGTAATATTTTTTACCCATTTTGGCACTCAATCATTTTTTGCTTTCTTCTATTGCTTCTGACTCTTGAGCTGCTGTAACGTGAATTTCTGTGACGTGGGAATAATTAAGTCTTATTTATTAAAGAAACACTAAAATAAAAGCAAGTGTACTTAACTGGGCTGGAGAGTATATTGATATCATATTGATATTGTGATATGAGACTAGATATCGTAATATAAGCATTGTCTTTTCCTGGTTTTAAAGGCTGCATTACAGTAAAGTGCTCTAAATTCCCTTATCCTATTGGACTGTTGTAGCTTTTCTATTATTTGCCTTTACCCACTTATTACTGATGATTATTTATCAAAAATAAACAACTTTGTGTATGTTTGAAGTTTCTTTAAATTATATTTTAAGTGCTCTTGAAAGTAATTACATATTAAAAGAAATGATAATTAAGATATATTGTCAACACATTTTTTATTTTTAAATTAAAATTTGATTAATTTTTTAAAAATCTGATTATAAAATATTATGATATAAATATATTAACATTTGTCTGAAAACTTAGTTGAGATATATTTAAAGTAGAAAAAAATACATATTTTAAAAGTAAAGTATTCGTAATAAAAGGTGTACTTAATTTAAGTGCATCTTAAGTACACTTTATTGTAATTCAGTGTGTCTTGAGCACTAATGACTTAGCATTAGTACATTAAGAAACATTGTAAGTGCATATGAAATAGCACACTTCCAGCACATTAATCATGTGCTCACGGAAGCAAGTTAGCTATAATTAAATTAGGTATACTTCAGGATACTTTTTTAACTTGGGCCCTCTTGTAGATTTATGCTTCAGCCTTAGATGATTCGATTTTGGTCTCTGGGTTTGGCCACTGAACAGTTATGATTGTCAGTCTGCATATTTTTAATAGCCAGTAGAGGAAACATCATCATTTGTCATCCACTTATAACATAATATGGCATTTTATGTCTAAAAATATCTCTTTGTGTTTATGTGCATGCTCCCCTGCAGACCCGGAGTCCCAAAGGAAGAGGACTGTGCAAAATGTTCTGGACCTTCGACAGAACCTGGAGGAGACCATGACCAGCCTGAGAGGGGTGCAGCTCAGCCACAGGTCAGTCACCACACACACACACACACACACACACACACACACACACACACACACACACACACACACACACACACACACACACAAACAGGACCACATAGTATTGTTTGATAGAGACAAAAAGAAAGGACAAAGAAAACAAACAAGTGAAAAAGAGCAGCAGTTGAGATGGGCAGATTCTTATTGACATTGCTAACAGTGTGCTAGGGTGTGGTGGTTAACTGCCTGTGGGCTCTCAGATCAATATCAGTATTCCTGATAGACCAGTCGCCATTAGTCTGTCATTTTCCGCCTGCTCTGCTCTCTCTCTGCGTTTGTTAATACGGAACTGAAGCAGGATTAGCTCAAAGCCGACTTCAAAGCCGACCCTGCCAATGCACACTCACGAGTCGTATTCATGCACACAACAAGACACGCAATAATGCTGTGATTAAGTGTATGTGAGTGTTCGTGTGTCCTCGCCCTCCCTCCGCTTCCTGTCTTTCATTGACTGATTCAGCGCGCCTTCCAATTTTGTCCTTGAGAGCTTCCCCTCTGTCTGCCTGTCCATGCGTCTCCTGCCATGTATCCTCTCTCCGTCCCTCAGTGGGAGCTCCCTCCATGAAGACCAAATCAGCAGATGGTTCCCCGCTGGAATACATTTCCTTTGCCATTCATACTTTTATGGTACTGTAATAACCTTGAATCACTCCCTGCTGTCCCTAAAGACATTCTGCTTTGAGGCCTCCAGCCTGTCGGCGGAAGTTTCCTGTGCAAACAAGATGTCATATTTCCTGTGAAAAACGAGTGTTTAGAGTGTGAGATTTGCATGAATTAAACAAATGGGTTGGTGAGCAAGTGAACTGTTTTGTCTACACATACTTCTCCTGATATATACTGTGCATAATAAGCAGAAAGCCTGTGAAAATCCATTTCTAACAAGACAGGGAGCATCCTCACTCTCATCCTCTCTCCACGTCTTTCCTGCCAGTTTGATGTTAGTGGTTCAGCGTGTCATTTGAAAATGTCTCCATTGATGGTTTTTGTGGAGATGATTCTGTATCCTGCAGACAAGATTAATTTTAATGTAGCATACTGTCACACAGTTTGAGAGCCAGGAAGTTCTAATACGCTAATGCTCATCATTCTCACCCTAAGCACTGAGCGGTGATGTGCTGCTTTAGCACAGGGGATGCATGATATTATGACGTTAGTGAGGCTGGTATTTGTAGAGAGACTCACACAAACGTGCACCGGAATAAAGCAGCAGGGCGCAGAGGAAAATAAAGGCATGTTTGCTGACAGGAAAATAACATGAATACACATATTACTTATGCATGTGTACAAATATACAACGGAGCACACTGCACTCATACACAGACACCTGGAACCCAACGAGTGCTGTGTTCACATGGAATAGCAGATGGACAACACCCTCTGGATGACATAGGAAAAACAAACAGTGTGACAGAATGGCATGATGATATGATGCGATGGTGATGCCATGTTGCCATACATACATGACTACTGTGGAGCTTGCATGTTCTCCCCATGTCAACGTGGGGTTTCTCCGGGTACTCCGGCTTCCTCCTACAGTCCAAAGACATTCAGGTTAACTGGTGACTCTAAACTGCCCGTAGGTGTGAACGTGAGCGTGAATGGTTGTCTGTCTCTATGTGTCGGCCCTGTGATAGTCTGGTGACCTGTCCAGGGTGTACCCTGCCTCGTGCCGGCTTGACCTTATTTTACTGTCCTGCTCTAGTCCATTTAAATGATATCCGGTTTACCTTCTGCCCAGTTCCATGTGAACGCAGCATAATCCCTTAGCCCGAGGTCCCTCTGAGAGAAGAGGATGCAGGGTGGGGACAGGAGGAAAGATGTCTGGATGGAGGAAGCAGGTCCTTCAAAAAAGAGGAAATGGAATATAGACACTTACTTCCTGTGTGTTTAAACTGTACCTGACCTTTTCAACTCTGTAGGGGAGCTCATTGCTGTGATATTTCTCAAGAAACCCTAAAATGTATGCTCCCTTTCATTCCATAGCTGTGTGGAGGGGAACGTGTGCTACGACAGCGATGAAGCCGCTGCGTTCTCAATTTCCAGCCTGTCAAATCGCTCCTCTCCGTTGTCATGGCGCCAGGGTCAGGCTAGCCCCCGTCTGCAGGCTGGCGAAGCTCCGTCCACAGGTAACACCCAGTCGGACGTCCCGCTCCGGATCAGCCACACGGCTCGTATCCAACTCATCGAGGCGCTGGACGACTCGGACCCGTCCCTTCTGAAGGGGGATTACCTCAGCAACAGCGACCTCAGCAGAAAGAGCCCGATCGAGGATGATGAAGATGATGATGATATTGACGATCTGGGGAATGGGTAAGTTGTGTTATCTTTTATTTGAAAATGATTTGTTTTTACACCTGCTTCATTAACCTGAGTAGCGTAAAGAATATTTAATGACCTCATGGTGCTGCAGCCTGCCGGAACTAGGACACTTGTGTCTCATTAATGATCTTAGCGTTGCTTGTGAGGTGAATCCTTCCACCTGCCAACTGTTACAACCCCACAGCTGCAGTCAGGCCTGTTTCTAGTGGTTTACCAGCACAACAAAGCCTTGATCAGCTCCTCTGTAATGCATCACAAGCCCCCCTCACAGTGTCTGCCTTGACACTGGCAGCTGTAGCCCCCCTGGTGCAGCTGGCTCTGCCATAGTCAGAGAACAGCCCTCTGGCAGAGTCAGGGAATGATGTCACAATCATCGAGCCCCCTTGCAGAGATCATCCTGTCAAATTCAGCTGCGAGCCCGCTGGCTGTGCCAACAGGCTTCCATGTGGAGGACCCCTCGCAGCGTTGGCTCACCGGAGCCCCCTGGCAGAGCTAGAATGCAGATGTCTTTGAAAAAATGCTAGCTCTTCCTGCCGAGCCAATGTGGAATCAGTCAGAGCTGTCGAGTGCAGAATGAGCTTTGCTTAAAACCAGCCATCGATTCCTTGGATCAAAAGGTTTCATGTTGAGATCACTTTGGAAAACAATGTGAGCTATTTTAGCTTCGGCATGTTTGTTGTGTTGTGTAGTGGTTGTTACCCAGGTGGTGGAAGTCTTTGAAACGTCATAGTCTCCTATAATTGGAACATCTTCTAATGTATTGTTTTTGACATCACACATACACACCTGTCTGTTCAGTTCACACACACACAAAGCTGGCTGTCTCCACGAGGCGAAGACTGAGCAGTTTGAAGGAAAAGAGTCTCTAACCTTCATTTGTCGTCTGCTGTAAAATGGACTACAGAGGAATATCCCAGTCATGTTAATGTGAAAGTGTTTGGGTGTCTGTCTGGGCGTTATTGATTGTGTAATGTGCCTTTGTGAACACTGATTTTCTTTGACTCGTGAATCAGACGGACAGGTCATAGCACGCTGACAGAGTTTCCGTCAATCTGTCTCACTAAGACAACACATCACCTTGTGACTTGATGACCAATGGAGAAGAATTACGTTAACTGATTTTCACATGAATTCACAGAGTCTGTTGAAGAATGACTTCAGCTGTGTTCCTTGTGCTTCCTTGGTTAGTCTTGGAGAACTTGCGTGAGGAGATATGACACAAAAAATTTGACTCAGTTGCACACAGCTTCATGTTTCACTGACCAACTCTAAGTACAGCGAAGAAAAACACATTATCTCACTGTAAACTAGGATTCTGGGAGAGTCTGTGTGTCTATGTGTGTGTGTGTGTGTGTGTGTGTGTGTGTGTGTGTGTGTGTGTGTGTGTGTGTGTAAAGCTGGCTAGCTTGTCCAACCAAACTAAGAAAAATTCCTCTACTTCTGGCCACAGCTTGACGTCTCCATGGTAACCACAAAAATGCACCCCTAGTCACCAGGAAATCAATTGCAACACAGTTCAGGTCCCTGTAGTGTTATTGTGTATCTGGTCATGGCCCTCAATTAGTTGTTATACAGGTTTATGCTGAGCTTTGTGTGAGGAGGCAAAACAAAAGGCAACATTTGTTGGCAGCCAAAGGAGAAAGACTGAGAAAGATTGATGATAGACAAAAACAATAAACTTACAAACAAAGGAAAAAAGCAAATGCAGCTGTGCTCATGTGTTTGTCTCTTTCTGCTACAGAGCAAATTGTAAGCTATATAATTAAAGGGACAGTTCACCCCAAATCCCTCTTACCTCTAGTGCCATTTATCAGTCGATTGTTTTTGTGTGAGTTTTTGAGTGTTTGAGATATCAGCTGTAGAGATGTCTGCCTTCTCTCCAGTATAATGAAACTAGATGGCACTCAGCTTGTGGTGCTCAAAGCCGCAATAAAATACATTTGTAAAACTCAACACAACATCTCTTTTCAGAAACCATGACCTTGTTACTCAAGATAATCCACAGACCTTGTTGTGAGCAGTTTCATGTAGGAACGGTTTTCTTTCCACTGAACTACATCCGCCAACTGTATCATCGCAGAGGAGGAAGCATGCATCTACTCATGAGTAACCAGGTCATGTTTTCTGGAAAGATACATTGCTGTTTGGCGTTTGGATGCAGTGTTTCAAATGTTCTTTTTGGCACTTTGAGCAACACAGAAATCATGACCCAGTTACTCAAGATCATCCACAGACTTTGTTGTGAGCAGATTTATATAGGGACTGTTTTCTCTCTACAGAACTACACCTGCGAAATGTATCACCACGTAGAAGGAAAAGTGCATCTACTCATGGACGAGAGGCTTGGGTTTGTGACAGCCCCAGATATAAACATTAAAGAAGTCCTCCTCAGCTGAGTTGTAACTTTAGCTAGCCCAGTAAGGCTAGGTGAGCTAGCAGTAGATGCACACTTCCTTCTGCTTCTTTATGTCAAACTGCTCACAACAAGGTCTGTGGATTATCTTGAGTAACTGGGTCATGTTTTCTGGAAAGAGACATTGCTGTCCAGTTTTTCAAATGTATTTTATTGCCGCTTTGAGCACCACAAGCTGAGTGCCATCTAGTTCCATTATATTTAAGAGAAGGCAGACATCTCTACGGCTAATATCTCCAACACTCTGCACCTCACATCAAAATTATCTAGACTGATACATAGCACTACAATTACTAGGGAAAATATGTGTTTTTGATTTTGTAGTGAACTGTCCCTTTAAGATATTGAAACAACTGTATCATGATGTCCTTATAACCTTTAAAGATGCATTAGATTATGGTTCAAGTAACAGGGAATATTGTGTGCAGTGTAATCCAAAACAATATTCCGTTAAAGAATCCTTCCCTTGTTTTAAAGAGAAGTTGATTATAAGGCTGCAACAAACACTTAATCTCAGCATCAACTAATCTGTTGAATATTTATCCAATAAAACTAATTGTTTATTCTACTAAAATGCCCAAAGATAGTGAAATATGCCCCTCACAAATTCCCTGAGCCTAGAGCGACGTCTTATGACACTGTCAGCATTCATTGAATCATTTACATGGTGATTTTGAGGCTGTGGTCTGGTGCCTGCTGCAGCTCCAACCCAATTATCTTTACCACTAGAGGGCAGGCTATGGCTGCTGTTCCCTTTCTCCCTGCTGCTCTCCACCCAGTCAACATGAAGTACCCCCATGCCGGATTACTCTCCCTTATCTCATAATTTATTACACACACTCATTCATTATACATAAAGGCACTGCCCCTGTCAAACAGAGGTCACCCTACATTACCATATCTCATCCCAGCATATATAATACATAGGATTCCCCCACATAAATAATGCATCACAAACACACACATGGTCTTTGTTTGGGTTGTGTCGTCCTCGTCTCTTTGTTCTGTTAAACTGTGAGGAGACAGAGTCTTGAAATATTGCAGTTTGGCCATAAACATATTGATGAGCAGGCTTTGACTCACTAAGGGTCTCATGGTGACTCACTTGAGTTATACTGTATAGGCATGACTCACATTCCCATACAAAGGTAAGTTACCGTGACTGTGCTGTGACCTGCCTGACACACAGATTCTATACTCTGTTTCTCACACACATACACACACACACTGAGTCAGGACCCCTGAAGTCAGTTATCCGTTTCCTGTTCTTTGCTAGCCCGGGCCTCTTCTTGTCTGAAGAGTACCGCTTACATCTGGAACCAGACCCCTCCCAGTGTCCCCCCACATTCTCACTCACACACATGTCATTCTCACCAGGAAACAGCGTGAAGTGGTCAGTCCCCTGAGTGTGTTAACAGTAATGAGTGGTCCAATATAGGTAGATTTGGAAACAATGACTACATTTGCATGCACAAAATATTCCAGTGTTTGCCCTTATTCCGAAAAAGTTTACGTGGCTATTGAAAATGAGCCGTGCATACTCTGTTTAAAGAGCCCTAACTTCACTTAAATCAAGTCATTTAGATTTTTTTCAAAGTTTTCCACGGTGGACTTGCTCAACTGTACGAACACAGCCTCCCTCTTTCATTCCTTCAGCCACCCTCTTGAAAAGGTCAGTGTTGCGATATTTGCGCATATCCAAAAACCTGCTGATGTCCAAGTCTTTCATAAGACTTTAAGTAGGTGTGTTTCTTCTTCTTTTGGACATGCATCTCTACTCCTCAGCCTTGATGGCTAGTTGGTTTGTGTACAAAACATTCATGACAACAGAGCCGAGCTGGTTCGAACCCAGGGTAGGGAGTTTGCATGTTCTCCCCGTGTCAGCGTGTGTTTTCTCTGGGTACTCCGGCTTCCTCCCACAGTCCAAAGACATGCAGCTTAATTGGTGACTCTAAATTGCCCGTAGGTGTGAATGTGAGTGTGAATAGTTGTCTGTCTCTATGTGTCAGCCCTGTGATAGTCTGGCGACCTGTCCAGGGTGTACCCTGCCTCTCACCCAAGGTCAGCTGGGATAGGCTCCAGCCCCCGTACGTATTAGCAGACTGTTGCCTCCAAAGATCCTCTAGCAGAGCATCAGAAAATAAATTCCCCTTCAAGACACTTTAGTTCCATTATCCATCTTGTCATTATCCCACCTGTTTATGTTGACAAATCCAAATTCTTTCACGTTTGTTTCCGGGATGAAGTGGTTTGTTTACCTTTATTATAAACTGGTAGGAACTGCACCTCGTCTGCATCACAGCCTGTGACTGACACGAAGAAGTAGGTACCATTTTCATAATAGAGACAAATGAGCAGTCCACTGTCTGGAGAAAATATAACACCACAAATCACAACAGAGCAAATGCTGTGCTTTGTCATTTGCTTGTTTCTCTTGAGATCAACACTTATTAGTCTTTGTAGTGCTGTTGAGTGTGTGAAAGAACACAGGGAGGAATTTAGTAGTGCCTTGAAGATATTGTGGTCAAAGAATAGGAGGATAATGGCTCTATGAGTGCGTGTGATTTCATGCAAAGCTGCACAAAGTATTAAGTCTACATACAGTACGCATCAGAGCCTCATCTGGCTTTGATAGTGGTATTGATTGCCATTGTTGTCGTTTGAGTGGTGATAATGGGCTCAACATGCACACACACACACACACACACGTGCAGATGATTGGATGAGTGTGTGTCATTTTCTGCCCTGCTGGGCGCAGACGTTTTTGTTTCTGGATGGAAGAGCTCCCATCCTCAGCGACCTCCCATTAGTATACACGCAGTCTCCATGGTTACGCTGCGAGACAAGCTGGTTCACTGCACTAAACGTCTGAATTATGAAAACATTTGTTTGGAGCAGGATAAACACACACACACAGACACGCACTAAGCTCCCTGAAGCTTCCTGGTTTAAGTGTTTTGGTTTATCACTGTCTGCTTTCTAGAAAAGCAGAAGTGAGCTGGTTGCCCTTAGTGTCACTCCAGCACAGTACAGGGAACTGAAACAGAAAGAGGAACACTTTAACAGAGAAGTAAACTGTTCTGAACACAAGAGACGCCTGAAATAAGCTTTGATGTCTTCAGTCGTAACTTAACCTCATGCATGCCTCTAAGCGTTTGCTGCTGTTCAAACACTGGAGGTCATTATCCAGCCCTTAACTGATGGCTACCTGACTGTATCGATGGTTAAACACTTCTAATTAGGTGTAACTCCTGGACCTTGTCATTGCCTCTAAACCCTTGACTCCACTGAGACAGGGTAGCCACTGACCACCACACTCCTGTGTGTGTATGTGTGTGTGGGTGTGGAAAGGGCTGGGTTGTTTCTGTCAGGTCAGGCTCGATCAATCCTGCTGTACTCTAACCCCATCTACTGGCCAAAAACTAGAACACCTCACACACACACACACACACACACACACACACACACACACACACACACACACACACACATATGCACACACAGACCCTAATGCAGCCTGACACATCAGATTAATGAATTCCTTTTCCCACATCTGGATCTGATTTACGTTACAGGTGATGGATCCGCTTTCTGACTTCCTCACTCACTCTCACTTTCTCTCTCCCTCACACACACACACACGCGACCTCTTGATGTGATCCTCAGCAGACACACCCCGGGCTTCCCTCTTGCTAAGAGCCAGATCTTTACACTGTGACTCATGCAGCGGTCCAGTTACAGACCCCCTCCCAAAGCACACACGCATGTCACACGCACAGCACTTTCCCCCGACCTAGTCGCAGTCTTGTGAGTGGGCTGAGATCAGAATGGGCTCATGTGAGAAATAGTGGGGGAGACTGCAATTTGAACTGTGAGATACAGTTGAAAGACACATATATAATCCCTAAAATCTGACGCACAGGAGATTAAATGCTTTTTATTTGCACCTCTAATGAGTTAAAGACAGTGAAATTTGTCTTCTTACAAAAGGATATGACTCTGGGGGGATTTTTAAGACACATTTTAGGATTTTGAAACATAAAACTGTGGTGAAATGGTGACATTTCAGGTCATTTTAACTTCTGTTTACACCGCAGCTTCAAATACGGGAATATCTGCTCTAAATATCTGATCACAACTGAAAACTTTGACTGCTTATGCTTTGCTTTTGCGTTAAATATCTCCAAAATGCATATAAAAAGTACTGTTGGTAACTTAACCTCTCTTCTAAGTCACTTTTACCCTCGTCGTTTAGTCTTAGGACTTGTCATTAAAAGACTGTACCAGTAATTTTGCATGTTAGGTCCATTTACTGCTAACCTTGCAGTGAGTGGTTTCATGCCATTTCCATATGATACGTCAATATTTTGCTAAAATTGCTCAACTGATATCACAAAAGTTAAGATTAAAATTCTTGCTTCAATATTTCCCCCTCTCTCATCGTGTCTTTCTCTGTCTCTCCGACATTGTGTGTCAGAGACAGTTGGATTCTCATGAAAAGTTGATGAGAGGCAGAGTGAGGTGGGGCTCAGGGGGGTGATGGGGCGTGTGTTGTTCTTGTCATCCACTACCTGCTCCTCTCTGGGCCTCTCTGGCTCTGCACGGCGCTCCTGTGGCTCTATCTGCGCAGTGCAGCGTGTAATCGATTACTTTTCCTGTCATTACGGGGGGAACTTGACTGAGTGGAGGAGTGCGCTCTTTCTTTGTTCCACCACGTGTGGGCAAAGCACTCGAGAGAACACCCATGGAGAACACACACACACACACACACACACACACTCACAGCATTTTTTAATTAATAAAAGCCACTCAGCATGATGATCACATGTCTGAACAGTCATATGGAGATTACGTAGACATTCCGTATTGTGGTCTACGTGCAGTTTGAGAGGCTTCTCTGTTTCATTTTGAGTTAACAAAACGTGAGAGCCATACTTACACTGTAGGATAATTACATTTAGTTCATGTCTGGAGGCTGAATTTGTATTTAAATATTTTGATTATCTGCCTGGCTGTTTTCAGCCTAGTCACCAGAATAAAATGTTGGCATTGTATGTCTTTGCAAACCATGGATATGTTACAGTTTTACATTTCATATGCATGACGGAGTTCGGATTATGTATCAGCTGAGATTCTCACCAGGAGTAGGAGGGGACGGTCGATGATGTGACACCAAGGCAAGATGGCTGCAGAGCAGCAAACTACTGTTTGAGACCAACAAAAGGGAATGGTTTTTTCACAACAGTTTGGGGCATATCCAGTTGTTTTTGTAGGGGCAAAAGGGGGTGTTTTTAAACGAGAGATCGGGACATGTTCAGCTGTGTTTGTAGCAACCAAAGCGGGTATTTTTTGACAACAGGTTGGGACATGTTCAGCCGTTTTTGTAGTTACAAAAGTGGTTATCATTGAATGAGAGTTCAAGACATGTCCAGCCATTTTTGTAGCGACAGAAGCAGCTGGTTTTTACCCACAATTTGGAACATGTCCAGCCGTTTCTGTAGCTACAAAAGCGGTTATTATTTAGTGAGAGTTCGAGACAAGTCTGGTGTTTTTTTGACAACTGTTCATGGCATGTCCAACTATTTCTGTAGCAACAGAAGCGGGTGTTTTTCAAGAACAGTGTGGGCCATGTCCAATTGTTGTCGTAGCTACAAAAGTGGTTATTATTTGATGAGCATCAGAGACATGTCCAGCCGAGATTGTAGTGACAGAAGCAGGTATTTTCTAATGACAGTTTAGGACATGTCCAGCTGAGATTGTAGTGACAAAAGTGTTTTTTTTTTTGTTTGCTTGTTTTCGTTTTTGTTGTTGTTTAGCTACAAAAGGCAGTATTTTTTTTTAACGAGGGTACAGGACATATCCAGCCATTTTTGTAGTGGCAAAAGGGGGTGTTTTTTTGGGTGTGTAGCTTTGGGTGTGTAGCTTTTTTTTGTTTTGTTTGTTTTTTAAATGAGTTTGAGTAATGTCCAGCCATTTTTTTAAGCAACAAAAGTGGGTGTTTTTAACCATGGTTTGGAACACAGCTGTGTTTGTAGCGACAAAAGTAGGTATCTTTCAACAAGAGTTCAGGACATGTTTTAACCTTTTTTGCAGCAACAAAAGTGGATGGTTTTTAGCGAGAGTTCGAGACATGTTCAGCTGTTTTTGTAGGGACAGAAGCAAGTGTTTTTTAACGACAGATTGGGACATGTCCAGATGTTTTTGTAGCTACAAAAGCAGTTATTATTTAACAAGGGTTCAGGACATATCCAGCCATTTTTGAAGTGGCAAAAGGGGGTGTTTTCTTATGAGAGTTTAAGACATGTCCAGCCATTTTTGTAGCAACAGAAGTGAGTGTTTTAACAACAGTTTGGGACATGTCCAGCTGTGTTTGTAGCGACAGGTATTTTTTAAAGAGAGTTCAGGACATGTTCAACCATTTTTGTTGCAACAAAAGTGGATGATTTTTCACAACAGTTCGGGACAGGTTTAGCCGTGTTCATAGCAAAACAAAAAAGGGTATTTTATGCCTAAATATGATGTTTTTCTAGCCGTAACCAAGTGATTTTGATGATTTTTCTGCCTAAACCTAACCACAGCACTGTCACCACCTAAATTTGAAAATTAAAAAACGTACATTTTTCAACATATCTGCTACATATGAAAAGTGCAACTGTAACAAAGCTGTGGTTTGCAAAAACATACAATGCCAACATTTATTCTGGTGATTGAGTCTGTGTTTTTCTCAGAGATGATGTAATCAGCTCCAGCTGTAACAGCAGGACAACACTGCTGACAAACAATAATGGCATTAATCTGTTTGTGTGCTAAAGTGACACAAATACACACACACGCGCACGTACTCATACACACATATAGAGGCATACACACAAACACATTAAAAGATTTAACAGGGAGTAACATATGGGGCTACAGGGGGATTTGCAGTCCTAGAAAACCCCCTGACGCCTCCTTTTTCAGTGAGAACAATGTACTTATGTACCCTTTTTTTTAATTCTCCTGTGTTTGCTCAGGCTGTTTGAGCCATATGGTTTCATTATTAACCTTCTTAATTCACTGTCGTTACACTACATAGTTTACTTTTAGTTCAGACAAACAAGGCACAAAAAGGGAATGAGACTTTCTTGTCCTTGTGAGTCCATCAGTGGCGACTTTCACTGTTGCTTAAGAAAATATTTGCTGTACTTCTTTTCGTCACTCTCTTTTTCTGCCTGTGTCTCCCTCTGTCTGTCCACACACACACACACACACACACACACACACACACACACACACACACACACACTAGTGTTAATGTCCAAGTTTACAGTCAATTGTAAGAGGAATGCCTCCCGTCACTCTGCGTGGATATGTTTAGTTTGACTACAGGCCATTTCATTATTGTGAAACATACTGGCGTTGAGCAACAAACACATGTTCTGGATCGGAGTTTGGAAACTACACTTACATCCCTCTGACCAGTTTTCCCACATTCTGCCTTGGAATGAAAGAGACGGTTGGGAAACTTGAGAAAAATCATTTTTTTCTCTGCTTCCTTGCTGTCTTTTCCTTGAACTTCTACAGCATATATCTCCTGTTCCCAGTGTGCTCTCTCTGTTGAAGGTCACGTCAATCAACTTCATCCATCCAAACACCAAAACCGCTGCCACGTGAGGGTGAGAGGGGGGATAGATTCTTAATATCTGAATAATAATCTGAATTTAAAACCCAGTTCTCAACATATGATTGCCTGTAACAAAGACCTGACTGTACGTTTCCTTACAACTGAACCAACTGGATAGTGACACATAGTAACCTTTTTGTGTATTTTAATTATGGATTATTACAAATATGAAAAATGTTGATGCATCCAGATGCATTGATAATTATTTTACAGTTGCCCCCTGAATCGGAATCAAATCATGAGGTGCTCAGAGATTCCCACCCCTAATGTCACGGCTACTGTTGCCTAGACGCCCAACCCACTGAAGCCTGGTAAGTCTGTATGGAGACGCTACGGCATAATCCCCGCTAATCTCTGGCTTCCTCTTATGGCAGGGTTGGAAAAGAATAAGAGAACTCAGGGACATGGTCTGCAAAGGGAAGGGGGTTTGGAGGGGGCTTATATTGGCCGTATGTGTGTGTGTGCATGTGGAGGACCCCCACGTAGTTCAGAGGGATGTGTTACCATGTCAACAATATGAGCGTGCAAAGGAAATAAACGGAGTGTGTGTGTGAGTGTGTGAGTGGACTCCTCTTAACTTACAGAGGTTAAAATGTCACGACTTCTGCCCGATGACCAATTTCACCCCATTTCCTTTAAGGAAAGAGAGCAATCCCGCTCTTCCTGCAGACGTTTACTGAATTCACTTTATTTTATTTTATTATGATATACTGACACCTGACCTGAAGAGGACATGAAAAGGAGGAAGTGACCTGAAAATAACAACTGATGGTGAACATGATGCTAAACCAACAAGCACAGATATAAACCATAAAGAGTGACATCATTCAGTCAACAAACCTTTGCTTTTAAGACTCTGAAGGAAGGCGTCAGATTTATTGAGTTACTGAGTATGAAGACCACAACAAGAAACATGGCGAGACAAAGGATTTTTGTCAACAACACAATAAAACATGATAGAATATATAAAATGACAGTTGAACCGCTAAATCTACTACTACACCATCTTACATTTCAATAGCTTTTTTGTATTTCTACATACAGACCCTAGAAAGTACTTGTATGTACTTGTAGCCAAACTGCATGGCTTCAGGGATGGCACTGTCAGTCTGCTTATAACTTTGTTCCAGACTAAAATATCTCAACTATTGGATGGTTTTAGAAGAGATACAATACTTAAATACTTTAGTTCATGACGGAATACCTGAAAAACCAATGAAGATCCCATCAGCATCAACATGCCTTGTGTGTAGTACATATTCGTAAAGGTTAGCATGCTAACACGCTAAGCTTAGATGAATAACATGGTAAACATTACGCTTTCTAAACATCATTATGTTAGCATTACCAATGTGAACCTAAGCCTGTAATGTTGCCATGCTTAAAGGGACATTTTACCCCGAAATTAAGAAGGTTTCATGGTGGAACTATTTTTTTTTTTTTTTACCAAACTACACCAGTCAACTGTATCACAAAACTATCTAGGCCTAGTTTTGATTTTGGGGTGAGCTGACCCCTTGCTAAGTCCCGCCCCTGACGCAGACTGGCCAATCATAACGTAGCAATGACAACAATACTGTGCTCCATTGACTCTAATGCAGTTGCTGCAGATTTCCTTCATTTTCAGGCTGGTTTTGTGGATTTGGAGCTAAATGTTGTGCCTGGGGCACATTGTGTATTAATGATACTCGTTACCTGGAGAGGTTGGAAAAAGATATACGTTTCTTCCCTGTTCCAAAACCAAAATCAAACCCTGAAAAGTGTAGGGTTAGCTAGCTAGCTACTGAAGATATAGCCTACTGAATGTATACACATGCTGCTTTTGCTTTTTAATGATTATAACACCAGTGAAGGGAAGCAGGGAAACTTTGCTATTATTCAACCAGCTCTGTGTCATTGCATTGTGCTTGTCTGGCAGCGGAGGTCAAGGTGCTGGCAGCTGCATGGGGGGCAAAGCCAAACACCGTTCATCTGCACACACTGTGATGCCACACAGCTGGTTCAATATCAGCAGAGTTTCCCTTTATATTCATTGTCTTCTGTGGTGATCAGCAGTGATGTGGTGGTTCACTTTTACACTGTGATCTGTAGCCTATAGTTTGGCTTTAGCTTCTAACTATCTTTGTCTTTTTAACCTGTTGTTGCTGCTGAGTCAGTTTGACATCCTGGATGTATCCTTCAAACACAGACTGTAGACCCCTCTGTCTGATTCTCTCTGCAATCACTGTTTTCAGTGCTTTCCAGGGCTCCATGCTTACTCCCACATCACAAAGGGGCGGGGCTTAGTGAAGGGTCAATTGTCCCTTTAACATGACTTTTTATTTGTTTTTTACCCTTATTGTATTGAAGCGGTAGTGGCAGAAATCTCAAACATTTCAAATTCAAATTAAAACAAAATAAAATAAAATAAATGACTGCACCCCTAGAAACCAGCAGTGGCAAATGAAGATTTGTGTGTGTGTGTGTGTGTGTGTGTGTGTGTGTGTGTGTGTGTGTTAAAAATAAAATAAGAAGTAAACACAAAACATTGTTTCCAGCATTTAGAGTGCCTTTATCTCCCATCAGGAGAGGAGTTTGAGGAAATGATCAGGTTCATTCCTGAAGGCTTGTTCCCACAGTAAGGGACAGCCCACACACACACACACACACACACACACACACACACACACACACACACACACACACACACCCCTCACCTTTCCCTCACTCATGCCCTCCCTCTACATCTATACAGCCTTTAAAGCACATGCTTAGTTCCTCTATAGGGGGTAAATGAAACTGCATGGTTAAGGACAAGCTTTTGGATCAAATCTATCCTACACACACACACAAACACACACACACACACACACACACACACACACACACACACACACACACATTCATACGACATGCACATTAGAGCTGAGCCTTAGAGGGTTAACAGTGGGGTGTGACGGGGGTTTGTAATGCGCATAAGAATTAACTTTGCTTCCCTCCCATTGACTCCCACCGTGTTATTCTCTGGAGTTGTTTCGACATTAGTCACACACTTTTCTTTCTGCCCTCCTGCCATCGGTCTCCCTTCCTGTTCTCCTCATTACGCCACCTCCTAATCTCATCCCTCCCTGTCTGAACCAGTGCTCCCACCAGTGAACACATCCTCATTATTTTCCCAGGAGACATAAGCTGAACTGGCTGCAGAAACCTGTTGAGCCGTATTTGAACTGTTTAATACGTTAGCGGTTATTCTCGTTCCTCTCTGTCTCTTGAAAGACAAATCATCTTTGAAGTCAAGTTTTCTGAGCAGTTCCACTTTGCATTGTCCTCAGCAGACCTTGAGAATAGCGTCCTCTCCAAGAAAAGGCCTAATTAGATGTTTTTGGTGGTTCAGATGTGGAGGGTCCCCCAATTAGCCACAAGAGCACCTTTTCAGACAGGGGGACACACACTTTGATGTTCAACCCCGGGTGTGTGCCTGTGAGGTCATGTTTTCAGCCTTGGGTTTTTAAAACCGTGGTCTGTTGTTATGTTAGTGAGCTACTAGACTGAGCATGCAGGCTGGTGCACAGGCTATGATGTGACACTTTCTCCTGGGGAGGAGGCTGTTTGCCAGAAAATCAGACTAAAGACTCTGTGGTTGTGTGTGCATGTGTCTGCATGTGTGTGTCTGTGTGTATTAGAACTGACCCGATTCATCAAATTCGATTAGTTGTCAACTATCTGATCATTGATTAATTGGTTTAAGTATTTTTTTGAGAAGAAAAAGGCAAAGTTCTTTGATTCCAGCTTCTTAAATCAGAATATTTTCTGGTTGCTTTACTCCTGTATGAGAGTAAAAAGAATATGTTTGGGTTATAATTGTTCATCAAACCCCTAGGCCACATTCATGCTAGTATGTTTTTGTTTTAAAATGGTGTTTTAATACAAAAATAATCTCCGTGCACTTTTTAGCACCATTTCAGAATAAATCTACCTCCATATTAACAGACCTGAAAACACAGATCACATGACCATTCACGCACACTGGGCACGCGTTTATCAGTGTAAACATAAAGCAGATTGTCTGTGGTTCGTTGCTTAGTTATGGTAAATACTGTGGAGATGTCAAAAAACAAAGGCAGAGGAAACATAAAACTAAATTCTGAGAACTAGTGGCAACAAAGGCCCTATGCTGCATCCCCTCACGTCACTGTGTCTCGGCCAAAAATTGCACAAAAGCATACCACAAAGACTGCATCCGACATCCTAGCAGCTTGCAGGTTCTGCGCCTGCATTAGAGGAAATAACTCTCCACACCAGCAGATGGCGGTGGTCTGTAATCCTAATGCAAAAAGGGAAACCAGAAGACAGTCTTGACGCTAGTCAGCCAGGTAGCACATTAACAACACAATCCAATGTTGATTGAGCAGACCATACTTACCATGTGCCAGTTAACAATAACACAACCCACCAGGAACTGTTTCTGCTAAAGAGCTCAATGGCTAAAGAAAAATAGTCTTACCTTATGTAACAAGCTTGTTTGGTCTCACTCCCTTGTGACTTTAGTTTTTGTTTACTTTCCTCACTTTCATTTCTCTTCTCCTGCATTGAGCTGAACTGCCAGAGTGATTTTATTCACCGATTGCCATCACCCATGATTCAACATGCTGAATCAGCCAAAAAAAAGCTGATGAGGGCTGATGAGGGCTGATAAGGGCAACGGTGCAGAACACACCATGCCGACTAGGGCGGCAGATGCTCACCAATGCCCCAACATTGACTGACAGCTGACTAATGGCCTGGTGTGTCATGGCAGAAACATGACCAGAGATTTCTTTGCTTGGACCAATGACCAGGTGGAACTGTTAATGAGAGTGTGGTGGCCAAGGTGGCAGAAAACGGACAGGGAGTCGTTGCAAAGCAAATATGGCAACATATTAGAGCGGTACCGTGAGCATCATCTATGCCCAGAGAAAGTCATAGCAATGAAGAAGGAGTACCCACACAAGAGGGATGAAATCACAGAAGGTATGTAGACCTAACTATGCTGATTGGGCTTGACACATCAGGAAGCGAAAGTGTATGACCGTCAAGACTAAAATGAAATTGAGTTTTCAAACTAAAACAGGATCAGCAGTGTTTTCAATGTCTGTTTTAAGGGCCCCAGTGTGTGTGTGTGTGTGTGTGTGTGTGCATGTGTGTGAGTATAGACAGGAAGTGAGCGAGGACAGCAACTGTTGAAGGTTTTCCAGTGATGAAGCAAAAAAAAAGATGTCCCAGGATGACAGAGAAAATTTAAAGTTGATAGTAGCTACACTGTGTGTGATCATGAAGAGGAGTATTTTAATTTGATATAAGTGTGTGTGTGTGTGTGTGTGTGTGTGTGTGTGTGTGTGTGTGTGTGTGTGTGGAGGGGGTTGTTTTATGTTTGTTTACATACAGTTTGTGGCCTAGCAAGTATTGCATGTGTGCCTGTGTGTGTGTTCCTGGTCTGATAAGGGGGATGAGTTTTCCCAGGTCGCTTCTCTCTTTCATCAGCAGAGGAGGGACAGGTTCCCAGGGTCATATGGATGACCCTGCCTGTATACTGTCATTACAGGGTTACATCACCACCTAATTATACTGGCCTGCTGCACCAACACACACACATGGACACTGAAAACAAGCACTGTGGTCTTAGATACTGAGTGAAAAGGAGGGTGGCAGTGAAAAAAGAGACGCTCTTTGATGAGGACGCAGAGGCAAATAAACAGAGAGGGAGACAGGGAGCATGTCTGGGCATGAGTCAGTGGTCAAAGTAAAAGCCGGCCAGACAGACCCGGAGCGCTGTCCAACTACCCTTTCCAGAAACTGGGATGAGAGATGACATAAATGAGAGCGAAGGCTCACGCTGACTTAAGGAGGATTGGGTGAATGTGGGAGTGTTTGTGTGTATGCGTGCACATAGAAACTGTTTTCCTTTCTCTTTATTAGTAACGCTAGGCAACAACGATGGCAGCGGCTCCACACACCTGCGGTTGAGCATGCCAATGTGCCAATCAGACCCCCAAACACGCACACACAAACACACTGTGTGCCCACCTGGCCCTGGATGGTTCGGGTGAGCAGTAGCCTGAAGAATCCTGTCTTTGTTCCCTCTGCACTTAAAAAGAGTGTGTTAATGATCTCTTTCTCTCTCGCTGGGTTGTTTTCCAATCTCTCTATTCCTATCTCTTTCTTTCTCCACCAAAAGGACAGTGTTAATTATCTCCATCTCCCCCCTGCTCTGTCTGTCTGTCTCTCTCTCTCTGTCTCACCCTTCATTCATTTATTGAACAGACCCAGCAGACAGGCACATCTATTCACTGGGGTCCACTCAGTGCCTAAAGTGTTTAAACACCACTGGATGTGAGGGGGCAGAGCTCAGGGGGGAGTGGATACATGATACCCACTCTATTCCTCTGCTAGTCTCTAATACCCAATACACACTCTGTTACAATAGAAACACTGGAGTCATTTACCCTCGCTGCTTCATTACATCCTGATTGAGGCTTATTTATGCCACTGTTGGTTTGGCCATTAGCCAGCATGTCTCCCAGACAGCAGGCAACTGTTGAACAATATTTATACCTATGAAATCAAAGTTGTTTTTTTAATTTCAGAGAGATGTCTGCGTTTTCTTATGGCCGCTCCATAATGCAGTCCATATTTTTTAAAGTTTTTTTTTAATCACTGGACAGAGGTTGAAAGTATATTCACTTACTCGGGCACTATACTGCAGTTTTAAGGCCCAGAAACACCAAACAAACATTAAAGAACTGTTGCGTCACCTCATGTTGCCTGTATCTTGGCCAAAAAGTTGCGCATGAACACACTGCAAAGACAACAGCCAACGGCCAACTAGCATGTACGTTCTGCGCCAGCATGGGAAGAAATAACTCTCCATACTAGCAGGCAGCAGTAGTCTGTATTTGTAATTCAGAAAGAGAAATTGGAAGACCAACAGGACCGACCAGGCTCCCAGGAGACATGTAAGGCTTTGAAGCTAATTTTCATAGTGGCAAAACAGTGTAATTAAACAGTCATGTGATGCCATGTAGCCGAAAAAGACTTTTTCCAATTGACTTACAT
Organism: Epinephelus fuscoguttatus; assembly: GCF_011397635.1. NCBI lineage: Eukaryota > Metazoa > Chordata > Actinopteri > Perciformes > Serranidae > Epinephelus > Epinephelus fuscoguttatus. Next base: position 25,223,549 of record NC_064758.1, on the reverse strand, counting down.
GGCGAAAAAGACGTCTTTTTTTTGAGCATCGTAACCCTAACAAAATGACTATCAGGATTTTAACGTACAGTCTGATGACATTTAGAGAGTCTAAAAGAGCCACACAAGTGAAACATTTTATCCCTGTTCAAGTTAAAGGGCCTAATAATAATAATAATAAACTTTATTTATACAGCACCTTTCATATAAGAAATGCAGCACAAGTGCTTTACAATAAGGGCAGTATGAGCACTGAGTGCTTCACATGAAAATAGAATGAACATAAAACAGAACTGATTCATAAAATCATGGAATTGCAAAACTATGAATCATAAAATCAAGTAAGAGTTGCAGCAGTGTAAATAGAAAGTAAAAGTGTAAAAAGAAAGAGTGTCAGACCTATATCAGGAAAGTCAGAGCTAGTTAAAGGCTGAAGTGAACGGATACATTTTTAGCTTTCCTTTATAAATATTGAGCTCACTAAAATATTGATATATGATAATATTGAGCTAGCTTCCCTGATATGTAGTGTGTTACATAGCTTGGGGGCGTAACTGACAAAGGTTGCATCCCTGATCTTCTTCTGGCTGTTGCTGGGTACCTCCAATAAACCAGCAGCAGATGATCACAGTGAGGCAAATAGGTAACGATGCGGAAGCAGTGCAGATCATCCAAATAATTTTATATGTGGCATTTGAACTATATCGGCTTCATGCACCACTGAGCAACTTCCATTGGAATGAATGTGAGCCTGCCTCCAACGCTGTATCCAAGTCTCTTTATACATCCACAGGACGGATTCAAGATGCTAGTTAGCCAGTTAGCACGTTAACAACACAACTCGATATTGAAAGAAGAAAGCATATTTACTGTATGCTAACAAACAATTAAGAACCGTTTTTGCTTAAAAGCCCAATGGCTAAAAATAAGTAATGTTTCGATCTCACGTCCTCTTTACTTAAGTCAATTGTTTGTTATCCTTGATTTTGTTTCACTTCTTGTGCACTGAACTGAACTGCCAATCAGAGTGATTTTATTCACAGACAAGCCTCGCCACCTCCACAGCTGATTCAACAAGCTGAATCAGCTGAAAATAGGCCGACAAAAGCCGGCTAGTGCCAACACCACACGAGCTAGAGCAACAGACGCTCACTGACGGCTGGACATTGACCGACTGCCGACTGATGCCATGGTGTTTCAGAGCCCTAACAGTACTTTACCTCAGCATATCCATTATATACCAGTTCATACTTGTGCTCTGACATTTCACAGGGGCTTTTTGTACTTTCTGCTCAACAACATGTCGCTGACAAGTGCTGCAGATTAAGATTTTACATACCGAACAAATGACCAAACTCTAGCAACTAATACATCTTTACAGATTGAAGTATCAAACCATATTAAGTAGTTAAAACTGGCTCCACCTCCACTTGCTGCAGCATTAAAATGACCCATTATTAATGATTTACTCGTTTTGCAATAAGCCGCCAGGTCTGCAGTTTTAATAAATGGATATTGGTGGAGATACTCTGCAGCTCGTCCAGATGATATGGATTAAGGAGCTAAAAGGAAAAGCAAGATATGCAGAAGGAGGATAGCCTATATCCCACCCAAAGCCATTTGTCACAACCTGGCAACCCAACGTGTGTTCTTACAAATGTCTTATTACTGATATAAAGCATGAATACATTATTAACCATTAGTAAACCCTCTGCCTGATCCAGAAAGGGCAATCTTGAATAATATATGTGGCAGCCCTTTATATTTTGTCCTTTGTGAAATGTTGAATGGAAAGCTTTCACTTGCAGTGTACTTACTTTTACTGAAGTAAAGGATCTAATCACAGACTGTAAAACCAAATGAGCATGAGTGCCAGCCGTCACCAGACTCTGTATCAGAGGGTTGACTGAGTGGTGTCAGCGGGCTGTCTCCTGTGTGTTGATTAGAGATTTAAGAGTGTGAAAATGTCTTTGACATGTCCCTTCAGAGAATGTGATGATGACTGCGGGTTTTTTTAATCTTGCGACTGAATGCGCGTGAAAACCTCTATGCGCTTTTGGGAAAGGCACAGCTGGTCGCGATCAGTGAAACGGGGGCCGGAGGAGGAGGAATTTGGGGTGTTGCCTTTCTATCCGTGCCTCCCTCCCTCCCTTGCTCATCGCCTCCCTCCCCTCCCTCCTTCTGTGTGAGCGTGTGTGTGTGAGAGAGAGAGAGAGAGTGTGTGTGAGTGGAGGCACTGCGGGAGTGGGTCAGTCAGTTAACGCTGCTGACTCTTACAGGCGGTTCCCTGGTTATCAGCGGCAGGCGGAAAGCACCGGGCTGGACTCTCTCTCCTCTCTCTCTTGCTTCAGAGCCGGGATATGCCAAACGGGAACAAAGCGGCGTGAAAGCTGGACGGTTGTAGAATGAGCGGGCGCGTGCTGAACGGGAAAATGCTGCAGCTCCCGGCTCCGCAGCGCGCGGGGAGGACAATGCACTTTCTGTCAAGGTAATAGATGAGAGCAGAGGCTGGGTGCATGTGACTGAGAGTGCCGGATGAGAAGCTAATTGACACGCTGGTGACACTGCTTTTGATTCTCCTATTAACGCGATATCAGATAGTGGTGAATGGGTTGTGGAAGCTCCGGCGGAGCCAGTGCGTAAAAAGCAGCAGCAGCAGCAGCACGTCTCATTGATAAAACTCCAACAGCTGCATGGTGGCACGTTTCATTATTTGCGCTCGCATTTGCTGGTGTAGGATGCATGTCAGTCTAGACGCAGGGGAAAGACTGCGCTGCTGGTGAGCGTATAGATGGAGCTATAGGCTACACAGCATATAGGCACAGACCTCAATGCGCAAAGCCATATGTTGAATCAGCACTGTCTTTTATTATATATATTAGAGGCAAAAGGCTGGATCATGTCCCTGCATTAGCCTGAAAGGAATCTATATAAAAGGAAGCACACTACAGCTAATCATCTAATGAGAATAGTAAAGTGCCAGTGGATTTGAATGCTCCATGTGGGTGTGTACGCGCATAATGTGCCTGCGCGCATTAAGTGTCTCTGTGATTTACGCTCGGCTGGCATGCCCATTGTTTTAAGCTGCATGCGATGACAAGTGGTTTGCTGGTGTTTGGAGGGCAGTGGGCAGAGGCAGGTATGCATGCGAGTGCGTGAGTGGGTGGGTGTGTTCGCATTGATCCGCTGCAGGACCCGAACCGCATTCTCCCGAACGGCTGACCTACATTCTGAAAGACGCCTTCTCCCGGTGTATGTGCTGTGATTGGGCCAAGAGCAGCAAGCCTCCTCCGGTACCAGCTTTCTACCCACGCCGTGTGAGAGTTATCTAATTGTATATGTCTTAATGTGTGGGCTAATGTGGGTCAGCTGGTGTGAGTAGGCTGTTGGTGGTGTGGTGATAGAGCTGCATTAAAAGGCTTGTGACAGAGATGGAGGTAATGTAGAGATGACAATATGGGCTGAGATGCTCTTATTGATTCAGTGTGTGTGTTTGTAGGAGATGGGTATAGGGTTGAAGGGGACGGTGGGGGTCAGCTTTGCTCTTTTTGCTCGACTGACCCCTATAGCATCCATCGACCCTTTATGTAAACCCATTAGAGCAGACTGGTCTGGTATCGGGGCATTACACACACACCCAGCGGACACTTTCGCCATCACTGACAAACACACATTTTCAGTTTCAAGTCCCAGAGGACCAAGCAGCCTGTTTCTATCTGTGTTTGAGTTGGACACACACACTTAAACAGACTGGCTGTCAAAAGACAGATAAACTATGATGGAGGCCAGAGGTGTTAGTGTGCGAGTCTCCGCACATACAGTCTAGATATGAGTTTGCACAATGAGACATTGAGCATGCATCATTAGCTAACCAGTTCCAGGCAGCACAGAGATTTGATCAACTCCATTAGTCATATTGAAAACAGTCCAACATCAACTTGTCTGTCCCTGTGTGTTGTCATCTGAACACTACACAAATAGCCTGCTCAGCATGGCCCACCCCTGTGGAGATCCACTCGTGATTAACAACACAGCTTCAGTCCAAATAACTGATTTGCAACATGACATCACTCATTAATGTGTGTCGCACCCAAGTCCTCTCAGTTTTCTTTAAATTCAATAAAAACAGCGCAGCGGTGGCAGGTCACTGTGACGCAGACCAGACTCATGCCACAGCTGATGTCACTTAGCTGTGCGTGGCAAGTGTTGGTCAGAGCAGCTCTTGATTGGTTGAATGCTTTAATAGCTTCCTGCCATCAGCTGCTTCACTGGAGACCCAGCACGGTAATTAAAGCTGAAATCCGTAATGTTTTTAATTAATACATCATAATTATATCCATCTGTATGGCGCAGTGCAGTAAAGCAGCACATTCACAGCACTGTTGGGAAAGACCTGTCAGCACCAATGTCCTCTAACTTTGACATTTTAGTAAATAAAGTTGTTTGTTATCCACACACACAAACACACATATGTTGTCTGGTGTGTTTGTGTGAAGGGTGCAGGGTTAAAGATGGTTTCTAGTTGTTTTGGAAACACACTTTGCTGACTCAGACCCTGGATGAGTTGGAAGGGTCATTGGCCTGTTGACTGCGTCTTCACGCCCTCATGAATCATGATTCATGAGCAAGTTTATATTAATCTTAAGCACACAAACATGTCCACACACGCGCAGAAACATGTGAAAAGTCAAATTCAGTGTTGAAAGCTTTCCATTAACACAGACATATTTTTGGATGGGTTTTTTTTTTATTCCTGTTCACATAGAAACTGCAGAGTAATCAAAAACATTTAAATCTCTTCTACTAGGCATGTGCAGGAGACGACATCCAGCAGTTTACCAACCGGACCACATGACAGTTTATGCGTATGAATATTTTACAGAAGGTTTACCACAACCCAATCAGCAGGAAAATGTTTCATATGTTAAATTTGTGCATTTTATATGTAGCTGATATGTTGAACGCTGTGGATAACGTGTGGTTCGGTTTAGGCACAAAAACCACTTAGTTAGGGTCAGGAAAAGATCATGTTTACACTACAAACATGGTTGGAAACTTCCCAACTTCTTGTTATAAATACCCAGTTTTGTCACCACAAACACAACTGGAAATATCCCGACATCTTGTTAAAAATTTTTGTTGCCACAACCATGACTGAACATTGCACAAACCATCGTTAAACATATGCTTTCATTGCTGTAAACATGGCTGGACATGTCCTGAACTTTAGTTAAAAAATACTCACTCTTGTATGCTGGTCTCCAACATTGGTCTTGGTTTGACAGCCATTTGACCTAGGTGTCACGCCATCTACCATCCCCTCCTTCAACTTCTGAGAAACTCATATACGTGTAATCTGAACTACGTCACTCTAGGGATGTTTATATGATATGTATGAAATGTACGAATGTCCATGGTTTGCAGAAACGCACAATGTCAACCTTTTATTCTGATGCCTGGGGTGTTTTGCATCCACGCTGCCAGTTTTTTCAGATTTATCAACAAATTGCTTAATTTTTGTTGGCCAAAAAGGTCAGGTCAGCATTGATGAAAGGCCAAAATGAAAAGATAAAAATAAAAAACACAAGTCAGTTCATGCAGCCACTGACTCTTGATGTTTTGCAATCAAGTGAACAGGTTTACTTGCCCAGCCTACAAGGTCATTAGGGAGATCTGAGAGCGAAACAACAGATGCTTGTAACCTGTGCTTGTAAGACACACTTTTTTATTGTACACACAGGAGCCTGTGTTCACAAACAGGGCTCATATTTTCATGAGGTGGTGCCCCTGTGGTTTAGTGAGTTTCTCTGTTACATCAAAGCCGTAGAAGGACCTACAGCCAGACTACAGTGCACCTTAACAGGCTTGCAGGGGACAAGGGAGCAAAGCTATAAGCCGGACCTCAATGGCCGTGGAGAGTAATGACCTCTGGATGTCATTTTCACATGATAGTGAAGCTGGTTTTCTAGGAGTAAAAAGCTCAGACAATGTCCCGCATTGAAACTTTCAGAGTTCTCTTTCAGTTAAATGAAAAGCGAGACGATTGGCAACAAGCTTGAGCCTGCAGATTTCCATTTTATTGAAACCTCTGGATCCATCATTTTATTTTCGTGTATCTGTGCACTCGTGCGATGGTATGCAATATGTGTGTCTGCATATGTCGGAGGATTAGGGAGTGGGACCCCAGAATACACTTGCTGGAATGTGAAGTGTGTGTTTTGAGCAGCCCGAGGGCAAGGAATGTTTCCCAAAGTCACTGTAACAACTTTAAGTGGCATGACCAGAGTGCGTGTTATGAGTGACAGCAGGTGATGGGTGCGTGCTCCTGCAGGGTGCGCCCCCGGGGCCCGTCGGTCACCACCACATGTGTTCACATATACACACAAAACCGCACACACATATAGTGACCTGTCCGTCCCCTCCACAGCAGGGGAGTAATGTGTGTGTTTTAATAGTTGTCTGCTTTATCTCAGCCAGAAGTGAAAGAGATCTCTGCCCCAGTCAATGGGCCTTTCATTCCTTTTTGTTCAGGTGGTGTTTGGACAACCTTTGGCAGGTGCTTAGTGGTGTTCTGCCCGAACTGTAGCCTCTTTGTGCAGCTTGATTTGATTTAAACAAAAGCAATCTCACTTTTTGCTTTCTCTGTCTTTCTCTCAGTCTTTTACTTTCTGTCCATCTCAACATATCTTCTCTTTATTTACCGCAAAACTGACTTAAGAGATGCAGCTCTTAAGCACCATCAGTCCCACAATCCGCTCATCCTATCCAGTCAGCACATTTAACTCTCACAGCAATGTGGAAATGAACTGCTGTTGTCTCTGCTAATCTGGGAGATTAACACATAATCAAGTGGTGGCATTAGCTGATTAGCTGTCGTCATCAGAAAATAAAGAACTGACCATAACGTTGAAGGCAGGGGAGGGAAAGATAATTCTTAGCCTGGGGAGAGGGTGCCCCCTGAAATGTTATTCATGGATCCGTACCAGTTGTTGTGACTGAGGCATTTGCCATCTCGAGCCACTGCCCATGAACGTCACGCTGATATCATAGTTCCTCCATCTGCTATATGTGTATGCATATTTGTGTGTGTGTGTGTGTGTGTGTGTGTGTGTGTGTTAGAGGGAGATAGTTCCCTATTGGGATGCATTTGATATTGCTGCAAACACTGACAGCATCCTTGTTACTGTAACTGATCACCAGCCTATCATTATTAGATTTCACAGTTAATGTCAGTAATTAAACTTGGGCTTGTGCGGCATGTTCCCCTCCCAAAACCCACCAGGTTAGCTGTATTGTATTTCACATTGTGTTGTTGTCATTGACAAGTCTGGAAGGAGGCCAGAGGTAATTCTACCCCAGGATCCGAACCCCTGTACTGGGCCTCTGCGTCCCGGGGTTCTCCTTCTTAGCTCCTCCCCAGTTCTTAGCCGTTGAGTTGTGGCTGGGAAGCGCTCCACACTGCACCCCAGACTGAACTACTTATGGAGGTGATTTAAAAGGCTGTTCCACCTTGTCCCAGGAGTGCTGTCCCTCTTCTGCTTCCTGCACTCTTGTAGAGAAGAAAAGGGTTTTGGAAGAAACTCAGGGAAGTTTGAGGGTCAAGGGTTATTGGGTCATATAAGAGCTCTGCTGGTCACCTCTTAACATACTGAGACAAATTTAATGTCTTTGGAAATCTAACACGCTTTGACCTAATTTTTCATGCCCTTTACATTTATGGACACTTTGTGGAAAGATTGTTAAAGGGATAGTTGCCCCCAAAATCAACACATTTTTCCTCTTAAGGCTCATTTATACTCCCTTTAGTTATGAAAATAGATACGTCCGCTTCAGATGTTAGAAGCGTCACTGCCCTCAAACTTATGTCCTGTGAGATGGCAGAGATACAGCCAATAGATGGCAAAATTGCACAAAACAAGAAACAAAGTGATGGTGAAGGTGGTCGTAATATTGTACCTTTAAATGGAGGCAGCCCTGTAGATTGTGGTGGTCCATGCGGCCACTAAATATATCCCAACATGTGGACTTTCAACAATATTACCAATTTGTTACATTCCACCATAATCTAAATTTCTTCGTCGTCTCTATGCTAGTAGTGGTTTTTATCAGTCTAGATTGGTGTGAGTTGCAGAGTGTTGGATATATATCAGCTATAGAGATGTCTGCCTTCTCTAGAATATAATTGAGCTGGATGGCAAGCGGCTTGTGGTGCACAAAGCGCTAAAAAAAAAATACATCTAAAAAAGTCAACAGCAATGTCTCTTTCCAGAAATCATGAGCCAGTTACTCAAGATAATCCACACACCTTGTTGTGAGCAGTTTTATATAGCAACTGTTTTGTCCCTACCAAATTACACCCACTACCTGTATCACATTGAAGAAGGAAGCGTGCATCTTCTCATGGATGAGAGGCTTGTGCTTGTGACAGTGTATCGCAGAATGGGTGGATGGAGTTGTCTCACCTCTGAGCCGAGAACAGAGGTAGTAACAGTGCAGAAATGATGTCTGCATAAACTATAAAGTGGGCAGGACAGGAGCATTGGCGTTCAGGGTGTGACATTTTGACGACGTGTTATGCATGCGGCCCACCGCGGGAGATATAAAAAGCAGCTGTTAGCTGTTAGTAGTTAGCGGCTAACTCAAAGAAGAAGGACAGCAGCCAAAAATGTCCACAAATTGTGAAAACAATGAGGTCTGGGAGCTCCTTACCCTCAAAGTAGAGGATGAGATCGACCACCGTGTAACAGAGGTGGTAAATGGCTGTTATTGCCATGTAATGCCATTGTTATTGTTTATAAAGAGCTGCCAACACATATGTTATATGTCACATTCCACGATGCTGGGATGCTGTCTAAAATCCCACACAGGAGCGAAATGATGCCAATGATGTTGTTTGGTTCTAGGTAAAAATGCAAAGGCAGCATAAAGAATGGGCTTTGTAGCGGCCCTATTACACGATCTCTGTGTAAAAAAAGTGTACAAATGGTATCTTCCTTGGCTGAGCTGTAAGGTCAGCTGGTTCAGGGGTGCTAGCTGAGCTAGCAGTAGATGCATGCTTCCTCTGGTACGGTGACACAGCTGGTGGGTGTATTTCGGTCAAAAGTCAGGGTTCCTACGCAAGTATGGAAAGTATGGAAATAAATTTGATCAATTTCCAGGTATTAAAAAGTATGGAAAATGAAAAATAAAGTATGGAAAAATATTTATGGTTCCAGACTATTACCACTGTTCTAAAATACTGTTTTCTAAAATAGAAAATTAGGTATTTCCAAAAATAATTTAATCAATCCGGATCGTGTTTTATGCCGGGCCAAGCACAGTTTGTGTGAGAGCAAACGTCTCAGAAGACATACCGCCCCTTTTACCTGATTGGCAAATGGTATGTCCAGTCCGCTGCCCCATGACCCTCCTCCAGCCCCCCAGGTATCAAGTTTCACTCCAACACTGCATCAGTGACAAGAAGACGAGTTTCACGTGGTTCACAATGGGTAGATGCAAGTTTTTGGATGGATGGCTTGACAATACCGTATATAAATACTGGTTGGCCAAGGATTCCCAATTCACACACAGAGCTAGATGCAAGCTTTGTGTGAAATCGTTTGACATCGCCAACATGGGGGAGAAGGCGATTCTGAGCCACATGAAAGGAAAAAACACCAATGTCTCGTTACTGCATCTCTTGCATCCAGAGTCCCAACCTTTTTGCCTCAGCCCAGACATTGAACTTACCTGAGTTTTTATTTGCATGCCATTATGGTACTTGGCAACAATCGCCTATTAACAATAATTAAATATGATGTGGAATATAATACACTGATATATTTACTCAGATGTCGGATATTCTGAAAAAATGCCAAGAAGTCTGGAAATTAGGGTATGGAAAAGTATGGAATTTTGAAATTCCAAATGTGTAGGAACCCTGGAAAGTGGATTATCTTGAGAAATGGTGTCACAATCTCTGGAAAGGATTTCTGGACATTACTGTTTGTACGTGAGTTTTTCAGATGTATTTTTTGGGCACTTTGAGCACCACAAGCCGAGTGCCATCTAGTGCTGTTATACTCCAGAAAAGGCAGACATCTCTATGGCTGATATCTTCAACACTCGTCAACTCACACCAAAACAATCTAGATTGATAAACAGCACTACAGGTAAAAAGAAAAATATGCAGTTTTGGTGTTGGGGTGAACTGACCCTTTAAACTGTTTTCTCCTATTCATATTTAGTTTGTATTGTGACTGCCTTCAAAGCCCTGCATCAGCCTTGTGTAGACTGGGGGGCAGTAGCCTTTTGACTTCAACCCTATTTGAGCTGAGTGAAAAGAAGACAAACACAAAGACGAAGCGTATGTGTCTGGTTCCTCTCATGGAACCATCTGCACGCTTCTCCCTGCTCCTACTGTTTTCCTTTTTGGGGCTTACAATATGAAAAGATCAAGATGACCCAGTTGGCGTCAGCGTGACCAACATTCACACAATTTTTGGTTCCAGGAGTATTTCACCACTCAGAAGTTCCTTATATGAAGCCTGGAGCCTTCCGCCGTTTTGAATGTCCTGTTTCATTTCACGGGGATGAAGTAGCTCAGAGCCAAGTCGACTCTCAGCTGCGATGTGTTGAACTCTGAGCAAACTTCGTCCATCCACCCCGGGGAGGTCAGTGAGAGAGATGAGATTCAGAGATAAATTTGCTGTCGGGGGCGAATTTTACTCAAGCAATTTTTCTTAAGCTGTGCAGTTTTCACCCATCTATCCCCACCCTCCCCCATGCTCAGAAAATAACATTTTACTGACCAGGATTCCTGATGTGTCTGAGTGCCTTTTCAGTGCTTTAACTTTCCATCTAAAAAGCCCCAAGCATTTGCAGAATGTGTCCCTGTCCTTGCGAGGAAACCTTGGAAGAATGATGTACCTCAATATTCTTACACACACAGACCCACACCTTAAAGCCAGTAAAACGCAGCCTGGCTGGCTTTAGCGTAACCCTCAGTGGAGCAGTGACTTGAGCAAAGCTGCCGTTTCCACTAGCTACTAACATCACACACATCTGACAGCTAATTCAAGCTCCACTCCAGGGGACAACTGCAATTTAGTGCATTGGATGTACATGTTTGTGTGAGTGTATGTGTGTGTGAATGTGTGTGTGTGTGTGTGTGTGTGTGTGTGTGTGCCTTCGTGTCCTAAACCCCCAGGCCATCGCTGTCAGGGATATGCCTGTCAAAGGCACAACAGGGTTTCTCCTCTGTGATGGCCATTTAGGGATGTGACCTCTTATTTCCCTCCATGGACTCACACTCACACACACACGTTTACACACTCACAGGACCGCTGGCTGTAGCCTTTGGCCTGCTCTGATCCTGGTGGCAGATGGAATTAACAGTAATTACGAGCTCATTAACTCCAGCCTTTTCTGTAATCCCCTGTAATGCCCAAATACTACTGTGTGTGTGTGTGTGTGTGTGTGTGTGTGTGTGTGTGTGTGTGTGTGTGAAAGGACTGTCCGAGCAGCCATCACACATTGTTCCATTCCACATCATGGAAATGGGACGGAGAGGAAATAATAAATAACACTGCAGAGGAAATTAATTTCTCTGTTGAGTGTGTACCCAATGGCAGGCTGCTTGCACAATCTAGTTTTTAATTGGGTCTTCTTGTCAGTGATTTACTGTAAGTGTTTAACAATACAACTCAGCAGAGAACCTGTATTGGGCGTCTAATTAAAAGCCATTTTTAACGACAGATTTGTTGCTAATTACTCTACAAGTGCCCCGAGCGCTCAGACAACTACATGTCGTCATTAAAAAGTGGTTATTTATGAGTGAGAGTGGAGGTCAGCGCACCAGGTATAGCTGTGTTTCTCTTATAAGAGCATACCGTGGCTCCAGAGTGCAGCAGATGGCCGATGGAAATATGGAAATAAGCAGCTGAGATGACATTTAGAATCAATCTGCCTGCGTCTGAAGTACAATTGCAGATAGGTATACCATGATTGCAGCTACAGTCTGCAGTGGCTGGGTGTTCACAGTCTTTACTGTGTGTGTCAGAGTTTGAGGCTTTCAAGATATAACAGGGTCTGCAGAGAGAATTGCTCCATGGCCCTATATGGTGCCGCAGTGATGGATAATCCTATGCATCTTTAAAAAAAAATAAATAAATCAATGTGACCTATAGAATTCTCATCCAGCCACGAAGAATATTTGTACTCTTCAGTAACACTTTTGTTCAGACAGCCTGCTTCATGCTTATAAGCCACCAGGATGAATCACAGATCTGTGTACGAGTGTGTGTTTGTTCCTGGTGATAAGCTGCTGAAGTGGTCCAGGGACCCATATTGTTAGCCATCTGTGCACACACACCACACTCACCCCTCTCTTTCGATCTCATCAGGTGGAAGCCCGGCCTCACGTTTTTGATGCGAGCTCATGCACAAAGTCAGCGTGATTTTTATTGTACAATTTATGAGGTTTAAATCAACTCGGGAGTATTTCTAAGACTCTGGGATGGTCAGTGTTGCTGTGACTGTGTTGTGGAGACGAAGCATCACATGACCATAGGTGTGGCTGGTCATGCATCTCTTCCCCTCTGTCAATGAGTCATTATGTTTTCTGCTGTGTGTTGTTAGATAACTGCCACCTCTGTTACATCCTGTTTTACGTCTCCACACTGAAACCTGTACAGGATGTTGAAGCAGACAGAGAGTCATAATGTTGCTGTTGAATTTCTGGTTTTCTTTTTACGGTTGACCTCTGAGTTCATCTTTTTTTTTCTTGAGACTTTGCCTGTCAAACTTTGTGAGCATGATAAATAACATAATTCATGCATCCTTACACCTGCTGTAAGGTAGAATGTGCCATCGTTGACAAGATGGTTTTTTGTGTATCGGCAGATGTGCCTTCTCGGTGTCCCTCGCACGTCTTTGAGGCCAAGTGTCCTGCTGTTTTCTTCCTCTTCAAGCAGATCTGAGATCGATCTCTGCAGATACTGAATTGCACAGAGAGACACACAAGCACAGACAATGCCTCTCACCTGACTGTCATCTCAAGCACTGGTCACAGTCGCACATATTTAGAGAATCTAATGACTTCAGCAGCCCTTTCATGCGTGCCCCCTCCGGTTTCTGAGCCGACTGCCCAGTGCCAGTCTGGCAGTGCCCTACTTTCCATTCGCCTGAAAAGGCATCACTACAACCAGGAACCCGTCTGATTTAGCCATTTTGGGTTCTGCCATGTGACACTGGATTTTAATAGGAATGGAAAGTTCCTGTCCATTGTAGGACTGTAGAAACACTTTCCATGCTTTTACGCAAGTGAGAGAGACTTTGTGTCCAAATATCACCCTGAATGAGAAGTGTTTAACCCCGTGAGGGCACAAAGAGTTGAAACCATTTCTTCATCTCACCATTATATTTGTACTGGACAAGATCTAGAGCCTTTCTCTGTATTGATGTGCCTGTATCATTGCATCCTTTTTACACACCGTGTCCTCTACTATTAGTTCTAATGGTTTCCAGCCGTTCTCTATATTCTCATCTTATGTGCTCCGTCCTGCCAGGTCCTGATCAGCCAGATTGCATCAGCACTGGCGCTGGCTTAAAGGTGTCCTATACAGTCCCTCCAGGGTGTTTTCGGGGGGATTTCTGTGGCCTAAAATGACTGATTTCACAGCAGCTTTTCTTCAAAGTTGTGATTTTTTTTGAGGGGTCTTTTGCAATGAAATTCCAGGAGCAAGTGAAAGTTGTAAATGTAGTTGCAATTATTTTTTTGTTTTATTCATTAAATAGCAACTTGTTCCAGAGACAATAAAAACGCACTGTTCTGAGTTTGTGATTTATACCACACTAACGTTACCACTAACCATGCAAATTTAATCTAAGTCAACTCGGTTCTTTCAGCACTTGCAATAGATGCTGATGCAGCAGCCTCTGTTGTGGTGATTTGTCTTGTCACTTGTCCATGTATTTTAGCCATTCTCTGGGTTGTTGTTGACTTATGTTTGTGTTCCATCACAATGTTGCACATGGCGCAAAACAGTTAACCCCTGCTTTCATGCAGAACATCATGGAATTGTCTTGCAAAATCTTTAGCAGTAATTTTTGTGAGTTAAATGTCACTCATATCTGCACCTTTACAACCTGAAACAAGGAAGTGAGTTTGGTGACATTATGCAGGGGACTGCTATGATTGGTGAAACTACAATAGCTAGTTGAATTTGTGGAAAAGTTGTGGTGATTGGACAAAATTGCAAGGTCGTGCAAGGTCATGGGGATCGGTTGAATTTGTGCCAACTGATGCAATAGCAACATGGCATCCATCACGTGGCTACACTATCAATTTTTCTCCTAAACAAGAAACAGTTAAGTTTACATTGAGTGCAACTCATCAAAACACTTTTTGTGTTTCCTTAAGGTCTGAAAAACATGTCAGATGCATTTCATTTCTCATAGAACATTTGACATACCAGTATTTTTATTCCATAGCTTGTGGCACCTGTTGATCCGTGGAATAGTGTGACACCATTTGTAGGACTGTGTATCGTGCATGCGTGCTCAGGATGAGCAAAACAGGGATAGAAGGACAGTTTCGTAGCGCTACTACAAGTCTAAACCTCCACGGGGAACCATAAAGGTGACATTACAGAACATCCGTAATCATTTCCCCTTGCTGGTCTGATGGAGTATTCAGATTTTGTTTCAAAGTGAGCTATAATTAGATAACAAGATTGATAATGGCATTTTGCTCCTCCTTGTTATTGATCTGTTGTTTAGAGGAAGGCTTTGCATAAGTGCACTAACATTCTGTATAATGTACATTGACTATTGATCAGGTAATTACTTAATTGCTTTCTTAATAATCCTCTCTGTGTAGGGCAGTAAGTCTGTCTCCTCATGTCTCCACAGTCACTGCCCATCTCTTGACCATGCAGCAAAGTCAAACATGACTTCATTTGTTTTGTTTAATTCTATTCGCCCCAACGCAGGGGAGCTTCAGCATCACATTCCTTCAAATGTCCTCCATGCAGTTTTAACAAATGTTTGTTTAGATGGAACAGCTTATCAGCCAATACTGTTAAGTCTGCTCCCTGAGGCTGGCAGGACTCCAACTCCCAGCAAGCACTGCTTCCACAAACCGCAGGCAAATCTGCTTTGTCTCTGCAGTGGCTTTTTCTTCCTCCTGGATCTGGTGTGTTATTTCTCTCACTTTCTTTCTGCCATCCTTCAAACCTCTAAAAAGCCAGAAGAGGATAGGAAAGGAGAGGAGAGGAGAGGAGGAGACAGGGGGAGTGGGAATGTCAAGCTCTTATAATGAGCAGCAAAAAAAGACCATTCACATTGAGATCGGAGCAATTAGCTCCATAGTCTGAATAGTGGAGGAACACAGAAGCCTGTTAATAAAAGCTGACTATTAAGCTCAGCAGCAGCTATTCAACTGTTCTCTTGATAGTTTGTGAGGCTCAGTGTTTGTGTGGGTGTGCCGGTCCTCTCCGCAGACTATGAGGAACAAAGAAATCATGTCTCTGTGAAAGGAGGATGTTGTTTGTATTGACCACCATGACCTTTATCAATCCGGAAAATTGAAATGAAATATTCAAACCATTTGAAATATTCTGCAGCTTGCGTTAAGCACTCTCAATTTCTGAGACATGACGCATTCGGAGTTTGCTCTGGACTCGTTGTGGCTTTTCTTAGAGTAGGAAACCACTTGTGTGCCGCTGGCTCAGGATGACAGAGTGCAGCGTGTCCATGTGGCACATTCTCAGCTCAGTTGGATGCTGCGTTTTGCACATGGTGCGCGGAAAGACATCATCGGTCAGGTGGAGGTGAAGAATGAGTTTAATCAAGCGCATCTCAGATTAATTGACATTTATTGCAGCCTGAATTGAATCAGCGTTGATATTCATTTCGCTCATAAAATTACAGTCATTGGGTTTCATTTTTCAGCGCCCTGATCTTTTCCCTCCAGCTGTGCTCTCCAGCTTCAGATCAGGTCTTAAGTCACGATAAACCTATGAAATTTAACATCCACAGTTTGGACATACAGATGTGGTTTACGACCATCATTTACACCCTGTACTTTGATACCATCACACAGTAATGTGTGTGTTTAAGCACTGTAGCTGACTGGTGTCATTTGGCTTTTTAGAGGAAGATAAAATGTAGGTTTGGCTGATTAAAATGAATACAGATGTGACAGGGAAGCAGCTTTACCAAAATGGTACTTGCCATGAAACATTAGCTAATCTATGAGAGAGGTTATGTAGATGAATTGGGTGCTAATATTATCCCCCGGTCTCTGCAGCTGCTGCTTAAGAATAAAAAAGACGAGGCGGAGCGAGGGGAGATTATGACAGGAGATTTCAGAAGCTGCTGTTAAAGGGAGGAAGGATGGAGCGGATTGAGGTAGAGGAGGCAAGTTAATGAAAGTTTTGAGGGAGAGTTGAGAGAGACGATCCTCTTGAGATGTTGAGGAGGCTTTCCGTGTGTCATCGACAGCACTTCTCTTCCCACTATAAGCTCTCTCTTTTTGTGCTCGCCGTTTTCAGCTCTTTCTTCTCTCCCCACACGCCACTTCACGCTCTTCTTTGGAGTATCCTCGTGTTTCATCGCCCTCTTTTCAAAGCTTCCTTTTGTCTCGCACAGTGGAGTCGATGGAGGACTGTAGATGGCGAAGAAGAGCCGGGCGTCATGACAGTATATTGGCAGACAATGATTGAGGATATCAGGTTTTAGCTTGGGAAATAAGAAAGTTCCTTTTTAGCCAGAAACCTTTAGACTAATTTGGACAGATTAAGCTTAAAACCGTCAGCGAATACTTTTTAAGATTTTTTGGAACTTGAAGATTTCCCACTCACGGAGCTGAGCAGCATGGGTCATTGAAGTCTGATTGATCATAATTTCTGCAGATCAAAGCTGAAGGCAGATCAAGTCATTGCCAAGGCAGTCACACAAATTCACACACATACGTACACACAGACAAACTGTACGATGCCTTATGTTCTTCTTGGCGGCCTTATCGTCTCAACTCTTATTTACTCTCTGAGTCTCTGAGGCGTCTTTTGGTCTCATCTAAGCAGCCTTTAATGAAGCGTCTCTTCCTGGTCTGGTAGATGAGGGATTTTTATTCAAATATTTGACTCATATAATTCCTTTTTCACATCCAGTCTGAGAGGATCTTACCGATAAGCGAGATAACGTTGTCTGTTTTATATTTTACTCACTCATTTCGCTGGAGCTGTCTGTGATGTTTGACCCCTGACCTCGTCGCTCTCCTCCGCGGGTTCCTGTTTTCACATCTGCAGGCTGAGTGACACCAACTCCAGCAGACACTGTGTTTGCTCTGTTTCCTATCAGATCTGAATTATTCATCAGAGAGAGGGAGAGTATATCATTCACAAAAGCTCCGCTGGACACACAGATAGCTTTGAAGTGAATAACAGGATATGAGGAGAAAGGTGTTGCTTCGAGACGTGCTGATAGTAAACCACAGCTGTGTTATGACGAGTTGACTCCTCGAAATGAGTATTGAGTGTTGTGTTCAAATGGATGACTGGATGACTTCAAAGTTTATTAGTTCCTTTGGGCGTTTGTGTAATAAGGACTAAATAGAAATTAGGTATAAATCAGGAATCCAACATCAGCTTTTATGGAAGAGCAACATCCTTTTTACAAAGTTGTTAAATCTCTAACTGAGCCATAAAACTGCATATTTTGTCATAAAACAAGCTGTGAAGTAATCTGCCAGCTCATAAGATAATTCCACGTGTTTTTAGTGCAGGTCTTTGTGAGTTTCATTGCAAATATTCAGTGAAAATGCAAAATATCAAAGCTGGAATCACAAGAAATGTCTTTTTTTTGTCTTTCTCTCTGGTAAAAATAATACTATAGTAATTAAAAATACACCAGAATCCATTTTTTAACTAGTTTTACAATGTTTAAATTCCTTAGTCTTTCACATGTTGACAGAAAGTATAGGTTGGCACTCTGAATGTGTCTGGCCCGATCTTAAATTTGCCCTTAATCCCACTCTGGCATATAGACAAGGCAGCATGACAGCCACTTCAGACGTAAAAATCTCGTCTGCTCTTTTTTTGTGCGTCTACATATCCACAGGCTAGACAGCGAGGGCTTTCACGTCACCCCTCTCCCCCTGATCCCCGCCCTCAAGTCCCCCCAGGGTGCAGTGTGACCCACACAGGCACCCAACCGGAAGGCCAACACCGCTTTCTCTCCCCCGTGCCACAGTATACATGACCTCATTAGGCGAGCCCCACCTACTTAACTTGTTTTACAGTATGGTACGATATCAGTCAAACCTATTGACTCTGATGAGATGACAACCCCAACCCCCTTACTTCCTAAACATGACCTACTTGATGTATACAAGCACATGCAGATGTTCACCCACTAACCCCAACACACCTCACAGATGTGCCTTCTTCTCCCCCTTCCTCATTCCAACAAGTCACTGTAGTAATCGAGTTTTACATGCTTGATTGGTCATATTACTGTAGATATCTTTTATCACTGGATAGGCAATGGTCAAACGTCTACCACAATTGATGTGTCAAAGGAAAAATCCTAATTGAATTGCTTTAATTGTGCCATTCACCAAAATGAATGAGAAATCTATTGTCAAAGAAAAACAAAAATGCCAATTTCTCCATAGATTGGCTGCTGCAGTCGGCGTTACCAGTGTTCCATGTTGTGTTCAGGCATACACTGATTAGCTTACTTGCCCACCACCCCATACCGTCTTTTGCTTTCTGTAAAAATAGAAATAAAACCGGTTTAATTCATCGTTGTATCATAACCACATTCATCAAATAAGACTCTAGTTTGTAGGCTAGAAATCACGAGTTTCATCCCAATACTATATTATACGGATTCTTCGGACAACGATACGATATTTGCTGACATCACAAAGTCTACTACGAAACGATTTCGATTCGATGATATTGGATCGTCGATCACTGAATCGATATATTGATCCAAATCGATGGATCGTTACCCCACTAGTTACTGATACTTAGCCAGATGACCAATGGTACAATCATAAACTCAAAGTGTCTGCTTCGTATGGCAGCAGAGTCGCAGCACAGAGTTCCGACTGCAGTCACATGGTCTACACTTACACTTCAAGTGCAGATGGTGAGACCGCAGTCAGCTCTGGCAGTAGCAGAAATGCACGAGGCAACATTTAAGGACCTGCACTATGGAGATGACTACAACCTGGATGTTGAGGAAGCCAAGAGGATGATGGAGGAAGAAGCAGTCCTCCTTGGTTGTAAAGAAGAGGGAGATAAAGAAAAGGAGGGAGCTGCTGCCAACCCCGAGCCACAGCCCAAAAGAACAAGAAAACGTTGGCAAGAAAAGCAGGTTCGGCCACAGCCATGCTTACTGTTCCTGTTTTGTTTGAAGGAAAGGGAAGATCTAAAGAGCTAACACTAAAAATCAAAGTATGCGCTCTACAGATACTGAGCGTCATGGACAAATATGTTTTCGTGTAAAATCATTGGTGCAATCTGTAAAACCAGTGTCGTCACAAGTTAATGAACAGGTGGGGAAACTGCCTCACCGTAGCGTCCCTTCTTCTCCACTGACAAACGGTTATGCACTGCAGCCACTAGATACAAAATAAAGAGCACAATCTCCACAAGATTGAAATGAAAGAAAAGTAAAACAGTAAGAAAAACAGACACAAATAAAGTGTGATAAAATGGTAAAAGGAAAGCACAGGAGGAAAATAATATAAAATGAAATAATAAAATGCACATAAACAGAAACTTAATGAAAATCCACATTACACACGAATGTTTAAAATGTCTTAAAAGCCACAAATGTATCAGATGCCGTCAGCAACGTGATCTCGCCTGGTTGGGGTTCAGATTCTAGCAGCAAGCTCGTACCTGGGTTCCTGGGTAGATTGCACAGGAGACCATGACTTCAGTCTAATCTAGGAACAGGTCCTTGAATGCACCGAGTGTCATTTTGCTTGAAGTATGATGTCGAATGATACTATTGTGTTAGGTATACAGAGATACCTGTTTATGTTACGATTATCAAAGCGGTTTCTCTTGCGGGGGGTAAAAGGAAAACTGTGAAGCAGATGTGTGCCAAGAGGACCGACTTCACAGTTCTGGCACTGACTCCCCTCCCGCATACACTCGTGGGCGCATGCATCAGTGTATATGTTCTTCAGTGCTATTTTTACGTGCATGTGTGGGTTGAGATGATGTCGAGAGCGCTCCAAATTTCAGTTTGCCAAGTGTTTGCAACCCATGCAGTGTGAAAGTTAAGTATATAGAGCAGGCAGTGTTCTAAATGAGGTCCATGAATATTTAATCAAAAGACAAACGGGGAGACATGGAGCCAAGTGAGCCAGCCGCTGATGTAACTGAGCTGCTGGAGCTTTGATAGTTCGTGCAGTGTAAAACTTCATTTTACACTGCATTTGTCAGATATTCTTGGATATGAGAGCATGTGGTGGTATGTGATACCTGATCGATCTTTGCAGGGAAGCAGAATTAACGTCTGTACGGCCTTGGAGCTGGAGAAGATTTGATGTCTTGATCGATGATACTTTCTGAAAGGTGGATGCTTGATGGCATTGGAGCTTTAACTCAGATTTACTAGTTAGGAGACTCTGACCACTTGGCCAAATTTGTTCACCCCTGAAATTAGGAGAACATTTCTACCGCCTGTCTGAATTTAACCTCATCACTGCAGTACACAAACAGTCTCACATTCAACACAGACAAGCTTTTGTAAGGCTGACGAAATTATGTTTGATCACAGATGATAAAAATTTTGTTTTGCCCGATGCAGTGTTGTATGGTGTCAGCTCGTAGCATGAACATCAATGAGTGTCGTGATCGGCAGGGATGGAGCATCTGCCGCAGGAAGTGAACACACAGTCTGCGGTCATTTTGAATTGACCAGTGGACTTTACCACAAGCCAGTTGGCTGTAGAAACAGGTGATGTGCTTTCTGTTTTAAAACCAGCTGCCGGCGATTTGACCAGCTGAGTTGCAGGTGACACCATCAGCCGGCTTGAGTCGAGCTCAGACCGGCCAGTTCACACGCTACAACTTTTCTCTTCAACGTTCTAAAATGGTTTCGTCTTGTTGCTTTCTCTTTGGTCTGAACTGGGCTTTAGTCATAAGATCAAGGTCCCACAGGTTAATATATTCAGGATCATGCTTGTGTTTGGCCATGTCGTTGCCTGCCTGTCATCCAAACATCCACACACCCACACACACTCAGATCAGATCTAATCTGAACGCCTGACCTCTTATCATATCATCACATACATCATCATAACTGCTTAATGTTTTTTTCCTCACGTTATTTCCTATATTATAAAGGAAAAAAAAAGATAATCTGACACATCTTCTTTGTCTCTGTTTCTTCTAGTTGGGACGAGAGCAGTTCCATCAGCAGCGGTTTGAGCGATGGCTCAGACAACCTCAGCTCTGAAGAGTTCAACACCAGTCCCACACTCAACTCTCTGCCCACCACTCCCATCGGCTCCCGCAGAAACTCGGCCATAGTGGTAAGTCACACACACGAACATACACAGCCTTCTGACACAGACGGATTAGCAGTGTGTTGGTTACTGTAGTATTGATTAAGCTGTTAATCCAGCGAGGTATTGATGAGGTGCTGAATGGTGTGTTAGATCCTCTGTCAGAGAACAGAGGACATACATGAATACACACGACAGACAGCATCAGAGACAAAGCCTGATTAAGTATTCTACACACACCCATAATATTTATCACATCTGCAGCGATCAGTGTTCGCCGCAACACACACAAACACACTTAGACACACACTGCATGCTGTATAGCTGCACTGTTCCACAAGGCTCCCTTTTGGGCTTTTGTGGAGGTGTTTTTTAGAGAGGAATGTCTAAAAACTAGTGTGGCCGTATTGATCTTTATTGTGATTGCACACCTGATCCAGAGCCTATAGTTTTGGCCCAGTTCAGTAGTATAATTAGCTGGGCTGAAACAACTGTCCTGATTTATTATCCTTGTGGTAACAATACATTGAAGCGTACTCGTGTATGCGTGAGATATGGTGTTAAAAAACTGATGTGGGGATGGGAGGATTTGGGACTCATGACCTCAGTGCTTCTAAAATCCCGTCTGCAGCTCTGCTTTAGGTTCCTTAAGTTCCATCTGTAGCTGTATGGGTTCCAGACAGTGTGTGTGTGTGTGTGTGTGTGTGTGTGTGTGTGTGTAGTGTGTTTTCCTCGAGCGTCTGATGTAGGTCACACCTCCGCAATTTGGTTTATGTGACGGATGTAGTGGGATCTTAGAGAGAGAGACAGCAAGCGAGAGGGAATCAGTGTAACCATGGCAACCGAAAGTGCAGGGATGCTGAGACTGTGAGCGCGGGTCTTTGTCTTCTACTGTATATTGAAGGACAGGTCTAGAACGGCCATCTGCGCACACACACACACACACACACACACTCAAAGACACGCATTCACACATGCACAGACACACACACACACACACACACACACACACACACACACACACACAGGGCCATCTGCAGTCCTGCATCCGGGCCAGCGAGCCGCAAGAACCGGGGCACCTCCCTCCACGCCTAGTTGCAGGAGTCATAGCAACCATTACCCCCCTATGGCATCATTACCATGGCAACCAACCATTCACCTCACCATGCACCCCACATTGTCTCGTACACATGGCGCCCTGTTCCCTCGACATTCTCAGCTGATTATCAGTTTCCTCTTTGTCTTTGTGTCCCGAAGCCATTTTTTTGTCTCCGTTTTATCACTCCACCTTTTCCCTTTTTGCTCCTGTTGATTTTAATCCCCTCAAAGGCAGCTCGGGCTTTACAACCGCTCCTCATTTCTCCCACGTATTGCATAATGTGCTCAACAAGGATGTGAGGGTGGAGGAGAGACAGGGGCACAAAGAAGACATGGCAGAGAGAGAATCAAAGCTAGAAAGTGGTGCGTGTAGGTGGTACAAAGACCCAGATTTCCTCATTTCCACATGGAGGTGGACCAGATAATCAAGTTATTACACCTTGTTTTCCCAATACCTTTTTTACAAGGTGGGTGTGTGTGTGCTTATCAGCGTGTATGTTTGTGTTGTTATCATGTTTTGCCACTGCCTACATGGACAGATGTGTATCTCATCCCTGCTGTTTCAATAATCAGGGAATGTTTGTGAGGAAATGACAATGTTCTATCAACAAGGTCTGGTCAGACAGGACACTCGCGCACACACACACACACACACACACACACACACACACGCTTACTCACTCACTCACTCGTACCTCCTCCTCATGTGATGTGAACCTGCCCATGGGGTCTATTGGTTTTAATAAAAAAGGAATTCAGCATATGAGTCCTCATGAGAACTGCTGAGTACAATGTCCTGAACTCACATACACTCACACACACACACACACACACACACACACACACACACACACAAACACACACTGTCTGACACATTGTGTAACTGTCAGTCTCCTACAGGGGGGAGAGTAATCTGCCTCTGTGAAAACTAAGCATGTTGTGCATTGCGTGTATTTCTGGAAGCATCTAAATCTAATTAAAGCTGACTTGTAGACTGAGTAGCTCTAGGAACTGTTTTGCGTTCCCTCAAATCTTTTGTCTTTAGTACACTTCCACATGTTTTTACCACAACACACTCAGAGGACTTTTGCTCTGTGTCAGTTCACATGCATATGTACTTACACTTGCTATTTTAAGTGCATTAAACTAATACTTCACCCACAAATGACCATATTTGAAATGAATTTGTCAGTTACCTTGAATTTGCAAAGAACACTTTGTTTTCCTCACATGCCTTTATCGAAAATGGCAAGCATATTGGTTTATAGATTGACTGGGATCCACATTTAGCAACACCAAAAAATTACATCAAAACATCCATTTACAAACTCTCACACAACTCGTGCAATTTAATCCAAGCCTCATTTAATCAGTTGTATGCTCAGTTCCCCCAAATCCAAAGAATGGAGCCTGGCTTTGGAAAGGGAATAGATAGTTTTACATAGTAAGTAAAGCATTCTATAATTTGTTTACGCTGACAAGTATGGCAAAATGCAGTGCACTGTAATTCCCTGATCACAGAGAAAGCATTTTAGCAGCTGGAGGGGTCTTTTTGTGATCGCTTTAAATGAGAATGAAGCTTTTTGCTTGCAATGTGCCTCGCGTTTCTGGGCTTCAGGTGCCTGGCGTTTTTGCCAGTGTGCTCTGAACTCTTTGAGTTGAAAAAACTTCAACTCAAAGTGGAAAAACACCCCATGTCATCTCTTTGTCATCTGGTGGTAGCTGTTGCTGGATACCCAGAGCTATACGGCCCAACGATACACAGCAAGTTGTCAAACTGCCCCCATGTCACCCTAAAATATGCCTGGAAATAGCCATCATCGAGGAGAAGCTCCTGGACCAACTGGTGGTACTCCCCATGATCCACCCTCTTTTTCAGGGTCTCATGTACCCACACAGATCTCCGTTTCCCTGTGCCCAACAAACTATTTACTGACAGCCTCTCACCCTCAACCAGAGCTACAGCAAGTACATTTTAGGAGCTAGATACTAATTACTTAAATAACTAAAATAAATGAATAAACGGTAGATTTATTACACAGGAGGTGTGTCCGTGGTTGCCTGGCAACAGTAAAAAAGTGGCATTTAATTTTAAAAAAACCTGTGGCGCACCCCGCGTTTTGCAACCTGCAAAAAACATGTCCTCTGTGATCGGGGCTTAATGGTGTACTTATAACGGTATAAAAGTTCCATGTGGAACACTGGACACTTCTGATCCTCAATGGTCACCATCTTGGCTACTTAGCAGAAGGGGAGAGATCACCAAACTTGAAAATGGCAGCTGAGGAAGCTGCAGCGGTTGCTCTGGTGAACAAGCAATCAAGCCGGCAGATATTTTGGTGGTCGACAATCACAGTTAAAAGTTGGCGATAAAGGTCCGCCTGGTTGCAATTTGCCTTTAAAATGAAGAAGAAGCAGTCAATTTTCGATAAGCGCACAACAACCAGTGGAGACAACCCTGTCACACAAGTAGTGTACGAGGAAGTGCACTAACGGAAGTATCCTGATTGAGTCACAGCACATGACTCACGAATGACCTCATATTTCCTTAGTTTAACATTTGACATTCTTTCTTATTGGATTATGTTTAGGCCGTGTTGTCTGATTCCTCTGTGTAGGTCAGTGTGTGTGTGTGTGTGTGTGTGTGTGTTTTCTCCCTCTGTTGTTTCTTTTGAAGTGTTCAAATAGAGCATACAATAGGATTTAGACAACATATGAGATGAGACGAGACATCAGAGAGTGTTTTTGAGCTGACTGGGTTAGACATGTTTTTCTGCTCAGAAGGCATCAATATGAGACAGAGTCTGAGGATCCGGCTGAGTCCGCACACCTCATCAAATGACATTTTTTTCAATTTGTGGCCACTCAAGAACATTAAATACAGATTTAAGGGATACACAATGTTTTTGCAGGAATGATCCAGTGGGTTGTTCCATTGGCTCATTCCTCCCAGTGTCCCAAACTAACTTTGTACAGTGGATTATGTTAAAGGATGTTAGGAAATGACTCAGAATCATCAAAGAGAAGCCAGTTTTTTTAGTAGCAAAATGTTGTAGTATTTGATTCGGAAGGTAACATGAATGGGTACAGTTCTTAAAATTGGATTTGATTTGACTATAATCTTTTTATTGGCACGCAGATATACATTGCTTACCTGTATTACACTGCATGTGCTTGAGTTTTAACGTCCACCAGAACTGCAAGAAGTGTCTGAAGCTCTTAACTTTACCATTTTCCTAATGGTCAAAAAAGTGGCCAACATCTCCAAATGTAGGTTGATAAAACAGACCCAACACAAGCTCCTATTTCCTTTTTTTAATTTCAGCCAAATCACATGGTTCTCATCAGTGCGAAGAGTTTGTTCATTTGCCACAGAGATACATCTGTTGACACACAAGCCTAATAGCTGTTGGGATTTCATTCATAGCACTTCTATAAGTCATTATTCCTCTTACCTGTAGTGCTGTTGATCAGGCTAGATTGTTTTGGTGTGGGTTGACGAGTGTTGTTAATATCAGCCGTAAAGATGTCTGCCTTCTCTCTAATAAAGAAGAACTAGATGGCATTCAACTTGTGGTGCTCAAAGTGCTAAAAAAAAAATACACTTGAAAGAACTCAATAGCAACGTCTCTTTCCAGAAAGCAGGATCTGGCTATTCAAGATAATCCACAGACCTTGTTGTGAGCCGTTTAGTGGAAGGAAGCAGAAGGAAGCGTGCATCTACTGCTAGCTCACCTAGCCTCACTGAGCTAGCTAAAGTTAATAGCCCCTTTTACACTGCCAGATTTTCCAGAAATGTTGGGCCATTTTGCCAGAAAACTGTGAGCATTTAGACACACAGAGCCGGATTGGCGAGTTAATCCGAGGTGCCCAATTTTCCGCCTCGTAGGGTAGTCATATTGGCGGAACCCTTTTTAGTTTAAGCAGACCAAGGCGGCGATCCGCAACAGGAGGGGCTGTTGAAGACTTGTGGGAGGAGCTGTTGATGACGCTGCACGTGCGACCCACTGGCGGTGGATAAACAGGAAACAGCTGATAGCAGGAATTAGCGAGCAGCTGGTAGCAAGACGGAAACGCAAACCTGACAGACACTGTAAAGATGAGCAACTGAGGAGACAAGGAATTGTGCGCCCTCCTTGTCCTCGCAAACAAAGAGGCCATTAACCATCAAATGACAGGGACGGTGAAGAACGGGCTGACTTACAAGAGAAAGCATAGAGCTCCCAAAGGAGCTCCCCAAGGACTGACCAGCCGCGGTTTCCCTCCCACGTCACTGTTTACGTCACACACTGAGCAACATGTTTTGTTACTTGCTCACGCCCCCCATTTTCCCAAAAAAGGCGCATTCTGTATCAACAAAAGTAGGTAGGCGGCATTTTGCCACACTCCCCGATTTTGTTTTTATACTGCCAATGCTGAAAAAAGACTGATTGGGCTTTCCTGCAAATTTGCACAATTCCTATCTAAAAAGGGCTAATGTTTACATCTCGTGCTGTCACAAACACAAGACTCTTGTCCATGGGTAGATGCACTTTTCCTTCTATGTGGTGATATGTTTGGTGGGTGTAATTTGGTAGAAAGAATATAGTTCCTACATGAAACTGCTCACAACAAGGTCTGTGGATTATCTTGAGCAACCTGGTCATGATTTCTGGAAAGAGACGTTGCTGTTGAGTTCTTTCAAGTGTATTTTTGGTGCTTTAAGCACCACAAGCCGAGTGCCAAGCAGTTCCATTATATTCGAAAGACGGCAGATGTTTTTACCGCCGCAATCTCCAGTGCTCAGCAACTCACACCAAAACAATCTAGACTGATAAATAGCACTACAGGTAAGAGAGGAAAAATGCATTTTTGATTTGGGGCTGAACCGCCCCTTTAAGTCTTAGTAAAACTACTTTAAAAATTGCAAAGTAGAAAAAACCTCAGTAGAAGAGGTGCTTGATGCTGAAATCCATATAAAACTTAGCTTTCTCAGTGTTGAACAAAATGTCAGTGAGAAAGCTAAATCTTAAAAGAGAGCTCCGATTCCAATGCGTGGAGTCTTTGCATTTCACTAACCTCACAATAAAAGCCATATTCAAATTTTATGTGAGTTCAGAAAAGCTTTGTTTCTCTCTCATTCTTTCGAGGCACTTTGTTGCCATGATGCTTAGTTTTGTTTTTTAACTCTACTGGTTAGGTGGTCAAAACCACCAAAGATAATTCCATGCCTATACAGCAAACAACATGCCAGAGACATATGGATAATTAATGTCTCCATGTTCTATAAGTCAGATCACACATACTTACTTCCTTAACGTTTTCTCGACACAGTTCGTCTAAGCATGTGGCATTCTTTTTCCTTCTAGATGCGGACAGATGCAGAGAAGAGATCTCTGGTGGAGAGCGGTCTGTCCTGGGACTCTGATGATACCAAACCCAGCCGCAAGAGCCAGGGCGGTGGCGTCTACGATACAGGAAGTCTCAAGTCCGAATCGGCCAATAAATGGAAAAAGACGCGGACACAGGGGGAGGGGCTGGAAGGAGGGAAGGGCGAACTGAAGAAACCTCAGACCTTGGGTCAAGGAAATGTGTTGAAGAAAGGACGAAACCCACCTGTGGGAGTCACCTCTCCAATCACACACACCTCTCAGAGTGGGCTGAAAGTGGCAGGTGAGAGGAGAAACACACACACACACACACACACATGCATGCACACAGTGAGGTGTAATAAATATAGCTACACTTGAAATGGTTTCATAACCTGAGCAGACTGACACATTGGCTGCCTTTTAATATTCCCTTCTCTCTGGCAGTCTCACACCCACGCACACAGTCACAGACACACACTCTGTCTTTGTCCCACACATTCATCCACAGCTGCAGCAGCCCACCCTCTGGGCCTTTAGAAAGTGGTGCCATGTATCAAACGCCCATCACCACCCACTCCCTTCCTGCCAGCCAACCACACACACACACACACACACACACACACAGGCGCAGACACACACTGACCAACAGTGTTTTTTTTCTTCCTATTGGTCCAGCCTTTCCTATGCAAGCTTTATTTTTGTGCCGGACAGAGAGAATTTATAGCACTTAAATAAAGGCCTTGTACTCAAAACAACTGGACCAGAGACTGTGTGTGTGTGTGTGTGTGTGTGTGTGTGTGTGTGTGTGTGTGTGTGTGTGTGTGTGTGCGTGCGCGTGCAGATACGTCTGAGATTGTGCCAGCCTTACAGAGTGTCACCCATCACACTTAACACGCACACACACTCTTACCAACACACAAAGAGCACAATAGTGCGGATTGTGCAGCTGCCTTTTAAGCACACCATCTGTGTGCTGTTTATGTAAGCACACACACACACACACACACACACACACACACACACATACACACACACACACACACTTAGAATATAGACATCCAAAACAACAGGATATTAGTTCTGTGCCAGTCTAGATTTGCAGTGTCTGTATAAACAGTCCTCTTTCTGTGGGACTGTCCTGTGTTTGCGTTGCCAGCTGTTGAAGTGACAGATATGCCAAACATATCTGTGTGTTGAACCAGCCTGTGATCCGTGTGCCAGGCTGTTATTGTTATTGATGTGAACAATACAAATCTGCTGTCAGGGCTATTCAATCTACCACTGACTTTCAGGCGGTAATTCATCAGATGATGGAGTCAAGTGAAAGCAGACTTGTTGCAGCTCATCAGTGTGGAGGAGCTCATCAATGTAACCGAATAAGCGTCAGACATTCTTAGATAGTTAGAGAGGTCTCTGCTGCTCAGGCTGAAGATCAGTGTGTTGCTGAGGTTTGGCAGGATTGTGTGTGAATGTTTGTAAGTCTGTGTTTGTCTGCATGTTTGCGGTATTGTTGGAGACACAGAGAGTGTGAGATCTTTGAAGAAACAACATTTCCAAGAATAGACAAAGCGCTTGTGTACAACACGTTTGTGTAGTATTTACTAAAGATTATTTTCATTGTCATTTTGTCATTTTACAACTATTTTATCTGAACTTAACTGATTGTAATAATTACATTGTCCTGCAGCTGGGAGGTGTGTTCATGAGTTTCAGGCAGAAAGAAATTGTTTGTAACATAGGTCAACATGTCACAAGCGTCAGAACTCTGTTTATTGATTGGCTGTGGGTATTCTTTTGCCACCACAGAATTCAATGTCTGCAGCTCACTGAGCTCAGAGCGACCGCTGCAGCTTTCCATTAGCCATTATCCATTAGAGTGTCAGACTGAAGCTCTCAGAACCTTCAGTCTGACATGGCTTCCATTGAAAGCGATTTACAAGGGGGAGGGAATTTGATTTTTTCCCTAACCAATCAGTAGAGATCAACGACTCACTCAGAATCTGACGTCATTAGTATCCATGCCTCGGGGGTGCCGAAAACAAGCGAGCATTGCCCATTTAAAATGTCTCCGTCGTTGTGCACGCCCAGCTGCATCGCCGTTAAATCCAGTTTAGCAGCTTCCTTAATTTGGTCCTCCATTAACGCAAGTAGTGGCAAAATACCTCGATAGCATCGTCAATGTGGTCTGTAGGATCTGTAGCGGTCGCCATTGTTGCTATCCTCACCAGTTACCCACCGGCGTACAGCTTGACATCAGCGTGGCGCTGATTGGCTAATCGCTAGACCCCCGGCATTCATTGGTCCGTCCAGCGTTTGGACGAGATAAATTGCAAATTCATTGAAGTATGCCAGACCAGAGATGCAAGCCTACTCAGTTGAGTGGGCGGGGTCTATGGTCTGGAACCAGGCTAGCTTTCCATAGACATTGCGTGGTATCTTGCAGCAGGCTGCGCTTCACCACTGCTTGGTGTGTTTTCAGCGTTATGTTATAAAATGTAAGAAATAGCAAAAAACCATTCATTACAAGTTTCAGGAGCACAAGGTAACTACGTCAAACTGGTTGTTTTTCTGACCAGCAGCCAAAAGCCAAAAATATGCAATTTACAGTGATATAAAAGAAATAAAAACAGCAAAACATCACATTTTAAAATGCTGAAACCAACAAACATTTGGCATTTTTCCTTGATAAATAACCTATACAATTACTCATTTGTAAAAAAAAAAATTGTTGATGATTAATTTTCTGATCGAATGTTTCAGCACCAATTTTATTGTTTTGTACTAACAGAAAATGATTCAATAAACAGTAAATGCTACACAGTTTTTACTCCAAACACTTTGCCTCAAATTCCTTAACTCACTGACTTAAAATTAACTTATGTGATTAGGTATTTATATGTTATGTACTTTATTTACTTAAAGGTGGACATTAGAGTCCTGCACAGGTCAAGATTTGCAAACCACACCCACAAAGCTCAGCACCAGAACTGAACTGTTACCTGTAATTATCTCCAAGTAAAATCTGGACCCAACCCGGCCGTTAATCTAAGTCCTGTGACCCAACCTGTGATTTAACACACCATTTTACCTTGAAGCCATTTTGCATAATGTACTGATTCATCCAGATATGCAAAGCACTCGCTCAGTTAAATCCTACTTGGTGAGGTGATGCAAAGATAACTGATTTTGCGGTTATCACATGTCCATATCTGTATCCGTAGGAACTGTCTCTTTGCAATCAGTCAGCTGCATCTTCAGCTCCTGAATGATGTTTTGTCAAACGTCCTTGGCTGCGTGATGGAGTTGTATCAGGCAGAAGCTGCTAAGCGTCAACGCGGTCAGCTCGGGCACCTGATTATTTTTGTTCTCACCTGCTGCCAGTTCATTTCTACACATGCCCATAACTGTAAATTTAAATAAATACATTTTTTACCTGTTGCACAACTTTTTCACAAGCTATTTGACCTGAAGCAGTGGTGTAGTGGAGGGTATACGCAGGTAGACACGTTATACACACCTCTTTTTCTGGCTGTTTACAGTATACTCACCTATCAGCCAAAAAGCCATTGGAAAGTATAGGAGAGTACACCCACCTCATCGCCTACCTCTACACCACTGGACATAAGTTATGTTTACATTCACTTTTACTTGGTGTTTATTTTGTTGTTGTTTTTTTTTCAGATGATGGCGGAGCTTTGGAACCAAAGTTCACATTTTGTTATAATTTTTTCCAGCTGTGAGCACCGCCTCTATTTCCCCTGTGCATTATGGGACAATAGTGTCCACTAACAGTACAGACAAACATCAACTGGGTTTTGTGACTCTCTTCGTGTGAATGTGCTGCATACCTGTTTGAATCAGCATGTAGTTTGGGCGTGGGACACAGTGCAGGTATTCATCATTCTGTCAGTGCTGATGTATCATGTATATCTCTCTGCACAGTCACATGCACTCACACAGACACACACCTGCAGATACACTTTTCTGCAACAGATGTTTACATACCTCTCACGTACACACAAATAAACACCGATACTTTATCCTAACAACCACAAATGAAAGCACACACTTGTTGATGGGAGAACATGGAGCGGAGGAGCGAGGCGGCTCATCTCCCTGGGAAACCACCGGGAATGATAGACAAGAGTATGAGTGTGTTTGTGTGTACATCATTCCATACTGCTCTCCCTTCTATTACAGTGGCCTTAAATAGAAGAAGACTTAGGGCAGCAGAATATAAATGAACATCCAGAGACAGCAGTGCTAGAAATGTTATGCAAAGGATTTCTCTGTCTGCTTGTGTCTTCAGATCTCCTCAGACACGCAGAGGCCTCTTGCACCGAGACGTGGTGATTCACTGTGTCTACACGCTGCCGTGTCGAGCCGTGAGCACCACTGTCTCCATAGCCAGTCGGTGTCAGTAAATCAGGCTTCATTTATGTCAGAATTAATACAAGGGTCTGGATTCTGTCACTGTGTGTGTGTGTGTGTGTGTGTGTGTGTGTGTGTGTGTGTGTGTGTGTGTGTGTGTGTTTGCGTCTCACTGCCCTGTTGGCAGTGTGTGTTCCTGCAGCCTAATGCTCCTGGAACGTGCCGTGTTGCGGTTATACGATGGATTGAGTTTATGACTTGACATGTAAACCCAATTTTCACATTTACAAAAGTGCTCCGAGCGTAATGTGTTGTCAGTGTCACATTCCTATAAGACCCAATCACTGAGAGCTGTGAGTGTGTGTGTGGTATATATATATATATGTCTGGCCCTATGTGTGCGTGTGTGTATTTTGTGGGCTTTTTCAATACCCTTAAGTGACTCCAGATGTCCCAAGGCAGCACGCCGGTGGGTCCCATTCAACAGCAGTTCTTTGACTCTGTTAATGCCGTGTATATAAACCTCCCATAACAACTTCCATTAGATACAAATTAAGAGCATGGGTAGTGTGGGCTCGCACTTGTGTGGGCGGTGCACATGTGTCTAATAGTTTTTTCCTCATAATAACTTCCAAACAAGTCCTATTAATTTGCCAACTGGGAAATATACAGATGGGAGCAAAATCACATAATTTTCCTTCAACCTCCGTTCCACCAGGCTATCTCTGGCTCCGCCCTCTCTCCCAGAGGAGGCTTCAGGAGTGGGGAAACTGGGTGTTTCTTGCACTTTTGTGCCCGCAGACACGCTTCGTGAACGTGAACACCAGTTTTCCACAGCCATGCTGCACATGTTAATCTCAGCGCTCTGCAGCTGTGACACACAGACGTGCACTTAGTGGAAAGCCAGAGAAAACTGTTTTAGTTCATCAGGATGGAAAAGAGGAGTAACCACATGATAACAGTGTGTGTGTGAGGGTGAAGCTGACTGAGAGTCTGGTCTACACACTGTTTGTCTGCTCAGACAGGGATTGGGTTTTATCAGCAGACAGTCAGACCTGGTAGGTGGTCAGATAAGATATCATGTCCTAATAAGGCTTGGTTAGTCTCACTCACCACCACACACTGTTCAAGCTACTCATCACTGACTCTTCTCTTTTTCCCATCTCTCTAGGTACAGTCAAGTCAGATGGGAAGCCAATGGATAAGTCCCGGCTAGCAGTGAAGACTGCCGGCCTTCAGCGCTCTTCTTCTGATGCTGGTAAAGACCACAGAAATGGCACCGGTGCTGGTGAGCAACGTAAACCTCCGTCCGGCCTCGTCAGGCCCTCAACTGGTGGAAACTTTGGCTTCAAGAAGCCTGCAACTGCCACCAATAATGGCACAAACAATCCCAGTATGCCCTGTGGCTCTACAACTGTGGGGAAGATTCCCAAATCGTCGGGTATTCCTGTCAAACCAGGGGCTGGTGGTGGTGGTGGTGGTGGAGGAGGACGTAAGACAAGTCTAGATGTTTCAAGCAGCGACCAGAGTGGTTTTCTATCTCCGAATGCCAGGACATCTCTCCAGTACCGCTCTCTGCCTCGCCCAGCAAAGACAAGCACCCTGACTCTAACTCGGCCAAGCTCAGCTCGTCCAGTGAGCACTACGATGGACACCAGCTCTGGGCTGATCAAACCGGCCCAGGGCTCCAGGCTCAAAGAGCCCGCCTCAGGGCTCAGCTCTGGGTTGAGTAAAGCAGGTGGTCGTGGGATCCCGAGTCCCAGTCCTGTCAATCAGACAGACAGAGAGAAAGAGAAAGAGAGGGCCAAAGCTAAAGCTGTGGTATCTGACTCTGAGTGTGGAGGTGGGTCTCTGAAGGGCAGCCCTGCTCAGACGCCCTCAGAGAACGGAGGGAAGCTGCAGGGCCTGAGACCTCCCAGCAGTGGTAAGGGCATGGATCTGCCCTCACCCAACACACACAGGTACTGGACTTGAGATACAACCACAAAACACATATGGTGCAATTTCCAAGTAATTTTTAACTCACAAAACAAAGTGTGAATATACATTTGCTTCACCACTGTCTGTCTCTGTCTTTAGGCTATCTGGGATACGCAGCCTGGCAAAGCCTCCATCTATGGCCCACCTTGACAAGCTGAACTCAAACAGCCTAGAGGTGGGGGTTCAGGACTCCCTGCCACCCAAAATTCCTCCATACTCCAAACTCCAGGACCTGGCCAGCTCAGCAGGCAGCTCCCCTGGCCCCTGTCTGACCCCCAGCCCTGCCCCTCTACTCAATGTGAACTCCTCAGCCTGCTTCTCAAACTCAGGGACTGGCTTGGGGCCCAGGCAGGTCTCTTCTCTCGGGGTTCAAGGGAGCGGAGGGAGCACCTCACCCCTGCTCTACCCTCGTCTGTCTGGGCTGCATCGCAGCATGGAGTCGCTGCCGCTCCAGATGAGTCTGGCCCCAGAGCCCCAGGGGATGGAGAAGGAGAAGGAGAGGGAGAGGGAGACTTTAGTGAGAGGCTACACCACCTTGGAATCCCGACACAAAGATAGACAGGAAGATAGAGGCCCTCCTGCCAGCTGGAGCTCTGGAAGTAAAGTCTCGATGTCTCTCACGGACAGGTGAGATTCAACTGTGCATTTATTTCAAAGCCATACACATCACACCAGTGATCATGCTGTCATTCATATTTTGTAATGCTGCTATGTAACTCCACCTACTGGTCAGCTGAGGAACTGCACCAACATTATTCATTGGTGAGGGATCAGGGCAGTTCTTTAATATGTTATTCTCTCTATTCCACACTACAATCATGCATCTCTGTCCTCTTACTGAGTGGGCACAGGGGAGGTGATTTAGTCAAAATACTGCACATACTGGAAGAGTTATGGAGCCATGTTTAGCTGCAGAAGCACTTATGAAGAGCGAGAAACAACCTTCAAAGACAAGATAGTAACGAGCCGCAGAATGAAAACAGTCTTGTCAGGATAAACACAGAATATTTTTTGGATTATTATTTTAGATCAGTTGTTCCCAGCCTTTTTCCTTAAGAGACCCTTTCTCTAATATTGTTTAAAGTGACATATATATTCAGTGCATAACAGTAACAGTGCAGAGCAACTGATAAACACAATTAACCCAAATACTGGATGCAAAAACTGCAGGAACTTGATGTAAACAAGAGATTTGGATGAATTTTGGGGATATTTCAGTGAAAACCGTGTCAGAGATGAGTAGTCCTGATATTTTGAGAGATTTTTTATACGATTGCCTGTCTGTATTATGTTTTTGTTTGTTTGTTTTTTTAGCAATCACACATACTAAAACGGATTATTCTCTGATCAATTCAGTCATTTTATTTTTAGCTCTTTGGTTGTCTTAACCACATACTTTTTTAATGCAGGACAAGACGAGTGAATATAGGTTGGGTTCAGGTCTTAACTGTGCCCTTATCCAGTGTGATTTTTGTGAAGTTCATACCTTAAATAATAATCTAAACTTTTAGTTTAACAATTAACAATTTTATTTAGTTTTCGTCATAGAAATGAATGAAATAATGAGATAAAGGCCCACTATATATACATGTTTAAGCTTACTTACACCCCTTAAAATCAAGAAGGTCTCATGACCCCCCAGGAAGCTTTGAGATCAGGTCCTCCAGGTTGGGAACCAGTGCTTTAGACCATAGACTAAATTAAACCTGGCTGAAATAGACTGAATTTGTGATTTTAATCAAAAATCCAGAGACAAAACAAAAATCCTGGTCAACTGCAAGAGCATGCCTCACCTCCATCAAACATCCCATAGTAGTCACACGCTAAAAGATTTTGTATATTTCATGTTATGCACTGTAAATGCTGTATGAGATGCCAAACATTGTCCAAATTAAAGAATATGGTTAAATGAGAGAGATTAAAAATTTAAGCTCAGTATTTCTGATTCTGAAACAACGAGTAAAGGCAACTACATGCGCGTGCACACACACACACACACACACACACACACACACACACACACACACACACAGACTGAGTGAGGGGTTTCTTGGCTATTATTACTACAGGCCTATTATCAGTGTTATTTGGGCCGCAGTGACTGAAGTCGTAATTACTGGCTGACACCAGCTGTCTGCCAGTCGTACTGTGCTTCTTTGTGCCCTCTGCCTGTTCTGGAGGTTTAATAACTCCCTGCAGCAGTGGTTAAATAATGTCATTGTTTAATCTCCACAGCTCTCAGAGAGACAGAAACACACTGCCAAAGAAAGGTTTAAGGTAAGTGGACACACACACACACACACACACACACACACATACATGCATGCTCTTATACAACACACTGTCAGGCGCTGACAGTTTGACACACTTTTGGCACAGTCCTTGAACTGCACTCACACAGAGATGCCATTGATAAGATCCTCAGTGAATAATGGATTACAGACAGTGTTAATCCTCATCATCTCTGTCCAAAGTAACTCAAAATACATCTTATTGTTTCTCACTGGAAACATTGTGTTTCCACTCATACCTTCAGATATTAGTACTGGGTAACGTTTTATTTTAACTCCCCTTCATTTAGCATTTAAAATTATATGCATTTAATATGTCTTTATAGAAGAAGTTATAATTGTCAAAAGTAGTGTACATTAACCCTCATCTTATCTAACACACAAGGACCAGCAGATTGAGTACACAACCATCACAGCAAAATGCTCTTTCTTCTTTGGCGACTTTTTTGTGTGCTCTCTGTCAGATAGTTTTAAACATGATGTTCCTAAATGTCCTTTACACTTAAACACTGCACTTAGATTTCTTTAATCACCCTTAGTTACACGGGTGTTGTCCTCTGTCTGCAGTTTCAGCGGTGCCTCTCAGGTTGAGGAGGAAGGGAAGGAGAAAGGAGAGAGGAGACACTCTCATACCATTCTCAGTATGACGGACTCGCTCACTCTTCCACTGCTGTCCTCACCCACCTCCCTGCCCCGCACTTCTAAGAACAGTATGGGTGAGTTTAAACACGTACACACACTTGAAAGAGCACTGACGAGAAAAGTAGTACACTATCATCACTAGTAGCAGTAGTAGTAGTATACAGCATCACTAACTCAACCCCTCTGCTCTCTTCTCAGTACCCAGCCCTGTCGGTGGACCTCCGAGGATGACTCGGTCCAACAGCATCCCAACGCACGATGCCTCTCTGGAGCTGTACGGAGCGTCTCCGCTTGGCAGCACACTGTCGCTGGCTGAACGCCCCCGCAGCATGGGAATGGTTCGCTCCGGATCCTTCAGGGACAAGGAGCAAGACGAGGGTGAGCCCACTGGATTATTATGACATCTGTTATACGGCGTTCTGGTCGGCGTCGTTGTGCAACTCGGCTTCTAATGTGTTTATTTTGTTTCTCTTCTCAGTTCATGGGTCGGTACTCTCCCTGGCGTCCAACGCCTCATCTAGCTACTCCTCGGTGAGTGTGGGCAGCATGCAGACTCAGGTAGCTACACTTCAGTTTGTGATGTGGTGTGAGCTGTGTTTATGTGTGTGTGAGTGTGTGTGTGGGGTTGTTTGTGTGATGCTATCCTCTCACTTCACACTTTAAAGAGAGACAAGACTTTCTCCCTCGGTCCCTGCCTTTTTAGTCTCCTCTCTTTTCTTCTCCTCTCTTTTGTCTTACCTAACCTCTTGACTTTTATTCCCTCTGCTTCCAAAGGCTGAGGAAAGGATTCAGGGAGAGGTAAGCGTGTTCTTTCCCACTCTTTCTTCTCTTCTGTCTCATGTCTGTCCTTTCATCCATCACCCTCATCTTTGTTTTCTGTGGTTGAACAAGTCTGTCATTCATTTCATGAAGAGCGTCCACTTCAAGTCACTTGTGTAACCTCAGCCATATTCAGCTTTAGTAAGCTTGTTTTTTTAAATGATGTAACATGCCTGTTTTTCCCGACAGCAAATCCGGAAGCTGAGGAGGGAGCTGGAATCGTCACAGGAGAAGGTGTCTAACCTGACGACACAGCTGACAGCAAACGTATGTACTGTTTTTCTAACTTACCAATCATTAATAAATGGAAGCGCCCACTTGCACACCCACTTATTTTTTTTGTAGTAGTAGTTTCAAAAAACATGTTTTTGTGTCTTAATGACTAATGGGAACAACAATTTAAATTGGTCCAGTATTTAGTGAGAACAAAATAGGCTGGAATGTAAGTGAGCATGTTTCCACCCTTCATTTACATCCATTAAAATGCTTGTTTTGCCACTAACAGGCACTGATTGTTGTTTTAAGTGTCTGACAACACTGTGTAGAGGACCCCTACTGAGATACAACGTTCTGTTAAAGAGTAAAATCCTTTTTGTTTAACCAGAAACAGCCCCAAAATCACTATCACCAAACCCATTAAAATAAACAGATATTTAAGCGTGTATAGAGTCAGCATATTATCACATCTAACTTGGTGAATTAAGGGTTTATTTCAACCAAACCAAAGTTACTGATTGTTCAACAGTGTAAAGAAGAACCAAGGCAGCTTTTGTTAGTGGTATTTTGTTTCTGTTGACTTTGAATGAAGTGTGTTTTACGACAATACAGTTCCTGTTTATTGAAACAGAGTCTGGTGGGTTTGACAGCTGCAGTGTTGGGGCTGTTGCTAGTTAAACAAAAAGGTTCCTGTGCTTTAACAAAAACAGCCTTCCACCTTGAGGCAACAGATTTGTAATAGCCCCTCCCACTAATTTTACACCCTAATACTTGTCACTCATCTTGATGAACTCTCCACCCTAATGACATCTACCCCAAGGCAGAGGTAACTGACACCATATAGACGCTGCATGTGTTGAACAAGTGGCAGCAGGCAAAGACAGAGTAATATCAGGGTGCCTTCAACCATGTTGTTTTGTTTCTACTGCTAGATGTGGGGGGAAAAAAAGAATTGCATAGCACATACTTTGTTCAGATTATATTAGTGTACCAAACGATTGCTGCTGGGAGTTCAGCTCCTGCTGTTTATGCAAGTCAATGGATCCAGATCTTCAAAAGAAGAGTCTGGTCGTATTCTATATTTTTGTTATTGCGAACTAATTCTATCCAAAGACCAATAACAATGAATTTATCCAACCAACAACTACTACCTGTGTGCCCAAAGCCTATTATACCTTCCTCTGTGATGCAGAGCTCCATTGTTGTACAGAAATTATTAAAAACACATCAGTGGGCCACACTGTGCACTGGGTGACATGTTCCATTATTATGATGAACTTAAGCACTGTAGCACTGTATTTTTTGCCATGTGCACCACACGGCTGCTAAAAATACTCTCTCTACCAGATCCACAGCTGAAAATAGTCTCCATTAGGCATGAGATGATATGAAAATATATGTTACAGTTACTCCAGCCATAATCATGAGATAAATGCTTAAAATTCTTAAAATTACACTTAAACATACTGAACGTACTTTACATGACATTTTGTCAAGAATTTTATTTTTTTTAAAGATTATTTTTTCGCCTTTAATTGATAGGACAGTATTAAGTGTGAAGGGGAAAAAGAGAGAGGGGATGACATGCAGCTAGGGGCCACAAGCTGGAATTGAACCTGTCTTTGTGCCTTTGACTTTGCCTGAGATGCCTGCTCTACCCACCGAGCTACTTGGCACCCCAAGAAAAGAATATTTTTTATTGTATCACAGGTAGGACAACAATCCTTTAAAAAAACGGGATTTTCAACTTTTGAAAGGGCATCATTTCTTGCAACATGAAATATGCTGATGATTGATTAAAATCTTATCTGTTTTTTGAGGTTGGTGCGTTTGCAGCCTGTTTTTCCAGTCTTTTTTATTGTTGCTCGTCCAGCAGTATTTAATAGTGCAGCAGTTTAAGGAAAATATTTGGTCTTTTATTTAAAAAAAAAAAAAAAAAAAGACAACACTATATTTTCATTATCTGTTTTAAAAGATATACTATGCAGGATTTTCCTAAAAAGAAAAAACAATGTGTAAACTCAGACAGAAGTAATCCTTCTCAATCATTACTTACGACCTACTAGAAGTGTGTGACGGTGTATTTATCTATAGAGACTCTGCCCTCTGCCTGTGTTTTCTTATTTTCTGTGTACGGGACATTTAAAGGTGTGTCACCCCACAGCACTCAGGTGAGGTCGCAGCTTTATAAAAAGGTAGTGACCAGGTGCCAGACTGTAAGTAGCGGGCATCCAAGTGACACAGCGCACAAAGTGATGTGAATCTGGGGTTGGCTTTTACTTTCACTTCCCCTGTGTTTAGAAACAGTAACCGACAATCTGCATAGTATACCTTGAAGATTTGAGCATTGCCAGCCACTCCAGTCCTCTCCCTTCCCTCCTTCACAAACTCTCACATTCTCACACAAGGCAAGATATTTACCCTTCAGATAAAACAGGATAGATACACACAGAGAGCGATTTAAAATCCAAGCTGAGGTGTGTCAGTCATAGATCATTTCTGTGCAGTCTCAGCACATTTCTTATCCATGTGGGGCCCCAATAATACTAACCTCCTCCTGAACCTCTCGCCAAGCCACTTAGCCTTGGCACACACACACACACACACACACACACACACACACACACACACACACACACACACACACACACAAGCACAGGTGCCTTGCCCTTTCTCTCCACTCTACAAGGTTGTTTCTGTACGACCACCCTGTCAGCATTTCCATTTGTCCGCGTGCAGCAATACAAGCACAGCCATTATGCACGGCTTCATGCAGCACACATCGATCATGTGTCATTTTTTATACTGCATGACCTTATTATGCAAGGGCAGTGAATAGGCAAAACAGATGCACAGGTCACAACATGATTATGTGCTGGATTAATGTCTCGGCTGTATGCATTATTTTATTGTGTTAATACGTTCTATGAAGGAGAGGGGAAACTAATTTTCCTGCTCCAGGCTGAAGTGGGTGTGTGTGAGACGGAGATTAGGGAGGAGGAGAATTTTCCACAGGAGACATCCTGTTCAGCCTTTGTGTGTTATTCAGCTTTATAGCACCTCGAACAGAAGGGATGAAGGGGCAGAGGAAATCTATTGAATCTGTTCCTGTATTAGGTCTCCCTGTCTGTGTCTACATGTAAATGATGTTGTGAATGATATAAATATTTAAAAATAATTTCCTGTCACAGACAACTGCATTGATAACATTTATATTTGTTTATGTTGTCATTGTTGACTTTTTGTTGACTTTTTCCAAGCAGGCAAATCTGGTGGCGGCGTTTGAGCAAAGTCTGCAGCTGATGACGACACGGCTTCAGAGTCTGTCAATAAGTCACGAACAGAAGGTAACGTCACACTTTCAAACACAAACCTGAATTCCAGCTGCATCCCACCATTGTATCCGTATTATGAGCAGCCAGCTAAGAGCAGGCAGCGTTGTGCTTACACAGGGCGAGGTGACTTTGATCACAGCCTGCGGTGAGGAGAATGTAGGTTAGAGGCCCAGGCTGCCGTCCCACAGGGTGACTTAGTGTGAAAAGAGGACAGAGGATCAATGAAGAACAACCTTCGCTTTAGGCCGAGTGAGAAGTGCAAACAGCTCACACGTGCACTCACACCAAACATTCACATTCCTGCATTCTTCAGCTTTTGTATCCGTTTTGCTGTGAATAAATTGATCAGCGCCCGAGGCGGCGTTCAGTGTGTGCACAAATGTGAGGAGTCTCTCTTAGTGCTTCATGCCTTGCTGCTCCCACTGAAAGACCCGTCTAGACCGCTCCAGAAAAACTCTTTGTTGTTTGTGCCGGCGCGCTGACCTGTGCAGCTCAGCCTGGAGCACAGGCTCTTTAACCTTGAGGAGATGGGCGGCTCTATTTAGAGTTTAGAGTGGGATCGACTTTATCCCACAATGAACAGCACAGAAAGGCTCTGTTGTTCCGGACTCTTTGTCCTTTTGAACTGTGAACATGCCCGCCAGGTGTATGAGTTCATACTGTGGGGTTGAGTTATAGTGCTTTACTAAAACATCAGAAATACTGCTCCTCCCCCCAAAATATAGGAATTTATCAGATTTTATTTTAGATATTAAAAAAACAGACAAAAATCAAATAAAAATTGGTGTTTTTAGAATGATCCAAGTAAGTACAACACATACATTAGCATGGTCCGAGCACAAGAGAAATGTATAAGTGTGCAAAAGAGCAATTTATAAAAATATAATAAAACTGGTATATATAGATATTATATATAGCTGTCACACATAAGGCTAGGTATTGTTAAAAAAAAATTCAGTAGTGATTTTGATACCTCGACTTTGATACCAGTTCCCAAACAACACTTTTTTGATACCAATTTTATAAAATCCATTTTAACAAAAACAAAATTACATTACACATTATGGTGCAGATCTTTCATTTTTCAGCTTCTTGGCTTTTTACGCACTCAAAGCAGTGTCAAAACCAAAAATATAAATCTATTCACCACAGTGTGGTTTGACTTAAGTTACCTTTCTTTAGTTTAATGTTTTAGCACCTTGGCATTTTTCCATTCAAAGCAGTTTTGAAGACGTATTGACGTTAAGTTCTCACCTGGACACAGAGTTCCGAGAGACATCAACCCACTTCCATGGGGCTCTGGAAGGCCGGGCATTTTACTGCACGTTCATCTCACCGCTTAGTAGGAGACTGTGGAAGAGGAAACTCCCCCAGAGCTGAGTCAAGAGCCAGGTCTGGCTCTGTAATGTTAGGCAGTCTTGAATGCCGAGAGGAAAATAGCTGCGGTTCGTTCTTCCTCTGAGGCTTAGGAAGTAGAGCAGGTCGTCCATT
Organism: Epinephelus fuscoguttatus; assembly: GCF_011397635.1. NCBI lineage: Eukaryota > Metazoa > Chordata > Actinopteri > Perciformes > Serranidae > Epinephelus > Epinephelus fuscoguttatus. The sequence goes on along the minus strand of NC_064758.1, from coordinate 25,180,459 downwards.
ATTGGAACATCGGTGGTTCTATCCCCGTTTCCCCATTCAGCATGTCAAAGGGCCACTGATGTGCCATCAGTGTGAGAGTGCGTCTAATGAGCAGGTGGCACCTTGTGTTGTGGCGTCAGCCACCACTAGACAGCTAGAAAGGTGCGATACAAATGCAAATCTGTTTACCATTTCTCGCAGTCGTACATGGAGCAACTTTCTGCTTTTAAATGTACTCATATACATTCAAGTGTTTCATCAAATTTATCTTGTTGCCAGTCTTGCAACATAGTCTTCTCGCATATATTGTATTGTGTGCTACTGGAATCAAGCCTGACAAAATGGAGCCTCATCTTTGATCTCTTCTTAGACATTTTTTTATCTATGCAACACACACTGCAGTCAAGCCTCTTAAAATACAACAACACACACATACTTCGGTGCAATGTAGTGTTTTTCCTGTATGCCTCTATGATGTGGAGCGTTAGATAGCCAATCACTAGCACTGATAGATCCTGGCATAAACATGCTGCACGCTTATTGGCTCTGATGAGATTTATCCCTTAGGTTTTGAAATTTGGCATCGAATGACAAGGTATATTTTGATGCACGATAGTACTGAAGCAGTTCAGTTGATGCCATAAAAGTATAGTTCAATACCCAGCCTTAGTCACACAGCTCTGAGTTTTGCAGACTGCTCTGTCCCAACCCATCTCACTGACACTTGTTATTTATTTGTACAGGACTCAGAGCTGGTGGAGCTGAGGGAGACCATTGAGGCTCTGAAGCTCAAGAATGAAGAAGCCCAGGCTGTCATACAAGGAGCCTTAAACACCCCAGATAATATGAAAGGTTTGGAGATGGATCAGTTGATCTTTCTATTTTCTTCTGTCTTCTCTGCACATCTGATTGTCTCTCTGCACATTTGCCTGTTTTGATGTTGGGATTTTCTTGTTTACCAGACATGCGGATTCGACGTCAGAACTCATGTGAAAGCATCTCCAGTCTCAACAGCCTGACCAGCATGTCGAGCGTGGGCAGCTTGAAGGACCAAGATGCCAAGAAGAAGAAGAAAAAGAGCTGGGTAAGAGCACGTGCTGCATGACAGGCAGTGTTTCACTCTGATAACCTTGTGTTTGTATGTGCTCAGCTCATTCTCCGTAGTGATAATTACATAGTAGTAAGTATGACGAGTCTCTCCCTCCTCTGTGTTGTGTTATTTTTCTGTTTTAGGTCTTTGAGGTGAGTGCACTCATTGTGTTCCTATAAAGCCTCGATAATTTTCTGTCACACAGCATTACGGACCGTCTAAAACTGCAACGCAATCCTCAAGTACTCTCCATCTCTGCTCATTGACCTCCTAGACTGCTGATTGGCTGTAATTCACTTAGAGTGGCAATCAGCAGACATGATGTCCATGAAAAGTGGCGTTCTCATCAGTTAATTAATTTGGATTGTCATATTATGTTTCTCCTCATTTACACCCTGCTTTATTGTGTATTTCCTCTTCCATTAATCTTTTGTTTTTACAGCCTTTCCATGTAACCCTTTCTGACCCAACAGACTGACTATAACTTTGACCTATTTGCAGAAAATGACTGAAAGCTTAAAAGAATAGTTTCTCATTTTGGGAAGTATGCTTTTTTGTTTTCTTGGCAAAAGCAGATACCACTCTTGTGTCTGTCCGATAAATTTGAAGCTACCATCAGCCGCCTGTTAGCGTAGCATAAAGACTAAGGGGTTTGATCTGTAGAAACAACAGGTTGTGTTACTTCTTCTTGGATGGGTACAGTAACTTTCGGAGTCTCTGCTGGTTGCCTAGCAGGGTCACGTTTATGACAAGACACCAGGAAGTGTGTTAGTGAGCTTTAGAGAAGCTTGGCTAAACTAATGCCTGTTGGCTCCAGCTTCACATTAAACAGACAAACATGAGAGTGGTATCCACCTTCTCATCTCACTCAAAGCAAGAAATGTAAATAAGCATTTCCCAAGATGATAAGCCATTCCTTAGGGTAACCATGGTATTTTTCAGCCCGTTTTCCTATGTTTTTTGTGTTTAAGTGACAAATGGGAACAACAGTTTTTGAAATTGGTCCAGTATTGAGCGAGACATCCACTAAAAGTATTTGTTTTTACCAGTGCCGGGCTCAGATTGTTGTTGTGAAATGTGTGACAACATTATGGATGGATCCTTATGGAGAAAGACCTTTGTGTTAAAGAGTAAGATCCTTTTATTTTAACCAAAAACAGCCTTGAAATCACTTTGGCAAAACCCACCAGACTCCATTTAAATAAACAGCAATTTTGGCCTGTTTAGAAACAGCATATTTTCACTTTTAACTGTGTGAAATAAAAGTTTATTTCAACCAAACTAGAGTTGGTGATTGTTGGATCAATGGAAAGACGAACCAAGATGTTTTTTGTGAGTTTTATTTTGCTTCTGTTGACTTTGAATGAAGTGTGTTTTACAATGAAATAATTGCTTTTTTTAAGTGGAGTCTGGTGGGTTTGATGATAGTAATATTGGGGCTGTTTGTCAAACAAAAAGGTCATATCCATGATGCTATCAGACACTAAGATCAATGGTTCCAAACTGGTGGGTTGCAGTCCAAAAGCGAGTCATCCGTTGAAAAAAAAAAATACAGTTTATTTTTAAGTCCAGTGAATTTCTGACACACGGCTTTTATTTTGAAGTGCTCATTTCCACTGTAGAGTGAGTGACTAGCGGACAGCCGCTTAACAGAGACAGGAAACTGGCCAAATGCCAAGTATGATGCTGAATATATTAAACTGTGTGGACCTTGAACTAATGACTAAGGAGAACTCTGGACGACCCCGTGGCTGGACCAGTTGGGAACCACTGAGTTCAATAGTAATGATCTGCACTTGTCAGTGGTAAAACAGTCACTTTTAGTGGACAGTGCTCATTTCCCTGACTGGTTACATTGCAGCCTGTTTTGCTGCTGGCGGCTGCAGCACTCTCACTCAATACTGGACCAGTTTCAAAAAGTGTTGTTAGTCACTTAACACAAAAATATGGGAAACAGGGTCGAGACTGAAAATACCAAAGTTACCCTTTAATGTTTAGCATGTGTCAGATTAACAATCGTAACACCTCCTTCTTTTTTTATGACGTCTCTCACTATTAAATGCAGTAACCCATATGCAGAATATTGGTTCAGTCGTTTGTCTTTACCACCTCCTCCCTGCTCCTCTCCACCTGTGTAGCTGAGGAGCTCCTTCAACAAAGCATTCAGCATTAAGAAAGGCTCCAAAACATACTCAGACATCGAGGAGATCGCCACCCCCGACTCCTCGGCTCCCAACTCCCCAAAGATGCTCCATGAAGGAGGAGATGACGGCGAAAACCAGCCTTCATCTCTCAAAACCTCGGCCTCTGCCACTTCTTCTGTGTAAGTACATTAACACCTTCATCCAGCTCTTACAGTAGCTCAATTATGAGAAAGCCAGTTTAGCCTTCATGGGTGTCCAACCCTGATGAGTGCATCTTGTCCCCTTCAGGATCATGGAGACTACAGAAGAGGGTGACAATGAGGAAACTGCGGTATCAGACCTGCGCTCAGAACTCTGGGTGAAAGAGAGAGAACTGACAGACATCCGACTGGAGGCCTTAAGCTCTGCACATCAGCTGGAGCAGCTCCGAGAAGCCATGAACAGCATGCAGGTTGGTTTTGCCTGAATGTCATTGTTCAGTAAAAGTGTGTTTGTGTGTTCATATAACTTGAATTGAAAGTTTTTTTACCTTCTTATGTCCTAGTCAACGGTGGAGAACCTAAAGGCGGAGAATGACCATTTAAAAACAGGCTCTGGTCCAACCTCTTCCACTTCCCAGCCTTCAGGCCTGGCCTCTCTCCTGGGGCCCTCACTGAGGCAGCCGATGAGCATGTCCCTCACCAAGTCCTTCAGCCTCAGTCTGAATGATTGTAAAGATCCAGGTAAGAGATAAACATTGAATTTCAATATATACATAAAAGTTATATTTCAGCACTCCTGTAATCCATTTTTCTCTTCTTCACTCTTTCAGACGCGTCTTCAGTTGACTCGTTAAGTGTGTCTTCCCAGCGGGATGAGGTGTGCGCACGAGTGCTTGTCCACATTTCAGATCAAGCAGAGGTAAACACAGAACATCTTCAATAGACACAATATCCAATAATGTCAGCAGCCTCAAATAGAGCAGCTGGGAGACACTCTTTCCTCTCTCTGTCTCTGCAGGACAGTAAGCAGCAGCAGGAGTTCTACCTTGGCTCGGTGCTGGTCGGTGCGAGAACCGACTGGTCCTGTCTCGACTCTCTCATAGCCAAGACCTTCAAGGTAAGTCAGTGCTTGTCCTTTCTCATCGCGTGGACAATTTGTGGTCTGATAAATAGTATTGCTGTGATTTGATACATCAGTCCTGACTTATTTTTGTTCTCGTCTTCACCAGGACTACCTTACGCAAGTGGACCCGACTGCCAGCCTGGGTCTGTCCTGTGATTCGCTGCACATGTACCAGCTGACCCAGGGAGTGCAGAGGGTGATAGGAGGGGAAAAACCTCAAGCCTCACCTTATCGCTGCCTCAGCAATGGTTCAGCGCAAATACTTGTCACTTTGAAAGGTTAGTGAGTGTCGTGATTGATAGTAGAAACCGTAGTAGAGGTGTAACAGTACACAAAAGTCACGGTTCAGTGTGAGTGGGATATGTTTCTTTTCATTTCTTTTGAACAAACAGTAATGCGAGTGGCAAAACAGACAAAATCCTCTTGCTGGGGACTGAGGTAATATTTTGCGCACTGGCAACATTGGTAAACTATTTTTACAATAAAAACAAGAAACATTTCAAACATTTTTGTGTTACACTGTATGACTGAACTGTAATAAATCAGTTCAGGGAGGACCCAAATGCAGAGTAACAGGCAGCTTGGAGTTTTAACAAAAAGCAAGCTTTAATGCAGCTGATAAAAAACATCCAGATCAAGCAGGTAACTGAAAGCCCAACTGAAAGCAGAACCAAAACTAAACTGAAAAAACAAAACAAAACAAAACAAGATAATACGATGGACTCAGGTAAAAAAAAAAAAAAAATCCAAACAGAACACTAAGCAGGGAATGACACCAAGAACACAGGATGACCTGACAAGGAGCAAAGGGAAACACACAGGTATATATACTCGGAAAACTAATCACAAGAACGAGACACAGCTGGAGTAGGAGGACACGGGCAAAAGGAGGGAAATGGAGATTGGCTAACAACAAGGGTGTGGAGGGGAACACTAGGGTGCAGCAAACAAGACTAATACCAAAGAGCATGGATACAAAGAGGCGAAGCTCTGTTGAATTTCTGCCAACAGCCACTAGGGGCGCTAACGCCATTTTGAACTGTTGAGCTTGGACTGTTGCGCCCAGACAACGTGCAAGATGTCAATGAGAGAGGAGAAAAAAAGTAAAAGAAAACAGTGTAGTGCAATTAACTGCAACAACTATCGGTGGAACACTCCGCACCTGGCCTTCCACCGTTTCCTGAAGGATCCCGACAGAGGTGGGAAGATATATGTATATATAGGCCTATATATGGCCTCTTGGACCATTTGTATCAGAACTAATTACTGCTTTAGCATTAAAATATATCATATTAAAATAGCTTGTATATTATTATTATTATTACTGTCCCTTTACTGTACAAACTGTAAATAAATCTTTATTCCTGACTATGTGACGCCGCCATTAATGTGTTTGTAGTTAAAATATTGATTTTTATTTATTTATTTATTTATTTTGTAGATTGGCTTATGGTGTGATTTTGGAGGAGTAATTAAGTTAATCTTCTCATAAGTGCATGTAATATGTAGAGATGCCATCTCGGCCGTTTTTCCTCGATTTGTTTTTTTTTTTAAGTCTATATTTTGCTTTACAAAAACGTGAAAAAGCAGCTGTGACCAAGCTATCACGAGGTGAGTAGCATTGTAAGCATAATTAATAGCGATATACTTCAGTTTGTCTGTGTGTTTTTGTATGCAAGCGGTCCATCCAATATGGCGGCGGTAGGACGAAACCATCGGGGAATTTGTCGCTATGGGGCGTTCTATTGAGCTTCGCCTCTTGGTATCCATGCTCTTTGCTAATACAGAACAGGTGCAAGGGGAATACCCTTGGAACAGGGACGAACTAACAAGACAGGTGTGACAGAAAACAGGCGGGAAAACACACAAAGACTGGAAGTAAAACCAGACGTGACACATGACATATGAGGAGAGAGTCTACATATTAAAACAGGAAGCAGATTTAACACGAATGAAGAACATGAAACAAGGAACACAAACAGAAACCTCCAAAACAAAAACTTGGAAAACAGAATAACAAACACTTTCCCAAAAGGCAACAGGTCACAACAGGCTATTAAACTGAAAACCATCTCTTACGATATGAAATTGAAAATAGAAAATAAATTACAACTAGTTGTCTTTATTTAAACATTCAGAGCACCCAAACATTTATCATCTGGGTGATCGGCGCATCTGGTTGACGCCTTTGAGTAAGTGTTAGCATGTTGGATGTGTTACCTTTCACCCTACAACAGCTGAGCAACACTGACACATGCTCCTCATCTTAAACACAACTATTGCTGTTGTAGCTGACCAGGAGTCTGAGGCGTGTCTTCCAGCCCCGGTATTTAATTTGCTCTCGCCAATCATGCCAATTAGCTTGTTGAGCCAAGCTCAGCATCACTAAAGTTTCTGGGCAGTCATGCTTGTGAACTTTGGTTCCGTATTACACGCAGCATTCTTCATACTGTGTGTTCTGCATGCGTCTGTGTGCACCCGACTGTGACGGTGCGGTATGAACACATGAACTATTAGTCCTAAATCATACTAGAAGTTTTGCTTAAAATTGTGTATAATTGTATATAATTGCCCTCATTTTTAAAATTTCCCAGTAATGCAGTTGTAATTAGTTGTGATTAAGGATGTCCTAACAAACAATAATCGGAGATTGACATCGTGGGAACGACTCTTAAGTCAAAGATTCTTGCGTAAAGATGATCCTGTGTGGCAGCCAACTCTGCAATGTTGAATGTCAGAGTGCCTGTGAATGCACTGAAAGAGTCTCGCTCACCACTGAATTGCTTTGTAATGAAAATATAAAGGCAATGAAATCTTAATTGTGATGGATTGCCTCGCTCGAGCAAGAATTTTTCCACCATGCAGAAATAAACAGAAACCAGTCTGTGTCTAAATGGTAGAAAATTTAAAAAGTAAAGTTATGTTGTTGGTATAGTACATGTGATTTGTAAATAAAGGAGCAAGGACACAAACACTTTTATGATTTTCACACACCATATTTACAAGTATTTAATAACAGGTACTATATAAACCCAATTGCTTCTCCTCCCTTTCTCTCCTGTGTCTATCTCTCTTTAGGTCTCAGAGAAAAATGTGTTGACTCACTGGTGTTTGAGACTCTGATTCCTAAGCCAATGATGCTGCACTACATCAGCTTGCTGCTGAAACACAGGCGTCTGGTTCTGTCTGGGCCCAGCGGGACAGGAAAGACTTACCTGGCTCAACGTCTAGCCCACTACCTCCTGCAGCGCAGCCGGTCTGACTTGTCCGAGGCCGACCACGAGACCTGTGTCCTTGGCCGCAGCGCCGCCGTAACCTTCAACATGCATCGTCAGTCACAGAAGGTAACACAAGACTCAGGATTTTTGTCAGAAATGTGTTGATTTCTTCACACTTGAGATTTAAATTCACCCACCTTTGCTTTTTACAGGAGTTGCAGTTGTATCTGTCCGATCTAGCAAATGAGATCGACAGAGAGAGTGGAGGAGAACTGCCGCTGGTTGTTATTATAGACGACATTAGTGACTCAGCAGCCACCACTGAGCTTGTTAACGGAGCTCTCACCTGCAAGTATCACAAATGGTGAGTCACTTTAAAATGTTACCGTACTTTAACGAAGAGTTTTAATAAGATTTGATGAAAGTACATAATTACTCTGTTGGTGTTTCAGTCCTTACATCATTGGGACAACCAATCAGCCTGTGAAGATGACGTCTAACCACAGTCTGCACCTCAGCTTCAGGTGAGCATAAAGCCAGGAAATGTTTACAATGCGTCCTCTTACTATGATACACGATCAAATACAAATAAAGTAACCTGATGGAGTAAAGTAACATTTCTTGCATGTGGCCGCAGGATGGTAATATTCTCCAACAATGTCGAACCTGCTAACGGGTTCCTGCTGAGGTACCTGCACCGTAAAGCTGTGGAGGCCTACCAGGAGAAGGAGCAGGACTCCGCACACCACCAGGCTCTCCTCCGCGTACTGGACTGGATCCCTCAGCTCTGGTACCACCTCCACACGTTCCTGGAGAAACACAGCACTTCAGACTTCCTCATAGGTGAGAGAGAGTGGACACAGGGTTGGTTAAAGCAGCAAACAGGGACAAGGGGGGGATTAATTGTATCTGGAACAGGGGTTAACATGAAATGTTGCCTCCTGCAGGTCCCTGCTTCTTCCTGTCATGCCCAGTATCAGTGGCAGAGTTCAGGCAGTGGTTCATTGACCTGTGGAACCACTCCATCATACCGTACCTGCAGGAGGGAGCCAAAGACGGCATCAAGGTGAACATACATACAGACATCCTCCAAAGTTTAAGATTAGTGCTAAAAACCACATTTATTCATTTATTTTTTCACATGTTGTTTTACAATGTACTTTATATCTGTTCTCTCAGGTGCACGGGCAGAAGGCAGTATGGGAGGATCCCGTGGAGTGGGTGAGAGGGACTCTCCCCTGGCCCAACGCACAGCAGGACCAGTCCAGGCTCTTTCACCTACCTCCCCCCAGCATAGGTCCACCCAGTGAGGAGAAGAAGCCCCCCAAAGATACACCTCCACCCAGCACACTGGAGTCAGACCCACTGGTGAGAATCAAGGGGGACTAGTTAGGAGTAGAGAGGATGATGCGTAGGTATGAGGGGAAAATTATTTGGGAAATATTTTTGATAACAGACTAAGGGGACATGTTTTAAGGATTTGCAGCCTCTTTGTTGGCGCTAAGAGTAAAATAAAGATCTTACCTACAAAGAGAAGGCGCTAAGGTTTTGCGTAGGTTAAAAAAACAGAAGTGATGCAGCTGAAAACTTCCGTTCCATTGTTTTCCAAAACATGCTTGTGGCTGCAGTCTGGATACCGTACTGAATTGAAAAACTGCACAGATGCAAATTTTGTGCCCTTGATGGTTATTTGCAGCATGTTTAGAAAATATTCTACCAAACATTAGCTGTTAGCAGCCTCTCAAATGTGAGGATTTACCACTTTTCTCAGTTTAATTTAGATTTACAGTAGTTTTTTTTTGTTTTTTTTTTGTTTTTTTTTTACTGTGGAGTATTCTTTGGACAGTACGTCTAATCTGAAGCGGTCCTCTTAGGCTCTGGAAATTTTTGATGTCATGCTCTGACATTTCATAAGCCAAGGAAAATGGAAACCAACCCATTTGACCTGACTAAATTTGCTGCTTACAATCTGGCACCTGGGCTCTCAATGATAAAACAATGCATAGGATCCATATCAAAAATGTACGTGCGGACAAAAGCCAAAAATGGCATGCTCCAAAATATATTCAGCAGTTTCTCCAATCAGGCTTCCACCTCGCAGAGTCCCTCTCAAAGTTTCTCTGATCAAGTCTATTTTTTATACATCACAACTTTTGCATGGGCCTTGTTTTGGGCATACTCAATGTTTATAAATGAGACCCCTGGACACTAACTTTCTATGAAGTCCTGACCTCACCTGCATGCTGTTATTGGCTGGGGTCTACACACCAATTCCCAGAGGTTGCAGCCAAGAAACATTCCAAACACAACAAAATAAGAAAGAGAAAGTAAAAGCCAACCACGGATTCACTCTTGTTGAGCGTTTCGCCTCGCTGTATTAGCGTTTTTTCGGCGCTGTGTCACTTGGAAGCCTGCTGTTTACTGTCTAGCACCTGGTTGCTCCCTCTGTTTGTTAAAGACCCAACCTCACCTGAGTGCCGTGGGGGTACATGACCATAGAGTCTCTGCAGATAAATACACCACCACACTCTTCTAGTAGTTCAGAAATTATAATTGAGAAGGATTACTTTTTGTGTGTGAAGTCTATACTTTGTTTATAGGAAAGTCCTGCACAGTATACCTTTATGCAAAAGAGAAGCAATTCGTAGTCACCATAATGCTCAAGATGTATTTTAGGAGATATTTTCATCTGTGCCAAGCTAAATCTCACCCTGTAAAAACAAAACACGTCTGTTAATCTGCGTCTCCATCTCCTCCTGCCACCCAGATGGCCATGCTGCTGAAGCTCCAGGAGTCGGCCAACTACATAGAGTCTCCAGAGCGGGAAGGCTGTCTGGATCCTTCTCTGCAGGCGACACTCTGAGAACAACATGCGACTGTCAGTCAAGCTATGGAACTAAGGACTCTTCATCACGGCTGACACAGCGGGTGCAGTCCCAGTGAGACTTTAAAGACTCAATAAATAACTTAACTGTGTGCTCAGTGAGCAGCTACAAAGCTAAATGTAAAGGATCTATAGATAGAGTGATTATGGACGAAGGGCTTGCTCTGCCCTGCTATCAGAAAGAAACTGCTCTCACAGGGAGCTGTGATGATCACGTCAGGGAAAGACATCGACTTGTCTCTTCTCTGCCCTCAATGAGTTCCAGATTGGTTGTTGTTGAATCTGCAAGTGCATGGTAACCGGAATAGTATGATGCAAAATATTACCTATAATCCTACTGATCAAGACCCATGTTTTTCTTTTTAACTGCCACAACTCTCACCTTCGAACTATTGGTGCTTATTGTTCTGGTTTTCTTTGAAGGCTTCATTTTACAAAGAAATTCACTCTGATTTCCTAAAAGTAGGATCATCACTCGACGACAGCCAAAAAATGCACTTTATTTTCTACTTGTGGTAATTGGGTTTTAGCAGGCTGCGTCGGTGACTGTGTATCAAACAGGAATCATGCAGTGCATTAGCAATTCCTCTAGATGGCAGCATCTACTCCTGCCTCAGTGCTCTCCTGGTGTGCTTTCTGACTTGGTGCTCAGTAGAATATATAACACATACTCTATAACACAACTATAAAAATGGCCTTGAATGTTTTTTGTTTCTTTTCAGTTCAGCCATTGTGTCATTCACAGATCGAATATCAGAACCCCGAAGCTGCAAGAGTAACATGCATGGGTGAATAATGAATGAAAATCAGTTTTAGGGTCAGCCTGTAAAGAAAACGTCATCATCGGTATGTCTCCAGTAATATACTGACATCATAACCACAGAAACTGACCCTACTCAACCAACATACTGTATTGTAAACACACACAGGACAAAAAAAATGCTTGTTTATCTAGTCTGCCCAAACGGCCTACCATTTCTGGCTATGCTTGCGTACGTTCTGTATTTAGATATGGGTTTTAAAACATGAAATTCTCTTGTGATAGATGAGGATACAGCTTTGAAAAATCTTGATTTTGTAGGATTTTATACTGAGTCATCTTCAACAGTCATCTGTATACAGCAGCAATCACCTACGTATACCTAACACGCCATCATGGACTGCGGTGTTACACTTCTGTCGTCACTGTTCGCTCAGTCATTTCTCATTCAATGTCCCTCAAGGGGAAGTGGACAGCATTGTTTAAAAAGAAAGAAGTGATAAGAATCTGTACAAACTAGATCATTTCCTTTCTCATTGCATTTGCTCTTTATATCTTTGATAACACCTTTTTTTCAAACGGTTTACTTCTCACACATTTGTATTAAGAGTTACTGAAAGAGAAAGGGCTGCGGGTAAGAAAGGTTGAAACTCATTTTGAGTGGCTTCCTCCTATTCCTTTCCTTCGTTCGTTTGCACATAATATATGTCGGAGTACTAGAGTACAGAGAGTATTTATTGCTCACACCTTGACTGTTCTTGTCATGAAGGAAGAAGGTATATAAAGACGTGTTTAGAGGAGGAAACTGTAGGTAGTGGAGATATTCTTAAACCTCTCAGCCCTGTGCCCCCCTTTGACCCTGAAGTACCTCAGACTGCCATACTCTGTCCAGACGTTCCTCTACTTTCCAAACAGGGTGCTGGTGTAAAGTAGAGACATGATGCCTAAGTCTATCTGTGCCTGAAACACGATTTGGCCTAAAGCTGCTTTCGAGGTGCTTTAATCTACCATGCGGAGGCCTCGATTCAGAGGAAACATCATCACTTCCTCTCACCTACTCTGATGTCACTCTAATGTTGTCACCTCGATGGGTTATCGGTTTTGATCTTTGGCTTGTTGTCATGGTGATAAGCTGTTAAGATGATGTGTGTGTCAGTTAATTCTGCAGTAGATGAGAATGCGAATCACGACCGGGCTGCCTGCGTGTGCTTTGACACCATTTTAAACTTAAAGTGTGAAAGACTTGACATCTTTGTGGAGTTGCCTGAGAGTCGGAAGCAGTGTGAGAACAGATTTTAGCCTGGAGATGTAGTGTCGATGCATGTATCCCTGGTGTGTTCCCAAAGTTTCGTTTCATTGGACCTACCACACTTAACCTTGTCACAGGAGGGATTTTTATTAACTGGATATCTTCCTCTTTTCACGTTGCTTTTAAGAGCAGACATTTGTTTTTTCTTATGCAAATATTTGTAAAGGTTTCTTTCTCTTTTGTACATGACATCACTATTGTAAACACTGTAAATAGTCAGTGCATCTGCGACAACAATCACTAAAAAAGAACCTGTAGAGATCTAAGAGAAGGCATGGCCCCTGTATGCAGAAAACGGGCGTCCTCGATGGGTTTATTGTCCTCCTCCAGTGGGGAGGAGCACCTGGCTTAAAAGGGGGCCTAATAATGGTTGTATGGCATGTCTCTATAACCACATCAAATCCCATATGTCTAACATTGAGCAATGAACACAATAAAGTCATGCCATTCTTCACATCACTTCCTGTGTTGGCTGTGCTTACATGATGGTATCCACTGTGGGGCACTAATACTCCTGTATACTCCTGATCACTTTAGGAGGCTGTATAAACATTTTATCTGTATGTGGGGCCTTTTGTCAAAGCAAAAATGTTATTTTGCAATACTTCGATGTAGATGTAATTTTTTGTACACATGAAAAATCATGTTTATTATGAAAACAAGGCAGGGTTTCTCCTTCCTGCATAGGTTAAATCAATATGATGAGAAACTTGATTGAAATAAGGACTTATCTCCAAACTATGACTAACTATCTCAAAATAATGACTTATGTCAAATTAATGAGTTTGTATCTCAAAGTAATAAGATAGTATCTTAAGTAATGAGAAACTGTCTCAAAATAATGATTTATTGTATCAAATAATGAGTTAGTTATCTTAAAAGTAATGAGTTAGTATCTCAAAATAATAACTTACTCATCTAAAAAAAAAGTGACTTAGGATCTCAAAAATGACGCCTTACTTATGGCAAAAATAATGAGTTCATATTTCAAAATAATGACATGGCCTACTGACCTCAATATGAAGATCCCAAAATACTGATTTAGTATCTCAAAAATAATGGCTTACTCATCTCAAAATAATAAATTAGTATCTTAAAATTAAGACTTAGTGTCTCAAAATAATGAGAGCATTTCTCAAAAATAATTATCTTGCAATAATGACTTAGTAATTTCAAATAATTACACACTTATCTCAATAATCTTATCTTAAATAATTTTAACTTTTTTTTTTTTTAAAAAAGAAATATTTCTGTCAAAAATAAATGAGTTTATGTCTCAAAATAAAAAGTTGATATATGAAAATAATGAGAAAATTTCTTACAATATTGACATAGCCTACATACCTCTAAATAAATACTTACTTATATATAAAATAATCAGTTTGTACCATAAAATGAACAGCTGGTATGTTGAAATAATGAGGCATTTTCTCAAAATAATGACAGTTATTATGCTGATCTGTTCTGTACGACATCTATTGCACGTCTGTCCGTCCTGGAAGAGGGATCCCTCCTCAGTTGCTCTTCCTGATGTTTCTACCGTTTAAAGAAGAGTTTAAAGAGTTTTTCCTTAACCGCTGTGAGGGTCCTAAGGACAGAGGGATGTCGTATGCTGTAAAGCCCTGTGAGGCAAATTGTGATTTGTGATATTGGGCTTTATAAATAAAATTGAGTGATTGATTGATTGATTGATTGATTGACATAACCTACTTACAACTAAATTAATACTTACTTATCTCAAAGTAATGACTTACTTTAAAAAAAAAAAAGACATCTCAAAATAATGACTTAAAATAATGAATTATTATCATAGATTATTAAATCAAAATAAAATAAATATTGACTTATCTCAAAAATAATGACTTGATTTTCTGAAATAAAAAACGTATTATCACTTATCTCAAAATATTGACTTATTATCTGTATGTTTCTCATTTTAATAATTGACAGGATCTTTTTTTTTGTTTTGTTTTGTTTTAATCCCACTGGTGGAAATGATCCTCCATATGACGGACATGAGGATGACACTGAAGTGGGGAGGGGGCTTTATTACAGTCAGGGGATGGGTGGAGTTGTCTCCATGCCCACCAACCCTCTCGCTATATAAGATCCCTCCTGGCTCCTCCATCCAGAGGACTGACCATCTGTCAGCACGATGCCGAGCAAGCCTGCACCCATCAAGAAGTCCCCAGCCAAGAAGGCTGCCGACAAGGCACCTGAGCCCGCCCCGGAGCCTGCACCGGCTCCACCTGTAGAGGCTCCACCTGCAGAGGCTGCACCTGTGGAAGCTCCTCCGGCAGAGGCAGCTCCCGCAGCCCCAGCAGAGGACACCGCCGCGGCTGGTCCAGGTATCCTGGGACTACAGGCGCCATAGCAACCGCGAATATCCCTCGCGAGCATGGAATGGAGTGCTAACGGTCAAGCTAACTTTACTAACGTTAGCTAGGTGAGGCTAGCTAACAGGTTTGACGTGTAACCGACTGGAAAACTTAACGTTACTTGAAGGTAATGACTGCTGCGTTTATTATTGATTTTATTTGTATTTGGGGGCACATAAACTTTGTTGCCAGTTTATTAGGTATACTTAGCTAAAACTAACAACAGGCTAAATAACAAAAACACCTGTCAGTGACTTGCTAACTTAGCCTACTTAGTTGTTTGTTTCTTTTACTTAAATCTTTATTAAAACATTTTTGTGACACTGACATGTCAGTTACAACAGCATAATAAAATAATTGAAAAATAATAAGAGCTAACCAAACAAAAAATTCCTACGGTAGATACACATTTTTACAGCCTTAAATATTAGTGTAATCTGTTAGCCTACTTGGTTTTAATGGAAACGGATATGACAGGTGAGTGCATGGTGCAAACACTGCATTGACAATCTATACTAGTCCTCTGACTGATGTTCAGCTCCTGCCAACTCACTGCACATGCAGCAAATGAGACACCAGCAGCCACAAAGTGTCTGCCTGCTGCAGCAACTGTGACCTTCATCATTCTCAAACTCAAACTGTTGCCTGTTGAAATATAGCACTCAGCGGTGGAGCTTGTATATCCTCTAATGTCTTGCATGCAAAGGTACAGTATTAAACTGAGTGTGTTGACTCAACGCTGGTCATGAGTGGTTGAGGCTTTGCAAATTACAACAATATTAAAACCACAGAAGACCATCATTGCACTTTCCTGAAATTTGTGTTGAGAAAAACACCAACTATCAGTGAAATGCCTTTTATCCATCTTTTCTCCTCTATCCACTGATCTCTTCACCTGCCAACATGCTTCTAACATCTAATACACTTGCAGCTGATGGTAAATCCCATTATTATTATTAGTATTAGTATTAATGGACACTTCCTGGTCATTAATTTCAGTATATTTATATTTAATTAGCCATTTATAAAGTCCCTGCTTCCTGCACAAACCATTTGTAGCCGAGTGACTGGTGTTGATTTTGCCTGCTAACCTCAACATGTAACTTCAGCTGATGCCACAGCCACAGAAGAAGGAGCCGACTCGACGACTCCCACTGAGGGTAAACACACACCACAGGCGTCTAGCACGCTCAGCTGTAATGCATGACGTGTGTGTGTCTGTGTCCCACTGTGCACTCCACATGGTGTGTATGTTTCTTGTTCTTCATAATCTGTTGTGTTTATTCTGTATTTCTGTCTGTAAACTTCATCATCTTTGTGTCTTTTTAACCAACCCATGAGATTTCTCTTCTACTGTGTGCAAATGTCTGACAGGATCTCCATTATATGTCAGTTTTGGGGTCATAAAACCATCTGTTCTTGTCATTGTGAATACGGAAAGTTTCGTCCCCATTGCTCTGTCCTACTGCATGCTTCAGTGGAGTGTTTCTTTATCAAATTAGCTTGAAACTGATTGATTCCCTGCATGAGTAATGCCATGATGTAAGTCACTAATCGGCTTTCCTAATGGCATTTTAACGCTAGCTGCCGCTCCCGCTGCTGAAGACGATGCTGCTGCTCCCGCTGCAGATGCTCACACAGACGGTAAACATAAACCACCACAGAGACAACAACATTACTGCTCAACCACGTAATACACTGCAAACAATGATGACTGCTTTATTGAAAATCTCATCGAGCAGATGCCATCCATCACGCTTTCCACCAGCTGTGAGGACTAGTAGCTTCTTGACAAAACTTTGAGCCTCCTGATATATTTTTCCATTGAAAATATTTGCACTGATCACATTGAAAAGATGCTCTAAATATTTATCAGGTCCTCATTGCTGGTGTTTGTCTCTAAAAATGACATTAACCCCCTGCTTGTTTGATGCTAGCTGCTCCAGCAGAAGCTGTCGTAATTGAGGAGCCGCCAAAGGCCCCCACGCCCCCGCCTCCCGCAGGTAACACCAACTTAGGCTCTGCTGGTACTGTAGCTTGGTCCTGCTTTGAACACCTAGTGAAGGACGATGACAGATGTTATGATGGGGACAAATGAAGCATTTCTCTTATAACCTGAAGATACTCCGTTTACTATCATGTAAAACAAAGAAAAGCATCAAACCCTTACTTTATAGAATGTGGAAGCTGCAAATATTTGACATTTTGACTTTTAAAATGACTTGAAGTCACAGTTTGATAATGACAATAGTTGCAGATTAAAGCAAAAATACCAAAAAATTGCTGATTTTTTTGTCCCATAGATTTAATATTTTTGATGGGGTTTTTTTTACCTTTAGTTGGACAAAACAACACATTTAGAGACATTACCTCTAGCTTTAGGAAATTGTGAAGGAAATTTTTCCTTAAATGATTAATGGAGATGATAATCATAACATTATGTTGTAGACTGGAGGGTATGTTGGTATTTTTAAGATCATCTTACCGTCAGCTTTAACACTTAATTATTCTGCACTGTCTGAACCTCCTTCAGTGCCCACCAGCGCTCCTCTGGACATAACTGTGGAAGATGTGAACGACACCTCCCTCACCATTGAATGGAAGATGCCAGAGACCATTGGAGACTGCGGCTTGGATGGATACGCCATCGAGTACCGCAAGGATGGAAGTAAGTCTGTGTGTGTGTGTGTGTGTGTGTGTGTATGTGTGTGCATGTGCATGTGTGAGGCTGCACCTGTCCTCCGAGTGTCAGAGGGCAGATAGGCTCATAGCTGTGCCCAGGCCGTATACGGCAGGCAGCATTTCACTGGCTGTCACTGTATCTCCTCACCCCACTTTTAGAAGCGCTCGTTTGCTCAGATGACAGCATGCCATGTGAGATTTCATCATGGCGGCCAAAGGGTCCTCCTTATGGGCAGGTTGTTTGTAAACGTGTGTCGACAGGCGATAAACCACTTAACATGTCCCATTAAGGGATGTTTTACACGTTACAAATGGAAAAAAGTTTAAGGAGGAATGTTTATGTTAAAAAAAAAAAAAAATTAAAAGAAATGTAGTGACCTCATCGAGTGTTGGTGTGCCCACCTGCTTTACTGTTATAAGGAATCTTATGTATATGGGTTTTCTGATTCTGTAAACAGTATTGTTTTAGCCTTGATCAACCCCAAACTGAGCTCCGTCAAGTTCCTGTCTAGAATGTGGAACAACTGGTGTGCCATCCTGTATGTTAATGTATAATCATTGTGGACTGACTTTTGTAGATGTCTTTATTTTATTTTATTTTATTTGTATATTTTTTTATTTTATTTAGCTTTATTTTATTTGATATGTTTTTTAATTAATTTAATTCAATTTTATTTTATTTTATTTTATTTTATTTTATATATATTTTTAATTTAATTTATTTTTTTGTATTTTATTTTATTTCTTTTTTCTTTTTTTATTGCACTATGGACCCTCACTTGTTTCCTTAATAAAGTCTGAATAGAATTAAATTGAATTGATTGAAGCTATTATGACAAGTACTTCAAAGTTAAAACTGCACTAAAAGCTGCATATTAACACAAACCTTGTGTTAACCTGCAGCCACAGACTGGGTTGCAGCTCAAGAGCAGCTGACTCCAGGGAACCGTTGCTGCATCAAGAATCTAACAACCGGTGACCTGCTGCATGTGCGCGTGGTGGCTGTAAACGCCGGTGGCCGCAGTGAACCTTGCACACTTGCACAGCCTGTGAAGATCCGCGAGGTTGGCGGTGAGTAACAACCAATCTTATTCCTTAAATACAACAACAGACTACCTACACAGTCCCAATATGTTGTTGGATTTCCCTACAAAGGTGCCCACAAAATTCCTGAGGTCCAAACAAAACGTCCTTATAAAAGATAACATTGATTTTGAGGTTCTGACTGATTGTGGTGACGTCGTTTAAAATGTCAGTCTCCAACCTCTTTATCAGGAGCTCTCTGAGGGTTGTAACTTATGACCTATCCATAAAATGCTCATGTTGCAAGCACGGCGGTTGAGGTAGTATTAACTGCCAGGGGCTTAAGATGGACTGCACAGATGCATGTGTATATAAATCCCAAAGGTGCTGACAAGACCTTTCATTAGCTGTAAGTCATACTTACACTTGTACACACATCTTCAGTCGTTACTGCAGGTTTGACACCACAAATAAGACGGTGAAGCAGTCACAGATTTTCTACTTGTGCTTTTCTTTTTACTAAATGAATAGCAGTCGATTGACATTTTGTTTATTGCTGGTAGCACCTTAAAGGACTTAAAGCTGTGTAAAGCTTACGAGAATAATCAGTAATGATAAAGTTTATTTACTTAGCGCTTATTAAAATCAGCGAGAAGAAAGCAAACATATTGTATCACAACTATATATTAGATTACAAAACTCCACAAGTTGTCCTGCTGTCCAGGAATCAGAGATATCTGTTGATGACTGGAATGATATTTGGGAGGGTCAGGCTGCGTCAGCCAACTCAAGATCCTGGCAGGAGGTCTGCTGGAAGAACATAAAGATATTTTGCAACTTCATCTCCAAAGTTTAAATTTATACAGCAGGGTCCTTGAGGACAGGATGAATGCTGAAAGCAGCGTGGTAAATCAGTGGCAGACCACTTTCATGTATTTTGAGCTGCCCTCTAATCCGTTTATATTGACAAGAGATTGCCAGAGAAATAAGGGGTGTTTTTGGAAGTTGATTGCTCTTATGTCACATTATACCTGGGCAAAATCTCAGACAAACTCATGACCCAGGATAAATACCTTTACAAAGTACTTCTGGTTGCCAGCAAAAAAAAAAGCCATTACTCAGGAAGATCCTGCATAGGATTGCAATAGTCAGTGTAATGCACTGTACAGAGAAACTGACATTCTCCTTAAGACTAGCATTTGAACATAATATAAAATACTGGATAAAATGGACTACATACTCCAAGGGATGTAACCTATTGTCTGAATAGCAGAAAAAAACTGCTAGGTACTAATGTGTGGCTCATGCAAACCCTTATTTTTCATGTTTTTTTTTAAATCAAAGAGCAAAAAAAAGGGATTAATTGATTACCAGTATACCAATCATTCTTGAGAACTGGGACAAAACATTACTTTTTGGGGGGTTGATTTCTACTGTTCATTGACTATTAAACCTTGTAATGGGCCAGTATCCCAGTGATTTAATTTTTTTTTTTGAATAGCATACATATGGATGTCAGAGGTAAGATCTGACGGACTTGATGTCTTAATGAAGTTGACATATATATATATAAATTAATTTCACAGGAGTTGTAGTGAATAGCCATTTTACTTTTCAAAGTTGCTAAGAGTTCTTGTAATGCTAATCAAAATACACATTTTAAACCATAATTTTCTGGTTGATTTAGTAGGGCTACAAAGTTGACATGTTATGGTTGAGACACACCTGATAGCAATATTATTACTGAATTAATCAAAAAGTAGAATGCTAACCAGTACCTGAGTAGCATTTCCACCTTTTTTGAAAACCAGGAAGTGAAACAGGAGTCTTTGGATATAGCTAACTCCTTTTATGCCTTATTGCATTATGTTTTTGTAGAAATCTGACCGAAATTTTGGACACATCTTAAAAGGGCCAACATTTTCATAGAAAAACCTATTTTAAAACAAAGATGATTAAAGCAGTACATTTTTAAACCAATGTTATCAGATATCAGATAGATTTTGAAGGCTTTTAACACATTTTAAATTTAAGTTGTGAATTCTGGTCTGGGACAAAAACGTTTTCTGGCACAGAGCAAGTTTAAAGTTAAAAAAAAAAACGAAAATGTTGTATAAATCGTTTTTTGTTTTTTTCCACACACAAATCCTTGAAAAATGTTTCACCCCAGAAATGAAACTAGTGTGTAAGGTTTTTTTTCTTTTTAGTTGTTAAGACATGATTTGTCCCAATTCCTAAGAATGATACATTTATATATTTATACACCAGTATGCATAATATACTTTGTACAGTCTTTTAACTGCCAAATTTTTAGCTATGAAAATGTACGTACATATAAAGAACCTCCACATGTAAAAAAAAAAACAAAAAAACACTGGATTCAGACCAGGATGAAAAGTACTTTCTCTTCTAGTGTTCAGGATCTGCTGCATCGCTGCACCATATAATCTCAAACATAGCTGCTGCAGTGGTTAACTGTCTGACTCTGAAACTTCTTCCTCTGCTGCATCCGTGTTGAGATGATTTAATGGAAGACTGAGTCAGGCAAAGGAAAGCGTTTGGCTAATGAGCCATCTGGCAGCCATATTCTTTATTGACTTCAGCCCAGTGAGGGTTGAAGTCACTGTCTCACCTAAATTTATGTCAGTGGCTCTCTAGCTGTCCTGTCATCTGGCATGCATATCACTTAATGTCTTACAATAAATAAACTGTCCTGTAATATAAAGTTCTCATTGTGCACTTTTTAAAATTCACCTCCACGTAACTACTATGTGATTAGAAATATTAGCCACCTATACTGGTTTGTGTTAAGATGTGCAGCAGATGGCTTCAGTACAAACATGGATCTTAATTACTTGTCATCTCTCTGCTACTGTCTCTAATAAAGGGTAAAAATGTCCCAAAAATACTGAAGTGGCACTGCCAGTCTCCTCTTTGCGTGTTTAAACTGAAGTTGGTGTCATTACTCGAGTCTTGAATTTCCATCAGGGCTCTCACACTGAGTCACATTGACGTAGAGCAGACCTGAGCTGACATGCCCCAGTTATCCACTTTCAGGAGGACATCTTACTGTCTCTAAGCGTAAACAGGAAACAGGAAACTTAAATGAAGAAATTGCAGTCATGCCACCAGAATTGTCAACTGAGGGGAGCGACACATGAGCCTAATTGATGGATTCTACGTGGCTTGTTGGGGGGGGGGGGGGGGGGTGTAAATTCAGCTGTGTGTCAGTCACACGCTGTCCTGACCCCACACCCATCAGCATCTACAAGCCTCTGATAAAGACAAACTGTCCTGCATATGATGAAAGCCCCCCACAAAGAAACTTTATCCAGAGACAAAGACAGATTATATATTGTTCGCAGGAGGACTGGCTGGCTGCTGGATGCTGTACTGCCAACAACACTTCTGGGCATTGCTGGGAAGTGTACTGATTAGCAGGGATTACTGTTTGAGCCAAATTTGGAGGCAGACCTGATCCTCAGGGGGGAATGATGGATCCAGGGGGCGGATCTCAGCCTCTGCCTCAATGATATGGTGACAAATGTTAGGACTAGGAGGATGAGACAGGATGAGAAGTGGAGCAAAGAGACGGACAGGAGGTGGATGAGGGTTTGAGACATTTTGAGTGGATGAGAAGGAGCAAGCTGCAGCAGGTGATGGAGGGCAGCAGCTTGGTTTTATGTGTCCTGTAAGCCCAGAGAGCTTCTCAGACATTTGCTGCTTATGCAGAAACATGCGAAAGATGCTGTTCCTGATACTTAGCACCCAGCCATCCAGTGTGGTTGATAAGTAAATGACTCAAGTCCCAACCACGGTGCAATTCCATCCATATCATTTTATCTGCAGCTTGAGCACACCAGCAGTTAGCGCAATTGATTTGGATGTCTACAGTTTCCAGTCTGTTGTACTTCAGTGTTTCTAGGTGCACCGCAGTCAGATGAAAGCGATGACATCTTTCTGCTGCTTCTTTGTGCATGACAGGAGGGAACACGTGTCAGGGTTCATCCAAGTTTCTCGTCACCATAGCTATTTTTAGAGCTGCTGGATGTAGGGTCTTCCTCTTTTGCCTCTCTCTGCCCAGATACTGTACTTTTCCTCTTGTCCACAGAAACTTTTTGCTACTGGCAAATGAAGTTATTTTTCACTTTAATAACCTCATAGATGGTGGACTTGTGAGTTTAGTGTTGTTTTGTGATTGAATTTCAAATATTTTGTCATGGTAATATCATTGGAAACACTGATGTCAATTTTTTTCATTTTTGTTGTTGTTACTGTGGCTGCAACTACCAATTATTTCAGATGAATCCTCTAGTCTCTAAGATATTAGAAAATAGTAAAACAAATAGCTTTTTTAAATTTTTTAGCGCTCACATTGATGCCTTAAATTTGCTTGTTTTGTCTGATCCAGAGACCAAAACTAAAAGTTATTTAATCTTTTATTTATATGGGAAAAGAAAGCAGCAAATTGTCACAATTCAAAAGCTGAAACTAGTGAAAGTTTAGCATTTTCGCTTCAAAATTGACTGAAACAATAAATTGATTGTCAAAATAGTTGAGGATTAATTTCCTGTCATCAAACATTTATATCAAGTTTTCTATCAAGATAGATAGATAGATAGATAGATAGATAGAGTTTTTTGGTTTTTTTGTCATCGGTTTGGAGCTAATTTTAGCTCCTTCACTTTTGTCAGCTTTGACCCTCAGTGGCTGCTCTATTTAGACCTGTCAGTATGAACGTATATGACCCCACTGACCCCGCAAACGGGAAGTGTACTTTACACAGTTTGTACACTGGTAATGCTAGCTAATGTTGTCAAGTGGATGGTTTACTTATTTAGGTGTCCAGGTGTCACTTCCTGGTATATCAAATTTACCAGCATATGCAACAGATCAGTAAAGCAAAACAGAAAACAGATGATGATAGGAATGGGAATCTGGAACAAATTGTCTGATCCATCAGAATTGTATGGCTCCAAGTTTTCAGTTCCTTTTATTGATGCCGGCGTTTTTCTGAAAGCTGAGCACTGAAAAACAATGAGGTCAAACTCCTGCGTCTACACAGCTGGAAAGTTGCAATGAGGACCATAGCGGAAATGAAGAAACGGTCCAAAGCGTGGCTTCATTTTACGAATAAAGATGACAGCAGTGCCGCTTGTAATGACTGTTAAAGTAAGTAGAGATTGGTATTTTAAGTAACTCCCATTTTCAAGTGCTTGCATTAAATTATTACAGTTTATGTACTCGCCAGAAACAATCTAACGTCAGAGTAGGAATGTCAATTGGCCAACGACAGAAAACAATTGATATTTGACATTTGTTTATTGAACAACCAGGCTTCAGTTAGCCTATCAAACCATAAATTCAAATATAACATAAGAATAATCAGCAAACTTTCTGTTGCTGCCATTACATAGGTTAGACACAGCACTGGAGCTGGACACAGCGCTGCTTTCCTCCTGGGCAGTTCAACATTTGCCCAGTTAACACAAGCTAGCATAGCAGCACTGGCTAACATCTGTCACTGAGCCGTTTAAAAGACCCACAAACTCACACCAAGACCAGAATGGCTGGAGTCTGTAGTTAAACCCGTTAGCAACCGTTAGTAACACTAGCCACGTGATGCTTACAGTCAGTCCGGTCACTGTGTGTGTTTCTGTGTGGGCAGACTCTCAGCATCTGTTCCCCCATGCAGACCTCACACTTGCGCAGCAACATTTAAAGGAGAAGTCCAGTATTTTGCACTTTGAGCCCCATTTCTGGGTTGGTTATGATGAAATAGAGTGGCTAAGACCAAAATTTTGACGATTGCTCCGTTTTGGAGAATTTGGCTTTCCCCTGCCTGGCTTAACAATGCTGTCTATGGCCATGTGTAAATCTGTCCTTAAACCACCCTAAATGTTTAAATGTTTTTCTAAATGTTTGTTTTCAAAGCTGTGAAACTCACCGAGTGGTCAGTGGTGTTCGTTGACGTTCTGACATCGTAGCAAACTATGGTTTTCATGATGATTTATTTGACATTTTGTCTAATCCATTGGTTTTCTATAGGAAGCCTCATTGTCTGTTAGTAGTAATCCGCCACCGGAAACAGAAAGGTGGTTGTTTACGACAAGGCTGTAGTCATTGTAGTCTTTTAGCTCTGCGAAAGTGCCGGCTCGACAGTGCTGTGTGCGCTCCTGGAGGAAGGGAAGTCGATGACATCTCCTATTCGCAGAAGATTCTCTTGCAGTCGCTGACCGCACAAAACTTGCCCATTATTACTGGCTTGTAAACAGTCTTCGCAGTATGATGCCTTTGAACACAACGGCAACCTTCTTCTTCTGCTTCTATTCTGTGTCCCATTACATTGCAGTGGTTTCCTGTCGGTTGGTGACACCCACGTAAAGGAGCATTATGGCCATCAAGTGGGCTGAAGTGTTTAACACTTCAGGGTCAAACAAACGATCAAGCTGAAGTTTACAGCAGCTGAAAAAATAGTTCCACAATCGAGATGAATAGAGAAAGCACTGTTAAGCCAGGCAGGGGAAAGCCAAATTCTCCGAAAATGAGCAATCATCAAATTTTTGGTCTTAACCACTCTATTTCATCATAAACATAAAGTTTAGAAATGGGGCTCAAAGTGCAAAATACCGGACTTCTCCTTTAACTGTGCATTGAACAGATACTGACATCCAAATTAGGTACTCGAGGCCTCATGCAGAGTGGAAACACCAGCATTATAGTGTCGCTGAGCAGTGTCACTACTTCCCAGAGTGTGAATATCCCATGGTATAATAATATATAATAATGCTAAAAACCTGTTAAGGACTCCTTTTCCCCAACAAAAACTGATCAAGGATCAAAAAGGGAACTGATAAAGAATCAGATCGATAAACAGAATCAGTAAGATTTTATATTGATACCAATGACATTAATGCCCATCCCTCGATGATGGATGAGACAGAAGATAAACATGTCTGACTTGTCTTGTTTTTCAGACCGTCCCAGGATCCGCTTGCCCCGCGCTCTCAGATCCCGCTATGTCAAGCAGGTCGGAGAGCAGGTCAACGTGGTCATCCCCTTTCTTGTAAGCCAGCATGCACACACACCTCCTGTATAGTCTGTGAATAACGTGACATCACAGTTGAATCTTCTCGTCGTCTTATCTCTCTTTTTCCAACTCCTTAGGGAAAGCCCAAACCTGAGGTGTCCTGGCTTAAGGATGGTCAGCCGTTGGATACAAAGAGGGTCAACATCAGGAACAGTGACAAGGACAGCATCCTGTTTATACGCACCGCCGAGAGGGAGGACTCTGGTGTTTACGAGATGACGGTTAAAGTAGACAGCTTTGAAGACAAAGCCAACATCACCCTCCAGATTGTGGGTGAGTCACACATGCTTACGTTTACACATACACACACACACACACACACACACACACACACACACACACACGGACGCACATGTACGTGTGTGTGGGAGAGGTGTGAATAATGACTTATTTCTGGCCTCCCTGTTGAGTCTGCTCAGCAGGTTGTGCAGTTGACTTGTTGGTTCTGCGATTTCGTGACTTGCTCCAGTAGACATTCAAAGCACTAGCCAACATACATCACACCTCTAACAATGATGTATATGTCTGACCCTGCTGTCAGCTGCTGCTGTTAAAGTGTGGGGCCTCATGATGGAGGCATTAACATACAAGTACATGGTTAGCTTTTGATCTTGGGAGCAGACACCATTCATGCTTTGAGGAACGCACCGGTTATGATTTTATAAATACTTACAGTAATATGTCTCCTCAGAGCGGCCCGGCTGTCCTACCAGTGTGAAGCTGGTTGACACCTGGGGCTTCAATGCTGCTCTGGAATGGACCCCGCCCAAGGATAATGGCAACACGGAGATCACTGGATACACCATCCAGAAGGCCGACAAGAAGACCGGGGTATGGACGATCATATTGTCAGACTGTGTGAAGCTGCAGACATAAACCAGATTCATACTCAGCGCAAGAGTCAGTGGGAATCCCGCCATAGATGCCTTTGATGTAGATTTTGATTTATAATAATTTATCAGTGTCTGAATTATCCGGGTAATGCTGATGGTACGACCTCAACACTAGACAGATGTATCATACGTGATCAGGCCTGTTGCCTGTTAAGTGGGAATGTTGCGCCTTTATTCCAAGTGTGTTCTCACCTTGAAGTCAGCAGCGGAGGTAGTGACAGCGCTGACTCAACCACTGGGAGATTTAAAAAGCAGCTAGCAGCAGTTCTGCTACTGGGGATAGAAACTGCAAAGATCTTACACTGATACTATTTGGTAACTGGGGACAGTGACCAAGAAAAACAAAAGCGCTGTCCTCTTCCTGTTTTGGTTGCACATTAGTTGAGGCACTTCCTTTGAGCTGTAAAAGTGAGTCGGGAGATCATACTCAGAATTGTAGGGAAGCAGTCTAAAAGCGAATGGTGACATTTTTCTATAACCGTTACATTGTGCATTAACATTTACTACATAATCATAACGTAAAGCAAAAACACTGGTCTATTTCTACTTAAAGTGTAGAAAATTTACCTGAACTGGTAACAATACTGGGAACGATTTCACTTACATATACATATTGTGAGATTAGACTTGGACGTTGATCTGCATTTAACTTGATTTTAACATAAATTCCTCCCTAAACCCTTTTTTCCTCT
This sequence comes from Epinephelus fuscoguttatus, assembly GCF_011397635.1. NCBI lineage: Eukaryota > Metazoa > Chordata > Actinopteri > Perciformes > Serranidae > Epinephelus > Epinephelus fuscoguttatus. Next base: position 25,153,213 of record NC_064758.1, on the reverse strand, counting down.
CAAAATATAGTTGAAATGGTCTTTAATCAGATGATCTGGATTAGACTTAGTCCGATGTACACAATTATTTTTTCTTTTCTTTATTTTTTTTAACATGTGTTTTGGCCTCTTGTCCACACGCAAACTGTGTTTTAGGTCACTGGAAACAAACTTTTTGTGAAACTCCTTCTAGGATAAGGACGTTCACATACTCTGTTTTCAGTGTTGACATGCAGACAGGAAACACTGACTTTCAGCTTGCAACACGTGTGTCATAACTTCCTTTTTCTGAGGCATCACAAACAACGTGACAATTCATGCAGTGACGGATGTCATCAAAATGATGTTGATTCTGACCTTGCTATCAGGACTGTTACATATTTACACCCTAAATTGAGGAACAGAGGCATCAGAGTGCACTACAGAGGTCACTGCTACATAATCCAGCACCCGCATGAGTGTTGCTAGTGTGTAAGATGAGTCTAGCTAATGTGAAAGCTCATTTCAGCCTTCTGATTGGCCAACACCTTCTTTGCATGATTGGCCAACATGGCTTTTGAGTTTTGGGTTTTGGGGGGGGGGCAAAGGAGGAAAAGCCCTGTTTCCAAAATACCCATGTACGTGTGAACTAGGCTTTAAATTGCTGCTTCTCTTTTCCCTGGGGTTTACTTAACAGTCTATCAAATTGCTAATAGGTCTTTTTAAAGTTGTGACTCATGGTCCTGAGAGGGATCTGGCAGAGATATTAGACGGTAGTGCTGCTAGGGAGCACTCTAATACAGCCCATGCTACATTCGTAGGCAAGGATATACATATTGTATCACGCTCTCTCTGTCTTTCTTTTGTACATGATGGTGCAGTGAGTACAGATATTATACAGTCATGATGGGATAGGGAGTCCTCAGCAGATGTCTGAAGTGAACAGACAGAAAGAGAGAGAAGAAATAGGTTCAAGAAAAAAAGAGGCAGTGAAAGGATCAGGAGAATGGATTGGGTAACGTTAGGTCACAGTGGCTGTAAAATGGATCTAACTGCAAACCTGAAGATATCAGGCTAATGAAGGGTTGGTTGGTAGCTCACTGGTAATAACCAATCCATAAGGTCACGTCATAGTATAGTTATCTATCTGTCTGTTTCTCCACCTGCAGGTATGGTTCTCTGTGCTGGAGCACTATCACAGGCTCACTGCCACCGTCACAGACCTCATCATGGGCAACTCGTACTCCTTCAGAGTGTTCGCTGAGAACAAAGTGGGAATCAGTGAGAAAGCGGCCGTCACCAAGGGGGTGGCCCACATCCAGAAGACAGGTGACCTTCTTGATTCATCTCTTTATTCACTGAATGTCAGTTTGTTGATATGATGAACAGTGCAGAGGCAGGGCTGCAGCACAAGTGGGTACTTATAGATTAATGAGCTGCTGTAAGTGTGTGAAAGTCTTGAGTGTGTGTTTGGGTGTGTTTTAAAGTAAAGACTTAAGGAGTGGAAATGGCCTTGGCACTGCTTTAATCAAAAGTGGGTTGCTCTTTTGGCGAGTGCTCGGCTACTGCTGAAATATCTTTTAAGAGGCCCTGACATCATCAAGACAACTGGCAGAGCAAATGTTGCCCTTCCTGTGTGTGTGTGTGTGTGTGTGTGTGTGTGTGTGTGTGTGTGTGTGTGTGTGTGTGTTATTCTCTGATATCACAAAGTCTTCCACGTTTCAGCTTCGATGAGATTCAGTTCAACGGCCAGCAATTGATAGACGACGATATCTTATTGTAGTAGCTTACTGAGCTCTTCCAGACATTTAAATGAAAAACAGTCTATTATTTTTAACAAAAAGAATGAAAATATACTTCCTGTTGTTCACTGCAAAGTGCCACATTTCTCGTGTTCAGAGAGTTTTAGAGTTGTTGTGTAGCTTGTGCAGAATAAAGCTGGTGAGCAGGCATCTGACACATTGAAGCAGTGATACTCAACTTGCCGGTGGGCTGAATCTAGGTCTTGATAGGGTGCTGAAGGCCCCCAAAGAAATGTTCTAATTCATAATAAAATCAGTTATTCACACTGGGAATTGTTTTTGTACTTTCAACATACATAAGGTGCTAGAGTGCACAAAAAAGCATCAAAATAGAACAAGTGCTGTAGGAGGACCCACCGCATGCCTTAAATCTTAGAAACGCTGCCAAGACTGGCTTCTGGTCTCTTGTCATTTTGCAAAATGGCCCCCAGGCAAAGCAAGTTGGGTGTTCGCACCCGTGCTAGGCTAGCGCAAAGGTCAGTACCATGTTTTTTTGTTTGTTTGTTTGTTTGTTTTTTTGATAGGTTTCCAGCCAACTTTGTCCTTTTTTCTGAGTGTTTAATCTTGCAGTGGCATTGTTTGCATATGGTATGTGCTTTGTCTTTGACTCGTCTTTTCTACGAAATCCAAAATGTTTCTACACTGCAGATTCCTTCCCATTCAGGAAGGAAGGAGGTGCACTTGGTGCCATGGCAATTTCAAAATTAAGATGCATCATAAAGATGGTGATAAGATTTTCACTTTGCATTAATGATATTTGATCGTTAATCATTGAATCAATATATTGATCCAGATCGATGGAATGTTACACCCCTAGTGTTTACACAGTATTTACCTGTACCTCCTTCCCTGCAGAGGATATCATTTGGTGATGTAGTAGTAGCTCTGTCTGACCATTTCAGTAACTTTCCAAAACCAGCGATTTGACATTCACCCCCTCTTCACATCGTGATTAAACAGTGAGAAAGTAAGCAACTATTTCTGTTACTTTTTATGGGAACAATCAAGTACAACACTATAAATCCTTTTGGAGAGACGGTCTCTAAATGTTTGCCATCATTGCAGGTTTCAAATTATTATTGCACCTTTTATAGGCCACCTTCTCATACTGCCTTCTAGTGTGGCTGTTGGGAAATAATTACCAACACGTGATTTGAAGGACCCATCGACATGATGCATCCTCGTTAATCAGAGCCCCATGAAGTGAGGAGATAGGCTGAACTCCCCAAGGTCTAGATGCTGTTGGAGTAAAGCCGACACATGGAAAATTAAACCTCCCAGTTGAATCTCCTGTATCATTCTGAGGGACAGGGTGGTGATAAGGTGGTGGGTTGTGCAATCCTACCTCTGATAAACAGAATGACAGGACACACAGTGATACTTAAAGAGCAGCATCTAAGGACTGATTGGTGTGAGTAATGTGTCGCCATGGTCACAGTCCGGAGCCCTGCACACACACACGTCACACTTCACACAAAAACACACAGGGAAGAGTGGTCTGGGTCTGTATCCTGAAAAATATAACATGACAGCACACGATGGTTGTGTTTGTGTTTGATGTGCCACCACTGATTTTCTATCTCCTTAAGTGCAGTCAGTTTTTGTAATTTTATTTTCAATGCAAGTCAACATTGAGATCTTATCATTGTACCATGTGTTCGCAGGTATTGTCTACAAGCCTCCTGAGTACCCAGAACACAACTTCAGCGAAGCCCCCAGGTTCACCACACCCCTCAGTGACCGTGCTGCCACTGTGGGATACACCACCAAGCTGCTGTGTTCTGTCCGCGGAAGCCCCAAGGTCAGACAGACACTCACACACACATTTACACACATACACTGCAGTTTGCATAGAAGCCCATGGATCATGATATAGTTTCATGTCATGCCCATGATCCCTACTTTACCCTTTTCACGTTAACGTGCAGTTTGTGCTCATGTTTCCACCACCTATAGGGTGTCTTATCAGTGTATCGTGTTCAGGTTCACAATAGTGCTCCTATACTGCCTCATAGCTCATGCCAACAGTCAGATTTTAACAACATGCTTGCTTAACAAAGCGAGGACAGGCTAGGGAAACACCTGGTAGAGGGTCCTTGTTTATGTTTGTGATATTTTTGACACTGAAGAAAGTTGAACTCTGTTTTCCTGACACAACATTTGTTCTATATTTTAACAGTCTTGGTCTTACTGGGGAACCTCAATAAATCATTTGAGTGTGTGTTATGGTGCTTCAAATGGGGTATTAATGTCACTGCTATAAAGATCCACTGTAGGAACAGAGCAGGGCTTGCACTGGTATGTCTCTGTGAAGTTTCAGTATGTCTCTCACTGCTCTTTGCGGCTGCTGCTCTGGTTAAACATATCTTTACAGTTGTCTGGCTGACGCAGACGGCTTAGGTGACAGGCCATAGTGGAAATGCAGTTGATTATGTGTCCTGGCTGTCCTTGACTCCTCAACAAGGACAGCCGGTTCAACAGTCTGCACATGCCAGTGTAGTTGAGACAAAAAGCAAACAGGAACTGATGACTGAGCCTGAATTTGATGACACAAGCCAACACAAGGACTGAAAATAAGAAGTACTAGTAGATATTCATGTTTCAGGGACAGCTGAGAAGGCCCAGACAGCTCGGTGTGAGATTTTTTTATGTGTGAACAATTCCCAGAGCTGTAAGTACAGTATGTTTATGGTTCATATAGTGAAACCCGGCTCATCCCACATGTCCAAGTGGAGTAGAACACCACTATATCTAAATAAGTCATAAGTGCCTGTCCCTGTGGACCAGCAGGCAACCGAGTTGTAGCAGCTGTGTGAAAACACATCCACTAATCATCTGTAGAGGAAGGAGAGACATTCAATACCTCTTTCACACAGGAGAGCAACATACTTAATGTGTACTTAACCCAAGTTTGACCCCCTACATACAGGGTTTCAGTTATTCGGTAATGACTCGTCTTCAGTGTGCCATTTTGAGCTGAACTTCTGTTGGTTGCCCTATTAATATTATTCCTGTCGCTCGTAATGGATGAGAAAAAAAATAATTCGTGAAGCTGAAATAAGAAGTTATCTATACGGTGCCTCCTCATTTCACTACAGAAACATAAATATGGTGGCGGCTGCCTGGAGGGAGATCGCCAAGGCTGAAAGTTTCTGGTAAATGACCATTGATTAGGGATGCACAATATCACCGACACCGATAGCGCTTTGGGGTTGCATTTTTGATGAAAGGCGCTATATAAATAAAGTTTGATTGATTGATTGATTGACCGATATTGATATATCGACTTTTTTCCCCACCTAATTTTAGGTATCATCTACAAGTCTCTTCTGCAGTGGAATTTACACCATATTATGCATGCATACTCTTGTCATGATGGCCCACCAGCAGATGGAGACATGAAATACTTTTCAGTGTATGTAATATTCATTCATTGTGCACATTAAAAAAAGCATGTAGGTTGATTCTGACAGTTCAATTTAAAGCCATTATCGGCTGATAGAGATGACGTGCTGATATTATTGTGCATCCCTACCAATCGATAACAGCAACCCACTTGGTATTGGCTGTATTGTTCGCTACTTTATTTTCAGTAAATATCAAAAAATGAAATGTGCTTTCTGTTTAAAAAGTACAAATGTAAAAGATAGCAAGTAATTGCCCATCTTTTAAGTGGTTACATCTCCAGTCTGATCTGGAGCGCAAAGCTGCTAGAAACATAGGGTTGTACCAGACTCATAGTTATGTCAGCTTAATTGGGATGTGGCTGTTTGATAAGAATATCTAACTATTTGCTCTTTTGTTCCCATATAGACTTTATAAGTTTGAACGAGGTTTGGCAGGATGTACAAGGTGACCATGCTGTTGATGTACAGTAGTATAGACCTGTTCAAACTTGACAACAGAAACCTTGAATTGAAATCTTCCAGGACACATGGAGTACTTGCACCAGTTTCTCCAAACAGAAACCCTGCATAGATGTCAAACTGCTGTTAACTCCTCAGTGTCACCGTTCACAGACACCTGGCTGTAGTTCTTAAACCATCACAACAATAAGCCACATAATTATATGTAATTACAAACAACTGAATTGCATAAATACAAATTCAGTTTCATTTATCGCTCTCAAACACTGTCTCTTTCACCCACTCGTACATTATTTCATACTTGTGTGACAGGATGTGTTGGTTAATGAGCTGTGCCTCAGAGTCCAGAGCCTACTGGGGACTGCTGAGGGAGGTCCAGCAGAAAGGCATCTAGTGTGATGATACATTGTCCTGCTGTGTCTGATAAAGAGCTGTCACATCTAGAGGCAGAGGCTACATGGGTAGCTGTTAGAGGGAATGTGGAGGATAGATAAGCAGGGAAGACAAATAAGAGAAAAATGATAAGAAGTTTAGCCTGTTGTCCTGTTGTGGCTAAGTGGAGATGCTGCTGTATCACAGAAGGTACTATTTTTGCCACCTGTCCAGACTGCAGCACTGTTATCACTATCAGTGGGACCGACTGTCCCTGTTACGTCCACACATAGATGTCCATAGACAGAAATATGATGGGACAGAAGAGAGGGAAAGGAAGATAAGATAGTAAGACCAGGAGCGGTACATGGATGATTTTACATTGACTTATATCTGTCTGTCAATTAAACAAGACAAGGGCTGTATTTTTGTGTTAGTGGTATTTCTATTAGAGATTCATCCTCTGGGGACCATGAATATTTTGTACCAGTAGTCCAAAACCAGTCTGCAATGCCAGGGATCAGCATGCCTGGAGCCCGTCCCAGCCTGCCACCAGGCACAGAAAGCAGGGAGCTCTGAATCCTGTCCCTGTGGGTGGTAGACCCACAGGGCAACAGCTCCATGTTATCTATTCAGGCTGAGCCTGAACAGGCCCCATGGCCCAATGCCTGGACACCAAATGCTCGCTGGTGAGCTTCCCCCCAGGTCTGGGGGTGGGGGTGGGGCCCCAGTATCCCCATACTGGGTGAGGTCCTCAAAGTGTGAATATGCCATTTCATGAAGGTCTTCTAGAATTACTCTTAGTCTGGTCCCTCCCCTGGGACCACTTTGCCTTGGGAGACCTTACCAGGGGCTATCAGCCCCAAGACAACACAGCTCTCAGGTTCACAGTGACACACAAATCCCTCCACCGTGTTAAGGTGGCAATTCTCAGAAGAGTGTACCAATAGTTGAGAGTTTAGTACAGACCAAAGTGCTAGACAGACCAACTGACCTACATTACCACCCACAGAGAAGTGCCACCAGCTGAGCTAAAAATGCATTACAAATCAAAATCCTTTTTTTTTTCTTTTTTTGATGCACTGATCAAAACTAGGATTTCATCTGATGATATATTTTGGAGTGATACACCCAACTGCTCCACTCATACACAACCTGCAGGTCTAACAAGATGAACAGCACTTGCTGCATTACCATTTATTAGAGGTGTTGGTTTGCAACAACATCATAAACCTCAGCAGCAGCATCGCCCTGTTGCCAAAGGCTCAAATATACAGGACTTGGTTTACAGCTCAGGATGAAAACGTGTGCCTCATTTACTTCATCCTCCACCTCGTCCATCAGTGAGGGTAGCGGGGGTGAAGAGGACTCATCGGATGACATTAGTTTGCACTTTACAGTGTTTGTACCGTGCCCCTCCACATTCTGGTACTTACGTATCAAACTTGTACAATAATTTTACGGAAGTCAGTTCAATTAAATGCATCCTTGAATCTTCAGAATCAGTTTACAGTTATAAACTCATCAGAGAATCATCTACATACCTGCAAAATGTTTGACCTTTTCCATCTAAACTCATACGTCAGTTCCCCAACTTCCTAAAATAGAAGAAACATCTATTCTGAAACCCTGTCGTAAGCAGCAAAGCAGAACTAAATATGTTTCACACTTGGGTGAGGAATAGCTGAAACAAACCTCTCTGACATGCATCAGCTGATCTGAAATCTAATAACCAGAGTCACCTTGCATGAAGCTGGACCATGAGGAAATCTGTGGCCCTGAAGCGCAGAGCAGCACATACCTGAGCAGACTTAAGTTACTCCCATTCTACCCAACTGTCACATTCAGCACTGAGTGTCTGCGCTCGCTGGAAGACGAGCTGACGACAGAATGACAGTGGCAGTCTACTCAAATGTTCAGTTTGTCTTAAAATGCATGTAATACTCTTTGACTCAGTGAAAACAGAAAAGCGGTTCTGTTCAACAGGGGTTCTGTAATGAACGTGTAATGTTGGAATTTTTATCAACGGGTCCAACATGGGAAAAGAAGTGCACTGATGAATTTGGATATCAAATGCGATACAGAAAAGACTGAAAATCAGTGTGGCAATGATTTATTAATTAATCTATTAGTTGTGACTGTTAAATTAATCACCAGCTAATTTGATAATCAATCGGTAACCGGAGTAATTTTTTAAGGAAAAACAAAAGTAAAAATCTCTGATTCCAGACTCCTAAATGTACATTTTTTTCTGGTTTGTTTACTCCTCTATAACAGTTAACTGAATATCTATGGGTCGTGGATGAAACAAGACATTTGAAGACATCACCTTCGGCTTTGGAAACACTGATTGACCATTTTCTGACATTTTATAGATCAAACAATTAATTGAGAAAATAATCAATGGATACATCAACAACAAAAATATTGCTAGTTGCCGCTCTAGTGGTAATGGTAAAATATGACTTCAGAGACTGCAGCTCGGATGGAGAGCAGTAAACAGCTCATAAAACTCTCATTATGCCATTTAATAATTTCTTTCCTTTGGATGATACACTGGAAAGTGACCCTTAATCTCAATCCCAATACACCCCTGCCACTTTGCCCTCACCCCTCAGTTCACGTGTTCAAGTCCAGGGGTTAGTGTGAAGGGTTACATGGCTTTCCAAATGGAGGTTTTTCAGCAGCACACTCCAAACCGAGTGTTAGGAGAAATCATCGGCAACATGGCTGTGAAAGCAACAGAAGAAATCTACAACTGTATTTTCTTCGTTCATAAAGATTTAAAAAATGCACTTACTATTGTATCATCTTAGTTTAAGGACGTTTCAATGTATGTTGGTTCTTTTCTTTATAAAGCATAAAATATCACTAGTTGCATGCTAATGTTTCAGTAGGTGACTAGCTAGCTAGGTAACAATACATAATTATTGCTGATTTGTGCATGATTATCTCACATTTTGACATTATTTCCATGTTCTATTCCCCCTCTGAAGGTGAATAGCGGGGAGATTTGAAGTCATGTGATTACTTGTTTGAACGATTGATAGCATGAAACTTAGGTTGTTAAATTGCCGTTATTGCCATTGTTGCGTCTGTTTACGTAAACGCCATCGTCAACCACCGATGACATATCAGGGTCTTTAGGAGTTGTCCACCACTACCACTTTGAACTCTGTTTTAGTGGGCAAAGGGGGGCCAAAGGGAGGTGTAGGGGTAAAAATAAGAAATGGGATTGGGCAGAAATCTCAAAGTTCACATTTGATCACTGCTGCTGTCTAAAAAATCAGCACAATTGACATAATATTTTTAGAACATCACCATGAACTGAGTGGAAATGTTTGGATTTAGGCTTGTCACTACAACAAAACGAAAGGTATCTTTGAGATGTACTGTAGATTGGCAAATGGCTAAATTTTAAATGTCTCCCTTCGTCCTCTCAGCCTAAGATCGAGTGGTTGAAGAATCAGATGATCATCGGTGACGACCCCAAGTTTCGTCAGATCTCTAACCAGGGCATTTGCTCCCTCGAGATCCGTAAGCCCTGCAGCTTTGATGGTGGAGTGTACACCTGCAGAGCCAAGAACGCCCAGGGAGAAGCCGCCGTCTCCTGCAAGCTGGAAGTCAAACGTACGTATTTACAGACAAATGGGGGATAAAGTTTTGAGTAAGTACAACCCAAGTCTGCTGAGGTTACAAATCACCTTCTCAATGTTGTACATTATAGAAAATAAACAGATTTACTTTCTAAGAGTTAGATGAGAACATCAATAGCACTTTTGCTAAATATGAATCTAAAAGATTTGATTTGGAGAACCTGTCATTTGGCCCAGTTGATGATTCCAGCTTCCACACCTCCAACTTATTACTGTAATATTATACCAGAATGTAAATTTAAAAAAAAAAAACATTATTAAAAAAACATAAATAAACTGTATATTCCTCTTTCAACAGAGATTGTTATTCCAGAGTCTGGGAAGGGCAAATAAACCAACACCCAAACCTCCAGAGGTAAGGAACACAGACAAACATGTATTCCTGTGCAAGAGAGACTGAGATTGTTTGGTGGTCTAGTGTTGTTACCAGTGGGTGCACATTTCATTGCTATATATCCTTCTCCATCTCCTCATAGATGAAATATCCTTTAATCCTTCGTTATGACTAACACTGCTCATTACTGCTTCCACACATGAATGAGATACTGACACAGTTGTTTGAGATTCACTTTGGCCGACTGATGATCCTCACATGCCTGCTGACCAGCCATGAATTGCGGTGTTCTTAAACTCATAGCATCAAATTAAAACCAATAACAACTCATTTGTCCTTCCCCTCTTGCCCTCTTGGTTCCTCTTCATGTGTGTTCGGCCCTCTCCACCTTCTGTACATCTCGTACTGTATGTTGCGAGCCCCGCTTTTGGATGTGGTAATGTGGCAAAGATTAATGTCGATCAAATAGAAATACCAAATTTGCTGTTTTTACAGCGTTAACATTTCTATTTATACCCCCACTATTAGGCAGCCACATTCTGGTTTTGGTATTGGCACTCTGATTTAAGCTTTTTTAAATGCTTGAGTGGTGTAGACTTTCACGGAGTGCCAGGAGGCTTTGCTCACAGTGTCATTTTAACTGCTGACAAGAGAAGTCTCATTAGAGAGTTTTAAAAAAGCATGAAGCGGTTAGAGAGGTGGGGGAGATGGATGCAGACAAGAAGAAGAGACAAAGAGTTGAAACGAAGACATTTGAGCCAGGAAGAATGAGACAGAGGACTAGACATGGGTAAAGGAATGCACAGGATAGTTGAAGGTTGTAAAAGAGAGAAGGATAATGGTTTTATCTTACTGTAAAGGACATACCACTGTTTCTTTTTACAGCACTGAGAAACATTATCCCTTTACATGCCTGCTGTACATTCAAAACATGTCAGCAAGCAGCCACTTACATTATTTAATACTTTGAAGAGTGTAGGTATCTCATATATTTCCTCTTCTCATCATATATTTCCTCGTGTCATTTCTCCTCTCTGCTCACTGACTGACTCCTTAATATTAACTGGTCTAGACTAAAACCAGTGTTGACCAGCATTGAAGTACACATTAATTAAATGAAGATCACTTTTCGTGAACATGTAAAAAAAAAAAAAAAAAAAAAAGTTTTGCTGGGAATTTTTGGTCCTGGCATTCATGCGGACTCAACTTGAGACACTCCACCCAGCCAAATACTGCTGTAGACCAAACACATACCCTCATGGCAACTGCACTCCTGATGGCAGTGGGCCCCCCGAGCACGACAATGCGCCATGCCACACTACCACACTGTTTAGGAATGGCCCGAGGAACGTGACAAAGAGCTCAAGGCACTGATCTGGCCTCCAGCTTCCCCAGACCCCAATCTGACTGAGCATCTGTGGGATGTGGTGGTATCCCATCTCACAACCCACAGGACTCAACGCCAGGATCCAATGCCATGCTACCAGACACCACAGGACACAACCCCTCAGATTGGGTCTAGGAATTTGTAGGGAAAGTCGATTGCCTGATCGCTTTGTCACATTCCTCAGGCCATTTTTGAGCAGTTTTTGTTGTGTGGCATGGAGCATTGTCCTGCTGGCACTGCCATCGGGGAGTGTCATTGCCATGAGGTGGTGTACTTAGGTTTGCAACGCTGTTTGGGTGGAGCGTGTCAAGTGGCATCCACATGATTACCAGGACCAAAGATTTCCCAGCAAAACATTGTATTTTAATAAGATGATCAATGTTGTTCACTTCAGCCGCCAGTGATTTTAATGTTTTGTCTAATCAGCATATATAACCAAGTGATCCTGTTTCTCCAGGAAGTATTGTTACAATTGTAACTGGATTATTTTTAAATCAAGAAGTTGAGAAAGGGGAAGGCACCATTGCTGTTTACATGGACATTTCAGAAATAAGACTACTGCAAGAAGTGCAGAATAATTAGTAACATTTTTAAAGGATAAGGCTGGTGATAATCATTTTCTTTATATTGTGAACAAATCCTATGGAAAAAAGCCAAAATGAAGTGTGTTTGTCTCTCAGTGCTTTCTGACACAGTCACCCTTTCTGTTCCTCTCTGCTTAAAAGACATTTGTCTCTACCAGAGATGTGTACACTTAAAAATGGGTCAGCACTCTTATCACTGTATTGCCATGCAGAAGGAAGCGTACATCTGCTCATGAACGAGAGTCTCATGCTTGTGACAGAGCATGATGTTAAAATTAACGGCATCCTCTTTGACTGAACTGTAATGTTAGCTAGCTCAGTGGTGCTATATGAGCTAGCAGTAGATGCATGCTTTTCTGCACGGTGATGCTGTTGGCAGGTGTAATTCGGTAGGAACAGAATAGTTCCTATGTGAAACTGCTCTGTGGATTATCTTGAGTAACCGGGTCATGATTCCTGGAAAGAGACATCGCTGCTGAGTTTTTCAAATATATTTTTTTGCTGCTTTGAGCACCACGAGTGCCATGTACTTCCATTATATTTGAGAGAGGGCAGACATTTCTACAGCTGATATCTCCAACACTCTGCAACTCACACCAAAACGATCTAGTCTAATAAACAGCGCTACAGGTAAGAGAAAAAATATGTATTTTTGATTTTGGTGTGAACTGTTCCTTTAACATTTTGGGATCAGGTGTACAATCAGAGAAAGATTGTGGTGTCATTTTGCTACTCAACCTTGAACACAAGGCCTCAGTTCTCCATCTTAGTTGTTTGACATTAGCCAATAATCTGGATGCAGTTATTGCGCTACATGCTCACTACAAAGCTGACCTTCAGTACCGTCAGGGACACATGTGTGTTCACACTATACTGCAAATGGAGTCACATGCCTGCCAGTGTGGCTTGAGCGATCACATCTTAATGCATCCACAGTGTGTTTGGATGCATTCACACCTGTATTTACAGCTGTCCATTTGTGATCACATTACCAAAGACACGTTTTCATGTCAGGTGTTAAGTGCGCCGTATGGATGACGTGATCACGCTTGTTGAGTCTGTACACAGAGTGTCGTGCTGCACAGCCATAATATGAGAGAGCCCCTCAAGGGGAAAACGAGGGGTTAGGCAGGGAGCGTCTTTGGGTTGGGGGGGTAAGGGGTGATGTCAGCACGCCACTCCACAGCTTCTAAAAGTTACTCCAGATGATTTGGCACATAGCCAGACTCCTCACATTACCACGAGTCAACAGGCAGAGTGAAGTGCTGTGAGAAGAGGGGAGAATGGGCTAAGGGGGCAGAAACTGAGCCAGATAATCCTTGATGGAAAATATGTAGTGGATCTCGCCGTCTACACGCACACACACAACCTCAAGCAAATCCACACACACTTTCTCCTGAACATTCCTGGGTGAAGTGCTTTTAACACCTCATGACCTCATTTAACTCTCTTCTTTCTTTAATTATCTTTCCACCAGTGCTTTTAAAGGACCATCAGAAGTCCAGGTCTTATGTTTTACGGTGAGTTTGTGTGAGTGTGTGTGTGTGTCATTACGTGTGTATATAATAATGTATATATAATTCCCTCCAATCCTCTCTGTGTGTCTTTCTTATCTTGTCCAGAGTGTTTGAGGAGGTGAGAGAAAAAGTCGTGGCTGTCTGTGCAGCACTGTGTACATAATGAAGAAAGGGACAGAGCAACATACCACCATCACCCTATCTGTTTCCACCCCCCAGTATGCAGGGAAGACCCACACCGCCCAACCCATCACAGTTTGCCAAATGCTGTATGTTATTTTAGTTGGTGACATGTATGTAAGGCTATATTTACTTTTTTTTCTGCCTGTGTCCATGTGCTGTTTGTTACAGTATCTATGTGTACTACTCAATAAAACAGTGAACCCTTGGACATGCTATTGCAATGACTGTATGGATGTTTAATAAAAACTGTATTTTATTACATATTATGTGGAACTCTACTCAAATTTCACACATTGCGACACATAGTTTCAGGATTGATGACATTTTGTTGTGTGCATTTCTTTCCTTGGACCGAAAATAACACATATGAGGTTTATTTACTGTTATTAATATATGTGTGCTCAGAAGCTAACGTGTTACTATGTGTTGGATAATTTGCAAAGAGGTGCTTATTATACATATATTTTGTTTGGTAGGAAGCAACTTATGGAGGGTAAAATAGGAGTTGAATAAATAAATAAATGTACACACAAATATGGAAGTAAGTAAGTGTATGAATGAAGATAGGTATAAATAAATATGGAAATAAATACATGTATAAATAAATACAAAAATGAATAACTAGACACAAATATAGAAATAGATAAGTACTGAAATAGAGAAACGTATAATAAATTAGGAATAAATCATTAAATAAATGTATAAACAAATATACTGTATAAATAAATGTATAAATACAGAAATCAATGTAATTTTTAATGTATTTTTTCCCCTAATGTATAGGGGAAGGAAATAAATGAGTGAATGTATGAATAAATACCGGAATAAATAGATAAATCTATAAATACAGAAATGAATGTAAAAGTAATTCTAGGAATAAATAAGGAAATGAATGTATGAATAACTACAGGAAAATATATATATACAGTACAGGCCAAAAGTTTGGACACACCTTCTCATTCAATGCGTTTTCTTTATTTTCATGACTATTTACATTGTAGATTCTCACTGAAGGCATCAAAACTATGAATGAACACATGTGGAGTTATGTACTTAACAAAAAAAGGTGAAATAATTGAAAACATGTTTTATATTCTAGTTTCTTCAAAATAGCCACCCTTTGCTCTGATTACTGCTTTGCACACTCTTGGCATTCTCTCCATGAGCTTCAAGAGGTAGTCACCTGAAATGGTTTTCCAACAGTCTTGAAGGAGTTCCCAGAGGTGTTTAGCACTTGTTGGCCCCTTTGCCTTCACTCTGCGGTCCAGCTCACCCCAAACCATCTCGATTGGGTTCAGGTCCGGTGACTGTGGAGGCCAGGTCATCTGCCGCAGCACTCCATCACTCTCCTTCTTGGTCAAATAGCCCTTACACAGCCTGGAGGTGTGTTTGGGGTCATTGTCCTGTTGAAAAATAAATGATCGTCCAACTAAACGCAAACCGGATGGGATGGCATGTCGCTGCAGGATGCTGTGGTAGCCATGCTGGTTCAGTGTGCCTTCAATTTTGAATAAATCCCCAACAGTGTCACCAGCAAAACACCCCCACACCATCACACCTCCTCCTCCATGCTTCACAGTGGGAACCAGGCATGTGGAATCCATCCGTTCACCTTTTCTGCGTCTCACAAAGACACGGCGGTTGGAACCAAAGATCTCAAATTTGGACTCATCAGACCAAAGCCCAGATTTCCACTGGTCTAATGTCCATTCCTTGTGTTTCTTGGCCCAAACAAATCTCTTCTGCTTGTTGCCTCTCCTTAGCAGTGGTTTCCTAGCAGCTATTTGACCATGAAGGCCTGATTAGCAGTCTCCTCTTAACAGTTGTTCTAGAGATGGGTCTGCTGCTAGAACTCTGTGTGGCATTCATCTGGTCTCTGATCTGAGCTGCTGTTAACTTGCGATTTCTGAGGCTGGTGACTCGGATGAACTTATCCTCAGAAGCAGAGGTGACTCTTGGTTTTCCTTTCCTGGGTCGGTCCTCATGTGTGCCAGTTTCGTTGTAGCGCTTGATGGTTTTTGCGACTCCACTTGGGGACACATTTAAAGTTTTTGCAATTTTCCGGACTGACTGACCTTCATTTCTTAAAGTAATGATGGCCACTCGTTTTTCTTTAGTTAGCTGATTGGTTCTTGCCATAATATGAATTTTAACAGTTGTCCAATAGGGCTGTCGGCTGTGTATTAACCTGACTTCTGCACAACACAACTGATGGTCCCAACCCCATTGATAAAGCAAGAAATTCCACTAATTAACCCTGATAAGGCACACCTGTGAAGTGGAAACCATTTCAGGTGACTACCTCTTGAAGCTCATGGAGAGAATGCCAAGAGTGTGCAAAGCAGTAATCAGAGCAAAGGGTGGCTATTTTGAAGAAACTAGAATATAAAACATGTTTTCAGTTATTCCACCTTTTTTTGTTAAGTACATAACTCCACATGTGTTCATTCATAGTTTTGATGCCTTCAGTGAGAATCTACAATGTAAATAGTCATGAAAATAGCGAAAACGCATTGAATGAGAAGGTGTGTCCAAACTTTTGGCCTGTACTGTATATATATATAAAGAAATGTGTAAGTAATTATAGGAAAAATGGGGAAATAACTGAATTAATGTATGAATAAATACTGGAATAAATAAATATATAAATTTATAAATACAGAAATAAATAATTACAGGAATAAATAAGGAAATAAATGAATGCATGAATAAATAGATAAAAGGAAAAATAAAAGAATAAATGAGTAAATAAGTATTAAAATAAATATACAAATAGATGCATGAATAAATAAAAGTTGATAAGTAAACAGGACATCATCTAATTAAACATCTGAAATTTATTTCTACGTTTGTACATTTACATTTATATATATGTCTATATTTCTATGTTTTGATTTATGCATTTAATTATTTATTTATTTATTTATTTCAGCTTTTTTTCCTTTATTTCTGTAATTATTTATTAACGTAGTTAAACCTGTATTAATTAATTAATTTATTTATTTATTATATTTTTTGTCCTCCATGGCAACTGATTTATCCACTAATACTCAAAGCAACATGTCACCAGGATAAAAAGGTTTATATGAATCTTTTTTCATGTGTTTTGTCAGACACACTGTGTGCAAGGGGCCCAGGGTCAGAGGTGTGATTGGATGGTTGGATTTTCTGTGTTATACTGACACCCTATGGTGGCTGCAGAGAGACAAAACTAGTGAAAGAGGAACAGAGAGGCACCACACTGCACCTTCATGCACAACATCTCAGCCCTACAGGAAGTCATACTGAACCACAGAGGGCTTGAAAACTGCAGTACTTCTAAAGTAAACCCCCCCTAATGGCCACCGGTCACGTCACCTGGCAACATGTAGATTATTATAAAATGTACAAATAAAGTTTATGTAACAGTTTCAGTGGGAATTGAATCAGTTGGTATTTGCATGTCTAGAGAGCGGCTCTCAGCTGGGGACGAAAGGATGTGGCTCTGTCGTTTGTGGTTAATAGGCTGGATTCAGAGAAGTGTAGAAAAAAAACATGTAGCTTCCGCACATGTTCTCTAAATCACGTCACACCCACAGGCCACAAAAGCACGCTTCGACTGCACGAAGATAAATTAGCAACTTGTAGTTAAAGTAAGAGTGATGGATTTAGTTCTGTTTGCTTTCAGTTCTGTCTCGGCTGAATGTAAAAGAGAATAGTTCATTGACTCAAATTAAAATGAGTAATTTCTTTAAAGTCATAACAGATGAGTGCAGTAAATATTTCAAATGATCCTGACTTAACCTCTCTCTCAGTCACACAGTATGGAATAAACATATACGTTTGGTAAACAACACTGAAGCAACTCTTGTTAACACATTGGTGCTTTTTAGGTTGTTTCAATTCCCCAAATCCTCCCTGTCACTTTTCAGCAGAAATCAGCAATTCAAATTCGTGTTGAGAACAGAAACATCTGAGTGTGGTTAACCAACACACTTCCTGTTGCAACAAGCAAAAAAATGACAGAGAGAGAGAGAGGCAGATGTCAGAGACAGGAAAGCCGCTGCTCTGAGGTGAGTTTAGAAATTAATTTGTTGCACACACCCATGTTGTGCACAGCCTATTTCCTTTACAGAATCTCACTACACAGCACATATATGACTCAACCCCGCAGCACAGCCTCTTCATGTGCAGCCCAATGGAAAATGTGGCTTGTCAAGGTCCTCGGTGTCATATGTGAGTTTATTTTTTTAGGCAATTTCATTCATTTATTTGTGATTTATAAAAGTGTACAAAGAATATTTTCATGTACTTTGAATTGTAATCCTCACTGAATATTCATCGTCACTTATTTTTACAGATTTGACCGCTGTTTGTGCCGCTCAGGATCAAGAAGATGGTAAGCCACAACCATTCACCAAAAACAACTAAGTAGTTGTGCATGTTGCATTGTTTTGAAGTTCCTACTTTTGTGCTTCTTTTAATCATTAACAGCGTTTCACATTTCCTTGTTGACCCAGGGTGTCTGCAGGTCCTTAAAAAGTCTTAAAATGTCTTAGAGTTTATAAATATTAGTCTTTAAAAGTCATTTAATAGTCTTATATTGTAATCTGCGTGGTGTTAATTGCCACAAATGTTTTATCTAATTTGATTTATCCAACTTTTATTTTCTTTTTGTCAAATTGAGTCTAGTTCTTCTGTGTCAGAGTCCTCATTACTGATGTTACAAACCCTTAAACCTGTCTTTTTAACCTGTTTGCAAATGTAGATTACCTAACTCACTCTGAAAACCATATTCCTAAATAAAACGTACCTCTACACGGCATATACTCACCTCTACAGTTGCCCTTATTACTTAACCTGCAATGCTCCAATAAGAAAACAATGATTTGTCCAAAAATCAGTCTTAAATTTGGTTAAAAATGACCTGAAAAGGTTTTAAAAAGCATAAAGTTCATTACCTGAAACCTGTAGACAGCCTGTGATCCACTAAATACTCACTCTACCTCATGTATGGAGTTCAGTTATGATTGTGAACTAAACTATCTGTTATTAAATGTTTTGCTTGCCTGTACTGACGCAGAAAACAACTATGTTTAGGAAGTTAAATCATGAGGAAAGCTAACATGAGGAACATGAAGTACTTTGCAGGCATGAGTCAGGCACTTCCTTCAATTCCACACCTACAAACGCAAATTCGTATTTCGGTATTCTGTAGCTCTGGCTCTATGTTTTTACACAGTTATGTTTTTCTAAACCCTTCTGTCTGTGTCTTGTTCCTGTTCCTGTGTCATCTGGTAGTGCGTGTGGTGGATTAAGTAACACTTGATAATATACTGTTGTCATATACTTCACAGTGTGGTGCTGCTAAGATATGTACAAGTTATTTTTTTTTGGAGAGTATCTCTGCATTCTGCGGTCAGGTGTTTTTGTAATTTTATCAGTCTCTTAGCTATTTTAATCCACATGTCAGCTCTATTATAATTATATGGGGTTTAATTTAATTGGGTATGTGTGTCCACCTGTATGGTGGTTTCATACAAGACCACAGCAGTTCATTTAGGGCTGTAACTAACAGTTATTTTCATTTTTTATTAATTTGCAGATTGTTTTCCTCAATCAGTCGATCAGTCGTTTAGTTTATAAAGTGTGAATGAAATGTAATTCACCACTATTCAAGGGGATGTATTCAAATTGTTGTTGTCTAAACCTTGAGATATTCAGCTGCTGTTATATAAGACAAAGAAAAGCAGTATTAACCTTCGCATTTGAGGAGCTGGTACCACTGAATGTTTGGCATCAACTGACAATCAAAGTTCATCTTCTGTTGTTTATTTCTTCTGTTAATCTTTGCAGCTCTAAGTTTATGTTTAAATCCTCACCTCAGATGTAGGTAGACCACACATGCATGCTGTCTAAACTCTGTTCTCCACACCTCTCCTGTCTTCCACCAGCCACCGCTGTGGCCGGAGAATCTGCTCCAACTGATCCTACTCCAATGACAATGAGTATTGGAACTGTCTATGGTGAGATTTTAACCTTAGTTGTGCTGTGAACAGAAACCTAAAAAGCGGAGTGAGCATGATCGTACAACCCCGTATGTTTGATGTGGAAAAAACGTTACTTCCTGAAATCAAGCATTCAAAAAGAAGATAAGTGATGCAGTGCAAAGAAAATTCACCCATAATCAGTACTTATAAAATGATATTGCATCGATTGTCTAACCACAGACAGAGCAGAGTTAATCTTAATCTTAATTATATCTCTTTGACAATACGGCCTCTTAACTGCAAGTCAGCAGATGCCATCTGTTTCATCACCATGGGTGTTGTTAAAGTGTTCTCACACTTGTTTTATTTTTACCACCTGCAGTGGTTTCCACCCAGGTGATGTCATCACTGCACTGTGTCCTCACACCTTTCAGAAGGAGTCTGTTAAAATCTGATAAATGAAACTGAACTGTTTAACTGCTTGAATAATTTGTTATTTAAATATTTATTCTATTTCACTTCTATTCATGAGCGTGTGTTCTGACATAAACTACAGTTTGTAATGTTGTATATTTTCTAAAAAGATAATTTCCAGTTCCTCATGTGATTCATTCTTATCTGCACTTAAAAAAACAACTTATATTTTTCTACCTGGGCCCCATTTTCCCACGATCTTGTGTCTAAGTGACTAATGGGGACAACAAATTTTGAAATTGGTCCAGTATTGAGCAAGAGCACTGCAGCTGGCAGGCTGCAATGTAACAACATTACTGCATAAGTCACTGTCAATGAGTATTTAATTGAATAGTTTGTTTTTGCCACTGACAGGCTCAGATTGTTTTTATAAGTGTCTGACGATATTATGGAAAGGATCCCTACAGAGATAGAGCTTTTTGTTAAAGAGTAAGATCCCTGTCTTTAGCCAAAACAGCCTGGCAATTGCTGCCACCCAACCCACCAGACTCCATTTAAATTGATTATGTAAAACACACTTTATTTGAAGTCGACAGAAACAAAATAAAACTCACATAGGCTGTCTAGCTGTGTATTTCCACCTTTAAAACAATCACCAACCCAAGAATGCTTGAAATAAACCCGTAATTCACCCCAGTTAGATGTATATGCTGTCTGGTGTGTTTGGTCTGGTGGGTTCGGCAATAGCAATAGCAATTGAGGCTGTTTCTAGTTAAACAGGAAGGATTTCACTCTTTGACAAAAAGGTCGACCTCTGTAGGGATCCTTTTCATAATGTTGTCAGATACTTAAAAAACAATCAGAGCCTGTCAGTGGCAAAAAGAAGTACTTTTAGTCGATGTAAATTGACAGTGCAAACATGCCCTGAGTGGTTACATTGCAACCCGTTCCACCGCTCACTTAATACTGAACCAATTTCAAACCTTGGCAAATTTTTGTGCCAAGATCTTTTAATTAACTGTAACATTAAGTGCAGTAATCACAATTTTCAGGGCCACTCACTGGGCCCAGGTTTAGAGTGATAGAGTATTAGATATCTGGCAAACTATACAAATATACAAGATAAGAAGTGTTTCAAGGAGCAAAAGCAAAACCAATGCCTAAAAGAGTAACAGTAGGATTAAGATGAGTACAAGTTACCAAGTAGAAAAAACACCTGAGTTTTTCTTTCAGACCAAAACTCAAGACAAGACTAGCTACAAAAAAAGATGTTCACAATCAGGTTCCTGATGCTAATAGACATAAATGTGCATGGCTATTTCAGCAAAATGTTTTTTTATTTATACTTTTATAATCATTAATATTTTTCATACACTTCCAGTGCCTCCTGAACCATCTGTGCAGCTACTGTCAGGATGGACGGAGGTGTTCCTCTCAGAGAAAGTGGAGTTCAGTTGTAATGTCGATGGCAGCTCTGACTGGACCTTCACCTGGTACAGAGATGAACAGCAAGTACAAGATTCAGATCCAAATGTGTCTATCGAGGGATCCAAGCTTACACTCACCGCAGCATCAGACGCACAATCTGGAAGTTATTCTTGTAAAGGTCATCACAAAACAAAGAGCAGTGTTATGACTGGAACTGCTATCCCAATCAAGCTCAAAGTTCATGGTAAGTTTCGTTATGTTTCATCACCTATATTTGTGCTGAATGTCCAGACAGCATGTCATGTAAAATATCTGAAATTATCTGTCTTCTCTCCGACTAGCAAACAAGCCCAAGCCCAGTTTAACTCAAGATTCAAACACTGAAAAGATGTTCCTCGGAGAGTCTGTCACCTTCACATGCAAGGTCACCGAGTCCTCTGGATGGAATTATCTGTGGTACCATAATGGAAATGAAATTCAATCCGCTGATAGTACGACTCATACCATAGGGTCTATAGATCGTCCTGACAGTGGACGATACCACTGCAAAGCCAAGAGAGGCAAAGACCAATTCTTTACAGAGGAGAGTGACACAAAAACTCTGCAGGTCTTTGGTAAGTTTATTTGTGAACTGTGTCATTACAGTATGAACACATTCATATTTACACGCATTAGCCTTTATGCATTAATCTGTATCAGGGGTCAGCAACCTGAACTATCCAAAGAGCAATTTCTGACCAAAAATAATTAAAAAAAAATCTGCCTGGAACAGCAAAACATATTTGAGCCTTATAGTGACACTGCTTATTAACAGGGATGCACAATATTGGATTTTTTTCCGATATCAGACATGTAACAACTCATTTGGCCAATACCAATACACCGATATATCCATTTTTTACCCACCTAATCTTAGTGATCATCAAGTCTCTTCTGTAGCGGAATTACCATCATATTATACATACATGTTCTTATTGTGATGGCCCAACATCAGATGGAGACATGAAATACAATGCTTTTCTTTTTCTTATGTAATATTCATTCATTGTGCAAAATAAGAAAAAGCCTGCTGGCCGATTCTGATAGTTCATTTTAAAACCGATATTGGCCGATATCGATGATGTGCCGATATTATCGTACATGCCTACTTATGGAGCCTGGCGGTCACACACCGAAGTCATCGAAATCCAGTGCTTGGGCAAGGACTTGTGGCTTCAGGAACCAAGAACAAAGGTGTCCTTTAGTGTTGGCATGATACGAGGCCGGTTGCTGTTACAGTTTAACGACATACGGCAGCATTGGGGGAAAAACGCAGGACAAAAGTTAAGGTTGTGAAAGTCCAACTGAGGCAGTTGAAGGGGGTGGATGGGTCCAACAAACACCGACTTTCACCCGAGAGAGCAGTGTTCACGTCACTTAACACCGTAAAGCCATACCCTGTTCTAAACCTAACCACGTGTTTTTGCTGCCTAAACCCAACCATGTGTGCTTGTTGTTTAAGGAAAAAAATGTCACTTTGCAGTGTTGTACTGACGTATTGCATTTATTCTGAAAGAGACTGTATGTAAATGTTAAATTTCCTGTGAAAACAGAAGTGTATTTTGAAAGACAATGCATGTAACAGGCAGAACTTGACACATTGTCCCAGAACGTCAACAGTGGTACCTTGCACGTCATATGTGGACATGGAAAGTCCACGAGCAACACATCAATATGTTACGAGGTCAGAGTGAGAATGTGTTGACTTATTAGGTCTAAATTAGCCTATTGACATAAAAAATAGGTCTAACTGAACTTTCAAAAATATGTTTTACCACAAGATGGCTCCTCTGCAGTGGGCAATTTATGATTATTTGCTAATTTAACATTGCAGCATTGGTGGTGAAAGCAAACAGATCTCTCTTTGCACCTTTAAATTCTGTATTCTCCTCTAAGACTTTTATTTTTATGGATTATGAATCAATGGCTAGCCTAGCTAGGGGAACTCAAGACTAGCCACTGCTGTTGAGGTTTGGCAAAATTTAAAGGAAAAAGGGTGCTAGGCCTTTGACGTGCGACGCACATTTAGTAGTTGACGAAATGTTAAAACTTCTTTTGGTTGTTTTTCTTATTCAGTGCATAGGCTACACATTTTTACAATTGGAGAATCTAAGATTTTTTTAGGCCTACAACAATGATACAAAAATTAAAATCTTTAAAAAATAAATGAATAAATATTATTATTTTTTTTTTTATTTTTTTTTATTTTTGTCGAGAGCCACTGAAGAGGGGCTAAAGAGCAGCACATGGCTCCAGAGCTGCAGGTTGCCTACCCCTGACCTGTATCTATAGTATTTTCATCTGTGAAATTTTAAGTTTAAATAGCTAATAATAATAATAATAATACACTGCACATTTATGTGTTCCTGTCTCCTATTTTTGTATTGAAGTCCATTCCTACCAAAAACAGATCATGTAAGTCATTATAATGAGAAATGTTCTTGAAAAATTGAGTTTGTATCTCAACATGAGTTAATATTTTTTTTTAAAAAATGAGGAGCTTTCTCAAATTATTTCGACAAAGTTTTCTATCATAATGACTTACAGGATTTTTTTTCATCGCACTGGCAGTGGAAATGGGCTTCAGTACTTCTCTGATGCAGCAAGTCACTTTATTTTGGTTTTATCTTACATTTCGTTAAACTTTTTTAAGATTTCTTCACGGTGCATATTTTCAGACCAGCCTAGACCGTCTGTGAAGATGGTGAGTCCCTGGCTGGAGGTGTTTGAAAATGAGACGCTGGCTTTTAGCTGTGAAGTCGACATCAACGATGATTGGACGTACACCTGGTACAAAAATAAAGAAGTGGTAC
The DNA here is from genome assembly GCF_011397635.1 of Epinephelus fuscoguttatus. Lineage (NCBI taxonomy): Eukaryota > Metazoa > Chordata > Actinopteri > Perciformes > Serranidae > Epinephelus > Epinephelus fuscoguttatus. The sequence continues at coordinate 25,128,891 of NC_064758.1, read as the reverse complement.
CGGACGACATGAACATTGACAAAGTGGACTCATATCTCAACATCACTTGGATAACTCGAGCTTCTCAAGGAGACTATACCTGTGGTGTTCAAGTCGGTTCCAGGAGACGCAGCTCTGGAATCAGCAATGCAACTCACATCACCGTTTATGGTGAGCTTTCATTCCACTGTGTACTATTACACAAATGTTACAGTAATTCAGCTATCTTTTGCAGATTGATAACACTCTCATAACAAGATACCACCAACACCCAGTTAGCTTTTGGTTTATACCAGACAGATATGTCAACTTGTTACACTGTGTTTCCATCTTCAGTCTGTCATTGATGTTTCACGGGGAGGGAGGTTTGATTTTCCCTAACCAATCACTAGCAAACAGCATATCAACCTGATTCTAATGTCATTTTAACTCCACACTGACTACAGTGTCAGTCTTCCATGCAGCACTGAGCAGTACAGCCAAGGCTATTCAACGAGGGCTGGGTTACCCTTTTTGACCCCATGGGAGTTATGGGGTCACATGTATGCGCAGTGTAACTGGAACTATGATGCTGGAGGGTTACAGCAGATGGTGCTTGAAATAAAGGGATGGTATCCACTTAGGTGCTCTTTGGGTGCTCTACTTTTGGCATCTTTGGGTGCTCTCGGCCTGACAAAAGTACAATAGATCATTTTCATATGGAAAGCATTTTTTCATGGCCTTTTATCAAGGACTATTCAGTAACTGCAGAGATGTAATTTTCACCCATATCTTTATTTTTTTTTTTTGCATAAAATACATTCTGACCCACGGCCTGCTGTGGATGCCTCAGAGAGAGGAATCAAACACACCTTTGTTCTGTGATGGTGCACCAGCTATTGGGCCTTTTGCGTTCCAAGTCACATACTTTGTCTTTTTACTTTTAGTAGGTACTACAGCTGTCCTTAAAAAAGTACATACTGTTACGTGCAGTCTGCACACAATCGGGACATACCACTTTCTCATAACATTAAACCTTAAACCTTGACCTTCTTGCTTTTATATCTGTTACCTTGGAGATAAAAACAAATGCCACTTGTATGATGCAATTTGATGCTGTGACTTCCCCTCATTTTTATCTCCCTGACCGCGGTGCTTATTTGTTGTTCTTTATTTTAACCAACATACTGCTGTTTCATGTCTCAATGCCAGATGAATCAGCCAACTTGAACTCAGTGGAGTGGGCCGATTTGAAGATGTGGAGCCAGGCAAAGTTAGCTTAGCTTAGCACAAAACTGTAAACAGGGGGAAACAGACACCACTGAACAGTGATATTTTATGGGGTCTTATTATCACTGTGAGATTGCCAGACTGATGGATTTATTATATTTTACTAGCATGACTAGCTGTTTCTCTATTTTATAATACATCCATTTTCACTCCCTCGTTTCCAGTCTGCTTGCTAAGCTAAGCTAACTGGCTGTTGGCGGTAGCTTCATATTTAATTTACTCTACCCACACAAGTGGTATCGATCTACTCAGCTCTCCAGAGTGAAAAAGCATATTTCCATGTCAAACAGTTAATACCTTTTAATGTTAATATGTAACTTCATGCACATACCTCTTAATTTTGGTTGTGAAATTTTGATGTATACTTTGACTGCTTCTCAGGTTTTGTGGTACAGTTTTGTGTAGCAGTAAAATGACGTGAACTGCCTCTCTGTTCTAGAAAACACACCAAAACCAACATTGACCAAGGTTCCTGCTTTTAACCCTATGTACGTTGGAGAAACTGTGACCTTCACATGCAAAGTCAGTGTGTCCTCTGGCTGGAAGTATCAGTGGTACAGAGATGGACACATGCTTAAACACACCAGCGAGACCATCAGCATTCGTCTTGGTCTTTCTGATCAGGGGAAATACCTGTGCACAGCCACCAGAGATGAAATGACATCAACAGACTTCAGTGAGGAAATACCACAAGATGTTCTTGGTAGGTAAAAACAAGCAAAGTAATACTGTGTTTAAGAAAATGTACAATTGTTTGTTGTAGATATGTAAAAATTCACTGCAAGGTCAGGAAACGTCTATGCTGCTCTTAAATGCAGTGTAACTGAATTTTGAGAGCATCTTGCTTCCGTTATTTTATGCATTTCCTGTTGAAACAGGATGTTGTGGTGTAGCATGATGCATGAGGAATGGCTCAGAGGTGTATATGTACATACAGTAGCAGTAAAATATCACTCAGGGAGAAAACGGATGATTTGTGTAAGGGTGGGATTGTTGGCTATCAAAGTGAAAAAAGTCAGAATTATAAATTTTAACAGTTAACATGCCACCGCTGCATTTTAAACTTGTTGTCCTCTCAGTGTTTAGAGGACAAAACTGACCTGCTGTTTATTGACTCAGTCCAAAGTTTTATATTTTAAGGCATTTAGGTTTCGCAGCTGTTAAGAAACTGGTCCCTGCTTCCTTCATGTTAAAACGTAAATGAGTCAGTGCTTTTTATAGTTTATATAAACTATGTGAGTCACGGAATATTGTACTTTCAGTCGACATCATCATCATCACTGTACATTTGATGTTCAGGTTGACTTACCTGTCTAAACACATTGTAGATTTAATGACCTGTGATTAAATTGTTAATCCAAGTGGCCAATGTCAGCTCTGCTTCTGACTTTATTCTCATATTGGTGACTATAAGTCAGAGCAGATGGCGGCGACATGTGGGGTCCCTCAGGGATCCATTTTGGGAACCCTCTTGTTTAATCGCTACATGCTTCCATTGGACCAAATTATACAAAATCAGAATGTAGCCTTCTATAATTATGCAGATGACAAGCAAATATACATATCACTACCACCAGGTGATTAGGGACCTGTAGAATGCCTATGTCACTGAACTGAGCAAATAAATGAATGGATGTGTCAAAATTTTCTCCAACTCAACAGAGATAAGAACGACATAATTGTCTTTGGACCACAGCAAGAAAAACAGAGTGTCAGCTCCAATCCCTCTCTCTTATAACTAAGAGTCAAGCAAGAAACCTTGGTGTTATCCTGGACTCAGATTTAAATTTCCAAAGCCACATCAAATCTGTGACATCATCTGACGACTATCATTTGAAAAACATTGCTAGAGTCAGAGGAATGAAAAAAGCAAGACCTTTAAAGGCTCATCCACGCCTTTATTTCCAGCAGATTGGATTACTGCAATGGTCTGTTTGTAGGACTTTCAGAACAAGCTGTTCTGCAACTTCACCTTATTCAGAATGCCTCTGCTGGGGTTCTGACAGAAACTAGGGAATATGACCACATTACTACAGTTCTAAAATCTTTACACTGGTTACCTGTCACTCAGAGAATTTATTTTAAATCTTGCTGCTTGTGTATAAATCAATCTGTGGCTCAGCGCCTTGAGAACATCTAGGGCCAGCCTACTGACTGTCCCAAGAGTCAGAACAAAACATGGTGAAGCAGCGTTTTGTTATCAGGCAGCACAAACCTGGAATAACCTCCTAGATGATGTTAGCTCCGACTATAAACGCTTTTAAGTCAAAGCTAAAAACATTCCTTTTTTACACTGCCTACTCTACCTTGTAATGACTGCAAGTTTATTTTAAAACTCAATTTTAAATCATTATAAATATATATATTTATCTTTGCACCTCTTGTCTGCATGTTTGCCATTTTTAATGATTTTTTTAAATTGTAAATTACTAACTACTACTAATTACGTAATTAATTTTACCTTTTATATCTTTTTCTCTTTACTCTTTTCTGTATCCTTTATTATGTTTTATATGTCAGTGCTCCGAAAGCACTTTGAATTGCCCTTGTGTATGAAATGTGCTGTACAAATAACGCTGCCTTGCCTTGCCATATATTTAGCTTCTTATACTTTTGAGGATCTACTTTTTACTTATTATTATTATTCAGTATTTAAGTAGATTTGACATCTTAAAGCTTAAAGTTTAGATCAGTTTGTATCTTTTATCCTGTTTGGTAAAATCAAATACAGTCAGGTTGGGATATAAAAAGTGACAGAAGTGTCTCTCTCTCTTTAGAAATTCCCCTTCCGTCTTTGAAGCTGGAAACAAAGTGGTTGGACGTATTCCCTGATGAGAGTGTGAAGTTGAGCTGTGAGATGAACAGCATCTCTGACTGGACTTACACGTGGGAAAAAGGCGGACAGCAGGTCCAGGCTGATGCTGTTGTGTCTTTTCACTCAAATGGAGCTACCCTTGACATCAGATCTGCTGCAGCTACACACGCAGGAGAATATCACTGTAAGGGACACCTGATGGGAAGGTCTGTCAAAGGCAACTCGAGTTCTGGACTTACCCTCTCGGTGTATGGTGAGTTTTCTCTTTGGAAGATGCTGTTTGCACCCAGGTGTCTCTAGCCAACAGTGTTATTTGCACCCAGGTGTATATTCCTGGGCGTCCTCATATGAGGTCAACACATTTCCGCTTTACTTGACCTTATCTTTTGTTCTCTTTAACTTAGACCTGTTGTCCTCGTTCATGGACACTTTTTTTGTGCCACCTAGTAGTAGTAAGAGCACAATACACTAATCCACATAAAAACAAGATGGCAGCCATCTCTGCTGAGTCAGTCTGCAGCTGATCCTGACACAGAAGTGGACAAGGTCCAAAACCTGATCACATTTTATGGCTGAAACTTGTTTATTTATGATTAATAATGTTTGTAGCTTGATATGGCAACAAATTTGACCAATTTTAGCAACAGTAGTAAGCTAAGCCACTATTTATTAGGAACTACTCATCTGAAGATGTTGGGACTTTATTGTCGTCTCATTTGAGAGCACTGGGACTTAATTATCGTTGATTATTTTTAGTTTTTTATACTTCTCAGGTCCTGCTGATCCCAAATAGCTAGTGGGAATTAAAAATGCATTCCAAACAAAAGTTCAGGTCTGAGGAGGATAAATATTTAACTGATTTACCTCTGTTTTTACATCTAGTACTGGCCCTAACCATGATCTGTTTGGCCTTATCCTAACCGACCTCGACTTGTCAACATGACAAGTTGTAGCCAATCACAGCACTGGGTGGGATCTATGATAATCTTTCGAGATGGGTGTAAATAGCTGAATAGCTGCAGTGTGACTATTTTCACCTGGGTGCAAAAAGGCACTCAGTTTCTTTTTTAAATTTACATAAAAATACATATATTTGAAGGAAAATTTATAATATTAATGGTTTCTTTCATTTAAGTTACAGTTACACATTTTTTGGGATTAGGGCAAGGGGGTCGGCGTAGGATAAATATCTGTCATATACTAATGGCAATGGCACATTTTCATATCCTTAGATAAGAAACCCAGACTCGTACTGACACAGGATCCAGACTACAAGGTGATGTTCCCCGGAGAGTCAGTCTCCTTTACCTGTCACATTAATGTCTCCAGTGGATGGGAGTACCTGTGGTTCAAAGGAGGCTCTCTACTTACCGTACCTGGAAACAAATACTCCATCAGCTCTGTTGGACCAACAAATAGTGGTTTATATACATGTCAAGTAAAAAGAGGCACCGATCGAGTCTTCCTCACTGACGCCACTCAGCTTATACGCCTTCAAGTTGAAGGTACGTTTCTGTTTAATTCCTTGAAACACTTATTTTTACTATGCAGGTGTTGAACGAGTTTTCCAGTTGTGTTTCTGTCACATACGATCCTATTATTTGGCTGGTTGGATGTTTTGATGAACAGTTTAATCATAATAACTATTGATATTTCTTCTTTGTGTATTTAGGGAACAAGCCTAAGCCTTCGATGACTCAAACGCCAAATGCTGACAAGGTGTTCACTGGAGAGTTGGTGTCCTTCGAATGTAAGGTCACACTCTCGTCTGGTTGGAAGTATCTCTGGTACAAAGACGAAGCACAACTCTCTATGAACAGCAGTATTCATACCATCCGTGATGCCACTGTATCAGACAGTGGGACTTATAAGTGCGTGGCCCTGAGAGACAAAACAACGTACAGTACAGAGTTCAGTGATACTCGGGCTTTGCGCGTATCTGGTAAGTGGTGTCAGTGTGAGTTAGAGGAGTAATGCTGCCTTCATCTGTTTTTATGGATTTTATGTTATATAATGTCTTGCTAAAAATGAAATAGAAAGAGGATATATTACGGGCGCTCAGTAGCTTAGTGGTTAGAGCATAAGGTATTGTCCTTGCCACAGTGGCTGTGGGTTTGATTTAGGCCCTTAGCTTGAATCAGTTCTGTCTTATAAAGGCAAAAGCCAAAAAATGATTGCCCAGATGGATATGAATATTTAAAAAAAAAGGATATATCTAAGGATATTAGAAATGGGCTAATGTGTTTGTTTCTCTCCAGAAATTCCTGTTCCAGTCTTGAAGCTGGAAACGCCATGGCCAGATGTGTTCCCCACTGAGAGTGTGAAGTTGAGCTGTGACATGGACCGCACCTCCGACTGGAAGTACACATGGTACAAAGATGGACAGCAGGTCCAGGCTAAAAATAGTGTGTCTTTTAAGTCGGATGGAGCCATTCTTTCCATCGATTCTGCTTCACCCTCACACCGTGGACGATACAAGTGTTTAGGAGAGCTCAAGAGCCGGCCTGTCAAGAGCATTTTCAGTTCTGAGCAAACTCTTGATGTTTACGGTGAGATGATTTGTTTTTTTACACAGTTCTTCAGCAGAACACTTTTTTAGGCATTTAGTGACATTTAGTTGTGAGCAACTGACTGAAACTTCTCCCAGTTAGAATTTCTTCAGTGTTCACGTTTTTTAAATGATCTGGTCTATTTGAATCCATTACAATCAGACCAAGTTAATTAAACCAGTTAAAACACTGAATAAAGCAAGTTCATGTTATAAATCAGTGTTTCTCTGACACAAAGATGGGCTTGAAGTCCAGCACCTGCTAAGGTGTGCTCATCTTCTTTGCTGGATAACTTCAGTTTCAGACATTCAGGATGTTTTTACCATGAGCTGAGTTGTCCGCAGAGATCTCCTCTTCTCCAAAATAAATGGACCCGGTTATCTGAATCAGTGAAAATACTGAAAAAAGCAGGTTCATGTTAAAAAAAAACACCTGTTTTTTCAACACTACTTGTCATGTAGGAGCTGCTCACTACTGTGGCCACTGTGGAAACGTGAATGGTCCCATCTAGAGAAAACACAATTTTTATGTTCAGGTGATTATACATTTAAGAAAACATATCTATTATATTAAATTCCATTTCTGCCAGCCAATATATCCCCCTAAATCCCACACTGTGAACCTTTAACCAAAACCAGTAAATGCACCTTTTCACTTCCTTGCCAGAGATTGTGATACCACTCTACTATCAGTCCTGCCAGGACAATTAGCATAGCTTAGCATAAAGAGTGGAGGTAAAGGGAAACAGATGGGCTCTAGTTGCATGTAAGCTCCCATTAAATCACAAATTGTCATTTTCACACTAAGGCTTTTGGACAGAAAAAAACAAATGACTAATTACGTGTTAAAGGTCCAGTGTGTAGGATACAGGGGGATATACTGGCAGAAATAGAATGAAATATAATAAGTATGTTCCTTTACATTAAAATAATAATAGTTATCTTTTTGTTACTTTACAATAAGCCTTTAATATCTACATAGTTTCTACAGTTCCCAGAACAGACAAACCAAACACTGGCACTAAATAGGGCCATTTGCAACAGTGCCAGAAAAACACAGATTTTTTTTTAACGTCAGATTATCCAGTGTTTTTACTGGTTTACATGGAGGGGTCCATTTGCTTTGAAGAAGAAGTGACCTTTGCAGATAATTTTACCTCCAGATGTTCAGGAGGTTTTTACTTCCTGATTATATTTTCATTTTATTGTGATTTAATGAGATGTTTGATTTGAAATGATTGCATTTTTATGGCATAATACACTATGACATCTGTCTTGCATTTTTCATATCATACTTTACTATGACATTTTTATTGGATTTTTTCATGACATACTATACTATGACATTTTTACAACATTTTTCATGACAGCGTTTTTGTGACATTTTTCATGACATACTATACTATGATGTTTTTATCACATTTTTGATGTCATACTATACTATGACATTTTTATCACATTTTTGATGTCATACTATACTATGACGTTTTTGTCACATTTTTGATGACTTACTATACTATGACGTTTTTGTGACATTTTTGATGACATACTATACTATGACATTTTTATCACATTTTTGATGACATACTATATACTATGACATTTTTATCACATTTTTGATGACATACTATACTATGACATTTTTGTGACATTTTTGATGACATACTGTACTATGACATTTTTATCAAATTTTTGATGACATGCTATGCTATGACGTTTTCATCACATTTTTGATGACATAATATACTTTAACGTTTTTGTTAAATTTTTGATGATGTACTGTACTGTGACATTTTTAATCACATTTTTTATGACATACTATACTATGACGTTTTTATCACATTTTTGATGACATACAGTATACTACGACATTTTTATCAAATTTTTGATGACATACTATACTGTGATGTTTTTATCACATTTTTGATGCCATAATATACTTTAACGTTTTTGTTAAATTTTTGATGATGTACTGTACTGTGACATTTTTAATCACATTTTTTATGACATACTATACTATGACGTTTTTATCACATTTTTGATGACTTACTATACTATGACGTTTTTGTCACATTTTTGATGACATACTATACTATGACATTTTTATCACATTTTTGATGATATACTATATACTATGACATTTTTATCAAATTTTTGATGACATGCTATGCTATGACGTTTTTATCACATTTTTCATGACATACTATACTATGTTTTTATCACATTTTTGATGACATACTATACTATGACGTTTTTATCACATTTTTGATGACATACTATACTATGATGTTTTTATCACATTTTTGATGCCATAATATACTTTAACGTTTTTGTTAAATTTTTGATGATGTACTGTACTGTGACATTTTTAATCACATTTTTTATGACATACTATACTATGATGTTTTTATCACATTTTTGATGACATACTATACTATGACATTTTTATCACATTTTTGATGATATACTATATACTATGACATTTTTATCAAATTTTTGATGACATGCTATGCTATGACGTTTTTATCACATTTTTGATGACATACTATATACTATGACATTTTTATCATATTTTTGATGACATGCTATGCTATGAAATTTTTATCACATTTTTGATGCCATACTATATACTATGACATTTTTATCAAATTTTTGATGACATACTATACTATGATGTTTTTATCACATTTTTGATGCCAAAATATACTTTAACGTTTTTGTTAAATTTTTGATTACGTACTGTACTGTGACATTTTTAATCACATTTTTTATGACATACTATACTATGATGTTTTTATCACATTTTTGATGACGTACTATACTATGACGTTTTTGTCACATTTTTGATGACATACTATACTATGACGTTTTTATCACATTTTTGATGACATAGTATACTATGAAGTTTTTATCAAATTTTTGGTAACATACTATACTATGACATTTTTTACAACATTTTTCATGACAGCGTTTTTGTGACATTTTTGATGGCATACTATACTATGATGTTTTTATCACATTTTTGATGACATAGTATACTATGATGTTTTTGTGACATTTTTGATGAAATACTATACTCTGACATTTTTACAACATTTTTCATGACAGCGTTTTTGTCACATTTTTGATGACATACTATACTATGAGGTTTTGGACCCATTTTTGATGACATACTATACTATGAGGTTTTTGTCACATTTTTGATGACTTACTATACTATGACATTTTTGTGACATTTTTGATGACATACTGTACTATGACATTTTTATCACATTTTTGATGACATACTATACTGTGATGTTTTTATCACATTTTTGATGCCATAATATACTATGACGTTTTTGTTAAATTTTTGATGATGTACTGTACTGTGACATTTTTAATCACATTTTTTATGACATACTATACTATGACGTTTTTGTCACATTTTCAATGACGTACTATACTATGATGTTTTTATCACAGAGACTATGACGTTTTTGTCACATTTTCGATGACATACTAAACTATGAGACTTATGACATTTTTTTTTAAGGCAAACTATACTATGACGTTTTATGACTTATTACACTGACTTCTTATGGCACACTAAACTGTGTTTTGTTCTTTTTTTTTTTTTTTTTACATATTATGACATTATATCACAGGCCATGATTTTTGTTTATTTATTTTAGTGTCTGTGATGGGCACAGAGGCAGGTTCTTCCTGACATTGTTTTGCGACCATAACTATCACAGTATCAATACCTACTTGCCAAATTTGGAGCTGATTATCTGCTGGGCATTGTTTTTAAAGGGTGTTTAATATATTGTCTCGGGGCAGATGTAAACCTCTGGGTAATGCTGCATCAAAATGATCAATTTCTCCTCCATATTTTTTGACTGATAGCTACTAGGAAAGGAAAGATATCTGCCAGCTGTGATTGGTTGTTCCCTGTCACATTACATGTGGTGTGCACTGCTGCATTCCAAAAGTTGACATTTTTTATCACAGGGCGCAAAAAAATAGGTGCTTGGGAACGGTATCGCTCTTGCTTTTGAGCGCATCTACATTAACAACAATGGATGTGTGGGCACAAAAACTGCAGCATGTGTACGGGCCCCTAAAGCATCTAGTTAAAGGCCAGCTTCTTCCTACTTTGGTTTGTGCAATGTGATATCCAATAAAATGCTGTCATACTTATCGCAATGACATTATTATCTCTCCACAGATACAAAACCCAGAGTCAGACTGATGCAGAATCCCACACACGATGTGATGCATAGTGGAGATTCAGTCTCCTTCAGCTGTCACACTAATGTCTCGTCTGGATGGGAATACCTGTGGTACAAAGATGGCACTCAAAACACTGAATCTGGAAAAAATTACACGATCGGGTCTGTTGAAACATCCAACACTGGATCATATCAATGCCTCGTTAGAAGAGTAGGAAGTTCAGAGTTCCTCTCAGACGAGAGTGAAGCTGCAAGGCTTGAGGTTAAGGGTAAGTTTTTGTAGACTTCCCTCAAACATTTTTCTGAATGTGTTGAATGTGTTCATCACAGTTTTGATTGTGTTTCTGCAGAGCGCCCACAGGCTAATATCGTCCTGTTGACTGGCTGGTCCGAGGTCTTCTCCACCGACAGCTTGCTGCTCAGATGTGGGGTGCAGGAAAGTCCGGACAAGTTGAACTACGTGTGGAACTACACGTGGTAATGCACAGAAAAAAATACAATTTAATACTATAGATTGAAGTATTCTGAATGCACTCATGTGTACTGTGTGGATTGTCACAGGTTTAAAGAGGGCCAACCAATCATTCAGCCGCTCACTGAAAAACATACAGTCACACCCCAGAATGACCCTGAGCAGAGCCTGTACACCTGCCGGGGCGTTCGCAATGGCAGACCATCATATTCAAAAATCAGTGATTCTTTCAAGACCAAGAACCTTCGTGAGTATAACTGAGGTCTGGAAGTAATGAGTTATTACAGAGCAAATAGTATGTCTCATTTTCATTCTTCTTGTTTTTAATTTCTAATCTGCAGTTTTGAAGAGGAGAGTGCTTCTTTCCATCTCTGGCTGTATCTTCTTTGGCATCATCGCTGTCTTCATTGGATGCATTGCCCTCAGAATCTTCCGCAAACCAGGTGTTATGAAGTTTTGAGACTCCTTGAGTGCATGGATTCTAAAAATCTGCATAATTAAATCACCTATAATCAATATTATTAAATAATTTATCAGTTACAATGTGAAAACAATACTTGATTCTGATTGGCAGCATAGTGTCTCTTAATTCCCAAGTAGTTCCAATGAAACTGTTCACTGTTCTATACTATGACGTTTTTTATGACATACTCTACTTTTTTTTATGACATACTAACTATACTATGTTTTTTAATGACATACTATACTCTGACATTTTTATGACATACTAACTATACTGTTTTTTATGACATACTAACTATACTATGTTTTTTATGACATACTATACTCTGACATTTTTATGACATACTAACTATACTGTTTTTTATGACATACTAACTATACTATGTGTTTTTTTATGACATACTAACTATACTGTTTTTTTATGACATACTATACTATGACATTTTTATGACATACTAACTATACTGTGTTTTTTATGACATAGTAACTACACTATGTTTTTTAAGACATACTAATTATACTGTTTTTTAAGACATACTAACTATACTGTGTTTTTTATGACATACTAACTATACTGTGTTTTTTAAGACATACTAACTACACTATGTTTTTTAAGACATACTAACTATACTGTGTTTTTTATGACATACTAACTATACTGTGTTTTTTAAGACATACTAACTATACGTTTTTTTATGACATCCTAACTACACAAAGTGAATAGAAAGATGATAAACTAAAAGGTGATAAAATGGAGGTATAAATGTGACATGCTTCACATGATGTGGCCAGCCCACTTCATCTCAAATTAAACAAAAACCACAATGAGGTGACCCATCAACCTATTATTCTTTTCTACCTCATAGCTGATGATGATGAGAAGCCAGAAGACACAGAGCTGTTTCCTACCATGGCTCAGCTAAAGGACCGTGATGGTACGTTGACGCCGCCTCTCGTGGCTTGTGGTTTTGGTCACCGTTTCCACACATGCTGCAGATACAGCTCCACCAGTGATTCATTTCAGAGCTATTGTAGAAAATGCCAATTGTGAAACTACCTACTGACATTTTCAAGTCACAGTCTGACTCTCATTGCCTGTAGCCATTGGTGCTGTTGTGTTAAAGCTGCTTCCTCCCTCCTGCAGATGCAGCCTGTCCACTGGTTAAGTACATTACTGATGCAGAACTGAGAGCTTCACCTAAAGGTAAAAAAAGCCCACAGATAAGTAAAGCTGAAGATACAAATCCTGTGTTACTTTGAGTGTTTGTAAAGTCCCCTGGGTCCATCCCTCACTGATGTATTTGCTTGGTTGCATTTTGAAAACAATCCCACCCACAGAAGCAGAAGAGAACGGCACGATTTGCAGTGAAACAACACCCTTACCAATAACTTCACAGGAGGACCAAGGTAATGAAGTTATACTCCAAATGCACTTTCCAGTGAAATATGTCCTCTTTTCGCCCATTTTCTGTGCTGACTTCTTTATAACTGAGACACAAAGTATTTCTAATCCATATTTCGACATCCTTTCTAGCTGTGACGAGTGAGAACCATGACACAACAGAAAACAACGGTGGACTGGTTTCCTTTAAACAATGAGTCACTGAAGCTCTCATTGCATCACTTTGGCAAATAATTACAAGTCTATAAACGTTTAAGGCTTTTTTTTTAAGATTTTTTTTTTTTTTTGGTCTTTATTTGATAGGACAGTCTAAGCATGAAGCGGGGAAGGGAGAGAGGGGATGACATGTAGCAAAGGGCAGCAGGCTGGCATTGAACCTATGGCTGCTAAAGAAAGGACATTGCCTTTGTATATGGGACACCTGCTCTAGCAACTCAGCCACTGGGTGACACAGCCCTGTGAGGCTTTGATGGGTTACAATTTTTTTTTGATGTATTAAAACTAGAGAGACCTTCTCGCTGTTTATAGGCTACAAGCGGCATATAAAATTTAAAGTTTTGACTTGTCTGCAGTACTGGATAAAAGTCGAGTAAATGAATTAGGAGTCGTCCTCCGGGCACTGTAAATATTGGTACCAAATTTAATGGAAATTAAAATAGTTAACAATATTGCACCCTGGAACAACAGGCTGCCATTTAATGTGTACAGATTTGTTTTGCACTGAACATGACCTGGCGGCACAGTACTGTTGAGAACTGTACATATTTTAATCCACGTCACTGTACTGATGAACTGTTAAAGGCACTGTTTACATTATTATGTGATATGCATCAATGATATACATTGTTGGCTTTCATTGTTAGCAGTTATGTGTACTGTACATATGTGTTGACCTGCAGGAGAATATATCAGTCCTCCTTTGGTTGGTTTTTTTACTTGTTGTAGCAAACACCTGGGGCCAGATGTATAAACTGTGTATGCCCAAAAACATTTCACTGGTCATGTTATTAATTTGCGGGCTACACCTCGTTGTGTGAAATGTCAATCAAAGGCACATTTATACAGTAATTTTTAAATAATTTATGAGTGGTAAATCATTCTTTTTACTTTTCATCCTCAACTGTAAAGCACTTTAAGAAGTGATGATATGATATGAGCGCTATAAATGAACCTTTCTGATGTTTAATAATGATGATTGAGACATAACCTCGAAGATGGTTTACAGGTACATGTGAGGAATTAGTGGTATGGGTGCTATAAATGGCCGCAGTTGTGCATCTGGCCCCAGATTTGAGTAAATATAAGTTAGTCTACACCACAGCTTATTTAATATTAAATGTTACAGCAGTTTATGTTATTGCTGTCTTCCTCTCAACTGCCATTCAAGCAATTTGTGTCTCCCGATGAAATTATCAAAATAAAAAATACAAAATGTCGCCATGAGTGTTCATTCAAACTAAAACTGATCTGCACCGTCAGTTGTGACGGCAAGAAACACACATTCAACCAGTGGGGACATAACAGGTAGGCTGATTTGTGGTTCAGTCAGTGGGGAGATCTTGTCCATCGTGTGCACCTGTAACAAAAGACACAAGTATGAGACAATCATAATCCAGACAAACGTCAAAATCCAATGTTTCTTTTAAACACACAAGTCGCAAATGAGCCCCTGACTCACATCTACTTGAGGATATCAGCCAGTTTCTCCACATAGTAGTTGTAGTTCTCCTGACAATCCTCCCAAGGTGCAAAGCTCTCCTCCTCCTTCTCCACGTACGTTTCCCAAACGTGTACGAAGTCAGACGGCTTCATCATCCGCAGTTTGCAGCCGGCGCTCGCCAGAGCCCGGAGCCCCTCCACTATCTCCGGCTGCTCCCACTCAAAGAGACGGGAGCAGAACATGCAGAGACGGACCTTCTTGCGCTGCTGGAGGATGGTGGCCAGTTTGGCTGCACAAGCTGCACAGGGACTGGATGTTATGTACCAGGTGACCTCATACTCCTGGGATGCATTAGGGAGCACCTGGAGAGGAAAGAGAGGGGATTTACAGAGGGATAAAAGAGAATAAACATTATCATATAACATTATCACAACAGAAGAAGTTAACAGAAACCAAAGCTTGCAGGGAGTTCACGTATGTGTTACATGATACGGCCAGTAAGAAAAGCTAAGTGAGAGCGTGGATTACCTGTTGAAAGAAGGCCTCTTCAGCATGAGCTGTGGCATGTTCATCCTCCATATAACCTTTCAGAGGCTCTGTGGTGCCTCCTGGTGTATCCACTCTGAAACACAGCAGGGTCTTGTTCCTCCCTGATGAGTACTCCACGTTCCTGAACTGAAACTTGAAGTAGAACGGGCTCATCTGTTCCCTGGTGGAGATTGAAAATGAGATCTGAAAACTATGTTTGCCTTTTAGCAAATACCAAAGCAAATGTTTCATGAGGCACAGCACTAGCTGTCATCACGGGGCTTTTTAGTGCATGGAGGTTAAAGGAATACCTCACCCCCATTTCCATATCAATTACGCACCCTGTGTTATGTTTCATTCGTAAAGAAAACATTTTTCTTGCATGCCTCTGGCGAACAAAGAATCAAAAAAACAAAAACAATCTTGATGAATTGAAGTCAAGTGGGGCAAAACTATCTGAAAACATCAGTTTAGAAACTTATGCAGTATAATCCAAGTCTCATTTATGCAGTCATATGCTCAGCACTTCCTAAACAGACGCCCTTTCAGATGGGGAACTGAACTAAAGGTGAAACTTATCTGTCTTCTCTTCTAAGCCAGACTCCATTGACAAAAAGCTCGCTGAACATGGACACTGCTGGTCTAATGCTGCCTTGATCAGTTAGTTTGTTTGTGTCATTGTGTGACTTTGGTGTTTTAAAGTGTTTGTTTGGATTCAGCAACGTCACACAATAACACAAGCCAACTATCTGATCAAGGCAGCAGTAGATCAGCAGCTCTGATGTTAAGTGGGGTAAAATGACTGTTTTTGTCAATGGAGTCTGGCTTTAAAAAGAACATGAATAAGTTTTACTTGAATTCAGTTCCCCATTGGAAAGGGCTGTCTGTTTGGGAAGTACTGAGCATACAGCTAGATGAATGAGACTTAGCTTGTACTGCACAAGTTGAGTGAGATTTTGTGAACACACGTTTTGATATAGTTTTGCTTTTTATAAATACAGCCCCCTTTGACTTTATTCATTAAGAAATTTCTCCATTTTTTATTCTTTGTTCACCAGAGGCATGCAAGGAAAACAAAGTTTATTTTATGAATTTACTGGGTGAAGTATTCCTTTAAAGGAGCAGTGTGTAGGATTTAGTGACATCTAGTGGTGAGGACTGCAAATTGCAACCAGCTTAAACTTTTCCCATGTGCCAACATGAAGGTAAACTCCCACTTAGGATTCCTTTTGTGTTTATAGATCAGGAGGTTTTCATAGGGAGCTGAGTTATCAGCAGAGGTCTCTTCCTCTCCAAAACAAGCAGACCAGCTGATTAAAACCAATAAAGACACTGAATGAAGCAGTTTCATGTTACAAATCAGTGCTATGTGTGCTCATCTTTTTGTCTGATAACTTACGATCCAAATGATCGGGAGGTTTTTACCAGGAGCCGAATTATCAGCAGAGGTCTCTTCCTCTCCAAAACAAGCAGACCAGGTGATTTAAACCGGCAAAAACACCGAATAAAGCAGTTTCATGTCTAAAAAAAGTCTATGTTTTTGTGATGCTACTCATCGCGGAGGGGCTGATAACTAAAGTGGCGAAAGCAAAAACTCAAATGGCCCTGTCTAGAGCCAGTGTTTGGTTTGTCTGTTCTGGGCTATTGTAGAAACATGGCAATGCAACATGGCAGCCTCCATGGATGAGGACCTGCTCCCTATGTAGAAATAAACGGCTCATTCTAAGGTAACAAAAACACAACAATTCTTATTTTCAGGTGATTATAAACGAAAGAAAACATACTTCTGATATTCCATTCCTGCCGATATATCCCCCTAAATCCTTCACACTGGACCTTTGGATGAGCATGAAAGAGTAAATAAACCCAATCAGCATGATGTGTCAACAGTACTTCCAAAGTTATCTGTCACCTTTAATGATAGTGCATGACAGCGTGACTGACATTCACTTCCAGGCTTAACAGTGGCAGCATGACTCATTCATTTTGAGATGAATTTGTCAACCATCCAAGGCACAAAAAAAGAGCGATGATATTGAGTCTTGGAAATAAACTATGGTGACACAGTGAATAGAATATTAACGAGGCTACTGCTGAGTAAACCGGTGCTTCTATAAATATTTTTGGCTCCCACATCATCCCATTATCTGTAGATGTGCGAGGCTCTTCACGATTCAGCCACTGTACAAAGCACATTCCCCTCCTGTCTTTCTTTATTAATCCTTTGTTATATTGCGCATGAATAGCCAGATGGATTTCACAAATAGATCTCTCGTATCAAACAGCTAATACTCAGAGAGATGGAGACTGTGGAACAGATGCTAGGCAGAGTGATAAAGCAGGGGCCGGCATCTGTCAGCTCTGTGACTCATCCCTATTCTTACCGTTGGGTTAGTAAGGATGGCAGGTGCAAGCCATTAGTATCCTTCCTCGCCAAAATCCACTATAGAACGTGCAGTGGGAACAATATGATGTAAAGAAAGACATGAAAAACTACTTTAGATACAAGAGAAAACAACTAATAACCTAAGTGTTAAAAAGCAAAACAGGTAAGTGTGACACACTAACTCTTGTGTTGTGTGTGTTAAATCTCTCTCACCCTGTGATGATCTCAAACGGTGGCAGTTCTATGGGCTGAAACTCTCCATTTTCTTCACTGTTTGCCGCCTCTGCTCCTGTTGCGCCTCCACTTTCCCCATTCCTCTTCTCTTCTTCCGCCTTGGGCTGCTCAGGCTTTTTCACAAGTTTGTCAGGCTTCTTCACACTTTTCTCTTTCCCCTTGTCTTTGTCCTTCTCATCGCTGGTTTTGTTTTCCACCTTCTTGTCTTTTTTCTTAACAGACACCCGGCTGTTTCTGTCGGCCATGATTGTGAGCAAGTGGGTGAGAGTGTTGGATAGAGAGGGAGGGACAGAGAGTGAGAGAGATAGCTCAGGGTAAGTAGTGTGATAACCCTAGTGCACTTACAGAAATAGATCCTATTGTGTGCCCTGGTTGGAGTCACAACACATGCATGTCTGGCCGGGGCAGGGATAGGTTAACATACTCCTCCTCTTTCCATGCCTTGGCTGCTAAAAGGCCAAAGGACAGCACAACAGTGGGTGACCATGTGTTGCATGAGGAACTTCAGGGGCGTTGCTGGACTTGTATCTCTTACACACTTTACCAAGTTGCCAAATTCACAAAGGAAAGTACCATATTCTGTGTATAAACAGAAATAAATATATACAACCCCAAATAAAATGAGTGGCAGCTCTTTAATCCATCGGGCTTAAACTGTCAACGGGCCAGCAACAGGCAGGTTATTAATAACGATGTTTGCCTGCATGCGTCTGTGTGTATGGGGTAACCAGGGGTCTGTTGATACTGAACACCATGTTTGTTTGTGCCAACTCCAGTGACCTGCAGCACGTTAGCAATACACAAAGGCCAGCAAGAGGGCACCCCAAATAGGGAAGAAGAGAAATCAGTGCAGCACAAACACACACAAACACCAGTATGTAAGTATTTGTCTCTAAGAGTGCAAGAGTGAAGTGTGGCCCAGTGTGCATGTGCCCGTGAACAATCAATCTATGAAATCGCCCTGCATCAATATGGCCCTCTGCTGAGGCCAGTGTATGGGGGGAAGGGGAAAGATTGGTTTTGTAAGCGTGTGTGTATTTTTGCGTCTGTATGTGTCTATGTGCGGACAGAAAATGGCTTTCTGCACTGCAGATGTAATAACTTGAGGCATAAGGGAGATGGTGGGAGGGAGGGGGCAGTTCAATTACAATTTCCTTTCCTCCCTCAGTCTCACTCGCTGCCAAGTAATTCATTTCAGAGGCAATTACCAATAGGACCGCAGCCCAGCCTGCTCGACTAACTCAAATGGATGAGCTGTCACAGCTGGGGGGAGGGAAAGGGAGGGGAGGGAGAGACACTTCAAGCTGCTCCACATACACTCGCAAACAACAACACACCCATGGGGATGAGCAAAAACACTTTTCAAAGATAAACACGCTGACACATCCACACGGATATCAAGCGACGTATCTAAATCCACAGAGACGTCCCGTGGTGATAATCATTAGGATCACAGCAATCTTTGATAATTATGATCTATGGGGGAAATCTCATTGTATCTCACACAGATTAACACACTTCCTCTGAAGTGCTTTTCAACTATAACAAAAACAGTAACACGGGGATGAAGCTGTTCTGCAGCCTGTGAAGAAGACATCTAATCCTCGTGACAGTCTTTATAATCAGATCTATTGCAATTCCTTCACAGCCAGTCATCTTCATATCGATTGATGCTGTTGCTCCCTATTTATCACATAAAAATAATCAATGCATTGAAGCAGCTTGTGCCCTCTGATCGTGTGTTTGACAGCACGAGTACAGGAGCAACATATAGTCTCCTGCCATCTAGTAATAAGATGTTGTGAGCCTAGTTGGCTTTGAAGGAAAGGACTGCGTAGGATGCGACTGCTGACTGCCTGCTGACTCAAATTTAACTGTAATGGAATTACATGCAATTACCCAGCATCCCCACCGGCCCGGCCAAGAGTAACAGAGTTCTTGAATAAAAGCAAACGCACACAGCAACGTTCACAGTTTCTCCTTCAAAGCGGTGCCCTGCAAAGTGGTTTCAAAATATTTCAGTGAGGTCAGACAGAGCAAAAGTTGTGCCGCACTTGAACATCCTCAGCTAGCCGTCTGGGGGCAGACGCTGGGTCAAACCCATTTAAATTCCACAAAGTTCAGAAGTAGAATTGGACATTGATTGAAAAAGGAAGAAAGTGCTGGTGAAGAAAATGAAATGAAATTGACCTCCACTCTGACGGAGCACATGTGGAGTTATAAGGCAAGGCAAATTTATTTGTACAGCACATTTCATAACCCAAAGGCAATCCAAAGTGCTTTGCTGATTAGTCCAGTCAAGTCAAAGTTCATTAGAGCCCAATCACAAAACATGCCTCAGAGGGCTGTACAAATAATTTCAATTTTATCTATACAGCCCCGTATCACAAATAACAGTTTGCCTCAGGGGGCTTTACAGCATACAACATCCTCCTGTCCTTGGACCCTCAGAGCGGAAAAGGAAAAACTAAGACTGGAATTGGAAAATATGAAGGAGGGGTCAAAGGGTCAAAAATTAGATATATGAAGCAGATTTCCGCTTAAAAAGGTGTGTAACATACATGCGTGAGTGCACCCGCATCTGTAAAATGCACACACCTCTGCGTTAGGAAGTGAAACTCGTTTATTATGATGTCCCAGTCAAGAGGCATACATACAGAGAGAGAAAAGAATACGTGGATGATGCATATTGTTTAGCAGCTGATGCTTTCCTTTAAAAAAACAACAAATGAATTAGTCACAACCTCTAGGGTTATTGTATATCAGTGAAAATAAATCATGTGCTACAGTATGCAGTAATTGACCATTTGGTTATTGTTGGTTTGTCAGTGCACAGACACAAGCTGTGTTCGGGGTTCAGAGGATAGAGAGCGGAGGCTTTGTGGTCTTGCGGTTGTCTGAAGACCCTGACCAGGCAAAATAATGTTGAAGTAACTGCTTTAGTATTGATCTGCTTCTAGTCCCCATGGTCCGCAGCATGTGGTATGATAGTCTGTATGCAGGCTACATGGTGAACAGACAGTAATCCTGGACAACTGAGCCTCTGGGTGATTCACTCCATCTCACGTCAAATGATGAGGACTATGCTATGCTGCTAGCTCAGTTTCCCTTCGAGAGGAACAGACGTTCGTATCCAAGAAGTAACTTTGCTGCAGGTATAAAGCCGTGAGTTGTTATTTTGGTAAAAGAAATGCCTGACTGCTAGCTTTAAGTCCATAATAATCTGTAGTTTGCTTTGAGGTAGATGAGCGTCTCTAGGTTCTTTGGTAAGACGCGGCCTCTCTCTGGCCGCAGACAGCGCCCAGCAGCAGTGAAAATGCTCTCGACTACAGTGCCACAAGCAGGTATAGTGAACGCCCGCTTTGCCACCTGGGCGAGCAGAGGAAAGTCAATTGCCTTACGCCGCCAGTAATGCAAAGCCTCCTCGTCTGTGGGCTCCTCTCGTAGGTAGACGGCCAGCTCCTGCTCCAGGCTCTTGGCTTGTGTTGTGGGTCTCTGCTTGATGAAAGAGAACAGCTTACAGGGCCGGGAAAGCGAGGAGACTGGCGATGGAGCTGGGGCAGGAGGAGTTTGGGATTGAGGGTGTAGGTCTGTGTTGGGGTCTGTGGGGCTGGAGGCTGTGGAATGTTTGGACAACTCCTCTATGAGAACTTGTCTGTGCCAGTCAGGGTTGCTGCTCCAAGTGAGCTTGAACTGGGGGTCCAGGGTGGTGGCAGTGATGTAGAGAGGATCCTCCAGGACGGGGGCCAGCCTGCGCTCTACGGCCTGGCTGAGGCCCACCAGGAGGGAGGGGCAGTGGGGCGTCGACGTCTCGGAGAGATGCTTACGGAGGCCGAGAACGCACGGCAGAGCCAGGCTGATGGAGACATGTCTGTCCGTCTGTATGTCCGCCTGTCTGTCCCCTTGCACCATGTCCCAGGCTTCAGTGAAGGGCTCCAAAGTGTCAGTGAGCTCCCTCAGCAGGGCTCTCTCTGAACCACCCAGCGCCAGCTCCCCCGGACCACTCACCTCCTCCAGGAACTCCACGGAGTCCAGCAGCCGCCGAAGCACCTGCATCACAAATGAAACAAAACTATGCTACTTAAAACCATGGAAATATACTCTCAGACATATGGGCAAGATCTGCAGGGGTGTTATTGCAGCAGCCGCATCTATTGTCAAGACTACGCAAGTCTTGACAATGACCTAAGCACTGTGAGAGTACACACCCATAAATGTCTCGAACACAGAAAATAAGAAAATACAGGTAGAGGGCAGAGTCTTTAAACACTGGCACACACTTCTAGAGGACCATAAGTGATGACTGGGAGGGATTACGTCTTCATGAGTCACACATTTGTTTTCAGGAAAATCCTGCATAGTGTATCAAGTGCTTATTAATATATTTGTCAGTATAACTCCTCAAGTAACTACCACAGCTCTTATTGATAGTATAACATAGTTGTAATTAATAAAATACATCATCATAAAGCTTTAAACATGCATTAAAAAGTCCTTACATCTGCATATCATTTATTAAATGTCTACATTCTTGTAAAGGTTAAGTAGGGGGAGTTTCAGTAAAGGGCTACCTGTATACTTTGCATACCTTAAGCTGAGCAGCCCAGTCTCTTGCTGCAGTCGGGGTGTTTCCTGGTCCCCCCATGCTCAACCCAGGACCATCAAACACCTGGCTGAGCTTCTCAGGTGGCACAGCAGAGGTAATGTAGTTGTAGAAACACGCAGCCTTGGCCAGAGTGGAGGTGACCTGCTGAGAGGAGCGTAACCCCTCTCTGACACACTGTTCAAGGGAGCGAGAGAAACAGTCCACTCGACAAACACCCAGACCCTGCTCCCACGAGTCCTCCCACTCCCCTTCCTCTCCTTCCTCACCGTGACCGTTCCTGATCCCCTCCTCCACATTGTTACCATTGTCCGCCTCTTCTTCATCATCCTCGTCATGCCCGTTAGCAAGAGGAGGTGAAACCAGGAAACCGGGCAGACAACATGGCTTTACAGTTGCTGTGGCCGTTGCCAGAAAAGGGTCCGCAACCACACGAAACGCCCTCCCTGACACGCCGTGAGAGTGACACACTTCATCAAAATCTGACAGCACACGGCTCCCGGAGCTGCCTCCAGTCAGGGGGAGGCACGCCAGGAGAGCTGAACGCATCTGCCAATCAGATGTGAGGAAATGGCAGGTGACACCGAGGTACCTGCAGAGAGGGAGCGGAAGAGAAATGGATTCATCAGCGAGGGAATCAAACCAAGAGGGGGTCATGTTGTTTTTGGTTGATTTTACCTCCTTACCCTGAAGTGGCTCCAGTTAAGCCCCTCCAGAGATCCAGGCTGAGGCTGAGGGCATGCGCTGAGGTCAGGGCCTGACGGGTGGCAAGCTGGGCCTGGTAGGCGTAGGCTGGGAGGAGCTGGCTCTGGATGTAGTGCTGGGGCTCGGGGGTGTAGCGTGGCTCCAGGAGCTGAAGCAGCTCTCTGAAGCCTTGGTTTTCTACTATGGACACTGGCTGCAGATCACGTACGATCATCTTAGCTATCGCCTCGGAGATCAGAACCTGTGGCGACAAAGAAAACAACAAATGACCCTTTAACACTTTTAGGATTTCAGACATGATAGCTCCAGTTTTTGCTTCTCAAACGACGATGAATCACAACACACCTGTCGTGGGTCATGCCTGTCAAACTTGGTCACCCCTCCTCCAGAGCCTCCTCCCACTCCTCCCTCAAGAGTTCCCATCCCTCCAACACTCCCTCCTCCTCCTCCAGCTCCCACTCTAGTGCTGATGGGGACAGTGTAGCGGGTGCTCCCTCCATTTGTGGTGAAACTATGCAGGGAGCCGGAGGAGTAGCCCTCTCTCTTCATATCCTTCCTTTTCACAAAGTCATCATACATAGCCTGGTGCTTCCGCTGAGTGGGAGAGAGACAGAGAAGAGGATCAGTGATGTTAGAGGCGGACAGGTAGAAGAGTTACTGTGCTGGTCATCTCCACCATACTGTCTTGTTGTGACATCTGTGGAAGAGGATCCAGTGAGCACAGAAGCAACAGACTGTCAGGTTTATACAGCTGACAGATAAAGATGACAGGAATATAACAAGACAGAGAATAAGTGTACACCATAAAAGCATTTCATTTTGAAGTCATTACCTTGAGATGCGTTACGAAGTTGGACGTGACACTCCGCTTCGCCTGGATCCTGGTGCCACACGCCTTGCAGTTGGACTCGATTTTGCCATTTTCACCTTCAAACACAATATTAAAGTAATCCAGA
Organism: Epinephelus fuscoguttatus; assembly: GCF_011397635.1. NCBI lineage: Eukaryota > Metazoa > Chordata > Actinopteri > Perciformes > Serranidae > Epinephelus > Epinephelus fuscoguttatus. The sequence goes on along the minus strand of NC_064758.1, from coordinate 25,104,658 downwards.
ATAGACACCTTCGAAACTGACGCCATTGGAGCCCACAGTTCCTCTGCTCCGAAGTGAAATCAACTTGCGATCAAGGACAATCTGAGTCTGATATATCAATCTCACCTCGCCTCTAATCATGTGCGCAGGCCAGCGTGTTTACTTCCCGATCTCTGATCACACATGAGAAAGAAGAAAAAAAATGTTGATGCCAGTTGCGCAGACAAAAGGAAAATTGATTCCAAGCAGGAGTTGCGTCGCTTGCACGTCCGAAATCGACCACAATCTGTGTACACGGGGCTGCTGCGGATATCTGGAGACATCAATGATATTGTGGTGAAGCTACATGCGTTGTTTCTGCGCGCCCAGCCGTCGTTAGGACGCGAGGGAAGGGGAGGCAGAGCGCCGTGTTTCATGGAGGCATACAGACAGTATTATAATTGGACCAGGAAGTACACACAATAAACCGAGTCTCGTCTCCCCTTTCGGCAGTTCTCGGCAATGTTCGGCTGTCCCCAGTGTAGAGGAGGGAGCTCTCCTCGGATATTATACTAACAATAAGATTGAGACTGGATTTCTATATCGAGAATAGAATAAACCATTTATTATTTTATTAAGCATTTATTTATTTATTATAATTGTTAATAATAATTATTTAGGGAAAAACAGAATACAAATACACTCACTATATTATGTATAATATATATATATATATATATATATATATATATATATATATATAAAATTGATTTTTTCTACTCTCATACTCTTTTTAAGCATTTTTGACATTTTTTATTTTATTCCTGTATATTTGTTTTGTATATTTTAAATTTTAGTGCTACTTCTTTTTGTATATATTTTCTATTTCTGTATTCTCATATATTTTATCATAATTTTATTATTATTATTATTTCATTACATCTGTTTTTGTCTTCTCATATTTACATGTATATTACTGTCACACGCATTTCCAAGTTACTGTCTGTCTGTCTAAAAGACAATTTAGTGCCACATTCTAAGAAGGCTTCCTTTGTGAAGAATTAATAATAACAATAATAATAATCATAATGGCACTATTAAAGGTTGATAAGTTGTTTACCAATGCTTTACAATGTTGCAAAAAAATACCCTTACTGATTATGGACAGTGTAATTTTTTAGGTTTTTGTTTTGTTTTGTACAGCACTTCAAAACCAATATGAGGAAGTGTTTTATACTAAACAAACAGTTAAGAACAGAGAGTCATAACATAAACATTAAAAATGTACTGATTAATTATGACTGAAATGATTGATATGCTAAGTGATATGGGTGAGTTACTTTCTGGAAAATGGCTGCAGATGACCTAGACCACAATTTATTAACACCTTAATAATAGTAATAATAATGATAATAAACATAATAATAAATAATAATACATTTTAAGAAAATACAAAGAACAAAAAAAAAGATAAAATTCCATCACTGAAGCAGCTAAGCAAAGTTGGCAACTAATTGCCTGCTGACAACACAAGATAAAAACTATGAAAATAATCAAATGAGGCATACATGTATATAAAATAAACAATGTGTTGAAATTAATAAAAGGCTTTTTGAACTAATAAGGTCATAGGATGTCACTGATTCAGCAAGCCTCAGATCCTCAGGCAGGGAGAGCTGAGGGGCCTCAACTGAAAAAGCCTGGTCATCTTTGGTTTTGGGCTGGGCCTGAGGAACAGCCAACAGAGCGCTGCCGGAGGATCTGAGACTGCCATCTGGCTCATAGGGGAGCAGCATCTCAGCACTGCAGCTAGGGGGTAAACCATGAAGTGTTTTAAAAGTGATCATTAAAATCTGGAAATCGATTCTAAAACTGACTGATAACCAGTGAAGACCCAACCCTCAACCCTGAATACAGTGAGTTACAGTAATCTAACTGTGAAGAAATTAAAGCATGGATGACCTTCTCAAGATCATGTTGAGAGAGAGAGGACCTGAAAAGAAATTTTCACAACCCTGCAACATAAACTGGTTCTTATCAATGGCTTATAATTGATCTATAAAGTATTAGAAAACTTTTAATAGAGAAATCCATTTATTATAACATAAAAATCCTTTACAAAAGAGCGTCTTGTTAGAAATCGTAATGGACTTTTATTGAAAAAAATTCAAACAGGTTCTGTTTATCTTTATAAATTAATTTTACAGTCTACAACACAGATTTTAATTTAAATCCTAAAACCCAGCATCCACAAACACATCCATCTCAAACAGGCCACACATCTAACAGTGAGACAGTCAAAAACACACAAGATGAAATGTAATCTACTACTATTAAGTCCCAAAGTCATTACAGAACAATCTGTAATCTCTACTTTTGAGTTCATTTGGCCATCAAGCACAATCTACTGACTCCAACCTGTCACTCTCTGTGGCCACACACTCTTCTCAGATCATCTCCAGCTTTGACTCCACAGAGTTATTTAGTCTGCCACTTGGTCCAACTGGGCTGCTAAGGCTTCCTCCTGGAGACTGTGTTTGTTTTTCATGCTGTGCTGCAGCTCCTGTCTGGTGTTCAACACTGCAGTCTGAAGGGTTGCAATCTCAGCTGACAGCTCGATCACTGTAATATTACAGAGAAAGGAGAGAAAATTAAAGATGGGGAAAAGGATTTACCAGTGGGTCATTAAGAGCTGTGGTTGAGGTTTCATCTTGCACACATGCGTAAAAATACAAATAAAATGATAACGTTCTTCCTAAACACCTTGTAAGGAGCATTATGTCACATGCAGGTCGTGCATGAACCCAATGTGGCACCAAGAGTTCAATACACTGCAACTAAAGAATTCAAATATACAAAACAAAAGCAAATGAATAAAGCATCTTCACCAATCTAATAACACATACTTCATGTCGCATAATGTAAGATGCTACAAATATAGGCTAGGTTAGCCTGTATCCAAGGCAAATTGGTAAACTGTTTGTAGTTTGTCAGCTTATTTGAATCAGGAGGTTAGTAAGGTGAACACCAGGTGCATACCAAATATCTGCAATGATTTCTAATTCATGCTGTCAGTGTGAAAAGAAAAAAAAAAAAAATCATGATTCCCAGGGAGTCAACTTAAGTGTGTTTCTGTATTTGCAACGTGCTTTGTGATGCTGCATACAGGATTTTTGAAAGTTCTCCATAATATTTTCCGCCCTTTCCATGACTCAGTAATCTAAAATAATCAGCCTGTATACTTCTCTGACAAAAGGCAATTTGAGGAAGGGCTCATTTCCAAATGTGGAGAGGAACACACACTTTGTTCCCCCACAACTAAATCTGGCCACTATGCTGCTCTGCAACAAAACATCATAGGTTTTGGGGCAGAGCCTCACTCCAGCGCGGCTAAGATCTGCATATTATATTTGCCATTTAAAAGCCACACATTTTAATACACACTCTTCCCAGGCACTTGTGGTTAAGCAAACTGCTAGGGTTTGCTAACTTTATTAGCATGGTGGACATCCCCCCTGCCAATGAGCTGCATGTGCCAATATGTATCATGTGACACTAGTCACGTTTCAGTCATGCAGTGCAGCAGCACGTATTCATGACCATGGGAACCCTGAGTGTATGTGCTTTCAAACTGCCGAGTGTGTATCACATTTTGCCCATGTTTCATTTCTTTGCAGTGTTTTGTAAATGATCCATAAATTCTGTTAAACTGATGAAGCATATGTTTTCTTAAGCTGCAATGAGTTCAGCTCTCAGTGCCGCCTTAAGAAGCTCAGCAAAAATAAATTGATGTGACAACAGATACAATGTGTACAACTGCTGACACATGGTTGTTTTGGTACAATGTGGAGAGAAAGAAAACCATGTCTATCCTTAACAGTATCTAGTACATACATATGAAATCAAAATAATAACATAATCCTGGCTATATCTTGACATATTAGCAAAACAAATATTCAGTTGCTTTAAAGCAAAACCAAAGCAAAGTATAGGATCTTTGGGAAATATAACACCATACCTTGCCTGAATGATGACTGCGCTTGTTTAAGAGACTGTGGCACCAGAATCCCAAACCACTTCAGCGGATCTTGCTGAGGATTCTGCTCAATTTTCCTCACTGGAGTAACTTTAGGAGCTTTGTCACTGCTTGCTTCTTCACTCGCCTCTTTCTTTGTGGTATCCTTTTTTGGTTTGATTCTTCTCCTGACACCTGTAGAAAGAAAACCTGTATTTGTTACATTAAAAGTGTGTTTGTTTTTGGTAAATGCAAACATTCCTTTTCCATTACCACATGCACTATGGCAGACTGACCTTCTTCTTGAGGTCCAATATCCTCTATTGACTTAGCATCTTTTTCAGCCTCATTACTACACTTTTGTTTGACCCTTTCTGAGCAGAAATCCACCTCACCACTGTCCAGTGTTCTGTAACACATAAATCCAAGTCATAAAAATTGACAGTCACTCAATTCCGATGTACAACAATTTTCCCAGCAGCATTTATTCCATAAATTTGCCAAATTCCTTACCTGGCATGAACACAGACCAGTGGCTCTATCTCACTCGCATACTGAAGTGCAGAGACGTGTTTGTTTCCCATGGAATATCGAGCCTTGGAAATGGAGAACCATCCCTGTGGGGAACATGCAATGGTAACCTTACATTACACAGGTGTTTAAGTGGGAGAAGAATATACAGGGTAAAATACGAGCCTTTAAATACTAAAAAAAAAAAAAAAAAAGCTTTAAAGCAATTGTGTGTAAGATTTAGGGGGATTAAGTGGCATCTAACAGTGAGGACTGCAGAGACAACCAGCTGAAACTTCACCTGATTACAATTTCTGTGTTAAATTCAGGATGTTTTACAGTGTGTCGGATTATTCAGAGATCACTTCCTCTCCAACACAAATGGACCAGGGTATTTAAACCAGTAAAATCATTAAATAAAGCCTGGCAGCCAGTGTTTTTCCAACACTGCTTGTCATGAAGGGAATGCTAATTATAGTGACTTGTGTTTGGTTTGTCCACTCTGGGCTACAGTTGAAACGTGACGGTGCAACATCAACAGTACAAAGCCCAGAAATAGTCATCACTGTATTAGATTACCACCAAAAAAAAGCAGAGCCTTACATGTGAGGGGCTAAAAGGTATTTCAGCTCGATTTCAAAAAGGATTAACGTTACACTTTCAAATGGTGGTTTTCTGAGTGCTACCTGCTCTATGAGAGAGTTGAGGGCGGCTCGTTTCTCCTCCAGTAACTCCAGCTGGTCCATGAAACGGAGCAGCTTTTCGTCCAGTAACAGAGAAGATTCCTCCAGTTGTGACACACCCATGTCGACTCTTTATACCAGCTCAAATACCGCCGACTTTTCTACTGAAAATCACCCGTTCGACGCTAAAATAGACCACACTGACCCATGTAACGTCAGAGCACAGAAGACGCTTACTGCTTCCGCATAGCGTCACATGACACGGGGGTCACGTAATTAAGATCACATGACACAGCTCTGCGCAGAACTGTATGGAGGACGACAACGAAATAAAACATAAATAAATAAAATAATAACTAAATACATGTCTAAATAACAATATGGAAATTAATAGATAAAAACATAAATAGATGATAATTAAACAGGACATCAATATTTAAATATATATATATATATATATATTTTTACATTTATCTTGAATGTACACCTACATTTCTGTACTATTTCTGTGCCCCTGTGGCCTATTCAAAGGAGCAACTAGAGCAAATGTATCCCCATTATTGAATTAGGTGGAGAAAAGTTGTGGCTTTGCTTCTCCACTTTTTGTCTTTTCAAAAATGACAAAATAATGTTGTTGTTTTTTTAAACAGTCCCATCAATCACTTTTTTTACTGGTTCTGACTTCAAATTATATTACGTAAAATCACACTCTGTTAATATGAAATAAATTCTGTGTGTTAGGTAGGCATCCTATGACATTAAATACTATATAATGCAAAAGAGTAGTTCCCATACCGGGAGTCGAACCCGGGCCGCCTGGGTGAAAACCAGGAATCCTAACCGCTAGACCATATGGGACTGTTGTACACACCTCAATGTCCATTTCTTTTACAGTTAATACGGCCCCAGCTCCGTATCATAAAATAGGGTATACTCCACGATGTAACGGAAACGTTAAAGCGATGTGCAGCTATCAGTAGTGGAAGAAGTACTCAAACATTTTACTTAGTACGTAACAGTAAAGTAAAATTACAAATAACGTTACTCTATTAACATTACAAGTAAAAGTCCTGCATTGAAAATCTAAGTCTTTACAAAAGTAATGGCACCAAAATGTACTTAATACCTAAAGTAAAAGTGACTTTAGCCTAGCCATTACGCAGAATGGTCCATTTTATAATCATATAGCATTATGTAATATCACTGGATTATAATGCAACGCTAATGCATTAATGTGTACATCAGTTTATTGTTGCAGCTGGTAAAAGTGGAGCTTATTTCACTAACTTCATATACTGCTGGGTAGTTAAATCTACACTCATTTATCATAATTTATTAGTTGATTTATATTTTGTGCTAATAATGAATAACTGAGTCTGCAAAGTAAGCTGCCAGATAAATACAGTGGAGTAAAAACTACAATACTGTCTTCCTTAATATTGTAGAGTAAAATATAAAGTAGCGTAAAACAGTACCACCCTGTACTTACAGTACTTGAGTAACTACATTCCACCAATGGCAGTGAAGGGTACAGCTAACGTTATATTCCATACCTTGATAACCTCTAGCTAAGTTTGCTGTAACTTATCTTAACGGTTAGCTTGCTTTGCTAACGTTAAAAGTAACTTATCAAGCAACTTGACGTTAACGAACTCACAATTTAATGTTTCATGTAGCACTACTTGATGTGGAAAGCCTGTTTAACGTCGAAGAAACGTGTAGTAATAGTAAAGACATGTTATCTGAGCTGTGCTAACTTAATAACGCTAGTCGCTGGTGTAGCTGATAAGTTAGCATGCTAACAAACTAACCTATTCGTTGTCGTGTTAACAGGTCCTGGAGGATTCTGGAGAGCGCGAGCCACATGGGTTAACTGACAGCAGACTGCTTTTCACAGAGATGGAGTGATATGACCATATAGAAGACAACTTCCGACTTCATGTGGCTTCATAAAGCCTACTGAGCCCATCGCTTACATGACTCCCAGTAGCTCGCCGTGATCGTATAGTGGTTAGTACTCTGCGTTGTGGCCGCAGCAACCCCGGTTCGAATCCGGGTCACGGCAGGGTTGATTCCCTGACACGGCTTGGGAGTTACTTTTTCTTACCGTACATACAAAGACCCCTCTGCGAGTGTTTTGCGTAAAATAGCGAATAACAATGTACACAACTTTATCAGTGAAGTGGCCTTAAATTTCTTTTTCTTTGTAGCTACAATGGCGGTAAAAGATCCACTGAAAATAGTCAGATTTTTCACAATCAGATGCTCTTTTCCTGGTCTTTAATTTATATAAACATAATTTTGCCCCCACAGATATTACATCTGAAATAATGGATAACGTTACATATTATATCCTCCTGAGACCCGAACTTTTGTTTGGTTTGCATTTTTATGTTTTTTTCTAGCTATTTTGGAATCAATAGAACCAGATAAGTATAAAAAGCTAAACATTGTAAACAATAATTAAGTCCCAATGTCCTCAAACAAGTACTTCCTAATTGACAGTGCCTGCTTGTTACTATTGCTAAAATTGGTCAAATTTGTTGCCATATCAAGCTACAAACATTATAATCACAGACAGACAATTTTCAAACATTAAAATGTGATCAGGTTTTGGACCTTGTCTTCTTTTGTGTCAGGGTCAGCTGTAGACTGACTTTGCAAAGATGGCTGCCATCTTGTTTTTACATAGATTAGTGTATTATGCACAAAAAGCGTCCACAAACGAGGACATTAGGTGTAAGTTAAGAAGAATGAAGTGTAACGTCCAGTAAACCAAAATGTGATGAACTCTAGTGGAGCCTCAAGTCATATTTTAGAACTCTTGGACAAGTATGGTATTTCTACACCACCAAGGAATTATGCTTTAGTTCTTGATGCAGCCCCTTCTGGTGTCGTATTAGTTAGCGTATTGCTTCTTAAAAACTCAGTAGTATCTCAGTAGACTTCACTACCTGTGGATCTTGTTGATATTGGTAGGATCTGTTTCTCCTCTGCATAGAACAATAATAACTGTGCTGTACATGCTTTATTTCAAAATGAAATAGTCTCTGTCCCAAATGTTGCTTCCTACTGGAATAACCTCACTTCAGACCTAGCTTCTAAATATCTTATTATATGAGAAAGTGACTTTTACGATGATTCATCTTTTTTATCCCACTAGGTATTTCAACAAGGACATAAAAAGGACATGCTTGTGGACTGCTCATTTTGTCAACTTATTCCAAAGGATTTACGCCATCTGTTTTGGTCTTGTCCCCACTCTTATATTTTTTTCACAGGATGTCTGTTCTTTAATTTCCCAGTACATTGATTTTGAATTTTCCCTTACTTATGAAAATGTATCGTTTGGCTTTTTACCTACCCTTCTACTAAAGCAAATCAATGCTATATCATCAATTTGATTCTAGTACTTGTAAAATATCATATTCTTCCCTTCTCTCTGTATTTTTAAATGTATATTAAAGACCTATCATTTTAATCTGGCTTTTAATGTGGAGTAACATTAAAGTCTTGATTTTTAAGTTTTAATCATTGGTTTTTACCTTCTTTTTATCTCTCCTTTCATTTTTATTCTATTTATTTATTTACGTACTTAGTCTCTTTTTATTCTATGGAATGATAATAATCTTTTTTGTTAATTTGTTCTGTTTTGGTTGGTTTGCTTTTTAAAATATTTTATTGTTTTGTGTCTTTGTCATTCCAGTTTTTGCCATGTGAAGCACTTTGGTCTGAATGTTTGTATGAAAGGTGCGATATAAATTAAGTTTTTAATTTTTGAAAATGAGCTCAAACAATACATTAAATCAATTATATTTTTTAAAAAATAGAAAAGCTACTGAAAAATATGTGCACCCTATATAAGTTTCATGAGCTGATGTATGATGTTAGTGCTGATCCCCTGACATTATCTGTTTATGCATATATTGTGTTTATTAATAAAATGTAAATAATAATAATTTTCATTTAAAATTTTTGATTGCCTGATGCTTTATGGTCCTTTACTGACATGATTTTTGTCATTTTAATTTTTAGAAATCTCACCTCCTTGTCTCGTACAGCAAAGTCAAAGTGAAAGATATTTGTCAGGAACAGTTTATAAAAGCTTTATTTATTTATTTATTTATTTATTGAAATGCAATAGCTTCATTTCAGGCGCCGTATTTCACCCTTTACCAACATTTGAAATACTTTATAACTTTGTCCGTGAAAAGAGGGGACGGTCTTCTCGAGTAAGAGCCACATATTCATTGGTGGTTGCCAACGACAACGTCCATGTTCCGAGGTGGCGAGCCAATCAACAAGCCGGCAGATCACAAGTTGCTGCTAGCTCTATGAACACGGCCTTCTGATTGGTTCTTGTAGCAACAAGGAACCGCCCACTGCTCTTGTTCGTTCCGGGTTAGAGTGTATCTGCACTCATATGGCTCACAGACAGCAGTGGACTGTTGGGTCTTCAATATAGTTATACTTTTCAGTTAATCTAATACTTTATATTTAATACAGAGGTTAAACTCTGTGCAGCTGGACACCTGTTTTTGTTTCATCACTGGTAAGAACAACATAAACACATGTATCAGTCTGATATAGGGCTCATTGAATAAAACCTTACATGTAATAACTTAGTTTGTACATTTGTTGCTATTTCATCATTAAACTGACAAAGTGTTATTTTTAATGTAACATTGTAAAATTAATTAAATTAATTTTAAGCCTACTGTGGATGCAGTGTATTGACCATCCTCTCCTGACAGATGATGGACGCCACATCACACACTGGAGTTCTTCATCCCTACTGGCCACGGGACCTTCACATCCCCACATATGTGGCCAATGACCGATCTATGTCAGAGATTCTGGTGTTCCTGTTCTCTGTGTCTGGGGTGTTTCTGCTCGTCACCTGGCTGATCACCGGCCGCAGAGGGGCCAGCGGCAGGCTGGGGACGTGGAGACGTCTGGCTGTGTGCTGGTTTGCTGTTTGTGGGTTCATCCATGGTGTCATTGAGGGATGGTTCTCACTGTATTATCATGTTATTCCAGGAGACCAGAGCTTCCTGTCACAGTTGTGTGAGTATAGACAGAATAAAACATGTTTGGAAAAATGCAAAAGCTGTAAACTGAGTCTATATGTTTGTATTTTTCTGTCACAGGGAAAGAGTACTCCAAAGGAGACAGTCGATATGTAATGTGAGTTCATCTTTGCACAGAACTATATTGAATGTTTGCATAAAAAAATAAAGATTATAGCTGCATATGTCTTTTCTATCTAGAGCGGATAACTTCACTGTGTGTATGGAGACTGTGACTGCATGGTTATGGGGACCTTTCAGCTTTTGGGCTGTGTTTGCCTTCTTGACTAACAAGCCCTACAGATTTGTTCTGCAGCTCATCATTTCATTAGGTAAGATGACAAAAAATACCAAAAAAGCTGTTGATTATTTCTTACCATGAGGTGTCTCATTACATAATCTGATTGCAGGTCAGCTGTACGGAGCAGTGCTTTACTTCTACACAGAGCACAGAGACAGTTACGCTCACAGTGAGCTGGGACACCCAATCTACTTCTGGTTCTACTTTGTGTTCATGAACGTGCTGTGGATCGTCATACCGCTGGCACTCATCATGGATGCATGGAGGCAGCTGTCAGCAGCCCAGACGCACGCTGACAACACCAGGACACACAAGTCTAAGAGGAACTGACAACAGGAAGGACAGACTGTGGGACAGTAGGACAATGAATACAGGAGATAGGAGGGGAAAGACAACTATGTTAAAACAGGGGACAAAAGAAATTGAGTTTTCTGGAGTTACATGCCTCAGCTAAGGTGTGGCATGTTGTTGCATTATGTGCCTTTTACATCTGAATATCCAATAATTGTCAGCAAGCTAATATTTTCATTTTAAAGTGTAACTTGTTCCTTGTGTATGTGACATTAAAAGCTTTCTATTTTATTCAGGCTTTGTGGAGCCTCAGGGAGAGGAGCAAATAAATGATCTGTTTTCTCAATACCATCCTCATTTGTTTTTGGATTTTGCACAACATACAATGTTGGGAAGGTTACTTTTGAAATGTAGCAGATTACTACTACATTTGATTACTTTTTAACAAATGTTTCAAACTGGGCAATAAAGCTGAAAAATATCAGGAAATAGACTGTGGCAAAACAAGACATTCCTGCATGGCAGAAAAAAAAGCAAAATCATTGGCATTTTTATTAGTAGGCTATCTTTAATTAAATTGCTTGTTTTTCTCATTAGCTGTAAGAGATTACAATTACAGGTAACTAGTTACTCCTCAACTCTGATCATGAATAGACTGAACAACACTACTTTTGGGGATATAAAGTGACTCTTTAACATGGAACTCATATTCAAGTGTTTGTCTGAAGTATTTGTATTTGATGCTTTAACTGACAAGCTTCACTGTAATGGATAGCTCTCTTTATGAAATTTACCTGAGTATCTTTAATCCCTTTTAGTCATACTAAAATATCCATGACCACTAGTTATGTGCTTTTACACCATTTCCTGCTACACCCCGGTATTTTACATTTGTGAATACTGTAAAACTTCAATTAAAAGCCCAGTCCCAATGAAACACCCAGTCTCTTATTTTAGCCCGGTGTGGCTACACATTTTGACAAATTAAGGCCTGTCTCAATTAGATGCCTCCTCTGGTTGCCAAGCAATTCATGTTTTCTAATGGAAGATCTTTGGATGGAAAAAAATGGGTTGTTGGCTACCTCGAATTATGTGTCCATTCCTTAATTACTTGTAAGTTACTCATATTCCTTTAGTCTGGAAGGGTCCATGGATCAAAAGAATCAAAAGGGTTGTTCATAAAAATCACACCAATGTTATATAAAAATATCTTTAAATTCTAATGCAATGCAGACTTTCAAGAAATATGGGATATTAATAACTTGTAACAAGGCAGAGGCACAGCTCAGTAAACAATATGTGTTACGTTGTTGTATATGGCGGACAGAAAATGACAAGTATAAATAGTTAAATAAATATATAAATGTATAAATGCAAAAATAAATATATAAATAAATAAATAAATGTGGAAATAATTAAATACTTGAATAAAAATATAAATAAATATATTTATTTATTTATGCATTTCTACATGTATTTATTTATACTTGTCATGTTTTGTCCTTGTAGAAATAAATAAATAAATATAGAAATACATAACTAAATACAGAAATAAATGTAGAAATAAATAAATAAATAAATAAATAAATGTGGAAATAATACAGAAATGAATAAATGTGGAAATAAATTAATAAATGTATAAATGTAGAAAATAAATAAATACATGTAAATATATTTATTTATATTTTTATTCACATATTTAATAATTTATTTCCACATTTACTTATTTATGTATTTATTTATACATTTCTACATTTATTTATACTTATGCCATTTTCTGTCTTCCATAGTTGTACGCAGCAGAAATATGTAGAAAATACTGATTTCACTTGAGTTAGATAGGAGAAAGCTCAGCCTGTGGAAACGTTACATCAGCACTGAACTGGATAACAGGTTCGTCGAGTTTCCGCCCTGATGAGGACATAACCACATTTACTCCATATGTATGTTGTGTGAGCAATATATGTTTATCATAATGCAAAATCGACCTATTTTCACGAATTAACACATGAATACTTCTTAAAACGGATATGTTCCAAATTGAAACACGCCGAAATAGCTCAGTTGGGAGAGCGTTAGACTGAAGATCTAAAGGTCCCTGGTTCGATCCCGGGTTTCGGCATTTTGACACAGTACGCTGTACAGTGTGATCGACCACCAACAGCATTTACCATGTAACAGGGCAAAGTCTGACACCTTGTGGCTACCTGGAGGAACTACATCGACTGTAGTTGCAGAGCTTATTTCATATAATGCACACAAAGAATACCACCATGATCCCACACTCTCCTCACTCCTGTTCAAATTTATGAATTACACCAAAATAAGTTTTTCACATCTCATTTTTACTTTGAAGTTACATTCAGGCATCTCACTCACAAGAGCTGGGATAATATCGTGCAGTCACAGATTAAGGGTACAGTTACACATGAACAAATGCAGGCCAGTGACATTTGCTAACCAAGGCTGTATTCTAGCTCAATGTGGGCGCTGCCTGATCTGACGAACACCGAAGGCTAGCTTGCTGTTAAATATTGTAAAATATGATGTTACTGGTTGCCTGCCATGCCTGTCTCCCAACATATGCCAGCCAGGTAGCACCTCTTACATGGGGCAGTTCGTATTCATGTCATCATGTCACATATCAGGCAGTCTTGGCAACAGTCAGTGTCTTCCACACATACTTCTTTGCTGTTGGTTGAGGCTTCAACTTTGCCGGCCAAAGTTCACCAAAGTTCCACGCGATGTGAAGATGTGAATTTGCGATACCACCAGAAGCAAATGTTTTATCCTCGAACTGAATGGAAGATTAGAGATTAGATTAGATAGAACTTTATTAATCCCTTGAGAAGACTCCCTCAGGGAAATTAAGATTCCTGCAGCATTGGATAGCAGCACACAGGGTAAGTGAGCAGGAGGTGAATATTCGCCAGTGTTAGTTTGGCTCATGTGTGACCATACCCTAATGGCTATACTCTTGAGCCCAGTGGCTGTAGGTGCACTTCCATTTCATGGTGAATGTTGAGAAAGAAACATACCGTTTCACATGTAACATTCGATAATACACTACCATAATTCATCCTCAGCTGAACATTTTGCTGAGTCTAAGTCCCAACTGTGCATTTCTCTCCTTCTCTCTACTTGCTACGTCTTTAAGGGCCTTCAAAGCAGCAGGTGATTCTGGCTGTATCTCCAACAGTTTCCTAAACGCCTGCCTGGCCTCCTCCAGCTCATTCAACATCTGACATGCTTGGCCCAGTCGGTACCAGGCTTTAGCCCCGCCTGGTTCCAGCTCAGTAGCTTTAGTCGCACTGGCCTTAGCTCGCTCTGGCTGGCTCAGTTTGAGCTGGCACAGGGACAGATTTGAGTGGAGCTCTGCTTTGATGGTTCTGAATTCATTAGTTGAAGGAAGGTGACCAGTGTCTGTGTCTGTCTGCTCCTCCGCTTCTGGTGTTGCCTCTCTAACGTGGTAATGGAGAGTGATGAGAAGCTTGAGGGCGCGGCTGTAGCTGTCTGCTGCTCCCCACACATCCCCGCCTCTGAATCTCACTCCACCCCTCTCCTTGTGTGACTTCACCCACTGCCACTTATCACGAGGACACACCTCCCAGGATTCCTTGCCTGGTGTGAAAGCTTTGAGTTCAACTGTGGCACATAAAGGCAGGTTTTCCTCAGTGGGATGGGAAACAGACACATCTGGTCCCGCTGGAGAAATCAGTATCTGAGAAGCAAGACACAATGATTAGACTGACTGGATCCTTTCACCTGTTTGGAAAAATAATGACCAAAGGAAGATATGTGCAACTACTGAGCCTGCAATCCATATTCAAGAGAGAAACCCTCTTTCACCACTGACTGTAAGCTGTCAATATATATGTCAGGATACTGCAAATATACACTCTTCACATATGTAAAACTAAAAACCAATAATGATCAAAATGATGGATTTAGTCAGTTTTTAAAGACAATTTGCAGAGAATTCCACCAAAAGTTGACACACAGACACTCTGTTCACTCTTACCTCACATTTCTCTCCCGTTGTCATCCCCTCCACGCACCTTTCTGTGATATCGCACTGCCCGTCACCTAGCCTCAGTGTTATCCAGTCACCCAGTGGGACCTGCAGCACAGAGTCCAGACACCTCGGGAAGGCTGTAGCTTCTGCAACCTCAGTGGCTGACTGTTCCAGTTGGGCTGACAGCTGCTCATTTCCCTTTTCAGATACTAAACTGTCTGCTTCATCCATGTTGGCTTTGAGCCGCACTCGGACTTGACACAGTGAACCCAACCTTGGACAGTAACTGGATGAACATGCTGGAGGAGACAAAAGGACATAATATGAGCTACATTACTACACACTGACTACACTTTAATTTCAAAAATATGTACTAAAATTGAATAATTCATATTGAGGAAGAAAGTAATAGAAAAGCATCATACATGCATCATCTCCAGAGTTAGTCTGCTGACTCCCTTCGTGTGTTTGCTTTTGCTGGACTTTCCAGAGGCCTCTGGGACACACTGAAACCCAGGAGGTGACATCACCGCTGTCATGATCGCCGTTGCCATGCAGTGTTTCAAAATGGTAATCAGTATCCATCCCTGGTTTCATGAAATGTCAAGACAAAAATAAAAGATGATCATTTCTTCTGTTCAGACACCAGTTTGAATGCACCAATGCTCCCATCCAAGGAGTGTTTCCTGAGGGACCATGCACCATGCCGAGTAGGCTTGTGACTGTGCATTTTATGATGATTTATTAAACAAACAACTAAGATAACTAAAGCAAAATGAGATGAAATGAAGTATCACGTCACCAGAAAATATTAGAGCCAAAAACTCACCCTCTTTGTCTAAAAGCAGCCTGGTACCAGTAACAGCTACCAGAAGTAAAAGTGACCAATAGAAGGTGTGCAGTCTAAACAAACAATAAATAACAGAGGGTAAATACATATCTTAGGTCCTACACAGACTCTGTGGATTAAGATAAGCTTTGAAAAGACACTCGAAGACGTTATAAAATTTGGTATGCTTTCTTCTCTTATCTGGAAAGAAAGCAAACATTTTTTGGTGTGACACTACGTGGTGAAAAGTGTTACAATAACAGTACCTACACGTTTAATATTAGCATGCTACACAGCCACAACAACAGCAGTATGTAATCACAAAGAAGTGAGTGTTTCTCAGTGTTGTAGTTTTAAGAAGTCAGTTATGAAAGCTAGACGTTTGATTTGAAGAATATCGAGAGATTTACAACCAGTATTCAGCGTTAACTGCGGATGTAGCTTGTCTATTAGCACTCAGCTAATTTACAACCTCGTAGTTAGCTTCTGTTACATTACCAAGCTAACGCTAATTAATATTGCATACAAAATATTCAATAACAACAGAGACAGTGCAGTAAATAATGGGTTGTCGGCTCTGTAGTTAAAGCGTGACAGTTACTACAACAGACACGTATAACATCATTTTACTAAGTATATTAACTCACCTAAGTTAGCCTGGTAAGACAGTGGTTAACAATGAAGAGACACCTTTAACGGTAGATAGCATCAGATAACGTTAGCTAGCGTTATGGCGGCAATCCAATGCTACCAAATTTCGTTACGCTACAAAGTCTGAGCTGTAACGTTAAAGTGGTAACGTGCTATACGTGACTAAAACATGTATCTCACCAAGTGCACAAGTATGACATGAAGGACTGGCTGCTCAGTCTGTCGGACATAAACTGTAAACAAACGCGGGGTACTTTTCTTCTTCTACGCCCTCCCCTAATGTTGCTTCTTCTTCGTGTGTGGTGACAGGTGCGAAGCATGGATGTATACAGCATTACCGCCACCTACTGGGGGATCTCGGCGCTGCTGGGGTTGGCTGGCACACTTTTCACTGCTGTACTTCTCTGGCAAAAATTATGTTAGAATATTCTAACCAGCAGCAAATGAAAGTTTAAGGTCTCAGCTATGAATAAATACGTTATAGTTTCAAAAACGTGACCTATAAAAAACAATGTCAGCATTTAATCCAAACAACAACAAGAAAACAATCATTTCACTGAATATCTGCCCATTTAAAAAACACTTTATCCGTGGGAATGTCAAAATACTTTCGCCAATGACCATTCAAGATATTATCAGTGATAAAATAACAACACAAACATTGTTTTAAACCCTTTAAAATTATTCCAATCACTCAAAAATACAATTACAGTTAGAGATGATAATTTTTTACAATTGTGCCATCCAACCCTGCTCACATTTGACCCAACTTTATGATGAAATTATTTTAGCCAGCTACTATCACTCATCACAGACCCTTAAATCTTATATCAGTATATAGCTGATTCGTTTGTCTATTAAGCCAAAGTAATACTTTTCCAGTATCTCTGTCTTACACAGTTTTATAAAACATTTAGACTGCAGACCTTTAATACTAAGAAACTGAAATATTGCCCTCACCAAAAAGTTAGTGACTCTCAGATGTTTTAACATACTAGATGAGATGCAGGTGAAGAATACAAAATTCTGATGTTACATTATTGTGTCTGTGACCTTCAAAAGACCAGAAAACAGCTGCTGACCAGCCCCAGTCCCCCCTACCGGACTGTAATCTTCATGTATTTTCCTGTCAACATTCTATGCACATCTTTATCATAAACAGTTTTACCTGTGTCATCTAATTTCTCTAATCAAAAACAGTGCAAAAGACACACACATCCCAGCATCCAGTGGAGTGGGTGCTGGACCAAAGAAACGTCTGGCAAAGTAGAAAACAAACAAGTCTGAGGAAGAGGCTGGAAACGTCACTCTGCATTAAAATCCTTCTAAATGGTGGGCGGACTTATTTGTTCTCTACTTCATCTAATTTCTCTCTCATAAATATAACCTCCTACAATCTTTAATCTCAACCATTTTATATGTCGTCTGTCTGTAAGCATCAAAGATGACTGTGAAGTTGCAGCAAAAGAGGAAAACGTTGCGTAGGTACAGTTGAAACAGTCTGAAACACAGACTGTGTTATTGGGTTTTAACTCTCATCACTGAGGCAGATTTCTGAGCACACACACATCTTGAAGATTTCTGCCTTAAGTAATAAAAAGGTCTATGCTTCTACAGTACATCTTGCAGAAAAATGTTTAAAAGAGACGCTTGATTGTTTTATTACTGATACATATTGAAATATGCTATAATTCAAATTACTGAAGCAATTACATGGAGTGTAACACAAACTATGCAGTGTGTGATGTGTTAGATTACAACACAGGATTTAGAAAATGATTTTGTACCTATGGTTTGCACTCTCAAATACACACACACACACACACACACACACACACACACACACACACAGTTTACATCTCTCTCTGTGTATTGACCTTTGACTTGTTCCACTCATGTTTAAGGCCTGTGTGTTAATCTGTCCTGTCAGTATGAGTTGGGCTCTATCTTCTGAACACTAGAGACTATTAGGTCTGTCAGAGGAGGACCAACATGTGGTGTGTGTGTGTGTGTGTGTGTGTGTGTGTGTGTGTGTGTGTGTTAGAGAGAGAAACAGAGACAGAAAGGAAGGTCATCTGAGATGCAATCTGTCCTCTTATATGGGGCCTGTCTGACCCTTGATGAGCACGAGACGAGGTAATAAACTTGCTTCACTAATGAGCTAGTGAGAACCATGCACGTCTCTGCATACAGAGGTGAAATCATGGAAGGCTTCACATGTGTCAAAGAGTTCACAAGAAGGTTCATAAAGTTCCAAGTTTATCCTTACATCATGAAACAATGAATCAAAGGAGTTAACTATTCTTCCTAACATTGAAAAATACCTTGATGAAATTCTCATAAATAGATAACAGATGCTCATAAAATTACATATAAGATTTCTGAGGTTGTAATTTATACATGAGTCCCTTCTGTTTGTCTTACTGTACAAAAAAATGTGACCACCACAAACTGTAAGTATTGCTGTCTACCATGTGTCCTGTTGTGCTTTTTTATGTCAGTAGGTGGCAGTATTTAACAATAATCTATAGTTGCTGTTCTGACTCATGATGCAAACTGTTGCTGAAAAGGAATGACATTGACATGACAGATGATGATGTCTTATGGTCACAGCTTGCTAAATGATAATAAAAAGAACTATGTAGCTGCTTTTTCTTTTGCAGCGGTTACCTAGCAACTGTGTTCCAACATGATCAATTCAATATCTTAGTCGCAAACAAACACGGAGTTCTGTGACTTTATGATGTCACAACTGTACTTCAAAGACAGTTTGAAACATAAACAGTGTAAATGGGTGCTTTTGGATTTCTTGTTTGAATGTTCTGCAGTGTGTGTGTGAACAACATCAGCTGACAGGAAGCGAAAACGAATTCAAGCTGTTGCCTAGTGATGTAATTCCGGTGAAATGGTCTATAAAGATAGAAAAACTGAGCGTGTCAGACAGAGAGTGATCACAGGTGTACTCAGGCAGACAGTATGAGAACATTAAAGCATGTAAACACATTGTAGTAGAAACCCACCCACAGACTGTATATACACTCACCAGCCACTTTATTAGGTACACCTGTTCAACTGCCCATTAACACAAATAGCGAATCAGCCAATCACATGGCAGCAACTCCATGCATTTAGGCATGTAGACATGGTCAAGACGACCTGCTGAAGTTCAAACTGAGCATCAGAATGGGGAAGAAAAGTGATTTAAGTGACTTTGAAAATTGTTGTTGGTGCCAGATGGGCTGGTCTGAGTATTTCAGAAACTGCTGATCTACTGGGATTTTCACACACAACAATCTCTAGGGTTTACAGAGGATGGTCCGAACAAGAGAAAATATCCAGTGTTGATGCCAGAGGTCAGAGGAGAATGGCCAGACTGGTTCAAGATGATAGAAAGGCAACAGTAACTCAAATAACCACTCGTTACAACCAAGGTTTGCAGAAGACCATCTCTGAACCAACAACACATCCAACCTTGAAGCAGATGGGCTACAGCAGCAGAAGACCACACCAGGTGCCACTCCTGTCAGCTAACAACAGGAAACTGAGGCTACAGTTCACACAGGCTCACCAAAACTGGACAATAGAAGATTGGAAAAACGTTGCCTGGTCTGATGAGTCTGGATTTCTGCTGCCACATTCAGATGGTAGGGTCAGAACAACAACATGAAAGCATGGATCCATCCTGCCTTGTATCAACAGTTCAGGCTGCTGGTGGTGGTGTAATGGTGTGGGGGATATTTTCTTGGCACACTTTGGGCCCCTTAGTACCAACTGAGCATGGTTTAAACACCACAGCCTACCTGAGTATTGTTGCAGACCATGTCCATCCCTTTATGACCACAGTGTACCCATCTTCTCATGGCTACTTCCAGCAGGATAATGCACCATGTCACAAAGCTCACATCATCTCAAACTGGTTTCTTGAACATGACAGTGAGTTCACTGTACTCCAATGGCCTCCACAGTCACCAGGTCTCAATCTAATACAGCACCCTTGAGATGTGGTGGAACAGGAGATTCACATCACGGATGTGCAGCTGAAAAATCTACAGCAACTGTGTGATGTCATCATGTCAATATGGACCAAAATCTCAGAGGAATGTCTCCAGCACCTTGTTGAATCTATGCCACCAAGAATTAAGGCAGGTCTGAAGGCAAAAGGAGTCCAACCTGATACAAGGAAGGTGTACCTAATAAAGTGGCCAGTGAGTGTATTTTTGTATAGAAGCCTGCTGTCAGCCACTTGTTTCATTATTTACTGTAAGAACATAATGTTTCAGTAGGGGTCTCTCTCCTCACAGCAATAAACACACACACGCGACAAAACTTGGACAGGTAAAGTCGTACATAGACTGTGCAGTGTAGTCAGTATCACTGGCTGGGTGACGTAACCCAATTTCAGATATTTTGCAATATGAAGTTTTTGAAATGTTCATAAACTCCAGCAGACTTGCAGCATGTGTATCATAATGCTTGTAGCAGTTACTCCCAAATGTACGGTGCACACGCAGCTGCAGCCAAATACGGAGAGAAAAAGAAAAGGAAAAAAAATATGTTTTATGTGGAGTGAATAAGTGAGGACATAAGGCTGCTCCTCAACTGTGTTTTATTGCCCTGGGATAAACTGACTTACAGAGATAATGCTGCTGCTGCTGAAACCAATTTGAACACCTGATATTTTAACATGTGGACATTTGTATATACCTGTGAGGAACAGGCATGAAGTAAATCACCTTAAAAATACATGACTTTTGACTTTTCAGTTTGTTTGTTGATGGCAATGGAGGTCAATGGTAAGCAAATCAATATAAAAGTTTTGCAATATATATTATTTTTGAGAAACTATGTTAAATTCTTTAAAAAAAAGATTTGTTTAAACAAGCATAAACATTTGTAGACACTTTAATACAATGCAACTGACTCCACAAATGCCACAAACTACTGATAATAAAAAATAATAATTAAAAAAAATACAAAAAGAAATATATATATATATTTTATTTTAGAGTTTACAATCGACCCATTTCTCTCACAGTGACACTATAAAAATGTAATAAAATTGTTATTAAAATACAGGAAATTGGGAAACATTTGCTGTTTTTTAGTCATATTATTATTATTAATACAAAAGACGTTTACAGATAAAATATTTAAGTAAAAGTAGCCTTTAATACTACACTTTGAAAATACTACAAGTAAAAGTCCTGCATTTAAAACCACACTTGTGAAAGTATTATCAGCAAAATTTACTTTATTAAAAGTAAAAGTGCTCATTGTGCAGTAAAATGTTCCCTGTCAGTGTTTTACTGTTATTTTTGATGTTTCTGGATGAATATTACTGCTGTATTAATGTGTCTGTTGATGTTTAAAGTTGTGCTGATTTTAGCTCTTTCATATATTGTTGGGTAGTTTAAGCCAGTGTTTCCAAACTGGTCCAGCCACAGGGTCCAAATTTCTCTTCAGTCATTTGTTCAAGGTCCACACAGTTTAATATATTCAGCATCATACTTATGTTTGGTCATGTTATTGAGCTAGTTTGTTGTCTCTGTCAAATAGCTGTCCATTAGTTACTCACTCTACAGCAGGTAACAGCACTTCAATGTCAAAACTCGGAAAATTCACTGTATTTCAAAATAAAGTAAATAAAGTGTTTTTTTTCTCTTTACAATCTATTCTATAAGTTTATCACACCTGTCGCTGTTCTATAAGAAGCATGGATCTCTGAAATGGATCTCTACACGATGAAATTTCCAGCTGATCAAAGAGAGTTTTTTAAAAGTTTATTCAGCTTAAGGAGATAACACACACTTCTCAAGAATATATTTGGGTTTTTTTCTGTGAGGCGGAACCAAAGCCCTTTTTCAGTTGATTGCTTTTTCGAGTTTATAATGACTGCTGAGTGTATTAATGTAGTGTTATGTGCAACAATGATCTGAGTCTTTATTAAGGAACCTGGTATTGTAATAGCTCTCCTGATTAGTGTTTTATTAAATGCAGGTGCACTAAAATGGTCACCCAATTAAAGATATACTGTATGAAAATAAATGTTTCTATTATCAAATGCAAGACATGTTGTTACAGGTGCTTCATACAGTTATGTTTATTAGTTAATGGAAGGTGTCAACATGTTATAGTTAAATTAAAAGTATCTGGTAATCGTCACATCTATTAAATCTACTGTTTTGAAGTGCTTATATTTTCTAATTGTACTGCATTTCATTCATTCATTTATTTTCCGTAACCACTTATCCTGGTACAGAGTCATGGAGGCACAGGACAGGTCACCAGGGTTGACACATAGAGACAGACAACCACTCATGCTCACATTCACACCTACGGGCAATTTAGAGTCACCAATTAACCTGCATGTCTTTGGACTGTGGGAGGAAGCTGGAGTACCCAGAGAAAATCCACTACGGCACTTCACATGAATTTAAAAATGTAGCTCCTTAAGAAAACGCTTGAATTTAGAGCTTTAAAGTACTTACTTAATTGTCATTTTGGGGTTGTCATGATATACCGTTATTAACAATATCCATGATATTCAGAAATGATATGTTGATATTATGTTAATAATACACATCTGACAATATCGTGTAAATAATCCAGCACCTCTTAAATCATTTCCGTCTCTGTCTGTTCTTGCTTTGGCTCCCTCCCGCGATACCATCTGGTTGCCTTTTCACCATCCATTAAGTGTAATTGCTCTTTTTGTAAGTGTTTGTACACTTATGGTTACACACTCTATCTCCACCTCCCCACACTCATATTTTAAGTGTAATTAATTTGCCAAAAAACAAGACAAAACACACAGTGAACAAAGTTACAGATTAATTTGACTGATGGCATTATAATACTACTTAAATTTTTCTTTGAGTATTGCGATAATATCTTCATAATACTCTTCGTAATAATCGTGGAGCAAAAATCTGACATCCTGCCAGCCCTACTGCTATTACACATTTTAAGAACAAAGTCAAGCACAGGCAGTCTGTGTGCATCTCTCCTCTAAGAGTCTTCCCACCATTTCTCTCTATAACTCTCTGTCTTTCCTTCGTTCTCACACACAAACCAGAACCTCCACTTCTTAAATCCTCCTCCATGTGTTACCCATATCATCTCTGTCTTCTCTGCTTCTCCTATCTACCCTCTCCTTCAACCCCCTTCACCTTCCTCTTGGCTCCCTCCGACTTCCCAGCTGGCCTCTTGTGAAACATCCCAGTGGGTAAGTTCAGAAGCATGTATCCCAGGGCTCGTGGACCGCTCGATGCTCGCCAGAAGGGCGTTGCACCCTGCCAGCGGTCGGGTCCAACATGCGTCATTCAGGGAAAAGGTGGAGTATGACAGGTGAACAAAAAAAGAGAAATGTTCCAGATAGAAGAAGAGGAGATAAAAGATCAGAACAAAGGAAACAATGTTTTACAGATAGATGGATGGATGGATGAATAGACAGATGGATGGAGATTCGGGTGGAGACTTTTCCCACGAGGATAAAGATGGACCGACCACCAGCAGGATCACACAGCGGAACTAACCGAGAATGTCAATCCCACCACAGAGACTATCAACACAGTTTACTGGCTGAGAGAGAACAAGAGAGGAGGTGATAAACTGATAGACCTTCCTTTTAATCTACGACATGGTAGCCATCTTCCTAACAGGAACAGACAGCAGGCTGCTCTGAAGACAAACCTATTCCCCCACCACAAACGCTCAACACTGAAGCTTGTCTAACGTTTTGCCTGTGTTTGTGTTTGTTTTTTCCTCATGAAAGCAGCGGCCTGTAATCCCTCCATCACACATTCCCTAACACTCTCATACACACACACATGCACAACCTCCACGACCTTGGCCGGCCAGAGGCTAACTCGTAAACAGATCGGGCCACACGACGGGGTGTTTATCCCTCACAGCGAGAGGGACCACTGCACATAATGTTGTCCGTGCATGTAGGCGTGAGTGTGTTTAGCACTTTAGCTGTAGCTAGTTTTACTCCCTCTGGGCTGTTTGTTGTTTATAGTGAGAGACACTGACAACAGGCTCAGACTTCACTATGTAAACTCAGTGTGAAGGCAGAGGCTTTCTTCTAAGTGGTTCCCACACTCAGCATTATGAGATTAGACCAACTATAGATAAACTAAAGGATCGTCGTACCTCATTAAGACTCCTTTCACTGGACTGTGTTCAAAAATTAAATGTCAAATTTGAGCCGAAGATCAAACCAAAACCTCAGGCGATAGCTGACACATGAAATCTGAATTCCGCCACCATGTCCTGTTGCAATACTCTACTGCTTCAACTGCAAACCTGTACAATATGCAACACTGACTTGAAGCCCTGTGCAATAATGAATAAACTGTTCAATACTCTCTTATTTATTGCTTACGTATTCTACTCTTGCATTTATATTTTGCACACTCGTACTCTAATGCACATATTTGTACATATTTTTTATATTTCTTGTGCACTTATTTGAACATGTTTCATATATTTCTACTTTGTAAACAACATATCACTATTTTCCTTATATCTTTATATGTACGTATATATTGTAGGGCTGTCCTGAACACCATTTTTGGGGGCTGTACGTTTCAGTACAGTCAGTTCGTCAGTACGTAGCTCGGCTAATCAGTCAAGTCAGACTTCTCGTCTTGTCAGAGTAAACATGCAGCAGAGAAAATCGAATCTGACTAAGTACGTCTGACTCTGCCTTGATAGGCTGCGATGTGTCCTTTTTAATATAGTGCGTATTGAACTCGATCCGGTTGACCCAAAGAGGGAGCTAACGACGAATGAGGATGTTTAGCTCCTTTAGCTGTCGGAGCATGAATGTAGTTTCCTTGTCCATCCAGAAGTGCGTCTTCCACTTCTTGGTCACCATGGTGTTTGTTTATTTGTTTTCCCGAGAGTTACTGCACTGCTATACACTGAACTGCTGCTACGTCATCTCCTTCTTCTTCCGGGTGAAAACCCGCGAAAGAAAGAGTGGTGCATGCGCAGAATGCCAAGTCTGACTCCAGTCAGACTAAGTGGATACATGTGGCAGTAGTTCGATTTTCACTGGGATTATCTAGGTGTATTAGTCGAGCTACAGATAGTCCAATTTCAGTCGGACTAAGTTGTTTACATGCATTTAAAAGTTGGCAATAAATTCAATTTTCTCAAGCTGCATGTAAACGTACTGAGTGATTAATACATGTGAATATTCGAAGCTTCGACGGGACGCACTGTGACTTGAGGGGTGGGGGTGGGGGGTGGGGTAAAAATATTCATATTCATATAATCGTATTCATATGTTAACCAACTACCTGAATCTGAGCTGACTTTAGTAGGATTTAGGGCCGCAATGTGTGTCAAAGAGAGTGATAGAGAGGGGAAGAGAAGGTGGAAGGTGGACTATTGCACGTAATGTTTCTGTAAGTTATTAATAACTTGAACACCACAGATCGGGCTGCAGGACACTGGCCTCATCCATGTCTGACTCTTGCCACCTTTTTTCAGTTTCCTTCTCTAGTTTACAGGTAAAAAAAATGAAACAAAAATGAAGCATTTGAATATCGATATGGATGTTGATTGCCATGGCAACCATTGAAGCTTTAAAGCACTAATATATCGAGTTATATATTGTAGGACAATGGAATATTTTTTCTTGAGTACTTCTTATTTCTATTTTCTTATGATTTCTCTGTCTATATACAGTATAAGAGCAACTGTAATGTCTTCCAGTATCCTCCCGGGATCAATGAAGTATTCTGAATCTGAATTGTTAGGTCTTTTAGCGAATGCGCAACTGTACCAATGAGCTGCCAGTCCAGAAGAGTTTATTATATTGAGGTTTCCAGGTCAAGTAGGGATCAAGGCTGATCCTGAGGCTGATCAGAGCCACTGGAACAATAGGGTCAAGAGAGACCGATAAAAGTCATCACCCTACCAACACATACGGCACATTGTATCCATCAGTGTCATAGGAGCATTGCATTACGACCGATCAATAAAAGAAAAACAAAGCCTGTCTTGGTGCGTGGCCTTGTAATTCAGACTGATTTGCCAGCAGAGTTGCACAAGCAGTGAAGTATGACTTTTCTCTTCCATTAGCAGTGATGGAGCAGAGTCTGCCAGGTCAGGGCCATTCATCTACATTATAATGTCATGATGAGATCGCTCCAAACTGCAAGGGGAAAAAAAAACACGCTCTCAGTTCAACTCCCAGGGTAACAAGACATCATAGTATTGCATCCTTATGTGGCAGATGCAGTGTTACATGCACAAAGACTGCACGTTTGAGTCATGCTCTCCTGAAACTGTTAATGTGACTGCTATTAAAAACTATTTGATTGATGCTTTTTTTGTAGGACACAGAGGAAGCATTAATGATGTTGCTGCTCACACATCATTGCAGCGCTCAAGCTACCATGGACAATACTTCTAATCTACTTTATGGCTTTCTGGATGAACACAGGAGCGCCTTCAGGAACAGACCGTAGCCGATTTGTTCATTTATAAAAGTGGGGACGCCCTCCACGTCTAATGTCTAACTTCTGTTAGGATTCGGGGCCTTGTAAAATATTTTATTTTCTGTGCCCTCAGTTTCGATTTAAGTGCATTTGTTTGTTAAGATGATTTGTGCTTTATCTTCTATTGGTACTTCACATCAACACTCTAAATAATCGCCACAGTCTCTTAACATATGATGAAACAAACTGGTTTTGAATTGTCCATGGTTAAGAATGAACATGTAAGAGTTAGTTAATTCTTGATTAATGTCTCTTCACCTCTCCCATGTGTGTGTATCTCACTCAGTGGTGTTACAGTGCTAGTCAGAATGCACAGATTTGATTGGCTGAGTAGCATCACATGAAATAATTTAATGCATGCAATTGGTCTGGGAGTTTCCTGGTCAATAAACCAGCGCAGGAATGAGTCTTAAAACGAGTCAGCATTTTAGCACTTCCAGTTCCCTTGTCTCAAGGTCATAGGGTTTTTTTTAATGGGTTTTGGGTAAGGTTGTCCTGAATGCCATTTTAGGGTAGGCATTTTAGGGACCTGGAAGTTGTAATATAATCAATTATATTTATATACACTTACCAACCATCCACACCCAAGCTGACTATAGTAGGACTTAGAGAATAAGAGAATTAATAAAGAGAGGAAAGAGGAAAAAAAAGGTGGAAGGTGGACTACTGCAACCAATGTTTCTGTATGTTTTTAATAACTCAGAACGCAGCGGGTCAGGCCTCATCACTACATGCAAAGCAAGTGCATAGCTACAGTTGGCAGCTGTAGATAACTGTCTTGAATTCGTCTCACCTGTTGCAGGACTGTCAATTAAATTCTTGAAGCAACATAAACATTCTAAATGGGTCCCTTTGTATTTCCTGTTTGAATGTATGTTAATGCAGACGCTGACAGGAAGTAAACAGGGACCAAAGCTGTTGCCCTAGCAACTGAATAGCAATGAAACGGTCCATGGGATATATGTCTGCCTCCAGATAGGACAACGTCTAGGTCCAAACCCACGTGACATACTGTTTTGTTACTGTTCATCCTTTTTTTCCTCCATTCATACTTTCTATTTTTTTAAAAACAGTAAAATAGTAGTATTGCAACATACAATACACAGATGTTTTCATTTCTTGTAAATTGTAACATAATAACTGGTGTCCTGCATGTTCAGTCAGGCAGTTTTCATGTGTATTTTGCACTTCCCTATATTCTGCATGTCCTGTACATCTATGTATGTAGTGTATTTGTAGTATATCAATACTATGTACTGTACACATGTACATACTAGTGATATATACTATGTATACTGGTAATCTTGGGCACAAAAAAATCCTTTTGGAAACTGCACGATAAAAAGTTAAACCATAGCTTATCCCTTTAACTCCACAATTTTTCAGTTCTAGATATTAAATGCAAGAGTAGAATTTGCACAAAAAAAACTGTGGTCTTTATAGTTAATATCATTTTTGGAACAAATCAAGTTTATTCATCGAGCACTTTTAAAACAACAAATTTTGACTACTTTATAAAGAGATTACATAAAACAGTCATAAATAAGAGAATATAATTAATAAAAGCATACACTAGTCTATGTAAACCAAACAGACTCCCTCGCCTCTCCTTTAGTGTGCCCACATGAAATCACCAAATCTGCTCCGTCCCACAGACACAAAAACACACGTGCACACAAAGTGTGCCACTATTTTGCCATTACTGAACACATTTAAAACACAGCATGCTAAGATGTGTGTGCCCACCAGCAGTAAGGGGAATCTGGCATTAAGTAAGGGTAAATTTGTATTATCTAGAGCATAAATAGAGTCCTTAACTCCATTATGTTGTTTCCCTGGGGGCCAGTTATACAGTCGGACCTGCGCAGGCTGAGTAGGAACCCACTGAGGGGAGGAGATGGCTATCGGGAGCCACAGGGCAGATGGGGGGACCGTTTTTATCGATGCACACCCTGTAATGGGGTCTTCCTGTGAGGGGGCCTGAGGAGTTTCTTTTGACAGAGCTTTCATGTGTTCTTTTGCTGTGTTGTGTGTGTTGTGTGATCAGAGAAAGTCACTGTAGGCCATTAGGCCTCCGCACGCATGCATACAAGCACACATCTGGATATGCTTCTCCTCGAACAGCCATACCTACATAGTGCAGGCTGGAAGTCCATGTGACCTTTTAATACCATCTGAGCACTTTTAGATAAAGCCAGTTAGACATTTCAGCTGGTACCACCAGTGAGCGACCACCATATGTACCCACACACACACACACACACACACCTGCTCACGTCATGTCACACTGCTTTGCACGCTATTACGTCCACGATTTCCCATAGATGATAAATCTATGTGCTCACTCCTGTCATATATCTGCACATGATTATCTAAGAATATTAAGCAAGTAATCACTTAACAGCTGATCTACAGTCAGCTGATGCTGCCTGTGAGCTGGTTTGATGTTAAAGTTTGGTTGACATATCCATAAAGATTTTACAGCTGTGTTTAGGAGAGACCTTGTCTGTGAGGCCTTGAGGCTAAACTCAGAGATGTATCAGCTGCTCAAAGTTAACTCTGCACAGGTGAGGTACACTCGCATCTCTTCTTAAAAAAGCGGATTAACTCATCGTGGGCTGAGGGGGAGCAGGAGAGGCAGAGATCAGGAGAAAGAGTGAGAGATAGGCTAAGTTGGCCCGTGAAAAGAAACAAATGTCAGGATTCAGAATTAACCTGGCCAGCTGTGATTTATACAGGAGTCAGGTTTGGATCAGGGTCTGAGGTCCGCGGAGGGGCTCTAATTCAGACCAGCCTCCAGTCAAAGTAGCAGTTAGCGGCTCCACGGTCTGTTAGCTGTCATGTGTGTCTGTCAGTTACACTTGGTGGTTTCATGCAGCGTTCTCACACGCTGTCTGTGGAGGTACATCTGCGTCCATCAGACAAGGGCTGTATTTGGGTGGTGCTAAGTTGCCCACTGGTCAGTGGCTCGAGGAAACAGCATATCAGCACTGGAATGTCTTGGGTATAACAGGCCAGGATACATGGCATTTATTGTATAGTGTGGAGAGTGGCTACTAATTGTCCTCCACAATATGATGAAGGAGCTGCGGAGCAAAGCCTAGAAAATTAAATTCTGTTCATTTACACAGTTGTTAATAGGGCTGTTGCAGTGATTGAATTTCCCCTGTGGTGATTAAGTGTGGCACAATATGTGGTATGACCACTATTTTTTGTTGTTTTTGTCAATTATTTAATTTATCCTGATGTTAGTGCTAGTGTTGGGCTATTATTTGGTATACTGTTGCTTTTTACATGACAACGGTGACACAGTTTTATAACAAATTAAATAATTGTTCATCGTTAAATGCACTTATGGAAAAGGGATGTTCCCACTGGTCTGTATGGATTCAGTATTAATTTCTCCTCCATTGTGTATGTTGTTCAGCAATGTGACGATTGGTCTTTGTGGTATTTGTCCCACACCCGCCTCTCCTATGAGTGGACAGCTGTGTAAAAAGAGAGAGTGACAAGCTGCTGTGGCTTTTTCACAAAAACTGAAAATTTTTCAACTCTCAGTGACCAGAAAAAAACAATGCACACGCGTACAGTGCGCAGTCATGCTGCTAGTAACAGTAGCATTGTGTTAATACACAGCGCTCCTATGAAAAAAAGAAAGAAACATGAACATAGTGGTGTGGTGTGGTGTGGTGTGGTGTGGTTGCTTGCCATTCACTGTGTTTGGCTTGTCAACAGCTTGGATTACTGCAACAGTGCTAACAAAGATTTTATGTGAAACCTAATGCGTGTATCCTATCCTATTATAGCCTCCTTGTTTGGTAGTACTCCAGGGTTCTAATGTGTCTACAACCTTGTGAACAAGCAGCTTGATTCTCACTTGTATGCCCCAGTTCTTAGAAACTCTCCTTCTGATTAATGCAAAGGCCGCACTGGCACAGCTGATACCATGATGTATTTCTGTCAGCTCTGAAGGAGAGGAAGCTGCCAAGGTAGGGATCCACATTTTCCTGACTGGTGTTGTCAGTGTGTATTACTGGAGGGGAAGCAGTGCCATGAGGTGCGGCTGATGGAGAACTTGTGTGTTCCTGATGTTCGGAGCCAGTCCCATGAACCTATATGCTTGAGTTAATGTATCAAGAATGCTGCAGATCTTCTTCTGAATGGGTAAAATGGGTTGTGCTATCCCAAACCAAATTAATTTCTTTAGTATGACTTTCACTGGGGATTTTTTTTGCCTTGTGGTGCTTTCTAAATATTATTCTAAAGGGATAGTAAAGCATGCCAAAATCAAACTTGCCAATATTTTCCAACTCATTTTAGCCAATTGCCAATGCTAAAACTGATAAATTCTCATATCTTTTCCCACCAAATTGCAGAGAACATATAGTCTCTCTTGTAGTGTAATTAAAATATTACTATGCCTATTCTTATTGTGATGACCCACTAGCAGATGTAGCTATAAAATACCATGCTTTTCAAAATGTACACATTCAGTGGGCAAAATTACCCTGATATCAGACACCATTGTCAACACATAACACTCCATTTCCAACTTCACTGACGTTTCTACTTTAATTGATTTCCATGGGGGAGGGAGATTCGACTTTCCCTCACCAATCACTCAAGACCAACGTATCCGCCTGAATCTAATGTCATTTTAAGTCCAAAATGACGTGTAGCCATGCCAGCATACATTCTTTTTTTGCCAGGGTTTCAAGAGTGGAGCAGAGCATAGCAAAACAAATGAAACGTTGGGGAATATCGAGAAGACATGTCGATTTCATTTTATATAACATTTTCGAATGAAACTGTAACATTCATTCCACGTTGAAAGGCTTGGACAATACCCTTCATGAGACAATCCTGACAATCACCACAACCAGGGAAAATCTGATCTATATTGACTAATTAAAGTCAGGTAATAAAGCGTCATCTTATTGGCCTGTACTCTAGGTGGAATTGTTCATTTTGGGGTGACATTTAATTTCAAAGCCTTTATGTACTGATACCAATGGCATGTTGATATCATCGAGCATCCCTCGAACCATCCTTAAGTACCGAATCAGAGGTATCAGAATCAATACTGTATACTTTCCCTTAAAGTACCATTTCAGTGTCAGTGTACACAGCGTAGTCTGACCAAAGACACAGGGCAGTGTGGGGAGAGGGCTGAGACAGAAAAGGGCAGCCCACCCATTGCAGTCCAACATGCGGAGGGCAGATGTATGGGCGGGCGCACAGGGCTCCTTTCAGAGTACAAAAGGTTGATCTAAATAAGACCCAGCTGATGTTGCCGTTTTCTCCTCAGACCCAACCCTCTCACTCTCTGGTCCTCCATCTCTCACTCATCTTTGTAGGCCTCTTTAACTAATCCTCTCGCACCGTTTGACCTATGACTCAGTGCCCATACTTTTTCATACCCCCCCCCCCCCCCCCCCCCCTTTGTTCTGCTTGGAACGGGTGTATGTGTGGCAGATCTCAGGGGAGCAGGTAAAGTATAAATCTGTAGTAGTTCTGACATCTCACAGTCTCTGGTTCCCATTTGGTGTGATGCCCTGCAATCAGTCACTCCTCTGCTCTCCTCCTTCCCTTTCTTTCCTGTTCATTGTTCTCATTCTGGAGACATTTACAAAAACCTTGTGAAATTCCTCCTGTTGAAAACTGAATCGACATCATGCGCTTCACAAACACCCGCATCCAAATCAATGATATCTACTCTGATCATCTCTCCTTTGTATTTTACTCTCCCTTGTAGGCAGCAGTGTTAAATTGACATACAGTTTTAATGATAACATGAGCGGACTAAGTGAGTATCGTTGCTGACAGCTCACAGCAGCAGCAGTGGGAGGGGGGGGGGGTGAGTTCCCGCTCAGTTCTTTCATCTCCAGTCATATCAGCTTGATCAGTGAAACCGCTTAATGTGGACATGTGTTTTCCCTGCTAACAGTCTGCTACAGGGCACAACTGCACACATACATACACACTCAACGAGCGAGCGAGCGTCTGTTTCAAATCCCTCAGAGAGCAGGCCGATAAGGCGGTCTGTGGGATTTACAAGACCTTTAATTTGTTGCTCATGCAATGCCATGTAAATGCTGTTGCAGTCTGTCATTTGGACTCTCTTGTAGTGCAAAGACTCCTCTTGATGCTCAGTGTGACTACATGAAGATGTTGTGACATGAAAAGGAAAACTCACTGTAAATAGGTGAAACCAAGCGTTCAACTTTTTTGTAGTCACTCGCCTAGCCAAGAAATAGTCCTACATATAACCCAGCATCAATCCACAAAGAAAAAATAAATCTGCAACTACTTCGACTGATTAATCAAGTTTGTTAAGCAAAAAAAAAAAAAACCTCCAAACATTTTGAAGTTCCAGTTTCATCACTGTGATGATGTTCTGCTTTTTTGTCTGGTATGATAGCAAACAGGGAGCGGGAATGTGTCATCATCTACAGCAGGGTGACCATCTTTAGAAGATGAAGGTAAGGCCCGTGTTCACCGCAGCCTTTTTTCCCCAGATGAAAATGACAGGTGCTCCTCAGTAAATGTCAACCTGCGAGCCTTTGAGAGTGTTTTGGAGGTGCAGCAATTTTTTCAGCTGAGGCACTCTGGTTGCATCTAGTTGCTGTGATAATATTTGCGAAAGCAAAAATGATGGCTAAGGTAGAGTACTTACTCTGAATGGGGGGAAGGCTGAAGCACATAGGGAGAAAAGATGGACCCGCTGGTCTATGCGGGTTCATAAGAAGGAATATGTATATGCAGTATATTAACATACCTTTCCTCCATTGTTGATGTTGTTCAGTATTTGTACATGTAAGATGTGATGGTTGGTCTTTGTGGTATTTGGCCCTCCTCCACTGTGAACTCCAGAGAAAAAAAGTAAGAAATAGAAAGCAAAACATGCAGCGTCCATTGCAGAACAGATGATGAGCTCCTCGTCATGCTGGCCTCAGGAAAAAATGCTTTGGTGAGCAAGGCCCCTGAGTGTGCCCCTAAGCTAGCCTCTGCTAGCTGTTTACGGTTAGTGTCAAAAAGAACTGCAGAACTAACACTAAATACCACTCAGCAAATAAGATTCAAAACAAAAAATGCAGTATACTGCAAACACAAACTTGGCTAACTTTGTGTTTTATTCTTTTTTTTAAAAGTTTAATTATGAATGATTAGCTGATGTTTTGTTAGCATTCAGTTAGCATAACATTAGCTAGCTTATTTTTCTACAAATGATCGTGTCGTTGACATTTGGTTTGTAGATCTAAAGGTCCTGTATTTAAAGTTACTGAAGTGCTGACAGGTGTAGGCGCTAATGCCAAACACCAAAAAGACATGAGTGAAAGGTTGTTGGTGGCAACCTGTCAAGGTCCTTTGATCATTCTATATCCTAGCGTTTATTCTTATGGATGGATATCTGATGATGAACAATTAACAGATGACATTGCTCGACCGATGATAGATAATAACAGCTACCGTAGCTACAGACACCAATCCTCCAAAAAAAAGGCGGCACCGCCCCAGAATGCTCTACAATCCCTATTCCCTGTTGAACATGGTTGCGTTTTGGATGCAAATATCATCTTTGTCTATGGAAAATCATGATGTGCATTCTCCACTATGCATTTTTACCAATAACGATGAAAAAAAAAAATGCAAATTGCGGCCTTAGCTGTTTGTTTCCAGTAGCACCAAGATACATCAACCTGCTGCTCGCTCCGGGTTTGTGTTTAACACTTTGACCCTAAAAGTGGTGCTGATCTTCTCATCTAATTCTCCACAACAACGAAAAAAAAGAAGAGTGTTTTTCTGAAAAGTATTCCTTCTGACAACTGTAATTCCTTCCCTTTTTGGTAGTTTTTTTTGTCTATCATTTAAAATAACTTAAATAATTAGAGTAAATACTTGACTAAATGTAGACCTGATGTATTTGGCTGAATACTGCATGGAATATCAGTAAAGTTGTTCTTGTTTTAATCTGATGCAACATGACAGGGATCATCCATTAACAATGTTATATCTACGTGAAAGAAGAAATAAATGAATTGTTGACAGCTGTAATAAGGGTTCTGGACGGACTGTATTTATTTGAACACGGATGTACACGGAGGCAGAGCTCATTGAAACTGAAGAGCGGACGAGGAGAAAGAGAGGGAGCAGTGTTACTTCAGTAGCACATATACTAAAATTGCAACAGGCAGAGGAACATGTCTGAATCCAGCTAAAGGTAAAGACAGACATTCATTTCTCCTTTCCGTTATGTTGTCGGATAATTATACTAACAATCTGAGCCTATCTGTGTGGAAAAAAATGCACTTTTAGTGGACGAATTTTGACAGTGTTTGACGCTGTCTGAGTGCCTATTATTTAATATAGTGCGCGCTCACGGGCTGCAGGCAGGTCAGCCCAAATACTGAACATCCTATCACTCATTTAGACAAAAGTAGATCAGAAAATAGGGCCCAGGTTGAAAAAAACATTAGTTCCCCTTTAAGTGAAGGAGGGCAGGATGCTAAAGGAGTCTGAGTGAGTGCGCTTAGTGTGGTAGAATGGAAAGACAGAAGACCACCAAGGAGGACGTTGGAGTTGGATTAGAAGCACATGGTGAGATGTCCAGGCATTGCAACATTTGTGTGTGAGGATCAGGGTTGGTGGGGAAGGTCAGACATGCATCAGGAGACTGCCAGGGGAGGCTGGGCTTAGATATCTTCTGCAGAAATGACAGCAGTAGCTTAGATATAGGGCTAACTTCAAACTGTAAATATACTCACGTACGTAAGTACAATTTTGAGGAACTTGTACTTTACTTGTATATTTTAATTTTATGCAATGTTATGCTTCAACTTCACAACATTTGAGAAGGATATATTGTACTTTTGAAATCGTGGTCAATATATTGTGATCAGATTATTTTAAGGGACAGTTCAGCCCCAAATCAAAAAAAAGTTTTTCCCCTTACCTGTAGTGTTACTCATCAGTCCAGATTGTTTTGGTTTAAGTAGCTGAGTGTTGGAGAAATTGGCTGTACAGATGTCTGCCTTCTCTTGAACATGTTGGAACTAGATGGCACTCAGCTTGTGATGCTCAAAGTGCCAAAAATACACTTAAAAAAACTCAACAGCAATGTCTCTTTCCAGAAGTCATGACCTACTCGAAGACAACAACAGATGAAGCGCTCATGTGGGTTGCAGTATCATGGTATCCAGGAAGGTGCTCTTTGGTCAGGAAGTGCAGTACATCTTCAAAAAAACCAAAATCCAAGGCAACTCTTCTCTGGTGCAAAAGTTAAAAGGCCTTTATTAAATGGCTAGTTCATGATGAACATTAAAAACACCAACATGTTTCGGCCATGCTCACTGGCCTTCATCAGGGCATAAAGCTGCAGGGTTCACAAGTGGCCTAAATGGTGGCCAGTGAGCATGGCCGAAACATGTTGGTGTTTTTAATGTTCATTATGAACTAGCCATTTAATAAAGGCCTTTTAACTTTTGCACCAGAGAAGAGTTGCCTTGGGTTTTATTTTTTCAAGATGTCATGACATAGTTATTCAAAATAATCCACAGACCTTGTTGTGAGCAGTTTCATGTAGGAACTATTTTCTTTCTACCGAACTACACCCAACAACTGTATCACCATGCAGAGGGAAGTGTGCATCTACTGATAGACAAAAGGCTCATGCTCATGACAATGCGAGATGTTAACATTGAGGGTGTCATTCTTAACTGAGCTTTGACGTCAGCAAGCTCAGTGGTGCTATGTGAGCTAGCAGTAGATGTATGCTTCCTGTTGTGGGGTGATACAATTGGCGGGTGTAGTTCAGTCAAAGGAAAATAGTTCCTAGGTGAAACTGCTCACAACAAGATCTGTGGATTATCTGGGTTATGATTTCAGGAAAAAAGACATTGCTGTTGAGTTTTTCAAATTATTTTTTCGTGGATTTGAGCACCTCAAGCCAAGTGCAGTCTAGTTCCATTATATTCAAGAGAAGGCAGACATCTTTTCCAATGGTCAAACCTAATTATCGTTCGAGGCCAAAAGAGGTTTAATTATCCAACATTTCCCAAAAAAATCACAGATTAGAGAATATTCCAAAAAAGGTAATGCAAATTTCTGAGTCAGAAATGTATTTTTTCTTCTATGCTACCCCATCAATCATCTTACAATCCCTCAGATTTATCTTGTGACCCTGGGAACCACTGAACTACCTATCAGTGTATAACAGATTTAAAATAGCTCCACATCCACCAGCTACAACACTGAAATAATGTTTAGTATCTATTAATGCGCAACAATAATGTAATATATACTATTATACCCATTTTATTTTTTCTTTCTAAATATCTTAAATATGTTCATCTGATATTACCTCTGTACTTCTACTGTATTTAGAGGTTAAATGCAGGACTTTCACTTGAAATGCAGTATTTTCTACATTGTTGTATTGCAACTTTTTCTTCTGTAAAGGAGCTGAGTACTTCTTCTACCACTGCAACAAGGCGCAGAAGGCCTAAAACTCTCTGATCCACCTCACCATCTACTGAAACCTGGCAGCAGCAAACATGTGGATGCTTCCAGGCCCTTAAAGCAGTCCAGAAGCTGATCTCAGCCTCGGTGTATCTCGGCGTGAGTTAGATCTCCAGAGACCTCGAGAGGGCCCGTCCATCACAGTCAGAGATAGTAGAGTTTACTGAGAGCTGACATAAGGGCAACATTTCACTCTGACAGTTCAGGACAAGAGCCAGCTTGCTGCCAAGGATATGCCAGCTTTTACTGGACCGCCTCAGCCGGCCACAACACAACTATTGTTAAAATCTGGTGTTCTTCACCAAGAAAATGTTTTCATTTGGATGCCGACAGTCTCTCGCTGCTTTTTTGACATCGGCTTGGCAATCACAAGACTCTTAAATGGAGCTGGTGAACTGGTGTTGCTATTTCACGCAGGGCAGTGTGTGCAGCAAAGGCTTTAAGATGATTCCAGTGCTCAAACATTCATGACAAAAGCTTTAAAAGAGTATGTTTGCATACTGGTGGTATTACTCTGACATTACATGCTAATATCAGTAACACAAAAGTTATTGAAGCCCTATCCATCCCACCCATGCTGAAATCAAGATAGCTGTTCAGACCAGGATTTAACATGGCAGGAAATTGAAGGCCAGAGACAGACTCACAGGGCTGCAGAGTCTTTCAGACATGCCTGCTGGGCTAAAACGAGCACACAGGATGAGCTGGCTTTGACCTCAGTGACATTTAGACATGAAGCCCAGAAAATTGTAGAAATTATGCTAAACTTCACTCTCTAATGAGGTGAAAAGTGTGATAGCCTTAGAAATGAACTTACTTCTCCATTTGATTGCCTGAGCACCACGGTTTCTGCCTAATGATGTTGTCAACAACTACACTGATTACACACCAGAGCACATGCTTCAAGCGTGTGTCAGAGATCTAACAATCACCAGCAACGATGATGATGGCTGTTAGATCAATGAGTCACAATTTCATTGCACAGCTATGTGTCACCGAGTGTACGCGGATTTGTTTGGACGTCTGGGGAGTGAGTCTGGTCACTTGTTTGTCTGTGAGTGTCTGTTTATGTCGCATAAACTATCTCTTACATCCTGTTGATGAACTCATCGTAGCATCCTTGTTTTCTACAGTAGCTCGCATTCACATCGTTTCAGTGCTTGTTTTATCTGAACAAAACCCAAGCATATCCATTTTGCAACCATATATAACAAAGAAAAGAATCAAATCTTCACATTGTAGAAGCTGGAACAAGAGAATATTAGATATCTTTAGCCATGCTAGCAGCATGGCTCTTGGGATCACTTTGGTTCTGACTGTAATATCTGAACAATATCTTTTGTTGATAACAAAAACAAAACTACTATATGGAGTGCCATGAAATTTTGTGCAGATATTCATGGTCCCCAGATGGTGGATCCTACTGACTTTGGTGATACCCTTTTCATCTAACATCGCCATCAGAGGGAGCTGAGTTGGAAGGCGAAGCTTTCAATTTACTGGTCCATTTATGTCCCAACCCTCACTTATGGTCATGAGCTCTGGGTAGTGACCGAAAGCATGAGACTGTGGATACAAGCAGCCAAAATGAGCTTCCATGAGGTGGCTAGGCTCAGCCTTACACATAGGATAAGGAGCTTGGAGCTCGAAGTAGAGCCGCTGCTCCTTCATGTCGAAAGGGGTCAGTTGAGGTGGCTCGGGCATCTGGTCGGGATACCTCCTGGGCGCCCCCATTAGAGATGTTCTGGGAACGTTCCACCGGTGGGAGGCCCTGGGCAGACCCAGAACACGCTGGAGGGATTACATATCTCATCTGGCCGGGGAACGCCTTGGGGTACCCCAGGAAGAGCTGGAAAATGTTGCTAGGGAGAGGGATGTCTGGAGTGCGTTGATTGGCCTGCTGCCCCCACGACCTGGCCCCGGATAAGCAGATGAAAATGGATGGATAGATCGGCATCTGGTCAAAATTTCAATATGTCCAGTACTTTTGTTTATGACCAAATACCAGGAAAAACTAACAACATTATATCATCGTAACATCAACATGTTAGCATTGTCATTGTGAGTATGTTAGCAAGCTGACATACTACACTTTAGCCATAGACTGTATAAAAAT
Organism: Epinephelus fuscoguttatus; assembly: GCF_011397635.1. NCBI lineage: Eukaryota > Metazoa > Chordata > Actinopteri > Perciformes > Serranidae > Epinephelus > Epinephelus fuscoguttatus. Next base: position 25,065,188 of record NC_064758.1, on the reverse strand, counting down.
AGCAGATGTAGCCAATGTAACCTCACCTATCAGTTTGTGGGCTCCCATTTTAAGCCCCGAGATTGGCATTTTGTCCAGCACCAGTTTGGATGTTAAGAGCCATAAGTGAAAAGAAGTTACCATACTTGGACAATAGAGTGGAGGTAACCCTGACGCTAGCTGCCAGCTTGGTTAGCGCAGTATATTTACAGTCTATGGCAAACTCTCATGAAATTTTTTTTCAAGTAGAAAACAAGATTAAAACCATAAAACAAAATGTATTTAGCTGAATATCCCATTCCTGATTGGGTCTGCAAGTACAACGATACACTGAACAAGACTTTTTAGACTACTGAAACATTACATTTAACTTTCATGAACTGAAAACACTGAAATAGCAACATCTCTGCCTATTCTCTTTTAATCTATGGTTACACCATGGTTACATTACCAAACCAAGGTTGACACTGTGGTAGCCACTTGTCAACGGATGGCACACACCTGTCACTCAAAGCTGCCACCCTCTTAATTACGCAGAACTTTATGCCTTAGTAAAATGTAAAGGGGTGAATTGTATTAAAATTAACCTACAGTACAGTTGTCATGAATGGGGAAATTAGTTTTAAAGACCAAAACTGTTTTTTGTACCAGGCTGTCAACATGTTTATTTCTCGTGTAAAGTTGAGCATTTTAACATGAGGGTCTATGGGGATTGACTTGCTTTTGGAGTCACCCTCAAGTGGCCATTTGATGAACTGCCGTTTTGGGCATTTCAGCTTTGGTTTTCAGCACAGTAGGTTGCCGCTCCATTTTGGCTCAAAGTACAGCCTCATGGTGCTGTTAGCATGGCTTTAGAAAATGCTTTGAAATGCTTGAAAAAAATACTGTATTCAATACATCAATTGACTGTTTCAGCCCTAGTATTATTAATAAGGATGGAATAATCTAAGACAGTTTTCTTAATTCATATCTACATTTTAAGTAAAACATTTTTGAGTTCTTCTTGAGGACCACACTATGTGAGTACTCAAATAATAATTTCCTCTTACAGGCTCTCACAGTTGGATACAAAATATTTCGTGACCGTTATTTTTCCTGTTTTGTCTGAACACAGTATGTTTCCACAGACAGAACTATGACTTCAACTTTTTTTAGTTTTATAACTTTTTCTATTATTGACACCCCCCACTCAGACATATTAGCAGAGGCCCAGCAGACAGGTCCACAGGGTTTTACGGGTTTAATATTTTGTATAGCGGCTGTATATGGCTTGTTGTTAGTATTTGTGCCAGGAGTACTAGTCCCTGTCTGAGCCCCTTGATGTCTGCTGAGTTCACCAGGGTTGGTACTGGAGAGACTGGGACTGTTGGGGGTGACCACCATGCTGGAGTCCTACCTCCCAGTGTGTGTGTGTGTGTGTGTGTGTGTGTGTGTGTGTGTGTGTGTGTGTCTGTAGTACAGAATGCCTGGGACTAAACCGCATTTGATTTTTATACGCTTGTGGCTAACAGGAGCCAGATGTAGCTGCCTCCAGGGAGCTTACCATCGAAACAGCCATTTATTTCTCTTTTTCACTCTCTTTAATGAGATGTGTGCATGCTTACATACATACTTGTGTGTGTATATGTGTTCAAATGAAGGCAGCCAATAAGCCACAACAGCATTTACAATATTTCTCTATCAGGCAGTAAAGCTGGTTTGACTTAGCTTGCTTGTTTAGCAGTGTCAGAGACAGGATGTGTCCTGTTCAGATGACAGCATGAGAGTGTGGAGATCCCTGATTTCATCACATAAAGATAAATCAGAAACAATAGATCAGGGTGTCAGAGCTCTGAGGACTCGCAGTTCTCTGGATGCACAACTTGGCCCTGAAACACAAGAAGATTCATGAAGCCTAAGTGAGAGGTGAAGTAAGAACTGAGTACACTTACACAAACACAGACAAATAACAGGCTCTTAAACGGTCAGGACAGTCATTAACTGGTAACGATATTAAATTACTGCACCTCAGACTGTTCTGTTCTGAACATAAACACAGATGAGTATCGAAAAAGAGAGCAGAAAGCAAAAGAGCAGCGATCGGGAAAGAAGGGAGAGTGTTAATTGAAAGCGAATGTGTCTGTGCTGGCTGCTGGTCAGAGATGGGCCAGGGTCCCAGTTGGCTTCCACTTCAAAGGCCCTACCCGCCTGTCTCGAGCGCACCTGCAGCCGGTTAAACCCTGCTCTCATCACTCAGGGCGTGGAGGGACCTCTCCTGCAACTTAGAGCCCTCACCACAAAGCCTTTTGCCAAAGGGCCGTAATGGCCTGCGCTCAAGAATTCAGCCTAAAACATCAGGTAGCCCGTACAATTTTCACTACGGGACTGAACGTCAATCACATAGTGCAAGTATTCACAGAACATCCACAGCAGGGTTCCTGCTGCCTCGACCACAAGGTCTATGCCACCTCCGTCACAGGACACACAAGGCTCATATAACCACCACAATACGGTTTGAACTGGGGCATTTGGTGGACCTCTTAATATATACAAATTAGTCACAGTTAGCTGTTAAAGGGTCACTTCAGTCTTTTTCAATCTGGACCCTAAGTGACTAATGGGAACAATAACTTCTGAAATAGTGAGACTGCTGAAGCTGACAATGGTGAAATGGGCTGCAATGTAACCACTCAGGGCATTCGTTCCATCTTTTTACATCCACTAAAAGTGTTTGTTTTTGTCACTGACAAGCTCAGATTGTGATTCTAAGTGTCACAACATTATGGAAGGGATCACTCTAAAAATAGATCTTTTTGTTCAAGCGTTGGATCCTTTTCCTTAATCCAGAAACAGCCCCCAAATTGCTATCAGCAATTCTACCAGACTCCATTTAAATAAATAGTAATTTTAGGGTATACAGAGCCAGCATATTTTCACAACTTACTGGGTAAATAAAGGGTTTACTTCAACCAAATCAGAGTTGGTGATTGTTGGGACAGTGGAAAGACAAACCAAGATTGTTTTCGTTTTTTGTTTTTTGTTTGTGTTTTTTGTATTTTGTTTGTGTTGTCTTTGAATGAAGTGCGATTTGCAATGATAAAATGACTGTTTATTTTAATGGAGTCTGGGGGGTTTGGGGTTAGTGATTTCGGGGCTGTTTCTGGTGAAACATAAAGGATCTTACTCTTAAACAAAAAGGTCTACCTTTTAAGGGATCCTGTCAATAATGTTGTCAGGCAATTAGAATCTCACTCTGAGTCTGTGACAAAAACTAACACTCTTAGTTGACATGCTGTGATGGTGCCAAATGGTTGCATTGCAACCTGTTTTGCAACTGCCAGGTGCAGTGCTCTCGCTCAGTACTGAACCTGTTTCAAAAACTGTTGTTCCCATTAGTCACTTGGAAATGGGATCCAGGTTGGAAAATACTGAAGTTACCCTTTAAGGAAGTGTTTTCTTTTAATGTTTAATTACAAATTTGTAGAAAAATAAGATATACTTCATTAGTCCCTGAGAGGAAATTCTGATTTTTCCACTCTGTGGTCATATACACACAGGCCTGAAATACACGCACATGCACAAACAGGACCTATAAATGCATCAAATGGAGAGATGTCAGGGCGAGGGGACTGCCTTGGACGGGTGTCTTGACCAGTTGGTGGTTCAGTTCCTTGCTCAAGGAGGAGGCGCCAAGCTGGCACATATTTGGTCCGTATGGGGACTTGAACCGGTGATCCTCCAGTTCCCAAGCCAGGTCCCTATGGACTGAGCTACTAATGCCACAGAGAACTACAAAATGACCTGCAAAAACGTTTGAGGGTGAAACTTGCAGGTTGACGATTAATTCATATACAGTTTGTGCTCTCACATGAGAAATTGTCTTAAACTGATTTAGTTTTCACCTGAAATAAACATTTGGCTAACAATCAATCCCTGATGACCATCAGCAATTATGTTTTGCTTCTCTCTCAATATGCAAATAAACACATACCTCACTTCCTCTCTCACTCTTTCTTTACACACTGTAATGGAGAAAAATGTAAAGGTGAGGTTAATGAGACTAAACAAACACCAAAGAGGCTTAGGACTTAATCCGCACCACAGTTTCTTGTATGTTCTATAAGCAGTAATCAAAGCTCAAACGTTCACATGCAGAAAAACAGAATATCAGCAGTTGAGTCCTCTAAACACCGGCCTTACACCAAACGACTTCTCAAGCAACTTCTTGTTTCAGCGAGCCTTTGTGATCTCAATCATCTGGTGTATAGTGGTCATGAAACTCAGCCTGAGTGTATGACTAAAAACTCACACTGTCTTTAGATATGAGAGGGTGTCAGATTTTAGCCTTTCAAAAGTCTTATCGAAATGTTCTAGTTTATGGTAGGCATAAGTCATCTTTGATAGGAGAGCCAACAAGATGCCTCTCTGTTTTTTATAACCTGGACACAGTCCAAACTCTTTTGTCTCTGATGCGTTTGATATACTGCTATACTTTGTTATCTTCGGTTAAAGCTGCATTCACAGATGTTTTTACCGACGCAACAAACAAAGCAGTGATATATTATCACCTCATTGATGGTAATGGTTAAATGTTAAGAAACAGCTGTCTATTTACATATCAGGCAAACATGGAGCAACATTAAGATTCATTTTGAGACATGTCCCTGGTCACCCTGACATACCAAGCCGACCATCGGCCGTTGGTCAGTGTTGGGCATACGGTGAGCATCTGTTGCCCTAGTTTTGTTGGTGTGAGATGCTGGAGCCCGTTGATGAATGAAATAATTTTGATTGACATTCAACTCAGTCCGTGAGAAGAGAAACGAAAGCAAGGACAATAAACCAATGGTTAAAGTCGAGAGAACGTGAAATTGAAACAAACCATTGAGCCATTGAGCTCTTTAACAGAAAACAGTCTGTAATTGTTTGTGTGATTCACTGGTGCACGGTAAATATCATTTTTACTTTCAACATTGAGTTGTGCTGTTAATGTGCTAACTGGCTACTTTGCGTCTTGCATCCGTCCTGTCAGTCTTATGGTTTCCCTTTTCTCAATGACAAATACAGATGACTGCCATCTGCTGATTTGGGGAGTTATTTCCTTTCATGCACATGCATAATTGGCCGTCAGCTGGAGTCTTTGCTGTGTGTGCAACTTTTGGCCACGACACAGATGACATGAGGTGATGTAACAGTCAGCCTCCATTGCCACTGGTTCTTTGGGCCTGGGCCTTTAGTCTAATAACCACTCTCCTTTTATCTCTGATTTTACTCTCCACCAACGCCTAAGGAAAATATCTGGCTCTTTAGCTATATTGTAAATACTACACTATGTTCACCAGCTAATCGCTAATTCTCTGTCTGCATTTGGTGTTGGGCAGGTGTTCAATGGGTTTATTGTCATTTTCTTTGCTGAGAACAGCTGTCGGAGTTGTCAGACAAACAGTAAAGCTGCTGGCCATAACACCAAAGAGGAAGTAAAAGACGCTACATGTAGAGATGAGGGTAACGGCAGAGTTGGATAATAATTCTTTGTCATTCATTGTTGATATTCTAGCCTTTTGTTGCTCTTCCACCTTTCCCGTCTATTTGTACTATCATATAAAGGCAAAAAAATCAAAAAGTAATCTTCTGAAAAGCAGCTTTAAGGTTGAACCCCAAAATAAAGAAATCTGTTTTACCACATTGCTTATACATTCTCCTATTCTGATTTTTGAATGAAAAAAGAAAAAAAAATGGGAAAAGGCAAGAGACCCATTAAAACTGTCTTGTAGAAAAGTAGGCTACACCATTTGAGCAGTATTTTGTTGCTGACAATATAATGATTAAAATCAGTCACTCCAACCAAATAACTATATTTTGCTTGCAAATGCCCACACACACGAACACAACTGCTCACACACAAGACCTTAATCCTAAAGATTTCCTAATACTAAAATAAACCTTGTGGGGAGTGGTGGAAAAAAGCATTATAATTTTTCATGCATTAATGTGTTCATCACTTTATGGATAAAGCTGATAAGGGGCTTATTTTTTTTACTATATACACTGCTGGGTAGCAGCCAAGTCTTATTCCTGTCCATAATGATACATCATTATTTTCTTGTTGATCATATTTTGCACTATTAATCTGGATGACTGGACTCACAAAAAAAAAACAAAAAAAAAGAACACAAGCTCGCATATTCCACCAGTGACTCCAATCTTGGTTTACAGTGTGACTCACTCCTTGTCCTGTGTATAAAAACTACAAAGACAGACAAAAATCACTGTTTCACAGTTCAATTTACTGATTCACTGCTCACTGTTACCTCAGCTAGCCACCATGTGACCAGCTGCCCATGACCTGCAGTGTACGTCACACAGACAGTTCCCTACTAAAACAGGAAACCACTCAGCACAAACTCAGTTCCACTAAGAGGGAGCAAGGAGACGCTGCTTAAAACATGACCAGCATCCATAAAGGTAAATTTCATTTTTCAACATCTAGCTATTTAAAAATGGGATCAAAGCAGTCAGGTTAAAGTTTACCCCAGTCTATCCCGTCTAATATGAATGATGTATGCCTGATTATTTCTGTCTGTGTGACTGTTTGTCTGTGTATCATTGTCCCAGTCTATGTATTGCCAGTGGAGCGTGCCTTTTCTCCAAAGAAGTGTCTGAGATGTGCTAAACGTCAAAGAGGCCACGCTGCCTCTGATATCCCTTTGATGTCATCTTTATCACCTGCTCTACAGCCAGTCTGTGTGTGTGTGTGTGTGTGTGTGTGTGTGTGTGTGTGTGTGTACGTGTGTGCATGCTCCCAATTTGTCCAGCATGACGGTATCCTCCAGCGACCCAGTAAACATTCTATTATAGAGTTATCACCATCACATCTACGGACACTTAGTGTTCACAGGAGCTATAAAATCTATTAATGACAGGCTACCCTGGGGATAAAGAAAGAAACGGTCACGCGTATGCAGAGCTTAGCCCTGCACAGCCCAACCATGATGGGTACATAGTGAAGCAGCAGTTATGGACGTGTCTGTCTGAGCTTTTTTTTTTTTATCCATGCAAGCACAAACTTTCTCTCAATGCACATGCCTGTCATTGCACCCTTTGCATCAGGGGAAAGTGGTTGACAACAGGCTCCGACACCTTCTCTGAGACCTAGCCAAACGCTTCGGAGGCTTCTGGAGTTCCAACGCCACTGTGTTTGTTCAAGGCAGTTCATCTCTGTCGGCAGATCTAAATTTACAGGACAATAAATTATCACAGATCTGGTTCTTTGGCTTGCACGCCTGGATGTGCGCACGGCACACTCGTGCACACGCACATTGTGGCTTGTCTGTCCCTGGAGGACGGTGTATTTTTAGGGTCTGTGTTGTATTCTGACCTTTCATTAGCTTTATAGATAATGCTTCTGGATTCTCAGCTGATTGTTATCCAAACAGCCACTCAGGCCTGGTCCTTTTATCCTCACGGCTACTTAACACGCTGAAATTATGACAGTATTAAATCCATCTACAATAAGTCATCCTGCAAGCATTAAAATTAAATATTCAGAATGGAGACTGTCCTTGTGAGACAAAACCAGCATAGTCATATGGTTAAGCACTGTGTTTTCAGTCAAGGTGACAAGAAAAACGCCTTTTTAACCATTAAAGTTTGACTTCCTGGCCATATTGTGCCCCTATTTAACAACATACTGTAATTCCCACCTTCCCACACTTCATATTCTGATATCAATAGCCAATCATGTTTCTACCTGTAAAACAAAATATGTGCACTTATGTAAACTGGTACCAACCAGTTTCAACCATCAACATCATGACATCAACCCATCAATCAATTGTTTCATGTTAGATTAAGTTAGCTAGCTGGAAACATTATTTTACATCTGTGCGTCTTTGTTTCCCCAAAAAATTGTAGACCCTCTGGCTAGAACTGATTCACTCCAAGGAAAGCTTTATCTGTGACAGTTTCAGATTATACACAAGGTTTTACAGTGGACTGCTTCAGCACCTAACATTACATGGAGCATGTGATGAACTACGCCACTTTATCCCCAACATTAAAATCCAACAACCATCTTTTCTGAGGACAATAAGCCTCTGAGGGCAAGGGCCAATATTTCGGGGATATGGTGTACCTAATGGATATCTGGACCAATAATTCCTTGGCTTCCTTTTGGCTACTCTCTATTAATCAATCTCTGCATATGAATGCAGATACATTTTTAAAAAAGCTAAGACAAAGCTAACTTGTCGTCTGACGATGGGTTCCGAGATTGACAGACTACCTGCCTTCAAATGCAATTGGTCAGTACTACTTGGACTACAAACGGAAACCATAACACTTCCGATACCAAATTCTTGCCCCGTCGCCTCCAGGTTCTGCATGCAGATATCTGTTTATAGAGATTACTCTATCTCTGACAGATACTACTATCTCGTCTGCATCTCACTGTTAAGGCCATTATGACACGTCCACTTTTCAACAATCCAACCAAATTCCTTCCAACAATATATCTGACCTGCAGTGCCCTGTTTTACTCACAAATATGTTATGATACTAAAGCTACATACTCTCAAAATGCCGGTAAATCTGGACTTGAAGTTGTTCTCACGAGCCATCTCTTTGTGGTCATGCAAATAATGACAGCTGACCCTGAAAAGTAAAACTGAGGTAGCGTGACGTTTTTATAGTACTGCAAAGCTTCGTAAGGAAGAGATCAAGATAGCTAGCTGGGCGTGCAAAGTGTCCTACTTTTACACTTTTCTGACGCTGTCCTCCACCAACAGCCAGACCTTGTTTTGCGTGTGAGGTGTGTTGTTAAATGCCTGGTACACACTCCACGCTTAGCCCTGATTTTCCACTTGCCGACCATTTTTGGAGCTCCCCTAAAGAAGCGCCCCAGATCAAAGGCAAATCAATGTTGGCTCTATGCTTGCAAACTGGCACTCGAACGCTATGTGTGAACTGTTCAAAGATGCAAGCCGATGCATCGCAGACGCACCTTAGATATCTACCACGCTAAGTATCTGGACCTGTTGTGGACCATGTTGTTGAGTATGAGAGTGCGAGACATGGGTTGAGGACAGACATGGACTGAGCACTGCGGCACTTTCCAAAGAGTGCGTGCGTTTGAAACAGAGAATGAGAGGGGGGGGAAGAGAAGGTGAAAGGTGGACTGTTGCATAAAATGTTTCTGTTAGTTATTAATAACTTACTCAGATTGCTGCCTTGTCACTTTTTGACCCACTTGCCGGAGCCCGTGGTGTATTTTAGTAAGCTTACCCGCACCTGCCCAACCCACAGAACCCCGGGTTGATGGTCGACCAGCGCCTCACACATACTCATCAGGGCTTCCTCCTGGTGAAAGATCGAGTGTGTCATGCAGTGTGAAAACCACAACTTTAAGACTGGCACAGCCATCTGATGACTGTGAACGTTGTGTAGTGTGAACTTAGCTGAAGGTACTGGAGAGATGTGACATAAGATCCAGGAAGTCCAGTCTGAGTAACAGATCATGTTCTACGGCTTACGAGTAAGGCAATGACAGATGAGGTATTTTGTTGTTTAAGCTGGAGCACTTGTTACTACAAGATGTTAGTCCAGTCAACACCCTCAGTCCTTAGAAAAACGATGTTGGATACAGTAACACCTCCCGTCTTTCCCTAACTTGCTTTAGTTGATTACCTTTTTGTCTTTGTCCTTCTTCCACCTGTCGCTTGTCATATTCCCTCAGACCTGCCCAGTGTTGAGTTTGCCCCTATGTGTCCCATCAGTATGGGGACTCTGCCAGGTCTGACGACAGGCTGTCCTCCCTGCTCCAGCCTGCCAGGGGATGGGAATACATGCTGAGCTCATCCCTGGACTGCCTGACTGGTGACAGCCCACGGCATAATCCCCACAGGGGACACATTACTGGGCCATTAGTCCAACCCTTCCACCTTCAGTGCATGCCTCTGGCTTGCCCTTGGTCCATTCGCCCCCATTCCCCTTCTCCTTGCAATTCTCCTTTGAGAAATAATCCAGAGTGATTATAATGTATCAACACAGAAATCAATTGGATTAGTCCAAAACCGCTGCCTCTGTAAATCGCACCTTTATCCCTCCTTCACCCCAGTGCAACGTTTTAACATAGCAACCCCCGTCAGTACTTTTCCTCTGAGGAGATGGTTGCCAGATTGGACCTCGTACATCAGGGCAAACTTTTCCTCCAACTGACAAGAAGGCGCTTGACTCTGTTATTGTTTATGAGGAGAAAGCTGGGGTCAAGTTCACGGGCTGGGAGAGAGACGGAGGGAGAGAGCGAGAGGGAGAAAGTCTGTTCCAGCTCCAGCCCCATGAGAGACAGCATAACTCAGCCGTGTTTGTGCTTCCCTAATTCCTTTTGATTTAGCAGAAAATTGTGAGCTAAGCTGCAGCGTACAAATATTCACCGGAGCTGTGCTTCTTTGCCTCACCTCGCGGCCTCTCACAAACCTGTAGTCTGCACGGTTGTGCATGTGTCGGTCTCTGAAAACGCTTTAAAGTGTGAGTCCCATTCTGACAGCGGCCTGCCTGCCGAGCTGTAAGCAGAAATACAAATGTCTCTGAAAGGAGCTTAGCTTTAACAGCAGCTTTGGCATAAACACTAGAGCTGTTTTTTCAAGCTTTCGATGAAACAGCAGTTTGCGACAGCTATAGCTAATTCTAATAGTTTCAATTCCGACAGGGATTTTCCTGATTTGTTTACTCGTTGGTTAGCATTACTGGGTCAGCTGAATCAACTGTGGTATTCTTAATCCAATATCACAAACCCCCTCGGAGAAGTTCAAGTCAACGCTGATAAGACCGGTGTGAACTGGTGTCTGTGAACAACTCAAGCTGCTGCCTTTGAGTTTGTGAACGATCTTCGGACACTTCAAAGTAGGTTTTAATCTGTCAGGAGTCATTCAAGGACAAAGAGATATATCAGATTTGATGATGAGTGACGGTGACAGGTCACTGCCAAGCCTGAGGACGACCTGAAGATGCGTACGCATGCATGGGGAAAAAGGTAAGGATGGTCGCTCTCCGGGGACAATGCACTGTGTGAATGTGTGTGTGAGTGCTTTATTCGAACGCTGTCTCAGCACTCTCTTTCTCTTACACATGTGGTTCATATTTAAGCCATAGTGCTGTTCCACTGGACGATTTGGCTCTGTTCTACCAGTCCCACATTCCCTTCCCATTCCTTTTTTCTCTGACATTCATTTCTGCTGTTCTTTAGGTGGTGCGCGGCTGCAGGCACAACAAACATTTAAATAAGTATTTATTAATAATAATAACTTAAACAATGTCACAGGTTTAAATCTTAATCAGGGATAACACTTATTACATGATATTAATATGATGTAAGTGTGCCAGATTTTGCCAGCAGCATTAAATCTGTGCTGTACAGTAATTATGTATTTGAGGAACAGTATGAGGAGAAGTACTATCATATACATATCCACTGAATATGATAGTGTTAATTCTAATTACAGACGTGCACTTGTGCAGCTGCTCCCGACTCTCTTTATCTGTATTTTTGTCTGCGTATTGAACGTCCTGTGTCTTTTGTATTATGTTCTTTGTTGGAATGCATCACTTGAGTGTCACAACTAATTTCGTTGTATTCCTGTGCAATGACAATAAAGGCTTTCTATTCTATTCTGTTCTATATAACTGACAATAACTATAGATGCTATAAAATTATATTTGTGTGAACTATTACCTACTATATCTGAGGCTGCAAATGCATTTCCAACATACTAGTTCATGCAGGGCATTTGCTCTCTGGTTGTATTTCTGCATCTGCATGATTGCATGTTGTGGCATTTTACATTAAGACTAAAAACTACTTTTAATTTGTCAGAAAATCCCTTTAAAATATGAAGAACCACATTTTTTTCCTGTGATTTAATTACCCAATTTTACAGGGTTGTAAAATGAAGGCGCCATCATCAATTATAACGATTTCTGTGTGTGGTTACAGATGAACTCCTCACATAGGACTGCAACAGCATCATCACCCCAACACACACACAAGCACAAACACACACACACACTGGAACAGAGGAACGCACCTCTCCTTTCTCCATCCATCCCTCTTTAATATCTCCTTCCTAGTCAAACTCTGTAACCCCTGCATCTGCCCAATGGGCGCGAGGAGCCGTCAGCAGCAAGCCCTCCCTCATCTCTTTCTCTCTCCCCCTGTCTCTCCCAGCTCTGCCTCTGTCCGCAGCGCACTGATAAAGGAGAGGTCCGGTGCGAGCATCCGACCCAGCGCAAACTCACACAGCCGACAGAAACTGCAGCGAGTGTCGCATCTGCAAACCTCCAGCTGTGAATCGGATCCTATTTCTGCCTCTGAACTAAAACCAAAACCAAGGATAAGAGTTTTGGAGAGGGAGCTGACTGGAGAGGTAAAGCACCCGACACTTGTTGCTCGTCTCGTCAGGTAAACCTCCTGTCTGCAGCCAGAAGTGCTCAGTGGAGAGTCTGGTGCGCACATGGCACCGAAAACGCGCTCCTCACACTCCTGACAGCCGCGCTATATTTAATATGGAGCCACACACTGGATAATGAGGCCTACCTACTGAATGGGTGCATTGCCTACTTCACATCTTGTCTGTTAAAGCCGGGATTTCCCTCCCTCTGAAATCAGATTTTTTTTGGGGGGGGGACTTTTTTTTGTGGTTAAAAAAAAGCGCAGAGCCATGCTGGGTTTGAACAGGATTCTGAGCCTGCGGGCTGCCCGGGTTGGGAGTTGTGGTTCACCGGGAGCCAAACCCTCACCCCGGTCTTCTTCGTGCCAAAACCCCGGTGCCAGCTCGAGGATTTACTGTGCGTGTGTGTTGCTGCTGCTGCTGGTGACGCCTCGGGTGGACTCCTCATGGTGGTGAGTACTGTGCGCACACATCACACCTACAGGCCTACCTGCCTGACGAGATTTATGGCGGCCGAATTTCTACTTTCTGGAAGACACAATTAAGTAAATTATCATTATTATTATTATTTACTAAATTAAATCAGCTGTCTAGCTGCAGAAGGGAGTTAAGGAAATGGCACACAATTTGAACATGAATCATTGATCTTAATCATTTGAAACGGCGCTGGGACTTCTGCCTAGCTTTGAGTCTTTCGTTAGAGACTTCAGGGATTCAATCTGCCAACGAATTTAACTTACGATGACTATTTTAATAACCCTCCTCCAAAATGCAAAAGCAAAACCCCGTTATAATTAATTCACAGCAGCGATTTTCCAGCAGCAGACAGACAAGGCCATTATGAGGGGTTGTTAATTTATTATCGCGGACTCTCTGTGCATAGTCGGTGCAACATTTTAAACTTTATTATTATTGTTTTTATTTGTGCATTTTGCTGCAAAAAATCTAAACGCATTAGGGTTTATATTTGTGCATTTACTTGTGATATCTATGAGGACATTAGTAAAGAGAAACAATAAATGTGTTAATTCACTTTATTTAATTCAAAAATGATTTGCTCCTGAAAAAAAAGAGCAAGGAGCACTGACGGTGAGAATAAACTAATTGATGAGCTTGTGAACTAGACTCGAGCTTCTTTAGGATTTTGTTTCTAAGATGCATTTGCTCTTCGTGTCAGTTTGTTGGCCTGCCACATTGAGCAATAATAACAGAGCGATAAATGTAATTTATGTTGGCGCTGTTGGCTGAGCGCGTGTTCAGCTCAGCTGGGGCCTGCATTCAACAAGGCAGAGCAGTCATTAATTCACCAGGTACCACACACACACACACACACACACACACACACACACACACAAATGACTTCACTAAAATACCCCAAAACCAGCCATCTAGAGCATAGGTGAGGGGTGAAAAAATATCTCATTGCCTGCGCAATAACATGCGTGAAAATGTCCATGTGTGTGAGTGTGTTTATAGGAGAAGTGTCTGTGTGTGGGCGGGTATGGGGGTGATGGAATGCCTAATAGTTTGTGTAGATTAAAAGCAGTTATGGGGAGTAGTGGGAAGAGACTGTGTGTGGAGGCTTTGGCTGGGCATTATTGGCTTTGAGGGGAATTTAGTGCAGGAGATACAGCATCTAACCGTTTATCACATTTCTGTGGGTGTGCAGGCAGTGATGATAGGGGCAGGTCTGGGGCTTTGGGTCACGAAAATGATTGTGGGATGTTCCAGCCATTTGAGAAAGGTGGAATAAAAGGCAATGTATAATGTGATGCAGGTATTATGTAAGCATGAAATTAGATTTGTTGTGACATATAAAGAGTAGCCACAGTTTCCAAGTGTTTGTCAAAGGTAATGGTCTGAGGAGAAACAATTAGTGTGTGTGTGTGTGTATGTGTGTGTGTGTGTGTGTGTGTGTGTGTGTGCGTGTGTGTGTGTGTGTGTGTGTGCCAGGCAGTTGCAAGTTTGACTAACTGACATAACAGAGAAGTGAAGTGACTTTGCTTAGTTGCTGCTTCTTAAGAACATTTAGCAAGAAATCCCAAGAAGGTAATAGATTTGTACTTGTAATACTGCAGAAAATGACGACAGACGATGAATATGACAGGGCACCAAATCTGCCCCCCCAAAAAACATTGACAAGTCATTCCTACTCAATTATATTACATATCATAAGCCAGTACAGCTAAAAGGTATACTATTAAAAATATGTAACACATGAAAGCTACTATACTGTCTAGATAAATTACATATGCAGCGCAACATAAATGACACTCAGACTTAATGTGGGCTATCTGACAAATATAATGTGATGACGACATTAAGGTTTGTTGAATACACCCTGACAAGCAAGTCTCCATTCTCTGCACTCAGGTCCAGAGTAAAGACTGACAAGTCCCAAGTGCTAAACGTTAAGTTTCGAGTGCGACATAAAAAAAAAAGTAATGCAAACAAAATAGTAAAATATTAAAATTTTAAAAAATCTTGAATGTTTTTCAAAATTTGAACTCATTTGTTACAAGTTTGTTGGAAGTAGTTGCATCTCCGTCTGTCATTTTTGACCTGTTTTTCTGTTAACCACTGCATATGTTCTGTGCAGGAACGAAATTATCTTTGGTATCATTTATTTTCAAAATTGGTGCTTGGTAACGCAATGTTAGTTCTTCATGGTTCTCTCCTGCAACTCGATTGGATACATCGGATTAGTTCAAACAAAGTGGATCTGAGGAATTAAGCGTTGACTTGCTGGGAACGAATAGCGTTTATCTTAGTTGATTCAAAAAATCGAGGGAAATTAATTGATTTGTAGGACACTTTTGAACCTTTTTGTTTGGGGGAAGGTATCAGGTATTTTCGAAAGTGAAAAGGCTCGAGTCATAGTTGCTGATGTCCAAGTCATGTTGCAAGTGCTTTTTGATTTTGTCAAGTCGAGTCTAAAGTAATTCAATTTGTGACTCAAGTCTGATTTGAGCCCAAGCCATGTAACTTGAATCCACCCTTCTGGGTATGGCAACACCAGTTGGACAAATGACAGGCAGAATTGCAGTACACCATAATAACAGAACTAGTATTAATGATAATGGCAATTTGTTAAGTTTATTTATGATTATGATTACATTTGGTAATGATTATTTAGGACTGCAGTGTGTGGTTGCTGGTTGTAGGATAGCATTTTTTAATTTATATTATCCATTTATTATTATTAGGGCAACAAGAGGTTGGTGTAATATCAGCTGCGTCATCAGAAGTCAAAAGAACCCTTCCTTATTTGTGTGTGACTTGTCTTTCTTCTCTGATTCACAGTAGAGTCGCAGCCCTTTACAGCATGTTGTTTTAGACCTGTGGATAATGATTTACTATTCTATAAAATCCACAGGTCCTCCTGACTCTCATGGAGAACGGGAAAATTAAGTGTGAATTGCTGCTCTGGCTCTTTCCTTTGATGAGCACTCTGTTCTTATTCCTCCTCTCTAATCTCACTCTGGGGAGCAGAGAGCCTTCAGTCTCCATCCTCTCGCCCGGCCTCGTAAAAACACGACCACACAGCTACACGCTCCCTGACCTCCCCTCGCTGACCCACCAAAGCCCCGCTGCAGCCACCGGGCTGCAAGAGGTCTCATGCACACACACGATTAGGTTCAGAGTTTATTTTGTGTGAGCTCACCGCCGCATTTATCTTGACGGGATACTGCAGAAGTCTGTTTTATTAGGGCAGGGAGAGAGATTGGAAGAGGCATGCAGGAGGACTGTGAGTAAGACGAGCATGAGAGCGAGCGGGCAGAAGACAGAGAGGAGTAAATGGGGTATTAGTGTGACAGGGTTATTGGAGGCCCCGGACTTTGTGCTCTGATTTGTGACGACATGATTTTGACTAGCCCATTGGGAAACATTTAAACACACATACACACGCAGGTCTTGTGGGGAGAGGTTAAGTGCTTATTTATTTGGAGAGCGGAGTAAATGGTTTCCACTCCCCTCCTGCTCGCAAACCTTAAACCGTTAACTGTAGTGAACTCTGACTCACAGAGGACTGTTGCTGCGGCTCTCCTTCACGCCACTCACCACCTTCGAGTGTGTGTGTAGCCACGTGTGTATACATCTACCATATGAGGGCACCTATGTGTACCAATTAAATGTAATATCCCATCAGTCACTGCTGTTCTACATATTCCACATATTCCACATAGGAATTCTTCTCGATAAACCTAGTGTGGAGAAAAGTGCCTAGAAGTTTGTGTTTTTTCCATCTTCAGGTACATTGGTGCACTGGGGGCTCGTGTGATCTGCGACAACATCCCCGGCTTGGTGAACAAGCAGCGGCAACTCTGCCAGCGTCACCCGGACATCATGCAGGCCATCGGCGAGGGCACCAAAGAGTGGATCAGAGAGTGCCAGCACCAGTTCAGACACCACCGCTGGAACTGCAGCACACTGGACCGTGACCACACCGTGTTTGGACGCGTCTTGCTACGGAGTAAGTCACATTTGTGTGTCCACATGTCTGCCTGTCTGATCACTGACTGTGTGGCCAGAGAGTATGGATACTGAACCTGAGTCTGCTACTATCTCACTCCTCCTCCCTCTTCCTCACTTTTACCGCCCTTATCTCTTCCTTCTCCTCTCCGTCCTGCTGCCCTTGCTCTGTTCTTTCTCCGATCTCTCCGTCTCATACTCACGTATGCTGGTGCTCCGTGTTTATAGTCGCTAATGGACTGTTGTAATGCCTTACGCCTCGTCAATAAACACACGGGCCTCGAGACGCGGGCTTGTCGTCATTTTGTTTTTCCACTCCTGCCAGACCTCTCTGCTTTGTAACAGATTCATGCCTATACACATATGCACACAGGCGCATGTTACAACATCTACCCTTGTAGCTGGTCCATGGGACTCTTAAGTAAGACGACCTAGTAGCCATGGTGTCTTCAGTCAGCTGGTTATTTTGCATGAAAGATTAAATGAGGACTGTTCTAAAAATTGTCCATTGCATTATTTTGCAAAAGATCATGATACAGAACACTGACAGTGATAGAGCTGTCACTGTTGCATGTCGTGCAACCAGTAAAAGGGTTGACGGATTAAGCTTTCTCTTTATTTTGTTGCTTTGGAGCAAGGCATGATGGTAAACAGTTCATTTACAGCAGCTCATTGACGTAAAGTTGGATTCAGGTTGCACAAAAGAAGGTGCTTGTCTTCACAGACTCCATCTGACATGTTATTGTCCTTCTTCCAGCCATCCTAAGCATGTGTGGGGGGCGACGATGCATGAAAAAAAAAAGCAGATATGGAGATACGGGCTCTGTGTGTGTGTGTGGTGGACAGGAATAAACAGTAATGTAGATGTAAATATTTAGAGAGATATTCTCACTGTCAGACAAACAGCGCAGGTTTGAATGATGACCAACAATGCCCTCCTCCATCCTCCCCCATATACACCCCCTGAACAGCGCCCACTGCCCCTTCTCCTCACCCCAGAGACGGAACGGGACATTCCATTGAATACAGAGAACGCAGGTTGGATCACACAACTGCCCCTGCCCAGGCTGGTTCAGATAGGTGTTTTTAGATAGCAAAGTGCCCCGCCCTTAGTCATTTATAATCAGTTATACATCAGTTTTATGATGTTAATTTGCACTCGTGTATTCACGTGTCACTTTGCAGGACAGTGTTGTATATTCAAAACCAAATTCATCAATGTAATGAAATGTTATTTATCCTCTCCTGCAGATTATGGAATAGTTTACTACAGCATTTAAAAAGTTCTTCCAACTTGTGCTTGTGATCAATCTAAAACAATTACGTGTGTGAACTGTGAGACGGTTCAACAGACCACAGACACAAATGTACTCTGCAGCTTTTGTTAATACGCACCTGTGAGCCAGCCTGATATAAAACAAGATTAAAAATCTAACATCCTGTTTACACAGGCTGCGTGGTGACAGCAGCACGGCCTCCGTCAGTGTCTACGGCCGACTTAAGCTCCGCAGGATGGGTTATGTCACAGTGCTGCTCTGAGGTCACCCATATTTTGGTAGTCCTCAGAGGCCAATACATAGATGCTTCACATCATAGTTATGTGTGTGACGCACAAGTGAAACACAAGCTGTTATCGCCCATCAATCCAAGAACTAGTGGCGACAAAAGCCCACTGCTGTGTCGCTTCATATCAAAGGATGGGAAATGATAACGGTGCTATTATCAGTCCAATTTTCTGTCTGGAAAAAAAGAGTAGGACTACACAGGTTTTCAGCATCAATGTAAATGTTTCATTATGTCTGAGTCAGAATACAGTGTAGCTGCATGGCACTTATATTATTATAACATATTTACCTTCTGTAACGAACGTGCTGCTGGGCTGAGAAACAGTGGTGTGCGTAGAATGTCAAACACACTCTACACACGAATTCAGACAACAGACAGACAACCCATGTTGCGAAGAAAAATCTGTCAGCATATTGCTCGTGTGCCCACCCTGAGTTGTTATGATCATTTTACAAACATTACAAGCAGCAGAGTTGTCATCTGTCTGCCTGAAATGAAGCCGTTGGACTTAGTGTCTTGCACTATGCCATGACTCCATTTTGTAGCATGCTTTAAGCAGCACAGATGCAATACAGTTACCTTCTATGCTTATGAAACATTAACACAGGAAACAATATGGCAGCAGGCTGGTGACAAATGTTTGAATTATAGTAAAAGCTAAAATGTGTTTCTGAAAACATCTGCAGGCAACACAGTAACAGAATCTCACAGTTTGATTGGAGTCTGGTCTGAGTTTGAGAGAGACCGATGGGTCTATTTCTTGATCTGCTTCCATACTCGTTTTGTCCGTGGTGGTAGGCAGGAAATGCAGAAGTACTATCTGCACTATCAGCGGACAAAAATCCAATTTGAGCTGAGAGATGAGCAGGGAGATCTGGGCACTGTTACGATGGAGGGAAGTTTACAATAGTTCATCTACACATTCTACCCACATTGTTAGGACACAAAGCTGGTTGAAAATTGGCAGATTATTCCTTTAATATCTTAATAATTAGCTTTACAATACAATAGATACTTTGCGCCCCATCACACAGAGATTAGCTAATGTTAGTGGAGTGATACGCTCAACAAACAAGACCAGCTGACCAACTCGCACTGCGGCACTTTACAAAACTCTCAGCCAACTCTGGTCGGGTGAAGAAAATAACACAATCCACAGCCCGCTTCATTTCAAAAGACCTGCGGCTGTGCATTGTTTTGGATAACAATGGCTTTGCTCTGTACTCACGCTGCAGCACAGAGGCTATTCTCCACTGCCGCAGATATAACATTAACAACAACACAGTGCAGCTCTCTGCTTCCTGTAGGATTCCCAAAGATTCCCACCACTACTGGACATGCATTTACTAACTGGGGACGTTAGAACCTCATTCCAGGTGCATCATTTTCTTCTATTTGAAACAGCATTCGTGTTGTTTCGACTTTGAGTGCAGAGGCACCAAGTGAAATCCACATGTCTGTTAGGCTGAGACTAAAGATGGACAAGTTCTTCCCCCTCTGGCTGTTGTCTTTTAAAGCATTCACTCCCACGGGCGCTGCAAAAAGCAACTGTGACTAAACACTATATCTAATTCTCTATGTGTCTTTGGCCACACAATAGATGAGTCATATTCTAAGGAACTAAAGAGACCAGAAAAGCACAGCAATGGTAGAAAATGCTGTCATGACATCACCCTGGCGCTGATTAATGGGGTATCACTGTGTCTGTATTTAAACAATTTATGTGAGCAGAGGAGAGCCCCGCAGCTGGGATTATTTCCATGATAATATTTAAACAGAGCTGTCCTATACTCCACATCAGGCCTGATATGCCCCCGTCAGCTGCACCTTCATGTCCTGATGGCTCATGCCCAGGCCTGGTCATGGCATTATGCGTATCTGTGCATGTCAATATGAGCGCTGCACAGTTTTAAGTCTTTAGGTCGTAGATAATCTTTTGTGTTGCATGATATGTGTAACTACAATAATAGATTGTGTTATTCTAACCTCTATCTAAGTCTAAACTCTTGTTTCTCTTTTGCTTTTGTGCTTTCCCTCTCTGTCTCTCTTTCTCAGGCAGTCGTGAAGCTGCATTTGTCTACGCCATCTCCTCAGCAGGAGTGGTGTATGCGCTCACTCGCGCCTGCAGCCAGGGGGAGTTGAAGACGTGCAACTGCGACCCGCACAAGCGTGGACGAGCTAGCGATGACAGAGGAGAGTTTGACTGGGGTGGTTGTAGTGATAATATCAACTATGGGATAAAGTTTGCCAAAGCCTTCATAGACGCCAAAGAGAGGACTGTCCGAGATGCACGGGCGCTCATGAACCTTCACAACAACCGCTGTGGCAGAACAGTAAGTGTCAATTTATCCAAAAACAAATCATTATTCTCACTTGTACATCTAGTGGTATATCTAGCTATGCAGATTTTTGTTTTATTTGACCAATAAATGTGCATCTTGGACTCCATTTACACTCTGTTATTAACATGCAATCTGTGTCTGGCAAAGTTATGTGGGTAATGATACTGTAACAGGCCTTTGTATTTATTTATTTATTTTTTTTTTTACAGATTATTTTTTTGGGCTTTTCCGCCTTTAATGGACAGGACAGAGTTAAGAGTGTGAGGTGGGGAGAGAGAGAGTGGGGGGACGACATGCAGCAAGGGGTTGCAAGCCGGAGTTGAATTTGCAACCGCTGCAGCGAGGCATCACCTCTATACATGGGGCACTGGCACTATCCACTAAGCGACACCCCAGGCCTTTGCATTTATACCTGGTATTAATAACTGTTCTCGATATCAAGGTTCCATCTGCATTGGAATCACATCTCTATGTGCAAATCACAAAGGAGGAGCAGATGAACTAGTGGATGCAGAGTAACGCTTTGATTCTCTGCCTGAGCCGATTTAGTCCAACCTAACCCGCTGGGTCCAGACCGAGCTGGGCTGTAATTTCTCAATATTCCTGGGCTTGGGTTGGGTCTGATTCTCGCCAATTTTGTTTTTAAAAGGAAATTGGCAGTCCTTGTGCGTAAATGGGGCAGGAGTTGCACTGGACAACAAAGTGGAGAACCAGAGGAGAGAGACAAAGCACATGTGAGTGAGGGACCAAAGAGAAAGAGAGAGCTAGAGGGGCTGCAAGGCGACTTGGCTTGGAGTGTTTGCTTCTGCCTCTCCAGCAGTGGGAGAGATGTGCATAACATGCAGTGGAGAGCAGTTATCATTATTTGTGCGCCACATTGCCATGGACCGCTGTGCGCACTTGAAAATGGAGATGCACCGAGGGGCGCAGTCTATTCTGCTGAACCTGTTGTGTGAATGACACAGAACTGATGACAGACTATTAAAATAAGGAAGAGAAGAAGGAGAAGTGATGCAAGGAAAATCATCAATGCTTAGCTTGTAATAAGTGTTTTAATATTAAAATATATGTATATAATTATTACAATAGTTTTTCAATCAGGCTCTGGCCTAAAACTGATGCTGTGGTCCAGGCCTAGGTCAGGGTTTGACAGAAACTGCATGGGTTGGGCTGATTTTATGGACCTGACTAAAGCTCTGACGCGTTAGGTGTCCTATCATCATCACTTGTTGGAGGCATTTTTTCTTATCAAGGCTGTACAATCCGCACTTACATTTGCTGGGATTCAAGCTCACTGCAATGCATTCAAAGTGCATTTTAGGGCTGTCACTTTTTAGAATTCAAACTGCTGTGCAAATGTGGAAAAAGATTTAATATTTGATCTGTAATATCCTCTTCAGTTTCAAAATTGTCAGAGTATATGTGGCCACAGGCCGTGTCCTGTGCTTCTGCAAGGGAGGGCTCCTACAATGCACTGTTAGGAGCTAGGATAAGATGGGTGGGTTGCATTCAACTTTGATTGAACTTGACTTTTGTAAAAGTGACAGCCCTTACGTGCATTACAAAATATTTTTTCTTATACAGACACAATTTTAAGACACAGATCACAAGTATAAATGGGGGCTGAGATTTATGTTGCTACCCCAATGTAGGTGAAAGGAACTTTGGTTTGTGATGCTCGCAGAGTTGAAAAACACTCGATTGCTCGATTTAAAATTATTGCTCGGATCCCCCTTTTTCTGTTTCTTTGTTTGGCTGTTGACATTATTTTTTAAGTGTGGTCAGTATCAGATTCCAGTGTGGACTGGTCCTGAACTAACCCACACACGCAAAAGAACAATGACAAAAACATCACTCGCAGCATGCATATTTTTTGTGGAAAAATGGCTGCTACAGTACTTCTGTACAGAGATGTGTGTGGAGGTGGAGTTGGAGCCAGGAGCAGTGGGATTGTGACAAGAATGGCTTTACTGGATTTACCAGTTTGCGACAAACAGCTTCTTTCCTGTTAACGGTGAGCTGTACATTGTCGTGGATACATTGTAGACAAACCAAGGCGGGGGTAGAGATGCATGCCCCAAATATAACATACTATATATGAACAGATTTTTGGATATGCGCACATATCACAACGCTGACCTTTTCAAAAAGGTGGTTGAAGGAATGAAAGAGGGAGGCTGTGTTTGCATGGTTGAAAAAGTCTGCTACCAGTAGACAACTTACTACCTATTTAAAACATATTCTGATGTGATAAACAACAGGTTAGGGCACATTATTCAGAGTGTGCATGGCTGCATTTAAATGGGAATATTTACTCTAATTTGCCATGTGAACAGCTTGGTAGGCATATAGTGAGTGAGTCGAAAAAATATGAATGGGACACTTCTGCCTCCAGTCTAAATGTAGCCTTGGAGAATTCAACAACAACAAAGTGTCCCCATATCTCTGGGAAATCCAGAGACTTCACTGTCAGCAGTTTTTTGTAGGGATGATAAATAGCTCAGACTCAAACTATTTGCAGAGATTTGGGGATTATCCAGAAATAATTTTTAATTTTCTAATACTTTGAGCACCTCAAACAAAAATCCTCTCAGCTCCATTGTACTGGAGTGGAGACAGAAATCTCAGAAGCGGATATCCATCGCAAAACCTTGGCAGATGAAACCAAGATCTATGAGACTAAATACCACTAGTGGTATAGTAAGTGAGAAATGTGTTTTTATGAAATTAGGTTACACCCACCCTTTAAGAAACACTTCTGCCTTTAGCTCTGCATTTTAAGAACATTTAAAACTATATTTCAAGATGGCTACAATAAAATGAACACTACTCTCCATGTTTTTAGGCAGTGAAGCGGTTCATGAAGTTGGAGTGTAAATGCCACGGTGTGAGCGGCTCTTGCACGCTGCGGACGTGCTGGATGGCCATGTCAGACTTCAGAAAGACCGGCGACTACCTGAGGAGGAAATACAACGGGGCCATCGAGGTGACGATGAATCAGGATGGCACAGGCTTCGCCGTGGCTAACAAAGCCTTCAGGAAGGCCACCAAGAATGACCTGGTCTACTTTGAGAACTCTCCGGATTACTGCTTGCAAGACAAAACAGCAGGTAAGACGGCAGAAGCAGAGAAAAAGAAGAAGAAGAGGAAGGTAGACTGGACTGAAAGACGCAGAGAGGCAGTTTCTCATGGGTGTTGATGGATTGCCCCGACTGTGTTATGTTTTAGTGGTGTTATGTGTATGTTGTGTGTGTATGTTCATGCATGACTAGTGTGTGTGTGTGTGTGTGTGTGTGTGTGTTCAATGGTAGTCGGATAACACAGCAGGCCTCCCGTGTCGGTGGAAGCTAATATCCTTGTACCCTGAGGACATGGTCGTTCTGTGACCACCTGACCTCTATCAGTCTCTGTCAACACACACACACACACACACACACACACACACAAATTTAGACACGCCCCCGTGGTCAGAGGATTTCTTGATCAAACTTTACATAATGCACCTCATTAGTTATGCCCGTTTCCGATTGGCCAGTTGATGGATGAAACAGTCGGACAAACTTTTCCGATATCTGACATCAACAGCTCCATCACCAAGAAGCTCTGTCCAGTTCTTCCTCCCATCCTTACTCCCTTTGTCTGCCTCTCTCTTCATCCCTTCGTCCATCCTCCCCCTCTTTCTCACCTTCCCAGTGGAATCCACAGCCTAGGGACACAAGCAGCTAATTTAAAAAAAAAAAAAAACAACACTTCTTTCTGTCTGTCACAGTCTCTCCCTCTCTGTCTGTCTGAACTAAGCGTAGCTGGAGGGCAGAGTGGGCCTCAGAGTGTGAGAGCCTGTCTGTCTGTCACGCTCCACTGTCCATTTAACCCTCACACACACACACACACACACACACACACACACATGCACGCACACACACACACACATGCACGCACACACACACACGTAGAGTGGCTTCAAAGGGAGCAGTGGCTTGGGAAAGGCAGTGTAACTATAGGCCACTCTACCAACACTGCATAGTTGTGTGTGTGGGTCTGTTGTTCTTCGGGCAGCTTGTTGTGATAGGTAGCAGTTCAAACAGGGAGCTTCTCACACGAAACACCAAAACTAATCTCTGTGGGGATGACATTCACATAAGACACAGACAATATGCTACTGCGTTAGGTAATAACGCGACATAGATGCACTCAACAACTATGACTCTGCTATTGCACTTCAAACATTGAACCAAACAGGGAGTTAAAGTAACACTAAAACTGTGACATCTGTAATAATGCAAGCTACTAAAATATACAGCCCCGGAACATAAACTCATTTACAGTATATCTTGAAGTTAACTCCATTTGGTCTAGACAGATCGTGATGTAATGATCAGAGTGATGAGAATGCAACTCAAAATAAAAATGCTAAGACATGGGATCTATATTTATAGACCGAATTGCGCTAACAATGTCAATGAATTCCAGGTATACAACTGGCAATTTATTTAAATTGCAGAGAAATATGAATTCGGCAAACGTAATTGTAACTTTTGAAGATCTATAGTTACACAATACAATACACAATACTCAAATCTATCTGATGTTTCTGTCATCGTTGTTTAAATTTTATGTAGGCTACACAATGCTGGGATTTTCTACCCAGCAGTAATGGTAAACAAACACTGTGATTCGCTCTATATGTTGTTCAATTTAGCATTTATGTGTTGGCTGGTTTTAATGAACACCATTTTATAAAAGGGTAAGGCTGTCATTGGTCTATGCCGTCACATCATATCTTTAAATGTGGTATTGGAGCTGGCCGTGTGTGCATGTGAGTGCATGTATATGTATCCCAATGGCTGGCTAAGTGCCGCTGCTCTGCACTGCGCTCATATGGCGGTTTTCGCTGATAACTCCTTCCTGACAAACGTAGGCGGAATGGTGTCGTCACAGAAGCGTAACACCTACCCTCTGATTACCCCCCCGTACACACTGTTAGCTCTGTCGGCAGTGTTGCCATTGTTAGCACTGTTAATGCGGCTGCCACTGCTAATTATCTTAATTTAAGCTCAGCAATCAACTCTGAATGGCTTATATATCGCCTTTAATGAAGTTCTTCAAGTATGTTACACAGCAGCAGTGGCGGATTTAAGCTAATGAAATAACGGGTGGAATTCTTACATTCTGCCAACACTGTGAATGCAGCATGAATGTCACTGTTTCTTTGTAATGCTGACAAATTGTTGTTCAAATTAAAATTTAATCAAATTTGAACTGCAAGTGCTATAAAACAGTAATTCCCAACTGGTGGGTCACGGTCCAAAAGTGTAAAATACAAACCTTATTTTAGAGTACAGTGATTTCCAGGTCAGAGCTTTTATTCTGAAGTGCTGTTTGCGGCTGTAGAGTGAATGACTACCGGACAGCTACTTGACAGAGACAATAAACTGGCTCAACGACATGGCCAAAAGCAACTATGATGCTGAATATTAAACTGTATGGACCTTGAATTAATGACTATGGAGAAATCTGGTTCCCATGGCTGGACCAGTTGGTCAGGATCACACTTTAAAAAAAAAACTTTTCAGTAAAAACAATAATATTAACCCTCGATTAGAGGTTGCACTAAGTCACAGAGACTTGTGGAAGAGCAGCTAGCTCGATGCGATGTTCAGACTAGGGCTACAACTAAGGATTTTTGAAGGAATACTTCATTCACAAAACGATAACATGATATCAGTTATTCACCCCATGTTATGTTGAATTTATGAATTTTTCTTGCATGCCTCCACAGTGAAGCAAGAATCCAAAAATAAAGAGAAAATTCTGGATAAATTGGAATAAAAAGAGAATTGCATTTAACAGCAGAAAAACTATATCAAAACATTCATTTACAACCTCTCAGTAACTCAAGTCTTATTCAGTCTTGTCATATCCATCCAAATGCTCAGTACTTCCCAAACACACACATTTAGGCATTAACAGTAATATTTAAAAACACTTCTGCATACAGGTAGTGTGCCTGAGCAAGCACCTGTTTGAACTCTGCTTGTGCGTTTCACTGAGCAGAGTTCAAATGCACATGTGTGAGACTGTTTATGCAGAAGTGTTTCAAATATTAAGGTTTTAGGGAAAATGCATGTGTTTGGTGAGTGCTGAACATACAGCTAGGTAAATGAGACTTGGATTCTACTGCACACATTGTGTGAGAGTTTGTAAAGAGATGTTTTGATATTATTTTGCTGTTGTTAAACATGGCTCCCTATACTTCTCTGTTTTTGGATTATTCGTTCACCGTGGAGACATGAAAATAAGTTTTCTTCATGAATTCAACATTACACAGGGTGAGAAAATGATCATTTTGTAGGTGAAATATTCCTTTAACCTGACAATTATTTTCTGGATTAATAAATTGTTTCATCTATATAATCTCAAAAATGGTGAAATGTGTCAATCACAATTTCCTAAAGTCAAACTTCTTGTTGTGTCCAGCCAATAGTCCAAAACCAAAGACTTTCTTAGCAACTCTCCATGACTGAGAAGTTAAAACTAGGAAATATCGCTTTTTTGCTTTTTCAATTACCAGGTGCTGATTAATGTTCATTTGATTAACTAATTGATTAATCAAGTTTAGAATTCAGTTCTGGTAAGGATTTTGGCTCTCTATCAAAACTACCCAAAAGTCATTGTTGTCAGCAGAAAAATTGGAAGTGAAACATATAGCACAAGAAACTCACTAAAGTAAGCTCTAGCTTTTATTAAAGGTATACTATGCAGGAACTGTCAGCTACTGTTTGAAAACAGTATCACCAGCAAAAGTGAAAGCCATCCTCAGCCCTTTCCTTTGGCCTCTAGCCTTGCTGTATTTGTATTTTTTTCAGCGCTGTGTCCACAGCTTTAGTAGCTTCCTCTTGGATGCACGCTGCTTATAGCCCGGCACCTTGTAGCTACCTTTTAATATAGTCCCAACCTCACCTGAGTGCTGTGACAAGGAACATCCCAAAAATAACAAAATAACAAGGAAATTTTAAAAAACACAAGCAAAGAAAAGGGTGTCTGCACATAAATACACCGCCACCCACCTGTAGCGGGTCATGAGTGATGACGGAGAGGGATTGTTTTTGTATGACCACATAGATTGTATTGTATATCTCTAACCAACTCTTTTGTGCTCTCTGCAGGCTCCTTAGGCACAGCTGGGCGAGTCTGCAATAAGACATCACGCGGCACAGACGGCTGTGAGGTCATGTGCTGCGGGCGGGGCTACGACACCACGAGAGTCAAGCAAATCACCAAGTGTGAGTGCAAGTTCAAATGGTGCTGCGCCGTGGAGTGTAAGGACTGCGAGGAAGCTGTGGACATACACACGTGCAAAGCGCCCAAACGAGCCGAATGGTTGGACCAGACCTGAGGACACGCCCCCCTCCGCCCCCTGTAATGCGACCCCACCCCTCTCCCCTTTAAACAGGACATCCTGTGGAACATGGCATTCTGGGAAAGTTTGTCTGAAAGTGCTCTGCGTCTCCGCCCTCCCCTGCCCCCACCTCGGTTCATCATTGCATGGCTTTTCTACCTGTCTCTGTGAAAGCACTAGAATTCAGTACCCATCAATATGAATTAACACCCATTAGCCCCTGTTTGTGAATGGCCCTGTGACTGAACCGCTGGGATCAGATGATGAACACTTTGGGATTCGGGTGGATTGGGCTTTTGTCGAAGATTCGGTCCAGACGGCCTTTTCTCTAGCGTGTGGTTCTGGGTTAAAAATGGTTTGCTGCTTTCATGATGCTTTAAAGACACATTTTTACATTAACTGAGCCTTCAAACGTATCCAGTATTATTACAAAAAAAAACATCATATACTCACATAATTTTCTTTTATCTACCAAATACAAATACTTGGTTGGACTTTGGGAAGTAGCTTGATAAGTGCACTTTGAGAAGTGGACATCTAAGCATAAGTTTGGCTCTGTGTGGCCAAACAGAAGTCCAGGCAGAGGACTACCAGACGACAGGGAGATGGACACTAGATGAATAAATGGACGGAAGCGTCATTGGGACTTTGAATGCAACTGTAAAAAAAAAAACACGAACAAAAAAGGAAAAAAAAAGCTGTTTAAAGTTGATTTATTTAAATTGTAAAGTGTTTCATTTCTCATCTGCGGATGAGACTGCACTACATTGGCTGACACGAGGAGAGAGAAGAGCACTCCCATTATTATGACTATACAGTGCACTCTAGTTTTCAGCGTGCGAGACAACAAACTGCCGCTGAGAAAAAGAAGACGAGGGAAAAAGGCCTGGATGGTCATTCAGTCACACATAACCACAACATCAGACAGATTTCACTTCTCTGCTCTCCAGCTTGCTTGTATAACGTTGTGTATATTGCCTTATCTAAACAGATGTTCATATGAAATATATGGTGCATTAGTATGACACTGGAATCTTTGTTTTTTGTTCAGACGGACAAACACAGAGGTTGATGGCAAAAAAAAAGGCTAGACAGTGCAGACAGAGCAGAACTAATCAGTGTGACTGAGCAGGATAGTGAGTAAGTTCCCGTTGTACTGCTGTCATAACCTGCCGTGTTATTCCCATCACACACACATACACACACACACTCTCTCTGCTCCTCACCAGCATGAGCTGAGAGACACTGGGGCAGTAATAATACAATCTATGTCGGCAACAAAGGCTGATTCTGTGTGAGTTGGGATGGGGTGTGTTATATCAGTCAAGGGGAGGGAAGTGTTTGATTAAAGGCCCAACCTAAACCCCAACCCCTGCTGGCCTCATCCCACCCCTCGCTATGTGGAATTCCAGGTGGGTCCCAGGCTAATGACTAGATGGCTGTAATTACCCGGGGCTGTTGATAGCTGGTGATTGGACATGGTCGTGCCACAGAGGACCTAGTGTGGGCTCCTGCTGGGACCACATTTAATCAAAGGCTTCTTGGCCGGCTTATCAAAGGGAATACTTTCCAGCAATCTTCTCTGCCTCAGCCCCCTCCGCTCCCCAGACTCTCAGTCCCGTTCAGTCTCTGTTACACTGGAGCCCAGACGCTCCTGATAACGTGAAGTCAAAGGGATATTGCACACAAGCACAAACTTAAGACGAAAGTAGCGTGTATGCACAAATGATACAGCATTAAAGGGACCCCCCCCCGGGCCGCCCCCGACTAAGAATCTTCCTAGTCAACCAATAGTCATCATTTATGGCCATTAGTCGACTAGTCGCCCACATGTTTACTACTATATTAATTTAATTATTAAATTATATATTGGCGGGGCAACGCAATGGTTTGGGCTGAAGGTGTGAGAGAGAATAGTATCAGTAACATTGTTAACACTGTGCTACATTACAGAGAAATACAAAACCGTACTAATGAACCTTCATCAATATAGGCCTATATTTTATCTACAAGTGCACGTCACACACTGAGCGAGCCGCCTGTTAATGACGCTGTGGGCAAAGCAGTAATGATTGTGCTAAGTGGCTAATGGGCATGTAGCTACTGACATGTTTCAGATGATACGTCATGTATGTAGTCGACCAATGAAGATGAGTTTACATATCACCTTGGGTTCGTCCTTCACCTTCTCAAAATGATCCCACACTTTGGATTTCCTGCCCGACATATTATTAACTAGCCTGTGGAATAACTGCAGGTACCAGTCCTGGAAATTAACCTGACTCCTGTCTGACTGCTGAGCTTGGCCACTTCCTGTGTCTGTCCTTTCAAATTAAATTCCAACATGGTCCATTCACATAGGTTTTAATTCATTTTGACATGGTGCAGCTCCTGATAGAGTTTTACGTTTGTTTTGCTATTAGGTGACCAATGAAATTTTGCCAACTAATGACCTTCGACTATTAGAGGGCAGTCCTAGAAAACTAAAAAGCAAAGTCTCTTTTCAGAAATCTTGACCCAGTTACGCAGAAGTAATCCACAGACCTTGTTGTGAGCAGCTTCATGTAGAAACTATTTTCTTTCTACCGGACGATAGCTGCCAATTGTATCAGTACACAGAAGGAAGCGAGCATCTACTGCTAGCTCACCTAGCACCACTAAGCTAGCTAACATTACAGCTCAGCTAAGGGAGCGATTTATGTTACCATCTTGTACTATCACAAGCAGAGGTTGCGTTAAACTTTCTCATTGTCCCTTATTTAACAGACAGGGTCGTAAAAACACCATCATAACTTATTATTACCTGTCAATTTAATTTGGATTTTTTTAATGATAATTTACTTATTAAAATCATTTAATTGTCATTGTTTAGTAATACAGAATAACCTTTTATATCATCTATTATAAGAAGGGGTGTGCTATTTGTTAGTACCACAGTGCACTTATGATGCACATACATGCATGCAGTTAAGTTGTGGCTCGTTTCGAAGGTTACGTAACTACTGTTGCTACAGTGGTAAGACTACATACATTGGCCAATGTACTTTTATTGAAAGGATGTTTTGCTTCCTTTTCATCTTTACTATTTAACAGATATTTTAACTCTGTGCCACTCAAAGGTTATTGGCAGCTACAAGCGATTTTTAAGTTGTAATATCTTCTTGTGTGCTACCCAATGCACAAGTTGGCACTGCGAATCAGTCAACACACCTTAAATGTCAATTTGACAACTTTCACTGTTACATCTGTTTTCACTGTCTCTCTTGCAAGATATATTCTTTAGTGATGACCATCAAGAGCTTAAAAATGTATATCAATTTAATATTCTGTTTCCTCACTTGGGGAAAAAAGTGGTGGAGCATCGTTCCAGTATGCTCTGCAGAACTACACTCCTGTTTATAAGGGCATGGAGGAAAAAGATGAACAGAGACACTGACTGTGCAAAGAAACTTTAAACACTTAGCTGCCATGACATTTTTCAATGGTATGTAGCAGTATAGCATACTAATGCAATGGCTAAAGCCAACTAGACAATGACGCATACATATGAGTTTAACGACAAGACGAGACAATAGCTAATCAATATGCCATGCTAACTACTGAACAGAGGTGTCAATTACTCAAAGTTATGGTAATCCTAATCGCCCTCAGAGTTCTAATCTGTCATAATGACTGAATTTAGTTATGCAACTTCTGGTCACAAGCATGCGCCTCTAGTCCATGAGTAGATGCACACTTCCTTCTGTGCAGTAATACAGTTGGTGGGAGTAGTTTGGTAGAAAGAAAATAGTCCCTACAAGAAACTGCTCACAACAAGGTTGTGGATTATTTTGAGTAACCAGGTCACGACTTCTGGAAAGAGACACTGCTGTTGAGTTTTTCAAAACTATTTTTTGAGGCTATGAGCATCACAAGCCGAGTACTATCTTCTTCCATTATATTCAAGAGAAGGCAGACATCTCTACAGCCAATAACTCCAACCTTCCACACTAAAACACTCTAGATTGATAAAAGCACTACAGGTAAGAGTAAAACGTGTATTTTTGATTTTCGGGTGAACTGTCCATTTATTTCAATATGTTTTTAGTCAACAATCCATTCTTTTTCTCTGTAGGGCTCTAATCCCTGAGTGTCTGACTGATAAAACCACCTCTCCTTGCCCTGGCTTGGAACAGGATGCAGCCATGTTCAGGCCTGATAGGACACGACGATGCCATGACATAGGAAATGCAAGGCATGTGTCCTGGAGATACCTTGATGCAGGAAGCAGACACAAACTCAGATACAGCAGCTGAGATAAAGACACAAAATTGCTCTCCATAGTCACCTTAATCACTATAATCTCTTTTATGTGCTTTATAATCAAGGTTTTAATGGACTAATATCATGATTCACCTTCCTGTCTACCAACTGCCCCAAAAAAAGCCCTCAACATCCTAGAAGAGGTCTTTTAATAGCCAGAGGAGGCCCATATTGTTAGATAAGATAAGCTTTATCGTCCCTCAGGGTAATATTATCAAACAATTCCAGTCATCAAGACTATTCTAGTGCCAGCTTCCTGTGGCGGAGTCTATCTGTGTCCTGGATGCCAGGCTGAGAGCATTCCTGTTGCAGAGTTTAACAGGCAAACTATTAGTCTTCACAGCTGGCAGGCAGCGCTGTGGGCGAGGGAGATTGGTCATCTAGCCACACAGGAGGTTTAAAGGATCATTACAGTTTATCACAATTGCTCTGATGCTCTTTTTGTAGGTCTGGTTATAAGCTCTTTTGGCCATGATAACATTGTATTCACCAAATTAACTACTGAGATCTTGCGATAGGAGAGCCGTTTGGAGGAGAAAATATAGGGGAACAGTAAAATTAGCACCCAGCTTTTTTACACATCCATCGCAGATTACAGACTGACTTTGGGGTTTAACTTTGGCCTGCTGCACTTGTAGCAGTTGTACGAGTACACGCTTTGCCTTTATAATGGGGGATTATTCTGGACGTTATGGGTGCACTTATTTTTGGTTTTACCTCAAAGTGGTTTAGATAATCAGTCGGTTAGTTTATGACCTGTCGGAATATCTTGCTGCTTCTATTCATTGCCCCGTTGAAGAAATGTCAACCCTGGTTTCAGATCTCAGAAGGTAAATGGGTGAATACTGTCATAAATACAGCCTTTCGACAGTCACCATAAATAACAAGCAACAAAATAAAACCAGATTTGTCCTTAAATTGCACAGCAAGGTTAAGTGATGTGACTGGAACCAAATCACAGGCACAAGAAGTTAAGATCAAGAATTAAAAAACACGATGGCACACATTTTTCTGCAGTACTGTACCACAGGTACCAATTCCTTCGGACCTGACAGGGCAGCATAAATGCCTACAAGTGATCTTGTCTGCTGTTAAACACCAAAGGAAAAAGAATAATGCCTATTAGCAAGGAGTAACGACAATAACTTGTGGACAGTGACAAGTGCAGCTACTGCAGCAGCTACTGCAGCAGCTTCGCCTCGACTTGTCAAAAAAAAGAAAAGTGTTTTTTTCCCTCAGAAGCCAGCATTTTTTTAATACCCTGCAATGGGAGTGCTGTGTATTTACACTATGCCACAAGCAGCAGCAGTGTGGTGAGGCACTGGGCGTCTATTCTGCCCTGAGTACTGCACATTTGTCGTTTTTCTTTTATTTTTCTGGTGGCCACGAACTGAAAAA
Organism: Epinephelus fuscoguttatus; assembly: GCF_011397635.1. NCBI lineage: Eukaryota > Metazoa > Chordata > Actinopteri > Perciformes > Serranidae > Epinephelus > Epinephelus fuscoguttatus. Next base: position 25,031,307 of record NC_064758.1, on the reverse strand, counting down.
TGTTCAATTCTGGCAAACATCTCACATTTACCAGTGCTGATCAACAACAACAACAACAACAACGGAAAAAATTGTTAATACACTGTAGGCTGTATAATAATATACCATGTTTCCTCGCCCACAAAATCTCGCACACATAGACAAGTAAATTTGTGTTTAAAGCAGATCATCAGGGATTAATAATACAATTTAAATTTAGTTTTTGTTTTTAACTGTGGCATCCAATTGGGTACCACAGTAAAATGCAATTTCACTGGTGTTTGTGTCAACCATTAAACGGTTAGCCACACAGGCAGCCACACAGGCAGCCCACATGGACTGAATCATTTATGCAATATCATCACAGTTATTCTCAACGGTGTTGCTTTTTTAAAAACTATATTCTTGCTGTCTCCTGGTCTCACTCTTGACTCCCCTTGTTTTGGTTCCGACAGTTACTTATGTCCAGGCTCTAACACATGTAAGTCTGAGCTCTGGTTGCCAAATGACAACAACCCTGAGAACAGAGGTTAAACCGCACTCCGATTACAAACACAAACACGCATCCAAGTGCACACACACAAACACACAGAGCCTGGAGGTACATGGACAGGGCAGGGCCCACCACCTAGTCTGTGTGTTGTGTGTGTAGTTGACTTTAGCATTGAAAATACAGCTTGGACTGAGAGACAAAAAGGAAGAGGTGTGGGACAGTGAGAAGGAAGAGTCGCATAGATGGAAGAAGGGAAGAGACACATGTATGGGGTTACTTCAAGATCTGGCGGGCCTGTTTATCAGCAGATCTTAATCTGAGCAGAAAGAACCGCGCTCCCTACAATTCATCATCATTACTCGCCCCACCTGCCACATCCCTCTGACCGCCTCCCTCCTGCTCCTTGCCTCTGACACAGGCTTCTGTCTGTAGGAATCAAGCAGGAGACCCCACCAACAGTTCCCCAGCAGCATTCTCTGTGGGGTGGTCCGGGTGTCGGCCATGCGATCTGTTGCGCACACATATTCACATGTACATACCTGCAGGCTGGGATAGAACCCCTTCAGTGCCCCCGGAGCTCACCTGTCACCTGTCTGGTAAAGCCCTCAGTATGTTAGTGAGAGTTTCTACTCTGTCACTCACCGTTTGTGACCAGGAGGTGCATGCAAACATACGTGTGTGCGTGGTGGGATGAGTTCACCCCTCGGGGCCAGTAGAACTTGGGTCATTTTTCCCTTAGAGGTTGGAAGGGGAGTCTGCTCAAGGTCAGGGGTCATAAAGTTTAGGTGTATCAACAGAGAACCGTCAGCACAATGAACGACCACTGCAGATCCGTTGCCAGTTGACACCTTATTCAAAAGAACACCTGCTCTGCTGGATTAAAATCCGGCCTACAATGTAGCTGCCTACAGTGTCAACTCTTCCCTCCATCTTTCATCCTTCTGCTCCGCTTTTGTCTGATGGGGAAAGTGTCAGCCATCAGGGAGCGGAGCTTTGTTGCCAACGGGTTTTGGTTGAGAGGCTGTGGAAGCAGTACGAGGTAGAGCACCCTCATTAATATTCCTAGTACGATGAAATCTGCAACTCTGTTGGAAATTACTCATTCCCAGGTCTCTGTGAGCAGGTACCTCAAATTTAGAGTATTTTGGGTTTAACTAGACAAGCCGTGGTCAACTTCACCTTAGGCGCTCATTCCCAACTGATTTGGAAAATTATATATATGACTTTTAATTGTGTTTAATATAATGTTCTCAGTTCAACTGTGCTCAACAAGGCAGCACACACAACGTAACAGGCAACATGTTTTCTGCCCCTTTCACCAAAACCTATGCTAAGATAGCTCATTGCAAGATGGTTAGTAACGCCACTACCAGACCAGACAAAGGAGATCCTCCATTAACTTACAGGTCTGAAGATGGGAACCACTTTGGTTTCACTGTAAATTATGAGGACGATAGCTAAAGAGTGGTAGATAAAAAACAAGTGTGTCACATCTGCTACAGGACAATAGATTCATCAGTGGGAATACTCCAACATGTCAACTCATTTAGGCCAACATCACCCCAGTGTTGGCGTAGGTTGAACCAGATGAAAACAACGGGCAACACAAATGCTACATACTAATGTTATCCCTGAAGAATTTCGGCAGCCATTTCCAGCTAAGTCAGACAGAGCAAAAGAAATGAGACCAAACTCTGTAGTGGAAAATGCTGGCTTTACGAACATGCTTAATATGTTCTACACCCATTACACTGCTTCTCCACAGCTCATTTCAGCCAGACTGTAATCCCTCCTTTTGCTGTATCGCAAACATTCAAAAACGTTACACCACTGTGTCGTATCAATCCGAACTGTAAACTGAGAACCATTCGACCCCTATTAACATATTGTAATGTAGTTCACAATAGTTACGTTTGTACCTCCTCTCTACCCTTACAATTGTGTTGCTTCTTGTTAGATGTAGCCAAAGACGGTGGATAAACCAAGACGGTCCACTGCGAGTCAGTGTCCTGTATCAGTGTCACGTGGGGTTCGTGACCACCACACCCCCTTAGGAGACTAACAGCAGGTCCTGAGTCCATTGACTTCAGTGGGAGAATTGAACGTGATCACAGATTTTGGACGAAACTTTTGCCCGATAGTCACGGAAGCAAATATTGGATCTATTTATCACAAGGCACATATCTTCAGAACATTCCGACACCAAAATGGCAAATTTCAGACGGACAAATCAGGAGAAAATTTACTTTGTTCAAGACCTGTCTCTGTCTCAACAACACACTCTCGCGAGATATGGCAACAGATATCTCCTCTCTGGTGCTGAAATCAGTGCAGTTTCACCAAAGATACTGGATTAAAAAATATTTTCTCCAGCGGATATCTTAGTTACAACATGACTGAGCTAGTAAAGCAGTTTTGTGTTGCTATGTGTGGTATTTATTCAGTTTTGGGAAATCACGATGTCTAGAAAGCATCAGTGGCTGCAGCTGACAGGGACAGCTAACAGCAGCAGCAAAGCTAACATCAGGATGTCATCTGTTAAAAGCCTCCCGTTGTCAGATACGACATGAAACTACTCCAGTTAGCTCAATCATGTTGTAACTAAGACATCCGCTGGAATTTTTTTTTTTTTTTTCACGGACCGTTTATTTATTTAGCTTACGGCCAGTAAGGGTACACACATGTTGACAGAAGTGAGGTTGGGGATACTCGTCTTTGATTGGTGGTTCTCCATCGTCTTTGATTGGGGTACGGGGGACAATGCCTACTTAGGAGACCGGAAATCTATAACATTTCATACAATGGGAGTATATTGTAGGTGGGCCATCTTGTAGTAATCGAGTATCTTTGATGTAGTGTGTTGATTGGTTAGTTGATGTGACAAGATTGCGATGAAGACAACAACTTTTCAAAGGAGTAGGTTAGTAAAAGGTTGAACAGTGCTTGTGGCTCATTGCACGGACAACACTAGCTTGCTGTTCTGTGCCCGAAGAGTCCACAACCCAGCATAGCTGCTTCCACTGATGTAAATGGCTGTATGTGAAGTACTCACCTGCCGAAGTAACATAAAGTGCAGAAATAGAAGGTCATGCGAAGTGTTTTCCACCTATGTTATTGTTTTTTAGCAAGCATGCTCGCCCTGCTAGAATACAAACCTGCAATGTAATTCATACTGACTGACAACCCAAAAAAAAAAAAAAATATGATGGCTCAGCTCTTAAGAACCTCAAATCGACTCAGGGGTCACTGACAGATGAGCCCTAAATAACGTATTAAATCACATTCCTTCTGGAAATGCTATTTTGTCTAATACACACATGCTCTTAAATGTGTGTAAATAATATTCTCACAAAGTGAAAGTGAAAGCCAACCCTAGATTCACTCCACTTGACATTTAACCTCACTATATTTGCTTTTTTTTTTGACACAATGTCGGCAAATCTCTTAGCTTCCTCTTGTATGTGTGCTGTTTATGGTCTGGCACCTGATCTCTACCTTCACCTTCCTGCCAGCCAGTAAATACAAGAGACGAATTTAATAGTTAGGTTGTAGTGTAGTAAATAAAGGTACATTCTAGGTTTAAGTCTGTCCATGAATAAACACTGCAGCTGAGTCAAGAACTGAGTACACTTTAATATCTGTTTATCACAAGCAATATTGTTATCACGATATTTAACATTATTGCATATTTTCCTCATACTGTGCAGCCCTTGTAGAAGGTGCAGATTTATTAGAGGGCTCAGACTAATATTTATGTGACCTGCCAGGACCCCAGGGGTGTAGAGACTGAGAGGGAGAGAAAGTCTGAGTATGAAATGCAGTGTCTGCATTGAAGGAAAAAAGGGGATTACGACACAAAACAGTTATCTCCTGAGACTTACAGCGAAAACTGTCCACCCCTCACTACCCCCAACCCCTCACCCTTCACTAACTGCCCCCTTTGCTCTGTCACTTCCAATAATGGTTCACAGCAACTCATTTTGATAGCCATCACCTCTATAATATCACAGCATCAACTGCAGTTCTCCTTTCCAAGTAACTTAAAATATTGGTCCAACAGGCAGCTGTTGGCAAATCAATTCTTTGATTCAGCTGAGTGAGAGAATAAAACAGGAATTTTCCTAACGATTTCCATTTATTGATGGAGGAGTATTTCAGCACTCACTCACCGTTGCATGTAAAACATTTCCGGTGCTTCTATAATTGCTCCAAGTACTGACACATACAACCACATGCAGGTTGACCTCAATGAATTTTCCGTGAGTAGAAAGCCTGTGTGACCTGACACAGCACCAATTTGTCATACCTAATTTATCCGTGATATAACTCACTGACTGCTCGGCCAGAAGTCAAGCTTTGCGTTAGAGTGCAGAATATTCCCGCAGGTTTGGCTCACAGACGCGTGGGTTAAAGGACAAAGAGTGCCGGTGCTGAGCCCGGGATGGACATCTGAAACAGTTAGTCGTGGTAAATTCTTCACCGTACAAGGTGTGGGCTGCAATGTGACGAGGTTTGTATATACGTGTGACAGTGTGAGTGTGTTTATCTCCCTCCCTGTGTGGGAATTTACAGACACACCTCGCAAGGCACAAACAACAGTGACCTGGAAAAATAGTCGAAATTCCACCAACATACCAGGGAATCTGGGGGTTTGGGCTGACAATACACACTGACACACACACACACACACACACACACACACACACACACACACACACACAGACAACGAGAGACAGAGGTGTGGGAAACAGGAGAGATACAGGGTCAGGGTCAAATTGTGTAGGCCTCACAGACATAGATACCAGTGAGTGATACCAGCTGACACACACTGATGCTGACACTAACAGTGATACCATGGCTACCTGAGTGACATTGATAGATAGCGCTGAGCCATCCCAGCATGCACACACAATCAAACCAAAACTCATCTCTGTGACTTTTACTCAGCATATGCTGTGCCAAAGGGTTGTACAATCTGTCTTCTCAAACCTCTGCGGCGGGGAAGAAAGGTCCAAACACTCGGTATTTTTTCCTTTCTTTTAGTGTAAAGAAGTACATTCTGAAAACGTTCATCCATTTACCAAACAGATGATGAACAGCCTGGGCCATTTAGAATAAATCTGCAATGTCAGCAATGTTTCAGTTTTTCCACATTCAGTCGGTCTACTTCTCGCTGCCACTACATGTGCAGTTTTTCTATAAATTTCCACTCCTGTGTAGCAATGCTGGCATCACCACACCAAACTGAAGTGGAAGCTATTAAGTAAGTAAGTTAAGTTATCCCCTGCTTTACAAACCAAAGTTTTGGCAGTGCCTTAGCAATAGTATTCCTTGTGTATTCAGAGGACGGGATTCTGGTACTCTGAAGCAGCATTTTATATGACGTCTAAGGGGCCCCCTCCCCCACTTGGTCAAAAACTACGTTTTTTTGTTTGTTTGTTTGTTTTTACAATTACATAGGAGCACATTGTGATCCTTTTGTCTGTGTGTCCAGAGTTAGCTGCGGGGGGTGGGGGGGTCACATGTTTCTTTTACGGCACTGATCATATGGGTTATTAAAAATAAGTAAATAAATCACCAACAAATAAGATTCAACTGCAAACTGCTGCTGAAAGTGGTGGTTCTCACTGTCAGATTTAAACTTGTTTGCTGTTGCCATGTCTGCGACTTAGTGGGAAATTTTTGCGGTTAGGCAATTGCTTTATTTGTTTGTTTACCACCTGTTCATGAAAACACATAGGTTCCGCCTGCATAATTCCTACTTGGTGTGTGATACTATTGCCATTGTGAGGCATACAGAAAACATATAAAGTGATTTTGAATGATTAACCTATATTGTGTGGTTGGTCACTATTTTGAAAGACAAGCAGCCGGCCACTTAAAATTGGTCCATGTGCCATGACTGGCCCCCAGGCTGGACTTTGGACATGTCTGTCCTAAGGCTGTTGCATACCAAGTGCAATCTGTCATCGAATAAAAATCGTACGCACAAAACCTTGCATAGTGAGTTCAATGCATTTTATTGTTTAATCTGTTGCACAAATTCGCAAATAAGGGAAAATGTAAATCCAAATCTGCTCCCTTGCCTCTCTCCACTGCAGCTACCTCCCTAGGCTGTCATCATTCGCTGTCACCATCTTGCATTTGGCACAGAGGCTACCTGAGTTATGACATGATAGACCTTCAGTGCAGCTATTATGTAAATTGCAATCTGCTGCAAGCATCATCATTGCAATCACTCATTTCTAGATAGGCTAACATTACCTTCTCTTTGTCATGGAAGATTCCATAAGGGACATTGCATCCATATATTTCCACTTCTTTTTCTTGCTGGCCCACTGCCCGCTTCTAACCTGTTTCTCTCTTGTTGCAGATGTATATGATCAGCAGGTACGCCATGTTTTCATCACTGCTTCTTGATCAAACTGATGCTAATAAAGCAGAAAATCGAACCAGTTCCAACAACTTCAATGATGGATAAAAGTTTTGGAGTCTGCGTGTACACGATTGACCAGTCCAGTAAGGCAGACTCGGGTGGTGAATGGGTCACAGAACACAGGACTTCCCCCCGGAGATAGGTGTTAGGAAACATGTGAACTTTGAGTCATTTAAGGAACACTGACATCATGTTTCCTTTCCTAACCTTCACCTTTGTAGCTTTATGTTAAGTATGTAAGTCATTTGTGGGGCAGTAATTCATAGGCTATCATATGAACATTGTAGGAAGAAATGTTGGTCAATATTAGATGTGCAAAGTCATCCAGTGGGCCAGGTCAGACCCTTTGGTGGGCCTGTTCCATCCTGCGGGCTGTATGTTTGACACCTCAGTTTAAACACTGAACAAAAGTAACATAAGGCTGGAGCTTCTGAAGTGGAAAATAGGAGAAAGGTGAAAGCATCTCCTGGAGCGCCTACCTGTACTCAAATGTTCACAACTGTGTGTTTATTGATGCTTAGAGTGGAGAAGAAGTGTTTACCACATCACTGGAGCCAGCGTCCCACTCCCAGTCTCCGAGACTCCTCACCTTTAGAAACACAAACCACTAAAGATGCACACAAATTCACTCGTTTGACGAATCCCAAACTCACACCACACAAACAAACACTGTCCATGTGGAATGTGGGAGACTGTCTTGTTTGTGTTTTGAGGTTCAGCTCTCTCCAATGTTCATTTTCCTGCTCATCTTCCCATATACTGTATATTCTCGCTGGCACTTAAATTGGCCCAGACATAGAATTACAGAAATTATAGAAATTTCGGGATTATCTTTAATTTCATATGAGTCTTTTGCACAATCAGTCTGTTGATGCCTGCAGCCCAGAGCAGCAGTAGCAAGCCTCCACTGACTATCCCTGACTGGGCTTCACCTTCTACCAGCACAGAGACAGCTGATCGAGAGCAAGAACACAGTACAGTAGCCTCAGTCGCTCAGTAAACAGTGGTAAACAGAGCAAGCGCTCGGCACGAAATGGAGGAATACTGCACACAAAACATTTACACAGAGCTGCCACGGGAACAATATCATTTCAGTTTTACAATAAAGTGCGGGTGTAACAAAAACAACCGAAGGAAACTCATCCGTCCCTCTCTCCACTCAGAGTGACTTGTTTATGCCTCAGCCTCCCACTTTCTGTAAGGAGATAATTCAATCAAGTATAATAGAGCTTTCACACGGGCTTAACCCTGCTTTGATAATAATGCTAAATCTGGAGCCTGATCTCATATATCTAGAATTTCATTCTATTACATGTCAATAGAGGAGATGTTTTACTGTAACTGTTAATATCTGGACTTGAAATCCAAGGTCAATTTTAACTAGCTACTTCAAAAAAGAGAAATGAAATCTATAAATTATGTAAGCATGTAAAACAAATTTGAGTTTTTCTAAATTTAAAGGAAATACTCCCCAAACGACCATTTGTGTATCAATTACTCATCCAATGTTACACGGAATCTGTGAAGAAAAGTTTGTTTTTCTTGCAGGCCTCTACTAAAGTATTCAAGGGAAGAGAAAATGTTTGATGAATTGAAGTCATTGGGGTCCACATATTAGAACAGCAAAATTATATAAAGACAACAGTTCACAAACTTTAACACAACTTTTGTCGTATAATCCACATCTCATTTATCCAGTTGTTTGCTCATTTCTTCCCAAACACATGCATGTTTACTAAACTTTACTATAACTTGTCTATGGTTTCTTCATGCCAGACCCCATTCACACTAATGGTAATTCTGCCTTAATGAAAACGGCTGTCGCTGTCTCAATTGGTAGTTTGTTTTTGTTACTGTGTGACTTTGGTGAATGTAAACAACAAACAACAAAACACCAAAGGCACACAATACCACAAATACACTAACTGATCAAGGCAGTGGTAGATCAGCAGCTCCTGTGTTCAGCAAGGTAAAAATGACTGTTTTTGTCAATGAAGTCTGGCCTTAAAGATCGCATAGATTTAATTCACTTTTAGTTCAGTTCCACGTCAAAAAGAGCTGTCTGTTTGACGGAAATGCTGTTAAAATTGCTCAGTTGAAGTCCTAAGCATATGACTGTATAAATGAGACTTGGATTATACTGCACGAGTTGTGTAAGAGTGTTTAAACGGATGTTTTGATATAGTTTTGCTGCTGTTAATGCAGTCACCTATGACTTCAATTCATCAATAATTCTGTCAGGATTTGGATTCTTCATTCACTGTGGAGGCATGTGAGAAAAACAACGTTCTTTTGGGGAATTCAACGTAACGGGGTGGGTCATTTGGGGAATTAGTTATTCCTTTTAGTGCATTTTTATAGATAATTCTACTGACTGTGGTGTAACAGCAAAAACAAACCTCTGTAACGTATGCAGGAGATAACACAGTACCAACCATCTGCCTATTTACAGACAAAAGCTCAGGAGAAAAGAGAAGCAGTCACAACACATTTGTGTCCCAATCCCTAAAATAATTGTGGTATTTTAATTATACCCACTGTCAGCCAGAGAAGCTGCAACACACCACACCTTGTTTTGGCAATACCATGCTGTGTCCACATCCTCCTTCAGTAACTAAAGCCAACTACTGACAATGTTTTGATTCACCTCAGACTGGAAAACTGCTCCTCTCGTGCAGAGACTGTGGGGGCAGGCAGCAGCACCAACATACTGTATAAGGTGTACATTATAGATCATACATCCAAAACAAAAACATATGTGATAGGATACATGCATGTACACTATACATGCACCCATTTACACCCGGTACACATACACACACACACACACACACACACACACACGCCAAAGCATAAATCACTCTTTTGTGTTGCATGGTCTCATGAAACCCCTCATGCAGGGAAAAGCTATGCCACTCTGCACACACGTACTGTATACAAACACTAAAACTTTCTCATCAAATGTGTGTGCGTGTGTTAAGTACACTCGGGCAGCATGATTTTGTTCTCACTCGTCACAGTGCGATGCTCGCATCTTCATTATTGGCTTGGAGCTCCGTCTCTGTCAAGTGTTTGAACCGGGATAGTTTAGTTGAGAGTAAACAACAGTCTAATTTGTTTATCAGACACTACAGCGCACACCAACAGCTGTTTACCACACAGAGAGCCAAGCCACATACAACAACAACAGCATGAGGAACATGCGATCCGATGGGGTTATGCGCTGTAAGGGGAGGTGATGTTGAAGGGGATTCGTGTCTCGGATCAGTCGGGGGAATTTGACAATGTGGCCACCCTGCACGTCAACATCCACCTGCTGCAATGCACTCTCTCATCCCATAGTTTAGAGTCAAAGATGAAGAGTGAGGGAGTGAGAACAAAAGCTTGAACAGCCTCCTACTACTGGTAAACAAATCAATAAACATGATTCCACTTCAGAAAAATACATCACGCCAGACTAAACTACATGTAGATATGCATGCTGAGAAACCTATAGAAGCAATTAATCAGGAGTATACATGCAGGGATACACAATAAAAACACACTACCCATCACAGTCACAGCCTCCACCCCTGAGATTCAACCAGTTATCTCATTATCAGTTCATTAGGTATGAGAAACCAGTCATTTGTACAAATGACAGATACTGGTATTCCACAAAAAAGGTCAAATACCAATGAGGGATCAATTACAGGGACTATACTTTACATGAGGATAAAAATAACATAACAAATATAACAGCAGGCAGCTACGCGTGAGGTCCTCACTGCCCATGGGACAAACACAAGTAGATGAAATACTGCAACTTGCCTATTTGTCCTCACAGAGAAACAGCAAGGAGCATCAGAGAATGTGGTCTGACGCACTTTGCATGCTACACTGAATGGCTCTACCGTTTACTATTTAGGTTTGCACATCTTCAGCGTCAACATTGTTTGTGTGTCTTGGCCAAATGTATATGTGTATCAAAATTCTCTGGAATAGAGACATGATCCTCACTTCACTTCATCCTGATGGCCACGTTCCTTATGTTTTACAAGGCATGCTACTGCTAGCAGCCTGTTAGCTTAGCAAAGACTGGGCACAAAAGTTAAATAGCTAGCCTGGCTCTGTCCAAATATTATAAAATCCACCTGCCAGCACACCTCCAAAGCTCAGTAATTATATCTTGTTTCATTACACTGAACAAAAACTGAAGTGTGAGATGAAAGGTTGTGGTTTTAAGTGGGTGTGCTGTATGTACTGGACCATATTTTAGGCAGCGCAGTAGTGGCATTTTTCCATACACATGCACTGGCTTGGCTTGACTTGATTTGACTTGGCATGTCAGCCCAACACTGCAGGGATTTGCTTCTCCATTACAACAGGGCTACCCACTTAAAGGTGTGTGTTTAACTGATTGTGTTTAACTGATTAAAAGTAGCGGGCTGATCCACAGCTAAAGGTCCCCCGTTATTTTGCTGCAAGTGTTTTTCCATCACACAGCACGGCAGGTAGAAGAAGTTTACCTGTTGGAGGTGGGCTGTTTGCAGAGGTGCAGTAAGAGCCTGTTGTCTGCAGCTCTTCATCTAACATCTCACTGTGGCTGTTCCTGCTTTTACTCTTCCTCCTTGTGGTATCAGGAGACTTGTTTTTAGCCACGAACAAAGTTCTGCTAATTTGATGCTAAATACATTTAATTTCCAATAAATTCTTCACGATTAAACTCCCCTTCTCTTTTGATATGTAAAAGCTTTTCACTGTGAAGCAGCAAAATAAGGTAATGTTGAGTTTTCATATCAGTAACTTAACATGACTCCTCTACAGCTGAGGAAAGGAGAAGAGCGTCATCAGGGGATGGCTGCTGTCAGCAAGACGTCACCACTACACGTTTGGAGGCAGTCAGGAGCACTTGCGGCCCAACTCCAGAGTTGGCCCATTTCGGATATGGCTCGGCATGTTTAAACTAGCAACGGAAACGCAAATTGACGTGCCATAGTTTGACTTGGTGCGGCAAAAAGTGCCAGTGGAAGAGCCCTAGTCTCTGCTGGTTGCCTCACGATAACCTGATGTAATACCATGTAACATTTGTGTTCTGTGCAGGTTTAACGAACAAGATTATCATAGTAGAGCAATTCATGAGCTATTTAACCTCTTGTTTAATCTGAAGTGCTACTTTTGATGTTTGTATATATTGTGTGTGTCTCCATAGTGGACCTGGACAGTTTCAAACACCTATTTCTGCTGTCCCATGAGTAGACCTCACACACTGCAGCTTGCAAATATACATGTTTTTCAATGTTGTTTTAATCTTCATGGAAAATTTAAAGTATACAATTCCTTCAACTGGACAGGAGGGTGTGAAAAGTTGTAATCTGAATAGTAACGAAAGCTCTAAGAGAAGTGTAGTGGAGTAAAAAGTAACATGTACCTCTGAGATGTAGAAGCCACACTAAGGACAGTACTTGAGTATAGTACTCAGTTACATACCACCACTGCACAAGTCTAGTGGAAGATGATACATCTTTCCAGCACATCATAAATAATTGACTCCAAGTGACAACTGGCCTGAGCAATATGTACCCCATTTGATAAATAGGTGTTGTGTGGATTCCTTTCATTCATCCTTACGTCTATTCTTTTGTGTCCTACGTGCGAGTGTCCAAGGAGCGAGGCACAAATGCTGAGTGAGGGAAAAGATGATGTATCAAATGAAAAGAAAGGACAGCTTATAACGTGTGATGTGGTATGCTGCACTTGTGACCACTACATTAAAGGTGCGGACACACCAAACCAACATCATAGAACTAGCGGTGATGAAAGCCAACCGTTGCGTCGTCCTCGTGCCTCACGTCGCCCCGTGTCAGTTGCATTTGAACACACTACACGCACTACATCTGACGGCCAAGTAGCATGTACGTTCTGCACCTGCGTGAGAGAAAGCGGAGTGAGAGAGTGGTACATCCTGTCAGCCGAGGGGTTTCCGATCTGTGCAGCCGAGCACCGCAGCACCTCCACGGACTATTACATCCAGACGGTCCCGGTGTTTCCTCCGCAGGCTCCACTTCACTCAGCTGCCCGATAAACCCGCTGCTTCTTCCCACGTTAACCTGAATAACAAACCAGGGTTCAGTGCTCCGGTTGGATCCAAACGGAGAGCCGGGGCTAGCTGGGAAGCTAGCAGAGGCTAACTGGCTGTGCTTCGCTCCGGTCATGCTGCAGCTAACACTCTGCTAGCCGCTCCCAGCTAGCTCCGGTTTGTTATTCAGCCTGAATAACCTGAATAACAAACCAGGGTTCAGTGCTCCGGTTGGATCCAAATGGAGAGCCGGGGCTAGCTGGGAAGCTAGCAGAGGCTAACTGGCTGTGCTTCGCTCCGGTCATGCTGCAGCTAACACTCTGCTAGCCGCTCCCAGCTAGCTCCGGTTTGTTATTCAGGTTAAAGTGGGAAGAAGCAGTGGATCTGGCGGGCAGCTGAGTGAAGTGGAGCCTGAGGAGGAAGCACCGGTTAGCCCCGGTTTCACTACAGGCAGATTCACTCGCTACAGGGGCAAGGAAATAAAACCTGAACAGCCAATCAGAGTGATCTCTCTAACTGACAAGCTCCGCCGCCGATTCAATATGCTATATCGGCCGAAAAAGCCGCCAACGCCGACGCTGGGACACACCACAAAAACTAGGCCGACAGACGCTCACCGACGGCCCGACTTTGGTCGACGGCTGACCGTTGGCTTGGTGTGTCAGGGCCTTCAGGGGCCGAGACAAGACCTGCAGCAAGGTGAAACTTTTTAACAGCCAAATGGCAGAAAAAGTAGATTTACAGGTCTGTGTATAGTTACTCGACACTATGATCACATCTACCTGATAGTGGTACTATGCAGCATGTGTGGATGGTCTGATACACCCCGCTGTGTTTGTCAAAGTCAACAGTCTGAATCAAACATGTGGTTTGAATCCAGCTGGGGACCTTTGTGTCATCTCTTTCTCTCTATAGCTATCTAAAACAGGAATAAAATGCTTTACTTTACTGTCAACTCAGAATTGGCGGTATCTCTGGCATTGGCATCAATATTTCTGTCAACATCACCACCATTGCCATCAAATGTCTTGTCCTTACATACAAGATCATTACCTTGAGTATCACGCAGCACTCTGCCAACTGTAAGGAGGATGTGTGGCTGAGGGGGTCTGAGTGTGGGACTGAGCCCAGAAGAGAGAGGCCTCTGTGGTGTGAGGAGTGTGGCGCTCAGCCCTGTCTGGATCCAGGAGAAAGTGAGATGCGAGGAGGGATGGTCGGAGATAAGTCCACTTCAGCGAACTCAATGGGACACTTCAGCACAGGCACAGCTCTCACTCTGAAGACTGTCTGCCTGCCTGTCATGACAGAGAGAAGGAGACTTTGATTAATAGATTGAGATCCTTAATTTGATCACAGCTAAGTACAGCAGGAAAACAACTCACTTTAGTCAGTCACTATTAAAGTGAGTTATTTTTTGGTCTGGCTAGTACCAAATACACAATAACGTGGCACTGATGCGATATCAGCATCTACCAAAGGTAACGTCACTGAGGCCAGTTCATTAATGTGTGTGTGTGTGTGTGTGTGTGTGCAGGCTGCAGGCACAGTGACAGAGACAGATTGGGTGTCTGAGAGGGACAGATAGCCTTACAGCCAACCTCCACTCACTCATTGAGTGAGATAAAGAGGAACACACACACACACACACACACACACACACACACACACACACACGCACACACACTCCTCCACTGGCATCCAACCAATCGTGTTGAGAAATAACTCAACCCTTAACGTGGACAAATAGGTGCGGATAAGGCCCTGCGTTGGGTCTGCTGAAAATTGCCGATTCATCACAAATTTCAAACAAACAGATTAGAGGAAGACTGTTGTGGTATTCAAATGGACTTATAGGATTTGCCCGTGTATACACTCCGCCGTGCTGTGTGAGATTCGCAAGGGTGTGCGAGTGCTAGAGTGTGCGAGGGTGCCAAAAACAGTGACAGGCCATTCTTCTGCACGCAGGTTTTCAACAATCTCTTATCTTTCTCATGCTCTCTCCTCATCTATTCCCTTGTTTCTTCCTCTCCGGGAAGAAACGCCCTTTGATTACATTTCAATCACAAATATACAGGCAGTGTTATATTAGGACTCTTTAACCAGCTATTACAGTGCATGACCAGAACACTGGACGCAGTTGTGTGCTTCTGTAGAAAAGCCGCGTTATGGCTTTGTGTGTGTGTGTGTGTGTGTGTGTGTGTGGGAGGGGTGGTTCTGTGTTTCCGAGTGACCTCAGCGGCCCAGGCTGCCTGTCTATTAGAGCAGGGGCTATTAGACCATCAGAAAGTGGGAGCATCCCCTCTCGCCATGGTGATAAGATCAAGGCATTCCGACGGCCAGAGCGGTCATTACCCTGCTCTCTAGCCCATAATGTCCCTCCATTAAAACACCCTGTTGCCATGGAAATGCAGCTGCGGCCGTTTAAGTCATTTCTTGGCTCTGCTGTCTCTGTGGGTCACTGACACACAAACACACAATGCATCGACATGTCCTTGGATAAACAGTTGCACATGCACGCTGCTATCAGGGGGACACCGTGTCTCTCTCACACTCTCACGCAGAAACACACAAGCTCTGCTGTCTGGGTGCGATTCTGGCTCATGTGGGGTCGTAGCCGCCGGGGCAAACGAGACAATCACTGAGTCACCGTCGCCGCAGCAGGGCTGGAGAGAGAGATGATCGTACAGTAAGGCAATCTGGACGGCTGAGTCATTGCCGTGCGGTCTGACAGCGTTCCGCTTCAAACACAAACATGGGTAGGCTGACAGATAGGAGGCTGACAGAAACACACACACAAACAGACACACGCACAGCACTAACACTGATCAGGATAAACAAACACCCCTGGTTGTTCTGAAGATTTTGTGTCAAACAAACCCGACCTCCTGTTCCTCTAATCCTCATTTGGCCACTTCCAAACTTTCTTCAGAGTCATCAGTGGACACCTCCTACGCTCAGATACACACACACAAACTAACCCCTCTTAACTTTCCAAAAACTCACATCCACCATAAAGATTTACCAAAACATCTAATGCTGCATACTGTACAATGTAACTTTACCTTACATAGTCCCTTTCCATTGCTCTTTTATTTATTTATTTATTTATGTATGATAATTTCATTTTTATGTGTATGCACCTACTTACAGATTTCTGCACACTTAGTTTGGTTCTTAAATTCTGAGCTTAACATATATAAAGTGATAATATGATAATAATTATCATGGTAACCTCACTAGATCCCCCCTGTGCTTACTGTTTAGTGTCCCAACATTAAATACATGTAACCTGATTTGACAGTTTACATATCCTCTGATTTTTTTCAGGTATTCTAATGATGACGCTCGCTGTTTGGCATGACTGATTTTTCTACTAACAGTACAAATATTAAACCAGCACTAGGACTGCACAATTAATGTTAATGTTATCAAAATCACAATAAGGCCAAATGCAATATCCAAATCACAGGAGCTGCAATTTTCTAATAAGGGTAAAATGTGTCACAAGATACCATTATAAATGAAGCATTGCGGTGCTACAGAGAGGCCCCAGCTTACAAATCATATTCAACACGTAAGGAAACATGCTCTGTTTCATACATAATTTTTAAGTGAAAATGAAATGCAAAAATGAACACTCTCACTAAAATCGCTACTCATACTGCAATTGTAGTATCTGTCAAAAACAACTGCAACATGAGTTTTTTGTTTGCATATCATTCAGCCCTAATCAGCACCCCATTATCTCTTTATAAAAAGGGCAAAACATGATTAATATAATAAGTATGACACCAAAACAAATTTCAGTACTAACAGTAATAGTGTGATGCTACCATAAATATTGTGATACAGTCACTCTAAACTCACTGCACCCTAAATCCTTACAAATAAGTTCCTGTCTGAGGTGTTGAGATACCAAATTTAATTAAATCAATCTTAATTCATATATAGTAGCATTTTTTAAGACTCCAAACTACCTCACACATAAATAACAAAATGAACAGTGCAGGCTACTTTAATGTAGTGCTTGCTGAAATTGTAGACCTACTTGCATTTTAGAAATACAGCTCATAGTGTCTGCTTTAGCACACTGAGCAAAAAAGAGCCTGCACTGCCCCCAAGTGGCCACAGATCAAATGTAACAATCTGAAACCGGAGTCAAAAACATCAACCCGTTGTTTCAGAGCCATTCACCGTCACAGTTTGTCTGTTCAGGACCATCAGGATATGAATTGAAACTTGCTTTCTTGTGCTTTCACACCCTCTCTCAGGGGGAGACACAATCAAGTGTTTCTTCTGTGCCTGAGCCTCTCCCATGGGTGTCATTTACACTGGGGATGCTTAGTACATGTCCCCACTACCAGGGGCAGACTGGCCATCTGGAGGTTCTGGAGAATCACTGAACGGTCGGTACTCCAGGACGGCCGCCGGCCGCCACGCAGTCATCACCGTCCCCCCCAACCCCCCTTTTTCTCCCTGATAATCTACTGTTCGACGTTGAGTCCGCTAGGTGGCAGCCTTTAAATTGGATGTCAGCCGACCCATAGATATCTATGAGCCGGCCGGCCACCAAATCAAATTGAAGAAGGAAGCGCATATCGTATGCGCACTGGTTGTTGTGGGCTGGGCCGAGTCAAAGTCCAGGGCTGTTTTTTAGTCCCAGTCCGCCCCTGCCCACTACTACTACTTTAAATGGCTGATTTGTCCCCATTGCTTTTTAAAAACATAATTTGTTAAAAAAAAAAAGTTTTGGAAAATAATTTGCACCAAGAAATGTTAATTAACAAATGAGAAGTAAATGGCTTAGGCCTTAGGCCAGCCAACAACCCAAAAAAAAAGGAATCCCCCCCGCCTACTGATTCTAAAATAACACAATAATTTGCATGTGGGATCTTTCTGAGTGGAGCACAACTCAAATGAGCTTTTTTGTGGTTTCCCCTCTCTCAAGGGAAACACAATCAAGTGTGTCTTTGGCCAAAATTCGGCCAAATCTTTCCACGCTTTCAAGAAGCAGGGGGGCAAAGACATCTTGTTAATATCTCAAAGACATTAACAAACATAACATAAAACACTTCTTGCATTGTTGTAATGAACAGGCTGGTTTATGCAAGAAATACAACAGAACAAAAATACTAACATACTGTACATGGTTGATTTTCTTTGTTAAAGTTTATCGATTATTTTTAGTTTCTATAAAGTGATAAGTTATATATGCACATTCAAAAACACTCATGCTCAAACTAAAAAAACTTTAACACATCATTATAGGATTTAGGTTTGTGAAGTTTTGTATTGCCAACTCTTTGGCACTTAAAGATGTGTCGCTCATTTGCAGATATAAACTCATGAATCACTAACAATAATAATAATAATAACCCTAAACAGTCGTCTTTGCGCCCTAACCATAAATTCACTTGAAGGAATGGTGTTAATAGTTTAGGAGGATTTAGTGGCGTCTAGGGGTGAGGACTGCAGATTGCACCATGCTGAAATTTTTCCTGGTGAGAATTCCTTCAGTGTTTATTGTTCAGGAGGTTGTTACCAGGAGCCGAACTATCCACAGAGGTCTCCTCCTCTCCAGAACAAACAGACCCAGTGCACTGGGTGCAGTAACACTGAATTAAGCTGTTCCACTTTACAATTCAGTGTTTCTTTTACACTGTTTAGCACATTGTACAATTGTGCTCACCTATTTTCTCTGATAACCTTTTTTTTAGGTGGGCTTTTTTTTTTGGCATTTTTGCCTTTATTAACAGAACAGCAAGAAAGACAGGAAAGGTTTGAGAAAGAGTGGGGGTGATGTGCAGCAAAGGACCTCAGAATTGTACCCAGGCTGCTGCAGAGGATTCGGCCTATGTGGGGAGCACAAGCTACCATGTGAGCTAGAGGTTGCCCCTTCTGCTGATATAGACATTCAGTGGTTTTTACTGTGAGCTGAATTGCCGAATCATCCGCAGAGATCTCCTCCTCTCTAAAACAAATGGACCCAGGGATTTACACCAACAGACACTAAATAAAGCACTTTCACATAACAAATCAGGGTTTCTCCGACAATGTTGTTATGTTGAAGTCGGGCCAATAGCCCAGCACCTGTGTGTGTGCACCTTTTTTCTTTAAAGCCCAGTTCAGACCAAAGATTCGCAACAGGACGTAACCATTTTAGAACACTGTAGAGAAAAGTTGCAGCAGTATGAACTGACCGGTCTGAGCTCAACTCAAGCTGGCAGCTGGTTTAAGAACATGAGGTACATCACCTGTTTCAACAGCCAATCGCTTGTAGTGAAGTCCGCTGGTCAAGTCAACATGACCACAGATGACATGTTTGCTTGCTGCAGCAGGTGCTCCGTTCCCGCTGAGCCCTGTTTCCGTTCTCACTGTGCTTATGCTCCTTCACACACACACACACACACACACACACACACACACACACATTGATGGCCATGACTGATTAATTGGTGCTGATTATTTATACCAATGTAGCATATTTATTATGAACACAGTCATCTGATGCTCATTTTGTTTGTTTTTCACCGTTTCATCACCACTACAAATACACCTGTAGCCAATATCTCACTATCACTATCCTCTTTATATTTCAGAAAGCTACAAAATATATTCAGCCACAACATAAGCCTGAAAAGCTGGAAATCAGAACAGAAGCACAGAGAGTTGTTGCATAGAGATGATACACCATCTCATCTAGCTACATTGGTGTAAACTGGCAGGTTTTTAGAACATTATAGAATGGCACGTTGCAAGTAGTTGCTTGTTTCAACCCATCTCATTGCAAATCTTTGGTCTCAACTGGGTTTTTCTCCTGCTGTCTGTGGAGAGACCTCACTGCGCTGGACCGGCAGGCGTCCCCATGCCAGACTGTGACTGAAGCCGGACCAGTGCCAAAGCTCAGACTGTCTCCACATACACTTCTCAAAAAATTAAGGGAACACTTAATGGTCACAGTATAACACAAAGTCAGTTAAACTCCAAGTCATATAAATCTGACCATTTAGGAAGCACAAGTGATTCTGAATCAGTTTCACCTGCTTTTGGTGACAATGAAGGTGACAACAGGTGCAATGGAGAGGCAAAAGGAAAACAATCCCCAAAAAAGAAATGGTTTTACATGTGATGGCCACGGACAGTTGCCCTCTCCTTATCCTTCCTGACTTGACTGTTCTCTAGCTGTGTTCTGGTAGTGTCCTTGTCCCTACTGGTAGAATGAGGCGGTACCTGCAGCCCAATCAGGTTGCACAGGTAGTCCAGCTCCTCCAGGATGGCACATTGGTTCCTCCTGGGGCAGGACAATGCCCGGCCTCATATGGCCAGAGTGTGGAGGCAGTTCCTGGATGATGAAGGCATCAATGCCATTCACTGGCCCTCTGGTTCTGCTGACCTAAATCCCATTGAACATCTGTGGGACATTATGTATCGCTGCATGTGACACTGCCGTGTACCACCACAGACTGTCCAGGCGCTCACTGATGCCCTGAACCAAGTGTGGGAGGAGATCCCCAGCGACACCATCCACCAGCTCATCAGGAGCATGTCCAGACGTTGTGCATACAGGAACATGGGGGCCATACACATTACTGAGTAATTTCACGGCAAGTATGAGTTGCCGTGAAATTCACACAAAATTGGATCAGCCTGTGATTTCAATTTTTCACTTTGACTTTCAGTGTGATTTTGAACCCAGCCCTTAGTGGGTTGATGATTTTGGTTTACATTGATCATAGTTATGTCATTTCGTTCGCAACAAATTATACAATGTGCTTCATTAAAGATTTTCAACTTGAATCATTCGTTCATCAAGATCTGATGTGTGATTTACTTGTTCCCTTAATTTTTTGAACAGTGTACCTATGTGCAAGGCTGTTGGCTGTATATGAATTTGTCCTAGTAAAGATCATTGTTTATTACTCCTTGATTCCCTCCTTCCATTTCTGCCAACATATCCCATCTCTTACACACTGAGCCTTTAACTCCTGACCTCAACCATTAAGAGCATTGCTACAGTAGTATTCTGCCCCCTTAAAGTCACAACCTCCTCTTGAAGTCCGCAGACAGACCCCTCTCAAACACTACTGGATAAAGTTAACTCATATTGTATTTACTGTTTGTTTGGTAAACACACTTCTGAGTCAACACATGTAAACATTTAAACTACAAGCTCTGTCACTTGCAGTTGCTAGGATACACTTAAATCAAAATTCACATTTCATTAGTGTCTCATGCCTCTGACACTGCCTGTTGTCTGCTGTAAGGTAAGTTAAATTTATTTTTACATGTTTGATAAATAGAAAATTAGCCTACTACTCTGAACTGTGGTGGAGATCAAGGTTAGCTAGTGCCGTTCAGGGGCTAACGTTACGTAGCATAGTTAGCATTACCTATTTACATATATTGACGAAATGTTGGCCACACTTAAACGAGTTAAAATAAATCACAGACTACACCGGGTAGTTAGAGTTATACTTACCAATACACACTCAGTTATTTTACGATGCTTTGTCATGTTAGCTTCTCTCTTGCCAAAGCAAACGCAGCGCCATTTAAGCTAGCTGTCTTCCGGGTGTTTCACTGCCGCCTCGCGGGTAAATGTAGCAACAATTAGCTAACGTTAGGCTCATCGGCTAACCAGCTAATGTTAGCCTAGCTAGCTATTTAGCTTGAGAAATACGGCATTTATTTATTGGATATTGGTAGTTAAGTATTACTGTATTTCATTTAGTCATGTCCATTATATTATTAATACAATATGATATTATGTTTAGCCCTGATACCACAATTTGCAGTGATTCTATACCTTATCTGGCAGAGTGGATTATAAACTTAAATGGATAAATGTATGTATAGCTAAAGCTAACACTTAATGTGTAGCAAGTTTGGGATACCTGTCCTGGAGTTAGGTGCACTGACAGCAGGGTCAGTGAAACCTGTGCACAACTGGACAATGGCTGCTTGTTGCTTGCAGTAGATAATTACTTACAAAAATGATTTTACAGTAATCGTAACTCATGGTATAGTCGGGGTCATCCCTATGTTTCCAGGGTTCTATGTTTCCCACTTGTTTGAGCGGGCAACACAGAACCCGGGAAACATAGAACCTTTTTGTGTAAGCGGGGAACATAGAACCTTTTTTGCTGGGTTAAGTGGGGAACATAGATCCTGGGAGAAACATAGAACCCTGGAAACATAGATACGCTCCCGTATACTCACCCTGCAAGTTTATGATCCTTTCTTGTTCTTTTTTTCCTTGTACCATCAGGACAAAATGAGCTTACTCCACCAGCAGTATCAGCAGCCAGAGATGTTGCCTGTGTGGCCGTCTGCTCAGAAAACAGGATCAAGAGGACCTGGTTACCTGAATGGGCCACACAATACATCTGACAGTGAAGCACATATGGCTCAGTGCGCCCGCCAACACATTCAAACTCGTCTGCATGTGGCAAAATTATTTCAGCAATACAGGTGAGAAAGTGGTCAATCCGAATTCTAAAGTTCAGACAAATTAAAATATGTAATTACTGATATTCAAAGGTACTATACTATTTTGGTTATTTATCTTGATTTATTTTGAAGAGTGTGCAGGCAGAACATCACAGTGCTGAAACCTGATTTTTGTGACGTGAATTTTTCCGAAACATTTCTTTACTATCTCTCACTATTTGCATACACCAATGAAGGATAGTGTTAGTTACAAGAAAATTTCAACAATATATATAATATGATCATCAGCAAGCTTCCTGCCCTGTTGTAGTGCAGACACTTTGGTGCTTGCTCTCCACTTTGCTTTGTTTGTTTGTTGCAAAAAGTTATGTACAGGGGATTCTTGATACTTGTAAATCAGTGCGACTTCGATTTACGAAAGACACAGATGGCTACAACCATATATTTTATGGGAATGATACTACTTTACCACTGACTCCGAACAATGGACAAGAGAATGCTAACACACAGCTTACTAACACCAACAATACTACTGAGAAACAGGCGCAAAGCCTAAGAATAAATCATTGCCCTGGGAAATGGGAGGACAAATGACAGCCAGACACCCGTGCCCTGAGATTTGCGATGCTGCTGGCTGGCCTGCACTACCATCCAGACAGAGTGCCTCATACCCCTGTGCTTAGTCGGACATAGTCACGGACAGCTGCAAAAGGGAAAGTTGGCAACAGACCTCACCAGCAAGCAAGTGTACAACTTGAGAACAGATTGCACCACTGCTACAGGACCCTGGATCGCTGTCAGATGACCTGGATATCCTCTCATCCTCACGCAACAGGGTGAGAGTAACTCTTAAAGCAAAAGGCTACAGGGAAAGTTAATGACAGGGCCTCAAACTCTGATTGTGGGTGGTTTTGCTGTTAATGATGTAAAAGGCATGAGGAGAAGAAGAAGAGCTTTGACAGAAAGAATCCCACATATTTTGACTGCACACCCAACAGTGGAAAAAACATCAGTGCACATGGGGAAAAATGGTATTGTGAAAAGCCATCAGAGGTACTTAAACAGGACTTGGTGTTTAGCTGCTGCCCTCTACCACCTTTCAGAGGAGGGGCTGAGAGATTCAGCAGATTGCTGACACTGACCACCTGGCTCTCAGCTACATGAACCCTCCACACAGTGCATCTTATTGCCAATTTAAAGTTTCTCTAGGACCATAGATATCATTTCAGGGCAGATGGAATGTGCCTCAACAAGTCAGGAGTATAACTATTTGTCACCGATGCTACTTCGTCACCCATCTGCACCCTCTACCACGGACAAGAGACAAGAGGAATCAAAACAACGACAAGACATGACACAACTCACCAGAAACCCACCTGGAGAGGGTTTAACCACCCTTCTCAACAGCATCAGAGTCATCCTCTGCCTCCCCACCCTGATACAAGCACAGCATATCCAGTTAGCACAACTGGTTGTATGCAAAATACAGCAAATGCTTACTCCAGGCCACAAGGTCAGTGGCACTATTTCCATGACAAGTCAGGACCCAGTGTACCACTAGCTTAATTAATGATCT
The DNA here is from genome assembly GCF_011397635.1 of Epinephelus fuscoguttatus. Taxonomy (NCBI): domain Eukaryota; kingdom Metazoa; phylum Chordata; class Actinopteri; order Perciformes; family Serranidae; genus Epinephelus; species Epinephelus fuscoguttatus. Next base: position 25,007,315 of record NC_064758.1, on the reverse strand, counting down.
TATTAATACCTATAATGTTGATTTTATGTTTTTAATTAAAACCTGGCTAGATAATAGTGGCAGTGCTCAGATTACCATTGAATCAGCTCCTCCAAACTTCAAGTTGATGAATGTTCCTGACCTAAAAGCCTCCCTTTGACTATCTTAACACTGTGTTAACAGGCAGACCAAAAACCCTGCTGTTAAACATGAACAGACCTCCAAGTTCCTCTACAAATTTTGTCAACAGATTGTGACAATCTTGTCTTAACATTAACTTTTTCTTTGATAATCTCAAAGGCAAAACTGACAAATTAATTCTCAATAGGGATAGGGATTTTTAAAACATTTTTCATGGTCAGTGAAAATTTTGTAACTGCACTATGTAACTGCTTCCAACCTGGGAACAACTGTGACACACACATAGAAAAAAAATACTGCAGCCTCCCCAACCTTCCTTTAAGGTGATTAAGGTCTGTGAAAACTGGAATGCTTGCTTTCTCAACCTTGATTGTGTGTCTGCTTGTCTCCTGTGTTCGCTGGTGTTTACACTGATTCCACCTCTGCAGACTGTATTTCTGTTGCTGATCTTGGTAAGCACCCAAGGCAGGAAGGATAGTGGCCATAAGTTCTGAAGTGTAATAAAAGCGTTGCAGCATATGTATTGTACATGTTTTGACACGTGCATTTCATGTACAATATAACTTAAATCAAGTCTCATTTTACTACTTGTCAATAACACAGGAGTCAGCCGATGTCCAGTAAATGTGATGTCATCATAACCTCAGACCCTCCATCAATGGAAAAGAAGATACGCCTCACTGTGTATGAAAACGAGGTGAGACTTAAAGGACTATTAAGCTGTGCTTTTAAGTACCAAGCTGAGGAGCCTTTGAGATAATTCATTAATAATTCTTACAGACAGACCTGAGTTCACACACTTACTGTTTGTATTATATTAGATTACACACCCCTGTTGTCCTACATAGGCCCAGCGTCAGTATATAAATGCACTATTATGGATATAAACACCTAAAACGATATTAATTCTTATTCAGGTCAATTTTAATGAAGCCGGGTTCATTTTACACCTGCACATGATGGTGGTTGTGCTTAGTAAGAGGTTTATTTCTGAGAGTGATATGTGTGTGTGTGTTTGGATATGCATTTGCTAATGGCTGCAGTGATCATATTGACAGCTTGCATATAACATTTCTGCCCAACAGAAAGTTGTGCCGGTCATTTTGAGGAACATGGGCGTCAGGACGGTTTATATTACTCTGCAGGCTTTTGACCTAGTAAAGAACATCTTCACTGTCAGAGACACTCACGGAAACATTATTGAGTCTATGAAGCAACTCCCTCTCGGCCGAGGTATGACGAAGACACACACAATCATAAGCCCCACACAAGAGGTTATATACAGCTGTCAGTGGATTGGGATTTTTGACACTTGTGGCAAAAAAATAATTTCCAACAATAGTCCCTTTCATGTTCATAGTGTTCTTAATGGTGGATTCACAATGAGAAAGAAGGCATACAGTGACTGTGACAATCATACAGTAAACCAGCATCAGACTATTGCCCCAACTCAATCTAGATAAAACAGTTGGCTATGAACAGGTATCACTGTGCATGACATGTAACCGTTCAGTTCCAACCTTGGGATCTTTGTTGCATGTCATACCCCTCTCTATCTATCTCCCCATTTCCATGCCGCTGCTATACTCTTCTGTCTGTCCAATGAAGGCAAAAATGCCAAAAAATAGTCTTAAAAAAAACAAATGAGGTTGGTTATTTACAGACAACACTTGGTCTAATGATGCCTGGTGATTTGATCAAATATATTAAGACATTCTGATAAGCAATATAAGCAATAATAGTAGCTTTGAGTTTGAACGATGCTGCGCTTTAGCCAATCACAATGGAGGGGGCGTGGCCAAGACGTGCAGGTGTCCCCAGGAAATGTGTACCCACAGAAACAGCAAGCTCCGCGTCCATGGTGACCGCTCCACTCAAAACGCCGTCTCGTCAACATGAAAAAAAAAAAAAAATTTCCAGCGGATGTCTTAGTTACAACATGGTTGAGCTAACTGGAGTAGTTTCATGTCGTATTCAACAGCGGGAGGCTTTTAGCAGACGTCCTGATGTTAGCTTTGCTGCTGCTGTTAGCTGTCCCTGTCAGCTGCAGCCACTGATGCTTTCTAGACATCATGATTTCCCAAAACTGAATAAATACCACACATAGCAACACAAAACTGCTTTGCTAGCTCAGTCATGATGTAACTAAGATATCCACTGGAAAAAATATTTTATTCATGGACCATTTATTGAGTTATTACCTTATTTTTATACAGTCTATGGTTATTACAGACACCGCTAACGGCTAACGTTAACAGCTAACAGTTAGCCCAGCTAATCTACGATGTTATTATTGTTATTATTTACAAAACGTGCACACAGAAATAGTAATGTTTGTTCAGTCATTGTGTTTATAGACTTAACAAACATCAGATTAGTCTACACGGTGATACAGTGACGTGAAACATGTGATATATACTACCCGAAGTATTTGTAAACAACACGGTGATTCCCTGGGGGCACCGCCGGAAGTGAAGGGCGTGAGTGATCGCCGAGGCCCCTGCACTTCCGTTAGTCGAAAAACTCCGGGCTGTGCCTCCAGAGGTAAAAGGGGGGGGAGTTTTTTTTTTTTAACCGATGGATTTCCAGATTGGTCATCGATTAGTCGACTAATCATTGCAGCCCTAATAGACATATTTAGATTTTTGGTTATCTACCCCCCCCCCCCCCTCCAAAAAAAGGGGCGTGGCTATGTTGTTTTATGACCTATGCTGATCTGGTCTATTAGAAATAGGCATATGCAGCTAGTTGGCGACTGGAATGCACTCACAGTTTGGTTATCTACAAATGCCTGGGAAGTGCATGTTTAAAAATGTATGCCTGTATCTCTGTACAGGCCTACGTACATTAAACTGCGTCAATGAAGTTATGTTTATAGAATGAGAGAGAACAGCTTTGAGCTGTAGTTATAGCAGAGACAGGAAGCTTAGCTGACTGGTAATAGTGAAGTACTTTCTGCTGTTTTGCATAATTACAGTTCGCATTTTCTATCCGGTTTAGACGAATCATGTTCATAATCCTTTTGCAAATTCATCCAGACAGTCATGTGTTAAGTTACAGTAAGTGGTTTGACAATTAAAATGCTGAATCCAGAAAATATGACTCTTATTTTAAAAGTATTATTGTCTAATAAATGACAAATGCCACATCTTTAGATGTGAAACATCTACTATTTTAATTCACATTTCATAACGTAACATTAATGCATATATATCTCATTTCTTCCCTTTGTTTTCTCCTATGCTTTGTCTAGGAGAGGCATTTAAACTCCAGGTCCATTTCTACTCTGAGTATGCAGGCCTCTTTGAACACTTACTGATCTTTCAGTTGGAAACGCACCAGCAGGCCTCAGAAAAGTCTGAGATCATGCGCCTCTTAGAAATCACGCATCGGACATCTTCTTGTGAGGAGCCCCTCTGTGCAGCCCCAAAGTCACTGTGCGACAACCGAACTGAGAATCCAAAACCAAATGGGTAAAACAAGCTAATATTCTGTCATATTCATGTTATCTTTGTCACTGAGGGTACTGGGTGGCCCACCGACCATTTTCTGATTCACAGTGAAAATAATTGGATTCACACTGGGACATTTTATGTGTACCTGTAATGTAAATAAGGTTCCAGAGTGCATAAACAAAATGTGCAGAAATAACCACAAAAGTCTGAATAAATCAGAGCTTCATAACTGACAGTCATTCACATGGAACGCTATCACCCACCCAAATTTAGGTCACGAGTGTTATTAGTCATCTGAGTTCTTACTGTCCTGTGTTTTGTCTTTGGTTTTTCCACCCCAGGGTTCGATTCAATTGGCTCAAGCTAATGGTGCCTTTGAAGGGATATCCAATGCCCAACAGTGTCAAAGACCTCCAGAAATCCAGCGCGTACGTACTTTCACATGCACACACACACACACACATACTAAATGAGAAGGTCAACATAATTTGTACCAGATTAAAAAAGTGCAAGTGTGACATACAAATGCCTGTCAGGGTATATTACACAACTTAATATTCAAGTTAAGGAAAATGAGTCTATCAGTACATAATGACTCATCTTTGAAGTAGTCTCACCCCACCCTGTTTCAAGAGCTGTTGTCACTGTACAAACAGTGGGTGAAAATACTGCATCTCAAGCTAAATGGACCTACTGTGTTAACCATAGCACGGCACACTACTGCTGTGATTGGAACTTATATTGTGACAGACAACTTAAAAACAAAAACATCAGTGTGCTAAGCTTACTTCAGACCAAAGAACACAACGAGACAAGATTAACGAACTTGGCCAGCATACTTCGCTACAGGCAGATTGACTGCTGAATCATGTGACGTGCTTCGCGTTCTAAAACCAGCTGCTGGCGATTTGACAGGCTGAGTCATAGGTGACGCCATTAGCCGGCCTGAGTGGAGCTGAGTCGGGGCAAGTAAACACCACTGCAACAGTTTCGTCTCGTCATGAACCTTTGGTCTGATCTGGGCTTAAGGACACTGGTTTGTAGGGTGTATGCAAGAATATAAACTTTCAGATCGAAGGTGTTTAGGCTGAGTCATAGTGAGTAAAATGCAAACAGCATCAAAGCAGGGAACATGCCCTGCCACTGCCTGTAAGTTATCTGATATTTTCATGTCACTGGGATTTTTGTAGGACCCTGGAGAAGACACCTCTCAACTGGAAGAACTATGGCCAGAGGCTCCACCTGCTGCTGCATCTGGAGGAGCTCCAGCAGAAGACAGACATTGAGAAATTCAACAAGGAAGACAAAATGTTTAGACACAAAAGCAACAAAGACATTTTCATTCTGAAGGTGATGCACCTTAAAAACACAACAAGACATAAAGACTGACAGCTGCTGTTCATTTGGCCGGAGCCTTGCCCTCACTTACTCAGAATGAAACCTTAAATTACACAGAGACGTTTTGTGCCATCAGGTTGCAGGTGACTCGAACTCCCCCCCAGAGAGGTTGTCCAGGAACTCTGTGCTGGTGTCTCCTCTAGACAGGTCGGCCTGTGGAAAGAACATTTTCAAAGGCCGGGTCATCCGTGTGACTGCGGAGTGGGCCTACCTGCAGTTCAGTGAAGAGTAAGAGCAGAACATTTTGTTGTGTAGTGAAGTATTTGCCCATTTTAAATGAAATCCATACACGTTCATTTTTATATTGCTGCAGTTTGAAATTAATAAATAAATAAGAGACAGACCTGTAAAACTGCATGGCTGCTCTAGGTGCCTAACTAAGTGATAAACTTCAGATTGTTTCAGTTGCAGTGATTGCACCACTGTTCAGTAATTAAGCACAGAGAAATCCACCATAAAAGACACAGTAAGTTGTCTGAAAAGCGCTTGTTCAACTACCGCTTTTGCTTTAGTCTAAGTTACGAGTTAGAGCTACTTTCCTCTGACAAACTGAAGGCTTGATTCAAGTAAGTTCACCCCTTCCCTCTGGGTTGCTGCTCCTGTGACTCTGGGAAATGTAGGAAGATACCGATACCAGTGACAACAATGATCCCTGCACCACTTTTTTTTTTTTTAAACAGGGTATTTCCATTGATAATTCAATAAAGATGCACAGAGCATCAACAAACTGAACAAACAGAGACAGCCAGACCAGCGAAAGGAAATCCAATAGACAAGAACGAAAAATGAATACATAAATAAATGAAAAAGATTTAAATTAAAAATAAATAGAGATAATTTAAAAAAATAATATAAGGAAAAAGAACAAATTAACTTGTGCAACATAAGTACAGGAGGACAACATGTTTCATTACAATTTTTCAGCATCCATATTTGCTACAAAAGTTAAAAATGGTTGCCAGGTGGCAAAGAAGCGTGCAGATCCCTGCACCACTTTGACAGCATCATAGGAAAGGGGGGGTTTCTGGTACTATGCACAGTGCACTAGAAATGCTTCTTGGTTTTAGTGTGGTTTTAAGTTTGTTTCTCACACACTGGGCCTCATGCAACAACATCCTCCTAAATTTATCTCATATTTTCTCTTAATTGTCTGTTAAGAGAAAAAATGTGAGAGGTCAACTCCAGATGAACCAAACGTTTTTCCTTCCAAATCTGTTCGTACCCAGGTGCGCTGAATGATGAATCCAACTTGATCATTAGTCAGGTATTAGCACAGGGAAAGGACACTGAACTTTGTATTTGGACGGATGTTGTGCCGTGTGCAAAGAGAGATACTGCCAAAGGCTGTGAGAAGAAGAACGTCTGAAGTAGTGACATTATTATACTGTGGAATAAGCTAAAACAAAGTTACCATCATTTTCCAGAATGTCAGCACTGGCGTTTCAGGAAAATTAAAAAAACAAAACAAAACAAAAAAACCCTGGAATGACAAAACATTTGTGATACTGTAAATGTCGCATCAGCAGCATTGGTGGAAGAAGTATTCATAAATATTATTCATAAATTTTCTTAAATAAAAGTTTGAATTCCAAGATGTAAAAATACTGTTACTAGTACAAGTCCTGCATTGACAATGTGACTTAAGTAAAAGTATAAAAGTTCAATCAGAGAAATGTATTTGACTGTTAAGATTGTTAAGATTAAAAGTCAATGTATAAAATTTTAAATACATTTAATAATGGATCAATTGTATTTTTTAGTTCACAAATTTAATAATTTAACCATGATAATTACTTTAAAGCATATAATAATCTAAAAAAAAAATAAAAAATAATAATAATCATCTTCCTCAAATTTAAAGTTTGTGTTTCCACATGGTGGACAACAATTTGAAAACAAGGTGTTTTTCTGTCTTGATAAGAGTGTTTTCGACCACTTGTGGAATTTTGTCTTACCTAAGAGAAGAGCAAAAATAAGAAAACACTGGTGACTCCCAGAAATCAATAGGCACTGACAGAATAAGAACAAATTGTGGATAAGAACAAACATAAGAGATATTTTGTTTGTGTAACGCTTCCTTCATGAGGCCCATTGTTTATCAATTGAATTTTTTAAGTTGTTCAGTCCCTAGTGCCTCACATGACTATGTGTGAATTTGAATACAGGTGCCCGAGTGATTTTAAGAAGGATCAGAAGTTCCGTTTTAACTTCATTATCAACCGCACGCCACTGCGTACCCAGCACAGAGCAGTAGACCTGGTGTCCACGCACAGACTGAGGGAGGTGCTGTTTCCTACTGGACAACATTCGTTGCACAGTTCATGTCTACACAGGTCAGACTTCTTCAAGCTCAAGACTCCAGTAAAAACATGTGATACAGACGAAGTCATACTTCAGCATCTTATACCATCTCTAGCTAAACTGTAACTCAGCTCTGACACCATTTGTTTGCACCTCTGTCTCTCTGTCATTAGGCTGTTAAATCTTGAAGGCAACCCAGAGCAGCAACAGGCCATTCAACACATTGTAGCTGCAACAGCAAAGCCTGCCCCTTACCTGGTATTTGGTCCGCCTGGCACAGGTACTGCGCATACATACTGCCTCCTGATGCTTAAGTATTAGCTGTATTCACATTAATGTATTTTCACATGTACTGTGCAGGCAAAACAGTGACTCTGGTGGAAGCCATCAGGCAGATAGTGGAAACGCAGAAGTCGTGCAAGATCCTGGCGTGTGCTCCTTCCAACAATGCAGCCGATCATCTCTGCGAGAAAATTCTGGAAGAAAAGATTTGCAAGCGTGAGGTGTATCGCTTGTACGCCCTAAGCTACCCAGTGAGAAACATCCCTCAAACGATTAAGGTATGAATTCTTTATTTTAAAAAATTCATATATATATATATAAAACTAGACATTAGCTGAAAAAAGGCAACACAAGTATTTTGCAAGAAGTAAAAAATACAACAGTTTCAAACAAGATCCATGAAAACACACCAGTGCATATAAGTTATGAGAAGTTCTGCTACTTCACCTCCATCAAGTATCATCTTTAACCCTCTGATATTGTTTTAACTTATTAAGTACATTCTGACTACGTTATATCATGTTCATCTATGTCTCAGCAGGGAAGTTGTGTTTCATTAGGGGTGCCTGCTGTGAGACACTTGCACAACCTATTCCTATTCCTCATACCTATTTCTTCTTATTCCTCTTCTGTGCTAAAACTTTGACGCAAAATTCATCCTGCACATTGCCAACACATGCCCAAAAAACACATCAAAACGTTTCAAAACGAAATTTCAGGAATAGTGTGCTGTGACTTTTCTCAGAGATTCGCTGAGCAGTTTTTACAAAATTCGTAAAAAACTGCTCGTTCAAATGAATGGGAGATTGTTGAGAAATCGACCACACCAAATGGTCATACTTTGACGTAGAAAAATGGTTCAAATTTTAAACAGCTCACGAGACTCTAGACTTTATTGGACCAAGTCTGCATTTTGATCTCTGGTACTGTTTTTAAGAAATCACAGTTTACATTTCATGTTGATAGGCAGTACTTATCAATTGCTCAGCTACTGCTGTGAATTAAGTGTTGTTTAGTTTAGTCCTGTCAAACTCATTCTGCCCTCTTCATATCTATGTGAACTGTATGCCCTTTTGTTTGTTTATGTACATATGTGCTTTGTGGTTTTTCTGTAGGTTTGCTGCAACCTGAACCCCAAAACAGACACACTCATGATTCCCGCTAAAGGCACGTTGATGAGGTGTAAGATCCTGATCACCAGCCTGATAACTGCAGGAAGGTAGGGTGCATCTAACGTTTGTTAAAATTCTCTTTAAATACAGTAGCTTATCAGTGTTTCTCACAACAGATACATATGTTGAGAGAGGAGAAGCACAGGTATAATTAATTATATAATTAATGGCTGCGGGCGGCACGGTGGTGTGGTGGTTAGCACTCTCGCCTCACAGCAAGAGGGTTGCCGGTTCGATCCTGGGCGTGGGAGCCCTTCTATGTGGAGTTTGCATGTTCTCCCCGTGTCAGCGTGGGTTCTCTCTGGCGCTCTGGCTTCCTCCCACAGTCCAAAGACATGCAGATTGGGGACTAGGTTAATTGATAACTCTAAATTGTCCGTAGGTGTGAATGTGAGCGTGAATGGTTGTCTGTCTCTATGTGTCAGCCCTGCGATAGACTGGCGACCTGTCCAGGGTGTACCCTGCCTCTCGCCCGATGTCAGCTGGGATAGGCTCCAGCCCCCCCGCGACCCTCAAGAGGATGAAGCGGTTAGAAGATGAATGAATGAATGAATTAATTAATTAATGGCTGCATTCCTTTTAGGTGTGCCAGTCACAGGTAATGTGGTAAAGTGCTGGCTCAATTGTGTGGCTCACTGGGAACCGCCCTTATTAAAATAATTAGTTACACCTGTGATTCAGCTACACAGTGTTCCCTGTGTCATCATCCTGGCTATAATAAGCCAGTGTACTGTACACTGAGCTGTAGAAAACATGCATACTGGGAGAAATGTTTTATGTTAGCGTTTTGTTGAGTTTCATTTTCATACATTAAGTGTTTTTCAAATTATAGTTCTGTACCTGTTCTGTTCTGTAGTTCTGTTCTGACTCCTTTTTATTATTAAAATCCCTTTTTTCTCCAGTTAGTGCTCACACACATAGACAATGTGAACATACTGAAAGATACAAAAAAGGCAAAAGTAGATGTACAGATGTTAAGGAACAAGAAAAGGGGAAGACGAAACAAAAAGCCAGAGGATGCGAGGAAATAAAACAAAAAAAAGATGTGTTTTTTGTTAACACATTTAGATTTTTGGACATTATTATGCTCTGGAGTTGCAGGAAATGTTTGGATCACACAAGCCAGAAACCGTTCTTCGCAGCCACAACTGGAGCCTTATTCTATAAACAGCATAACACTCATAATATTAGTGCAGCTTAATTTTTATCTGCTACCTTACATCAAGATTTGCTCCATCTGTCTGCCTCCAGGCTAGTGACAGGAGGGATTCCTTCACATCATTACACCTATATCTTTGTGGATGAGGCAGGGCAGGCTGCAGAAACAGAGTGTATCATCCCTCTAGCAGGTGACCAGCAAGTTTGTTTTAACATACAATATTTGATATTTGGCTTGAGATGTGCCCTCAATGTTTGTATGTTTGTGCCAAAGGTTTAGTGAAACCGCAGCAATGCCAGGTGGTGCTGGCTGGAGACCCTAAACAGTTAGGCCCCATCATCACATCCAGAGTGGCTGAGAAACATGGCCTGGGTAAGCACTGACTGTACCTTTTGAAAGTATAGGTCATGTGAAACAGCGAAAGTTGAAGCTACTAGATCAACAGATCTCAAAGTTACAGACCACATACTTAAGCGCCATCCAGATGCTGTTTATTATCGCCTAAGGAGGTTTAAAGACATGTACTCTGTGCAGGTGTGTCTCTGTTGGAGCGTCTGATGAACAACAACAATCTTTACAAGCCACATGAGCAGGACGGGTTTGACAACCGCTTTGTAACAAAGCTTCTGAGGAACTACAGGTATGGTTGTGGTGGTGCCTAAATTCCTTGCTTTATCTTCTTGTAATGTAACCAAACCCTTCTTTGATAGCTCTGCCTACTTGCCCTTGTGTTCTCAATGGTCTTCTTTTCCTCTTCACTCTCTCTCAGGTCCCATCCTGCAATCCTGAAAATTCCTAATGAGCTCTTTTATAACGGAGAACTTCAGCCATATGCTCCTAAAGCCGCATACAGATCCTACCTCAAATGGGAACACCTGCCCAAGAAAGTAATGTCGGCACGACCACGCGTACACACGCACTTGCAGCTCTCTCTTTCAGCCCCTGTTCTCATGTCTCTCTTTGTGTCTCAGGGTTTCCCTTTGATCTTCCATGGAGTAGCAGGCACTGATGAACGCGACGCCAACAGTCCCTCTGTGTACAACATGGCAGAGGTGGAGGTGCTGAAGGAATACTTAAAAGTGCTTGTTGAGCATCTTCGCAAAAACGGTGTGACCAAAATTGAACCAGGAGAAATTGGCATCATCACCCCGTACAGAAAACAAGTGAGTGTGATTAAAATAATTCATGGATATAAGTAAATATACCTGGATAAAGTGCTGCAAGTCAGCTTTACTGCCATTTCTCTTCCCAGGGGTCGAGCACCACACAACACAAAAATAATCCCCTGTGTGCCAAAGTAAAAGATTGCAGCTATAAAAACACCTCAAATCGCAAACATGGTCAATTATTATAAGTTATTTCTCTTTTTGTGTTATAAACATTTACATTTACGGCCTGCGGCACTGCTGGCTGCAGCTTTTGAAAACCACTCCTTCAAATAGCCTCACACTCAACACCGTGCTTCCTAGCAGCGTAACAGTCAATAGCAGTCCCATCTTAATTCACCACAAAGTGTGTGCAATGTGCGCTACTAATAAATAATACATGTCCTGAGGATCTCAAGAGTTTTCACTCAACACTGCACCTCCTTGAGTCCTCAGCAATATACCCGCCAAGTGTGAAGTCAATCAGATGAACAGGTATCAACAGAATCAAAGGACGGAGAGACAAATTGAGACTCCTCCATTAGTGTAAAGCTAAGGGGATAAACAGAGTAAACAACATGCTTTTTGTCGTACATGATGGGTGAGCAGCTTTCATTAGATCGAATGGGTGTCATTTTGGGAACCAGTATTCAGCTCCCCTTAAATGAATATCCAGTCTACTACTTTATACTGTAATGACTGGCACCACATCTGGTTAGCGACGTCTTGTTAACATCGTCCTATTTTTGTGTCCCGACAGGTGGAGAAAATCCAGAAAGCCCTTCGTACCGACAAAGATCTCCCAAAGGAAAACTTGGAAAATGTGTTGGTATGGAGACAGGAAGTGATCATATGATTATTGTGACATGTTTGAGAGAGATTTTAGAGCCTTATATTTATATATTTTTTTTCATAGGTTGGTTCAGTGGAGCAGTTTCAGGGGAAAGAGTTCAATGTGATTCTGGTGTCTGCCGTGCGTAGCAATCTCAAGCTGACTGCAAAAAAGCAACGATTCACGATAGGCTTTCTTGATAATGAGAAGGTGGGAGACATCACATAATCACACAGTAACTTAGGAGCAATAAATAATAATTGTGCAACTATTTGATATAAAGAAACTGATTGCCATTAAACTCCGAATGTAAACTATGGTAGCAGCAGCAGATAAACTCACACACTCAACACTACATGCACACGAACTGAAATTTCTCCTCAGCGGTTTAATGTGGCAATGACCCGAGCACGAGCCCTGCTGATTGTGATTGGAGACCCCCGAGTCTTGAGAACTGACTACATCTGGAACAAGTAAGGCCATATGTCCTCATCAGTAGAGTTGAGTTGTTTGGACTGTGACGTGCTTCAAACACTGACCTCTCTTTTTAGATTAATCCATTACTGCTTCACAAAAGGGGGTTACCGTGGCATTACAATGTGTGATGCGAAGGAAGAGGAAGATACACAGACTAACGTGCGCACCCAGCCTCTGGTAATATGCACATTCACACATAATCACACACTTTGTACTGTCTTTGTCTGAAAGTCTTTTTGAGGACTAAGAGATGTTTGGCTTATTTTTCCATATTTGATCCTCACCCCACAGGGGAGAGTAGTAGGACAGCTGGACCCCTGTTGAAAGAACCAGCAGACCTTGCACACTCATCTTGAGCTCCAGTGTTTAACATGGAAAAAAAGAAAGAATAAAAAAGTGACATAAACAGAATTAGAGTGATATATTTCATTACGTTAGATTAACTTTGTAAGCATCTCATATCTAACAAATCCACCAGCATTACTAGTGATTATGTCTAACTGGGCAACTGTTTCACAAAAGGACAGACTGACTAGTTTAAGCCCAAAATGTTTGCCACCCTACACAGAGCCTCGACCTCTGACTCTGCCCACATCTCAGTTTACTGTCAGAAATTCAAATTAGTAAAGGAAATGGAAATTCAATCTGATTACCGGGTTTTGGAGACAGCTATAAAGGTAAGAGTTTCCATGGTAACAATCAGTGACACCTGCTGACACGTGACAGTCAGAGGAAAACGCTGACTCATTTATGGTTTGCAAAGAAATGTTGTGGAACAAGAAAGGTTTCATTTCCAGTTGAGCTTTTACTACCTGGAAAATGGGATTACTTGACGCACTGTAGCTGAGCCATTAGATATTTGTATACCTGTAGTATTTCCCTCTTATTTATATCATATCCAAATAGTTGGTGAGAGAGAGAACACAGAGAGAAATGATCATAAGTCTGATGATGACTGTAAATATGAGCCCAATCATTAGGTCATTTTCTGTGACCACTTATCCTGTTGGGGTCACAGGGGAGCTGGAGCCTATCCCAGCTGACATTGGGTGAGAGGCAGGGTACACCCTGGAAAAGTCGCCAGACTATCACAGGGCTGACACATAGAGACAAACAACCTTTCACACTCACATTCACACCTACGGCCAATTTAGTGTCCAGCTGCTGATGAGTCACTAACTGCATGGAGGAAGGAGGGAGGAAGCTGGAGTACCCGCAGAAAACCCACGCTGACACGGGGGAGAACATGCAAACTCAGCACAGAGGGGCTCCCCCACGCTGGGGTTCAATCTCTTTGCCCTGGAATTGAACCGGGAACCCTCTTGCTGTGAGGCAACAATGCTAATTGTGCTATTGCACCACTATATCATCCTTATCTACAAATTTTAATACCAATTTCTGCAAGTCATTTTTTCCTAGCCAGTAGCCACAGTGCAGCAATATAGCTACTTGAAACACTTTTATCTGTAAGGAGAGAAACCAAAAATCAAAGAACTGAAACCAAATGTTAAAGTGAAGGAGTTTTACACTTGGACACATGGAGTTGGTTAAGAAATACTTTCGGTTCTACAGGAAGGTGATCCAGACACTCTAAAATATAAGATAAAATAGAAAATGAGAAAGGAAGAATTAAAAGGCCTTTCAAAGCCAACATTGTTTCAGCCACTGTAGGTCTTCATCAGGGCTTTGGTTTGGCTCAGACTCAACCCAAAACAAAAAACACCTGCGAAGAACTGTGACACATAGTTACTGATGTGAATCTAAACCATCTCTGTCACTCGTAACTAATTATAGGCTACTGGACTTACCAGACTCAGTGGGCAAAAGGTGAAATGAGTAAGACACTCCTTGTAGCCTTTACACAAGGAGTTCAAGTTTCTCACCCATTATCAGCATCAGGATCTCCTGGCCTTCATCACTCAGAGCAACAACACCACTGTTTGACATAACTCTTCTAAACTTGTGTCTGTTCTTACACAGTGATGCTCAAGTTACTGTAGAGTCTGTCAGCATTCTGAGGTTTAACTTCTAAGAATTTTGACGAGGCCAATTTCCTCATTCACGTGGAACGTTTCCAGAGTGCTTGCTCTTTTGATAGTCTAACTTGTTCTTTGCCTACCCATTATATTTTCTTAAAATTACAGGGTGTAATTTAAGGGAGATTCAGTGACATGAAGCAGTGAGAATTGCCAGCTGAAACTTCTGCTTAGAAGTCTTTAAGCATTCATTGCTCAGGTTTTCACCCTATTGACCCTTTGCTAAGTCCCGCCCCTGGACACAGACTGGCCAATCATAACGTAGCATCGGGCCGGCTCAGACCAGGGTACCACAGCAACGCAGTTGTACTCCATTGACTCTAATGCAGTCGTTTCAGATTTCCTTCATTTTCAGGCTGGTTTTGTGGATTTGGAGCTAAATGTTGTGCCTGGGGCACGTCGTGTATTAATGATACTCGTTCCATGGAGAGGTTGGAAAAAGATATAAGTTTCTTCCCTGTTCCAAAACCAAAATCAAACCCTGAAAAGTGTAGTGTTAGCTAGCTAGCTACTGAAGATATAGCCTACTGAATGTATACACATGCTGCTTTTGCTTTTTAATGATTAAAACAGTGAAACAAAGACCGACCCTGCTGTACAGGAACCAGTGAAGGGAAGCAGGGAAACAGCAAAACACCGTTCTTCTGCACACACTGTGATGCCACACAGCTGGTTCAATATCAGCAATGTTTCCCTTTATATTCATTGTCTTCTGTGGCGATCAGCAGTGATGTGGTGGTTCACTTTTACACTGTAATCTGTAGCCTATAGTTCGGCTTTAGCTTCTAACTATCTTTGTCTTTTTAACCTGTTGTTGCTGCTGAGTCAGTTTGACATCCTGGATATATCCTTCAAACACAGACTGTAGACCCCTCTGTCTGCTTCTCTCTGGAATCACTGTTTTATTTTTCCAAAAAATATGATAATATTGCAGTTAGTTACAGCGTGGGCTCTATGCTTACTCAAACAGCTTGTCGGAACCTTGTCTTGACGCAAAGGAGCTGCTAACTACAGTGGCTGTCACTAAATCGCGAATGGCCTTAAGTAGAGCCAGTGTTTGGTTTGTCCTGCCTGGGCTACTGTAGTAACATGGCGGTGCAACATGGCAGACTCTGTGGACGAGGACCCGCTCCCTATGTAGACATAAACATCTCATTCTACAGTAATGACAACACAACGATTCTTATTTTCAGGTGATTATACACTTAAGAAAATACACTGATTATATTATATTTCCCCCTGAACCCTGCACACTGGACCTTTAAACAAAAGGTGCCATCATAATAAAACTTCGTCAACTAACTTTCATGCAACCATGTGCTCATATTTGAATTTGAATTTACATGTCAGCAAACGAATCTTCCTACGCACACTCAACACGCAACAGGATATCCTGTGTTACTTTGTGTTGATACTGCCTCACATTTGAACGCCGGAAATTAAAGATACCTTTTTGTGTGTGCATAAAATGACAGGTCATGAGAGAACTCATCTCCTTTTTATATTCATTCAAACCACCCCAGGAGTTCACTATGGGACCAGCTGAAACCTAAGTGCTGTATATGTATGAACAGACAATAAAAACTGCTTTCATATAGTCTTATGTTTAATGTTGTGGTATGATGTTGAAAACACTGACCTCTAATTCATAATTAAAAGACCATATGTGCTTTTATTTTATTATTTTGTTATTATTATGTTCATTAGGCAGCAATAATAATATTATAACAGTAATGTACTACTGTGTCTCTGATGTTTTGCATTACACACTAAAATAACTGGTCACATACAATAAAGCCTGATTGTAGCCGATGTGTCCACTGGCTGACTCACCCCTGTCTGATGTTTTTATATCTCTCCTCGGATTAAATGTGTTTACAGTTTCGCTTCACTCACTTGCTGTCATGGTTCAACACGTTAAGTTTCGTTTCTCTGGTCTTACAGGCTGTGGGGATGCACCCGTTTTACCAACCTGGTCTTTGCCGTCCCGGTGTTGCAGCTCCGTTATGCGAGAGACACCGAAGCACCGCCCCCGTGGACTGTCCAGGCGTACAAAGGGAAGCACAGTCTCCGGGATTTCCTCTGAGATGTGCGAATATAAGCGCTGTGTTGATGAGCGGTGTACTGTATTCATAACCGGACATTTTGTTGTTTGACATCTTTGACCACATCAATCTGTGATAATGGCTCATAGGAAGTTATCTGTAAGCGCACGCTGCCAGATTGGAGTGGACTTCTTTGAGTTCCTGAAGGAGAGTGACCGAGCATCCATCACCGACAGACTGGAGTTGAGAGACATCTACAACAATGAATTCAGGAGCAGGTAAGTTATTCAGCATTATATTATATTATATTATATTATATTATATTATATTATATTATAGGAGATCTGTGTGCATGTTTGAGATCTTCTGTAAATGTTTCCGATTTAATA
The DNA here is from genome assembly GCF_011397635.1 of Epinephelus fuscoguttatus. Taxonomy (NCBI): domain Eukaryota; kingdom Metazoa; phylum Chordata; class Actinopteri; order Perciformes; family Serranidae; genus Epinephelus; species Epinephelus fuscoguttatus. Next base: position 24,990,504 of record NC_064758.1, on the reverse strand, counting down.
TTTTTGCGTTTATTTTAGAAATCCAGGGACCAAAGATCCAAACTTTGGGTCAGTCCTCTATGCCCTGAAGACGTCCAACAAAGTAACAAGACGGAGAGACACTATTCGCTTCAACACAACGGTATGCAACTTTCGCGTTATGTTTGAAGCAATGAAACCTGTTGCAGCAGTATTTTAAATTTCTGTCGCTGGCACTGGCCCAGGGGCCCAAAGTCTCAAAGTCTCAAGGGCCTCCCTGCATGGCCTTCATCTTCACAATACCCCTCAACTCACTAACCATAAAGAGACACAAACTGATGCAAATGAACTGTACAGAGACACAAAATGACCAAAAAAGAAACAAAATTACCTCAAGGAGACAAAACCATAAAAGATTTTAAAAAAGAAAGACGTCACACAGAGGTGTGGGGTGCAGAGGGTGCTGGAATGAGTATGGGATGATTAGTGCAACAGGTTGCTTTCTATAGGTGTTTACTCTTTATTCATTCATTTATGTATTGCCATCAGTTTTGTGTATATGTGAGTGTATATATACGTAGTTTGACAAAGCAAAACATATTTGTCATGATTGGATAATTACGGAAGCGTATTGCATTCACTTGACAAATAAAAAAAGCTCTGTTTTTCTGAGTAATTTTTTCTGTTTTTTCTGAGTAATTTTCCCCCCATTTTTCTGAGTAATATTTTCTGTTTTTCGTGGTAATTTTTTTTCTGTGTTTCGGGGTATTTTTTTTTTTTTTTCGTGGTAATATTTTTTCCTGAACGAGGAGATGAGATACTTCAAAATCTTGTGAGAAGCTCCTACCTGGCACTTGCAAGTAACCCCTACGTCCATGGTGACTCCTGCTCATGGGTGTATAACTATGTGCCTTACCCTTATTGATCCCGTAGCCTAGTTGAAATTGTAGGATGCAGGTGGGAGGTTCTTGTGACATTTTGAAGTATCTCGTCTGCTCGTTCAGGAAAAAAAAAAAATAACCACGAAAAACAGAAAAAAATTACCACAAAAAAAAACATGGAAAAAAATTACTCAGAAAAACAGGGAAAAATTACACCAAAAGACAGAAAAATGAATAAATTACTCCAAAAAACAGAAAAAATTACACCAAAAAACAGAAAAATAAATAAATTACTTCAAAAAACAGAAAAATAAATAAATTACTCTGAAAAACAGAAAAAATTACACAAAAAAACAGAAAAATAAATATATTACTCTGAAAAACTGGGCATTTTTTTATTTGTCAAGTGAATGCAGTGCGCTTCTGTAGGATATAAAGATGATTCTTTCAATAAGAATTTTTATTTTCTAATTATTTTTATATTCTGTATCTTGCTGTAAGACAAATATTATTGGTAATTAATTTAATATATTAGAGGCCTAGGACAATTAATCACTGCACAGCTTTATACTGATGTGGAGCTACATAATTGACTATTATTAATTTATGGAGAAGAGGTGGTACTTCCTCCCACTCCTTTTTGGACATGCAAATCATTATTATATGTTGTTTTCAGTTTTCATGCTTCCTTTAGTAACCTGTTTTGTCTGTCTACTACTGCATGGTTATTTTGTTTTATTTACATGTTCGAAATATCCTGCTCACTAACTAACTAACTACACAAGAGCTGGGTGGATATGATGACAGTATATAAAGTGTACAAAGCGATGCTTATATATAAAGTGACTTTGCTTTGATGCAACTTGGTTGAAGTGATTTAACAGCACAATGTAAAATGCAGTATTCAATATTAATTTCAAAAGTAAAATTATTTGTTGTGAATGCTATGAAACAAAAGAATCACTGCTAGATTAAATTTGTAAAATATTTTAAATAAAGTTACACCTGGGCTATATCTACCCAGGAGCTTTAGTGTTCCTGATTATGGGTCAAAGTCTATTACACACCAGACCACGCTTATAAATAACCAATAGGTCACATGCACCATGACCAGTTTCTGCTTTTTACTGTTGATACATGGCGCTTGTAGAATTGTTTTATAAACAACAGCTGTAATTATCACAGTCGTGCTGATACACAGTGCAACAGCAGTGTGATATTGCTTTAGTGAAATAGAAATACAATTCAATCTTTATTAAGAAATCTTGGTTCTAAAACAACATTAATCACTGTTTGTGTAACAACAGGGCGGTGTCACTTTCCCAGAAACAAAACTTCCTGTCTGACACGAGCTCTTTTGAATGTCTTAAGACACAGCTTACTGTTATATTTAATTAATTTATAGAAATTATATCCGTATGCAGATCAGGTACTTCAGAGTACAGGTGAGGATATTATTATGTACTACTTCTGATTAAAAAATAAAACAGAGGACACTCAGCCACTCGATGTTACTTTCTATCCGAAGCCAAAGTTGACATGAAGTGACCTCTGCACAGGTCACAGCTCTTTTTATGGACCAGTGGCATTCACCGAGGGGCCAACGGCCAGAGCCTGTGCAGAATGGAGTGGCCAGTCCCGGGATAGTCACCTCCGGAGATCAAGCAGAGACGGGAGTGCGAGCCCGGAGGAGACTGGCCAATCTTCTGATGAAGAAACTGAAGACAGACAGGTAAGAGGCCCAAATAATGTGAGACCTTTGATTATCACACTCCTGAAAGCCTTCTCTATGAGCAGGTTTGTTTTTACCTCTGCTTGTCACTACCTGAGTGCTGCAGGAGCAGCTTGTCTATTTATTTTTGTTACACATACAATATTCTTCTGCTCTCTCTACACAGACTTTTGATGGTACCTCAATAAAAGAGAAAACTTAAGTGCATCTTGCTTTATCGACAATAAGCAAATGTAATTTAAAAAGTCAAAATCAACAAACAAACACATTCACAAACATTCTGAGAATACTCTCAGTGAACATAGCCTAAAAATTTTAAGTACGGAGTCCTAGCTTAGGAGTGATTTAGGAAAGTTATCAGAGCAACTCTGAGCAAGGAAGGGACAGAAACTTTAACCTGAGTGAGGAGGTGTGGTCGACCCTGTTGCTAGGTGTGATGCTTGCTTTTAACAGATATGATTGGTTGTCACAGACACACCCTTTGTGAGCCTGCAAGGTGTGGACACCCAGTGGAACTGAAATGAACTGCTGACTGTGAAAGTGTTGTCGTTGTTAGTGTGATCACTCTGCTGATGGAAGGTTGACACAGACTCAAGTCATCACTGCTGCACTGTTGCATTTTTCCAGTTTTTCAGATATGTTAGTATTGTGATAATTTTATTTCTAGTGTTATAACGTGATTGTGTGAGGTGGAAAAGGCATGCGTACCCCTAATGAGATCCATCCATCCATCCATTTTTGTGGCTGCTTATCCTGTTGAGGGTCACGGAGGACTGGAGCCTATCCCAGCTGACACTGGGTGAGAGGCGGGGTTCACCCTGGACAGGTCGCCAGACTATCACAGGGCTGACACATAGAGAAAGACAACCATTCACACCTATGGGCAATTTAGAGTCACCAATTAACCTGCATGTCTTTGGACTGTGGGAGAAAGCTGGAGTACCCGGAGAAAACCCACGCTGACACAGGGAGTACATGCAAACTCTGCACAGAGGGGCTCCCTCTTGGGATCGAACCAGGAACCCAGTGCTGTAAGGCGACAGTGCTAACCACAACACCACCATGTTGCCCCAAAATGAGATCAATCACACTTATTATCCCTGCACAATCTAATCTTTGGCATGGCATTTCTTAACTGTCATCCAGTGTTTTGAGAATGTTTCTCTTATCTCTTTGTCTTTCCACCATTTTCTCCTCTGACTAAGAAACTCTTAAGCCTCTTAAAAGTCCTCCTCTGTTCCTAACAGTTTTTCACCTGAGGAGCTCTTTTAAGGTCTAAGATGCTTTGTTAATAACTTTTATCTTTACAAGGACCTAGTCTTAACTTAAAGGGAAAATTGTAAGAAAATGTCACACAATTCTAATGATTTTCTTAGAATTTGGTCACTAGGAGCAGCTCTTAGCGATAGGACGCTTTGTGAATGTGGCCCCAGGCCAACAACAATATGTTGAATGTACTCGTGTGGCATAGCCAAAAGCAGACATGACAGGAAATACCATGGATAGGGTTGTGAACATAAACTGCAGGAGCTATGATAGCTAGCAGGCTAATAACAGCCAGTCCACAAAGTTCTGAATTATGTTGCGTCTTATTGAGAACCTTACTGTAACTTCTGTCACTAGCCCTGCGTTCACTACCTTATCTTCTTTTGCCCTTATTATTTCTGTATACTACTTGATGAAATACCTCAAAGAGTATATTTTAATTTTGGCTCTGTGATTTAATGGTAATGTCTGAAGTCACGCACCACTCAGCTGCCTTTAATACAGTGCGTCATAACCCTCTCTTTTCCTCCACAGGGCTCAGTTCACCTCCGACAAACATGGTATCCACATCGACTCCGAGCACCCGTTTGAAAACGGGAAACTTTCCTTACAGGTGGACGGCACATGTGAGGTAATAATGTTTGAAAAACTGCAACGTTCTGCGATCATCATCAGCTATCAACACATAAACCCATCGTTGGCTGTGCTACAAATATGAAGCTCCACTACATATATGTCTTTTTCTTCTTCTAACAGTGTGTGGTAAATCTGAACGTGAAAAACACAGGAAAAGAACCGATATATTTCACTTACTACACCCCACTGCACTGGCTCAAGGACCTCATTCTGAGCGATGAGCGCAGTGTGACCAAGGCAAACCCTCTGTGTCTACAACCAGGTAGTGCAAATACCACAACCAAGTGTACCTTTATTTGAATGTATGATGTCACTTGCTCCTATAAAAGAGACTTTATGGACACAGTAAACCACTACACATCTGTTCTGTTGTCAGGTGACACCTATGGAGTCCAGGTTAACTTCCGCTGCAGTGTGGTTGGTTTCTATCCAGCCACACTGGCCTTTGAATTCAAACCAGACCTGCAGCCTTCCTCCACTGCCTTCCACATTGTGCGCTTCATTGAGACTCAGTGTATAACTGCCTTGGGGCGTGAGCTGGCGCCTATAGCACCCTACAAACCCCGCTCCCTCCCTGCTTGGACCCCAGAAGATTATTTCACCATTGAGGATGGACAGCGACCTGAAGGGTATCACTGTTCTCTCATCACACTTAAATATACAGCAAATGTAAAAACAATTAAATGCTGTTCATCTCCTAGTGATATATCTAACTGTTTCCATTTTGTCTCCTCTCACCAGGCTGTCAGTGATGCAGCTAAAAAATGTGATCGAGCTGAAAGAGTATCGAATACCAGCATACATGAACCAGCTCATCCAGTCATTGAAGCAGCCGGCGTACTTCAGCAACAGAAGGTAAATTCAATTCAACTTTAGAATTACAACAATATTTAGCAAGTAGAACAAGACGTGCTTTCCGGCCATCAGATGGCGCTATTTTCATCGTCTCATTAGAAATTGGGTTTGCTGCTGAGGCTGTCAGACAATAGACTTTATTTATTATTTTATCCACTTTGCTTCAACCGATCACCTCCAAAATTTTATCATCTGTTCCTTGTCCAATTATCCACCTTTCCTGAAAATTTCATCAAAATCCGTTCATAACTTTTTGAGTTATTTTGCAGACAAACAAACAAATAGACAAATACACAAACAGACCAACGCCGGTGAAAACATAACCTCCTTGGCGGAGGTAATCAACTTTTTTTTTTTTTTTTCTTTACCAATTTGTGGCACCCCCCCATGGATGATAGCACCCTCAGCATTCACCTATACTGCCTATGCCCACGGCCGGCACTGGTTAAGGTTAGGGAAAGCTCATGTTCTTGGTTTTATACAGAAGGCAGTGATTTTTTTCTGTCTCTCCACACACACACACACACACACACACACACACACACACACACACACTGTGTAATACAATTAATTTTCCTTTGGTCTGTTCAGAAGGGCCTTGCTGGAGAGTCCCCTGAGCTGGGAGAACTACTCTGAGAAGTTTCAGCTGCTGCTGTACCTGGAGGAGCTCCAGATGGAGGTGGACATCAGGAGGTACAACATCCCCAACGGTGAAAAAGAACACGCCATCATGGTCAGAGATACGGCCAACAAGAAACTTCTCGTTCTGCAGGTGAATATGTGCTCGCTCATTCACTTACAGCTCACCCATAATCACTAATTCCTTCACGTGTTCATTCCCTCCCTTAGAGATTTCTGTAAGCTATCGAGCTCTAGCTAGTGACACAAATAGCATCTGTAGTGCTTAAACAGGAGGGATATATAAAAAAGACAAGTGGATATCGAATCATAAATCATAGTGGAAAGATCAGTAGTATTTGCCATATAAAGCAAGCGTTAGTGATGATATGATGGTGTAGGTTTCTTTACATAGCTTGAGAATTCACATCTTCCCTCGTTCTTTTTAACCTCCCAGGTACCGGGTGTGTCTGAGAACCGTCCGTCTGTGCTGCGAGGGGATTCACTGCTGGCATATCCCTCAGAAGAAAAAGAGGTGAAGTACCGCGGCTACGTCCACAGCGTGCAGCTGGACAAGGTCAAACTCGGCTTCAGCTCAAAGTAAGATCAAGACATTACAGTAATACGCAAGAATTACAACATGAAAACACTGATTTCTATGACTCATATTAAACACGTGTTAATATGACATTCATAGGACATTCACCCAGTTTGTCTGTGAATTTGTTTGCAGATTGCTGGGTCGCTTTGTGGACAACATGAAGTTCAATGTTGAGTTCGTTGTCAACCGCCTGACTCTGCGCGTTCAGCACAGAGCAGCAGAGCTGGCAGCTGCATTCAGACTGGGAGAGGTGTTGTTCCCTGCTGCACCCGCTGACTCTCACCAACCTGAGCTTCCCCAACTCAGGTCAGACATCTTTACATATAGACTGTATATGTCTTTATATAAAGTGCAGTGTTTTAGCTAGTAATTTTACAACACAGATGTTTGTCGTAGTCAAAACCACAAAAGAAATGGCTGTGCAAACACCTCCAAACAGCCCCTACATGCACACGGAAGCAGCGTGTTTCAGCCTTTAACAAGCACTAAAGAGAACATGTGATTTACTGTAGACGTAAACATGGCGGCTGACTCTGTCTTCCTGTAACGCTGACATTATGCTCTTTCTGTTGATAGCCTGTTTGACTACAAGCTGGAGCGAAACCCTGAGCAGTATCAGGCTGTCCAACACATCGTCGCTGGTTCGTCCAAACCTGCGCCTTACCTGGTGTTTGGCCCACCTGGAACAGGTACAGCAAGTTCCTGCGTATTATTTCATCTTGGTCTTTTAAACAATTTAGGTTTGTGTCGTGCTTAAGTTCAGTGCACTTGACTTAATTCTGTTGTTTCTTTTTCTGTTCAGGGAAAACTGTGACTCTTGTGGAGGCCATCAAGCAGATAGAGAAGACCCAGCCCTCCTGCCACATCCTGGCCTGCGCTCCCTCCAACAGCGCTGCTGATCTGCTCTGCAAGAAGATTCGCGAACACGTGGACGAGCATAAAGTGTTCCGCATGTATGCAAGCAGCAGGGACCCAGGCTATGTCCCTGATGAACTGAAGGTCAGGGCTGATACATTCAGTGCATCATGTTTGGATGTTTTGATGCAGACGGTAACTGACGTTCATTCACGCTCTTGTTCAATCATCTACCTCCTAGCAGAGTGCTGCATGGGTCCAGTTTTGAAAACCCCTACATGCCCGTGCCTGAAAAGCTCAGTACCACAACCAACCTGTTGTCTGTAATTATCTTAAAGTCGAATCTGGACCTGCCTCAACCCCTTAATCTAAGTGACACAACCATACCCGTACTCTCCCATTCAGATGTGCAAAGCACTCGCTCAGTCAGCTCCCACTTGTTGATGCAATGCAAACTGACACAACGTTAACTGGTTTTGCAGTAATCATCTATCTTCATATCCACAGTAACTTCCCTGTTGCTATCAGTCAGCTGCATCCTCAGCTCCAGAATCACGTTTTGTCGAATGTACTCTGTATATTTTGTCATTCTGAAGTGTGATACAGTTGAGTGTCAACACAGCCAGCTAGGGCACCTGATTATTTTTGTTCTCACCCACTGCCCACCCACATTTAGTTCCCCTTTAACTGTACCCATGAATTTATACAAATGTTTTTCCACTGAGGACTCTTCCCCTGAGGGTGCTTTCAGACCTAGAGTTGTCTTGCTTTGGACCGAATCAGGGACTAATTTTGTTACAAAGTTCCATCATTGCCTAGAGTAGGTTCGTGTTCTCACTGCAGCATTTACAAGCGGACCAGATCAAATGCCTTGTGCGAGAAAGCTGTTCTTGATTGGTCAGAATTTCCATGTGGGAAAAATCCAGGAAGTAAATAAAATGTTGAGGAAGATAAATGCAACACTTTCCAATGTCACAATGGAGGGACAACTACGCAGGTTGATTTTAGCGGTGGTCATCATGTACTATATTGCTGTCATTGTTCATTTTAGTCAAACCATACAGTTTGACAATGAGGCGTGGCTCCAACTAGAAAACAATGTTTTGATGCATTGGATGTGCTGAATGTGCATATTAAGGCAGTACAGGAGGAGGTGCACATTAATAATCCTCCAGGACTGTAACATGCTCATGTTTAACCCAAACAATGCGACTGCAGTTGGTTCAGATCGAGGTCCAAACACGTTCTCACCACAAATGAACCGCACCAGAGTTCGTTTGTAACCTGACCGAGACCACCTTTTCAAGACGGTCTCGGTCAGGTTGTCTTGGTGGGTACCTGCCAAAACAAACCGCACTTAGGGGGCAAACAAACTTGAGTTCAACTGAACTGAACCAAGCAGGGCAGGTGTGAAAGCACCCTTATTGGACATTATGACACTTGCTTTCATGCTGCATTACTGCTGCACTTCCTGTATGTGTTTGATAGTGTTGCATTCTTAAGTCTTTTTCTTGCATCATTAAGGTTTGTGTACACAGACATTGTGGTACCTTCACAGGCATGCTCTAACCTGCTAGGAGACTGTTACCTTTTTCCTGCTAAAGAGAAGCTGATGGAGTATAAGATCATGGTCACCACCCTGTTAACAGCTGGAAGGTAGTGAATGTTTGCTCACCTGCATGACACCATAAATAAACTGACACACTACAGTATTCACACCATGTTATTCTCTGCCATCTGAAACACTAACTGTCAACTGTGCAGATAAACTCATGTGACAGGAAGTGTGTGTCCTCTCTGATCTCTGCAGGCTGGTCACAGGAGACATTCCCGATGGTCATTTCACTCATGTGTTTGTGGACGAGGCGGGACACGCTGTGGAGACTGAATGTTTAGTCCCACTGGCAGGTAAGAAAACAAACTATTTTTTCTCCATTTGCATTGAACTTGTTTTATGTGTTGGTTGATCTTTGTTATCTCTGGAACAAAGGGCTGCTCGATGCACAGTCTGGTCAGGTTGTTCTGGCAGGAGACCCCAAGCAGCTCGGACCCATTCTCAGATCCCCCTTTGCACTGAAATACGGCATGGGTAAGTACAGACATACATCTACACTGTCCTGTTAGCTTACACACAGAGTGAACATAGAAACACAGTCTTGCCCTACTTGTGTGTTTATTTCTGGAGTTAAACGGCTCTGCTGTCTGCAGGAGTGTCCCTCCTGGAGCGCATGATGAAAGATTTCCCTGTGTACCAGAAGGACGAGGGCAAGTTCGACAATCGCTTTGTCACCAAACTGCTGCGCAACTACAGGTGTGGTAGTAGAGATGGTTATAGGTCACTGCTTGGCAGAAATGATGTGTTTAATTTTGATTGATTTTATGTTGTTGTTGTTGTTATTTTTTAGATCCCATCCTGCCATTCTGAAGATTCCTAACGAGCTCTTCTATGACGGAGAGCTGCAGTGTTGCGCAGATGAAATGTTACGCAATTCCTACTGTGGATGGGAGTACCTCAAGAACAAGGTAATGCTCCTTCTTTTAGCACACGCACACATATTGTACAGACCATGAAACACTACATACAGAAACTTATAGATTAGAAACAGGGATGCAGTGATATACTGGTCAAACATCTGTATTGGACAATGTTCGCCTTGTTGACTGTCATTAGCCTATCAGCAAACATGATGACATTCACCGATGGCAGTGGCCGAAGTTTTTCTGTTGTGTCACATCAGTTTGGCGCGGCGTCGTGTCTGTGGGACAATAGTAAATGTGTTTAGGACAAACAGAAATGTTCCCACGGATGAATGGACGCAGAAAACTCACTATCAATGCACCAGGGGGCCGACAGCTGCTAACGGCTAACAGTTACATTATGATGCGTTCAAGCTCTACAGTAAAAATGAGTATTGGGCGAAGATAAATTATAACTTTATCATGATGTGTTCAAATGTAAACTGTCATAGGTAGTTTTTGGCGAGAAACTTGAATAAATACAGCTGTTTGACGAAGAAATTTGTTGATGTTTTTACAACAATACAAAATAGATATTTCCGAGGGAATTACGATATACAGAGTAAAAAGAGTGACAGAAGGTTGTTTTAAAGATAGCTTTAAAATGTGTTTGCTTTCATTTGTGCTCATTCAAAGGTCGTGTAATGAAGGACTGAAATACTTTAAAACAGTTAAGCTGTTTTTTTTAATAATCAAGTTTTCCTGGCACTAAGGGGAAATAAATAACAAAAAAAAAACACAAGCACTTGCCGTATATCCCTACTTAGAAATCAAAGCGTGAAAAATTACCACCAATGCACCTTAACACTATTATATCTTTGTTATTCTATATATAATGGGACCATTTCTCTGCAGAGCTGAAACAATAAATTTGTTAATCTATTAATTAACTGAAAGAAAATTATTGCCAGCTATGTTGATAATCTATTAATAGTTTAATAGTTTATTTATTAGCAAAATGCCAAACATCCTCTGGTTTATCTACGAATCGCCACTGTAAATTGAATATCCTTTGGAAAAACAAGCAATTGGAAGATGACATCTTAAGTTCAGAGAGATTATGATGGCCATTTTCCCACCGTCTAATAGTCTGCGTCATAGACTAAATGATTAATTGAGAAAATAATAATAATGAATAATAAAAATAATATCAACTAATACTATTAGTATTTGATGGAGGATTTTCATTGAAAAAAAATACATTAACATTTTGATGAATTCAATGTTTTTATGGCTGACTTATCTTTATCTTTTATCTGTGACTCAACTTAAATTTAATGACCTATATTTATACAAATAAACACAAATTAACTATAATTTTTATTTATTTAAATTATATGTATATTCATTTGTTGGTATTTGTATTTAATTTTTATTTAACACTGACTTTTTTGATATGAAATAATGAGTTCATCGTGAATGACACGGAAATCATTGAAGCTTTTTAGTCACAGTAGAGGCAGACTGATTTGTCATATCATTCGGTTCTGAATATCACACGATAAAAGTGACTCACTCACTTGGCTGAATTTCAACACACAAACAAACCTCACAAACTATTACTGAAGAACAAAAAAACAGCCAGACGACCAAGTCTATACATCACTTCATACACTGAAGCGTTGTGAAGTTTGTTCCAATCCACAGCAGCTCAGTTTTTTAATAGAAGTTCTCCCAGAATGTTTTCGGTAATATTTCCATAATGAAATATTTCAAATGTATCTCACACACCTGTCAGAACTTCCCGCTGATCTTCCATGGCGTGACCGGTCTTGACGACCGTGAGGCAAACAGTCCCTCCTTCTTCAACATAGCAGAGGTGGAGGTGCTGATGGGCTATGTGAGGAAACTGCTGGAGACACAAGGGAAGAAGGGCCACAGCACCATCTCACCCAAAGACATAGGCATCATCGCCCCCTACAGGAAACAGGTTGGAATTTCTTTAACACGCAACACAGCGGTGTAGTTTATTGTTGTTGCAGATTACATATGTCGAAGTGCAGCTAAACATACATGAAGTGGAAACATGCAATGAATTTGTTTTTTCTTTGTCACACAGGTGCAGAAAATCCGCAAGGCCCTGGAGAAAGTTGGGAAAGACTTTAAATTCAAGGACATGAACGCACTGAAGGTAACAGAGTATTTCACACTTGAGCAATGTGTAACATGTCGCAGATGCAGAGCCTTAAGTGTGTTAATGTGTGTGTGTGTGTGTGTGTGTGTGTGTGTGTGTCAGGTTGGTTCAGTGGAGGAGTTCCAAGGTCAGGAGAGGAGAGTGATCATGGTGTCTACAGTCCGGAGCAGCCCTGATTACATAGAGATAGACAAGCAGTTCAACCTCGGCTTTGTCAAGAATGAGAAGGTATGACACAAACACATACTCTGTGTATGTACACACACACACACACACACACACACACACACACACACACACACAAAAAGAATCTGACACAGTATTTTCTTGTCCAGAGATTCAACGTGGCTGTGACTCGAGCTAAAGCCCTGCTGATTGTGGTGGGAAACCCCAGAGTGCTAAACGCAGATCCTACCTGGGGCCGGTACGCATCACACACACACACACACACATATAGAAATGTAAATGTGAGCTACGCCCTGTTTCAAAATTCATACATTACTCCAAAAACTAATAGTAAACATGAACAACTTTCTCTTGAATCCGAAACAATAGAGCGCTGAAACTTAAATTTGTGATGTCATCATGTATAAAGTCTAGAGCTGCTCAATAGACATGACTTGGAAAGATGTTATAGATGACACTTAGAGCACCCTGAGGCCTGTGCTACGAAGCAGGACTTTGCGAGTTAGCGAGATAACTTAAGGGTGAACTCTGGGTTTTCAGTACTACGACGCTGGTTCTGTTTTTACCGGGATAAATCACCATGGTAACATATGCTGAACTGCTAATCTTCTTTTTTCCATATAATTGTTTTGTGAGAGCCAAAGGGAACCACTTGGGAGGAACTAAAGTATCTCACACGGCCCGAGAGATGCAGGTTGCCTACTCCTGACTCAGGGGAACACTCTGAGTATATGGGTATATTTTCTGTTGCAGAACTGAGAACATTACAGTAGAATAAAGCTCATTTGTGGACCAAAAAAACTTTCTGTGGGTCCACAAAATCAGGCTCCCATTCATTGTCTATGTGTCATCACAAGTCTGACACCTACTTCTCTGGTTTCTGGCTTTGAGAGGGAGCAGCTTATGTTCACAACTGTTGATTGAACTTTCTTAGGCGCACTGGAATATGAATTTAGGGGCTGTCCTGCTTTAAATGTAAATTAAAGAGAGCAATCTCTGATAACTCTCCATCTCTCATGGTCTGCAGGTTCATCCAGTACTGTCGAGAGGAAGGAGGCTACACTGGTTACGAGCATTTCGAGGAAGACGAGGACGTGGTGGCCAGACTCTCTGCCCTCTACATCAACATTGATATTGAAGGTAACGGATGCGTGACTTTTATTTTTATTACTATCACCCTCAAAATGAACATTTTGGAAATGATGTTAACACAGTTCACCTTGCTTTTCTCGTCAGTGGATACAGCAGAGAGCGGCGTTCAGCAGCACCTGGAACCCGAGTGGAGGAGCGACTTGTGAGGGGAGGGAGAGCACAGACTTCCATCCTGATTCATTTTGCATCACAGTTGTCCTCAATTCTCCAAAAAAAAGACTTAATGGCACCTTTCCACATATCTCTACAGCACTTCTGATACAAAAACAGTGTTCTAAAATGTCTTTTTAATATCAGCTATATGAACTTGACCAAAGACAATGAAGGACAGCTTGTTGTCGGCTCCCTGCGTGGACTGCACAAACACTGCTTGGCTTCAAATGCTTGGCTGCAGATGCTCCTTTTACCTGGTTAAAATTGCATCAGATAATTTGGAAGCGTGAATATGCAGTATATATATTGTTCCTAAAAATGAATTTTACTGACCAAATACATCAGTCTCAGGGTAATTTAATGTATAGTGTTTGACTTTGCTCAATCATCACTGCTCTTTAAGAGTCGTGTCGTATGTATGTGTACTATTGTGCAATCCAACTTTTATAATAGGTATTAACCAAATTAAAAATGTTTATGCTCTATTTTGAACTGTTTTGCAACTTTTGTTTGTAAAATTAAAGCTTTTTAAAAATATGATATGGACATTCTTTTATGTCGTCCAAACAAAAGTCCTTTTGCTAACGGGAATGTCACACAAATCATGACAGAATGTGAATGTATGTGCATTTATGAAAAGATTAAAATCATTTGTCAGATTTGAGTCTCATTTAAAAAAAAATAAAAATATACATGCTAAACAGAAGCAGTTAAGATGACATAGTATTTCAAAAATACTTTAATAACATGTTTGTCTCACCCAGACATTCAACACATCCCACTCCTGTTTGTAAAGCATCATCACAATCAACATTTTCTCTTGGACTATGGTGTTTGACGTCACAGACATAGAGGCACTGTCCAGAAATTAGCCCAAGCCCGCAACATTCTGATCGCCACGGATCTGAATGTGCCGGATAAAAAGATCACCACAGTTGTAGCTTATGATGGTGCTAAGGTCAACGCGGGGACCGTTAAATATACTTACAGTGTGTTCAGGGCTCTTTCATGACAGGACCTGTTATGCAGTGTGTACTGCGTCTCTTTGCTCCAGCTGTGACAGAGGCACACTAGCTGTGTCAGAGGGCTGGCTGTGTGGAGATGGGGTGGTTTGATGGTTCTGTCACTTAGTGATGACGATACACATCCGGGGAAAATGGTTAGTTATGATAATTGTGGTTGAGGCGACTGGAAAAGTTGGATGTCGGAATTTGCATCACAATTCTGTTGTGATAAAATCTCCTGTACATGGCACTTTAATGACATATTGGTGTAAAAAAATTCAAATTTACTGTGTCAGCTCTGAGCCCAAACACACCACAAATGTCCTCAGACACATACACAATCTGTTCACCAGGTGGCCCCCAATCAATGACCTTTGACGGCTACTCGAGAAATACCTGCTACACATTCAGATAGTTTTTCCAATCACATTTAAAGGAATATTGCTTGTGTGTAGTGTCAAATAAAGACCAATTACACAACAACAAAAAACCAATTTTAAACAGTCAGAGCTACTGATCTAGTGTTGTCTATCATTTTTACAACCCACTTAAGATAAAATGACACCCACTTGTACATGACAAAAGCACTCTGCCTGACTCTAAGGCCCGATGACTAGCTAGCTAGCGCACCCATGGATGTACCCCATGTTCCCTCAGTCTCATTTCTAATGCTTGAAGACTACAAAGCCAGAAAGGTTCCAGTGGGGAAGAGACTGCTGCATGTCAATGGTACAAAACGGTGTACATTTCTCCTAAGTGGGCGCAGTCGGATCTCCACTGCATCCCCCCACCTCATTTTGAAGGGTTGTGAATGTTGTGTGGATGGATGAAAGCAGATTAAAAACAATACAACACAATATATACAGTGCAAATTTAATGTTTGTTCCTTAGTTTGCCACTTGTTTTTATCTGCCATCAGCCGAGTACAAGATCAAATCAGTTGTCAAATCAGACCTTGCGTATGCGTTGACGAGATGGAGACAGGTCTTGATCAGAGTTAATTTTCTTCTGATTTCTGTCTGAAAAATGCCATGTTAGCGTTAGAATGTTCGGGAGATGCGTGGCTTGTGAAAAATAGGTCCCATATTTACTTCAGTGAGGTCTGGATCTGCGCCGACACTCTCTTCTCCCATTGGAATGACTAGACACAGGATGGCTTCTAGTCTCCTTAAGGGGCAGGGCAGTGGTGAAAACCATATGACTCAGATACAGGAAATTACTCTGAAGTGGGCCACCTCTTGCCTCTTTGAATAGTAGGCTGGCAGCCACATATGGGGCCTTGACATCAGGTAGCGCGCTTTAGTCATGCGGAAGCAGGCACAGTTTCATCTAAAGTGGGTTGTAAAAGCAAGATGGCTCATCGGCCATGACAACATTTGAGCTAGGGCTGAACAATATATCAATATCATACGAGACTAGATAGCATCCTGATTCTGTAATATTGTAAGTGTTGTCCTCTCCTGGTTTTAAGGCTGCATTACAGTAAATTTATGTTATTTTATGAGCCGTCCCAGCTGTTCTGTTATTTGCCTTTACCCACGCAGTCATTATATCCACATTACTGATGATTATTTATCAAAAACTGTGTAAATATTTCGAGGAAGCACCAACAGTCAACCATACAATATCGTCACAATGCTGATATTGAGGTATTTGGTTAAAAATTTGATTTTCCTCATATTGGCTAGCCCTAAATTGAGCTGTCAATCAAGTTGTCAGTTGGAAATTTTATTACAGCTTTTATACACAGAATAGGCCTAAAATGTGTCTGCAGTGTGCATCCATTACACGTCGAGCCCAGACACCTGTAGATTCAGTACACAGTGACGACTGTCATGACTGTATACTGGATCTGAACGAACAGTAGAGTTGAGACAGCAGGCAGGGCCTGTTTGGGGAAGGCGTTGGTGACGTCTTGGTAGAGACAAGTCAGTCGGAGCCAGCGTGAGCGTGACTGAGAGTATTGTGTCCGTGACAATAGGCCACTGTCTCCAGTGCCGGTTTAAGCTATCACCATGGAGGAAAGACAGAGCAAGGTGCGGCCCAAAACCTCTCCACACACAAAGCTGCTGCTGCTGCTTCAGTTTCTGTAGGTTTCAGTGGATTAATGCAGAGTGAACAGGCTCTAAATTTAGTCCTCTGTGTTGGAAGACAAAGCTGGAGCTCTGCTAACTCAGCACTTGGTGAAATAGGACTTTAAAGGTGTAAAATGAATAGTGGTGTGACATATAGGAGGAAGGTGACTGAAGTTGATGTGTAAAGGGAGACTGAGTGGTACATGCAGGGGTTCCTTACTATTAAATCTAAAAACTGTCTTGCAGTTCAGTGTGCACGTGAGCTACAAGACCCTTCTCTGTAAACAATCGCAACACAGACATGATATATTTGTAAAGTATATGCACATATAAATACAAACATACATTCATAAAGGAGGAAGGGACAGGTCCTTCACACAAACAGGCTGGTGTGCTGGTGGAGGAAAACAAAACAAACAGAAACAAACGTGTGAGTAGCAGAGGAAACAGTGTTTTGTTTTTTTTTGTTTTTAAAAAAAAAAGGCTGATTTGTTTTTGCTTTTAAACAGGTGTGTCAGTCTTTCATATTCTCCTGTGGCATATCTGCATCTGTGAAGTAAGTATAGTCCACGGAAGCCATTGATTTAAGGTTTCTCTAAGTTTGCTTTGTGCGTCAGGGGGGAGTCCTCCCTCAGGTGCTGATTGGCTGACGACTCCGTCCCTTCACAGTAGCTGGCAGCCGCCCCTCTTCTTGCGCTTGCGGACCTGCAGTGCTGCTCTGGTGGCCATCTCAAACACATCCCGCACGCCGTCCTTGGTCTTGGCGGAGCACTCCAGGTAGCCAAAGGCACTGATGCGGTTGGCCATGTCTCTGCCCTCCTCGGACTTGACGGGCTCCTGGAGGTTTTATGTACAGACAGTGAGTTAAAATAATGTTACGAGTGTGGACATTCAGCAGGGAGGGGGACAGTGGTGGAATGTGAGTGCATTTATTCAAGCTCTGCCCTTAAAGGGAAACTGGTATTTTTCAGCCTGGACCCATTTTCCCATGTTTAAGAGACTAATGGGAACAACAGTTTTTGAAATTGGTCCAATATTGAGCAAGACCACGTGCTGCAATGTAACCACTCAGGGTAAGTGGCATAAACTCAAGGCATAAACTTTTCCCTTTACCTTCCTCTGATCCGCTCAGTTTGTTAATGTGTGTAACCAAGTCTCACTCGAGGAGAAGTCTCATACTGAAATCTCACAGCGTTTCTCACATTATAAAATCAGCTAAATATTTGGCCTACACACTGAAAATCTCAACAATAAGCTGCGCTTTTTACTCCAAAACAACAACTTTCCTTGCACTCACAGGGTGCCCTCGGATCCTTAAAAACGTCTTGAGAGGCACTGTGTTCATTAATCAAAAAATAAGGCCTTAACTGGCATTAAAGTGTCTTAAATTAAGCTTTCAAAAAATGCTCAGACACGGGAAGCAGGGTTTATGAATTGTTTTTCTCTGATGCTGGATTATAAAATCTTAAAATGATTGCTAACTTATTCTTTTTAATAATTTACTGAATGTCTGTTGCAATAACGTCACATAGATCAGGACAGTGGAACCAACAACTCTTAGATTTTGTTTACGTAGCCATCACTGTACTCTAGAGGACATGAGGAAGGTCTGATTTGATGAAAATTAACAATTTATCAAAGATTTTACAGCATGGCTGAAACCAGTACACAGTAATGCACGACAGTCTGTATATTTTATGCAAAAAGTTTTTCAAACTTGGTAAGACGGGAGTCAAGGCACTGGAATCCCACATTCAGGGTAAGAAACACACAATCCCCAAGAAACTCACCAACAAACATCAGGTATTTCCCCGGTCAGTTCTACCCCTGTCCCATTTGTTTGACTTCTCTGTAGAGTCCTGTCTATAATGTTGTCAGACACTTGAAATAATCTGAGCCTGTCAGTGGCAAAAACAACAACTTTCAATGGACAAAAATTGACCTTGCGGATTATACTGCAGCCTGTTTTGCTGGTGTAGGCTGCAGCGCTCTCTCTTAATACTGGACCAGTTTCAAAAATGATTGTCTCCATTAGTAACCTTGAATGAAAAAGAGGTAGAGCCTGCACACTTACTCCATGCCACAAACTTTAATAAGCAAACAATGTTTCGATCCCAGAGGGATCCTTCAGACCTGACGAAGATCCCTCTGGGATCAAAACGTTGTTTGCTTATTAAAGTTTGTGGCATGGAGTAAGTGTGCAGGCTCTACCTCTTTTTCATTCATGTTTTTGTGCCGGCCTTGCACCTACGTGATGAGCGTATAACTACCCTGTTGCACTCCATTAGTAACCTTGACATGAAAAATGCAAAAACAGAGTCCAGGTTGAAAAATACTGACATTACCCTTTAGGTAAAAACTTATGGTACTTGTGCTTTACCTGAGTATTTACATTTTATGCTACTTTACGCATCTACTCCACTACATTTGTCCGACAGCTTTTTAGATTACAGTTTTTCATCAGCTTCCTGTCCAGTGAAAACCATGAATCTCCAGATTTAGTGATTTTGAATGTTAAAATTAAAAAACAAAATTAAAATTAGCACAACCTTAAACCTCAATAGCAGTAAAATGTGACGTACACATTCATACAGTGATAATATTAATTCAAATACCTCATATATAATATAAAACACTGACAGGAAACATTTTACTGCACAATCAATACTTTTACTTTTCATACTTCAGGACATTTAGCTAATAATACTAGCATTCTTTAAGTTAATCTGGGGTTTGAATGCAGGACCTTCCTTTGCAGTCGAGTATTTTCACACTGTGGTATCAGTACTTCTAACACCACTGCTTTGGGGATAATTTTTTGCCAGTGACCTAAAAGGATATAAAAACCCACCTGTTTCATCTTGGCCAGCTCTCTGCGTGTGTGCTCATCATTCCTCAGGTCCTTCTTGTTACCCACCAGAATGATTGGGACATTGGGACAGAAGTGTTTCACTTCAGGCGTCCATTTCTCAGGAATGTTCTCTACAAGAATTTAAAAAAAAGAAAAAAAAGAAGATTTAAGAAAACAAGTCAAGTCACTGCACAGCAAATTCCAGACTTTTTTTTCCCTACATGGACAGTTGGGAGAGGCCTCGCCGTTTTCCTTTGTGACTGTACAGACGTAAACACTGAGAGGTCACTGACCCCTCGCTGATACATGGTCGAGCCTGCCTGCCAAAATCTGTGCTGTCTAGGAGGAGATGGCATACTGCGATAGAGAAGCCATGCCATCTGTGGCACTGCACATATCAAACACACTGTGGGAGAAAGCCCCGGGGCTGACGTCTCACTAAATAAGACATTTTCTTCTTCTGTTCGATATGTTTTTTGAGGCCTGAGAACACGCAGATCCTGATCTGACATACATGTGACATATGCTGCATATGCTTTCAGAAAGTGCTGTTATGTTCTCAAACCCCACATGACAACGGCAGCTAGGTTAAAGTCTGGAGATTTGTTTGTTCATCTTGTTCTCTTAAAGTGTCTATTAAGAGTGTGCAATGATCACGATCTACAGTAGCTCACTCTTGATACTCGACTGTCTATAGTTTGTTCAATCAACTTCTAACTGGCTTTAAAATGTCCCTTTGTCCTGTATTTAAACATCCCAATTATACACTGAAATAGCTGTAGCTGAGAAACAGTCATCTCAAAAGTGTGGCATTACTTAATTTACTAACTCTACTAAACCAGAACAGCAACGCAGCCTCACAGCTAACTGCGATGCTCGTCTTGATTAATTACCACACCAATAATTTAATCACACTCATGAACAAACACCATCTGAATGAGCATTAGGTTTTCATAAAATGGATCATTAATTGCATGAAGTCTGCGCACAGGCAGCGAACAGGGAATTCTAATGAAAAATACATAAATAATGAGAAGGCAAAAACCTATGGAGAGGATCGGTTTTACTGCACTGACGGACGAGTTTCCTTGTGGTGGAAAATGCGGACATTTAATGGAACATTTGCTGAAATGCCTTCCTGCATCTGTACATAAAAAATGATTACAGTGTTTCCCACAGAACTGAAGGAAAGGGGGGATCAGCTACCTTTATTTTGTGTGTGTGTGTCTTTGTGTTCTGAACTCTGAGGTTTTTGCAGGTCTGTGTAAAGCGAAGGCAGAACTCTTGTACCCAGTTATTATGTGCTGGAGGAGGCTTGTACAGCTGCCCCAAGACAGACACACACACACACACACACACACACACACACACACACACACACAGAACAGGAGGGAAGAGGTGAACTGTTCACTGCCTTTTTTCCCTCTCCGGTCTAAACACTTGGATAAATTTTAAGTCTTTTGTGGTCTTGGGTTACAGGCCAGTCAGGGAAGGGGGGCAAAAATGCGGTCAGCCGTCAACCACCCCTTCGCGTTAGGGTTCTAGTCGGGATTGGGCTTAAAGCAGACCTAAAACCACTTTCCCCGCTTCTGTTGTCCAAAAACTTCATGAAAAAACAAGCTGCAGTAGTTTCTTGAGAGGGTGGGGAATTGACCAGTTGATCAATTATCAGACCAGATCATTGGATTAGAGGAGAAGCCACTGAAGAGGCGAGTGAAAGCAAACTTTTTGACAAGCACTGGTCCGTGGGGTGTGAGGCTACATCTGAAGTAGTTTGGAAAAACAATGTACAACACTGACATGAGAACACTTTTGTGAAGAGTGTTCTATGTATATGAGATAATAAACAGTTAAGTTTCACTTTTACTGCACCTGGTGGTCTGGTGCCCCATCTGTGCCCAGACAGTGTGGTGCTCTGAATAACGGAAGAAAGGTATATACACCGATATATATATATATATATATATACACACACCTGAGCAGAAACGGCTCAGGAATGGCCAAAGGAACATGACAAAAAGCTGAAGGCATCAACCCGGCCTCCAAATCTCCCACACCCCAATCTGATTAAGCATCTTCAGAAGTGCTGGTACCCCACCTCACAACTGACAGGTCTTAAATGATATGAAGCCAACACCCCTGGTGTCAGACTCCACAGGACACCTTCGAGAGGTCATGGGTCCATGTCTTGACATGTCAGAGACAAGTCCGATTCAGGGAGGCCCAACGTTGATTGGGGGTACCTCCGAGGTACCAGCACGTCCCATGGATGCTCGATCAAATTTGGATCTGGGGAATTTGGAGGCCAGGTCAATGCCGTTAGCTTTTTGTCACGTTCCTCGGGCCATTCCTGAGCAGTTTTTGTGGTGGGGCATGGCTCATTTTCCTGCTGGGGGGGCCAATGCCATCGGGGAGTACCATTGCCCTGAGGGGGGTCACTTAGCCCACAGCAGTGTTTGGGTGGGTTGAAGGGCGTCAAGTGGCATCCACATGAATGCCATGACCAAATGTCTCCCAGCAGAACATTGCATTGTAACAAAATGATCAATGTTACTCACTTCACCCACCGCTGGTTTTAATGTTTTGGCTGATCGGTGTCTACATGTCAACAGCATTCCTAACAGTCCAGCTCCAAAAATAGAAAATCAATGTGGCAGGAAATGCTGATGTCGTGGCGAGCAGCCACAAATATATGAATGCATGGGAAACACTGGATTTTAGCTTTTCCGGCGCAAATGGTTCTCGACACTCAGAGAGAACTCCCAACCAGGTATTATTTGCCTATATTGAGTATCAGTGCGACATGCAAGCTCTGTACTTTCTGTCTTCTTTTAGTCTGGGTTGAATCCATACATGGGTTTCGTCCCGCTTCTTCTCAATTACTCACTGAAGTACCACTATACAGGTCAAAAACAAAGGTTTGATTATTTATATCAATGTTTTAATCAAATTCTCTCTGTGTCAAGTTTCATGAGCTCAAGGACACTAAACGCTGCTGTGATGTCAGAGTTGGATTCACAAAAAATACGGTTTTGCTAAGTGGGAAGCAATTTGTATGCAGCCTTACCTAAACTGTCGGGGCTATCTATGGAAAAGCACATGAGGATAACATCTGTGTCTGGGTAGGAGAGAGGCCTCAGTCTGTCATAGTCTTCCTGACCTGCTGTGTCCCACAATGCCAACTCCACCTGGGAGAGAGGGAGAAAAAGAACATTAAGTGATGCAAGTGGCTGCTGGCGAGGAATGCAGTTTAAGCTAAATTATTAAAGTAAGGTAGGATATTTCCATGTCATGACAGCGATAGGGAACAAAGAGAAGATGGGCAACAAGAGCAGAGGTAAAGGAGTGTTTTAGCAGCTTGTAATCGTTTTCCATGAAAGTGAAGCCTTTTGCTTTTTGTGCCTCACATTTTTGCAGTACTGCCCTGAACGCCTCAAGATGAGAACACTTCATTTCTGAGCAGAGAAGTGCCTGATATCACTGGTGTTTCTCCCCATGGTTCAGTCAGATGAATTGAGAGGTGAGCCATTTGTGGTGGCGCTTTGTGCTAAGCTAACACTAGCTCACTTTCACTGTCACCTTCGGCAAGCTGCAAGACGTATCTAAACAAACTGTAGTCTCAACTACTTTCTAACACTTTACCAGACTTAATTAGGCCTGTTGGTTGGCAGCAGATTGTCAAAGCTATCTTGACTCATCCTAAAATGAACCGACCATCATCCATGCGAAGTTCCTGGACCAGCTGGATGTCGTCCCTGTGATTTCACCTCTGTCTGAGGGTCTTATACTGTATATCCACACTACTGTCACGATGCTGGGACTTCTTACTTCAATATAATACCTTTAAAAGTATCAATATTTGATGCCATTTTCGATACCGGGAGGAAAAACTGATGTTGAAAAAGTTTGCCACATTTCTTTCTTCAAGTAGATGGTTTACTTATTCTACGTCCATATTTTGTTTTCAGTTCACACTTGCTTTGGCAGAGTAAACTTAGTTTTCCAATGCCAATAAAGCCCCTTTGAATTAAACTGACTTAAACTGAGAGAGAGTGAGTGACAGGAGGCAGGGCTATGGGGGGCACCGCGGCAGTGTGTCAACTTGCTGCTGGAGAGAAGAGACAGCGGTAAAGTAACATTTGCACTATCAGTACTGAAGAAAATGAATATTTAAACCACTTCAAATATTCAGATTCAACTGTGTCCAGTCCCCAAGTGCCCTCTCCCTGTGTAGAATTTAAGGTACAGCTCTGCAAGTTTACCCCACAGCAAACTGGACAGGTGATTCTGTGGTTGCCTGGCAACAATTCGGAGAAAAAAAAAAGATGTAGCAAACTGCAAAAAGCGCTCTGTCTGATCAGGGCAGGCTTCAACAAAAAAGGCAGAGCAGTGCGCCTCGTGTTTTGGTCGGGGCCAGACTAGAAAGCGGAAGGAACAAGAGGATTTGAAACAATTCCTATCAGGCCTAAAAAGCAACTCCCAAGAGGTGGAGATGGTTCCCACGGGATTTTCTTAGGCTGTTAATCAAACTGTTAGCAGTCCCAGAGTGCTTGGCCTGCTCTAGATAAAAACAAATGCCCAGCAAAAAAAAGCTCAGCAAGGTCTGTAGCTCATGCTAGACTGCAGCCTTAAAGCACCATGTCGGAGTGTAGCCTAGAAGTGTCACTGCGTGCATACCTCATGTGGTTTTAGACTGTAAATGTCTCCTAAAAGAGCAGGGAAGAACAAGCGAGCTACTACAGTATGTGTTTGGAGTTCATCTGGACTTTTCTGACGTCTCCCTGCACTCATGTCCTGCCAAGTCTTGCTTGTTGGCCGACACACTGCTAGACTGGCTTGCCACACTGCCTTCTGGCATTTTCCATAATACATGAGGCAGTACACTGAGCTGTACCACATCTTCTGTCCGGGAAAGTGTGCAACACCACACCATGACAAACCTGTGTCCATTTCCGCTGCTTTACAATTCTTTTACCACTAGGTGTCTGTCAGGAGTCGGCCTCATCTGCTGCCTGCATCTCGTCTTTTCTTGGTTTTAACTACACAAATCAAAGAATGACGAGTAGGGAGCAGCTGTGAGTTGAACACTGACTTCCTGAATAATATTTCACTACACAAAATACAGTTTCAAAAAAAAAAAATCTGCCTATCACAGCTGAGAGCCTTGGAGTACAGTCAACCTTGTACTACACCGCACAGGAAACAGGAAATGGGACATTAGTCATGATGTATGAAGAGGGGGTGGTTTCAACACTGGGCAGGAAGGTGGCACTGGTCCATTTCCTGTTGTTGGCTGAAGGTCTGCTGCTTTATAACAATGAAAAGACCCAAGGATTTGCTTACAATACACACTTATCCCCACCAGTCTTGGCAGCACGTGGTTCTAGACCAGCAGGGCCAATGAGGTCACATTGTTACCGTTACAGCAGCAGTTTCGGTGTCACATAAACCTTCCTGTTCTGAGGAATGTTTCTAATGATCAGCAGACAAAATCAGATCCTTTACTCAAGTACAAGAACCAATACAACAATGGAAAAGTACTTCATTACTAGTACAACTCCTGCATTCAAATCCAAATATCATTAACTAAATGTGTTCACAGTGTTGAAAATAAAAAGACTCACTCTGCAGTAAAAACGTCTCCCGGGACTGACATATTTATTATATATGCCACAATTAGACTGTTAATACTGATGGAACAACGTGTAAGCAACATTTTGCTGTTGTAGCTGATCGAGGTGCAGCTAGTTTTACCCACTTTATACACAACCAGGTAGTTACGTACAGAGGTTTCTGACCTATTGTTTGGGCCCCTTTCAAAGGGCAGCAAGATAAATCTGACTTAAGGTCATGAGATGAATCTTGGGGTATTCTCTAATCTTTGCTTTTTGTGAAAGACTGGATAATTTGACTTTTTTGGGTCTCAAACAGTTGTTCAGAATCAGAATCGGAATCAGAAATACTTTGTTGATCCCTGAGGGGAAATTATGATTCACTACAGTCGCTCTGATGCAAAGAACAGAGTTACTTAGTTACTTAGGCCCAATCCCATTTCTACCCCTTAAATCTTCCACTTGGTATTGAGTGCCCTTGTTTGCGAGATAACCCTTAATGAGGGAAGTGAGAAATATTAGGGTAGAGATCTTTCCCTAAGAAATGAGACACCACCTCATGCAAATCGGCATGACTGACATGCGGGCATACGACACGCGTAGTAGCAGCGCAAGATACTGGTAGTCATTCAGGTCTGAAAATGCTGGCTCCAGCGCTTGTGTTGTGGCGTGTGCTATGTTTACTCTTCTCCGTCTGATGAATCAACGGAGAAGACATGCTGAAAACAGGAGCCGCCTACGACGTCTGCTAGTTCTGATTGATTTTGTTCGGGTAAGTCAATTTGTTAAAATATTTTGACGCTATGTTCAACAGAGTTGCTGATGAGTTTATGCTAGTCCAACCATCTGTCGTTTGTATAGCCTACATTCCGATCGTACAGTAACAAATTGTTTTCCAAAACTTGCCAAAGTTGCTGACTTCGCAAGGTGTTCTGGGAAATTTCATCTTCCACTTCATGATAAGTGTGGGTCGGGGCTCACTTGGAATCTAGGGCAGATTTAAGTGTTGGAAACCACTTCCACTACCTCAATCTTGTTTCTGAAACCAGTTAATATACATATCTGACGGATATTTATAAACAAATCAACGCAGACTCTAAAACTCTAAAAATTTTTAGCAAATTGTGCCCGCCCAGTCTGAAAAACAAGTCAGAACATCGGCTAAATCGGCAGCAAATTTAAAACGACACATTAAGTTGAAGCACCCGACCAGGGGTGGGGAATATCTGTGAGTAAACGATGATCATCACAAGATTAACTGTATCAAAACAAACAAAAAATAAATAAATAAAATGATTTAAAACAAACAAAAAAAATTTTTACAAAAAAAAAAAAAAAAAAAAAATTACAACTGAAAAAATGTATTGAATTTTTGGGGTCTGTGAACTTTGTTCAAAATTCATATAATTTATTTATTTTTTAATATATTTTTGTTGAAATTTTGCCAGTTACTGGGCAACACAGTGAGCAACAACCACACCCACCACCCTCCCACAACCTTTACCAGAAATAAAAATGCAATAAAAAAAAATATATAAAAACAAACAAACATGATAAGAAAAATAAATAAATCAATTTGTATTATGAACAATGACATTTAACTAGATCATTTTACTCTGTGAACTGAACTGTGAGCAAGCTCTGGTAAATGTGAACATGCACACAAACAAATTCAAAATATAAAGTACCTGTTTGCCATCAACTTCAATGTCAGCGATGTAGTTCTCAAACACAGTGGGGACGTAGACTTCTGGGAACTGGTCCTTACTGAAGACAATGAGCAGACAGGTCTTTCCACACGCACCATCCCCAACTATCACCAACTTCTTCCTGATGGCTGCCATCTAAACAAACAGAATACACTTTGGTGAGTCTATATATTAAAAACTGAGATGCATGTCATGAACCAGTCAGTCAGTAAACTGGTGAGAACTTTCTTTAGAGAGAGGAGGGAGGTGAAACAATGCAACCAGAAATAGTAAGAGTGAGAGAGCAAGGGGGGGAAAAAGAGATGATCGAAGTCTGTTTCAGAGCCGCACCCTCTTCCCTTTCCTGGGCTGCGTCCTGTGTGTGAGGTGAAAAACAGAGTCGGGCTGAGGGTTCAGTGCTGGCCTGGAAAAGCAGTGGGAGGGAAGGGAACAGGAGGAGAGCCACAGTGTTGGTAATGCTGCAGCGTCAGTGCTCTAACACACTGCTGCACACGCATGGCCTCTGACACAATCGCATTAAAAACGATCCTTAATGTGTCACTTCTACATTCCTGTGGCCTTGTGATCTACTGCTTGGACTGGTTTCCGTTGACACCTCTGAATTGCACGCAATCCTCTCTCCCATTCTTTCTGCTTGTAGCCCTAAAAGGTGTGTATATGTGAGGGAAACGTGGCTTGGCAGAGAAAGATACGGCCACACACACATTCAAACACACACGGATCAATAGCCATCTCCCACAAGCTGACAATAATGGAGAGAAGGCAGTAGGTGATGAGACAACGTGCTGGCTGCCTGCCAGCAGCATCAGCTTTCACCGGCCTGAGACTACCTGGACCAAAACAAAGACCTACGCCTCCGCCATCCATCACACACACACAGCATCCAAATCACAGCTGATGAGTAGTGGAGAAATACACCATAATCATTTTACACTATAATCAATGGTTTTATATTACCAGTAGATCACATGATGACTTGTATGTGAATGTAGTGATGAGCCCTCAGAAAATTATCACCTGACACTGCAGTTCTCCTCAGCTGTACTTTCAGCTCACTGTTGCATCTTTTACTGTTTTAATTTACTGTCACCACTTCAGTGTTGTTTTTTAGCTGATTTCAGTGAAAATGTCTTATAACGCACCGTACACGACTGCTAAGTTTGAGGAACCGAACTGAGTAATTTATGTGTAGCGACCGAACTCTGTTGGTATTACAAAGTGCCAAGTCACATTAAACCATCTGTGCCAAATGTCGGCACCATTTATACTTCTGCGTCATATCATCGCCGTACCTGTGCCATAGCCTGATGTGCACCTCCCCAGAAATGTAACTACGTGTCACGGTGATGTGGACCTCCTGTCTGTTTTTATAGGCTGAAACGGTTTCCCTCAGTGGAAACAAAGCTTTTGGTTAGGCTACTTTTATTTCACTTTTAAGAAACAATAAATTGTGACGACAATGAACCTCCACAAAAACAGCATTTTAAGTCTTGTGTGATTTATCCTGGCTTCATATGAAATGTAAAATGCCATAGGCTTGTGCTAATAATGTTAGGATCTTATATATACATTTGTAACGTGTTTAGTATACAACAGATATTTTGTCAGCGAACCTAATGAGTTATAATGGAGTCGAATTTTGTAACGTTACCTTTGTTAAATGTTGCTGTTGTCCCTGGCTTCATATGAGTGGAGGAAAAGTTTGCTAGCTGCTAGGCTAATTTATACAATGTATAACATTAGCATCTTATATTTGTTTGGAAAACGTTTTCAGTACAAGACAGTTGTTTTGTCATTGAACCTTGTGAGTAGAAATGGAGCTGAATTTTGTAACGTTACCTTTGTTAAATGTTGCTGTTGTCCCTGGATTCATATGAGTAGATTGTCCGCTAGCTGCTAGGCTAATTTATACAATATAAAATGCCATAGGCTTGTGCCACTATCAATATCCAAGAACTTAAAGTGTCTTGCTCCCCAGCTGCTGGGCAAAATGAAGGGATCAGAGTGTGCTGCTCTCTGGCTCTTAAGTCTTTACTCAGGAACCCCATTAGTTGTTACCACAGTAACTCTGTCCAGAGAGCAGCACACGTAGGGCAACAGCGAGCCGAAAGCAGTCACGTGTGGTTACACTTTTCAAAACGCAACAAGGACAACACTCACTGCAATGTAAGATACGTAATTACAAAGGAAAAGCTGCAACATAAATAAGAAATACATCTTAATAAAAAAAAAAAAAAAAAAAGTTAAATGAAAATGTTGAACTTCAGAAATTTTTACAATGTATAACTACATTTACTTTTTTGTTGTTACAGAGGAAGTACCAAAAAAAGTACCTTTGGGTGCGGTGCTGATACTGGTTTAAATGTGAACCATACCCAAACCTACTACCTCTCCTAAAGGAGAGAAAATATTGAATTTATTCGGTGCTGCTCTTTTATCTACTGGGTGTGTAAATTACCAACTGTTCGCCAATAAGTACGGCATATCAACTTAAAAGGTGATAATGTCAGTGTTGTGTTTAAAGTTTGTTTCTTCTGCAATGAGGCCAAAAAAGTAATTTATAGCAGGTTTAGGAAAACAAGGAGTGACCCAAGAAAGCAAAAATGAAAGCACCTGTAAAGGTACTTTTTTCATTGTCCACAGAACAAATACACAAAGAGGTCAAAACCCATCACATATACTGGTAAGAGTAATTTGGTGCTGTGTGAGGTAAACAGAGTTTCGCTGTGCTTATGTGAATAAACAGTTGGTTTCTTTGAGACGGACGGTGAGTGGCCTTAGAAGGTCCTGTTGATACAAAATATTCACATAAACTAGAGCCAATTAAAGTCTTACAGGCAGCACGGTGGCTCCTCTATGCAGAGTGATCAAAACTATTTATTCAAGTAATTTAAGAGACACCTTGCAGGATATATTTTCTTCAGCTTTGTTAAAAGAAGACAATGAGCCCGGGTGTTTGTGTATGTTCAACAATGAAACGAGCATCTCTACATCATTCATTTGATTCTCTTAGCTTGTGTTGGCCTCAGCTTCCATTCTCACCACAAAAATCAAAAGACAATTGTTCAGTTTGCTTTTCTCTCCCACACATTAAATCAGGCCACTGTGTTGTCAGTTTGTCTTGAGAGAGAGCCACCTGTTCTCCGTGATAGCAGGCTGCTGCTACTCCATACATCATACTGTCACTGCCAGAGGGAAGACAAACACACACATACATACACACATACACACACACACACACACACACACACACACACAAGTGAGTGGAAGCTACCACGCAGCCCCAGAAAGCTTCAGAAAACAGGGCTAGTCCTGCAGATCTTGTGCTGTGAAAAAAATCATCAGAATCATGTAGCTTATTGACGATCATATCTCTCACAGCATGTTGTCTGCTATCACAGTGGCAGCACATGGTGCCGGTGGGGATAATGACCCCTTCACTCTGCACTAATGTGTGTGCACACTGTGCCAGTACAAGGACAGAAACAGGCACAAGGAGTTCTTCCCTTTATCAGACCTGATGTTAAGGTTTATTTTGCTAAACCTTAAGTGTTGCATGAACTGTTAACAGCAATAAATATATGGTTATGTATTATTCACACAAATATAGGCCACACTTATAAACCATCTGCTTTTTAGGGAAGTTATTATGTAATATCAAAGTTAAACTGCTGCACTATTTATAGGACAAAAGTTAAACTTTTCTGTTAATGTGATCATGTTTTGTCAATGTCTTGACAATTGCTCAAATCTTTGAGAAGCCAGCCAGATGAAATAAGCAGTCCACTGAGAGATGTTTAAGAAAGTAAGACAAATAGACCTGAAATGTTTAGCCAATCAATCTATCAATCGATTGAAAGAAAAGTGATCTTTAACAATTACGATAGTTAATATAAAGTTTAAGTCATTTTCAAGCAAACATGTCAAACATGACATCATTCCAGCTTCTCAAATCTGAGGGTTTGCTGCTTTTCTTCATCCTAAGTGATTATAAATGGAATATCTTTCTTTCTGGACTCTGATCAGATAGAACGATATTATTTAGTGATTCATTCAAAACTTAACTGAAGAAGAGCGCTATCCCAAAACATAGTTAGATTAAATGGGTAGATTACAAAATTAAAAATGTGGGAATGCTTGTTGGTAAACAGGTGTATAGTAGAAGACCATGGGCTAAATACAGGAGAACAAAGAACCTGATGAACGTCTCAACATTGTTCCTAATAAATTTAGTGTACAAGACAGTGTGCAGGAGTTCTCTGATAGACAAAATACGTGCTAAACAAATACATCAAAGAGTAGAACAAACTAAACAAACTACTAGCCTGTTCATCATGTCAATTAAAAGTTCTGTATGCACCATTCAGAGCATTAATACAGCAGCAAGACAGGATTTACTTTGGAAAGCAAATGAGACATGAGGCAGTTAATGAGACAGCATCATCATCACGGAAGTGTGGCACCCCCCCCTCTGGTTCCCCCTGGTCAGCACTGTTAGCTCTGTCAGCACTCTTGATGTTGTTTAGCACTATAATAGAGGTAGCACTGTTGGCTGCTAGCTGCTGGTTTAACCACCTCCATGTTGAGAACTGTGTAGAGACAACTAACTCACTCTGAGTATCACATATAGCCCCTTAAATCAATAGAAATGTCAGATTTTACACAAAATGTGCCTGACAATGTCAATCAATCAATCAATCAATTTTATTTATAAAGCCCAATATCACAAATCACAATTTGCCTCACAGGGCTTTACAGCATACGACATCCCTCTGTCCTTAAGACCCTCACAGCGGATAAGGAAAAACTCCCCAAAAAAACCCCTTTAACGGGGGAAAAAAAACGGTAGAAACCTCAGGAAGAGCAACTGAGGAGGGATCCCTCTTCCAGGACGGACAGACGTGCAATAGATGTCGTACAGAACAGATCAACATGATAAATTAACAGTAATCCATATGACACAGAGAGAGAGAGAGAGAGAGAGAGAGCGAGAGAGAGCGAGAGAGAGATATGCAGGTAATGACAGTATCTTACAACAACATTAATGGAAGTAATAATATTATAGTTATAGTTCTGGTTACTGCGGTACAATATGTTGAAAGTATGTATTAATACCTGGCAGTATACATGTGTGACAATAATCATATGTGTATAATAACAGAAGAAGTATGACTAATGACTAATGATGGCAGCAGCAGCAGGAGGCATCTGGCAGGACCACGGCAGCAGCACAACCACACACGTCACGCTGTCCAGGCACCGCTGTGATATGAGTTAATCTGAGAGACAGTGGAGCACAAAGGCTCCGGAGAAGAAGCCGAGTTAGTGACATCCAGAATGGCCGGGTTAGCTAGATGCAGTAATAGGATACGAGAGAGAGAGAGAGAGAAGGAGAGAAGGGGCCCGGTGTATTATAGAGGGGTCCTCCGGCAGACTAGGCCTGAGCCAGCCCTAACTATAAGCTTTATCAAAGAGGAAAGTCTTAAGTCTAGTCTTAAATGTGGAGACGGTGTCTGCCTCCCGGACCGTAACAGGAAGATGATTCCACAGGAGAGGAGCCTGATAGCTAAAGGCTCTGGCTCCTGATCTACTTTTGGAGACTTTAGGGACCACGAGTAACCCTGCGTTCTCAGAGCGCAGTGTTCTGGTGGGATAATATGGCACTATGAGCTCTCTAAGATATGATGGAGCTTGACCATTTAGAGCTTTATAAGTTAACAGTAGGATTTTAAATTCAATTCTGGATTTTACAGGGAGCCAGTGCAGAGAAGCTAAAACAGGAGAGATATGATCGCGTTTATTAGTTCCTGTTAGTACACGTGCTGCTGCATTCTGAATTAGCTGGAGAGTTTTTAAGGACTTACTAGAGCTACCTGATAATAGAGAGTTACAATAATCCAGCCTTGAGGTAACAAAAGCGTGGACCAATTTTTCTGCATCTTTTCGGGTCAGGATAGGCCTAATTTTCGCAATATTACGCAGATGAAAAAATGAAGTCCGTGAGGTTTGTTTTAAATGAGAATTAAAAGACAAATCTTGATCAAATGTTACTCCGAGGTTTCTTACGGTAGTGGCAGGGGCCAGAGCAATGCCATCTAGAGAAACTATGTCATCAGATAAAGAGTCTCTGAGTTGTTTGGGGCCAAGAACAATAACTTCAGTTTTGTCTGAATTTAACATCAGGAAATTGGTGCTCATCCAAGTTTTTATGTCTTTAAGGCAATTATGGAGTTTAGTTAATTGATTGCTTTCTTCTGGCTTCATTGATAAATACAACTGAGTATCATCCGCATAACAATGGAAATTTATAGAGTGATTTCTAATGATGTTACCTAACGGAAGCATATATAGAGTAAACAGGATTGGTCCGAGCACAGAACCTTGCGGAACTCCAAAACAAACTTTAGTACGTAAGGATGGTTCATTGCGAACGTCAACAAATTGATAACGATCAGATAAATAAGATTTAAACCAGCTTAGTGCTGAACCTTTTAAGCCAATTAAGTGATCCAGTCTCTGCAGCAGAATTTGATGGTCAATTGTGTCAAACGGCGCACTAAGATCTAATAAAACAAGTACAGAGACAGTCCTTTGTCTGAAGCAATCAGAAGGTCATTTGTAATTTTAACTAGAGCTGTCTCAGTGCTATGATGCACTCTAAATCCTGACTGAAATTCCTCAAATAAATTATTATCCTGGAGAAAATCACACAGCTGGTCTGCGACTACTTTCTCAAGGATCTTTGACATAAAGGGAAGATTAGATATTGGTCTATAGTTGGCTAACACCTCTGGATCCAGGGTGGGCTTTTTTAGTAGAGGTTTAATTACAGCTACCTTAAAAGACTGTGGTACATAGCCTGTTAATAAGGATATATTGATCATATCTAATATATGAGTGTTAACTATAGGTAAGACCTATGTCAAGGTGAGTTGCCACCTGTTAAGCTGTGGACCAGTGAACTGTGTTAGTCTCATTGCATTTAATATAAACTCATAAACTATCTATTTGTATGCTCTTAACACACAGTCAGCACTTCCTGCTGGCAGCTCAAGTTCACATGACAAGGATATGTTAGGTGAAGATCTGCAGGTGCTTAATGTGTTCTGTGGATTTTCCCACGCCATTTCTGTCCCATTTAACCTTCCTCACTTCCTTTCTTTTAGTGACTTCCTGGTGAGACGTAAACAATAGTGAAGGAGGGGAGAAAATGATGCCACAGGAAAAAACATCTGGAGGTCACCCATTTTCTCTCCTCAGGTGAGATCAAATTAACTTTATTAGGACAAGGAGGAGTCCAACACAACCTCTTCCTTTTCCTCAAGTCAGATAGCACTGGGGTTGGATTTCCATTTTTGTTTAAACAAGAACCTCCTGAAGGACAGTTACAACATGTGTGTGAAGATTCATGAAGAGAAGACACGGACATGTTGTTGAACAAGTTCATGTGGATAATGTGAATATCAAAGCTAAATGGGAGACTATCCATCCATGGCCTTCAAGTGAGTTCACTGCATCATTAAATTATACTTAAATGTTACACATTTAAGCACAAAATCTACATTAATCCCATTAAAATCAAATGAAAATGCACCTTAGAATGCCATCTAACAGTGCCTGCAGCTATTCATTGTTTTGCATTTGCTTCTGTACTATATGACACTCTGTGTTATATTCAACAATCAATAATTAAGTGTGGCCTGGATTTTATGTTGTGGCAAGTAGGCCTCTGTGACTGTTTGGGGGAAATTTATTTTAAGGGAAACAAAAAAAGCAGTCCAAAATTATTAATGGATGTCGATTAATAATTAAAAAGAAGATCTGTGTGGTGTTCGAACAGCTTGTAGAAACTGCGGGGAATTGGACCAGAGATGTAGAGACGGTCACATGATAATACAGCTGCATTAATTTCAGTGCTACAAAGAACAATAGGAACCAAAAAATGTGGTGAAGCCGTATTCTGAGTGGTGAGCCACAGTATACATGCAGAAACTTTCAGTACCTGCACACACATACACACAGTGACCTCGAAGAGACAGGTCGAATAGCTGCGCAGGAGACTGTGTGTTCACACGTGTCTCTAGATGAATGATCCCGTCTTGCATAATGTTTGTCCCTGTGTGGGATAGCAAAGGACAAAGTTCTCATTCCTCGCACATGCAGCACAGACGCTTAATTCTCCCTCACTTCTCCCTGGCAGGTTTCGACTCACCCCCACAGTTGCAACACATTAGCCAGTCTTGTTCATTAGCAGCGGTGGGGGGTAACAACAGCAAAGAAACATTCTAATCACATGGATCAGCAAACCTGAGGTATTTACATCAACCCTGCACTTAGTGACCCATTTGATTAAGAGCATAAGGCATAAAACTCCCATTATCAAACGTCATGTAGGCTTGTACCACACCAACACGAGCAGAATCATCAAAGTATTTGTTGTGATTTGTCCTCAGTAACACCTTTAATTTAAGATCCAAGTTGACAGAAGGAGTTCGGAGGGTGAGGAGACATAAAGTTTAAGTCTGATCCAATCAGATGCTTTTATGCTATGAGACTAATCTAAATGCTGAAGGCACTCAACAGTTCAAAAGATCAAACCGACATGCATCCACACAGGATCCATGCATGACGATTTAAAGGCTTTCCAGTCTTCACTCGGTTTGCTCTGGGTGTGCCAGCTGTTGAAAAAGGCTCCGCTGTGCTCTGTTAAACCAGTGGAACTGCACAGAGTTGTGAGTGGGTGAACTATGTGTGGAGAACAGCTGCTTCGATTAATGATATGTGCCGCAGCAATCTTTACAATCAGAACTGCTAAAGTCAGTACCACACCTTTAAATACTGCTGATTGTTGACCGCTGAGTTTGGACTTTAGTATTTTGTTCTTGTGTGGGAAGCTGTCCAACTTCCTGCCACCAACATGAGCCCTTTTTAGATAGGAGTTGTGCAAATTTGCAGGAAAGCCCAATCAGTATTTTTTCAGCATTGGCAGTATAAAAACAAAATCGGGGAGTGCAGCAAAATGCCACCTGCCTACTTTTGTTTTTCAGAATGCGCCTTTTTTGGGGCAATGAGAGGCGTGAGCAAATAACAAACATGTAGCTCAGCGTGTGACATAAACAGTGACGTGAGTGGGAAGCCGCTGCTGGTCAGTCCTTCGGCGATGCTTTCGTAAGTCGGCCCGTTGTTCACCTTCCCCGTCATCTGACAGTTAATGGCCTCCTCGTTTGCGAGGGCAAAGAGGGCGCGCAATTCCTTGTCTCCCCAGTTGCTCATATTTACAGTGTCTGTCAGGTTTGCGTTTCTCTCTTGCTACTAGCTGCTCGCTAATTCCTGCTATCAGCTGTTTCCTGTTTATCCACCGCCAGCGGGTCGCATGTGCGACCCACAACAGCTCCTCCCACAAGTCTTCAACAGCCCTTCCCATTGTGGAAGGCCGCCTCAATCTTTTTAAACTGAAAGGGTCCGCCGATATGACTACTCTA
Organism: Epinephelus fuscoguttatus; assembly: GCF_011397635.1. Taxonomy (NCBI): domain Eukaryota; kingdom Metazoa; phylum Chordata; class Actinopteri; order Perciformes; family Serranidae; genus Epinephelus; species Epinephelus fuscoguttatus. The sequence continues at coordinate 24,954,227 of NC_064758.1, read as the reverse complement.
CGAGGTGGAAAATTGGGCACCTCAGATCAACTCGCCAATTCGGCTGTGTGTCTAAACGCTCGCAGCTTGCCGGCAAAACAGCCTGACATTCGCAGAGAAATCTGGCAGTGTAAAAGGGGCTACAACAGTTCTCTCTACACTAGGGTTGCAATTTAGGATTATTTTCTTGATTAATCAATTAGTTGGTTAGTCTTTAAAATATCCGAAAATGGTGCAAAAATGTGGATCAGTGTTCCCCAAAGCCCAAGATGACATTTTCAAATGTACTGCAAACTTTTACTGTTGGCGATTAACTTTACAGTTGACAACTAATTGCTTAAACATTGCAGCTGTATTCTTCAAATGAAGCCTTATTAAGAAAAACACAACTGGGTGAGAACTTGCTTTTTGACGTAAATGTTGCATCTGGTCACATGACCTTCATCACCTGGCTTCACCAATATTCAGACTGAGCTAACACCCCGTGCTGGGAAAAAATATAGCCAGCCCAGCAACACAGGAGGATCATCCAGCTAATAAAAAGCTGAACCTGGCTCAGCTTTTGCTGGGATGGACCTTTTTCATGGCAGACATTTTGACTTGACATCTTTGCAAAACCACAGGTGAAACTGATAACATTAATGACAGCTCAGCTCCATTAAGAATGCCAGCATGCACAATAACAGCACCTCCCCTGAATGGAATGTTGCTATCATTAGTGCCATTTAATACACCTGTGCTTTTCCTACCATGACAAGTCAAAATGTCTGCTGTGAAAAAGGTCTATGTAACAGGATGTCATCTGACAAGGCGCTGCTGTGTGACTAATTAAATACATGCAAGTGCACATTCCTGGTGGATTTCCATGAAACATGAAGAGCATTTCTATTTTTTACCCTGTGGGTGTCACGACAAAAGATAAAATAGCTGCCAAAGTGATAACATTCCAGAGTTTTAAAACCCTGTCAGAGGATGAACACTCAAATGCAAGCCCCTGTGTGGCCACATCGACAGCGAGACCTGAAAGCTCTGTTTCCACCCGAAACACTTTCGGCAATACCTTTGGAACCAAAAATAACTCTTCAGACATGGTACCTAGACCCTTGGTCTGCCTAGTGTTTCCACCGGAAACAGTACTCTTTCATGTGGGCGGAGGTTGTTGTCACTCACTGCTCTATCCAGCACTTGGTGTATTTCTTCCTTTATCAGCCTGCACTTCATTTATTGTACACAGAGTGAGGTTGCACGCCAACATTTTCAGAACAAAATAGCGGGTTTAGTCCTTCTCAGGCAAGCTCAGGAATTTAGTGTTGTCGTAGCCCACAGGAACGACGCTCTGCAATGCTTTTTTTTTTCCTCCAAGTGAGGATTGGGATGTATGCCGCCAGGGTCCAAAACTAACACTTACCACTCACCAATTACGGGTAGATTTTGTAAATTTTTAAGACCACTCACCACTCTGAACCAATACCGTTACCAGTACCCTGACTGCAGTTACGGTAGCTACCTTTTTTCAGCACTTAACTCTCTCTGTAATAACAAAATAATTTCTTGAAAAAGCTGTAGGAGGTGACAGTCTTCCTCTCTCTATGTCCTAGCAACAGAAGCTTTGAAAAAATCTTTACTCCATGCCAGTCAACAACTGATTCTGCTCCTCTGCTCTTTCCTAACCACATGTAGAGCTGAGTTTCTGTCTGTTTGTGTGTGCATGAATGTCTGCATGCCTCTCTCACTCTTTGTTTAGACACAGCTGATAAATATGTGGAATAAGTTTGTACTTCAGAAATAGACTAGTGTCACTGCCATCAGTGATCGTGTTTTTTAAAGTACACGAAAATAGATTAAATGCCGAAACTATCAGCACTGGAATTATATTTTCAGCTCTCTCTGCAGAGCTCTGTGGCTGGCTTCAGGGCGCTCCCGCCTCATGTCTGAACCCAGCGTTCTCACCCAGATGTGCTCACAAGTACAGTTGAAACCAGAAGTTTACATACACCATATAAAAAGGCACATAACCTTTTTTTCTCACTGTCTAACATTAAATCAGACTAAACTTTTCCTGTTTTTGGTCAATTAGGATTACCAAAATTATTTCTATTTGCTAAATACCAGAATAATGAGACAGATCATTTTTTAGACAATTTTTTATTACTTTCTTGAGAGTCAGAAGTTTACATACACTAAGATTAGTATGCCTTTAAACAATTTGGGAAAGCCCACATGATGATGTCATGTCTTTGGAAGCCTCTGATAGGTTTATTGACAACATGTGGGTTAATTAGAGGCACACCTGTGGATGTATTTTAAGGCACACCTGAAACACACTGCTTCTTTGTGTAACATCATGGGAAAATCAAAAGAAATCAGCCAAGACATCAGGAAGAGAATTGTGGACTTGCACAAGTCTGGTTCATCCTTGGGTGCAATTTCCAGATGCCTGAAGGTGCCACGTTCATCTGTTCAAACAATTATACGCAAGTATAAACACCATGGGAATGTCCAGCCATCATACCGCTCAGGAAGGAGACGGGTTCTGTGTCCCAGAGATGAACGTGCTTTGGTCCGAAATGTGCACATCAACCCAAGAACAAAAGCAAAAGACCTTGTGAAGATGCTGGCTGAAGCTGGTAAGAGTGTGTCATTATCAACAGTGAAACGAGTCCTGTACCGACATGGGCTGAAAGGCCACTCTCCCAGGAAGAAGCCATTACTCCAAAAGAAACATAAAAAAGCCAGATTATAGTTTGCAAATGCACACAGGGACAAAGACCTTAATTTTTGGAGACATGTCCTGTGGTCTGACGAAACTAAAATTGAACTTTTTGGCCATAATGACAATCGTTACATTTGGAGGAAGAAGGGGGAAGCTTGCAAGCCTAAGAACACCATCCCAACTGTGAAACATGGGGTGGCAGCATCATGTTGTGGGGTTGTTTTGCTGCAGGAGGGACGGGTGCACTTCACAAAATAGATGGCATCATGAGGAAAGAACATTATGTGGACATACTGAAGCAACATCTCAAGACATCAGCCAGGAAGTTAAAGCTTGGGCAAATGGGTTTTCCAAATGGACAATGACCCTAAGCATACTGCCAAACTGGTTAGAAAGTGGCTTAAGGATAGCAAAGTCAATGTTTTGGAGTGGCCATCACAAAGCCCTGATCTCAATCCTATTGAAAATTTATGGGCAGAGCTGAAAAGGCATGTGCGAGCAAGGCGGCCTACAAACTTGGTTCAGTTACACCAGTTCTGCCAGGAGGAATGGGCCAAAATTCCTGCAAACTATTGTGAGAAGCTTGTGGAAGCATATCCAAAACGTTTGACCCAAGTCATACAGTTTAAAGGCAATGCTACCAAATACTAATGAAATGTATGTAAACTTCTGACTCTCAAGAAAGTAATAAAAAATTGTCTAAAAAATGATCTGTCTCATTATTCTGGTATTTAGCAAATAGAAATAATTTTGGTAATCCTAATTGACCAAAAAACAGGAAAAGTTTAATCTGATTTAATGTTAGATGGTGAGAAAAAAAGGTTATGTGCCTTTTTATATGGTGTATGTAAACTTCTGGTTTCAACTGTACCAGGAATTGGCACTGATTGATTTAGTGAGAAATGGTACTCTGAAGTAGCGGCATACTTGGGTCAGTACCCAAACATAGTCACTTTACCTTCCACATCCAGTCTGACAGAGCGAGGAAAATTGGGAGAAAGTGTGCTGCAGTGATTTCTGTACTGAACTGAAAGAAGAGTCTGATGCATACATGGGTAAAGGAGTTTCAGTTTCCTTGAACTGACCACCTTACCAGTAAGTCTTTTTCCCCTATTTGGCCAAATGCTAAGTGCAACAGATACAAATTCTCTGACCTTGGCTGAAGATGTAGCAAGAAGTTACTGAGTAAGGACAGTAAAAGTAAATATAAAATAACAAGAAGATAAACTAACAGAATTTCAGTTGCTCTCCAGACCTGCATCTGACCACAGAGAATAAATACATCCTCCCTGACTTCCTTTTCCTTGGAAAGTGACACAAGCAGCTCTGCCGGGACATACCCCTTTCACATGTACTCTCACTGCACACTTGATGTATGAGTGACGTATGAATACAAGAGTTTGGGTGTTACAGACAAACATTAACAAGTGTTAACAGTTCAGGTATTGACACATTGATTGGTCAAAGCTGTAAAATGCTTTCCACATGATCATTAATAACGGGTCACTGAATGCTCACACACAACCCTGTCTGTGTAAAAATGTGGGAGGACGTAAGCTTTGAGGAATGTCTCACCCACTTTCAACACCCCTCACCCTTTTCTTCTGAACACATAACATCACTCCCCCCGTCAGTGTCTCGCCCTGTTGACATGTTGAGGGCTGGATTACACATCAAGAGCAGAATGGGTAACACAAGAGGCAAAACTGCGGCAGTTTCAACTAACATTGTTAACAAAAACAACTTGTGTAGGGTGTTCCACCTGTTTTAAGTGTTGCTGTTGGTTGACTGCATTTCAGCCACAGTGTCTGAATCATGCTGTGGATGGAGAGGCTGTCCAAACCTTCTTGCCACAACAGATCCACACTGACACTCCTCTCAGATTATCATACGAAATATTATAGTGGACAAATTCCACACGTGCAAAGCAGAAAACATGATGGTGCCCTCCCAACAACAAGAAAAGAACCTCCTTTGGGTAACATGAAGAAGTCAAAAAGAAAGAAACCGTGTGCAACACCTTAACGAGAATGGGACAGCGTCCAGTTTGCTTTTCTGTTGCATGCGCAGTTGTGCACTTGTAGTTCACAGTTCACTAATGGACTTGGGCAGATTACGAAATTTATCACGTGGACCCACGCAGAGACAGAATTGGGCTTAAACTGGTCGAGTCAAGCTGGGCAGTTTAAAAAAACATATCAACACTGATGCAGTAGAACCAAATATATCCTTTTAAAATTTCATTTAACTGTGATGTGTAAAATCGGTGGAATTCCACTTCAAAAAAAAAAAAAAAAAAAAAAAAAAAAAAATTTAGGCAGGTTTTGTATTTTCTTAATGCGGAGATTTTTAATTGACAAACACACTAAGACTGCTTTATTTATTTTAATGTAGACCTACTTTAGTCTGAGTGTGCACTGTGGAGATGTATTGTGTAAAAACTAATTAAGTAATTAATTAATTAAAATAAACACATTCTGGATCGAATTCGCGTTGGGGCCAAGAAAACTGGATTAGGATGTACCTAGAAAGTACTGCAGTTTGCGTATTAGTACCAAACTGTCACGGTATGGAGGTCACGGTTCAGTACACAGAGCAACATGCACAATACCCTGTATGTAGATAAATGCAAGGAATGCTGAATCAAAGTTCATGAGTGCAAGTTTCGCCTGTAGACTGTTAGCACAACAAGCTGATTGGCATTTGAGTCAGTCACACTATGGTAAGCACCAACAAAACACCAAAGCTGGAAGACCTGCCTTTGGATTCCTGGTCAGCAACAGCAACAGACAGAAAGTTATGCATAAGACAAGGACAGTGTGTCACCACCACTCCAGCATTGTAAGATATGCAATGCAAACACATTCAATATGCTAACACATTCGACAGCATCACCCAGACGTGCCAATCACTGGAATGATAAAGGTTTTGGTGGTTTGAATGTTTAAAGTGATACTTCACTGATTTTCGACCAGTTTTGTATCAAAACAACATGTGTGGTATGTGTAAATGAACTATGGTAAACTTCACTCCATCAAACCAGTGCCGAGATACCCCTTCTCGCCTTCCAGGAAAACTCTGCTGGATGACATAATTTCAAACTCGGACCCAAATTTGATGAAACGGTAAAAATAGGCAGTGCTGATCGAATAGATCAAGATTATGTTACTACACTGCCTATTTACCGCCTACGATGCTTTAAGAAACATATCTTAGTGCCTTGTTGAGCCTCGTTTGATCATGGACCTTCCATGTCCTGATACCACGTGAAAGGTACAATCGATGCGTTGGTTGTTGACGTTCTGGGACGCCATGTCAAGTTTAGACTCACAAGTCAGTCTTTAGACACTTTGCTTAACTAAAGACTGATGTCTTTCTCCCTGATTTTGTGTTAAGATGGGCGGATACAATTTCAGAGTTTTAAAAAACTCCCTACGTTGCAGAACCAATAGTAAATCCGCAGGGCGGTCCTTCGGTGGCTCGCTGATTTCTTGTGCTCGTACACACATTCCGACTGCGTTAAAACTTTTTAACAAAATCGCTGTAAGTCCTTCATTTCCACAACCTTGTGGACTGAGCACACATTTGATAAAACGGCGTTAAATTGTTTCCTTGAGGACAAGAAAAGGGGAAGCGCACATTTCTGGGAGGGCGTGTCCTTTTCAAAAATGCAAGAGACGTTGCTTTATTGCCGGCCGTTTTCTCCAGCATGTAAAACACACTTTAGAAAGGAGTGCCCCCAGACTATCAGAAGGCGGAGATCTCTGATTGTCTGGTGGCGAAACTATGTCAAGTTCTGCCTGTTACATGCATTGTCTTCTCTCAAAATACACTTCTGTTTTCACAGAAAGTTTACCGTTAACATACAGTCTCTTTCAAAATAAATGCACTACGCCAGTACATTGACGCAAACTTAACTTATTTCCCCTCCAATAACTGGTTTAGGCAACAAAAACACATGGTTAGGTTTAGGAAAAAAGAACAAGGTTTTCCTTCAGAATCTTATGGGACGTGAACACCGCTCTCCCAGGTGAAAGTTGGCGTTTGTTGGTTCTATCCAACAGCCGTCCACTCACCCTCATCAGGCGCACCGATCAGGGCACCGCCTTAACTTTCATTCTTATCCCGCTACGTTTCCCCCTGACGCCACAGAGCGCTGTTAAACTATAATGGACCTGCAACCTATTATGCCTACGCTAAAGGACAACCTTTTTTGTCAGTGTTTGGCGCTGCAACCTAAGCACTGGATTTCGATGACTTCAGAGTGAGACCAGGTTGTCGGAAACATGTTTTAGCTTACTGTTTGACTGTTACACAAGATCATTTCTTGCCAGCTGGCCGCCATTGTTTCAAACGGACGTGTTCGCGTTACATCACCCACCAGCGGGAGTGCTTTTTGGTCTGATGTGGAGCAGTATATTCTGGTAGTTGTAGGTTTTCTCCCTCTTGAGCAAAAGCATCCTTTTCCTCTGGTTTCTCCATCTTTCCAGCAGTGAAATACTTTTATACATGACATTTGCACTACTGTCTGTTCAAAATAAATGAAAAGAAACATATTTTTATGCATTTTTTTCTTGCTGTACCAAACTCGCACTGAACCGTGACTCCTAAACCGAGGTATGAACACAACCGTGACTTCTGTGTGCCCTTACTCCTTCCCTTCTCACAAAACTCAAATTTTTGCCTGAAGTTGGATTAGAGCAATTCTTGTCGAAAAGTTGAAGCCAAGCTCAAATTTTCAAGGTTGAATCAAACTTGAGACCAAAAGTGGCTGCTCAGGATCCAGGCCAGGGAAGCAGCTAAAGTCAGAGAACCTAGCTGGAGACCAAAATAGGACAGAGCCATTGAGACTCCCCCGGCCCAATTTATCACAGTGTACACAGCCCAGCTCAGAGCAGAGGACGAAAGAGAGAAATATCACACAGAATTATCCTTTCATCCGCCCCTGAGCCTCCGCTTGCAGCACAAACTGACAGAAAAGTCGGACAGATGGAGGAAAGGAAGGAAGGAGAGGTGTGGCGGTCAAAACTAGAACATGAGTGTGTTGTGGCACAAGCTACCAGATATGGAGAAACTTAAAACATACCAAAGTGTAGCAAGTAAGGCTGTCACCAATATTCCACGAGAACGAAATAAATAAATGGGTGAATTAGTCATGATGTGGATTGGGAACGGAGCTAATCAGGATTTGATTTGAAATCGTGAATGTATTTCTGCTTTTCTTACTCTCTCATTATTTATTCCTTCAGCTCCCTCAATTCTACCCATCCTCCTCCAGTCTCTTGTTCTCACTCTGTCCTCGTCTCATCCTTTTCTTTTTGTCTCCCTCTCCTCCTGTGTTGCAGTGTGATGTCACCATCAGGGAGCTAATGTTCCGTATCCTTAGGGTGCTGCATTCCTCCTTTCCGACTCATAGACACACACACAGCAGAAATGAAAGCCAGAGCTGACACACATGCCTGGATGGAGCCACCACCTCCCAACACCACGACAGCTCCTCTCATCTGTCCAACCCATCTGTGCCTTACAGCTATGGGAAGTGTTAGGGGCGTTCAATAACATTTTATCTAACACAAATCCTTTCAGATTCCTTATTTCAACATTTTCTAGTGACTAAAGGCTGAAACATCTAATATAATCATCTTTTGTTGACAGAAACACTTTTTAATGTTCACAACCTGCACCTACAACCTGGAAATGAGATGAGCAGCATAATTTATGAATGAAAATGTTAATCAACTGACACATCCGGCCACAGCCTACTCACCGCAAACACTAAGGACCTGATTCCGAACTATTTAACCGACCAGATGATCAGATAACGTAAAAAGGTGGATAGGAATAAAAGTAACAGTGAGGTGGAACGATAAGTGAGATCACCACTCTCTTGGTGGTGACTACACACAGCCCACTCACAGTCGTCGCACATTGACGTTACAGAGTGATGCTTCTGTTCAAACACTATCTTTGGCTGAATGCAGACACCAGCTACAGAGAGCACATTAACCAGAGAACAGCCAAACTTTTCATTGTCGCAGCTACAGAATTAACACTACAGCTGATCAATGATGTCATCTTAACCAGGAACAGCCGGCTACCAATATGAAACCTCTAAGTTTCCCATTGCTCTTTGCTAATAAAAGAGTGAGGACAGATGAGAGGTTTCATGAGAGATTCGTTAGAATCTCAGCTTAACAAATCTGAAGACAGGAAGTTGATCCTAATGTGGAACCAGCTATACGAACCCATCCCTCGGGTCTCAGCTGCTGCTGCTGTTACTCAGAGGAAATGTTTGGCTTTCCAAATTGTCCTTTTAGGGACTTCCTGACACTGCAAGCACCGAGATCCAAACAGGAAACTCTCCCAGAGATATAGAGGATTTTCTCATCTGCATGCTGTCTTTGTGCGATACGCCCACCAACCTACAGAGACAATTCTCCATGCAGACATGTTTGTGGGTCACCGTCAGATGACAAGGAAACGGATAACAGAATGAACTCAGTGTTTTCCTGTGTTCTGTGTAAAAGTAAACTGCAGTCAAAATTATTTTCAGTATCATACTGGCCCCCTTCAAAAAAAAAAAACTGCTGATGGAAAGTTGCCCTGACTAATCTGAGGCAGGATACTGAAGAACATTGTGTCTGAATGCCTGATAGGGCTGATAAGCACCTATAGCAAACAATACACAAACCAGCAGCTCCCTATAGAAAACGAGTGTGAGCTGTTAAGGATGGAAAAACTGCCATCTGGGCAATCCCCTCATGTCCATGCACCACTTCCTAAATCTTTGCTTGGAAGAACTTTCCTGCATTCGCCATCCCTGAGCCTCGGGCTGGCACGTACAAAAGGCGACAAGCAAAACTCTCATAGTAGGTCAGTGGAAGAGAGGGGAGCAAAACGAGGCGCAGCACTAGGGTGAAATGGCCTCTGGCGATCCCGCTGTATGTGGAGCTTTTGATCCATAGTTTTCCATGAAGGCTTTCGTACCGATCCACTGAGCTATTCAGCTGTCTTCTGATATGACCTCAATACAGCAAGAAGAAAAGAATAAGAGCTCGCATGCTAGACAGTTCAATATTGTCACACACCATGTCTTGTTAGTTTTTTGGCCTGGCCCCAATCCTGTAATTTCAGGCATCTGCTGACACCAAGATAAATCCAATACCCAGTGCCTACATTTACCTAAATGTTGATTAAACATTGATTTTAAGGGGAAAAATCTATCTCTGCACACACTTATCACCAATATATTCTAAAAGTTATGAAATTTCAGTGACATTGACCTTTCTTACAGGTAAACTGTCAGTTCCTGTTTGGAAACACGCTCACCAGCAAAAGTGAAAGTAAAAGCCAACCCCATATCCACTCTCATTTGGTGTTCCACCTTGCTTTATTTTGGCATTGTTTCTTTTGGATGCATGCTGCTCATGGTCAGACACCTGGTTGCTACCTTTTCATAAAGCCCCGACTTTGACTCAGTGCTGTGGGGGTGCACGCCCATGAAGGCACCCAGCATACTGACACAACCCCACTTTATCCTGTTAAAACAATACTCACAACTTGGATTCATTTTTATGAAAAATATTTTGATTCTTTTAATCTGAGGACCCTAACCGAATATGAATAACTTACAGGGTAATCAAGGAATGGACACATAATTTGAGCTAGCCAACAACCAGGTTTTATATACGCATATAGAGACTGGAGTTTGTATGGTTGTGTATGACGGAGAATTTTGTTTTGCCACTAGTTGTCAGGAGAGGAATAGCTAAATGGGGATATCCACGTTCTGGGCCTCTTTATATCTACACAACGCAGACATCACTAGAGTCCACCGGTTACATCTGACACTTTCCACAAGCTACTTGGTCCACAAACTGAGGGTCCTGATTCAAAATTATAAGGTTGAAATACTGCTATGACGTGGAGGAAATATATTAATTTGGGCTTTCTTGTTTCTTGTTTATGCACTGCAAGCCCCAAAACCATGCAAAACATTTAATTAGTCAATGTATTTGTCAGAGGTATTCAGTTTAATAATTTCTGTAATTACATTTGGATTCCTTCGTGTGTTAGCTCTTCGCCATCGACAGTATTTGTATGTGCAAATAACACCACTACTTTTACACGCCTAACACAGCCCACTTCACACAGAGTGGCTCTGGATTACATCACTTGGTAGAGAGACAATCAAAACCACAGTGGCGGTGATGTCAGCAGCAGCAGGACTTCTGCTTTTACATTAGAGAAAGCGGGATTGGGGATTACCACATGATTTCCTTCCACTGCACTGGCACTGATATGTTTTGAGTGTGCGTGTGCGCGTACCACAGGGTAACACTCCCTTCTGACCACTACCTGCAAACAGCTTGGTCAGCAGTCAGCTGTTCAGCTACAATGACATCATACTTTCTCTTGTAGTAGGCACACAAACACAAACATTTGACGTGCAAGCTTGCCACATGCTGGGAAGATGTAGGAAGATATTTTAGGCATTCCACTCCTGTGTATATGTGTATGTGTGTGACAGTGTAGAAACACAAATGGGAGCAGACCAGCTGATGATGACATGAGTTCTGCAGGGTCCGCTTTGGTTCAGATACCGTGGGTGCTGTCTTTATGATGGGGAACACGTTGAGACATGGCAACAAGCCTGTGTGAGATATGAGGGTCTGCACTACGGGAGCCGAGCAGCACAACAAGGGTGTGGTGACTCGGAGAGGAGAGAGGAATGTCTTCGGGACGGACAAATGTTCTAACAGTTATTTAGAAACGGTGAAGAGGAGATATTTTAGATCTCACAAGAAAAACATCAGTCACTCGATAGTCTGAAAGAGTTTTGATATTTTCTGCCTTCCTATAATTCCTGTTGAAACGAAAAACACCCGATACCGTGAAGCCCCCTTTACTGGCCAAACAGGTTTCCAAAGAGAAAGAGGCGTTAAAGTTTTACAGTAAAGCTCAGCTCTAATTTCCTCCACAGCTTGAGTGCATATAATTAAATTACGTAATGAAGTATACGATAGGCAGAGACCTGGAATGCTGATATGATCCATATCTCCGACTGGAGAGGACAAACAGGTGTGTCCCTCAGTTTATGACACTTCTCCTTTGCCAGCTAAACGTCGAAACACTTCATTAATTCCGCTGGAAAACAAAACTTCTTAAACAAGTAACAGGTTTGAACTCTCCGAGTTGCTGCTGGAGGCATCCCGGCTCATTAGTCTCAGAGGAGCTCGAGAACTACTTTTCCTTTAAAGCTCAAACTCGCTTTACCGAGTCAAGTGCTCCTTGTGAAATGAAACGAGAGTAACAAAGAGTAAAAATATTCTCTTACCTTTCCCAGAGTGTGCTTTCAAATCTCAGAGACCTCCGTGTTCCCCTTCTGCTGTCTTCCGCCCTGAACCAGCTGTACTCACAGTAACCGGCCGAGAAACAGACCCAACTCCCACTCACAGGACCCGCCCATAAGGCTGCGTTCAGGGCTCCTCGGAAACGTAAAGTCACCGAGTGCTAATCAGGAAGCTTGGTGGTTATAGTGCTGCAACTAAAGACTGTTTTAACTGTTGATTAATCAAAATTATCACTTGCTTTGTATTTATAATGTGGCAACATCGAGAAATATTAGCAATTTAGCAGAGCCTGACACAATCTATTCAAACACCTTGTTTCACAAACCAATAGCTCCAAACCCTCCTTGTTATTCATCAATTGGGGAGACAGGGGTTGGTTGTCACACTTTTACTCTTGTGTGAATTGCTCATCATTGAAACATCTTTCAATAATCAGTCCTACATTAAATGAAGCTTAAGTAGTACATTCTTTTATGAATACTTTTCTCATCATTCTGAGCAAATAATGTCAGAAATTCAGTACAACACAAACTTTTTCCCCCTCCCAGCTGAATGCATTACACTTTTCAGCTTTCGTAATAACCAACTTTCTTGAAGAAATAATACAAGATTTTTGCTTTTTTTAATGCTGCATTGGCATGAATATAAGGAAAAACACACATTTTAAGAATATAAAAGACAAATGGTTTTGTGCAATAGATCATTGTAATCATTTTGATATGGCTTGCATCTCTCTGCGAGTTTCCCCCTCAAATTAATATGGCACCATGATTTCTATTGACAGACTTAAATAAAGTGAGTTAATGTACTTTATGTTTGTTTGTTTTTTTTATAGCTGATATACAAGCAGTATTAAATGCACACACAGTATGGCTTGCATACATATTTATAAAAAGAATTTCTTAAAATGTACAATGGGGTTACTACATTTTCTAAAAGGAACTTTGTGTCTATTAATCAGATAAGATAAGATAAGATAAGATACACCTACATTGATCCCATAATTGAGAAATTCCAGTGTTACAGCAGTCAAGGGCAAAGAGTCAGATTAAAGATTTCAAAATTTAAACTTAAAACCTTAAAACTTAAAAAGCTATGCATACAAAATAAGTAAAAAAAAATACAAGAAACTGCGATAAATAACAATAACAATAATAATAGTAATAATAATGAGAAGTGGATAATAATGAGCAGCAGTGAATGAAAATGAGCAGTGAATAAAGGGAGCAAATCTAGTGCAAATGATTGTAATGATAATAATAATAATAATAATAATAATAATATAATAACAATAATAACAATAATAATAATAATAGTGTCAACAGTGTCTATCTACTTGTCATTATACATGTGCCATCCATATTTAAAAATATATTCATTTAGAACAGAGGGTCCAAAGCATACCACATTCTTCCTTCAGAGCACTACATGTCTGGTGGGAAAATTCCCGACTGCACTTGAATGCAGCACGATGTGTTCGCCGTTTGAGATTCCAACGCCCGCACGCTATTGGCTGCGATGATTTAACCGTTACAGCGGCCCCGCCCCTTTACGGTTAGAAAATAATGACATCATTTATATAAAGAGGTGGCCTGTCATTTAAATTGTCACCATTAATTGTGTTTTCCGTTATTTTATAAACAGTGATTCAGTGTTTAATAAAATCACAGCAGAATACTCTTCTTGTTCTTCTTCTTCTTCTTCTTCTTCTTCTTGTCATTATTATTATTCCTTGTGTGAGGAAATGGACTTTGACCCCTGTGCTTTTCTCCCACAGTGCAACAGGAAATCACACGACAGGGATTTGAGCTTATTAACATGCCTCTCTCTCAATAAGGTTGTAAGTTTATTCACCCGAGAGTCAAAACACGGCAGCTTCAGGGTAGGGAGAACTTCTCATGGCATACAGAAGGCATATTACTATCCCACAGTAACCTATTACCAACACTCATACGCTCATCAAGACAGAGCTCTTTTAAAGTCAATCAGGAAGTTGTATTGTACCAAAAAAAAAACCCAAAAAAAAAAAAAAAAAAAAAACCCACATAGCGGAAAATTTCATGTGGTTTTGCTTCTGATGTGGAAAAAAAGAGTCAAAACAAAGAGTGAGTTGTTGAGAGATTTGGACCACAAGCTTTGACAACAAACTGAATGTATCTCACTTCTCTGTATCCTGGCTCTTTGACAGTAATTTGGACAGTTCTCTGCAGTTTCCATGGTAATACCCACATACTGTAGTTTCAGATAAAACGGTGCACAGTGGCACCTCCCAGTCCCATAGAATACTGATGCTATTTCTGTAAGCTGTTGGGGAGGGGGGAGCTGCTGGCTGATGAGCGTCGGCTGGAGAAAGATGAGCGTTTGAAGTACGGCTACAGTTCAGAGAGAACATAATCCTGCATATGGATTTACAACACCCCTATACCTCCCCATCAGTCTCCCTCTGTACCCTCTATAAACTGCTATTTTGACACCATGGTGCATCAGCTCATTCTGTGAATGAAGCTGGTTGGATTGTTTGGGGACATCTACAGTGTTCGGACTAAATCAACTAAGGGTGCTTTCAGACCTAGAGTTGTCTTGCTTTGGTCTGAATCAGGGACTGACTTTGTTACAAAGTTGCATAATTGCCTAGAGTTGGTTCGTGTTCTCACGGCAGCATTTACAAGCGGACCAGATAAAATGCCTTGTGCGAGAAAGCTGTTCTTGATTGGTCAGAATTTCCATGCAGGAAAAATCCAGGAAGTAAACAAAACACTGAGGAAGAGTACACTTGCAAGGTAAATGTGACACTTTCTAATGTCACAATGGAGGGACAACTATGCAGGTTGATTTTAGCGCTGCTCATCGTGGACTATATTGCTGTCATTTTAGTCAAACCATACAGTTTGAAAACGAGGCGCGGCTCCAACTAGAAAACAATGTTTTGATGCACTGGATGTGCTGAATGTGCATATTAAGGCAGTACAGGTGGAGGTGCACATTAATAATCCTCCAGGACTGTAACATGCTCATGTTTAACCCAAACAATGTGACTGCAGTTGGTTCAGATCGAGGTCCGAACACATTCTCACCACTTGTTCAAGAAGGTCTCGGTCCATTTGTTTTGGTGCACACCCAAGTGCGATTGCTGTGTTCACACTTACCCAAATGAACTGCACTTAGGGGGCAAACAAACTTGAGTTGAAAAGCACTCTAAAAGCCAAAGTACTTGCTACACCTCCAAGTGTCCAGTGCCACTTATTTCGCAAGGCAGTACTGGTCTATGGCATAGACAGTATAGGCGAATGCTTAGGGTACTGTCATCCATGAAATGTGCTACTTTTTATACCTACAAACCCTTTTGTGATTTTACAACACTGGACTAATTGCTCTCCTGTTTGGTCCTCAGCATCAAAAGGTGCACTGATGAAACTACAAGCTGCCCAGAACAGAGCAGCTAGACCAGTCCTACAATTCTCCATAAGGACGAACACATATAGCGTGCATCATGAACTCACATGGCTACCAACAGAGAAAAGGCTTGCCTCAATGGTTCAGTGTGTGTAGGATTTAGGGGGCTACGTTGGCAGAAGTAAAAATATATATAATAGATATATTTTTGTTACCTTAGAATGAGCTTGTCCATGGAGATCAACATCTTGCACCGCTATGTTTCTACAGTACCCCAGAACAGACAAACCAAACACTGGCTCTAGATAGGGCCATTCGTGTTTTTGCGTCTGCCACTGTAGTTAGAGACCTCTCTGTGACGAGCTGATCCAGAAAATATTTTTAACCTTAAACTGTTTTATTCAGTGTTTTTACTGGTTTAAACCTCCAGGTCTGTTTGTTTCGGAGAGGAAGAGACCTCTGCGGATAATACAGCTCCCAGTACAAACCTCCTAAATGTCTGGATCCAAAGAGAAGGTAAGCACACATAAAGTAGTCACAGAAAACAGGTGAGCACACATGGCAGGCACTGGGCTAGTGGCCTGGCAGCAGAAGAAACACTGATTTGTGACATGAAACTGCTGAAACTATTCAGTGTTTTTAGCAGTTTTGATTGCCTGGTCCGTGTATTTTGGAGAAGAGATAATTCGGCATCCTGAGAAAAACCTCCTGAACAATAAACACTGAAGGAATTCTAACAGAGAGATGTTTTACCTGGTTCAACCTGGTCTCATTCTGGAGTCGCAGATTACTGGCGCTTGGGCAGTGACTTCCACATCAGACCTCAATGAAAAAGCTGTCCTTTCACATTGGCATGATATGTGGTCAGGCGGCGTCACTGTGTAATGGCCCCCTAATGGGATCAGGGGGTAACATGGCCATACGACAACGTAAGTGTATATGTGACGAGGTCGGAGTGAGAATATGTTCCTAACCCTAACCACATGGTAACCACAGTGTGGCACTACATAAAACTGTAAATTGAAATGTAAAGCTTCAGCATGCCCGCTACATAGGAAACATATAAATGTAACATAAGTGTGGTTTTAAGAGAAGTACAATCCCAACTTTTATTTAGACGTTTGTGCTCAGTATCACCAGCATGAAAGCTGAGCTGAGGTTCCAGTGTGGGCTCAATAAAATACAGTACATGAGTTTGTACAGGCTCGAGGGGGAAACTTGTCAACACCCACGCCCTCATAAGTAAGCTAGACTTTGTCACAATAATTTAGACACATTTAGAAAGAGTTCATGTTTTCATGGGGTTGATGACATACAGTATAAGTAAAAGGGCAAGCAGTCGAGGAAGAGCTGTTGAGGGATTTACTGTAGAGGGAGGTCGACTGCCCTGAGGCAACAGACAACAAGCTCAGAAAGGAAGTGTTACATAAGTGTCGTTAGCTTGGTGTCATGACACGACACCAATAAACTTCCACTGAAAATGAAGATAGTTGCATCACCGTTCATCTGACCCCTCTGGGTGATGATGCAACTATGATGAGGTTATGTCTTAACTGTTATTGTTACTGGCTGGATGATAAAACAGATGTCTGCCTCCACACTGCTGACGACCAACCAGCATTGCAAAGAGCAATAAAGATATCAGAAGACAGGAGCTGCATCTGGAACTGGGATAATCGTAACCTGGTTGCACTGCATTTCAGAGAGGCTAATCATCCAGCAGACTCTCTCTGATACACTGGCATCGAGTGCGTCAGACCTCTGAGAAGAGGAGGTGATTTAAATACCCTCGTAATGGGATTTTATTTGTGTGGCAGACCCTAAACATGTGGCCTACACCATCAGGAGCATTCATACTTCTGTGGTGGTGTGTCTGTGTCACTCTGCAGTTACACCATCATAACACTAGTCGGCGGCGGAGGTTTCTGTGAAGTGCTGTCAAATTTAGTTGATTCAAACACACATTAAACACACATTAAACATGGCTCAGTAGAGACAATTTCAAACACAAGTACACAAATCGGCTTCACTATAACTATAACTGTTTTTAGCACAAGCGTATGGCATTTTACATTGTATACATTAGCCTAGCAGCTAGCAGACTTTTCCTCTGCACATATGAAGCCAGGGACAATAGCAACATTTAACAAAGGTAACGTTACAAATTTTGGCTACATTAAAGCTCACAAGGCTCACTGACAAAACAACTGTCTTATACTAAACACGTTTTCCACACAAATATAAAATGCTAACGTTATTAGCACAAGCTTATGGCATTTTACATTGTGTAAATTAGCCTAGCAACGAGCAGAGATTTCCTCTACCCTTATGAAGCCAGGATAAATCCTGTAATAATAATAATAATAATAATAATAATTCACGTACAAGACTTAAAATGCTGTTTTTGTGGAAGCTTTATTGTCTTCACAATTTATTGTTTCTTATCTGTTAAAAAAGTAAATAAAAGCTTTGTTTCCACTGAGGGAAATGGTTTCAGCTTACAAAAATAGACAGGAGATCTGCGTCACCGCGACATGTAGTTACGTTTCTGGGGAGGTGCATGTCAGGCTACATGGTCAGCTCTACATCAGCTCTACATCAAAGCAGAGCCTGCAGCGTAGGTATGGCATCAATTCCACACAGACGTATAAATTCTGGCCTACACGAAAGAAAAAGTTTTAATATTTTCTCCAAATTCTAACACCTACAAATCCAGAGGGTGAGATCATACACTCTCTCAAATAAATAATGGTGGTTGTGTCACAGTGGCTCTCCCTGTGTATATAGTATGTACGTATTTTCTTAAAACACATATTTATAAAATGAAAACTTGTTTGTTAATATAACCGGTGTGTTTTCTCCTTTATTGGCATTTTTTTCTTGACCTTTTTTTTTGACCTAACAATTTTTAGAAGGGTGTTTTAGACCCTGTTTCTGTATGTGTATTTGAGATTTCTTTTGTTTTGCCTTAAACGTAATACTTTTTTAAAATGCAGGTGATGTAGACTGACATATGGGACAATACATCTGACATAATGTTTTATAAATGAAGATTGATATTTTGTAGTACGGCTTTTGTATTACTGTTTGTATTACTGTACTTTCTTCTATGTATTCTATTGAATTGTTTCTGTCAATAGTTTTACCACCCAGACTAATTAACCACACCTGCCATCACAGAGCATATCACCCTATTGGTGTGCATTATGTGTAAATATAGGTGTGTTTTCAACTTTTCAAATATGCTGACCTGACGCAGATCAAAGTAGGATCGATATTTTGTCTCAAATAAACTTAACTGGCATGGAGTTAGTGTGCAGGGGTTACTTTTTTCCCTTCATGAACAATTTCCTTTTTATAGCCTTGCGCCTATGTGATGTGTGTGCGTAATTATTCTCCTTCAACCAGAGCCTGACCATAAACAGTCTCATTATTTAACTTTCAAGGGTGCAATTGTTTGAAAGTTCAGAGAAATCTATGAAAATGTGAATTGTTAAATGTCAAGTAGTACAAGTGTCCCATGGCAGAATAAAGTGAGGAGGAAACCCATGCACAGATGGCTAAACAAGATTATTAAACTCTGCAAATGATTTTAAAACTGTACATACATTGTCAGCCCTAAATATACAGTGTTGTACAGTAGAGTCAAACATCAACATGTCACCATTATACAGTGTACTGCTAATTTAAAGGCTGCACTTTAAACTGACAACTCCAAAAATAAATTACAGCACATACACATTCACAGTGTCAAGGGGGACATTTAAAACTTTAAAAGGACAAACTGTTGATCAACAAAGTTGCAGAAGAGTCAGAAAAAGTACCACTTTGAGAAGACCGCTTGTACATCAAAAGCTGCCCATACAATGACGCTAACCTTTCATTGATTTATCAAAGCTGATATATTTCTGTACTGGGGTTACACAGTGCCTTTGCCCTCGGGACACAACACCAAAATATCAATAATATCTCTGTGAAAGCCATTTCTGGCAGTTCTCATCTTTTTCCCACACTGGTCATTATGGATCAGTGAACACAGAAAACAAGAGAACAAACTGGAGGCTACTGAGTCACCCATCATGTCCCAGAGGAAGTTTACTCATGAGAGAGGAGGTGGACTACATGTCCTCGCTTCACCCTTTCGTCACTGACACAGACAAAATGTGAGGACACAGTGACGCTTAGTGGCCTAACACAGATAGTGCATGTACATCACAGTTTGTACATGGACTCGTTTTCATAACAAATAGTTTAAAAAGAACAGGTCCGTTCATTAGACACATGACGTCTTGGCCCTGAACCTTCATCATGTGTCAAATTCACAATGTGAACTACAACATCTTTACACTAAAGCCACACACTGTAGCAAGAAATACCTGAAATAACACATCACTAGGCAGTTAAATTTTGGTGTCACTGGGCAAAAATCCCATAATGACCTCTGACCATGTTATAATTCAATTGGTCTGAGAGAACACCAGACTTCTGCACCTTCATTTGGTTCTGTTACAGCTGAGCCAAACAAAGCACCGCCCACCATTTGGAGCAAACGTTCTCATTTTACAGCTAAACAGTACACTGAAATATGTTTCTGAAAACAACTGAGACAAAAAATATGCAATGCAGTAACAGAATCTTGATTCATATTTGATCAGCGCTGCTTAATTTGACAGTTTGACCGCAGTTCACTAGCTGTGATCAACATGACTGACAGCTGCGTCAGAGACTCCTGAGCTCTAAATGGCTGATTTCATGATTCTTGCAAATGGCGTTGAGAGCACTAAGAGGAGGCAGAGGAGCATAATATTTATCACAGATTATCTGCTTCATGTACTACTGTCAGGATATAGTGACATTACAAAAACAAACACAAAGAAAAAATAGCTACCTATACTCAAACTCTAAAGTGAGACAATGTATTTTTAAATCTGTTGAATACAAATGAAGATAGAAAACTAGAAAAGATAAAAAAAAATTTTAAAAAATAGTAATAATAACAATGTATATGGTCAATGAAAATAAGCAATCAATCAACAATAAAGCTGTCATGATTAGTTGTTTAGTTAATCTACAGAAAATTAATTAGTTTGAGCAAAACTAAATTTCTTGCTTTGCGATTGATCAACTTTTTCTCAGTGTATAAAGTAACAGATAGCTTACAAAGCTACAGCATACTTTCAAAGCAGCCTCTCCAACACTGTTAATAACCTTGGGGAAAAACAAATCTTGCAGTGAAGAAAACATAAAGTAATATTCCACAAATTTCCGTCAATATTTCAAATGAAACCTTATCTAATGTTACACAAGAAGCTATAATTTATTTTGGTCTGCAAACAGAAATAAGAACATCATGTATTAATCTACAAATTCATGTAAATAAAGCCACAGCTTCTCACAGAAAATGGCAGATACTTAAATAGTACAGTACAAAATATTATTATTATTATCATTATTATTATAAAGTAATTCAACATAACCTGGTTACTTCTTCAGTCCTTATTATTTATTCTCTTCATTGGTGCTTTAAATTATCATCCAAAACACATTTATTTAATGCCATCAGTTTTTTGTAGGTATGTGTCTGTGTGAGTATATATATATATATAACTATATAACTATATATATATATATATATATATATATATATATATATATATATATATATATATATATATATAGTTAGTGTATATACGCATAGTTTGTGTGTATATACATAGCCTGTGTATATGTGAATAGTTTGGGTGTATGTATATAGTTCGACAAAGCAAGGATTATGATATAAAGATGAGATTATATATATATAACATAATAGAATAGGTCTAGGACAATTACTGATGGGGAACTACATAATTGACTATTATTAGTTTATGGAGAAGTGGAATTTTTAAGTTTGTACTTCCTCCCACTTCTTTTTATATGTTGTTTTCAGTTTTCATGCTTCCTTTAGTAGCCTTTTTTTATGTCTGTCTACCACTATACGATTATTTTGTTTATTTGCTACGTACATGTTCTAAATAAACTGCTACTAACTAACTAACTAACTAACTAAAAATAGTGCTCTCAAAAATATGAAAAAGAGTCTAATAAATATTTGAGGCCAAGAAATGTTTTGTTGTTTGTTACAGCCTGTGGCTTTAGATTAAAGATATGTTGTTTAAAATGGTAAATGTGATGCCTGGCGAAGGTACATGACATAACATAGATCACCTATCTACCAGCTGAGCTTTGGATAACACTCACCATAATAAACATTATAAAATGAGAGAATGTAAATTAACAAGAATGTTAGGACTCCTGGTAAAAAGCAGACCTGTCCACTAGAGGGCTTCAAAATCACACAAATAGTCAAGTAGTGACACTTGACACAACTTCTCTGTGTGCTTTTCTTCCTTTATGGTTGCATAATAATTCATTTTCTTTACATAAGGTGTTTTAAGAGACTAATTTTACCAGCCCTGACATGCCTGCCCACTGTTCATGCTCGTTCACCCCTTCAGAAGATAAGTTTAGGATTTTTAAACTAGGCCGAAACCAAATAAAAAGAATCATATTTCTCCACCAGATGACATTTATAACCACCGACCTCGTCTGCCTCCTCCTACTCATGCTCCGAGCTGATTTTTCTTCAAAATAGTGCTATTAGTAGCAGGGAATGTGGGCTCACTGGTTTCTCCTCTCCAAAGTGTCTTTCATCTTGGCTCCCTCTGGTGTCTTTTTCCTCAGTAAGCTGGAGTCAGTTGAGTAAAAGACACAACTGGGAACAGAAAAAGAGTGAGTGAAAATTCTCCCTGCTGCCTCTCATATAAAATGCTCCCAGATTGCAGCCAATGGCCGGCATGGATTATCATTAATCATGTGAAGGTGTTGTCATCAGGGGGAAACGAGGAGGTCGGAGGAAAGAAGTGAGGGTGAAAGGGGGGAAGCAGGTGGGAAAGGAAGGGTGAGGGAGGGGTGAGAGGGGATGAATGAATTCAGTGTAGTCCCACTGGCAGCGTATACAAACGCACTGAATTGCTTTCAGTGGCCGTGCTCTGCACAGTGATGCCTCTATGAGGTTACAGACACACATCTGTATGGATGGGACGTCGTCTGACTATCAGGCAATTTAAATCTGTATGAATGTGAATCCAGGCTGGATGGACTTTTGTTCAGCAGACCATGTTCACGAGGACTTTAGAAACAATTGCCTCCTTCTTGTAAGGCTTTACAGGGATGAGCGAGCCACGCAAACATAAAAACCAGGAATTGAGGAGACAGTAAAAGTTTAATCCCATTTCACTTGGGCCAAATATCCAGCTGTGCTGCTCAAATATGTAAAGCTAAAGGCATGCATCCGTGCTTGTGTTTGTGTCAGAACCTCTAATCCAGCTTATATACACTGAGCCACACTGTAGCAGGGTGGTGGCTGCAGGGATGAGTTATGGGCACAATATCTACTAATACTTTTCAATGCAAGTCGAAGACGAGTCTCTAAACCGTAAGAAACTATATGCTCCCTGCCTCTCTCTGTCTCTTAACTGTACTACAGTACGGTATAAACCTGACAAAGGCATTTGCTGAAAACTTCAGCCTCCAAATAGAGCCCTTTCTGTCTGATTCCATCCTGATAAGAACTAAAGCTGTTTACGAGATTTAGAGAAGAGGGAGAGAGAAAGGCTGAAAGAGAGACCGACAGGGAAACTGAGAGTGAGAGCGGATTAAAAAAAGAAAGACAGAAGGAGCGACAGATATTCCTGTCCCTGAACCGGTAGCGTGGAACAACATAATCCCAGATTTTTATGGCTGTTGTTTTTCCCGAAAAGCTTTTGGATTATGAGTGGCTGTTGCATTATAACGCCTGTATCTCATTGTGCTCGGGAGATTATAGAACGGGACCCCGTGGCCCTGCTGCTCAGATGAGTGGAGCCAAGAGGTCAAGACACGACGTGAGGAGAGATGAGGGGAAGACGACTTTTTGAGTTCGTCTAAGGATTGGTTTAAAAATTAAAAACAAAAATATCTCTCTTTGTTTTTCTCTTACATTCCCAGACATTTTCTCCGTTACTCTCAAACTCTCTTTATTTGCACTGCTTCGTGAACCTGTGCCATCATCTTCACCACTGAATATTTTAAAAAGCCATGGAAACAAGTCTCTCGTTGCACGGAGAGGGAGCTCTCCAGCTGGTGTGCATATCATCCTCCATGTATGGGATAACTGACTCCCATCACACATGGACATCTGATAAGTTTAAGGATCATCACTCTGCGTCCTCTTCTTGTTCCAGCGCGGTCCAAGTGTGACAAAACTAGTGTCACTGCATCCCTAATCAGCACATATGAGCATTTTCTATTCTACTCACTTGTATGATGACTGTATGTATAAAATCTGTGAAAACCTGACACTACTTCCAGGCACTGAATGTAAACATTGGTCAAACAGCCCATAAGGACCCAAGAAACGATGTCAGCTTATGCTGTTGAGGACAGTCTGTTTCTGTCGAGGTGTCCCTGGTGCACTCCTGTTGTATCTACGTTTGTGTAAAGCCTGACGAAGCGTAAAGGAGTGACATTTTGAGAAGACAGCAGAACAGAACATCAAGTAGTGACACGATTCTCCTCATTTCCTTCTTGCTGTGTTTATCAAAGTCGACTGGATGTGAGGAAGCTGCGGCCCAGGAAGTCCTCGAGCCTGCACGCATGAGCACTCGACCACTGACTTTATATATGAAAAAGATTTGTGGACTTAGTCCTTTGACATCACAACTGTGGATAATCCAAAAGTAAGGGAAGTAATTACTTCAATTGTAATGTGAAGTACTGTATTTTTATTAGACTCACTAAGCCACAACATGTCACAGTAGTGACCCAAGGTGTGTTTAAAGTTGACCATTTTTATAGTAATGATGGATGAAAATATGAAAGCGTTCACTCCTAAACCTAATCCCTTTATTATTGTTACTCCTATCCCATGTTTTTGAGTGCCACTTTGCCCCTTGGAACAGAGTTACAAAAGGGAAATGGACAGCCCCTCAAAACAGTCATCAATGGCGCTTATGTGAGCAGACGTGACTGTGGCAACAATGGTATCATCACAATGACATTTGCTACATATTTGATAGAGATAAGATGCATGGATGGTTGTGATTAGTTCACAACTTAAGTTTTACATTTCCAATCGATCTAAGAAGTCATCAAATAAAAAAGAGCATGGCTTCATTACCAGGCCACTAACTATGCTCTATAGGCTAACATTAGCAACCTGTGCTCCTACCCTGCTAGTCTGCACTGGTGTTAGAGGAGTGCTAACAAGTACAGCAACTTGGCTTAAATTCCAGGCGTCATGCAATCAAAGGGTGGGAATGTGACATGGAAATACGTCAAAATGTGTCATGCACAAATTAACTGTGTAATGTTAGCTCGCTAGCTAGTTAGCTACCAAGACATCAGCATACCAGGCCTACTAGCTGTTTTTATGCTGTTTAAAAAGAAAAGGACCACAATACATTAAAACAACATTAAACTAAGATAAGACAATGGTTATCGGAATTTTAAAATCTTTATTTGCAAGAAAATACAGTTGAGGGTTTCTTTTGTACTTGTGCAGCCATCTCACCAATCATTTCTCACAAAACTTGGTTTGGAGTGTGTCTCTGAAAAACTTCAGTTTGGAGGGCCAGAACACTTCGCCATAAACCTCTACCCTAACAAGAATCGAAACATGCTATCCCAGGACGTGAATATGCAAAATGTAGCGGTAAAGCCTAAGTGGTAGGAGCAAGAGGTGTTATTAGACCTTTGTGACAAACCCACGAACAATTATACCCCACCCTTGCAGTTCTCCTCTTTTAGTGCCTTTTAGCCAATTGTTTTGTTTTGCTTTTACGGCCCGCTGCTGTCATCAGTACTGTTCCCAGCCACATGAGGGAGCTGTTTTCAGCTCACCTGCTCACCACCAAATGGCAGCCACAGTTAGCGAGCAGTTGGTGAACACAGTGGAGCTCCAGAGCCGGAGGATACACCACCGATTTTCAACCAGCTTTGGTTCAAAACAATGTGGGTAATATAACGAACTATGGTAAACTTCTCTCCATCTTGCTAGCGCCAGATCTCCCTGCTCGTCTCCCAGCTAAAACCTGATTTTTGCTCCCCTCCCCTTCTCTTTCAGACTTAGACCAAACTTCACCTAAAATGTTTTAACAACCATATTTCAGTGCACTGTTTAGCTGTATTATGAGTATTTGTGAACAGCAAGTGGGCGCCATACTGTCTTCTGTATTGTGTAAATGGTGACTGGAAAAACTGAGATAAAACTCAACAGTGCTGATCAAATATAAACCAAGATTCTCTTACTGCGTTGCCCTTTTCTTGCCGACGGTGTTTCCAGAAACAAATTTTAACTCACTGTTTAACTGTAGTACGAGATCGTTTGTCACCAGTTGGCTGCCATGTGGTCAAAATCAGGCCCCCAGGAAGTACGCGAGGCTATGAAGCCAATTTGGTAGTGGCCAAACAGTGGTACTACAATTTTGCGGGTCTGTCACGTAATGCCGTTAGGCCCAAAAATACATCTTCCCACAGACTTACATTGGGAAAGAGATGACTGTAAATCAGTGGATAATTTTTCTTCAGCGTGTTCAGTCATTCTACTATTAAGATTTAATTAATATGGTCTGATAACATTTGGGAATTTAAAAGAGCCACAAGATTAAATTATTTAACCTCATTCAAGCTAGCGGAGTGCTAAACTGGAAGTTGACCACTTGGCTACACTCGGATGTGCTTGGCCATGCTCAGTAGCAGTAAGTCTCTAGTGCACCTGCTCTATGGACCTAATGATGCAGAAACAGCACCGATCATCCGGGTAATATCATACTGCGGAAATAAAGCGATTTAGACTTTGTGAGCCACCAAGCAACTTCCATAGGAATGAATGGAACCTTGCCATCAATGCTGTGTCCAGGTCTCTCAAGTCAAGTCATGGTCAAAATGGACAAGCTTGCATTATGCCACCCACCAGCTGGAGCCTTTATTGGTCCAATAAAGTGCATTCTGGTAGGTGCAGTTTGGTTCCTCTGTTTCTTCAGGCCATGTAGCACCAATTTTAAAAAAGTATTTGCATCTTCCTTCTGCATAGACAGCCCAGTTTTAGGAAAAGATCATCTTTCCAGCAGTGAAATACTTCTTTAATGTTGCTTCAAAAGACATTAGGGTTATTTTACTAAAACTACTAAATGTATCTTCCCCAGCATTCATTCATTCATCTATCAAATTTCTTGCAGCTCCTACGGGTTAAGGGTGCTTTGGCAACAGGGCAAGCACAGCATCTTAGATGTTCTTTTCTAAAAGCAGCGTCCTCCCAGCTCTCCCTGGAGGATCTCCAGGTGCTGCCACACCAGCTGGGAAATATTGTCAGTCACTCTGTCATGTTGCTCTTGAGTCTGAGGTTCAACAACT
Source organism: Epinephelus fuscoguttatus (assembly GCF_011397635.1). Classification (NCBI taxonomy): domain Eukaryota; kingdom Metazoa; phylum Chordata; class Actinopteri; order Perciformes; family Serranidae; genus Epinephelus; species Epinephelus fuscoguttatus. The sequence goes on along the minus strand of NC_064758.1, from coordinate 24,927,356 downwards.
GCCTACGGTCATATGCCAGCATCTACTGGCTTTCCCAGGGCTCAGACTGAAATAGGAAACATGTTCCTGTGGTCACAAGGAGAGGTGAAAGAGAGGGCAAAATTAGTCTGATCAAATAAATAACAGCAGGGCCATTCTGACCCTTTTTTAAGGTGCAACTAATCTGGCCTCCATGTACTGTAAATGACATTAAACATGAAAGAATTAGACTGAAAGGGGATCAGTATAAGGTGTGTCTAGGATGTCTGTAATGTAATTTTAATGGAGCTAACTGTAGTGTAGTTACCGCTAATGAGAATCTCAAGCAAGGCTCATGTAGCTTTCATGCTGCGATGCAAGGCCATCAATTAGCAATGAGGGCGGAGACTGGTCTTTCATGCTCATCAGAGCTTTGAAGGAATTAGTCCGTTTGAACATTTACATCTTTGAGTGAGAGAAAGAGAGAAACAGACAAGAAGAGGGAGAGTTCACTTGGTAGGTTGCACCCCGCTGCTATCTGAGATAAAGTGTTCGTTGCCGAGGGCAGCTCAGTCTTTCAACTCAACTTACAGCCTGTGATAAGTGATCTACTGTAACTTTTTTTTACACAGTAACTCGCATTCTTCTAAGAAGCTCTGCTTGAGTTAAAAAAAAGGCTTCTTCAGCTGTTTCAATTTTATAGATGAATGCAGAGATTACTAGATTAGAGGGAACTCTCTAAAATAACCTTCAGAAAGTCACCCTATGCTTGAATTTAACCAAAAAATGACATAAAATATGACAATCAATGCATGTTCACACCATTTTCATCCAAGCGGTCTGTAATGAGCATCCATGCTTCATACATACATGTATTGTACTATACTATATGTCCCTTATGTTTCCTGAGGGATGTGAGTCACACATGGAGGAGGGAAAAGAAGGAGCATGACTGACAGACAGAAAGACAGGAGGGAGTGCAACAACACTGCACGTTAGCGAGGCGAGGGTTAGCAAGAACAGAGGAGCTGCCATCCAAATGGATAACACAACAAGCAACAAGCAGCAACAACAGTGACAGCTACACCTTCCAGCTGCTGTCTTTCATATGCTAATGCTGGTATTACTGCCTGCCAATGCAACACACAACGCAAAGTGTGTGTTTTTGCGTGTCAGTGTGTGTTTATTCCAAATGAAGTGATGCACTCTCAGCGCTCTCTGCCACATGGTATTGGTAATAAGAGTCATCTGGCAAGGCTTTGAAACGCACGCACATATGCACACATAATACTGTGAAGAGAAGAAAAAAAGCTTTCATCTTTACTTTGATGTTTCTTACATGGAAATCAAATGTTGCGTAGTTTTGTAGTGGGCACGTTTTATGATGACACTTTGAATATATTTTAAGAGGGGAAAAGAAATGGCACTTTTCTTACAAGATTAGTCAGATGTTATTCTATATTTTTCTTTGCCTGGGTCCAGACCTTGGAATCCATCCACTCTATCAAGTTGACAGACAGAGTGTAACAAGTTGAGAGAGAGAGTCTGATATCAGGCAGTGTTGTTTTCTTACTGGTAACAAATCTCATAAAAAAGACCTAAGCCAACAATTCTCTGATCCTCAAACAGTGCCTGTGGAGCCAACACCTGATATACTTTAGCTTATTCCTTTATACTTTAAGCCCTGTCTCCACCAAACACTTTCAGTATGGTACCTTTGGAACCGACAGTAACCCTTCAGACATGGTACCTAGACCCTAGCGTTTCCACTGCAAACAGTGCCCTTAATTGTGGGTGGGGTTGTTGTCACTCACTGCTCCGTCCAGCACTCACTGTATTCCTTCATTACTGGTGACACAGATGGAAGTCTGCACCTCGTTTATCGTCCACACAGCGGGGCTGCACTCTGACATTTTCAGACCAAAATAAAACAGGCTGCAGTGAGAGTCTCTCTCCATGAGATATTTAAAAGTAGCAGGTTTGTGCATTAAGTCCCTCTAAGGCAAGCTCAGGGGTTTGGTGTTGCTGGAGCCCACAGGAACAACGCTCCACAATGTTTTTTTTTTTTCTCCGAGTGAGGACTAGAATATATTCCGCTGACATAACCCGGCCGTATTATAAACGCTTGAAGATCCACTCATTACTAAAAGTGTATGTCATATAAAAACTTGGTCGAAGTTTCATTCATTCATTCATTCATTCATCTTCTAACCGCTTCATCCTCTTGAGGGTCGCGGGGGGGCTGGAGCCTATCCCAGCTGACATTGGGCGAGAGGCAGGGTACACCCTGGACAGGTCGCCAGTCTATCGCAGGGCTGACACATAGAGACAGACAGCCATTCACGCTCACATTCACACCTACGGACAATTTAGAGTTATCAATTAACCTAGTCCCCAATCTGCATGTCTTTGGACTGTGGGAGGAAGCCGGAGTGCCCGGAGAGAACCCACACTGACACGGGGAGAACATGCAAACTCCACACAGAAGGGCTCCCACACCCGGGAACGAACCGGCAACCCTCTTGCTGTGAGGCGACAGTGCTAACCACCAGCCACCAGCCCTTGGTCAAAGTTGTCATATGAAATATTTAAGGTGTGCTGATGGATTCATGTTTTCACCTCACACATTGAGTGACATTACAAGTTAACGTTCTACCTTAAAAGACGCGAGCAGTCGGCCCAGTGAATTAAATTATTTTTTCTCCGACTGGAGCTGCTGCAAGAGGCAGTAAAACTTCCTTTCATTTTATAGTAACAGTAATAAAACTACCTATGGTATGAAAAGTGGTTACATGAGCCTCAACTCGGCCCTGAGCAGAGTGACCGTCCTCTTTTGACCAGTCAACAGACTGCAGTGTTCACAGCTCCACCTTTTTAGTACCAGATCTGTGTGCTTGGTACCCCAACAGAGGGGGGACCGAAAATGAAGATGGTACGGAATCAATTCTATTGGTACCATCCACAACTTTTCACAGTAGAAACGGGAAAAAAGCATACCAAAATGAACTGTGTCGTACCGTACTGCTTGGTGGAAATGGGGCTTTAGATCTTCATTGTTGTCCAAAAACTACTTTAAAAAACTTGGGTGTGTGACGTGGCAGAGGGGCTTCATTGCTCCAAACCCCAAATCTATGCTATTTCCCAAAGAAATCTAATATAACTGAGTAAATGTTCTTCTGCTGGCCTGATATTCAATTCAGAGTATTGATGACCACATATTCCTATCATTGTTGGGGTATCCTTGATTTGCAATTAGAGCAGTTGTGTACACCAAAAATGAGGCCTTCAAGTTTTGATCTTTAAAAACAGACTTGATGGGAGAAACTTTAACCCATGGTTATGGACATCTTGGGGCATGGGAAACTGATGATGCAGATGGTGAAGTAGAAGCCTGATTGTAGAAATTGGCAAATATTTTTTGGCGCACGCCATTTTTGGCTTTTAGTATGGATCCTATATGTTGTTCTATAAATGACACTCCAGATCAGAGTCCTGTGTCAGTGTGTTCTCGCAATACCACCCACAAAAGAGATGATTTGCAGGTGATGTTTTGTCAGTTTTATCTCCAGGTTCAGTTCTCCGTAAAAGAAAAGAACATTTCATACCCAAAGTGCTTTTACAGATTAGTCAAGTCAAAGTTCACTCTAGCTCCGTCACAGAGCATGCCTCAAAGGGCTGGACAAATAGTAATTTCAATTTAATTTCAATTTCAGTTTGATCCATAAAGGTCAATATAACTAATCACAATTAACCTTGAAGGGCTTTAAAGCACACAACATCCCTCTGTCCTTGGACCTTCACAGCAGATAAGGAAAAACTCTCCGCCAAAAAAAACCCCTTTTAACAGGGAAGAAAAATGACAGGACAGAGTGTAATAATATTTTAATAAGAGAGCTGCTTTAATAAGGTGTGTTACTAACAGGCACGTTCACTGTGGAGGTGTGCTGCTTCATATTATGAGAACAAGCAAAAAATATTTATTTAAGCTGTATCTACTGAATTAATTTCATTTTAAAATATATCATGTTAGTTTCACATGTAGCCAACGAAATGTCCCAAAATCAGCTCTTTAAACGTTAAACTGAATTATTTGAACAGAGCATGATTATTATAGGATGCAGATATTGTGCCACAATATCACCAAACAGTGACCTGTACAATTCCACAGAGATTGGACATGTTTCAGCTGAGTTCAGTAACAAAGAGTGTTTTTGGCCGATATAAGTAAAATTCTTTGACACACTTGTTTTTTGACTACTGAGCTGTCTGTGTAAGTCTCTGAATCCAACCATTTACCATCTTCAAAATTGTCTTGTTTCCTAAAACATAGTACTGTTTTGAACAATGTAAGCAACTCTTGGCAAGTGTTAGCTAGCCTAAATAAAGTTTCCACTTGATGGAGTTAGCTGTAAGGCGGAATTTCTACTTGTGCGTCAAATCGAGGCTGTAGTCACACTGTAGGCTCTACATCAATGCAGAGCCTACGGTGTGACCTACATTGCAGCCTGACCTGCACCTCCTGTCTATGTTTGTAAGCTGAAAACCATTTCCCTCAGTGGAAACAAAGCTTTTATTTTCTTTAGTTTCACAGATAAGAAACAATAAATTGTGAAGACAATAAAGCCTCCACAAAAATAGCATTTTAAGTCTTGTGTGTGATTTATCCTGGCTTCATATGAGCAGAGGAAATCTCCACTCGTCGCAAGGCTAATTTATACAATGTAAAATGCCGTAAGCTTGTGCTAATAACGTTAGCATGTTATATTTGTTTGTAAAACGTGTTTAGTATAAGACAGTTGTTTTGTTGGTGAACCTTGTGAGTAGTAATGGAGCCAAATTTTGTAATGTTACCTTTGTTAAATGTTGCTGTTGTCCCTGGTTTCATATGAGTAAAGAGAAGTCCACTAGCAGCTAGGCTAATTTACGTTATATAAATAATGCTAATAACATTAGCATGTTGTATCTGTGGGGAAAATTTGTCCAGATAAAGACAAGTGTTTGTCTGTGAATGCTGCGAGTGATAGTGAAGCTGATTTGTGTACTTTTGTTTGAAATTGTCGCTATTAAGCCATGTTTAATGTAGGAATGGGTCATGATTTTCGATTTTCGAATAGTCATTTTATTTTTGAAAAATCGATTTTTTAATGCGACTATTACTATTCGCCGTCTTATCCCCCCCTCCCATCTTTATTTGACATGCAATTCAGCTCCTAACCACACGAGGGCAGTCTAGGATTGCTACAGCGGTGTGAGATGCTCTTCTACAAACAGGAGAAACATGCAGAGACTACTACTCCGTGAGGAATGTCCACAGTCATTCGGGCTTTCATAGTTGAGCACACTTCCGCGTTGTAGTTTCCTGTAAAAATGTCCGTGAAAAATCCCCGCGATGTGAAAAATACATGCCGAGCAGTCACTGGTGTGCGCGCACAGGGCTTGCGGACGTCCGCTTTGAGTCCGCGCGGACCTCTGTGGAGTCCGTTCCGCCCGAGTATGTTCGGGGGGGGGGCGATGATTCGAAAAATTGTCGAAGACTTGCCACGATTTTCGAATAGTGTTTTTGCTTGGGTTGCCCATCCCTAGTTTAATGTGTGTTTGATGTGTGTTTTGAATCAACTAAACTTTACAGCACTTGACAGAAACCTCTGCCAACTAGTGTTTTGGAGTTTTGGAGTGGACACCACTGCACAAGTATAAATGTTGATAACGGTGTAGGCCAAATGCATAAGCTACGGCGTAGGGTCTGCCGCACAAGTATAAATCCCCCATAAGCCCCCTATAGCCCATTTTCGCTATTTTTGCACTTCAAACTTACGTTCAGTTTGAATTAACGTCCTGAATTAAATGAGATATACTTTGTATTTTTAATTTGTCAGGTATCTTACTGACACAGTTTCACAGTCTTGTCAATATTCATACATTTAATACTCATATTTGACATGTGGATCTAGGTTACCCATTCTGTGTACATCTATGGGTCCAACCATTGAATATGGATAACAGATGAACAGATGGATGGACACCTATACAGATACCTATCCTTCCCCTGATGTCGATGGAGAATTGGATTGGATAATTTTATTTATAGGACCAATGACACCTTACAGGCAAAGATAGAGAAAATCACAACAAATTAATGAAGTCAACAAGATAAGGAATAAAGTAACATAAAAAATAAATAATCAGCAAGTGAAATAGCATGGACTTCATGTATCAGATTTGTCAGCTAAACATTCATTCAGTGAACTCCAGCATAGTGTAACAAAAAGAGGTTTCCAGATTAGTAATGCTGTTTATGCCAGACAATTTTCCTCTTTTTTAGGTGGCAGGAATGAAAATTAGTCATCCTCCACATTTGTTGTGTTGTGGTTTCAGAATGATAAAGACAGATGGAGAACAATTAGATACAAAATAGGTTGTAGGCTGTACAGGATGATTTTTTTCCTTGGCAATTATCATGTTTTTCCCAATTGATGTACGGATTTTGAGGCGTTATCTCAAATGACTTGAAAAATAGTGCATATAGCTGCGGTAATTGGAGGAAATCTTCCCCTAGAACCCCCCTTAGGTTTAGACTGAGCCCTAAGTGCTCACAACGTCTGGCTCCATCCCTGGGTGACATGTTTCTTCATTTAAATGAACACAAGCACTGTACTTTATTTTGTGACAGCCCCACGTGCACTGTCATGCAGCTGTAAATACTCGGTCTGTTATTATAAAAATATCGATTATAGCTGCTAAAGGATTAATATTTGACGTAAAATATTGAGAGATGAACAAACGGATTTGGTCTTTTTGTGGGATTTGTGGACAATAACAAAGATAAAGAATATTGGCAGCCTCTTCCCTTAAAATAAAAAAAATAACTTTTCCTCTGTGAGGTTTTGCATCTGACAGCTGCCCCATGGTACATTGTCTACACTCATTAACAGCTCTGATTATTATGAGTATATGCAGGGCCATGTGGCAACTCCTCATGCCTGTAAGGATTATCTCATTAGTCCGGCAGCATTTGTCACCATTTCAGTTGTGCCGTTCAGCTGATTTCACTTCACTGATTGAAGGAAATGTGTGACAAATGAACATGATTAGATTATTCTGAGCTGCTCTATTAATATGTCCGCGTAGCTGTGTTTGCATGGCATGTGCTACTCAATGTACACACAACGTGCCTCACCGAGGGTGTCGCGTGGCCTGTAAAGCTTCTCTCTGTGGGAATCGACTATCTATTCTGTGACAGAAATGCACCAAGGTCTCTGACTGGCACATGCTAAATCCCTCACTGTGTCATTGGGAGGCCACCAACTGGAGTGTGCGCTCGTGTGGGGGTGAAGATGTGTCTGTGTGTGCAAATGCCACAGATCCCAAAGGAATTAGTCTGATTTTGAGGGCTTCCAAGCAGCCCTGGGATCTTGCATGCATGCGTGTCTCTATTTGCTATCTTGCAGTCCACATGCTGAGTTTAACTGTGCTGCCAGAGAACGGTGCAGAAGACAAATCCCGTGGCGAGGTTATCCATGATTCACCCGTGTTACTTGAAGAGAGAGAAAGCAATGGAGAGACGCAGAGAGAGAGGGAAGCAGAATGCTTTGGTATATTAAGAAGATAATGTGGGGGGATCGCAGAATGAGAAATGAAAACACAGAGAGTGAAAAAAGAGAAGAAAACAGGAGAGTGTCGAAGGCTCGAGAAGGGGGAGGGAAAGGAGAGGAGAGATCAGTAATCTGAACTCTTTGTCAGAGTAACAGATTAGCTCACTGGGTGAAATGATATATGAGTGGCACCGGGCCTCCTCACATGCACACGCGCGCAATCACACCCCCACCATGGATCAATTACCCTGTCATCCATGTGTGCAACCATACATCATCACCTCGATTACATCTCACACACACACACACACACAAAGTCTGGCACTTGCATGCTGACTCCTATATATACTAAACACACTCCGCTAGAACTTCAAATGTACTTTGTTTCATTGAGTAGGCTGTGTTCGTTTGTGTGTGTCTGGTGCAGTGGTTCTCACTCCGGGGTCTGGGGACCCCCAGTGGTCGTTGAGAGGGCTCCAGGGGGTCCCCAGAGAGATGGGGAATAGTGTATTTTCATGATTCATATAATTCAATATAGAAGTGAACCCCATGTGAGTAAGAGAAATGAGTGACTATTCTGATCATGGAGCCCGGTCTCACTCCAAAGTCGCTGAAATCCAGGGCTTGGGCAGTGACTTGCAGCATCAGAATCCAAGGAAAAAAGGTCTTAAATGTCAGCGTGATATGCAGCCTATTGCCATTGTAGTACAGGAGGAAACGCAGCAGGACAAGGACAAAAGTTATGAAGGTGAAAGTCCAGTGGGGAGATGGGAGGGGTTTTGGATGAGTCCAACAAACACCGACTTTCACCCGAGAGAGCAGTGTTTGTGTCCCGTAAGATTCTAAAGCCAAACCCTGTACTTTTTTCCTAAATCGAACATGTTTTTGTTGCTGGAGGAAAAAACCCATCAATCTGCGGTGTTGTACCAACATAGTGCGTCTATTTTGAAAGAGACTGTATGTAAAACGTGAATTTTAAAAGAAGAGAACCTGACAGGGAGTCATAGAACGTCAACGACCACCACACCCAGGGTACCTTGCACGTCGTATGTGGACGTGCAAAGTCCATGACAGAACGTCAGTATGTGACCAGGTCAGAGTGAGAATGTGTTGGATCATGGGTTTCACTTCCTCCACAGTTATCTCCTCAACAGTTGACGATAGGGCTACAAACATATTTATTATTATTATTGATTATCTCCCTATTATTTTCTCAATTAATCAGAAAAAAGCAAAATGTATACCTAAACCTATAATTTCCCATAGCTCAAGGTGATGTCCACAAACTGAATATTTTATCTCAACGACAGCCCGAAAATCCAAAGCATTCAGTTTGTTATGAGGTATGACAAAGAAAAGCATCAAATTCTCACATTTAGGAAGCACGAAACCTGCAAATATTTGGCTTTTTTGCTTTAAAAAAACCCCCTAAAATCAATATTTGGTGGTTAATGTTGGAGAGATGCACATGGAGCAAGGTGCAGGCCATCCTCAGGAACTGCAGCCACCCTCTCTTCCTTGCGTTGCGGGACTGAAAGCTTCAGGAGATCCTTCGTCCCTACAGCCATCAGCCATCGGACTCAAGATGAGTAATTAATAAATAGTCACTCAGAGACTCAGGGACTTTTTTTACTTTATTTATTTCTATTGGCACCTTATTGATCTACTGGATACAAGAATTTCCACCATGGGGATGAATGAAGTATCTATCTATCTATCTATCTATCTATCTATCTATCTACTTGACTATCAAGATATTTGTCAATAAATCTTCTGTCAATCAACTAATCCATTAACAAATTGTTGCAGCTACTAGTTTACGACCATAGAATTCTGGCCTTAATCACATCTGACAAGGTTCCTGAAGCAAAATTTCATCAAATGGGAGTCTGTGAGTTAATACCAGTTCAGGGGTACTTGACATGAAAAAGATTGAGAAACACTGGTCTAGTGTTTTACCACCTAGTTTCTCCACTGCCTGACTTGTGTGGCCTTAATACCTATCAGTGTTACCCGTTTCTCCTGCAGTCAGAGGAGACACACATATGCGTGGTTGCACACACACACATATAGTCACACACAGTTACACCCCAGAGCCAGTGGGGCTGCTTCCTCAAATGAACTGCAGAGTGACAGAGTCTGAACAAAGTCATTTGTTGTGAGTAAACTTCTTTGGGAAGCTCAGGTCATTTCAGGCAGTGGAAGAGATTGCGACTACACATACACACACTTGCACACACACACTCACACGGGTCAGTTTGGTTGGGCATGGTGTCGATCACCCCTCTGCTCCTGTTGGTCGAGTCTACTGGGAAATGCCCATAGCTCAGCTAAAGTGAGTTCAATTTAATTTGAACTTCACACAGCTGAGAGAGAAAGAAAGAGATGAGGAGGGGAGGGGGCGAGCGAGGAGATCCAATATTGTTTTGTCCTTCTTGAAATGACACAAACATTTCAGATTTTCCTCATGTCCAGCATCCAGCCCCCCTGAGAGCTATTGCTGACGCATTTTGAGTTGTGGGACACTGTGTGTATGTGCTTGTGTGTGTGTTTGTGCTGATGCATTAGTCCATGCCTCTTTTCTGTTTGTCTGCCAGTCTGTGCTGACAACAGAGGACAAATATCATATATCCAACAGGTCTTGGCGCAGCCCATATGCTCTTCTTCACATTACTGTACAGTATCATTTACGTTTCTTGCATGCAGCCTCTCCAGTCAGCTGTTCCCTGCTGGGGCCGCTAGGGAGCGCTGCTCCACTTCACAGCTGACAGTGGAGCGGCGCTCTCCATCTTCCAGGCGGACAGACGGGAGCGCACCAACAGTCTGCATGACTCCCCGACCGCATCGCACCTCTGTCCCGCCACACTTTGTCGTCGCTCCCCCCTAAAGAGGATAAAGAGGGGGTTCTCGATGCAAAACACAATCCTGCTTGGGGAGGTCTAAAGTTGGATGTTTCCTCCATGTTGGTATGGCTTAATAACTAAGTTTCCAGTCTAACCCGCTGCGCACAAGAGGAGGAGAGGAGCGGAACTTTCAGGGGACCTTTTCAAGCACCGGAGTACCCGCTGGTTTTAACCCAAGAGGTGACATCTGCCACCGGCTTTATTTCTCTCCAGCCCGGCTGCGGAGGTGGATGATATGGTGTAACTTTTCCGCTCCAGTCGAACCTGACAGAGGAGCCGTTTTATGGTACCGGAGAGGGGATGCGAGCCTCTCCTCCGTCTCGGATAGCGGAGCGGCTATGAGGAGAGAGGATCACCTGCTGGGCTAACAGAAGAAAGACCACACCGCACCAACAGGTATGGATCACAGGACAGCCTTTATACACCTGCACAGAGTCGCCCTGGTGGCGCATCCAGCGGCTTCAATGCGCTTTCTGTTAAGTGTATGAAAAGTGTGCGTGATAAAAAAGTAAATTAGTGGCACACCTGCCACGCATGGACGCGCTTGTGTAACAGTCCGCTGGTTATCTCGTCTCGGAAAACCATTTACGCACAGAATGGATTACACTTCATCTGTTCCATTTAAGGGGGGATAGACAAGGATTTGATTTTTTTATGAAGGCATGGGAGTTATGCAAAAAATATTGCCTCGAGGTAATATCCCATCAGCCTGCTCTGGTGTGCTATCAGTTTTATTATCACGGTGCTGATTTTATAGCAAAGACAAATGATTGCGGTTGTTTCAGGTGTTGCACAGCCTATATAGGGCTGGCCTCCCTCCCTCTTTCTCTCTCCCTCTCTTTCTCTCTGACACACACACACACACACACACACACACACACACACACTCACAGGGGGCACGCAGGTCTTTGCTGTGCGTATATGGGCATATGGCGCTGAGTTCATGCGCTATTTTATGCAGAGCTGGTGTTTAGCGAGGGCAAACAGCTGCTCTTACTTCTCGTTGACTGATTCTGTGAGCTGTGCTTTGTCCAGATGTGCTAAATGATAAGTATGAACGCAGTGGTGCTGGTGGCGGTGGTGGGCGTCTTCTGCACAACGCCATGGATCACCTGATGTACTGTAGATGGTGATTCATAAGATGACCTTTATTGGTGACAGTAGCAACATTGTGCATCAATTTGGTAGCAGGGTGGAGGATGTGAGCTGTTGAAGTTGTTGTGGGGGCTACTTTTAGGTCTGGATATGTTGATGTACACAGTCGGAGGTGACATTATAACATTTAAGTCTCCTGACTGTGTTATCTTATCTTATTTCTGGCCTTTTTATAACCTTGACTTGTTTATTAAATCCCCATGTGTGTGTACAAGCTGGTTTGATTTAAACAAAGATGGTCATCCCAACTGTGAATATATCTCTGACATGCTCCTGCTCCATCTGTCTCGTACTCTCCCTCTGTTTCCATGAGCCTCAGCGAGGAACACAGGAGAAGAGACAAGGCAGAGGAGTGGAGTGAGGGAGTTACAAAAATAAGGAGGAAGAGAACTGACAGTGAGGCATGATTGACAGGAGAGTAGTGATGCAGGAAGGTGTCTGGGTGCTGGTTCATGGGGAAAATACAGGAGGCCATTAGAAGAAACAAATAAATGTGCGGTCACTGATTAGTTGCTCCTAGAATGGTTCTGGAATGTATTTTTAATATGGCCACAGGCTGATGAACACCACCATGAAATGTTACATCACCACCCGTTCATTCAATAAACACTTTGGGTCTTTCTGCTCACATTAGTAATCACAGGTTCATGGAAGTGACGAAGAGGAGATGGGGGGTTGGAAATGGAGAGATAGAAAAAGGAGCACAGAGGAAGGAAGAAAAGGAATGAAGTTCAAGTGTTAGATTGTCATTTTTTAATAAAGCTTAAATATTTTGTATGCATCTATGTAAGCGTATCAAATTGACTTTTGTGCCGTGTCATTTAGGAAACATTCACTAATCGCAGCCTCCTTCCTGTGACATGCTGCACATACACCCGCTTCACCTGCTTCTCCTCATGTGTTATTACTTAAATATGAATTGCCATGTTGGCTGAATCACATTACATCTCCTTCAAAGCCAGGCAAAAAAATTTGACTGAGATAACACCAGAGATGGAGAGGTCGATGTGGCGAAGAGGAAGGTTTGTGTGTGATGGTGTGAGTTTGGACATTTTTTTGAACGTATGTTTGAGGGTTGGATTAAGTTTAAGTTAATGCTTAAATTATTGGCCACAAAGGGGGTCTCCACAAGTGTGCTTTTGTCATGTTGCCATAGGGAGGCAAGGTGAAATAGTCCAGTTTGAACAAGTCCGGTGGCCTGCAGTTTCCTCCAGTATGCCCAAGATTGCAAGTGTGCACTGTGTGAAAACAACAATCACATTTTGAAATGTAATAACATAACAACGGGAAAACAACTGGAAAAATGGTAATTTGAGTACTCTGCCATTTGCAAAGCAGTGTATTATCCCCCGTATTGCTCTTCACATGCAGCCATTTATTTTCCAAAAGCAAACATGCACTGGGGCGTTCCTGTGGCACAGGGATTAAGACGCCCACCATGACCTCTGATGCATCTCTCTCTCCCTCATTTCCTGTCACCTTTCCACTAATCGCTGTGTAATGAAAGCATTAAATGCCAAAAATAAATAAATGAATAAATAAAAAGCAAGGATACACATGTATGCACACATGGCATCTTTAGCTGAAAACAGGATCTTGATCTAAAATGGCTTCTTATCCTTGTAGGGACCAGGAGTCCCCGCAATGTGATTGTAACGATAGATTTGCATCCCTGCAAAATGAGTAATCAAGTAAACACACACACACACACACACACACACACACACACACGGAATCATACTCATGCAACAAGCCCTCATGTTTCCATATCCCGAAATTTCCCTTTGTCTCCCAGAAGGTTATCTCTGGGTCTAAAAAGTGAAGCCACTGCTTAAGTGTTTTAAACCTGCATTCTTTCTAATGTCCAGCAGGGGGCGACTCTACTGGTTGCAAAAAACAAATCTGATTGTATAGGAGTCTATGGAAAATAACCCTACATCTCACTTGATTTTTTTAACCTTAGTAAACAGTTTCCTTTTGAGTTTATGGCCCAAATAACTAAATTTGAGTCTTCTTCACTACAGCATGATGTTCATTTTGTAAACTATGGTCCCATCTTTAGGAAAATAGATGATAAAGCGGGGCACTCTTTGGTACCTTATGATTGACAAGTCACTACCACAGCGGTGTCCCTGGGTTCTCAGTCAGATCCACCCCTTACTCCTCCATAGCTCCACCCTCTTGTCCAAATACAGTCACTTCTGGCTCCAAAATACCAAGTTGGCGACGTCCACAATGCTAAACTTGAGGCTTCAAAATGGGGAAACCAATGGGTGATGTCATGGTGGGTACGTCCACATCTCAATCCGACCTCGTCACATATCGACGTTTGGTGATGTACTTTCCACGTCCGCGTACGACGTGCAAGGTACCCTGGGTGTGTTGGTTGTTGATGTTCTGGGACACTGTCTCAAGTTCTGCCTGTTATATGCATTGTCTTCTTTCAAGATACTACATCAGTACAATGCAGCAAATTGACATTTTGTTTCCTTCAGCAACAAAAACACGTGGTAAGGATTAGGAAAAAAAAAAACAGGGTTTGGCTTTTGAATCTTATGGGACACGAACACTTTTCGGGTGAAAGCCGGTGTTTGTTGGACTCAGTCGTACTTTCGCCGCCTTCACTTTCGTCCTTGTCCATTTCCTCCTGATGGCGCCGGGTAGCATTAAAATATAGCATCATGTCGACATTAAAGGATGCCTTTTTCATTGGTTTCTGATGCCGCAAGTCACTGCCCAAGCGTCGGATTTCGGTGACTTCAGAATGAGACCGGGCTCTCTTTTACAGTCCATGATGTCTCCCTGTGCATTTCTAACACACATGCTCCCTCCTTCTACATTCTCCGTCTCTCCTTCTTTATCCTTCAACTCTAACAATAAGCCCTCTGGGCCATGGGAATGATGTCAAAGCCGCTGTCCAGAGGGACAGAGAAGGAGAGTCAGGACAGAAAGACAGGAATACAGAGACAGGAAGGAGACAGACAAAGACAAGAGCAACCAGGAAGAAACAAAAAGTATAATATGTGTAAAAAGTGATTTTGTTTTCATTTGCCACCTCCTGTAGCTGTGCATGATGAGAAGAGAATAGGAGCGAATGAAAAAAGAAAGAATGAGAAAACAGGAACAAGTGAGACAGACACCTAAACATAGAAAGAGAGAGAGATAGGGGAAAAAAGAAAGAAAGCTACAGGGGATAAATAAAAATAAATAAAAAGCATGTGTCCTATAAAAGGTGTTCTGTATTTCATTGGCCATCTCCAGTAGCTGTGTGTGGTGTGCCGAGGCCCAGGGGGGACGAGTAGCCACTCTAAATGTGTGTAACCCACATAAAGAAATTGTTTCTGGGAGATCGGGCCCCGTAAATTCATTCCTAGCCGCCAGCCCTGTTCTTATCCCACCTCCCAAAGGTGAGCTATAACATCCAAACACATATATTTTTTAGATTCTTCCCCTCTCTCTCTCTACACACACACACACATACACACACCTTTCCACCGAACACGCACACATCCAGACACCTCGGCTCCCCCACAGACACACATCTTTCAGCACTTTATCTGTATGCAATTTTTGCTCAGGATGCACATATACACACACACGCATACACACATATATTTTTTTACACACATTTTTTTTGTTGTTGGAGAAAATACACATTCACACAAACACATCCACACATTGCTTTGCTCCCAAATGGCTTGTGTGGGACAGTAACGGTGACAGCTACAACAGCATCAGTACCTGCTGTGGAACAGAACAGCGTCGGAGGGAAACAGCAGCAGATGCTGCGCTCACAGCTCCAGGATTACCTTAGCCTGAACAAACTCCATTACTGCCTCTATTACCCAGGTATACACAGCCCAGGAAAAAGCACTTTGCAGAACCACTGTTTACCCAGCACCTCTGCGCCCCACACACTGTTTCCCTTGACTGCAGAGCAAGGAAGGGGTGAAGACCAGAGGGAGAGGACAGAAGAGAGAAGTTGCATGGGGGGGGGAGAAACATGACGCTTTGCTTTCAGTGTCTGTCTCGGTCACAGCCGGGGCAGTGTGCAGAGCAGAAAGAGTTAGGTTGTAAATTCAGCAATGAAATCACATTGGTATCTTACTAAGCTGCTTCCTTAATAACGTTGTTGTGGCAACGTAATTGCTACGTGGATTACATTCAGGTCATGAAACACTACATTCATATAACATGTAGGCTCCCGAGGGGGGAGGATGATGGGTTTACAAAGTGTTGGACTTTGGCACCAGAATGTCAGGTTTGCATCGAGACTCTTGTCTTAGGTTCAGGCAACAAACTGGTTTCAAAAAGTCATATATAAATGTAATTTGTAGGAGACAGGGCTACACCCATATACAAGTACCTAGCAGGGAAGACATTTTGTTTCTCTGGGGACAATGGTGCTACATTCTACATTTAAGTGGTGCAAACAAGACAGTCAACGTAGGATGCCAAGACAAAACAACAACAGAGCAAAAAGACAAGTCAAATGCAAGAGTCAGTGCAAGAATTTAAAATTTATAGGTCATTGATAAATAAAAAATGCTCTAAAAATTCTGTTTCTTGCTCCTAACATAAGAGGACATGCTGGTCTTCTATATTTAATATCACCGCTAATTGAATAGCTTTGTGTTTTGGACATTTGTCTAACAAAATAAGCAGTTTTCAGACATCATGTTTAACGCCAAGAATTTTGATAGCTCAGTAAATGGTTAGGTCATTTATCAAGCAAAGATGCAAAAGGAAATCTGGTTAGAGCTTCTTAAATATGAGGATTTGCTGCATTTTTATGCTTTACATCTTAAATAATTAGGTGTCGTGGGATTCTTGGACAATGTATCAGACAAAACAAGCAACTTTAAAACATAAGGAATTAGAAAATGAGGAGGGAAATAATCAAAAAGAGTAAGCAACAATAAAAATAAGCATCAGCTGAAGCCATAACTTCAACAAGTAAAAGTACCAAACTTTTTTATAATTCAAGTTTTTATTTGTTTGAAAGGCTCGGGCATACAAGAATACGAATATGGAGGTGGACTCATCACTCTACAGGGTCACATAATCACAAAGCAAGTTCATAGTAATGTAGGCTTATCTTCCATTTTGATATGAGTCCATAACCGGTCCCGAGGAGATACTCCTTTCTCCTGATCACCATTTATTCTACTGAGCATACATTCATATGAAGCTATTTTCACCATTGTATTAACACATTCTTTCAATTCCGAGGCCTTTGTTGTCTTCCAGTGCCTTATAATAACTCAACAGACAATTATTAGACCCACAATAATGACAACGTATCCAATGCACACTTGGATACATTTGGTATTTATTTATTTATTTATTGGATAGCAGTGCAATCTCAGCTTCTGTGCTGGACGGCTTCTCTAAACTGGAGGCGTGCTGGTTGACTTCTACTGTTTGATATGTACCTCAAACAACCCCCTCAAAAAAAAACAAAAAAACAACTGAACTATCCCTTTAAGACATCATGCTGAATTCTGTTGATCTGTGATTGTTGTCATCATTTTTGACATTTGCTATGCTGAAAGATGACTAAATTAACTGAAAATAATAAGCGATCGGTAATAGATAATAATAATTATTCGTAGCAGAGAGACAGACAGAGAAGACGGGAGATGACGGGAATACTGTGTGGCAGTGCTTTCCTCCTTTGACTAATGAGGGTATGTGATAGGGCATCGGTGAATGATGCT
Organism: Epinephelus fuscoguttatus; assembly: GCF_011397635.1. NCBI lineage: Eukaryota > Metazoa > Chordata > Actinopteri > Perciformes > Serranidae > Epinephelus > Epinephelus fuscoguttatus. Next base: position 24,910,028 of record NC_064758.1, on the reverse strand, counting down.
CTGTGTGTGTGTGTGTGTGTGTGTGTGTGTGTGTGTGTGTGTGTGTGTGTGTGAGTATTTTCCAAGGCTATATATTCGATTGCAGCAGTGCCGACAATACAATGCTGAATAGTGTAAGTGGATGTGCAGAAGGTTAATAAGAGAGAGAATGAGAAAGAGCATGAGTGAGTGTGTGATTCTCTGTGTGAAAATTCGCCGTAAGAACGCCTGTGTGTGTGTTTATGTCTGCTGTGAGTGATGACCTGCCATGTCTTTGAGTTGAAAGCCATCCATCACCCTCATCAGTGACTCTGGGGTCCCGTCATTACATGTTTCCCTTCATTTACACTGTTAATGGCCATCTCTCTTGACCAAACTCTCCGCTGTGCTGTCTCGCTGTCGGTCTCTCGCTCTCAAACTCAGATTTTCGTTTTTAAAATAGAGGTGGGCATTTTGATTGATCAGTTCAGTTAAAAAGATTACTGACTATGTAGTCTGTTCACTTTCCCCTAAGCTAAGCAATCAAATGCACTTCAGTATGTACATCCATAAGTGAACGCATCACTTCTTTCCTTTTAATGAGATTTTCACTACCAAGTAATGTACTGCGTCTGACCCCGGTGCTCTCAGTCACCAGTGAGGGGAGCTCCACTGCTGACAATGGTCATCAATATAGTTTAGTGTATTTGTTTACGCATATACACAATAATATTAAACAAAAATAATGCAAATAAGTATGTATGTAAAAACAAAAAATGTAATGCAGGGCTGCAGAAAACCCCAGAGAGTCCTGATTAAGGCGCTCTCCAGGGTTTATCTTAAGCCGTTAGATGGAGTAAAATATTACAAGGATGGAAAAGAGGGAAAGATAAAAGATAAGATTGCACACATCGGCAGATGTCCATATACTTGTACACAAAGTAATAAAAAAAGACTAATTAATAGTGGGCTTACACAGATAATATAAAAGGATAACACTGGGGAGATAAAATTAAACCTTTTACAAGTTTTCTTGAGCAGCAAAATGGCAGAGTTTTCCATGTCACTGACAAAGGGAATATATATTTTTTCCTTTTACCTTTAGCGCTATTTATCAATCTAGACTGTTTTGGTGTGAGTTGCAGAGTGCTGAAGGTATCAGCTGTAGAGATTACTGCCTTCTCTCAAGTATAATGGAACTAGATGGCACTCGGCTTGTGGTGCTCAAAGTGCCAAAAAATTACATTTGAAACCTCAACATCAGTGTCTCTTTCCAGGAATCATGACCTGGTTACTCAAGATAATCCACAGACCTTGTTGTGAGCAGTTTCATTTATTCATTTAGGAACTATTTTCTTTCTACCGAATGACACCATTTGTATCACTGCACAGAAGCAAGGGTGCATCTACTCATGGATGAGTTAGTCAACGTGCTCATGACTGTGCAAGATGTTAACATTGATGGCGTCCTCCTCGACTGAGCTCTAAGTTTAGCTAGCTCAGCGGTGCTGGGTGAGGTAGCAGTAGATGCACGCTTGGTGGATGTAGTTTGGTAGAAAGAAAACAGTTCCTACATGAAACTGCTCACAACAAGGTCTGTGGATTATCTTGAGTAACTACGTCATGAATGTGATTAATCAATGCATTTTTGGCACTTTGAGCACCACAAGCCAAGTGCCATCTAGTTCTATAATATTTGAGACAAGTAGGCAAGACAAGTAAGTAAGATAAGTAGACATCTCCAACACTCGGACAACTCACACCAAAACAATCTGGATTGATAAATAGCACCACAGATAAGAGGAAAAATACACGTTTTTAATTTTGCTGTGAACTGTCCCATAAAACCAAACTTTAACCAAGATGTATGACTGATAGGAGACCTGAGTTCATAATTGTTTTGAGTAGATAATTGCGGAAATGATGACTTTAGGAATACTGCTGATTAAAATATGAGGGAAGGAGCCTGTTCAGGGAACTGTACACAAATAGATCAATCTGTATTTGGTTGATTTAATAAACTCTGATGATGCCAAACTGGATAAACAATGGTCGAGATGAATGAGTCTGATGTCCGTTTCTGAACAAAAAATGGGAGCAAGTTTAGTGGAATGAGTACTCGCCCAGACTGACTTAGATTAATACTGTCAATTCACTTTGAAGATTTGGTGTCAGAGTTTTGCTCATACATGTGCTGAACACCTCTGTTATCAAGTTTGCTTTATTGTCTTGACTATAATCAAGCATAGTACTTCTTACGCAGGTTTACCATGAAAGTAGAACAATTAAAAAATTTCACATAGGAGCAAGACGTTTGCAAATTAGTGATAATTAAAGAAAAGCTAATCACTGGAAACAGTTCATTAAAAAATATAGTTTATTATTATATATGATGTAACATGAGATCCATAAACTGCAATGCTTCTTTAAAATCTCTCTGGCTCTTTCACACTAACACACACACTCAGAGATGAACAACTGCTTGTATGCATGTTGTAGCAAAGCTGTGTAGTCTCTCCACACCTCACCTGCACACACTATATTCTGACGCAGGCTGGTTGTGAATGTGTTTGCTTTTACCTCTTCCTGCCTAAATATGAGTAAACTGCATTGTGTCAAAGACGTGTTTTTACTTTGATTTACAAAGCAAACAATTTGCTCTGTAAGCAGTTGTTTGATTGGCGTCAGTTTTGTGCTGCAGAGCTGTTAAAGCTGCCGGCTCATTTGTGACAATATTTCAGAAACATTAGATTGTGGTGGATGCTGCGGTAACATGGTGGCTAAATTCATGGTGTGCAGGTTAACTACAAGTATGGCTGCAATTGTAGCAGCCGACTGTGCTGTAGCACGTTGCAACTTATTAAGAAGGCAATTTGATTTGTTGATTTTGGCGCGGCTATAGCTTCTGCTAATGAGTCTGCAGTGACAGGAGCCTCCACCAGTGTGTGGGCTGGAGATGTGGTATCACTTACAGCGTGGTAATAAACGGGCCGACACCGACGCTTTGGTGGCATCACGGCTGACTCATTATGGCTGATGGCAATGAGGAGCCAGAAGTCAGAGCTACGCCACGCACACAACCCTCTGGCAGCTTTCTTCATCAACAACAACTACACAGCAATCACTGTGGTCATTAGGCCAGCATAGTTAGGCCTGGCCTTGTGCGTGTGTTTGTGTGTGTGTGTGTGTGTGTGTGTGTGTGTCCTATCTCTGCTCTCCTGAGGGTGTTTGTGTGAGTCGTGGTCATTCCTTTGGCGGCGGTGAAGGAAAGGTTGGGAGCAAATGACGTCCCAACAGGCTGAGACATGGGAGCCACAGAGACACTCGTAGTCGCTTATGAACTGAGCTGCCGTTGACAGAGTATAATGAGAGTCATAAACTCACTCACTTCTTTCTTTCAGTAATTTCTACACTTTTTGTGTGTGTGTGTGTGTGTGTGTGTGTGTGTGTGTGTGTGTGTGGCTTAGGGCCTATCCTACTGGCTGCCTGTGTTTGTCTGTGTATGCCCTTTTATCTTGTAGTCTTTCATTATGTTCTTATAAGTGGAACCACTAGCTATTTTATGGCTGCCTCATTAGGTTGTCAGGCAAGCCCACAGCACATGCAATTATATCTAATTACGCAATTATGAATTCAGTATGAAGCTTTATATACTGTAGATTGGTATGTTTGTGCTGGAGAGCAGACATAGCAGTAATTACTGCAGTGTGGGGGGGGAGGTTGTGGTGTGTATGTGTGGTTTATAAGTAGCTGATCTTTAGCTTGAAGCCCACTAATGGCAGAGATCAAGAAGGTGGTGGAGAAATGTACACACACACATTTTAATACGTTCGTGTCCACATTTCAACCACAAACTACACACTACACACTAGCGATGCTGTTGTTTAGCTCAGTGCACTATAAGCTTTGACTCCAGCTGTAGAAAGCTTTTACATTTAGTCAACAACTGAATCAGTAAACACACACTCCAACCAAGAGCTCAGCTCGGCTACTTTTTAATCTCTTTTCTCAACAAGCAGAGAAAAACAAAACAAATCTCGTACTTAGAAAATAAAAAGTTCTGTTTAAATTTAAACATTTAGATTCAAGAGCAATACTACTGCTTCTGTTACAGCAATTTTATTAAATAATGGACGTAGCCATTGTGATGTCACCTACTTGAGTTTGGCATTTTGGTCATCACCATCTTGAATTTTTGAAGCCAGAAGTGACCATATTTGATCAAGAGGGTGGAGTTGTGGAATGAGGGGTGGATCTAAATGAGAGCCCGAGGTGACGCCTCGCAGGAAGCCCGTCCCTCAAAACCGCCACACCCTTAATTATGCAACATGTCCTCACACAACAGTTTGTATGATATCCTACCAAAATGCACACACAAATGATATCCTATGAATTAGGAATCCCCATGAACAACGCTATGTACTCAACCCAAAGTTACATAATTAACGTAAGGATGTCAGGGTTAGGTAAACAAAGTTGCTATGGTAAGGTTTAGGAAAAGAATTATGGTGATGATGTACCTTAAAATGACTCAAAGTTCACAGGGTTCCCCACACGGTCTCCTTGGGGGAAATTACCGCATTTTCTGAAACATCCACCACCCCATCCTATTCCTTACACAGACCAATCAAGACCGCTTGTTTCTTTACTCCCGTCAGCGCTTTGGTTATGCGATCGCAGCCTTCCATAGTACATGGTTTATGTATGAAGTACTGGCTCATGATTACATGGGATATGTATGAATTTTGGTGCATTATGTTTCGTAGGAAAAGAGAGGTTGTAAATATGTTTATGTCTGCGGTAAAATTAGGCATTTTAACATGGATGTCTATGGGGACTGACTCGCTTCTGGAGCCAGCCTCAAGTGGTCATTAGAGGAACTACAGTTTTTGCAACCACTGCGTTGGCTTCATTTTTCAGCCTCGGAAAATGTTGCTTGAACTGGACAAATGGGACTGGAAATGGCTGATATTGTAGTAATAGCTACATATAGGCCGGTCCTATTGAGGCTGAAGTACAACAGCTACTACAGGTGTAGACAGGAAGAAGCTGAATACGGTTGGAGCACAATGTACTGCAATGGGTCCCCCCTTGTATTCATAACATAAATAGACCTAATGTAATACTTTTTGAAAAAGTGGAATAGAGTGTCTAGAAGTCTCAATTACTGATAGAGTGAGAAATATGAGCAGGGACAGCCTCCATTTTAGAGGTCTTGACTGGCTGCTCAGCCAATAACTCACAAATACAATTGTTTTAGTTGTTTTAGGGCTCTGCCTTCTGCACCGTTTTTACACATGTGTAGGCCTTGTTGTATTAGATGGAGGCAGGATCAGGAGCACTCTAGTGTTGAATTAGTGTGCACTGCATGGCTTGAATGGCTGCCATGTAGTGCAGGGAAAGAGAATAGGAAAGAGAAAATCTTAGCAGTTAACTTCTACTATATAACTGCACTTTAATTAATGTCAGAATGCTTAAAAAGTCATTCATTTGTCTTCTTCTAACTGCTTCATCCTCTTGAGGGTCGCGGGAGGGCTGGAGCCTATCCCAGCTGACATCAGGTACACCCTGGACAGGTCGCCAGACTATCGCAGGGCTGACACATAGAGACAAACAACCATTCACACTCACATTCACACCTACGGACAATTTAGAGTTATCAATTAACCTAGTCCCCAATCTGCATGTCTTTGGACTGTGGGAGGAAGCCGGAATGCCCGGAGAGAACCCACGCTGACACGGGGAGAACATGCAAACTCCACACAGAAGGGCTCCCACGCCCGGGATCGAAACGGCAACCCTCTTGCTGTGAGGTGAGAGTGCTAACCACCACACCACCGTGCCGCCATTCATTTGTCATTTATTTCAAATGTTTAAAAATAATGCATTAAGCTTGTGCGCCCTCCACTGGCCGGCTATCACTGGTGTCAACGCTGCATTTTCAGAAACATACTGTTATGTAAGTTTGGCTTCCAACATCAATGACACAGTCTGCCCAGTAAGAGGGAACACCTAGTTAAGAAGCTCAAGAGCGTAGGGCTGGTTCCCATAATCCGCATGCTTCAACCTTCCAACACAGCCAGAGCATTTCTGTTTTTCTACCAGACACGTTTCACACCAGCACTCCAATAGATGAGATAAAAAAAAAAAAACATAGTGGAAGAGGGGAATGAGCTACAGTAGGTGGTGTGCTTCAGTGTGTCATGTTTCTCTACAGATCCTATTGAGGAAAGCAGGCGAGGCTGCTAGGCTCCCAGTGTGTGTGCGAGTCAGGGCTGACAGTAATACAAGCAGTATCTGGCACCCCCTCCCAGGGATCACATCCTTAAGACGGCTTCTCTCACTAATCCCCTCCTAATATGACTAATATTATGACACTGCCATTAGCCAGAGCCCTCCGAGGGCACACAGAGGGAGAAAACTACAGCCATGCACATATGCATGCACACAAACAGCGGTGTTTGGGTCAGGGTTTGGGGTATTATTCTGCAACGTTTTTCTACAAATAAACAGCTTTTTAATGCTCTGTTTGTGCCTGAACACAACATCGATCTAGCTTTTGTCATCTCAGACATCCAACGCTGGTTTGGTCATTTGTGGAGTGAACCATCTGTTGGACGGATAACGATGCCCAATATATTTCTGCCAGCAGCCACAGTTGTTCATTACAGGAATGTGTTGCTTAGCTGGACTTAGTGACAGCCCCAAGGCTGCGAGGACAAAGATATGTGTCAGCGCTGGCAGAAATCACAACCAGAATCAGATTTATTACCAAGTCGGTATTTGCCTCGGTGTTTTGTGCATGCGATAAACATATTGAAAGGAAGTAAAAATAAAGCACAAACAAGACTTAATCAACAAATGGCAAAACGAAAAAGCATCAGTGACTACAGAAAGATGATATCTACTGTAGGAAATGACACATCAGCAGAAGAAGAAAATAGGATTGTACTCCTAGCCAATTTGAGATCATTTAGAATCGCATTATTTCAAAGTGTTTACGTGTTTGTACGATCTCGTCAGCGGATAACACAACATTCTCTCAGTTCGAGTCAGGATAAGACTCGGGCTGTGTGGGTGAGGCAGAGAGAGGCTCTGAATGCAGAACAAGAATTCTAATTTTAAAGCCATGAATTACCAAAAGACTGCTTTCAATTTGATTGAATCCAACTTTATTAGCATTCCGCCTGCCTTTATGTGATGAGGCTGAGCTGGCCTTGTGTCCTCTCCCGAGCTGCAGCTGTGGCAGAGAAGGGCACAAAGAGGAGCTTAATTTGTGATGCCGATGGCTTTGGGGGTTTCGGTCACAAGGAATTACATTGTCAATTATTTTCCATCAATATGTTTCCTACACGTTTTGTTGCTCTTATCTTCCGTAGGAATTCTTTGGCTTTTACCTATTAAGCATGTCTGTACTGTGATGTGAAAATGAGACAGCAGCTAGTTAAATTTTTGGCCATGCTAGGCGTATGGCTCTGTAGATGGCAATGCTGGTCCAGGCTGAAATTTCGACACCACTATTAAATGGATTTCCATGAAATTTTTGTAAATTCATGGTTCCCAGAGCATGACTTTTGTAATCCCTTGACTTTTCGTCTGGCACACATGAGGCTGACATTTGTGGTTTTGAGTAAAGTACCTCAACAACTATTGGACAGAATGCCATGAAATTTAACACATCCATTAATAAGCCCCTGAGAAGTGAATTGCCCCTTTGGTAAGTCCATCCCCTTGAACACAGACTGACCAATCATAGCGTACCATCAGCCAGGTCCGACAAGGGTCCGACAACAACACAGCTGTGCTCCATTGACTCTAATGCAGTTGCTTCAGATTTCCTTAATTTTTAGGCTGGTTTTGTGGATTTGGAGCTAAATGTTGTGCCTGGAACAGGTCGTGTATTAATGATACTCATTACCTGGAGAGTTTGGAAAAAGATATACCTTTCTTCCCTGTTCCAAAACCAAAACGAACCCTGAAAAGTGTAGGGTTAGCTAGCTAGCTACTGAAGATATAGCCTACTGAATTCCAGGGAAACTGTGCGTTGTATGTTGTAAGGCCCTCTGAGACAAATTTGTGACACTGAGCTATATAAATAAATTTGAATCGAAGTGAAATTGAACTTCTTGCTGTCGCTGTCTCTTGTGAGTGTGTGTGATGAAGAATGGATAAGGTCAAGAAATATTCAAAGCTAAACAGCTTACAATTCCATCATTATTGGAGACTGGCTCTTCAGGTGAGAAATCCAACACATTCTCACTCTGACACACATCCGTCGCATATTGACGTTTGATCATGGAATTTCCACGTCCACATATGACGTGCAAGGTACCCTGGGTGTGTTGCTCGTTGACGTTGTGGGACACCGTGTCAAGTTCTGCCTGTTACATGTATTGTCTTCTTTCAAAATAAACGCACTATGTCAGTGCAACACCACGGATTGACGCTTTTTTCCTTCAATAACAAACACACATGGTTAGGTTCAGAAAAACAGATCAGGGTTTGGCTTTAGAATCCTACAGGACATGAACATTGCTCTCGTGGGTGAAAATCAGTGTTTGTTTGACCCATCCACCACCCTTCCTGGCCGCCCCAGTCAGGCTTTTGCGGCCTTAACCTCCGTCCTTGTCCTGCCATGTTTCCACCTGACTCCGCCGGGTGCTGTTAAACTATAACGGCAACTAGCTGTGTATCATGCCAACATTTCTGGTTTCTAATGCTGCAAGTCACTGCCCAAGTGCTGAATTTCGACGACTTTGGAGTGAGACTGGGCTCAGGCATCACGTTTAATTAGTAGGTTTCCACACGTGAGTTTAAGCTAATGCAGAGGTGGAGTACAGATCTTGAAACAGAAGTAGTAATAACTGTGTGAGGTCTTCTGTTGATACACTTCCTGTTGGAGTGAGAAGTAGCACTTTACAGGCCATGACACTGCGGTGGCGGTGTGCCTTTAGCTTTAGTCTTGTTTTTTCGAGTGCCCTTATCATCCATCGCTGCCTTTGATGTTAAAGAGCTCTGATTTGGTTCCGACTCTGCATGTTTTTATTCTTTACTCAACAACAAAAAAGGTGGATATGGATGATAACAGCAGTGGATAAACTAAAGAGGTAAATGTATGAGAATTAAGTGTTTATTAGTCTAATCTCATCATGAACGTGCCATGTGATGATCAGGTAAGTTTCCACCATTAATGTTGTAAGCTATAGGAATTAGTATCAGACTGAGCAGTGAGTGCACTGTATATGGTCTGCTTAGAGGTGGCAACTCTCTGCTCAATCTGCAATATCCCAGACTACACTAATGAGGCTCTTAAAGGGCCTCAGACCGTCTTTCTGAGTACTGCTATCCTGTGTCATGCAGTAGGGAGCTGTCCGTGGTGCTGCAGCAGCAAACACCAGGAAACAAACATGTTAGCAGTGGGTGCTCTAACCTACTTGGTATGCTTGACATGAATTCATCAGATCACAATCATTCCTCACTGTGAATGTTGTCACCTCTCCCCCCAGTTCAGGCCCCCCCACCCGATGATGACAGTGGTGCCCTGTGCTGTCCGAGGCAGAGGTGGGGGTGCTTGGCTCCTTTAAGGACAGATTTGTTCACAGTTGAGATTTCCCAGTATGGGGAGATGGTGATCTTAAGAATCTCCTTGACATAGCCTGGTCCATCTCACCCCCAAAGGTGTTTGGAAACGGGGAGATAATGCAATGAGGCATGGTGTAGAGAAAAATCTATCTGACGTGGTGTTGTTTGCTCATGGGGAGAGAGAGAAGAGAAGGGAGGGCAGCGGGTCGCTGCAAAGGAAGAACAGCTGCTGAAAACACAAAAAGGGAATGCTTGAAAGTGAGCGCATGGAGGATAAACAAAAGATGGAGGTTTGTGAAGGAAGCTGTTTGTTCTTTCACTTTGAGTTCCATGCAGTATTATAACCTATAGGAAAGAGGGGAGATTTGAATAGTGTTTTGGGGGGAACGCAGTCTCCTTGTGTCACCCTAATTCAATTTCAACTTTAAAGCATCCTGTTTAAATATTAAACGACCCATTTCCAACTTTCCCTCTCACTCTGCGAATGTGTGTTTGCTAGTGTATGTGAGTGCATATGTGCATATATATGTGCTTGCATGTACAAACTTGCAGCTCATTAATAGATGATATCCCAGGCTGGACGGAGCTGTGCTAATGCACTTTTGTCCGTCCCTCTTTGTCTCGTCTCTCCATGTCCATCTCTCTCAAATCAACAGCAACTGCCACAGACTTGGGAGAACTGCGAAGACTGAAATGGGAGTTGGGGATAGGGTTGATATGAGGATCCTGTGTGTGTGTGCATACGTGTGTGGGTGTGTGCCGGCGTGTGCGCGCAGGGTAAGCCTAAGGGGTAAGCTTTTAGAGGTCTGAGCAGAAGGGTGTGAGTGAGAAGGAGAGGACAGATTTGAGCAGTTATCTCTCCCAGCAGGCCTCCTGTCCTGCCTGCCCACATATCCACAAACACACATACACACAGAGAGAGACACACGCACACACACACATACACCATTCCCATCTGTAATCATGTTTAGCATGGCTCCCTCACACACATACACAGTCCAGTCCGAATGCTCTATCACATCCAGCTTGAACAGAATGCCTATGCGCACCAGCAACAGCAACAGCAAAATCTCTCCACTGTACCTCCTATTGCTCACCAGAAACAAGCCCTGAGCTGCAAGCAGACAGAACATTGCCCGGGATTGTGGGGTTGATGCTATTTTTACAGCCAGTGTGATGAGGGGTGTGCTGAAAGAAATCTCGGCTCCTTTTCCCTCCCAGATAGTTTAATTAGACCGGCTGCAGTTTTTGCTGTCTCACCTGTCTCTTTGTTACCACAAAATGAATACATTTTAGGGAGATACACGTAAATGGATAAATGGATGGATAAATTGAACGAGAACACAATCTGCACTCACTTTGTTTCTCGCGAAGGCAGATTTGCACGGGGAGTCGGCGACCGGGAATGCACGGGTGTGTGTGTGTGTGTGCTCACGTGCATGGCACATAGCGTTGCAGTCGGAGTGGAAATCAATGCAGAGAATATAGTGGCAATTACTACAGCAGCCTGCAAGTGAACCTAGTGGAACAAACTAACTAATACATGAATAAATAAGCACAGTGAAATGGAGATGTGTATCTGTGTGTGTGTGTGTGTGTGTGTGTGTGTGCGTGCGTGTGTGTGCAGACTGGCCTGTAGATCTTGGACAGTCCTTTGCTGTGCCAGCCAATTAACGAAGTGTGTAAACTGAGCTCATTAAAGAAACACAGCAAGGCCACACACACACACACACACACACACACACACACACACACAGTCTCAGTATCAAGCTAGACTCTCTCCTATTTCAAGCATACCATGCATAGGAAGTGAAAACCTTTTTTTTCTACCACCACAGGTCTACTACAAAGTGTCTGCTTGTTTGTGGTTGCTTGTGTGTGTATGTCCCTCTTTGTGTCCGTGTGTGTACATGTCTGTGTGAGTCTGTTTGGACAAGCTGTAAAAGATTGATTTAGAGTTTGTTGCTTTGAACCAACTGCCAAGTGCTGCCTCGCTAACCCTCCGTGTTCAGAGAACAAAAGCTTTTCAAGGTCCCCACCTACGAACCATTCCTCTCTCTTTCTGTGTCTGCCTTCCGCTCTCTGTGACTCGGCGCCTTTTGGCTTCTTTTCTTGTCTTACACTCATCTATTTCAATCTGGGTTCTCCATTTCTCAGACTCTGCCCTTCTGTTTTCAAGTGGCGGCTGAGCGCAGCACAAATATAAGCTCTTCATTTGCTTAACTGCGTTATAATGTTGAGTCATGGAGATGCCGCTTTGTTGGTATCGTGAGCGGGGTGCTCGGCGTCTGTGTCTCTTAACTTTGTCGCTCAATGAGACTGTGAAAAATAAGCAGCCGGGAGACTTAGGTGAAAATATTTCCTCTTACTGCGCTTAATAAGCATGATTCATGGAACTGTGCGGACTATTATTAGTCACCCAAATGAGGGAAACAGAATAGAGTGGGAAAAGAGAAGTGTGACTGGATCACACAGCGTGGATTGTGTTATTCCTTCAGGGTCTGGGTGTTGAAAGACATGCCTGTCTGTCCTGTTTCTGCACAACACGTCTTAATTCAAATCAGCTTGATTTACTTTAATTCAGTTCAGTGGGATTTATCGGCATGAATGTTAATGAGGAGTGTTTCCCGAGCTTCAAAATAAGATCGCAATTATAGATGATGTGAATTAAATATTACATTTCAAACACTGAACCAGAGCCAATTATGCTAATCTATTAATCTTTGGAGACAGTTGCCAAGTAAAAATAAAAAAAAAATGCAGGTTATGACTCGTCTTTGCTTAATATCATTGTTCACTGAATACCTTATGGGTGTTGTTTGATGGTCAAAGTATTCTAATAGATCAGGTTTGGCTACAGTAACTTGTAATATGTGCATTTGTCTTTGTTTTTTGTGCTAAATAGTATTGTTCAATTAAAAAAATAATGAAACTACTCATCAGTTGCCGCCATAATTGAAGTGCTTTCACCTCTTTGTGTGATGATGTGAGCACAATATGATTTTCTTTGTTCTCACAGCAACACAGCAAATGTAATACAAATGCAGAGATACATAGAAGTGTATGTTAATACAGAAGACAGATGCATCCTTTGGTTAAACCTCTTGCAAAGCAATATGTGTGTGTGTGTGGGTGTTGGGGAATGGGGGCATAGTGTGGGTCTGTGCATGCCTTTGTTTTTTTTGTGTGTACAAAGGCTGATAATGTGCTGAGCAGAGGATTTGGAGGATAGGGAAATGAAGCTGATGTGTCCAAATTTTGTCACAGATTCTGTCTGGTTATGCAATCCAGAGCAGCCGGTTATACCTCCGATGCATGATCCTTTTCATTATTCTGCAAAACTAAGACAAGCATTTCTTTGATTTTCATCAGCCAAGCCGCGAATGGTTAACCTCACAGTGCATTCAGATGCATAAAACAATTCTGCCGCGCACATTTACAACTAAGACGTGGGGAGCCGAGCCAAAATGTTAAGTCCTCATCCAACAGATGGGAGATTTAAGCACAAGCCACATGCTATATTGCTGAGGGGGAATCTAAGAATTGTGTCATTTTTGAAAAGCCTGACTGCAAACTGGTAATCAAAGACCCCAGAGCAAATCCTCCCCTGAGGCAAACATTCATGTATTCACATATACTTATGCAGCAGTATAGCCTGCGGGCCACCCATGGCGGCAACTGTATCCAGCACACAGCAAGACTGATCGGGGGAATACAGTAAATGATGTGCTCAAACTGTCTTTCAAGGTCCAGTGTGTAGGATATAGGAGGATATACGGACATAAATGGAAAATAATATGTTTTCTTTAGTGTATAATCACCTGAAAATGAGATTTGTTGGGTTTTTATTTACCTTAGAGTGAGATAATTATAGCTATATAGAGAACGGATCCTGTTCTGTGGAGATCGGCATGTTGCACCACCATGCTTCTACAGTAGTCCAGATCAGACCAATTAAACACTGGCTCTAGATAGGGCAATGTTTTCGCCACCATAGTTAGAAGGCCCCTTATTCGATGTTTTTACCGGTTTTAATCACCTGGTCTGTTTGTTTTGGAGAGGAGGAGATGTCTACAGATAATTCGGCTCCCGATGAAAACCTCCTGAACAATGAACACTGAAGGATTTCTAACTAGAAGAAGTGAATCTTACACACTGGACCTTAAAGAAATGGAGGTTCTAATATAGGCTGAACACTCTCACATTTATGTGTTCCATCCCTCCATCCGCCCATCCATCCAGTCATTCATTCCCAGTTCACTTCCTGTTGAACCCTCTGCAGCACGACAGTAGGAGTTGCCAGATTGGAGGGCTGCAGGGCTTGGTGTGATGCCAGTAGAGCCAGGTGGTGGGAATCTGTTGGAGATTAAACTGCTTGGTGACTAGCTACCCGGCTCACCCTGGCCCTAACAGACGTGGCACCCCTGGCTGATTGACCCGTGTGGCAGTTGTCGTGGGTACGGGTGGCAGGTCAAAGCCTGCCCTTATCTCCCTTCTCCTGGCCGGGGAGAGCTGTGGGTGTGGGAGGTCGTTTGGTGGTGCTGCCCGGTGATTAACACTTGCTATAACGCCATGCCAGGTCATAGAAACTTCCCTGGACTAAACTCTTATTGCGATCCTATTTATAGACATGACAGTAGTGGACCATTTGGCATAATCCTGGATTACATTCAGTCATGTGTTTTTGATTTTCAATGACAGTTTTGAAAAAAATGTCATTACAACATATTCATGCATGGCAGCTATTGTAGGGTTAAGGTGTAACTGAAAGAACACTTTGACATTTTGGGTAACTGTAAAACTTCAATTAATAGCCCGGGCTATTATTTGCTTAAATCACTGAAATCAACAGGCCTACATTTGGGACAGGCTTTTAATTCCTTTTACACAAAACTGTTGCTCAGCAAAGAAATACAGTCAAATAGTTTATATAAACCAGTATGAATACTACTTGTTTAAAAATTAGGCTTCAAATAACATATTCATTTTGAATCATTCATTTGATGTAGCTCTTAAAGACATCAGAGAGAAAGAGAGTTATGACTATCGTCTCACGGCACCCAAGGGTTACAGCGCTCAGCATACCAACATAACTCCACTTTATCTTGTTAAAATAAAACTCACTTGGATTCATTTTTATGAAAACACTTCTGATGGTCTTCTTTGGTGCTCATGGTTATATCTGTATGCACAATTGAAGCAGCTAACTAAATTTAGCTCAAGTGGGTAGCCAACAACCTGGTTTTATACATCCAAAAATTTCTATAAAAATGAACAGCTTGGCAACCTGACAAGGCTTCAAATTGAGACAGGCGTTTATTTTTTAAAATGTGTCGCCACACTGGACTCGTAAAAGGACTGGGTGTTTTATTGGGACTAGGCTTTAATTGAAGTTTTATGGCAATAGCTTTCTGGCGCAGTTAGATGAGGATATCGATCCCACTCTCATGACTATACGGTCAGTATTAGCTAAGTACAGCCAGCAGGCGGTTTGCTTAGCTTAACACTTAAGACTGGAAGCATGAAAACAGCTAGCCTGTCTCTGTTCAAAGGGGAAAAAATCTGCCATTTTTTGTATGCAATTCCAAATAGAATAAGAAAATAATCAAACTTCATAAGGTACGGTTATTTTGAAACCATTTCTTAATTCAGAAAAATTACTGTACCTACGGCTACCTCATTAGGTACACCTTGCTAGTACTAGGTTGGACCCCTTTCGCCTTCAGAATTGCCTTCATTCTTCGTGGCATAGATTCAACAAGGTGCTGGAAACATTCCTCAGAGATTGTGGTCCATATTGACATGATGGCATCACGCAGTTGCTGCAGGTTTGATAGCTGCACATCCATGAGGCAAATCCCCTGTTCCACCACATCCCAAAGGTGCTCTATTGGATTGAGATCTGGTGACTGTGGAGGCCATTGGAGTACAGTGAACTCATTGTCATGTTAAAGAAACCAGTTTGAGATGATGTGAGCTTTGTGACATGGTGCGTTATGCTGCTGGAAGTAGCCATCAGAAGATGGGTACACTGTGGTCATAAAAGGATGGACAAGGTCAGCAACAATACTCAGGTAGGCTGTGGTGTTTAAACCATGCTCAGTTGGTACTAAGGGGCCCAAAGTGTGCCAAGAAAATATCCCCCACACCATTACACCACCACCACCAGCCTGAACCGTTGATACAAGGCAGGACGGATCCATGCTTTCATGTTGTTGTTCTGACCCTACCATCTGAATGTGGCAGCAGAAATCCAGACTCATCAGACCAGGTGACGTTTTTCCAATCTTCTATTGTCCAGTTTTGGTGAGCCTGTGTGAACTGTAGCCTCAGTTTCCTGTTGTTAGCTGACAGGAGTGGCACCTGGTGTGGTCTTCTGCTGCTGTAGCCCATCTGCTTCAAGGCTGGACATGTTGTTAGTTCAGAGATGGTCTTCTGCAGACCTTGGTTGTAACCAGTGATTATTTGAGTTACTGTTGCCTTTCTATCATCTTGAACCAGTCTGGCCATTCTCCTCTGACCTCTGGCATCAACAAGGCAAGTCACTTAAATCACTTTTCTTCCCCATTCTGATGCTCAGTTTGAACTTCAGCAGGTCGTCTTGACCGTGTCTACATGCCTACATGCATGGAGTTGCTGCCATGTGATTGGCTGATTATCTATTTGCGTGAATGAGCAGTTGATCAGGTGTACCTCATAAAGTGACTGGTGTGTACTTCCCGTTACCATTATCTAAAATGACTTATACTATGAGGGAGGATTAAGGCATTATCACCAACCTCTTGTTGCCAATTAGACGAAACCACGACACAAAATAATCTGCATATGAGACTTAACAATATATGTTTCTTCATGTGAGATAGCCGGTATGTAGTGGGCACTTTTTCTCAGTTACTTGTAGCTTTACTTGCCACAATTTCAAGTACTGTAGCTTTTCCAACACTGGACATAAATTGCAAGTGCTTCACCACCAAATTGCCCAATATGAACTTAATTCATTGGGACTCAGTTGTTTACTTTGATGCTGAATCAGCGATGCAATCATGTGTTGTGAAAGTGTTTTAAATGGGACCTTGAGTACAGCAACCTTTTCAACCTCACTCAGGACTTTATTCTGTGTTTATGAATATAAATTCAAACCAGAGACACAGAAAAGTCCACTGAATGTGCTGTCATACCATTTCAAGCTTTTGCTAATATCGTCTCATGGACACAAAGCTCTATTAAACAGGAATGTGAATGAAAAGAAAAAGGAAAGGAAGCTACTTTTCTTCGTGGCTCATAGGTTTCTATTCAAGGTCTCTCAAATTGTCCCAGTGCTCTCCCTCTCTCTTGCTTTTGCTCTTGTGTGCAGTATCAAATCTATGCAAGTCACTGGGGAGCTGTAGACCTTTACCTGCTCTGGTCTGGCTGTGTTAAAGGTCAGATATGAGAGAATCCCACACACTGGTCTCAGATGTCAACACTGCCCGCCTCCCACAGTTTGGATTAAGAGGCAAGGAGACGATGGCTGCCAGGAAATCACTTGTCCTCCAGCCTGTCAGTAACAGTCTGTATCTCTGTCAGGGGTGGAGTGTGTGTGTATGTGTGTGTGTGAGACAGAGCAAGAGAGCAGGTGTATGCATGTGTGTTTGTAATATCAATATCCCACTGATCCTCTTCTCCCTGCTGCGTGTGTTTCTGCACATCTCTGATTGCCAGATGTGTTTATAGAGTGTGTGTGTGTGTGCGCGCAGATTTATATTTGTCTAGGTGTGTGTGTTACGACCAGGTGTATGTCTGAGTCTCCCACTCGCAGTGAGAGATCTCTGTGTTGACAGGGCTGATGCTGTTTATTTTGGCAATATGCTGTCAGGGGCGGTGGGACACTGGCTGTGTATATATGTGTGTGTGTATGCGACTGTGTGTGCAGAAAGAGCTGTCTGTGTGTGTGTGTGTGTGTGTGTGTGTGTGTGTGTGTGTGTGTGTGCTGAGCTGTACATCTGATTTGCTGTCACACCCTGAATACACCGGGCTGTAATCAGGCATAATCAGGTGGTGTTAATGGGCATGTGTGGACATACTGTATATCTCTATGTGTTATTCTGGAGAAGCTCAATAGGAATCAGGTTTTATTATGGACACACCCACTCACACACACACACACACACACACACACACACACACACACACACACACACACACAAACACACAAGACCACACAATCTTGTAAAAGCTGTGTAAAAAAAAATCCGCATCCACACATCTTTAACAGACTGCAATTGTAATTCTAATACCTCTGTGACCACGTAATTGTTTGTCCGCTGTTGTTTTTGATGTCGCCTTGTCTGTAAGATAGCACCCTACAGCTAACTGCAGATGCCAGATAGTAAAACCAGTGAGGGGGCAAATGCAACACCATCATTTATTGGCACCACAGGGAATTCCTTTAGGTGTCTGGTGTCTAACTCGGGTCCTTAGGCACAAACACAACACATATGGTGTTGCAGAAAAAACAAGATTCATCTCTTTAACCCTTTAAAGAGGCAACAGATAGGATTTGGGTTTTTTTAGCTTGGCGCCACCTACTGTCAGCGGTGTTGCTCGCACTGTCGCAAAGACCAAACTGACCGTGGGGATCAGAGATAATCAATAAAATGTAGGCTGTAAAGCCACCAGTATACCTCTATGTATATGTAGAATGAGAAGGTGTGTGGACACTATACTAAATAAATGAGTAAAGAGACTGAGCAACAATTATCAGATTTATCTGAAGAAAAAAACAAATAGTAATGCAAATAATTATACCAGAATGCACAGTACCAGTACAAACAACTCACAGTAAATGATACCAATATACACAGTATCAGTTCAAACAACAGTAGACACGTAAGGGATAATGTATAGTGAGCCGGTGAATGGGAATGGAACCCCGACGCCTAGCGGAGTTATTTTTCAACAGTCACCGGCTCACTATGCATTTTCACACACACTCACTACTAAAACATTCAAATGTTACAACTGGCATCAATATTATTAAACTACTGGCAGAGTGTATTGACAGAAGAGAGGTGTTCACCAGACAAACGGGAGCAGAGGAGAGGATTTTACTCCACTTCTCCCGGTCAGAGATGCTGGGTGCCCAGTAGCTGCGGCGGGGGCGGCAGGGGCGGGGGCGGGGGCAATCACTGTCTGAGGGCTGCCGTAGAATGGCAACGAGGATGTCAGCCGACCAACACTCACTACCTCACTACCCGGTCCCTGGGTCCCTGGTTGCGGCGATTTGCGATGCTGGCCAGCTAGGAGTGAACTAGCAGCCAGTACAGTACAGTCCTCTCTCATCCAGCTAACGTTTAGCCATGTTACTTTCTGATCCATTAGAAAGAAAGCTAGCTGGACATCGGTTTTGAAGCCTCTTTGGTCACGGAGCTCCCTCCATCTCTTGAACACCTGACTGAGGTTTTACTCTTGTTTTTTCTCTTCTTTTATCACTCTCCTTTTTGTGCATCCTCGCCTCCTCAGACAGATTAGCTCGTTTTCTTTTGGGAGGCCGTATTTCACTTATCTCCAAACTTTGTCCGTCTGCCATTGTGCTCCTGACTCAACTATCTCATGCCCCGGCCAGTTCCTCATCAGGACCAGCTCCAGTCCCTGATTGGCTGACCAACCAGTTTGGCAATACATGACGCATTTCCTGCCGTAAAGCAGATTTTTTTCCACGAAAATTCGTCCCTGGTGGCAGAAGCTTATTGCAAAGTCACTAAGTAACCTATGTAAACGCTGATAGTCTGATTTTACTGTGTATACTACCCTGTGCAACCCACATTATTTTCATAATGATATATATAGGCAAAAATGCTGTCTGTTGCTTCTTTAACAGCCATACTTCTTTCGAGGAGCCCAGCTAATTTAAAGCAAATGGACTATTTTAGATTTTCAGACCTTTGCAGGCAACTCTGGAAACATGTTCTGTATGGGAAAGGTCTGCACTGGTAGCTACTTGCTCATGTAAACTTTAATGACCTGTGAATGTGCAAACCCAACGTCCAGTCAGACATCTCAATGTTTGTCTTATGGGAACTCCCTAAAAACTTGTATTTTACCTGGATGGTTTTGCAGGATGCAGCAAACTCTGTGACCATCTCTGCCCATGAATGTATGTCCATACTTTATATGCTAACCTGCATGCACCATTGTAAGAATTAACTGTTGAACAGAGGCTAAAAGATCAATTATACAAAAGTGGCAAAGTGAGCTAAGGAGTATGAAATCATGTGATATGTATGTTGAAATTAAACAAGTTTAAACTGGAGAAGTATCTGTTGTATGAAAAGCAAATGTAAAGACAGGCTGTTTGTAATTTCAGAGTAAATAGTCACTGGAAGATATAAAGGTCTGGACAGAAACCAGAGGATCTGCAACCTCTGTGATGATAATCGCGTGGGAGTTGAGTATTTTGTTTGAAGGTCAAAATGTAACCTTAATGACTTACAGAGAAAGTATTATTTAAACCATCTATCGAGGTTAAAAATAATTTTGTTAGTACAGTTAGATAAACTGAAAGTAATTTGCAAACTAGGTGCTTTTTTGAAGAATGTCCTTCCATTTCTTGGACTTAAGCCATGCTGTGTGCCACTGTTTTGTTATTGTGTGCAATGTTTCTCAGTACCATGTCATATGGTCGTGAGTCAAAATTAATTAGTTTTGATGGATGAAAATCAGAGGTTGGACTGAGTGGCAAAGTATGGGCTAGTTTTTATTACTAAAGCCTGGAAAATTAGACTAACCAGACTGAGTATTACACAGGTATGAAGGCATACAGAATATACTATTCATGTTTTCTTATAAATTGTGTATTGGTGATGGTCTGCTTTGTAAGTCTGTTGCAGCTGAGCATCTGTTGATGCATGATACTACATTTACATCAGAGTAAACACCCCCCTGTATGAGTAGATTTTTGTTTGAACATTACTAAAAGCTAATGATGAAGCTAGTTAGAGTCAGTTTAGTTTGTGTTTTGTATGTAATCAAACAACATCTTGAGACTTTTCAAGCAGATTTTAGCTTAATTCCACTGAAAATAGTTTCAACACCGTCCAGGAAATAGCCACAGCTTTGCATAAGGGATGAGTGTTACAAGCAAAAATACTATTCAAACATTCACTGGGAAGTATTCAACTATTTTTTAAGCACAAACAAGGCGAGTGAGAGAGAAACAGAGAGGCACAATTTTTACAACTCCAGCAAATGTGCTCTCCACCATTACTGAGGACTGGGACTAAATGAGTCAGTTAAAGCATGCATACATGACAACGCTAACAACATTGTGCTCGCCAACACTGAACATCTGAAATGGGACTCTGAGCCTTGTTTTGCTCTTCCACACCAACTTGCTATACACAATGGATTCAAGCTCAATTCAACTCCAACCATCTGCCGGTCATCTAGTTTCCATTTCCATCACAGTGAAACTGCACTGCACCTCATTTTTGTTTATTTTTTGAAGGAGTTCCACACAAAACTTTTTGACAAATGTAGTGGTCATTACGTGTTTCGCCCATCTCACAGCACTGTGACAAATACTTCCCTCATTAGGAAAATAGAACTGAACTGAACGTGTCACATGCGTTTCACTGATGCCTGGTGGTAATGTGGTACAGTCAGGCACTGAGAAAAAAATGGAAAATCCTTTCATTCTATTTCTGTAACTGCTTATCCTGTTGGGGGTCGCGGAGGGGGAATGGAGCTTATCCCAGCTGACATTGGCTGAGAGGCGGGGTACACCCTGGACAGGTCGCCAAACTATGACATGGCTGACACATAGACACACGCTCACATTCACAACTATGGACAATTTCGAGTCACCAATTAACCTATCCCCAGCCTCCATGTCTTTGAACTGTGGGAGGAAGCCAGAGTACCCAGGGAAAACCCACACTGACACGGGGAGAACATGCAAACTCTGCACAGAAGGGCTCCCCCACCCGGAGTTCAAGCCCCCCAACCTGGGTATGAGCCAGGAACCCTCTTGCTGTGAAGCCACAATGCTAACCACTGCATCACCGTGCTGTCACAAAGGAAAATGTATTTTTTCTATTCGATTTTTTACAGTTTAATCATGACCCAACACAACTTCACAGCCTGAGTCCAACATTGACAAAATCTCTCACCTTCTCCAGCTGCTCAGCTTTTACATATTACGAAATTAACTGCCAGAATTTTATTTACTAACTGGAAGAATAATACACAGGTATAATCAAGAAAAATGCCACAGTAAAAAAAGTAAATCAGTCCAGTAATTAAAACACAGATTGTCAGCTTCATGAAGTCTACAATTTGAAGGGACAATGAAACATAAATCGCTTTACTTCACTCAATCCCTGCCTCCTTTTAGAGTGCCCTCAGTCTTGTTGCCTTATAGGTGTGACACCTATCATTTGAAAACCAAGAAAAAACTTATATATGTAGGGGAGACCGGGGTAAGATGAGCCACTTTTCATATTCAGGATCACTACATCAAGGCTATTATAGTTTTGTTGCTAACTAATATATGTGCATATATTTCAGGATGTTGTGCATCCCTACAAACAAACAGAATGGGTGTAAACATAACTGTTTTGATAATATAGCATGTCCAAGGGGTAAGTTGAGCATAGGAGTGGGGTAGGTTGAGCCATCTCCCTCCTTCCCTCCCCCCGCCCGCCCTCCCTCCTACCCCCCTTCCCCCACCTAACCTTCTCTTTAAAACATTTTAACATAGGCCTGAGAATGCCTTAAAGTACACTTAGCAAGAGAACCTTAACAGCTGTGTTTTTGGAAAGAAAACACTGAACTAAATCCGTAAACGTGAATCCTAGTTTGGTGTCCTTGCTGACAGGAGGGCCTCCTTCATCCTCTCTAAACTCCTCCCTCCATCTTACTCTCGTTCCATCCACGCCCCTCCCTCCTTCCATCCATATCCCACCTGCCCCTTTACTCAATATCCCACCTGTCAAGGTTGCAGGGGAATACAAACTGCTGGGACTCAGGTTTGGGGAGTTTTGCGATTACATCGCTTCTTGGGAAGAATCCCTCATCTTTCTCCTTGAAAGTAAAGCTTGGTTTACCATATCCAGCTTTGCCTCTTCTCAGAAACTTACGGCTCAACTTACCCCTGTTCAAATTGCTCAACTTACCCCATAGCTACCATATAGACTTTATTAGCCCCCACAGCTAAAATGGTGCACTTTATGCTAGCTGTATTACCTCATTTTGTAGTTAATAGATACCACAATTGATGTATAAAACAAATTAAAAATGATCTATTTTGGTCTAAACACAATCCCCATTAAACTTATGATAGACTAAATTCACTTTCATGAGTGAAAAATGCTTTTTTGGACATAAATCTCTAATCACTTAACCCATGTTTTTCTTACCTTCACAGACTCCATAAAATGATGCCTTCCTCCTAAATATTTGGTCACATGCTCAATTTTATTTATGGTTTCCTAGCAACAAAGGGTGGCTCAACTTACCCTTTGGCTCAACTTACCCCAGTCTCCCCTATAAGGTATACTGTTTAAATACAAAGCCAAAGTCACAATGAACCTCTTCACAATACTTTCCAATGATACTGGATGTAAAGTTTTCAAGGATTTGTAGTATTATTGGACTGCTAGGCTGTTTTGAATGTTTAGGAGACACTATATTTCTAATGTTTCAGTTTCATACTCTGACACATTCACATTTGTGAAACTTTTCATTGTACCAGCAGTCAGTCAGAGTTCTGCATGGTGCTAGCGCGCTGCAGGCCAAACAGCAGGCGGTTAAAGGTTAAAATCATACGCTCTTTTATATTTCCCAGGATTCTCCATGTTAGGGATTCACTGAACTGAAGATGAGGTTTCAAACAGCCATGTTGGCACCAGTTTTTACTTTGTGTTTTGTGTTAGCTGACATCGGTGATGATGATCCATTCTCTCTTTCCCTTTCTCTCTATTCTCTATTTCTGTAACACACATCTGCATGCACCAGATAATTTTCAAAGGTTTTTTAACCTGGCTTGAACAATCCATCGTCTACCGCCTCCGAGTAAAACAGCTTATATGATTGACTAAAAATGAACTGTTTGAAGTCTGCCTCAAAATGTAGGGCTGTTTGACACCCAGGCTCACCGCTGTAAGGCTTTGATGAAACATAACTGTGACCTGCAACAAAAGCTGAGAAATAACTAGTTGCTTGAATTACCTCACACACATCACAACGATACAACGTTTAACTACGATGCAAGTGTATCTCTGGGTCTTCAAATGCATCGCCGACGCCGACTGTAGGTGAGAGACTCCATGCTTAGAACATTCTGGAAAAATCAATCCATGCAAATTTGATTAAAAGGATGAGAAAACAAATATTTGAATAAGAGGGGTTGCGTATGTCAAGCGTGAAGATGAATAACATGAATACATTACGGATCTGGGGATTAACGCATTTCAAATAGCCTGTGATGTTTGAGAATTATACATTTATTTGTTCATCCAATTTGCAGATGCAGAGGTGACAGCTCAGTCACTTACAAGAGGTGTCATACTGACTTGTGCTAATGTATTCAGTGACTGAAGATTACCTCAGATCATAGGTGTGTGTGTGTATATGTGTGTGTGTGAGACAGAGAGAGGAAAGCACAAAGTGTATCTCATTACTATTTCATTACATTTGAGTTGTTTTTGGGAAAAGGTGCTTTGTCATTTTGCGTATTATTTGCATACAAATGTGTGTGTGTGTGGGTTTGGGTTCACAGCTTGCCAGTCTGAGTGTGTGTGAGTGACACACGTCAAACGTCTAAACCCTGGAGAGGAGATGCTGTCATGGGATTGCAGAGGGGAGGGGAGGAGGGATGGAGGGATGTAGCGAAAGTAGAGAGAAAGAAACATATAGGGAGAGAAATCCCAAGAGAGAAAGCAGCCTGTTCATTAGTGGCATAGGAATGTGTGTGTGTGTGTGTGTGTGTGTACACACTGAGCGGCAGG
The DNA here is from genome assembly GCF_011397635.1 of Epinephelus fuscoguttatus. Lineage (NCBI taxonomy): Eukaryota > Metazoa > Chordata > Actinopteri > Perciformes > Serranidae > Epinephelus > Epinephelus fuscoguttatus. Next base: position 24,885,501 of record NC_064758.1, on the reverse strand, counting down.
ATGCTAACTAGGACACATTTCCCAGAATGAAGCAAAGCCAGATTTTGAACAAGATTCTTCTTATCTCAGTATTTTTCTTGTCACTTTTTTACCTCTGCATGAACTGCTGTGTGTGATGCATTCCTCAGCATATCAGCATGCAGATCTACCTCACCACTACTGAAGTGCTGCGTTGCTTTAAAGTGAGTACACAGCTTATGCACTTTGAGTTACTCTGCTACATCACTGGTTTGCCAATTAGACAGTTTCTTGATAAAAGCGAGTGTTTCAATCGCAGGACATTAAGGCAGGGTGAAAGAGGCAAACTCAAGTACAACCTGGCAGCCATTTTCTTTTTTCGCCCCCTCTTTCCCCCCCTTATAATCCTCAAAATGTCGACCTCTTTACTTTTCCCACTAAATATTACATGTCTTCTTCTCCCTGGTACTTTGTATTTGTTGAAGGATTTTTTTTTTGTTTTGTTTTCTATTTTTCAAAGCCAGCTATTGTTTTATCCGTCCCCCAGGCTGAATGCCTCTGCTGGATCTGAGCAGGACTTCCAAAGGGAAAAAACCCCAAAATCTTCTATATTCATAAGACAGACAGACTCACCTCAGATTGTTCCAAATTGCATTCATGTTCTTGGCTACGCGTGTTTCAGCGACGGGTTCTAAGTTGAGGATTGAAGGAAAGGAATCACGAGCAGAGAAACATAGGGATGACTGTGTGTGTGTGTGTGTGTGTGTGTGTGTGTGTGTGTGTGTGTGTGCGCATCCCTGATAGTGCAAGGGAGGGATGTGTTCCATTTGAGGAGACCAGTTTTCTGTGATCACAACTCTGATAAGAATTGTGGGAAACCACACTCACAACAAGCCACCCTGGAATACCAACTAGACGCAGACACACTCTCTCTGTGTCTGTCTGTCTTTCTTTCTGACACACACACACACACACGCTCAGACACACACTCAAATGCACACACACACACACGTGGCAGTGAATGTGTAACCATGTTTCCTCTTCCTCTAGATGCAGCTCTGAATTTGATTAGGTGCCATGCCTCGGTAATGTAAATGTTTTCTTGTTGTGCATATAACGCATCCATGGAAACAGAGGCATGCATGTGAATGTATGAGTGTGTGCGTGTGTGTTTTGCAGGCACATGGGTGATTGAGGCCAAGCAGTATAAATGATTTACTCAACTTACAGTGACAGTGCAGAAAAATGCCTTCCCAGATTAACAGGATGGAGGAAACCAAATCACTCTCAAACCCTGACACAGAAACAGTCTAACTCTCGCTATCCGGGGTTATTACTGCTTTAAATGCACACATATTGGCAGACAGCAGAGTTGAAACATGTCTATTTAATATTTTTACAATAATAATGTTTTAATGGGATTGTGAAAACACTGTGACAGTGTGAAAGGTGTCGCTTATGGTGATGAACCTGAGGTTTATTTTGAGTCTCAGCTCACTGTCAAGCTGTTTACTATTTGGTTCACTGTCACCGCTCTCATAGCGTCATTCTTAGCTGCGGCTATAATTAGAAGATTATCAGTAAATCAGAAAGAGGCGGGGTACACCCTGGACAGGTTGCCAGACTATCACAAGGCTGACACATAGAGACAGACAACCATTCACACTCACATTCACACCTACGCCCAATTTTGAGTCACCAGTTAACCTGCATGTCTTTGGACTGTGGGAGGAAGCCGGAGTACCTGGAGAAAACCCACGCTGACACGGGGAGAACATGCAAACTGTGTTAGATATAAATTCATGAATAGTATAAGTAAGAATTAAATTATAATATTAGTTGATAGGAATATTGCAGCAGTTGAATTACTGTACTTGTCAGTGTTGCACCGTTGAAAATATAAATAATAAATAAATGATGGGGTTACAGCTGCTGATGGGTGAAATAAATCCCAGGGCCAGTCTATTGACTTAAAGTGTCTGACACTCTGAGGGAGGAGTGGAAAAGTTTGATGTCCACAGGCAGGAATGACTTCCTGCAGCGCTCTGCGGTGCATTTCGGAGGAATGAGTCTCACAGTGAATGTGCTCCTGTGCTTGACCAGCACATCATGGAGTGGGTGGGAGACATTGTCCATGATGACACTGAACCTAGAGACAGCATCCTCCTCTCTGAGACTGCCACCAGAGGATCCAGCTCCACCCCCACGTTAATGGCCTTGCAGATCAGTTTGTTGAGTCCGTTCACGTCTGATACCCTCAACCCGCTGCCCCAGCACACAACAGCCAACAGGACAGCACCGGCCACCACAGACTCAAAACACCCTCAGCAGGGTTCGGCAAACGTTAAAGGACCTCAGCCTCCTCAGACAGCTCTGGCACCTTTTATAGATGGCGTCAGTGTTCTTTGACCAGTCCAGTTTATTGTCAGTGTATGCTTGCAGGCAATTTTATTACCCCACAATGTCCACACTGGCTCCCCTGGATGGAAACAGGGGTCATCGGTACCTTTGTCCTCCTAAGATCCATCACCTGCTTCTCTGTCTTTGTCACGTTGAGCTGCAGACATACCATGCAACAAAGTTACACACCACTGCCCTGTACTTAGCCTCACCACCCACACTAATACATCCAGCTGTAGGAGATGGCAACACTGTGTGGTAGTTGAAGTCAATGGTGTAGGGTGAAGAGGAAGGGAGACACATAGGCCTGTCATGATAATTACTATATCGACTTAACAAGGTCAGCAAGAATGATCGAGGTCATGTCCACATATTGTATGATACTGACCTTGTGTTTACGTGCTTGTTTGTTTACATAAGGATGTCATCAAATTGTTAGTCAACATGTTTTCAGAATAAACAGTACGGTTTTCCTGACCATGATAAGACGAAAGCATTTTGTTCACAGAGCGCAGGCTGAATAGACAGAAGGAAATATAATGAGGCAGGTTTTTCTCGTCAAATAAAAAAATTGCTCTATTAAAGGGTGTACTTGCATTATTATGCTACGACATAAGCATTATATCAGTGCCATAAAATGGTCTTAAAAATGACAATTATATCATTAATTGCAATTATTTCTGGGACAATATACTGTCTGACAGAAGTAGTTATCATGACAGGCCTACAGACAGGATTGTCCCCCCTGCGGAGCCCCGAAGTTGCTGACCACTATGTTCGACACATACTGTTCCAAGTGCACATACTGTGGTCTGCCAGTCAGAAAGCTTACAGTCCAAGACACGAGGGTGGGCATCCTCATACATTGCTGTCAGCTTATCACCCAGCAGAGGCTAGCAGAGCTGGTCGGATGATATCTGAAGCATGACCCTCACAGTGTTCATTTGCTTGTCCAGTTGGGTAAATGTGAAGGCAGCTGTTTTCAGTGAAAAGCTACACCAACTGCACCCTACCTGCTCAGCAGCAAACAGCAGACAGACACAGTTAGCTACCAGCTGGTGAACACAGTGGAGCACTCAGCAGCTAAAGAGCCCTCAGAAGTTGGTAGGGACCAAAAACAGAGCAAAAAGAGAACATACATCAGACTTGGATTCATGACTCCAGACTCCAAGATGGTCTTTCCACCAAAGTGGGCTGTCTGTGCAGCAGAAAGATGCAAATAGTTTTGAAATTAGTGCTATATGACCAGAGAAAACAGAGAGAAGGGGCTGTGGTGTCTCACATCCACCAGGATGCACTGCACCAGATCAATAAATGCTCCTGCTAGTGGGTGACGTAATGCAAGTTGCTCATCCAAAAAAAAATATGGCAGCCGGCTGGTAACAAACAATCTCATATTACAGTTAAACAGTGCACTGAAATGTGTTTCTGAAGACATTTAAAGCGAGAGTAGGCAATGCAGTGACAGAATCTTGGTTCATATTTGATCAACACTGTTTAGTTTAACTGTTTGAGGGGCGGCTCTGTCTCTCGATCTACTTCTATACTCTTTGTGTCTGTGGTGGCAGTAGTGGGCATTCACAAATGACAAAGTACAATCGGTAGTTTAAGCAACAGCCAAAGAGCTGGCAAAAGTCTGGCTCGCAAATGAGCAGGGACATCAGGGTGCTGGTAACATGGAGGGAAGGTCAACACAGTTCATTTACACAAACTGCCCACGCTGTCTTGGTACAAAGCTGGTTTAAAATCAGCAAAGTAGTCCTGTAACGATAATGTTGCTCCATAACTGTTGGATGTGTAAGTAAGCAACTGTTTGCCAACAAAGTCGACAAATCAACTTAAATGATAAAAAGAAGCCGATGCTGTGTCCACAACTTATTTCCGATTCCCCCAAGTGGCCAATAGAAAAACACAAGAACAACATCAGTCACTGCAGGTTTAAGAAAGACCCTCTATTAGTGGGTAGAGCCCCTCAGATTAGTCTGAGACCTGAGCTTTGGCTTTTGTAAATAAATTCTAATTTGACAATGCTCCAGAGTCGATTGGACCGGTTTCAACAGCTTCTTTTCTGTCTCTTTCCTCTCTATCAGCGAGACAGAAACAAAAAGAGACATAATTTCCCCCACCAGAAAAACTAAACTCTCTGTTTGTCCGTCTGTCAGCCTCTGATTCCTGCCAGCCCAGCTGCTGATCTGCCTGCCCCAGTGGCTTCAGCTCTCCATTATCATGTCTGCTGGAGGGATGTGTGGAGAAGTCAATAGCTCACCCTGATCTGTTGGCAATAACTTGTGACTGGAGTTTTTGGTGTGTGTGTGTGTGTGTGTGTGTGTGTGTGTGTGTGTGTGTGTGCGCATGTATGATTGAGTGTGCCAAATCTCCACATCTGCCAGATGTACTGGCAGCATAAAGGGGGTCCTGCTGAGATGAATCTGCTACGACAGGATGTATTGTGGTTAAGTGTTGAGATACTAACCTGTCTGTTCCCATATGAGCCTGAACAGAAACGGTATAATTAGGATGAAGACAAAAGCACAGTGCACCCCGTTCAAACACACACACACACACACACACACACACACACACACACACACACAGAGTTATAAGCATTCTAATTGGACGTGCTACTTTTATTTTTTGTTACTTCAGAGTATGATAGATGATACGTGAGGCCGTGGTTTTGCATACCCGTGTGTGGATTTGCGTGTGTGTGTGTGTGTGTAACTGGAGCCCATCTGTTGTTGTGTATGCTGATATGGCAACTGCATCTGTGGGGAGCTGACTAGCGCATTGGGAAAGCGCACACACACACACACACACACACACACACACACACACACACACACACACACACACACACACACACACACACGCGCACTCGCACTGAACCTGCACATACTGGACAGCTAACAGTTCATTTGACACTGTAATTACAGCCAGTGATCATGGATCTATTCATCAGCCCTCTTCCTCAGGGCGTCAACTGACCTCCAACAATATCACCATGAGACAGAGGGAGGGAGAGAGGAGGATTGGAGGGAGGATGGGCGGAGGGAGGAGAGGACACCAGGATGGAGGAATGCTGAGAAGAAAAAGGACAGGCGGGAAAAAAATAATGGGTTGCAGGCAAATATGGGAGAAAGTGGATAGGAAGTGATATACAGATTGGCAGGGTACATGTTTATGGGCCTGGAGGTCTGTTTGTTGGGGTCTGATTCATTCATGAGTGTGTGTGCGTGTGTGTTTGTGTGTGTGAGACGTGTCCAGCCGGTTCACCTTCCACCACAGTCTCTTGTGTTGACCTTACCTGCTGCTTCACTGCTGCATCATTAGGATGAGTTATACACCATTACGGCTCTGCTGCTATCCGTGGCTGCTGGTTGCAAACACAACACACACATACACACACACACACACACACACGTATGGATGCACTTACACACACATGATGGACATACTCACAGGCACACACCAAATCACAGCATCCTGTGTGAAAACAGCATGCATAAGTTATGTGCACCAGGCTGTGAGGTGAAATAGGAAAGCAGTGAGGAGTGATCCGAGGAGGAGAGGAAAATAAAAGGAAAGGGATGAACTTTGTGGCGTGTGTGAGACGGCTTTGTTCTCTTTGTTATCAAGAAATGTGGTGAACATCCCTGTAAGACTTAATTATTATGAATACACACATGCACCCACAAACACACACAAACTAAAAAGCATCTAACACCCTGAGATACTCATGTCATTACTGAGCTGAGAAGCTGCATAGCGACAGCTATTTTTAGTTTCGGTAATTCTGAAATTCTGTTTTAATCTTTGAGTTTTAACACAGTATGAAATTAAATGACAGTTTGTAGTGTTAACAATAAAACAGACATGCTTTAAAGAAATACTGTGCAGGATTTTCTTAAAAAACAAAACAATGTATTAACTCATACAGAAGTAATCCCTCTCAATCATCACTTAAGACCTACAAGAAGTGTGTGGCGGTGTATTTCTCTGCAGAGACTCTGCCCTCTGCCTGTATTATCTTCTTATTTTCTTCTTATTCTCTGTGTTCAGGATGTTTATGGGCGTGTACATAGCGACCAGGGGCCAGACAGTAAGCAGCATGCATCCACAGTGTTGAGAAAAACGCAAATATAGTGAGGTGACACAAAACGAGAGTGAATCTGGAGTTGGCTTTTACTTTCACCTTCGCTGTTGAGTGTGTTCACAAACAGAAACCAGCAATTCTGTATACCACTGGTTCCCACCTGGTCCAGCCACGGGGTCCAGATTTCTCTTTAGTCATTAGTTTAAGGTCCACACACTTTAGAATATTCAACGTCATACTTGTGTTTGGCCATGTCATCGTGATAGTTAGCTGTCTCTGGCAAGCAGCTGTCCATTAGTCACTCGCTCTACAGCAGGAAACAGCACTTCAAAATAAAATTATGCCAGAAATTCACTGTACTTCAAAATATAAAGTGTCTTTAACAAACTTGAGACTTGCCCCTGAGTCACATGCGTTCCATTCAGAATGGACCCACGACCCACTTTTGGACCAGCTGGAAACCACTACTGTATACCTTTAAACAGCTGCTACATTTTTTATTCATTTATCTATTTTGAGGTTGAAGTTTTGAGGTTTTTCTGTTTTTTTTTGTCATTCTGTAGCTTTCCAGTGGTATTCCTTATGTATACTAATCCTGATAAATTTTGGTCTAAGAAGGTATATTTTAGTGTCAAAAGGCCATTTTCCTAAGCCCCTCTTAAATAATTTTCCTGTGTGACCTGATCTACGTTTCTGCATGATGACGTCATGTTAATTTGGTTCCGAAAGTCACACAATTACACAAACTAAACTATCTAGGCAGCGGTAGACCAGTTACTTCCATGTGCTGTGAGGTAAAATTACTGTTTCTGTCAATTGAGCCTGGTGGCTTTGAAGAGGGTGATATAGCAGCCTTAGTTCCCCGTTGGAAAGGGCTGTCTGATGACGAGGTAAAGTAGTTAAAATAATCTGGATATAGCCTATATGTTTTGCTGCCGCCCCAGTCCATAGCCACCAGACTCCTTTGACAGGAACAGTAATTTTACTTCCTAGAACACAAGGAGTTGCTGGTCTGCAGCTGCCTCTGATCAGCATGTTTGTTTAAGTTAATGTGGGGTCCATGAGTGGTGGCGGCGGTCGTTATCCTATATGCACCATGCCTACATTCTTTTAAATGATTTGTACAGTTGGGAGTTTTGGATTAGCGGAGCCAGTCTATCATCTCCCGCCTCTTTGCCAATCACAGGAATGTATAGTACATGCATGGTCATTGTTCCACTGGTGACGTAATTTCTGAGAGAGCTGTTTTCTATTAAACATTGTGACATATCTCTAAGTTTTCCCAACATTTTTTTGAGTGGTTTAATAGATCAGCCAGTGCAAGAACTTTGCTCATGTCTCTACGTCATAGTGGAACACATGGACCGCGGAACGCATCTGAACAAGGGGGGGCCATAATTTCAAGTCACGCGCAGGGGGTGGGGGGGCATATGCATTGAAACAGACAATATTACTGATGTATTAAATAACGTTGCGGAGCACTTGTATTCCAACGCCACACAGTCACATCTACAGTACACGCATGAACACGAACACATGCTTGCCCAGATTAACCCCTCTAATCCCACTCTAACATTCACACACAACAGGCCAAGCCTATTTATACATAAACGCACAGATGAGGCCACAGTGGAAGCTGGAGTAATTTGATCATTTTGTTTTTTCTGTTTACTTGAAGAAAATCAGATATCGACTTCTGTCTCTTCATTTTCCCAGATGCAGCCAGCGCAGGTGCCCACCGTTAGCTCGCGACGAGTTTTTTTTAATCGGCAGCAGTTGGTGAGAGTGAGTGAAGGTGTGTGGTGACTTGGCTCGTAAAAACACAGCTCCTGCTCCTGCCCGCTCCGCTGAATTTCTGACCATTACCGCCCACAACCGCAACGTGTGTGTTACACTCCCGCCCGCTCCCGCAATGTGTATGTCCACTCCCGCCCGCTCCCGCAATGTGTATGTCCACTCCCGCCCGCTCCCGCAATGTGTATGTCCACTCCCGCCCGCTCCCGCAAAACTCTGAGAATTTATGCCCGCACAATAACAGAGATGCATTGATTCTGTGTCTTCTCCCATCTCGCAGGAGAAAACACATCATTTTATAGGCTATTAATAAAGAGATTCATGGGGTTGTTTGTTTCGTTTCCCCAGCCTGCATGTCTTTTGACGCACTGGTCAAGAATAGCGCTCCTATTTCATTGTTTTCATTTAGTTTTTAATGAAATAAAGGCTGTTTCATATTCTATTCTCCTCCTCTGTATTTATTTAGGCTATTTTTCTACCTTTATATAATCACGCAGTGATTGAGGTTAAGGCAAGCCCAGCGCCAGGATGAAGTTACTGAGGGGGCGGTTAAAAATTACGAGGGGGCAAATCTTTATTATGCAACATAGGTTCACACAGTGAGTTATGAAGAGCGCGCAGACGTGCGTAATAGTCGCTGGTAATGAGAGCTCGTCGCTGGTGAAACACAATAAACTGCACGTCTTCTTTCATGTTTGTCTCATGACAGATGGAGCTGACAGACAGACAGACAGACAGACAGGTGGAGCAAGCGGCAAATTGGTATGAAAGTTGGTTCAGGGCATATTCGTCCATTTATGAATAAATATGGAGTGGAAACGCTCATGCATGTGCACCAATATCCTGTGTTGACATCCCGTTGCTAGGCTACATCTTCTTCTTCTTATTATTTTTCTTCTTCTTCTTCAACTGTTGGCAAACAGCGAATTGGCCCATTACCGCCACCAACTGGTGGAGTGTGGATCAAAATGACTATTACTATTTGCGTTGGGTCCCGCCGGGTCCCAACGCAGCCCTTTATGTCAGAGTACAAAAGTTACCCGGGCCATGGCCGCCCTGGCCCCCCCGGTTCCGCGGTCTATGGTGGAACATTACAGTGCACATGTGTTTACAGAGCTGTGAATAAATGGATTGCCAAATACTAAGTTATAGAGCGCACTGGACACTGGTTTAGTTTTTGCTGAGACAAGGCGTCTGAGCTAAGTTCACCCGTTCGCCCTTTGGTGGCTTATTTAGATATATTTTATTCCTGAAAGTCATCACAGACACGACTACATTATTTGACCAAGTATGAATACTGTGGGTGTGTGTGGCTGGCTGTGTGTGGTGTATTTGGCCTTCTGCGTGACTCTTTTGCAAATATGAGCTACTGTAGGAGAGCTGCAGTGATAATTGAGCAAACCTGGCCTGTTGGCTGGTATTTGAAATGCATGTGGTGGGCTTATCAGAGTTTTATGGTGCTGTTGTATCTGTACAAAAAAAGAAGAAGAAGAAAAAAGAATCAATCTGTTCTGTGCCCTGGTACTCTGTTTGCTTTTCCAAACTGAGATGTGTGCCAACTGCATCCACTGTAGGTAATACACCGACTATGGATCCATTAATCATGGGCGGATTATGAGACAATGAGCACAGACATGCAGAAGGCCTCACCACTTCTCCTCTGTAGGAGCAGGATACACTGAGCCCCTTGTAGTTGTTGTTTTGTGTCTCTTTGTAGTTGTTACGCATCTCTCTGTTGTTTTGTGTGTCACTGTGATAATTTTTTGTCTGTTTGCAGTTTTGTAGGTCCCATTTGTAGTAGTTTTGCGTCTCCTTGAGTTGCTTTGGGTCTCTTTGTAGTCAGAGTGTGTTTGTAGTTGCTTTGTGTCAATTTATAGTCATTTTGACTCTCTTTTTTTAGTCATTTTGGGTGTCTTTGTAGTCATTTGTAACCTCAGTAGTTGCTTTGCATCTCTTTGTAGACATTTTGGGTCACTTTATTGTCATTTTGTGTCTCTTTGTAGTTGCCTTATGTCTCCTTGTACTCATTTTAAGTGTCTTTGTGGTTGCTTTGTGTCTCTTAGTAGTTATTTTGAGTCTCTTTGTAGTCATTTTTTTTGGTCTCTGTACTTAATTTGCCCTTTTTGCAGTCACTTTGCATCTCCTTGTAGTTGTTTTCTGTCTGTAGCCATTTTGTGCCTTTCGTAGTCATTTTGAGTCCCTTTGTAGTCATTTTGTGTCTCTTTTAAGTCATTCTGTGTCTCTTTGTGGTTGCTTTGTGTCTCTTTTTCGCCATTTTGTGTCTCTTTTAAGACGTTCTGTGTCTCTTGGTGGTTGCTTTGCTTCTCTTTGTAGTCATTTTGTGTCTCTTTGAAGTCTTTATGTGTCTCTTTGTAGACATTTTAATCTCTGTAGTTGCTCTGAGTCACTTTGTAGACATTATTCGTCTCTTTGAAGTCATTTTTGTGTCTCGCTGTTGCTTTGCTTCTTTTTGTTGTACTCATTTTGTGTCTCTTTGAAGTCATTCTGTGTCTCTTTGTGGTTGCGTTGTGTGTCTTTTTCGCCATTTTCTGTCTCTTTTAAGTCACTGTGTCTCTTGGTGGGTGCTTTGCGTCTCTTTGAAGTCATTCCGTGTCTCTTGATGGTTGGGAGGGCGGTCCTGACACTTTGGGCCCCTGGGCCTGTTCAGGCCATGCTACTAATGTATATTCAGTATGACTTTTAATCTCAATGAGTTTTCACCTAGTTAAATAAAAGTTTAATAATGAAATATCACCATCTTCTATCTCTAAGTTCAAATCTTTCAAGCTAACACTTTCTTTACTCTCCATGCTTATGCTGTCAGCTAATGGCAAGTGTGCAGGTTTGAGGAGGGCAGGGCATCAGAGCTGTAAACTACCTCACTGCTTTTTGGTAACAGCTGAGTCTCCATTTGAAAAACACGGAAAATAATGCAGATGGACCCGCCATTTATTCATGCTTTGTACGTCCCCTGAGCCACTTTTGTATTGATACGTTTTCACTGTAATTCTGTCGTGTCAATACTTAAAGAGTTAAGTTATTATAGAAGCACTGACGTCATGCTAGCTTTTCTCTGCAGCATTTCCACATTATTATTTGTCTGAAAGCTCCCAGTGTATTGTTTTATCTGCACGGCTCCAGTAACACAGTTGCACAGAACAAATGTGCTCTTGATAAAGGCCTGTCCTAATTTCGGAAAACCTAAATACAGACTTTGTTTCGGTTGACACAGCAACCCACCTTTTTAGTGTCATGATTCATTGCCTTTGCAGTAATCAGCATCTGTTCTCTCATTTTATAATTTTTTTTTTTTTTTTTGCAGACTTCCCACTGCTTCTTGTTACCGCTTAACATTTAACAAACTCGCACACACCGAAACATCAGCATATGAATACATCTCCCTTAAAGATCCTAGGTGCCACATTTTTTGGGGACTGTTAGCAAAACTATTTTTGAGTGATGGCGTGTGTGGCTTTGTGTGTGTGTATGTACGTCAGCCTCAGCCTGATACACATGGGCCTACTGGGACCACCCAAGCAGATGCTTCATTTACAAAATTATGCATTTAGGGCAGAGAAATAGGTCTGAACCGGGGGAGTTTAGGGGAGTTACAGAATGAGACCAGAGAGGACTGAAGCCATCAGTGTGACATCCCGCTGTGAGCTCTACATTGTTCTTTAGAAACTCCTGCCCTGTATGGTAATCTGTCAGAGAAGAAGAGGCAAAGAAAGGAAAGAAAGAAGGCGAGAGAAGATGCACCGATGCCCTTTTGCCATCTCCCGAGCTCTTTTCCCCTCTTTAAGTATTCATTAAACTGAGGCAGAAGTTTCTAAGGGCAGCTTGGACACTATACCTCCTGCCGCTCATCTACTCACATCACTGATCATCATTTCTTTCTCTCTAAAATGGAAAAACACAACAACAGGGAAAGAGCATTGTTGACTCCCTTTATATACTTCTACCCTGCTTCATCACTTTTTCTCTCTCAAACCACATTTTTCTCTCTAACCAGCAGCGTTGGCAGTCCTCCACTGACACACATGGATGAACCAAGTTCTGGATGAAGTTTTTCATGCTCAGACTGAACATTCTTGAGTTTCCCAAATGGCAGCAGCTCGTCTTCTAACCCAACATGAGTGATTTTAAACGAAATATTGCGTGCGAATCTGCCACACTAAGTGCTCACTGTGTGCTTTTAAGTGTGTGTGTGCGTTTTCTCCAGTGGCAGGTGTTGGTTTCAGAGCGTCTGAAAGCGTTGTCCTGCAGGGACGACCTCTTAGTGTGTGTGTGTGTGTGTGTGTGTGTGTGTATGGTTCTTATAGGCCACTTCAATTCGTAGTCTCCGCTGAGTAACATGAGAGGTTTCCTGTAAGCAGGCTGTGTGTTTCTGTGTGTGTGTGTGTTTAGCCCTTGACAGCATTTTCATCAAAAATCACACAGCTTCCCATCAGAGACGTAAGTGAAATACAAATAGGAATAAATTCTCTGGCATCATCATACTTCATGTCGACATCACTCTACAAGCATGATCAAGAGATTCTGACACACGTAAGACACAGGACACAAACATTTTCAGAGTGTGTATTTTTTCCCCATAAAAAGTCCCAACGACACTCAGCTGTACTACTCACATACCAAATGATGGCATTTCTAAGTAGCCTAGCTTATTTTTTAACTGAACATAGACGGTATAAAAATAGTGGACGTAGCTTCAGTGATGTCACCCATTGGCTTGTGGACTCCTGTCTTCAAGTCTCGAGTTTGCGTTTTTGCGGTTGCCATTTCAGAGTTTTGGAGCTTTAAGTGACCATATTTGTATGAGAGGGTGGAGCTGCGGAGGACTGAGGGGTGGGTCTGACTGAGAGCCTGAGAACACTATCGGCAGACAGCCTGTCACTCGAAGCATCCACGGCCTTAATTATGCATAACTCTAAGCCTTAACAATTTTTAAAGGTAGGTAACTATGCAGGGTTGTCGTTTACAATTTGTAAACATGCCCGATGAGTTGAAGTTAAGTGACTCACTCTAGTTTGGTGTTTCAGCTTGGTATATTTACATTATTTTTGGCACTGTGTCTCTTGGATGCCTGCTGCTTGGCACCTGGTTGTGACGTTTTTATAAAGCCTTGAACTCAGCAGAGCACTGTGGGGTATACGCACATAAAAGCACAGAAAATACGAAGAAGATAAGAAAATAGGGGCAGAGTCTCTGCAGATAAATACAGAACCACACACTTCTATATCCTCCTGAGACCTGAACTTGTGTTTGGTATGCATTTCTAATTTCTCCTAGCTATTTTGGATGAGTAGGACTTGATAAGTATAGTCTCAATGTCCTCAAACGAAACAACAATAAAGTCCTAATATCCTCAAACGAGATGACAATAAAGTCCCAATGTCGTCAAAGGAGTACTTTTTATTGCTATTGTACGGCATATCAAACTACAATAGTTATTAATCATAAATGAACAAGTTTCAACCATAAAATGCGATCAGGTTTTGGACCTACTTTTGTGTTGAGATTGGCTGTAGCTCTTACTACCACTACATAGCACAAAAAAGTGTCCATGAATGAGAACAACAGGTCTAAGTTAAGAAGAATGAAGTATATAGTCCAGTAAACCCAAAATGTGATGTCCTCATATGAGGACACAGAGTCTCAGGAGGACACGGCTATAAGTGGTAATTGAGAGAGATGAGTCTATACACTGTTTTTTTTTTTAGGAAAATCCTGCATTGTTTGTCTTTAAATGGGTGAGTCATATAAAAACGTATCCCCATACAGTTGTCATGAATGGGGAAATTAGCTATGAAGATCCAAACCATTTTTGTACCAGGCTGTAAACATGTTTATTTCAGCTGCAAAGTTTAGCATTTTAACATGGGGGTCTATGGGCATTGACTTGCTCTTGGAGCCAGCCTCATGTGGCCTTTAGAGGAACTACAGTTTTTGGTACTTTGTGTTGGCTTCATTTTTTAGCCCTGGAGGTTGCCGCTTGCTGAAATATCAATATGTGGCATGCTTAGCTAACACATGTATTGACAGTGACATAAGGGAATTATATCTGTCACGTAAACTAAGCAAAGAGGGTTAAATGCATTAAACCGCGTGTCTTCGTGTGTGTGACAAACTATTACTTTGCCGAATTGAATCATTCAGTTCAGTTCAGTTCAGTTCGGTTCAGTCTGCAGTTTGCTTCTTTTTAAAGCTACGCAGTAATATCACCTTTTAAATGTACCTCAGTAGGTACATTTAAAAGGTGATATTAAATGTACCTCAGTAGGTACGTTAGTAATGCAAATGCCTCACCCATAATAATGACGTGTTATTCAAAATTGACTCTGACTATCTTCAGTTTAGTAGTTTAGCTTTAGTTCAGTAAAAAAAACTAGTGCAAGTTCTGTACTAGTTTTGTCACAATACTGGAATTTTTAACTTAAGCACAATGCCTTGAAACATTTCTGATACCATGGGCAAAAAATTGACATTGAGGGCAGAATAACATTTTTATTAAAGATAAATACGACAAAGCAATGAGAGAGAAAGCGCAGCTGGTACCGGTGTACCGATACTGTGAAAAATGAGTGTTGCACTGTTTCAAACATTCAGAGTCATTATGTACAGATAAATCCATATTTTGACAACACTACTCTGTATATAAGGTTAATAGTTAAGCATCATATTATCACATTCTGATTATGTCTATGGCTTTTGTAGTCTTTCAATAAACTTTTAATGAGAAAATAATCAGCTGAGCTGACAGCAGTGCTCTCAGTCACCAGTCAGGAGCTCCACTAGTAACAATGAGGATTCAGTCAGTTCGGTTCAAAAATTTGTTGCGAGACCTTTGTTTCGTGCATGTACTAAACACTTCTAATTGCAATTCTCCAGAGCCCAAGGTAACATCCAACCATGAATACAAAAAAATCTGCAGAACATTTAAAACGCTTTAAAACACAGAAAATCCTCACATTGGGAAGCTGGAACCAGAGAATGTTTAGCTTGATAATTAATTGCTGATGAATTGTCAGTTTTTTAATAACAGAAATGACTAGTCTTATCATAACATTCATGTCAGGAGAGTGACCAGCTGAGCGTTCATGTCAGTAACGAAGAAGGTAATGAGTGGAAGCAGGAGGGAGAGAGGAATGGAAGGGGAGGAGAGACACAATCTAAATATACCAGCTGAGGGCGGTGGAGAGGAGGAAAAAGCACCGGTCCTCTGAAAACCACAGTGGGATGAAAAATTAAGTTGAGAGGAGCAGGAGAGAGAGAGAGAGAGAGAAAGAGAAAGAGGGAGGAGTGGAAGAGAGAGAAGGAGAAAGTGCTTTTACCGCCGGTCACTTTCACCTGTCTGTCTGGGAGATGGACGGATGAAATCAGACTCCTATTAAAGTGCACTGGAAAAGTAGAACCTGCATTCTTCCTCTGTCAGTGAGTCCAGAAACAAGGGAATAGCTGCGCCCTTTTTCCTGCACAGCCCAGGTAGTTATCCCTAAGCATCTGAGGCTCAGTGGCTCCTTATTGTTTTATACTCTTTGATGAGACTCTAACTGAGCTGCCTCACTCCCTAATGTTGCTTGCTCAGCAACATCGTCAGAAAAAGTGGTTTTACTTTTAACTGTTGTTCTTACTCGGCAGAACAACCATTACATTTGTCAACAAAGGCTTATAGCATTGGATGGATTTCCACTTTGCTAGCAGTTAGATAATCCCAGCCAAGAGGCTACAAAAGTTTGAAAAAAAAAAACTGGATTGAAATTGAATTTAAGAAGCTATTTCTTCCCCCCCTGGATTATTTTTTGGTCCGTGCTCTCCCATGCTTGACGCTATCCTCTCTCCCCGCGTCAGGGACCACACAGTGGAGGCCATTTGCATTTTGCTTTAATATATTTCCTAAATTCCAAAGCTTCAAGAGATCCCTACTTTGCATTTGTTTATTTAGTTCAAAGTGTTTTTTCTGTTATTGCCCAAGAACCTTGCAGAAAATTGAAGTGTAGTCAAAATGTGATAGATAAATATGAAAGTGGTGTGCTGTGTATTCTATGGAGAGAGGGACTTTGATGTTATTTTTGCAGTGTTAAGCCAGCTTATAGCTATGGTGTAGCTCGCGCCTGTAGGTGAGGGCTGGCAATTCCCTTCTTCTTTTATTGTCTGATGCTGTTGGACTTGTGGGTGATAGAAAGGCTCAGACAACATAACTGCGTTTACCACCTGGATCTGCACTGTCAGCAGACACACTCTGCAGCTGTGTGTTGTTTCTGTATGTGTGTGTGTGTGTGTGTGTGTGTGTGTGTGTGTGTGTGTGTGTGCGTGCGCGTCTCCCTGTGTGTTTGACCTGGGGATGTTTTAGGGCTGGCTGTGTCGTGTGTGGACGATGGATTTGTAGTGACATCAGGATTTTTACCTCGCGGTGCAGCGAGTTCTCCAGGTTAGCACAGCGAGCAGCAGACAGAGACAGAACGAAAAGAGGGAGAGAGGGGGGAGATAGATGGAGTGTGACACCCTTGGGTCGAATCAAGCTTTAGGGATGTGTAGGGGACACACATGTAGCAGCAGGCAAAAGCTGATTTGAAAGATGGGAATGTCACGTCTGTGATGTGCACTCTGCTGAAGTCATAGAATACAGCTAACTAGTGAAAGACTGATAAGAGGCCTCATTTTCTCTCCCTTTTCTCTCCATCTTCCTCCCTATTTCCCCCCACCGACACACACACACACACACACACACACAGTGTTGAGTTTCCACAATGCTTGTTAAATTGGAGGCTTAATTTGGAGCCTCTGGCTTTCTCCACAGGTCACATGGAGTGAATTTATCCACAAAGGCCAAACTGTGGATTTCATTAATAAAAGACACATAAAACACACACTCATGTATACATACATACACACACACACACACACACACACACACACACACGCTCCTGGCAGGAACAGAGAGGCCTAATCAAGCCGAAACCTCCCGAGGTTGCAATTAGCTTTGGAAAGCCACAGTTTTTACTCTGGCTACAAAACAAAAGCCTTCCATTAAGTTACCAGAATACATAGATTTCCTCTGACAAATCATCACGCTCTTGTGTTCCATCCATTTAAATCCATCCACTGCTGTGTGCTAACTTAGCCACTTCACGTTTATTGTACCACTGCAGAAATAAAGCACAGGTGACCTGCAACTTTTCATAGCTTTTCTGCTTGTAGTACAGCACTAATGTTTTGATCTTTAAACCTTTTTTAGTTGGCAGATCTGATTGTGGTCTATGTGTGTGCAAGTCATGCCAGGAACTTACATGTACTTCCCCGGGAGTTAGAACATAATTCCTCCCGGTCACTTAACACAAACTTTCCCAGGAGTTTGAGTATAACCACGCGGTCACTTGACATATTCCCGGGAGTTATACATCCCGGGAAAGTATGTGCTAAGTGACTGCGAGTTATACTCTAACTCCCAGGAAAGTATGTGTTAAGTGACCGGGAGGAGTTATACCCTAACTCCCGGGGAAGTATATGCCAAGTGACCACGTCGTTATACTCTAACTCCTGGGAAAGTATGTGGTAAGTGACCGGGAGGAATTATGCTCTAACTCCTGGGAAAGTACATGTAAGTCCTCGGGAGTTATATGCTAAATCCCGGGAAAGTGGGCGAGAGGTACACTCTGAAACGAGGGCTGTCTTATAAAGTGTTACCGAATTTTACCGAGGACTGAGTCCTAAATCCAAGGATGCATGTGTGTATCCTCTTGCCCTGCCTCTGTAGGATACTTGTTGTCGTCCTACCAAGGAAGGATCCTTGACTTTGAGAAACATCAACAGTCATGACAGTTTCACGCAGCATTGCTTTGATGATCAGCTAAGAATCCCACCTATTGACCGGGTACTATCTACAGTAGAAACAAAATAAAGAAAAGCACTGGTTCCAAAAGAACTACGCAGTGAAAATGAGGCCTACCAGTCTACAACCAGCAGCTAGCAGCTCCACGAAGGACCGAAGTGGTGGCGTGACGAACCGACTGACAGACACACAGACTGGTATTTCCCTTTCAAGGGCCATGCTGTTATAGCACAGCTGAAAACACATCAGCATCTCAGAAGACTATTTTCCCTTGGTTCAGACTAACCAGCTAGTTGGGTTTTCTCCAGCTCCAGTAAATTCACATAATATAATCTACCGAGTGATGAGGAGAAAGTAAGAAACTGTGAGATTTGGAGAATAACGAATTTTAACAAGAAAAAGTAATGCCACGAGTTAAACATTAAATACCATCAAATATTCAATACAGTCACCAACCAATGTGCAAGTCAAATTATTTCTGACTCATGATACCAACTGACATCTTGTCTTCATGGCCTTATTGTTCCCGTCCCTCTTCGTCATCCTTGTACCGTTCACTTTGGTTCTTCACTTCCCTTGTACCCACTCATCTCCTTTCCTTTCATCTCTCCTTTCTATCATCTGTGTGTCCTTCTCGTTCCTCTCCGCTGCCTCTTGACGATATCAGACAATACCTTCCATTTTCTTTTGATACTGTTACTTTGAATAGCTCAGCACGCTACTGCGAGTATCCTCATGACCTTAGCGACGGTACCACTCCACAGGAGAGTGAGATAGTCATCTCTCTGTTAAATTCTCAGGATGACTAAGATCCATATCTATTGTTCCTAATTCACTGTCGTACAAATACCAGTGACGTTTGTGTGATGGAGGAGAGACA
This sequence comes from Epinephelus fuscoguttatus, assembly GCF_011397635.1. NCBI lineage: Eukaryota > Metazoa > Chordata > Actinopteri > Perciformes > Serranidae > Epinephelus > Epinephelus fuscoguttatus. Next base: position 24,866,544 of record NC_064758.1, on the reverse strand, counting down.
CACACACCTCATGAACAAAGAATGAAACAGTCACAGCGTGTTGGGATCAAGTGTTTCAACACTGATTGGTAGAGAAGTGTGTCAGTGTCCTCAGTGGTGGTGGAATGTAAGTACATTTACTTGAGGACTTTACTTAGGTACAATATTAAAGGGCCATTGTGTAATATTTGGCATGGTTTATTGTCAAGTCTGAATCTGAATCTGAATCTTTTGCCCATTAATATGTTTATATAAGTGTATAATCGCGATAAAATAAAATTCGTTTGGTTTTCGTAGCCTTATAATTATGCTTTTATACATACATATATATATATATATATATATATATATAGCAAGAGCCTTGCTTTAGAGAGGTCGCCATCTTGCGCCGCCATGTATGTAAGGCAGCCCCAGCGGACAATCCAGCCAGCCAGAGAACGCGTTCGTGTTTATAAATAAACCAACGAAGACAGCGGGAGGAAGGAAGAAGGAGGAGGAAACATTCAAGATTATAAATACAAAATATAATCAACAAATAATTTATGATGTATTTTATAAAATATATGGAATATATATAGTTAAGATAAGCCCCGCCTTTACCTGCTGCAAAATTAGGGTGGTGTTCACATTTATCATAAATAATAATAATCAATGATACAACAGCCTATACGATATTCTGAAACGGGCCTTTCTGCATAATGAGTTAATATTTTTGTGCTTTTCTTAAGTAAGATTTTTAATGCAAGGCTTTTACTTGTAATTTACTTACTTGTATTTCTATACTGTTGTATTGTTACTTGTACTTAAGTAAAAGATCTCATACTTTTTCCATCACTGGTCCTTAGTCTTATTTTTGGCAACTTCCTCTTCTCTCATCTCTATTCTCTATTCTATCTCTTTCCCAGCTGAATGAGAAACACCATCAAAGCGGTGACTTAAAGTTGATGTTTTGTAACACTGGCTGATAAAAGGCGTAGCAACGTACATTTTACAAATCGAGCAGCTCATTTCACCGTTGTTAAGTTCAAGCCACGGATATATTCTAAGCCAGTTCACCTGAAATATGTCTTTGGACCGCTGCTTCACCTTGGAATCGTTGCTGTTGACTGTCTGAGCAGCCTGAGGATTACTGTTGTTAATGATGACATCACTGGCACTGGCGTTTGTGCCAGTCCTTTTGGGTTCTGATGTTTTTGTCTGAGCTTAGTTAGTTGACATCATTGAAACCTGTCTACAGAGAGATGCTGCAACAGCAGAAGGGGCTCGTAGCCTTGTAGACAGAGAGAGAGAAAGTGTGCCATGTTGTCCAGGGGGTTGAAGTTGTTCTGTCTGATGCAGCATTTTGGTCAGTTCGCCCACTGGTCACAGTCCGCACAGGTGCAAACGTTGGCTGAACATTATTAGACATCACTGTAAATGTGTGTGGGAATTTCCCCCATATCAAGTGCTAGATTTGCAGTAATTCAGGCTGTGTATATGCGTTTTAGTTCTGGTCAGGTTCATGTTCAGACTGACTTTTCATTAACCTAGAGGAGTAAAAATAACTTATGCAGGCTGACAGGTAACTGAGTGATCGGACAGTTTTGGTGATTGTCATCCTGCATCTTCAGGAACCTCATAGGAAATCAGATTTGCTTATGAGCATTGTTAGAATTATTAGACTGCAAACCGACTGCATGTTATAAATGATGACTCACAGGTAGAGACAGGATAAAAGAGAAGCATCTCCGACAACAAGATGTTGTTTGATGTCTGTCTTTAACTGTCATGTCTTTTGGTGTTGTTGTATTTGTCTGACAACTGCCACAGACACAAAAGGAAGGACAAGAAAGAAAACCAACTAACTAAACTAAAGAGGGGATAATACTGTGACATCACTATGTGAAAACACAGTCTTTAATGGACCTGAGGCACCAAAGTAATGGAGTAGGAGATGCAGTCTCTGCATGCTGCTGTTTAACTGCTTTTGACTGTCTGACTGATTACGGAAAATACCTGCAGCTACATGCCAACGTGCACATGTGTTACTATGACTGCCCATTGTAAAAATATTAGGGCTGGGCATCGTTTAAAAAATTACAATACCAATACCATTACCCTTAAAGTGATACTGATACCAATAGAGTACTTCATTCATTGGGTACTCATAATACTGTCTTTCTTTCATGTTTTGGTGGCATCTTGGCATGCTGAACTGCCAACTCCATTAGTACACCACACTCAACTTCACCACACCATATACTATATGGATTGTAGAGGCTGCTGCCGGAGCATGAGCTGGGGACAGTTGCAAAAGTCCACCCAGCTGCACACAAGGTGAAAGGCACAAGTGTTAGCATCACATGGATAACATTACTGAATGATTATTAATGGCATTTAACAACAAAGTTAAGCCATTTCAGCTTAACGGCTTGGCGTTTGCTGTTAGCCATTGTTGGTGTGTTAGCTCATGCTAACTGGACAGACATGGAACTGACTGTTTGCCTGCAGAAGAGCAGCTCTGGAGATGGCATCAACAGAAAGTTCGCTAATCCATCGGGGAATCTGTATGGTCCAGGATTAGACCCCCGTCGCAAAAAAGTCAAATGCAGGGATAGTTTGACTGGAGACACCCTGATACTACTTGGTACTGAGTTATTTCGGTCAGTAAATTCAAAGGCACTGGGTACTGATACCCTGCCCTATGAATATAGAGAACATGTTTATTACACAGATCACAGTCAGCAGATGGATTTAATAGTAGTTTAGCAGTTGAAGTCAACACATATTTACTTTCAAAAAACACTGGTTGTTCTGTTTGCTTTCAGTCCATAATCACAGACAAGATTGATTGTTTGGTTGGGCAGCAGAGTTTAATTGACAGCTTTCACACCATCCCAACTGAACCTCACTAAGTCAGCAAATGCACCGCAGTTTGTTTCAACCAAACAGGAACAATATGAAAGCACCCTAAAAGTGGTTTATACTCTAGCTGCACAACCTGCTGCCTAAAAACAATCTACTCTCGCTGGCAAATTATGCCAATATTAAAACACTATAGATTCTGTTTTTCTGGATAAAAAATAATGTGGTGGCACTATATATCTTCTGTCAGCAAAATCACTTCACGTTAATTGCCACAGTAACTGATGTAGAGAGTACACGCATCCCATTTTCCAAATGGCGCATATCTCAGGGAATGGAAACTCCTTGAATATTAATGTTTCCACTACATTTTTCTCTTCGACCGCTGGGAGATCAACCAGAGCTCATATGCCCGTGAGATGTCTGTCCAGCTTTAGCTAAGATGCATGCAAACACATACACACACACACACACACACACACACACACACACACACACACACCCATGAACACACACACAAATACAGACTGGAGATATAGAAGGGGAAGCTGATCAGCCGCACGGAGCGGGGAGGGCATTCCAATGGGACTAATTAAAGGGATGGAACAGACTGCAGAACTCATCGGAGACCGCCACTCTTTCTCCAACTCTATCTATTTCTTCTCTTGCTCTTCCTTTTCTCTCTTGCTCCGATGTGTTCGGTTAATGAAAGCTACTGTACATCATCCAGGGTTACAGGATCCAATGCTGCTTTCTAGCCGCTATTCATACCGCCGGATAAGGAGTTCTACCTGATGTCTACGGCACCTGAAGGGGCTGCTGGAGACACATTTTCTCAACATGCATGCATGCGAACAATATGCAGATAGATTCAGAGAGCGAACAGAAGTGTTCTCAGGCAGTTAGCATGCAATCAGTTTTTGAATTTTAACAAACTCCCTAACTTACACCATGCAGTTTTCTTTAGTTTATCAATGCATGAAAGTGTCTGTTGTTTGTGTGTTTGTGCACATGTGTATGTGTGCACATGAATCACCATTGGCTGCTGAGTTTGATACTGATGGAGAGTCAAGCTGTTTAGATGCTATTGATCAGAACCCCATGTTCCTGGGCAGTCAAGCACACACACACACACACACACGCACATGCACACACAGCTCCCCTCCCTCTCTCTTTTCCTGCTCCTTTCTGAATCCATTTCTATATTGCACACCCACTCATTTCTGCGGCAGACAGACCAAACAACCAGCCAAAATGAAGTGGCACTGCATCATCACAAACACTGCTGTGTGTCTAAATGAGCTGGAGAGGAAGCAGGCCGCGTCTCTGCTTTGTCTCCTAATTATTTACTACTAGCAGAGCATAGGTGTGGACAGGAGGAAGCGGGAGAAGACGAGGGAGGGAGGAAAGAGAGGATATAGGGACGAGGATGAATGAGAGAAAAGACAAAAAGCGACAAAAAAGCGTATATGTGTTTGATTCTGTGTGTGTGTGTGTGTGTGTGTGTGTGTGTGTGTGTGTGTGTGTGTGTGTGTGTGTGTGTGTGTGTGATGCCCTCTAACCAGAAAAAGCCTTGGCTCAGCGTGTCTGGCTTTGCAGCTTCGCCCAGCTCTAGAAATGCATGGCTGCATAGTCAGATGACTCACACACCCAGCTCAGAACTCAAGCCAGGGCTTAACACACACACACACACACACTTCATCATGGCTCAAATGTACACATGCACGCGGATATATGCCCAAATACACACGCACATAACAACACATTAGCACATACAGAGATCCGACCAGCCGTGTGTATAATCTCATCTGCACTGAGCTAATCTGCACAGACTCTCACGCAAACCTGGAAAGTTTGGTTTGTTTTACTTACATCATCACATATCTGCTCACAAGTATTTCAAAAAATAGTTTTTTTTCTTTGCAACACCTTTCTGGCTCAATAGGAAAGAAAATCAATCACCATGAAAAGCATATAAAGAATGACTCAACATCAGGGATGTACTGGGACTAAAATCCAGCTCAGATCTTTCAGATGGAGAGGCCTTTGATTATTTTTTTCCAGCAGTAATTTGAACACTAATACAGTTTTTGTGAGACGAAGAGAATCTGGTGATGCTGAAGACACTTGAGGATGTCTTGATGACCCCTCGCCTACTCAGTTTGTATAAGCACCACTGCACTGCAACAAGACCAGGCCAGGGAAGCCGAGGTTCAATCAGTTCAATTGAACTCAAGTTCATTTGGCTCCTAAGTGCAGTTTGTTTGGGAACTTGGGTGTGCACCAAAACCACCTGGACCGAGACCTTCTTGAAGAGGTGGTCTGGCTCCAGTTTCAACCTAACTCTGGTGTGGTTCATTCGAGGTGAGAACGTGTTCCCCAATCCCCAATCCAAACCGACTACAGTCGCATTATGCATTGTTTGAGTTAAACAAGCACAAGTATGTTACAGTCCTAGTCCAATCCTGAGTCCCAGTTTACTGCCAACTACTGCTAACTCTGCCCTAAACGTGCACAGTCAGTCAATGGAGAGCTCAAATAGTTGCAAAAGATTTGTTACTTTGGCACATTTAGCTGCACCTTGCACTAGCATGTTTTGCTTTTTAGCTCCTAACTTTTCCACATCACACATTTCATTTTCATCGTCTGTCTTTTTTCTTTTAACCATTTTCGCAAATTACATTGAACAAAAAACTCAAGACAGATGGAAGCTCTTCATGATGGAAAAGACTGAGTCAATCAGAGTTAAACAAAAATGATGGTTAGTATTGAAAGTATTACATTGGCCCAGTCTGACAGGCAGCGTAACTTTATGAATATCGGCCGGTTTGGCCTGAAATGGATTGGCCTTGTGGGAGTCTTCACAAACTTCCCGATGGACACCCTCGGTAAACACTAAATCCACTTTTTGCAATGAAACTTCTTCATCTTTTTCAGAAAAGAAAACAAATAATGCAGTGCTTAAGACCAAAAGAAGTACAAGGCAGCACCATGTTCACTTTAATCTGGGCAAAAGATCCCATCAAAAATATATTAAGACAAAAACTTACTCTTGGAGAGTTGAACAAAGTGTTCTAGGCAAACCTACATCCTCCCAACCACTCAGATACACCCACTTCCTGTTTATTTTTATGTCAACATGGTGTGTTCAAGCTAAAATGGGTCGTTAAGTTTCTCTTCATGTTCTATCTTAGTCTCACACATTTGCTTTTGCACTGCTAGCCTCCTGCAGTTATTTATTCACACACTTTCACACACGAATACAAGCTTACTTACAAAACACAGTTTCCCTGGTGGAGAAAGAGTTTGTCTGTTGTGGAAGTTTCTGTCGACTCGGTGCTCAGAATACAAAGTGTTTTAATCATATGCATCCCTGCTCACCATCTCTCAATGCAAGCACCTGCCAGCATTTGGACAAAGAGAGAGAGACACACAACAAGAGAGTTTGTGTGTTTTTGTGTGTTATTCGTGATTGTTTGCGTCATCCCCGGAATAATATGATAAAAAAATAAATAAAGTCCATTATTAAAACTATATTGCTGTCTAATAATAAAAGATAATTCTTGGTTGGTTCTGTTTTTATTAGTCTGTTATTATTGGGTTTGTTTTGGGTTTTTATTGGAAAATTTTCATTATTGTTTTTTATTGGAAGTTTTATTGCCTCATTTATGTGTTTTCGTGTGTGTCAGACACACAATTCTCAGACCTGAGGAGGCTGTAAAAGCTTTGTACTGCTTTGGTTTGGATTACAATACTCTTCACTCAACAGATGCCATCTATTTGCAACCATTCAAATATACAAACACATACGCAGTAGTTAATCACTGGACAGCGACACTGTGGACGGTATTAACAGAACTTGGCTCATCTCTGTTTTTGACGTTGTTTTCTGGTTGGCGGCCAAGATGGAGAATTAAACAGAGTTTCCAAACCTACAAATACTGCTAGTCTCCTAACTTGTGATCTCCATCATTTCATCCTTTAGTTTCCCCCTCTCTTTCTGAGTCACTCACCATCTCCCCTTCTGCTTGAATGTATTTGCAGTAAACAATAATTTCCCCTGTGTAAGTGTTTCTTTCCTTTTGCAAGGCAAAGAAGTAAATGCAGGGTGTCTTTATGTTGTAGAAATGTTTTACGGGTATATACTTCAACAAAACTAATGCTTGATTTATGTTCGACTCGTTGTGCACAGCGTATGTGCACGTCTGATATTTTCTAACTCAGAATCAGGCTGTAGATGTAAGTCCTTGATACGCTCCCCTCTCCAGTTTGGAAGAATATTGGGTTGCCGTGAGGAGAAACCCACATTGAGAATTTCGCTTCAGCTCGTGTCTGTGGGAACATCCATGGGGAAAGCACAACTGAGGCTTAATGCCCGGTTCAATCTGTAAGCAGAAGCGCCGCAAAGTGCAACAATCTTCTGTGACTTGCGGCATCAGAAACCAACAAAAAAAGGCGTCCTTTGACGTTGTCATGATATGCGGCTTACACTATAACGGCAGCCGGCTTGGATAAACATAGTGGGACAAGGCCGAAAGCTAAGGCAGCGAAAGTCTGACTGGGATGAGCGGGAGTGGTGGTGGATGGGTCCAACAAACACCGACTTTCACCCGAGACAGCAGTGTTCATGTCCCGTAAGATTTTAAAGCCTGTTATTTTTTCCTTACCTAACCATGTGTGTTTGTTGTTGAAGGAAAAAAACATCAACTTGCATTGTTGTACTGACGTAGTGCATTTATTTTGAAAGAGAGTGTAAACGTTCAATCTTCTGTGAAAACGGAAGTGTATTTTGAAAGACAACAATACATGTAACAGGCAGAACTTGATATGGTGTCCCAGATGATCACCACCGAACGCACCCAGGGTACCTTGCACGTCGTATGTGGATGTGGAAAGTCTCTGAACAAATGTCAATATGTGATGAGGTTGGAGTGAGAATGTACCCCCTTCCTTTCAGTGCACATGCACATGCAGTTCACATTGGACATGCCATGACCATGAGCTCCATTGCCGACTCACGAACTGCAGCAACAGTTTCGGCATCTGGTCTTATTTTTACTGCAAACCGTGAGCAAATCTGGCTGGAAAACACACTGAGGATCGATTATAAACAATATAAGGGACATATAGATATGATATAAATGATCATATTATGATAAATGATATAATATGCTTCCAGGGCTTCAATGTATTTGTCAGCTGTGTGTAAATAGAGAGCAAGAGAGACAAGCGGACACACACATGCACACACAGACACACAAGCAGTTTTGCATGTGATAGGAACAGAGCAGGGAGGCAGAATCGCTTACTGACTGACAGACAACTGTGCTTCCAGTGTGAACAGCCAGGCGACTTCTGACGGGTGCCTGTGTGACAACTGACATATTAGGGCATCTACAGCCATGCCAATGGCTCTGTGAGGCTGTGTTGGCTAAATGCTAGCATGCTCTTAATGACAATGCTAACATTATGTTAACTATCTTATTCAATGTTTTACCATGCTAACATTTACCAGTTAGCACTAAGCACAGAGTACGGCTGAGGTTAGTGGCAGTAGTTCTGCAGGTAAACTAAAGTACTAGAAAAATGTACAATTGACTTGACGATGACTCACCAAAATAATCACAATTCAGTCTGAAGGGAACATGAATGTGTGAACCAAATTCCATGGCAACCCATCCAATAGTTGTTGAGACATTTTACACAAAGCCACAAATGTCAACCTCATTGTAAAACTAGAGGAAAAGTCAGGAGATCACTGGAGTTATGAGAATTTACCATCTGGGAACCATGAGCGTCTGTTCAAAATTTTATGGCAATCCATCGAATAGCTTTTGTGATATTTCTCTCTGGACCAATGTGACCTACGAGACTGACAGACACACCAACACTGCCATCTCCAGAGTCCTGCTGCTAGAATGGCTGAAAAGGCAGTAATGGGGAATATATCTGAATTTATATGCCATCAGCAGTTGAAAAACGTTATGCAACAAACAGTGTATTATAATCATTTTGTTTGTGTGTGTTGTCTAATGGAGTATTTGTGTTTCTCTCTGGCAGAATGCGGGAACGGGGTCCTTGCATTTGTGGAGTGGGTGTGTGGAGTCTACTGCTGTCCCTCTGTCTGGCCTCACTCACACAGGCGCACAGGAGCCACACAGGTAGGTGGATGTACGCCTGTTCATGTGTGTGTTTCTGTACAGCAGTGTTGTAGTCACGAACACCTAAACAGAAGTATGACCAAGAACAGAGTGTGTGGAGGCAAAACCAAGACTTTGAAGGGGTTGAGACTGAGTCAAGACCAGACCAGTGTGAGTCCCACTTGATATGAAAGATCCACATTCACATAAAAACAGCCACAGAAAACAAATAAAGATTCCTCTTAATTCACCTTGTTCATTGCCATACTGTACACCTGTGTACGTATAAATGTACCATGAGAAATGTCTTGACAAAATAATCAAAAGACATTGCAGAGGTGAATTGTATGTAAGGGAATTTTGCTTTGTTTTCTATGAGCAAACAAATAGAAACACTAGGGAGCTGAAATCAATGTAACCATCTATATTCAGCGCTTCTTTTTTGCAAAGAAAAATTGGTAATCTCCTGGTGGCTGTGTTCTTGACAGCTCTTGAAATAAAACCCTGAGTCCTCCTTGGCTGAGACCGAGGCGAGACAAAGTAAAAATGCAGATGAGTCTGATCTGAGACCTTCAAAATGTTGGTCTAAAGACCGTTCTCGAGACCAAGACCATATTCGAGAGCTACAACACTGGTGTACAGTACATATTCCTGTCACTTGGTCAGTGTCCGTGCGCAACATTTATGGTATTGGATCTATTGTGGATTACCACTGCAGGCAGCCTCTGCAGCCAGTTTCTTCTTCACGCGCTGTAAAGTTGGAGTGAACAGGCCACATGCCACCCGAAGGAATGCAGAGGTTGGATTCACAATGAATTACGAGGCCATGAAGGCTGGATGCCAGGAAGAACACACAAAAAGTTATTTAATAAAAGGAAGGGGAATACAAGCAATCCAACAAGAAAGGTCCTCTCAGTTCAGGGGCTGTCACGTCTTCGCAGTCCCCATCAGATCAGGGCGTCTTTCCAAAATGCCTGTAGGTTACAGCACACATAGCGAGCAGTGAGCCTTATGGATTAGAAATCCCTGGCTGCGTGATACCCCTCCCATGTGAGCCAAGTGGCTGAGTCACTAGCATGATTGAGCCCAGAGGCATCACACTGCTTTCCAGTTCATTTCTCATGTGAAGGTTGGGTATCTTCGCCTCTGTGCTTTACAGTGATCACCTGTGTGTGACACTGAAAATTACCTTCCTCTGGGGAAAAAAAGCTTTAATAGAGAGCACGACATACCTGCTACCTGTGTATGAATAAGAGCTTTTTATGTGCCTGAGGTCATGCTGTTCACTTACATGCATTGGTGGGGTGGAAATGTGAATATGATCTTCTGTGTGTATCTCTGTGAAGCTTTCAGTGTTAAGAATTTGTTGAAAAGTGTCAGAGAGGTGAAACTCCATGCTCATTTTATTGGCTGTTTTGTAACAAATTTTATTTTTTAGTGATAATTTTATTGCTAGATGTGGATAGAAAGATGGATGGATGGATGGATGGATGGATGGACTTCATTGATCTCAAATTGGGCAATTCTTGTGTTACAGCAGCAGATTATCCAGGTATTACAAACTTATTGTCTCATAAAGAATAGCTACAGTGTGGAACCTTACATGAAGTATAATCTTAACAAAAGACAAAGACCCCTGTGTGTACAGCTGCACACAGGAACGTTAGCATCAGCCTTAGAGACTGGAAGGTTTAACGCCACCCTAGAGGAGGACAGAATCGGTTTGTTGTGTAATTTAGGTGAAGTTGAGAATGAGATTCACTTCTTTTTTTATTGTCCTGTATATGCAGACATGAGGGATGTACTTTTCAGTAAAATGACCCTTAACTGTGTTGATTTTTTTTGGTTGGATTATCATGAAAATTTGAGTTTTGTGGCTGAATTTCTTTGCCAGGCCTGGAATAGAAGGAGTTTTCTATTTTGTATGTGCTCCGTCCTCTAACAGGCTTTGCTATTTGTTAAAATTTGAGGCGAAGGGCATAGTTAGAGGACGACACACATACTCATAGAACTGGAGTTACATCCAGGTAACTACTGTTCTTGTTTCTGGACTGAGGGGTTAATTAACATGTTCTATTGATTGTTACTGCAATATCACTGTAATTGTGTCTTGTAAACCCATGAGGGTTGGGCACATGTAAGTGTGCATGACACAAATAAAGATCTATCAATCATTCATATTACATGGGAAGAGTAAATACGTAAGAGATATGTATATCAATAGAAAAATAAACACAGACTTTATAAATTAGAAGTCGGTCGATTTTGGATTTTTAAAGGCCGACAAAATAACAATACTTTAGAACAGGAATAAGCCAATAGTAAATTAACTGGCTGATAAAATAGAAATACTGAGAAATAAGATACAACTAAATAAACATATGAACTAAACATTAAATTAACCGTAAAAAATCTAGGGGGAATAATATTTTTTAGCTATTATTTTTCCTCAACCTGAGATTCTCAGGCACACAACTTCGTGTATGGAGCTTGCATTCTTCCATGTGATCGGTGATGGGAAGTATGAGAAGTAAGTACCAGTAAATCAATTGACCTCTACTACAAATACAAAACATATCTCTGCGGAATATCTACAGAATACACAATGTAGAGAATATACTAGAATACACTATAAATATATTAAACTACGTTAAAATATGAACATGGGATAATATAATATATACATTAAATAAATGTACAAATAGAAGATAAAAAAAATGCAGTGAGTAGAGTCGGGGCGTAAAGATACTAAGTTCAACCAATGAACGTGCACGTCCGTCACTCATGGCTCTTTCTGTTCAGGGACAGCATCTTTTCTGAAATAGGAGGTAAATAAGTCCCCTCAAAACGGCGTTCTCAGAACTATGATTGTTCCTAGTTCTTGTGGCACGGACAAAATTAGAAGGGGCTTCTTAGAACTATGAAAAAGTTTCTCCAGTCCAAAAATGCCTCCAGCTACACCCAATGTTACCCAGTACAATGAAACTAGAATAAATGTTACTTTCCAGAAACTTACACTCAGTGTCTATTTCATGAGGTACACCTAATGCAGGGAAGTGCAATGTGTGTCCATTTCATGAGGTACACTTTATATGGTGCAATGCAATCCAACACAACTGCTCTGCAATTAGTTCTGTTCTTCCCAATTTCTGATTAGGTGGACATGATAACCCTTAATACCAATAATGTTATTCTGCCCTACAACAGCAAATACTTTTTCCCGTACCTAAGATAGTGATGATCACCTCTGTCCAGTCCTTGCGCCTTATCGCATTTATCTATAGCTGTCTCCGTTTTTGTTTACAGGCAGTGGCAGCTTGTATGCAATAAAATTTAAGTTTTGGGCCATTACTCCTTCAGTTCTGCCACCCAACAACACAATAAGACGACATTTTTAGCCCCCAGTGTAGCCTACAACCTTTGTTTTGCTTCCAGCTAATACCGTGACGTCACTGTGACGTTGGTCCTAAAAGGGTCTATAATGTCTACTTCTTTGATGGCAACAATGTTATTTCCTTTTTTTTAAACACTCTCATAGAGATGTTAAATAAATGATATGCTTTAGCATGTGTGTTAATAGGGAGGACAAAAAAACACCTCTCCACAACACCTCTTAAGATATTCTCTCAAGTCACTGTAGCTGCAAATGAACAGGAGTTTGAATTGACTCTGTTGTGCGAGCTAGAGGAGGTGTGATTACATTATACTAAATAAAACCCTCAAATATCTTGTCCAATATGTCATTGTGGGTAGGATAAAATCATACTGATTAATAAAACCCCCCACATGTCGACTACAGAGGCCCTAAAGGTGCAGATCTTTGGCGCACCACCACTTTAAAGGTTGAAGCCTGCCACAGACATGGTCAATAACTCAGCAAATTTTATTTCAACTCTGCTCCTCCAGACTCGTGGACCAAAAAGAAGACAGAACCAGGGACGTGACTAACATACTAAAACCTCATCCAACCCCACTAAGTAATAGACGATGACAAAATCACCTGGGGATACAACTAAGATGTGATGATAGTGGATCTTGTCTTTGGTTTGACAACATATGAAAGGCAGTGATGGCTTGGAAATGTTAAGCTCTGCCTTTGGCTCTCATGTCGTGATAAAGTGGCGTGCACCAGCTGCCCTTCATCTGAACTGGTTGTCTTTGTCATTGTTGTTACTGCGTGTCTAACGTCACTAATGCCAAAGATATCTATACTGCAGTCAGTGTATTGTGTGTCTCAACATCTGCCTTGTGCGGATGTTCCATTAGTGGATGACTGAAAAGGGAAAATGATTGATGAGTCTGAGTCTCTTCTGTAAGTCTTTGAAAAGAATGCACCTCGGTAGACAGATAGCGAGCGAGTCCTTTGGCCTTCTTTGTGGAAATTGAAAATTTCTCATAATATTATCACTTCTCTGAGACTACAAGGTTTTTGTGTGAGTTTACGTGTGTGTACAGTATGTGTGTGTGTCCTTGCTGTAATGCGAGTACCTATAACCATGACTTTGTGTGTGTGTTGTTTCTGTTTGTGTGTAAGATTGACTCTGCTGGCTGCCAGGCATTATCTCCTCCTCTCACAGAGAGATTTTTGACAAGGCAAGGGCAAACATTTTCATAAATGGAAGAATGGTGAAAAGACAGAGAGAGAGAGAGGACGTAGATGCTCTCTTATTGTGGTGCATCACCGGGCTTTCAGTGAACTGCTGAGGTCTGCACAAAGCAACGAAAACACTGGCACCATCGGGTGAAGGCAGATGAATGGCAAAGTCACAAGATAAGAGAAGTCTCGCAGTTTTAGCTTTGTGTCATTGAAGATTCTGTCATGCTTATTTTATCATACTATCCTCTAAAATAGTGGCAGTAATGGTGGTGTCAGTATTTTAGTCTGACATGGTTGTAAGTGTGTGCATGTGTGTGTGACTGGGCATGTGTACTGTCTGTGTGCTCCCGTTAATGGGTGATTGATTGTAGAGTAAGTTGTAATCAGGGAGTTACAGCGTTATCCAGTTGCAGGTTGTCTGAGTGGAGGAAAAACAGACGAGTAATCAGATAATTACTAAATACAATCCCTTAGGTCAGTCCAAGGTTGACGCTCTCACACATGCAGTACACACACAGGCTGCCTCTTTCTCTTACACACACAGGCAAACACATATACTGTATATGCTGCCATATAAAGAAGATTTCACTGTATTATTACCGTGCTGACAGAGCATCTCAAGTTATTAAATTCAGCTCTCATGAAGATGGAAGCCTACTGCATGATGGTTGCTGCAATTTTATCTTCTACTCCTCCTTTCCTTCGTTAACTTAAAGGTGGTATAGTATGCAAGATTTTCCAAAAAAAAAAACAAAACAATGTATATTCTCATACAGAAATAATCAATCATTATTTATGACCCACTAGAAGTGCTTAGTGGTGTACTTATCTGCAGAGACTCTGCTTCCTGCTTGTATTTTCTCACTTTGGTTTGTTTGGGACTTTTATGGGCTGCAGCCTTTGGGCAGTGGTGTGTAGACCCTAACCAATAACAGCATGCAGGTGAGGCTGGGACTTTATAAAAAGGTAGTGAACTGGTTGTAGGCGCAAGCATCCAAGAGGAAGCTACAAAAACCAGGGACGCAGCACCAAAGAAACAGAAATATAACAAAGCGACAAAGCTTGCCCCAAAACAAGAGTGAATCTGGGGATAGCTCTCACTTTCTTTTTTTTACTTAATTAAAACATTTTTTTGTGGCATTGACATGCCAGTTACAAGAGCATAATGAAATAACTGAAAATTAATGAGAGCTAATGAAGCAAAAACATGGGTAAATACACATTTTTACAGCCTTAAGGATTAGTGAATCTATTAATATTATTTCAGTCCACTGAAGTCTTTTGTTGTCTTTTTCCCATTTTTTTTCTGTCTGTTCTTGTAGTTTCAGTATTTGTGTCAAGTTCTCTATTAAAAAGATTTCTTCCACAGTTGTTAGCCATTGATCCTTCGTTGGTGGTGTTTCTTTACCCCTGTTTCTAGTGATAGCTTTCTTGCTTGTTACTAGCAATATACTGATCAAATATCTATCACTTGAATTAACATTCTCTTCAGAAAGTGTACATAGATAAAGCAACTGTTAGGAACCTCATATCCTATTATGTACTTAAACTCTTTACATAGCGTTTCCCAAAATACTTCCCAAAATGTATGTAATGTAATGTAATGTAAAAAGATGCTGGACTCTCACTTGCTGAAGTATTGGCTTTTCCATGACAACAAATGTAACATTCCGACTATAGGAGCTTGCAGTGTACGTACAAGAAGTGAAGGGAGGAAGGGCCAAGTCTGAATGTTGTGTTTATGAACAGTAACCAACAATTATTGTGTAGTATACCTTGTATTTTGACTCGTGGTTCTACCAGAGATTGTGAATATGTGTATTTGGGCTTGATGATTTATTGAAATTAATTTAATTAAGTAAAACTATCATTTTAACAAAATGTGTAAAATGTAGACATCTTTAAAATCACGTTATTACAAACAGGGCTGTAGCGGTGACGGAATTTTCCTTGCGGTGATTAAGGGTGGCTCAACAGCACGATATGTAGTATTAGCTCCATTTCTTTTGTTGTTTTTGCAAATTACTTCGATTATCCTGAGTTTTTATGCTTTGTAAATAAGCCTTGTTGATAGGCTATTATTAGGTATTATATTGTTGCTTTTTAAATGACAAAGATGACAAAGAAAAACATTAAATTGTTGTTTATTGTAAAATGCAGAATACAGACAGGCAATGAAAGGCAATAAGGAGCACAGTGGGGTTTTTCTCAGCTGAGATACTCTGGTTGCATCTCGTTGTTATGATACAGAATATCCGTGTAAGTAAAAATGTTGGCACAGGGTAGAGTAAGCAACTTGCTCTGGATGAAGAGAAGGCTGAAGCACTTTGGGAGAGATGACATTCCCAGTGGTCTGTGAAGATTCAGTATTCATTTCTCCACTATTATTGCTGTTCAGTATTGTGACTGTTGGTCTTTGTGGTATTTGTCCCACCACGTCCTCTGTGAGTGGACAGCTGGGTAAAAAGTGACAGCTGCTGTGTTTTACCCAAAGTTGAACATTTTTCAACTCTTGGTGACCAGTAAAAAAAAAAAAAAGGCAGTGTGCACTCAGTGACTCATCATGCTGTGCAACAAAGGCAGAAACACATTCTTTTTGTCAGATTTCTAAAGCCGTGCGTACGCCTGATTGTGTTTCATACATCTTGATCATTGTGGTGCTGGGCGCATGTGCACAAGCCTCATTTGCACAGCTCACCATAAATGGATGTAGAAACGCCTTTAAACATACATTTGCATATCGATACTTGTGCCCATCCACCACTCTTTGGACCTGTCAATGAGAAATACAGAAAAGAAAGTGGGATATCACTGACTGTGTCACATTGGCGAGGTTCTCCAAAGGTGCCAGAGCAGCTGTCATTATGCCTGGCATCACATTTCTGCAAATCATCGTCATGATTAAGTTTGATCATTGTGATAATTAAATGTCAAAGGGATGATCAATGTTTCATTCAAAGCACTCATGTGGAAACTGACTTTACAATGTGCTTCATAGGATAACAATAAATGATCACTAAATAATCTAAAGTTAAATTTATAAATGCACCTTTGATTGATATTTTCAGAACGCAGTACAGCCTGCAAAAATAATAACACAGTAAGTGAAACTGGTCATACGGTGTGTATGCCTGGTGTGAAGAATGCCTGAGGTGCGCACCTTCTCACTGCACATTCTTCCTTTATAAATATCAGTTTATATGTGGGAAAAGGTGCACACATGGTTTCTGTACGTACACATCCTTTATGCATCGGGCCCCCGGTGTCTAGCTGACAGGAATAGACTGAAAAAAGACGCTGATCTGAGCTCAGTTTGTGTTTGTTAACCAGGTGTTGTCTCTTGGTACAGGAGGTGAAGCCGTGCGAGTTGAGTTCTGCTTTAGCTAACACTAGATTTTATTTCTGGTCATATCGCCCAGCCCAAATACGTGTATGTGTGTTCTTGCCACCAGCTCAAGAGAGAGCACGTGCTGACAACACAGCTGTGGCGACCTCGGGAGGAAAGTCGAGGGGGCTGAGAAGTGGCAAAAGAAGCCTCAAGAAGCGTGTGTGTACGTGTGCGTGTGTGCGCATGTGTGTTTGAATGTGTGTGCGTGCCTGCCGAGCTTCTGCTCACCTTTTATTCTCCAGATTTTTATCTCTCAGGCCAGAACAGAAAAAGATGCCTCTTCTTTGCCATCGCTGCCTCTCCATCTGTTAAACCATCCATCCTCCTGTCTTTTTCTCTTATTCACATCCTTTATCATACAGATCACTACAGAACTGAGAAAATTGCAGGCTTTATACCCACACCACAGAACTCTTACGCCCTTAGTGGACTACAGATCTCCTGCGATGAAGAGATCTTATTTGTAGATAAAGTCTTGGCCTTGGTTAAACGTCTCACTGGCTTTGCCAATAGTCTTGGAGAAACGGGTTGGCTTGGATTTTGAAGTAAAGCGTAACGGCGATTATGCTGATCACTTCACCACACACTGTCGAGTCATTGATTCTCAGTCTATAGGCTGCAATCTCCATACATCGCCACTGATTAGAGGCTGCTAAGATTTTAACTTACTCTGAAAGGCATTCTGTCTGCCAAGAGGGGGAAATAGAGACGTAAGGACGAAGATGTATAGGTATGCTAAGATGCATGTGCTAAACCACTCTCACACAAGCTCTGAGGGACTTGAGTGTTCAGTCAGGCACGCACACGGGCCTGCAGTAAATGCACACGGAAGGACACACACACAAACACGTGCACACATGCTTACATGCATGTACACTCAAAGAGGCTCTCTAATGTGATGTGCGGAGACAGGCTGTCTGCCCTCCTTAAAGGCTGCTCCACAGTAAAGCAGCACTCCATGCTCGGCCTACAACACGGCTCCATATGGCTTGTGAAAAATTCAAGCTGAAAATTACAAATGTGAAATTTTTCATGCTGACAAACATCCTGGAATTTCCTACCACTTCTAATTCACTGGTCAAGAGACAGAGAGAGTGTGTTTAAGTTTATGTATGTAAGACAAAAAGAAAGAGGCTGAATTATTGAAATTATTGTCAGTCAGTTTCTTGCAGTACTTCAATAATGAACCAACTCAGTATCCTGAGGAATTATGTTCATAGTGCACCTCACAGTTTATGTCAAATTAATGTTAATACAGGAAGTAGCATGTGCTTTATGTTTTGAGATAGAAGGTATGGTGTAGAGATTGGGGAGCATGTCCCACTTTCATTCAGGACACTGGAGTTAATTAAAGTCCACCTTTTTATTAATAGTAACACTATCTTTTCAGATATAGTATCGTAATTCTGTAACCGCTTATCTTGTTAGAGGTCTTGGGGGGGCTGGAGCCTATCCCAGCTGACATTGGACAAGAGGCGGGGTACACCCTGGACAGGTCGCCAGACTATCACAGGGCTGACACATAGAGACAACCAACCATTCACGCTCACATTCACACCTACGGACAATTTAGAGTCACCAGTTAACCTGCATGTCTTTGGACTGTGGGAGGAAGCCGGAGTACCCAGAGAAAACCCACGCTGATGTGAGGAGAACATGCAAACTCCGCACAGAAGAGCTCCCCCACCTCTTGCTGTGAGGCAGCAATGCTAACCACTTCACCACCATATCACCCTTGACAGAAAGTGACAATTGCAAAAACTTTTGCATTGGATGTAAAAAAAAAAAAAACCTATCTAACATAAACCAGGGTTTGCAGAGTATCGATGTCCTTGCCTGGCGACAGGGATGGGATAAAGTAGCACTGCAGTCATGATATGTGCTTCTGTGGCACTGAGGAAGAGAGGTTTCCTTCTTTTACTGCAGACATTTCAATTGTTCTGCTTTTTGTCAATTCAGCTTTTTGCCAGTTCATGGCTGTGACATTTGAATGATGAAATACGTCGTCATGTAGCTGTGTGTTTGTGTGTGTGTGAAAATACTCTGTGCACATTGGTACTACTCACTATTTCTTCTCAAATAAGTATAATAAAGCTCCTTATAAGGCAGTGAATACATACAGTAGGATGTATCATTGATTCAATTATTTAAAAATGAGCTTCACTTAAGTATCTCTTGCCTTGTGACAATTTAAAAATCGGTGATTGCTATTGACACAACAAAGCAGTTCATATGAGCAAAGAAAACAGATGTTGCCTTCACTGAGTGTCACTAACCTCCATACAATATGAAGAGCATGACAGAAGATAAGAATCACAGCTACAGAGTTAAAATGACAGTAAAATGGCGGGTAGAGCAGGAGTCAGGTGAGGAACAATGTTGACAGGGATTTGATTTGATCACTCAGAAGTGGGTGTGTGGTTTAACAAGGAGGGAAATAAAGATTTTAGATACACTGGCTATATATACTCATTAATACTCATTAATTATTTTTGGACATGCATCTGATCAGACAGAAGAATATAGGATATAATACAGAATATAAATACAGTGATAGAAGATAAATTTGTAATTAATCTTCATTTCACAGTGTATTTAAAATGTATCACAGCAGATCCTGTTGTGAGTGCAGCGGCACCCTTAGTTAGTCCTCAGGGCACCCCAGAGCAAAATTTTCATATCATTGATCATTTATTTTGCACTTTTAAAAACATTTCACAATATTTGAAACACAGGGAACAAAGACACAAATAACAAAACGCCATTTAAAAAAAACAGTTAAATATACAAAACACAGCACCCTGTCTGACGTGCTGTGCGTTTTCTCAAGCACTGTACTAATGAACAGTGTTGAAGTACCTACATTTTACTTGAGTATTTTCATTTATATTCTATTTAAGCTACTGTACTCTCCAACATAAATCACTGTACTTCTCACTCCACTATATTTTACAGCTATAGACACTTTGGTATTGTTGATATGGTTACTCTGCAGGCTACGATTTTACAGTCAAAACATATGATGAAAAGCTTAGAAAATGCAATGTACTGTTGAAGATTAAAGCAGTGGTTCCCAACCTTTTTTGGTTGGTGACCAGTGACCCCAGTGTGCAGTTTGGACCCTTTGTTACATTTCAGCGGTGAATTACTTGTTAGCATGGTTCGACTAAAGAGACATATCCCCTCAAAATCTCTCAGATGGTTTCACATATATATATATATATATATATATATATGTATGTATACATACAGGACTGATTTTAAGATTCTTTTATTTGTTTTAAAGCCATACATGGGCTGGCACCCCAGTACATTGCTGAACTCCTCTGCCCCTACTCCACCTCTCGACCTCTTAGATCCTCCGAACATTGTCTTTTAACTGTCCGGTGATCGAGGCTGGTGGGTAAGGGAGATCGTGCCTTTGCGGTAGCTGCTCAAAAGCTTTGGAATAGCCTTCCACTCTTGATTAAATCCTCCCCCTCAATTAACAATTACTAGACAAATCTTAATATGTACATGTTTTCAATGACCTTTGGTTTTTCGTAGTGGTTTAATATTTTAGTATTTTAGAATCCTTTTAATTGTTCTTACAGGTGTTATTCTGTTTTATATTTGTGTAGATGTTAAATTGCTATATACAGTACAGGCCAAAAGTTTGGACACACCTTCTCATTCAATGCGTTTTCTTTATTTTCATGACTATTTACATTGTAGATTCTCACTGAAGGCATCAAAACTATGAATGAACACATGTGGAGTTATGTACTTAACAAAAAAAGGTGAGATAACTGAAAACATGTTTTATATTCTAGTTTCTTCAAAATAGCCACCCTTTGCTCTGATTACTGCTTTGCACACTCTTGGCATTCTCTCCATGAGCTTCAAGAGGTAGTCACCTGAAATGGTTTCCACTTCACAGGTGTGCCTTATCAGGGTTAATTAGTGGAATTTCTTGCTTTATCAATGGGGTTGGGACCATCAGTTGTGTTGTGCAGAAGTCAGGTTAATACACAGCCGACAGCCCTATTGGACAACTGTTAAAATTCATATTATGGCAAGAACCAATCAGCTAACTAAAGAAAAACGAGTGACCATCATTACTTTAAGAAATGAAGGTCAGTCAGTCCGGAAAATTGCAAAAACTTTAAATGTGTCCCCAAGTGGAGTCGCAAAAACCATCAAGCACTACAACGAAACTGGCACACGAGGACCGACCCAGGAAAGGAAGACCAAGAGTCACCTCTGCTTCTGAGGATAAGTTCATCCGAGTCACCAGCCTCAGAAATCGCAAGTTAACAGCAGCTCAGATCAGAGACCAGATGAATGCCACACAGAGTTCTAGCAGCAGACCCATCTCTAGAACAACTGTTAAGAGGAGACTGCGTGAATCAGGCCTTCATGGTCAAATAGCTGCTAGGAAACCACTGCTAAGGAGAGGCAACAAGCAGAAGAGATTTGTTTGGGCCAAGAAACACAAGGAATGGACATTAGACCAGTGGAAATCTGTGCTTTGGTCTGATGAGTCCAAATTTGAGATCTTTGGTTCCAACCGCCGTGTCTTTGTGAGACGCAGAAAAGGTGAACGGATGGATTCCACATGCCTGGTTCCCACTGTGAAGCATGGAGGAGGAGGTGTGATGGTGTGGGGGTGTTTTGCTGGTGACACTGTTGGGGATTTATTCAAAATTGAAGGCACACTGAACCAGCATGGCTACCACAGCATCCTGCAGCGACATGCCATCCCATCCGGTTTGCGTTTAGTTGGACGATCATTTATTTTTCAACAGGACAATGACCCCAAACACACCTCCAGGCTGTGTAAGGCCTATTTGACCAAGAAGGAGAGTGATGGAGTGCTGCGGCAGATGACCTGGCCTCCACAGTCACTGGACCTGAACCCAATCAAGATGGTTTGGGGTGAGCTGGACCGCAGAGTGAAGGCAAAGGGGCCAACAAGTGCTAAACACCTCGGGGAACTCCTTCAAGACTGTTGGAAAACCATTTCAGGTGACTACCTCTTGAAGCTCATGGAGAGAATGCCAAGAGTGTGCAAAGCAGTAATCAGAGCAAAGGGTGGCTATTTTGAAGAAACTAGAATATAAAACATGTTTTCAGTTATTTCACCTTTTTTTGTTAAGTACATAACTCCACATGTGTTCATTCATAGTTTTGATGCCTTCAGTGAGAATCTACAATGTAAATAGTCATGAAAATAAAGAAAACGCATTGAATGAGAAGGTGTGTCCAAACTTTTGGCCTGTACTGTATTTGTGTGTATTCTTTTATTTTGTTCAGCGTTTGGTCAGTTGCGGTTGTTTTTAAATGTGCTTAACTTGATTTGATTTTGATTTGAAGTCCAAAAAACAGATCTGTATACCCTTTGAAGGGGGCAGACCTCCAGGTTGGAAACCACTAGACTAAACTACCTACCTGTCTTCTAAGTAGCTGCTAAAAGGGCTGCAAAATATATTTGTCGACATTTTTCATTGTCATTGCAATGTCAACTTGTGCGATAAACACACTGCAGAAGACTGAATTATTGCCCTCAGGGATTTTTTGAGATAGCTGAAAGAGAGAGAGTATCAGCAGAAAAAAATTGAACTTGAAAATGCAACTATCAATCTTTTTTTTTAATTTGTGCCTTTTGTGTTCAGTTCAACGTTTAATTTGTTTAACAAAAGGATATTTCCCTTTTATTTTTTTTAATTCAATAAGAAATTTGTATTATTTTAGCAGTACACTGAAAGCAGCAGAAAGGCAGGACTAAGCACACTTAAGCATTTGTTTATCTATCACAAATAATATTGTTATTGTGATATTCAACAGCATTATTGCATATTTTCATCATATCATGCTACACGAGTTAAAACTAGCTCCGCACTGACCAGCTTCATCAGTAAAATGCTACTTCAACATGTGTGCACTGGTATTACAAATTTATTATTGACAAATATTTGAATCAGTCACAAAGAGATGTTTTATATTTTTGATATATTTTGTTAATGATACTCTTTTACTTTAACTTAAGTAGTATTTTGAATGTAGCGCTAACTTGTAATGGAGTATTTTTGCACTGTCATACTGGTACTTTTACTTAAGTAAAGGATCTGAATAATAAGTTCACCAGTGCTGCTGTGGTTTACAGAAATTTGGAAGGTGATATGTTATAAACTGAAAGGTACATTTGCACAGTAATTCTCAAAGATACAACAGGTACACCATGGTGTGGAATAAGAGAAAAATATAGCAGACATGATGGGTGGGCGTTAGTTATTCCAGTTCTACCCTTAATTAAGGCTAAGGGCAGAGGGTGTCATATGCTACAGTTTGTAAAGCCCCTGAAGACAAATTTGTGATATTAGGCTGTATGAATAAAACTGATCTGACATGATGAACGCTGAAGGTAGCTTCAACACCTCTCTTACTCCAAACAGGTCATGGCATGTTTAAAAATTACCGTTTTGCTCACAGCAGAAACTTTGCTCATCATCAAATTACAATTACATCATATTTTGTCACACTGGTTTCCACTCCAGTTGTTATGATCTTTGTCCTTTTGCCTTACAGCAACCAGGATACGTGTTAATTATGATCTGCCCATTTGTTCATCATTATGGGTGTTATATAGCCCCTGACTCTCTCGCCTCTTTTCTCCCTCGCTCCACTTCAGTTGGTGTTGACAAATTCCAAGGAACTGCATTTGCATAAACTCACCTTCGCCAATCAGCGTGTCCTTGGTAACGCATGTGTTGTTTTAACCATGATGTATTCAGTTGTTAAGGTGCCTGGAGTATATTTGATAACTGGCTACAAGCACTCTGGCCTTTTGTAGTCTATCACAGGATAATCTTTTGTGTTTATTCTCCACTCAGACATGTTTCCATTGCATATTCAAGGGATGTGGAGATGAGGAATATTTTCTCTAATGTCTGTCAAGCAGATTGTCTGTTTGCTGAAATATCGAACATGAGGATCACAAAGCAGTCAAAATGGCTTTTCAACCAAGGGGGAGTGTGTTTATAGCCGTTATTTTCCACCAAGTGCGGAAAATGAATGTCTATGAAAGTAGAAAGGTGATGCCAGACAGCGAGATGCACTCTGCTAGGAGTCAGTATGATTCATGGCCTCTGCCTGAAGAACCAGGTCGACAGATAAACAAAAGCGGACTGCGAGGGTGTGAAGGACTGGCCATGTGCTGTGAAAATATCTAACTATGTGTCTTCTGTGTCTGACATTCATGTGTGTGTTTCACTGTTTTAGGGCAGTGATTTTTGATCAGTGGTTCCCAACTGGTCCAGCCACAGGGTCCAGGCTTCTCCTTAGCCATTGTTCAAGGTCCACACAGTTTAATATATTCAGCATCATACTTGCATTTGGCCATGCTGTTGAGCTAGTTTGCTGTCTCTGTCAAGTAGCTGTCCATTAGTCACTCACTCTACAGCAAGAATCAGCACTTCAGAATAAAAGCTCTGTGCCAGTAATTAACTGCACTTCAAAATAAAGCATGTTTTTTTTTTTTACAAACTTGACATGTTCATGAGTCACTTGCCGTCCATTCCGAATGGATCCACGGCCCCTTGGGGACCACTGCTCTAGACGATACATACCATAAGTTCATGAGAGTAAAAAGTCGAAGCGTGTCGTTAAATTATATCTCCTATACCTCGAAGTCCAAGAACCTAAGACTTTAATATAATGTGATGGGTACACTTTCTTTTTGTTCATGAATCCATTGTCATGTAACATACTTTTTCATTGAGTTCATAAAAGGTGATGATTAACTGCATTACAAACATGAGCAGGTCTTACATTTACCATATTTAACATCTTAGCTTGAGGTGATAGCATGCTAACATTTGCTAATTAGCACAAAACACAAAGAGCTGAGGCTGATGGGAATGTCATGACAGTATTTGGTCATGAATAAATTAAAATTTTGGGTCGATGATGGCACTATAAGAGAAGTCAGGGGATCACAAACGTTATTACAAATCATCCATGAGATTTCCTAACTTCAGGTGACCATATTTTGATTTCCAAAAAAGAGGACACTCGGCTGGCCACAACATAGCCTACTTAAATGATACTTGCACTTTACTCAAAGATGCCTTATAATTTTAATATATTTAAAATTTATAGGTATGGATAGAAAATTCAGTTATATTACAAAATAATATCTCTCAAAGACAGAAATTCAGATAGGCCCCAATAGGGGACACATACACACACTAGAGTGTGGCGATCCGAGCCCGACGGTACTCGACGGGTCGGGCGGGTTTGGTCCAAAATGTAGCTATAAACTGTATTCGGGCTCGGGTCGGATTCGGTCAGCTTTCAGTGAAAATGTAGAGTAAAAATAAATAAAATCCTATTGCCTGTCCTGTTTATTGCTTGGGCACTGTTATTTACGTGACAACACCTGAACATAACACACACAGACACACATTGGCTGTTTGTTTCTGCCTCTCTCCTCGCTGGAAGTCTCGGACCTCCAGCCGCCCGCATCTGCCTTGATTAAACACTGAAAATAAAATAAAAGAGGGAGACAGGTTTTTCCTATTTTATCTTATTTTGTTTTATTTCTCCCTCTCCTCTCGCTAGGATCGTCGGACCTTCCGCCTCCCGCTCCCATCTCCGCAGCTGAGCACCCACGGCGCACGCCCGGCCTGTTAAATAGCCTGTAACAACTGTGTGACACAAACTCAGCGCTTTGGTCATTAAATAATGTCGGGCTCAGTTCGGGTTTGGACAGAAATATGCAGCCAGTGCCGCACTCTAACACACACACACACATACACACACACACACACACACACACACACACACACACGGAAAACCGGACATTATCATCAGTTTATAAAAACCTCCTGGACGCCCCGGACGGGACGTGAAAAGTGGACATGTCCGGGCAAAAGAGGACGTTTGGTCAGCCTATCCTAACTAGATGCAAGGCGAACAAGCGAGCGAACATTCGATTCTTCCTGTTTCTCAATGATGATGTCAATCAATCAATCAATCAATCAATCAATCAATCAATTTTATTTATAAAGCCCAATATCACAAATCACAATTTGCCTCACAGGGCTTTACAGCATACGACATCCCTCTGTCCTTAAGACCCTCACAGCGGATAAGGAAAAACTCCCCATGTCCTACCCTGCTCTGTGTGTTAGCGTCTTGTTGCAAAACTGCTTGCCCTGGCTCTGTTTTGTTGATACATTAAGGACTGCCACTCTATGTTCAGAGCAACATCAAGCCATTGCTCACACCTTGATAGTCTACCTGAATGTTGTTGTCACCCACATCATTAACCACATGGAAAATGCGAGATCGGGTGCTGGGAGCTACTTTTGTGCCTTTTTTGATCCAGCTTTCAAGAGCGCAGCAGTAGGTTGTGTCTAAAGTTTGCTGGGAAACCTTAACAAGCATTGTATAGCCTATTTACCTAAAATCCTGAGTGCAGAGCTGATCTTCTTCTAGGCACTATTTGTGTGTGGGCATATCATGCGTGGGGCAGATGTAAAGCTCTGGCAGCCCTGCACCAAAATGACCAACATATTTACCACAGACTGATATTTACGGAATCTGTTGGCTGTGATTGGTTGGTTGTCGTCACATAACGTGGTACACGCTGCTGCTGCCAAAAGTTTAACTTGGTTTCTCTCAGGGCGCAGCTGTCACACCCTGAAAAATAGGCATTCAGGAACGCACGGCAACAGTATCACCCTGGCATTTGAGCACGCCTGCTGCACATCTACATTGAAAAAATGAATTTGAGGGTTCAAAAAAATGTGGCATGTGTACGGGCCCATAGTATATCTGCACACTTGTCATGCACCATCTGCCAGAGTTAGTTGCTTGATGTACATTAGGAGAAGGCGTAGCAGCAAATTAAGTTGTCAAGACATTTCAATGAAAACCACAAATGTCAATGCTATTGTTAGGGGAGCACAAAAGTTAGGTGGATTAATCATCTTGGAACCATGACTGTAATTTCATGGCAATCCATCTAGCAGATGTTGAGGTATTTCATAGGATGACAGAAAACTTTGACTTTCTGGTGTTCGATGAAAAGTTAAGGGATCAACTTACTACAGTTCATCCTGCAGGGAATATACAGTAAATGTCTGTACCAAACTTCACGTATGTCATTAAAGCTACCATTAGCTTAGTCTGCCCACCCATTCCTGCTTCCGTGATTACAACACCCTGTTCTCCAGAGCCTCCACTGGCTCCCTGTCCCACAACGGATCCAATTCAAAGTCCTTCCCCTCACACACAAAGCCCTCCATAACCAGGCTGCCTGCTGTCTCATCAACCTGCTCCACCGCCACACTTCTTCTCTCAGCCTCTGCTCCTCTGATGCCAACTTCCTGTCCCTGCCACTCAGGACTAAGCACCAGACCTGGGATGACAGAGCCTTCTCCAGCTCCCTCCCTCTGGAACTCTGTCTCCACACACATTTAGGACGTCACCAGTCTCACCCAGTTCAAATCATTAATCAAAATTCAACTTTTCAAAACTGCTTTTAATGTGTGACTATTGTTGTGTGTTAGATACTTTTAGTGTGATTTGTTTTTATGATTGTTTTAACTTGTGTCTTTGAGTACCATAAAAAGCGCTACATAGATACATTAGTATCATTGTTGTTATTGTTAGAACAAACAATACAGAAAGAATCCTGCCACTACAACATCTTATTGAAAAAAAAACTACAGACAATCTGAATAAGATGCAGAGGAAAGGAGGCGCGTTATGCACCCACACAAATTAATATTAAAAGCATTTACAGTATATGTCTGAGTGTAAGGCCACTGTCTGATTATGTGTTTGCACTAATTGGTGTAAATGGAGAGTTTCCTCTGGCTACACAGTAAGATTACCTCATTGGGGCCTTCTCATTGCATTCATTAGTGCTAATCGTTACCTGTTAGCTCACCAGCCAACCTTGCATAGACCCAGCCCGGTGCATCTGTATGGTTTCTTAAGTAAAACTTAAGCCGTTATCGACTGTCTGCCTTTGGTTAAGCCACTCTGTTGAACTAGGATGGTTACAACAGTGGTGTGGATTAACATTTTGGGGAAAGAACTACAGGGAGACACATTTAAAACAGTAATGACTAATTAGCCTCGATTGCAGTTTTTCTTTCACAAGTCATAAAGTAATTCACTTTCCATTAAATCCATGTATCTTTTGGTCTCTGAGTTTCAAAGTCTCTCTCTGTCCTCGTTCCGCTACCACTCCATTCCTCTCTTTTGCCCTCTGTTTCATATTCTCTCTTTCTCCTCTTCCCAACTTTTACTTTATTTCACAGCTATTAAACCAGGAAATTTCAATCAGGTAGCACAGCGTGAATTTCTGCAGGGGCAGGAGAGAAAGAGTGAACTTTTATTTAATGCAGCCGTTCTTTCTTTTCTCCTCTCCACCTCCATCTCGACTCTCTTTTCTTCCGCAGCTGAACTCAACCTTGGCTCTTTATAGTTTATGATTCAATTTCCAATTTGTCCTCCAGAGGTATTTGCCTGGTGGGTGGCGCAGCGGTTTTGTTCTTATGTGTTTGTACAATGCTCGGCTTTGGTGTTCATAGGAACACAGTCTTACGGATACACACATTTGAATTTTCAATTCTGTGTCTGTAATTCCTTTGGCTTTATTTGACATGAAAGTCACATGGAGATGGGAATCGCTCTTTCAAGTGAAGTCTTGGGAAGCAAGGAGAGACGCTCTGAAATATGTATAACAAATACATACCATTTCCCGTTATTAGAGTCAAGGATGACCAGAGGAGCTTACTTTGAGACTTGAAGGTTGTTGGTTCATCATACCCTTCAGGCAGAAAACTATATTGTTGTCCTCAGTCTACCAAGGATTGCAAGCACCCTCTGAGCAACATTGTAACCTGAACTTACCTAGACATGCCCCAGAGGAGCTGTATGTGAGAACGCACATTAAACGGACTTTACCCTGCCAGCTCCCTGGTACAAAGTCCATTTAACGCTCAAGTGTGAACAGAGCAGGTCACTGTCCGAAGTCATAGCAAGCAAGTGGGCCTGTTGATGAGTCTTTTATCATGCGACTGGTAGAAACCAGAAGAGTACATCCGAGGGTGAAAGGGAAGTGTCATTTACCTGAAGACACCAGCTAAAATATCTACCCAAAGATGACGAGATGGGGAATTTCTGTTGGTGAGGGCCATCACTGAAATTGTCAGGCGAATTCAAATGAATGCAAGAGGCTCGGTTGGTTGTACAATCAAATTATGATCCAGCTACGTAAATTACATTACATTTACAGGGCAAAATACACAGCATACTTTTACCCTTACAACATGTCCTGCCACCTGCACTATCTACCCAGGCACCACCCCTCAGCTAAACCTAACAGAGTATTTCACGTTGGTTAGAACATGTCTGACACAGACGTCTCCTGCTGTGTGCTACATTTGTTAAAGGGCGACGGTGGGAAACATCTGGACCTGATTCACCAGAGTTCATGTGAGACAGTGGCTTTACAGCGGGTTTCAACCGCAACAAAGGAAATAATGGCTGTGATAACAACCACAACGCAGCGGTCACGTGACAATTTCTTTTATTTTTTTTGAGTCAGCACTATCCATTGGCAGTTAATTGCCTAAAACAGTTAAAACATTGCTTTTTCATCATAGTAAGAAAAAAATCCACACCGATACAACCCTCAACAATATACAAGTGAAACTAATCATGCTAAATTCTTTTATAAAAACTTAAAACTATAAAATGTTTCATTTTGTTGTGAGCTATAACATCTCCCTACCAGTGAGATATTATTATTATTAATCTTTTATCACCATGTTGCTTTTCCCACTGCTGTGACTTGGCTGCCTGGTTGTAAAAAAAAATCATATTTGCCTTAAGGGGGTTTTACAATTGAAAAATATTTATTTTGACCATGTAAAACAACAAAACAAAAGAGATAAAAGCAAAATAACAATTATTGAAATGGATGATGACCTGTCCAACAAACTTAATAAACAGATTTTAATAAGCATTTTAATCTGTTTCTGTTTGAACAAAAACAACAATTAAATTTTATATGTTCAAAAAGGAGTAGGAGAAAGTATTTTTCTACCTCTTCTCTGCTACTCATCAATTAATTCATGAGCATCTATATACATAAATACACACACACACATATCCATATGAATACATACACAAATATACATCTATACAGGGCAGGAGTACTTTACATTACATAACTAACACTTACATACACAGATATATGCTCACATTCACACTTAAGAAACCAGAGCACTCCACAAAGAGAATTTATAGATGTGTATATATTACATTGAGTAAGTTATTGTTTTTTGTTTGTATAGTTAAAAAATTACCACTGGAAAAAACACGACTCCTTGAATGTTATTGTATAATTTGCATAAGCACATCAAAGCCTCCTGCTCTGCCTCCTTGGGGACCATTTGACCCTGTTTCGCTCCCCTTTCATTCCCCATGTACACGGTTTCTGATTCACAGTCTCGGGAGATTCTACAAATGACCAGATGTTTGGCGAGGAAACAAATGGCTGGATGTTGAAACAGGTTTTCAGGAGAAGGCAGGAATCCATCCAAAGCTTTTGTTTTCTCCACCATGTGTATATTTGTGCCCAAGAATAATTTGGATGGATTAGTGCGTTATAACCCGGCAACAACATTCTCTACCTATAGCTTCTTTTGTTGCATGTTTTTGGTTCCCAAGTGTTTCTTGCCTTCTGTTGGCTGCGTCTAAAGCAGAATAGCCTCCTTCCTGAGTTTTCCCAGTAGAGCTGGCACGCTTGGAGCTATGTGAATAATGAATGGAACATGCTTATCCTATATATGCGCTTCATATATGGTGAGTCTTGTCTCAAGCTATGGTCCTCTACCTCTATAGATGTTCCAAGGACTGCACTCTCCTGGACAGAGACCTCAGATGTTGTACCTGGAACCTTTATTCCCCACATCTTTTCTAGCTCCTCTTTCAGCCCTTGGTATTTGTCAACTTTCTCGTCTTCCTTCTTCCTGATGTTGCTGTCGCTCTGGATTTGTACATCTATCACCACTGTCTTCTTCTGTTGTTTGTCTTTCAACACGATGTCCGGTTGGTTAGCCATCACCAGACTGTCTGGAAGTCCCACGGGATCTTAGCTCAGTCATTTCCAACCACCTTCAGAGGCGCCTTCCATTCTGACCTCTGGACTTCCAGCCCATACTCAGTACAGATGTTCCTGTACACTTCTGCCAGCCACTTGGTCGTGGCGTCCCATGTACGCTCTTCCTGCCTGCATCTTACACCCTGCTGTTATGTGTTGAACTGTCTCAGGAGCATCTTTGCACAGCCTGTCTGATGTGGTAGACCCCTGCTTCTATTGATCTTATACTAAGTGCCTGTTCCTGTGCTGCAATGATCAGTGCTTCTGTGCGGTCTTTCAGTTTAGCTTTCAGGATTTCTTGATGTCAGCCACTTCTTCAATCTGTCGGTGGAAATGCCACGCAGAGGCTTATCCTTCTGTGATTGTTCGTCCTCCTCTTCCGCATTCTCGGGTTTCTGCTGCCTGAGGTTCCTGGATCTTGGTTGTTTTGTCCTGGCCAGTGGCTCTGACACTCATGAGTTCTCGGCCTCCCTCGTTCAGCTTAGTGTACAGTCTCAGGACTTGGGATAAAACCCTTCATGCATTGTGAGAAGCTTCCTTGTGTTGATATCAGTGGCCACTATCTCCTCCTTTGGCCAGCTTATTATACCAGTAGGGCATCTGATGACTGGCAGGGCGTACGTGTTGATGGCTCGGACCTTGTAAATATGTTGACAGGAAAATGTAGCCATACAAATCCATACTTTCATTATCCAAGACAATCCATTAGAAGCAGACCTTCAGGAGTGTTTTAGTCAGGTCCATGCAGAGATAATGGACTGTCAGTGTTAGCCAATAGCCACGCATGCAGGAGCAATTAGTAAAATTGAAAAGGTTAATGTTTTTAGACGTGTACTGGGAAAATAAACTTACCAAATTTGGACGGAAAGAGGGCTGCAAACACAGCTCAATAAAAACAGTTGGTACCAGTCATGATTGCTTCAATACAAATATGATTGGGGGAAATTTTACTATTTGGTTAAGCACTGTGAACAATCCCAGAGTGTGGTCTCAAATGAAGCAGTATTTCAGTGGATTAGCAGTGCCTCCATTGTAGTGGGTTTAATGCTCGTGTTGATATAGTAAACAGTATTCATATGATTGTGCTTCTGTGAGTGTGCGCTGTGGAGAGCAGCTTTAGTATTCTTTACAGCAGCTCCAGAGCCATGCACTGATGGATGGGGTGCTCTTTACTTTACTGATGTCCTGTGATCAATGCTGATGCAAGGGAAGAGAGTGTGGGAGAGAGACAGAGAGGCCGAGGAAGACACGGAGAGAGAGGTAATGTGCTGCCTCTGCAAATCTCACTCTCTCTCATACACCCTCTCTCTTTCAGCATCTCCCTCTCTCTGCCAGTCTTTTTGCATTAATCCTCTCCTCTCTCAGTGAGTTTCCCACTCTGTTGATCCTGCCAGTATCTGCATATGCTGCACTCTCACCAACATCATCGCCTTAACTGATATGACACAGTGTTTCCTACGTAGCATATGCTGCACAGGGCAACTTTCAGCAGATTACTAGATTAAAGATTAAGCACAGAAAGTTGAGTGTGTGAGAAAGTGTGTTCGTGTGTATGTGTTCCCAGCACAAGTCTTTAAAGAGGACACAAACATGTTTGTCTAACTGTCCGGCCTGGCCTCTCATGTTGCCTAAATGTGGTTAAGAGGCTTTTATTTTTAGTCTTTTGCTGTTGTGAGTTAAATAAAACAGCAGTAATGCAGCTTCACTAATCCTCTCACGCAACTAATCCTAGCAGAACACCACTGTAAATACTCTGTGGGCTGCATTAAAGCACAAATCACTCAATCCCTCACTGAGCGTTTTATGCTTATTTTGGTTCAGATTAATAGAAATTCTTCTATTTTTCATCTACGAGAGAGATGTCCCGGAAATAACTGGGCTGCCTCTTGGACTTTTGATGTTTTTCTGTGTGGCTTTTGTGTGTGTGTGTTTGTGAATTTTTAAAGTATCTTTGTACTGAAGTGCGCTTTAGCCAGCAGTGCTCGCTGTGAGAATAAAAACAAGACTCTGCGTGCTTGAGATAGACAGACATTTACAGAGATGGGTTTGAGACGATTTGTATGGCTACCTTTTTACATGAAGGTCACGATACTGTAGATGCCATTTATTTGAGGATTGTGTGGGCTGCATTGAACTGTACGGTGTGTCATCAAGGGAGATGATCACAATGTACATTTCCTCTTCTCTCAAAGCCGTCATGGTCTGCTCTTCAGATCCTCAATTGATTTTACCAATGCCCTCTATTCACAAATATGAATAAGCTCAATTTTTTTTTTTTTTTTGTGCTGCATTGTGGTGACCTTTCATTAAAGAAGTATTTCACTGCTGGTAAGATGGTCTTTTCATAAAGCTAGGCTGTCTATGCAGTAGCAAATACTTTTGAAATGGGTCCTCTATGACTGGAGAAAAGAGAGAAAAAGGGCTGAGGAATTTGCTGTCACATCAAGAGGTTAAAGACCTGCAACTACCAGAATGCACCAGACAAATAAACATTTCCGCTGGGTGGGTAGTGATGTCATGCAAGCTTGGCCGTTTTGACACAAGAAATAAAACGCTGGGAACAAATGATCTCAAATTACAAGCTGAAATACACTCACTGGCTACTTTATTAGGTACACTTTGCTAGTACCAGGTTGGACCCCCTTTTGCCTTCAGAACTTGGTCCATATTGATCATGCACTTGCTGTAGATTTGTCGGCTGCACACTAATGATGAGAATCTCCCGTTCCACCACATCCCAAAGGTGCTCTATTGGATTGAGATCTGGTGACTGTGGAGGCCATTGGAGTACAGTGAACTCGTTGTCATGTTCAAGAAACCAGTTTGAGATGGTGTGAGCTTTGTGACATGGTGCGTTATCCTGCTGGAAGTAGCCATCAGAAGATGGGTACACTGTGGTCATAAAGGGATGGACATGGTCAGCAACAATACTCAGGTAGGCTGTAGCATTTAAACAATATTCAGTTGTACTAAGGGGCCCAAAGTGTGCCAAGAAAATATTACACCATCATCACCAGCCTGAACCGCTGAGACAAGGCAGGATGGATCCATGCTTTCATGCTCAGTCCAGCCTGTCTGGCACCAACAACCATGCCACATTCAAAGTGACTTAAATCACCTTTCTTCCACAGTCTGATGCTCAGTTTGAACTTCAGTAGGTTGTCCTGACCATGTCTACATGCCTAAATGCATTGAGTTGCTACCACATGATTGGCTGATAAGCTTTTTGCATTAATGAGCAATTAAATGGGTGTACCTAATAAAGTGGCCAGTGAGTGTATACTTCTGAAAACGTTTTAGGCGAGAAATTGGCATTGCAGTAACAGAATTTCGGTTCATATTTGATCAGCACTGCCAAGTTTTACTGTTTCATCTCAGGTTTTTCAGCCTCTGGTTTCAATACAGGAAACAGCCGGCTTCTTCTTCACAAATTCTTGTATTACAGCCAAACAGTGCACTGAAATAGGTTTCAAAAGACATTTTAGGCAAGAAATAGGCAATACAGTAACAGAGTCTTGGTTTGTATTTGATCAGCACTGCCTAGATTTACAGTCTGATCTGTGTTTGAGAGAGGAAGAGAAATGGGGTGGCTCTATCTCTTGATCCACTTCTATATTCTGTGTCTGTAGTGGCGGACATAAAAGGCGGAAGTACAAAGTAAAGCCAGCGAAAATCGCAAAGTGTGTTTGGCGGATTTGATGCCAAGTGATGAGCAGGGAGATCAGGGCACTGGTAAGATGGAGGTAGTTTACCACAGTTTAGTTACACATACTACCCACGTTGCTATGATACAAAGCTGGTTGAAGCTGGCAAAGTATCTCTTTAAGTTACTTTACCTTCTCTTCTGCATGTTGTACAGTGGCCTCGCTCTCTACCAACAAGTACTAGCCAAACAAATACTGTCCTTACATACCAAAGCAGGGTGAATTTCTCCTTGACTCAGCCACATTCATTTTGGCTCGAGTTGAGTTGTGTGCCAACTGTGTACCCAAATGTAATTACAAGGACATGTGAAGAGCAAGGTAACCTAATTAATCAGGGAATGCCCCCTCAATAATTAAGAAAAAAAAGTTGCCTTTCCAATATTTTAATCAACTAATTGCGCTTGTGGAATTGTAATTACATGTGCCGTTTCCTATGATTAAAAAACCCACTTACTCTAGGGAAACATGTCAGGGTTTGGTGTTTTTGCTTTTAATTGTTGCTCACAAAAACAAAATCTAGAGATCCCACAACACTGACCCTCTTGTTCATGTGGATGAGATGGCTACAGGAGGACTAAGGATCAGCATACTCTGCTTGCGCACAGAGAGAGAGAGAGATGAATATGGATGTAATGTAGCCCACAGGTTTTCTTGGATCCACTGAAGCCTGAACATTGAATCTAATGTTTGCAGATTGTACCTCACTGAAAAATAATACAAATGCTGTTGTTAAGAAAACTGAAGAAACTGTGAAATGTTTATCAAATAAATAAGTGCTTTTGTTTTGGGTTTTTTTTTTTTCGACTCAAAATGAAACTCTGCCTCTGAGTTCTTTAATATCTCCCCTTGTGGGTCTGAAGTGAATTATACAAGCTGCCTGAAGCAAATACAGGATATTTGCTGTGCTGCAACAGCTTTGGTGTGATTTCCTTTTACGAAAAACAAAATGTTTCCATCCTCCGATGCTGTGAGGCTGCAAGAGCCAAAGGGATATGCAAAAAAGAAAGTCACTGGGGCAATGTCCTGTCTCTTGTAAAGGCTGTGCACACCCACACAGGTGTTTTCAGTTATCCTGCTGATTAGACCTCTGCTTGGGTTGTTGTTGGGTTGAGCTATACTGGAATTACCAAGCTGTCTCATCTTAAAGTGCAACAGAAGAGTCAGGAAGATGTCAGTCAAGTACTATCTATATAAGCCCACACAGAGAGATCTAATCAGGTGCAGGCAGGTGAAAAGGTGTGGGTGTGAAGTAAGTGCACAGGGCCTTTAAAGGTCCTGCACACCTACGCAGATGCTTTCAATTACCCTGACTAATTAGACCTCCTATCAGACCATGAATTATGTGATGTTATCAAAATGTACATACTAAAAATACAGTCCATTAAATACTATCCGCAGCTGGCTCAGAAGATGGAGCAGTTGTCTACTGATCGGGTCCAAAAAAAATCAGGCCTGATCCTACATGAACCTGCACGGTTTCTGTCCAAGCCCGACTCAAGAATGAAACATGGT
The DNA here is from genome assembly GCF_011397635.1 of Epinephelus fuscoguttatus. NCBI lineage: Eukaryota > Metazoa > Chordata > Actinopteri > Perciformes > Serranidae > Epinephelus > Epinephelus fuscoguttatus. The sequence goes on along the minus strand of NC_064758.1, from coordinate 24,830,213 downwards.
TGGAGTTCTGTAAAAAAATATACATACACATGTTTCCTCACACCATTTCTACTTCCTTTCTTCCTTCTGTTATATCAATAGTCTGTTGTTGGCTCTGCGTCTTGTGTGCAACAGGTTTGGCAGAGTGTGCTGCGCCCCTCGGTGCATCTCTGTCTTTGAGTGCACACAATGGTCCAGGTGTGTCGTGCAGATGATGATCACTGCTCTCCACGCACATCTCTCCCACGACTGGGGAGACAGAAGCAAACGTTGGCAACCAAGTCGTCTTGCAGCCTCCCCCTCTTACTCTGTCTCTTGCTTGATGTCCCTCTCTCGAGCGTGCTCCATCTCTCTCTGTTGGTTTTCTACTATAAACACAGGTAAATTGGCGAGAACCCAACTCAAGTGTGGGGGAATATTGAGAATTTACAGCTCAAACCCAACGGGTTAGGTCGGCCCAATTGGGCTCAGGCAAAGATCCAAAGCTGTAATCAGTGGCCACTGTAGTCTACATGTTGGCCCATGGATCCCTTGGTAAGGTACTCACCCCAAATTTGCTTTGTGAGTGTCAGTGGTTATCGCTCCTGATGAGCAGGTGGCACCTTGCATGAAAGCCTCTGCCACCACAGTATGAGTGTGCGTGAATGGGTGAATGCTGGCTTGTGCTGTAAAGCGCTTTGAGTGGGCGCTGAGACGAGAAAGAAGCTATATAAATGCATTTAAGAAGAATGACAAAGGTGTGAGTTGTCCTTCCAAAATAGACATTTTTCATGGCAGACATTTTGACTTGTCAAAGCAGGGAAAGCACAAATGAGACAAATCAATTAAATGAATTTAAGGCCAACGGACAGAGCAAGCCAATGACTGAAAAGCAGACAGGACAGGAAAGTAATGAGGTTCTGGTTGTAAGCCTAAACTGCAGGAGCTAACATGGCCTATGGGCTCACAGCAGCCATCTACAAAGCTGTAGATTAAAGAGTGTTAATATTTATATATTTTTTATTTATAAGGACAACACACATTAATCAACATTTCTTTAAATGTGCCAGCGTTAGCCAGCTGGCTAATTTTCAACCGTAGTCCTTTGGCAAGATGTTTTGAAACCAATAAAATTACCAATAAAATATTCAGTAACCTCTATTACTGTGCTTGCAGTCACTGCAGCCAGTCAGCATCCCTTCTGCTGATTACAATATTTTGCTGCACTATATATTAATAAGGATATAAACAAAAATATTTCTTAAATGCCAGGTCAGTCCCAGTCTCTCAAACTGTTGAGCGGAGAGTGTTGCCATTTGTTGCATAAAAGCTCCATCTGATTGAACTCATATACTGAGAATGAGGATGATCAATTCATGACCAAAAGCAAATCTGTATCATTGAAATGAATGTGGAAACATCAAAACAATGGAAAAAATTAGAGCTAAATGTCACATGTTTTATTTTGGTAATTGACAGCGGCCCACTAATAAAGTCAGTAAATCATCTTATATGATTGTTGAATCAAAACACGTTGGGGAAGAAGACTGAGTCACAATAATTTTTACCAAATACCTCAATGTTGATATTGTGACAATATTGTACACTGCAAATTATTTCCAGGAAGTTATAATATTTAAGTGTAATATTTCACAATAAACTACATTATCATCACCTCACAGGCTTTTATTGTGATATCTAATCAAATTCAGAATTTTATTGTGAAATTCATGCAGATAAATACAATAATTTTACAGAAGCATACTGCTAAATCACAGTAATATGTGGAGTTTAACTGTGAGATTACAGTGAAATACAGTAATTCTTTTGGAGCATATTGTTATAAAACAGTAATAAAATGTACATCAAATGTGAAAATAGATTTAAATTTAGTCATTTACAGGAACATATTGTTATATCAGTAATGTAATGAGCTTTAACTGTGAGGTTACAGTTAAATACAGTAATTTTACAGAAGCATACTGCTAAATCACAGTAATATGCAGTAGGTGTTGGGGGAAAAAAATCGATATAGCATATTATCACAATTTTTTCATGGCAATATTGTAGCAATACAGGGAAGCCAAGTATCGATTCTTTTGTTAAATAAATCAGTTACTCTGGTAGAAAACTCTGTTGCTTTTTCAGTCCACTGATACATTTTGCTGCAATAAAAATTATTGGCATTAGGTGTACAGACTGAAACCTTATTAGATAAAAAAAAATGTTGACAGAGGTTTCCTTTGGGGATGCAATTTTTAAGTTGAAAAAGTAGTAAATTGCAATATATATAGTCACAATACTCAGCACGTAGCAAAATCGCAATAATATTGTATCATGACTTAAGTATGGTGATAATATCGTATCGTGGGGCCCCATTTTACAACATTTTACTGTAAAAATAAACAGTAATTTACTGTGAAAGTAATGCAACTATTTGCCTGTAATTTACTGTAAATGTACAGTCAAATATTTTACAGTGTAGGGTTGACTATTGGTGCTTTTACAAAATATTTACACAATGAGTTTTTTAATAAATAATAATTAGTAATGCAGATATAATGACTAAGTGGGTAAAGGTAAATAATGGGACAGCTAGCACAGTTTGATAAATTTACATCACTTTACTGATATACAGCTGTTAAGACCATGTAAAGACAACGATTACAATATTATGATATCCAAAATTTAAGACAGTGGTTCCTGCAGTAAGCGATCCAGGCATAGGGTCCAGATTTCTCACACTTCAAAATTAAAGTTCTGCACCGGAAATTCCCTTTAATTAAAAATTAAGTGTTTTTTACAAACATGACATGTTTGCTAGTCACTTGTGATAAATTCAGAATGCACCAGCGTTCCACCAGTTGGCAGCCACTGATCTAAGATGTATTTAGTCTTGTATTACTATCATGTAGATATATTGCCTAGCTTTATGTGGCATTTCAAAAAATAGTTTTCAGAAAAATAAAGATTTTTCTATCAAAAGCTGAACATGCAATTTGCAGAACACAGATGCCCAAATGGTTTGAACAAAATGGCACTGATGCTCAGTAGGTGCTTCTCTAGATTAATTGTTTTCAGTGTGATTTTGAAAGTTGCAGCAGACAGGCTCAGAGCTTAAGTTTTATCCTGCTGCGTACTAATAGCCCAACTATGGTGGCTCTTGAGTTTCCTTCCCACAGAGCCCTAACAGAGACTAACCATCCCTCCAACACAAACTCTCCTCTTCTCTCACACCATTTACAGTCAGAACAGGCAGTGCTTTTTCTCTCCTCTCTCCCTCTTTTCTCATTCCTTCTCTTTGCCTTCATCTCCGCTCCCACTCTCTTCTCATCTTTCCACCTCTGGCTCTGCTGCCAGCCAGCCTCAGACACACCAGGGTTTCCCTTTCATTTGGTAGTGAGGGATGGGATGAGAGACGGAGCGAGCGAGAGAGAGAGAGAGGCAAGAGGAGGAGAGGAGTGGAAGGATGTAATGATCTGTCGTGATGAATGCAGTTAGAGAGAAAGTGCTGACGCAATGGAAGAGAGGCCTTAAGAAGAGATAGGCTTAATGCACCAATCACAGAGCTCATCACATCACCTGTCAATGTTCAATGGCCAATGAAGGTGTTTGAAATATAAGCAAAGCATCTGTTTCAAAGGAAGTCATTGAGTAATTATAATCCAACATAATTAATAATGAACATTCAGTTATTTGTTGCTCCTGTCAGGTATTAAACAAAAAACTTTAAAGTAAGAACTCATCTTTTGAGGAGGATTATACAATAATACCTGTGTGTCTACAAACAAAGCTTGCATCCGTTTTTAATGCCATCAAATGTGTTAGTCTTTATAAGTGTGTGTAAACATTAAAGACATTGGCAGGGACCTCATCACACAATACTACGTTTTATTGATTCCTGAGGTTCTGATTCACTGTATAATACAGTTTATTTAATGCTGCAATTTTAAGTCTCAAGGAACAATATATCTTTGGGGAATAAGGGAACATTCACTTTTCTCCTTGTGCTCTTTACAGTGACATACTTATTTCAATAGAATCAGTTGTTCTGAAATAAGCTCCAGACATGACAAAAAGACTAGATAAATGAATGAATAAACCTGAAAACACTTTATTAACCAGGTTGGTAATGAGAAATCAATGATATATTTATTAATGTCAAAAACATGACTGCATAAAAGTTTACTAATTGATTACTCAAAGTTCAACACTGGACGCTGCCATGTTTTGGGAGTTAAGACAATGACCATGAGCTTGGTTTGTTGGGCTTAGGGGTGGGGAGGTGGGGATACTTGTGCAAGACATTGGTTACATCTTTCTTTATGTTGCCAACAGCTGTATGAAGCCTACAGCTCTTCACCTAAACACTTCATTTCCCATTTTGCAATAATTTCTCTTCCATAAGTGATCTGCCATATTTTTTCAACTTTGAGGTGAAGATATGGTAAAGGCCTATCATAAATCCTCGTTATGAAGGTATTTTTATCATGAAAGGTTTGATTCTGTGTCTTACTGGACTGTTTTATTCGTGCATTGACATGTTGTTGACCTGAGAGCGTCAGTGCCTTTCACACTAAGCATGTTTTAAGTTAAGAGGCTCTTTCTGGATGATAAGTGGTCGACCTTGTTGATGTTCCCGAGTAATACATACTTTGTCTGACGCGAGGATACGAGGATCTGCACACAGGACCAATCTAAGGCCTTGATCACACAGAAAGCGTTTTAGCAGCTGGAGGCGGCTTTTTGTAATTGTTTTTAACGAGAATGAAGCTTTTTGCTTGCTGTTTTTGCGTTATGTTGCAAAGTGCCTTGCATTTCTGCACTTTAGGCACCTGGCACTTTTGCTGAAGTGCTCTGAACACCTTGACTTTCAGCTCAGAGTGGAAAAACGTCCCATATCATTTCGTCATCTTTTTTTCCCATTGTCCAGTCAAATGATTTGAGAGGTGAGTCTTCTGTGGTGGTCACGACAGCAAGTTTCTAGCTGGTAAACAATGGAGGAGAAACTGGTGGTAGCGGTTGCTGGATACCCAGAGCTATACGGCCCGATGACAGACAGCAGGTTGTCAAACTGCCCCTGAGTCATCCTAAAATATGCCTGGAAATGGAAATATTATTCCTGGACCAACTGGTGGTACTCCCCATGATCCACCCTCTTTTTTAGGGCCACACGTACCCACACAGATCTCCGTTTCCCTGTGCCCAACATACTATTTACTGACAGCCTCTCACCCTCAACAAGAGCTACAGCAAGTACCCTCTGCCTCAGCATTTTAGGAGCTAGATTTTACTATTCATGAAAATGAACAACAAAAGTAAAAGTTTTCCACATCATTAATGAAATAGGTTGCTCTGGATGCTTGGTGACTGCTTGTGTAGTGTGCAGTGGCTACTGTTGGTCACAGCTAGTTTTGATCATGGTGAAATGGATTCACAGAGGGAAAGCTCTATTGGTGTTGCTTTTTATTTAACAGTGCAGGGTAATATATAAAATTTTCTGGTGTCACATCAATGTCACATCTTCTGAAGTGGGCTTTTCCAGTTAGCTCTGTTTCCTCAAAGGTCAGAACCATGCAGAAGATTTGCAACCAGTCAACAGTACAACTTTCAGTTGAATTATACACAAAAATCAGCACACAAATTTATTTCACCTCAGCCAGCAGATCCATTGATCACAATGATACAATATAAATGAGTTTGTTCTGGTCTGAAATGTCACAGTTATAAGTGCTGGAGCCCTTACTGTGATCAGACTGTGCTTACTGTCCAGTAAGCTGGAAGAATTTAATCTGCCAGGAGACTGAGGCGGTCTGTTTCATTATTCATTAGTATTCATCTGTAGCCCTACAAACATATGTCCATATGTGTTTTACTTTAGTCTTTACCTTTTATAATCCACACCAGTTCATCATCATCTTTCATACTGTGTATAAACTCATAAACAGAAGGATTTAATCTATTTATAGCTATTGTTCCAGTGCAACACTTTATGTATTATTTCAGTCATTATCTACAGTATAAGACAACAAGCCAAAAACTTCCAAAGAAGAGTCACTAACATCGACCCTGCCTCCACATATGCAGATATATTTTGAAATGTTTAAAAAGAAAATTCTGTCCACACAACCTTCGTTTATATAAATATCTCCGTCCACACTAAAATGCAAAAATACCAGCACTACCAGTCTTACAAAGTCTCCCCTCAGGCTAACATTACCTTTCACCTTTTTGCAGACACTAAGGTAAACTAAATAACATTTGGTGCAGCAGATGGCTCTGGTTGTCTTTGAACTTAATAAGCAATACTAAGTTAACATGTAAAGTAGTCATTAGACCAAGCAGTGCTGCCACTGATGTTATTATTTCTGGTGCATGCTCGTTATAAATGATTTGGGTAAAGACCTTCCAGCCAAAATACATTTATACGCAGATGACACTGTCATTTACACACACGCTCCCTACATGATGCAGGCGGTGCAGGAGCTTCAGACTGCATTTCAGTCATTGGAAACTGCTCTGCTGAGTTTAAAATTGATTTTAAATGCTCAGAAAACGTTTATGGTCTTCTCAAAAGTTCACTCACAGTTGCTTGATGATTTTCAGTATCTTTACTTCTGACATTAGATCCATGCAAAGAGTGTCCTCATACAAGTACTTGTGTATATGGATAGATGACAAGCTTTCAATTATTGTCCATATTGCTGCTCTAGTTTGGAAGCTTAAAGTTAAGATTGGCTTTTATTTTAGAAATGAGTCTTGTTTTACTTTCAGTGCTCAGAAAAAACTTGTGGAAGCTACTTTTCTGTCTGTGATTGATTACTGTGACATATTGTATATGCATGCAACCTCCTCCATTTCACGTAGCCTTGATTAAGTGTACCATGCATCTCTACATTTTATTACAAATGCAAAGTCCCTTACTCATCACTGCATTCTTGCCCTTGGTTGTACAGATCTGGGGAAAACTGCATTCTCCTACTCTGCACCTTGGACGTGGAACAGTCTTCCAATCTAAATTGTATCCATTGATTAATTTAAGGGCAACATAAAGAATGTGATGACAGAGACATGTGCTTGTTTTTCTTGAGAGGCCACTATGTTTGAATAGTTGTTGTTTGATTGTGGATTTTTGTATTATATGTTGTATATGTTATATTTTAAATGTGTTTTAATTGGCTGCTACCTTGGCCAGGTCTCTCTTGTGAAAGAGATTTTCAATCCCAATGGGACTTCCTGGTTAAATTAAGGTTAAATAAAATACACAAAGCAACAATGGACATGCGAACATTGAGGATATGATGTCTTTGTTTCCCAAACACTTCATTTTACATGTCCACACAGATAAACAGTAATTGGATTCTTGAAAATCTGCATCTAATAATTTGTTTTAGCCCTCTAAAAACACAGAGAGTACCCATTTCCAAAACTGTCTGTATATGTTTACACAGGGCCTTAGACTTACAAGGTTTCCAGATTCCAGCAGTATTGTGTGCTCTGAGTTGACTAGTGTGTGGTGTAACATATGGGACTGTCCAGTCTTTCACAGAGAGTAAACAGGGTAGTAGCAAGCCATTTATCTAGATCTGTGAAACGACAACCTCTACAACAGAGTGACATAAACAACGACCATAACTCACACACATACACACGTGCACTCACTCACACACACAAACTCATGGCGACCTGTTAAAGTGAAATACGCAGAGCTTGACGTTTACGAGTGTCCGTCCTTATTCCTTTGACAGGCAGAGAATTCAGACAGAATGAAATCATCATCAACATGGCTGCGGTGCTATAGATCTCTCCTCTCCTCTTTGTTCGCTGACTGACAAAGAGAAAACCGGAGCAGGGGGGTGTTTGGCCTGAACTCAAACATTGTGTTTCTGTGTCTATACTGGTTTGCCAGAATGACACAGAGAAGGAGAAAAGAGAGACTGAGAGGCAGAGAAAGAAAGAGAGAGACACCCGCTTCAGTCAGAGAGAATGAAAAGAGGCTGGCATGGCTCTGAGCTCCCCCACAACTATGCACATTAGAAACTGTAGGAGGGGAACGAAGATGCAAATACTCGCGTGCGCTGGATAGGTTTCTAAATTCAGAGAGAGAGTGGGAGGGGAAGGAGGGAGACAGAAATACAGATGATTAAGGAGACCTGGACATCCCCCACGGGCTTGTGAAAAGTCACCTCCAGTCAGCAGTTAACAATTAACACAGGGCCTAAAACATAAGGGCTTCATACACACATACACACACATGCTGCCACAGGTTAATGGCTGAGTGGTAATGCTGTGTTAATACATCTGAGCATATTAACAATTTATACGCAATTCACCGCCCTAATATCTCGCCTCAAGCACAAATTAGTGCAAATCGTCCGCTGTGGGGTGGCAGCGACGGTGGTGGCGGGGCTACTGGTATGTCAGGACACGCCATGTGTCACCAGGACCGCCCTGTGGCATGAGCTAATATCTTGTATGATGTAGCAGGAGGACAGTGGTGGTGATGGTGTGGGGGAGATAATTCCCTTGTCAGTGCTGCATTAAAACTGCATGGAGATCAGTGACGGGGAACCAGAGGCGTGGTTTTGGGGAGTAGGAATCAATCTGGCACAAGCTGGTGTCATATCAGTGACGATGATTAGTACAGGGATGGGTGGTGGTGGTGGATGGAGCGTGTTACAGATGGAGTGGTTCAGCAGGCGGCTCATCACATCCTTAATGACACATTGTCACTTTGTTAAGGTGAATAAGAGACGTAAATACAATTAGACAGAGATGTTGTGAGTATTTGTTTCTGTGCAGCCTGACGAGAGTATCCAAATGGGCTGGGTGATTTTTGGCATGGCATGTTCTCCGACAGGGATGATCCCCTCTGTGTGGATGTCCACGGTGTTTTGTTCTTCCTTTCAAATCTAAATTCCGACGAGCCAGATCCCAGTGTTTCCTCCTCTCTCTTTCACTCTCTATTTTTGTCACATAGTGAGCACGAACTGCCGCTGTGAGCAAACAGTTTCCAATTGTGGTCAGTCACTCATTCGGGGTCGCTGAGCTGAGGGATGGTGTGTGATAGGACAATGTGTGTGTGCCTGTGTGTGTGTGTGTGTGTGTGTGTGTGTGTGTGTGTGTGTGTGTGAGAATGTGCTGTGCAGAGCAGCCTTGGCCTGCAGTCTAAGCTCTGCCTGCTGTCTTTTGAAGCAGAGGCAAGTTTGTTGGCAAATGTTCTAGTTTTGATTGACTTCCTTTAATTCTTGTCACACACAAATGCCAGATATCATATTATTCACTTACTTCAGCTTTTATTCACACATCTATGCAACACTTCTTACTGCTTTATTATCTCTGCCAGGCATATGACTGGAGGGAATCATGCAACTGGGCGTGTGTGTGTATCTGTCTGTCAGCAGTTACTCTCACAAACTACTGGACCAATCAACCTAATATTTTGTGTGCACATTTATGACTGTATGCTCAAGGATCTCTCATAGTTATGGTGATTAACAGTTGTTGAAAAACCTGTTTTATTGACACTTTTATACTGTTACTGACCGGTAACTCTTCTTAGCTGGCCAGTAGGGGCTGCAAGTTTTTACGTGAATCATCTTGGCTAAAAATAACAAGCCTTGTCGTCTGTTGCAGGCCACATTTTGGCCCTCGCCGTAACTCAGAAATGGACATAAATAGAAAAGTTTGGTCTCATTTGAAACAGAAGCATCTGCAGATTAATTCCATACCTGATACGATCCACTAAAGTTAGGCACGATGCAAAATTAATAAATCTCTATCTTCGCCTCCACAGCTCTTCACGTTTTGCTTCGTTTTGTCATCAGTACAGTGTCATATCACACTGGGAACTTTACAAAGAGGAGCATTTTGCCTGCTCATAATTATATAATGGCTATATTTTACATACAGTGCCTGATAGCAGGAGAAACCGATCTGCTCTATGCAACATGCTGTAGCTCAGTTAAAAATGAACAAGGTGTGTATTTCATTGTTTTTTGGAGCTTCCAAACTGTGCTGAAAGTAAAATAATTGTCTAGAAGGCTGCAGTCACCTCGGGCAGCCACCTGCTGTAGATCTGCACTCTACTGACTGCACTTTTCTGGTTTTGAATGGTTTTATTGCAGGTACTAAAAAAAATCTTGTTTTCTAAAATACACGTATTTTAACTCCTGATCGTCATTTCTTTACTTTCATTGTACACTGAAACATGAGACCACAGTTTGCTTTCAGTTTCCTCCTTTCTAACCATGACCACCTAACCTCGACCAAGCAGCTATTATGTTAACCATGATCAGTATTTTTATGATTACAGTGTATCAAAAGACACTATGAAAGGGGTCGCTCGTAGAAAATAACCTACAGACAATCATCACTTGAATCTGCAGCTCCCGTCGGCTTGACAGAACTTTAGAGTGAGTTAAGCTCATTGTTTGTCTGTCTGGCTGCAACATCACTGTTTTGGTTCATGGTCACAGCTCACATAGTGTTGCTTTCAGACACTCTATAACCATCTGTACACTACCTGCTTAGCAGCAAACGTCATGAAGACACAGTTAAACAGTGGAGCGTTTGGCAGCTAAAGAGCCACATATATCTCTTAGGAGTTGGTAATAAGCAGAAACCAACAGTAAAGACAGGGAATGTTGGACTTACATTTGGCAGGTGACAAGAAACAGGACTCTAAATGAATGATATTGTTGCTCCGTAACTGCTGGATGTGTAAATAAGCAACTGTTTGCTAACATTTGTGATGATCTGCCATTATTGTGTTCACAACTCGTTTCCGCTGCCCCCAAGTGGACAAAAAGCGAGCCTCAACTGAGTTGTTTTAATGCCTAAACTCCACCACAGAGGTGTCAGGTCAGAAAAAGTTCAGTTGTTATAGATTTGGAAGGCACTAACAAATGATGTTATCCTGCAGATGAATACGAAAAGGCTTATATGTGTCATTCTGGAGGGCAGAGCTGCTGAACATCAACACATTTACCTGTAGTTCAAGTATAGCCAGCAATGACGTTAAAACAAATTAAAGACCTGCTGAACTGAGTTAGCTATTTTTTTAAGTTTCACTTTTCACACGATGTGTCGTGTTGTTTATTTTATGGACAAAATATGGAAAAATAAGCCATGTGATGCAACTTTGCTGTATTGCTGTGGGGGACAAGCTGTGTTCAGTTTATTGTTCTGTTGTCTGACACCCCAGTCGTGGTACTTAATGTCATTGTCTTTTGTTGTGCTTTGGGAACAAGGGAACATTAGGACAACTCTACAAGTCTGAGAAGAAAAGATAAACTCCTGCTCCGTGTTTAACTGACAACTCGCTTTGATGGTTTCAACTGTTGGTCATTTGTGACAGTTGTTTGCAGCCCTGTGCAGAAATTAAGCCCCAACTTGATTTCATAGCATTCTGCCTTGTTTTCTGGGCTGCCCGAGTGGAAAATAGACCCGAGATAGTCTCTAAGTATGTAGTTTAATTTGGTTTTGCCTAACACATATTTATAAAACGCTGGTTGGTTAAAAATATTCCTCCAATTAGGAGTTCATTCTGTAAAGCCAAAAAAGTTATTATTAGTGTAGGCATATTGCTCAGTACAATCTTAGCTACACTGAGCTTCGAATAAACCGTGCTCTCAAATGTGCACGTGTGCCATGGCCTTGGATGAATGCCACGCTTGCTCTTCCTCGTCCTTCTCCTGTTTTTTTCCTAGTCTCATGGGTTATAGTAACATATAGTATAGGACATTAGTGCCTGAGAGGAGTTAAGCTCCTCCGAGAGTTGCCATTGATCAGTCTAGTCATGCAAACATCAACAAACACACACAATATGAGCACAGAGACACAGAACAGGAAGTACAGTTCCAATGTAAGGTATTATCCAAGAGGTATTAATGGAGGAAAGAGAAAAAGTTCTTCCAGCTGGAGTACGTATATTTATATCTCACAAAAGAGAGCCATATTGTCTCTTGTACTTGTTGTGTGCCCTTTTTTTAACCTTTGATTAATAACTATTACACAGACACTGTGTGGCGACGGAAGAGAAGAGAGGTGGGATGGATTTGTAGACATGCAGAGAGCGTTCAGAGAGAATAGAAAACCGCGTTGAGGAAAAGAGAAGACAGTAGTGGTCGAGTGTGCGTGCTTCCCTTTCTCTCAGTGCTAATTTTCTTGGCAGGCTCTTAAACAGAATTTTAATTTGCTCTGTGTTTACGATTCATAACGAATGGTGCCATCTCAGAGGCCAATGTAATCTAATTATTAACACAAATGCATGGACGTACATGCACTGATGGGCACACACACACATGCGCAGAGAAACGTACATTGTAATCTAATTAACTTGGCAAGCAGTCTGAACTGAATTTCCATTTCAAAATATGCTCTTTGTGAATAGAACACGAGGGGGCTTGGGGAGATACTTAAATATTTATACATACTAAATATGTGATTAATATAGTGCATCTATATGCACCATGGATACGTTCAGTCATCTTAAGTTTCAGTTTCACTGTGTCAGTTATTTAGAGCTGGGTCAGAAGGCCAGGTCACCACCCACCAAACCACTGTTACAGACCAAATACATGTCTTCAAGGCGACAGCACTTGCCAATGGTAGTGGCCCCCCATCAGGACAATGCCCCGTGTCACAATGCAAAAACTGCTAAGGAGCAGCTGGAGGAGCATGTCAAAGAGCTCAAGGCATCACCTAGCCTCCAAATTTCGCAGATCCAAATCAGGCATCCATGGAACCCCAGAGGTCCTGTGTTCGTGCCTTGACAGGTCAAAGCTGAGTCCGATCCACGTTGGGGATGTGACCCCTTGAGACATGGATACGGGACCTCTGGAGGTGTCCTGTGGTGTCTTCCACAGCGCATTGGCGGCAGATCCTTTGAGTCCCTTGGGTTGTGAGATACCGAGGGTACCGAAACATCCTGCACATGTATAGCGTTGGGATCTGAGGAATTGGAGGCCAGGTCAAGGGCGGGCATCCACATGAATGTCAGGAGCATCTTGTTACATTGTGCTGTGATGAGATGATCAATGTTACTCACCAGGCAAAAACCTTTTCTTTAGATAAACAATCTACAAAATGCCAGAACAACAAACAGTAACTGAGACGGGTGATTTACACAGTTCATTTGAAATGTATTCAAAAACAGTCCTCGACTTCAAAAGTATGACAGCGACTTTTCCTGTAATCAGAGCATTGTATAACAACCGCCATCTACAAAAATAAACAAAAAACAGAGGGTGCGTTTATCTCACTGTCTGTCCGTATACCATGCCAGTGCTTTAATCAGACCTGATGAGGGATTGTCAGCTCCTGTAGCTGCTTTGCCAACATACTCTCTTGGCATTGAATATGCGTCTACAGAGATTGTTTGTGCTTTTAAAAAGGAGCCAACTCGAACTTTGCTGTGTGGGAAATGTCAAGGCATCACACAATCAGCGCAGGATTCATTCACTGTGTACGAGCTGATGACACTGTCACCTCCACAATAGCTGCTTTGTTCCCATAGCGGTAATTGGCTGCTTTATACGCTCAACATAATAAAGGAATGTATCAAATGATGGAAGAATCCAAACATGACGGCTCATTCATTCTAATGAAAGCTGCTCACACAGAACAAATTACAAAAAGGTTTCTCTCCACTTTCTCACAGTGTGTGCCTATAACACACTCACATTAGCATCTGTCTCTGGCTACACCTGGCTACCTGCCCACAGACATGATTCACACTAAAGCATTAAGATAGCATTATGTTATATGATTCTTTGTGGCCTTCTAATGTGCGCTGGGTTAAAGAGATCGATGGATTGAGATAATTCAAACAGTAATTTGTGATCGATTTTCTTCTTAGTTATTGTATCCTGTGTGTGTGGATGTGTGTATCTGTCTGTCCACAGCTCATCTTGCAAATTACTGGACTAATCAGTCTAATATTATTTGTGCACATTTATGACTGTATACTCTGGGACCTCTCGTTGTTGTGGTGATTTACAGTTGTTTCATTGACTGTTTTATACAGTTGCTGACTGCTGACTCCTCACTTCTCTTAACCAGCCGGTAGGGGCTGTACGTTTTCTGTAAATCGTTTTCTGCCTAATACAACAGGCTTTACTGTGTGTTGCAGGCCACATTTCATCCTTGGTCTTGTCTCAAAAGCTGACATCCGTAGAAAAGTTGGTCTCCTTTGGAACTGGAGCATCTGCAGATTAATTACATACCCGATATGTTATAATTCACTGAAGTCAGGCACGATACAAGATGATTCAGTCCCTGTTTTATGTTATCTTTGCCGCCATCTTGACTGTAAGGAAGGTGGGAGGGTCAATTGCACCAGCCGCTCTTAGGCCCTGTTTCCACCAAACACTTTCAGTATGGTACCTTTGGAACCGACAGTAATCCTTCAGACATGGTACCTAGACCCTAGTGTTTCCACTGCAAACAGTGCCCTTAAATGTGGGCGGGGTTGTTGTCACTCACTGCTCCGTCCAGCACTTACTGTATTTCCTCATCACTGGTGACACAGATGGAAGTTTGCACCTTGTTTATCATCCACAGAACGGAGTTACCCGCCAACATTTTCAGAACAAAATAAAACAGGCTGCAGTGAGAGTCTCTCTCCATGGCATATTTAAGAATAGTGGGTTTGTGCATTTAGTCCTTCTCAGGCAAGCTCTGGGATTTAGTGTTGCTTGAGGACACAGGAACAACGCTACGACATGCCCCCCCCCCCCGAAGGAGGGTTAGGAAATATGCCATTCGCATAACCTGGCTGAAATTAATATACAGAAACACTTGAATATCCACTCATTACTAAAAGTGTATGTCATATAAAAACTAAAGTCATGGTCACAGTTGTCACAGTGAAATGTAAGGTGTGCTGACTTACATCATCAACTCATGCACTGAGTAACATTACAAGTTAAAGTTCCACCTTAAAAGTCGCTGGCAGTTGGCTCAGTGTATTAAGTTTTTTTCTGTGACCACAGCTGCTGCAGGAGGCAGCAAAACATTCTTGCGGTCTACTAAGAAAACTCCACAGTATGAACAGTGTTTACATGATCCTCAAAACCAGTCACAACTCAGCCCTAAGCAGAGTAACCGTCCTCTATTGACCAATCAACAGACTGCAGTGCTCACAGCTCAACCTTTTAGTATCAGATCTGCGTGCTAGGTACCCCAACAGAAGGGGTGACCCAAAATGGGGATGGTACAGAATGGTTCCATTGATACCATCCACAACTTCTCACAGTGGAAACAGATAAAATGCTTACCGAACTGAACTGTACTGTACTGCTCGATGGAAACAGGGCTTTAGTGGTCCGGCTGTGATCCAGTTTTGTGCTGTCCTCTGCACAGTGTCACACCGGGAGCGCAGGGCACTTTTCTGATGATTCTGATGATTTGGTCATTTCTCCTTGATGTGCTTTTCCCATGTATAAGCCAGCTATGAAGTTAAATTGTTTCCTTTTTTCCTTCTATTTTCATTGTGTTTATTGTTATTTCCATCTTTGTCATGCTTTAGCCTACACACAAAGGCAATGGTGTTAAAAGTCTATTTAAGAGTGACGTGGATCAAAGATTTGTGGCTGTGTTTTAGTTACAAAAAAATACATTCATTCTCATAATTACATCGCAGGCTATATACTTCACGTACAGGGCAGGAGAAAACAGTCTGCTCCGTGCAATATGCTGCAGCTCTGTCAAAAATAGGCGAGGCATGTTCTTTCATTAGCTTCTGGTACACTTGTGAAATGCACTGCGCCACATGTGCTAGAATTATGCTAGGATTGTCTAGAGTGGCCACGGTCAGCTGGAGTGGCCAGCTGGTGGAGATCTGTACTCAGTGCACTTTTCTAGTTTTACAACTGTTTCTTCTGTATGACTAAAATTCTTTCTGGGCACCATGGTGTCACATTAGCCGACATTTTGGCTGTAAACGCTTTGCCAAAATCGCCCAGTACTGCTCCAGAAACAGTTTTTGGATTTCTTACTATCTGTGTCCAACTGGTGGGAGAAAACACAACACTGGGGGGAGCTGCTGGCATAGCTGACAACCAAAATTGGCTTAGTGGATTAGTACCTGGACACACCAGAGACTGGCAAAATTCATAGACACATCCTCAGGAAATAGGTGGCACTGGAGGCTTGGTGGCAGAGTATAGTGTTGTCTAATGACTGCTATTGTTTGTGGCAGAATAAATGGATATGAGGAGTAAAGCTCTTTTGGTAATGCTTCTCATTGGGCTGAGGTGGGTTATATTGTAAAGGTGGATGTTGTAACACATGTGCGTGTGTGTGTGTGTGTGTGTGTGTGTGTGTGTGTGTGCGCGTGAGAGAGAGAGAGAGAGGGAGGCCCCCAGTGGTAGGAGTGACATTTGAAAGAAGTACCCCGCTGGGACCAAGAGAGCTATCTCAGTGCTTTGTGTGTGTCACTGAAACCGCACACACATACACACACGCATGCATGCACACGCTCACACACAGCTCCTGGTTGTTCAGAGTCAGGGCAATCTGTCCATCTGTTAGTCTGTCAGTAGCACGTCATCCTTAGTAAATGGGGTTAACAGCCACTGCTGTGTTAAGAGAAGCAGGGATAACAAGTCCTCGTGTCATGGAGAGAGATGGGAGGGGGCTTACAGAGGGAGAGAGACATCGACGGGGTGGGAAAGAGACAGGGTGAGAGAGGGAGAACACATTATAGAAAGTGTAAAAATTCTCTGATTTAGGGCCTGTGATTGAGGATAATGGTTCACTACCCTGCTGAGTTTGCTGTGCAGAGCTAAGAGCGAAAGAGAGCAGAGGAAAAATGGGGTGTTGGAGTGGCTAAGAGAGATTGAGAAAAGGATGGGTCATTTATGAAACAGCAGTAGAATGAGGTGAGATAGATGAAGAAGATGAGGAGGAGGAGGAAGAAGAAGAGGAGGGGAGCAGAAATGGTTAGATGAAATTTGATCGCAAACGACGGTCGGCGCATTTATGAAATAGAAAGAGGGGTTGCAGTCTCACCTAGTAAGACTGAACCGGGTGCTTTTTCATGTCGTTTAGCATCATTAGTCTTCACACACACACACACACACACACACACACACATCTCTGGAGACTGTAACACCTCTGCTATTTATTTTAGCAGTGCATACCCAAATGCTTGCACAGGGATAAATCATTTTTCTGTGACTGTGCGTATTCGATGTGTACATTCAGCCTGGTCTCAACCACAGGTAATCAAATACCGGTGTTTTGTCACACACCTCACCGCCTCATAATGACACACAAGGCTCTTTTTAGTGTCTGTATGAGACGCACCAGGCTTTCAACTAACTCCAACCTAAACCCATCTGCAGCATTATTAGATGCTCAGAGTAACTGTTATAAAGTCTGATAAATTCTCCAAATGAGGAGGTCGAGGAGGATGGATAGGTCAAACAAACACAGGGCTTTCAGCCAGGAGACCGCTATTTGCGTCTTGGGTGAAACCAAAAATCAATGTTGACTTAATTTAACATAATGTTACGTAAATTTCGTACACACATCAGATGTCACATTACGTTGCGTCTAAGGGATTATTAATGCTCAACATTAGATACAGAGACAGGCCGAGCTTTCTATCCATACTCTGCATTCATTTTGTCTGTATTTGTACATGTTCCCTCACAGCTTACTGATACAGACATTACCATCGGAGATCATGGAGTCAATGTAGGGTAGTTCAAATGAGATACGACCTGAGGAGACAACGAAAACATTTAAACAATGGTGGACTCTGCCCTCTAGTGCTGTCTATTGGCTGTATCTATGCCATCATAAAGGATACATGGAAGTATGAGGGCATTGACATTTACAATGTGTGAAACGGATGAGCTATTTTTGTAGGTTAAGGGAGTATAAATGAGTCTTATGCCTTATCTATGTAAACAAATAAGGCTGTATGCAACTGTATGCAGAATCTATCGGCAACAGTACAAGATTTTGGTATCAGAAGTGTTCTGGTAAATGCACTTGCACCTTACAAGTTTTTCAGCCACTCAAAGTGCGTGCCACCCGCTACTGATCTGAAACAATCACACACGCTCCTGAAATTAGATTTGGGGTTCAGTATCTGGAGGACTGGAGGAACCGGGGGTGGAACTGCCGATCTTCCGTTTAGTGGACAATCAATTCTACGTCCTGTGCCACAGCTGCCCTCACAGCTCTGGTACCATTTGTAGTCCAAGCAGTATTGACATTATTATTGAAATTATGTTTCAGTGGGCTTTGATTGCCTGTAGGTAAACAGCAAAAGATGGGGAACATATTGGCTGAAATGTAATCTCAGAACCCATCGGCTATCAACTGACAACAATTTGGCTATCTATAAGCTTTCTTCTTATTTATCTGTATTCATAGGCAGAAATCTGTTCATAGAGATTAGCCAAAATGTTGTCTGGACCTGAGTCAAGTTGCTAATCAAACTGTAAACAATGATTGGCACACAGAGAAGGAAGACTTAGCCTGGATATCTACTGGCGACACAGATCTCTTGAAGAGGCTTTATTGTCATCAGAAGATGGCCAATGGGTGTTGAGACTGTCTGTGCCTAAGCCTATAACAAATGCACTTATTTTAAGCCAAGTAGCTTTGTTGGCTAACGCTAACTGCGACCATTTCACAACATTAAACACATGTTACAATGTGCTTCAGCCAAGAGACAACTGTGTGCCACACACACATGCTAAAGGGTGCTTTGTGCGTCAGTATCAGACCCCAAGGAGGCATGACAAAGCACCGAACTGACAACCTTGGAATGACAACGGGTTGGTACATTTGTATGTTTGTGTGTTTATGTCATGGGGTGGGTAATGCCTAATTTAGCTGAATATTTATCAGAGTTTATTGGAGTCTGTGGCCCCCTGCCTGATTCGCTATCTGGCAGATTGGTAATTATGAACATCTTAGCACAACACAGCCTCAGACTGTTGACACCTTAAGCTGTATTAAGCTAGAGAGCACACTGAACATTTACACGCATATGCCTTTGCAGTGCTGTTTCCCTGTGAGTGCTGATCAACAGTCTATCATTACATCTTTAATATTTTTTACCCCCAAATCCCATGTTACTCCATGGAAAGGAGTCATTTTATATAAAAATGCTATCCAATAAAAATATGATGGTGAGATTTTGGGGCAATCCAGCCAGCACATAACGCCTGCAGGTCCATCAACCTAACCAACAACAGCAGCCGTGCCGTGTAACAGGTGTACATTGGGGTCTTAGTTTACTGCAACATTGCCAACATCAGCAGCAGCACTCTGCACTGCAAGAAACTCAGACATGCATTATTACATCCTGACTGTGGCATGAAGCTGGTAAAAACATAATACTTCCTGTTTATGCACCAAGTGAGAATGATGGAGAGGACAAGCAATCATCAACAAAAGAGTCAAGGGGAAACACCAGTGCAAGCTTTCTGCTTTTGTCTTGCTTATTTTAAACTCCTGATGTCAAGTCCAACTCCCACATCCTGCATTCTACATCATTACAGCACAAACTTGTGGACTGTCTCCATTATGCCCTTCATTATACAGTATTATTGCAGACCAGACAGTGCTGAAACAAATATTCCTGAAATACTTCAAATGCTCCTTAAAAATATTCAGCACATTCAGCACACATCCACCAGAAACTAGTGTTTTGCTTGTTTAAAAAACTGGACTGTATTGGGATTAATGTTGAGGCGGAGTGAACCTACATGAGCTCACAGTGTGAGCCTAATGAGAGCAAATACTTCCAATTTCCATTTTTATCAAGTATGAAATCAGCACTGTTAATACAGCCTTTTTGACCGATTGAGTACAGCATTAAAATATGTCCTCTGAATAGGTCTTAACAATTTTCATATTTTAAAGGTTGATTTGGAAGATTAAAACTACAACCAGACCTCCGGCGGGATGATTAGCACTGTGTGCATTTTGTAAAAACCATGAATAGCAGCAATCAGCACAATTATAATAATCAAGTTTTGGTCAGTGGGGCTTCAGCACTCTCCCATGCCTTCAGTTTCCTTGTCTGAGCAAGTACAGTACATGGTCTGTTATTTCAAAACCATTACTGCCACCTGGCAGCAGTAATGGTTTAAAAGTTGTCAAGTGAACTTTACAGGGTAATACCTTGAGCAGGCAACGATTCAGCTGCCAATTACCGTACACGTAAAATAAAGTCACGACAGCCTGTTGTAGACATCTACGTATCAAGCAGTGCCAAAATAATCACTCAACCATTCTGTCATATGACTCCAGCTCATATTTATTTCACCATGTGGTCTATATTGAAGGAATTTACTGCCATCTATTAACATTCATTTGTGTCATCAAGCCTCAATGAACTTTTACATTCCTCCAGTAAAATCCTCTCACCCCCGCCTCCTCATTACTCCTCTATGCTCAGCTTAGTGCACCGCCGCTCTTACTAATGCTGAGTCAATTACAACTGCAGGTGCTGAGCCAAAAAATGGGCCAGGGGGTGTGTGTGCCAGTGGGGGGTTGGGCTAAGGTGTTTACTCTGTGTGCGTGTTGATTTTCCTGAGCTGAGTATCAGCCAACAAGGTTGTCAAGCCTATGAAAAAAACAAAAGCAAGTCAATTAGAGTGGTGCACAGAGAGAGAGAGGGGGCAAGAGGCAAA
Organism: Epinephelus fuscoguttatus; assembly: GCF_011397635.1. NCBI lineage: Eukaryota > Metazoa > Chordata > Actinopteri > Perciformes > Serranidae > Epinephelus > Epinephelus fuscoguttatus. The sequence continues at coordinate 24,809,589 of NC_064758.1, read as the reverse complement.
AGAGGTATTAGTATCAAACAAAACTCTAAAGCCCACCAGCAATCCTCAGAGGCTGCCATGCTCATTTCAGCCTAGGGCATGAAAGTGCTGGATGGAATAAATGACATACTGTTGATTCGGATATTCTTCCAGCCTTGCGACGAAGGGGGATAAAAATGTCAGTTATTTTGGTGTAAAGGTGTAACAGTTAGCGGGTTCAATTATCACATATCTTTCTGCAAGCAGACATTTTGCAAGAGTGGCACAAAGGAAGCAGCAGAGTCAATATAATTCATCCTCTTGTCATTTAACTTGACAATTTGGCCTGAAGTCGACGTCTGAGTAAAGGTCATGTAATAACCAAAATGGACAGAGACCTTGTGGGGATCATAAAAGTGTGTCATGATGTGTGGAAATAGAAAAAAAAGGTCGAAGGGTCATTTAGGTCAGGAAAAACAGTACTATGACTGGTTCACTGTGGGACCAGAGGCTCTGAACACATCTATAAATATTTCTTTATATAAATTTAACTGCCTGATGATGATGATAAACCAAAGGTCATGGGTTCAGCAAAATCGCTGGGATACATTTTCTGCAGACCATAAACATTGACACCAAATTTTATGGCAATCTGTAGCTGATGAGATGTCTCTGTGTGAACCAGAGTGTCGGCTGTTATCAGGCCATTAAATGACCATTATTAGTGGTTTTAAGCCTCAAAGATATCGGCTACAATGGGTCTGCGCCACCATCTATTACCTGGGTTTTCAAGAAGGGAGGTTCTCAGAGTTACTGCAACAAATCACTCTGTGAAGTTTTATCTTTTCTCTCAAAAATTCAAATATTGACATATACAGTTGGCTGTATTATTATTCCAGGTGGATGTATATTCTTGTGAGCCACAATGGATCATTTTGCAACTTTTTGAGCAAGAGACCACCTCATTTTTTACCATCCACCTCAGAAACCACCAGCTAAAGAACAGAGGGGAAGGCCAATGCTACAACTGCCACTGACTTAGCAGCTACAAAGCACAAATGAGAAAAAAAAATATTCAGAGAATGATCTCAAGTGGAGCTCAGTTTTAAGCAATATATGCAGCAGCTGGTCCCTGTTCCATCTTTCTTTCAGCTAAAGGGTAATTTGTGTAAAAACACTTTAGACTTCTGTTCTATTAGGTTCACACAGCCATTATTTGGCCATGAATGGCAGTACTTTTATTGTTTGGGCAAGAACTCGGTGGTTATAATAATTATTTATTCATTCATTTATTTTTCATAACTGCTTATCCTGTTCAGGGTCATGGGGGAGCTGGAGCCTATCCCAACTAACACTAGGCAAGAGGCGGGGTACACCTTAGACACGTCACCAGTGTTAGCAGGGCTAACACATAGAGACAGACAACCATTCAAGCTCACATTCACACCTATGGGTTAAAACCCGGGATTTTAACCCCCCTACCTTGGATTTCAAACCAGGAACCCAATGCTAACCACTGCACCACCCCAAGCGTGATGTAATAATTATGGCAGGAGCAAATGATGAGATCAGGTCATGTCATATTTAGTGCACAAAAGTCCATGCTGAGCGGGAGGGAGACATGGAGAACGGATCAAACAATCACAGGACTTTTACCCAATACAGCAGGGTTGGTGTCCAGTGTGAAACCCAAAGTCGGCATTGACTTGATTTAACTAGAGACAGCTGTTTTAACTGACTTACCATAATATCTCTTCCTTAACTTAACAAAGCAGATTTTGCACCTAAACCTTAGGAAAATGAAAGTGTAACTAACCAAACTACGACGTTTCATTTATTTGGATATGCAAACAGACATTCAATGGCCATTCCACTCGTTGCGTATGCAAATGGCCCTTTAAAGAGCTGATAACGCACTTTGAACCTGATAGTAAGTGTGGCAGGCACCTTCTACTCCCTATCTGAGGCTAAGAACCACAGATAACGGCTTTTTAATTGGCTGATAACATCCTAATCGGATTGATGGACAGACAGATGGACAGATCAATCAACCAACATCACTATCCAGTGCTAGCGGATCAAAAAGGGAAATGAGAGGACATGAAAGAACAATGAGACACAGACACACAGTGGGCGAGATATTAGACAGTGCTTTTCACTGAGATAGTAATTGGACTGGGCTTTGCAGGATTGCTGCTTTGTCTTTTTCTCATTAACGGAGCAAATTAGGAACTTTTCAAATCTCTGTTAGCCTGTTTAACATATTCATACTCTGTCTTTCAGTGCGGCTCGCCTCACTTTTTAAATACTCTTTGGACAGAGCAGAGTTATTGTTTGCTGCTTTAGTTTTCATTGCCACGCAGTGTGCACCCTTTGTTGTATTGTGGGCGGACTCTTTTGTAATGGAAATAGCAGTAACTTCCAACAACTGTGTGAAAAGTCAAAACGCACACACCAGACTTTGACTTTTGCAACCACAAGGCTATGCAAACATGCTCGCTCCCAAACCCACATGACATGCAAAGTCAAGCATGGCTGAAGACATGAACAGTATACATTGTAGGTACGTAGCCACCAAAAGGCACGCACAGACACACACACACACACACACACACACACACACACACACACACACACTGTATTCTTGCACACAGTGCTCCTGACAAGGCTTTTTGTTTGTCCTTGACATTTTCATGTATTTGATGAAAGGCTGGTATGAAAGGACCATGTGTTGACATCACAAATCTTCAAATGTAGAGTGATGTCTTTGTTCCCTCTCTCATGGCTGACTCAAGGGACTTCTGTGCTCGGGGTGGACTTGTTGTTAATTAACCACAGAGCTGTCTGATTGAAGTGTGTGTGTATATGAATGTGCACACAAAGTGGTAGCTATAGAAGAAGTGAAGGGGCTTCCTACATCTGCCCTTCATTGAAGCTAATTCTCATTTGGAAATGCCACAACATACAATCAGATCAGTATATTCTAATGCAAATATTGGTTGTATTTCTCTCTGTCAATCACCTAGTCACCATTTTGTTCCCTGTGTGTTGCAGAAGAGCTACAAGAGACTTAAAATGCATTTTCTATACAGATCTGACTGAGGCAGCAGCTGTGGCTCAGCAGCCATGCAGTAAAACACTGGGACCTCCAGATTTGCTGTATTTGTGAGGCTGTATGTGTCTGTAAGCCAAATATTTTTACATGGGTGCATGATTTTGTTTGTGCACACATCAGTGCATAAATAAAGACTCGGAATTCATAAAAAGCTTAATTTGATAGTTGTGATTATAAACAGCTCTTTTGTGGCTCATGGCTATCTGATAATAGTCTCATAATCACACTGAATTGCGCTTTCATCTCACTTCATTATTCATGTTCATGTTGCCATTTTTTGTTTGGCGAAGGGACGGTTGTTTTGTTCGAGCCCTTCGGCAGCGACTGGCATGTCTGTCCTGTCAAGGTTTATTTAAGCGTTATAATTTCTGTAGGTTTAATTACAACACCCCGTATAGCTGCAATGATCTGGTCTATACTTGTCGTCATGTTTTGTGGTAACTGTTTGGTTTTTTTTGTTCGGGATCAGGTACCAGTACATAATATTCACATTCTTAATCAAACCAACAAATTGTCTCAGTTATTTTTCAACAGTGTAAACAGTCGTCAGGGAGAACAACACCACACCGACTTGAAACGCTGAAAAAATAAGCAACTTGGGCAGCGATTCACTGGTGTGGAACCAAACTAATCTGATGACAAAATGTCTGTCTACTCACTCGTTAATGTTTGATATCAGATCACATGTTGGATTAAACACCAGTGTAAATGAGCCTGATATATTGAACACAGTGCGTGTGTCTGTCTCTCTCTGTTTCACAGTGCATGTGAAGGCAGGGACGTGTGAGGTGATAGCAGCCCATCGCTGCTGCAACAAGAACAAGATCGAGGAGAGATCTCAGACTGTCAAATGTTCCTGCTTCCCTGGACAGGTTGCTGGCACCACCCGGGCCATGCCCTCCTGTGTTGATGGTATGTATCACTGTTTGTACACATTTTAATATTGATAATAATACATTTTATTTATAGAGCGCTTTTCATGGTACTCAGAAACACTTTACATTAGTTAAAAAGGATCATAAAATAGACTGCAACAAAATACAACATCATTCACACATTAAAAGCCGTTTTGAAAAGATTAGTTTTGATGACGGGGTTGAATTGGGAGAGGTCAGTGCAGTCTCACATGTGTTTGGGGAGAAAGTTCCAGAGGGAGGGGGTGGCTATGGAGAAGCGGTGGTGGAGTCAGGAGGTTGGCATCAGAGGAGCAGAGATTTTGGGAAGGAGTGTGGCGGTGGAGCAGCTCAGTGAGGTAGGAGGGGGGCTGGTTATGGAGGGCTTTGTAAGTGAGGAGAAGGACTTTGAATTGGATGCGTTGTGGGACAGGGAGCCAGTGGAGGTTCTGGAGGATGGGGGTGATGTGATCACGGGAGTGGGAAGCTGGCAGCAGAGTTCTGGATGTACTGGAGTTTGTACCATAAAGAATGCTGTTACAGCAGTCAATTCTGGATGTGATGAAGGCATGGATGAGGGTTTAAGCAGCAGTGGGAGAGACTGATAGGCAGTGATGAGCTATGGTTTTACTGTCTAAATATGCCTTTTATGGTTTTTAATGTTTTCATGATGATTATAGTTTTTCTGTGTTTGTTAGCATTAGCTCAGGCAGAGCACTAAAGTTGAGCTGACAGTACCCGATTGGTGCCAACTAGGGGTGTAAAGATTAACCGCTATGGACTGTGAAACCAATACAAGAGTCAGAGATTTGGTTATGTCGATAGAGAACTCCAGATCCAACCCAAATACTGCATGAAATTCTGAAAAAATGGGTCTTTCTCGGCACTCTGTGCCTGTCGCCTCTGTGTGAAAGTGTCTCATTGTGTGCCATAGGGGTAATGGTGATCATTTTCAGTCACTCCTGAAAGCCTTTGTCTTGTAAACTTAAAAGAAATAGCTACATGAAGAATGAAAAATTGGAGCTAGAAAGAGACTTTCAAACCCTCTCTCACCTCACAAATATATTTGCATCATTTTTTGCATTGGCTTGTGAACTTTGTATCTTAGTATGTTTCAGATTGTTCAAGAGGAAAACATACACACCCCAAATGCTTACTGCTTCATTCATGCTTCGACCCCTGTCTAAGTCTTTAGCTGTCTGGCTACCAGCTGTCAAGTAACATCAAATTATATTCATATAGGAGTACAACATGGCCATTATAACCCAATTATGGATGGATGACAGCATTCACACTGCAACTATCATGACAACAACAGCAGCAAACTGAATTGTTGAGGTTGTGATTTGATGAAGGATAGAAACACTAGCCCCTTGTACACCGCCTCTTCAAGTGGGAATTTTACAGCGTTATGCGGCTTTGCCAGTCTGTATGGAAGGTATAATTGCGGGACGGGGGGACAGCGTTGTCTCGCCTTTAAGCCAGCAGTAGAGGTAGTAACTGCCCTGAAGTGATGTCTTTGTAAAAGGGACAGCTGGCAGGACAGGACCATGGATGGGACGGGTGTGAGGTTTTGATGGCGTATAATGTGTGTGATCCTCTGCCAGGAGATTTAAAAAGCAGTTGATAGCAGTTAGCAGCTAACTCAAAAACGAAGAATAGCGACTGAAAATGTCTGTAAATTGGGAAAACAATGAGGTCCGGGAGCTCCTTTCTCTTCAAATAGAGGGTGAGATCAGCCACCATATAACAGCGCAGTAAATGATTGTTGTTGCCATGTCATGCCATTGTTTTATGTTTATAAAGCACTGCTGACGTGTACGTTATATGTCACACTCAAGGCCGATGCTGTTGTGTTACCTGTCACACCTGTCATGTCTCTTTTTCTTTTGCGATGCCAACAGTTATCTAGGGCTGTCCCGAATACCATTTTTTAACATTCAGACCTTCGGCAGAATTTATTTGGGGGGGGGGGGTCATCCTGGAACCGTTGAAACAAGTTGTAGGAAGCCCCTGCAAGTAATTGGTTGCTGGCAGACAGCAAGGTGACAGCCTCAGACAGATGCGCTCAAGCGTGCTGTGCGCACAAGCTCTGTTGGTAGGATAGGCCTACTACATTTTCACATTTTTAACAATGCAATTTAAAAGTTTTGATTTTTATTGATAATCTACATTTACCAACAACAAAAAGACTACATTTAGCACCAAAACATTTGTTAAAAAAAAGTAAATAAAAAAAAAGAATACTGAATACCAAATTTTCATAACAAATACCTACCCATAGAAACGAATATCTGAATATTTGGGTACAGCCCTACAGTTATCTAAAACCACAAAATGTAGCAGCATAATGCCACAATTTGATTCTGTGTAAAAATGCAAAGGTGGCAAAATGAAGGGACTTTGTAGCAAACTTTTAGCACAATCCCCGTGTAAAAAGGGCTGCTGACAGTCAGTGACAATCCATCTGAATTTACAGGGCGTCACTTTCAACAGGCCGATGATATTATCACTGAGGTTAAAAAAACACACTCCTGTTTGATAAAAAAAGTAGTCATTAGATGCTAGACGCTATCAAGAAGGGTAATTATGTTTCATTATTATTATAAACAGAGACAAAGAGATGATTATGAATAGCTACCGCATCCTGGTAGGCTACCTAGCAATACCTCAGGGAGCCTAATGAACCCCTTGTGGATGTCACAGTAGTGACTGCCCATTTCTTTAAGCTGTCGACACTGCTGGAGTGTGCAGAGCGAGCTTGGTGCCACTATTTACATTATATTATCGTTAATAAGTGTGGATGCTCACGTAGTTATTGCTATAGTTATCGATCTTTGTGTGGCAGCCCGTTACTCTCTTGATATGCTCCCTCCATCACCAGCCTTTTACTCATGTACTTTATTTTTGGGTATTCCTGATTTAACTAAGATCTAATTTACATGTATGTGTTTGTTGGGGAGCTTAGTGGTTGGTTCTGCCAACCACTCAGTTTTTTGAGAGCCTGTAAAAATCTAACAGTTTAAGCACTTACTATGAATGGTCCATTCCCTCACACAATGTCTCTGACTGAAATATAATTTATACTCTGGCCAATCCTGCCGCAGTAATCCTTACCAATGTGACACTCCTTGGTCCTGTATGAAATACTCCATTATATTATCCTACATACATCCATTTTAAACGTGTTCTGGTGTGTGCTACTCCCCTCTGACCATTTTTATAAAATTGATATACTTTATGACTGAGGTTAATTCTGATTTTACAGTAGACACAGATGTCAATACTATCTTGGCAGTATTTTTGTGCACCGGGAGCCAAAAATACTGCAGGTGTCCTTGTAGTCACTGCACAGAAATGCAAGGAACAGAATAAGACAAACTGAAACCTTACTCCCACTGTCCCTGCTTTCCTGTCCAACAGTGTTTCCTGCTTTGTCAATTATATTTTTTGATGAATTCAGAAGAATAGCAAGGATGATGGATGGCACAAGGTTACATTGCTCACACAAGCAATTCAAAAATAATGAAATGCCTACTCCAGCTATTACCCAGATAAACAGTAAAGGTAAAAGAAGCAGACATCTGAAGTATTCTGAACGGCAGAAGTAATCTGTGCTTCACAACCAAGCAAATAACTCCAATGACACATAAAAATTGAACAAATTCTTCTTAACTGAGAGGGAGAATAGGGAAAATCTCTCTATGAGGAATAATTCAGGTGTTCCTGCTATTATATTGAGCACTTCAGTCAATGTTATGTGAACATAAAAGTACTCCCAACATGAATCATTATAGCAAATATTATAATCTGCAGAAAGTGTTATCTTTCTGGAGCTGCTTTGTTGACAGTGAATGAAAGGTTGATTCTGCAGACCCAAATGTTTATCTGGGCTTTTACACATAAATGAGCTTTGTTTCGCAGTAGTGCTGACAATTCTAGGCAACAAAATGTACCCATATACCCGGAAAATCCCCCTGGCTACTGTTCCTCTGTCCACAAAATCAGTATCCTGCACCCCCTGCAGCTATGACGAGTGGCACTTGATGAAATCACAGACTGCAGTCTCCGCGGCTCTGTTGTTTCTTGCCTGTGGAGTTCATGTAAAAACCCAAATCTATAAACAGGTAAATAAAGTGAACAAGTGAAGAAGTTCACCTCAAACTACACTGATGTTTAGAATTCACAGATTAATTACTTAAAGCACAGCACATTTAACCGACCAGGTGAACAAACACAGTAACAGTATGTGTGAGCACTGCTGCTTTTCAAACATTAACAACAAATTTGACTCTAATCTTTTGTTTGTGGGGTTTTCATGTATTTATTTAGCATGTATTATTATCAGCGGTGGAATAAATATTCAGATAATTTACTGAAGTAAAAGTAGTGACACCACACTAAAGAAACACTTGAATACAAATCAAAGTCCTGTATTAAAAATTCAACTTAAGAACAAAAGCATTATCAACAAAATGTACTTAAGTTATCAAAGGTTAAAGTGTGCGTTACATCAATCTGCAGTGGACCATTATATTAATAGACCATTATTATTGATGCATTACCATGTTTACAGTACTTTAATGTTAAAGCTGATTGAGGTGGAGCTAATTTTAAATGTTTTATATACTTAAAGGGATAGTGCACCCAAAAATGAAAATTCAGCCATTATCTACTCACCCATATGCCGAGGGAGGCTCAGTGATCCAAGTGTGCTGAAGCCCCGACATAAAAAGTTGATTGGAAAAATGTCTTTTGAACTCTGTTTTTAGCCTCATTGTAGCCAGTAGCTCAAACTGCCTCTCTGTAGACCGCGCTCACGCATGTGCGCTTGCGCGAGACCATGAGACATGGGCACCACCTTCATGTGTGTTCACATGCTTTCGCTGGTCTCACACGCAATGAGGCTGCAATCTGCTGCTGCTTCGATCAGGTATTTTGTTTGTTTTATTGTGTGACTTAAGCATTTAAAAAGGTTAGTAAAAATTCACTTAAGTCACAGAATAACACAAACAAACTTACGGATGGAGGCAGCGGTTGACTTGGCTCCCGTGTTCAGCGAGCTAAAATTATTGTTTTTGTCAGTGGAGTCTGGTGGCTTTGATGGATGGGGGACTGAAGCTATTTAATGTCTGATGGAAAGGTGAAGTGGTGACAATGGTTTAAATATAGCCTACACTTAAACTGTCATTGATTTTCTTAGGTGGCTTAAATCTGTTTTGCTGCTGCCCCCATCCACAGCAGTACATTGCTAAGCTTTTGTGTCAGTACTCCTGTTTGTCCTTCAAACTAGGGGCGCATTGACTGTCATTTACTATAGGTAATACACTGACTATGGATAAGTACTGTATCAATCAATCAATCATTTATTTGTCACATGTTATTACACAACTCCAGTGAAATGTGATTCTGTAGTCTTTTTTTATGCCTTCCAACATCTTCATACAACCACGCCTCAATAAAATCCAACTATCCCTTGACTTACAATACAGTACTTCAGTAAAGGTGCTCAGTTACATTCCACTTCTGATTATTATTAGTAGTAGTATTAGGGAATAATTTCTGACAAAACAGCACTTTAATACACTGTAAGAGCTCATGACTCTCTCAACTTGGAAAGGGTTAATTAACCATAACACTCTTAAATTGCTTGCGGGCATGACATCAGTATTGAGCAGACACATATTCTGACAGACCACATCATGACGACTTGATGAAAGTCTGCCTCAGCTTTGTATACTGGAACTCTTCTGCTCAAAGTGGCTCCTATCTGCAACATCTGATGACTACGAAATGCTTTGAAAATTCCTCAGACAAAACGGCAAAGTTGGTCTGTTAAAGAAAAGTATCTCGCAAAGCGTCACTAATCCCCTGGGAATTATGTCACTGAATACCAGCTGTGTTTTAAGTGAGTATTTAATTACTAAGTTGGACTGACAGTTACTGAAATACTTGCATGCTAAACATGTGCTGTGATTACATAGAGTGACACATGAAGAAAGGGTATTCCTGAAAACATTCTTCATGTATTCACACATTCAGTCCATTACTGCGGGGAGTGTTCTTTTGTTGCCTTTTTCTTTGTGATGATATTTAATCATCCTCTTGTTCTTGATGTGTCTGGTCTTCCTAAGCCTTTTCTCTCCTTTGTGTTTGCTGAAGGCACTTCATCAGTTCATTTTTATCTGATTCGACGTGTTGTGAACAAATCTACTCCAAATCCTCAAAGATCACAACATATCCCAGCTGTCTCACGCATATCTCGCCTCCAGTTTTGTCCTATTTCCACCCCTACATGAATTGAAAATGTAAACGATCTCTTATGTACTGATTAAATTCACATGACTCTAGTGCCCATGCATACAGCAATAATCTGCATTTAAAATACTCTCTAAAGAGAACATAACTCATTTTCTTCCTTTTTTCTTATCACTGAAAGGTTGTCAAATTATTTTGTCCAGAGGAAAAAAATTCTAATTCATGTTCCCCTGAAGGTTAACAGTAGTGGCACATGCGGGAAACATCATAAGAATTATGCAGATGTTGACGTGTAACAACATTAAGTATTCAGAATTATATGGTAAAGTGTCAAATATGTTAAAACTCATATTTTTTTGTGCTCTAGGAAGCATTTTTGATTTCTAAAATGACTGTTCTAATGCATTTTTTTGGATAAGTGGATTATATTTGTTATCAAACAACAGGAAATTTTACACTTGGAAATTTAGTTAAAGAATAAATGTGTTAAAGATAACCACAGATAAGCTCTGACATTAGTGTTATCTATAAATATGAAGAGATGAAAGATATTTCAGTCTAGTGTTTTTAAAAATGAGTTTGAGAAAATGAGGCTGAAGGAGAACAGATGATTATTTATATCGCTCTCGTAAATTTCTGTATGCATTAGGGTAAATTATTATATTTTGCAAAAAAAAAAAAAAAAAGAAAATTAGAAGGATGGTGTTTATTTAAAATATGTTTTGTATCTATAATGATCTGTAAATCAATGAACTTTATAAAAGGTAAACCAGACACAATGCCAGACACCAGCCTGAATAAGGAAAGATAGCTGAAAATGCTTGGTGAATGAAGCCTGGTGCAGTCGAGCAGAGTTATGTGAGGTGTATTCATTTTGACGGAGTTGAATTGATGCTCCCACTGGTCTGCACCTTGCTATGTGTGCATCCTCAAATTTACATAGCATTTACGGTTTGTGTCAGGATCATGCTGAGGCTGAATCTATAGTTATACCAGGTACTCTATCAGGAAGTGTGTTTACATCCAGTGTTGGGAAGCAGTGAACCACATGTTATTAAACTGGTAGTTTAACTACATATTGCAGGAGCCTGATGGTAGTTCAACTACACTCACATTTGCAGAGTAATTCAAGCAGTGGAATTCCCTTTTTGCCATTTTTTGTGTAGTTAACTACTGAAACTACAAACAATTTTGAGCTATCAAAGAAAATTAGTTTACTCTTGCTTATCTACTGTAATTGAAGCCCCTCTGACCACAATGGGTTGATTATTGCTATTTAGTAGTGGTAGTCGCATGCTATTTTAGGAGTTATCCGGCTACTCCTACTTAATCCTACTTGGTGCAACACCTCTAGTGTGTTGCAACAACTCTAGTTTCTGAAGGCTGATGTCTGATTGATGTACATCGTATACAAAACTAAACATTAGAGGTGTGCCATATCATCTTGTTCACGATAATACCGGTAAAATGTTTTAATATCACTTGAAAAATTCATATCTTGATATTGGCAATATTTCTAGTTGTCGACATTGATGTCATTCTGGTACCCACGGCAACAACAAGCATGGCTGAAAGCAGAATTATTAGCAATTCTGTGGTGGGTACAAAAAGAGGAGCAGCTTCAGTAGTGTGGAATAAACTGTGGCGTCCTGAGTTTTATGAACAGCCCCGGACTCCTCAGACTCTTTTAGTGACTCAGAGAGAACTCATTCAGCAGCTCCTCTGGCAGAAGCACAGCGTCTCTCCCTCTCCTCTCTTGTCGAGCGCACACAAGTCTGTGTCGTTTTGTCATGAACCCTTGGTAATGTAAACCTATGTTCCGCCTGTGGCTCGACAAAAAACGACATACATGTGAATGTGTGATAGTTGTGGTACCATAACAGCCTGTCACAGGTGATGATTGGAGGAGAAATGGCAGAGCATAAAGGTCCAGGTGGGAAAACATCATTTAGGACTTTACTAAAAGAAGGAAATCGCCTGTTGATTTATATATATGTTTTTGGGAGCTGTTTAAATGTAAAATATTTCTATTTTGTTGAACTATTAATATTGTATACAGAATCTGAATCTCATTCTGAGTTACTGTTGTTTACAAACTAAAGAAATCATTTTAAGAGATGATATTTGTTTAGTTTTTACTGAATATGTGAAGCAAACTGTAAAACTACATCACTTATTTTGTTTGTCTATGTTCTTAAATTAATAATATTTTTCTTTGCTAATTTGTCATATTTTCAAGAATATCATTATCGCAAAAATACCCTCAAATATCGAGATATTATTTTAGGGCCAAATCTCCCAACCCTACTGACATTCCTCACACTTTCTCATGAATAGTGTTTTTTTTTTTTTTTTTTTTGTTCTGTTCATGTATGAGCCACTGGACACTTTTTGCAATGAACTCAATTAAGTGGCATGTTTTGCTAGCATATGATTTTTTTGTATTCAAACTACTTTTTCTGAAGTAGTTTTAGTTAACCAAACTAGATATCTTCCAGGTAGCTTTGCTGTAGTTTAACCTCTTCCTGTGTAAAGAAATTGGTTGCTTGCAAGGCTATGCTTTCAAAGAGGTTTCCCCAACACTGTTTGCATCTACCCGGTGTCCACCATTTATGCATAAAGAAACCTGGTGGAAATGCTTGAAAATTTGCCAAATAAAAGTTGAAATACTGCGCAAAAGTTCCTAAGCTTTGCTGAGGCGGAAAAGTTTGTGTATCAATAAAAGCAAAATGCTACATTGTGCAGTGGAAACAGACTTGGTGAATAAATCATGATGTATATGAAGCATGTGACTTAAACACCAGCTGAAGCTTCACCCAAGAGACGGAAAGTGTAACATGAGAACAGAAATGCTATATGTCCTCCAGGTTTTCCACATCGTTTCCATTTGTTTGAGGTTCGACTTTTAATTACATCATCCCATCGCACCCTTTTCTCCTGCAATGGTTTCATGGCACCCAGCTGAGACCTGCTACCAACTGTTTATCTCGATGAGCCCAGCTCCTAATATTCCCATGACGGCAGTGGATGGAAACGCACATTAATTCACATTTTCTTTTGGCATTTCTCTAAAAATTTCTTTCAAATTTGGATGGAAAGTTGTTTTGGGAAAGCTTGGTGTCGAAATTCACAAATGCGGGGTCTGGAAACACATCAAAGCACTGAACGAACACACACCCACAAACACTGAGTCACGTCTTTGCCAAACTAAATATCTGCCACCTTCCCCTCTCTCTTACCCCCAGCCTCCATTGTAGCCCAGAAGTGGTGGTGTCAGATGCAGCCGTGCATGGATGGCGAGGAGTGTAAGGTTCTCCCAGACCTCACAGGATGGAGCTGCAGCACAGGCAACAAAGTCAAGACCACAAAGGTTGGTATTCACCCAGTATCTCTCGATTTGCCTCTTTCTCTCTCATCCCTGTTACACATACATGCATGCACACACGGTCAGACCCACCACCGAGTGACCCACTTCCACCTCCGTCGTGTCCTCTCTCTTTCTCCTTTCTTTCATATTTATCGTCATCCCCTGCTCTTTTCTCCTTTTCCCTCCATATCTCTCTTTTCTCACCCAATTTCTCTCTCTCTTTACTTTCTCCTCCCGCCCATCTTGGATCTAACATCAAACAGTCTCTGAAGAAAAACAAGGCCAACAGGAACAAGGCAAACACACACACACACACACGGAGAGAGAGAGAGAACATCACAATTCCCTTCACTCCCACTTGCCCTGCTTCCCTGCGTCTGACTGGCATGCCATCTGACTCGATGCAAAAACAACTCACCACAGTGGATACACTAGAGTGGTAATTGTCCTCGGATAGTTTTTACGCTCCCGTTCGCCCATAATACAGTATGTGCGGTTTGTGAATGTGTGTGTCTTCCTTCCTGTATTCCCTCAATCTCTTCATGTGTGTCTGCAGGCATGAATGTACATTATATATCTTTCTGCCGAGCCCCCAGCCGTGGCACCTGTTGGGGTTCTCTTCAGTGACTCGACCTGAGCAGACTCTTAGCTGTCTGTCATAGGAGGGGATTTGTGTGAGACTCACCTCTTGTCACTGTATGCTTCTGTTTCTAACCTCCATCCTTCTCTCTGCCTTCTCATCTTCCATTATTCATGGCTGGGTGCAGACCTTTGTTTTCTGCCTAAATAATTGATTGAAGGCGTGGTCAGAGGAGGGAGAGTGCATCTCCTTGGGTAGAAGAGAGGGATAAGTAAAGCTTAAGACACACGTGGGCCCCCCTGTCTCTCTTTCCCACTCTCTCTGTCTCTAAAACACTCGGAGACTGTCTCCTATACACCTGGCTGATTAAGAATTCCTTCCCTACTTTTTCCACTGCTCACCTCTCACCTAGCAAAGTGGATCTCGCCTCCTCAAGTTACACTCTTCCCTTCTCAAAAGCCCCTCCTCTTACTCTCACCCTGAAATATTTTTCTGCTGCGCGGGCCTGAGTTTAAATGTGTGTTAGGCTGTTCATGAGTGCTACTGAACTTTCTAAGTTCGCTGCTCGCATCACAGTGAGATAAAAAGACAAAGAGATGGAAACAGAAAACGACAGAGTGGTCTTGGAGTATGTAACCGGGCATAATTGAAAAGAGAGGCACACGGGGGTCGATCAGATATGAAGATGATGTAATTTCTGAATATGTGAGTGCCGTTTAGAAGTTGATTCATATATCTGATCGCATGCGTTTAGCTTTATCAACCCCAAAGAGCGCATTTATAATTTCCTGAACGAGTTCAAAGCGAACCGGTCTCAGCCAAGCATCATTTTATCATTGACTCTGTCGTAGTTTGAAAGTGCACAAATATTTGCTGTCTCTCGCATTCAGGTCTTTGATCAATGATCTGTGTGAGTCTGTGTGTGTGACTGTTGTGTGTGTGTGTGTGTGTACACTATGTGAGCGTGTTCGCTGATGTGTTTGCCCGATGATGAAAAGAGTGATTTTTTTTTCTCCTCTGGTGTGGTACGTTGAGGTCAAGATGCGCAGGCATCCAGATCAATAGCATCGAACGTTCTCTTATAGTCCCATTAAGACCCGCTCGTGAATTGAAATTGACGACGGAGTGAGAGAGAGCGAGGATGAGAGAGAGGCAGAAGGGAAGAAGGAGGCAGGGGGAGATGGATGAGAAAGAAAAAAATAACTAAGTGGAAAGTGGAGAGGAAAAGCTGAAGGCAGAGGTGATAGGTAGATAAAAGAATAAAGAAAACACTTGAAAACAAGAATATTGGAGCCGCTCAGCTGACACGGAGCTTATGCTTGTGTCTGGGTGCACAGAGCAGGCAAGAACACAAAAGAGGGTTTGGCACTCTCCATCCTTCCCTCCATCCATCCCTGGCTGGGAGCAGAGGAAAGGAGGAAAGGAGGAGGGCAGAGGGAGGAGAGAGGGAGGGGATGGAAGACAGCTCGATCAATGCCAAATAATATCATATGGATGAGCAGACAGACACGGCCGGGCTGCCAAGCCACTGAGCTGTCATACACTGCAAGGCAAGTGTGTATGCATTTGCGTAGATACACACACAGCTATATACACACATTAACAAACAAATGACAAGGTGTCAGCGGCACACGTATGTTTCACTTCCTATATAAAAAAGCTTATATCAACACTAAACCGATGTGGCAGTCTCCGAGCAGCATCAACCTCTGCAGGCAACATAATCTAAAAGCACTTTTCTCTTTGATAGAAACAACACGGGGTGAATCAAGACTGAAGCTGCTATGACCGGTCAATTAATCGATTAGTCAACCAAATGAAAATTAATTCCCAACTATTTTTAGTTTAGGGATTCTCCAAGCAAAAATGTCAAACATTTGCTGGTTCCAGCTTCTTAAATGTGAGAATTGCTGCTTGTCTTTGTCATTTATTATAGCAAATAATAATAAGCAAACATCGCGACCACAATGCTGTAAAGCCATGTTCGGCGTGAAGATGTTCTGTAGTGTCATTTAGCCACGTAAACACGTACATGCTTCAAAATTCAAGAGTGTTTTTTTTTTAACTGACATACCTTATGTAACAGAGCAAAACTTTTGGGCTGAAAAATGAAGCCAATGCGGAAGTGCCAGAAACTGCAGTTTCTCAAATGGCCACTTGAGGCTGGCTCAATCGTTTATACTATTCACCAGTTTACATTTTATTAAGGCTTTAAGTTCCACATAATACTGCACTGAATTTAAGATCTTACCCCTCACCTTTAAGGCCATCCACAACCTAGCCTCTCTGTACCTCTCCCAATTCTTGCACATCCACACTCTCACCCACACTCTCAGGTCTTCCTCTTTCACCCACCTCACTATCCTGCCAGCCTGCTCGAATACCATGGGGTCTAGAGGCTTCAGCTGCTCTGCCCCTCGCCTCTGGATCTCCCTCCCACTGGACATCATAGCATGAACTCTCTCCGCTTTCAAATCCCATCTCAAAACTCACCTCTTTCAAACAGCCCGTTCAGTACGACTCCCATCCATCTAGCCACACACATCCACTATTTACATAGAATTTTATTCACTGTAAACTTCTTTTGCAGATTTTTTTTCCCCGTTACTTTATTCCTTATCTCTCTGACTTTTTAATCAGCTGTTAATTTCTCTATCTTTGCCTGTAAGATGAACTTGAGTGTCGTATGTGCCGCATGGAGTGACAGGCTGTCTGCGGGGTGTCACCAAGGTCCTTGAGCCAGATCCCAACAGCTCCACCCTCTCTTCCAAATATATTCACTTCTGGCTGCCAAAAATCAAGATGGCAACTGCCAAGATGCTTAACTTGGGGCTTTAAAACGGGTATCCACAAACCAATGAGTGATGTCATGGTGGCTATGTCTTTTATTTTTACAGTCCATGTGTTACCACAGACCTTATTTCAGGCATTTAACCAAACTCCCATTCAAAAACCCACTGACTTCAAGACAAGGTAACTGGAAGTGCAAAAATGCTAACTCATTCCCGGGTTTTAGGACTCATTCCTGCACCACTGTTTGCTGTAGGAGTGAAGGGGATATCTGCCTTGTGGCCATCTGAGCATCACTAGTGTAGACAGTTAAAGCTTGTGTAATAGGCAATAGAAAAAGTGGCACTCAGGGGCCTAAAAAGGCCCATAGAAGTGACACTTGAGCACTGCTTATGTCTAAATTGAGATCTAACTACCTAAATCCGCTTTCTAATTGGGCACAGAAACTGCCACCTACAGGCATATTTAAACAGGCAAGGGGATGAACACCTAAAGGGACTTTGAAGCACCTTAAAGCGTAGCAGCCACAGAGATGCAGCAGTGCGCGTGTATAGTGAACTGGCGTGACAACAAACGCCTGCAGACTCTTTGATCAGGCACAGGAGTAGATGCCTGAAGGCAATGGGATTGGGCCCAGGAAGGGTGGCCTGGAGCCATTGAGAGCAGATACAGTAGAACAGTTTCAGCTGCCAGCTTGGAGGAAATGCTCCTCTGAGCTCTCTCAGTGATGGCTGGCCTTCACACTTTGTTAGCTGGCACCTGGGTCGCACAAAAGACCAAGTCCCTCAAGAGGAAATGCAGGGGGGGGGCAGCGTGTGCTGGGGCTAAACCACTGGGAAACACAATGAGAAAAAGAAGGCATGCAGGAAAACAGAAGAATAGTCTTGGGGAGTCTGGTCTATTACATGCCCAAGCACTGGCAGTTATACAGCAATTTGTGTCTGTTTGGTCGTTGGCTGGCTGAAAATGTCTCCTAATAGCCTGAAATACTGAAATAAACCAAAAGTGAGTGCATGAGCAAAGAAAATGGAAAGATGGATGGACGAGATAAAGAGACCATGTGATTAGAGCAGCCATCTCGACAAACAGACGAAATGACATGGCAGTGGGCCAGGCGCCGAGAGTGAGGCATTGTGGGCCGATTGCCATAATTCAAGCTGTGTCTTGTTTAGTCTCTTGCCAGGAGAGACAGAGACCGTGCTAGCCTCGTTGTCGGTGCTCCACCAACAAGAATCACTTCCCATTATTTCCAAATAGCGGAGCGCGCAGCACGGCACTGCATCATTTCAAACCCTCAGTTGACATGTTCTGCCAGAATTGGCTTCGCGCTGTGTTCTGTGACCTTTTACTGTTTCAGGCTACATCCTAACTTTCTTCAGAGACTTTTTTTCTAGTGACCCACTTTCTTTTCTCCTTTTTTCAGGTGACCCGATAGTCCTGCCCGTCTGAAGAAGAGCAGGAATGGCGGTGGAGTTACTTACACAGCACAATGGACCTATCAGTGGTGAGGGAATGCACTCAGACGGACTTCTATGAGGAACCAGTAATTGTTTCATTTTTTCTGAGGATATCCAAGATGTGGAGGCTGAGGAGACAGGACTCCAACACCGTCTTCCATCACCTTAAACACAACTGAGTGTCCTTGGTCCTTTACCGCAGAGGACTGCATCACCCACAATCCTTTACTGTTACTACAAACTACAAAAGAAAGTGAACTATGACCTAAACAGCACTTGATTAGACAACGAAAAAAATGACTTTCTTTACAGCAATCTGTATCCTTCATCTCTCTTCTATGGCTTAGTTGTGTTCTATACACATACTGGGGATAAAGGCGATCTGGATTTTAGACAGCTACCCTGCATTACGAACATCACTACAAAAAAAAGTTGGAGGGAGGGTGGAATGGATCCCAGAACGGCTGTCTCATGTAGTCGGGAAGACACATTTAAATTTAACTGTGCCACACATGACACACTTGATGCTGTCAAAATGTTTCTCAGATCTGAAACGGAAACCTTTTCTTTTTTCAGATTTCACCTCCGTAAGAATATTTTACCTTGAATAGTTTGTGGCTTACCACATGCCATTTTTTAAAATGGGGAGACGGTTTGTCAGTCTTCTTCTTTCTTTTGTTTTTTGACAAAGGACAAAATCCTTTCAGGGGTGAGGTTAGACTAATACCAAGTAGATGTTACGGTATATTGAAACATGTAAACGTGTAAAACAAAAAAAAAAACAAAAACAAAAAAAAAAGTCCATGGAATCAACGGGGCTAAAAATACAATGACGCTCTAATGGTTTTAATATCTGTGTTTTTAAACGCCTGTTAACCGCTATTGAGTACATGTGTCAGTATTATATGAAATGAATAAAACCTTTCAAAAGAAAAGATAGATCTCTGTTTTCTTTCTGAAGGATTCGACCGAATTGAACGGTAGGGTCCAAAGAACTGTACTGTTTGACTATGGATGCCCGCAGCTGTAAGCATTATTGATAACATCAGTGTGAATTAATTTCCAAGGAACCTTAAAGCGACAGGAAACTAAAAATCATGAATTTGTAAGTACTGATGTTATTGTGTTGGCTCCGAGAAATGTCATCAATAACTGGTAACTGCTTTCCTGTTATTTTTCAAATTAAATCTTATCGTCTTTATTTCCTGCTTTGAACAAACAGCTCTGAGCACTGTCAACGGTTATTGGAGCAGACAGATAAAGCTCCGAGTATGGAATACTGTTCTTTTTTTTTTGCCATTTGCTGACCTCTGTGGAGTCAACAGTGGAGGGTCTATTACAGGAGAGGCTGGAGTTTTCACCACAGAATTCCCAAGCAGGTGAGGAAGGAAATGGACATTTGTATGCAGCACATTTCAGCCAGGACCCAGAAAACAGACTGGGCTGGTAAACAAGATTTAGTGCCGAATGTTGTGGCTCTATATTTGGCATTTTGTGGAGCTCAATCAACATGTGAGTTTTATAAAGATTGATTTTGAGTTGGTAATAATACTACATTTATTAACAACACACATTGTAGTGTTACAGCTGAAGCTTTGGGCTGAAATGTTGATGTTAAACAGCTGTTGGCATCACCCAAAGTCATGTTTTACTTGCCCATATACAATTTATTTATTATCAGTTACCAAATAACAACAAAGACCAAAGTTAGTTATCATGAAAAACAACCCTGTTCTATTCACCTTGCTGTCAGTCTTGTGGCAAAATGTGCAATATAAGCTTGGAGATTCGCCCATATCCTCCACAGCCACCCAACTAAACTTTTGTTTCCAGCATAACTGAAAAGCCCAGTCAGTACTGCGCATGTGCAACTCTTAACAGGATGAGAGGAAAGCAAGATAGTTACTGCTTAACTACTTTTCTCATCAGCTCCAGAAAATATGAGTTTAATCGTTTTTTACCATTTGCCTGATCAGGCAAGACAGGTGCTACTATCCTGACGTGGCATTTTACAAGGCCTGCATCCCTAATAGTCGACCAAAGGGTAGTCGACCAGAAAGGTCAGTAGTCAACAAGATTTCATCGCTTATTCGGTCATTTCGGTCGCTTAGGAAAAAAGGGGTGAAACTCTATTAGGAGCTGCGCCTTGTCAAAATAAATCAAAACCTTAATTTGAAAGGACAGACACAGGAAGAGGCCACGCTCAGCCACCATGAGGAGTCATGTTACAAACCAATCACAGCCGACAGATATCTTTCCCTTCTTCTGTAAATATTGAGTTTGTGATCAATAAGGAAAAGTTGATCATGTTAGTGCAGGGCTACACAGAGCTTTACATCTGTCCCACAGACGATAGGCCTACACACTTATAAACAGCACCTGGAAGAAGATCAGCTCTGCACTCAGGATTTCAGGTAAATAGGCGATACCTTGCGAACCTCAGACGCAACGTGCCGCCACGCTCTTGAAAGCTGGCACAGTAAAGGCACAAGAGTAATGCTATTAAAGACACGGCATGTGTACAGCCCCTAATTTCCAGGGCTGGTACCTGCGGTTATTCCACAGGCTAGTTAATAACATGTCGGGCAGGAAATCCAAAGTGTGGGATCATTTTGAGAAGGTGAAAGAAGAACCCAAGGTGATATGTAAACTCATCTTCACTGGTCGACTACAAACATGACGTATCATCTGAAACATGGAAATAGCTACATTAGGCTGACCAAATGTCCTCTTTTGCCCAGACATGTGCACTTTTGACATCCTGTCCGGGGCATCCAGGGGGTGTTTATAAATTGATGACAATGTCCAGTTTTCCTTGTGTGTGTGTTAGAGTGCGGCACAGTCCGCATATTTCTGTCCGAACCCGTCCGAACCCGACAGTCATTCTGTTTTATTATGTCTGAAACCGAACCGAGCCCGACATTATTTAATGACTAAAGCACTGAGTTTGTGTCACACGGTTGTTATGGTTACAGGCTTTTTAACAGGCCGGGCGTGCGCTGTGGGTGCTCTGCGGAGAGGGAGACCTCTGTGTTTGAGACGGGAGCGGGCGGCGGGAGGTCCGAGGCTTCCAGCGAGGGGAGAGATAGAAACAAACAGCCAATGTGTATGTGTTCTGTTCAGGTGTTGTCACGTAAATAACAGTCCCCAAGCAATAAACAGGACAGACAATAGGATTTTATTTATGTTTACACTACATTTTCACTGAAAGCTGACCGAATCCGACCCGAGCCCGAATACAATTTATACATTTTTGACGGAACCCGGCCGACCCGTCAGGACCCTCTAGTGTGTGAATGTGTCCCCTATCTATAGGGGGCCTATCTGAATTTCTGTCTTTGAGAAATATTATTTTGTAATATAACTGAATATTATATCCATACATATAAACTTTAAATATATCAAAATTATAAGGCATCTTTGAGTAAACTGCGAGTATCATTTAAGTAGGCTATCTCGTGACCGGGCCGAGTGTCCTCTTTTTTGGAAATTAAAATATGGTCACCCTAAGCTACATGCCCATTAGCCACTTAGCACAATCATTACTGCTTTGCCGACAGCATCATTAACAGGCAGCTCGCTCAGTGTGTGACGTGCACTTGTAGATAAAATATAGGCCTATATTGATGAAGGTTTATTAGTACGGTTTTGTATTTCTCTGTAATGTAGCACAGTGTTAACAATGTTACTGATACTATTCTCTCTCACACCTTCAACTCAAACCATTGTGTTGGCCCGCCCAAAATATATAATTTAATGATTAAATTAATATTGTCAACATGTGGGCGACTAGTCGACTTATGGCCCTAAGTGACTATTTGTCGACGAGGAAAATTCTTAGTCGGGGTCAGCCCTACATTTTACTTGCTCCAGGCAATCAGGTAGTCGTTTGTGTTGAGCTCTTCATAAGCTGATCTGATCAGGTAAAGCAGAGTCCTTCCACTATAGAAGTCCAAATCTTGGTCACAATCCTGTAATAAACAAATTTTAGGAAATCTGACATCATGCCAGCCGTAACTGATATTATGACAGCCTTAAAAATCCAGCATTGCTGAGTTTCTCATTTAAAGGTTGAGGAAAAAAAGACCATGCTTCTTGTAGCTTTAAAAGGGGAATAAGACAACCACATGGGCTCTGCACCTTGGTCACATTACATCAAATAAATATGCTTCCTTGTCAGAGCACATCTCCTCACGTCAACTTCAACTGGGCCGAGTAGCTGTGCACTGAAACCCGATGCCAATGCTGAGATCGTACCAGCTCTCAGTCACTGACAACAGTACAATGGATCAACATCAGATGATCACAGGAACATGACTAGTGCCTACCCTGTAGTACTGAGTCAAATACACGATGTACTGTACCTCCAATCAGGTTATGTGTACATATGGTATATTTATCCTGACCACATTTGCCAATTTCCTCTCCCTACTGTCTGTAAGTCATCAAGTTTGACAAGCAAATGAGAATTTCTACTCAGTCACAACCCAGGAGAGACAAGCACTGTCATTAACTGTTACAGTAAGACGAGGTTTATGCGGGTTTAAATATAGAAGCATTCAAAGACGGTACAGTATGATGTGGAAAAGCTGAATCAAAACAGCAGGGCGTAGTGTACTGTAAGCATCTAACTGCCAGTGATAGATGTTGATGCTGAGTGGCAGGATGCCTCTGTTGTAAACCCGATGACGAAGGAGATGAAACAAGAGGGCTCAGTCTGAGAAAGTTGCAAACAAAATGTTGGGTTTGAAGCTGCGGACGTCTATCTCTTCTCTCCATGACACACACTATCTGTGTTGTGTTGCATTAAAGCTGCCTTTCTCTAAAACGCTTTTCTGATTTGGCTAATCTCCCAGTGGATCCTCTCAGGGGCTGCGGCCTTCCACTGAGCCTGAGTCAGTCTATGTGTGTTTGTGTGCGTGTGTGTGTGTCTCATGGCCTGGGCTCTCTCTGAGCCTCAACGCGTCGTTAGTGCATGTCATTAAAAGATTACAGAGAATAAACCCACATACAGATTCTCACACGTACGCACACAAGAGGCGAGAAACAGGAACTGAGCGTGGAACAGACTGCTATAATTACACAGAGGAGAATGTGTAAAAGGGTTCTGACATCAGAATATGACAGCCGCAGTTTTTTTTTGCATTCTTGTTAACTGCTCGCAAGGTGTTTCTCAAGCTGGGCGTGAATCCAATCACGAGCCAACCATGTGAGGCTTGTTGAGGCAGCCACCTTAATACCGGCCCATTCTCGCTTTCGCATAGTTACACAAAACATTTAACACCGGTGCTGAAGCAAGGTATCAGGTGTAGCTCTGTTTGTCTGACAGTTCTGATGATCAGCACTGCTGTTAAGCATTAATCTAGTCATTTGTGGCCTTACTCTGAATATCCAGACGATGCAGAGATTAGTCAGTATGCTCTCTGGTTAGCGGTGCTAACAACAGATGCCACAGCAGATGCTACATCCGGCCGAACGATGAGAACGGCTATCCCAGATGCTGACACATCACTGCTAGGATGATGATTAGAAGACGGTGACATCAAGGGTTGAGCGGCAAACAAACATGCTTAATCATGTCTGAATCATGCTTCACAGAGGGCGGAGGTGAAACCGGAACTTACACGTTCTGTTCCAGGAGGAATGTTATTTAAAATCCCATTGACATTTGTTTCTCAAAAATGTTGTGTGGCTTCCTCCATATGTCTAGATAAGCACAGTCCTTTTTCAAAAACTATCCAGTATTGTAATATTTTTGTCTTTCAGTGGACTTCCCCATAAGCCCTACACCTTCAAGGGGTGATTCGACAAGTGGTAGTCAGTCTGTCACAACAGCAGGACAGAAGGACGAAATCCTGACATAGTTTTTAGACAGCAGAGATTACAGCTGAAAAATGACTTGAAAAGGATGCTTTGCCTATTTTCTACCAACTGTGCATCATAACAGTGTTGATAGTGTATGTAAATGAACTGTGGTAAACTTCCTTCCATCTCGCCAGCACCCAGATCTCCCTGCTCATTTGCAAGCAAAACTCCACTGGCTCTTGGGCTGTTGCTCAAACTACAGATTGTACTTCTTCAATTTTGTATGCTCACCACCATGGAAAAAAAAAAAAGATTATAGAAGCAGATCTCCCTCAAACTCAGACTGAGGCTCTGTTACTGTGTTAACCATTTCTTGCCTAAATGTCTTCAGGAACATGTTTGAGCTTACTGTTTAACTGCAAAACGAGATCTGTGTTACCAGCTGTCCGCCATATTGTTTTTGGACAAGCAACTTGCACTATATCACCCACCAGCAGGAGTGTTTCTTAAACCTCTTTTATACTGCCCTATTTTCCACAAATGTTGGGCCGTTTTGCTGGCAAGCTGCGAGCATTTAGACACACAGAGCTGGATTGGCGAGTTGATCCAAGGTGCCCAATTTTCTGCCTCGCAGGGTAGTCATATTGGCTGAACCTTTATGGTTTAAAAAGAACGAGGCACCTTTCCGCCACAGGAGGGGCTGTTGATGACTTGTGGGAGGAGCTGCTGATGACGCCACACATGTGAGCCACTGGCGGTGGATAAACAGGAAACAGCTGATAGCAAGAATTAGCAAGCAGCTAGTAGCAAGAGGGAAACGCAAACCTGACAGACACTGTAAAGATGAGCAACTGGGGAGACAAGGAATTGCGCACCCTCCTTCTCCTCGCAAACGAAGAGGCCATTAACTGTCAGATGATGGGGACGGTGAAGGACAGGCCAATTTGTGAGACAACTGCCGAAGGACTGATGAGCCGCGGTTTCCCTCCCACGTCACTGTTTACGTCACACACTGAACTACACGTTTTGTTACTTGCTCACGCCCCCCATTGCCCCGAAAAAGGCGCATTCTGTACAAACAAAAGTAGGTAGGCGGCATTTTGCCACACTCCCCGATTTTGTTTTTATACTGCCAATGCTGAAAAAAGACTGATTGGGCTTTCCTGCAAATTTGCACAATTCCTGTTTAAAAAGGGCTTTAGTCTGGTGCGGTGCAGTGCATTCTGGTAATCTTCTACCGCTTAAGCAAAAGCATCAATTTACAAAAGTATTTGCATCTTTATACGCATAGACAGCCCAGTTTTACAAGACCTTCTTTACAGTAGTAGTTAGTTAGTTTAGTTTATTTACTTTATTAATCCCCCTGAGGGGAAATTCAATGTTTTCACTCTTGCTTGTCAATTACACACAGGTCCGAAAGACACACACATGCACAAACAGGACCTATACATGCACAAAGTGGAGAGATGTCAGAGTGAGGCGGGTGCCCTTGGTGAGGCGCCCTGAGGCCCCCAAAGCCACCTTGGCAGTGCCCAGGAGGTGAACTGGCACCTCTCCAGCCATCAGTCTATGTTCCATATTTTGGTCCGGACGGGGACTCGAACAGGCGACACTCCGGTTCGCCAACCCAAGTCCCTATGGACTCAGCCACTGCCACCCATAGAATACTTCTTTGAGAGAGCACTGATGAATTTATGGATATGGATGAAACCAAGTTACAGTGACATGAGTATCCGCGCAGCCATACTTTCATTTTCGTGGGAGCTGTAGTTTTGTTTTGGTTTTTTTTTCAGTGCTCATAATGTAATCTTGTTCAACTGTTAAATTGGCAAAGGTTTCCATTTCCTTCAGCAAACACTGTAGTGGCTGCCAATTTGTCTTAGAATATGGAAAGTTAACCATTCTTTCATGAGGACAACTGGAGGAAATTCTGAATGAGAGAGCATTTTACAGAAGTGATGTCAAGACTCTGGCTCTGTGTAACTGCTGTGATAACCAGTTTAGTGAGATTTTCTATACCCCCTTGGACAGTCATGGGCTGGCTTGGCTTGGCTTGGCTTGGCTTGGCTTGCTTTGGGCAGTCAGCCCAAGTCTACCTGTTGGAGGTGAGCTGTTTGCAGAGGTGCAGTAAGAGCCTGTTGTCTGCAGCTCTTCATCAACATCTCACTGTGGCTGTTTCAGCTTTCACTTTCCCCTGCTGTATTATTACACTTGCTTTTATTGTAGAAAAGTTGCATGAAATTTCTGCTTATTCAGTAATAACACATTTTATTCCCTAAAAATTCTCCACAATAAAAGTCCAGTTATTGTGTTATGTAAAAATTTTTGTTGTGAAACAGCAAAATAAAGAAATGTTTTCCAGTAGCAACTTCACACAACTACTAACACAGTGAACAGCGAACATGAAACAGTAAAATAAAGCAGATATGTAAAGTAAAAATATGGTCACATCTGGCGATGGACGAAAAGCCAAACTCAAGGCTTCAAAACAAAGTCCACAAACGAATGAGTGACACTGCAATAGCTAAGTCCATTGTTTGATACAGTCTATGGGTTTTTCTAAGCAGTTGGTGAACAGAGGTGAGTGTTGCCTTTCTTTTGGCATTAGCATGGATGTTCTTTATTTCAGACAAGGCAGAAATCCTCCTCTATAATATACTCAGTGAAATTATGATGACAAACGCATGCTTTTCAAAGGACAGGCCCAAAATACACAGACCATGAGACCTGTTTCTTCTTCACAGCTGCAGGAACTGTTTATAACAAAGTACCAGGACTGAACAGTAATATTTCTAAAACCATTTTAAACTAAAAGATGTCATTTCTAATATCAAAAATTTGGATATGCTTGGTTTTTGTTAACTAGTTGTTAGTTAACTCATCTTAGCAGGAACAGCAGCCAGCATTCACGGTCGATTCACCATTAGAAGATTCTCTACTATGGCTACCCTTTTGCATATATTCTACTAATTTAAGTAAAACTGAACTTAATCCTTTAATCCTCATTGAACTTTGTATATTTATTCATAGAACTTCTCACTGAGGACACTTTGACTTGTTAAACACAGGTGTTCCTGCTGTGCGTCATTAACAGTAGCTGCACTTCATTTAAGCTAATTGACACAAATAAACTTCACTTGGCAAAGTATGTTATAATTAACAATAATTATGTTATTATTTAATATTTAATTATGATAGTTATACTAATTAAAATTACCGAAATCTGCATCATTCAGAGGAAATTAAAAGGACAGGCATGTCGTTTAGTAAATAAAAATAAGTCGATAGCCTGACATGTTTGACAAGCATGAATATTAAGCCCAATGATTTATGTCAAGTGTGATGCATCATGTGCCAGCAGTGTTGCCATTCACAGCACACAGCTCAGTGCCAGTTGACACAGATGAGAGAATCAACAGTAACTGTTGCCTTGTCATACATGAATCGAGCCGTATTTCCCAAACTGTAATGACGCTCCCCTCTACTTCTCTGTGATCTCCAGAACAACTTCGAAAGAAATTAAGCACATAATTACAGTTGATATTTAGCAATTGTTTCCTTATCTCAGTGCTAATTTTCATGGCTGACCTTGGCAACATATTCATGGCAAAAAGAAGCATCACCTGTACTCTACAACAGGATCAACACTGCTGATGACAATGGTTCAGTTTACATGCGCAGAGATTTCTAGATCTTACAAAGTCACTCAAGTACTTAGGCTGTTTTGGAAACCAAACAGCATAACTGGAACCGAATTACTTGCTTCTAAACTGGTCACTAAGCACATTTAATGTCTGTTGTTTATAAATTAGAGAGGGAAGTCTGATTCGTTTATTTGTTTATTTCCAATAAACATAACAGGTGAAAACTTGTGGCTATTTTATAGTGTCACTGTAAATTGCACTACATTTATATGGCACTTTTATCCAAGTCACAAACTGATGGCACCGATGGCTAACGTGCAAGGCGTGGGTCTGACCATGGAGAAGCAATTTGGAGTCAGACGCTGGAGATTGAATCACCAACCCAACAATCCTCCTACGCCAGAGCTGCCCTACCTGCAAAGGGTGTAAAGCGAAACTACTGTCTGTATCTGTTAACACAAAACATATTACCTAAACAGTAAAAGCTATTGAGAACGAGCGTGGCAGGATGACAAGGCTCCATACTATGCTTGTCAACAATAACAATGAGGGGTGGTGAGTGTGTGTATCTCTGTTTGTGGGTGGGACAACGATAGTGAACTGGAGAAAAATATCAACATCTAATTGGGCAAAGATTTATAATGCTGCTTGGTTTTTATTGTGTTGCATCTCAACTTGTAAACATAAACTTCCTTGTCAGTTTCAGTTTTGTATCACTGCTTGATCTTTAAACCGCTGGTGGGTTTCCGGTTCATTCTGAATGGACCGCAAGTGACTTGCAAACATGTCAAGTTTGTCAAAAGAACAATTTTGAAGTACAGTGAATTTCCGGCACAGAGCTTTTATTTTGAAGAGCCGTTTCCTGCTGTAGAGTCAGTGGCTGTGTTCGGAACCGCATACTTACCTACTACTCATACTAACTCTTTGAGTATGCAGTGTGTTTACACTGCGCAGCATGCGATTTTGAGTATGCGAGAAGCTCCCGGATGCATACTAGATTCACCAGAAATGTTGAGTATACATCATGACAATACTACTCACACTCAAATTACCCAAGATGCAACGTAACGTGACGTCATCGATCGTCACTTCCTTGCCGCGAACAGGACAAACAAGAAGTTGGTTTTATTTATTCATATGTATTACTACTGTATATATTATAACTTATTAAACTTAATGAAATCATTCAATTCACAACGACTTTGTTGTTCACTGATGTACATTTTCCCTCCAATTTTCAGGCTGTGAGGTATGTTATATTGCGTTGTATATTATGATTAGATTTATAGTTGATTAAAAAAGAAACTTACATCTGCGAACAATCCCAGGTCGATTGCGAGCATCATTCTGTACCGAAGACGGCGGGCCGATCTTCGTCTCAGAGCTGAGAGGACTCTCCGGTGAGGCATTTTGTACGGTCAAATTCCGTTAACGGGACGAGATCGGTCAAAACGGCGGTTTCAAGCTAGCTACATCAAGGGTAGGTTCACCTCCCGTTTTCAAAGTAAAAGCACAAATTTTATCGTTATGGTTTTCTGTATAAGAAAGGGCAACGGGTGTTTTATTTTGTGAAAATAACCGGAAGTGCGTTGTTCACTGCGGCTAGCTTGAGTAGCGCCGAAATCTCCGAAATCGTCCGAACAGAATTGTAATTAGCTGTTATTTGGTCATGTTTTCAACACGTTGTGGATCTAAACGGCTACTTTCTCGCCTAAAAATGTTTCAAATGTTGCTAAAGTTATATATTTACAGAGTTTAGAGCTTAAGTGAAATCAGCTGAAGGCCAGCTGATTTCAGTTCGGGCAGGAGCGGAATGCATTGTGGGTTATCATGTAGTATGCTACAGTGTAAACGGTCTGCATACTGTCTGTTGATTGAGTATGTAGTATGTAGTATGGCAGTATGTAGTATGGCAGTATGTAGTATGTAGTATGCGGTTCCGAACACAGCTAGTGACTAATGGACAGACATGGACGACATGGCCAAACACAAGTATGACACTGAGTATATTAAACTGTGGGACCTCAAACTAATGACTAAGAAGAAATCTGGAGCCCGGGGCTGGACCAGTTGGGAACCACTGCTTTAAAAGTTGAATTAAACAATTTCTGTTTTCCTTTTTTCCTATTTAAAGGTGCTGTATGTCAGTGGTTCCCAATCTTTTTCTTGAGGGACCCATATTTTTACTATTGTAGATTTGTGTTGCGTCTGGTCGCTACCAGCCGGGGCAAAACTGTCCTTGGGTTATCTTTTTCTGAGGTAAAACTCTTTGGGTCGTCTCAGGGTGTTTAGTTGTCTGGTGTTGCTTAAGCTTGCAGGGTTTCAAACTTTCATTTGCCAGTTTCTCACCGCAAAAGATGCATTAGACTCTAATTTTGTCATAGGTTCGATGAAGCCAAACTCAAGATGACTCTCTTGGTACCCCCTCTTTTTCTTTTTGACAGGTGTCGTCGCTTCATTCTGATGCTTCGCCATTTCACCATCAGCTGTTTACTCCACAAACTTTGGTGTAAACTGAAGGAGGGTTTTTTTTCCTGTTACATACACCCGTATCCTTGCGATACAAATTTAAAAAAATTTCTATACCAATTTATTTCTAATTTTATTTTATTTTCTAAAATAACTCTTAAATTTACAAATGAATGAACTAAGTTTTGACACATAACACATTAAAATGACTACACCCCTTAAAATCAAGAGGGCTTTGTGTATACCCGCGGGGGGTAGTGGTGTCCCAATTCCTTTTTGAGTGTAGGGGTAGGGGTCATAATGAGGGGTAGTGGGTATGAAAATAGCCCTTCGGAGTGAGGGATTTCAGATGCTGACTTGCCAGGGGTAGACGTCGCCATGGCTACCACCGAGCAAGAGATAGAAGTTCAAACATAGCTAACATTACCATTGTCAGGTTGCTTGTTAGCTAGCTAGCACTATCTGTCATCTGTCCTGTTCTGCAAAATTGTCAGACTTTTCACATTACGATAACATGCCAACTAGTATAACTATGCTGCCTCGTAATGTTAGCTGGTTAGCTAGCTAGCTAGCTAGCTAGCAGAAGTCCCTTCTGGTAATCCCTTCCCGTCTGTCATTCATCAAACGAAGCATGATGAGTGCGGCAAACGTGATCAGTAGGATAAATGAGACTCCATTGCAGATGCCGGTTGGAAATGTAGATGGCTCACAGCTGCCTGTTTTTATATAATTATGTATGTGTGAACATAACCGACGCGGACGAGTGGTGTCCCAATTCCTAGGGAAAAATTTCTACCCCTACCCTGTGTTGCTTCATTTTGAGGGCTAAGGGGTAGTGGGCAAGGGGGGTATTGAGATTGGGCCTTACATAAAGCACCTTTTTAATTCTGACATTCAGTAGGGGCTCTGTCCTCATAAGCCTTTTTTGGCTTCTAACCTGTCCTGCATAATACGTAGGCCTATATGTGCAAATAAACTAAACTAATACATATGATATGTATTATCATTTATATATTGTTTATGTACATACCTTTTCCTCATTAAGCCCTGAGACTCGACAACAGCCATGTGACATCACACATGCAAACAGAGCCAGAAAGTGAAGACGTGACACACATATATATATTTTCTGATACATTTTCCATATTCACTATAATTCGAGGCACCATCTGATTTGTGTAGTATGCAGGCATACACCCATAACCCCTCTCTTGTCTGATCCCTCTGATTCTGACACATAAATAAAGACATGAGAGGATGGCGAGGACAGAGAGAGGAAAGTGGAAAGACAGGAGTAATGGAGGGGGAGTCCTGTGATGCTAGTGTGAAGTGATGGCCTAAAAATAATACGGCTTCTGTCGTGAGACTTGGAGAGAACGGAGCAGATCTGAGCAGGTTACAAATGAACTCAACAGATCAGCGTGACATATAATTCAGCTGAGTGTGTGTCTTTGTGTGTGCAAGGTGGATAGCGTGCAGGAAAGAAAGAAAGACAGAAAGAAAGAGTGTGTGTGGGACTGATAAGCAGCACAGGCCCAAAGGGTTCTTTACATGGCAGTCTCAACCTGTCACTTCCCTCAAACACACTACTGATATCCCCACACACACAAAGGCAGATAACCCCAACCCTGACGGTGTCATTCATGTCAAGGGAAGCATGAAAGGAAGTGTATGCTTCCCTTTCATTCTCGATGAGTCTCTCCTGAATGAGCGTTAAATATGAGTCATTGTGATTAACATACTGATGGCTCTCACGGATAAAATGACCTCTCATCCTGCTGCGTAATGTGTGAGTGCAGCTTTGTATGTGTGGTTATAATTTCTTCGACATCGAGACTCACCAGCAGGCTGTTGACACATTCTTCCTGCGGAGGAACAAACACAGCCTACCCACGCATTTTGTTTGTTGTGGTCAGGCGAGGCTCAAGAGGCATTTCTGAGGGACAGGCGACTGTCACCTGCGCTGCACAATAGAGAACTGGCACTCCACTTCACAGGCATCAGTGTGAACCAAACTGCACCTGCAGAACGCACCTCCAACCGGGATGCCATTAGTCAACGTGGTGACTGTTTCTGAAATTTCTCCAAAATTATACACCAAAATTGTTTTTGAATAATGCTGGGATGAGAAGTAGGCCATGCAGCTGGTGAATCAGCTGCTCACCCAGTGAAAACGCAATTCCTCAATGTGATGCAATGCTTTGAGTTCAAGCCATTTTCAGTGAACACATTCCAGATTTATATCTTGTACCAAAACCAAAACTCATGAGATTAAGACAGTGAAATAATTGTTCCATAATAAACAACCTACACTTCTTTGTTCCATTCTCCATCAAGCTGCTGAACTTTACGGCTAAATCTAAGTGCAGCAGAGCAAGATGCAATAAATACCTTTAATAAAGATCTTTTGCACTTAAAGATCCAGTGTGCCAGATTTAAGGGTGTATATTGGCCTTTCTTCAGTTTCCTTTAGTGTATAATCAACTGAAAGTAAATATCTACAGTAGCCCAGAATGGACAACCACCCGAGTGGTTGGGAGGTTCAGTGCCTTGCTCAAGGGTACCTCGGCAGTGCCCAGGAGGTGAACTGGCATCTCTCCAGCCCAAGCCAAGTCCCTATGGACTGAGCTACTGCCGCCCCCTTTATTCAGGGTTTATAATGGTTTAAGTCATCTGGTTAGTTTGTTTTGGAGAGGAAGAGACCTCCGTGGATAATTTGGCTCCTGGTAAAACCTCCTAAACAATGAACACTGAAGGAATTCTAACCAGGAGAAGTTTCAGCTGGTTGTAATCTGCAGTGCTAGATGCCACTAAATCAACACATTCTCACTCCGACCTCGTCACATATCGACGTTTGGACATGGACTTTCCACGTCCACATACAACGTACAAGGTACCCTGGGTGTGTTGTTTGTTGTCGCTCTGGGATGTCAATTTCAGCCTGTTACATGCATTGTCATCTTTCAAAATACACTTCTGTTTTCACATGAAATTCAACGTTTACATTTAACAGTCTCTTTCAAAATTAACACACTATCTTGGTACAACGGGAATTAATCTTTTTTTCCTTTTCTTAGCACCTCTCTCCCGGGTGAAAGTTGGTGTTTGTTGGACCCCTTCCACCCACCCTTCTGGGACTTTCACCACCCTAACTTTCGTTCTTGTCTGGCTGTGTTTCCCCCTGACACCGCTGAGCGCTGTTAAACTATAGTGGTGACCAGCCGTGTATCATGCAAACATTAAAGGACAGCTTTTTTCGTCAGTATCTGATGCTGCAAGTCACTGCCCAAGAGCCAGATTCTGACGACTTCAGAGTGAGACCAGGTTGACTAAATCCCCCTAAATCTTATACACTGCTTTTTTAATTCTTATAGGTTCATTTTTAAGCCGCCATGTTGGCAATGCCAAATGACACTAGAGCTGGGTTGAAAAAAATCAATTTAATCGATTCGAATCGATTTTCCTTTAATAAATGGCACAATATCGATTCATTAATTAAAAAATCGATCTTTTACTATATCTGTTTTCCTCCGCGGACGTGTTGTACAGCCGGTAGCAGACTGCAGCAGCCTGCAGTCCTATCAACCCAGGTAGTCTCGCGAGATCAGCATTTAGCACCTGAGGTCATGGCGAGAGATCTCACGAGACGGTCGGACACTGAATGAAGACAAAGCAGCAAACAATGGTGGGAGTGTGTCCACTGAAGGCATGGGTCTACGGTGCGAGTATTTTCACTCGCATTTTCCCCTAAAAATATAACGCTAATAATGTACGCATGTTTATTAAATGCACATTAGTTTCACAGAAAAGATTAAGAAATACCACTAAGCATCAGCACACTGCTAACTGTAGCCTCAGTTTGTACCTCATACTGATCTGCTGGTAAAGTTAACTTAACGTTAGCAAGCGTGATAAAAGACAGCAGAGAGGCGACGTTGTGCAAATAAACCAAAGATTTATTATTTTTCTGTAGCAGTAAACACATGGGCCGATAACAAATGTGTTAATTAACTATGCTAAAGCTTTACAAGCTATTCAGGGCTGCCGACGACAATGTTAACATGACAAACAGCAAGGCTAACGTTACGGCTAACAAGCTAACGTACTGATGCTCCTCAGACACTCAGACACACACACACACATACATACCGGACAGCCTCTCAGTCCTTCCTTAGCCGCTAACGTTAGCTCATGTACAACACATGTACCACTAGAGAGTGACTAGTGACAAATCGCCAACGAAACTTCTTTACACAGACACGGAGAGCAGCGTGCCTGCTCTCATGGGACAAAGATCCTCTGAGAAGAAAGACGGTTCACTCTGCTCTGCCACCAGGAACAAACTGGGAGGCAAAGATCCTCTCTGAGCAAGAGGGTTCACTTTGCTGCAGGGTTCACCTACGTATATTATTTCTCTTCTGATACAGTCAATGTGTGCATCACAACCACTGTAGTGTATTGCACAAAAGCTTTATAAGACGGTTACAGGCAGCAAACTTGTGGATGTCCTTTGTTTACATTTTTTGTAGCCACTTCATTTAAATTGTCTGCCTTGTGATTAGATTTAATTTAAAATATTTATTTTGTATGTGTTGGTCAGGTAACATGATGACTAATGTACTGCTTTGGGGTCAATTCTTAATGTAAACAGTATTTTTAATAGTAATGCACCAGGTCAGAGGGTTCCTTGTTAAATATACTTCGTTAGTTCTCAGAAAATATCTTAATATCCAAGCAAAATTTGGATCATATATGAAATATACTTGATTGGATCGATATTGAACTGAATTGAATTGAATCAAATCGAATCGTGAATTGGATCGAACTGAGTCCTTGAAAATCAAATCGAATCGAATCGATCTGGAAAATCTGAATCAATACCCAGCCCTAAATGACACTGATGTTTTCATGCTGTTTTTGTGAGGGCTATTTTAAGTGAGGCAACAGACTGTAGCACTGTGCCCAAAACACATCCCTCCTCGGGGACGATAACGTATCCATCATCTCCCTTCAGCCTTGCTAATAATCATAATGCAGTCATACCTTGGAACTAGATGTGAAATGTAGTCCTGAACCCTTCTGATTAAGTAGACAATGTATGCTTGATACTAATAAGGTATAATGCATTTCACTTATCAGTTAACGGCATTCATAATGGGAAGAGTGGTATCAGGAGTGAGTCTTGTAGCACAGATCTGAGATACAAATATTGAGCAGGACGGCTAACTACAAGCTGTCTTAATTCTCCTCTTTCCTCAGGACTTCAAGGCCTCATAATTTGTTTCAAAATGTCCTCTGACATTGTATTCATTCCTCACACTGAGTGACTGCTGGCAAATTAAATAAATGCTGCAATTTTTAAATATTTCTTGCTGCTGCCATGTCTTTTATTTGGGAATGACAAAGCCTCTTTAGTAAACAGAAAAAGAAGAATCCTTCAGGGATTCCATTCAAATGTGTAAAATAACTATATTTATAAAGCAGTTTAACAAGAGAAAAAAAAAATTATTCTAGTTCCAAAATAACTCAAGGTCTGTAACCAAAAAGGGTTTAAGTAAGGGTGCTGGGCCACAGATGGCCTGCTGGTCATAGTTTGGTCACTCCATATTTCTGTCGCCCGTTCAGATTGAGTCTGGCAGACAGGCTCTTGTACTAAATGCCTCAGGATAGCTTGGCAGTACACCACTAAATTCCCTGCTGGGTGTTGGTTTGCTGTGTCAGCTTATAAAATAAATTATGATGTTA
Source organism: Epinephelus fuscoguttatus (assembly GCF_011397635.1). Classification (NCBI taxonomy): domain Eukaryota; kingdom Metazoa; phylum Chordata; class Actinopteri; order Perciformes; family Serranidae; genus Epinephelus; species Epinephelus fuscoguttatus. The sequence goes on along the minus strand of NC_064758.1, from coordinate 24,773,508 downwards.
CCACCAGGGTGGGCTTGACAAAGAAGGGTTACTGGTCATGCTGTGAATCATTGGTGGGAAAAGTAGCTTTCTGTTCAATATCTGAGCCGTTATATATCTCACCATTTTCCTGCCTCTTTCTCTTTCGCTCATTCCCTGTGCAAATTTGCTCTGCACTTTGCCTGTATTTCCTGTTTAAATGTACAGTATGTAGAACTCTAGTTTTAATCTGTGAAACTCAAACAATAGAGACCAAGGAACTATAAAATGATGTTACATGAAAAATATGCTGCACGCTCTGAAATTAGGCAAACAAGGAGAAAAAGCTCGGAGCTCTTTGAATCACAAGGAGGGTGGAGAAGCAGAATATTGCGGGAAATTACTATTCTAATATTGGTAATTGGTAATATTCAAATCTGTTGCTAATCAGTCTGTGGAGGGAGAAAGAGATAGAGGAAAAAGTCCCCCTGTCTGGGATGAGATTTGGAGAGACAGAGGGGAGGGATGTCAGCGATGTGATGAATATTCAGTTGTTGACATTTAGCGTGGAGCACTGAGGATGTGAGGGTGGGATGATGCCAAGTTAAATAAGAGCATTACAGAACATGGAAAAGATAGGAGGATGAGGAGAAGTAGAGGAGATTAGGGGGAGACAGGGACAACAATTGAGAGAGATATCTTTTACGCACACACTCTCACACACACACTGCAGACACAAGGGAGTTCGTTTGGTTCGATTTTGAGAATGGAGACCACGAGTGTCGCCACTGTAATTAATGAGAATTGTTGTTGATGATTGTTATTGTCAGTTTGGTTTTTGTAGGCAGCTTAGTGACAGTGTGGAAACTAGATCTGGGTCACACTGCCATAGTCTACTCATTAAACCCATTCAGCTCCCTCGCTGCGCCATCAGCTGTTTATTCAGCTATTGAGATAGTGCGGATGTTTTTCTTCTCTCGACTTCAGATGTTTCTCTCAAATTCAGACGCTCATCACCAAGACTGAAAGACCCCAGTGTTAAATTTGGAGAGGGATAAAGGGAGAGAGGTAATAGACAGAGAAACAGGGAGAGTCGACGGAGAGAGAGGAAGAGAGGACGCAAGGAAACTGTGTCTTTGTGCTGTTGTTTACAGACACTGTTTATTAAGTTAATGACCTCTTTTGCATAATTACAGTCACATACAAAACTCAAGAGAGTTTCTGTTCTAAACATAGGCTCAACCAGAGAACGTGTGTGTGCGTGTGTCACTGAGGGAACGCGCAAGTTTTATAGAGTGAAATAAGGAAGGACGGAGACAGATGTGCACAGCTGAATTCATGAATGTACGTTGGGAGGTTATGGCACTGCAGAGCTGGCTTATGTCATACTGTAGGTGACACGGAAGCCAATACACACTTCTAAAAATGCAACAGATAGACCACGTGGAGACCCCAGCATCTGTGAACGGTCAGCTTGGACTGCTGGTGTTTTCTCTAGCAAAGCGATATCACGGGTCAGAGGTTTGTGTTTAGATTTCGGTTAAAGCTTTGTTTACATTTCCAAAGGATGTGGCTGCGGTCTAATTTATGCATTCCGACCTCCCCCTCCTCCTCCTCATCTCACAACACAGGTGAGGGAAGTGTGGGTGGGCGGATGTTCCTCCACAGCTCTCTCTGCAGCTCTGTATAGATTGAAACATGCTGCTTTCACATGCTCCTCAGATGGTCTTGTTTCATGAGTTGGGAAGTCATTTTGGTGTGACTTTGGGGTGTTCATGAGCTGAAACAACATGGACGCCAGAAAGAAGATGTTTATTTGTTCATTCATTTTGGAGCCTATCCCAGCTGACATTGGGCGAGATGCAGGGTACACCCTGGACAGGTCGCCAGACTATCACAGGGCTGACACAGAGACAGACAACCATTCACACTCACATTCACACCTACGAGCAATTTAGAGTCACCAATCAACCTGCATGTCTTTGGACTGTGGGAGGAAGCTGGAGTACTCAGAGATAATGATATAATGAACTGGCATGTTTTAGTGAACTTCATGAAAGTTTCAAGACAGTATAGCGGTGCTAACGTTACTCAACGCTACAAGCCTGTGTTTTCACAATGTGCTGTAACGTTATCACGCAGGGATACAACCTCAAGACCTACAGGAGGCTTTTTTCCAGTGGCTAAACAATCTAACACTTTTCGATAAAGTGTTAGGTTCTTTTTGTTTAACCAGAAACAGCCCTGAAATGGCCATCACAGAACCCACCAGAGTCCCTGTAAATAAACAGTAATTTTAGCGTGTATAAAGGCTGCATATTTTCACATCTATTCTTAAGGGTTTATTTCAACCAATTCAGAGTTGGTGATTGTTGGAGCAGTGGAAAGATGAACCAAGATGGTGTCTGGGAGTTTCATTTTGTTTCTGTCAGCTTTGAATGATTTGAATGATTTCATGGTGATAAAAGCACTGTTTATTTAAAATGGAGTCTGGTAGGTTTAAAAAGTGATTCCTTTCAATAATGTTGTCAGACAATTGTGATAACGATCTGAACCTGTCAGTCGCAAAATATTTTACTCTTTGTTACTCTTTTACTTTGGAATTTTAAGTTTATTTAGCGTGCAGACAGCCACACAGCAACTCTTCAGCATGGTAGCAAATGAATGGCAAAACATATCCATTCAGTAGCTCAACCATCCACAGTCAGACACACAGCTGATTATCTACTGCTGAATTACATCTCACAATTTGCACCAACGTCTGATGCCGCTCCTGTGTTAGTGGTTATGCTGGCACCGACTATTTACTGGAGTTTGCCAGCCTGTCGCTCATTAGGCATTGTAAGATAATTACAAGCATGTCCATTCTCGACTTTCAATGTCCGATAGTCCACCACTGACATTTTCTTGACTTGTCAGAAAAAATGAAACATAGATTTCTTCTAAGTTTTTACTATCAAGATCTATTTTTAGCTCGTCATCGTCTTGTTTTCATCATGGACAAAAGGTGGTTGACAAAATTTTAATCAATGAAATGAACACTGCTCCACACAATTCAATTCAAACATAAAAACTTCACATCAGGGGACCTACAAACACTCGAACTTTTCCTTCACTATGACTTTAAAGAGTTAACTCTGAACAAGAAGCACACGTTGTGCAGACGGGTGTTCTCAAACATATTCACACACACCTTGTTGAATATATTGTACACTTGCACCTATGAAAAAGGGAGCATGCAAAATTGTACACACTCGAGTACCCCTCAATGAACACTCTCACAGCTCGACACGCAGACTGATGAATACATTCCACAACACTTTAGAGTCACTGCAGATAATGAAGTCTATTTGCATAATTAAAGAGGATGAATCAAAAGGTAATTTACAGTACCCTCTTGTCCCCTACTAAAACGTAGGCTGGAAAGGAGGAAGGGAAGGAGGGTGGGAGGTGTTGCATACACTTACATCCTCACCCAGGGGAGCCTTTTTGAAGTTGTGAGCAAGGTGGGGTTTTTAAAACAGGCATTAGAAGAAAATGAACCTTTGTACCTCGGCGTGTCACACTTAATATCGATGGCATCACCGTAGGTATTTACACACACACACACGCACACACACGTAAGCACGCAAAACCCCGTGAAAGCAGGGGGCGCAATTCCTCAAACGCATGAACACAAAAACAGTCCACCATTTTTCCTTCAATCAATTTTTCCCACCTTTCCACCTACCTCTCCTTTCATTTCTCTCTCCATCCATCCATTTCTCCATCCATCCCCCTCCAAAGCCTGCAGTCAGCAGTCAGCTATAGAATTCCATTACAGTCTAGTGATGCAGCACTTCAAAGGAGGGAGAGCTGTGTGCATGTGTGTGTGACTGTGGGAGTGTGTACACGTGCAATACAGTGTGTGTGGTGAGGTTGTTTTTTTTGCTATGTGCAGGGAATCTCATCATCAGGCACACAACAGTGATGTCCCCAGCCAATATTTATCCTGCAGTGTGTGCAAACTGTTTTCTCTTTTTTTTTCTTAATCTGGATTGTGCTGTAAGCAACTTGGGTTTGGCACAAAAGCGTGATGTCCTGCAAGGATGTCTGCTTGTTTGTGTTTGTTAGCAGCAGCAGTCGGTATTTCTCCAAACATTTGACTTTTATTCTACTGATTGAATTACAAACCATAACCAATCAGCTATACCTCTGCTGAAAAGGGCTGGGTGTCAGTGTTCAATATAATTAAACCACCCATACGCTGGTAGAGAGGGGCGGTACTGTACTTTAAACTCTGGTTGCCACCCAACATTAAACAGGAGAAGAAGAAGTAGCTGTAGTAGTAGTAGTAGAGGAGGAAGACATGTCCAACAATTAAGCTAATGCATAAGGTAATGTTATAATGCTACAATAGCATTCAATATGCTCATGAATTTATTCAAAGCACATGGCCCATGCACAGCACTGTCAGTCCTTATAACCTGGTGCAGCTGATGGCAGGAACATCAGATTAATAGTAAATAAGTAGCTGCACCGCACATTAGAGGACTGAATTGCGTCTTCTTTTAATTTAGTCCTCATTTGAAATGTTACAAACAACACATTTTTCCCATAGCTTCGTCAGGTTTGCTGTACAATACAATGTGCAGGTATTTTTAACAAGGCTGCAGCTGCACTGAGTCAAATCAGAAGCAGGGTGGATAGCCTGCTGAGTAGTCTCCATATACGTTTACGACTACACGCCTATCCCTTGAAAATACCACATATCGTATTGACAATTAGACTTATCAAATTACCGGTACATACTGTACATATCCCAATAGATAGTTGTAAATAACACATCATCTTTAAAATGTAAATTACTGTAACAGATAACTATATATCCCTATAACAAGGGGAAGGTGAGGGAAGGTAGTGAGAGGGGAGGAAGGAATAACCAGCCATTCCTCTTTCTCAAGATGGTCTAAATATCCATAAGCAGCAGAAACATTCATTAAAACAATCATGACTTAGGAAGAAAGAACAATAATCTTAAAATAACAAATGAATGGGCACAATAGGAATGGCTCTCATAGAGTATTCAACTGCATATTCCTATCCCAAAAAAACTGAGGGGAAGTAGTGAGGAGAGAGCTGCTAAAGTTAGTTTTAGCGTGATTGTTTTGAACATGGACAACCGCACTGGGCTACCCAATGAATTAATTTGCCACCTAACATAAGCTACAATAGATGCATAGTCGACTCACCTGAAAGTAATGATAAGTTAGCAAGTTCCTGTCACTGAATTTCATCAGACTAAAATGACCTAATGTTAATAAATGTGATTAAATGTAATAAAAAATAATAATAAACATTATTTTTAAAGAGCTTTTAAAAACATAAGGTACAAAGGTTGACAGGTCAAGCAGATTTTATGGAACAAGGTGGATATTTACTGATGAACTAGGTAGTTTTTACAGCTGTTTTGTTTTCTTATTTATTTTGTCTCTTATTTACTGTATGTATTTTTAGTCTGAGATTGTCTGCTTCTTGTTTATTTGTTTCTTGTGTGTAAATACCAGGGACCATGCTGGAAATAAGTATTTTACTTTAGCATGTTATCCTTAGGATTACGGTCTTATCGTCTTCCAGAAATAAATCAAATCAAATCAGATCAAAGTGCTCTACATGGTTGATCCCAGATTTAAAAGAATGCAAATTCAAGAAAATAAAATCAGGCAATTTCAAGAAATACAAGGAAAGAGAAACACCAAAAATAAAGATAAAATACCAAGCATATACTAAACTACACGTAATGTGAATAAAACTTAAAAACATTTCTACGTCCACGAACATGAATTCTACCGCAGTCCCATCAGATAGACACTACAGCTCTATGTCATCAAAGTCCGTCTTTTGTTTGGTTCATTCATTCATCTTCCATAACCGCTTATCCTGTTGGGGGTCGCGGGGGGGCTGGAGCCTATCCCAGCTGACATTGGGCGAGAGGCAGGGTACACCCTGGACAGGTCGCCAGACGGCTGACACATAGAGACAGACAACCATTCACACTCACATTCACACCTATGGGCAATTTAGAGTCACCAATTAACCTGCATGTCTTTGGACTGTGGGAGGAAGCTGGAGTACCCAGAGAAAACCCACGCTGATGTGAGGAGAACATGCAAACGCCGCACAGAAGAGCTCCCCACAACCGGATCTGAACCCTCCACCCCGGGTTCAAACCAGGGACCCTCTTGCTGTGAGGCCACAATGCTGACCCCTGCAAGACCGTGGCACTTCTTTACTGTGCATTTGAAACTGAAAATACTGACCGCAGCTAAAACACTTACAAAATGTTTTTAACTGTCTGCACAGAGGGTTTGACACGCTGCTGACCACAATAAACATTTCTCTTTCTATTTTTGCTTGTAGTTGTTTTGAGTCTACCTCAGAATTGTGAAGTGTTTGTCATGTTCTGACAATAAATTATAGTTCAAGGCACAATTAACAGTTTGGTTTCTTTCACTCAGGAGTAAACATCTACCTTTAAACTTAACAGGAATAATTGATTTGACATTTTTCATGATAATTATCAACATCAACTCATGAATTTTTTTTATTATTTAACATTTTTGGCTGTATCTCTCAGCTCTACTGCTCCATCTCACCAAATATAGCATTTCTGTCATTTTTTCCTTAATGTGCCTGGAGTTTTTGTGTTTTTATTATTTGGGCTCTCAGACGGGGGATAAATGGGATCTGGCAGCAGTGTGGTGAGGCAGCATCCATGCCGGAAATAAAATAAAAAGCACAAGGTGACCAGCTATGTCATTGTTTATTCAAAGACTCTGTTTCGATTAGACTTTTCTGCATCGTATCTTTACTGATAAACAACTGCACCACAACATGCAGGCCTTTTGCCTCACATTTCTGTAATTTACATTCAGATTCTCTTATGGCTTAACACTTTCTTGCTGTTGTAGAGATACTGAATAAGTCAATGTTATTTCTTTTACAGTACAAATCCAAAACTTCCTCCAGGAAAATTCTCCTTTGGCTTTATACCCATCTTTTATAATAACAAGGACAGGGTGTGTTTGAAACCTCTGTGGTAGCGCTCTCTCTTTAACTTCAAACAACAAGACTTAGAAGTCATCTAGAGAGGTGTGAAAATTGAAATCAATACATCTCCTACTTTATCCTTTAGCATGCACCAGTGTTAATTGGCCAGATGTTAACTGTGAGGCAACATTTGCCTCGCACCGCTCCAGACGGCTTTAGTGATACAAACAGCCTACGACAGACACATACTTACTGAAACTACAAATTTAAGGGTAGCATTCTGATATGTTACTCACAGAGGAGAAGTCATTAACGTTGTGGTAATTGCGGACAGCTGCAAACAGCGAGCTTCGAGAATACAAAACGACACAGACAACAGCAACAGAATCTGACCGCATCAAAGAAAAGCATTTATCTTGTACGGAGGGGGGGAAAAGCAGAGTTTCATCTCCAATGGAGTTCCCTTCTCTTCAATTAGATTGTTCCTGCATTTCCACTGGTAAATAATTCACAGCCAGAACCATCAGCAGACAGGCATGGCAGTATAAATGTTTTAGTGTGTGCGTGGGGAGGGCAGTGAGTGACGTTGGAGATGATGGTGTGGTGTCTAACGATGGAAATAGTTTTTAGCTGTGTTTCCTGTGCTTTTAAACATTTCCTGCTCTGTCTGTCATCCTCTCTCTGCCTTACTCTCTCCCTCTGATGGACTAGATGAGGTAGATGAGGTTCTCTTTCCATGTTAGCCCGAATGTAAGTGGAAGAAGTCAGCTCCAATGCATGTCAACTAAAAAGAGCAGAAAACAGGCGGTCGAAAAATAGCTGCAACGGGGGTTGGACATCTGTTAGACAAGACAAGACCTGCGAGACACCCAGCACTCCTCTGCCGTTTTCTTTACATTTTCATACTCCTTACATCTCAAGCACCTTTGTTGTGTGTGCATGTGTAAACAGCTGCTGGTGAGAGACAGGTTAGCCTCACTTAATGATTGCTAGTCAACAACCAGCCCAGTTGCCGAAAGAAAACGTACATTTCATATGTATCATATTAACATTTCTAAAGTGATGTAGTACATAAGCTGACTTTTTCAATGGGAGATCGAGGGTATGGGCATGACACCTATGCCAAGCAGCAAACCAGTGTTTGAGACCAACAAAAACAAAACTGGTTGTGTTTGAGCAACCTGTCACTGTGTTTCCAGTGGCTTTTGTGCCACTAAACGTGGGTGTTATTTAGCACCCCATCCCTGTATTTCAAGCTGTGTTTGTGCCAGCCAATGAAGGTGCTTCTCAGTGACCAGTGTCTGTGCTTCCAGCTGCGATTTTGCAGTCAAACATTAGCGTTTTTTTAATGACCATCAGCATTTGTGCCATCAGATATGAAAGTGTTTCCAGCAACATGTAGCCATGTTTCCAGCATTTGTGCCACTAAACAAGAAAACTATCGCTGTGTTTGCAGCAGCCTTGTTGCCACTAAACGTGGGTGTTATTTAGCGACCCGTCACTGCATTTCAAATGGTATTTGTGCCCGCAAATGTGGGTGGTTCTTAGTGACACATAGCTGTGTTTCCAGCAGCGTTTTTGCCATCAAACATGGGTGTTTTTAGTGACCTTCAGCTGCTTTTCAGCAGCACTTGTGCCATCAAACATGAAAGTGTTTTTAGCAACCTGTCGCTGTGTTTCCAGCAGCATTTGTGCCACTAAACAAAAGTGTTTTTTAGTGAGCCGTTGCTGTTTTCATCAGCCTTGTTGCCACCATACGTGGGTGCAATTAAGCCACCCATTGCTGTATTTTAAGTGGTGTTTGTGCCAGCAAATATGGGTGCTTTTTAGTGACCTGTGGCTGTGTTTCCAGCAGCATTTGTGCCACTAAACAAGAGTGTTTCTTAGCAAGCCGTTGCTGTGTTTCCAGCAGCCTTATTGTCACCAAACATGGGTATTATTTAGCGACCTGTCACTGTATTTCAAGTGGCGTTTGTGTCAGCAAAAGTAGAGGTGTTTTTAGCAACCTGTCACTGTGTTTCCAGCAGCATTTGTGCCACTAAATGAGAGTGTTTTTTAGTGAGCTGTTGCTGTGTTTCCTGCAGCCTTATTGCCAGCAAATGTGGGTGTTATTTAGTGACCCATTGCTGTATTTAAAGCAGTATTTGTGTCAGCAAACATGAGTGCTTCCTAGTGACCTGTGGCTGCATTTCAGCAGCATTTGTGCCTTCAAATGTGGAAGTGTTTAATAGCAACCTGTTGCTGTGTTTTGAGCAGTATTTGCACCACTAAACAAGTGTTTTTTAGTAAGTCGTGATTTTTCCAGCAGCCTTATTACTTAGCGACCCATTACTGTATTTTAAGCAGTGATTGTGCCAGCAAATGTGGGTGTTTCTTAGTGACACATAGCAGTGTTTTTGCCAACAAACATTGGTGTTTTTTGTGACCTGTGGCTGCATATCAGCAGCAGCACGCTAAATAACCCCCACCCCAAATGTGGGGGTTATATAGCGACTTGTGGCTGCATTCGAGCTGCAGTTGTGCCAACAAACATGGGTGTTTTTTCAGTGATCTGTGACTTTGTTTCCTGCAGCATTTGTGCCAACAAACGTGGGTGTTTTAAGTCAAAACATAACAGAACATAATTAAGTTGTTTTCGTGCCAAAAAATAACCACATGTTAACCACAGTGTTGTTAAAACCACTACATAATCATGCACAAATTTAATGTACCTGTGGTTTGCAGAAAAGTCCAATGGGAACATTTATTCTGGTGATTCGGCTGCAGTGAATAGCTGCATGTAAAAATGGCTGGGCGAAATGATAAAATATTTTATTACAGTACATATTCTTTTAATCTCAGTTGATGTTAATCAACTGTATATCATAATATGAGTTTAGACCTTTTTTCTGTATCGCTTAAAACTATCCAAAGCTCAAAATTCCCTGGGAAGAGATTCAGAACCAGAAACCAGAAAATGTCATAAATCAATATAACATTGGCAGAGTGAAATGTTTACAGCCAAGGAGCTCATACCTTGGGCTGCTTATGTTCATCAGTTAAAACGCCTCATCTTTGATGGTAATGTTCCCGTTTGCAGCATTCCTGGGGATGGGTCTAATTACTGGTGGGAGTGTAAGCACTTGCACTCTGCGTGCATTATCAGATGGTGATGCTTCATGTGATTAATTTAGTACTCATTATTCCGTCTTTGCTGGCACAGGTTTTTGACTTTGTTTACAATTAAATCACCTATCTGTTTCATGTCAGACGCTAAGTAGTGCTGCTGTAGCCCTGCCTGGGACTGTCGCCCGCTCCATTGGTTAAACAGAATCAAGTCTCTCCTTTTCTTGTATTTGGAATTTGATGAATTTTGTGCTGTCAGGTTTGGTGCTGTGTGAATGTTTGTAACACATTTGATCAAATAATTGTGGAAAATATGAATTGACTAATCAAGAATTGATAGAAAATTAAGTCACAACTATTTAATTGTTGAACTCATTTGTTTGAGAAAGGTGCTAAACATGCACCAATTTCAGCTGAAATACTGTATATGGAATATCTTTTTTTCTTTTATATAACTGTGAATTTAATTCCAAACAATAAACTTTAAGATTAAATTTAATGCTCATTTAATTTAGAACATTTTGAAAGCAAAACTATTCAGCAATCAATTGAAAATCGTTCATGAAAATGATCAGAAGTTGTAGCCCTAATGAAATCATATCCAAGTAGACAAAAAGGTCTCCATCATTAATGCTGTATGTTTCAGTCAAGTGTCACATAACACGGAGGACTACGAAATAGTGAGAAACTGAAACTCTGAGCAAAGAAGGCTGACCAAATGCTGCTCTACTTGTGAGACCAGAAGGCCGACAAAGCCAGACTGGGGTTTGGCTGTAAACGGGGTCTGATTCACGCACTGATGGGAACATCAGCCAACACCATTCCTGACGGCTGTGACCATAAGAACTTCACAAGCGGAAGTTTTCCTAAGTTTGAGAGGAAACTCAGATATAGGTTAGAGAATAAAAAGAACAGAATGAAACAGTTATTTTTTACATTTAAATCTTTTCAAATCACAATCTCAGATTTATAATTTGCTACAAAGATTCATCTCTACTTCTATCAATTATACGTCTGCTCTCTATCACAGTGAAGAAAACTATGAAGATGCCAACCACACAGAGTAGTCTCATATTCAGTAATGAAGCAAGGCCACCTTCCCACCTTTGCTCATATTGCAAAGTGAATAAAAGAATGTAAACACTGTGGGTAGCTCGCTCTGAGCAGATCCTGGCTACATTTGCCATTAAAAGCATAACAAACCCATATTCGGCCGAACCATTTGTGCTGGCTGGGCCAATCACAGCCCTTTATCTTATAGGGAGTATGTTTGAGACGACAGCTGACGATGTGCAGAGCCTTTGCACCTAACACTAAATATCCATATGTATAATTGAATTTTTGGCTCACACACCCTCACGCCAGGGACATGACATCGAGCATAAAACTAGCTTAGTAAAGAGGATTGTCATTGAGGCATTTTCGAACAACCAAGATGGCCGCAGCTGATGTGGAACTTTCACTTTCAATTACAATTGTATTTATGTAGCCCATTATCAAAAATAGTAACCTCAGGAGAGCAACTGTGCAGGAAGAGCAACTGAGCAGGAAGAGCAACTATCTCCCAGGATGGACAGATGTGTTACAGATGTCGTGTGTACAGACGACATGTTGAAGAACTACTTTTAAATTCTGATGGCAAAAATGGCAGCACTCGTTCAGAGACATACTGATGCTACACCATCACAGCTCATCTTTGCAACCTGTAATCTTTTTACACTTGTCTGTCACTCAGTGCCAATTCATAGTTTCATGTCATGATGGGTTGTAAGTGTATACTGTTGCATTCAGAGGTATTTTTATCTACAGCCGTTAATAACGGCCCTTGGAAATCAAAGTTAAACTGACAGATTTCACACCAATTCACATCTACAATTTGGTCTGGCGATGTCAGGCGAAGGATATGTGCTCTGCTCCGTCAATATTCATCATGACTCTGATGATTTTACATGAATGCAGTGATAATTGGTGGAGTAGTCTCTCAAAGCATGAAACAGCTTTATCATGTACGATGCATCCATCTAGTGTACCAGTGGGACTATCTGCAGGAGAAAACAGGCCCAGAACTACAAATCAAAAGCCTGTGCTGTAGGTATCTACTGTATGGTGGAACTCCCATTAATCCCTTTCATCAACCATGAATCTGGCTTTACATTACAGCACAAAATTTGTCCCACCATCCACTTATAATACAGATCTGTGCATATGCAGGAACACTTGGTGGAATCATTGGTGGGAACACTGTGGCTTTTGAATCTATGATTGCTTAGTATAGGGGTGGGCGATATTGCCAAAATATTCCATCATGGTACAGTATATGGAAGTGGCTAATGGGCATTTAGCTAATTACATGTTTCAGATGATACGTCATGTTTGTAGTCGACCAATGAAGATGAGTTTACATATCACCTTGGGTTTGTCCTTCACCTTCTCAAAATGATCCCACACTTTGGATTTCCTGCCCGACATGTTATTAACTAGCCTGTGTGATATCCGCAGGTACCAGCCCTGGAAATTAGGGGCTGTTGACATGCTGCATCTTTAACTGCACTACTTTTGTGCCTTGACTGTGCCAGCTTTCAAGAGCACCACGGCAGCTTGCATCTGAGGTTGCTTAGTAACCTTAACAAGCATCTTATAGCCTATGTACCTGAAATCCTGAGTGCAGAGCTGATCTTCTTCCAGGCGCTGTTTCTAAGTGTGTCGGCCTATCGTCTGTGGGACAGATGTAAAGCTCTGGGTAGCCCTGCACCAACATGATCAACTTTTCTGTATCTATCAGACTGAATATTTACAGAAGAAGAGAAAGATATCTGTTGGTTGTGATTGGTTTGTAACGTGACTCCTGTCTGACTGCTGAGCGTGGCCACTTCCTGTATCTGTCCTTTCAAATTAAATTCCCACATGGTCCAGTCAAATAGGTCTTGGTATATTTTGACAAAGCACAGCTCCTAATAGAGTTTCACTTTTTTTTTCTGTGACAAACCATCCAATGAAATCTTGCCGACTAATGACCTCTCTGGTCTACTAACATTTGTACACCTGGACACTTTTATACCGTCACATGGTATAAACCTACATGTCGCTCAACCCTAGCACCCTAGCTAAGAATGTGTGCCAACACTAAATATAAAGACTGCAACAAATTTAGAAATAAATGAATCAGGATGAGAGAAGCTATATCTATTTCACAGAGCGGACACTTCTTCTCAAAATAACTGCAACACGTCACTGCAGAACACAAAGAAACCGTCATAATGGAAGAAGAAAAAGCCGAATCGAAAAGTGCACCACTAATGTACTGCATGGACATTACATGCCTGTGTACTGCTGCTGGAAAAAAAAAAGTGTGTCATTTTAGTTTGTATTGACTTTGTACCCAACCATGATCAATATCAACGCTCTGCAGCCTGACTGACACCTGCCCAGCGCTCAGGCTGTTTGAGACACGGCTATTTGTTTCAGCTGACAGGAGCCCAGGGCAGCAGAGACGCAGGGACCAAAAAAAAAATAAATAAAAAAAAAATAAATATACATACATAATATAAATACAACAGAAAGTGAAAAGACAGAGGACAGAGAGGAAGCGAGGAAAGAATTTCACATCAGACACCAAATTCACACATTTGTCCATAATTCATGCAAAGGGAGGCTGACCGAAAAATTAGGAAGAAAATTGCGTCGGCCTGCTACAAAGGTGTGTAGCCATACTATTTTGTCAATTCCACTGCCAGTCGTAGCTCGTTCCTCACAACAGAGCACAAGCAGACCCTCAGAGGGGCAGATAGTGAAGTCAGCCTGTGTATCGATGCAGCGTAATTAGAACAGACAGTTAACGGGCGAGAGTTTGATTAGTCAGAAGCATGAGATGGAGACACAAACGGCTGCAATTTGCCATTTTCTCCCTGTGAATTCAACATCTTAATGCCTGCTATTAAAAGAACAACACTAAAACAGGCTACGAAAAAGATTTTAGTCCTTTTTAATTGCACTGTCATAAGTTATCATTATGGCTACCTACCATAGCTTTTCCAGAATTAAGGGATGTGTTCAGAGTGGATCTTTCAATCGTTAATTGTGACAGATGGTTGATTCGGTTTATGAGGACAGACAGTATGAGCTTAATTGTATTTTTTTTTTCGTCATGTAAAAAAACTGCAGTTAATCGTGAAGGATAGGTCCGTGAGTGTGTTAGTAACTGTCAGTGTGAGTAGATCGAAGACATTGATCGGAGCGGCTGTCTCACCTCGCTGCACGTCAGCTGCCTGTCAAATGGAGATGGAGGGTATCTGATACAGTGCTGAATGAATGAGACCAGTTTAACGCGCACGCACGTACATGCTCGAGAAACAGAAGGACGCTCCATCGTGCACACGTTTTCAATCACCTCTTGCAACCGCTCCTCTCATTTCACTGTCAAGCCATCATCTCTCACGTGTAATTATTTTCTACAGAGGACATACAGAACAGTGCTGTTTAGCTCCGGTGTATTTGTATGGTATGACGCTGCATGTGTGTGTGTGTACAGTTGCCGCCTTTATCTTCATTCCATATTGGCCTCATCCTCATCTTGTTGACATCTCATTTTCACCCATCAGTTTTCCTCTCGCTGATTGAACGCAGCTGTCAGACGTGCCGCTCGACACTTCACACAAACATTCGTCCTTCATGTGTCGCCCATGTGAGTGCAGCAACCTTTGGACAGGGCTGAATTTGTCCCCGTCCTCTGACAGCTGAAGAACTTTCTGTCCTTCTTTCCTCCCTCTCACACAAAAATGCACCTCAGACTGCACAGACGCAGTCCCGTGCACAAACGTGTCTGCCTGCCCTCTCCCTCTCGACTTGTGATCTGTGCTAAAACCCTGGGGGTGGCAGGTGAGGTGTCAGCAGTGATCTGATAGCGCTGAGGTGGTCCAAATGCATGATTCCTCTTAACCCTGATCCTCTCACTGCATCCAACTTGAAAATCCTTCCCTGTGTTGTCCCTGCAGCTGTGGAGGATGAGCTTATAGTCTCCAGGCCGGGGACTTAAATGCATTATGATGTTTTTACTTTTATGTAATTTAGCAATTTGTGGCGAGCTGGCATAACTCTCAACTTTAAATACAGCAGTTGAACTGGAGGACCTTGTGGAAATAAGTTTTAAAAACTTCAATTAATTCTAATTATCACTCTTGCTGGGACATTATTGCCCAGGTTGGCCAGAGCCTGCAGGCACGGTCTGTTAGGCCTGAAGAATGCTTGGGATGTTACAGTTGGGAACAGAGAGGTAGCCTGTCAGGTGAACTCTGGGATGTCGCCGCCGCAAGTTTTAATGAAGAAGTAATCATGCGGAAATTACAGATGAGTAATCACTGATTGATAACTACATGTTTTACAAGGAGGTCAGAGATTGGTGGGGCTACAGTGGATCCCTCAGATTAACTGCTTTGATTGGTTCAGTAAAAACCCAGCCGGCCGAGTGTGCAGTGACTGGAGTTAGATAAATGGGCTCATAACTTCCCTAAAGTTCCTTTTTTCTCCACCCTCCCAACCCCTTTTCTTCATTTGTATGCAAAGTCCAATCCCTTAGGCTCCCTTTCCTTCTCTTTAATTTTCAGCCATCTTTTTTTAATCAATTTTCTTTTATCTCGGGGAAGTTATTTTAATACTCCTACATCTTATTTCATTCTCAGCAAGACTGTGTGGGGATATCAATTATTCAATGGAGAGGGAGCTGAGGAATATGTTAATATTGATTAAGCTTTCGCCACACCTAAGAAGATTACACTCTCTTATCACTATGCTAGAGTGTTGCATTAGCCAGGCAAATTAAAGGACACATAGATACACTGTGTTAGATATACAGTGATGTAAGAACATTTGTGTGTCTTCCATGTTTGGATCAGAGATTAAAAGTCTATTTACGCTACATGACAAGCAGTGAAAAGAAGACATGCCCTGCATTCGTAATGACTTACACAATGCTTTGAAGCTTAACCCCTTAATTGCACCAAAGATATGAAATTACAGATTAGCATCGGGGCCAGAAGAAGTTAAATACGCTGCACCGGGCTAAATGAGAGAGCTAGAATCAAGGTGGTCCTGTTTGTCATCCAGTTCTGCTGTGTGCCTAGAGTCATCTCATCATGTATAGTGTTGTTTTACCCCAACCATTGTGGTGTCGGTGTCCTAGCTTGCTGTTTTATTGCCACAGGCTACAGCATTGGTTTTGGGCAGTGATACCGCAGATACTGTGGCATTTGTATCTCATTTCCCCAGAGCCCTGTAGGGCAGCCAGGAGCTGTATATCTGTCAGGGTACAAAGCAGCCAGTCAGAGGGCCAAGGGAAAAGGGAATGGAACAGAGGTGGGCGTTAAGGGGACAGGATGTCATTGTGTGTTCCAACAGGACTGTGAGATATGCAAGTGTTTAAGCTGCAGCTGAAGGAGGCTTTAGAAGTCAAAGAGCTGTTTGTGATTCATATAAGCAGGCATACATGTATGAGCGTTTCCATCCACACCGACGTATAATATGTGCACAAAGCACACGCGTGCACACACGCCAGCATGAATGTAAATACATTTACCCTTCAGCACTTTGCATCAACCCCTTCTGCCGAACCTTTTCCCACTCACTCCCCCTTCATTCTGAACAGATTTGTTCAGCCTGCACCATTTTATTTATTAAGCCAAACATGTGCTCTCTGCGCAGACCTCTCTTTCATTTGTTCTCTTTCCCCCTGACCATGCACACACTCATAAACACACGCACCTCATGCATAGTGGATATTCGACTGCTCTGCTGCAGTGTAGCCTCTCTAGCGTGATTCTCCGGCCATTAGTCTGCTGAGTCATTAAATGTGTGTGGTCGTGTGTGTGTGTGTGTGTGTGTGTGTGTGTGTGTGTGTGTGTGTGTGCTGAATGATGGAGCACCTGTTTTCCCTTCTTAGTGTTATTACACTAGATGTGAGAGATGTACTATTCAGTAAAAATTCAGGAAAAATCCAGGGATTGTCGCTGAGACCATCAGTCTGCTGTCCGTGTTTCACCAGCCTGTCTGCAGACTGTGTGCAGATGTTGTTTTGTTGTTTTCCACAAAAAAAACAAGAGAGGGAAGGAGAGAGAGAAGACGTGAGGGGAGGAGAAGGACATGAGAGAGACAGATAAGTAAAGATTGAGACAGGAGGAGGGAGAGGGGAGAAGAGCCCCCTGCTCTGCATTAATTCTCTGTTTGCCAGTCAGAGCATGCTCTTTCCTATGAGATTAGACTGATAAAATGCATGTGTGTGTCCACACACACTCCTCTGTGTGCATGCATGCATATGTGTGTGTGTGTGTTTGTGCCGGTGTATACACACTCACACCCTCCCTTGTGAGATTAGGCTGATTTGTCAGTGATGCAGGAGTTCATCCATGATTAATAGCCCAGCGTGCTGGAAACAATGTTATTCTGCATTAGCTACCTGTGGGATGCCCCGTACAACTGCATGTGTGTTTCGGTGTATGAGCGTGAAACAGCATGAATATCAATCCCGACATCTTGTTCCAGACACGTTGATGTTGTAAGCATGTTGGTACACAAGTCGACTGTGTGTCAGTACATCTGTGTGTTGTGTACAACCTTGCTGTTGTGTATTATTCATGAGTATCCCCATCCAGTTCTGACAATCTCAAGAAAAAACAAAGAACATCAAAGCTTTGCACGTGTGCCTTTGACCTTTCAGTGGATACTGGTTTGATTTGTTTCCGTCTGAGGTGACTAGATTATCATTTTCTTCACAAGATCACTAAATATAATTTTGACACCTGGCTTTGTTGTTCCGGAGTACAACACTGACAGAATGCAATATTACACATTCCCAATAAAGGTATTGTGTCTTTATTAAATTTTATCTTCCTCTTGAAGATATACTATGCAGGGTTTTCCAAATAAACAATGTCGAGACTCACACAGACGTAATCCCTCTCATACATCACTTACGACCCATCTGGCAGTTTATTTTTTCAGCGGAGACTCTGCCCTCTATCTCTATTTTATTGTTTTTTTGTGTTCGGTACGTTTATAGACTTGTAACCCCATAGCACTCAAGTGAGGTTGGGCCCTTACTAAAAGGTGGCGACCAGGAGCCAGACCATAAGCAGCAAGCAACCAAGAGACACAGTGCCAAAAAAAATGCAAATATAGCGAGGTGACACAAAACGAGAGTGAATCTGGGGTTGGCTTTTGCCTTCCCCTCCACTGGTGAGCGGGCTTACTAGGGGTGTAATGATCCATCGATCTGGATCGGTATATCAATTCAATGATCAACGAAAGTTAAAACATGGATCCATATCATTTTTAGGATATGTTTTGGTTTTGAAAGTGTGTGTCATCAGCAAACAGCAGCAGGCCGACGGCAAGCAGCCAAGAGAAAGACGAAGAGGATAACGTTATTTTCTTGGGAATACATCAGCAGTGTGGAAATATTTTAGATTTCAGAGAAAATACAGGTCAACAGACAAAGCATGTGACGTATGTAGACAAACCTGTTCCAAGATAAAACACCACATAACGTTACCTGCCTGGACAGCCATCACACTCCGCCAGCTTCTCACTACAACAACATTACAACACTACAACATTAGCTGCTCTGTTTCAACAATAAGTAATAATAACAAATAATAATAATAATAAATTTTATTTGTATTGCACTTTACATTTTAGCAATCTCAAAGTGCTACAGAGCAGATAAAAAACAAAACAAACAAACCAAAAAACAAAAAAGCAATTGAAAGAGTTAGAATTAATACAATTTAAAAGAATTATTAAAAATGATCAGAAACGATAAATAGTTAAAAGGAGAACCTATAAAAGACATTTAGTAGAATGCTTTTGTGAAAAGATAGGTTTTTAGGTCTCGTTTAAAAACATCAGTAGTCTGTGGGGCCCTGAGGTGGTCAGGGAGGGCGTTCCACAGCCTCGGAGCAGCAGAGGAAAAGGCCCGGTCACCCATGGTGCGGAGCTTGGTTCTGGGGGCTTGGAGGGTGTTTGTGGTTGCAGAACAGAGGGTGCGTGAGGAGGTCTGGGGGGTGAGGAGTTCCTTAAGGTAAAGGGGGGCGGGGGGCATGTCCGTGAATGCACTGGTGGGTGAGGAGGAGTAACTGACCAGGATGAAACTACATCTTCATGATATTCAGTAGCAGCCTCAGAAAAAGGAGGATGTAGAAGTATTGAAGCTATTCTGAATATAAGAATAAAAAATAAATATTTATATCACATGCCATTTCAAAAGTTAAGTGTTCAATTTTGAAAAATAGACAGATTTTTCAGAAGCAAAGTGTTTAAAAATTTCACCCGTATTTAATTTCCACTATCCCAAACGTTACTTTTTAGAGATCTGTAATTTTGTGGAATGTAAGCACCTGCACCAAATTGCAGAAAATTGCATTAAAATCATTTATTATCATTTAAAACTGGTGCCTGGTGGACTGGTGGTCCAAGAATCAGCCCATGAAACTCTATAGTGAGGGGCGATGCTATTTATACACCTTCTAGCTATGTAAAATGTTACATTTTTGTTTGTTTGAACATTTATTTTACAGAGAATTCACACCAGAGCTAATTGCAAAGTGGAGTGATTAGCAGAAACCAAAGACTAAAAGAAAAGACCTACAGGATTGTCTGTGACGAACTCTGCCCGATTTAATTTCCCAAGGCTTTACATAAGGCTTCATAAAGAGGCAGTATTTAAGAGTTTGTGGTCTCAAGTGTGTGTGTGTGTGTGTGTGTGTGTGAGGCCAACTGATAGAGACACCAGCAGTAGATGGGATAACTATGGGAAGCAGAGTCTGTGAAGCCAAGGAAAGAGGATCAATACAAAATGTACTTTGTGGAGACTGAGAGCCGAGAAACTCTGCAGCCAATTAAATAGAAAGATCAGAGAGAGAGAAAGAGAGTAGTAGTGGTGGAGAGACCCTCTGATGAAGGTCCATTATTTTCACTATGTACAATGCAGTGATCCGAACACACCCAGCCTCACCCTTCTGTTACTGTGTGTGTGTTAGGTGTGTGTGTGTTTGTGCTGAACTTGTCAGTCTTGTCAACGAGCAGAAACCCGGGGTCAAATATAGCAGATTTCATCTCTCAGTTATTTACGTGGTAGTAATACAAACTCAGCAAGTCTTCAGATCTCTCTCATTCATTCATTCATTCATTCATTCATTCATTCATTCATTCATTCACTCGTTCATTCACTATCGTGGGAGGAGACTGTGACTCTGGCTATGGACTTTAATTTCCCTGCTTCAATTAAAATGGAATAATGCTGCCTTGATTTTCTTACATCATCACATGCTCACATGAAGCACACATTCAACGTACACTCACACACACACACACACACACACATAAACATGCACGCACACACCGTGACAAGCTACTGCCACAGCGAGCTGTCACGTCATCCACATTTCCTGGAGCAACGGCTTGACTCAAAGCCCTCTGTCACTTTCATCATGAGAGAGTATCTATCGAAACGACTAACTTCTCTCTCTTCAACTTCTGCTCCTTTCGGCAGATGCATTCATTTTTCAGAGCCCAGCATGAATATTTCAGGGCTGAGTGACAGATCCAGTGAAGAATGAAAAGAGAGAAGGAGTAGTGGGGATGGGGAGGGAGGTCCAGGGAGGTATGGGTAATCACATTTGGTTTTGCAGATCTCATAAATGACTTAAGCCCTGCAGATTTCAATCAGACTACCTAAGTCTTCGTCATCTTCATCGATTTCCATCTGTGATTGCTCGCTGTATCTCGGATTTTCCTCGTGTTGCTGTGATATCTTACATGTCTATGATGAAGCAAAGAAATTTTTGATGGCGCCCAACTTTACCATCCCCCAGTGGGTGTGCGTGGGACGGAATCGGGATAAGCGACCAGGATCTTCCATCCCACTGCTCCCATTTTATCACCAAAACTGGGATCAGCATTTCCAAACTTTCCGTGACAAGTGAAGCCATGCAAAATTGAACTTAATTCAGTCAGCGTCGTTGATAGCATGATCTGGCTTCCCTCCAGTAACTTATCAGTCTAAATGCAAATGATATACTGTATTCCTTAACTTAGTGTTGGGAGATTGGGTTCAAAGAGAGCGATAGCCAATCATGAAAGATCTGGGAACAAGGTTTAAAAAAAAAAAAAAAAAATCTATTTGAAAAAGTGTCAGGAAACATGTTCATGTTTCTTTATCCTGCCTTTGCACTTTAATTGATTTATTCCACTGCAGATACAGCAGCTGTAACAGGAAAAGCATGTTCCCAAGGCAGGCAGGTAGGCAATCTGAGAAGCTGTAACCTATATTGTTGAGCTTTTACAAATACAGTCAAGGAGATAAGAGTAATACCCCCTGCTTTCTTGGAAATGGAGGTCTGATTTACAAACACACAACTGATATAAAATCCATTTCCCTGGAAATAGAGGGAATAATCTCTCCCCCTTTAATGCTGCAACAAAGGAAGCTGTGTCAGGGGAAGGCAAATAGAATTGTTTGTTGGCTGTTGTGTAATGGTTGTGTGCGTGTTTGTGGATGCGAAGGTGGGGCCCCAGAGAGTTTAAGAGATATTTGGCCCTGGAGATTCTTGCCGTAGAAAACCACTGCGAGGCTGATATACACATCCACTCGTACACAATACTGCACATATGAACAAGTCTTTTGGGTCTGTGTTAACCACAAGCAGAGTCAATGCTCCACTTTACATTTAACAGCCTGAACTTCAGGGACCCACTGCATACATCTGAAGTTAACTCTGTCTAAACTACCTTTCATTAATACACTTTTAGTAGCCATTAAAGGGGCATGGATCTATGGGTGGCGATATTGGTCTGGCAGTCCCACAGTGTGTTAGCTGATTGGTTCACCACTTGTGTCAAGACTGGAATATCTCAACAACTATGTAATGAGCTGCTGTTAAATTTTGTAAAGGCATTCATGGACCCAAATGGATGAAGCCTACTGACTCTAGTAATCCCCTACCTTTATCTTCAGCGGCACCAGCAGGTTGATATTTTTGTTTTTTAGTCAGAAATTTGACAAAAATTAACTACTGGATGGACGACATTTCATTTGGGACAGATATCCATGGTGCCCAGTGGACAGACTAAATGATTAAATGTCCGCCACCTTGCTAGTCGGAACCAAAAATATTAGTCAATTAAACCTACTAGTCCATACCCATTGGTAGCTTTGTCACCTTCTACCTATGCCACTCCTCAATGCCTATGTGCAGTTTCACATAGATTGACCACGTCAGTGAGTAGAAAAATGTGGGACAGACAGAATGACTCACTGACAGAAGGACACACTGACAGTTTCCGTGATTATGTACAGCATACCATACCATGAATTAGTCATACCAAAAATTAGAAAAAAAACAAACATTGGGCCACAGGGGGAGCCACAGCGATCGGTCGCATTTTAGCCATTTTTAAGCATTTTTCTGTTGTTATAGCGCCACCCAGTTGCCAATTAGAATTCAATTTCTCCAGTCACCTTGAGGCGTCTTGTTCTACATATCTACCAAGTTTAGTAAAAATCGATATGGCGGTTAGGCCTAGATAAGAAAGTAGCTCTCTAGCACCCCCATTTTGTTTGATGGGGTCAATAATGGAGGGGTCCCCTCAGATTATGTGTGGTCATATGCCTACAAAGTTGCGTGGTGATGGGTGAAACCCTTGAGATGTTATACACCTTTATGTGATGAGCCACGCCCTCTGCAATATTCATTGCCTTATAGAAGCTCAGTTTTAGTAAGTTTTCCAACTTTTGCCAAGAGGGAACTTTAGATATTGGTCCCTCGATTATGTTCACTGAGTTTCATGCAGATCGGTCAAACTTCCTAGGAAGAGATCGATTTTAAGTGTTTTTCAAAAAATTCAAAATGGCAGAAAATCTATATAACCGGAAGTTATGGGTTCTTGAGGCAGATTTGTTCCTCGTGAGGAGAGGCATCTCTGTGCAAAGTTTCATGTTTCTGTGACATACGGGCATGAGATATGCCCATTCAAAGTTTGCAATTTCAATCGGTTGCTATAGCGCCCCCCTTTGGCAATTGATGTACTTTTGCTTCATTCACATCCTCCCATGACCCTCTACCACTGTGCCAAATTTCACATGGATTGACCAAGTCAGTGAGGAGAAAAACGTGGAACAGACACACAGACAAACAGACAGAGACAGAGTTTTCGTCATTATATAGTAAGATTAGTGTTTTATTCATGTACAAGGCCACTTAACTGCCACTAGTGGGGGCTACAGAGCCATCAGCAATTGCCCTCCCAGCGGTAATGCTCGAGTACAGTTTTAAAACGGCACAGTGGGAAATTGGAGAGATGTCCAGCGCAGTTTGGCAGTACTTTGAATTCAGCAGCAATTTATCTTTTTTGAGATGTTATATTATTTGTTAAATTTAAGTGAGTTGTCAGACATTGTGCAGGATTTACATCCACACTGCCCAGAGTAAAATGCCTCTCATTTCATCTGAAATTTAATAATAATTTAAATGTTTTATTAACTTTAAAGTGAACTGCTATCATTTCTGTCAGATAATCTGAGGGGTTCAATGTGCCCCACATTTCAGAGTCAGTTTTATCCATTTTAGATATTATTTTAGTTTTTAACTTTCACATTCATTCCGCACGGCGCAAAATGTCTCGTACTTCAGCGGCATTTAAAATCCGACATGGTTGTTAGTAGTATAAGGGGACCAGCTTTGCGCGTGCATGTGAAATGCGCGTGCACGTGAGACGTGCGTGCGTGCACGAGAAGAAAGTACAGTAGCCAATCATACAGCAAGGCTAGACCAACAACCAATCAGGGTTTTATGATGTGTGTCGTGTTTGTTTTATTGTTTTACCCAAATGTATAAAAATCCCAGTGAAACAAGCAGAGGATCTTTTTTAAAAAAAAAAGTCTAGGTTGCGTGAAACACAGCGGACCCTTTTCTACAGCTTTTACTGCGGACAATGGCCTCAATTAACGGTAAGCGTGCCTAAACTATATTGGATAACATTGCTCTCTAGATACTTAATTTTTCTCAGAAAAAACATTCTAAAAACAACAACTACAAAAAAAAAAGCGTTTCTTATTAGGCGCAGTTGCTGACGATTCCGGAGTTCAAAACCGTACCCCTGCACCCCGCCGCAGCAGCCGTAAGTTAACATATCATTTCGTAGTAGTGCGTGCTTGTGTGTGATTACTTATTTTCATTATTACTGTTATTAAATTCTAAATCTAACGAATGTATTTTCGTTTTAAATCTTGATCTAATGAATGTATTTTATTATTATTATTTTAAAGAGTGTGTTACTAAGCTAAATAAATGGTATTACTTTCCAGCTGCAGCACAAAGACGCTCACTTTCGTTGAAAAGGCGCAGAACAGACCCTCCAGCCTCTGCTGCTGCTAGAGATTTTATACCGTAAGACTGTTTTATTTTTATATTTTATTTATCATTAATGGGGGAATGCTTATGCATCATTGCAAACATCTGTTTTACCTCCTCTTTCTCCACAGTGCACAGCGCAGGCCACTGAGACCCTCAATCAGTTTTCTAGCGGGTTTAACACGTAAGACACAATGTTTTAACGCTACTTTATATGAATATTATGTTAATATGTGTCGGATACAGAATACTGCTAACATATCGTTTTGTTTGTTTTTTGTTTTTTTCCATAACAGTGCCTGGGCGATTCACCAGGACTACCCGGCTGAAAATTTCCAGAGGGTTACACCGTCAGGACAAGGATTTCTCACGTAAGACACGTCGTTATTTAATAATAATAATAATAATACTAATAATAATAATAATAGCAGCCTAATAATGATAATAATATTAATAATAATGATAACGTTAATGTTGTATTTTTTTTAATAAACAGTGCTCAACCGCCTGAGCTGACGGCCACGCAAGAAACAAGCGCCGGTAGCTGCGTTACTGGTTGTCCAGGGATTATCTGCGGTGAAGCGGGAGCGCACTAGGATCGGGCGGTGTAGAATCGGCTCCAACGGCTGTTGAGGAGTGCTTCAACGGCACATTCGAGGAGGTCGGGAGTCTGTGAACTCGTTTCCTAACGGTCGAGAGGAAGTCGGCGGAACAGCGGACGCCAGCAGCGTGAGAGGGCATCGATCAGTGAGGAACACGGGCCATCTCCTCCTCCTCCTCCTCCGCACCGGCGGCTATTTAACGTGGGAATATCTACAGAGGCTTTGTGGAGTCAGCAGGAGTCGCTCTCCCCACCACAGAACACCAGCCTACAGCATCAGCACGAAGTAAGCAAAGATCTATTTTCTACGAGTACACCTGTGAAGGCTGGCGTTGCTGATACTGGTGCTGCTTCTGCTCCGCAGCGGGGAGAGGTGTGTGTGGGGAATCTCCCACAATCCCCACATTATTAAGAGGTGCTGACTATATTCCAGATTTTGATGATCTGTTAGACAGTACTGGTGATTACAGACACAGTAACTTACCCGACTTACTGACATTATCACCTGTACCCGCTTCATATCCTCCTCCCAGTGTTTTTGCTGACGTTGTTGTTGAAAACGGTGAGGAGGAGAGCATAGCATTTATTGATGCACATCCAGGCCAGGCCTCCAGCCCGCCTCAGCCTATCCCTTTTCCCCTGCCTCCTCCAGTAGGTGTTGTTGTTGATGTTGATGAGAGTGTAGTGTTTGTTGATGCGTATCCAAGCCATCCTCCAGCCCTCCCGGCCTATCCTCACCCCTGTCTCATCCAGTAGGTGTAGGTGTAGTTGTTGATGCTGATGTTGAGAGTGTATTGAGCCATACGTCCCCGCCCTCCACCCAGCAGCCGCCTACCCTCCTCAGCCTATTACCGACCCTGTCTCACCTCTGATTCTCCCACCCCAGTGGCTGTTATAGCAAGAGAGAACGCATTGCTCAAAACCAGGTGCAGGCATCAGGCTAGGCTAATCAGGCGCGAACAGCGTCAGAAAAGATTTGCCGAGACGCGATACCTCCTCCTGGCAAGCGAGCGGCGAAACCTGATTAGGAGCACTAAAACTAACGAGCGACGCTACAGAGCCCTTAATACACAGGTACATTTGCTTAAACAGAGCGTCGGCACCTTAATTGAATTACAGCACACAATCACAACATCAATAAATAACTTAGTAGACGCACTGTATAGAAAAACAGGAGCACATTGTTAAGTAAACGTAGATAATGGCACCACCGAGGAAAATGTTAAAACGAATGAGCACCCAGGTCGGGATGGTCGTTATGACACAGATGACGAAAGCACACATTTTACTGATAATGTCGATTCGTCCCAGTGCACTACAAAGGGGCGCGTGCTTTGACAGGTACAGTTAGGGAACGTTTTAACACACCTCTGGACCAGATGTACTGGCTACAGCAGTGTTATGCGCTGGTCCAGATACATTATAAAAGAATGCGGGGATAGAGAAGAGAACAGCACTGTTTTTAAGAGACAGAATTTTATGCCCATCATCATCAGCGTCATCACCATCACTCGCTTATGTTCAGGTTCTGGTGTTGCTGCTACTCCCGCTACATCTAATGCTGATGTTATTGTAGAAATCGGTGTTAATAATAACAACAGTGACAACGATAATATAGCATCACCATGCCGCTGCTGTCAGTTCTGGGACTGTGAGTGTCTCTCGTGTGAATGTATGCGTGATAATGGAGCCTCTGCTGAGCATGCTGCTATCAGTTCTGGGGCCGTGAGTGTCTCTGGTGTGAATGTGTGTGATCGCGGGGTATCTGCTGTGCATGCTTCTAAGAGTTCTGGGGCCGTGAGTGTCTCTGGTGTGAATGTGTGTGATCGCGGTGTCTCTGCTGTGCATGCTGCTATCAGTTCTGGGACCGTGAGTGTCTCTGGTGTGAATGTGAGTGATCGCGGGGTCTGTGCTGAACATGCTGCTGTCGGTTCTGTGAGTAACTCTATGGTCTGTCAACACGGCGCAGGAAATCCGGTAGAAGGAACACCTGCTGTTCCATCTACCAGTACAGGCGGTGCACAGTTGCGTGTCCGTGACATACCTAGATTCAACGCTGCCAATTTCGCCAGAGGGTCGATTTCAGAGACGTCAGTCTTGATAACATCACCCAGGCCATTGACGGTGTTAGAGAGGGTTGTCATGCGTGATTGGTGCAGCCTTAGAGGACTCTCCTGCAGGTAGTGTATTAAATGTGGTTTTGAGAGGACCATCTCTAGCCAGCGATGTGCAGGCTGTTTAAGCTCTGACAACGCATATAACGCTGACGAGTTTTTGGAGGTGGTCTCTCAAGTTGTGCAGAGTAATGACACGTCGCTGACAGATGATGATCTGGAGTTTGTTGTGACCGTGGCACGGGTAGTAGTGGTGGTGGTTCTAGACTGAGGCTAGGAAGCGTCCCTTATGATGAAATTTTATCTAAGAAGGAAGGCACCTGTATAACCCTGAAAACGACGTGTCTCAGAACAGTCTTTGTTTCTCTCTTTGTCTCGCCCATTTTGTTAATGAAAGCTTGTCTGCCACTGATAAAATGCAGTATGCTAAACAACTGCATAGCGCTGTAGGATTTGATGAAACCCACAAGGTGTCGCTCTCTGATATCACAAAATTTGAACATCACTTAAACATAAAAATCGTAGTATTCCACCATGGTTCAGGCGTAAACACCTGCAGTGTTACAAAACCCATGACGCTGTACACGCCAGCACTGTGTGGATGTACCTGCACAATGACCATTATTACCTGATTGTAAATAAAACCGGTTTCTTTGGCGGGACCTATGTGTGTGACTACTGTTACGGTTCATACACAGAACCGTTTAAGCACGATTGTAAATACCTCTGCAATGTTTGTTATACACAGTGTCACATGCACACAGGGGCCACTGTAAAATGTACAGGGTGTAAACGAATCTGCAAGTCCAGACACTGCTATAATCAGCATAAAAACCATAACTCTAAACACGACTCAGCTACGTGTGACAAAGTGAAATATTGTGAAGAGTGTGGTAAAACCTACAATGCGGCAAGAACGCAGCATAAATGCAAGCCACCAAAGTGTACACACTGCGGCGAGGCCCTAAATGAGAGCGATGCTGTACACCAATGTTTTATCCAGCCGCTGAAAAAAAAAACCCCAAACACACAAAATACATATTTTTGATTTTGAGACACGTTATCACGAGGGCAAGCACGAAGCAAACTTTGTGTGTGCTATGGACACAGAGGGAAACAAATTTTGTTTCAACACCCTGAAATGCGTTGACACGTTTGTTAAACGGTACCGCCAGCCAAAATATAAGGGTACACATTTATTGCACACAACGCCTCTGGGTTTGATAATTACATACTGCTGGAATATTTTGTGCAACAGGATCCCTCCCACAGTAACCATGCGTGGCAGTAGGGTCATCCTGATGTATGACAAGGCGTTCCAGCAACGCTGGATCGATTCTTTCAGCTTTCTACCCATGCGTTTATCCAGGACACCGGCTGCCATGGGTTTTGAGGACATGGAGAAGGGGTATTTTCCGCACAAGTTCAACACCAGGGCGAACGAGTACTATGTGGGGAAATACCCCGACCCCTCTTATTACGGGTACAACACCATGTCTGACAGTGACAAGCATAGGTTCATGATCTGGTATGACACCGTCCGTGAGAAAACCTTTGATTTCCAGACAGAAATTCGCCACTACTGTGTTAATGATGTAAGTGCTTCGCAAGGCCTGTCTAATTTATCGTGAGACATTTATCAGGTGCACAGACCTCGACCCGCTTCGCGCTCACGACACTGGCGCCGAGTTGCATGGGCGTTTCAAAACGCGCGTTACCCAAAGACACCCTTGCCCTCACGCATGAAGGCGCATACACACGGCAGAATAAAACCTATTCTGAGGTGTCTATGCAATGGCTGGAATACGTGGCCAGGGTAGAAGGCTCCGAGATTAGACACGCTTTGAACCACGGTGAGCAACAATTTGGGCAGTTTTTTGTGGATGGGTATAACAGGGCCACAAACACATGCTACGAGTTTGCGGGATGCTTTTTTCACGGATGTGTCAAGTGTTGCGTCCAGACCGAAGTGAATCCTGTCACCAAAAAACCCTATGGCAGTCTGTACCACTCATTCTGTGAAAAAATATCAGCGTTGAAAAGTGTGCATGGTCTGCGTGTGGTGGTGATGTGGAATGTGAGTGGGAGGCGCTAAAACGTTCAGACCCATCTGTTCAGGCGCACCTCAACACTTACAGGCTCAAAGAACGCCTCGACCCACGACAAGCCCTTTTTGGAGGGCGTACAAACGCCATCAAGATGTACCACAAGGCTGATAACGCAGATGAGAAAATCAGATACTACGATTTCACAAGCCTGTATCCTACTGTACAGTCAAAAACAATACCGGTTGGACACCCTCAAATTATCCACCGAGATTTTGGTCCGTAGAAAACTATTTCGGGTTTGTAAAGTGTACCGTGCTTCCTCCCAGAGGTCTGTACCAGCACTGCCCTACAGGTGTCACAAAAGGCTCATGTTTCCGTGTGGCAGGTGTGCTGGAGTTAAACCAGACCAGTGTCTGTGCGCATACTGACGCCGAGCGACAGCTGTCAGGTGTGTGGTCTCGTTTGAACTTCAGAAAGCTGTCGAGAAGGGGTACCTGATTGTCTGCATTGATGAAGTGTGGCATTTCCCAAACAAGACAGACACCTTGTTCAAGGAATATGTCAAGACGTTTTTGAAGTGTAAGCAGGCGTCCAGGCTACCCCGGGCATGTCATTACTCCTGCAGAGAAAGCCCAGTACATACGTGACTACCATGAAAAGGAGGATTTTACTCGATGCTGACAAAATCTGTGTCAACAAGGCGGTCAGGAATTGTAACAAGCTTCTCCTGAACTCATTGTGGGGCAGATTCAGCATGCGGAGTAACATGCCCTCCTGCGAGTTAATTACAGAACCGGAGAGATTCACGCAGCTCATGTTCAGCGACCATTATGACGCGCGTCAGTTTGGGTTTATATCCGATGACGTGGCCATTGTCCAGTGGTGTCACGCAGATGGTAAGGCCTCCAGAGTGAATGATGTGAATGTGTTCATAGGGGCTATGACCACCGCCTATGCTAGGCTGATGCTGTATGACTTGTTGGACAGTCTGCAGGAGCGTTTGCTGTACTGTGACACGGACAGCGTCATTTTCACGTCCGCCCAGGTGATTGGGTTCCCCTCTAGGCTCATACTTGGGTGACTTAACCGACGATCAATGACGGTGATGTGGGCTCCCAGAGGAAGATTATATCACAGAGTTTGTGTCTGGGGTCCAAAGTGTTACGCCTACTGCACAAAACTTGGTAAAACGCAGGTCAAGTGCAAGGGTGTCACACTTAACGCCAAAATGCAGCAGTGCTCACCCACGAGTCGCTAAGGGGTTGGTCCAGTCCTTTGTGACCAATCAGAACACTCAGATGCATGTGATCACAGAGGCGGAAACCATCAGACGCGTGATAAAAGAAGTTTCATCTTAAAAATGACGTAGTACACAAAAAAGTCAAGGTTGTGTATAACAAGCGCAGAGTCCTGTCAGACTACAGCACCCTACCTTATGGCTACTAACATCTCTTTTGACTCAAGACTGCAGCATCCGTTTAGTTTGGTGGTGAGTGGTCCCTCAAATTGTGGGAAGACATATTTTGTCAAGGGTCTTATTGAAAATGCATCTACAGTTATTTCACATAACATTGATAATTTGGTCTACGTATACTCATGCTGGCAACCTTTATATGACCAACTCCTTAAATTAAGAGACATCAACTTTGTTAAAGGGTTACCCGATTACCTGTGTGATTACGAGCTATTACCCCCGGACAAGACTAATCTACTCGTCATAGACGATTTAATGAATGACGCAAGTGACAATATAGAAGTTCAGAATGTATTCACCAAATATGTCCACCATAGAAATCTCAGCTGTATATATCTGGTTCAAAATTTGTTTATACAAGGCAAGGCTAGCAGAACCATTAGTTTAAACACAAACTACCTTGTCTTGTTCAAAAACCCTAGGGATAAATATCAGGTTACACTCCTGGGCAAACAGATGTTTCGGAAACACTAAATATTTTTTAGAGGCGTTTACTGACGCCACTAGTTCCGCATACGGGTATCTCCTCATAGATTATAAAGCTGTCACTCCAGACCACTTGAGGCTCAGAACCGCTTTGTTGTCAAATCAGCAGGTTGTTTATATGCCTAAAAACAAACAAAGGGCTAAATAATGTCGCCACGCGTGCAGAGGAATCTAGCCATGTTGGAGTTGTTATATAAAGCAACGCCGGGTATGAGAAGGGTCATTGTGTGTGGCGCTAGCGCAGACTTTATCGATGCACTCTGTGAAATAGCTTTAAATGTGTTGAGAGGTAACATCCCTTTGACAGAAAAACAGTACTCTCAGTTAAAAAAGAAGAGAGGCATCATCAGACTGGTTGCGGACAAAAATGTTAAACATTTAAATAAGAAAAAGAGGATTAACCAGAGCGGCGGGTTTGTACTACCACTACTTGGAGCGGCTATACCATTTATCACAAGCCTGATAAGCAGAGGTTAAGAAAGAAGAATATGGAGCATGCACAGAAGATGTTTTGGTTCCTCAGCATCAGCTTGACATGTTAAAACAGCAGCAGCAGCAGCAGCAGCAGCATCAGGACCAAAACACTGCAAGCATAAGACAGGTAGTACAAAACGACCTTGACCGAGCCATGTCTGACATATTGAAACTACGGACACAGACATATATGAAAAAGCCAAAAATACTCTCAAGTACTGCAGCGTTATTTGGCATTGGTGAGACAGGGTGAGAAAAACTGTACTGACCCTGGCAATGCCTGATAACGAAATTAGACCAGAGGACCGCAGACCTGATGATGATGATGATGATGATGGGCATAAAAGGACACGGTTTTAGAGGGTGTGTTAAAACACATTCCTAAAAGAAGTCAGAGAAATGCTGAATACATTCTAGATGCAATTACCCGCTCAAAGCATGTTTTATCCTGGACAGACAACGCTGAAATTGTTGTTAACGTCCCCTCCACGGTACTCATTTGTATGACCTGGTGAAAAGTGTCACTGCATCACACAATATTTCAGACATTTCTAGACCACTGGGGTGGGACGTGTTCCTAAAAACCCTAGCCCATTTAAACATACCTTTAATGGCCATCCCTAACAAACAGGTGCGTGGGGATATAGCGGAGTATAAAAGAATCGGAGACGCCCCTAGTTTTTCATCCCATAAAAGCACGGGGAAAAAACGGTTGGTAATAGGCTCACCGGGTGCTTTAGCGCCCCACTAAGGACACCTGCTTCAACACGTTCACTACCTCACAGACTAAACACTTCACAGTGGGAGGATTTTTAATAATAATAAAAGTGTGTGTGTGTGTAATTTTGTTACATTTGTTCTGATTTCTTTATATTTTTAATATTTACTATTGAATGTCGTTTGAATGTATTTGGTTTTTTTTTAACTTTTGACCAATTTAATGTATTTTTGTTTTATCTCTTGACCATATGAATGTATTTTTGTTTTAACCCTTGACCTATTGAATGTACCATCGTTTTTCATCATTACTATTATTAAATTCTTGACCTATTGAATGTATTTTTGTTTATAACTCTTGATCAATTGAATGTTAAATAAATGGAATGTCTGAACTACGGATCATGTCTCTCTCTCTTTATTTATTAGAATTATTCACAGTCACACAGCATGTTGCTGCACTGTACACATGTGAAATTATATCCACGACATACAGAGGGCTGTATTTTGTTTACAAACTTGCACACCATAGCATCATTGCGTGCCAGATTAGCACTATACATGTTTAACATTCTTGTAAAGGAATTCCTCTTTGTATATGACACAGAAAAAAGACACAATGCTGTCCACAGGCTGTAGAGTAGTTGTTCTGAACCTGCCTCTGGGAATAATACACGTCTGCACAGTTTTCAACGAGGTATCTGTATATCCCCGATGGAAATTTGTCGCTGTCGGGAGGGTTTCCAAAGCTATCAAAAAAATATCCATGCTTCTGTTTAATATAAATAGCGAGCCAGTGTTCACCGGGCATGTTTGAGGGTGTGTATTCACAACCAGCATGGCTGGGAACGCTGTGCCTTTATGGTTTGACAGTTGGTCGCATGCCAGGACTCCTAAAAAATTTGTCCCGTTAATGATTCTTTTATTGAGGATGCCGGTCAGCTCTATAGTGTTCATGGCTGATACCGCTTCTTCTTTTTAGTAATAATCCAAAAGTACTTGTCTCTTGTTTGATATTTCGATAACAGAATCGTAAACAGCATAACACACGAGGTTAACGGTGCGCTGTAGAGGTACTCTGAAACTTCCAACCTCACATTACCACTTTTAATCAGTGATACATTCCCTGCACGACCGTCGTCAGGTTCCAGATTGAAGCAAAATAACGTGTAACCATTCCCGAAATCATTACGTGATATGGCCAGAGACCTGTCTTTTAAATGACGTCCTGTAGTTTGTACCAGCTGGAAATACTCTCTCACATACTGACCTCTCTGAAATAGTGGCTGAAAGGGCTTTGCAGGGTGAGACTGCCCGTCTGCGTACAAGCTAATAAACTCTGTATCGTAATGCTGAAAACAGAAGGGGTTCGGTTATAGCTCCCCGAATATGCCTCATGGTCAACAAAGCCTATGATGACGAATTTGGGGATTTGTCCCATGTAAAGATTTTCCTGGTTGCACACTCTTGTTCCTGCAGGTATGGAAAATGTTTTCAGAGCCACTCTGTCAATAGCGTATTTAGCGTTAGTGTGCTGCAGTGCCCTGCTATGCGCCAATCTAACGGCAGGTGCCACGGCCAACTTTTTCACAAATAAGCTAGGAGATAAGATCTTCACGGCGTATTGATTATTTTGCGCAGTCATTAAGGCAAACTCGTCCTTTGATCGAATAAATTTTAGGGAAATGTCTATACCGTTTAGCAATAACTTTTCCTGAAAAAACAAATCGGAGTGTATTGGTGCTATTAATTCCACAGTGCGACTGTTGACGGTGTATCGCCCTCTTTCGGCTAGGCCTTCGTTATCTCCGGTTATGGAGGCAGCATTCATGTGGTCTGCTGTGTCTTTACAAAACAGGCCGCTGCTAAACTGCGTATCCAAGGTGTCCTTTCCGTAGTTGATTAAACACTCGATTATCCCTCGGTACGGGTATGTGTTGGAAGATTGGGTTATAAGCCTGTCTCCTAACATGATATCCACCTGCGAGAATAACGTACACCCGGGGTAATTTACAAAACCCACATCTGCGGCTTGGGCCAAATCGGTACCATCGGGGTTCGTGATTCTCGCGCGCATGTACAGGTAGGTATCGTTTAGATCAATGTAATCCTCGCCGCAGGCTGATATAAAAAATTCCAGAGGCCCGGCATCCCGTAATGCCGAAACCGGGGGTATTTCGACAAATGTAGATTTTTCAATGGATGTCTGTGTGTACGGCACTGTGAACAGATCCAGCTCCGTCTTCACACATTCTTCCGACTGGTTGTGTATGAGTGCCATGGCTGTTGATGTTGTTTTCTCTTCTCAGACTAGAATATGTCTTTACGCAGAATCACCGCGTCTTTTGGAAGTTGTGCTTCTCTTGGTGGCCGACTTCTTTCTGATGCGTCGTGTCACTTTGACGGTCGTTTTACGCTTTTTGGACCTGCCGGAGCTGCGACCCCTCGATGAGGGGGGTCTTTTGGACGGTCTTTTTCTGATCACCATCAACCCGTTTCCTTCCTGTCGTCTCGATACAGCGCTTCTGGCAATGTTGGACGCCATATCCCCTACAATGTTTACAGCTGCGTTTTTTAAATGTGGCTTGGCGATGCTGAATCCTTTTTTAAATAACGGTACAGCCATTCTAAGCAAGCCTCGAAATATGCCGCCTAAACCGTTACCGTATTGTGTACTTGAACCTATAAATCCAGGTAATTCGCCACCCGCTTGGTTCATGTAATATGTCATATATCGGGCATCGCCACGCACATATGGTGTGTAGGCCATTTCTCAGGTCTAGAAATACTGCTTCACAGGTCTAAAGTGTAGTTTAACAATCACTTTTCCGTACGTGAATGGTATATACTGGTTTTGATCGTTTTTTAACGATATCTCGATATCGTCAATGACAGATTTGGAGAGCGATGTATAGTGTGGCTTGTCATATGTCAGAGTGGGCATACGACCTACCTCCGGCGTTATATTTATACATCGGAGGAGCGCACGTGGCTGTCTCCCACTAGCTGATAATCAACAATATCGCTGTAAACGTATATATTATAAACTCCCCAAAAATATCTGCGGGGTGAGGAGAGCGTAGATTTTCTTAAAAATAGTCGTGCGGTATCTCAAACGGCTCACCGGGCTTAAAACCCAATATTTCGGCCAGTTTCCCGCGGAATGTCACCTTATATCCTTCTCCTCCCGAAAAATGAACGTGATTTGTAATGTTGTTATATTGAAGACCTAAGCGCGATGTTATCGGGTTACCGATGCATTTAGCATTAAATTCTTTTAGTATTCTGGGAATGGAGTCGTAAAACCCGGCAAACAGTGTTATAGTGGCTGTCTGGTTGGTTTTACTATCGTACATTAACACGTCCGCGTCAGAAGCAGGGAACGTTGACCACACCCTAGGGTACTGAAGTTCAATAACCCCACCTCGTGCGGTTCGCTCAGAACGATCGGTTTTGCTAATTTTGTTCGGTAGCGCCATATCTTGTTATTAGGATACACGTGTAGCGATGCATTACTCGTTAAAGTGACATAAAATCCGTTCTTGTTCTCCATCTTCTTGATGTTGTTGGGACGTGCGACAATTCCAAAGTGGCTGTGTAAACAGGTAACGTCCCGTGATATATATATATACATATATCACACGTCAACGATGTCCTTTTCAGAGACCCACGAGTTAAATTTCTCAGGCCACCCCAACCATTTCACAAGCGCCATCTTTTTCCGGCCTATAGTTTTTCTGGATATTACTTTCTCTATTTTAAACACCTTGTTTTTGTCAATGATTACCGGCTGTAGCTCAGGCTCGTAAAATGTGCCTTTTACCTCTTCACCCGAGCAATCTGATATTCTATACACAGGCTGGTCGCGGGCTATGCGCCTAGTTATTGTAAAAACTTCTGTATATGTTTGTTCATAACCTTTTCTAAACACACCGGAGTTTTGATATTCTCACAGTGTCCCCTACATTATATTTGAACGATACGATCCTCTGCGGTTTCTTCTTCTTCTTCTCCTTGTACAGCGTGTTAAAGACGAGCTTCGTTGTCTTTGTTTACATCGGATGGGGCCATCTTTATCGATCTGTGGTGAGACTTGTTGTAAGCGTTGACGAGGTCCTGGACGACATCAACATATCTACGCCGAATTAACAGACGTTAGATATCTCCACATGCGGGTCTTAAATGTTCTGTTGAAACGTTCAACCGTGCTAGCCTTAGTCTCGTTTGAGGTAGAGAAATGTTTAATTTTATACACCTCCATTAGATGTTGAAACTGTTTGTTATAAAACTCTGTCCCCTGATCGGTTTGGAGTTTTACAGGTATGCGGCCTTCGTTCAAAATGTCTTCAAACGCCTTTGCAACAGATGCACCGGTCTTGTTTTTAAGACACCTAACCCATGCATATTTAGAAAATACATCGATACATGTCAGCAGGTAGCACACACTGTCATTTTCTGCTGAATATTCACTCATGTCCACCAGATCGGCCTGGAACTGTTTGTCAATACCGCTAACCAACACCAATTTCTAGGGAAGTGTACAGCTGCTTTAGCGTGGAGGGTATACACATCTTGCCCCTGTAAGTAACGCTTACTTCAGGCATCCCGAGCCTCCCAGTGCATTTTCTAACAGCATCATCGCAAAGTTTTTGTACACCTCCAAGACCCCTGGGTGTGCGGGGTCGTGGTAAATCTTGTCTTGTCTAGCGTGCGCTCCATATTCAGTCAACAACACAAGTGGCCAAGATGAGGTCGACACACCGTCTTTTATTTATTTATGGTTTTTCAACATGTTTAGGTATTTTACACACACCATCACATCTCTGTCTATCATGTGTCGCACTAGGTGCTGAACTGCATCACAAACATCTAATGGTACACCATTTTTAATCATCAAAACACGCATCACAAAGAAATGCACAAAGACAAATAACATGGCGTGTTGCAAACGCCTCAGACTCATTACAGTTTGTGAAATATGCCGTTACCACATCTTTAACCGCTGATGAACTGTGTGCTGCCGCACACTGTATCATTCCAATTTTTAACACTTGTCCCTATAACCATTCAAAGGTTGTTGAATGTAACACATTCGCGAGGGACACCGTCACCGGTAATTACCCCGTGCAGAAGTGATGTCAGTCTGTTCACGGCATGGCGTCTTTTCCACGTGAAAAGATATGTGGCTAATGTGATCCCAAAGAACAACATCATTTTTCTGCGGTAAATATTACAAATCTGTCGATATGCAGCAGCAGCACTGGGGCCACACGGGGACGGCGTTGCGTCCAGCGGTCTCGTGCTTGTGGTCCTCCTCCGTCTCCATTTCCTCTTTGGCAGATGGTCCGTCACATCCGGGTCTGAGATAGTGTCTCAGAGTCTCGGCCGCTCCTAAAAGCCTGTCTTGTGAGAAAGCCCCCGGTGATATCTGCGCAAACAGGTAATGCAGAGCTTTTCCTAGAGACGGGTTGAATACAGAGTCCAGGATCTGGTCAAAATACATACATCTGATCTGATCAAAATCATACAAGCAAGAGTGTCGACGCTGACTCGGTGGTTGATTTTACACCCGTTGCAGAGAGCTCTTGTTTTTTCCAGCCCTGCGTGATACTGGCAGCGTGATAGAAAGTCTTTGATCGTGTCCACGTCGTCTTTTGTCAGGGACCGTGTCGAGACATGTCCCTTCTCCTCCTCCTCCTTCTTCTCCTTCTTCTTCTTCACATGCAGCGCCTCAAGCGGCTTCATATGAGGTGTCCAGGGTTCCACACCACCGCAATCGCTTTTCCCAACACCCTCTAGTATCATCTCGTCATGGGTGCTGATCAAGACACTGCCTGTAAAAACAACAGAAAAACAACATTAAAATCATATACAGCGTTTATCATAATTTAAAAAAGACAAAAATACAAAAGTTATGCTAACCTAGGCTTTATCAGTAGTCGATGTGTCTGATGATTTTCGGGCGGAACAGTGAAGGAAGGTGACTACCCAGCGCATTAGTCTGGCGCATCATCGAAAAGAAGACGTTTTCTAACACTCTGGTAAGAAGAGAGGATCCTGTCTCTTCTGATGCCCTTGTCAGCTTCGTCAAACAATTTCTGCAGAGATCTCCAGTCACACCACTGAATAAAGAAAACAGTTTTAAACCACTCGTCACGCTCTTGAAGCGTAAGAGGGTAGGGTTGTTGTCCCCACGCGTCGCGGCCTCTGCTCGCGATCACAGATTCTCGATCTTTGCACACACTGAGAAAAATAAAGTCCTACACCCGTTTGTTAAAAGCGATCCGTCTCAATGCGGTACATCTCGGGCCCGTTTTGCTGACCCACTGCGAGACATAAATACTCTCTGGGAAACCAGGTTGGTCTAGGTCAGGCAGACCTCAGACCAAAACAATTTCCAATCGCTATGCATCAAACTGACCGACCATGTTTCAACGCCTGGAACCACACTGCGACCGGTGGCAGCACTGAGTGTGACAACAGAGTCCTGATATTTAACATTGTAAACATACCCATTAACACCCTCCAGCTCTAGCTCAAATTCACGATTCTCCGACGTAACGAGCCCACTTCCTACACGTCTCCTTTTCTTGTAAGGGGCCCGAGCATCCACAACTGTCGCCGGGTCATCAGACATACCTGGGCGCTCGCTTGACCCGATGCCGCTGTTGCTGGTGCAGGAAGACATGGTTGCAGAAACGTCTTGCAGAATACAGGCGATCGTTGAAGAAAAAAAAATCAGAGCTCGTCCCGCCGTAGCTTCGCCGTCCGAGAAGTTGAGGATGTCCTGTTAAGAAAATCCCTTGTATATATACACCACACACATCCGTCCGCAAGGAGGGGCTTTTGATTAGCCAATAGGAGGCGCTATGTTTAACCAATGAGAGACGGATTTCATATGACGGTGTGTGTGTGTGTGTGTGACCCGGAAGGGGCGGAGTGTGGGGAGGGGCGTAGTGGGGGAGGGGCCGGAAGGGGCGGAGTGGGGTGGGGGGGGCGAACCGGAAGGGGCGGAGTGTGGGGAGGGGCGGAGTGGGGGAGGAGCGTAGTGGGGGAGGGGCCGGAAGGGGGGGGGGGCTTCACATGCACGCACGCACGCACGTCTCACGTGCACGCGCATTTCACATGCACGCGCAAAGCTGGTCCCTATATACTACTGTTGTTGAAGATTGTTATTAAAGACTTCAAACACTTAACAATAAATTGTGCTAAATTTTGACTGTTTTCTGAGTGTTTCCCCTTTCGTAGACTAGGCGACTAGTTTTAATTAAAATTTTCATTTAGTCGACGGGGAAATTAGTTGCCAGGAACATCCCTAGTGCCCAAAGAATGAATCCTTGTAACAGTGGTAATCCCCTGACTTTAAATCAAGCACCATCACAAGGTCAAAGTTTTAATTCATTCATTCATTCAGACCTTTATTTAAGACTCAAGAAATCAACTGAGGAAGACCCTTGTTTTCAATTATGCTGTGCATGAACAAAGCCATTAAAAACAGTCAATAAAACAGATATGAAATCACAGAAAAGAGCAAACAACAGCAATAAATGATCGCTTAAAGTAGAACTGCAGCGTGATGATGAACATGTTATGGTGTAGATGTATGGTTAAAAGCATTTAAGCATTTAAAAGCACTCA
Source organism: Epinephelus fuscoguttatus (assembly GCF_011397635.1). Taxonomy (NCBI): domain Eukaryota; kingdom Metazoa; phylum Chordata; class Actinopteri; order Perciformes; family Serranidae; genus Epinephelus; species Epinephelus fuscoguttatus. Next base: position 24,733,468 of record NC_064758.1, on the reverse strand, counting down.
ATTAAAACAAGATCTGAAATTACGCATTTAAACACCTGTTGTCCCTGGCTTCATATGAGTAGAGGAAAAGTCAGCTAGCTGCTAGGCTAATTTATACAATGCAAAATGCCATAGGCTTGTGCTAAAGACAAGTGCTTTGTCTGTGAATGCTGCAAATTATGAGGTTGATTTGTGTACTTGTGTTTGAAATTGTTTCTATTGAGCCATGTTTAATGTGTGTTTTGGGTGTGTCTTGAGTCAACTAAACTTTACAGCACTTCACAGAAACTCCGCCGCCAACTAGTGTTTTGGAGGTGTAACTGCAGAGTGACACAGACACACCACCGCACAAGTATAAATGCTCACAACGGCATAGGCGACGTGTGTAGGCTACGGCGTATGGTCTGACGCACAAGTATAAATCCCCCATAACATCGACAGTCCAGGTAGTTACAATGCCATTATAGAAGGGGCAGCAGTAGCTCAGTCCATAGGGACTTGGGTTGGGAACCGGAGGGTCACCTGTTCGAGTCCCCGTTCGGACCAAAATATGGAGCGAGGACTGGTGGCTAGAGAGGTGCCAGGTCCTGGGCACTGCCAAGGTGCCCCTGAGCAAGGCACCGAACCCCCCAACCGCTCAGGGCGCCTCAAGAAGGGCAGCCCCCTCACTCTGACTCCACCTTGTGCATGTATAGGTCCTTTTTGTGCATGTGTGTGTCTTTCGGACCTGTGTGTAATTGACAAGCAAGAGTGAAAACACTGAGTTACCCCTCAGGGGGATTAATAAAGTAAATAAACTTAAAACTTATAATGTGCTAATGATGTCCATGATGACTCATACCATGTTAGCCAGTTATTCAGATACATGTGGCATGCTAGAACTCTAATCAGTTTATTAACTGATAAGCATTTAGCAACTCGGCACCATAACAAAGTCTTTATTGTAGAATTAGCAGTTCAATGTTCAACTATCAAGGCAATTGTACAAACAGAGAAAAAGCCTGCAGAACCATCCAGAGCTCCCATTTTCTCTGCAGAAGAGATCTCATGTGTCCTCAGAGCATCAGAATTATCACTCCTATTCAGTCCTTGTCCTTTGATAGAAATGAAAGATCTCAGTAAAATAACAGCTTACAAATCAAATTAAATATCAGATGAAAGGTCCTGAGTTTGTCATTTCACAGCTCTAATATCTAAAAGCATGTCTCGCAGAGCTTTGAGCGCTTCAATTTAGATAAGAAAATATTTTGGTGGTTTTGATAGCTTTTCCAGTCGGCTCAATTTAAAAGATTGCTATTTCCAATGTCCACTTTTAATGAGTTTCTTGTCTAGTGATTGTAAGAATCTCAGTACTTTTGGTAAGAGAGAGAAAGAGTCTAAAATGTGAGCCGTGCCCTTGCTCTCTGTTTGATTTGAACTGTCAAATGTCCATGAATAGTTCATCTTTGAAACTTTTGGGATGTGTGTGTGTGTGTGTGTGTGTGTGTGTATGAACATGAACTTGCATGCTATTATAGTATAGATCTGATCATATCTCTTGCCCTCATTATGTGTGTTTCACAGCGATGCAAGCCAAACACACTTCCAATCAAGGCTGAAGACAGCAGATTGCGTTTGAAGTTGGAGGCAATTGTAAAACTTTGAAAACAGTACTAGACAAGTAGTTCAAGGATTGTGATTACAATCAGAAAAAAAACAAGATACCATAAACAAGAGTTAGACCAAAAATGTAGTCTAAAAAAGAGTTAGTGCAGTTATAACAACATTGGAATCACAAAATTTAAGACTTAACAGCTGTGCCTCAATTCAGGGGCCGCAGCCTTCCAAGGTTGCATTTAAAGAGCGATTGTGTCACATCGGCGTGACCAAGGCTGTCGAAGGTTCCTTCAAATGCGGCCAAGAAATGCAGCTTTCTTTCCCAGAATTTAGAGGATGTGACACATGAATTCATGGCCCAGCCTATCCTGATGCAGTGCGCGCTGATGACCATTATATATTAAATTAACTAACAGTTGTTAACTAGCCAACAGTTAACTGTTGTTAGCATTATTGTTAGCTAGTTTACCTGAAAATGATCCTCCATCAAATAACAGTCTGTGGGTCCACGATTTAGGACTAACTGACTTATTAGCTTACTTCTTCTTTCGTTAAGCGTTGCTGGTTTTCTACGTAACACGATCTCCAACGAGCCAGGGCGAGAACAACTGGTGATGCAACCAGAAAATCCTCAGCAGACCAGGCCGTCCGACCGTTCGGTTTGGCTGGCCGACGTCGACCGTGAAGGCCATGTCCTTCAAAGGCTTCAGCCCCTGAATTGAGACACAGCTACTGTGTTCAGATAGAACACAAACCAACTTTTAGAAGCCATGCAGTCGGTGTGTCTGCTGCTAGCTAACTTACAGTTGGCTGGTGTGAATAATCGCAAACAGTCCAGCTGTCAAAATCTCACAAATGACACAAGGCTCAATGTCCCTTTTTCCAAGAAACAAAGCATAAACACGTCACTACATCATTCACGCAAATTTCCTCCAACACCCAGTGTACCAACTGCACAGATCAGAGCAGTCAATCTTTCTCTAAAATCCCATTAAAATTTAATTCCTTATCAATTTCGACATATGAATTATATTTGAATCTTAAATGATCAAATTTAGCCAATTATTATTGCTAACACAATTAATTACAGGTGGTGTAAAATCACAAGTTTTGTCACAAAATTATTCTTTTTATAAGTTAAATTTGACTTGGTGGTTTTGTCTCTGGTCTGATCTCGAGTGCACAGCTGGTAGGTACGTGGTTTGTTTACATGACATAATAGAAGTGCATATTTAAGGAATTCAATGTGGACAGAGAGCCACTTGATTTTTTATTTAACACTGAGTTTATATTTGACTCCCAAAATTTGTTCCAACAGCCCTAGTGTAGACATTAGCTATAAGGTTGTTAGAAACAGATACACTGTGTATGCGATTTATCAGGAGCTCCTTGTTTTTCTGCAGTTTCTCTCCTTTTCCCTCTAATCTCTGTATGTTTATGATGCAGATTCATAAAGCCCTGGAATAAACGCAGCTAATATAATGACCAGCCTGGTTGGAGGCAAACTGAATCAGTAATCACAAAACAGCAATAATATAAAGAGTACCTACAGAAAATGCTCCAACAAGGGCACTGTGGAATAGCTAAAAGATGCTTGTCAATATTTGCTGGCAACACAAAGCTGTACCGGTGGCCAAACTGAAACCTGGTGGCAGAAAAGAAGCAACTTTAATCTGAACATAAATGTTAATATTTCTAAAAATGTGACATGCAACTGATTCTTTGACGTGTCTGCTGTGACGCTTACGATCAATAATCAACATGAAACAACTGAGAAGAGGGACTGTGCCTTTAAATTTAAAAGAAAACCTTCCACTTGAACAGCAATTTGCAAAGAAACCAAATCAATGTAGATAACATTGATAACAGTGGCAGAGCTGTCTCCATGGTAACTGCTGAGTGGAGCCGGCAGTGTTTTCACCGACCAAAGACCTGCCTTTGACATCGTGCCCTATGTAGTTAACCCTTGATCTTAGAAACACACACACACACAGAGGCACATTCGGATGTATAATCACACACGCACCCCCCAAACACGTGAGCCCGCGTGCACACACAGTCCGTGCACATTCACACCGTGGAGGCTGAGTTGAGCTGGAGTTGACTGTGAGCCATCATTAAGCCTCTGACATGTAGCATACAGCACTGGTATCCCCCAAGGCCCTGACTGAGGTTAACCAGGCTTTTCACACTCTGCCTTCCACTCACAGAGAAGGGTAAAAGAAAACTCTAGTGGTGCGGGAACACATGCTTTGACCAAATTCAATGTGGAGGGAAGAAAAGTCCTTCTCTGGGATATTTCCACAGGACCGTCTTGTTAGCTGAAGTGCTTTTGAAATGCAGGCAGATATAAATTCGGATACTTCTCATTCTTTTTACCTGCTCTGAAATCTCACTTAGGACTCCCTCACTTATACACATTTAGAGGTTGTGCTGGAAGAATCAAGCGTGCACAGCGGGAGCTGTTTTGAAAGCTGAACGTGTCTCTGTGCATATCTTCTTCTCTGAAAAGACTTTTATCCTGAGCTGCAGCAGCTGAGTGATGAGAGAAAGGTTACCTCCAGCCTTTTGTTCTAGCTGAGCTCATTGGCTAAAAGTGGCTTGTAAATTCAGACTGGATTAGCATACATTAGCATGTGGTTAGGGACTTGACCAGGAATTGCTGGAGACTTGGAGTTTAGTGGGAGAGGGATCAAACTTTGTATGACAGGTGATTCGCCAACAATTTGTATTTCTACACTACTGTCTCCTCTGATGTTAGGAGGCTAAAATGACATTTAAAGGTCCGGTGTGTAGGATTTAGGGGGATATATTGGCAGAGATAGATATCATGTAATAAGTGTGTTGTCTTTAGTGGATAATCACCTGAAAATAAGAATCAATGTGTTTTTGATACCTTAGAATGAGCTGTTTATACTGTATCTACATAAGGAGCTGACACTCATCTATGAAGATCACCATGTGGTACCACCATGTTTCTACAGTAGCCCAGATTGGACAAACTAAACACTGGCTCTAAAAAGGGCCATTCGTGTTTTCACTTCCATCACTGTAGTTAGCAGCCCCTCTGCGATGAGCATGCGGTGTCAAAAAATACCGTTCTTCAATGTGAAACTGCTTTATTCAGTGTTTTCACCACTTCAAATCACCAGGTCGATATGTTTTGGAGAGGAAGAGTCCTTTGCGGATAATTCAGTTCTCACTAGGCTTGGGCCATTTCACAATAATATAGTACATCATGGTATTTAGAAATCTCAATGTATGATTTGTAATACCACCAAAAATACAGACACTCCTCTCCCTATTAAACTCACTGTATGTAGTGCACAGCACGCACCACCAGAGGTCAGTCACAGACCCCGCGCCTTTTTGTACTTGTTTTTAATTACGCTGAAAGTTTTTGCTAGTTGTTTTTGCGTTGCGACACGCCTCATGTTTCTGTGCTCTAAGCGCCTGGCAATTTTTGACGGAGCACTCTAAACTCCTCGAGTTGAAAATACTTCAACTCAGAGTGGAAAAACACCACGTCATCTCTTTTCCCATTGCCTAATCAGATGATTTGAGAGACGGGCCTTCTGTGGTGGTCAAAACAACACTTTTACAGTTGGTAAACAATGGAGGAGAAACTGGTGGCAGCGGTTGCTGGATACTAAGAGCTATACAGCCCGATGATCGACAGCAGGTTGTCAAACTGCCCCAAATACGTTCATCATGGAGGCGAAGCTCTTGGACCAACTGGTGATATCTTTTTAGGGTCTCTCACCCTCAACCAGAGCTACAGCAAGTACCCTCTGTCTGTCCATTTGACAAACTAGCTACTAATTACTTTTGAAAAAAACAACAACAACAACAAAAAAAAAAAACGGTAGATTGATTACACTGGAAGGTCAGTGTAAGGAGGTGAAGGCATGGTTGCCTGGCAACAGTAAAAAGGTGTAGCAAGCGTTTTTTTACTAGTGGCATTCAATTTTTTGAAGGCAGTGCGATGTGCCTTGGGATTTGCAACCTGCAAAATGCTGTCTGTGTGATCGAGGCCTAATACTGTCATATACTGACTGAATACCCTGGTGAAATTTCAGCAAGGTGTGAAGGTATGAAAAAATATATACCGCCAAAGCCTAGCTCCCAGTAAAAACCTCCTGAGCAATGAAGGAATTCTAAACAAAAATTGTAACAGCCAGTTGCAATCTTCAGTCCTCACCACTAGATGCCACTAAATCCCCCAAAATCTTACACAATGTTCCTTTAAATAGTAAGCTCACTAAATATGATGAGCATCTAAACTGCTAAATAAGTCAAGCAATCATTAGATGTCAAGACATCCTTCAATGTTGCAGTTGTGACGGTGAATAATTGTTAATTTTTGCTTCCATCGTCTACTAAATTATAACAACAGTCTTTAACATGTAAAGGCACAAGGCACTGAACAGATTGTGTTGTCATGGTAATCAGATTTCACTGTTGTCTTCCAGCTGTCGCCGTGTTCATGTCTTGTTGTAAAAAATGTGCTTAGTGCCATGTTGGATTTCCATGCATTATACTTCATCAACTTTAGAGTAAACTTTGTCCACAATTAGATGTAGATTAAAGTTTCAGCCTTCAGTGCGCTGTAGTTATAGTTTCAGACATACTGTGCTATAGGTGGTTCTCAGAATACAGTATGTTCAATATACAGGGTATATGCAAGGGTATTTATGTTTTTCAAAAGCACCGCGTGGTTGCTAAGCAGGTTGTACAGTCGTACAGAAAATGACAATCGATCCTCTGTGTGATACATCAAATTGCACACCCCTGCAATAAGCAAAGCCTCTGAGCTCCCTCTAAAATCAGCCTGATCTTCCACCTTTTCTCTCAGTAAAAAGGTCTCTAAAACAGTTTAATAGCATCGCCCTCTCCCCTCCCTCCCTCTCCCCCTTTCTCTCTCTCTCACCATCTCTCACATATTTAGACACGCTGTCAGAGAAAATTTTAGTCAAACTCCATCTTCACGTCAACACTATTAGGTGTTAGAGGGCTGATGACCCATTAATAATGTCTCATCACTGCAGCGAAAGCTACGGTGGACTTTGCTGTATTATACTGTGGGCATTGAAGTGACAGCGGGCGACGATTGCGAGCTGCCAGTCAGGCCGGCTGCTGTTTTGGGCTAATCCATGGGGAATTCAGCTGGAGCGCAATTTAGCTCAAGAACTACAGTCAAGCAACTCAAGTGCCTCCGACTCCCAGCATCCCCCAAGGCATTGCAAGGAGAATAGTGTATGAGCTGAAGTTCTCGGGGGAAGATGAGGACTACTTCTCTCCCTTACTTTTTTTCTCATTCTTTCTCATTAGTAATCTGCATTCAGAGGAGGGTCAGCCTGACACAGCATACCCCAACTCCAAACAGCTGTGGACTGGCGGTGTGCAAAATCTATCATAGGCAACACATGTCTGTGTTAAATTGCAGTGACATGATTATTCCTGTTTTTTTTCTTTTGACTGTTAAGGTGAGTCTCAGAGCTGCAACTGTGAGACACCAAGCAAAATAATAATATTTTGTTCTTATCCAGGTTCACAGTATAAAGCCATAGTCCCGCTGGACTAGTATTACCAGGGGACCTCAGGTGATATAAAAATTATCCCTTCCACATTTGTGTTTTGTGCAGTGCATTGGAATGGGATAAGGGAAGGCTGTATTTTACTCGAATTTACTGACTATATCCTCCGAATATAAAGCAAAATTTTATTTTTGTGGCACGTTGCCGAATACAGGGGTGAAATGCCTAGATAGTGGATGCACTGGACAAGTGCGCTGACCGTCTCAGATGGAGCTGTCTGTTTTCTAATACCTTTAAAGTTGTTGTCAGTGACAATGACCATCATTCACTAATACTATGTGCTTAGAAATCTTTTGAATCTGTGCATAAAATAAATGTGCAAGCAAAGTTAATGACACATGCGCACTGGCCAGTTTTGTTGGCACCACCAAGCGTATTTTAGTGACTCAAAATCATTCTAATGTGACAGGCACTTGCCCGCTATTTACTGCCACTTCTTTATTTCTTCATAACAGGAAATACATTTGCTGACAAATGTATCATGGAGAAAGCACTGAAGTTGTTTCTACTCAAAAAGTACGGCCCTGAAGGTAGGTAGGTAGGTAGGTTTTTTTGTGTCTATTTTATTTGATTGCTTTAAATCTACATACTTTAATTTCACAGTCTTACTCTTACTTCTTATAGTTCTCCATTCTTCACATCTAAGGAATCACAATTTCCCTACGGAAACACACGCTGTGAGGTAAATCAGAACATTTTAAATACCCTGGATCTCTGGTAATATTAACAATTATAATAATTTCATGGCACTAAAACTGGTGGTAGTAGCCATCATTATAGACAGATTCAACAGAAACAATTTCAATATAGACATTCTTATGTACTCAACTGTAAGCTAGGACTTGGACTCTTAGTTTTTACATAACCAATATTTTAATTCTGACAGTGACTAATGATGATAACAGGGCGTCAAATAAGTTCACGCATTAGTTTACATATTGTTGTCTATTGAAGCAAGGGCTGGGCAATATGAAGAAATATTACCATATTTGTGACTAAATACCTCAATATCAGTATTGCAATGATATGTTGAAAATAATTGGGTAAAGTCAAATGTAAGAAAATAACAAACCTTGAAAAAAAAAAAAAAAGACCCCAAACACAGAGCTGCTAATTGGCAGTGAATTAATACTATCGCATGACCTCTTTGTTTGTAGAAATATGGCAGGTCATTTGCGGTGAAATCTTCACTTGACAAATTACAGACGTTGCAGATGCATGTTACTAAGTTCAAAGACAACCTCTGCAATTATTATAAATAACTAGACGTCCCCAGGTAATACTCACGTGTGAATATGGCTTAAGAGAGGAAAGGCGAGGCTCCATTCACCCCAGTTGGCCTTACAATCTGCTGGAATAATGACTTAATAAATAAAAGATAGCTCTAAATGTATCCGCACTCTTTCAGGCTGTTTATTGCATATTAATCTACCACATGCTATTACTGTAACTGTTACATTATTACAGTATAATCATCATAAACTCAGATCCACATGCAGCGGAGAGACTCAGCCTGTGGTTAACAAACTCCATACACCACCCTACTATGCTCCCCATAAAAGACTTCATTTGTGGGACCACACATACACACACACAGCTTTTATGCGGTGAGCATCAATCATTGGCAGTTTTACCACTACTGAGCAGTCCAGACATCCAGGGAGGAGAAGCGGGTTAAACCTGGAACTTTACCCACTGAGAGAGCAAGTCTCTGGGGCCGTATGGTAGAAATGTGGGTCATGGACGATGCATTGGTGCATCTGTTCAAATGTGTCTGTGTGGGGGGAAAAAGTCCTGAGTATTAGCAAAACACAGACATCTCTCGAATGTCGTAAACCAGAAAGGTAAAAAAGAAATCAAATTTTTTTGGTGCAATTAAAGTCTGTCACTCAACAGGCCTTCATGTGGCAGTAATACCCAAAGTAAATGTCATGACCAAGCCATGAGACTGAGCAAACACACACACACACACACACACACACACACACACACACACACACACACACGTATAAAAAGGAGTAAATTCTCTCTGGGTGGGTAATATTCAGCTGACAACTTTATCACTGCACAACCTCTGAGGATGGGCTTATAATTCTGGAAAAGAGCCAAGACACCAAAAATTCCCACAACGCTTTCTTATTAAGGGGTGTAACTCAAACGCCTCATAAAAGCAGTGGACATCAGCGTGGTAGTGGACAAACACACACAAACATACACACGTAAACATGCACAGACAGTACAGTAAATATGTTTTGCAAGACTTATGAGATCATTAAAGTTTTAGAGGACAAGGTGGGAAAAGTAACATTTTCGGTTCAGCATAATGGTGCTAAATCAGGCTGCATTACCCAAGTTCAACAGGCACACAGCTTCGAGTCTCTGTTTCTGTCTCCAGTGAGTCATGATAGCAGCCCTGGCTAAATGCGCAAAAATGTAAAATGTTAATGTGTTTTGAGATTTTTTTTTTATCCCTCAGAGTGCAACCAAGCATAGACCGAGCTGTGTGCATGTATTGTTTCTCTCAGCCATCAGCATTGTTTCTGCAAGTCATCTGCCGGCCTTAGATAACCAACTCTTTATTGGGTCAGCATTTTAGCACCCTGTTATCAGCTACGATTCTGAAAGGATTTTAAAAGGTCTGTTAGGCCATTAAAAAAGATTTATTTGACCAAATGCATCAGGCTTCCTTCTGCTTGAGGTAGAAATAAGAAAACATCTTAAAACTAAAGGAGCTGAACTCTGGCCACCTCTGCACATATGTTCAATCAAAGGAAACAGATCAACTGAATGTCACACTGCACACAAACACAGCAACATGCAAGTCACTAATACATTTAGATATTTTACCCACTAATTAAACATTTATAATATAGAATTACTTCCTTACAATTGTATACCTCCGCGAACTAGTCAAGGTGTTCACATCACGTCTGTCCAAACTCTTTTGTCGCCATTACAGTTGATAATGTATCAAATGTTGCTGCATAGAAGCTGCATATTCTAAACCATGGATGCTTCACACATTTAAAACAGCAGCACAGAAGATCTACACAATCACCACAGTTTTATATGGGGTGCCGTTTGTAAAGTGTCTCACGCTGAAAATAACATCAACATTTTGCCACATTTAGCTTCAAACAGTGTTTAAAAAAGTATTGTGATTTTTTTAACGTCACCTTTTACCACATTTACAGCAATATTTGTTAAATTAGAAATATATTAAATAGTTAAATCTAAATATTAAATGTGGCACCTAAATGTTAAATGTTAAATCTAAATGCTAAATCTAAATCTAAATCTAAATCTAAATGTTAAATCTAAATATTAAATCTAAATCTAAATGCTAAATCTAAATCTAAATATTAAATCTAAATCTAAATCTAAATGTTAAATCTAAATGCTAAATATAAATATAAATATAAATGTTAAATCTAAATATTAAATCTAAATCTAAATCTAAATGTTAAATCTAAATGTTTTGGGTGAAACTAAATATTTAGCTAATATGCAAATTCACACTGCCGGTCACCGGAAGTACCAAAATAAAAGCTTGAGATGGTCAGACTGTGTTTATAGAATCAAATAACGAATTAAAACCAACTTATCGGGGGAAATGGACACTTGAACATACATTAGCGTGATAATAACTACCTAAAATAACAAGAAAGGTGTTTGGAGAAATTTTATTTGACGTGTACTTTGAGTTGTTAGTGTCCCTTCGGAGGGATTAACAACCTAAGCTAAGATAACAACCGTCAGTTCTTAGCCCCATTAGCAGTGTCTGTAATGACTCATTAACTCTTAACTCTTAAATATTTTTTTCCAGCGGATGTCTTAGTTACAACATGATTGAGCTAGCAAAGCAGTTTTGTGTTGCGATGTGTGGTATTTATTCAGCTTTGGGAAATCACGATGTCTAGAAAGCACCAGTGGCCGCAGCAGCAGCAAAGCTATCAGGACGTCATCTGTTAAATGTCTCCCATTGTCGGATACGACATTAAACTACTCCAGTTAGCTCAATCATGTTGTAACTAAGACATCCGCTGGAAAAAATATTTTCTTCACGGACCGTTTAGAGTTAGTGAGTCATTACAGACACCGCTAACGGGCTAACACAGCTAACAGTTAGCCTCGCTAATCTACGATAACCATGTTATTAATTTCAGACCGTGATAGTAATGTTTGTTCAGTCATAGTGTTTATAGGCTTTACAAACACCAGATTAGTCTAAATGGTGATACAGTGACGTGAAAAACGTGAGATGTGCATATATATATGTTGCTAAACTCCGCTGGTTTTCTACCTGGAAGTATTTGTAAACAACAAGGTGATTCCCTCAGAAGGGACACTAACAACTCAAAGTACACATCAAATAAAATTTCTCCAAACACGTTTCTTGTTATTTTAGGTAGTTATTATCACGCTAATGTATGTTCAAGTGTCCATTTCCCCCGATAAGTTGGTTTTAATTCGTTATTTGATTCTATAAACAGTCTGACCATCTCGAGCTTTTATTTTGGTACTTCCGGTGACGGCAGTGTGAATTTGCATATTAGCTAAATATTTAGTTTCACCCAAAACATTTAGATTTAACATTTAGATTTAGATTTAATATTTAGATTTAACATTTATATTTATATTTATATTTAGCATTTAGATTTAACATTTAGATTTAGATTTAGATTTAATATTTAGATTTAGATTTAGCATTTAGATTTAGATTTAATATTTAGATTTAACATTTAACATTTAGGTGCCACATTTAATATTTAGATTTAACTATTTAATATATTTCTAAGTTAACAAATATTGCTGTAAATGTGGTAAAAGGTGACGTTAAAAAAATCACAATACTTTTTTAAACATTGTTTGAAGCTAAATGTGGCAAAATGTTGATGTTATTTTCAGCGTGAGACACTTTACAAACGGCACCCCATAGTTTTAAGATTGACACCTATGTTTAGTGTCACCAATTCAGTATCTGACCAAAATCTTATCAGTTCATCCTTGAGTGAAGTGGGCATTTAAAGAAGGAATTTGAAGAAATTCCCTCAAGGCATTCTTCAGATATTGTGTTCAGGTGAATGGGACTGCTGCGTTACTATGCTAAACCTGACTCCTGAAACCTCATCAACTAAGGCTAGCAAACCCATAACTTCTATTCTTGAATTATGGTGTTGAATAACGGCCAGAAAAGTGTTTTAACAGAACATTATGACGTCACATTGAAGTTCACCTTTGACCTTTTGGATATAAAATGTCATCGATTCATCATCTTATGCTATCAGACATTTGCTTGAAATTTTGTCAGGATTAGCAGACAGATTCTTGAGTTACAGTCATGTTTTGTGAGATCAGTTACCTTTGACCACTGAATTCTGATAAGTTCATTCCTGAGTCCAAATGGATGTTTGCGCCAAATTTGAGGAAATTACCCTGAGGCCTTCTTGAGATATTGAGACAGACACAAGGTCACATTGACCTCTGACCACCAAAATCTAATCACTTCATTGTTGAGTCCATGTGGACGTTTGAGCCAAATTTGCAGAAATTCCCTCAAGGTGTTCTTGAAATGTTGTGTTTGGGTGAATGGGACTGTTACTCTGCTACTTTAAACCTGGCTCAAGTAACTGTGTCAACTAAGGCTAGCAAGTCCGTAACTCCTATTCTTGAGTTATGATGTTGACTAATGGCCAGAAAAGTGTTTTTGCAGAATATTATGATGTCACAGTGAAGTTGCCCTTTGACCTTTTGGATATAAAATGTCATCAATACATTATCTTATCCTATCAGACATTTGTGTGAAATTTTGTTATGATTAGTGGACAAATTCTTGAGTTACGGTCAAAGACATGTTTTGTGAGGTCACAGTGACCTCTGACATTTGACCATCAAATTCTAATGAGTTCATTCTTGAGTCCATGTGGACGTTTGTGCCAAATTTGAGGGAACACCCCTGAGATCTTCTTGAGATATTGCGTTTACAAGAATGAGACAGACACAAGGTCCAACACATTCTCACTCCAACCTTGTCAAATGCTGACATTTGGTCATGGACTTTCCATGTCCACATATGACGTGCAAGGTACCATTGGTTTAGGCATTGGTTGTTGACGTTCTGGGACGCCATGTCAAGTTCTCTCCTTTCAAGATACACTTCAGATTTCACAGGAAATTTAACATTTACATACAGTCTCTTTGAAATAAATGCACAATGTCGGTACAACACCGCGTACTGACCTTTTTTTTCCTTCAACATCAAACACACATGGTTGGGTTTAGGCAATAAAAACATGTGGTCAGGTTTAGGACAAAAGAACAGAGTTTGGCGTTAGAATCTTATGAGACATGAACACCACTCTCTCGGGTGAAAGTCAGTGTTTGTTGGACCCATCCACTACCCCTCCCGCCTGCTCCAGTTGGACTTTCGCCGCCTTAACCATTTCCCCCTGACGCCCCGGACACCATTAAACTATAACGGCAACCACCTGCATATCATGTCGACGTTAAAAGACACCTTTTTTTATTGGTTTATGATGCTGCAAGTCACTGCCCAAGCACCGGATTTTGACGACTTCGGAGTGAGATCGGGCTCCAAGGTCACTTTTGACCACCAAAATCTAATCACTTCATTGTTGAGTCCAAGTGGACCATTGAGCCAATTTTGAAGAAATTCCCTCAAGGCGTTCTTGAGATACTGTGTTCACAAGAATAGGACGGATGGACATGCAGATGGACAGATCAGATGGACAACCCCAAAATATAATGCCTCTGGCCACAGCTGTCGCCAGTAGAGAGACATAAAAATAATCAAAGATCGGTATAAAAAAAAAAAAGATTAGCTGCAGATATTTGAGAGCACTTTGTACTTTTCATTTAGTTCCTCAATAACAGAGCTGATGAGCACAACACTGTTCCTATGCAAATATCAACCATCTGTCTGGATGTTCCTGTACCTGATAATCCTTTCCCCTTCAGGCTTAGAGAAGTTCAAACAGCATGCCAACTCAGTCATGCCTCCATTCAATCAAACTGTCAAAACAAGTCCTGTGTTTGGTGTCTGCTGATGTTTTCTTTAAGGAAATTGTCGCTTTATTTTCCTTCATTTGATCTATTTTGATGTATGCTTGATTTCACTTGAAGAGACAGAGCAGATACTGCACAGTAACTGAGGCCTTGACGATGCAACACAAACTCCTCAGATTGTAAAAATGCCCAGTGTACTTTTTTTCAAGATCTGGAAAAAAAAAAATCTCGTCAACATGGATTCAGGCTTGATGTGAATTCCATAGGGACTGGAAAAGAGGTAAACGATCAGCAAAAGCTTCTGGCGCTGTGTACAGTCATACTGAACTCCCCCACTCTCAGGAGCCGGGTTATGCACTGCTGAGTCACAGCTCTGGGATACATATAAACTACAGCAGAAGGTAAAATATGTATGTGTGTAGTCTGTGGCTGGCAGACCGCATTCGACAGGAAGTATTCGAAAAGCATCTGGCCCTGAGGCTGACGGCAAAGAAAGGTGACAAAACTGTACTCTTCAACTGCCCTTAGCATCAGTTATCTGCAGGAGAATCGACTTGAGACTTTTAACAATAGTCCAACTATTTTTTTTGGAATAGTTTATTCCATCTGTTCAAATAGAGACAATGGCAGCATATACTGTACAGTAATCTATCACAGCAGACACACTCACACAAAGACACAGTGGATTAGTGACTCCAATATTTGTTTAAAATCTGACAGATTTCAAGGACTATGATTGCGGTAATTAGTCACATGGGTGATCAGTAGCATTGTCCCCTAATGGTCGACCTGCCGTTAGTCGACCAGAAAGGTCATTAGTTGTCATTGGTCGCTTAGTCACATAAAAACATGAAACTCTATTAGGAGCTGCGCCTTGTCAAAATAAAACAAAACTTGTATGACTGAGCCATGTGGGAATTTAATTTGAAAGGACAGACACAGGAAGAGGCCGCCCTCAGTAGTCAGACAGGAAGTCAGGTTACAAATCAAGCCCCAGTGATCAGCTCGTGACCCCATAGATTCATCTACAGTAGCAAACAATTGTGAGGCCCCCGACCCCCTCACTGGGAACCCCTGGTATAAGGAACACAAAAAGTTTGACTCTGTCTGACAGACAGAAATATGATCAAATGAGTCATCTGTCACTTTCACATATGGAGAAAACCAAACATCTGCAATCTAGAATAACAGTTGCCAGTCATATGGTGTTGGATGCTGTCATTACAGCTGTTACAGCTGCTAATAAATTATCTTTATATACTAATAATTTAAAACAGCAAATAAGCAAAATGTTCACAAACAACATGTGTCATTTGTTTTATGACAGAATGGGCAGTCTTAAAATATATTATCCACTCATAGTGACAGTAGGGCTGGACCAGACTCAGAATTATGTTAGTCTATTTGGATTTTGCTGTTCAACAGGAATATTCAAATATTTTTTTCCTTTTTTACTCCATATAGTTTTAGCTATGACTGTGGTTCTTTGGGACATTTAGGGTGACAGCCACTTTAATGTAAGACAGTAAACAAGCCAAGTTAGCTAACGGTAGATCAGAAATGTGCAGCAACATATTTTTCTGACCCTAAATATCAAAGAAAAGCTATAGACTACAAGATATTAAGTTGCTCTGAGCTGTAAATTCCTTGCTTTGATGCAGAGAACAGACCAGGCAAAGTCTCTCCTCTGTGCAACTGCCTCCATTTCACTCAGGCTCACCCTGGATCTGGGTCCACAGTTGCCTGTGCTGGAGGCAGGGTGAAAGCAAGTGACTGTTCGACTCAGGAGTCTCCGACTGATGATGCAAATATTCAACTTTCAGGGGGCAGCCCTAGACTACAGCATTGTTTTTATTACTACTTTTCTTATTAATATTTAACTGCTGCACCATCGTGCCGCCACCGTGTCGCATTAGCATAGTAGCATTGTTAGCGGTTAGCATTGTCGCCTCACAGCAAGAGGGCTTCTGGTTCGAACCCAGGGTGGGGCGTTCAAACCCAGGGTGGGGGAACCCTTCTGTGAAGAGTTTACATGTTCTCCCTGTGTCAGCGTAGGTTTTCCTGGGTACTCCGGCTTCCTCCCACAAGTCCAAAGACATGCAGGTTAACCGGTGACTCTAAATTGTCTGTAGGTGTGAATGTGAGTGTGAATGGTTGTCTGTATCTATGTATAGATAGTCTGGTGACCTGTCCAGGGTGTACCCTGCCTCTCATCCAATGCCAACAGGATAAGTGGTTAGGGAAAATGAATGAATGAATGAATTATTAATTTTTAACAAAAATCATGATCTTTCCTTAACCTTTGCCAAAGTGCTCTAGCTGCCTAAACCTAACCACAGACAGGAGTCTGGATGCAAATCTGGGACTCCAGAGTCCTGGACTCTGTACATCCTTTATCCATCCCAACCACCTCCTTATGAATCCAGCAGCAGTACATAAATGCAGTCTTTCATTAACTCAAAGAAACATTGTCTCTGAACATAATCCAGGCAGCGATTACACTGTCACCACAAAGTAATTAGGAAAACAATTTAGTCATATACAAATGTAATTTCCAGGAGACAGAGTTGCGCATAACTGGCATATATCTACTGAGAGACACTCCATCTATTGATTGCACTGTATAGTCAGATCAGTCAAGGAGGCCATTACACATGGAGACAGGCTCTCTCCTGAGCAAACATTCCACACTCATAACATCCCTGTATTTAAAGATAGCACACACACACACCTCTATACACAACTGAGAGTAATTGAAGAGTGCCTTATGAACACTAGCATGAAGTAAAACGTCTTCAGTGGGCTCCCAAATCACCAGATGTAAATACTGCACCTTTGTGAGGTGTCCTGGGGTGAAGATTATAATGATATATAATGTTTTCACCTTCACTTTCTCCTCCCCCAAAAGTAAAGTGGAGGTGTTTGATCATAAAAAACAGTCCGATACATAAAGTCTGTTAAGGAACTGTATTAAAGAAACACTGAGGACGTTTTGAAGTTTAAAGGTGGAGCCTGCCGCTTTGTAGAGGTTTGAAATGTTGATATTCTAAAGTGTTTGCGTACCATTAATATACTGTGTGAAGGTGGGTTAAACGGAGGAAACAAACAGAAAGAGATATAGGTGAAACTGTAAGAAGAGCGCCCCATATACTGTGCTTCAGTTCTGAAAGATGTCTCAGAAATAACTGAGTGCTGCTTGTCAGTGTGAATGACTAACTGCGGCAAGCTTCATTAGCCACATCACCACTGACAGATGTGCATTAGTCTGTACATTTAAGTGAGAATCCAACCGTGTACTGTACAGTACATGTGCGAGAGCCTTTAAGAGGGTGTTTTGGATTTAAGCATGTGTAAAAAAAAAAAACACTTAAAGGCTGCTAGAAAATCATTGGCTCATGCTTTAGTAACTTCTGGAATGTGCGTTCATGGAAATGGTGCATTATTGATTACAGAGCTGGAAAGCCGTTTTGGCTGCACATGTGATGATGTTGCTAGGAGAGGAAAAATGTCCTGTGCTTTTCTTTGACTGAAACTAAGAATTGTCAGCTGGCTGTTTGAGTTTCGGCGCTCCTGTAAGATCTTGAAGCTTATAATGAATCACACGGTATCAAGCAAACTGCAAACAAGTTGGAAGCAAGAATATATATTGACCATAATAATAATTACTGCCTGATGGTGATGGTTTGATCGCGAGTCTTTGTGAAGCCTCTGAATAGTTTCAGTACATGATGTTCCTCAAGAACTCAGCTGCTCTCCATGTCACGCTGTTTATCCTCTCCTTATCAATCACACGTTGCTGCGGGCACGCACAGAGGAGAAGGGGGTGATGAAAGGCAAAGAAAGATAAGGTGGTGATGAAAAGAAAGGTGTGAAGAGGAGAAGATTATCACCCTCCTCTCCTGTCCTTAACGCAGCTGTGTGATGACTTTTTTTTAACCCCGGGATACACATGCATGGGTACATACACCCGCTGTCTGCTAATGATAACCTGGACAAAGGAAGGGTGGTGGGGTATGATGGATCCAAGGGGGATGTAAAGCACAGATGGATGTGAAATCTGAATGTCAATCTGGTGGCAGGAGGAAAAGAACATTTTCATACACATGTAGAAACAAATGATCCAGCATGACATACTGTACGTAATAATGATGTATCAACACGTGCAGTAATCACTCTCTGATACATACTTGGGGCTAGAGTGCTGAGATTTGACCACCCACTGAAGCGAGAGGAGGGGGAGAAGAGACAAGAATGACCTTTTTTATAACAAGAGAAATGGAGGACTTGGCAGACAGCGTGTGTGTGTGTGTGTGTGTGTGTGTGTGTGTGTGTGTGTGCGCGCATGTGTGCGCATGTGTGCGAGTGTGTTTGTTTTGTGAGCGATGCCTCTTACCATCAGTTAGCCGCCTGGTGCTGACAGTGCTCTACAGCTGAGCCACAGCAGAGCAATCTGGGACCTGCTTTGACATTTTCAACTTGATTCATTAATTTATGGTTGGCAGCCCTGGTGACATGCGTGCTTAAATGAGCTATACACCCTGGCTGCGCAGCCACTTGAAATGCACGCTTTGTGTTTTATGAACTCATTCGCAAATTCCGGAAGTGTACGCATACTCATCAGGCCCGCGATGCCGAGCTTTCCCTTACACTCCTGGCCGTAAATACAAGCAGTCTCCTCCTCTTTTCTCTCCCCTCCTCACAGCAGATTACTCACGTTGAGACCCTGTTATTGAGACGCTCAGACAATCTTTCATAATCTTAAATGAAAAAATAAATCCTTCTGCATATGAATGTGATTGAGACAGGCGTGCGCTTCCTGTGTTGGTAATATTCCTGGGGCAGCAGCGTCGGTGCTAAATCCAGATTTGTCCCAGGGGCTCCTCTTGCTAAGCCCTTGGAGTGAGGCTGGTGGGATGGTGGCGGGGGGTGGGGGGTGGGGTGGTCTTGAGGATAACTCCTAATACTGCTCTGTTTACAATTGTATTACGAGAGTCTGTGTACAGGCCAGAATCAGTGTGTGTCACTAACAAAGGGCAGGCAGCTCATTTTCAAGCTGAAGACATGGTGAAGGTACATTGTGTCATGCTTTTCAGTCCAGCCCTGCGTGATAGAAATTACATTTACATACAAGTAATTTGCAACAGCAATTACGTTTTGAAGGGAACGTCATGCCACATGGAACATTCTCTGTAAGCATAATGAGAAAATGTTGTTAATTAACATATCTGGCAAACATGTTTACACTGAACAATGATCAACGACAGTGTATTCTATTTAGTTTCTCACCAAAATGTCCAATCTGGCAATACTATATCTAAGCACCCCATTATTCAGCTTCTTTATTGTTATGTTCAGGCACTCACAGCACTTGGTTAAGGCTGGGAAAGATAATCGATTGGTTTAATATAGAAAAAGTCCGCAGTGACTCAAGACACAATGGGCCTACTGCAGCAACATCCTCTTAAATGTCTCTTTTGTTTTTTCTTAGCTTTCTGTTAAGAGAAAAAATAAGTCAGCTCTAGAGAAAAAGGGGATTTCGACACGTATTTGTTCACAGTTGTATATGTTGAATTCAATAAAATGCTTCTATTACCCCATATGCTGTTACAATCACTCCTGCAAGTGGGGGCAGAAGTAATTTTTGATGTCTGTTGTTTCGATCAATACTGTGACTCTAATATTGCTTGTAAAAACAGTTGATAACTGTTAACATGTATCCACATAGTTCAAAAGGGTTTTAGGTGCAATTGTTACAATTGCCCCCATGCTCCCCTAATCAACCCTGCGTTTCCAGTAGCAGAGATAGAATGACTCCAATCCTGGAGAAATGACAATGAGACAGAGCTGGTATACATAAAGGTGCTATGTTGGTTGTGTGGGATAAAACAGACAGAAAAAAGCTAAATGTGAACACAGTCAGAAAACAGCCGACTATATCGCAGCCTTGAGCGAGTAGAGAGACGGTGTGTCTGCACTCGTGACAGGCAGGTGAGCTGGACGTCAGGTTAACAGTAACACAACAGTTAATGATCATTGTGAGCTTCAGTTTGTCCAACACATTCTCACTCCCACTTTGTCACATATCAGTGTTTGGTCATGGAATTTCCATGTCCAGATGCGACATGCAAGGTACCCTGGGTGCGTTGGTTGTTGACGTTCTGGGATGCTGTGTCAAGTTTTGCCTGTTACTTGCACTGGTTTGTCCAAATACACTATCATTTTCACAGGAAATTGCATACAGTCTCTTTCAAAATGAATGCACTACATCAGTACAACACAGCAAACTGACATCCCTTTTACTTCAACAACAAACACGTAGTTAAATTTAGCCAACACACACACACGTGTTTGGGTTTAGGCAACAAAAGCACATGGTTGAGTTCTTAGAGGAAGTGAACACCAGCCTCCCTGGTGAAAGTCGGTGGTTGTTGTACCCATCCACCAACCCTCTCACCCACTCTACACGGACATTCACCGACTTAACTGTCGTTCTTGTCCTAATGAGTTTCCTCTTGACGCAGCTGGGCACTGTTAAACTGTAACAGTGACCGGCTGTGTATCATGCTGACGTGAGAGAACAGCTTTTTTCGTTGGTGTCTGATGCTGGAAGTCACTGCTCAATTTCCTTTTCGATGACTTCGGAGTGAGTATTTTAGCGGCATGTAGAGGAACTGTCTTGCACGTTTACGTCATCTGATCAGCTCCTCTGATCAGCTTTTAAACTATTTAAAACAAACAATGGCCAGTAACGATCAACGGTCGTTCCATGTGCATGGGGTGATTTATAATCCTTGCTTATCCATAACTCTGACTGCTTAAAGTAGAGATAGTGAGCTGATTGCATATGGGAGGATTTTTGTACATCAGCTGGCCTGTGCCAGTGCTAAATGCATATAAAGGAAACACTGTAATGCCCCGTAAACACTATATAGGGGCAGGTGTTGTCCTGTGTGCATATATTCTGACACATATCCAAGAATTGAAGAGATGCAGGTGCAGTGGCACTGAATTTGAAGGGAGAGTTTAGCCTAAGTTGAGGTTCCAGAGTACTGTGTAAATCTAAAAGCACTTGGCCATTTGAAACAGCTCAGCATCATTCATCAGTCTCATCAAACAGATCTGTGCAGTCCCTAAAAATGCGTCCTCTGCATAAAGCATCAACGAGCAGCATGTGAGCTATTCAGAAGCTAAACGCAATATCATCTGAGAGTTTGTATGGTCTTATATTGGGATCAATGGATCAATAATATTTCTTTAGCACACAACTTAAATAATTAAATCATTATAATTACTCCAAAACATATAATAATCTTAATTTGATTATATGAAAATAAATTCAAAACATACGTCTCCTTCCATTGGAATTTCCAATTTGTGAACAGTGAAAATCAGATGGTTTTTTTTCTTGTCTTGGTAGAGTGCTCTCGTCCACTCGACCGTTTTATATTACCTCAGCAGGAGCAAAAATAAGAAAACACTGGTTAATCCCAGAAATCAGTGGCACCAACAAAATAGGAACATATCAAAGGTAAGAAGAAAAAATAAGGGAAAAAATATTCCTATACTGCCTCCTGAATGAGGCCCCATGGGCTCGCTAACGCTTAACTGAAACCACAACCATTCCCTGACACAAACAGTCAGTTTGCTGAATTGCACAGAATCATACCGACAGGTGTTTCTATATTTCGTCCACCCCATTTATATTAATGAAGTTAGGCTAAATAACATATGACGCTTGAAACATCACCTCGGGGTAAATACATAGGCCTATATATTCATGGGAGCATTAACCAGTAAGCAGACGGAATTTCCCCATCTTTTATATGTTGTTTTACACAGCAGAAACACCTATCTGTGTATGCAATACAGCTCCACAGCACCACAAAGGAAATCATCTCTTATCACTCTTACAATTTCAACAAAAACTGGACATTATAAACTTTCTGAAGGTAGGATTTGTTGCAGGAATGCATTGGTTTTATCTTGGTGTACCTAATATACTGGTTACTAAGTCTGTGAACGTAATTTCAAGGAGACAAGGGTTGTTTCAGTCATAACGCGGTTACAAAGAAATAAGTCACATTATGTACTCCAGGACACTCCAAGAACTGTGGGCTGCAGTTATTGATTGTGAAATGGTGCAATCACACTACACCCAGGAAAGCGTTCAAATATCTCTGAGCAGTCACTCGTATATCCATCACTTAGTATTCATACAGTATTTCCTGAAGCTATCTCAATTTGGGTGCATTATGTGCAGCGCAATATGTTATGTGCATGCATCATTCAGATGACATGAGGACACACACACACAGCCTCCCTGCCTGCTGCTCCACACACATGCGGTCCCTTTTTTGTGTGGTGCTCAACAGTGTTTTGAATCTAAAAGTGATTGTGGAGACAAGAGTCATAAATCTGTGTCCCCCGGGTCCACATCAAAGAGAGATATATAACCACAGGCCATTACATTATGTGTGTGCTACTGTGTGTGTCGGTGCTTTTTGTACAGTATAAGCAAGAAAATATGTTTGTGCATGTGAGAGTGTGTGTGTATGCGTCTGTGTGTAACTGGTCGGAAAACATACAGCCCAGTTTTATCTCTGTACACTCTCACTTATCCAGACAGCTCCATAATAATAACGAAGGCAAGTTCTCACTGACTGAGTGGCTCCCATCTCTATTCTAGCTGCAGGAGGCTGCTCAGCTTCTCCTGTGATTGTTGGAAAGACAGGCGGTGATGATTACATAAATTACAGTGCGAGTGGATGAAAAGAGTGGACACTTTCAGGTGGCAAAAGTGAGTGGGAAGGTTGGAGACAACATGTGTTCACGCATGCATAAATATGCAGAATTAAACTCATCTTCCAGTCAGGTAAAATATGTTTACTGTCGCTCTTCGGTCTAATGCATCCCCTCTATTCTCATTCATTCCCTTTCACTCGACTGGCTAATTGACTAAGAGGATGGACATGATGTAGCCAAATGTCACCTCGGTGCTGCTTCCAATCCCATCACATGAAGGAAGTAATTAAGCAATGCTCTCTCCACCATTAGCCAGTTACCTCACTGGTCGTCAGTCATCGGGATGTTACCGTCCGGCAGTTCGCAGTCCATAAGGGTGACAGCCATCAGACACGTGTATATGGCTCTGAGATACAAAGTGGTTACAGC
The DNA here is from genome assembly GCF_011397635.1 of Epinephelus fuscoguttatus. Classification (NCBI taxonomy): domain Eukaryota; kingdom Metazoa; phylum Chordata; class Actinopteri; order Perciformes; family Serranidae; genus Epinephelus; species Epinephelus fuscoguttatus. The sequence continues at coordinate 24,710,099 of NC_064758.1, read as the reverse complement.
GCTAATAGCAGCTTTCAGCTTTATATAAGACAGTATGTGTGTGTGTCTGGGTCATCTGACAGGCCTGGTGTCAAAACGGTCAACCATGTACAGAGCTTCCTTTGTCGCTTACAGTTAATAACTGAGGAAAGACACTAATAGCAAAGCAGAGGCAGCTCTGCACGACACAGATATACAGAGTTTCAGCACCATGGACAGAGCTCTTTGTCCGCGTTGTCTTCACAATAGGGTCGATAGTGTCTTGAACAGAAATAGAAAGACTATCCATGAGCACGGTGGTTTAAAGTAGGGATGTCATTTTTCAGTTAATTTTGCTTTCGGTAGTCGGAAACCCATTTACCGGTAACTAATCCACCCATTTTTAAGGAAAAAAGAAGACATAAAATGCAAGACGCCTTTCCTTTTGGTCCGACGCTCAGTGAGATTTAGCGGCACATTTCAAGCACTATTTATTTAGAGGTGGTGAAATTTTAATGTTGGCTTTGCTGGCAGACAGACAGCTAGCCAAGTTAGCATGCAGAAACACAGTGCCCACTACCCACCCTCTGGTCTCTACTAGTTAACCAACATTTGCCTTAGCTGCTCTGCACTGCGCATCACTTGGCTGGGTCTGTTAGAGGCCAGCAAGCTGCACGGCTCATTCAGTGATTACAGCTGGTAACGCCATCCAAGTGGTGGTAAAGCATTGCTGCAGAAACAAGGTACCAATCTCGGGTCTCTCCCCATGTAGCCCCAGTGAGTAAGCGGCTTTATTTTGAGCTGCAACACCACTTTAGCATTAGTGTAACTATGTTAGCACCATTAGCCACGCTGACACTGCTAACTGTGCTAATAGAGCTAACACTGATAACATAGCTAACAATTCTAAAGGGGATTTGCAGCTAAGAACAGAGGCACTTACTCACCAGGGGGGCATGTGGGGGACACCACAGGGTGGGCACAGTGTTTCTCCAGCAACACTGTTGGGTCGGGACAGCATTACTAGTGGTAATCGTCGTATTAGCAGTGCCACTAGAGGGCTCCCACCAGACCCAGATGGTGCACATTACAGTAAACTGAAGAGTTCAATAAACCTTTAATGACAGCACAGTTGGAAGTGTGATGTTGTGTTCACACCGGCTGCCAATAAAACAATCTGCACGAGTGAATTACATGTAAGGTCAATATAAAGACGCGATTAGACACGAATGACGTGAAATATGTGAATTAAGCGGTACAAATAACGCTAGTAGCGCAATTTCGCATTATGTGCCTATTTGTGAGAGTTGAAGAATCTGAACATCAGTGTGACGGCCCCTGCTTGGCTGTGTGGGTTGGTTCAGCGGGTTGACATGCTGCTGTGATGACGTAATTGGTGACGTGTTGTGTTGTGTTGTGTTGTCTTTCTACTGAGGTAAACAGCTGATCGATTCATTATCCGGATCACGAGCACCTGGGCCCGGTGCGTGGACGGATATAAAAAGTGCTGGCTGATGCTGCGCTCTCTCTCTCAACTCTTCACCGGCGCCCGTACTTTTGTTTGGCTTTTCAACTTCTTTTAGGTTATCTCCACAACACCACACCTCTCATACACATCCACATGTACACTACTGATCACACTGACTAACACACCCCATACCTGCATTATGTTTATTTACGTTGCTTTATTAAATAAATATACTTTTGTATTTGTGTATTTCGAGCTGTGTCTCTCCATTTTTGTCATTGCCTTTGAGCCGGGTTATGATAATCAGCACCCATTCACGCCATGATAGCCAATCACAACTGAGATCCTCTGGAGACCTATGATGCCAAGGACATTCCAGCAAAAGTTCATTCATGTATTCAGCGATGTCACGTGTGTATGCTTCCTGTAAATATGAACAGGTACTATTAAGTATTCAGTAATGGCAAACTGGAAGATCATTTGAACACCAGGACTTTATTTGGGCTTAGTTATATTTTAAATTCCCCTGTTTCCAAGTTAATGTAAACTCCAAACTCCCTCCATATAAACCTGTTGCCATGATGAATTCAGGATTATGTAGACTTTCACAGCACAAATCCCATCAGTACAACAACCCCCAGCCTTGATTCATCCATGCTCCATACATGAGAACTTACAGATTACAGATTACTAGATTGAACTTTATTTCATTGCATACAGTGGGTACCATTAATGTCAAATACAGTACAGCATGCAACCAGCACAGAAATAGAAGTGCACATAGAAATATATCTAATGACTTACTAATAACTAATATAGAAAATAAATACCAAATGAATGGGGTAGTTAAAAGAGATGTGACAACAATATTAAAAAAATAAATAAATAAACAAAACACTATACAAAATGTAGAGCAGCTAAAACGTGTCAGTATGCACCTATAATAGGTACCGTTTGAACAGAACCTGAGAGACAGTACTCTGAACATCAGAGTGGGTCTGATTCAGTGAGTCAAAAGACCATTTCAGTTGCAGGAACATATTTAACATGATGAAAATTTAAGTACGGTTTCATAGAAAAGGCATTTATCATTTTTATCCCTCACTCATTACTGACAGCAATGAGCGAGCCTCTTTTCTCCAGCTCTCTGTTCTCACATTTTTCATCATCATCTACTTCCATGCTCATCTCGCCAAACTGGACTGAGTGAAAGTGTCAGTCAGAGGAGTTGTTCAATAACGTTGTGGAAGTCGAGTGTGGCATCTAATCATCCCGATCTAATTTCGATGTGTTTGCCATCTCCATCTCTATCTTTAACCAGACCCACAGGCCACTCGCACAGTCTGCACAGGAACCTGAGCGGGGAGCAGAGAAATCAAGGCCCTCCCATTCGCTCCCGATATGTGTCGGTGGCAGCGGGAGGGAGTTATTTTCATAATCTGAGCCTTTTCATTACCGTGCACGCTGGAGGTGAGGGAGAACTTCTGCCCTTTGGATCACATAATCAGATGGATGATGGCGGGAGAATAAGATTTAAGAGTCACCCTGCTGACAGACAGACACATACACACACACACACACACACACACACACACTGATGCATGCACAAATGTATGTTCAGTCAAGGACACGTGCATATACTTCATAAAGCGTCATTAGAAGCAGAGGAGGAATGTACATCCACTCAGATACTCTACTTAAGGATAATTGTGAGGTACTTGCACTTTACTATTTCAATTTTCTGCTACTACTTAGAGCTGAGCAATATAACAACTATGTACGATATACTGATATATTTTCAAGCAAGATTTAAATTTACACAACACCATTTATAGCGATATAGGGTCAAGTTGCATTACATGATGCATTCCAGTGTGCATCTCTCCTCTCTCGCACTCTCCGCACAGCTCCACCTCATTCACAAGTTCTCCAGCAACACTTTTTAGAGACGTAGTCTGACATGCTCCTCCCCAGAAACGTAACGACACATTGACGCGTCAAACCTCCTGTCTATTTTTGTAAGCTGAAACCATTTCCCTCAGTGGAAACAAAGCTTTTATTTACTTTAATTTCACAGATAAGAAACAATAAATTGTGAAGACAATAAAGCCTCCATTTAAATAGCATTTTAAGTCTTGTGTGTGATTTATCCTGGCTTCATATGAGCAGAGGAAATCTCTGCTATTCGCTAGGCTAATTTATACAATGTTAAATGCCATAGGCTTGTGCTAATAACGTTAGCATCTTTGATTTGTTTGGAAAACATGTTTAGTATAAGATAGTTGTTTGTGAGTTGTAATGGAGCTGAATTCTGTAACGTTACCTTTGTTAAATGTTACATTAGCATGTTGTATTTGTGGGGAAAATGTGCTAAGCAAAAGACACCTGTTCAGTCTGTGAATGCTGCGAGTTATAGTGAAGCTGATTTGTGTACTTGTGTTTGACATTGTCACTATTAAGCCATGTTTAATGTGTGTTTAATGTGTGTTTTGAATCAACTGAACTTCACAAAATTTCACAGAATCCATCGTGTTTTGGAGGTGTAACTGTTGTGCGGCTGTAGATTTTCAAACGGGGAAATAAAATCCCTATCTTTGCATTTTATTTTGATCATGGTCTGTTTTTATAAAACTGCTTGTGACATCTCAAATGTGGCTTTGACTTGCAACTGAAAACATGTTGCCCATTTTGTGGAAAATTCCTGACATATATATCATGTATCACCAGTCAGCCTGTAAATACATTAATTGGCCAAAGGGGGGTGCTATAGCAACCGAATGAAATTGCAAACTTTGAATGGGCATATCTCATGCCCTGTATGTCATAGAGACATGAAACTTTGCACAGAGATGCCTCTCCTCATTAGGAACAAATTTGCCTCAAGAACTTGTAACTCCTGGTTATACAGATTTTCTGCCATTTTGAATTTTTTGAAAAACACTTCAAATCGATCTCTTCCTAGGAAGTTTGACCGATCTGCATGAAATTCGGTGAACATAATCTAGGGACCAATATCTAAAGTTCCCTCTTGGCAAAAGTTGGAAAACTTACTAAAACTGAGCTTCTATAAGGCAATGAATATTGCAGAGGGCGTGGCTCATCACATAAAGGTGTATAACATCTCAAGGGTTTCACCAGTCACCACGCAACTTTGTAGGCATATGACCACACATAATCTGAGGGGACCCCTCCATTATTGACCCCATCAAACAAAATGGGGGCGCTAGAGAGCTAACTTCTTATCTAGGCCTAACCGCCATATCGATTTTTACTAAATATAACTCTAATTGGCAACTGGGTGGCGCTATAACAACAGAAAAATGCTTAAAAAGGGCTAAAATGCGACCGATCGCTGTGGCTCCCCCTGTGGCCCAATGTTTCTAATTTTTGGTATGACTAAGTCATGGTATGGTATGGTGCTGCAACAAGGGCTAGCCGCACCTTTCCCATGTAAATTACCAGTGCGCCCTACTTTTAAGTCAATACAACATGTAAACACTTTAACTATCTGCCTTTCAACGTGCTATCTCAACTACTAATGTACAGTTTTAGCCCACTAACTACCCCACTATTGGCAACGGCACTACTGTATTTTCAATAAACAAATCGTACTATCAGTTGACTATTTAATCTGCAATTTCCTATGACCTGTATCCCAAACACACTCCATGTGAAACTGTACGTGGGCAACTGTGCACTCAATGGGTATGGACTAATATAAAGAATTAGAATTTTACTTCATTACAGTCTTTTTACTCCTTTACATCAAATAAATGCCTTTAGTTAGTTTGCAGATTCATGTTTAAAAATACAAAAAATAATGAACAGTATAGATTGTAATGTATTATTTGTGGTTAGGATAAAACTTGATCCTGGTGGGATTAACAAGCCACTAAGCAGTATATAACGTAACTCAAATTAACCCACATTTACCAGCTGCAATATTTAAGTGACTTACACATTAATGCAACAATAATTACAATCTAATAATATATATGATATTTTAATGTTAATATGTCGGGACTTTTACATAAGTAAGATTTTGGACTTTGTATCAGAATACACTGTGGTATTGATACCTTTAAATCTCAGAACTTTCACCACTACTGACTGAAAGTACTTCCAACATTAACAAGCCATGAAACATGGACATGGACACACTCCTATGGAAAAGATACACACACACACACACACACACACACACACACACACAGATCCTGACAGTGAAATGCAATAAAAGAACAGAGCGAGATGAAGGAGGAATATCTGCCCATATAAGGACAAAATGTCTACCTCAATAATGTAGACTGCAGAATGGAGACTGCTGGGGCTAGCAGAGGGATGCTTGGCAGTAATTACAGAAGCACAAACACATATACACACTTAGACTATACACAAAGACACACACAAAAAACACATGTGCACACACACGTTCATGCTAACAAGCATTAATGGGCAGGCCTCCTGTTCAATAAAAAGCAGCATGGCAGAAGAAGGAGAGGAGACAGCTAATATCTGGCTCACAGTAGCTATGCAACATCCAGATTTGATGGCTAAGGTTATAGGTAGCTGCACTTTCTGTCAACCCATATTTAAAAAAAAAAAGGTAAAGAAAGTTTGATAAGGGAAAGAGCAGACAGAGAGAGGCGAAAAGTGGAAAGAAGAGAGTTCTTTTCAGGTCAGCCCTCGGTTGCCAGCAGGTTCCTGCATTAATTAGACAGGGTTGTGCATGTGTATATGCAAGACGCAAAAAAAAAAGAGGAAAAAGGCAGACGAAGAAGGTGTGTTATTGCTCGTGTGGATATTTGTGCAAGTGTTTATGTGAGCAGTGCTAAAGTGTGTAGTTAATTGGACAAGGAAGCAATGTATGCAGAGGGCAGAATGAGGCCCTCTCCTCCTCACATATCTTCTCTCTGCCAGACGATTGTTATAAATCCAGATAAGGGTTTACTTGACAACAGCAATTGACCTTTTCCTTCATTTAGTCCATTCTATATCACAGCTGAATGCTGAGAGGGACGTACAGGCAACCAGATAGAAAGACAGGGTGAAGTGGCTGAGTGGCTCAGAAACATATGAATCCTTTTATATATCCTTTTCTTAGAGGTATGATTATCCTAAATGACAACATGTAGGTTGTTGAGAAACTATTGCAATGTGTGTGCACTTAAGAACTGGGACAAATCATGTCTACCAAAAAATAAAATAAATAAAATAAAATAAAATAAATTAATTTTATTAATTAAATTAAATTCAATTAAATTAAATATAATTAATCAACACAGTAATTCTGTTTCTGGGGAGAAACATTATTTTTTAAAGGATTTATACATATGAAAAAAATATGATTTATAGAATATTTTGATCTGCTTTAATTTTTTTAACTTATAAACTTGCCCTCTGACAGAAAACACCCTTGTCCCAGACAAGAATTCACAACTTGAAACAATTAAAAATGTGTTAAAAGCCTTCAAAATCTAAAACTAACAAAACACACTGATAACATTGATCCAAAAATGCACTGCAATAATCATCTTTGTTTAAAATTATATTTTTTGTTAAAATGTTGTCCCTTTAAACATGTTCCCCAGATTTTTCTCAACTCTGTCAGCTTTTGACAAAAACATAATTTAATAGGGCATAAAAGGAGTCAGATATATCCTACAGACTCCTGTCTCACTTCCTGGTTCCCAAAAAGGTGGGAGTGCTACTCGGTGTGTCTCAACCATGACATGTCAACTGTGTAGCCCTACTAAATCAAAACTAAAAAAGAATTATGGTTGGAAAATTAGTATTTTGATTAGCATTAAAAGAACTCTTAGCAAATTTGAAAATAAAACAGCAACTCATTATGACTGCTGTGATATGAATAAATATATGAGTTTTTGTCAACTTTGTCAGATGTTATCTGTGACATCAGTTATGTATGATTTTCAAGAACAGAATTAAACCACTGTTAGGATGGGCCATTGCAAAAGTGAAGAATTTGATCTTTTTAAATATATTTTCCCAGCATAATTGAAGAGTTCAAATAATAAAAAAAAAAAAAGGTTTAGTCCCAATTCTCAAGAATAAGTGACCTATATATAACATATACAACAAGAAAGAAATGGGTTAATGTGCTCGACTGTTTTATATGGGCACCCTGACAAGCAAGTGAGAAAGAAATTCAGGTGACCCATTTTCTGAGTCTGATCTAAATCGTCTTCTCTCCTGTGTTTACGACTTAACAGGTGACAAAAAGGTGCTTGGTGGAAAAAAAAGCCAGGCTAATTTTTCCAAGTTACTTTTTCTTTCATATATGAATAAAAGGTTAAACAACGTTTTTGCAGATGATGTTTTTTCCTTTGGTCAGGATCATTTCTTACTATGGTCAATTGTCCGTCCATCCATCCATCCATCCATCCATCCATCCCTCTCTTAACCGCTTATCCTGTCGGGGGTCGCGGGGGGCTGGAGCCTATCCCAGTTGACACTGGGCGAGAGGCAGGGTACACCCTGGACCGGTCCCCAGACTATCACAGGGCTGACACATAGAGACAAACAACCATTCACACTCACATTCACACCTACAGACAATTCAGAGTCACCAATTAACCTGCATGTCTTTGGACTGTGGGAGGAAGCCGGGGTACCTGGAGAAAACCCACACTGACACGAGGAGAACATGCAAGCTCTGCACAGAGGGGCTCCCCCACCTGGGATCGAACCAGGATTGAACTCTTGTTGTGAGGCGACAGTGCTAACCACACCACCACCAGAGTGTATGGAGGAATGAAACTCACCTGTAATTAAACATGAATATTTTTTTGCTGGTGTTCAACCATCCAATTCAGTCTGCTCACTCATACAAACAACCTCACTCTATAGCTAATTGTTTAACAACTATAGAAGTGTGTACACAGGAGACATTATGAAGCAGAATGTAGAACACATGACATGAGACATGTGTCTATTTCTCTCTCCTGGGAGGTTTCCTTAAACTTCTGCTTCATATAATTGCAATCACATGATCAGCAGTCATATTTAAAGAGTGTACTGTTACTCATGATAACTCCATATAAGATCAACCGATCAATCGTCCCACAGAACAGATTTAGCCTAACAACAGCATGTTATCCTGGATTAATTAAGCCACATTTAAAGAACAGCGCATGCCTTTGAATAGATGGATATACTCGTCATGTAACCTGCTCCCACAGCAACCAGCTGAAAACAGCCTCCATGTTAGCATGTTCTCTTTTCATTGCTTGTCATATGTTCAGGCACACAACATGCCCCCGAAAAACATTCAGCCTCTCAAAAACTACAAGAAAATGTAACAGAGAGTGAAGAGAAAAGTGGAGGAAAATTGGTACCCATGCTACCATCATGCAATTTATAGGCACTTATCTCCCTGCACCTTTGGGTACCTACTTGTTTGAGATGTTTACAAAGATATGCATGAGCCAAACACCAACTGGCAGAGTAACAAGTACAGAAAGTAGCCAATCACATCTTTTCGTGTCCCTCCTCTGAACATATAAATGAGTCAGTGCGATGTTATAGAGTGCAGAATAGTAACAAAATATAACACGACAAATCAAGGGCTTTTAATTTTAAGAATTTGTGAAAATCCTCTGTAAATTTGGGGAAACAAATCAACTTTGTTTTGATGGCGGGCCATTATCTCGCTCACACAAACGGGGAGCGAGTGTGAATGTGTGCAGACGGAGAAGGAGAGGAAGTATTGATCTAGTCACGGAGATGGAGTTGTGTTTACCTCCGCAAGAGCTGACGCAGATATGCATATACACTGGAGATGTACTGAGACAAAGGACCACGTATCCTCCCCACCTCTGCTCTCAGCATCAAAGCCTTCATTTGTGTGTGTGTGAGTGAGTGAGTGAGTGAGTGAGTGAGTGAGAGAGAGAGAGAGAGAGAGAGAGAGAGAGAGAGAGAGAGAGAGAGAGAGGAGCAGGCAGGGAGCATCTGGCACAGGTTTCTCACCCAGCTTCAAATTAATCTGATTTTATGGCACCTCATTACACTGCCTATCATTGATAATCAAAACCAGTGTGATGGGTTACACATATACGCGTGCGCGCACACATATGAGCACGCGCGCGTTCGCTCGTAAAGGTGCACAGAGATGGATCATCAAACGAGAAAACAGAAAACAGAGTTTGAGGAAAACGCACCACCTGTATTTCCTCAACGTTTGCAACATCATTAATCTAAGTCATTTACGCTTGACAGCTCCTCATGCAAACTGTGTGACCGTGTTTGAGTGAGTGTGTGTGTGTGTCTGTGTGTGTGTGTGTGTGTGTAAGTGTGTCCAGTTCCAGACACTGCTGCTATTACTGAGTCCCATCAGTGCTTGAATGTCTCCCAATATTCCATCCAGATTCTGCATAGTAATAATATTTTAAACATGCATTATTCCATCTATCTGCTCTCCCCAAGGATCATCTCTCTCTTGCTAACACAAACACACACTCACACACCCAACACACACACACACACACACACACACACACACACACACACACACCCAACACACACACTTACATCTACCTCATGGCAGTAAATAGGATGGTATTGAGACATTAGTTAGAGTTATGGGGGGCACCTGGCCACTGCAGCAAAATGTTATAGGGCCCATAGGCTGATGATACCACTGTCTTCCTATCTGTGATACAGTCCTGGACACACACACACACGCACACAGCCACACACACACAAATAGGACCATTAGCCCTTGCTGCATCACCTCACTAAGCAAAGAGCGGAAACGAATGGCAGACCATTAGAGTTTCATTACGGGGAGTTGGCTCGAGTGGAAGGTGGAATAGAGTGAAAAGGGAAGGGGGGGGGGGGGAGAGACAGACCGTAAGAAAGAGAGTGATGTTTAAAGAGAAACCTGATGAGAAGAGGGGAAGAGGAAGATAATGTGTGTGTTTGTGAAACAAGAGGAAAAAACAGAGCGGTAGAGACGAGAAGACGGCAAGAGGACGGCAAGCTATTTAGTATGGTATAGGGTCTGTGGAAATGACAGTTGTTGTCCATGACCTCCTCTGCTTATTTGTAGAGCAACAGTCAATTCTAGCGCCTACGGCTGTTTTAATATGTCCCACCTGTTTACACACACACACACACACACACACACACACACACACACACACACACACACAAGTGGAAATACAGAAACACACGCAAAGACATATCTCCAAACAAACTGTCCTACTCTCGTCTTTTATCCATTTGTCTTTCCTACACACACACACACACACACACACACAGAAATGTACTCTGACAAACCAATACATATGCACACACACTGTCTCACTTTCTCTCATGCTCAAGCACACTCTCCAGCACACACACACACATGCACACACACACACAAACACACGTACACCTCCAAGGTTAATAGTAGCTGTCATGGGCAGGGTGAGCAGTAATGGAACACACAAATGCCCCGGGGAGAAAGCAGTCTGTGGATAGACAGAATGTGGGAATGATGAGGAGAAGGACTAAGAGGAGGAAGAGAGGATGAAGGTGGGGCAGAGGGAGGGAGGTGTAAAAGTACGCCGAGGATGAGGTGGAGGGACAAACTATTCCCGTGAATCAATTACCCCCAATGCAAATGAGGAGATTATTTATCCCTCCATTAGCACTAAATTATTCACACTCTCCCTGCTTCTGTGTGTTCGTGTGCTTTCGGACGGCTGATTGCGGCGGGAGGAGGGGATAAACCTGCGCGGGGAAAAGTGTGTCGGCAAATTGAACAACAAGCTATTTACATCTTTCATCAGCCATGCTTGTTCCTCATTAGTTAACACTTTTAAATCAATATGCCACCCCCTCTCTCACTCCCCTCGCACTGATCTCCATTTTGTCTCGCACCTCTATTTTTTGCGCACCGTCGCTGTCAGCAGGGACTTCCGTGTTCAGGCATGAAACGAGACAGAACGAGAACATCATGGATGGCAGTTTGGGACCGGAGAAACAGTGCGGTGCATGTATTGCAATAAAGCAAACACTGGCGTCAGTCTCACTCACTGCGACTACACAAGTATGCAACAGTTCCACTTTGGCGGAAACTAAAGTGAGAGGGCACGAGGAATGATCTGAAAACAACAAGCGTGATTTGTAAGTTGTCAAGCCTTTTGAGGAAGAAGCAGTTGTACTGCTACGAAGAACAGCTGTAAGATATGCAGATAAAATGAGACTTTGTTGTTGGACTACTTACTGTAGAGAAAGTACCTCATATTCCCAGCTCCATCAACCTCTGTCTCTGATCTAAATGTAGACTTTCTGCACCGGCTGCCTTTGTATCCTCATTTATACCTGTCTGACTGTGAGTTACCAATGCCAGTCTCACCTTTCCCTGCACGCATTCTGTCATTGCAAACCGTACCTCACTGTTATATAAGCTGCTGTCTATGCTGACTTTGAAATGAGTGTGTTTCTGAGGTTAAAAATCACATTTAGGTGAATGGTAAGTTGCCTAATTTACAGAGCGTCTGCTGCACCATGCTTCACTCTCATTGTGAGTGTGATTATGTAGGAAGGAGAAGGAGAGAGAATGTAATAATCATAATAAAATGGTATGGGAAGTAAATGGTGAGTGCGTACAATAGGCTGTTATGAAGTAATGTGCGTGTCTGCAGGTGGTTGTGCATATGTTCCAGTTGCATATAGACTGTTATAACTGTAGCTGTGTAGGTGTGTCTCTCTACAGATGTACTGTAGGAGGAGAGGCAGATGAGCAGCTGTTTACAGGCAACAAAGACTCAGTGTTTCCCACTGAATTAGATTCTACGTGAGGCGCTCGCTGATGAGGGGGATGGGGCAAACTTTTGGCTGCTGCCATTGCTGTTAGTCCCAGCATTGGACCTAGGGAAGTGCTGATGCCATGGGAAGCAGCCGGTTTCAGGGCTGGGCGATATAATGACGATATATCGATATATTTTCAAGCAAGACATAGATTTAGACAATACCATTTATATCGATATAGGGTCAAGTTGCTCTGCCCCACTCACTCACTCACAAGTTCTCCATCAACACTCAGAGAGACACAGAGCTGCTCCTCTGTTTAATCTGTCTGTTAATTAGTCTACAGTGTGACATTGGTCTATATGTTGCACGTGCTACGCTAAATCAGTCCATGAGATGAATGAAATTACCGCAGTAGCACATGTGCAACACAGCGCTGTGCTGCATGTGTAGTGGACAGAGCTGCTTTATTGTGTCAGGTGAATGTTTGTTTGCTAATTTGTGTGTGAGGTGGATCATAGCACATCACCCTTCTTCTTGGTAGTGGTAGTCTGATGTGTGACATGGAGGCAGTGCCTAGATGCAGGCAACAATGTAGTGACAACACAGATGTTTCATATACAAGACGTATGTAACGCTAATTAAGTGCCTCTCGCTCCTTCCCTCCCTCGGCCTCTCTGTTGATGTTATGTGCATAAATAGCCTATATAAATAAAAATATTTTAATCATTTTCCAACACTAGATCATTTGAAAGGCCATGAAAAATGACTTAACTCCGCCTACAAAGGTTTTTAAATGTTCCAAACTCCAATGGATTTAGGCCTACTTGATACTTTTATAGTCATGTCATAGTTTTGTGTTCTGTGTTGCAAACCTTCAAACCGCTGTAGCTCCAGTGCTCTGTGCAAAAAGTTAATGTACATACATTTTCATTTACATATTTTGCAGCTGTATATTTTCAAACAGGGAAAAAAAATCCCTGTCTTTGCATTTTATTTATTATTTAAAATGTATCTGAATGTTTGTCCCTATTGCCCAGCCTTAGCCGGTTTAATCAAGTGGGCTGGAGAAACGATAGATAATTGTTGTCAGTGGTTGCGTTCATAAATCCAGTCTAATGCTCAACAATAAAATGAGAGTGCTGTTGTTAAAGGAAACAGAGAGTATTATTTCTATATGAATTAACAAATGGTTAAGTTTTACTTTCATTAGCGCTCAGCTGCTTCATCTGTGCCCAGATTGCACTCTGCTGCTCCAAGAGTCTGGTGCTCTGAATAACCGAACGATATACAGATATATATTCCAACAGAGCTCTCAATTAACAAACAGTGCTATTTCAGAGTGGCGCTCGGAGTGACTTTCAAAAGCACTCACGAGAAAGAAAGAGCAAGAGCCAGAGAACCAGAGAGAAGAAGGGGGGTGGAGGGGTGCACAGCTCCAAAAATAGAAAATCAATATGTGGCGGCAAACGCTGATACTGTGCCACGAATACATGAACATGTGGGAAACCCTGAAAAGTGATATGTGTCTTTGTCTTTTAAAAATGTATGTACGTACACTATAGCTACTGGTATACTCTACATTCCCACAATTGTGAGTCATAAATGGAAAACAGGTGACATCTCTCAAAGGCAAACACTCCCATTAAAAACTTATTGGAAAAGAAAAAGAGCCTGAGAGGGAACTTTGTGAGGGGCCTCCACATGGAGTTCCCTGTTCCTGGATCAGGGGACAGTTAAAACGATACACCCCACTCTCAAGGTTAACAACAGCACTTTACATCATAGTTAAAGTTCAGAGTTATGGTTTAAAGAATGATTGTAGTAAATCAAGTGTCTTGTCAGTCCGTGTGTGTGCGTAAACGTGCATGTGTCTGTTTACATCAACATCTGCTCAGTTTGTCAGGCGCTGTCCCTGTGAAATATTCCTATGCAGCCCACAGCAAGGACTGTGACCACCGCATGCTGCTCTCCTGATCCTTTGAACAACTACAAACATTCACCCAATGCCAATTTAACAACAGATCATTATCATTTTCACAGGCCTGCAAAGGGAACACAACAAAAGGGGTGAGAGGGGTAAAATAATGAACATGATAATGACATACTACATACTTGATAAAATATCCTTTTCAACAAAACAGAGGTGGATGGAGGCAGAGAGAGAGAAAGAGAGAGGGGGAGAGGGAGAGAGAGATGAAAACAGAGATATTGAGGAAGCAGTGGATAGAGAATAGCTGAATCAAGAGGTACTGTCTTCCAGGCATCATAGGTAAATATTTCACTATATCCTGAACATCAGATGCTGTGCCTTTGATATGCAAAATGAAAAGCATGCCTCTCAACCCAAATTTTAAAAAAAAACCCAGCACAGCACAGATTGGAGCCAGCAATATCCTGACAAACAACTTTCTTCGATCACAATATTTCATTGCAAAAACTGCAATGAGTCTCACTTCTCTTTTGTCTCTTCAGGTGGTGAAATAATGATGATATGCCCCAATATGATGACTAAAATTGGTCGGGCTCCGACCCTTACGCTGCGTACACGTGTAATCAGGCAGACAGTAGACGGCAGATGGACAACACCTTCTGGACAGCATGGGAAAAACAAACAAATAGTCCAACAGAGTGGCAGGACAGCAAAAAGAAACACATTTCGACACCAGAGGGAGATATTTTGTGATCGAGGGACACCTGAGCAGCAGCAGGATAAATCCCCCCATGGAGTCCAGACACTGGTGGAGGTGGTGGCTGATGACTTTGAGGCTGCTGACTGCTGAGGCTGATGAATCTGTAAAGACTAGGTGGTGATGGTGAGGTGAGGGGCGTGCAAGACTGCAGCAAGAAACAACTACGGCAGAGAAAGAACCATGTTTAAAATGAGGAGCGGTAAGATGATAGGCTGACAGAGAAGGTGTGTCGTTGTGCTATTGGTTGATTGTGAATCAGCTGATGACTCAATTGACAGACTCAGACAATGACTCCTAATGCTCCTAGATAATAAGTGAGCATACGTGCAAGGGGTGAACGGCAGGGTGAGAAAGAAACCTTACAGCATGGGAGACACAATGCAGAGTGTGATGCAAAGGAGGAGAGACATGATGCACAAAGGATTTGTTGGTTGCTGGTGGTTCTGATTTAGATCATGCCACTCACCAGCGTTAACAAGACAATATGTGTATGAGAACTGACTCTCTCACAGCATGCCTCCAGGCTGCCTTAATATTTTACCTATTTAGCTTTTTGCTTATATAACTGCTTTTTTTAAACTATCTATATTATTCTTGTTTATTTGATTAGTTTTACATATTTCTCATTTCTTGTTTATCCATCAGTTTTATTTGTGTTTATTAATTCATTCCTTACCTTCTGTTTTCTCTGCCTTTAGGCTATTGCTTGGTAGTTTGCCTTATTTCATTGTTCCATACCTCTGAGTGCACTCTTGGTCCCAGTAAGGTAGGAAGGTAGGGAAGAGAAACAATGCAGGCTAGTGTCTGAACCAGTTCAATATGGCTGTACATGTGTGTATATGTTTATGTAAATGCAAAACCTCTTCAACATTATAAAGGAAAAAATAATAAACAAAACAACTTATGGGCAGAATTTCATCACAGTGTGCTATAGCAACATTTATGTAGCATCAGTCATGATAGCTGTCTATGCTTCCTTGTTGTTGGGTTTGGAGGCTTTCAGCTACACTTGGCAGTTCTTTTTTTATCTTATCATTGGCTGCAGCCCATGGTAGTCCTTTTATATTTCACAACAAAGCTGTTGAGGAATACAGTAATCACCGTATAGCCTATTCCTGTGTGAGATGTTGAAATCTGAACCTGTTAATTTGTGCTATGTCAACCTTTGGTCTACCTCCATTAGGTATGTGTTTGAATATATTGCCAGTTACAGCGTTTGTGCTTTCACAACCCCAAACAGAGGGCTTTCACCCGAGTCTCTAAAAAGATAAATAAATAAAAGAATAAAAAAAAAAATCAAGGGAAATATTCTCAGCAGCCGAAGCCAAATCCCTTAATGCTCTGTGCTGAATTGTACAGTATTAAAACATTAATTATAACAGAAATTGCTCTGACCAGTCTTCTTGGCAGTGGTTAACAGACAAACTGTTACTTTATAATGACCATGTGTTGAGGTTTGCAGTTTCCACAGAATGAGCCAACGTTTATTTCCAGCCAAGTAAGGTAAGTGCAGCCAATTAATGCTTTGTGACAATGACCATCCAACAGTACATAAAAAACACCACCCACACCTTTGATAGTCACATTATCAGCAGGAACACAATTCTAAATACGATAAACAAATAAAAAGCTAACTAAAATTCTAACTACTTATTATTATTAATCACTCAGTGCACTTGTTTTTTTAAACGTTTTATTAATGGAGTCTTATTAGTCAAAGCCTTTTCATTGCACAACACTAGAGTAGCAACAGAGAAGGGAGATAGGTGGGACACTTTGAGGCAAATGTATGATTTGGGGCTATATAAATAAAATTTACTTGACTTGACTTGGAGGACGGGTGTAGCCTGGAGCAGTGTCTGTCCAATCCACAAGACACATTTTAAGTTTTAAGTGCGAGTCTGGTCCAAAGCCAAACTCTTGCA
Source organism: Epinephelus fuscoguttatus (assembly GCF_011397635.1). Lineage (NCBI taxonomy): Eukaryota > Metazoa > Chordata > Actinopteri > Perciformes > Serranidae > Epinephelus > Epinephelus fuscoguttatus. Next base: position 24,693,294 of record NC_064758.1, on the reverse strand, counting down.
ACTGTGATATTTCCCTACAGGTTTGGTACTATAGCTCAAATCTGATCCTAACCTTTTTGCAAAATATCACAGCAGTGAAGAGGGAAAATTATATCACAAGTTAAGTTACCCTGCCTGAGCACATACAGCAGCAGGCCACCAGTCCAACGCTTGCAGAATTTTAAGGATGCAGGGCTTTGCATGTGCTGCATGAGTGAATGGACTGACACAAATTGAACAGGGTTTTTTTCTATTTATTTAATCAAAAAAAGGTTTGGAAACGAAAATCAGTTCAACAACATGACACCAAGACTCATAAGATTCCCACCACTACCAAAACAATGCTGTATTATTTGCCATTAAAATGCAGCAGTCCTGACTTCTCTTCAGTTATTTTCCTCATTGTATTTCACTGCATGCTGCCCTTACTGGAGTCCAAAGAAAATTAAGAGCAACAAAATGCCCGGAGCAAAACATTTGCTGTAATGTAAAATTTTGTGTAAAGTCAAATGAGAATCAGAGCTGCAGACAATGCTAACATGAATCTTAGAGTAACTTGTCACCTAAACATAATGTAATCTGTGCTATGGCATTGAATGGGCTAGCACATGTCATGAACACATACACGGTCCCAGACACAAGGACAAACACACACACATACGCACACACACACACACATTTCTGACTGCAGTAAGTAAACAGACTTAATAGGGAACCAGGGACCTGATCTAAACAGAGGGTGAACTGAGGAAGCGTTTGCTTGTGCAGCAGGAGAGCTGTTGGCCTGTGCTCATCCTTATAGCTCACCATGCTCTGCTAACCCACAGCGGAAATACAGTTGTCTCTCTCCTGCATCATTAACGTAGAACTGGGCAACTTTACAGGCCACTGGGGCACAGTGAGGTGACTGCATTCGTAGAGAATGTTAACTTGGTCCATTAAATGGAGACAATTTCTGGAGATACAGGTGTTACTAAACATCAGCCTTGACAATGAGATACTTTCTGCAGAGGTAAATCAGAGACGGAAAGTTTGCAGTGTACTGTAGCTGAGAGAAACAGATTAAAGTAAAGAGAAAGGGGAAGAATGAAACTGCTTTTAACACTGCATAATTATTATGAATGCACCCTGTACTTTTATAAAAACCACCATGGATACTGTGCTCATGGCTTGTTCAGAAACTAGAGGATCATAAGCATGTGTGGAGAAATGTCAAGAATTATGGATGTTAATAATTAACCGTTAAGCAGCTAATTGACAATAAGAATTCTTACTGATTATACTATCAGTTAAACTGTTAAAAAATATGTTAAATGTAATATTTTGGTGGGACAGGAGGTTATGATGAGACAGCGGAGTCTGCTGCAGCCCAGGCTGGAGTCTTACAACACCGCCAGGGCAATGCCATGATGTTGCTCCTAAGAGATGAGCTAACACAGCAGCAGCAGCAGCAGCAGCAGCAGCTAACATCTGACTCCAAGCTATTAAACAGTCCCGACAAACTTACACATACACTGAAATGGCCCGACTCTGGCGTTACACCCTTTAGTTACTGTTAGCGGTGTGATGCTAAAAGGAAGCCATGTCAATGGGTGTGTGCAGAGTGAAAGGACTCTTAACGTCCCAGGTGTAGAGCTCACACTGCAGCAGCAGCAGCAACAGCTACGTGCAGCTCTACAATGAAACAAGATGTTACCCATTATAGAAAAAAATGTTAATAAAGTAAAGAGGTAATGCATGTTCAGTTAACAAGGATCAGCTATCAGTCACAAAAAGGTTGGGTAATGGGTCACATAAAACAAATGTAGTATATTATGTATATAATGTTGTTTTGTAGGCTACTATATTGTACATATGTGCTATGTTATAGTACTTTTTTAAAAAATATCTTTGTCATATTTTTACTGTAACTTTTCTATTCTGTATTTATATTCCTGAATGTTGCAGTACTTTGCCTAATTCATATTTCCTCTCAATATCTTTATTGTATATTTAATATATGCACAAAAACCTACAAACTAATTGCAGGTGAAAACCTACTTCATAATAAACCTGATTCTGATTCTGATTTTAGGTGTAAACATGACCAGTGAGGTTCAGTCAGGCTCCAAGGTAAGCAGCTCAACCTTGCTCCCACTTTTTCTCAGTGGCCTGTCATGGTACTGCAGCAAACAAAAATCCACTGCAAGGACAACCTGGTCGTTGAAATCCGCCACTTGGTCAGGGATTTCCAGCATTAGACACGAATGAAAAAGCTGTCCTTTCACGTCGGCATGATACGCAGCTGGGCACCATTATTATTGAATGGCACCTGGTGGCTTCAGGGGGAAACGCGGCGGGACAAGAATGAAAGTTAAAGCAGCAGAAGTCCGAGAAGAGCAGGCAGGAGGGGCATGGATGGGTCCAACAACCATGGACTTTCACCCGGAAGGCCTGTGTTTGCTTCCCGTAAGATTGTAAAGCCAAACCCTGTTCTGTTTTTCCTAAACACAGCCACATGCTTCTGTTACCTAAACCCAACCTCAAGCGTATCTTGGCAAAACGTAACTACGTGTTTGTTGCAGAAGGAAAATAATTGTTCATTTGCTGTGTTGTGCCAACGTAGCTCATTTATTTTAAAAGAGACTGTATGCAAACTGTACATTTCCTGTGAGAATAGACGTGTGTCTTGAAAGCAGACAAAGCATGTAACAGGCAGAACTTGACACGGTGTCCCAGAACGTCTACAACCATGCACCTTGAGTACCTTGCACATCATATCTCGACGTGGCAATCCATGACCAAACAGTGACATGTGATGAGGTCGGAGTGAGAATGTGTTGGCAGAGAAAACAGCTTTGCCTCATAAACCACCATTTCAAAAGCTTCAACTGCAAACAGGGTCCATTATGACTCTTTCTTTTATATATATTTTTGATCTATTTCTAGATCTTTTATTTGTAAACCTTCCCTCAAGCTGAGAAAAGCAATTTAAAAATCTGTTACTTTATAACAATTTAAAGAGTATGAACTAAGCAGGAACTCACAGGCAGGGTCAATCGGAGAAACACCACTGTGCATATTCAGTGGGTCACATACCCAGAAAGTAAACATGACAGCTAGACAGTTTTTTGGTGTATGTGCCAGGCAAGCAGCTCCTGAATAAGCGCCATCTTTCGGTCTGGTATTGAGTTATTAGTATACATCTATGGGTTCAGTGTGAATGTGAGGAAAAGGAGCAGCTGCATTTTGGCTCTGTGCTTTTCATCTGGCAGAGAGATTTGTCTGCTTGTCTATTCATTCTAGCATGTGAAGGGCCACTGGATGTAAGAAACGAAAGGGTTAAAGAGCCTTGCAGAGTCACATTAGTTTAAACAAGGTTTTCCAGGGTCTCAGGGTGGAACTGTAGGTCACAGCAAGGCCAAGCACACAGATTACTATGCAGCCCTGTAGTGAAGCAGCAGAAATCTGTAGCAAACACAGCTCTTTTTCCACATGGCTGCTCAGCCTGTCAGGGAGGCTGGAAAGGCTTGCTCCGCTTTACTCTCTTTCGCAACGGCCTGCTTGAAGACACACAGCTATCCTGGCCAGAGTGAAAGCACGCTGCTCACTCGACCAGAGGTTTCCAAAGTCAGATGCAGGGGCCTCCAGGGGTCTGCGTCACAGGGGAATTGTTTAATTTCACGCTTTTTTCACATGCTGGAGGTCAGCACAAAGAAAGAATGCATAAGAAGTAGGGCTGGGAAGCACAGGGTAGCTCACAATATGATGCTATCACGATATGTAGACATTGATACTGGCTTTACCACAGCAAAGGCAAGAATAGAATTTATGTAATGTCTTATGACAGACATCTATATCCTCCATATTGACATCTTATTTGATAAGACACTGTCCCCTCCAGTGGAAAACTAAAGCATTAGGTTATACAAAAGTAAAGGAGAAAGTAGTGTGACTTTATAGAGCCACAAAGTCTGCAGAGGAAAAAGGTTGTGGTGGTTAGATGGGTCAAACTTTGACTCAGGAGACTACAGTTTGCTTCCAATTTCTTACCAACAGTCAACAACAGTTCCAGTGACCAGAATCATTCCTTGACCTTGATCAAGTATGTATTTCAACTCAAACCATGATCTTTCCCCGTCCCTTTCCAAGTTGTTTTTGTGCCCTCACCTTGACCACAGATGCGTCACATCAGAAAACACAAACAATTATAATTCTGGGTTTTCCCTTCTCCCGTTTGGTGTCCTCCTGTGATTTCATTTGTTTATTTGCCTGTTAAATTCCTCCTTCTAGTCTCCTTTAATATTCTATGATGAGAACTATTCGGAGCCGCCATTGCTAAGTCCTTTTCTCCCCTCCCTAATACTCCCATAACCCTACATAACCCCACAGCTTGACAGAGAGAGAGCAGAAAATCCTCCCTGTGCTTACCCTGAGCCCACAGACTTTCACCCTCCCCTAAACCGGCTCAGACAGAGGTCTTTATTACGGAGGAGGAGTGGGCTCGGAAAAGAGGAGAATGAATGAAGAGGTGGAGGTGACATCTCTTTGACCTGAGCTGGAATCAATGCTGTGTCGATTAACAACATGCTAACTGTACTAGCCAAAGCACCTAAAGAAATCTAAAAAGTCTTTGTCGCTGATGGACTTTGAGTATATTTCCGATGCGATCACCTCATAAGGTTCATTTTCACAAGGCTTTGTATTTCATCCAGCAGATGATTTCTTTCCTTTTTTTGTGGATTTTATTTTGTTTTCCATCTGAGGCAGTTTGGAGTCGCAGTAAATCACTGCAAAGTGACTGCACTACAGCGTGAGGAGAGATAAGTGGTGTGTCAGCAGTGATAAAGCGACATTTTCTGGTTTGCTCTTTGTCTAATATCTGGGAACAATCTTTAACACCGGGCACTCTTAAGACCAGACCAACAGGGTAACCAGGAGTGTTTTACAAAGCTAATTTAATTCAAGGTGCATTAAATATTCACTTGTTCACTCTACACCTCTTGGACAGGGTCATGATTCTTAGCACACTGCATATGGAGGGAAGAGAAAGCAGCACTCTGATTGGACAGGACTGATTGTAAGTCCCACCACCCCTGCTGCGAAATCTTATGTGTGTGCAAAAAAGCAGCAGCACAGGGACGTCTCGGTGGCCTAAGAGATTAAGATGCTGACCATGCAATCGTAACATTCCCAGTTCAAGACCAGAGGACCTTTGTAACCCCCACCCCCTCTCCCTTTATTTCCACTCAGCTCTAAACTGTATGCTGTCTGATAAAGGCAACACAAGCCCGAAAATACTTAATTACAGGCATATTCTAGGTAGACAAAGCCTGTCATTCACAAAGCAGTGCTTCAGCCTAAACTGTCTCGTGGCTCACTCATTAGGGAACTCATTTCTGTTAAAGTGGAGGAGAATATTCAATTTGCGTCACATTTTTTGTTTGCCATCATTAAAAATACATTTTGTATGGCTTATTAAAAGCTCAGTAGATGTTACAAAAGAAAAAAATAGTATTAGATTGTTATTGTATTGGCAGATATTCAGTGTTTAGTGTTGTTTTTTCCTCATGAAATAGTTCAGCTGTGGCCATGAGCCCCTCGATCCTGATGCATCTTACCATAAATGATAAATTCGGTTTGGAGAAGACGGCGCAACCAAAGTAATACTCATTAAATAGAGAGTTTTCTGTGTGAAAAAAAAGTGTTTCTGCTCATTTTCCCTCAAGTTTTTTTGTTTTTATGAGCTGTTATGATGCTGTTGAGGTGGCCTTTGTGTCAGGAAAAGTGGTCTCTGCAGATGATCCTGGCAAATTACAGTAACACTTACATATTTTAAAATCAGTGTTAATGGAGCTAAAACTAAACAAAACAGAGAAAAAACATTAGAGAGGAACTATTGTGCTGCATTCACAGGGAATCAGGCAGACTGCAGACAGTAAACAGCTAGATGGCATGGGTGAAACAAACAAATAATCTGACCAAATGGCATGATGGTAAAAAGAAACACATCCTTTTCCAGTGTTTTCGCCTTGTGTGAAGGAGCTTTGTAACATGCGGTTGTAAATTCCGTCACGGTGGATGGCAAAACGTTAAAATATTTTACCTCTGAGCAGTAGTGCTGTCTACCATTAATGTTGCCTGAATTCTCTGCTGGCCTCACCTAATTTTACTCTCCTGCTCTCATCTACTTAAATGATATCCGGTTTTCCGTCTACTGCTTTCCTGATTCGCAGCATTATGCTCATTTTAATAAGGTTCACCTTGCATTTAAGGTTTCTACTAGAACATGTTTTCATGCTTAAATGGTCAAGAGACACTTTATACTCCTCATACTGTCTGTGCTGAAACACCTTACTCACCCTCTGTCTGAGACGCTCCATTTAGCACCTGTCTCTTTAAGCCCCCATCCTTAAAAATATGACTGGGGTGATTCATCAATATAATCAGCGTCTTCATTTACAGATATACCAATTTGCAAATTGATTGTTGGTGCGTCACACTGCCTGCATGAGCAGCGCTTGACGGCTACCTCGCTAAACCAATGCAGCTCACACATGGGAGGTGTTGATACAGACAGCGTTGCTGCTGCGGCACTGAGTCAGAGCTGCCTGATGTTTTAACTACTGTATTTCCACAATTAGAAGTCACTACTCACTCATTTATGGAGCTGTGCAAGCCACTGCATTGTCAACAGCACAGTGATAGTGCTGCCTGGGTAAGTTGCGCCTAGTCAAAGCATGATTGCTCCAGAGAACAAGCTGTATAATTTCACCCACAAATTAGATATGACGTCTCACAGGAGTACAACTGCTATGCACAGACACCTGAAGTGAAATCATCCTGGTGCACTTTGTTAACATGGTAGCAGAGAGCACTGTCCTGTTTACTTTTTGTCCCCATCCAGGCATGAAAGTTGTCAAAATCCAGCACTTAAGCAGTGATTTGCATTGTCAGAAGCCAACAAAAAAGAAGCGTCCTTTAAAGTTGGCATGATATGCAATATCAGTTGTGGTTTAATGGTGGCGGAAATGCGGCGGGTTAAGAACGAAAGTTAAGGCGGCAGAAGTCCCTTAGTGGATGGGTCCAACATTAGGTCCAATGACTTTCATCCGAGAGAGCTGTGTTTGCGTCCCGTAAGATTCTAAAGCCAAAGCCTGTTCTTTTTTCCTAAACCTAACCATGTGTTTTGTTGTTGAAGGAAAGAAAACGTCAACTTGTGGTGTTGTACCAACGTAGTGCGTTTATTTTGAAAGACACTGTATGTAAACGTTAAATTTCCTGTGAAAACGGAAGTTTATTCTGAAAGAAGACAATGCATGTAACAAGCAGAACTTGACACGGTGTCCAAGAGCGTCAACAACCAACACACCCAGGGTACCTTGCACCTGGTATGTGGACATGGAAAGTCCATGACCAAAACGTCAATATGTGACGAGGTCGGAGTGAGAATGTTTTGCAAACTCAACTACTTAAGTAAAAACACAGATTTTCCAGTTGAGAGAAAAGGTTATTATGATATACACTGATTAAATTAATTTATGTGTCACAGCAATGCTTTTAAATTTACATGTTTCCCTGACGTTAGCATGTGGTTACATGTAGCAGTATAGGCTGCGAAATTTAAACACTTGCAGTCGCGTGCCTGGAGTAGATGACCTCATTAAGAAATCTGGCACACTATGACATCATACTGTAGCCAGAGCAGAAGAACTGTTGGAGACAGAGTGTTCAGAGCGAGCTGAAACCTGAGGCTTGGTCACACGGATTACTGCTTCATATATTTATCTCATTATTTCAAAACTGTGGCCACATTTAATATGAACATTGACACTGTGACACTATCTTTAAGACCCAAAATACGGAGAGCGTAATAGGTGCCCTTTAAACATAATGCAACACTAACAATACTTTTATAAACCGAAATAATTTATAATGATGATGCTGTGTTGATCAGCAAACAAGATATCAGTTGTGAAAATAGAAGCAGCTTATGTAAAGATGTAAATTCATTGACGGGAACAGATTCGCACAGACACAGCTATGCTCTGATTTTCAAACTCCTGTATGCATTTTATTGTGTCTACAGGTGGAGCACTGAGTTGTGGTATGGAAAAATGCTTTTGAGTCACTGCTATTTTATTAGCAGCAAACATGTACTCTGTCTGATTTATGTAGAACAGTTTTATCCCCCACAGTTTTGTTTTGCGCTGCCATTACCTGCTGGTGTAATTACTTAATTTCCTCCCAACAACAATCATCTTATTTAATCTAATAAATGTCTTGTTTGTGTGACAAATGTTCAGACATCTCAAGCACACACATAGATCCTTGTCAGTAATCCAGCACAGCACTCTGATTTGTTTAAAAAAGCCAACTAAAAACCAAGATGGGGAGTCAGCAATCCTTCCTAAAACAGCAAATCATCTTCTCGTGAGAAACCCCAACAACTGCTCAGAATGAGGAGAGGTTCGTGATGGAGACAGGAGTAGCAATAAAGTGAGAAGTGAGCGAGCTCATGTAATCACTGCTGCCATAATTTTTTTTGTGCCACCTCTCTTATGCCTCTGCTGGATTCCTCTGCACGGATGTGATCAGCAGAGAGATAAATGGTAATCTCGGTAGGCATTCCCACACATGCCAGCACATGAATAAGTACACACGCACACAACCTCATGCATACACATACACACAAACAGAATCATATTTTGATAATAATCCTGAATGCATATGAAAGGGCACGCAAGCAAGTAGTATGGAAAATAGGTACGAGGGCTGAGAGGAGGGAATGGGGAAAAAAAGGGAAGGGAGAAAGTAGGAGTAGTGATGGAGTGAGAGGGAGAGGAAGGAGCCAGGCTTTATTTAATCTCAGCAGAAGTGTCGATAGAGCAGAAAGTTCAGCAAGCTGGATCGTTGGTTAAGCCTTGAGTTTTACTTTAACTGTTCAGCTCTTCTGGCAGAGCAGTGTGTGTGTGTGTGTGTGTGTGTGTGTGTGCGTGTGTGGTGTGTGTGTTTGTGAATGTGTGAAAGACTGTGTTGAAGACATTAAACATAGTGCAAAGAAGCAAGAACAGGGTGCTGCTGGAAGAAATGTATTTAATCAAGTCAGAACAAAGGAGTTGTGTAATTTTCTCCTGAGGGCAGAGAGAACACTAGCTTCCCTCTGAAAGAGAATAGACGAGTTTTTCAAAGTAACAGTACAATGGTGTTTTATTGCATAATAGAGACATTTTCCCGATCACTTGACAGTATTCCTTTCTTTTTTTGTTGTTTTTTTTTCCTTCTCTTCTTTTGGTTTATTCTGAGAATTTATCAAAGCCATGCTGATAGTAGAGAACACCCACCTGAGTCTCATTTTAAAAGAGAAATGTTTTGTAGATGTTCCCAAAAAAAAAAAACAAAAAAACAAAAACTGGGGTCGTCTTTCATTCATCATTGCAAAAGTATCACGCTGGGGTATTGCATGTTAGGCACAACCCTAGAGATTAACGCTTTTAGGATAGGTTGGTAAAGTGTTAACACTCATTTTCAGCAATGCGAGCATTTCATTTACGCTGACAAGGAAACAATAGGCGTTTTCAGACCAAACAGTTCTGGGGACTCCCTGAGACGAACTGCCCACCGTGGAGCTCCCTCGAGAACATACCTTCAAGGGCTTTTTTTTCTGTTTGCATTCACACCGCCAACAGGAAAACTGAAGTGACATACTGTAAGACAGCAGGCAGATGGTACAGCAACAACAACTTTGATGAGTCAAAACCGTGTTGTGTTTCCACTGTCGCATATGTGCTCAGTAAAACCTGAACTTTACTGGCGGTCCACTTGTCTGTGTTTAACTTTTTTATTTTTTCATTAGGAGCTGCTTCTGTTTTATGTCGTCTGTTTTTTACAAAGCTAACAGGTTTTTATATATGGTGGTTGCCTGTGCTCCATTTGCTTTGTTGGACCAATCAATGTACTGCTAATACTAATTATCAGTAATTCTCAGACAAGGACATTTAAACTCAGTGATAGGCCTAAATTTGTGACTACGACAGTTTAAAGACCTGTGACAGGTTTACAGATACGCTACCATGATGTCGAAAAATTCAAGTTTTTGGAATAGTTTTAAAATTGACCAAGATGACCCCCCAAAAAAGTCAAGTGCAAGATACGGCAAAGGAAACTTAGGTATCAGTAATCTACAATGAGTTTAGTAAATCACCTGAACACTGCAAGTAACAGTTTGATGTCTTGCTAAGGGTTCTTCCGTCATGCTAATATGGCTAGGACAATTAGCGTAGTGGATAGTGCCGGCGCCCCATGTACAGAGGTGATGCCTCACTGCAGCGGTCGCAGGTTCGACTCCAGCTTGCAACCCTTTGCTGCACGTTAACCCCCACTCTCTCTCACCCCAATTCAATCTGTCCCGTCCATTAAAGGCAAAAAGCCCCCCCAAAAAATCTTTAAAAAAAGAATTAGACTCCATGTTTGTTGTCTTGCCTGTGTGTCTTTGTGAATCAGTCTGTGTCCCCTCTCTGAATTCTGAGGTTTTGTGGGTCAGTGAACGCAGCGCAAGCAGAACTCTTAAATGAGTTCATTTTTATCCCTGGCAACAGTTTGTAGAGTTTGAGTCGCAGGTGGGATAATTGATCAGTCCATCCGATCAGAGCTGATCAGATCAGATTGATAGAGGAGCAGCTGCTGCAGAGGCACACTTGTAGACCATGCGCAACGAACGGTTAATTTCACATTTGTGCGACCTGCATGCCAACAAAATGGAAAACTGTCACATTTGCTCCCCCCAACACACTGTATTCAACATTTCTCAGTGAAGCTTGGATGCCCCAAAACTGGTAGTTGGGAAAGCCCTACAATGTGTAGTTATGTCACTCATTGTTCCTCCCCTGAGAGAGTACCTACTCTGGTATAGGACCTTTTAAAAATTCTAAAATCTACCATCATTCGCAGTTCTTGCAATGCAGACACAATGAAAAGGGGTTTTTAGAACAGTGTCTTAGGGTACTTTTACACCTGCCCTGTTTGGTTCAGCTCAATCGAACTCAGGTTCATTTGCCCCAGTGCAGTTTGATTGGGCAGGTGTGAACACAGCAATCACACTTGAGTGCGCAGCAAAGCAACTAGACCAAGATCTTCTTGAAGAGATGGTCTCCGTCTGGTTACAAATGAACTCTGTTGCAGTTTGTTTTATCTGGTCCGCCTTTAAATGCTGCCATGAATACACAAACCAGGGAGTTATGCAACCTTGTAGCAAAATTAGTCCTTGATTCGGACCATAGCAAGCGAACTCTAGGTCTGAAAGCTCCTTTAGTGCTATAAAGTTCCTCCAGTCCAAAAACACTCACTGTCACAAAAACAGACACAAAAGAAACTGAATTAAAAACAGAGTGCAGTTAAGTGCGGGCCAGTGTTCCAGAAAAGCAAAGATGTGATGTTAAATGAACACTTTCTGAAAAGGACGATTATTAAGTCTTTCAGTCAGGTACAATCGATCAGCCTGAACGTATAGGACGCAGGGTTGAGTAATTACACACAGTAATTAATACTTAAGAGCTCAATTATAAACAGAATCGATAAGTCAATGGTGGCAAATATAATGGGCGCCTTAAAGTGAGGCAGCAGAGCACAATGATTTTTTTTTACCGCTGCAGCTCTGATGCAAGAGGGACTATTAGTCTGTCCTCCATTTTTGTTGATGACAGTTCTGTCGTGCAAGAACTCCCCCTCACTTCTTCAGCTGGACAGAAGAGAAAAGGCCACTGTGGTGGTGACTGTTTATAATCTCCTGAGTGTTGGATGTTTTCAACTTGAGGTGCTCAGAGTGCTCCTGTAAAAGTGCAAGGTGCCCACAGTACATAAGCAGTGCCCTCCCCTGTGACATATGCATATCTGTAATTTACATCTATTCAGAATTTAACTTTTCATCAAGCCAGATGCCAAAATATTTATATTCTGTGACCCCCACAAGATTAAGAGCGGTCACAGTGGAGGTATGTAAATGACTGTAATCTACACTCTCTGGTCCTTAATAACAGCCTGCAGTTTATTTTATTTGCATTAAGCACCAATTTAAGGTTAATGAGAGTGTTTGTAGTGCATTAAACGAGAAAAAGAGGGCTGTAATTTCGCAATGGCTAACTGAACAAAATCGGTAACACAATCCTTATAAGGGACGACACAACTGTCCCCATAAAGGCACCCATGCAATGAAGACACAGTATCATTTGTATGTTAAATTAATACATGAAAATTAACACACTCGTCTTTAGAGAATGACATAAATAGTGTCAGGAAGCTACTCATAAGATACTTTTACAAAAGTAAACTCAAGCTAACTTTATTCTCTCCTTTATTTTTCTGTTTTAAAACTATACGTTCTTATCAACTACAATAGACAGGGACAGAAAGCTAAAAAAGGACTCTGTGTTTCCTGTTCTATCCAGGTGAGGACCAATGTGCGGGTGAGAATTAGTACAGTTTCTTTGTAGTTTTAACAGACCTATTGTCTTTTTATCTTAAAAATATAGTCAGTGTCAGGCCTGGGGGGTGCTAACACAATTAAACACTCATTATACCACCTACTGCCACACCATATTCCAATGTTTAATTTTTCTTTAAATATTCATAACTTACTTTTCGAAATCCACATCTCTCTCTCGACATGAATCAAATCCATGGAACAGCATTTATTTAAAAGAAAATATGTCACTTTTAAAGCTGGTTCACCTGTTACTCCTATTATTTCCTTCTCCTGAAACAGTTGTGAGGAACAGCAGGAGCAAATTGCAGGAGCTGAGTTTTCATTAGAACAAAATCATGACTGGTGTGTTAACTGTATGCCAAATTTCATCAGAGCACACAAGACCAAATTGCCTACTAAGTCACTTTATGACAAGCAATGTAGCATTTAAAATGTTTTTTTGTTTGTTCGTTTGTTTAAATGGAGCCTGGTGCTGTGTTCATTCCACATAAAACACACCAGGGCTACATTACATCACTTCCAGCAAACTTCATAGAGAACAATGAGCGCAAAACAGCATCACCACTCTGTTTTAGTTAAATATCCTCTGGTCTAGCTCAGATAAAAACACAATAGCAACGACTCAATCAGCATGTTAGCATGTAGTTCACTACATACCTGTTTGTAACCCGTAATGACAATGTCATCTTTATGTCACCCGTCTCTGCTCTGTTCCGCTGTGTGTGTGTGTGCGTGCGTGCGTGCGTGCGTGCGTGTGTGTGTGTGTATGAATAAAGGAGAAACACTGGAATAGACATTTGGTTTTATTTTTGGCATTACATTTTTTTTTAGCTTGATGAGGGTTCATGCTGTCTGCAACCCGCCAGGCCTGTGCAATTACACAGAAAACACTGATGGTGTTTTGACTATTTAGACATAAAAATGTAAGGCAGTGACACACATATACAAAACTATAAAACATTACAAATAAATGAATTATATATCCATTCTCAGTAGAGTTTGTGTTGTTCTTCTAAGAACTGTTGAATTTAAGCCTACATTTTTGCTACAGTAACTGATTAAATGAGAATTAAAGGCTTTTGCATTTTAACATGAAAAAGAAAATATGAAAAGAGGACATTTTGTTGTTTTCTGCAAATGCTGTGTATGAAAAATACATTTTTGATTTCAAGGAATGATTTTAGTTACGTCATGTATAAACGCCAATCCTCCTCAGTTTTGTTCATACATCTACAGTCTCTATTGTCATGTTTTAACTTAACAAAACTTTACAGTGAGTTTAAAATATTTTTGATGTTTTTTTTTTTTAAATACACTCTAAAAAAGAATTCTCTGGTTCAACTTCAAAAAATGAACGTAGCAATTTGCGTGCATCTTTTTAAGTAGTCCCAACAACAGTAAATCCTATGAGTATTCTCTGTAGTTTCGTACAACGAACATGATTTGCTTCAAACTCAAAAAGATTAATTAAGTTAAATCAACTTAATATTATCCAAATGTTGTGGTAATATTTAGTAGTCAAACTATTTTATTTAACATATTCTAACTTATTTATTCTAATTTCATCCTACTCAAAAAATCCAAAAATATTCTTGATTTTTACCAGCATCTACAAAAAGTTATCAACTGACTTTAACAAATGTTGTTGTTTTCTTATGCTGAAAAACTTCTTTATTTTAAGCACAATCCATTTATACATTACAATACATTTTTTAGAGTGTATATTAAGTAATATAATTTCTACTTGTGGTTGGATTTTAAGACCTTGATGCTAAATCCTGTTTCTGCAAGGGTAAAGACGGATGTTATCCTTCCACACAGAGAGAAAAAAGTCAAACAGTTTCCTGCAGCTGCATCTGACAAGGCTCAGACATTTTGTTTACGCACGCCAGCCAATGCCTCTCACAGGACTGCAGACTGACCTTTTCTAAACTCCTCTGCAGATTATATCTCCTCACAACAGCAATAGATGGTAAGTATGCGCATGCCCATGTGTGTGTGTGTGTGTGTGTGTGTGTGTGTGTGTGTGTGTGTGTGTGTGTGTATAAATCTAAATATGAGAAGGAGTGAGGGGCAAAGACAGGAGTAAACAAAAAGAACAGTTGATGTGACAACTTGTCTCGGTGCATCACCGTCCTATTATCTGTGTGCTTTCTGTTGGTGTATGTAACTGAAGCTTAAGGCCCAAATATGCTCTCAGGCCGAGCTCAGATAATGCGTTGTCAACCACGACAAAACTTTAACAAGTTGCATTTTCAAATACAGGATGGTCGTCATAGTGAGGTGATTACAAAATGGAAGTAGACATCAAGAGATCGGTGAGCTGAGTGTGGAAAATAAAATACTCCATTTACAGGTAACGCCTGTGTTGCTTCGCTTCCTGGTGTGTGTTGAGCACTTGCATTTCTGTCTTTGTTGTTTTCCAGAACTTGATTTTTGTTTGACAATTGTTTGCACTTCTCCCAATCTGTTCTCTGAGCAGATCACTTGATGTCACTGCCATCACAGAAGTCATCGGTGCAGTTCAGAAGTAGACACAGTGACAGCAGAAGACTTTGCAAAGTGCTTGTAACTCTGATCCATTTTTTGCTCCTATACAGTTTGTGCATCTGGTTGATCACTGTAACAAGAGGACGTAAGAGTCAGATTGCTGTTTTAAGGGAAGTTTCAATAATTGGGCAATAATTGTCTTCCCTTTACTGAGGCAACTTTTAACAACTTTCACAACGAGCAAAGGAAATTTGTAAGATATTATAAAGTATAACTGACCTTAAAGGGAAATTTCGGTTTATTTTTTGGATTTTTTGCCGATATCCAATATGCTGAAATGTAACAACTTATTTGACTGATAACCGACACCAATATCGATATATCCACTTTTTTCCCCACCCAGGTTTAGTGATCATCAAGTCTCTTCTGCAGTGGAATTGACATCATATTATGCATGCATGCTCTTATCATAATGGCCCACCAGCAGATGGAGACATGAAATACAATACTTTTCAATATTTGTAATATTCATTCATTGTGCAAAATAAGAAAAAGCATATTGGACAATTCCGATGATGTGCCAATATTATCATGCATCCCTTAACTATATAATAATTATAAAGATATAGAATTAACTAATAAGATAATTGTCAGATTATTGATCCTGAAAATAATCATCCGTTGTACCCACAACACAGTCCATCATTCTGTCTTCCATCAAAGCTTTTCCTGTCCATCAGCTCTCTGTGTGTCACTTGTGTTAGTACATCTCACAGCAGTATCATTGTTTTACTTGTACTGTGAGTGGGAAAGAGGGAAAAGAAGAGGCAGAGAAAGATAAACAAAGAAAGCGGGAGGGAGGCCAAACCAGGGTGAGAGGCTTAGAGAAGTACTTTAGCCATGGGGGAGACTGGATATTGACTCGACAAGCCTTCTCAATTCTTCACTGCAGTGCCTCTCTTTTCTACTTCTCCAGCCTCTTCTTTTTCTTACCTTCCCCAACGCTGCATAATTTAAAATCACCTCTTGTCCTGTCATTCATCCATCACCAAACCTCCCTTGGCTATCAACCTTCCATTGAGGATACCATGGCCATTTCTCACAGGTTCTCCTGATCAAAAACTGTTCTGTACCAGCCCAATTCTCCGGCATAAATGCTGGCAATGTATGTTTCTACAAACCACAGATAGATTGTATTTGTAGCTTTCATATGTGGCAGCAATGGCACGGTGGAGCAGTGATTAGCATTGTCGCCTCACAGCAAGAGGGTTCCTGGTTCGAACCCAGGGTGGGGGGTTTGACCCCAGGATGAGGGAGCCCTTCTGTGCGGAGTTTGCATACTCTCAGCGTGGGTTTTCTCAGGGTACTCTGGCTTCCTCCCACAATCCAAAGACATGCAGAGGTTAATTGGTGACTACAGTTATGAATGTGAGCATGAATGGTTGTCTCTCTCTATGTGTTAGCCCTGCAGTTGTCTGGCAATCTGTCTAGGATAAGTGGTTACACAAAATAAATGAATGAATGAATAAATGAATGAATATGTAGCAGCTATGTTGAAACTTTCTTTAAGTTTCAATTGTCACTTGTATGTTGTGACATTGCTGTGGTTAATGTGTGGTTGGGTTTAGGCACAAACACCACTTGGTTAGGGCTCGGAAAACAACATATTTTGGCTTAAAATACCCGGTTAAATGGCCAAAGACTTGTCTGCGAATGTCTTGATGTCTTGTTAAGAAATACCCCGTTTTGTCACCACAAACATGCTTGGAAATGACACTGGTCTCCAACAGTGGTCTGTCTGGCCTAAGCCTCACGCCATCCACTATCCCCTCATCCTACTGAAGAGAAACTCATATACACGTAATCTGAACGTCACTTTAGAAATGTTGATGTGATGTGAATTAAACGTACAAATGAAACATATATATGGTTTGCAGAAATGTACAATGACAACATTTTATTCTTGCGACGGGGCTACAAATTGCATCAATTTACAGAGGGAAAAGTGAACTTTCATGCCCTGAAAGATACTACACACATAAGCGTACCTTCTCTCCTGCTGCTTAGTCCAACTCAAAATAACCATCAAAGGCCCTGACCCTTTGAAGAGCTTTCTAATGCACTTCATTCACTACATTCAGCCTCTCGCTGCCTCTCGCTTTTCCACCTGTCTCCACCAAACACTCTCTCTATACCTTTCATTAGAACAGCCTGTATTACATTATTGAATGGCTGCCCTTGTCAGTGATTCCTGTTGGTAAAAGTCAAATGCTGCTGAATACAAACTAGATATCAATACTGAATGTTTCTTTCCTAATTAGCAGGCTCCTAAGGGTCCTATAATCTTTTGTACTGACTGATAGATGAATTGATGTATAAAGGAAATGGCTATGCACCGAGGAAGAAATAAAATAGAATAACATCTTTAACAGGATGTTGAAGTGAGCGAGAACCTCACCGATGGCCACCTGGGTAGAACTGAGTCTACCAAGTGGTCATGCCTGCCAAGTGCTGGGAGTGATCTGTTTAACAGCGGCAATAAAATTTAGCCTCTAGTAGTGCACATCAATGGGGTTTTATTGTCAGCACAGAGTATTCAACTTTAGCAGAATTATTACCAGGAAAGATTTTCACTCTGTACATATTTTAGTAGGGCTGTACCCAAATATTCGGATATTCGAATATTCGTTTCTGTGGGTAGGTATTCGTTATGAAAATTTGGTATTCGATATTAGTTTTTTTATTTTTTTTAATTTCTTTTTTTTGACATTTTTTTGGTGCTAAATGTAGTCTTTTTGTTGTTGGTAAATGTAGGTTATCAATAAAAATCAAAACTTAAATTGCATTGTTAAAAATGTGAAAATATAGTAGGCCTATCCTACTAACTGAGCTTGTGCACGGCACGCTTGAGCGCATCTGTCTGAGGCTGTGGATCAATGCCAAGTTTTACCACTTTATCACTATTCCCTCTAATTTGTAGCTACAAGTTTTTGAATTTAATATGAATTATGGAACCGTTTTTGTCAACGTTTGTTTCCCCCGTTTTGTACAATAAATTATTGTTTAAAGTTTCAACAAGTTTCTTTTGGAGTGCGTGACACAAGTGTAAACGACCGCGGACTGTCACCTGCTCAACGCATCAGTACCTTCGGATGCCATGACAGTAATAGATTATAGATTAATAGATTATAATAATAATGTCAAAATGTCATTTACAGACCGATTTAACAGACGATCACTGCTGCCCGACCCGCAGGTCCATTTGCGGGTCCCGCAGGTTACGGGTTGACCCGCGCATCACTACTCAGCTCAGTCTCTAAAGGCTGTACACAACAGTAAGACTATAGACATTATATTCTATTCAGGCCGGCACAACCAGCAGCGCATCAGCTCTACAGTGCACAGCACTGCTGATTAACCATTTTATTGCAGCACAGAGTGTCTGCCAGCAACCAATTACTTGCAGAGGTTTCCTACAACTTGTTTCAATGGTTCCAATTTAATCAGAAGACAAATTAAACAGGATGACTAGCCAATGTGAAAATCAAAAGAAAGCATAGAATAATGTACTGAAGGAGACTGTTGTGCCGTCACATTTTTTTTGTCGTTTGAGAGCAAAGATCCGGTCGCCGCTGTGCAAAACTCCGCTATACAATTAGGTCCAAAAAACCCCCGGAGTTTTATTTTGTTTCTGTCGAGTTCGAATGAAGTCTATTTTATGATGTGTTGCCATGGCAGTTGAGCAAGTCATCATTCAGTGAAAGAGAGAAATTTAAATTTAGAAGGTTTATGGTTGTATTTTTCTATTTATTAAGGTAAACAGGCATAAGAAAATATAATTTATATATCTCCAAGATGAAAGATGGGTGTAACAGCCGAAATGCATGGGGCGTGTCACATAGGAGGGGTGAAGAGCATTTTTTTACCTGCTATACAGACTTCATGTTTGCAGAGTGTGGTTACCGCAAGCTTCACTGTGCATATTGAGTTTTACCAAGTGATAATGTTGGATATGCAGTGTTTGGAAGCTAGGGCTATAGTGTCTAGTACTGAATTAATTGATTGTCTTATTTTATCATCAAGATGCACTGATTTGATTCATTATTTTAATGTGAAATGTAAAAGCACACACAAGGTTGCCCTTCTGCTTCATATTGCTTCTGGCACAAAAGGTAGTCATTTTAATCATTGTTAAACAAATTACAAAGTTCTCGTTTTCAATGTAGTTCTGTGTATATTTTTACCTGTTGAAGGGTGGTAGAGCACAGAGGAAGAGGGAAAAAAAAGCAGGCCAGCCATTTAAATATAGAGCACAGCCGCATGTGCAAGCACAGCTTCTGTGGAAAATGCAGCGGCTTCATTAGAATGGGCGCGCTCTGCTGTGGGCATGCTGCTGCTGTAGACGTCACACCGCGTCCATGTTCCATGTCGTTCGACCATAAGACAGCAAAGAGCACAAGCTTAAATCACAATCAAAGATTTCACCCAGTTCAGTGTTTCCCCCTACCACTGAATTTAGTGGCAGGGCTGCCCACCAGTTTGTTATTTTCACCTGAATATCTTGAGGTTTCAGACAAAACATTGATGACATGGCATTTGTGATGGGCATTTTAAAGAAATGTTTTTTTCCCCACATTTCATTAACTAAATTAATAATCTAATTGAAAAAATAATAAACAATAAACATATGAAATGCCATGAATGTCATGCAATTCAACTGCAAACTACTCCACAAATGCATCCCTGACACTCTTTTCCAGTTTCAATTTTGAATTCAGTTCTACTTTCAGTTTCAACACTAACACTCTGAACTCCTTCAACACACACACTAAAAAACTGCAGGTTTTCAAAAGCACAGTCTGTGCTCTGTTTACTCATTATTCTGTTCACAAAAACATTGTGTTAAGGTTAATATAAAGCCACCCGGTCAACACCCTTACCTCTGGTTTCAGTTTAAGAGTACAATCAGAGGAGGTGGAAGAATTGTTGCTGAGAAATTTGAAATTTCTAGGGAACAACCCTGGTTTACTTGTCATGGGTCGGACCTAGGGCTGGGCGATAAATCAATTTTATCGTTTAATTTGAATTTGTAGTTTAGGCCGATTTCTTTGAATGAAAACCGAGTTTCTCTTTAAAATCCGCCACCGCCGCTCCATGCTGGGCTCCCGTAGTTCAGAGTGGGCTCACCCCAGCACTGCAGGGATGATGCACAGCCTCTGTCATCAGTGTCTGACTTTTACATAGAGGGAAATTACTCAAAAACAGCATGCAGAACTGCGTAGTCTTCTTCACTGTGGCTGCTTGATGTAAACAACATAGCACATGCCTCACTTTCTTCCTCGGCCGCATCCGTCTGACGTCACACACCACACCCGGCGCACTAACGTCTCATACCTCCTACATCAACTACACACATAAACAGCTCCACACACACACACACACACACACACACACAAGCCACACACATCAGGCTCAGCCCTTAACATAAGGCTATTTAGTTTGTTTCATAAAAGGACAAGGTATAGACCTGTTCTATAGGAAAGGTAACCTTAAATGACTTCTGTTGTGATCCAATATGATGGTAGGGGAAACACTGCCGTATGATAAGAAAGGGGTCCGGTGGAAAGCGATCACAGATGCAGTTGCCATGTATGTTGCAAGAGATATGGTGCCCATATATAGGCTACCATGGAAAAGCTGGGGTTTATTCACATGCTAAAAGTTTTGGACCCCAGGTATGTTCTACCAGGCCGCAAATTTTTTTTTTCGTGAATCGGAGATTTTTTTTTTTTAGGCCCTATCGCCCGGCCCTAGTCGGACCCCAAATCTAAACAAGGGCATCACAGGTGAATACATGGATCACACACCTGTTGAAGGCCAAACAAAAAAACCCAAACCCTGAACCTTGGAAAACCACTTCAGACAAAACCATATTGAACCATGTCCTTTTCATTTCAGCAGGAGAGTGTATAACAATCGATGTTCTACCTTAACTACTGCTATAACCTTCACACTATCATGGCTTACACCTTGTCTGCTAAATCATTTAGATAGCCTCATTCAGCACACATCTTCTCCCCAGCCACCATGCCTTCCAGCCGCTGGTGTAAATGAGAGCTTGATGTAAACAAACTTCACAGGTATACAGGTACAAATATGGTAAGTTAGGCCCAGGGTGGCTCGACAAAACACAGAGGCAGAATGCCCTGTGGGTGTGTGTTACGCTGCGGTCCAATCAAAAATGAAGATACATAAACGAAGGCAAAAAGAAATATACAGTAATTAGAGTTTATTAAAATGCACAGTGGTGTGCTGGGATTGGTTTGGGCACAGAAGAACAAGAGCAGAAGTCGTTAGATTGGATTTTCTGATGTTTTAAGGGAGATACTCAGGCACAATTGAGTGGAGTGTGTAACACCTTGAGCTACTTCACAGACCACACTTGAAGCATTTTTCACAGCTGAATTAAGGCCGGTAAATGCACAGCACAGAGCAGGGAATGGGGGAATAGATGCGTTATATTAAGTCTGCTTGCAGGGCAAATCATAAATTTATGGTACCATCTTCTTGCAGAAATGGTTGAAGGGGAATTCCTAATGAATGTGAAATTACAAAGCAATAGTTCTCAAAAGAGCAACTAGTAGGACTTGACCTCACATTAATTGTGTAAGCATACATGTGAGCACACATACGCAGACACACATTTTCACACTGCACATATTGTAGAAATGTTTACTTATACATGCATATATGCATGCTTATGAATTCATTTCATCTCTACGGGAACAAAAATAGATATATGGTTGAAATAACGAGCATGAAGGCACAGTGCATTTCAAAAGTGGACCAGCTCTTTACACTTGCAAGTCTGCTGGAGTGATCATGGGAGTTTGCCCATCCAGTCTACATATGTTTTGTGGACTTGGAGAGGGTTTACGACCGCGTCCCTCGGGGAGTCTTGTGTGGAGTACTGTGGGATTACAGGGTATAGGGATCACTGCTACGAGCCATCCGGTCCCTGTATGACCAAAGTGAGAGCTGCGTCAGCATACATGGCATACAGTCAAACACGTTTTTGGTGGGTGTTGGTCTCCACCAGGATTGCCCCTTGTCAGTGATCCTGTTTGTGACATCATGGACAGGATCTCAAGGCACAGCCAGGGTCTGGTTTGGGGACCTCAGAATTGCATCTCTGTTTTTTTAAAGATGATGTGGTTCTGTTGGCTTCATTGCACCATGACCAGCATGCACTGGGGCGGTTTGCAGCCAAGTGTGAAGCAGTCAGGATGAAGTTGGGCCAGATGACTCCAGACCTCGTCCCCAACACCTTTGTTCAAAACTCATCTTCTTTACAAAAAATGTACAAGGTAGGACTCAAGGAGTCACTGGAGACACTTGGGATCGGGTGCAATTGAGTTTAATGTGTTCACAGGCAACATCACATACAACTCATGAGTCAGGCTCCGGAACCAGACTGAGGACTCACTCTCTGCGCTCTTCCTTTTATGCTCGTGGAGATTCTAATGAGTCTCCACCTCTTTTTCTTAATCCTTCCCACTAAAGCCAGAACATAATGGTGTATTGCCAAGGCATGTCTAGATATGACTTCATAATGGTGTAATGTCTTGGGCAAGTCTGGACATGCACAGTCATGGTCTAACTTGTCTCTCCAAGATGTTCAGGCCTAAACCTACTCTATTTTTAAAAAAAAAAAATACTCAATCACAGTATTCCTAATAATGTTACCAGATCAGCAGTGACATATATTCAATACATGACTAAATATGTGGATGAGTGCATTAGTATGTATTTACTAGGTATGTGGGTAAGTGCATGTTGATTAATACAGTCCATCAAACTTTCAATTAGCCCAGGCTCGTTTTACACAAATCTGAGGCTATCAAAACAGGGTTGGACAGACGAACCAATAAATGGAAGGACAGACATCCCAAAAACACTATGCCTCCAGCCACAATTATTTACTGGCATAGAGGCATAAAAATATAACATCTTGACAAGCTCTTTTTTTTCCAAACTGTGACCAAGACGCACACATTGCTGGACATTTTACAGTGTAAAAATCCACTTGTCGGTGCTCTCTGATGGACAAACTCTGCAAACTAATAGCATTTCTAAATCATCTCAAAACTATTGTTACTTATTTCAGCCAATATCAGCTCATTACAAATATCAGTTCAGCCTGGCCAATCTATCAGACTAGCACTAGTGTGGACTAAACAATGTTGTGATGAAACAGCCGAAAAACCAAATGTGTGTGTGTGCGTGTGTGTGTTTCTATGCTCCTCAACTGTGGGCCTTTTTTCCCTCTTCTGGAACTCCATCCATCAACACAGACCAACGCTGTGAATGCAACACTCCCCAGGGAAGGACCTCCACCAGTGGGGACAAAAGCAGGGCAAAATCCCCCATGGGGAAACCACTCACACACGCGCACACACACACACACACACACACACACACTGCAGGCTACATGAAAATCACACAAATTAGATAAAACTGTTTACCTTTGTTTACATCTATCTATCTCTGCAGTGCTACGTCACTCTTACATGAATGATTTGTCATTCTCTCTGTTGCTGTCACATGGTTACTCCTATCTATCAGGTAACAGAGTCTGCAGACAGCTGTCCTGGGTATGAGCTATATCCTGTCATCATAATGTAGGAGACGGATGGGCAGAGTGCTTACATGCTGTAGAATAGCAGTAACTGACGTGACACTAAACCTTCCACGTACAAGGGCCCACTGTTGATGTTTTGCGTCATTGCGATGTGTCTTTTTCTCCTTTAGCTATCAATCCCATGCCATGCTCGCTCAGACACATGTAGGCACAGACTGCAACACCAGTGCCATGTCGATGACTCCAGTGGGGCTGTCATGGGACAGATCGACCTCAGAATGGAAGACATGTTCATCTGTCTGAGGTGCACACGTGCACTGGCTCCAAGGTCTACCACATATATTGAACAGCACCCTAGAAAAACACACATGTACAGTAGATACTGAAATACACACACACACACACACACACACACACAGAGCCACATTGCATGCTCCATCTACCATTTGGATCATTTCCTGGGGCTGATAAAGTATGTTCATTACCTTGACAGAGAGAGGAGGTATAATCACAGCAGATTGTGTAATCCTGTGCCAGACCAGTCCCTTACAGATGACTATTAGTTGATTAGAAACCATTCTTTACTATCAGAAGCCAAATCCCACAGTGACAGCTTATATTGGATCCCTAATAAAGTCTCCAAGGAGCGCAGTCCATAATGTGCATTGGGTTTGGTGAGTGTATATTACAGACCATTTCTCTTGATTGTTATTTTACTGGCATCCAATTAGAGAAATTAGGACAGCGCTATGGCTGGCTTATCAGATAGCAACACTGTAAAGTCAACCATGGAGACATTCCTAATGGTAGTGTAATGGGGAAATTTTCTATTGCCCGCATTTCATATTTCACACATAATGCGATATCTGCAGCAATGTTCTGTAGGTGGAAGTTGCGTAATTTCTCAAGCATAGCCAATTAAGTGAAAAGCCACCATGCAGAACATGTTTCACTGATGGAACTGCCACTGTTTTTAGCCTTTTATTAGAAATTGTTTGGATGTGAAATTACAGTTGTATGAACAATTAATTGTGTTTGAACATGTTTGCATTTGTCGGTGTGTATTTGTGCGAGTGTTTCCACTGCAGGCACACACACAAAGTCTGATTTGAGAATGTGTTCCTGGAGTGGACTATGCATCTTCTGTAGCAATCTATTTTCAAATAATACCAGTGCACAAGAAGAGATAATACTGCACCTACACACAGGCAGAGAATAGCATAAAATCAATCTACCATAGATGAAAGAATACAAATATGACAGCTCGCCACTGTTTTGTGACTGTTTAATTCCACATATTTTCTTCCCTCCCATCTTTCATAACTACATTATTGTAGCGTTCCAACCCATGCGGTTTTATAAAGATAGAAAGCTGCCAGTGGAGCCAATCACAGGACAAGCAGTACTAATTGCTGATTGTATGTTTCATTCTCTTACCTCCCACCCTCACTGTTTCATGAGAACACACGAGTTCCTTTCTCAGGAGCGTTAAGCTCTGAGACCAGCACTCTGATTTAATGCGGTTTATTCATGCCAGCACACTGGCTCCAAAGCAGGAAATTAACATCTTTTAATTTCCCATATTAAATTTCACACGTTCAACCTTGAAGTTAATTAAAAACATTAGACACAAGTGAGCTATCCCACTTGCTATTGCTGGGGAGGCACTGTGAGGGGGATACAGTAGCGCTACATGACACATGCACAAACCCACACACTCACAGATTTGATACAGGGGACCAACTGGCAGCATGCTGTTGCTTTAGACAGGTAATAATTTCAACCAGGGGCGTCATCTAAGATATAGATTTAAGGGGCTAAGCCTCGACTAGGAAGGTCTGAGTGCTGCTCTCCCAAGAGAAATGTTTCCACAGCCATAAAATGGTTGATACCTGTGAGTTTTAAAAGTAGCAATATACCTAAAATCAATAAATAATTTGGCTTTGTTGTTGCAAGAACTGTTGGTATGAATTGCTTATAGGTGAGCATACAGTATACAATGACTCTTTCCCTTATTGAAATATAGGAAATTGATAATCTTGTTATTTAGAATTTAAAGACTAAGTACACTGACAGGCAAACATCTAGATGTGTATAGCTCAAAGATCACAGTAAAGTAATTTACTATATTTATATTCTGGATTAACCTCCAAGCACCAATCACATCAGCAGCCATCTGCAAGAAACCCTGAGAATTATTCTGATTGATGATCATTTGGATTCAAAGATAGAATATTAATCTTTTATCAAACATTATTTATCAAACAACAGGACAGCAGCAACTAATTGAATTAAATTGATTAAAATATATTATGAAAACGGTTGGCAACACAATTTATCATTGATTAGTTGGGTCTATGTTAATGATGCACACGCTGTGACATCTAAAATGGGGACAGTTATCTAGCCAATGCTGCAACTTTTGTTTACAGTAACAAGAAATTACATACTTTCTTTGTCTCTGGAGCAAGTTTCTGTTACCAAAAAAAATAAATAAATAAAGGATCCACTTAAAACCATCTCTAACTAATGGCCTGAAATATTCAAAAAACTCCAAACATTACATTTTCAACAATGTAGACACCAGGATCAATGTAGTGACCAGGTCTCCCAATGAAGCCATTTAAAAAACAACCAAAACTAATGCTACATTCATCCATCACAAAATGGAGAGAAAACAGACAACAGTAATACCTGTCAGTTAAATTTGTTCTTAAATTAACCTATAATCATGCAATTTTACATTAAAACTGACACAAATCTGCCAGAAACGGCAGATTTAGGAAATTCGACTCAGAAATTAGGGTGAAGACACTCTGGAGTTGAAATATTTCATGCTATTAGTCTGGGACAGTCTAAAGCGAATCTGAAACTGCTGTAATATCTGATCAGATATCTATTAGTTACATTTCCCTTTTATTATCAGTGCTTGGCTGCATCCCCAATGTTCATTTAATTATTTAATTATTTATTTTTATTGTAGTGGCCTTGTCTGTAGTTACTAGAGATGTAGCATACATTTGCTTTTTCTTTTATTTGCAAGTTGTTTGAAAGAGCATTGTGCAAGAAGAAAAGGAATAGGTGTCTGCTTGTTTTTTTTTATTAAATGCTTGAAATAGAAAAATTAACCTTTTTTCTTCTTATCTGACTGACAATCCACTGATCAAAGTAATAATCAACATACTGAAAAGCTGCTAGCTGCAGCCCTTTCAAACACTGTTTGTATTCATTCACTCATTTTCCATAACCACTTATCCTGTTGGGGGTCACTGGGGGGGCTGGAGCCTATCCCAGCTGACATTGGGTGAGAGGCAGGGTACACCCTGGAAAGGTTGCCAGACTATCGCAGGGCTGACACATAGAGACAGACAACCATTCACACTCACATTCACACCTATGGACAATTTAGAGTCACCAATCAACCTGCATGTCTTTGGACTGTGGGAGGAAGCTGGAGTACCCAGAGAAAACCCACGGGGAGAACACGCAAACTCTGCACAGAAGGGCTCCCCCACCTCAGGATTCGAACCCTCCACCCCGGAGGAACCCTTTTGCTGTGAGGCAACAATGCTAACCACTGCATCACTGCGCTGTTTGTATAACAAATCTGAAACTATCAGTATTTGAGATATATGTTGCATACAACTGTAAATATAATCAAAACAATAGCCATTGATGCTTTTTGTATAACAGCGTTGCCACTTAATTGCAAGTAGCCTTTAAAAAACTAAAACTATTCTCATTGTCTCATCATATAACAATCTGGATTGAAGTCAACTCTGAGTTTTGTTGCTTAAAGTTTATAAGATGTTCTAAAAAGTATCATATTCTTTCTTTCACTCAGTACTGTGTTTATACCAAGTGACTTAAATCCCACTTCATCACTTTTCCTTTTTCTTAGCTTCTTATTCTTTCTCTTTACATAATGTAGTCATGTATTTTTGTTGTAGCTAGGCAACCGTAGCTCATGGGCAGCACAGTGGGGCATTGTCGCCTCACAGCAAGAGGGTTCCTGGATTGAACCCAGGGTGGGGGGTTCAAACTACAGGGTTTGAACTCCAGCCCTTCTGTGCAGAGTTTGCATGTTCTCCCTACGTCCGTGTGGGTTTTCTCCGGGTACTCCGGCTTCCTCCCACAGTCCAAAGACATGCAGGTTAATTGATCACTCTAAATTGTCCGTAGGTGTGAGTGTGAGTGTGAATGGTTGTCTGTCTCTATGTGTCAGCCCTGTGATAGTCTGGTGACCTGTCCAGGGTGTACCCCGCCTCTCGCCCAATGTCAGCTGGGATAGGTTCCAGCCAGGGACTGTTGCACAAAGAGCTGATGGTTTGTTGAAAGTGCAAATTGAATGTGAAGAAAAATGCCAGAATATAAGAAAGCTTTAGAGACTTTCTTGTCTGGCTGTTTTTAAAATGCTATTTCAACAATTTTGTATTACAGTTCATGACAATTTAAACAACAACAATTAGACATTTCCGCCTGAGTGAAAACACAGTGCTGTGGTAACTGGCAAAGACTGCTGCTAATTTGCCACCAAAAAACTAGAAGCGAGATTGTTCTTACTGATCTCCAGTCCATTACTGATACATAGAGTATCTTCCTCCAATTCCTTGACTTGACACAATGACCGCAACTGGTAAATTACGTTAAGTAATTACCACACTCTGCAGGGGTTAACACATTAGTGTGTAGCCAGTGAGCTGCCTCTAAATTTGAGTCTCCATTTCATGGTATTAACCTGTGGACCTCTGTAAGCTGTGGGTAATGTGCAGCCTCTAGCATGTAATGTGGTGTGTGGAGAACCTCAGTGACCTCTAGTAACAGGCCTATTAATGGCTTATCTCCAGCTGAGGCAGCCATAAGGGCCAACCTCAGCTCGCCGGCTGAGCCATCCATGAACACGTCGTTAACAGGTCTGAAACACACACATGCGGGCATACATACACTCTCTCTCACTTACTCATTACACAGGTAGAAATCAATGCCCACTCACATGCACACATCCTCACTCAATCACAAACACACACACACACACACACACACACACAAACAGCCTGCACAGCACAGATCTGAACTCCTTATCATTCTTCATTACCAGCCATATAAAAACATGTCATGCCCAAACCCAAGTAATGAGGCATCACAGCAAAAATGACACAAGATCCTCGTCCCCAGAGCGAGAGAAGAGCGATGCTGTCGTGAGTTGGTTTAATTCTACGCCGGCCCTCGATGAAAGAAGTGTTTTAGGCGACGAATGTTCATTGGATTACTTTGACTAATTGATTTCTTGATTTAATTGAAGAGACCTCCAAAACTGCCGCTCCAGTATTACTGTCATTATAACTGTAAAAACTAGAGGTTATTAAAGACCAGAGCATATTAGTGAATATTATTGTGACATTAGAGATGTGACTGTCATTCTCCACTAATGACTAATAGCTCATTACCCATAAAAAGACTATAAAAAAGATTAACAGACCAACTAATACCCTTACAACAGATTAGTTGCCTAATCGACTAAGACAGAGCAGCGGTATAAATTCAAAGCTTCGAGGAGGACAGGTACGCTGAAAGACAAGGGAAGAGGATGGGCTGTATTCACCGTCTTTGGCTTTCAGCATTGCTTTTATGTGACTCTCACACTGTGGTATTTGCATAAAGACCTGTGCTCTCCAGAGCTCCGGGCAGTCTGGCTTCGGGGCGGCTCATTCCATGAAGACTGCACTCCTGGAAGTCACAGAGGGACTCTGCTGAGCCGAGCTCAGAGCTATTTCATCCTCCTTCCCAGTATTCTTCCCACACTGCAGGCTGTAATCTAACAGTGTACGCTCCCCTTTCCAGCAACAAGGATGTCTCAGGGTCTTCATGCTTAAGGTTTGCCTCCTGTTGAGAGGGCGGTTGCTTACAGCGAACACAGAGAGGGCGTCTTTCTACAGCACAGGACCTCTCAAAGTCCCTCTAGGCTCAGCCTTATGTCTCCCTTTTT
This sequence comes from Epinephelus fuscoguttatus, assembly GCF_011397635.1. Taxonomy (NCBI): domain Eukaryota; kingdom Metazoa; phylum Chordata; class Actinopteri; order Perciformes; family Serranidae; genus Epinephelus; species Epinephelus fuscoguttatus. Next base: position 24,663,738 of record NC_064758.1, on the reverse strand, counting down.
ACCCTTTTTTATGCAAAAACACTTCAGATCTGTCATCACCTCTCATGCTTTATATGCTCAGTTGCAATTTCGATCACAGTCAACAGTTCCTTTCTTTCACCTGCTCTGACACGCAGGTTAAGTCGTACATCTCTTTTTTCTCCGGATGATTTCAGCTCATGGATTCATGCCAGCTGGTTCTCTCTTCAGTCTTTTTGGTAAAGCTTCCTGTTGTTCCTTCATGGCACGTACTTCCCATGTAAGACCTCTTTATTATCAATCCCTTCCTCCCCTTGCCTCACTGCCAAAACCTATAACACGACTCCAGACAGCCAGCTGCCTTATAAGACCAACATCACAGCCAAAGTGCCATCCTGTCAATTTACTCTGTACAACATTTATCGATCCTTTTCCTCACAAAAGCACAGTTCCTTGTCCAAGCTCTTGCCATCTCTTTGCTAGACTACTACAGCTCCCCCGCTGACAGGGCTCCCAGCAGAAATTACCCAGGATGTTGTAATTCCAAGTGTTGTGAATGTAAAAGTTTAAACACTATTATGATGAGCCGGCAAGCAGGAAAAAAAGTGAAAGGAGAAAGAAAGCAAAATGGCTGGCTCAAAGCAAACAAGCAAAAAACAAAAAAGAAAGAGCGAGTGAGGCAGCATTAACAAGGATACATCAAGCAGAAAGCTTGTGTATAATATAAAATGAAACAGATCACATAAATCAAACGCAAATGAGGTTGTCAGAACATAATCAACATATTCATACCAGCAAACAAGATGTATAAAGACAAAAAGGAGAAGATGGTGCATTTTTGTTCTGATATGCGCGAGTCAGCAGTTGATATTGTGTCAACAGCATCAAGGTGACAAAGTAATAAAAGTAATTAACTTGTCTGGACTTCATTAATGTAGCCAGACTGAGTGTAAAGGAGAGGCATAATGTCACCGTCATTCTCGGAGACTCAACAATAAGATATCAAACTATGGCTAAAATTTAATGCATTAATAAGACATAATGTTAACATGTTTGTTTGCTGGGTGTTCTTTGGCATAAATGTATCTGTGTGCAATCCTATCTTCCAAAAAATGTCTTTATTGCTGCTTATTGTGCCACATATTTTTTTGCGGAAATGTTGCTGCCTGGTATGTAACATAAACCGTATGAAAATAATGGACATAGCCATCGCTATGTCACCCACTGGTTTGTGAGCTCCTGTTGCGAAGCCTCAGGTTTGGCAATTTCACTGACACCATCTTGGATTTTTGAAGCCAGAAGGGATGAGTGACCATACTTTGACGAGAGAATAAAGCCTCTTGCTTGGTCAGCACGGTGCATTCACATTCTATGGTTAACTATGATAATGCTAATGCAAATTTTCGCTTATAAACCAGGCTTAAAACCATTACAACAAAATATTTTCACGGGAAAAAAATGTGCTTCTTTTTTCTTAATTCAGAGAAACAGCAGATTACTTAGTGAAAACTTTCCTCAAAATTCTGAGATAATGGGGTGTTGGTGGCTTAGTGGATAGAGCAGGCGCCCCATATACAAGGCTGTTGCCGCAGTGGCTCAGGTTCAACTTTCCTGTCGATTAAAGGCAAAAAATGCCCCCCAAAAACATCTTTAAAAAAATAATTCTGAGATAATAAATTCAATAGTTCAGAAAAACATGAGCAAATTTTTTTTTCTCAAGGGTCGCTTCTTTAGCCTGGATTATATTCACTAGCATTTTTTTTATTTTTCATTTTCAGGAAGTGTGACAGTCTTAAAGTATACTGCACAGAAGACGTTGTAAGAAGGCCAGGGCTTATGTCCTCTGTTAATAGGTTTAGGCTAAACACTTGGTTATGGTTAGCAAAAGATTGGGGTTTCAGTTAAATCTAACATGTCCAATCTTGTGCTTTAATTCAATTTTGGATTGGATGGCACTGTCAGTCTATAACTTTGACCCCTGACCTTAAGTCTACCGCCATCACCACAGCAAAATGTTTCATCTTTCAAGACTGTGGTTTTTTTACCAAATGCTTGCAGAACAAATTACATTCCCATCAGCCTCAAGTGTACATTGTGTTTTGTGCTAATTATATGGTGAACATTGTTAACATTATACCTGCTTATCATCAATGACATGCTATTAGTGTTAGCATTAGCATGCGGATGTTTGCATTCAGCTCAACCCACCGCTGTGACTAAGTACAGCCTCAGAGAGCCATTAGCAAGGCTGCAGACTCTTAGTCTTGTTCAATATTTAACCAAGAACACAATCTTTCCCTTACCTTAACTAACTGCTTTGAGTTGTCTGAACATAACTATAAAACATTCATCAAGCTGCTAGTTGCCAGACATAAACACTGTAGAGAAAACAAAAAAAAAAAAATGTTGAAAGTGAATATTTTTTAGAGAAGTTCCAAATTAACATTTGGCATTCACAGTGAACACTTGCACAATCATTTTCTTGTTATGTTGTGCATTTACTGATACAAGTATATAAAGGTAGTTTTATGTGACAGGGTTGCATGCGGGCATGTAAAAATGGATGCTGTGTGCAAATGTACCTGAACATGTGTGTATGTCATCAGTGGTTGTGGCTACCCGTCACACTTCAGTGGGCTGCAGGCGACCAGCTCACCAGCTGACATCTTTTCCATTGTGATTCATCATGTTGCATGCCACTGGCCTGTTCTGGCCCATCACAGCGCAGCAACAAGGCCGATGTGACGCTAACGAAAACATTTTTTCAATAAAGACTGATGAGCAATGAAGAAACAAAACAGCGAGTGCTGTCATGCACTGACGCATTCACAAAGACACATACAAGCACGGGCTCGTGGCGACAGTACCAGACATCATGCGTGAATCCATAGATAAGACACGCCGGGTTTTGGTTTCTGATGAGCTGGATGTGAAAAGGTGGTCCATCTGAGAACAACGATGAATCGATATATTATTAAGTTTCCTCCCACCATCTCTGGGTGTCACACACACGCTGTGCGCTGACATTTCGATGAAGCAATAAAGCCTTGTTCCTCCAGCTGGCATCTGCAAACTCAGTGGGGAAGAGAGGTGTCTCATATCAGTTGTTAAGACTGATCATATGCACGGCACACACACGCACACAAGCGTGAGCGTGTGCTGCACACATGCGGCAAGCACATAGGTGCAAGCGCACAAGTAAAATCACACACTGCTACGCAGATAGCCCACTTACGCTGGATATCAGCCAATGTTTTCATCTCACGTCTCCTTGAACTCTCCTACTGTTTTGGAAAAGCATTTGGAGAGGAAGTGAGTATTTTTAGAAAGTCAATGTGCTGCATGTTTGTGTTTTCACTCCCTGGTGGATAAATTTGCTTTCACTCCAACTATACATATGAAGAATGCTCACAGATGCGAGAATATGTGCATCTCTTAAGTGCACAAACAGAGGGAAAACAGACACGCACACACATACACACACACACACACACACACACACACACACACACAGACAAACACACACAGACAAACACACACAGACAACACACAAACACAGCAGGACCCAACGCAACCTCTCCATCAAGCCACACTAGAGGGACATGTAGCTCTTTAGGCAAGGTCACTCATTCATCATCTAAATCTCTCCCTGAGTCACCCACTCACTCTCATACACACACACACACACACACACACACACACACACACACAGAGCCTATTCTAAGTCTCAATGTTGTTGTGTGCTGTTATCTTCATCAGCCCTAAGGAGCAGGGCAGCGCAGAGAAGCTGCTTCTCTCCTTTATTCCCTGATATCCTCCTGCATGGGTCAACTTTTTTAATGCCTTTACCAGAGCAACAGCTGTAGGTAGAGACTTCCAGAGAAAATGGAGAGAGGGATAGACATAGAACACGGAGAGGGGCAGAGACTAACGCATGAGACGGATATTTCGCCCCGAGGACAGTAATATCAATTTAAAGTTCACCACAGCGGCAGCTGGCTGTATTGTGTTGCAGCTCCTCTCTGGCAGAGCAATCTGTCAGCTCTTTTCAGGTGTCACCTCGTGCACTATACCATGATTTCAGTTTATTGTGAGTGATGCTTTTCAAGCTGCAGAACTCATATCTGACTCTACGTACATAGATAGACATATTATCTCCTGTTAGTATAGAGTCTCTGACCTTGAAACACAGGAAGCTCTCAAAGTTACATATTTATCTGTGTTTTGACAGTCCTACAGCCGAGATGAGTACTGAGAAAAAAAGAGCTCAGTATGAGAATGAATTTAATTAATGTCTTTAATTGAAAATTAATTACCATTCATATGAGTGGTATGAGGCTCCCTTCTCTCTGTCGCTCTGTACCATGAAAGGAGAGAAAATTGCAGGCTGAATAACAGGGGTTTAGCCGTGCCCCCACCATTGTTATGACAGGATTCATTAAAGCAGTCAGCCATGTGTGTGTGTGTGTGTGTGTGTCAGATAAATTGACCAGTATTACACTCTATTCAAAGAAGTCCCACAAACAATGGAGGAGGATGATCTCCATTTTTGTTGATGTTATTTATCCATGTTCATGTCAGCTAGCACAAGGACTACTGACATTGCTGATTGATGTATATTTATATTAATAGATTTTTTTTTTACTTGAATATTTATTGATTCTCTCCACAAATAGAAAAGGAAACTGCATATTTAACTTACATACCACAAAGGATACCTGAGAAAAGAGACAATACAAAGAAAAAAATAGGCTGTAATAAAATAACACTGCAAAAATAAATAAATAAAGTAATGCTAATAAAAGAGGGATTATGTGTAGCTTATTGAGATGAGGGTCTAGAGCAGGTTCCCGACTGATCCGACCTCTGGGTCAAGAGTTCACACAGTCTAATATACTAATAATATAGTGTATACTTGGTCATGTCATCAAGCTAGATTGTTGTCTCTGTCAAGCATCTGTCCGTCAGTCACTCACTCTACAGCAGGGTACAGCACTTCAAAATAAAAGCTCTGAGCTGCAAATGCACTGTACTTCTAAGTAAAATTTGTTTTTTTTTTTACAAACTTGACATGATTGTGGGTCACTTACGGTCCATTTAGAATGGAACCGCAACCCACTTTTGGACCATGACCACCAGTTGGGAACCACTGGTCTAAACAAAACCAAGTATAGTTTAAGTCATCAATCCAACACAGTAATACATAAAGGAGATATGGACCGTTCATGTTGCTTTTGGAGCATGTCTCAAGATTCCAGGGAAGCTGGGTACCCTACAAATACATTTTTAGAATGACCTCCCACATGACGTTGCTTGGTAGGAACATCATTGTAGTTCAAAAGACACATTGCTGGATCCCAACTGGAACTCTATAGCTAATGATCTTTCCCAGGGATTGCATTACATTTGCCAAGAAAGTTTTTAGTTTAGTGCATCCTATACCATATGCAAAGGTACCTTTATCTAATCTGCAGTGCCAACAAAGATCAGGGACAGAAAGACATGTATCCTATGCAATCGAACAGGAGTGAAATATGTTCTATGTACAAAATTATAATTGGTCATTTCGTTCTTCACCGATTTAGAGGCTAAACGCTTTTTTGTTTCGTTTTTTTTTTTTTTTTTTTTAATTTTGCCATCAAATTTGATGGCAGCAACCAAAGAGTAACAAAGGTGCAACAAAGGTCCCTGGCCAGATGTCGACCAGGGACATTACACCGTACTGTTCATAGACCCACATTAACCACCTGATGACAACTTAGACTTGAAATTGTTTATTGTCAAATATGTGTTTCCAGATGTATTTAAATACTGTGATCCCTGCCCATCACAATTACAAAAGCTGTGAGTAAAATTCTTACAATAATATATTTTGTCACCAACAGTAAAAACCAATAAAACTATCATTTTACTAAGAAATACAACTCAGATAAACAAATTCTCACATTTTACAAGATATAACCAGAATTCTCTTTTTTATGGATAAATTACTTGATGATTAAATGATTTCCATGTCACTTATAAAACATTTAGAAACGATAAAAAAGATATGCACATCCCAGTGCCCAATAGCATGGGTGCTGGATCAAAGAAATAAATAGCCGAATTGAAACAAATGGATCCGAACAGCTAGTAGCCAGGCTCTCGCTCAGACTTCTGATAAATACAGAATCTGTTATTTATCAGAGGAAAAGCCTGTTGCTTGAAAAGTTACACAGTATTAAAATCCTTCTAACATTAGGTAACATGGTGTGTGGATCTATTAGTTTCAACACTGATTAATCATTTAACACTTGTGGTAATGCTCATGTAGTATGTACTTATGCAGTTGACAGTGGACATCCCAGTGAAGTGAAATTCTTTAAATCTCTACGTGAACATCATCACAATTTACTTATTCAAACGTCTTTTGTCAGAGAAAGTTTTCAAAACATTTTCATTTTCTGCTGATCAACTAATCAATTAATCATGTATATTTAAATCACATATAAAGTATAACTCTAGGAATAAATCTTGACTTCCAATAATCCTTTTCTCCTGCAAAACTAGAATTACTGCCCTGCGGTTGTATGCCTCCGCACACCAGTCACGTTTCTCTTACAGTTTATATCCGTATCTCTGCAAACACGGATGCTTCACACACATTTCCCCCCCGACAGCACAGAAGATCTGTACCATCAGCACAGTTTCAGTTTCCAAGGAGGAGTGTCACCAGCTAAGTATCAGACCAAATATTTCCCCTTCTGTTCCTGAGTTATGATGTTGAGTAATGGCCAGAAAAGTGTTTTATGTGAACATTATGATGTCACATTGAAGCTGACTTTTGACCTTTTAGATATAATATGTCATCACTTCATTACTTAAGTTTTGTCATAACTGGCATATGAATTCTTGAGTTACGGCCAAAAGTGAGGTCACACTGACCTTGACCTTTGACCTTGAACCACAAAATTCTAATCACTTTATTCTTCAGTCCAAGTGGATGTTTGTGTCAAATTTATAGACATTCCCTGAAGGTGTTCTTGAGATATCCCATTCAAGAGAATAAGACAGATGTAAGATGTAAAGTCACTGAGTTCAAGTGAACGTTTGCGCTAAACTTGAAGAAGTCCCTCAGGCTGTTCTTGAGATACTGAGTTCACGAGAATGAGATGGATGCAAGGTCACAGCAACCTTGACCTTTGACCCTTGACCACCAAAATCTAATCAGTTTATCCTCTCGTCCAAGTAAACTTTTTACTAAATTTAAAGAAATTCTCTCAAAGTGTTCTTGAGATATCATGTTTAGAGTAATGAGACAGACAAGATCATACTGACCTTGACCTTTGACCTTTTAACTTTGACCTCCAAAATCTAACCATCTGCTAGTCCAAGTAAACATTTGTGCTAAATCTGAAGAAATTCTGAGGTGTAGAAGAGTCAAGGTGTCCTTGAGATATTGTGTTTACGGTAATGAGTTAGACAAGGTCACAGTGACCTTGACCTTTGACCTATAATTACCAAAAACTTATCAGTTCATCGTTGAGTCCAAGGGGACATTTGTGCCAAATTTGAAGAAATAACCTTGAGGCATTATTGAGATATTATGTTCACAGGGCTGGGATGGACAGAGGGATGGATGGACAACCCAAAAACTATAATACATATGACATGCTTGGCCATCGCTCAGTATCAGTATGTGCATTAAATATATATTTCACATATACAACGACAACAGAAGGCAACCTGTTGTTTACCCCTAAAAATTTGAAGCAGTTGATCAGGAGAGGATTCAGAGAGCTGAGATTATGATCTAATAAACTGACAATTATTCACACTATTTTTTTTAATAGACCACAAGGGCATAAAGAAAACTACATTTGGGGAAATAAAAATATGTCCCCTCTTGCTGTTAAAGTTTGATAAGAGAGCTTTATAAATAAGATGCTGAACGATGATGATGATGATGATGCATACAACGTATACAACATGATCGCATTATATAATATATTGTTTGGAAACAGCGTGTGGTGATTTTTTTTTTCCCTTGTTCAGTTTTGATGCATTTTATTCCATCTGACAAGTTAATACATAGAACCGAATTACATTTGATTTGAAATGAAATTGGGTTGCATAACGCCTCTGTACTTTAATGAATTAGTAAAACGCTTTGGCACTGATGTCCAAATACTGAATGTTAAATTATGTTCTCCATGGATTAGATAGATTTGTTTAATCGCCCTAAACATGTAAATAAGCTTTAGCTGTTGACGTCTGTGGGTAAAGGCTCAGAGAGAAATTTGATTTGCAAAATGAGGCTGTATGCAGATTTTGCAGACTGACAGACAACCTCGCGCTGTAGAGGCGATGACTGCGGGTCATCATGAGGAGTTAGGTTCCTTTCAGCGGGGGAGAGGACTAATGGGATGACGATCGATGTAGGTGATATAGTGGGATACGACAAATAGAGGATAATGAAACAATTACATGCAGAGGAAAAGGAGGAGGAGGAGGAAAAGGAGGAGGAGGAAAAATAAAAAATAAAATATAGACTGGAGGCTTAGACATAGAGACCCGCTGTCATTAGTCAGTATGTACCGGTTTCTCATTTTAATGTATGATCCAATTGAAATGAAGGAGAAATATACTGTGCAGTGACAGAGGGCAGATGACCGGGGGGTTCTGCACTTTACAAATGCAAAGCTCCCACTCAAATGCTGGGGTGAGAGTAATTGCTGGTGGTTATACTGGGCCTGGGCCTGCATTAATGGCACATTCTGCTTTAATATGGCATCAAGCAAAACATAGTATCCCCTTGACATTCATTAGTCTGTTTTATGCCGTGTGTGTGTATGTGTGTGTGTGTGTCCTTTGCGGGAGCCCTGTTCACTTCTAACAGGGTGTTACACAGTCCTGCACAAAAAACAGAATTAAAACAGCTCCACACTGAAACAAACACAGGGCAATATGTGAGAGCATGTTGCTTCAGGTACCTGTAGGTTGATAAAATACGATCCAGGTGGGTAGGTTTGAGTAATAAATCCACGAGTTTGAAGGTTTATCAAACGCACAGGTTTATAATTCAATCAGAAAGGATTTTATCACTCTGGAAAGTTATCATGGCAACAATCATTTCATCCTCCGTTGCAACAACAGCCAGGTAAACAGTGGACCCACATCTTTCACGTCATAAAGTCATTTGCCAGGAATGTGCGTCAGCGCAGCGCTTTGCTGGATTATGTCAAACTGCTTTGTAGCAAAGATTAAACCAGGTGCCAAGGCGGTGGCTTCATTGAAATGAATGAGGGGGCTGTGTTTGCTGATATGAGTCTGAAAAGAGCCTTAAATTGGGACTTTATCTCGAGCCTCATGATTAAATTGATTAGTCATCAAAATCATGATTTAAAAGTAAGATATGATTTTGACTTCCTATAGTATGAGCTAACAACTTTCAAGAGGCTGACTAAAATAATGGCTATAGACATAACTGCCATTAGCCAAAGTATAAACCTGTGATGCAAGTTTCTGAGCCACTTTTTAATTCATTTATATTCTGAAAGCATGAAGAGTAAAATTTAAAGCTCCCGTTGCACCTTACATCTCAAGTTGCAATAAAGCAAGGTCCACTCTGGACTCAGCCGTGAATACAACCAAAATTAAATTTCACTCCGGACTGCTGTCATCTGTATAAATCTGTCGGGTACAATAAAGTCACAGTCTGTGATGTAAATGTTATCAAAAAGGTTGTCCCTCCAGCAAAATTCAAAAGGCACTGCTGTCATTTAACACAGGTGCAAAGCTTCGAAACAAACACACCTAAGTTAAAGATGCTGTCCGATGGTGTTAAAAATTCGACCTGGCTTTTAAACTAAGACCAGATGAGACAGATAAATGCTTATTTTTCATTTGCAGGTCAAGCTTTCAACTGTGTATATGAATATATATGTAATTACATGGTCAGAACATCACTGATTGGGCCTTTAGAGCATTTGACAGACACACAGGCTACACATGTTGTCACTCAGGTATAAAGATTGCATATTACAGCATTTTCCTCTTGAATAGAGGATCCTTTAGAGTTGGTTACCCATCATCGTATCCCTTCACCAGAACTCCTGGACCGATTTAGACAGGAGCAATTCAAATTAATGAGCAGTGTCATGCCCTAACATGAAACACTATAAAAGGAGATTTCATCATTTTACACAGCGGCCTCGCTGCCTTTCACAGTCCATCATCATCACTAAGCAGTCTGATCAAAAAGTTGAAAAGAGTTAACTGTTTGAGTGATGAGGCAGAAGCTACGTTCAGGCTTGTACGGCAAACACACTCATTTACGCATTACACTGTACGTACATGCTCACACACACATGGACAATCACACCCTGAGAGTGATGAGCCTTGTCAAGCGCAGACAGGACAATGATGTATTAGTTTTTGTGAAGTTGTAGAGTAATGCAACAGCAGTTTTCAAAGCAAAAGGCCACCTGGATGGTATATAACATAAGGGGCAGCGGTGTGTACTCTACACATATTACTGAGGTCTAAACAAGTATTCAAATACCCATCCCTATATAAGAAGCACTACAGATTGAGAGAAAAAATACGGATTTTTAATTTGGGGGTGAGATGTCCCTTCAGATACATATTTTCAATTCAATTCAATTCAATTTTATTTATACAGCCCAATATCACAAATCACAATTTGCCTCACAGGGCTTTACAGCATACGACATCCCTCTGTCCTTATGACCCTCGCAGCGGATAAGGAAAAACTCCCCAAAAAAAACGCTTTAACGGGGAAAAAAAAACAGTAGAAACCTCAGGAAGAGCAACTGAGGAGGGATCCCTCTTCCAGGACGGACAGACGTGCAATAGATGTCGTACAGAACAGATCAGCATAACAAATTAACAGTAATCCACATGACACAATGAGACAGAGAGAGAGAGAGAGAGAGAGAGATGCAGGTAATGACAGTAGCTTACAACAACATTATTGAAAGTAATAATATTATAGTTATAGTTCTGGCTACTGTGGTACAATATGTTGAAAGTATGTATTAATATCTGGCAGTATACATGTGTGACAATAGTCATGTATAATAACAGTAGAAGTATGACTAATGACTAATGATGGCAGCAGCAGCAGCAGGAGGCATCTGGCAGGACCACGGCAGCAGCACAACCACACACATCACGCTGTCCAGGCACCGCTGCGATATGAGTTAATCTGAGAGACAGTGGAGCACAAAGGCTCCGGAGAAGAAGCCGAGTTAGTGACATCCAGAATGGCCGAGTTAGCAAGATGCAGTAACAGAATACGAGAGAGAGAGAGAGAGAGAGAGAGAGAGAAGAAGAAGAAGAGAAGGTGCCCGGTGTATTATAGGGGGGTCCTCCGGCAGACTAGGCCTAAGTCAGCCTAACTAGGGGCTGGTACAAGGCAAGCCTGAGCCAGCCCTAACTATAAGCTTTATCAAAGAGGAAAGTCTTAAGTCTAGTCTTAAATGTGATTTGTCAGTATGTGTATGTGCCTTTTCCTTCTCTTTAACTGTCAATTTTAGAAAATGTTTTTAATTGACGCAGCGATCCAGAATCAAATCTTTTTATAGGATATCTTCAAAAATGATATTTTGCTTTGGTATGTTTTTGGCATACATATTCATGCTGTCTCCCTGTGTGTACTGAATGTCCCAGTTATCCATACTGTACAGACGAAGCACAACTAACTTTTTTTGTTTAGTGCTTTAATTAGTCTGAAAATCATACTTTTAATACAACAAGGAATGGAAGCAAGTCACCTGAGATATATGACATATTTTGGGCTCTTTATCCTTTTTTCCATGGAGTGTGTCTTTGTGCAATTAGTAACAGAGATTTAGAAAGATGTGGGCAGGTATTGTCAGAGCCAGCCTCCCCCTGGGCTCAAGCGGAGGTCTAAACATGGAAATACTGCACAGAAGGTGAAATAGCACTTCTGGCCATTAAGGTATTTTCTCTCTTATGCAAAGATTCAGCATTTTGAGTGTGAGAAGCAGAAAATCAGACGGTCCATGCACACAGACACACAGACACACACATTAGGGGGAAGCAGCAGCAGCAGAAGCGGTGACAAGCTTGTTAGGGAGGCGGGTGACAAACGAGCCAGAGCACATTGTCCTGGCATTAGAGATGAGCAGAGGTGTGAAAATGTCACCACAAATAGCCCCTGGTCACCAAATGTCACCTTTCCACTCTGCTCCACACCCCTCCCTTCCTCCTGCTCTGTTCTTGTTTCACCACTTTCTTATCTGCCTCTCTTTCTCTGTTTTTTGTCTTTGCACGTCTTTTCACCATACACTCCTCCCTGTCCTCCTCTGCTCCCCTCTCATCCTTCAACACTGCTTTCCTTTTCATCTCCTCGAAAGGGCAGAGAGGGGAAGAGTAACAGAGCAAAAAAATCAAAGTTTTCTTAACTCTGCTCCTCTCATCTCTGCCCTTCCCTCATCTCTCTCCTCCTCTTATATTCTCCTATACTCCCCGTCTGTCTCCAGTCGATCCATACATGTATTTATCCATCCATTCATTTTCTATCATGTTATCTGGGTCATGGACATCGGGGCAAGCAAAGCAGCACCTTTTTTTTCCCACAACAATTTTCTTTATGTCTCGGTATCTTCCAGACACCCTCAGTCCAGGAAATGCATCATTGGACCATTCTGTCCAATAAAGCTCATCACCCTAACGCTACAACTAAATGTCCAAGAACGATCATCCAATTCGTCAAACCATTGAAATAACATGCCAAGAAGAGTGATATATTCCCAGGAAGCAGTCATTTTAAAATAACACAATAACCTTCAGCTCTATTCTCCAGCTGAAGTCTCGCAATTAGGATTCAGGTGAGAAGGTGATGCCTTGTCAAGCACCATACCACGAGCTCGGCTCCTGAGCCAACACATGAAGTATAGGCCAACCATACAAAAACAGTAAGAGAAAGAGAACTAGAGTAAGCCCGAGCTTAGAAATTACAATAAAAAGGCAGACAAAGTACATATTGCCATATACTGCTGTATGGAATAAGAACTGGACCTTGTCCCTGGCAACTGCAGTAAGGCAGGAAGTGTTTTTGTGATCTCAGTGTTGTTGGGGCTGAGTTCAATTTGCATTTAATTGTCCTATGTACATTACCTTAATGTATCAAATCCACAGCTGGTAAGGACGGTGGCTAAGGCTACGTCCACACCAACACATTTTCATTTTAAAATTGAAAAATTTTTAAAACATTGAACCTCTGAAATCCATTTCTAAGTCATTACATGACCATCTCGGCTGTTTTTGCCTGTCTTGAGCCCATACAGGCTGGATACCACATGGTGCACTATACTTAAAAATAAATAAACCTCTAAATATCCAATTTGTGCCCCTGGAGCTATGTCAGTACCAACCTACGTTTCTTGCCTCTGGCAGAGGTTTCAAGCCCCACGAGTTAACCCCAGTGACTCCTTCGTAAGCAGTGTTTCGTACGGTTTCGTAGCAGTTTCTATGAATATGGAATCACTTTTTTGTCTTTCCCTCACTTGTGGAGTTTGCCTGGAGTGTCCCTACCAGGTACCTTAAGGGGCTCCCAACAACATTTCCCTAAGGTCACTGAGAATTACTAACACAGCCAGATCACATCTTATGGGTACAGATTTTGCAGGGGATTTTTGTTTGACATTTTGGTTTGGAAATCATGGTACAAGCAATGAATTGGCCCGGTAAGACCCATACTGAACCAGTCAGCATATTTAGATGTAACATAACTTGCCACCTCTTCAGCCTGCAACAAAATGTCGTACTTCTCATCTCAGATGTCTACAGTAACAAATTTTGGTGTGTCCACCCAATCAAGAGTAGGAGAGTGAGACGGGTTCATGTTGATATTTCAGTGCAGTGTCAACGATCTCATGCACGGCCTACAAGAAATGTCCTCTCTTCACCTCTCCTCTCTGTATTCTTCACACACCCCTCTGCTAAAAATGAGCCATGAGACCAAACCTCTCCTGCAGTGTGTGGGGCCCGTGGCTCACAGGTCATCTGCCTTGTGAGGCACTGATTACTAAATCTCCATATCTTCCCACTGCAATGATGAAAGGGGCTGTACTTTGCTATGATCAGATCACAGGAACGCTCATTAAAGTCCGAGTTAAGATAGATATGATTGATGACGGCATTGAGACAAACCAGCCTCGGTCATCAGACTGGGAGACCACATCCTCTCACGCTGGTAGGGAGGAACCTACACCCCACTGGGTACATATGTGCTGCAGTCGTTTTTACATTTACACCTCGATCTCAGTGGTTCACTTCTTGTCAAGATACAAGATTGATATGATGGATTGAGAAAAAGGGGGAAAGCCCATAAAGCAACCATTAAGGGGCTAAATTTTCTGTGTTTTCCTACACCAGAGCAGAGCAGAGAGCAGTCAAAAAAGACAGATGGTTGGTAAAACGCAAAGAGCGAGGAATGAGTGTGTCTTGATGTGAAATGGAGGGAAGAATTGATTGAATGGAGTGAAAAAAAAATTAATAGAAAAATATGGAAAGGGAGCAATCATAAGTTCGTAGTTATTGAAGTGCATATTGCAGTATTCAGCCGTGAAGTGTGTCGGCCTGTATGTACGTCTCTCCCATTAAACATGCCCTTTAGTACCGCTCTTGTTATCACTTTCAGGAGACAAGACACTGCCTCACATAGAATAATTTAGCCAGGGTTATCAATAGACTAATATTGATTGATTGAAGTTGGCAGGTTTATGTTTTACAACAGCACACAAATCAAGCTGTCACATTCATCTTTCATAATGAGCGTAAGTGCATGTTGTTTATGTGTTTCTCTGTGTGTTTACTACGTACAGTGTATTAGTAGTAACAGCACATTATGCAGTGCTCTCCAGGGTTATTTGCTTAAAGACTTTCAAATTGACTGATCAGTCATTGATGGACAGGATGGGGCATACTGACTCCTCAGTGTCAGCTATTGATAAGTGGATCGATCATGTTGATAGCAGCCTGAGAGAGCTTGTTTATTGGCATGTAACCTATCGAGTACTCTGATGGATTAGACTATTTAAGCACTGTTTTTATAGGAGGGGAGAGCAAAACACAAACACTGACAAGCATGTGTATCCAAACACACGTTTGAAATACAATGTTTACAGAGTTCGGTATATTTTACCGCTTTTCCATCAAAATTAGTGCGTATATGCAGGTTTTTTTTAAATTTGCAATAGACTCCTTTTCCATAGCCAGTAGACAAGTATGCCTTTCTGTTTTACTGTATGTTTGATTTTTTTTTTTTTTCTGGTGTTACACATTTAACGTCACGAACACTTCAGAAAACAGAGTTAGTAAACAATAGAAAGCTACTACCTTCAAACTCAGTGCTGACTAACTTAGAACAATGTTCGAGCGTTGCTTGGATGGTAAGCTTGGGCAGTATCTATCTTTTCATACCTACATACTGTGACAGGGTTGGTGTTGATAGGGTTTTTCTGCATGTTTTGATATAATTTTACTGTGTGTTTTAGACCATTTATTTATTGTGTTTTTAAGTTACAGTATTGTTTGGTTTTAATCAGAAGTTTTATTGGATTGTGTTTTTAGTTGAGTGATTATTTTGGATGCAGTGCTGATTTTTTCTACTACCCTGAAAGCAGCAGGCACTGACCAAACCCCAGGCAATAATCAGGGAGATGAGCAACAGGTGTGGTACACAGGAACTATAAAGGACAAAAGTGGAAGTAGCAGATGACCGTGAGAGCAGGCCCTCGACACAGCAACACAGGAGAATCATCAGACCGGACAACGAAGACACTGGAGCCTGAAGAGCAGCAGCCTGTACCCATTTGGCGAGAATACTTTGGCTACCGCCCAGGAAAACTGTGAGAATTTTTTTAACCATGTTTGCAGTGGGTACCGAAGGGCCGGCTGCAGGGCCACGCGAGGGGTGTAAATTGGGGCTGGTGTGCCTCCGCGTTCCTGGTTCTCGTTTGTTTCCGTCCCCAGAGCAACCAGAGCAGCAGAAGAAGTGCTGCAGGACGATGAAGGCCGGGAGCTGCCATGGACAAGGGAAGGCTGTCGAGGACGCTGCAGCTGCTGGCGTTCCACATGGGCGAGTGGCTGGACTAAAAAACAGGAACAGAAAAGGACTGGCAGAGGGAGTGCCACAGGACTCAATGGACCTTTCTGTGTTTTTTTGATTACCATGTTTTTATTGTAACAAATCTGCTAACATTTACCTTTTGTCTTGTTCTTAACTCTGCTCACCCCTGATTTTAGAAGAACCTGCAAGCCTTTTTAGAGTCCTAGGGCTCAGTGAGTCCCCAGGTGGTGTTGTCGGTCTTTCAAATTACTTCTTAAACACTTTTAAACTACTTTTAAATTGCTCTAAGTTATTTTTAAATTGCTCTTAATTTATTTATGTTATATTGATATTTTAAAGGGGTAATCCATAGCCTTTAAAGTGGCACCAGGCCACAATACTTTCCTGAAATTTCACCGGGTTACACGGTACATGACAGTATTTGTGTGCGCAGTCTCTCTCTGTCATTGCTGGCCAGCTGTTTACAGTCCTGTAACGTTATCTTCACGACTCAAAGTCGCCATGTTTGTCAGCTCAGCTGCCTTTTCCACCAGTAGAGACTGACCCCTGATGGTGCATGATGTGCACTACATACAATACATCCTCAATACAGCCTCTCAGTACAAGTTTAATAGAAAGAAGAGCATCTATATTTTTTGAGGGTATTGAAAATCATTTGGAATTCCTGAATACCCTGGTAAAACATAATACCATGGTACCACCCAAACCTCCTGGACAGAGATAACAAAGAGTTGCATAAGTTACAAACAGCTGCACCCGATAAGAGGCAAAAATTAGCAAGTCCATCCGGGTATCATATTCCTATCACTGCTGATCAGAGATAGAGTCGATAAAAACCTGTGAACACTTCAGACTCAAATATGCGGGGAAATCAATGCCAAATGGAACTGAAGACAAAAGTCAAATGTTGGTGGGTGTTAGAAGGTTTTTTGTAAAATGGGAAAAGGGCTTCAGTTGAACACACTTTTTGTTTTTACCAGAACTCATAAGCAAGCTGCTGCCACCCTCATATGATGCTTTCACAGAGTGGCAGACAGACAACCTAATTATTAATTATTTTAATCTAATTAAGGGACAGGTCTGAAAGGGTGAGCTGAGTCTGTGGGTGGAAAGCAGAGGATGAGATGGAAATCATGCAATTTCATTCTATTTTATTCTTAACATTTAGCAACAGTGGGTAATAATTATACATTAGTCATGCAACTATGTTTAAATGTTAATTAATATTTTGAATATAAATGGCATTTAAAATATTTTGCAATTCAACTATTCAGGGTTTACTCATAGGTTAATTTGTGTGGTGGCTTTTGAATACAATTGATCAGCTAAGGTCCACATCCTAATAGCTGAACTGCAAGTTTTGGGAAACAATATTTTGAAACTGTTATTCCACATGTAACTTTGGGACTGAAAATTCAATAGTTTACTGGTCAAGTGCTTTAACTTAAGTTAAAACAAAACAAATCAACAACAAAACAGAACAAAACAACAACAAAACAGCAACACTTCTAGTATATTTGAGTTACATATTTTGGAATCCCTCTTATTGGCTTATTTGTCTGTTTGCTGGTTGTTGTTGTTAAAAAGTAGCCTACATTACCAACCTGTGCTGATGGCATCACAGTGCTAAATCCAACTCATACAGGATTAGTAATAATCAATATGACAAAGTGATTTATATAGCATTATGATAAAACAGACTAAGGGAGCCACTGGTGTCTGACAGGCTGTGTGATATTTACTGCAGAGCCCAGGCCTGTGTCGGCAACACGAAGGAGATCAAATTTCAGTAGAGGTGGGAGGGGGTAGAAGCAGCCACACTGTGTTTGTTTACTCAAATATTCATGTGTCTTTTGGGGTGACGAGAGGAGACATGAAGTTAGGGCCCATCCCAGTACCCCCCCCTTAGCCCTACCCCTTGGCCCTACCCCTAGATTTGCGCGTTCCTGCGAAGGGTCGGGGTGTCCCAATTCCTTTTTGCGTGTAGGGGTAGGGGTCATAATGAGGGGTAGTGGGTATGAAACTAGCCCTTCGGAGCGAGGGATTTCAGATGCTGACTTGCCAGCGAGGGGTAGACGTCGCCATGGCTACCACCAAGCAAGAGACGGGGAGAAAGTTCACACATGTCCGTATAATTTTGCAAATAATCATGGAACTTTTGTAAAACGTTTTAGAATAACTGTGTATTTGTGTAGAGAATGGTATAACATTTTGTTATTGCTATTCATGATGTCTACATTGGAGTTGACAGAAAGCTAGCCAGCTAGCTAACGTTACCATCGTCAGGTTGCTTGTTAGCTAGCTAGCTAGCTCACACTATCTGGCGTCTGTCATCTGTCCTGTTCTGCAAAATTGTCGGATTTTTCACATTACGATAACTCGCCAGCTAGTATAACTATGCTGCCTCATAATGTTAGCTAGCTAGTTAGTTAGGTTAGCTAGCTAGCATAAGTCCCCTGTCGTATATCATTTCTCGACGTCCGTCGTTCATCAAACGAAGCATGATGATTATAGCAAACGCGATCGGTAGGATGAACTCAACTGGAGACTCCATTGTAGAAGCTGGTTGGAAATGTAGATGGCTCATGGCTTTCTGTTAAATAGTTACGTATGCGTGAACGTAACCGACACGGTGACGTTGTGAGTGGTGTCCCAGTTTCTACGGAAAGATTTCAATCCCTACTCCTCGTTGCTTCATTTCAAGGGCCTAGGGGTAGTGGACAAGGGGGGTTATTGGGATTGGGCCTTAGTCTCTCAAGAAAACTATAACTGCACTAATATGACAACACTTTGGATTTGAAACTGATTAAAGACCTAACCGTTCACAAGCATTGTTTGAAGCAAAACTTTTGGGTTTAATCAATCAAATAACGTGTAGTCATCTATTGCATTCTAGCTATCATTAGAATTGTGTATTTTGAAAGCATGTTTCAATGACTAGCATTCGCAAACAAAGGGTGCAACTATTTCGTGACAAAGCAGCCATATTGGGATCTGGAAGAAGAGTGAGGTGGCAGCATTGGTAAATGAAACAGGCCAAGCTAAGCATTATCCAGTTATATTCAATATGTTCCATATGTCTAGGCCTCCTAATCTTTATATGTTTTATAGGCTATGCAGTGCTGTTAGAGATTATGCAATATGTTGCTGTGAGCTTTGAATGAGGAAAAAACGCATTTGGTATTGTTTGGTATAAGCAAAGTTTTATGTTTTTTTAAATCACAATTATTTGATTAACTGATCCTTAATGTTACCAATGACCGATTAAGGAAAGTGCTTATAATTTGCCCTAGTATATATGACAGTGGTTTGTTTACATGACATAACAGAAGTGCATATTAAATGGATTCAGTGTGGACAGAGAGCTCCGATGTTACATGAGGTGACCCAATAGTCAGACGCTAGTTTTCTGTTGTGACATGGTCTCGTTATGATCCACTCAGAAGCAGCTGCTGAGTCAACTGGGACATCTGGTAAACTTCAGTGTACTGGTCAGGTGATTGGCCTCAGGTCAGGTGTTTTGAAAATGTTCCCTTTCACGCACAAAGTCATGTATATATATACCATGCCTGAATAAATCCTTTAAGGGCTGAACAGCTCAATAATGATTTATTTTCTCCCATTGAGTGTTTTGTCTGTTATAAAAAATGTTGCTTGGAGACAGTATACTCGGATCAGACACCACATAAACCAAATATCTAAGGTTCACAGTGTCATTCCCCTCTTTCACTTGCTTTCTTCTCTGACTCCAAAGGAAACTAAACAATCTTTTAAAATAAGCACGATCTGCACTACATCTGCTTGTACATACATTTGTCTGTGTAACAGTAGCATGTAAGCATGTAAATGAAAAGGATCAGGGGTATTTGGCTGGAGGCTATATGGTGGCTAATTCCAGCTTTGGATAAAGTGAATAATTATGGAAGCAATCAATAACGAGTGGAGCAGGAGAGAGAAGCGGGATGGGAGATAAGACATTGGCTTATTGACTTGTCAAGTGTCGCCGTCAACACATACAGCCTTTTGAGTGTAAGAGTGTGTGTGTATGTGTGTATGTAATTACTCTATAGTGTGCCTCTGTATCTCTTTGTCCTGGCCTGACAGCTAATTAGTTGTGCTGTCTCAGGAGTAAACTCAATAAGGGGAAAATGAGGGAATCAGTGCATCCACCTATTTTCATATTCAGCTGTTAGTGTGGAGGGACATTGCAGCCCGGCACTCTGTGTCTGTGCAGCTGTGGCAGACAAGGCAAACTTGCTCCTTTATATAATGACACTGTCTGCATAATATCAGCAATATGCCAGTTAGCATCATGAATCATGAGATGCAGTCGATTCACATTCAAGGATTTGAACATTTCTGCTGCCACAGTTGGCAATAGGGGTGTTTCAAAAAGACAAGTTTGAAAACATTTTTTTTTTTGTTCACATTCAAACAAAAGTTTGAACTCGTAATAAAAAGTGACAGCCTAGTCAGCCAGCATTTTAATTTACTTAAACATATCTGATAATAGCCAGGGGTCTCATTTACAAAACAGTGCGTAGGATCCATACTAAAAGTGTACATGCAGACTGATTTATAAAACCATGCATACGCCTGACAGTACACGATTACCTTTTATAAATCCCAGATCAACTTGGAATTGTCTGCACATGAATCACCCTCATATCTTCCCCTGTCATTATCATCATCGATGGTCACTCAAGGTGAGTTCAGAGAGGTGATCAATGAGCTGGTTCCTGATGGCGAATCCAGCTCCATGGATCCTGGTCTCATCAGCAGCTTTTCTTTTCCAGAAGAAGATGTAGCCACCCTTCCCCTCCTTTAGTTGTCCCTCGTCTGCTCATCAAGTTTCAGAGAGGGCAGCAAGGTTAATTTGACATCTTCTCAGTTCTCTGGCAATGGTTCTCTTCTCCGATCTGTCAGTGGTTGCACTATCCATCAGGATGCGCACATTCCACGTTGCAAAATTCATATTTCTGTGTTTTTGTCAGCATGTAGTCATCCCTCTGGACGTGGTAATCCAGTCAGAAAGTTTAAGGCAGGCTATTTTTAGGGCACCTTTTCTACATCTTTCCCCAAGTGAGATGAGCAGAGTAGACCCTAAATGGGGCTGCTTCGTTGTGGATGCAGCTGAAGGGCTCATTCTGCCTCATTCCAAGAACCCAGCTGCTGAGTCTCGTACCCACCGCCTGATGTGTCAGCTCCTGATTAGGGGCTTCCAATCCTGCCCCTGTCGCCATTTGCTCGTCGACATAAGACCTAATCTGCGATTTTAGGGTGGATACCCTTTATGGAGGACACCTGTGAGTGACTTTGTTTAACGTGGGGAGACTGGTGCACAGACAGCCACCACACAGTCCTTGACAGATGTGGGTCAGGATCCAGTGGCATGGAGTCCTAGACAACTGGGGGCCCAACTCTGCTGCAGCCTTCATCTGCCTTCCCAGCGGTTGTGATGCTCCCCTAAAGTCAGCCATCATCCTCCGCCTATTCCACCACTTAGGTCTTGGTTTGGTTGCTCTTTGTCAGGGACCTCCCCCTTGACGTTACTGCCACGGGTGACCCTTCCAGGAACACAGCTCTAGGTGGCCTCACTCTTGGGATCTCCGGACCACACAAGCTTCTCCACCACGACAAGGTGGCGACAAGATCTCCCCCTCTACACGTCCACATTCAACCATAAATGGTCAATGCAAAGCACCTCATAAACACCGAATCATGGCAACAGCCAACTGTTTATATGTTTAGACCAAGTGTTTCACACCTTGACAAAATGACAGTGACAATCAGTGGCATCTGACTTCTAGGGCTGTACCCAAATATTCGGATATTCGAATATTCGTTTCTATGGGTAGGTATTTGTTATGAAAATTTGGTATTCAAGGTCCATTTGCGGGTCCCACAGGTTACGGGTCGACCCGCGCATCACTACTCAACTCAGTCTATAAAGGCTGTACACAACAGTAAGGCTATAGACATTATATTCTATTCAGGCCGGCAGAACCAGAACCATTTTATTGCAACACACAGTGTCTGCCAGTGCGCCGCTGTGCAAAACTCCGCAATACAATTAGGTCGGAAAAAACCCCAGAGTCCGCCGCTGCAGCCCCCCCCCCCCCCGTGAACGAATATTCGAATATTCGTTATAAATTCCGCCGAAGGGCTGAATGTTAAAAAATAGTATTCGGGACAGACCTACTGACTTCCTGGGATATCTTTTAAAGCTAAGAGTTTGACAGGTGAACACAATGTCTTTATCTATTTATTTTTGTTTTGACAATTTTGGCAGCATTAAGATGAAGCCTCAGAGTATGGAGTTTAATAAGTGTGCAACAGCCGTCACTGGCTTCATTTCCAGACTATACTAATTTACACAGTCCATATGTGCAGGTGGTGAAGATGTTCGTAAGATGACAGAAGAGGGAATGGTGTATGGCAGCTACTGCGATGTCCCCAGTGTGCTCTGTGCACGTACAGTCAGATTTTACACACAAAAACTATATAAAAACATGAATCTTACTTGGTGATTCATGTTTACAGTGCACGTTAGTGCGTTTAAATGACCATTTAGTTAAGTAATCGTCTTCCTGAGTAGTCTAAAAATAAGTGTGACAAAAACAAAAGGTGAGATAAACAACATAAAAAATAACTTCAGTGAGTGCTGTTACCTGGCTGTTAGAGCAGAGAAAAAGAAAAAAGAAAAACAGGAGACAGGTGGCTTGTCTTTTGGTTTTTTCAAATTTTACAAAGAAAAAAAGATGGCTCTGCCTTATCTTGTCATTAACAAAAGTTAAACTCAAATAAAGCCATTGGTTCTGATGCATTATCAGTCTGATTTGCCCAATATCTGCAGTGGAGGTCCACCGCATAATCATGTCTAATTCCAATTAGACTTCATTTGATGCTTTGTTTTGCTTTTATGTTGCTTTTAAAAGGCCCATATATGCACAGTGTGCACAGTATGTACTGTAGGTTATATGTTTGTGTCAGTAAGCTGGCACAACTTTCCTCTTCCTCCTTGGAGCTGATTGCACATTTTCATCCACTTTAATCCAACAGGAAGTAGTAAGGAATAGCACACCTGCAAGACAGAATCTCTAAAATATGTTTCCCAGAGTTTAGAGGCAATAAGATAGTGGGAAATGGTTATGCCCTGAGAGTGTGTACGTGTCTGATGGATCATCATGGCCCCAGGCACACATACACATGCATGCATTCTCCCTCTTTCACACACACACACACACACACACACACACACACACACACACACACACACACACATACACACAATAAATAGGATAGAAAGAATGAGCCATGAGAGAGACCTAGGGAGAGATATTAGCTGCATCCCTCCACCCCCTACCTGTCTTACCAAATATGATGTGGCCATATAAAGACAGTCTGCAGCAGCGGGAGAGGACTGCTGAAGCACAGACTTTTCACTGGCTGCAGTAATGGGCAGGGAAGACGGGGGCCAGGAGAACAGAAAGAGGGAGAAAACTAGACAGACCGTTCGTGAGAGCAAGAAAGTGTTAGCGAAACCTTGTGTGCATGTGTGAGGGAGAAAAAAAAGGAAAGACTGAGAGAAAGGTAATGATGGCATGAGAGGACGTAAGGAGAGAGAAAGAAAGTGCGAGATGAGAGAGAGGGAGCAGAGCAATCCTAATAGCTGAGGGTAAAACCTGCAATCTACCATTCTGTCTGATCTCAGCCATCCTATGAGTCAAGCCAAGAAAGCTTTGAGATGCTCCATGCACATTAACCTCTACTCATCCTCCACCCACACTCCTCCTCCGCCTCATCCGTCTTTCCCTTCCTACCCACATTAAAGTGAGCGCTTCAAACATGCTGACATCAAGAGCATAATAACTTGACATTTAGGTTTATGTTTGCTTCATTAGCAGGTACAGAACATATGATAACCCTCACAAAAGGCAGACGGGAACACAAGAGGACCAATCGAAGCCCAATACTTAACCAATATTGGAATAATGATCTTGTAAATCCTGTCAACCTATTGTAAACTACATCAATCACAGAAAGGCAGATACAAATGTTCATATATTAACATTTGGAAACGGCTTCAACACTCCCCCCCTCCATTTCCTCTGACCTTCAACTTTTCTACCTACTTGCACTGCAGTGATGATGTTCCTCACATTGACACCATTGTTATTATTATTACAGTTTCATGCTATCATTAGCAACAGTGTTGTGAAGATAATTGGGCACTTCAAAAAGGATAAGGGGTTCAATTCAAGGTTTGTCCCTCTCAGAGACGGGGCATCTGCAATCCCTCGTGGTTCATGTTTTATTACTGAGCTCCATGTTTTGGCAAATTTTCCTCTTGGTAAATTCCCTCTTAGTGGGAGGACGTGAATTTTCAATAATTCGTATCACATGATGGCTATATCAGTGGCACTGCCTTGGCCCATTTCAAGAGCAGGCACCTCCTTTCAAGCAACAGTAGTTTCTCCAGCAGTTTATATTAATTTGCCTTTTGATGTACGTCCTCATTTAGTATTCACACGGAGAGGGGAAACTTAAACATTGATATTACAATTAAACATTGAAAATTATACATACACATACATTATCACAGAAATGGCAAGGATGTTGCTTAAAGGTGAACTGGAACTGGAGCAAACCCAAGAAAAAGTCCAACCTCAATTCCCCCAAAAAAAGTTGTTTAAAGCCTCCCAAGGGAGCTGCTGCCTCAAGTTATGTCACTTGAGTCGGGGCTGAAGGCTTGGCACAGTGGTAGAGGGCCATGGGAGGATGCGAATGAAGCAATATTACCACAATTGGCCAAAGGGGGGCGCTATAGCAACCGACTGAAATTGCAAACTTTGAATGGGCATATCTCATGCCCTGTATGTTGTAGAGACATGAAACTTTACACAGAAATGCCTCTCCTCATGAGGATCAAATTTGCCTCAAGAACCCATAACTTCCGGTTATATAGATTTTCCGCCATTTTTTTTTATTTTGAAAAACACTTCAAATCGATCTCTTCCTAGGAAGTCTGACCGATCTGCATGAAACTCGGTGAACATAATCTAGGGACCAATATCTAAAGTTCCTTCTTGGCAAAAGTTGGAAAACTTACTAAAACTGAGCTTCTATAAGGCAATGAATATTGCGGAGGGCGTGGCTCATCACAAAAATGTGTATAACATCTCAAGGGTTTCACCGATCACCACACAACTTTGTAGGCATATGACCACACATAATCTGAGGGGACCCCTCCATTATTGATCCCATCAAACAAAATGGGAGCGCTAGAGAGCTAATTTCTTATCTAGGCCTAACCGCCATTAGTCTCGCCACCAGACAATCAGAGATCTCTGCCTTCTGATAGTCTGGGGACACTCCTTTCTAAAGTGTGTTTAACACACCGGGGCCGGCAACAAAGCAACGCCTCTTGCATTTTTTAAAAGGACACGACCCTCCTGGAAATGTGCGCTCCCCCTTTTCTCGTCCGCAAGGAAACAAACGCACAGAGCTTGAAAATGGATGCCGAGAGATTTAACTCAGTTTTATCAAACGTGTGCTCAGTCAACAGGATTGTGGAAATGAAGGACTTACAGCGACTTTATTTAAAACTTTAAACGCAGTCGGACTATGTTTACGAGCACGAGAGTTCAGCGAGCCACCAAAGGACCACCCTGCGGATTTACAATTGGTTCTGCAACGTAGGCAGTTTTTTTAAACTCTGAAATTGTATCCGCCCATCTTAACACAAAATCAGGGAGAATGACATCAGTCTTTAGTTAAGCAAAGCGTCTAAAGACTGACTTGTGAGTCTAAACCGCCATATCGATTTTTACTAAACTTGGTAGATATGTAGAACAGGACGCCTCAAGGTGACTGGAGAAATTTAACTCTAATTGGCAACTGGGTGGCGCTATAACAACAGAAAAATGCTTAAAAAATGGCTAAAATACGACCAGTCGCTGTGGCTCCCCCTGTGGCCAAATGTTTTTTTTTTTCTTCTAATTTTTGGTATGACTAAGTCATGGTATGGTATGCTGTACATAATCATGGAAACGGTCAGCGTGTCATTCTGTCAGTCATTCTGTCTGTCCCACGTTTTTCTACTCACTGACGTGGTCAATCTATGTGAAACTGCACATAGGCATTGAGGATTGGCATAGGTAGAAGGTGACAAAGCTACCAATGGGTATGGACTAGTTACTATAACACACCAAACTGTCAGCAGTTGCAATGTGGGTAAAACAGGCGCCAGGTTCTAATAAGAAAGAAGAATGCATGGAATAAAAAGGACAATATCTCTGGTTCTGCTGCATCACAATGCTGAAGTGCAACGCTTAATTGTTGGAGTAACGTTTTTGTTTTCTTTCCGAAAGTTAAATGAGAAGACGGATACCCTATATACACTATAACCACCAGTACTGCAACTGTATGCCCTGTTTTTGTTTTGTTTTGTTTTTTTGTCTTTTGCTGTATTTTAGGTAGCCTTGTGTAACATTTTGAACAAGGGACCACAGATGAAAAATAGCCTCTGGCTAATTCTGGCAATTTCATACCATGTGTATTTATTAACTGACACGGCCCCTTGTTAGAGAAATTAAACTAAAGTCAGTTACAACAAAGACTGATGACAGGATGTAAAAGCTAGCAAAGCAACCCTGTCTCACTCACAACTTGTCAAATACCAGTGCTCAGTCAGTGGCCCTTGGCAGCAAGATACCCATGCACCAAGGTATCCTTTGCCGCAGTATGTGACCCACCAGGCAGGGGCATTTTTTTGATACTCCAAGCAACTGCTGCAGTACAAAGAGCCAGACATTCTGCAAAGGGTGGGTGGGATATTGTGGTATATGGGTCAGTCAAACTCCCAACTTTTACATGGGAGACCTGCTGTTCATGCCCCGTGTGAAACTAAAAGTCAATTGACTTATTTTAATAACAACGTAGTGTGCTAGTACGTGTAGCATACCACGCTAGTGACGTACGTCTCATTACGTTAGTAACAAAATTACTTATTTTCGGCCAAGCCATGATGGTTTTGTTTCTAAACCTACCCATGTACTTTTGGTGCCTTAACTCAACCAAGGATGTGTTTAAACAAAGTTTTTAACTACAATCTGAGTTTATTTTGAAAAGAGACGAGTGGGACCTGTACATCTCCTGTGAAAACAGGAGCTTATTTTGAAAAGACACAATGCATGTAAGAAGTAAAAACTGACACGCAATCCCTGGGCATCCAAAACTAATGCTGGAAGGGTTAATCAGTCTACAGGACCTTGTTTTTGTACTCTGGTTTTTGCATGCCATTAAAATATTTGATATAATGTGTTCATTACTGTGACAACCCATCCTGTGTATCTGCTGTGCTTGGCCTGCTTGTGCTTTCTGCTCCCCTGGGCTGGCAGTGCAGTTTGTTACTGAGCTGGCTCACCTTGGCTGATCAGCTGGCAAGCCTACAAAGCTGTTGAGTTCAGACTGTCTCACTCTCTCTCAGCCCTCTCAGCTCCCTCATGGCCTCCTGGTTGGGTGTGCTTTGTTTGGTCCTTTCTTTTAGCATGCATGGCTCTTCATACACTATTTTCCACTCATCCAGCAATGTCCTACACCACTTACTGATTGTTCACATGTGTTCAAATTGTTTTGTAAATAACATAATTTATTATATTGGTTAATTTATGACCTCCACCCTCTTGACTTTTTTTCCCATCTTTTTGTGTGAACTATGAGCCACTTCATGACGAGTAGTGAGCTTTAGAGGTGGTGAGTAGTATGATAATTTTAGCGCAGCGTGACGTGCAGTTCAGAGCAGGGGATGGATGTAAAACCATGTGATAGTGTATTCTCTGGTTTCCTTAATGAGGACCCAAAATGGCGACCCCTCCAGAACATTGACATAATCATATCTTTCTTGTTTTTTTATAACTTCAACCAGGTGTTTTAGTTGCCCAATCTTAACCATACCTCAATCACTGAGGTACCACATCAGATGAGATCAGATCAGATGTCTGGAATAAGTAATTTAGACTGTCAACCAACCTATTTGTTGTTTAAATATAAGAACTTGCTTATATAAAATGAAAGCATCTGTACTGCATGCACGGGTAAAGGTAATATGAGGATTTTATTATTTGGCTAATCCTACCAGTTCATCAAAGGATCAAGATCTGTCTCTGGGGCTTTTAAGAGAGAGGTCATGTTTAATTTATACAAGTCTGACATATCAGGTGAGACAGATATGCCTGAAATGGGAAAGCCATTTGGGGGACACTTAAATTGATTTATTTTTAAACTAAAAACATCACCAAATTGACCAAGGGGTATAGCTCCTTATTCATCAAAATTGATCTCATAATCGAATTTTTTTTTAAAAAAACTGATCTGGTATAGAGAACTTCAGGTTACAAACATCTGCAAAAACAAAAAAGAAATCTAAGGGATCAGCTCATCTAAATCCCCCCAAAAATATTTTCTTACTTAAAGGTGTAGTTTTCTTGTGAACAAATGTGTTTATATTCAGCGTTCCTTACCAAACCTTGAGATGTAACAATGTTTCAAGTGTATTACCTTCCTCATAAGCACTTTTTAAAAATATTTTTAAATCCAGAATCCATGTTACTAGTTTCCAGTCTTCATCTTCCCTGCCACAATCACAAACTGCAATGATACTCAAGTATTCATGAAATAAAATGGAAAAGAAAACAGTCCAGACAGACTGAAACTATCAGCGCTGCAGCGATAATTTTGGCTTGCTGAGAACTAGTCAAAGCTCTGTGGCTGCCAACAGCTGTGGAGCACTTTGCGGCACTTCTGTCTCTGTTTCGAACCTGCCGGCTCCACAGAGCTCCGTTTTCTCCACAGCAAAGCACCCCGAAGCCGGGAAACCGCCCACGGAGTTCCAGGGTTGTTTCCCTACTTCAGGGCACTTCGTGGTGCTCCTGCCTCTTGCCTGAACCTGGGGCTCTCACCCAGGCACACTCTTTGGTACTGAAATTTGGCACAGATTGATTTAACTGTATTCAGTATTTGGTCGTACTGACATAATTCAGTCCATACCCTTACAAGTATTGCACCATCAAGTAGTCACAGACATACATGTCAGATGTAAGCAAACAGATGCAGAAGGACTGATTCTGCTGTGTGCAATGATTTGACAAGGACAAGTGGAGTGGAAAGTGAACGAGGAGAGGTGGGCAGAGGTTGAGAGAGTCAAATGCAGCAGTCTCCCAGTTAAACCTACTGTATGTGCATATCATATCAATATTTTATAGCTTATCCACTGATGCATCTGGATCTCCAGCAGCAAGCAGCTCATGAAAAATAGGGTGTAAAACCGAGTCGACTACACCTGTTATTTCAGTGTTTCAGATACAATACTTCAGAGTGTTTCTGGCTTCTCACAAAACAAATGGGGGATTACGTTAAGAACTAGACGTGAGAATTAAATGTTATCTAACAGTAACTTTCTTGTCTCTGTAGACTCGTCCTTCACCGTCTCAACGTCTCACTCAGCCAAGTATACTCTTGTGCGGCGCAGAGCAATGACATTTGGTTTCTACAAACATTAAATAATTTGAAATTACAATGTGTCTGGGAGAAGATCAGCGAGTGAAAATGTTATCTGTGAACTGCTCCGTATCTCCTGCAGTCCTCTGGAGGGGCTCACTGTCTGGAATTCTGTCTGAAGTTCTTGTAATCTGAGCTCAGGTTAACGTCAGTATACCAGCTACAGCTATATATATATCTCCTCCATAATAGCACTGTGTTGGATTCTGGCGGACTTTGAAGTGGAATTTGTGCTGAGGCGTAAAAGCACAGAGGGAATATTCCTATTGTTTTATGTGCTCAGAGATTAAATATTTCATGACTCAGTTAACGTTTGTAGTAACATTAGTCTTTACATTTATGATTGCTAACTCATTACAGGTGTCAGGCGTGCTGATGGAACCAAAGGAGCAGTCAATAGCTCAATTAGTCATAGTGCTTTAGATATTAGTCAGCCCACGTCTTATCAGCATGGCTGTCTGCTATTCTTCCAGGACTGCAGCAGAGAGAGGAGCTGAGAGGACATCAGCCGAGCCGACGAGGTGACACAGAGGGAGGGAAATCTGGAATCATGATTGCTGCCGGTGGCCAAAGCACTTTAGTTATAATGTATGTAAGCAAAAGCATATGCCACCAAACTGATGACATTAAAAACCTTTTCAAGCTGAGGAGCAGTTTGGGAGAAAAAATGGCCAAACGGCCTATTCTGGCCTACCACAGACTACAATTTTGATTCCATGTATGCTGTGAGAGACCTGAAAAGGAAATGAGATAAACTATATATATTGAAATTGTTTTCTCTCCTGTGTCTAAACTGTTCATCTCACAGGACTTCACAGCTCCTTAACAATTACACCACAGTTGCACAAACTACTGGGTAAATACATGGCTGCAAATGAAAAACATAGGGTATTATGCATGCTTGTACATGTGTTTAACTCATACCCGAACAGCTTGTATGAAAGTGTGCTCTCTCAAAGAGTCAGATCAGGCGAGAATGTTTTTCTCATCACTTAACTTTCCAACAGTTTCAGCTTGCTCCTGCAAAGTGGACTCCTACAGAGGCAGCACGTGACAGTCTACACCCTCCGCAGGTCAACATTTGAGTTAGCAATAATGAGGAAGGCAGTCCAAAGGGGAATTGGGGATTTCAAATTGGGAGAAAACCGGAGAGGGAACAGACAAAAAACAAAGAGACTTTACGGATGCTGTCCCCTGATTCTATGACGTGCCAAATAACCAAATAATTATAGCTACTCGTATTTTTATTAAATAGAAATATATCCCCATGCTTGCCACATTTGTGTTGGCTCCCTCAGGACCTTCACAATCTCAGAGAGATAGCAAAAGAGGAAAAACTGTGCTGCCTTTGAAACGCTGAGCAGAGTGTTTACTGGTTCTGTTCTTCACATAACAGTGATTTTTATACTGCTTTTCAATTACTCTGAAACAGTCGGGTGGTCGAAATCTCACACCACAGCACCGCGCGTCCTGTTTGTCTCTATCTCGGTCCACCTACTGTGAACGTGGACAATACTTTGCAAGTTGAACACCGAAACCTTTAATACGCTCTTTTTCCGGTAGCAACGCTTTGCAGCAGTATTTTATGTTGTGATTGAGCGTGACCATAAGGTAGGCAGGGAGCCGTAAATGTATGGCTTTTCCATTATAGATAAGAGCCACAGAGAGACAGAGAGAAGCAGCATAGTGCATGTACTTGATTTAGCGGCATCGATCCCTATCTGCTCTCTAGCCTCTTTCATTTGCTATGTGTAAAAGTGTGCATGTGTGTGTGTGTGTGTGTGTGTGTGTGTGTGTGTTGGGGGGTGGGCAGCCCTATGGCTATGCAGAGCTCAGGCAGAGATAAGGTTATCAGAACACACCTAACTGATATGATTGGCAAGGTGACAGGAGGCCACTGTGGACCCGGAGGGAGTGACTTACCGCCAACACACAACACACACACACACACACACACACGCTTAAAACACACACACACAAACTGACCTTAAAATAAGTTTAATCTTTTGTTTATCCCCGTCACAAATGGAGGCAATATCTGCATGAAACACCACAGAGACGTCAAACAGCCATCGCAGACTTCAAAAGATGCTGCTTATTATTTTCAGCAAGTGAACTATCGCTTTTGATAACAACACTCCCAGGAGAGACGGAGAGAGAAAAGGCGGGGTGGAGAGTGAAGGAAACAAGGAAAGAAAGAGAGAGGGAGGAGGAAAATTAAAAAAAAAAAAAGAAAGAAAAGAAACATGAGTTTGGAAAAGCAGGGGTGCCTCTGCCTCTCTGAGATAGCTAAACCCGAGCGGCGAAAAGGGAAAAAAAAAAAAAAAAAAAAAAGGCAATGCAGACCGACAGTGCCACAGCGAGATGGATCTGTAAAGCAACACTGGGACGAGAGATACAGGGAAAGCAACAAGATGGAGGAAGGGATGTGGAGAGAAACAGATAGGAGGAAGAGAGAGAGCGAGGGAGGGAGAGATGGATAGGCCCTAGATACACACTGCTAGGCAGCCAGAAAAATGTACAGTGAGACAGAGAGTGAGGCAACGGACACACACACATGCACATGAACACACACACTCACTCCCCACTGAGTTTCCTGCTGCGTGCCTCTCAAGTTGAAATGAAAGCACTGTATAAAAGTAGGTGAATCTTTATTGTTTAGAGCAGGGGGAGAGAAGAAGAGAGTGACGTTTTGTCGACTGATATAACTGTCACAGATTGCAGAGTGAGATCGTTTCACACACATACAGGAAAAAAAGTGAAATGAAATAGGCACACTTTACTGTCCTTACTGCTCCATCGCCACCATATTTCCTCGGCCGTTATTTCCTATCTCTATCTAAATCGTATTTCCACCCCCCCACCCCCCTTTATCCCTGCTGTGGTCTCCGCTGCTGGTAAAACACACCCCTGATAAATGGCCCCACATAATCATCCCTTCACTTTATCAGCATGCAGAGGAAAAATGAGTTGCGCAGGACCGGGAGGAGAGCTGGCAGAGAAGAAGAAGAGCTGAGAACTGGGAGGAAATGAGGGATATGGGTGAAAGATGATGGCAAAGGTATACAGAGCAGGGGATGAGGGAAGAAGAGAAAAGTAAGTAAATGAGGGTGGTGAACAGCAGGAGGGCGAGCGAGCGAGGGATGAGGGCAGGCGGCTGGAAGGATGGTGATGAGATAGAAACATAAAGCGAGGGAGGGACGGGTGATACAGTGAGGGCAATGAGATGAAGGAAAGGAAGAAGGGAGAAGGACAGATTAGTAATGGGAGGGACAGGGGAAGGGAGAGATGGATTGGTCCTACTTGAGCAGACCCGGAGGAACAGATGAATCTATGTGATGCATGATGGGAGCCACTCTGATAAGACAACCAATCACAGGCTTTGGTCTAAATGGGATAACCAATCATGGGCCTTGGCCGGCATCATCATTCCCCATTTCAGATAAGTCCCCGGCACATCGTGTCCATCTTTTACCCCACAGCAAGCTGCAAGCTGTGTGTGTGTTTTCATATGTGTGTATTGTACTATATGTGTTTATGTCATAGCCTGTGGCTATTTCCTGATTCCAATACATCTATCTTAGATATCCATATATGTGAGCGTCCTGGTGTGGCAGTGCATATCTTCTTTATTGCTGCACAGTGAAGCACTGTACAGGCAGAACACAGCAGCAGATTGTTCGAGTGAAGTTTGCATTGTGCTGGATAATGCAACCACAATCTCAGTCAAGTGCCCTGAAGCACACTTAAGAGATAGTGTTCTTTGATGCACACACTGCAAAAAAAACTGTCCATCTTAACAAGTAATTTAATCTACACAGTGCACCAAAAGGGCTGAGATATTTCTCTTATACTGTAGGCAGGGCAGCTTAACTTTAGGAACTTTTACAAAACAAAGGGAAGTGTCTTTAATAAGATAATGTCACTTCAGTTTTAAAGGACAACTCCAGTTTTCTACGATTTGGGACTTATTTATATTCTTATTTGAAGTTTTATGGTTGGTTATCATGGCCATCATTCCCACAGAGCAATTAAGTGGTACAGATTGATTAATTTTAGCTCATTATAAGTGACTGGATGTTTCCCGTGAGTCGTAGCTTGTGACAGGCTTGTACCTGTGGCGTTGCTGACATGGTTTCTCATCTTTTGTCGTGATGATTCAACCAGGAGACTTTCATGTCCATCCGAGCTTTGGAAGTGCTCCAACTGGTAGTAACCTACCTGTCTGTACAGGAAATAGATTTTACTGTAACCACAGACAGCTGAAGTAATTCCTTCCACTTTGCAACTCTGGGTACTCACAACTATGAGACTCACATGCTCACGTACAAGTAAATTGTTAGATGTGGGAAGTTCGTCAGGGAAGAAGCAGAAGCAGTCAGATGGTCAGAAAGGTTGACTGAGAAAATAAATGAGGTTTAATTTTACCAGGGTTTCGGCTTTCAATAGGTGAAGGCTGCCAGTTTGATGGCCAGACATTAAAACATCTCCAGTCAACTACTTTCAAGTCACTTTTTAGATCTTGGTCATTTTTAACTATATCTTTGAAAACTTTCCCCACCAGAGTATGATTTGTAAGTTGCCAGCCACCACTAGCATTTTTGATCATATTCAGTAGTCTGTCAAGACCCACAGAATAATTTGTTCTACGAATATGTAAATAGGATGTACATCAAAATAAAGAACAAATCTTTTATTCTATCTTATTCCATTGCTTTTTTTTTTAATCATAACTTGAATTTGTGCGTTTTTATAAAAAAGAAAAAGAAAAAGTTTCGGACAAAAAGCTGAGAAAAATTTTCAAGTACAAAATCAATTTCATATTTACATTTTTTTTCCCCATTTCCTTAGGTCAATTTGAATTGTATAAATAAAAATAATAATAATGAATATTATATTCTGTTTGAGGTATAGCAGAACATGTTGTCACGTTCAGTGTCAATACTGTAGTCTCCCTCTCCTCGTGGTCGTCTTGTCCATGTGTCACTGTCACCGTCATGGAGATCCCGTTCCGTCCCACCAAACTTGTTTGCATCTTTGTCCAAATCGGATTTAGAATGTTGATCACAGCGATTGTCAGAGTCTGAGTCCATCAATGTCACCATGGCTTGTGCAACAGGCATTTTCGTGCGATTTACAAGCTGCTATCTCTGTAAACAACACCTTCTTCTGTTTTTTAGTGGATCTTCTTCTTCATTAGTTTTTTGACATCACTGTGCTGTTCTGTATCACAAGATGTGTAACAGCGCCCCCATCTTATGAGTGAAAAAGTGGATTGTCTGAATATCTTGTCAATGGCGGGGAGGTGTTCTGTCATAGATGATGGAAACTCTCGGCAATGGCGGGGATCGTGTTAAGCACGTGGAGGATTTTAGTCATCAGACATCTGCATCATTATCACATTACATCATAAACAACGTGCACTAACGTTAGCGGCAGCTTGGCCGGCAGTCCATCCCATCCCCTCCGGATATCCTGTATCAGATGAAGAGGGTCAGAGTTTAACATGAAATTGTTTTTTTCTGTGTTTTTACCATTTTTAATTACCAGGTCTGTTTGTTTTGGAGAGGAGGAGACCTCTCTGGATAATAAACAAGTTGAGCACCTGAGACAAGCTGAGCTTACGTTACGCGTTGGAGAAACACAGATTTTCAATGTGAAACTGATTTATTCAGAGTTTTTGCCTGTTTTAATCATCGTGTCCATTTGGAGGAAACAAAACTCGTGGCAAAGTCTATTAACAATATGTAAAAAGCTCACTGTGACAAGCAAAGTAACTAACCTAAGGATAACAGCACTGTGATCACTAAGGTCGGAGGCAAAGGCAACATTACGTAAAGCTGACAGGAAGAAAAAAGTTTTGCAGATCGTAAAACGAATATACGTCACACTACACTGTGGAAGTAGAGAATCATCCATGCACAGTGTAGTCTAGAATGTAATCAAATCTATGACAGTTTTAAGGAAAGAAAACACCCCTTGTTATACTGCCAACCAAATTATGTAAGGAGGGATGTTATGGCTCCCACGGTTCAAACAGCCATTTTCGTATCACCCTCCCCCCACCTCAGATCCCCTGCAGGCTACTATGGCTACTATAAAACACTGTATTACTGAAACAGTCTGTCGTAAACATCCATCACAGTTTACACACTGACTTCCTGGTTCAACTTTGACCTTTCCTTGCACAATGAGGGGTTATTAACAACATTTCAGGTGCCCACACTTTCAGTTTTACTTCAAAATAAAGAAGTTTAAATAATCTGCAAATGTTCAAATGTTGACAACCTGCCTAATCGTCTTACTGCAGTGTTGTAGCAATGTCATCATGTTCCCAAACTGCAGCAATTAAGTTGGTGATATGGTCTTTGTACTATAGCAAAACTACGAAAATAATATCCAAATTGTAATAAACTGGTCTTATCCTTTAAATTTCCTCAAAGACAGCAGACCCATTTCACTGCACTTGCATATCTTTTCACTTTCCTCTAAGAATGCGTGACTCTATACCACAGTGACCTACTTATTACATTTTTTGGCAGTGCACACATTGCACACAAACACAAATGTCAGGAAGTCATGTTGGTCTCAGGGCGATATAAAATTACCTGGCATAAAATAATTATCCAGAACAACATGTCACTTTGCACACACAAAATTGCAACTTGACAGCAACAGTGTGTGTGTGTGTGTGTGTGTGTGTGTGTGTGTGTGTGTGTGTGTGTGTGTGTGTGTGAGAGAGAGAATGAGAGTGAGAAAAGAAAGAGACATTGTATGACACAGTATTCATGGGAGGTGTGAAGGTCAAAGCATCGGGATGTGCTGTAATTGTGGGAGACGTTTTAATTAAAGCGTTTTGAGAAGGTTTTCGAGGGGTTACAGCCTGTGGGGTGCAGACTGATCCTACTGTCACAGAAACTCACACAGACTGACGTGTGTGCGTGTGTGTGTGTGTGTGTGTGTGTGTGTGTGTGTGTGTGAGGGACTGTGTGTGCTCACGCGTATCAACGTGGAGAGACAGACAGCTTGAGTCCCCTGGCACTGTTGTGACAAGCTTGTTTGAAATCGTCCAAAATAGATTTTTTTTTTTTTTTTTTGCCTCTCTATCTCCTAATTGCTTTTTTTCCCCAGTATATTTCCCTGCTCTCCCTCCCTTCCACCAAGACCTTCTCTCCCACCCACCCTCCCTTTTTTTATTTTATTTATTTATTTATTTATTTATTTTTTTACAAAACAGCAAGCTTGGTTTCCAGAAGACGAATTGCCTCTCATTTTAAGTCAGGTAAACATTTTGGTGAGGTTTGTTGTGCTATTTATAAGCCAACAGAGAGCTGTGGTGTAGAGTCGTTTCAGAGGGAACTCGGCTTCCTCAACTTGACTTCACAGAGAGCTAACTCTGCAGCTTAGGTTTGTCTCCAAATGCCTGAAAAGTGTTTGCTGAAAATGTATTTAAAAAATCATGTGGATGTTTTTTTTATTATTATTTTGAAAATGGTCTACAGATATGCTAACTGCTCTATAAGGTGTACCTAAGCACTACTGAGCAATTAAAGATTTGCAATTATAATAAGAATAAGTAAAAAGTTTTCGGAGCTGTATGTAACTCTGGAGATATAGTTTATAGTTGAAGCTCATTCCCTGGTCACCAAATACCAATGCTTTGGGTTGGTAGTTGGATGGAAGCACCAAACCAAAGCATCAACATTCAGCAATCAACTATCTTTCTCCAGAGTTAAATGCAGCACTTTGAATGCAGCACCAAAGTATTTATGATTCACACAGAAGTAAACTTTATTTAATATTGGCCCATGGCTGATACCAGATCTGCTTGACGTATTATTGGCGACTGATTCCTAATCAACAGACCAAATTGCCATCCTTTGAGTCACGTCGCTAGTGCAGCCAAAAAGCAGAATGGTTTCATATCATTAGGTGCCTGCTCTTTCTCAGGGCAGGCCCCACCCCACCAGTTGGCACATATTGCATTTTACAGTGTAATTATTCGACTTTTCCATTTCCTCTGGATGAAAAAAGTGTTTTTATATAAATGCAAACTACATCTCTGTGTCTGTTGACTGTGTAAATGATATATGGAAGTGATGCATTACAGTTCACTCTTTCTTTCATATGTGTCTGCCCTCTGGATCACTGGAGGCCAGGACTGAGTTTAGCTCCAAATGGATCCCTTATCACACAGTCCCCTGCACTACAGCAATCATTCAATGGTCATGGCAATACTGTGTTTCTGTGTGTGTGTGTGTGTGTGTATGTGTGTGTGTGTGTGTGTGTGTGTGTGTTCGTGTGTACTGTGGTGCAGCTTTGTTCTTGCCTTGTGTCCTCACTATGTGCTGCAGTATTGATTCCTGATGGCCAGAGGCTGGCTGCCTATTGATCCAAGTGCTTCCATAAACATGTTGAGATGACTTATGGTGCAGTGTGTGTGTGTGTGTGTGTGCGTGTGTGCGTGACACAAACACAGCACAACTGTACCAGGATGATGGGATGATTGATCGGGAGGGCAGACAGGCTCAATGAAATATCAGTGTAATTTTACTCACATAAAAATCATGAAATAGTGCAGCCATGTACAAACAAGCTCAACAGCACACCAGGGAAATAAAAGCTTTGACCATTTAGCCAAAACAGAGTATCTCATTAAGAGCATCAGTCAAAAGCCTGGAGAGGAGACCATCTTCATCCCAGATAGTGCTGGCCTAAGCACTTGGTTGGACAGATTCCTTTCCACCATGTCTGAAGGCCACGGAAATGAATCTAAACAACCGAGCTGGGCAGACACAAAAGACATGCGTGTCTGTGTTTCCTGTTTTTTTTTTTTTCTGTGATGGGTTTTCTGTGCGTTGTCAAGCTGGCGACTACTCCCTTGGTAAGTATGAGATATGTGGAAAGAACTCGTGTTTTGCTAACGTAAAGGTAAACTGGCAACGACTCAAGTGAATTCCCATCACAGCACATGCTGCTGTAAAATAAAAATCAAGTTCTGTCATTAAAACAGACACAGATATTTTGTCTATGAAGTAAACAACAACAAGACCATTGTGCTGCCAGCTCAGACTGAGAATATGGTCCCTCTGTGCTTAAATACCACGTTAGTATGGATGGGTGGAAAAAATGGTCAATAAATATGCTTATTGGTGCTTCTAATTCAATTTTATCAAGAATAAGGTTTTCTTTTAAAAATACAAACAAGAAAAATGTCTATAAGGACTAAGACAGAACTGCAAAAAATAAAAACTGTTCTCTAACTTCATGGCTTTTATTGAGAAACTTCAGTTTCAGGAAGTGTGTATTGAGGAAACTAATTACACAGAGTAGGTGTTGGGTTTGTGAGAAAAATAAAAGAACCCAAATCCAAAAAAACCCCAGAAAAACTAAAGTTCTGTCGCCCATAATCCAGGGAATAGCTAAAACGGGTTCAAATGAGTGTCTGAAAATGCCAATTTCCACTTTAAAATTAGGAACTAAGAAAAGCCGAATGACTGGAGACGTAATGAACCTGTCTGGAGGAGGATGTGAGCATGCTGCCCTCGTACATAGTAAGTAGGACAGTTCATGAGTTAAAACACTTTTCCAAGGATCAAAGTTGTAGAGTTGCAGCAGATAGTTGGGTCACCAAGTCTCCGATGAGCATGTAAAGTTTGCTTAACCACACTGGAACTTGTACGGTCGGATGACACATATTGTAAATAGAGGTCAAAGCTGGTTCAAAAAAGAAGGACGGTGCTCAAAAGGCGAAGAACTTCCCCCCGAAATCCCCAGCAAGACACTGTGATGGATATTTAAGACTGTACGGAACAGGTACTGATCTTGCAGGTAAACAACAATGAAAGGATTCTTCCAAATCTGCAAAGAAGTTGTTCTTGTAATGACTCTCCCTGCCCTGTGGCCTAACTCTGTGGAAAACCTGTAAGTAAACCCATGGATCCAAATGTGCGAAGATGAAAAGATCTTCAGATAGTGCATGATTAGTCTATGATGACAACCTTACACATTACAGCAAATCAATCTGCCACTTTGTTTAATCCTTTTAGATGAAACCTTGCAGCAACAGATTTGACAATTTCCTCAAATTCCTAAAATATCTGAATAACAAATCATTTTTATTCAGCGTTTTCACAGAGGCATTTTGAGTGCCTGTGTGAGTAAGTGAGTGAGTGTGTGCCCGTACGTGTGTGTGCGCCTGTGTTTGGTGTTTACCTGTTCAAGCCTCAGGTGGTAGGTACATATTTAAAGAGCTCCTCACAGAAAGGAGTACTGGAGTGAGATATGATCTGAACAGCTCTCACAGTACGACACCATGACAGCAACTTCACCGTATGCATGCCGTGTATACGCTCTTGCACATGCGTTTTGGCATGCAAGCGTGCGCGCAACGTGGCTGTGTGTGTTTGAATATTCATCTGTGTGTTAGTGTGTCACACCAGGGGAAATTATGCTGATTGCCTCAATGAAGGAGGCATAAATCATATCCTCCACTGTAATCATCTGCAGCAGTTTATGTTTGCAATAAATCTTCTTATCACAACTGTGCTGGGTATCTTACAAATCAGACCGTGACACCTGTTTCACTTCGAGGAGGACTACACATAATACATCCGTGCACAAACTGTGATATTTCATACTTAAATAATCATCTTTTTGTGGTTGACGTACTGTGTAGAGACTACAAGTCTGTGGCCATGGGGCCATTTTCAGCTCTGGGGAAAAAAATCAATATTAAAGTGAGAGTATTAATGAATGTTTAAGCGTCTGCTTCAGACTGCTATTGATCAGATGGCCTTATCAGCAACGCTGGGCCTATCCAAGTAGAACAATGATCCTCACACTTGCGGAAAATCTCCCTAGATATTAACACACGGATAACTGACAGACTGAACATCTGCTCTGCGGATGCCGAGACTGAACTGGCTTAACACGAGAAGACAACTGTTCCTTTCCATGTTGCAGGGGAGGTGTGGATTCTGACTTTGAACACGAGCGCACATCTGGAAAAATCCTAGTTAATGTTTATAATTAACTTGCTTTGAAACTTGTAGTATAGCTACTGATTACTGATTGCAGAAATGTTCAGTGAAATAAGAACAATGTTTGAGCTGTTGGACAGAGATTGCACCAATGTGCTGCAACCTTGAGAACATCCATGCATGTGTTAATACTCTACATAGATATAGCACATATCTGGGTCACTGATATTCTTTGTGTCCATATGGTTTAGATACTTATAAAAGGTTTCAAAATTAAAGGTAAACTTTCGCTCTTTTTTGAGGACCTAGTCTAAAATTCAGGTTTTTAAATCAGTTTTGAGAAAAATAGAGTAACGATGACAAAAATGTCAATGTGGTTTAACCCTAAAAAGCCAGAGAGAGAGAGAGAGAGATGTGTTCCACACTGGGTCGCCAGGTAACGATACAAATAATTGCTAACTGTAGCATCACATGGCTAGTGGTTATTAATGTTTAACAAGCCTTTCAAAGGCTTGGTGTTGGATGTAAGCCGCTGCTGCTAATTAGCTCGTGCTAACACTCTGGAGATGGTCCTTCAGCACTGTGTCTAACCTGTGTCAGGTGGTCGGAGATCAGACCCTCGGTGCAATCCTGTTGTCTTCCTCTGGAACTGTGGAAGACATCCACATTGCCACATTTTACCCTCTTGACAGCGCCCTGCAGTTGTTGTTGTTGTTCTTCTTCTTCTCTGTGTTTCTTGGTGGCTTGCAAACCAAGTTTAAACGTATATGTATCGCCACCCACTGTGTCAGATGTGTAGCTGCTGCCCTTGTAAAGTCAATGAAAGCAGCCTGGCCTTGTATTTTCGGCGCTATCTATAGGCTAAAATTTTAATCATCAGAATAATGCATAATTTTGAAAATGTCCCATTATTGGTCAATAATTTAAAGGTCTGATATATATTGTGCCTCCCTAATTATTAACAGTCAGAATGACCCTTAAAGAAATGAAAACAGAAGGGTTATTGTTGGATGAACAAACGTTTTATTACTACAATTAAAACTTGAAGCCTTTTTTTTTCAGTATCATAGATAAGCAAATGTACACATATGATAACCATTAACTTTTATATCACAGTACCGGTTGAAACTGGTATATCCCTGCAACCCCATTTAATAGTAAGTAAGTGTCAACACAGTGTAACCACTATTCAAGGAGCTTTTTTGTTACTGCTGTGCAAGAAGACCATGTGACAGGAAATTAAATCCCATAGAGGGACCCCAGATGATGCTAAATGCTGCATGCCAAGTAACTCTCTTTTAAATACATACATACATATCATACATGCATAAATACATCCCATTCTATCTGCTTCCATTTTCGGCTCACCTCTCCATCTTTTTACTGTCTTTCTCATCCACTTACCATCTCAGATTGTTTATTCAATGTTCCACACATTACACAAACACAAGAGTTGGCCGAATTCCTTTCTTCTTTCTGTCTCTCCACAAAGACAGAAAGCACAGCATCATGGGGATTGTAGTTGCCAACATCACACTGGTTGTGATGCACACAGTAGATGTAGGAAATGTTTGCACTCTGTGCGTAGGCTCTGTAGAAACACAGCTAGCTTTACTTGGGGCACAGGGAGACAGTAAGCAAGTGATGCAATTATGGGATCTGACATTTAAACACCCACCCGTGTTTTAACATTCACACGTACACACACCATACGTACGCACTCTCTCTTAAGAACGCAGGATTGACATGTTCGCCTGGAAGAGGAAAAACAAAGAAATGGAGTCTTTCCTCTTCCCACACACACGCTCTGTATGGATGGCATTTGTGCTTTACAACAGTACAGAGTGGTTCTGAGAGAGCAGATTAGCGTGTGTGTGTATGTGTATGTGTGTGTGTACTGTATCTGTATGTATGTGTGTGTGTGTGTGTGTGTGTGTGTGTCTATAGCTGTCTGGAGCCCATCCATCTCAGTTTCGCTCCTGGTGTGTCTCAGCCAAACACAGATAGTGAAGCTGGCTGTGGTTAGCAACCAAATCCTTGCTTTAGGCATACAGTACTTTCTATCAAATTAAAGCGTTACTCTAACTTTACAAACTCTTTCATTGCATTGCAAATTGCAAATGTAAGTTTGCATTGCATACAAAGTGAAACAGACGAGTCACTGTGAATATACCATTCACCTAATAAACTTTTTGCAGCCGCAAAAAGCCTCCTTAAATTTAAATCCCCCAAAACTAGATTAACTTGATACTTTGATACTACTGAATAAAAAGATGAAGTCCTTATAAATGAGGAACCAACCCTGTTAGATTGGCTCCAGGCCTCACTCGAGTCAAACACAGATGCTCAACATCATAACATCTTCCTCTCTGTCCTACACTAGAGGCCTCTAGTTTAAGGGCAGTAAACTTTAATGTTTATTGGCAGTGCAAAAGGTTAGTCTGCAAGTGGGACAGGAGGACAGAATTAGTACAGCTGCCTCTAAATGACTAAAGGGGTAGGGCAAAGTAAAAGTGATGAGCCTTGGTGCCTTATATATGTACCAGCCATGCAAGCTACAGATATCGTGACTATTTATCATGAGTGTAACTGACTTAATTCATACTTACATCATACCTGTAGTTATCCCATTATAGCTTTGAGAGCCAGCAAACGTAAGACAGATTAAATCCCATTCACCTGAACTACTTATTCATGACATCACTATGTGTTTTAATACATCCTTATATAGTTTAAACTGTACCATATATTTTAATCTCTCTCAGAGACTTTGTAACCCTTTACCTTTTTTTTAAATCATACTCCTCCAGCTCAGTATTAGAATAATATTAACAATGTACAGTGGCCTATCCTTCTGGCATTATTACCTTTTTATTTTGCCAACTCACTCTGTGCCTCCAAACAAAAGTGTATATGACATATTATTGGAGTTGTCAGACAGTAGAAATGAACAACATCAGTCTTACGATATATCAGATTTTGCGGTGTCGCGATAAAATAAATTCTCGATACCGTCGTGGGAATGCCACGGTAGTTATATAGCTGCGTTCTCCTACAGAGCCGGTAATATGACTGTGCGACTACATTCCCCATAATCCTTTGATTGCAACTGCGTGCACAGGTGAGAGCAGACACGTGCAGCTCATCCTCTCAGACCCGTGCATGACCGAAGGAAACAGCGAATTAAGCCACACACATATCACGTGAAACAGCGGAATTGTAGCTTTCCGACAAGACCAAGCACTTGTCGGTAGTCCAATGTTTTCACAGCAAAAAAAACGATAAAGTCACACTAAAAAAATGTTTAACAAAGCTTTCATACAGCTTTGCACACACATTACTTTTGGATGGATTACTCGGGAATGCAGGGTCACACAGAAATGCCACGCATATCACATGAAAGCGCAGAACCAGAGCTTTCCTCTCCTCATCTCTTGTTCTGAGAAAGTGTTAGGGTCTCCTTGATGTCAAGATTGTCAACCTGGTGTGAACAAACTGAGTGAATGTGTGTTTTTGAGTTTTTCTATGACTTCCAGGGACATGGCTGGGCTTTATTTATTTTGGTTTTCTTTTACACACATCTCTACCCACCTCTCTCTCTCTCTGTCTCTCACTCTCTCAGTCTCTGTGTGTATCTGTGAGTGAGGGATTGTGTGTTATTGAGTTTACATTATTTCTAATTTGTTAATTTTGTTGTTGTTGCAGGGTCTGATTGTTCTAAGTTCTGTAGATTTGAATATTAAGACTTCTCTGTCCTCATAATTTGATGTCATTCAGATGACTTTCTAGTAATAGTACCACACTACTTTTGTTCAGAGTAGGTTAAAAAATACTGAATGTTTCCATTTTCATATTCTGTCACTATAGTTTTAATTGACATGACTTTGTTATGGCACTTTAATGTCTGCCTGCCTAGAAGTAATAGGGGGGAAATGAAAGCACATGTTCAACTGTGTGTTAATTTGTTTATGATACGCTTCCAAGTTAAAAATAACATGCTGTACAGTGTACATGCACTATTTTTGAATAAAATAGCTATTTTTAACAATAAATTTTCTCTTTTTTCCCCCTTGTATAAATATCGTGATATATATCGTATCACGGACTCTTTATCATGATAATATCGTATTGTGAGTTTCTGGTATGGTTACATCCCTACAGAGGTGTCTTTTATTTTAACACAGCTGAAACTAAAAGCCAAGAAAATTCTTCTTAAAACAAACTGCTGAAAAGACGGGGGTTGGACCGGCTTCACGGGGGGTACTGACTGACCTTTTGCCGCGAACGTCCACCACAAAGTGCTCACACCCAGTCACAGGACGCCGAGCAGGCTGTCGTGGAGAGGCTGCAGGGGTCCA
Organism: Epinephelus fuscoguttatus; assembly: GCF_011397635.1. Classification (NCBI taxonomy): domain Eukaryota; kingdom Metazoa; phylum Chordata; class Actinopteri; order Perciformes; family Serranidae; genus Epinephelus; species Epinephelus fuscoguttatus. Next base: position 24,618,778 of record NC_064758.1, on the reverse strand, counting down.
CAGTGGGCATCTCATCCTCCGACCGTATTCCCTTGCAGGGTTTCTCACTCATTGATTTATTTGTGGTGGCCTGCCACGATTAAAACATCTGCCACCACATTTTGATTTTGTATTTTCAAAATTGGACTGTTCGTCAGGAGCATTTTAGGTATTTCTAATTTTCTGGTTTTAAGTTTTAATTATTGTAATAAAACATTTGTTCAACCAAAAGTAACCCTTCTGTTTTCATCCTTTCAAGGGTCATTCTGACTGATAATAACAATTCGGTAATATGGTGATACCGTGAAACTGTGGTATTTTCTGAGACACTTATCGTACCGTGAAAATCTCACATCATTGCAACCCTAATTAGGAGCACTGTTGGAATATTTAAACGGTTCTATTATTAATTGCTCCACAGTCTTGCAGTGCAGGGCACAGATGGAGCAGCAGAACGCCAGATGCAATGAAAGTAAATCTAACCGTTCACTGTGCTGGGTCCAAAAGTTTGCCTCTGTAGCAGCTGCTTCTCTTGTCCATTGATGTGATTTGATCAGCTGTGGTTAGATCGACTGATCAATTATCCACCCCGTGACACTAACTTCACAAAATGCTGCTGAGGGAAAAAAAGTACTCATGAAGAGCTCAACCTGTGCTGCATTCACAGACCTGCAAAGACCTCCAAATTTAGAGAAGGGACACAAACTGACACAGAGTCTCCTTATACATCAATGGCAACGGCACACAGGCAAGAAAAAATAACAGCCAACAGTCATAGCTGCACTGCTTTCCCCAAGATGAGAAAGACATCAGCACCTTGACTGGGTCATTTCCAATGCAGAGGAGTTCATCCAGGCTCTGAAGCCAGTCAAGGTGGCTACATGTGTTATGTCAGATGACAGTAAGCCAAGAATCTCTATCACAGTCCCACTACACGCAAAGCTAGCTAGCACATTTGCAAGAATGGTCGCTGAAGCTGCAGCCATGGTGGAGCAACATAGGGTAAATATTTGCATTGGAGAGATGCTCAAGTGATCTTCAGTTTATAATGTAGTACCACAGAGGTGTGTGTGTGTGTGTATGTGTGTACGGAGATCCCCTGGGACCCCCATCTGCTACAAGAAGAGTGTCCTCCTGTGCATTGGCTGAATTACTTGGAAACACTTTTGAGGATGCCAGGCAGGCAGTGCCAGGACTACAGAAGTCATCCTTTCACAGGGCAGAGGAGGAGATGAAAATGAACAACACAGCTGTTCCTTTGCCGCTGTCTGGAAGACCTATAAACTGGTGGAAAAAACATCATGGTGAGTACCCTCTTCTGGCCAAGCTAGCCAAGTGGCACTTGTGTGTACCAAGGACAAGCATCTCTGCCGATCCTGTCTTCTCTACAGCTGGGGACACTGTGATGGCCCAGAGAAGCAGCCTCACCATGGAGCAAGCTGACTCTTGTAGAGTTCTTGTTTTTGCACAAGTAGTAGCTTGATTAGCAGGAACAGTCAAATGCAACCATTGATCATTTACTTGAAATCATGTATATATATTATTCATTTTATTGTGCATATTATTTACCTCTTTTATGTGCCGTCCAGGGTTTTGAAAGGACACTTTAAGGTAATTTCATATGTGAGGAATGGTCATTTAAACGTAAAAAAACGCAGTTTTCAGGGGCTCTCTTTATTTTGGTCTAGCATCTTATTTTATTAATTTACTGAACTTACTGAGCAAGGACATCTAAATGTTGCACTTAACTTAAAAAAGTACATGTTTTTTATTTGTTATACTGAACTATACATTTTATTTACCACTTTTATATGCAATCAAGTGCAGGTTTTTGCCGAAACAGTATGTGAAGAAATGTTAATTTATAGGCTCACATTTTTGCTGCCTGCAGTTTTTAGGGGCTCTTTTCATTTTGGCCTTTCATTTATAATTGTCTTATGGCACTACCTTGAGCAAGGACTGCTAAATGCAGCTCTGAGTTTACTTCATAAAATATGTCTTTATTTACTGTATTGCATATGTACATTTTATGTCCTCTATGCAGTTTACATTGCTGCTAAAAATATAAAAGCCTACAAGTCTCTAGAAGTCTATGATTTAACTTTTCCTATGGTCTAGTGTTAAAAAAGTAAACAAAAATTTAAATAATTTGTAACAAAAACTTGTAGAATCACAGTCTAAAAAAATTTTAACTATCACTAAGCGCCACGCCCCTTTGTGATTGTCCGAGCTTTTGGAGTAAGCATAGAGCCCACACTGTAACTAACTGCAATATTATCATATTTTTGGAAAAATAAAACAGTGATTCCAGAGAGAAGCAGACAGAGGGGTCTACAGTCTGTGTTTGAAGGATATATCCAGGATGTCAAACTGACTCAGCAGCAACAACGACAAAGATAGAAAAGACAAAGATAGTTAGAAGCTAAAGCCGAACTATAGGCTACAGATCACAGTGTAAAAGTGAACCACCACATCACTGCTGATCGCCACAGAAGACAATGAATATAATGAATATAAAGGGAAACTTTGCTGATATTGAACCAGCTGTGTGGCATCGCAGTGTGTGCAGATGAACAGTGTTTGGCTTCGTCCCCGTGCCACTGTCAGCACCCAGACCTTCGCCATCGAATGGGTAGGGATCTCCGGGGGAAGTCAAATAACGTTCATCTGTTCACAATGCGATGACACACAGCTGGTTGAATATCAGCAAAGTTTCCCTGCTTCCCTTCACTGGTTCCTGTACAGTAGGGTCGGTCTTTTTTTCACTGTTATAATCATTAAAAGGCAAAAGCAGCATGTGTATACATTCAGTAGGCTATATCTTCAGTAGCTAGCTAGCTAACCCTACACTTTTCAGGGTTTGATTTTGGTTTTGGAACAGGGAAGAAACTTATATCTTTTTCCAACCTCTCCAGGTAACGAGTATCATTAATACACGACGTGCCCCAGGCACAACATTTAGCTCCAAATCCACAAAACCAGCCTGAAAATGAAGGAAATCTGAAACGACTGCATTAGAGTCAATGGAGTACAACTGCGTTGCTGTGGTACCCTGGTCTGAGCCAGCCCAATGCTACGTTGTATGTTCTGCAACCACAGCAGGACTTAGCAAAGGGTCAGTTGCAAAACATATCAAATCAGCACCCAATTATCATGAAAGTATCGAATCTGGAGATAAGTATATTGGCCTAGCTATAATATTTATCTTCCACTGAAGGGTTTTTAAAGAACCTCACCACTCTGGTTGCTGCTGAATTCCAGATGGCTGACACCACCTTATAAAAGCCCCCTCTTTATCGGCAAGCCTTTTTATAAATCTCTTTCCCTGTATTATGATTTGGTTCATTTTTGTTTGATCTGTCTCTCATTATGCAGTGATTTTTCCCCTAGTAATTTATTTTTACTTGACTTATTCATTCATTTCTATTTTTCATTTGTGTGTGTGTGTGTGTGTGTGTGTGTGTGCGTGTGTGTGTGAAGTACTTTGTTACTGTGTTTTACAAAGTGCCATATAAAGACAGCTTTACTTCCTTAGCACATAATAGCATTTTGTGGCATCCGTGGTGATCTCTGGAAGCACAAACCGTACTTCCGTCTGGGCAAACCACACCGAGGCAGATTGTACCCGGAACGTTGGCAGCTCTAGAGAGACTGCATTGGTTGCCATGTTCGTGACGACATGTCTCTGAAGACGTCCAGTAGACAAAAGCCAGGGTCACTAGTGTATAAGCTTTAAGAATTAGAGATGAACAACTTCTATATTTGACTACATGAAGGCGTGTGTCTCTCTTACTTCAGCACAGCTAACACTATAAGCCAAGAAAATGCTACTCAAATGAAATTGCTGAAAAAATGTTACTCCGCAGAAACACTACATTACCATAGCTACACACTGAAGCTTTAAAAGGCAATAACTGTGAAGTGTGTGTGTGTGTGTGTGTGTGTGTGACGGGAAAACAACACAAAAAAGGCACATAACATGACTTTTAACTACAGATTATGGTAAATTATAACAATATTTTGTAGAACTGTACAGGGTAGTTTTTGCCAATTTGAAAAAATAATTGCAATCCGAGATATAGGGATCTACAGTAAATTTTCAACATATCCTGCAGTTAAAAAAAAAACACTTAATTGTTCATGTAGTCTGTTTCCCTGTAACTGGGAGGAGAGTTAAAGATAAGTAAATTCCAGTCATCCCTACTGAAAATCATATACAGGAACAGAAACAGACTACTTAGCTTATCAGCATGGCTTCCGATTATTAGCCTCAAATTACAATTCACCCTGAGTCACCTCTGGGTATTTGTTTATCTCTTTCCTTTCTAAAAGCCTGTCCCTCCTCTCCATCGTTCGTGTGCTAATATTGGAATGAAGGATGGATGAATGGGTCATGCTTAGTGGCTCATGTCAGCAGTGATTACAACGACAGGATTTGAACCTTTTAGACTAATCTAGCGTTGGTCATATTGCCAAAACAACTCTTTATATGAAGTTTAATCCATAATGTTATGGCTACATAAACATACCAGAGATAATATGTGTCTAAGGTACTTAAAATCAGCACTTATTTGACACAGCTGGATAAGAAGATTGCGAATCCCAAATGCTGCACATTAATAAACACAGTACTTGGTTGAGGCCCATGTGCCCTGTCAGGTCTTACACAACAGATGTTCATCTCTTTATGTGTGTATGTTTGTGTCCCTCCCTCTGGCTATAACACTCCATAGCAGCGACCACAGCTCCGCCACCCTCGTCCCACCGTAGGACAGCACACACTCTTACAACACACTCACTCCCCTCGCTGATTGTGTGACACCCGCACCAATGGCTTCTGACAGGGATGGGGTATAAATGGCCTGTAAGTCAATTGCTAGGTCACTGTCTTCCGGGGGTGTCAGTTCCATCATAACTAACTTACTCATACACACACAGGCACACACAGACACACACACAGATACACACAGCGCACACACACAGACAAGCCAACTAGAAGACAAGTACGTTCTTCATTCAGAACTTATTAGGAGGGTAACTTCTCAGTAATGCGGGAAGTATCTCTTGTTCTTTTCAGGCACTGCGGGTACGTTGTTCATCATCTGTAATATGGAAACAAAACACTCCTACTTGGATGGGCATGAGTACTCAAATTGGATGTCAGTATTCATTTGACGTATAGAGCAATCACTGGCAACCCTCCTACATGTGAAGATAACTTTTTTTTCGCTATTGAAAACATGTTAAATCTTATTTCATTGTAGAGCTGCGTGCAGTGTATTGCTCCACTCAGCGCCTCCCTTGTCATGAGACTACTACTGCGGGAGTGTGAGCTCCACACCGGGGGACAGATGGTGAGAGTCCACCAGTACACACACTCAGAGTGACAGGACTTACTGTTAGAATCAGAAGGCTATCGTTACCTAACAGTTATCAGTGGGTTTAACCACAGAGTCGACCTGTATCATTGTCACTGTGAATTTGTTGGGACCATTAAATAGCTTGGTGTTGGCTGTAAGCCGCTGTGCTAGCTCATGCTAACCACTGAACTGACAGGGAGGAAAGACAGTCCTTCAGTGCTGTGTTTAACCTATGTAACGGCATGCAGCGACAGAAATTTTGCTGATTTTTCTGATGTTAACTTTTCATTTATGGTTTAATAGGCTAACTGAAGCCTAGTCGTTTATTACATTAGTTTCAGATTGCTTTTGTTTTCCCATTGTTGGCCTATGGACATTCCTATTGTGATGTTACATCCTACATTAGAGAACTCAATACTCCTAAATAATTTAATGTGAGTACTCAAATATGAAAATTGCTTAAAATGCCCATCCCTAGCTTCGAACTCAAGCAAAAGGAACAAAACGTGTGCTTCCTGTTCATACTTCAGTTTAAAACTCTTAACACACCATGGAGCATCTTTGCTACAAGGCTGCTAACAGCTCTTTCAAGAGTCATTAACCCTGTATGGTGGTACAGGGGGTTTATACCAGAATCTGGTTCAGAAGTAGTGTAGCTGATTTTCACATTCTTCTTTACATTCAGCACAGGGCCTGAAACCATCAGAGCAGTGAAGAGAAACAACTTGCACTGCTCTGCCTTGTGGTACCCCTGTCTATTTCTATACAGTTTAGTTGTAGTAAGATGAGTTGGACACAAGACCTACAGCCAGCTGTACTGTTATTGTTGAAAAATGACTCGTATGACTTGGGGTTGATTCACAGCCTTTCGCGGGTATTTTATTGAAGATAGAGCTTACAATTTCACATACCACAACAATGAGACAACCACACACATACATACATCATACCTAACTTTGTGTGTGTATGTGTGTGGTTGTGATTTCCTGCCGTTTTCAGAACTTGCACTTATCTTCATCTTAATACTTGGCATACTACCACACTTTGCTCTGCCAGTGACATCTATTTTCCCATCACAATGTTTCCCCATCACAATGTTTCTCCATCACAATGTTTGCCATTCTGCTATAAGACTTCTCCCCAGACTGAGACCATTCAGGGTTGCTCAATTTTAGTAAACATGTTTTGCTTCTAACTTGACCTTAAGGGTCAAGTATTTCCAGACCTTTTTGCCACCACATTATCCTACAATGCTCTGTATACTAAGATAAAGATGAGAATAAGATGGAGATGATTATTCATGCTTTTATTTCCTCTTGTTGTTGTAGATTATTGTAATGCTCTTTTTACCTGTTTAAACCAAACCACTTTGAACCAGCTCCAAATTGTCCGAAATGCAGCTGCTCGGCTTTTAACCAGTAGTAACAAGAGATCACATATTACGCCAATTTTATCCTCTCTGCACTGGCTACCAATCAAATTCCGCATTAATTTTAAAATTTTGGTTTTAACTTTTAGAGCTTTAAATGGTCAGATGCCACAGTACATTGCCGACCTCCTTCTCCCGTACTCGCCCAATCTGACTCTGACCAGATTTTACTCACCAACCCTAGGACCCATTTTAAAACCCGAGGTGACCGTGCTTTTCAAGCTGTTGCTCCCAAACTCTGGAACGCTCTCCCCTTCTCTCTGAGATCCACAGATTCCTGTGCTATTTTTATGAAGCAACTTAAAATATTTTTATTCAGACAGGCCTTTGGCTGACTGATTAAATGTTTTTACCTCCTTTTATTGCTTCTTATGGGTTTGTTTTAACTGTGACCTTTTTTTTTTTTTTAATACTTGCCTCTGTCTGCTGTCTGTTGTATTTTCACTGTATTATTATCTGTGTTTTTGCTTTTATTGTGAAGCACTTTGTGATTTTATATCTGTGAAAGGTGCTATATAAATAAACTTTACTTACTTACTTACTTACTTATAAAGCTGACAAAAATTTGACTGATTATCTAAATGATTTCCGATTAGGGTGCAGCCCTACATTTTTAAATGAGTCTGATGAGTGCGACACTGATCAGAGCATGAGTTGGTAAAGGACAGCTTAACTACACTAGTGACTTTTGTTTAAAGCTATTCACTATTTGTAGTGATATACATATTTACAGCTGCGTTTGAACCCTAACACCAAAAATCTATCATTTCTGCAGAGTCACTCCAGCTGTTCTGCAGTTATTTTATTATTCACATGTAATGCATACACACTTGCACACTCATGATGTGCCACATTCATTCTGTTGAGGTGTCTGTGATATGCTCAAAGCTTCGAGTGAATCTCCATATTCTCACGCAACCCTCTGTCTTGCTGTCTAATCAAATTAGCATCTCTCTGCTCTGCATCCAATCAGATTAGTATCTCTGCTCCCTGTGGTAACATCAGCAGCTTTGACCTGTTCTTCTCCGGCAAGGAATGTGCTTGGTGGTAGATGAGCCCACGGTAGCCAAGGTATATTTCTCTCCCTCTTTGAAGTCAATGAGCTGATGGATCTGATCCAGGGAGACTTGCTGTCCGCGAACAGCACACCTCTATGAGTCTGTTTGGTTTTCTCCTGCAGAGGAAAACGTAGCTCAAGTGGACACGCTGTCAGATTATGTTTTGGAAAACAGGCCAAAGATGCAATGCCGTGCTTGCTCGCTCACTCTCTCGTGTGTATTGTCATTCTTTCTGTCTATCTGTCTGTCTATCTGTCTGTCTTTCCCCCTCTCTCTCTCTGCCATACACACACATGCCACCCACTGTAAGATCTTTCTGTGATGTCCGGCTGCCCTTTCTCTTGAATCACTACACAATACACTGGAGAGCACCCACCAGGCACTTGTTCTCTGAGTGTGAGTGGATCACTTTTCAGTTCAGTTTGACCATGAAAGGGGTTCAAGTGTTCAAGCAGATACCTTTTATGCTCTCGCAAAGCTCTGTCACACTGCAATCTGCCAATATGCCACTACAAAGGCAGATGGCATTTAAAGGAGTTGGATTTCTGTGTATATATGAGCATGTGTGTATGTGTGTCCATGTAGATAGGGGATCCTTAAGGGGTATTTGGAAGCTGAATCTGCAGCTCTATTAAGGACCCAATGGTCCCTCAGAGTTTCATTGATTAGAGGGAGAAGAGGGGGGAGAAAATGGAGGGAGACAGGGGGCTATGGGCAGTAAGGGTTAATGGCTCCCTTCCTGCCATACTCAGCCGTCTTCCTCCCTAAAGCTCACTCCATCTTTCTGTTGCCCCTTTGCCTCTCCGAACTTTCTCAGCTCTTTTTCAACATCAATAGTAGCTGCTTCACTCTGACACCTAGCAATCACACATGAAGAAACACCCATTTACACGCACAGAAGCCAGGGGGGGAAATGCAGAGTAAGCTGCACTATACAGCACTGTATATCATCCACAACCCATTTTCTTAGAGTTTTATGGGGTTACAATAAAGCCTAGTTATTGTGGAAGCAGATAGTCCCCTAGCCCTCATCATAAACTGATTTCTCCTTCACTGAGCTGATGAGGGCAGAAAGCAGAGAAGAGGATGGAGGAGGGAAAAAGGAGAGCGGAGAACGAGGGGATGGTGGGAAGGGATGCAGAATTTTTCAAAAAGTATTACGATGGAAAGATGAAGAGCAGCAGAGTAGAAGGATAAGATGAGGACAGGAGGTCAAAGTCAGGAGAGTGGTTTGTCTGGGGAATATTTAGGGGAGGAAGGGGAGAGCAATGGCATTGATCAATATGACAATAAGGAGAGGACAGCCAGGGTCTATGCAAGTCAACAGACTTTAAGAACAGAAGAAAAACACATTGCACAGAAGATGTAATCATATCAGGAATTCTTGAAGAAATATTTATCCGTCATCCTCTCCGTCTCAAATATGCACACACTTAACCAGTCACACATTTCAGTAAGACAGGCCTACTAGGCCAGGTTTGCCTATCCCCAAGGCCTGTATTACTTATAAATGCCGTCTGCTACACTAATACAATCAGCACAGTTTCTAGAGTCTGGCTTGGTTTTGCTTTTAATCTGTGCCCCGCAGCTTGCTGCGAGCAAATACTAGACAACTATTAACCAACTGCTCACATGATGTGCACCTAAGAAACCTGAGAAGTAGACAAATGTTGAGGTTTTCATTTCAAATGTATTAGAGAGCAGATGTTTTCCTGCCTCCCGACACACAACCTTTATGTTTCATTATGTGAATATGCCAACTCATGCTGCTTCCAGCAACAGTCTCAGCATGATTTGCTTTAACTTCTCAACAGTTTGAGCATATCCCAATCGGTGTAGCTATGGTTACTTTAAACTTACATTCTCATTAATTCATTCATACATTGTTAATCTGGTGGAGTTAAAAGATGTCTGTGTCTACAGACAACATAATGGACCTAATCTGTCCTGCCTGACTCTTGAAGAACTCCATTAACCCACTGTGTGCTTTAGCAGGTTAAAAGGACAGTTCCCCTCAAAAGCAAAGACATATTTTCTTCTTACTTGTAGTGCTATTTAGCAACCTTAATGTTTTAGTGTGAGCTGCAGAGAGTTGGATGTCAGCCATAGAGATCTCTTCTCCCCAATATAATGAAACCACATGGCTCTCGGCTTGTAGTGCTCAAAGCACCAAGAAAATACATTTTGAAAAACTCAACAACAATGTCTCTTTTCAGAAATCATGACGCAGTTACTAAAGATAATCCACAGACCTTGTTGTGAGCAGTTTCATGTCGGAACTATTTTCCTTCTACCGAACTACACCCTTTAAATGTAACACTGTGCAGAAGAACACTGATGACAGACTGACTTTAGCTAGCTAAGTGGTGCTAGGTGAGCCAGCAGAAGATGTACCCTTCCTTCTGCACGGTGATACAGTTGGTGGGCGCAGTTTGGTAGACAGAAAATAGCTTCTAAATAAAACTGCTCAGAACAAAGTCTGTGAATCATCTTTAGTAACCAGGTCATGATTTCTGGAAAGAGACATTGCTGTTGAGTTTTTCAGATGTATTTCTTTTTAACAATTTGGCCCCTTGATCACCACAAGCTGAGTGCCATCTAGTTCTATTATGTTTGAGAGACGGCAGACATCTCCAACACTCTGCAACTCACATTGAAACAATCTAGATAAATAGCATTACAAGTAAGAGAAAAAATATGTACTTTTGATTTTGTGGTGAACTGTCCCTTTAAGGCTGGAACTAGTTTTTCTTGTTAGACAAAAATAATTTTTTGAATTAGAAGTTTGGGAAAAAGCACAAAAACTTTCTTTTTGTGAGAAATAAACAAACAAACAACTCTGTGGGGTCCCCTGTGTGGCATTGTTAAAGGAATACTCCAACATTTTGGGAACTACACTTGTTTGTTTTCTTGCCGAGAATTAGATGAGAAGATCCCTTTCTCTTAGGTAAATATAAAGCTACAGCCAGAAGCTGGTTAGCTTAGCTTAGCACAAAGAGTGGAAACAGCCTTAAACCAGTCTTAAAGCTAAACTCCGTCCCAAGGCAACAAAATCCTACAGTCTTGTTGTCATTGTGAGGTTTCCAGGCAACCAGCGGAGACTCTGGGAAGTCACGGATCCAAAACAGAGTCTGCCACATAAACCCCCCATAAAAGCACAACTTATTTTTACACTTTGGCTTTTGGATGGATTAAACAAAAAAGACATTTTAATTAGTGAGCTTTAGAAGTGCTGGTAGGTGAAATATAAATAAGCATTTTCCCAAAATGTCACATTGTATCTTCATGTGACAAGCCAAGCGAATGTGTTTCAGAGCAATGTAGAATATGCTTGGAGTACAAAGATGTAACACAGTTATATTTTGGGTTTCTCTTTGCTAATTGAGCTTCAAAGAATAGCATTCTTCCCTGTGTTCTTTTCATAAAATGTATGGAGCTTTAATCCTTGTTAATATCAACATATTCATGTAGTTTAACCTTGTGCTATGAAATACAAATTGAATGGGCTTATAAAAAGCCTTCCAAAGCCTCATCTGGCATCACATTAACAGGAATATAATTCTCTGAAATGTCTTGTGCCAATTCTCAGAAACAAGTGTGATTATAAAAGTGAATTGACCAAATGAAGCCCACGCTACAACTGTTTGTCAGTCTATCCATCTGTCACAAGGGTGTGTTACTGCCAAATTGTTTTGACACTCAACAAGTGCATCTTGAAAGGGTTTTGCGTCCATGACCAAAGCAGCTTCCCGCTACTGCTTCCGCCTTTTTCTGAGATCTGAAAACACAAACCTGTCAGTAGAAGCATGCTTGCACACATCAACTGTTTTGTCCATGATAGTGTGTAATTTAAGAAAAGCTTTTACATCAAACAGGAAAACAGTTTGACCACCAATAGCCAACAGTACATACTTCCAGCCAAACAATGAGCAGCTTTAGGCCTGCTTTCAATTGCCAATGCTGATTAATAGGTTGCCATATTACAATTGTTTATAATTAGAGCAACAATATAATTACAATTTGTATTGCCAGAAAAATTGGGTCAGTTTCACCCAACATTGAAACCAATACTCAGAAATAATGCTCTCTCTTTATCCACCATCCATTCTGACAATTTCTGCCATGCAGCCCCCTTTTTCAGCATCTCAATTTGAAGAATAATAGAAAACAGGAAAACCTGAGACCGCACCAATTAATTAAACCTGCAGGTTTTTATCCTGTGAAGAAGCAAGCAGAGTTAATTAGATAGATGCCTGCTATTTAATTTGTTCATCATGTCTGCAGATGGAAATTTATACAAAGCTAAAAAGTTCCAAATCTATCACAAAATGTTAAGGCCTTTCCTCTGTTAAATTCTACCTGTGCCCATATGTCAACTGTAACTGTCACTGAACGATTACATCACTGACAGATTAAGTTATAATGCAATGTTCTGCTGAAAAATCTCAGGTCCTGGCATTCAGGTGGACTTGACCTGCACCACCCACCCAAATACTGTTGCAGACCACCCACTCATGGCAATGGCACTCCCCAATGGCACTGGGCTCCCCAGCAGGACAGTGCACCATGTTAAATTGCACAAACTGCTGAGGAGTGGCCCATGGAATGTGACAAAGAGCTCAAGGTGTCAACCTGATCTCCAAAGTCCACAGAACCCAATCCGATCAAGCATTCCTAGGGTGTGCCAATACCCCAGATCAGAGCCAAATCTGTCTCTGACCTGTCAAAGCATGGATGCAGAACCTCTGGGGGTGTCCTGTGGTGTCTGGAGCCAGGACCCTGTCAGTGAATCCTTAAAATCCTGTGGGTGACAAGGTGTGGTTCTGTAAAGTCCCAAGGATGCTCAATCGGATTGGGATCTGTGGAATCTGGAGGCCAGGTTGATGCCTTGATCTCCTTGACACGTTCCTTGGGTCATTCTTGAGCAATTTTTGCGATGTGGTCCGGCACAGTGTGCTACTGAAGGGGCCACTGCCATCGGGAAGCGCTATTGCCATGAGGGGGTGTACTTAGTCTACAGCAGAGTTTGGGTGGGTGGTGTGTGTCAAGTGGCATCCACATGAATGCCACAACCCAAGGTTTCCCAGCAGAACACTGCATTGTAACAAGACAATCAATGTTGTTCACTTCCACCACTTCAGTGGTTTTAATGCTGTGGCTGTCAGCGTAACTTCCAAATGATTCACAGAGATTCACAGATTCTGTGGAGAGATTGCTCATGAGCCAAAGGCCAGCTGATGAACTGCTCATGTCAGTTGACAAAAGGGAAAAAGACATGCACATATACATACACACACATATATATACACACCATCTTGCTACGTCCACGTGCCACATGGTTGTAGAAAGGCATCATTGTACTAGTGACAATTGCTTGTAAGGTTGTGTGTGCATGACTGCACAAGGACACATGGATGCACGCACATATGTGGTGCAAACTGTTACGAATTTACGCTTGTTTGTGCTTGAAGTATCTTGAGCCCCCAACAGTAAACTCTAGTCCAGAAAATAGCACCTGAACTAAGACAGGGATTAAATTGTATATAAAACGCAGAGATTATATTTGAATCAGAACTTAGTCAATGTGGTGTCCTCTGAAGGTCTCACACAACGGAAATCGATTGCTGTGTCATTTAAGACGCCGATCGCACTGTACTGGACCACAAATTATCAGAATGAAAACAGCATTTGGATTGATTGATAGATTTGCCTCGTGCACTCACCTGTAAAAGAGTCCATCCTTTATCGCCAAGCCTCACACCAATCTCCGAGGTGTGGAAGGGGGCAATTGAATTACCCCCACCCTCTCTGGCCCACGGCGAGTGATATGGGACTGGATTCCATTACACAAACTCTATCTAACCCAGACCGCGGCCTATCTAAACCTCATATCCCTGACAACACTCCATACATCAGCCACAGGCTAATACACTCTAATAGGCAGGGGCCTCACCCACAGATGTACCATATGACCTGTCTCTCTTTCTCACTCACAATGGCTACCATTTGTTTGCCTTTGCCTTACTATTCCCGCTTGTACTTCTCACACTTTCTGTAGGCCTTTGTGTCTTTCATCTTTCTTTCATTTTTGTTTCATTTGTTGTCTCCATTTATTCAGTTTGCTCACTTCTTATCTCTGCCACTTCAGTTCACTCCCTGTTGCTCTCTCCCACCGCACCTCCCTTTTATCCATTGCTGTTCCTCTATCACTCACTGTTTTGCTGTTGTCATTGTACTGTAATAATAAACTACAGAGGACAAGTAATGATAAGTGGATGCTTCTCTTCGAAAAGGGTTGCTTTCTCATCTGTGTTTCTTCTGTCACTGTCTCACCTACAGTATACTCAGACAAATCAAACCATGTCCTTCTATCACTGTTTGGGAATCAAACCTCAATACATTTACTGACCAAAATGCGTCCATAGCACATGGTATCAAAAACTGCCATGTCCTTAAAACTAAATAAACACCTGCAGATCTCATTCATGTAGTATTTTGTCAGATAGTTCCACACTGAAGTTTTGCCAAAGTAGAAACAAATCGATCGGCACACCAAGTAATGCTGTGTAACGTTTCCAGCCAGCAGTTCTTCCTAAGATTTTAGTAGCCTGAGTGCAAGTCTATTTGTTTCTACTTTGCTAGATATTTCTTTCCAGCACTTACGATGCTTTGACTTCTAGCAGTCAAGTCCCCTCTCATCCACAGCCACTATATTGTACACATACAACCAGTGCTGGATTAGCCACCTATGCTGCATTGTATTGACTACGGCCTGAACACTCTGCTGTGAGGCTAGCACTTATGGGACAAAGGACTCCCTGTGATTTATCATAAAATAAAAGCTGTATTTCTGGGGAAAATCTTAAAAATGCTGAATTACAACCACAGCACACTTTGAGTCATGCCCTGCCTCCAGGACCCTTCACCTAAACCAAACTGAGTATTTCCAGTAGGTGAAAACATGTCTGACACAACAATCTTCTTCTGTGTGCTACATATGTGAAAGGGCAACTCAGGGAAATGTCAGGACCTGATTGTTCAGACACTGTAAGGAGTTCATATGTGAAAACAGACACAGCTAGTGGAGCTTTTTGGAAAACAGCCTTCAAATTGGATCACCTGTGAGTTAAGTTTCCAATAAAATTCAGCTTATCTTTTATGTATTATGAGTACACTGACTACCGCGGCCTTGTCAGATCCTTTTATCTAGTCGATAAAAAGAGGAGGGTGAAATGCTCCTAAGCAGGATGTGACCTCTACAACTGACTGCCTCCTCTCCCCCAACCCCACATCCCCCTCACTCAAACTCGCTCCCATCACCCCCTTCAAATGTCATAATAAAATTACTTTTTAACCCGTTTTGTTAATTGGGGTTTCATTTACTCAAATACAATAGATAATGTTGTTTATCAAAGGGTCTGAAATAAACAAAAAAAAGTGTATAAAAAAGTTCAAACCTAGGCCTCTAGTTTCGCAGATCGGGCGAGGCGGAGGCGCAGCGCACCTGCGCTTCGCCAATTGGGTGTGGCCAGGCGGATTGTGCAAGTTTGGCACACCGTGCGTGCTGGTGCAGCTACTCCTCTTTCCCACCTCCGTCCCTCCTACCTGCGCAAGTCGGAATGAGGGAGGAGAGAAGGCATGGAGTTTGTTTTACACACATCACACCAATCAAATGAGCCCCTTTCCTCGCCCTTAAATGCGCTGCGCGAAGGCGTAAAGCCCATTTCACACAGAGCGCGCAAAGCGCAGACCTCCACCAACGAACCCATTCATTGTGTATGTGCTACCGCAGCGCAAGAGTGCACCGCTCTGCCGGCAAGCTGAGAGGCGCGCGAGAGGGCGCATGCCGCGGCGTCTGCGCTCCACCAGCCTGTGCTCGAATTGAATTTTTTTTAATTTCACCGCAACGCACTGTGACGACACCTCGGCACATCCAATAGCAGAGAAGAGCCTGAAGACCCGGAAGCGGTCACCATGGAGCTGTAGCTCCTGAACGAGCCTGTACTCCCCCAAATCCTGTCTTGCGCGCCTTGCTCTCCGCTTGCTCTGCGCTACCACGCGGTGGGCGCCGCGAAAATGTGTGAAAGAGGCATAATGAGAGTTTACTCAATTCGCCATGGCAGAAGAGAGCAGCAGCGTCAGATGGCCAAACTTCTCCCAGGAGGAAACTGATGTTTTGGTCCGGGAGGTCCAAGCTCGCAGTGTCCGAATATACGGAACTGCGAGCAGACCTCCACGGGCTGATGATGCAAAGGTAGCCTGGGAGGAGGTCACCACAATTGTAAATCAATGTTGCGTTTCTCTCGTGCGCACGGTCGCTCTTTCTCTCTCGCAGTCTCACTCTGTTTCTTTTCTTTTGACTTTTCTAAGATGACAGATGCTGAATATATACTCCCTATCTGATGCTGTGGCTGTTTGTGGTTGGCTGAGAGGGATGTGAACTCATTAGTTTCCAGCTGTGTTAATCAGATCAGGTTGGGTTTCCATTCCATTCCATCTGACATCACATGTGACGGGACAGTCAATATAGAGATACATTTATGTGCTGATTGCAGATAGTTGCATTGAATAGTGGTTTTGTGGATATTTATTGCATCATTAATGTGCCTGATATTCTGGAAACCTGCCTGTGAGGTTTTGATGACGTGTGCGCACTGTCCGCCAGTCAACCAAACTTCGACTTACACTGGCTGCACTCCGCCTGCACTGACAGTAGACCTGGTTTCAGCTGGCGCACCTTCAGCAAAGCCTTTTGGCACGAAACTGTCACTGCACCAAGCTGGATCTGTCGACACCTCCCCCTGCTGCGCCACCACACCCATCTCAGCGCACCTCGGTCTGCCAAACTACCAAACTGAGCGCGCCTCGGGTTGGGCTGCTCGAAAACAGCTCTGCGCAGGGTTCGCCACCCTGCGCCACCCTGCGCTGCGGCGGGAAACTAGAGCCCCTAGTGTCAAAATTAGGCTATAGTCTTTCCCCTTTGTTACTGGATGTAGGCTACATGTGTATTACCCTACACAACTGTGTGTGGAGAGGGGAAGAGAAAGAGAAACAGATGAGAGAAAGAGAGAAGGAGCGAGATTACAAAGCCCAGTGTTATTGTGTAATTCTCTGATTTGGTGAAGTGTATAAACTACACTGCAGAGTGAAGTCTCCATCAAAAGAGATAAACAGAGTGACAGCTGACTCATATGAATGGCTCCAACACAGGTTGAACTGGCAGGTCCGCATAACATCTAATGTATGGAACGTCTGTATCATCACGCTGCATTTTTATCAGCGCTTCCAGTCACTGTCTCACCATCCCACAATAGACAACAACCACCAAGTAGAAGTGATGTGCTAATGATACACCTCACACATTAACACTTGCCTCAAGCATACAAGCAGCTCTGTCTCACACACACACGTGAATCGAGAGAGAACAAGGTTGTCAGTGTCTGAGCAAGCGGAGGGATAACATGCTTCAGACTGGGTCGCAACTGGGTTGCTAACACTCTAGAACGTGTTCCGACCTCAATCCGAACCAAAGTCACGTTACGTTACGTTACGCATTCATTACTACCTTAATATGTGCAATCGGCACATCAAGTGCATCAAAACATTGTTTTCTAGTTGGAGCTGTGCCTCATTGTCAAACTGTATGGTTTGACTAAAATGAACAATGACAGCAATATAGTCCATGATGAGCAGCACTAAAATCAACCTGCGTAGTTGTCCCTCCATTGTGACATTAGAAAGTGTCACATTTATCTTGCAAGTGTACTCTTCTTCAACGTTTTGTTTACTTCCTGGATTTTTCCCACATGGAAATTCTGACCAATCAAGAGCAGCTTTCTTGTGCAAGACATTTTATCTGGTCCGCTTGTAAATGCTGCCGTGAGAACATGAACCAACTCTAGGCAATTATGCAACTTTGTAACAAAATTAGTCCCTGATTCAGACCAAAGCAAGACAACTCTAGGTCTGAACGCACCCTCAGTTTGCCAACATTAGCCATCATATGCTACTGGTCATTCCAGTCCATCCATATAAGGCTGAAGCAGTAAAACTATTGAGTCTATTGGACTGAGCAAGGCAGTGTTTATTCTATTGTTCATGACTTTTTTTCCCCAAAGTGAAAGAATTAATGTTTATTTCTTCCTTTAGAAATTACATAGCATCAATTTAATGTTTGATGACTGAAGTCTTTTGTTAAATACAAAGGGAAATCATGTTCATATTTCTCAGAACTCATAGAAGTATTGTTCTGGTATCACTTTTGTATAATACTGGCACTAGCATCATATTATTTCAAACCATCCACAGCCCTGTATCAAATAAACATAAGCCCTTGCTGTGTGTCTGTGCAGGTGAGTAAAAAATAATACAAATTTGCGCATGCAATATTTTATACTGCCCTAAAACCATCCCTCTTTTCTTACCTCCACCTCTTTTAATTTCATTTTCATCCTCTCTCCTCTTTCTGTATTCCTCCCCCCTCTCTCCTCTTCCATTCCCAAGATATCTCTCTCCCTCTCTCTTCTGTTTCCTCCCAACCTTACATGCCTCTCTCTTCCCCCCTCTCTCTCAGTCTCTTTCTCTCCCCCTCTTTCTCTCTGAGAACATCAAAGGGCTGTGTCAGTACCAAAGCTCAGCTCAACAGTGGAGTGGTTGACCTTGGACGCTCACTAACAACCCAGGAGAAAGGGAGAGACAGTGAAAAGAGAAACGATGAAAAGGAGAAAGGGAAGGAGAGACAGAGAGAGAGAGAGAGAGATCACACACATACAGGAATACTAACCAAGCTTAAGACGGGGAACTCTGAGACTCGCATGCATTGCTGTTTACTGTAAACTGTGGTGAACTGCAGTGAAGACACAAATCAGCTAAATTGACGGTCAATTTGGCAGCAAATATTTGAAAATTCCAAGTAGTGATTTTACTCATAGAATAAAGACCTTGTCCGGAAACATGAGTAAGAAACTACCAGAACTGGAAAGCAATTTTTGTGAGCTACACCGTATAACTTCTCACAATAACAAGTAATTGTCTGCATCTATGTGTTTCTCCACAGAGGGCAGAAGGCCAAATACGAATGAGTAGATCTTAAAAATTTTGTTGCAATAAACAATGTCCATAAAAAGTCTTGTTTTACAACATTGAAATAAAGTGGATAAATAAAGCTCAACAGAAGAAGTCTTCTCAAATCTTACAGTCAAAACAAACCTCTGCAAATGTTGACAGGGTAGGACTGGTTGGCATACGTGTCCAAATCTCATGCGTACGAGCCAAGGATTTCACCTGACACGTCAACAACTCTGTGATGAAGAAACTGTGTACGCTTGCATCTGTGTTGCATCATTAACAAGTAATACGCACACAACCAACCGCGCTCACGTACACACAAACCTAGCTTTGCATGAGTTAGTGTTAATAGTTACAAAATGTACAGATGCACTGAAAACACACGCACTCACCCACACGAAAAATCCTTAATCATAAATAATGCAACAGCATACACTAACAAGCCAAGAGTACGCCGTCACAAAGTGATGTGCAATATATATGAGAGTGCAAGCAACAAATAAAGATGGAAAAATTGGGGTTAAATCAGCTATAAAGAAGGAATGATACCAATTTGAAGAAAACCACAAAAATCAACAGAAACAAATGCAGACCACTGTCGGATTCGGTTACTTGATTTATGGACAAATCCTGATTTTACTGACGTTTCTTTGCAGGGAAGAAGTGAAGGTGTGTATGGTATAATGAGAGTCTGACTGGCATAAAATAGGCTCAACAGGCAAGTGTAGGAGGTGTCAGTGTAGAGGTAAGCATTAATCTGCAGGCTTAAAAGATTATAAAACTTTTGGTTTTGCCTCTGAAGACATCAACTAATTGTTAAAAAGACATACAGTTGGGGAAAAAATGTTATGTTTAAAAAAAGACCCAACAAACAGTGTTAAATTTGGCAGCTATTAGATTGAGTCTCTGTATTTAGACAAAAAGGCTCATTAGCTTTAGTCATATTTTAGTAATTTTCATCCTTCATAGTTTTAGTTGACAACAACTCAAAACATTTAAGTCATGACATTTTAGTCAAAAAATTTTTTTCTCTTTAAACTAATCCAATTAGGCTGATACAGGTATCAGAAATTAGAATCATGGTGTCAGTATAAAAATTTCATTTAGACATAATTGTTTCTACAACTACAAAAAAACATTTCTGCACACTCTAGAGTTTTTGACAGGTTTAAAGGATGATTTACAAGCAAGTACTCATTGATCAGTGTCTGGAAAGCTTAAAATCTCCATTTATGGTATCAAAAACTTTGACACCACAAGTAAGAGAACTAGGATTTGTACCCGGGTTCAACTTGTAAAGTCTGACTTATCAATCTCACTGTTAAGAAGCAGAATAGCCTGATTTCTTTCTTAATCTGCAGCATGTTAGTCTGGAGGTTTAAACTTATGTCCTCCCACAGAGTCGGCGATTAAAACTAAACTTTCAGCTCTGTCAAATAAAAAGCTATGTTGAGTTCAGACGGTTAACTTACAGCACAGCTACACTCACAGATAACCGAGCCTCTTAGGGGTGCTTTCACACCTGCCCTGTTTGGTTCTGTTCAATCGAACTCAAGTTTGTTTGTCTCCTAAGTGTGGTTCGTTTGAGCAGGTGTGACAAGCAATCGCACTCAGGTGCACACCAAAACCACGGGGCCGAGACCTTCTTGGAGAGGTGGCCTTGGTCCGGTTACTAACTAACTCTGGTGCGGTTCATTTGTGTTGAGAACGTGTTCCGACCTCGATCCAAGGCAACTGCAGTCACATTACACATTGTTTGGGTTAAACATGAGCATGTAACAGTCCTGGAGGATTATTAATGTGCGCCTCCTCCTGTACTGCCTTAATATGCACATTCGGTTCATCCAATGCATCAAAATATTGTCCGCTTGTAAATGCTGCTGTGAGAACACGAACCAACATTAGGCAATTATACAACTTTGTAACAAAATCAGTCCCTGATTCAGACCAAAACAAGACAGCTCTAGGTCTGAAAGCACCCTTACCTGCCTGTCAAACAGCATCAAACCATAAACCTTCTTGAGACAATCCGGACCTTAATGGAGTCCTACAGGGAACAGATTTGAAGATCTGCTAACAGCCGCCGCTGCAACCAACAAACTCCATAACCATTCAACTACCATTCCACCATCCACAGCCAGACACACAAAGCTACTTATTTACTACTACAGCTCACAACTTGGACTAGTTTAGAGCCAGTCAGCGCTCCGATCTCAAACAGCAACAGAAGATAGCTGAAGGCTCGGCCTTACCCAACTTTTAAGTTTACAAGATTTTCCTTGTCTCATTAAAATAATCATTCATTCAGTTCTCTTGTCATCTCATTCTGAATGTCTGATAGTCCGCCACAAACATTTTCATCCAGTCTCATCTCGTCAACAAAAACAAAACATAGATTTCATCACAGCTTTCAGTATCAAGATCTGTTATTCGCTCATCAAAGTCTCGTCTTCCTCATGGAAAAAAAGGTTGAAAAGACTGAAGGTTGATGAATAATTTTTGTCATAGTTTTCGTTAACAAAATTAGCACTGCTCACAACATTTCAATGACTTTGAAAGTGCAGTAAAACTGAAATTAAGTCATTTCAAGGTTTTTTTAATGATCGGCAGACATGGTGTATTCATCTACAACACACTGAGGACAGACACAATACAATCATAGCATGTTATTATGACGAAAGGGACAAGTATACAGAGGAAACACACTTTTGCACTCTTGTATAAAAGTTTTGAGTGTCAGATGCGACGGAAAAGCCTCCATCAGGACAAAAGCTAAAAAAAGATCCATGGACAGAACAGTGTGCATGATCCTTTTTTATCTTGCTTTGAAGAAGACATTGTTTTCCCATCTCCTCCTCTCCTTCCTTCCTCTTTTCTCCTCCCCCCTGATGTCAGTGACTCCTCATCAGGGACCACATTAAAACTCAATCAATTACACACACACACACACACACACACAAACACACACACACCTCCCGACAACTGTCTCTCTATGTCATCCCTGGGCTTAATGCCAGCATTTCTCTCCTAGTCGCTCTTTGCGCAGTGTTGTCCTCATCTCTCTCATTGTGATCCTGTGGCCTTGTTGGCCCTGGCATTCAATTTAGCTGTCATCCAGATGCATCCCTCTCTGCAAACACACACATACCCACACACACTCTCTCACACACACACAGATGGATTTCCTGTCAGGACAGTTTGAGACCAATCAGACTGTGGTATTGGAGCATGCCCAGATGAGGGCTAAAGGCCATCAAGGGACCCCACACACAATGAAGTATTCCCTTTAATCCTAGACACACACATGCACAGGCACACACACACCCATATGCATGCATGCCAAAAGTCATATACATCATAAAACACAAAAAAGCACCCAAACACATGCACAGTCAACTTCAATAAAACTGCATTTACATTTACCACCAGTGGTATTAAATTTGAATGCACTGAGCCTGCATGCGTATGTATGAGGAATGCAGACAAGCCTAGTGTGTGTGTGTGTGTGTGTGTGTGTGTGTGTGTGTGTGTGTGTGTGTGTGTGTGCGTGCGCTAAGTTGCCTTTAGGCGCCATCAGGGTGTCACACAATATGGCTAAGCCTGGGTCCCACAGGAACTGAACGGTGTCTGCTCAGTTTCCAAGAGATCAGCAGAGCCAGGCAGAGAGCAGAAAGAAAAGAGGGCGAGTGACAGAGATGCAGAGAGTGACGGAAACAAAAAGTGAGTGACACAGATAAAGACAGAGGGACAGACACAATAAGAGAAGAGGTGTTGGAACAGACAGAGAGAAAGAGTCGGTGGAAACAGAGAAAAGGGAAACCAGGTGGAGACACCATGAAGGGACTGATGAGAAAGGAGGCAAGACAGGATGGAGGAGGATCTCCTGTACACAGTCATTCATGGGCAGCTCTTAGATTCTGGTGCAGTAAACTTTTGTTTCATTTTTCTGCACTTAGATTTGGGGAGTTTCCGGATAATCAACATGACAGTGATGTTCACATAATACAGCAAACTATCCAAGTTGGCCCTATGAACTAATTTATGCTAACTAAGCTAACAAACAAACAAGAGCTCCTGCCCATTCTTCCCTTGTGAAGGGATGTGATGTACCATCTGCATTTGGAAAAGATTTAATTCTCCTTACGAGGGTGCGACTGGCACAATTCTGAGTTGGGCATGGCCCTATTAGATATCAAATCAAAGCCAGACACAATATTGTATTAGGTTGCTGTAAGCTGTAAATTCACCACGTCTAATTAGAAGGTAGAAGATAACCATATCTCGGAGCCGGTCTGAGTCACTCAGACTCACCCTGGGGCTGGGTCCACTGCTGCTGTACAAGGAGCGCTTACGACGCTGGTAAATTTGGGGGCCGAAACATCCCCAGAAGTCTTGCACTGAAGGAATCCCAGTCGACTGATGATTCGAATCTTCGACTTTCAGGATGCAGCCCTGGAGTATACTGAATAATAGACACTTGGTTCCTTCAGCTTTGACACACAGTGATTCATCTTTCAGTATAGTGCAGCACACCAGTAAATTCAAGGGAATCATATAAGACACATGTTATGCACCAAATATCCACCTAACATCTGACAGGCAGTAGTTTGTCTGTCTTTTGTATTATTGATTCAGCTCTGGTGTACACTTTTTTCCCTAATAATGCTGATGACACACATACAGACACAAGCCTCTTTCTCTATGTCCCATCTCAACCAGACCCAGACTAACACAGCTCAAATAAAAAATCTTTACAAATTATATTATGAAGCACAGCAAAGAAAATCAGACAAAAACTAAAAGACTTTAAGTTGATTACAAAGTTATTGAGTCCTACAAAAGAGACTAGAAGTTATCGCTCAACTCTTGAATATAAAAAGCAAAGACAGAAATAAAGCGATGTAAATATGTTAGACAGCTCTGCATTTAGAAAACATAGCCTGCATTACAGTGTTTCTTTAAGGATTACTTTAATATTTTCTAGTATCTAGAGGGAGAGTGAAATATCAATTTGTGAGATTTCTATAGCAGAAAGGTTCGGACAGAATCTCTTCATCCCTACCATGAACAAAACACTGAATTTCAAATTTAGTTTTTAACCAGCAGCAGCACTTTAGAAGTTTCATCAACCTGCAGTACTGAAATAGTTTTTTCCACCCAAAGCATCTCTGCTCGCATCACTTGCCAGCATGAGCTGTCAGTGTAGATATCATTAATTGAGACTGCTTGCTGCTATTTACTTGTTTGTGCTGCTTCGCGGTTCACTAGCTCCTAATACCGTGCATTAGAAAACGGTTCCAGTGATGTAACAGAGCGCAATGGGGCTTTTTTTTTTTCAGCCTACCTGGAAAGCAACTGGTAACTATAAATTAAGGATTGGAAATGGATCTGGCTTTATTTCTCCTGTAGCTGATATCTTAACATTAAATATGCTTTGTTATTGCAGTAAACCAGCCCGGGACATACCTCGGTAGAATATGTGGTCAGTGTAAAACAGTAGGTGAGGCTGAGACAGATATTTATTTCCTCCTACTGTGAGAAAAATACACCCAAAGAGACACTGCACCTTCAACAATTTAAACACTAGCAGGAATACTTCACCCCCCAAATGACCATTTGTACATCAACTACTCACACGTTGAATTCATTAAAAAAAGGGGCCCAGATTCAGCAACAACAAAACTATATCACAACATCCGTTTCCAAACTCTCACACAACTCGTGCAGTATAATTTAAGTCTCATTTATCCAATCATATATCATATTCGGTACTTCCCTAACAGACAGACCTTTCCAATTGGAAACTGAACTAAAAGTTAAAATTGTTCATGCATTCTTCAAAGCCAGACTCCATTGACAAAACCACAGATTTTATCTCGCTGAACCTTGGGAGCTACTGATCTGCCACTGCCCTGATTGGTAGTTTGTTTGTGTTGTGGAACTTGCTGAATCTGAACTAACCCCAAAGTCACACAATAACACAATGTTCAGCATTGTAAAATTCAGTGGAGTCTGGCTTTGAAGGGGGCATAGATAAGTCTCACTTTTAGTTTAGTTCCCCATCAGAGAGAGTGTCTTTTTGGGAAGTACAGAGCTTGGATAAATGAGACTTCGATTATACAGCAAGAGTTGTATGAGAGTTAGTTAACAGATGTTTTGATATTTAAAGGGGAAAAAAAATATGAATTTTCTCCGTTTTTGGATTCTTTGTTAAATGGGGGCTAAGAGAAACATGTTTACTTCACAAATTTAATGTAACATGGAGTGACTAACTGATATACAAATGGTCATTTGGGGGTTGAGATATTCCTTAAAAAGCTGTCAATAGGTCTTGAAAACAAATAGCATGACAGTAGGGCTGCCCCCTAATGGTCGACCAAACGTTAGTCAGCCAAAGAGGTCATTAGTCAGCAAGATTTCATTGGTCGCTTAGTCGCAAAAAAAAATAAAAAGTTAAACAAAACGTAAAACTCTATCAGGAGCTGCGCCTTGTCAAAATAAATCAAAACTTATATGACTGCACCATGTGTGAATTTAATTTGAAAGGTCAGACACAGGAAGTGGCCACGATCAGTAGTCCCACAGGAGCCACGTTAACTTAAAGAGCTGGTACCTGCGGTTATTACACAGGTTAGTTAATAACATGTCGGGCAGGAAATCCCATTAGCCACATGCCCATTAGCCACTTAGCACAATCACGCTGTTGCTTTGCCAACAGCGTCATTAACAGGTGGCTCGCTCAGTGTGTGACGTGCACTTGTAGATAAAATATAGGCCTATATTAATGAAGGTTCATTAGTACAGTTTTGTATTTCTCTGTAATGTAGCACAGTGTTAACAGTGTTACTGATACTATTCTTTCTCACACCTTCAACTCAAACCATTGTGTTGCCCATAATATATACTTACATCAATATCGTAAACGTGCAGGCGACAAGTCAACTAATGGCCCTAAATGACGAGTACTGGTGGACTAGGAAAATTCTTAGTCAGGTGCAGCCCTACATGACAGACAGTGCAACGCTGAGTATGTTTTTAACCACTAAATGAAATCAAAGTTATCTGAATCTGTGATCTCACCAACTTAAAAAAATCAGTACATTAAATGTGTTTATATTTCAAACTGATCCATTAAGCTCAAACTACCTATTACTGAGAATGATCAAATGTTAACAAGCTGTTTTGATATGTAAAAGACAGATGTACGTTTTTAACAGGCATGCTTTTTTCAAAATACACGCTAAATTAAAAATAAATAAATAAATAAATAAATAAATGACAACCTCTCTGGGTTGTTGTACCAGAGACAGTTGGAGGCAGAAAAACCAGATTGTCATTATCACACATATTTCGCAGTTAGTCCCATAAAACTGTTTTCCCCTCAGGTTTCACTCCCACACAAACACCACATATAGAGTTCTGAAGCCCCGCGCTGACACAACATGTCTCAACTGCTAAAATTTATTCATGGAAGGTGTCACTAATTAATTAGCAGAAATATAATTTCATTTGTTTTTTCATTTAGCTCTTTTACTTGGTTTCACTGCTTTCTTTTTTTGTTTTGTTTTTCTTTTTTTGTTTCAAGTTCACCTGCTGCCAGTTTACTCCGTGTTCACTTTTTCTCGTATTTCATTTTCTCAATTCAACAATGTTTTTCCAATCTCCTTTCTTAATCCACCCTCATGCCTTTGCCCATCTCCCTCTTTTAGCTCTGCAGCTCTAATTAAGTGGGCTGTCTAGATGACATTTGCTGTTAAATGAGTCTCATGTCCTCTTCCTATTAGATCTGTTGGTGTGTGTGTGTGTGTGTGTGTGTGTGTGTGTGTGTGTGTGTGTGTGTGTGTGTGTGTGTGTCTATGTGTGTGCGTGTGTGGGTGTGTTTATGATTTGATATGTGCATGTATATATGTGTTTACTATGTATGCATACCCCTACATGTTTGTCTTCTGTGCTGTGTAGGCATATTTGCTTGCATGTGTTCGCCCCGCCCTGGGTGCAGGCCAGAGGTGCTGATTGCCAGTTGACCGCGGGGCTATTTTAAGGCCCAGTTTAATTTGCGGTGATTGATTGTGATAATTAATTTGCCGTAGGTAGATGATTGTGGTAATTAATTTGCTGCAGCTTGATGATTAAGGGTTGCTGGTGTCCCGTTGTGACCAGCACTGTTTGGCCGATTAGCTTCTTTGCTGCCACATTCATTTATTGTTAGAGTACACCCCTGTTCACAGCTGTAGCTGGGGCCCACAGTCTCCCAAAGCATGTGACCCCAACAAGAAAAAAACTTTGGGCTAACTACAGTCAGATGTAACACATAACTCTGACCCTGCAAATGATAAATTAAATACACAACCTTAATCTCTAGGGATGAACTGATTTAGCAGCTGAACATCAGTATCAGACGATATTTGCCTTGTTGACAGCCATCGGCCTATCGACGAGTAAGATGACATTCACCAATGGCAGTGGTCAATGCTTTTCTGTTGTCTTACGTTGATTTTGTGCAGGCTAAAATGCAGAGCTTGAGACTAACAGCGTCCCGTCATCCCAGGGACAATAAAAGACATATTTAGGACTAATCGAGATCCTTTGCAGCACATCTTGGGACAAAAGGATGCAGTAAACTCACTAAAGCCCTGTTTCCATTGAGCAGTATGGTATGTTACAATTTAGTTCGGTACCCTTTTTCCCATTTCCACTGTGAAAAGTTGTGGATGGTACCAAAGGAATTGTTCTGTACCATCCGTATTTTTGGTAACCCCTTTGTTGGGGTACCTAGCACACAGATCTGGTACTAAAAGGTGGAGCTGTGAACACTGCAGTCTGTTGACTGGCCAATAGAGGACGTTCACTCTGCTCAGGGCTGAGTTGTGGCTGGTTTTGAAGCACATGTAACCACTGTTCATACCGTGGAGAGTTTAACTGATAAACTGTTACTGTAAAATAAAAGGATATTTTGCTGCCTCTTGCAGAGCTGTCGTCTAAGAAAAAAATGACTTTATTCACTGGGCCGACTGTCGGCGACTTTTAAGGTGAAACATTATCTTGTAATGTTACTCAATGCATGAGGTGATGATGTGAATCCATCAGCACACCTTACATTTCAACTTTGACTATTCCATTAGTTTTTATTGTCTCTCTTGGATGACATACACTTTTAGTAATGACTGGATCATCAAGCGTTTATGTATATTAATTTTAATCGAGTTATGTGAACTGCTTATATTCTAGTCCTCACTTGGAGAAAAAAAGCATTGCAGAGCATCGTTCCTGTGGTCTCCAGCAACACTAAACCCCCAAGCTTGCCTGAGAAGGACTAAATGCACCAACCTGCTATTTTTAAATATGCCATGGAGAGAGACTCTAACTGCAGCCTGTTTTATTTTGTTCTGAAAATGTCGGCATGCAGCCTCGTTCTGTGGACGATAAAAGAGGTGCAAACTGATGTCTGACCTCTGTCTCACTGATAATGAGGAAATACAGTGAGTGCTGGACAGAGCAGTGAGTGACAACAACCCCGCCCACATTTAAGAGTACTGGTTGCGATGGAGACGCTAAGCGGAGGTCTAGGTACCATGTCTGAAGGGTTACTTTTGATTCCAAATGTACCATACCAAAAGCGTTTGATGGTACGGGACTTAAGGATGCGTCAGGATGCACCATATTTGTTTCTCTGATAATGCTCTACTGTGGAAAAAAAATCCTTGTTAAAATCAGCAGGAGAGCCAGTAAACGTTAGCTCGCAGGTTGCAATGAGTTACATTATGATGAGTTCAAGCACTATTCAGTAAAAAAGTAGTATTTAAAAGTATTTAACATATATCATGTACTCATTGTAATATCTTAGAATATTGTGTTTGGCAAGAAACATGAATAAATACAGTTGTTTGAAGGAGAATTTTGTTGATGTTTTCACAGCAATATAAAGTAGACATTAGAGAGGGGTTTATGATATACATAGTAAAAAGGTTTTACAAAAAATAACAACAAAAACAAAATACACAAAGAAGCCCACTACTTCACAACTGATCCATCCCTAATAACCTCAACTCAAAAATGCACACACATTTCTTAGACGTTAGAACACATGGATTAAATGTGCAAACTGGGAGTAAAATTTGTTTTAATCTGTTTTCCATAAACTCTTCAATATATTCTTTCAATATGTTTTATTCCAATATTACAACACAGGCTCTTAAAGATCTGCACAGCGAGATAGCAGAAATATTGCTATTTCTATCCTTCATTTGCCTGCTATTCCCCATAGTCTCTGCAGGACTGGTGGGGTGGAGAGCTACTCCATCCAACCAAATGAGACTTGCTGCTCAAATGAGAACGAATGGCTTTTCTAACAGCGATATTATTAAACACACAGCACTGGTGTTTCAAACGCATTAGTGGGACTGATATGAAGTTGTTCGGCTGACTGGCGGAAACAATGAACTCTGGCTAACGTTATTAATCGGAATCATAAATCTATTTCTCATCTGGTCTATCAAATAATGAGGTAGAGGAAACCAAGCAAGGTTTCCCATTAAACCGTGGAATGCCACACAATAGCGTAGATGTTCACACAGACACACACTTTCGCACACATGCACACACACACACGACACAAAAAGAGCGAGTAAAATGGAAAGCAAAATGGGAAACAGTAGAGGGGAATCGTTTTTTTGACATCTTCCTGTAAGAAATTCATTTATGCATGGCCCAAGATGGACTCGGGTTTATTGGTTTCTTTATTCTGAAATGGAATTCAATGTGTAGCAAAGGAGAAGAATGGAGAGAGTGGGACCTCTCTATTTGCATCAGGAAACAGTGTGCGGCGTATTTAAAATGCTGTAATGAAATTAGAACAGGGATTTTGATTATCAGTCTTTTCGGGCTGCAAGGAAAACATCTCTAACAACAAATGAATCATTAGCAAGGAGGGTAAAAAAAAAAAATTACCAGACTAACAAGCAACACTGCAACACAAGAAAGAGTGCATTCACAAAAGTACCTACTGCTGCTTTCTTGGAGTTTGTACTTCTGTGCATTTGACTAGTCCCAATCTGTGCGAGCTCTCAAGCTGAAACAGTCCAATGCATATCCAAATGAGAACTACATGGTGTCTGCGTATGTGTGTCTTTCTTGCATGCATGCGTGCACACTGTAAAATCGCACAGGAAGAACACAGTGGAATCACCCAATCGTTTTTCATTAACTTCAAGCAAGTACAAGTTTAATTGATTTCAATTAATTGAACATACAATATCTATTTTTATTTTTTATTTTCCGACCACTTATCAGACACTCTGAAAAAATAATAATCCTTCTCCTCCTCCTACTAATGCTTCTATTAACAGTCGCCAGAATCGATCATAGCACACCGAAAACAACCAATCAAAGCCAAGGAGTCTTAACACAGCTGTCAATCATGTCAATAATGCTCATGAACTGTGGTCAAACTGTCAAACTAGGCAGCACTGATCAAATATGCATCAAGATTCTGTTACTGCATTACATTTTTCTCACCTCATGTGTTTTCAGAAACATATTTTAGTGTACTGTTTAGCTGTAAAATGAG
This sequence comes from Epinephelus fuscoguttatus, assembly GCF_011397635.1. Taxonomy (NCBI): domain Eukaryota; kingdom Metazoa; phylum Chordata; class Actinopteri; order Perciformes; family Serranidae; genus Epinephelus; species Epinephelus fuscoguttatus. The sequence continues at coordinate 24,588,319 of NC_064758.1, read as the reverse complement.
AACACTGGTGACCCGGCAACCATGTTGGTATTACTCGACTGAAGTACCAAGCATTGGACCAACGTTTTCATTTTACAGCTAAACAGTGCACTAAAATATCTTTCTTAAAACATTTTGTAGAGAAAAAGAAGCGTAGAAGTAAAAGGGCAACAAGGCCCTAGAGTAGGCCCTAAAGTTACCAACCACTGCTTTAATAAACATGACTTGAAATGATGAGTTGAATTGATGTACTGCTAACAGTTCATTCACCCACTTAATTATGTTTCTAAAGACACATGATCAGCATATTAGCATGATTCCCAGCATGCATTGTTTGCGAGTTAAGACTGTCTATAGGCCCTTCTTTTTAAGACTGAAGAAGACGTACATGATGGATATTTGCTGTGTGTCTTTAACACATACTCAGATAAGTCATGGTTGTTTCTTTTCATGATTAAAACAATGCTAATCACAATGAAGGTACTGAATCCAGGCCCTTTCCCTTACACTGTCTGTAGTGTTTGTCATTGTCACTGAACAGTTGTTAATTCACTTTAACATATTGGGCTCTAGTGTCCCGGCGCAGCACCGGGTGGCGCAGGGTGGCGAACCCCACGCAGAGGTAGTTTCGCTCAGTTTGGTAGTTTGGCAGACCGAGGTGTGCTGAGATGGGTGTGGCGGCGCAGCAGGAGGAGGTGTCGACAGATCCAGCTTGGCGCAGTGACAGTTTCATGCCAAAAGGCTTCGCCGAAGGTGCGCTAAAAGCTCACCAGCTGAAACCAGGTCTACTGTCAGTGCAGGCAGAGCGCAGCCGGTGTAAGCCGAAGTTTGGCTGACCAGCGGACAGTGCGCACACGTCATCAAAACCTCACAGGCAGGTTTCCAGAATATCAGGCACATTAACAATGCAATAAATACCCACAAAAACACTATTCAATGCAACTATCTGCAATCAGCACATAAATGTATCTCTATATCGACTGTCCCGTCACATGTGATGTCAGATCAAAGGGGATTGGCACCGTTTGGCACATTTGGCACACGTAATGGAAACCCAACCTGATTTGATTAACAAAACTAATGAGTTCACATCCCTCTCAGCCAACCACAAACAGCCACAGCATCAGATAGGGAGTATATATTCAGCATCTGTCATCTTAGAAAAGTCAAAAGAAAAGAAACAGAGTAAGACTGCGAGAGAGAAAGAGAGAGCGCACGCGCACACAAGAGAAACGCAACATTGATTTACAATTGTGGTGACCTCCTCCCAGGCTACCTTTGCATCATCAGCCCGTGGAGGTTTGCTCGCAGTTCCGTAAATTCGGACACTGCGAGTTTGGACCTCCCGGACCAAAACATCAGTTTCCTCCTGGGAGAAGTTTGGCTGTCTGATGCTGCTGCTCTCTGCTGCCATGGCGAATTGAGTAAACTCTCATTACACCTTCTTGAGGCATATTTAAGGGTGAGGAGAGGGGCTCATTTGATTGGTGTGATGTGTGTAAAACCCACTCCACGCCTTCTCTCCTCCCTCTTTCCGACTTGCGCAGGTAGGAGGGACGGAGGTGGGACAGACGAGTAGCTGCGCCAGGGGCACGGTGTGCCAAACTTGGAAAATCCGCCTGGCCACACCCACTTGGTGAAGCATAGGTGCGCTGCGCCCCCACCTCGCCCGGTCTGCGAAACTAGAGCCCATTAAGTTTATTGTTTCTCTTGCCCAAGTTCAGTTAACTCACATTTGTAAGGCAGTGGGGTAACTTACAGTTTTATGTTAAACTGGCTTAGAATGATTTACACTGTAGGTGAAATAAAAGTCAAGAGATACAGGAGGTATGGGGAATAAATCTGTGCAACAGGAAATATCAGTTTCTTTGAAAATGATCAAACACTCTGTATTAAAGCTGAATGAAAATTCAGTGCTAACTCAGGGAGAAACAGGAAGCCTGTGAGTCATTTAGGCTTCTATCTCCTGCATCATTCCAGCCTTGAAGCTACTCAAAATGCATGAACTGATACAATGGACTGACTGAATGTAAATTTTACTTTTTCTCTGTGCACATATCAAATATTTTCCTATTTTATCTACTGTGTTTACTTGGGGTCCTATACATAACGTAGTGCACATAAAGTGTGGAGTTGTAGCCCTGCTCTGACAGGTATGGTGATACTGGGTGGTCATTTGTCAATACAAGACTTTGTTTTCGATAAAGATGTAGCTCTATAACTGCTGGGTACTACTTGTCTCAGAAATATGCACACAAATTTTTGATGGTGATGATTTCGGTGACCCTCAAAGCACCATAAGCTCAAAAAAGACTGAGGGTGCGTTCCAAATCACATACTTTTTCTTTTTGCTCTTAGTAGGTACCACAGCTGCCCTTAAAAAGAACGTACTGTTGTGTCCAGTATGCACACAATCGGCACATATTACTTTCTATTGACATTAAAAACTGAACTTTGACCCTCTTTCTTCTATATCCATTACTGGGGAGAGATCTGCTGTTGTTGCATTGCAACGTATGTAGTTTAACTTTAAAGTCATAACTACACAAATTATAGATTCTAAGATATTATATTTGCGACAGTGAAATTACATCTGTAGTTCTCTGTCACTGTTATTTTTACAGTTATGTCCTTTTGTTGTTTGTAATATTTCTGATTATTTTTGTTGACTTAAACAATCAATATTCCTGTTATTACTATTGGACTGGTCATCAGTTACTTGGATGCGACTTCTGACAGCTGTCAAGCCGTCATCTGTTTTGTGGTTCAGTCAATGTGACGAATCTTCCACTGTGCAGAGGATTGAGGGTCAGAATAGCCAGAAAAGCATGCTGACTTGCATACTGCAAAATCGGACCAGATGTAGTAGAACATCTTTGTATTTTTGGCATACTTCATTTGACATACTATGTATTGGGACATACTAAACCTTTTTCTGGCGCACACTGAGTCTACAGATATGGTGGCAGCTCTGTGAGGATGACTTAGGCTAAATGCTATGGCAACACGTTCATAATGACAATCATAGCAGGGATGATGTGCACCATGTTCACTATCATAGCTTAACATGATAACATTTGTAACAGCTGAGGCAGATGAGAATGTCATTTGTTTTGCCGGTATTTGGTCATAAACTGAACTACTGGTCAAACTGAAATGTTGATCTGATGATGGCCTTACATGAAAAGTTAAGGTATCTGCAATCTATCCAATCTATCCATTGCAACCTATCCAATAGTTGTGGAGACATTTCACTCTTACCCCAAAATGCTTAACTGCTGTTGGGGGACCACCAAAGTCAACAGGATTTATTGTCTGTAAACCATGAAGGTTTATGCCAATCCATCCAGTAGTTGTACAGATACTTCACTCAAGTCATGGCATGGCATTGAGATCTATCAGATGTATTTCTATAAACTGGCTGTAGATTCCTATGGCCCCCAGATGATAAATCACAGTTTATTTCGACCTGTTGACCTTTCCCCTTGTATCAAAACAAGACCAAAATGTTGAATTGAACACAAACACGCAAAAAAAACAAAAAAAAAAAACAATCTAATGGGTGGATCGCCATGAAGTTATCCGAGGGTGAACCATTTCCATTTTGGACACTGCTTGCCATCCTCAGGCCAAAATGCCAACATTATGCAGAGGATATTGTATTTCACAGTTCTTTTAGCAGATTAACCTTTAAAGCAAAGTCATGTTCTCTGGGGCATAAATCCGATTTAGCTTTAACATCTACACAGCTTTTCCTAAGTCCAAATGTACATCAGTATTTGCACTTATTATTAGTATTTCTGGGGAAAGTGGGCATCTGACAATATTATCTTATGTAATATACATGCCTGATGAAAATGCAAATATATATGTGCGTTAATACACCAGTCTGGCAATTAACTACTCCTTTTGCAAGTCTAATTAATCTTAATGGCATTAACACCCAATAATATCTCACACACATACTGTCTTCACAGGTCTGTGCTGAAATGTTTTGTGTGTCACCTTCTCAGTCTGAGAGGTTGCTAGAACATCAAAGCCTGCACATGATATCACTTTAAATATAACTCCTCTCACCTGTGTTTGAGAATTCAGCACTAGTCGATATGATATTTGCCACCTTTATGAAGCTCCTCAGCAAAATTATTATGCCAAAATTGGGCCTGCATATTAAACAGACTCTGGATTCCGGATTAGCATTTCATTTGAGTGAACTTTATGTGCAAATGCCATTTGCCTTTGTTTCATCGCAGAGGTTTTCACTGATTCAAGTGAAAAATGTCAGATTCCCCTGACTTATGTGTGCGAAATACCATCTGTTCACTGTCTGCACCAAGAACTCCACAATCAATTCAAGACTTGTTTTTGAAAATAAAATTACACGATACAGCTGCATGGAACACCCATGCATGGTCAGACGGATACATACACACACACACATACCTCCCGTGACTTGATGAGGTTGTTATGATTAATAGAGGTGAAAATCACTTGCAATATAAGAGGCCCATTTGACTCCCCTAACTCCTTTAACACACACATATCACATGCAGAGCGCTCAGCCCTCGGTGCTTAATGGAGCCCTCATATGGGTTATTGATCGGGCAGACCACAGCTAGATTAATTTATTCTTCCAATCAAGCTTTAATTAATAGCAGGACACTGGTAAGACCTCCATTAAAAGTCATGGTCATTACTCACAGCAGGAACATAGAGGAAACCAATAATCAAAACATGGTTGATGCTCCCTTGTCCCATATTCAGGGCTTCAGCCAGTTGAGCCAAGGACACTTGCTGTGCTGTTTATATCTCAGAGTATTACAAAGGAAAACTAGGGGGGATATGACTTTGCTCGTGTTTCAGAAAGAGACACAAACATATTAACATAAAAATATGTACAAATACAGCAATAATAGCTGCACAATGCAGCTACACACATATATACACAAACATGCACACGGTAAATGCAAAAATGAGAGGAAGATGAGGAAGGGCGGGCAGGCGCGACGGAGATTGTTGGAGAAAACAGACAGCTAAGAGGTTGAAATGTGAAAGCTGGAAGATTTGCCAGACTGCATTCAGCAGACCATAAATCTCTCATGTTGCTGCCCATGCTCAGAATGATTATGCTAAAAGTGGATATTGGACCTCTCCCTGAAGTTGGTGCCATTAGCAGGCAGGAAGTAAATACTTAGACATGCACAGAGAGCGAGAGAGAGAGAGAGAGAGAGAGAGAGAGAGAGAGAGAGAGAGAAGCTTCCTCTCGCTGAGATGGGCCTTTAGTCCTAAATGTGTGTATGGCGGGGAAGAGAGGATGAGAGGAGGGAGAACTTAACAATTAGCGTTCATAATGAGATCAGGGTTATCAGACGGCTCGCTGGTCACGGATGATGAAAAGAACACTAATTCAGTTTGTCTCTTCCTCTGTTCCGCTGGCCCCCACTGCTTGCTAAGGGATGGGGAGAGGAAGAAAGGAGAAAGGGTGGGGAAATGTCCGTATTAAGAATAACTCCTATCAGACATGTGCTAAATCATCTCTGCAGTGTAATTTCATTGCTTACATTGGTTACAATAACTGCAAGCTTAAGAGAGAAGAAGTATCATATTCGCCTCTCTGCAGCTCTTCTTGACTCCAAAATGAACCTGCTGTTTTTTGCCTGTTACATATCATTCATCTAAAAAAAGCAGCCAATATGACGTCAACAATTTCTTTTTTTATTCTAATGTTCCTATTTCCTGTTTACTCTCTCATTCACCTGCTGCCTATAAATACCTCAAAGCCTGCCCTGGCTGCACCTCGGTTGGAGCTAAATGAGTGTAAACAGCCCTGACTGGGCCAGAGACGGATGAGTGGCATCGCCGAGGGAGGAGGCCGAGAGATGGATGGAGACACAGACAGAGGAGGAGAAGACAGAGGAAGGGACTTCCACACACTCCTCTCTATAGAGTTCCTCGTGATAAATGGCCTCAGCCCAACCTTCCATGAGCTAAAGCTAGACAGCAGACCCAACACATACAAAAACACAGATGTGAAAATACCAACCAGAAGCACACAAACACACACAAGTAGGCAGAGACATAAAGCCTGCTCATACCTAGCACTAACTAAGGATACTAAGGAAATCCGGTATTAAACGGGCCCCGGAGCCAGATCATTAAAGACTGTAGTATTGATAAGCTCCGACATTAAAGGTTCTGCCATCGGTATTAGAGAAATTCAGAGGATAAATTTCTTGTTCATTTAGGTTACCTACGCGTTTTTATCTCACCAACTCTGTTTTTTGTACTTATTTATTTAACCTTTATTTAACCCGAAAGCCATTGAGATGGAAAATCTCTTTTACAAGAGAGACCTGGCCAAGGTAGCAGCCAATCAAAACACAATACAACAAATACCACCTATAATACAAACATCCACAATAAAACAACAACTATTCAAACACAGTGGCCGCTCAAGAAAAGCACATCTCTCTGTCACCACCAAATGTTAGCTTAGATGTATGGTTATACACGAGTTGATGTCGACACTCCTTTTTGCCACGCATTCAGCAGCTCCTTTGCGTGTAACACAAGCAATCTTTTGAAACATCTAGCGAAAGTTCATCACATACATGTGGAGAAATGCACCGTTTTCGACCACCTAGCCTGTGGTTCATCTCCCGTTATCCCTTCCACCTCAGGTGTGTTTTAGTCTATAACAGTTGTTCATTCAGGTTGTTGATATTTCTGGCATTTCTTCCTCTGTTAAAGGGTTTCTGAGGGTGAGGTTTTTCGTATCTGCTGTGAGGTTCCAAGGACAGAGGGATGTCGTACGCTGTAAAGCCCTTTAAGGCAAAATGAGATCTGTGATATTGGGCTCTATAAATGAAAATGAAAATGAAAATTGAAATCAAATTCTAATCAATGATGTAGCAGAGTGATCATTTATATACTCTACTAACATACATAGAAAATGAAGCAACGCTAATCCTGCTCTTATTTTGTTTCATTTTGCTTCTCTTAAAAATCCCCAAATGAACCAGTTAGAGCGCTGTTAAAGCACCAAATCAATAAGCAGTATCAGTAAGAGTAGTAGTATCATTAAAATCTTATGCATGCATCTTGGATGATCCAATTTAAAGTGGACAGCACTAAATACAAGGGTAAACAACCACCAAGATACACTGTGATGTGATCACTCAAACCACTTGGCATGGTGGTCTGGGACGCATTTGACCTGCACATCCTAATGTATACCTGACAAGGACTACGTCATCAGTGCAGGACATGGTGGTTGTTTTGGTGACAGCACTAATGCTTTATAACATGCCCATTTTCTATAACAAGTTGGACAAAGTATTGTCAGCCATCTATCGTTTTGCCCAGTGGAAGGAGACGTGTTGAATTCTGCTGACAGCTCTACCTGCACAACTGCTAAGATGAGCATGATAGCAAGCAGCTAGCAAGAGCGAAGACAGTGATAGACCTAACAACTGACCCTTTGACGTTCTCATGAAAGTGACATAGGCAGTAACAAAATCCAAACACAAGTGGTCAGTTAAAGACACATGATAGGCACAGGTGTGAATGGTGATGTGTCCCCACTGTACACTTGTTTTCGGATCACCAAAATACACTTTATACAAAGTCTAAACAGTCTGATAATGATTTGTGGTTTAGTCTTAAATATACCCACTTTAAATGCTGAACTAGACAGGATATCGGTTAGTTGTATTTCCTGTTTTGGAGAGTTTTGTTGCCACGCCCTACACCCACGATCCCATTCTCATCAGCGCACCTCATCAATGGAGCCTAATCATTAAGACTGATTGGGAGACATCTCAGTGTGAAAGGACCCCCACACAACCATCTATCACCAACGCACACAGGAACACACACGCACACATACATGCAGACATGTAGGCACACAAGCACATAAACACACAAACATACACACACACACACACACGCACACAGAGGCTTCATCCATCACCCCCTGTGGCTGGTCTATCTGAGGTCTCAGTGATTAGTTGTCCTGCCTGGCTGAATTATGATGTTAATAAGTCACCATTAGTTCCCATGTCCACACCCACTTCAAACATGTGAGTGAGAGCACATGCACGCACACACACACAAACACACACACACACACACACACACTAATACACACCGACCCAAATCATTCAGCTAAATCTTCCATTTGTTCTGGCAATCATACAACAGTGTGAATTACACCCCTGCTAACTTTTTAAATTATTTCTTGTACAACAAAAATCTTTTGAAACATAAACTAAATTGATTTTAGCTTTCGGGTTAAAGGTGAAACAGAAGCAACATTATTCATCATAACAAAATCACTTTGCAATACAATTTTATAACCATATAGACCTTTTCTATGTAAACTAGAAAAAGGGCACATGTAATTAATACAATTCACAATAACTGTAATTTTAATTTAGGTGAGGCTGTTTCAGGGGCCCTGCTTTGGGCACGCTGTCTCCCTGGCATGGTTAACTGGGTCAATCAATGGAACTGAGTCATCGTTAATCTCATTAGTAATACCTGTGCTTTTCCTGCTATCACAAGTCAAAACATCTACCACGAAAGAGCACGATAGCAAGTCCTGATGACCATGGGGTTCCTTATGACCAGCATATAACCCACTCATTAGTCCACATTGGTACATCAACGTATTAATTAAGGAAAGTCATACCAGGATGAACTAAAGAACAATGTTGCTGTCCAGGGTACTGACACAACAGCGGGAACTTTGCAAGTCTTATGACCAAACCTAATGCAAATATTTAGACTATCTGACAAAACTACAGCACAAAATATTACGCAACACATCCTGATTTGCTTTCCATATTATTAACATCTCCTGCATGTACAGTGTGTTTTTAATTAGTTCTATGAATCTGTCACAGCGAGAAAATCACAAGCATTTAGGTCCACTAACAGCAGGGTCGCCAACATAACTCAAACGTGAAAATACAAAGCTGAGAGCCTACAGAATTATTTATATGAATTATAAATACATCCACTCTCTCAATGAGAGCCCCGTGCAGTAGCGCAACTGTTGCCAAGGTCTAATCATAATAACTTATCAGCACCACACATTCAACAGGTAACCACAAGCCAAGCCTCAAATTCAGCAGTGGCACAAACACAGCATAAAACAAAGAACGATTAAATTATTTAGAAAATGACTCCTATTTAGCCGTCTTTTTTATGGCCACATTAAAGTCCTTCTTCCTAATCCAATCAATAAGACTTTTCATATTAGATCACATCATAGATATGATGGCCACGGCTTAACCTCTTACATTATTTCTTGCACTACGAATTAAAGTAATTCTCTTACACTGTAGTTAAAGAGAAGCCTTAATTATTCATGAAAAACCTTGATGATAACAGTAGTTTTATACCAGGCTCTGATGGCCCTCAACTTTCTGATGACCAGCAAAACTCCACTCTCCACATATGAGTGAACATGATATTCATTGCGGGAAGTGAGATAAGAGGGGGAGAAAGTATTAAGTCTTTTTTCTTGGCAGAACGTCTTAAAACCAGCCTCAAATAAAGTATAACAACGTCACACTCGATGGCACCCCTTGCAAGTTCAATGTGACTATACACCAAATACAAACAGGGCAACAAGCTAAAGCTCTAATAAGAAATTGCTATGAACACTGACAGCATTTTCACACTTGGTCCTTTCAGCTCTCTAAACAGACTCAGAGCGGTGAATCAGCATTTTTTTTGCACATATGTGAACACTCCAAGAGAGCTCAGACCCCTCTGAAGCGAACCCAACTTAACCTGTGCCTTGTGAACACAAAGCACCCCAGGTTCACTTTTGTCTTTGCCATTGTATTTAGCCCTCTAAATCACATGCTATTGCACTGGGACACCTGAGAAAACAGACAAAACCGCATCAGCCTGTAACACTTGCAAGGATGCAGGACAAGAAGAAGTTTGGTCCACGATGATACTGCACGTCTCCAGATGTGGAATGTAGAATACATCAAACGGTGACAGTCCCTTTTCTGTCAGTCCACTTTTTGGTCCACTTTCAGAGGACTGAGATTGATTCATTTAAAAAGGACAATATGTGAAAACACCCCTAGATTTGCTTCCATAGCCTGAACACCCAAACACCAATAACCTCCGATGTGTCACAGAGAAAGTCACAAGCATTTAGTGATGACAAAGTGGCCAGCATACCTCAGTCATGCAAATACAAAGCCAGTATTTTGAACACAGCACTAAAAGTGCAACTGTGGCAGAGGTTTCATCACAATGAGCTCCTCAGCAGAAAACTTCCATACAGACACATTGACACAGGTCCGGAAAGGGCACGGCGGCCAGCTCAAACACAATAACACAGATAATGAAAATAAGTACTCACAGTTTGTAGAGTTGTATTTTCTCCACCTCATGTGACGTCAGCATGACGGCGCTGTGACGTTAGAAGTCCCACATCTCGGCCTCAGCTTCACCAATATGGCCCTAAATTAACGGATATTAAACTTATTGTGAGAGGTGACAGCCGTCCTTAATGAGTCGTAACATATTTAAACTGTAGCTAATAGTTTAAATCTTGGATACTGAATAATATATTGGTAACAGGATTGAGTTTCCTCCACATCCTGATAAACAGTGCGCACGTGACGTACGTTGACGCTAACGTTATATGTTAGCATAAATACACTACATTAGCATAATCACACATCTTGCCCTATGCTCCGACGCAGACCTAGTATGGGGGTGGTGTCTTCTCGTCTCCAAAATCTTTCCCTTTCGTTTAAAACTTTGGGAGTGAAAACTTTTTCCAGTGTTTGTTTATCTCAAAGAAATCGCCATTACTTCAGTTAGCTGGCAAACCAAACGGCTGCCATGGCACCTGCAAGGCAGAATGAAAAAAAAACCTCTTCTTCTTCTTCTGCGCCAAATGACAACAAGGTGCATTTCCGCTACTTACTAAACAGGAGGTGAACCAAATTAACCCTTTCATGCATTAATTATATCCTCATTCAAGATTTTTTTTTTCTTACAGTTCGTTTTTTTTAACATGGATTATTCAAGGAGTTTTTCACATGTCCACTCAGGTACACAGCATGCATTTAAGTGTTTAACTAAAAAAACATATAAACCAATCAACAATGTTATATATAATGTGAAACTACAAAAAATTATTATAATGTTGTTAAACAAGTGTGTTGTTTTTTTTTTTTAACAAATTCTAATTCTGTTCAATGCCATGCAAAAGCGTTGGAACTTCTGTCTCCTAGGGTGCTTTCACATAGTCTTTTTTAAACAAATCGAACTCAGTCCTCTTAAAGTGGACCAAAAAGTGGACCAACAGAAAAGGGACTCAATTCCTTTTGTGCTCACATCGTCAGTTCAACTGAAAAAGGACTTAGCTCTCTTTCTGGTCAAGGTGTGTGACAATCAGTGGAACTTTAACTTTAACTTTAACTTTAATTTCAGCTCTGATGAGGCCTCAGTCCTCTCTCTTTTCACACTAATGCCTATCTTAAATGTATATATATATATATATATATATATATATATATATATATAGGCCTATGTATATATATATATGGTTTTGTTTTTACTTTGATGTGGCACTGCAGTGCGATGATGAAACCCCTTGCTTTTACATGACCTTAAAGTTGGAGGAAAACCTTAGTGTTTTTGTGCTGCAGACTGGTGTCATTTGATGTACTCTACATTCCACATCTGGAGATGTGCAGTATCGTCCGTGGACCAAACTACTTCTCGTCCTGCGTCCTTGCAAACGTTACAGGCCGATGCAGTTTTGCCTGTTTTGTCAAGCATCCCTGGTCAATAGCATGCGATCTGGAGGGCTGAATACAATGGCAAAGAGCAAAAATAACCTGGAGGGCTTTGTGTTGACAGTGCACAGGTTACATGAACTGCACCGTGGACTTGAGGCAAACCAAACTCAGACCACCGCCTCCTGCTGAACTATATCATCTTTCCAAACACCATTTTCTGCAAAAAACAAAACAAAAATATTGTCAAAATACTGTTTCGGTTACAAAACTGTACATTACCTTCTAATAAAAAGTCACTGCAGATGAAGCATTTTCAAGAACAACAAAGTTGCAGTAATAGTATAATTGTAATGGAAAAATAGCCAGCAATGCATGATGCCCAGTTTAGTGGACAAATGATTAATTGCAATTTCCTCACAACATATAATCAATATTTGGAAAATTTAACAACTCTATTACCCCTTTGATGTTACTTGATTTTCCCAGATTTGATCTACCTGCCAGGGTCTGCTTTTATGGAGGCAAGATATTCTTGAGGGGCACAACATTTCTTGCATTCTGTCGGCCATCTTGGTTTTGAGAGATTTGTGTCGCACTGACAACACCTGGCCAGTGGGTGGCAGTGTATGACATGAGGCATGAGGGTCCACTGTAGTGACTTAAATGCAGCTATAGCATCAAAACTCATGCGTATACAAGACAATGGCTTTTAGATAGCTAGTTGTCCACTGAACACTATATATGAAAGGGTTAACACAAACACTGTGCTGACTGCCCAAGATTAAATACTCTTTTACACTCTGAAGTATTTCTATCCATATTTATCTTATACATATTTAGCCTCTTTGTGCAGAGCACTGACACTGGCAACCCAAATAATGCTTCATATAAACAGGATAAAAATTCTAGATGGTGGAAAGTAAACATTTCCATAACCTTTCACTGTCTCAGCATCATCTTTTTTTCATATGAGCCACAACTGCATTTACTTAAAATTCTTATCTAAGCTGGAATCCTCATGAATTTAACTAAATACTCATATTTTAGTCAGAAAAGGTTATGTCCTGACTACTGAGAGATGACTCCAGAGACATCAGTGCTGCACATTAGTCTTGATATACAATGATCTTATTTAACTTGACTAGTGGTGGAGAAAGTACACAACTCTATAACTTGAGTCAAAGTGTAGATAGTCCTGGTCAAGTAAAAGTTGCTGAGTGTAATAATTACTTGAGTTAAAGTTCTAAAGTTCTAATCTCAACACATGGTTGTATATTGTCACAATATATTTACAGCACCTAATGACTCTAAAACAACACACTGAATGCACTGACTTGCTTGAAGTTTAATTCAGCTTCTATTACACAGCATTATCAGTGATGTCAAACAGCTTCAACCTCTGGATGGTGCAGTAAACACAGCAAACATTTGAGATTGTATGAATAGTTCTTCATCTCATAAACTTCAAACATGGACGGGCGGTATGGCCATGGGTGGTCTGGTGGGGAATCATTATTTCCATCCGCTGCCGTAGCCATAGTAACACTGCATAATCAAATACAACCGCCTGCTGATGACCTCTCCTCTCTACCTGTCTCTATCGATGAGCTGCCCCATCTGAGAAGTGCATGCATGAGGTAGAGGAACGGGAGCACCACTTCAACAAAGAAACCACACACAGAACTGCATGATCACAGTTTATGGACTTTTGCTTTTTAGAAAATTAAAAAAAAAAAAAAAAAAGTCATCCACTGACTTCAAAGCAAATGTAACAAGAAACAAGAGCCTTCATAGAAATGTAGTGGAGTCAAAAGTATAATATTTTACTGGTCAAGCTAGAACAGAAGTCATGCAAAGCAACAGCAACAGCAGAGCATCAGTGCAATACAATAACACAACAACAGCATGTTAGCACAAACAGACATGCAAGCAACACGGAGCACCAGCACACATTGGCATTACATGCAGACATGCAGACAGAGTAGCAACAGAAAGTAAATTTCAATAACACACACAGTAGTCATTATCCATCCATCCATCCATCCATCCATCCATCCATCCATCCATCCATTTTCTAGCCGCTTATCCTCTTGAGGGTCGTGGGGGGGCTGGAGCCTATCCCAGCTGACATTGGGCAAGAGGCGGGGTACACCATGGACAGATCGCCAGACTATCACAGGGCTGACACATAGAGACAGACAACCATTCACACTCACATTCACACCTACGGACAATTTAGAGTCACCAATCGAACCAGGAACTCTGGTTCCTGGTATATGTATGCATATATGTATACCTAGTATCAGTCTGACTTAGACACACCTTCTTAAGTAAGCAGAGAGAAACATCTTATTTCTCCTCACATCGTCCTCATTGGTTATATATCTATATTTCATCCTTAGAAGACCTTCCATCACCAATGTGATGAACTTTGATGAATACCTACTGTCCGAGTCAATACCTTTTTGGTCAGGCACTGTTCTACTATCAGCCATATCTTAGCTCAGTCTCAGTCGATATCAGAGAGTGATGGAGGGGCAGAAAAGAGCAGGAATAGATAGATTTGGCCATTAGGGGCTGTAAAGTATGCAGGTATGGCTCAGGTCTAAGTATTAAATAATTGATTAGGATGGGTCAATGGTGATATGTAGCCTATCATTGATGTTTGATAAGCTATAGCACCATCTGAAGATAGCCCAGGAGAAATTCTATAGGTAAGGGTAGACTATTGATTAGCACATCTCTTATAGAGGGTTCCTCTGTCGCAACTGAATATGTGTAAATGAAATGCTCATGAAATCAGTGGGGAATCCTATATGCACCGTTCTGTCTGATCAAATTCTTAATTACTTACCTGGCACATGAAAGCCTTGTTTAAGCTATGTCGAGTCTTATCGTTTGTTTTCTCGTTTCTGTGCAGGGAAACTGTTTAGTCGGACATAAATACGTAAGTACACCTGGGATGCTCTGCTTAAGCACATCTATTTTTTTGCAAATTACAGTTTTTCAAAGTTACACATCGTAGATAGATAAATAAATAAAGATATGGTCCACGCTCATTCAAGTCTGTGTTTCCAATTTAGTCAGTATTCCTCAAAGCATCGAAACTTTTCTCTCAGATTCAGGCTTAGTTGACGAGTACAAGAGCCCTTTATGAGCAGATTGCCTGGATAATAGACACAACTACAAACACTACTTGAATTAATTGCAACATATTGCTTTTTAAGTGAAGACTCATATCGTCTCTTTTGCTTTCCCATACCCAAGGGTCATTACCTAGCAAAGTAATGCATGAAAAATATTACAGAAAATATGTCCTGGTGGTGGCTGTAGGAAGCAAATTCCACGCAGGGCTTTAGGGGGACCATCTGCTCTTGAGTTCCGCCATAATGACCGGCTTATGAAAGCTCTGTCCTAAAATTTGGCTCTATGTTCTGTATGTTGCAGCAGACAATGAGCCGTCTGCCATCTGGGAATCACAACAAGTCCGCTTTCCAACGCACACACTCGCTGCGTTGGAAATGATCTGAAGAGGTTCTTCAAACAGCCATGCAACATACTGGGGAAGGCATGTGCTTCGGACAGATCTGTTGCCTTTGGTTCTCATAGTTGGCACCAAACAGAAGAAACTGGATTCCTTGTTTCACTTGTCAGGCAACGTGCGACATTAAAATCTCTGCATATGTGTATGGTTTTCTCATCCGACATCAGACAAGCCCTTACTTTATTCTGCCCTTCTATCTCTCATACACACACTCATATGGGGAAGTTTCAGCTCAACAATACCTGAATATGTCTGAGTTTGAGCAAGGTGTTGAAATTTCACCAAAGCTGTGAAGCCTGGGTGAAATGGGATTGTCACTCTAAAGTAGGCTGGGATCATGTTATTATGCTTTGATGCAGTGTTGGTGAGTTCAGCCGATGTAGTCATGTGCACAGATATGCTCACACACACACACACACACACACACACACACACACACACACACACACACACACACAAATAAAAAGCTTTCCCTGTGTGCTGAAGTGTGAGAAGCATTGTGCAGCTCCAGTTTCCCCGGCACACAGAATTAGCTGAGGTTAATGTCTGCACCTCAGCTTAAAAATAAAATGGAGCATACTGTGCGTGTGTGTAGAGGAGCACAGCGGGGTTGACCATTTTCTCCTCTTCTGTAACTTCATTAAAGAAATATAAAATGGCAGGCCATTAGGGCAAACGCATTCAGCAGCCTCTTATTGAGAGATGCTTTTAGAAAAATCTAATTCACCTCAAATTGTATGGCACTCCAACACTCCACACACACACACACACACACACACACACACACACACACACACGCACAGATACACACACACTGCTCTAATCTTCCAAATATGACTGTAGCTCTGTGAGTTCAGTGAGGGCTGCAGGAGGAGGAGATGGGTGGCACCGCGTTTCCTCAGTGATAAAGTGGCACCTCAAACATGGCCGTCTGTTCGCCCTGCCCTCTTATTACACAGAAAGAAAAGAGAACGAGGAAGCGTGAGACCAACGGAGATTGCACAACCGACAAATTCAAACTTCACACTCATTTTTCCTGTCCTCCTCCTCTCGTCTAACAGCCTCCACGTTCTCACCTCTCTCCTCTCGACGTGCGCCTCCATCTTTCTCTTCCTCTGTGTGAGTTATTAGGGATGAGAGGAAGTCATTCTCTGTGTGTGGTTATTAGTATTGATCTGAGCGCCGTTCAACAGCCGTTTCCTGCTGATTTCCTCTCGTTCACCCACCCTCCCTTTCTTACTTATATCCTCTAATAGTCCTCCCCTTCCATCCCCCACCTATCCATCTTAGCTCTGTAGCTGCTCCACAGTGAAGTTTTAACGTAGTACTGTCTGATTTACAGGATATTGTGACCTTAACACTGACAACATACAACTGACTGACCAGAGAAACAATAAATTTACATTCAAACTCAGGCCTGACTATTTTATTGACCAATAAACACACACACACACACACACACACACACACACTTCATTCCTGCTTTTTCACACAGTGCACTCCGTCACACACACACACACACACACACACACACACACACACACACACACACACACACACACACACACATCTATTATTGAAACCATCAGTATTTACTATGGGGTCCTCCAACTCTCCTCACACGGAGGCATGTAATACTCGGCTTGCTGCTGCTGCTGAGTCTGTTGTTTACAGACTTACAGTGAGCAGAATAACATTTCAAGGATTGACAGATAAAAAGGCAATAAATCAGCTAATTGCTTTCTAATTTAGTTGAATCAAACAATGTCAGTTTTAATCAGACTTTCTGCAATTACAAACACCAATCCATCTGAATGCTCTGCACACAGACACAAGTGCAGATATGCAAATACACAAAAAAGCCCAGTGTGTGTAACTCCTATGAAGGTGCGCTGGTGCAAAGCTCATGCTCAGTGTCTCTTTATTATTAATGGAGCATTTAAATAACACAGGTTGAGGCATGTGTATTATTCATGGTATTAATGTCAGCTCTCACCCCACACAGCGTATCCTGCCAACGTTATCCGTCGTGAGATGCAGACACACAAAAACACACATGTGAGTCACGTCAAAACACGTAGATTAGGGATAGATTAACAACCAGATTAGATACTATCACTTGTGTGTTTGTGTGGTCACTGTATCATAGGCTTACCGTCTTTGTGCCGCAGGTACACAGTTAACACTGACCTCTTGACAGTTTAAGAAACACTATCAATTTCTTTTCCCATTCACCAATGTTAGATTGTAACTCTACCCTCAACCTTTGGCTGTAACCTTAATCCTGCCGCCAATCCAATGGATCGTTATCTTTAACATATTTAGTGCTATTGGCATGTCCTTCCTCTGTGACCATGTCTATTAGTCTTGGCTAATAGAGCAGCCATCTGTAATGAAGACACACTACATAGTTCCTAATGGCTTGTGGAAGGGATGTAAACAAGGTCGAAAGTAAAAGCAAAACAGCTCATCACAATGAGAGGAAAATGAAAGAAAACCATCATCGCAGTCAGACAATAACTCAGCTCACAGCGCCAGTAACTAACAAAGCTATTTGTAAAAGGAAAAGGGGAGCAAGAGGCCGGTTCTACGGGGAAATCATTTTGCCAGGTACGTTATCTACAGTTCAACTTGGCCTGTCCTCTGTTGTTGAGAGGCAGAGGAACACAGCGAGTGTCTCTCCCAAGCTTTGTGCTGCTCAGTGACCAGGAGGACACAGTTTTTTAGAAAAGTACAACTTTTATATGGAGGCCTGCCTCAGAGGGGCAGAGGCAAGGACAGTCACTCTAACAGAACACACTGACACAGCCACACAACCAGGCAGGGACCTTTGCAAAGGAGTGGTAAACAGTGGCTGTGTCCAAATACTGGAATGGAAATTTTGTATTCTGTAGAATATGCAATGCTAGTTCTATCAGGAGAAAACATATATGAAATAGAGACCTAAAAAAGCAGCAGCAAACTTGCTTTTCCTAAGGCAATTTAAAGATGTCACATTCTTATAGTTCTGCACCTCTTACATCTTTTAAATCTGCTGCATTTCACTGTTTTGTTTTTAATTTATGTTTTTTTATGTATAAATTGTCTTATTTTCTGTTTTATTTGTTTTGTATGTTTATGCTTTTTATGCTTTATGTAAAGCATTTTGTGTATGAAATGCTTTCTGTTAATAAACTCACCTTACATAGCATTTTGTGCACAATAGGAGAAGCTGAAAAGATATGTGATTGGAAAAACACCAATGTTCAACTGTTCAAATCACGAGGTCCATTTGTTTAGGAGAGGAAGAGACCCGGTGAAAACCTCCTGAACATCTGGATCTTAAGTTATGACAGAAAAAGGTGAGCACACATGAGCAGGTGCTGGCCCAACAGCCTGTCTCCAACATGCCAAACATTATCAGGGAAACACTGCTTTGTAACATGAGACTGCTTTAATCAGTGTTTTTACTGGTTTTAATTACTTGGTCCGTTCGTTTTAGAGAGGAAGAGACCTCTAGAGATAATTTGGCTTCCTCCTGAAACAATGAACAGTTAGGGAAGTCCAACCAGGAGAAGTTTCAGCTGGTTGCAGCCTGCAACCCTCACCACTTTATGCCCCTAAATGAAGTTTAAGAACTAAGTTTGGGAACAATGGCCAAGCCTCAATCTCATCTATTTCCGCACTAAAAGTATTTAAGCACATCGTATCTGTTTCCCTCCCCTCTGACTCTGTTGTCACATCCCTCCTCCCCAAAACCACTTTTCTTTGTTTGTGTTTTGGCTGTTGTCTGTCCCTTTTCTCTCTCTGTCCCCACAGGATACAAGAATCAACCAGGGCTCCATCCATTCTAGAGCAGGCGAAGAGACGACTCCCCCACTCTGTCTCGACTTCCCTGGTTCCGTTGTGCCCTCCTTCCTTCGGCCGACACTGGACTGGCCGCCAGATTCCATCCTTCACCCCCATCTTCCTTCCTTCCCTGTCCCTACATCCCCTCATCCCTTCATCCCACATCCCTTGATCCTCTTCCCTTCATCCCTCAACTCTCATCCCCATCATCCATACGTGATAAATTAATTGCAATCTAAAACTCTATTGGCGTGGTCTTTGTTAGTGAAATCCCCCTAAATCTTACACATGACTCCTTTAATTTAAATCTAGATGTGGAACTGATGGTCCCTAAAACATTAAAACTGCCCCATAATTCATTTTGCTAACATGTTCCCTTAGCACAACATGGTAAAATGAGGGTTTTTTTTAAATCAATATGACTAATTAGTGGGAGGAGAGGAGCAGTGGCCCAAATTGGAAAATTTACATTTAATTTTCATTCCATGTAAAAAAAAAAACATGCAGCATGTGGAAAAGCTGAAAAGGAAAGGTGCTAAGGTGCTATGAATTCAGCTACAGACACGCACAAAGCACATTTACCACTACACAAACATGAATGTGCTCTGTTCGTGTGACCCATCAGTGTCAATATCAATATACAGAGACACAAGCACCCAATTATCAAGATCTAACTGGCTGCTATATTTAGAAAATGAGAACTGTGACAAGGACCCTGAATATTTCTGCTACAATTTTTCGCAGCCTGTGAAAAAAGGAATCGTCATGCTCCGCGGCAGCAACGCTCTGGATTGATGACAAACCTGTATAAGAGCCTCTTGTGTTGACTTCAGAGCAAAATGCTGAGTTACATATCTGTCTCTAATTTGTACTTGTTCTCCCTCTCTCCCTCCCCCTCTCTCTGTGAATATGAATGATATTCTGTGGCACATTAATCCGCCCTGGATATTAATTACAGTCTCCATTAACATTTAATAAATACTTCCCAGGTGGGCTTGCTGCTGAGTGAACTGAGAGCCTTATCAAATATTAGGCCTTTAATTGGCCTTTCACTCCAATGAATGGCTTTTTAATTAGCGTGCAGTTATCATCCTTCCACCAACCACAGTGCCGGGCTGATCAGCACACACAAATGTGCCAGTTTTGCTGAGCGAGGGCATCTTAATGACCTGAGGTAGGCCACTCATTGTATAATACTCCATTCCTGTGGCCAGGGGAGGAATAGTGCAATCTGTGGGTTGCAGGCCACAGCCAGACACTAAGTGATTGTCTGGTTATAGCATGGAGATCTATTGGGAGGGCAGGGATACGGTTTTTCAGTTAGATATGTGTGGGTCCAGAGGAAAACACACTCTCATATGCCAAGGAAACTGTTACTGCTACAAAGTTGCTAAAGTCCAATACGCTTTTACTACTTTTCCTCATTCATGTAACTGCATAGTTTTTCAGTCATTCATTGTCTGCACTGCTCAGTTCCTGGAATATATTCAAGCATGTACTGAGGAGAAAGCAAGAAACCACCATGGACAGATCTCCAGCCCTGAGCTAAGAAAACAGACACTCACTAAGACTACTACGGAAGCATAATGTATTCACTTGACAGAAAAACAAATATGTGTCCTGTTTTTCTGAAATAACAAGATAATTATCTCAGAATTCTGAAAAGTCTTCTCGTTAATTAAGAAAAGCAAAAGCAGATTTTATTTTTTTTATGAAAACTTCTTTAAGAATTCTGAGATGATCTCGTTGTTTCAGAAAAAAACAGAACTTTTTTTTCCTCAAGTGAATGCATTACATTTCAACCTTTATCCTTAACACTGGAGCACCCCAGGGCTGCATTCTGGGTCCCCTGTTGTACTCCTTGTACACAGTCGACTGGGTGTGTCGACCATTTCAGACTCAGACGCTTGAAAAAGAAGCAAACCTCAAAAGGCCAATGAAATTCTAACTGTGAAACACCAACACCCCTCACAGAAGAGCTGTGTTTACTCCTTATTTGGTTTAATATTCAGTAGTTGATTCATCATACATAGATGGATTCAAGTATTTTTATAGTTTCTTTTGGCACCAGCAACCCAAGGTGATATTAGGACCTGGTTAAAGATAAACAGATAATTAATTTGTCCCCATAAGTTCACTGATTTGCTGCATAATCAATTCTGCATTTCATTACACATCACAAAGTCACCATAAATAACCAAAGTCATTAACAGAAATATAGATGTACCCATTAATATACCCATGCATATACTAGGAGAAGGGGGACGCACCAGACCAGCTGGACTTTTTTGACCAGTAAGAAGTGGCCTTAGTGCATAAGGGATACGGTGCTTGTGAATTACCTATTCAAAATTCAATGACTTGTGGAACAAATGAAACTTGGATCTATTTTTAGTGAGGGGCCAATATTGTTGCCCAGGAGATAAGGGGCGCCTCTAGACACCCATAATGTTGTTTGCTTTCTTTGTTGTCCTGTCTCTGTAGATGCATTTTATACTTGTTTAAGTAGGTCCTAATAGTTTACAGCTCATTGTTACAGTTTTTAATACTTCCAGATTTATTTATAGTACCGTTTTTAAAGAACTTCAACCTAACAAAAGAAACTTCATAGAATATTTCACAGATTTTTCAGCCATACAGAGAAACAATTAACGTGACAAACACTCTCAGATTTACAGATATTGAATTTTGTCACAAAACACCAGCAATCAGCGACTTGGTCTAAAAATATCTGCATCAGCATCTGCCGTCAAAAATCAATACTGCTATAAAGTGAGGGCATTCAAAAATAAATATGGAGATAATATATACTCCGACATATCTGATTAGAAATAATATATTATAGCACTCTTTTCTGAAGGCCTTCAAGCAAGGCTTTTTACTACTGCATTGGTAAGGAGACTTCCTCCCCCCCAGGGTATGATGCAACAGTCAAATATGAATCACCACCATATCCGGACCACCACCAGTTATTATACACACATACACTCAGGCACAAATACACATATTCACACCAATATGCTGTAAAAACACAGCAGGAGAGAGTGACGGCTGTCACAAACACTTGTAATCACACAGACAGAGACACCACCTCGAAGCTTTGGACGTACGCATGCAGCACTCACACATACGCAAATCACTCAAAGTCATCTTCCCTGTCTCTGAGTGCTTTAAATATCTCAGAAGGGTTTGTTAAAAAGCATAAGGGAGAAACACACCCAGCGTATATCTAGTGGACTTCATTAACCTGGTCAGAACTCAGTGTTTTTCAGCACTAATGGGGTTATTAGGAAGTGAAACAGAAATGAGTGTCTGCTGGTAATGGTGGTAGCTGACGGGATAGAATGAAAGACAATTTGCTTGGTCATATAAATTTTATGACAGCGAAGAAAGAACAGCATGGGGTTTGATTTTGTCACAAACAGCGCTGTTTTTCCTGTATTGATCAGATCAATGAAGTTCATGAGATTCTTTCAGCTGATGATGAACACTGTGGATAATTTAAGCCTTGAAAACTGTTGGTACACTCACTTGATGGAACAAGAGGAAATATAGCTGAAGGCAATGCAAGCAGTTGGTTCAATAATCATTCCTTTCTGTTTTCTGAATTTCCCTTTATGCCTGCAAAATAATTTTATGAGTACTTCAACATAACATCTATAAATAAAATGAATACTTCTGTGAACTTTTGGAGCGCAAAAATTATTACTAATTTAAACAAGTATGGGTATGTTGAGTGCTTTATGTGTGCAGTGTGTAACTACAAAACAACTGAACCTTGTTTGTTGTAGTTCTCTGTATCCGACCTCACATCATTAATCATCAGTAAGATTTATGCAGCTAAGTTCAGCTATAAACACACACACACACACACACACAATACCACAAGGAATACTTCACCCACAAAATGACCATTTGTAAATAAGCTACACACTCTGTGTTACACTGAATTTGTGAAGAAAACATTGTTTTTTTCCACATGCCTCAATGAAGAACGTAGAATACAAAACATGGAAAACATTCTTGATGAATTGAAGTCATTGGGGTCCGCATTTAACAACAGCAAAGCTATATCAAAACATCTGTTTACAAACTTTCACACAGCTTGTGCAGTACAATCTGGGTCTGTTTCATCCAGTCGTATGCTCTGTTCTTTCCAAACACATGCTTCTTTTGCTGAAATCTTAATTAACAATTAAAACATAGAAACACATTCCACACAATATCACACATGGACAAGAAGCGTTATCATGAAGTATAGCTGTAGAGTCAATGAATAACGGACAGCTACTTCACAGGGACGGCAAACTAGCCTGACAACATGGCTAAACGCCAGTATCATGCTGAATGTATTAAACTATGGGACCTCAAACCAATGACTAAGAAGAAATCTGGACCCCGTGGCTGGACCAGTTGGGAACCACTGCTTTAAATAGTAAGTAAATAGTGAGTAAGTAATACATATATTCATATATACATGGATGGGTTTTCTCTGGGTACTCCAGCTGCCTCCCACAGTCCAAAGACATGCAGGTTAATTGGTGACTCTTAATTGCCCATAGGTGTGAATGGTTGTCTGTCTCTGTGTGTCAGTCCTGTGATAGTCTGGTGACCTGTCCAGGGTGTACCCTGCCTCTCCCCCATTGTCAGCTGGGATAGGCTCCAGCTCCCCTTAGACCCTCAACAGGATAAGCAGGTAAGGAAAATGAATGAATGAATGAATGAATGAATGAATGAATGAATGAATATATAGTAAGTAATACATATATTCATATATACATATTCTTTTTTTTTCATATGTGCATGAGTGAAAGGTGTATAGTGTAAATAGTATTGAGTGTATAGTTGTGTCTAAATCTAGGACTTTATATTTTATATATTTCTAATTCTGATATTTATATTTTTGTATTTTATCTTTATTTTATTGCCGTTCAACTTGCTTTTCTACCTGTGCTATTTGAGCTGCTGTAACATGTGAATTTCCCCGGTGTGGGATCAATAAAGTTTTATCTTATCTTATCTTATCTTATCTTAAGATTTTAGCATGTTTAGAAAGTGCTGAGCATACAGCTGGAAGGAAATTACTCAGATTATACTGCATGAGTTTGTAATCATGTCTTTTTATATAGTTTTCTGTTGTTAAACATAGTTCATTAACTTAAATTCCTCAAGAATTTTCTCAGTTTTTGGATTCTCCATTCATCATGGAGGCATGCAAGAAAAAAAAAAGTTTTGACACTAATTCACATGCAGATGGTCATTTGTGGGCAAAGCATTCCTTTGAAGTTACCAGAAAGCCTAAATAGAGAATATAACCTCCAGCACTTGAGCATTTTGACATATCAGTTACTGTACTATTGAGCTTTGGATACAGGCAGAGGTAGGTTGGAAATGCATTCTCAAAATATGATGACTGTTTGCAATACCATAACTGCAGACAGATCAATAGCAAGCGCATCTGCAAACCTCTCACTACCAATCTATAGACACTTTTAAGACTGCCAAATGCACTGATCAACTAGATGCCTTTGTAACTTTAGTGAGACGTGTGTCCTCCAAACTGTGGGCAAACTATGCCATGAAAACAATCTGAGTGATGTCAAGTAGTTTGAAAACAAAGGGCACAATTTGGGAATGTTCCTTCTCAAAGATTAAAATGCTTATAACCTGCTGTAATTAGCGGTAAGCATTCGACATGCATACCAGCCATTGACAAGATGCAACGCAGGTTTAGAGGTTAATGTTTTGTGATGCAACAAGCGGTGAATCACAGAAGAGAAAGACTGGATTACACAGGTTTATCTCTATGAATGAGGATGTCCCCATTGACTTCAGTTCTTTACTAAAACATCTCATTAAAGAGCAGCAGGGAGAAGACACGCCGGACAGCTCTGCCCTGTAAGTTTAAACCAGGCCAGTTGCCAATATTGTTCACAGCGCTGCAAATCCACAAGGACCCGAATGCTTTAGAAGATGTTCATTGATGTTCAGCCAGTGTCACAGAGGGTAACGGAGGCCCTCGCTTGGATCAAAAGGTTAGGTGTGATGGCCTCAGAAAACATTACAGTCCAGAGTCACTCCAGTTCTTGCACAGTGGTTGCTGAGTTTAGGACAGTCCAGAGCAAAGCACAAGGCTGGCAGACGGTGGATCCATTTTGCAGCTGGGTTTCTTTCGGGTGCTTAGGAAACCTGGCTTGCCCCCTTTTGACGCACTTACATGAATCATCTCGTGTCCAAAAACAGAGATGCTGTCGGGTTGAGGGAGGTCTGAGCTTCATGGCTGAAATTATCAAAAAAAAGTGCTTAAATGAGGAGCTGAGTGAGGGAGCCAGCTGAAAGCACGAAGATGTGGCTTTAGAATGATAAGAGCTCCCTCTAGAGGTCGACTCACACTGCAGTAGACACACACATATATACACACATCAGTTTGCTCTCTCCACCCTTTTGTTCATTTTGTTCCTTTGCAGTTGATGTAATGATGCAGATATGAATGGTTGGTGAATCCTGTAAACAGGGTCTCGACACAACACTGGTGGTGTCACTGAATTACAGCAGGTATGACATGCTGACGTCAGCTGACACCTTTATCCCTCTGAGTCCAGTGACTTCAGCTGCAGATGATCTCACAGTCTCCTGCTCACCACACACACATACACACACAAAACGTCTCCCTTTCTCGTGCACTCATCCATTTTCTCCTGCAGCTTCTCCGAGGCTTTAATGCAGTCTGAGAATGTGTCTGTCAGTCAGACTCACTGTCTTTTCCATTCATTAGACTTAAAGGAAGGGAAATGCCTTTGTGTTTGCCATTTTTCAGTTTCCTCTCTAAAGTAGGGGTGCTGAGGAGCGCACACACACGCACAGGCACACACACTTAAATTATTTACACTTCTATCAGCGTTAATGGACCCGTCAATTACATTACAGGCTCGGCCTATAAGTCCTCCGCAAACTGTCTCCTTCCTTTAATGAACAACAGCTTCATATATATTTAATCTGAGTGAATGTATATGACATGCTGAATGATAATGGATGGCCATCCTGCAGGTTTTTTTTTTATCATATTACAACCACCTTTCCTCTGAAAGTAAGGATAATATCATCTCAGATGGCATTACTTTGGTGCTCTGAGTCGAGCCCTGCTGAAATCTCCTTTTCTACCATTGTACTTTTCTGCACTTTGCTTCTATTCTTCCATCATTGTACAAAATTTAGCCTCTTTTGGCAGGAAAGTGAAGCTTTCGACCTGTGGTATGTGTCCACTCTGCTGGTAACAGCTATTTCCCTTTGCCCTCTCACTCACCGTCTTCCTGGCAGAGGTATTGCCGTTTTATTCTTTTCATTACCAGATGGTATGGTTCTGTTCAGTTCATTACACATTTTTTCCACTTCCACTGTGAAAAATTGTGGATGGTACCAATGGAACCGTTCTGTCCCATCCCCATTTTTGGTCCCCCCTCTGTTGGGGAGAACCAGAAATGCCATCTGTGTCACTGGTGATGAAATAGGCCTGCAGTGAGTGCTGGACAGAGCAGTGAGTGACAACAACCCCATCCACATTTTAGAGTACTGTATGTGGTGGAAACCTAGGGTCTAGGGGGGTTACTTTTGGTTCCAAATGTACCATGCTGTAAATGTTTGGTGGAAATGTGGCTTTAGATTCTTTTCCTAGGTGATCTTTTCCAGTTCAATGTCTATGGAGCAGTTGTTTGTGTTTACTAGTATTTTTGGACTGTCTTATAACATAGGAATAACATGTATGAGCTTACTTATTTTCACTCTGTTGCCATACACACACAGGCCCACTTGAGCTTATAGGACTTGTTGTTACAATCCTTAAGACTAATCAGCACTTACCAGATGTCTTGTGTCTTGAGTGGAAGATTGGTAATCACATCATTGGGGTCATCAGGTGGGCACCCGCCTTCACTGGTGTTTCACTGACAGGCTGTGAACACCCCCAGAGGGCTCAACGGTGACACCTGCTGTCCTGGGTGTGCCCCCCTCTCCTTTTACCCCTCATGTTGGGTATGATGCAGACCAGTTGGGGTCCTTCCTCTTCTTCTTCTACGGTCAGCAGCCTTGTCGGAAGGCCTGTCCTCGAACCTCCATGCTCTTCAGAAGCCTGCTTGATGATGTGGCTACAAATCCTATGCACTGACAATAGTCCTTTGAGGACTGAAACGTTTGCTGCTTGTTTGTCTGTGAAGATCCCCAGTAAAATGATCTTTCATTAAGACTCTCAGTCTACATTTGTTTTCTGTGTGCGAGTCCTTTTCCATTTTTTGACTACAAATCCTCTACACACAGCCTTTACTGGGAGCACCTGCATACGCC
The DNA here is from genome assembly GCF_011397635.1 of Epinephelus fuscoguttatus. Classification (NCBI taxonomy): domain Eukaryota; kingdom Metazoa; phylum Chordata; class Actinopteri; order Perciformes; family Serranidae; genus Epinephelus; species Epinephelus fuscoguttatus. The sequence continues at coordinate 24,560,848 of NC_064758.1, read as the reverse complement.
AGGCAAGTTATTCTGCCTCTACTGGGTCTGTGTACTTCAGGCTTTCGCGTTCATAAGCTTCCCCAATTGCGAAGAATTGAGGCGTCTCTTCGCCTCTTCAGCTAACAGTCCATTCCATACTTGGTCTGTATGGGGACTTGAACTGGCTACTGCTACCCCCCATAATAATAACATTGATAATTCTGCAGTCAGATTCATCTTTAACTTTGTTTATTGTGTGTTTTGTCTCCTCTTTGGAAAACGACTTACACTCAGAATAGGAGTGTAGGGAGGTGGAGATAGAGTGTGTAACCATAACGGTACTATAGTGGACAAAAACAGTAGTTACACTTAATGAATAGTGAAAAGAAAACCAGATGGTGGTGGGGGAGGACGACTAAAGAAACAATGGGAAGAAAGGTAAATGATTTAAGCGGTGCTGGATTATTTAAACAATACTGTCATATGTGTATTATTAATATTATATCAATATTTCATTAAAAGTATTATAAATACCAATATATTGTTCCAGCCCTTCTATACACCTAGCTCTAGTTGTTTTAGTTAATAATAACCTTGCTTCCTGTTTTCCATATCGTCAGTGTTGTCTCTGTCTTCCTCCCTCTGTCTCTTCTGCTGCCCTGCTCTCATGCTCTCTCCTCCCTTCACCCTGGTCTTTCATATATAATGCATGTTAAACAAACAGACATGTCAGAGTCACTCAAATGCATAGCTGTCCCCTCACTGCTGCTCCATTCACCCTGCGAGTGAGCGTGTGCAGGGTCATGTCCCAAAGGCCCCTGTGTGTGGCCCAGGCCCAGCTGATCTACAGTCAGCTACAGCAAACACAAACTGTACACTCTGCAGGGGGAGAGGCTGTTTATACACAGAGGTGGAAACTGTTCATCACATAAAATCATACTGGTTCAAAGAGAGGAGCTGAAGTCTGTCAGTTTCACAGAAATATGACAAATGAGTTGCATCTGAGGGTATTTGTAAAGTGGGTGCTTATTCAAAGGAGAAAAGTCTCTTTTATCAAGGATTTCACCGCCGCTCTCTTATAGGGAGTTCTGTTTATGTGCATGTTTGTTTCTCTGCATAAAGGTTCCCATTCGTGTATTGTGAAAGTGCACAAAGCAGTGTTTGATCCATACAAATGTAGACCCGACTCCATTTTGTCCCTTGCAGTTCAGAGTGCTAAAGACTGTCAGTAAGAGCGATTTCCCTTGTCTGTTACTTTACATGTAAATCTAATTTATCTGTTAAGGCGTGGAGGGGATAAGCTGCAGCGCTGGCTCACTCTTGAACTGTATACATGCATAAATAAACACACACACTCACACACACACTCACTCTTCGACAAAATCCCAATTTTCCAGGTGCAGAGGTCTGTAGAATGGAGCCAGAGCCACTCATAAGGAAACTGCATTATTCTCCATCAGCACTGTGGAGCGTCCAAGCTATTATACCATCCACCACTAGCATGCACATACAAATGCAGTTTACCACTTGACAGGGAGCGCGATGGGGCCTGAAAAGCACAAGGGTATGAGTGGGATTGTGCTCGATCAGCGGCAGAGTAAGTTCATTTTCATATTCCGTACAGAATATGCTCCACTTGTGTTGCAGTGATTTAATGCAAGATGACTAAGTGCACATCTCACAGACACATTATACAGCATTTGGAGTTGAAAGCTCACCAGAGTGTCAACATGTGTATATTTCCTTAGATCAGTAGATCAATGTGTTTCAGCTCCGTGCGAGTCTTCACAATGTGTCTTCTCGAGATCAAGTCTGAGCATAATGCAAATTTATAGCATAATAAAGTCGTTAGAAGTACATAAAGGTAGATGAATTGAGCATTCCTCTCTTATACAGCAGTTTCACCTGGGTGGTGATAATAAACAATAAGAATAAATGATGGTTCTCTCCACTCTTTCCACCCACTGTAGGCAGAGAGAAAACTGGATTTATTCAGACAGCTAATGCACACAGTGACTCAGAGTGTATACTGTGTGTGGATGAAATGGGCTCGAGAGGCTTTTCCTCTCACACAAAGCAAATATCTCTTCAGGAATAAGATATTGATTTGTCATTTCCCAGAGCTGAAGCTGAGTAAACAAGCTAAGCAGACGTGTGACCGGGGAAGGCTGATAATTGTTGTCCGGTAACAGTCAAAGGCCTTGGGAGGAAATGATACTCTAGACTCAGATGTACTGTATATCCTTCATCATTCACATGGCCGTGCCATGTACCTGTAAACACACACACAGACGCATGCACACACACACACACACACACACACACACACATCTCCTATTTGGTATTCAGTCAGTGAATCCTTTCTGCTCAAACAAAATAATCAAATATTTATTCCCATGTTTACAGCATTCCACTTCCGCGGTATGAGCAACAACACATTTCTCGGAGTCGACATGAATGTTTGAGCATCTCGTTTTGAGGAAGGGCGCCCAGAAGAAAAGAAGCCATTTAGTTTACAGGTTAGCAATTTAGATGAACAACAACAACAGTTAAGTGTCTGTCTCCTGGTTCAGGAATTTGAGGTCATTTCAGCAACACAGCATAACACACACACACCATCTTCTATTCTGCTTTTACATCTTTGTAAAGGACATACACACAGATTATTATTTTACATTGCATTAGTATTTGTACCATTATATAACAGTATTACATTGCTACTATATTGTTATTTTTGTACTTTTATATATGCCCGAAAAGATTACTGAATGGGCTTATGGGCACAGGCCCAGAGGCCCAAAGTATCAGGGGCCCCTCTGGCCTTCACCTTCAAAATGGCATTCAAATGTATATTAAACACATATCTATACCTATATGTACCTGGTGGACTCTAGTGTTGTCTGTGTTGTGTGATAAAAAGAGGCCCAGACCGTGGATATCGCTGGAGGTGATCTCCGTTTATTCCTCTTCTGACAACACATGGCAAAAACAAAATCCTCCTTCAAACACAACCATACAAACTCCAGCCCCGACACAAATTAAGTGACACAGGATCATGTTGGCATAAAATGACCATATAAACACAGCTTAACAGTGCTAAAACACAGAAGTTACCATAAGAGCAATGTTGCTTACCTCTCCCATGGAGCACAACAGCAAAAGGGGAGAGGTAAGGTGTGAAACACCCCTTTATAGGTGGGGTACCCCCAAAGGTGAACATAAGGGTACAGAGTATCAAACATTCCACATGTTGAGTACAGAGGTCAAAGCCTGTCAGATAATAACTGAAACAAATTTTGTGGAATTATAATACTCAATATTACAAATGTACATTTGACTTGTTACAGTTACACATATTAGTGCTGTATCATTGACCTGTTACATATATACTTGTAGTACAGGGGCGTAAATATAGACAGTGCAGGCAGTGTGATTGCACTGGAGAAGAGGCCCGTAGAGAGAATGCGCCCCTGTAAGTGATTCAGATTGCCACCTTGGAAAGAGACCTGTGTTCAAAGTGGAATGATTTAAAAAGAAAAAAAGAGTATCATTAATTTAAAAACAGTGCTATTTGCTGTATATGTCCTTAGAAAAGAAAACCCATCTGCATCATGGTGTTTTTTTAAGTAGTGAGTAGATATCTAAAACAAAATTGCATGCTTTTCTCCATCAGCTATAAAATCTATAAATGAGCTATCAAATCTTCAATTAGATTATTAATTTCTTATTTTCTTTGATGTTTTTTGTCAGATATGCAATGATGATTTTTGGGTATTATGTATGGTTTTTTTGTGATCTAATTTTTATTTTTGTTTCGACCACTGACAAGACAATACACATAGAACCAGTGTGTTAAACAATAACAATACGCACCAAAACTAAAATAAAGATAACAAATAAACCAAAAAACAGAAGGAAGCAAAAAAGACAACAACAACCAAAGAACAAAGGACAGGACAACAACGTAACCTGAATCATCATTTAACAAAAACAAAGCAGGTACACAAGGTATATTTTTTCCAATAATTATAGAGAGTGCAGATGCAACAGAGTGCCAAAAGGTGTTAACCTTAGTACAGTCCCACATCATATGGACATATCTGCCTGGTGTACCCTGAGGACAAAAACTGCAGTTGGGGGAATGAGTAGCTGAAAATTTTGCTAATTTTAGGGGGGTGAAGTGGGTTCTCATGACGAAATTGTAGTGAATCATTTGATGATCGGGGTTCCTGGAGGAGAGTTGTATATTGGACCAAACTCTAGACCAGTTAATGCTCGATAGACCTAAATCCTTTTTCCAAATTTTGTAAATTGGCAGTTGCTGTGCGATGAACTGGGTGAGTAACGAATAAAGTTTTGATATGAGCATATACTGAGCGTTGGAGGTATAAAGCCTATGGATAGGAGGAGTATGCAGATTGGTACCCCAGGAAACACCAGGCCATGCTAGAACATGGATTACTTTTCCTGACCAGCTGGGGAGAGATATACAGTAGGTTTGCCATCCAGTGTAATAGAGTAGTTATTAAACAAAGGAACATTGAGATATTATATATGTTGATGTTTTGAAACAATAGTGTGCATAAGGGCCCGTCATAATTATGTGCACTATGGCCCGTATAGCTTCCTTAGGCCACTGTTTAAGTATACAGGGTATGCTGTATATTCAGTTCTATTTATAAAGCCCAATATCACAAATCACAGTTTGCCTCACAGGGCTTTACAGCATAAGATATCCCTCTGTCCTTTGGACCCTCACAGCGGATAAGGAAAAACTCCCCAAAAAAACCTTTAACAGGGAAAAAAACGGTAGAAACCTCAGGAGGAGCAACTGGGGAGGGATCCCTCCTCCAGGACAGACAGACGTGCAATAGATGTCATACAGAACAGATCAACATAATAAATTTACAGTAATACGACACAATGAGACAGAGAGAGAGAGACAGAGAGAGAGAGAGATGCACAGCAAACACTAAAGACAAAAGATACAATAACATGAATTTTAGTTGTAGGTATATATTAATATATGACAGTATATATGTGACATAATAATGTGTGCAGTAACAGAAGTATGACTAATGGTAACAGCAGTAGTAAGTGTGGTGATATATTGCTTCAGAGGTATTTCACTAATAGTTTAAGTCACTCGTGGTCCCAGGTGCTGCTTGTATAATACAGTATTATCTCGTATTATCTTATCTTTATTCAGATATTGTGTTATTATTCCATTAAACAGCTTCTCTCACTACAGAGTGCAATGCGTCATCACTTCCACCAGATGTCATCAAGTCCTCACAGCCACTGCAGAGTCCTGCAGTTTAGACATCCACCCACAGGATGGAAGCACACAGAAATATAATGCTGGTGGTAACAGATATTTTCAGCTGCAGTCTGTGGAAGCAGACAAAGAAGAAGAAGAAGAAGCAGCAGCGGGAGTAAAGAGGTCTGATGCAAGTGATCCAAGTCATGTAAACAGAGGAAATGTTTCCGTGTGTCTGCAGAAAGCTGTCTTTGTTTAATCGCGTTTATCCTATTACTCCAGCTGTTACATTAAATGGTAAGAGTCTTATGGGAGTTCATGGTGTCTGTGACATAAAGCCGTGCTCTGTGTTAGTGTGAGGCGCATCTGGAGCTGGAGGACAACAGTCTTTAGGATTTATGGAGGTATTGTGCACAACATTGAACTGGCTTTTTCATATTGACATGATCACTTCAAAAGAGTCTGCTTGGTAATAACTTACACATGTATGTGTTATTAAATGTGCAAAATGAATCATTCTGAATCATTCAAGGATTTAAACCCCATCAACTGTCTTTAAAGCTAGGTCATAACCTTTATTCAGATGTCAGCCTCAGTAGCCTAAAATTCCCACACAGTACAGTGTGCCTCATCAGCAACTAGGGGATCAATGGGCAAAAATTACTGTAGATAATCTGCTATTACCTATAAATGATATCTGTTACCCTTTGAAACCTGAGCGAGTTGGGTTGGATTCTTTCAAATACATGGGAAGAAGGCAATAAGCAGCGGAAGATGAAATGACCCAAAAGTACAAAGCAAAAATGAAAAAGAAAAAAAAAACAACAAAAAATAAAACAGAAAAGAAAGTTGAAAACAAACAAACAAGGAAATTACCTGGAAAAAGAGATAATTATGTAATATTATTTTAAACATATAATAATGATAATTATAAATATAATTATCCCCATAGCGGGTTTTTTTTGTTTTGTTTTGTTTTGTTTTTAATTTTTTTGTAATTTGTGGAATTTTTTTTCTGGTAAAAAAAACCCAAAAATTATGATCAAGAGAGTAATTCTGTAACATAATTATAAAAAATGTAATTATACATATAGTTTGTCCCTAGTTGTTTTTTTTTTTGATAATTTCCTAAATTCCTAAAACAAACAAAGTTTGTTTGTTTGTTCGTTTTTTTTACCAAGTTGCTTAATGCCATTTTTCCCATGTTTTTTTTTTTTTTTAAGGAAATTACACCAATTTACTCGGTGCTCAAAGGTTTGAATACTTGTGAAAGACATCTGAAAGTCTGAAAGCAGTACAAGAAAAGTGATGTTGCTCCAGGTTTTTCAAGGGTTAACCAAAGACAGTAAAGCTTACATTACTTAAAGAAGTAAACCATGCACCACTGTGAGAATCTAAATGTAAAATATCTGACCTGAGGACTGAAGATAACAGAGATTTGTTGAACTGCCACAATATATTGCTTTGCTTTTGCAGTTATTTTAGATTTGATGTGTCCTTCCATTAAAAGAATCAACCATCAATTTATTTTCTCATTCCAGTGACATTTGGTCATGGCTGAGGATCCAGCAGCAGAAATCCAGCTACTCAGACGCCAGAAGGTCAAGCTGGTAGAAATTCTGAGCGCAGACGCTGACTTTGTCCTGCAGCATGCAGACTCTCGCTGTCTGTTGTCTGTTCACGGCTACCAGCAGGTGAAATCCTGCCGTGTTCCCAGTGACAAGGTGACAGACCTGTTGGATCACATCATCCACAGAGGTCCTGAAGCAGCGCAGGGTCTGCTGGAGCTGCTGAACGACCAGGCCCTGCAGGAAACCTTCCCATTGCTTTGCTTTCTAAAGGATCTGCAGGTCAACACACTGGCTACAGGTAGGACAAAATCCGTTTGGTATTTTCATCAATTCCACTATGAAGCACTGTTCAATTTTCATATTAAATATAATTTTTGTCTTTATTTATAAGGAAAAAAAGAAACATCAAGAAAGAGAGAAACAGCTCCAGACTTAGAAGAGATCATTCCAGCCAAGCAGATCTGCACCAAAGGTGGGTCACACTACACTCAAAACTGTCCCTTTGAAACATTATAGAGACTGCCGCTTGCTTTATCTGCCTCTGTCTCATTGCACAGGCTCTCGCCTAGTGAAGGAGAAGCAGCTGATGACCGTGGCTCGTACCATTGGCAGATCCTGGAGGGAGATTGGCAGACTGGCTCTGGACATCCCCAATGTGAAGCTGGAACAGATTGAAGAGGACCATTCAATCCATGTAGAGCGAGTGTTTGCCATGCTGCGCTACTGGAGCACCTGCCAGAGGGAGAAAGCCACCGCTGCTCGCCTGCACTCGCTGCTCAGTCAGGAGGACTGGGCACTGCCACCTGAGAGCATTGACTTCCTGTTGGAGACTGACTGAGGCCTTCGCTGTCTGGTGCTATGTGAGACTGAACCCTGAAACACAGAGACTGTCATTCCACATCAGGAAATAAATAACACTTGAAGTCTTGAATACTTTATAGAATTACGCCACAGAGCCATTAAGTACCACTGACGCCTTTTGTTCAAGGTTCTTCATGTGTGTTTACAGTCCGTCTATATTGTTGCAACCTGATTGTTGTACTGTAATTTTACTATGTTGGTTTTTTCTGTGCACACCATGTGCACTGCATGTGTCTCTGTCCCAGAAGAGGGATCCCGCCTCTGTTACTCTTATTGAGGTTTCTTTGTTTTTTTTTTAACTGTTAAAGTTTTTAAAGTGGTGGTGGGAGGTGTCAGTGATCAACAGTGCTGGTCTTATTTCAGCGACAGTGAAAGTGAAACCTCTGTCGCAGACAAATGTCCATCATCATAAAATCATGAAAGTTTTGCTAGAGTTGTGACATGCTCCCTTGATGTTGATCATTTGTTCTAAGGTGGTCTTTAAACTCAGTCCGGCTGTCTTAAGTCAGTCTTTTTCTTGTGGTGACATTCTGATAAAATCAAACATGTTTAATGATATCTCATGTGACCCTGCCACATCCCCAGTCTTGTGACTAAAAACTCTGACTTTGTGTCTTCAGATGTAAGACAGTGTCATTCAGAGACTTCTAGTGTATGGTAGGCATTACACTTCTTGTCCATGACAGCTTTAATACAAAAAACTGAGTTTTGCTTTATGAAATTTCTTTGAAATAGGTGCCTTTTGTTTTCTGTTAAAAGTGTCTGTACTGAGGATTTTTATTCTTCTTTCAGTCAAGGAGAAGTGGTCATTTTTATTATCTCTGCCAGGCATAAGCCAGTAGAGGACCAGGCGCTTTTAAGTGTGTGCATGCATGAGTGTGTGTGTGTGTGTGTGTGTGTGTGTGTGTGTGTGTGTGTGTGTGTGTGTGTGTGTCTGTCTGTCTGTCTGTCTGTCTGGCAGCTAATCTTGCAAACTACTGGACCAATCAGCCTAATATTTGGGCAATTTGTGAGCATAATTATGACTGTATGGTCAAAGACCTCTCATGGTTTGGGTGATTCAAAGTTGTTATAAAGCCCTTTTTATTGACTGTTTTGTACCATCATTGACTGCTGACTTTGTACTTCTTTTAATCGGCCAGCAGGGGCCACATGTTTTCTGGAAATCAGCTCAACTACAAAACAAGCAAAAAACAATCTTTCTAAAGAAGTTATATTCTGGATATTAAACCTGTTTTGTTTAAGTAATTAAATAAAGCCCTTTACATCTGTACGTGTTTGTCTCCTATCTCTAACAGACCCTTACTGCATCACTCTTTTGACATATCTACCTCCCTGTCCTTCAGTTTCTTTCCCTCGACACTGAACTTTCTACAACCTATCAGCACATGTTCAACAGATTCCTTCCAGGTGCGAGTCTCACATTTATCTGACACAGATTTTTCCATGGTGTGTTAAGTTGCATTTAGTCCTGTATGTTTTAACCTTAACCCTGATAAAATCCTCTGTCCTACATTTACCTCTATCACACTTATAACTCTAATAGACTTTTGAATTTTGTAATACTCTCTGCCCTTACTGTCATTTTTTCCAAATTTACTGCCATGTCACAACTCCATGATGAATAACTGATTTTATGCACTTTTATCAGGTTTATCTGTAATCTCATTTCCCTCTATTCCAACATATGCAAGTATCCAACAGAACACGTATGAACATGTATTCAGTTGCTGTAGTTTCAGTTAGCACATATAACCCTTAATTAACAGATCCTCTCAGGCAGTTTGACCTGATTTATACTTTTTATAGCAGCTGCAAAATCTCAACATGCCACTACTTTAATTGATTTAACCCCCTTTACCCTCTGAAGATGGGAGGGTCAATTCCACCAGGCGCAGCTGTATGTCTATCCTCCTGAGACCCTGCATCATCGTATGAAAACAGTACATTTTAGGTTTGCTGTACCTCATACTTCATTCTGCTTACCTTAGTCTGCAGTCCATCCCAACGCAAAAGTAGACAAGGCACAAAACCTGATCAAATGTTATGGTTGAAACTTGTTTATTTGTGCTGAATAACATCTGTAGTTTAATACTGCATACAGATTTGATTAATTTTAGCAATAGTAACAAGCTTAGATGCTTAGACAATGTTAATTAAAAAGTACTCATTTGAGGACATGGGGACTTTATTACTGTATTATCACAGCATTTTATATACAGGCCAGTAAGGTGTGACAGACTGTTCCTACAAAGAGGACATTCCTAGCTTGTAGTGTGGAGCAAGGAAAATTCATACAGAGCTACAAAATGATGAAGAAATGTCTGCAAGAATATATAGAAATAGAAATATTTGCAATTTTGTTTTGCACAGCCATATTCAGGTATTGAGATGAACTGTTTAAGACATGAACAGTGACCCTGTAGTAGTGACCCGTAGCATTACAAAATGTTGCATTGTTTTCAGTTTTGTCATTGCACAAAATGTTCAGGCATTGAAATAAACTGCTTTATACTTCATTGTGACTATTAAAAATAAACCCACTGTCCACATCTTTCTTTCTTTTTTTTCAAAAAGTACGTACTGTTCAAATATAGTTATTAGTTTCTGGAGACCAGGGTTGGTTGTCACACTTTTTACTCTTGCTTAAGGTCTTGGCTTGAAATGGGTATCCCTCTGATTTTTACAGCTTATTTTAACAATGTTTGATCTTTAAATGACTAAGGCCCCGCTCGCACAAAAAGCATTTTGCAGGTTGCAAAACATGAAGCGCACCACACTGCCTTTTTTTTTTTTTTAATTGCATGCCACTAGTGAAAATAAAACACTTGCTGTGCCTTTTTATTGTTGGCAGGCAACCATGGACTTACCTCCTTACTTTAACCTTCCTGTGTAATCAGTAAACTGTTTATTTGTTTTATTTATTTGACAGCAATCAATATCTAGTCCCTAAAATGAACAGGTAAAGGTACTTGTTGTAGCTCTGGTTGAGGGTGAGAGGCTGTCCTCCATTGTTTACCAACTGTAAACTTGTTGTTGTGACCACCACAGAAGGCCTGCCTCTAAAATCATCCGATTGGTAATGGTAAAAAAAAAATGAAAAAAAAAAAAAGAAAGAGAGATAACATGGGGCATTTTTAGGCTTTGAGTTGACATTTTTTCACCTCGGAGTTCAGAGCACTCAGGCAAAAACGCCAGGTGCCTAGAGCGCGGAAACTGGGAGCCCGTCGCAACACAAAAAACGAAAGCAAAAAGCTTCATTCTTATTTAAAACAATTACAAAAAGCTGGCTCCAGCTGCTAAAACGCTTTATGTGTGATCAGGGCCTAATAACCTAGTGTTTAGTACACAAACAACACCAACATGAAAACTCTGACCCATAAAAAAAAAGACAAAATATCTCCTCACCTCAATGTTTTGTGTGCATTCCACAAAATAAAATGAGCAGGCCAAACATGATGTCACACCAACCTCTAGCGTAACTGTAATAAGGACTGTGACAACTAACCCCGGTCTCCCCTACTTATCAAGTCCTACCAATCCCAAATAGCTCAGAGAAACTGAAAGTGCATACCAAACAAAAGTTGGGGCACCGCTGCTTGTATCAAAATGTGTTGGTGTTTCCCTCCTGTCAGTGAGCAGTGGTGAGGGCAGGGGGAGACACATACCGACTAATAAACAGTCTTTGCTCAACACCTGTTGCCATGGCTGCGACCCGGTTTCATTCGGTCCTCTGCTGCTCGGTGTCACTGAGGGCGTTTCTGCCTGCCTCATTGTGCGGACTTGCAGATTTCGTTGCATTGGGCATTTCCCCTTGATCTTTGTGCTTCTACCTAAAGTAAGTAAGTCATCTTAGTTAAATAATGTTTCTGTTGTACTGTGTTTACTGTGTTGTATCTTACAGACAAAGTTAGGACCGTTAAAAGTCCTGGAATGAAATACAGGGTCAAAGATTTGTGGCTGTGTTTCACTTACTATAAATGCATTCATTTTCATAATCGAATCTATGTTTCATGCACCTTGCATTTTGGTGTGTCTGTTAATTTTGGCTTTTGTCATCATGCAAAGAAGGGCAGACAAGCTGTGCATATATTCCACAGCTAGTTGCTGCCTCTCTGAGTTTTACTGTCTGTAGCCTATACTTTGATAGCAAGTAAATCTGATGCTCTTAAATATCATGTTTAAACAGGCTGACATCAAGGGAGAAGTATATGTTAGAAGATCTTGTTTCATTCATGATAAATACATATGTAAATTGATAAAACCAATTATTTTTGTCACAGACACTCATAACTCAGAGGTAACTATATTCTGTCTCCCATTTTTTCTCTTCACCTCAGACACATTAAGTAACTTACAGTGGGACAAAGGTTGACTCCCTCCCACTTCTATTGTACCTCACCCTGCCTTTGCTTTGTAGCCATTTTCCTACTGTCTGCCTTGTCAGCACAGCCAAATAAAGGGGCAGAGATTTGCCAACTTGTCAGAGGCGTGGATATGGCAGACATGCATCCATTTTCAGGTGAGTACAATGCAACATGTGTATATATTTTTTTGTAACACTTGACATTTTGAAGTGTTTATGTGTGTTATTGTTCTAAAAGCAGCAGATGAGCAGGGACCAGCGAATCACCGTGATCTAAATGAGCCACTAATCGACCACTCAGAGGGCCAACACTTCCTGAATGAAGCCTTCAAAATAATTATAGAGGAGGTGCTCTGCAAGGGCACAGATGTCAAGCAAAAGGTCATGAAGCATAATAAAAAAAAATCACAATGGTGTCAGATTACAGTGAATCTTCTGTACAAAACTCAAAATCCATGTGTTGTTGCAGGTTTGCGAGTGGAAGGAGCCGGAGGAGCTGGCTGTGCTGCTGGATCTGGAGCTGAGGCCGACGGGAGAGCCACAACAGCGGCTCCTGCAGAGAGTTAAAGATGTCGCCAAGTACAGCATCAAGACAAGTAAGGGTGCCAGAGACTGTGGAGATATTTAAATAGGCTGACCCTTTTTTCATAATGAGATTTTTCTTGGTTCTTTCAGGTCACCCTCGTTTTTTTAATCAGCAGTTTGCAGGAGTGGACTATCACGCCCTGGCTGGACGATTCGTCACTGAGGCTCTCAACACTAACCTGTAAGAATTTAACATAATGTACGACTAGAGCATTTAAGCACATTATTATACAGGGAATAGGTGACTAAGTCTGTAAAATATGATGCAAATAAAACAATAAATACGGTAATATGACTGTGTTAGGTAGTGGTTTAAGAAGTAAAGGTAGCAATAGCCTGTAACGTCGGCTGGCACAGACAGAACAGACGTAAATCTACAAGCACAACTCCAGACAACAAGTTAAGAGCAAGTCCAAAATATTTAATCAAAGAAACAGGCAGAGATCAAATCCAGGTAGGTAAACAGAGGCAACGATTTAGAGTCTGGAAAAGCAGGCAGAAGCAGAAGGCTCAAGAAAGGCTGGCATGCTTTGCATAATGCAGAACACAATCTGGCAAAGGCCCTGTGGAAGTGGGCCAGTGTATATATCACTGTGGTAATAATCAGAGAAGCTGGAAGCAGGTAAGTGAGGGGGAGGAGCAGGTGGTGAAACTGGAGTGAAGGGATTATCAGAGGGCAGCTGGGAGTTCCCTGGCCTTAATGAAAGAACAATTAGTTGCATGGAAAACCAGGCAGAATAAATGACAGATCTGGAGGGATTCGTTAACATGCATCCGAACAAGTTCTCCCCGTTCGCCCCTCCGAAGCCTTAAATGTAACATTTTTTATTGAAAGACTCATATTGGACAATATGTGTTGTACATAAAATCTGAATCTGGAAAGTTCAATGTCACTATAGCCTTTAAATAAATGTACTGTAGTAATACTCAAGTGAAGCAAACTACTATTGCTATGTAAAGATGTAGTGGAGTCCTGAGCAGAGAATGAAGCCACGCTGTACTTTATTGTGGTGTACATGTCTGTATCCCACTGGCTAGCTCATTGTTGACACTTTGCACTGCACTCATACGGCAGGTACTGCTGATATTGAACACATTGTCGTGGAAGTATAGTGCCCATGCTCCAGTTTCACCCTGGTTAACAAAGGTAGTTCTGTCAGCACCGTTATCTTAGTTTAGCATTGTTTATAGAGTTAGCACTGTTAGCTAAAGTTAGCTGCTGGCTCAGCCACCACCATTTTAAGAACGATGTGCAGACAACTCATGCGCTCTTAATTTTACACAGAGCTGGGGTAATATTTGTGCAGCCTGTGTAAAATGTGTAGTGAAAAGCTATACAATATGAAATACAGTCCTAAAAATACATTTTGTGTGTCACAGCTTCACATATGAGGTGGCCCCGGTGTTTGTGCTGATGGAGATGGAGGTGCTGAAAGGGCTGCGGCAGCTGGTTGGCTGGACAGAAGGTGATGGTCTTTTCTGTCCTGGGGGGTCTACCTCTAACATGTACGCTATGAACCTCGCACGCTACCGACTCTTCCCAGAGGTCAAAAGTCAGGGGCTGTGGGGTCTCCCACGACTTACCATCTTTACATCTCCAGAGGTCAGGAATGGTCAGGGGCTGATGACACTGAGGAGAGGAGGAGATTGAAACTGTGTCAGAGGATCACACTGTAGTTTATGTGATGTCTTTCCAGAGCCATTACTCTGTGAAGAAAGGGGCTGCCTTTCTGGGCATTGGGACAGACAATGTCGTCATGGTGAACGTGGATGATGGGTAATGTGTTCAATATAAGAGGGACAATTGATTAATAGATGACTCCATCAACTTTCTAAAAGGTTGACATTTCAGAAAAACGGTTCCATTTAATATGAGAATTTACAGCTTTTCTCTATTTTATGTAATCAAAATGGAATATATTTGGATTTTTGGATATTGTTAATATGAAACAAGCAATCTGAAGGCGTCACCTAGGGTGTTACTGCATTATTTACTGGCTTTCATCGCTTATTCCAAACACTAAAAATGATAACTTTTTCTTTGTCTTTTTCCATACTCACGTCAGAGGCCGCATGATTCCAGAGGACCTGGATGAAAAGATAAAACTGTCAAAATCTCAGGTAAATTCACAGATATTTAGTAAGCACTCAGATCTACAGTATCACTGGGTTTTGGGTTACTTGTATTGGTTTTAATAGTGAGGTATTACTCACTGTAAAACGTATTGTACGTCTTGCAAAGCAGAAAGCACCAAGTACAAGACAACTGTGTTCACATTTAGTCTGTTTCCACCAGGGTGCAGTGCCCTTCCTTGTAAGCTGCACATCAGGGACCACAGTGCAGGGTGCATTTGACCCACTGGACCGCATAGCTGATGTCTGTGAGAAACACAAGCTCTGGATGCACGTAGACGTAAGTCCTCGTGTGGAAGAATAGTCCATGTCTATCAGATGTAAGAACATGTAGAGATTTGTGTGTTTTATGGTGTGTTTCAGGCTGCCTGGGGAGGGAGTGTGCTCTTCTCCAAGCAACACAGACATTTGATGAAAGGGGTTGACAGGTATTAATATGCATGCCTGAAAAATGCGTTTTCATTATGAGGAAGGCACGTTTTGTCTGACATAGTTGGGCAGATATGGTCATAGAGAAAATACAGATGATACATTGTTTATGGTGTGTGTGTTTTTGTGTCTGTGTGTGACAAGAGCAAATTCAGTAGCCTGGAATCCACACAAGATGCTGGTGGCCGGCCTGCAGTGTTCTGCCCTGCTGCTACAGGATACCACGGTATGAGGCTACAGCATTATCCATCACACATCATAATGTTTATCATAAGGTACCTCTGAACTTTTTGAACTTTTTTGTCACTAAGTTCTCCTCTTCCTCAGAACTTGTTGAAGAAGTGCCACAGTGCCAACGCCACATACCTCTTCCAGCAAGACAAATTCTATGATGTGAACCTAGACGTGGGGGATAAGTCGGTGCAGTGCAGCCGCAAGGTCGACTGTCTGAAGTTGTGGTTGATGTGGAAAGCTGTTGGCTCCACTGGCTTAGCCGAGCGTGTGGACAAAGCTTTTGTTCACACAAGGTAGGTATGCAGCTGTAGCACAACACGAGCCTGACATAGGTTGGGTAATAAATTAAAACATATCTGATCTTAAAGAGGCGTTGTTTAAAAGCGATGCTACTTATCTGCTATCTGTTAGCGGCACAGTGGTGCAGTGGTTAGCATTGCTGCCTCACAGCAAGAGGGTTCGTGGGTGGGGTTTGCATGTTCTCCCCATGTCAGCGTAGGTTTTCTCCGGGAACTCCGGCTTCCTCCCACAGGTCAAGTTAATTGGTGACTCTAAATTGCCCGTAGGTGTGAATGTTAGTGTGAATGGTTGTCTGTCTCTATTTGTCAGCCCTGTGATAGTCTGGCGACCTGTTGGGGGTGTACCCTGCCTCTTGCCCAGTGTCAACTGGGATAGGCTCCAGCAACCTCCAACAGGATAACCGATAATATGAATAAAATGAACGAATGTATTCGTCTATCTCAATTTTTGCACGTCAAAATAATTTAACCGTCTATCAGTGAGTTAGCTACATAGGTGTTGATTTTCCTGCGGGTAAATATCAGAAAGAAGGTACATTTGGGCCATCCTGCACAGGTTAGGATACTTGTAGGCTACTTTTGACATCTAATCCAATCTTGAATAATACAGCAGGAATATTATTATTTTAATCTTCATTTATTTTAGGAAAACTTTTAGCTGAGTTGTGATCCAGACCAACAGAAAGTGAAAATTATCATCTCTCCGGCAGGTATCTGGTGGAGCAGATGAAGAAAAGAGAAGGGTTTCATCTTTTGCGTGATGTAAGTAAACATCTCAAGCATACTGAGAAAGATGAGTTGTTTTCTCCCTGCAAATTAAATTTCAATTTATTCTTTATTTGTTAAATCCACACAATCCACAGGCAACTGGTAGCTGAAATGCAACTTCTACATATCCCTCTTTTTACATACTACACATGCAATTAAGGGGGGAGCGCAGGATCGGATATGGTACCACGCCCCAGGAGCAGCTTGGGGGTTCAGTGCCTTAAGATATCCATAACAATTTAATTTCAAAGTACTGTATGTGTTTCTGTCTCCATGTACAGCCAGAGTTTGTGAATGTATGCTTCTGGTTCATACCACCCAGTTTGAGGGGGAAGGAAGGAGATGCAGATTACCAGGACAAACTGGCAAAAGTAAGTTTCTGTATTACGTCAGTGGACTGGCAACATAAAGAATAAAGATATTAGATGTTTAACTCTTCTGTTGCACACATGCATTAAGCACTCAGACTCAACTTTTTAATTATTTGTAGTATGTATACTTAATTTAAAAAAAAACAGCTGACTGTGTGTGTGTGTGTTTTGTTCTTTGTATCAGGTAGCTCCGGTAATCAAGGAGCGCATGATGAAACAAGGCACTATGATGGTGGGCTACCAGCCTTTGGGAAACAAGGTCAACTTTTTCCGCATTGTTGTTTTGTCTCCGTTGATTTCGCAGAAAGATATGGACTTCTTCCTTGATGAAACTGAAAGACTGGGAAACGACTTGTGAACAAAAACACAACTTATAAGATGTTGTAGCCCTTGTCTTTCTAGAATTTAGAGATTGTGCACAAAGCCTGCCATTGTAAAGTGTCAGATTCTAACATCACTGTTCTAACTGGGAGATACGATTTGCGTCATTAAAACAGCTACTGTAACAAGAGATACTGAACTCTGAAATCTGAGGACCATTGATACAAATATAAATAAATTAATTAATGATTAGATAAAGTACTGGGCCTTCATTTGTTTTCCAGTGAATCTAACAGCTGTTCTAAAATCAGTTCACTAGACAGTTTTTTGAAACCATTTGTGCAGAGTTGGAGAATTTTTATCCTAACATTTGGAGATGTAGCCTGTTATATTTTACTTTTTGTCCATCATAAAGTCTCTGAGTGGAACACAGAAACCTTTCAGTCAGAGACTTTACAATCAACTTATCACCTTTATCTGCTTCCATAACTCTAGAAATGCAACCATTATTTTCATTAATATTTTGTTCTATAAAACATCAACATACCTTATCTTCAACTATAATGTAAGACAAAGAAAGCAACAAAATCAGCTGTTTGGAATAAAATGACTTGATGTTTTATTGATTTAAAAAATAGTTGATTACATTTCTGTTTCACATTTTATTAATAAACTTTATTGAAAAAATTATACATTTATACATGTGAACTATTTTTTTTAGAAAGTAAACTGTATAAAGCATTAGCGTAAGGTAATTGCAATAGTCCCGCTATTATGACAGGAACTAGTGCATGCAAGTCACTATTTATGCGCCTACACAAGTTACCATATAATCTTATTGTCTCGTCACATGATCAAATACAGACTTGATAGCCTATTTGTCAACTGCCCTGCCTGCCCTGTCTTTATCTACGCTTCTTGTACAAAGTCATTCCAGAGATACTACATATTGTCAAAAAAAAAAATGACAGATTGAAATTAAACATTATGGTTTTTTAAGTAGACGGTATTTTAAAATTATGTAGTAGATGGATCACCAAGTAACTGTTTATAGGGAAGTATGGTAGATACACTTTTCATATTATTTACAAGTTCTTGAGACTGCATTGGAATAAATTAAAAAAATACCAAAAACTTCTAAACAGGGCAGGATTTGGCAAATTTACATTTGTGTATATGAAATTCATCAAGCAGGATCATGAGGTTTATCATTAAATCCAATGAATTATCGAAACTTAAACAATAAGAAGTCATTAAAACGTGGCTATTTATTGAAATCTGCCAGCAGGTCTCACTCCCTCACAAATATGGCCGCCATTGGGGGTCACTCCAATTCAATCACGTGACGTGGCGTCCGGCCAATCACCACACTCCCTGTGGAGCACTTCCGGTGGTGTTTCCTGTCAGTGTTTGTAAACTGAGAAAAAATTGGAAGTGCGACAAGAAATAATAACCTCCAAAACTGTAAAAACCAAAAGGTAAGCAGCCGCTTTTCCGTCGCGTTTCAGTTGCGGCTCTTTATTTGTTTTATAATCCGCCTCCGGTGTGTGTCTAACGGCTGCAGCCGGTCAGGGAGCTGGTGTTTAGTGGTCGGCGCTGAGCCCGCACGCCCTGCCTGCCTGGCTGTTGTTGTGTTGTCTGGGGCGGGGGGTGGGGGTTCAGTCATACAAGAGTTGTCCCAAAACCCAACTACTGGCTAGCTAGCAGCTTAGCCTTTTCTGTTTCATACAGCAGAGACTGTAAAGCATACTTCACACGTTTAAACTTATAGTCTAAATATCGTGTATAAATACAAACAGCCTCCCCAGGGTGCTGTAGATGGAGCCCCGCTGTATTTATAAAGACCATTTGTGTAGAGATGGTCGCTTCTTTAACCGGGACTACAGCGTTTTAGGATTAGAAGCTAGCGAGCTCACTTGGGCTTAGATGCATCATTTTATAAATTAGACCTCGTGTCATTTTCAGCTTTAAGAGAAATGCATTTATGCAAGCAAACATGTCCCACTAAAGTGATGAAGAGCAGTGTTCGTTTACTATGTATAGGAAAATAACTGCATTCACACTCTACTTGATGTGAATTTAAAGGAAAATACCACCTAAATAGGGAATTCCAGTATGTATTCCAGTACATGGTCTAAGAAAGTTCAATCAGTATTTGTGGACATGAGCTGCTCTCTCTCAAAGCCAGAAACCAGAGCTGCTCCATAGACAATTAATTAATGAGAGACTGATTTTGTGGACTCACATAATGTTTGTTTTCTTTTTTATACCAGACTTTATACCCCATGACATTACAAATTTGAGTTTTAGCACTCTAGCTTTTGGATTTTGGAGAGAGATGTTTGTGTTTACAAATATTTTTGAACAGATTGAGGCTATAGGATTAACATTTATGAATTCTTAAAATGGGAGCCGTTCAGCTTTAAGACATTAACTAAAATATTCTTAATGCCCCCTGAGGCACATTCTCTGTTAGTTAATTAGGACTTACGTGCATTGTTACCTCGCTGTTAGGGAATAACATGTGAATATTAAATCATTTGCTTTTCAGTGCCAGTTATATAAGCCTTCCCCGCTGAGTTTGTGGTTATTATCTTTAACTTAAAGGTTAAACTGCTACTTGTACATTATCCTCCTAAGACCCAAACTTTGTTTGGTATGCATTTTTAATTTCTCACATCTATTTGGGATTTGATAAGTATAAAAAAAGAAACATTGTCAACTGCCATAAAGTCCCAAAGTCCTCAAACGAGACAATAGTAAAGCTATATCCATAGATACAGACAAACTACAAACCTTACTAATCATAAATAAACAAGTAAAATGTGATCAGGTTTTGTACCTTGTCCACTTTTGTGTCAGGATCAGCTGCAGACTGACTTTGCAGAAATGGCTGCCATCTTGTTTTTACATGGATTATTGTATTGTGCTCTAACCACGAACAAGGACAACAGGTCTAAATTAAGAAGAATGAAGTATAAGATCAAGTAAAGCCAAAATATAATGTCCTTACATGATGGCACAGGGACTCAGGAGGATATGCCAAATACCACATCATGAGAGGAAAGCTGTTTTTCTGCCATAGTTTTCCACCTTGTGACAATAATGAACAGGAATTGTTTTGTCTATAGAAGTAGAGTGAGATGTCATTTTATTTCTTTAGTTTTGTCTATAGTCTTGGTTACATTTTTGTTGACAAATCTTGGCAAGTTTTTGATCCCAAGTCTAAATGCTCTAACTCTCTAACGAAGTGCTACTCCTATTTTCAAAATTCATCGTTAAGTATGTAGGTCTAATAGCTCACACAACTGTTCCTGTATGTTATAGATTTTAACGAAATGTGTTGAACCAGTCACACTAAGCAATAAAATTGCTATTCCACATACTAAAGGATGAAAGAAGTAATAAAGGTTTCTCAGTCACGAGTAAGGTAGATCTTACCTGCTGAAGAAGGCAGATATTTTTTAATGTACTTGAGTTGTAAAATCATTTCTGTGCACTGGATGTTCAGCTGTTTATAAAATAATCAAAGTTCAACTTAAAAGCTCACTGGCTGCAGGGTATAGCACTTCACGTTTCTCTTCAGAACAGTGCAAACATGGAAGATAAGAGAGTCCCTAACCAGTGTTTGAATTGTATGTATATACAAATTGTGTTTTACAGTACACTTGCTGCCGTAAAACAGCAGCTCATTTTGAGATTTATGTATTTCAGTATCACCTCATATGTGAAGCATTTGTTTAATCATACATACTTACATTTTCTTACTGACTGTTTCTATTTTCCCATTGAATGTCATTATGTTTCTCAATCTGACTGTTGTGCTTTCTCTCAACCATGGAAACATGGCATGCACCAAACCATTGGGGCTTCCCTGCCTGATAAACTGCACATATTAATGCTGGATCTAAATTTCTGGTCATATATTCAGATTTGCTGATTTGTGAAATTTATTAGATCAGTCTGGTTCTCCAGCTCCTGATTCCAGCGTGTGGAAATGTTGGCCTTCATGTTGTCATGCCTCTACTTTCAGGCTTTGGCCCCTGATGATTTGGGTGGGTGTGGTCTCTTCTGTTACCCCTCATCCTAAGTGAAGCCCCCTCTGTTCCCCCAAACACACACGCATTCAAACCACGGCGATGACCCACCATTCCAACAACTCTGTTCGAGACCATATGAAATGGGTCAGTGGAAGTCTCCTCATCTCCAGAATCACCTTCATGTTTTTAGTTTGTACTCCCAATCCTGATGCCAGTGCATTTCTCTGTTACTCCCATGACTCAGCTCCCTCTCCTTCCCCTTACTCCTTGTCTCCATGAGGAGTCCTTCAGCCCCCTCTCTCTACTCTGACGTGGGTTTTTTTGTGTTGCTAGGCTGGGTTGCTGGGCTGCGAGGCGGTGCTGTCCAGCATGGCCCTGATGCAAGCCAACAACATCCCAGGCCAGAAGAGGATGATGTCACCCTTGGGACAAGGGCACAGGGCCAGTCCTGAGAGCCACCAAACCCACTCGCAGCACAGCCACAATCACCATGGACACCAGGTCCATCATGGACAACCCCACCACAGCCACATGGGCCAGCCTTCAGCCGGGAGCTGTCCGCCACTGGTGAGAAAGAAAACTGGACGGGATCACTCAGAAAGTCTGTTAAAACCTTGTTGTCGTGAAAATGTTTTAATTTAATTATAGATGTCATTGCAGTAGTTTAAAGGTATACTATGAAGAACTGTTGTTTACTGTTTGTAAAGACAACATTCAAACTTGGCCCCTCCTCCCTACACATGTACATACACTCAAAGCTACTGTACTGTTGTAGGAACATTACATTTGTTGTAATGGAAAAGCCAATACTTAAGCGAGTTAACTAAGCTAACTGCTGGCACCTACCTGACCAAATCCATGTCACTCTTCATTATCTTCTCCAGTGCTCCCCAACTTAAGTAGAAGTGAAAGCCAATCCCAGATCCTCCCCCATTTTGACAATGTGTGCTGCTATTACCTGGCTGCTACCTTTTTATTAAGTCCCAGTGTCACCTGTGTGCTGTTATTGGCTAAAGCTGCACTCCCTTAAACATCCCTAACACAGGAAAATAAGAAAATACAGGCAGAGGGCAGATAAATAAATCCCTATACACTACTAGTGGGTCATAAGTGATGTTTGAGAGGGATTACTCTGACTCTACACATTATGACCACCCCCCATTTTAGCATTTGTAAACACTATACAACTTTGAATAAATTGTCTGTAACACACTATAATGCAGCAGTCATCTGTTTACATCAGCCTCCACTTGAGTGCACACAGGAGGTATCGGTGTAGCTTTGAGCTTCTAGTTTCTAGTTAACAGAAGTTCTATTTTTTGAGGTAGAATTATAGTTGTTGACAAATACATTATTAAATAATTACATCTACTTTTAAGTACATTAAAGTGTGTTATAAACCATTCATTATTCAGTGGTCATAGACTGAAGTGTTACCCTGTATATGTGAATATGTTTTTGTTGCTTGATTACAAGTTAGCGTGTTTTAGCATGTGCCACAGACTAACACTCTCGGTGGCAAACTGATGGGTGCAGTGCAGTTAACCCACTACCATTCCTCCTCCTAAAGTTGATCCGAAAAGACGGGGATTATCACTCATCAAGAATGATGGATGGAAAGGACGTGCAGGCGAACCAGAATATGCAACCCAAGAAGAAACACAAAAAATCAGGGTCATCCAGCAAAGTCAAAGAGAAAGTGGAGGTAAGGATTGTTACAAGGCTACACTGTGTGCAGAGATCTACTCTTGATGTTCAGTTAACTTTCAACTGATATTTTTATTATTATTGTCAGCATCTACTTTCACCGATGGATATGGACGATGACGACAGTTCCTTGAAAGTCCAGAAAAACTTCATCTGTGTGAGCACAGCTTGTGTTTTCACTTCAGTGAGGCCTTCTTTGCCTGTTTGGATGTAGTGGTTATTTGGGAAATTAGGGTGGTGTAATGAGTAGTGAGGTCACTTTTTGTGAGCATCCACCCTTCTACAGCTCCATCAGCTTGGATTAGACTTTTATTAAATTATTATATGAAGAACTACAGTGGGTGAAAAACGATCCAGTTGTTTTAAAGTCGAAATAAACAACTGGATCACTTTCTACTTTCCTCAGAGCCTAACAACTACTGCCATTACATTGTAGAATCAACATTTACGTCATAATTATAGGTTAGCAAAAAAAAAAAAAAAAAAAAGTCCATTTCCACCATGATGTATCTTTTTTTTCTGTTGCTTTTGTTTGTAAATGGCATGTTTTTAATTTGTTGTAATGCTTATATTTCTACCTGGTTCTGTGTTAGTCCATACCCAAAAAAGCAATTTTAACTCCAAATTAATATAGTAACAGATTTTTTAAGTGTCTGTAATCCAGTAAAATATGCCATGAGTCTTGATAAATATAGCTAAATGATCCACCTGTGGTTGTTAACAGGAGAGAAGCCATTCGCTTGTGACGCGTGTGACATGCGGTTCATTCAGCGTTACCACCTGGACAGACACAAGAGGGTGCACAGCGGAGAGAAGCCGTACCAGTGTGATCGCTGCCATCAGGTCAGTAAGCTGTTGTTTCAGTAGAGCTGATGTGTTTTACATGTACTTTTAAATGTTTGCACATAAATCTGGATCTCACGACAAAAGTCCATCAGTCTTAGCAGTGTCCGTAGTACCGTTCTTCTCACTTTGACTGAAACACACGTCTTTTTTTGGCTCCAGAACTTCTCGCGGACAGACAGACTGCTGAGACACCGACGGCTATGTACAGTTGGGATGTGCAAAGAGGAAAGCCAGTACTCACAGGATGCATCTGCCCATCCAGCTTCCTGGAGCCCCCTACAGCCTTCCAACAACCGTCTGACTGTCTGACCCTCCACTTCCCAGAGAGACCCTACAGACAGCAGCAGTGGCTCAGTGACGTCGCACGTTGGAGCTCAACAGTACTGTACCCTGAAAACACCCTAGCTTAAACACAACCAAACTTTACTTTGCTCTCACCAGCTCTGTCACAGAGCTGATAAAGGATTTTTGTACTTTTTTATCTACTGTTCAGCTCGCGATATGGGAGAAAAGGGGAAGGACTGATTCACATCTTGGACAATAGGTCTTGGAATTATGGCAATAACTGAATAAACTAACAAACATGACTCCTTTTAGCTGAAAGGTCGCAGGTATATTTTTGGTATTGCTGCCGAGGGATTGCAAGTATTTTTGCATTGACTGTCAATTTGTTGTACAGCACCTCTTAGTTGACCTGCATCAACCCCAATGCTGTACTTTACTACATACGGACAGTTCACTAAAGGACTCATACAGAACTGTGTAGCTTTTTAGTGTTTGATTTCTTCTCATTTTGAGTTCCTTGTGCTACTAATAATGTACCAGCTACTGCTCAGAAGTGAAAGGTCACAGCAGACTTGTGGTCCATGCTGCCGCCTGTCTAATAATGTAGGTGTTGTGTGCGTAACACATCTGAAATTTATTGTTATTTTTGACAACACTGATCATAAAAGGGGCTTATCGCAGAGTAAACTGGTGATCCATTTTCACTTCATGTAGAGGGTTGCCTTTTTTAAACACACAATTTTTGAGTGGATCTAAAAACTAATTTCTTACCTGCTGTCCGCCTAGTTGTAAACTGAAAATACTACAGATGCATCCCTGTTTGGTGATGCATACAAACAGGTTGAAGAACACTAAAAGTTAACTAGAAGCTAATCTTGGCATTAGTTAAGTTGTGTAGCGACTGTTGGCTCACGTATTCACTGTTCTACCTTGTTTTAAAGGGATTCTTGTCCTGACTCCTCATAGGTTACACTGTTGACATATAGTTAAAGGGTGACAGGTTTTGTAGCAAGAGCCCAGATTCTTTTCTTTGACGCTCTTGAACAAAGATAGTGATTTCTTTTTATATAATAACTGGATGTAGGAACCACCTGTTAGGTGCTTCTGTAAGAACCCCTTCAGTATAAAGGCATTGTGTTTATTGTCTCTTTGTTCCTAGAAACCACTGTCAGGCTTTTTTTTTTTTTTTTCCCCTGCTCAGCGTTAATAGATTTTTCTCACTCTGAAAGATGTCCGTCCTTTCAAAAGTATTTTGGTAAGTGAGGATGGGTCAGCGTGTTGTCTGTAATCACAACATTTAACAACAGTTCATGAGAGTACTGTAGCACAAAACCGATTAAAGCTGCAGGTGGTAACTGTGATAAACTTCTTGTCATGTGCTGAATGTGTCACTATATCCACGAAGTAGGATATGAGACAAATTATCTTTGAAAGAAAGCATGTTCCTCCTCCTTCTTGTTGTGCTTCTAAGGAAATATGCAAGCAGCAGAGGAGTCTTGAACGCAGCTGTCAGTCACATCAACCACTGCTTGTGAACTGCAACTGAACTATCAAACTAGGCAACGCTGATCAAATATAAGGACGTTTGTGACCCGGGTGCCATGTTGAAAACACTCTAAAACAACTGGAAAGAAAGCAACGCCCACCAACAGAGCAAACATTTTCGTTATGCAGCTAAACAGTACACTAAAATATGTTTCTGACAACATTTGAGGTGGGAAATAGGCAATACAGTAACAGTTGACAGTTCGGCTACAGTTCCCGAACAGTGATGGCCAGCTGCGTAAGACACTCCTCGGCTCTGATTAGTTTTTTTTTTTTTTTTTTAAAGAATCTGCTCATGTACTTTTGTGTGGATGTAATGACAGTTTCCGCATTTATAACAAATATTTATTTTTTATAAATGTTACCAACTGTAGCTTTAAAACTAGTCAAAAACCTTAAATTTATTTTCAGTGGAGGCACTGTGGAAATTTGGTTTTGACTAGTAAAATTCAGTGCCCATGATAATAATCACCCAGATAGATTTAAAGATTTCAATCCATAAATTTCAAGAGCTCGCCTCCATCTTGACCCGACTGAATGTGATCGAATACAGTGCCATGTCATTTCATCTCCAGTTCAACTGTGAGCATCTTCAGTGAAGATGACGAGCAGTGGACGGGAGAATATGAAGTCCACGTGGTGTTTTTCTACGATGATAACCTACACGATATTATGTTCAGGCCTCTGTGTGATGAAATCAGACTGTAAACACTGGACTGAAGATGTTAGCTCTGTTGTAGAGGATTGTATTGTAGACTGGTACTTCTGTTTCTGTCAGACTTTTAGATTGTGTGAAAGGAGTCTGGGGCCCGTTACTGACTCACCTACTTTTTATGAAGTTAATATATATTTAAATTGTACTAGGGGTAGAATATAGTATGTATGGGACCTACACTTCAAACAGAAATCAAAGTATTTACAAAGCTATAATCTTAGTCTGATGATTTTTTTTTTTTTTTTTAAGACAACTGAAAATGGTCGTCCTTCAACTTTCTATTAGGAGTCAAATAAAAGCTGTCACTCTTGCCCTTTTTAGCATAGCAGCCATGATTAGACAGCATATTTTTTCATTTTTATTTTGCATGTATTCGTTGGAGGATCTTGTATACATTTGTTTTGGTAAAGAGAATTTCTTTTTTTAAATGTGAGCCCCACCTTTCTTGTCATTTCAGGGTTGAAGTGAAATCAATTTTGACTCAATCAAACTGTAGTGAACGGAGTTTTAGGGCCCCAAGTCTCAATAAAGCTGTTACACTTTTTAAACAGATGCATGTTGTTCACATTTTCTGCAACACTGGCTCTAAAGTTATATTTCTAAAGGATCAAGATTTCCCTTATTCATATTTTCTAGCAAGCAAAAGTGAATCTCTGTCAGACCGATAGTATATTCAGAGGACAACGTGAAATACCCATAAATCATTGTGGCTCAGTTCAGTTGTCTTCTGCCTCGGTCAACATAAAATGAGAAATTGATTTACTTGTCTTTAAATGGCACATTACTCACCGAATCTTTCAGAGCAGACTGCAAAACATTTCAGAAAATAAGTAATGCTCCAGTCTAGTCAGCAGGTGGCATCACTGACCACATGAGGAACAATTTTCTCTTAAGCACAGTGATGGAGAAACACTTAAAAATGTTCTCCCACACTGGTGGTAATTCAAACTGATCACACAATGCTTTAGTTAAAAATACATACAAGGAATCTATATGAATGATAATCTGTTGTGTTAATAATTACATGGCAGAACTTTGTTTGCTACGCACATATATGAGTCTTGGGAGGTAGGTATGTTTAAAAAAAAAAAAAAAAAACAGGAAGCAGGGAAGTCAGCTCCTGTCTCCACATTACTTTGACATGAATACAAAGTTGTCATTGGAAGCCCATTGAGCTACGACGAGACGAGAGAGACCAAAAACAACATATTTTAAGTAAAGATTACAAGCCAATTTGAGCTTCATACATGGTATGAGGCTGCAGTTTTAACCTGTTGTAATCACTTAATTAATCTACATCTTAGAAATAAATAATCCTTTGTTCTGACCATTATTATTATAATATCAACAAATTAACTGCAAAATTAAATTACTGCAATAATTTATTGATGTGTATCTATTCTGAGTATGCGAACAGCTTCAATACTCATTTTCCACAGTATCGATACCCCGTTACTAGCTTCAATTTCTCACTCTCCCTTGTTGTTAATGATTCATGGGATTTGTAGATAACAGTTAAAACAAGAGTTTTTTGGGGGTTTTTTTAGCATAAAATTTTTTTTATTTGTTTTATTAACATGTTTTAATCAGTTCAGAGTTCATTTTACGGAGTTGGTCAAAGTCAAGAATGTTTCTGACATTTTAAGTCAGATGAAATTAAAATAAATAATTTAGAATCTTAAATAAAATAGTTTGAACACCAAATCAACATCAGCACACATTTTGCATAAATATTAATTTGGTTCAACTTAATTAACTTTTTCAAGGTTAAAGCAAATCATGTTGTACTAAACTAATTGAGTTTGTCTGATTATTTACTCAATATCGCCAGAGTTGGAACTGCTTAAAAAGATGCATGCAAATTGTTACCTTACTTCTTTAAGTTGAACCAGTAAAGGTTCAGGTCAGTGCTACTGACCAAGAAAAGAAAAGTCATCAGTGTCACTTTACATCCTTATTCATGTTTTAATAAGAAATTTAACTTGTATGCCCTCAATGTCAATTTTGCCCCATGATATCTTAAATTGTATTTAATATCAATATTTTCAAGGTGTTGTAACAAAGTAAGAAATTCCAGTACAGTGTCTGCAGGTCCTTAGAAAGTCTTAAAATTCAACTTTTTGAATATTAGGCCTCTAAAGTCACTAGTCTTGAATGTGTGAGGTCTGAATTGCCAGAAATATTTTATCTAATTTCATTTTTCTCTTCTCTTCTTTTTTTTTCAAGATGAGTCGAGCTCCTCAGCATGAAAACCGACATTTCTACCACTGAACCTAAACCTGTCTTTTACTTTATATTTGCACTTACCTGCTTGCATAATGTAGATTGATCTAACTCACTCTAATAACCATAATCCTACATCAAACCTACCTCTGCGCAAGACTACACATATACTACTTAGCTTTATGCTAACCTGCAGTACTTGAATAAAAAAAGATAATTCATTCAAAATTTCGTCTTAAATTTGGTTAAAAAAAAAAAGGTCTTTAAAAGCATTAAAGTGTCCTGTACCTATTGTGACAACAGTAGAGGCTCTTTAGAGGATTAAAACAATTAATGATTAACTGATTAATTTTTTTTTAATCCCAATTAATTAATCAACTTGCAAAACTACACACTGCAATACTGTTTTATCACTTTTGTGGGTTTATACAAAGCCGTGTCTGCACCACAAGAGGGAGGTGTATCCTAAGCTACACTGTTCACAACTCTCCTTGAGACAGTAAGAAACAGATGGTACTTGCACTGTGCAAAGCCAAGTGCTCTGTAGTTTTCAGGGCTTTTTTGGTAATCGTGAAAGCTGAGACAACAGATGATCAATACACCTCTTCCAGGAGCCAGTCACTGATATCATGGCCTGGAGCTGGTTGAAAATACATGACCTAGAAGTGATATTTCACTACTTGGAGCTTGCAAAGAAATGTTCAGGTTAAAGTAGTTCAAGTCAGTCGCAGTTGACAAGTTGAAAATCCAAACACACAGCAGTCACACCTGTTCACAGGTATTAGATTAGCTGGTAAGAGGTATTATAGACAAACTGGGTAATCAAATGGGTATAACCGTCTGTGTGGTGATAGCTGATAGCCACATTCTTCGGAGAGGAGGGAAAAATTTCTTCGAGCACATTGCCCCGTCATTCTGTCTGCATCGGTATTGCCACATCAGTCGTACGTTAGGAAGTGCAGATCACAGCCTTTGGCACCTTCCTCTTTGCTATTGACCAGTTCCTTAATTAAAGCATTAGGATAGGCTGTATGAGATCAGCCTGAAGGCTGCTGGGAGTGTGCGCCTTCCCCCATGGGAGACATCCCCTCCCTCTGCAGCCTGATTTACAGCACCCACAGGCCCCTGGCACTTAACAATGGACCTCCTTAAGTGAGGTAGATGGGGAGGAGACCAGAGAGGGGGAGATAACACTCCATCTTCATACACAAAGTGCTGAAATCATCTAGGTTCGAAATCATCTCCGCGAGACAGACTGATCGTGGAGTCAGTCCAGAGGTAAAGTGTAGGAGTGCTGCCTTGTGCTCAGTCTGGTTCACTCCATCAGGGGGGGAGAGCTCTGTGTAAGAGTGATAGTAAGAGCGCTCTGCATGCTCACCTCTCCTGTCAGAGGGATTAAAAAAATAGGTCCTCCAAACAGAAATTTCCTCAACAACCAGTAAATCTCAGCTGACTGTGCATACTGTGTTCTGTAAACATGTGGGTGGTTCAGAGGTTTACAAAAACAAGCAGAAACATTCTGTCTCCTACAAATGTTTGGATGCCCCCTGATCAAATACATCACAGGCTCACGACGGATGATTGAAACCCTCCCAACAATGGCTCCTGCTATCTCCCTCTCCCCGAGGTGTGGGAGAGCCTTTTCATCTCAGGCTTTGATTAATAAAGGAATCGCTGGTTGGTTGAAAGCAGCGATCTGCGCCCCACCCCCACCCCCTCCGGACATCCATCATGCCTGTGACAGCCCACCTCTCTGTGTTAATTAGCGGTGATATTTAAGCTGTCTGAGGTGTTCCATGGCCGTCAGCGTGGTGGTGGTGCTGCTCATCATTAAAATTTCAATTCCCCTGTCCGGGTTACTCCCATTTTCCTGGACACCTCAGTGAACACATCCTCAAACATTCACACAGAGGCCGAGTGTTAACTGCAAGTGGCAAATAAGGCACGGCGATAAATGAGAACGCAATGGCTGTTTCTCTCTAATCAGAAATGTAAAGAATCTTAAATTAAATGAATTAGCTGTGAACATAACCCTGTTGGGGCACTCAGGTTTTTTTTACATGCATTTTAATGTTAACCCAACTGTAAAAGCATCAATTTGACTTATCACACTTGCTCAATAACTATTTGATATTATATGAAAAAAATTGGCAATAAATCTAAAGTTCTTGTCAAACAACGAGCAGTGAAAGTGTGAATGCATTACTTATTAATGATTACCAAATATTGTAATATTCTCCAATACTGGGGGCTATTATTCAGAAATAAATTATGTATGTAGCTGAATCCTGGTCTGCCTTATAACCAAAAGGCATCCTGCACCAGTATGAGAACTTAAGCGATACAAAATTGAAGAATAGCTGGGTTAAGTGAGGGGCGTCTTTGCGAACGGCAGCCATTTCACACCAATCTGAGACGGACAAAATGGCTTCCAAAGTATAAACAAAGTTGGTACACACAGTGTGCAGAGGGTGCCAGAGCGTATCTGTTGGTGTTACCAAAACTGAGTAAACGTATGAAAGTTACCGCACCACTTGCCTCACAAACACCTCTGATGGGGACTGTTCTGTCACATCATGCTTCAAACTGTCCCATATTAAGATGTCTGCCACTACTTTGCTAATTAGTGTAACTCAACAAGATTAATGAGCCTCTGCATATCATTCCCAGTACTACAAACCATATCACGGAGGAAAAGAGAAGCGAAAGCTGTCACCTATCTAACTGGTAACAAGGGAGAAGTGACGTTCGGCCTACTTGCGTGTTTTGATACATTCAAATCATGAATATTCATACATGAAAATTAATCAGCAGTCAAGTCTGAACTTGCAACCTGAATCTTCAAAATTAACTTTTTAGCAATTTGGCTCAATCACACATACGGAGTGAAAGATTTAAGATAAAACAAGGGTAACTGGTTTGGGGCAATGGCTAAAACCTTTTGTATATATGACCAGTGGTGCCTTTGTACGGTGGCCAGCAAGGGCAAATGGTACAAACAAATTCCTTTAGGAGAAATGTGCTGCAGCTTCATAAACGATGCCAACAGAAAAACATGAAAATCCAAAAGAAATCCAACAAGAGAAACATGCTACAAATGAAAAACATGCTGCAGAGAGCTAAGACAATTACAAAATCAGCAAACACGCCTCAAATACAGAAATTATGCAAAGTCAAAAACACACAAACAGACAAAAGCAAATCAACAATGAAAGTTTTTCAGGCCTCTAGTGTAAAATTTTCTACCCAAGAGAGAGCAGACTACAGTGTTCTCATTTGTTTTTGGCATTTCTGAAACAGGAAGAGGTGATAAAACTGTACGTATTCATTTTTACATTTGGCCTTAGTCTTTTACAACATTATGAAAGAGCAACATATTTATGTAATTACAGAAATCAAGATTTTCCACTGAGTACGCCCCCTAGTGGCACTGAGAACTCTCATTGTGTTGACTGGATATGCAGTCTTCTGCTGTTTTTGTTTTAAGAATTTGTGTGTTTTTCACTTTGCATTGTTTGTGCATTTGCAGCATATCTGCTGTTGTATTTGTTTTGGGTTTTTCTGTATGTTGTATGAATTGGCATCATTTGGCATCAAATGTTTTGGGAGGTTTTTTGCCTTTTTCTGCCACTGTAGTACTGTCTACATGTCGCAGTGTGAGTAGTAAATGAATAATGACAATGAGCTTCTAATGTCCATTTGACTGCCAGTCCTCAATTCAAACAATCATTAAATCATCTGCCTCAATTAAAAATATTACCACTACACAGCTCTCACAAAGAGAGGCTGTATGAGTAGGAGGGCCTCACGCTCTACCATGTACACCGAGCTTAAGGTCTGCAGTATGCAGAATATTTACAAAGATCAAGTTCAGTTGTGCAGGACCTTGTTGTCGAGATTTATTTGGCCACACAGAGTAATCCACATTCCCCTTGACAGGATGGACACCCCGGCGCCCTGCCGACTGTGTAAAAATCACTTTCCAACTGAGGTGCGTTTAGCCTCGACAGATACATTAACATGCCTTGGCCTTACGCCTCACTATTAATCTACAGCTTGTTGGGACACGTTCGGACTGAGCAGCTTCTCCAGGGAACAACTAACCAGCCACAACAAGCGTCCATATTAGGGCTTCAGAGGTGCTGGATGCTCACTGCACTGTGGAAAGACATATTAATCTGGGAAGCCACGACCTTTATGTCTTACAGACCAGAGACACACTTAAGAAATATCAGGAGAGATGAAATTAAAACCACCCATTTCTTCTCTGGTATAGATTTATCAGAATTGCAGTTTTTCATGACCTCAACACTGCAGATGCAGCATGATGTAATTTAGTCAGTTTAAAAGAGTTATTATATATTAAAGTCATACTACAAACAGCAGAGCAGAGGCAGAGGTTTAAGGACAGAGCGTGACTCCACAGAAAAGACTTCAGTGAAACGGTTAACTCTATACAGGTATATCTGACTCAACCTCTTCTAACACACCGCCAAACTATCCATCATCCCTCAGAGTTCAGAGGGATCATGTCTCCTAAAGATGTAAAACCTGTTTTCTCTCTCTTACATGGCACATTGTCAGAGGGCACGCTGTGTAACCCCAAGTTATCAAGTTCATAAGAAGGTCTCTGATCAAATTATGCAATCCCACTTGACAAGGCAAGTCCAGGGCTTTCCTCTCTCCCTTTATTTTCCGACAATTTTCCACTTGAGCAGATGACCTCAAGTGTGAAGTGAAAGAGTAAAGAGAGGGATTTGATATCCAAGGGAAACGGAGCATGAATTCACCCGGGGTTGATAGACAGGGCAGGGGCAGCCGTGCTTTTTACCCTTAAGAGATTTCCATGGGTCAAGGCTGTTACAGGGCCACGCTCTCGCTCCTCTTGATCTTGTCAGGATAGACTGTCAGGCTGATGAAGAGATAGGCCGCAGATAGATGATGGCGTTGCACGAACGCTGGGGCTGCAGTGAGCAGATACAGTAGTCAGACGCCAAAGTGACTTTGGCAGTTTGCTGCTGTTGATCAGCTACGAGATATATGCGTGATTTACTCAGTCACTTAGGATCTTCTGACCCCCAGATTCAAGCAAAAACCTGCTGAACTTAAGAGATGTGGGAAAAAGAGAAGAAGACAAATGCACATTCCCATGCAGGTAGGAAAACCTCAAATTAGTGGCAGGATGTAACTGGAACCTTGCGCCTTTTCCTCTCTCTTTGCAGCACAACTTGATCTCTCTTTATGAGATTAAGATATTTTTTCTACATATGTACATCGATTCACATTTTCGGACAGACACCTAGCATTTTTATCCGATCACACATTTCTTTCTTCTTCCTCACAAGAAGGTCTCTTCTCCTCTCATGACGTCAGGACTATTATACTCCAGCGCCACCTCCCTTCAGGGATAAGATTTTACGATTGCAACCTGACACCGTTTCTGTGTCCTATAAGCGACAGAGCTGTAACTCACTTCAAAGGCAGGAGGCATCAAATCACAGTGCACCCATAAATTAACCTGTCAAGCATTGGCCAATGAGAAGGCGGCATTAAATCTCGGCTGTCATGCTGGCGGCCAATGGAAAGACGATGGCAGTAAATCTGTCAGGGCCGCGTCTGTTAACGGTGTTGTGGTGTGGTTGGGGAATCCACGGGGAGGGAGGGGAGAAAGTGAGAAAGAGTGGATGACAGAGGGAGGAGGGAACAAACTGAGGGTTCAGAGCTATGCAACAGAAAATGCCTTTCTTTGCATTCTTTGGTGCTGCTACAAAACTACATACACATGTTGTTGTAAAACAGAGGAGGGCTTGCGGAGAGATTTTTTTTCTCCAGCAAAACAAGACTAAATGTGGCCAGAAAAAAAAAGGGGGGAAACAGAGGATATGTTTCCCTGATGGATGCAGTGGGAGTTGAACAACACCAGCAGAAACACTCATAAAGCTTTACGGCCAGAATGGCTGTGTCTGATGTTGACTGTCTACAGTGAAAATGACGGATGGCCCTCCTTTAGCGCTTCTTTTGCATCATTGCGAGACCCACACTTAGTGTTTACTGTTTGATAACAGCAGTAACCCAGTAACCTCTGACTGCCGTGACACAACACCATCAGTAGCAGCTGCAGGCGCCCGGCTACACGCTGCCCTCTGGATCCCAGGCAGGATCCAGTCAAACCCATCCACAAACCAGATGTGCCCCAGTTGTGCAGCTTCAGAGGATGATGGAGTTGCCCCTGCGGCACAGCAAACCTGAGAAACTACACCAGAGGATTTACTTCTGCCATCTGAACACAAAGAAACAAAACATGGTCCTGCTGCATCTAACCTGCACCACCTTTGACCACAGAGTATTTTTTACACCCAGAGTATTTCCACTATCACTCTTCCAAAGCATGCTTTCAGTGAAGAGTAATGCACTGCACTGGCACTAGAGAAACTGTGGGGAAAACAGCAGAGGGAAAACACATCAGGTAGAATATTTCCTCGATTAACAATGCCCTTGGTAGCGCACTTTCATTATCCTATCAAAGTTGAACATTTTCATGTAATAAATCTTACAGGCGTCATAAAATAACTGGTCTTGCAAAGGCAATGCTACTCCAAACTAAAGAAAAAAGCTTTCCCTTAACAAAGCCTACAATTTTTTCACCAACCTGTAACGACATCCAATAAACCAGCCACATTTGTGGTGACATTTTTATCTTACATCAACAAAAAAAATTAAACATTAGCATCAGAATTTACAGTCATCTTATGTCATTACTATGAATACTTTTTTTTTTTTTCCTCCTTCAGAAACATAAACAGCGCGTTGAGTTATAGCGTAGGCAGGCAAAAGTGCAGTGGTGGAGGTGTTGTTTTTGGCTGGCTTTTCCTGGAGTGGCCATGATTCTCTGTTCTATGGGAATCCATAAACAGACCCGGAGAGGGCAACTGGGGCCATAAACCACGTCAGGCTGCCGAGATGCTGCTGAGGCAAAAGGGAGCAGGCCCGGGCCCATACCTCCTCCTTTCTGCATGCACACACACACAACCATGTGCACTTTGAGCGGCCTTTAATGACCTATTTTAAAATGTCTGTAATGATTCTGCGGATATGAAGAAGGTTTAGTTTATTTTAAAAACTGAGTAAATGCAGCCAAACAATAAACAACTGAGGGACTGATTTCCGAACTAAGTCGTCCTCTAGACATTATGTTAATATCATTACAGTAAGTCTTAAGCATTATCTACTGGATGGAAATGTGAATGCAGCAGAGGTAAAAAGACCTTGTTAATTTTAATACACTGGGTCATTAAACATCATGTGGGTCCTGGCCTTTGTCCTGCTCACACAATATAATGACACTTCCTTTAATATGTTTACTGTGCCGCATCCAGCATGCTGTCATTGTTTTCCCCAGCGTTGTTTCTCTTTAGCAGGGCAAGCTGTTTGGATGGGTGCTCAGGCCCATTGACTATGACATAAAGACTCTGTAAGCTTACAGATGATGATAATTTATTGACCCTAATTCACACAGTCCACTCGCACACATACACACGAGAGAAAGAGAGCGACTCTTTCACTGTATGCATCGATCAATTACAAGGCTCTAGCCCACACGTCTCTGACAATTTTACTGCATGTTATGTACAGCATGTCAAGCCATGGCGTTTCAAACTGTTATACTCATGCCTGTATAATTAATATAAATTACCTCGCTGGTTTTTTATGATGGTGCAACTGTAATTAGTGGATGAAAGCGAGTCACTGCGCCCCCAATGGTGCTGCAGGGCTATCTCGATGAAAAGTGAGGGTCTGGACACACGGCCTGGGTGGGATCTGTTTTAACCCTCTCTCTTTCCAGCCGTGCCCTCGCCGGGATCTCATCTAATCACATTTACTGCTGTATACTTCTGCTAACCTCGTCCTCTTTAACCTTCATGTTTTCCCTCCCTTGCCGAAACCACACACTGAGACAGGAGCTGTCCTCATTATACCAGCAAACTGGTGCGATAACAGTAAACTGGTGCGATAATGGAGTCCATTTATAATGATTACCCTTTCCCTTTCTCACTGCTCTTTCTCCAGTAAAACACTTAGAAAGTAGCATCAACATAGCCTCCATTCATGCTATCTCTGCAGCCATAAAGAGCCACAGATTCAAGGGCTGAATCAAACTGGAGCAAAGCCAAGACAATAGGTCCACAGGTCACAGCCAATAACAGTTTCATTGACTGCACTCCTCTCTGTTATGTGAAAACATCAACTCACATGCATGCATCCTGGCGCAACCACCCACACACACACACACACACACCCTGCTGCCTCATTTTGTATCAGCTGCTGTCTGCCAGCAGTTAACTGTGATTGATACACAACACGCAGAGAGCTATTTATTACTTATTTTATGTACCGTAATGTTGAGCTGAAATCAATTAAGTCATCTGGCCCACAATAATGCAAATATAATTTACTTATAAAAGTAATACTCCACTAATCTTCCAGTGTGCGCATATTAAACTGCAGCATTTCTGTGCCTCAGAATACCATGAGTGCATTCCTTTGTGCTGTTTTCTGTCCAACATGTTCGTGATTGAGATTAGCGACTCCCATCAAATCTCACTGAGGGTGCAATAAACGCATGAATTAACTGATTATTTGCCAGTGGAAGAGGTGTGAAATTTTCCCGGCCGGAAAATAAAAGGGTGAAATGCTCTAATTTACATTCTGCATTGTGACATTATCGCTCTGTCTCATCCTTTCCACAAACTGCTCCAGGCCATAGTCATCTCTACATCAAGAGCATTCACTTTAGCTGCTCCTCGCTTTGATGTCTCAGCCAAGTGACTCATTTAGATGTAGATAAGAGACACTGGGAAAAGGCAAACTTGTTACATATGTTTGTGTAAAGGGGTACAAACA
Source organism: Epinephelus fuscoguttatus (assembly GCF_011397635.1). Classification (NCBI taxonomy): domain Eukaryota; kingdom Metazoa; phylum Chordata; class Actinopteri; order Perciformes; family Serranidae; genus Epinephelus; species Epinephelus fuscoguttatus. The sequence continues at coordinate 24,523,427 of NC_064758.1, read as the reverse complement.
ATAGCTTATTGACCTCTGACTTCAGCAAACAGACATGTCACTGCTTGCCAAGTATAGCAGGTAGTGTTTTCTGATTGTACAGATAAGGAGGGAGGTGACATGATTAGTAACAATACCAGCTAATGTGCTCCAAATTAGGCATGGTTGGATCTGTTTATTGCCCACCAACAGAAATCTCTCCAAGCAAGAAACACCTTCAAGTGATCATCATGAGAACATATGTGGATACCTAGCTGGAAGAAGGCAGATAGATCATTTCCTCTCCTGTAATATGCATCAAGTACCAACATGATGTAGTGCCCTTTCTCCTACCCATTTCTCTCTCGAGTGTATCCTTCATTTGCATTACAATGAGAGTACGAGGTTAGTGTGCGACGGTGGGGGTGCAAACGTCGAAGCGCACAATTCATGCTGCACACAGTGGCTCTCCACAGAGCGGGAATGAATCAAGTATGACTCCATAAAACTTATCTGCATGTCACAGCGACACAGTACAGTGTAAGCTCCTGATCATAGCGGCATGAGTGAGTCTCCTCCCCTTGCAACCTTCGTGTCTACAGTATTTATGTACCTCGGCTTTGCACTTTGCTGCAGACGCCAGGAGATGGAGCCCTCGCTCTAGTGTCTCCGGCTCTCACTGAGGTCTTGAAGAACAAAGAACACACAGCATGGCAGCTCTGGAATAAGAAAACACTAACTCTTAAAAGCATGCAACATTTGCCAACATAAAAAGTATGACAAATCATATAACTGCAATACAAGGCTAGTCTAGAATGCATTGATAAACACACAGCAGGCAGTGTCAAAATATCACATCTGATCACATATCAGTGTCAACAAACATTTATTATAAGTGTCTGATGAATGGAAGATCTCCGGTCAAAATATATTCAAAACATACCTCTGTGATCAGTGGCATGACTACAGTACAGGTTGTACACTTTGTAATCACAATATTCATGTGTATTAAATGATAAGGGACAGTGTCTCAATACTTTGTACAGTAAGACGACGGGGTGCTGTCAAACGACAAAATTCTTGTTTGAGGAGACACGTGGAATGTTGCCACAGGCTGTAATGAGGTCTATCAATGTTTCATAAACAGATACACTGGTTTAATAAACACCCAGATAACGTAATGATACTGGAATGTACACCATATCTTATCCTCGTGATGATTATGTCATACAGTGCAAAAGAGAAGAATAAAGAAAACAAAAAATAAAACGTTATCGAGCAGTAGTCCTGGGAGTGTGACTGGATCACCCAGTGGTACTCCTCACAGCTTTGATTGAAGGAGTGGAAATCAGAGGAAAAAGGAGTATACGGATCAGTGCCACGAAGACTGGGCTGAACAGCGGCTCACTGGCAGACTGGTGCGGGCGTGACTCTATCGTAGAAGCGACCACTTGATCTGTTCTTTGGCAGACTGGAGAACCTGTGGAGGAAATCTAGGTTTGACTGAGCAGATCACTCCAACAACAAAACTAGGAAAGTTCAATCAGCGTTTGTGAATGTGTAAACCTCTCTCAAAGCCTGACCCAGAGATGAAATGCTGTAATCCATTACAGAGCTGCAACAGCTAGTCAATTAATCGAGTAGTTGATCAAAAGAGACTAGTAGCCAACTATTTCATTAATGAATTAAGTGTTTCAGTCATTTTTCAAAGAAAAACAAAAGTCTAATATTTGCTAGTTCCAGCTTCTTACATGTGGAAACCTGATGCCTATCTTTGTCATTTGTAACAGTACTTAAAGAATCTCTGGGTTTTGGATTGTTGGTTGGACAAAAGAAGCATTTTGAAAACGGCACCTTGGGTTCTGAGGAAATTGTGATGACCATTTTTTTGACATTTTATAGACTACACAGTTGATTAATTGTGAAAAAAAAAAAAAAAAAATCGATGGATTAGACAATAATGAAAATAACTGTTCGTCACACCCCTAATCCACTGTACTTAGACCAGGAAAAAATACGACCTCTGACACAGAAAAGTGGAATGGAACAGTCATCTAAGTTTGAATTCATGGTCAGAAACTCAGGCAAGTTCCGTGACATTTTCATCAATTATTTTACTTATACTTATTTAGTGTTGGTGTTGTTAAACGTGCTGTTCTTACGTTGTAAGTGCCATTTTTATTTAGTTGACTTGTGCTTGATTAGAGTCATTGCGAGCGTGCATTTCTCAGTCTCTGTCCATGCAAAACAAATACACATCACAACTTCATGCATATTGGCTGTGATGGTTCACATAAATATTCAAGGTACCCATTTGCAAAATTTTGAGCTGTTGTTGTTCTTTAGTTGAGCAAAAATGAGCAAGACATGTTTTACGCCATTTCTCCTCGCTTAAGGTGCTGTGGTTATTAATGTGGATTCTCTGGAAATCTTGTGAAGCTCAGAGACTCGCTGCACACATTATGCTTTCCAGAGCAGATGCACTGGAATGCATTTGGATCGGAAGTTGGGACTGCAGAGTCTTGCAATTAATTACAATAAAAGTCTCAAATTTGTGATGTCATCAAGTATACATTCTGGAGCTGCTCCAAAAACAATGATTGGGAACTTATTTTGTGGACCCACAAAATGTTTATTTGCCTTTTTACACCCATATGAACTTAATGCTAAATTGCCATTCTTAGTTCTGAAACGGAAAATGTACCTATATACTCCAAACGTTCCCCTGGGTGCTCTCAGTGTCGTCTAAAACATCCTAAGTCATTGTCCATGGAGCAGCTACAGAACTCCTACTTGATGACATCACAGATTTTAGTTTTAGCACTCTAGCTTTTGGATTTAGGAGAGAGTTGTTCATGTTTACAAATATTTTTGGACTGTCATAGACCATAATAATAATGTATTAATTCTCACAATGGGTGAAATTCGCCTTTAAGGAAAAAAGTATCAAATAAAACAAAATGAAAAATGGGAGACACCTTGTTCAGGAGCTTTAAGGGACAAATTTTAAAAAATGTACATATAATTGTTAAAAAACAGAACAAAGAAGGGTGAATGAGTAATATAAATGAAGAGAAATATGCGAGATCTAATTAATCATCTTAATTCATTGAATGAAAGCCGAATCATAACCATAAAGTATGGGGATTGGGGACAGCCATTAATCACGGCCAGAGGAGGGATGGCGGTAGCCAGTCTCAGGCCTCTTAAATGACAACATTAATCAAGAGGAGCTCACACACAGGCAGACTCATGTTAGAACTAAAAGACAGGAACCACCATTGGCTACCGTACCACCTTACCATTGAATAATTAGCAATCATGTACACCGTCATGCACAGAAGATAATGCGATATATGACAACCTAGAGGCGCGTGACAAAGTAGGCTCAGAGGAGAATGATGCTATAACAATGCCCTTGTATTCATAAGTTCTGAAGTAATGAGCTTTAACAGTCAATAAACTAATGGAGCTTTTAAACTTTATAGCAGAGAGAGGAGCAATGAATGTTTTTCTTACCTGGGTGACTGTCTGCTCTGTCAAAGGCACATCATCCCCCTACAGGAACAGTTATGTTATGTTTACAGCTGACCCAACCAACATCAATATTATCATGTTAAATATTTCTGATATGAGAGGAGCTTACTCTAAGGGCCACACGATGCACAACTTGCTGCGGGTCACTCTCCAGGATCACCCTGCAGGAGGCAGCAAAGAGACACACCAACAGTTAGTGCTGTAGTAACACTGTCGTCTTTTTGACAAGACTTGGCATCCAAAGATTCAAGCCAATTCGTGCTTACCCTCCATCTACAATTTCATCCACAGCCAGGAAGAGTCCCTCCATATTCTCCAACAAAGCCCTCCTCTCAACATTTTTCCTACATAGTAACAAAAAACAATACATGTCAGGCGTAACACCCCAGACATCAGAAAAAGATTAGTAAAAAACAAAGTGTTGCTGAAATGTTGTAGAATAAATAACAGCTGCCACAACGTACCTCAACATCTGACTGAGCGAATCAAAAAGGCAGTTAAGAACAGCCATAAGCATAAGCTGTTGAGAAAAAAATAATATATTAGAATCTGTTCAAGTCTAATGAGTTCATGTTGTTTTTTATCATCTGGGTGAAAATAATCACTCAGGAAATAACATGTGCGTAATGGCTTGTTATGATTTTCACAATATTTTTTTGCACCTTAAGGCAAATAATGTTTTTTTTTTTAATTTTATACCTAAGTCAAACTTGGTATCCGTCTGTGCAGGCTCCAAACTACTGTAGTTATGAATAAAAGACACATGAAGTGTAAAAACAGTTACCTATATTATCATGGATGAAGTTACTTTAATTGCAAATATTTATTTTTTATAAAATATCACAAAATAAATAAATGTGTAAAACCCAAATTTAGACATATTGGGTCACACTGACATTTTGATTTTTTTGTTTCTATGGCAAAATGCACTGTGTGCCACAACACTGATATCCAAAATAAAACACAAAAAGCCAAGTTGTGGGGCAACACTGTTAAATAGCTCAGAAAAGAGTAAATTTGCCTGTTAAGTTAAAGCTAAAACATCTCAATTTTGTTGATCATTATGTTGTTGAGAAATTAATATAAAAAATAAAAATATGCACAATGGGTCCCTCACTTGTTTCTGATCTGAACATGTATCTGCTGTCTACATAAATGTCATCTTTACTGACAAAAAAATAACAAATCAATAAATGAAAAAAAAAAAAAGCCATGAATGACATGTAGAAGTAAGACGTAACATGCTTTAAAAAGGTTAAAATGCAAATGCACCATCACTTCAGACAGCAGGCCACACAATTGATTTTGACAGCAACGTGCAGTTGCTAAAAAGTTAAAAAAAGATTAAAAGACTGCAAAATGTAAACTGCAGCATGGACTTTGTGTCGATGCATTATAAAAGACTGCTCAGGCCTGTAGGTGTTTTAGAATATCATATCACAGTGGTTGAAAATTACTATCTGATCTGCTATGATTCAAACCATTGCTCACTGCTCAATAATACATTTACAAGTCTTATTAATAATGGCTATAACGGTGGTTATATAATGGTTAATTATAAAATCCTATAATTAGATTTACCTCATTTTCATGGGAACTTCCAATCACATAAAAGAAGAGGTCTATGTTGCTCTTGTAGACAACTGTAAGGCCCTCGAGTAACGCTATCTCACCTAAGGACACACACAAACACAAAAAACCACCATGCATGTTATTAGACATGTAGTCAGACTGTAATAATGACTGTCTTTAATGTAGTTAAACATGTCTTACTGTCCGTCCTGTGTGTTTTGTTGAATATGTTCTTCTCAAACGCCTTCTGCTCCTTCACTGTCGGGTATGTGTCATCATAATACTGAATGAATTTAAAGCGAAGGCGTTATTATACAGTGATATGTAAAGCTATCATTTGAATTTTTAATCAAAGGATAAAGCTGGTGATATTTAATATTCCTCTCATTGTCAGTAAATCCAATAAAAAGACCAAAAGCAACAGTGAACTCGTTTTGTAATACTTCCCCTGCCGGTCTGTGACTCGGCCAAAAGCCCACTAGTTCCTACTGAACAAGTAAACCTATGAAGTATGGGCCACAAATAGCCTATATAGTTTACTGTGTTTTACATTTATTGAGGAATTTTTCAGCTGTAAATTTGGCGCACAAGTGAGTATTTACATTGTTGTGATAGTGTATGTAGCTCAAATTAAACTGCAGTGCCCATGTTAAAGTTAATTTAAATGGGTCACCCAGTGCAGCAGTGTGGCTCTTTGATGTATTTATGATAGTAAAGACAAATATTGAAATCTGTGGCAAAGCGGAATTGCTGTATTGGGTTATGGCAAATGGGATAATACTTTTTAGTTGGTTAAATTCACTTTTGGACTAGTGTTTAAGCAGGATTTGATGAGAAGAAAATCATAGAATATCACTAGTTTTGTCCTTTAATGCAGTTGATCCAGGACCAAGAATTTAGGCGAGGAAGTTAATCAGTGAGGGTCATTTTGTTGTATATTTGTCTTAATCATACCTTGGCATAAAGCCTGTCTCCATCATTGTCCAGAATCAGAACTGCTTTGACAGTGTACAAGGATGGTTCCTGTTAAAGTAGAAAAATTAAGCACTGACTTTATTTACGCAAGTATGTAAAATTATTCAAACAAACTGAAGTCAATCATCATAGAATTAACTGGTGACAACAAACTAACAGGGTGGCGTAGGATGCGTTAACATGGGATAAATAGAGGTATTTCTATCACAGTCACTGGTATGATACAAATGGTAACAATGACTGAAGTCAAAACGAAGACATGACACTTCCACATCACCAACAAACACATACACACGAAGCTAACTTCTGAGGCTAACGTTAGCTAGTTAGCTAACAAAGCTAACCCGTTTACTTTAGTTAGCTCCGTGTCGAGTTAACTCGACAACCACATTACCATATTTCAGTAACGTTACGTTTGGAGAAACAACAGCACAATATAGCTACGAGAAACGGTTATAACTGAAAGCTTGAATGACATGTATATTGTTACATATGCTAGCATTACCAGTATGGGAGAATCCATCTTCTTTCTTGTTAGCAAACCAGCTAGCAGGCTAGCAGCGAGCTACGTCATACGTACAGTAAATGAGGCTCTTTCCTATTGGCTGACGCTGGGCCCTACGTTGCGCGTGCAGGGCAAAGAGCAATTCACTGCAGGGCGCGGAGGCAGGCGAGAAATTACATTTCATTTATGCCGGAAGTGAACTGATATGGTCAATTATAAAGTACATTCAGACTCACCGGCAGCCGTAGCACATTTGTCCCTTCAGTGAACCTTCAGTAAGGAAAGTTGCAACTTAATAATGTCACTTGGATAAAGTCAAACATTGCATGTTCGTCATAGACCTCCTGTGATACACTGTCTTGCTCTACTGTAAAATAACATCATTGCAGTGCCAACAGTGTTCATTTTATAAGGAAAGTACAACATAAAGGTGATTTAATAGTAATTTCCAGGTGCAATTTTGGACTCTTCTTACACAGGACCATTGAAATGAATGTCAGGATTCAAATGTACCATGAGTAGCCTACTGTGGTCAAACCAAATCATCGTTATGAGCCATCATACATTTAGTGACTGAAGGCTGTTGCTGTTTTTTTAATAGCCTATGGCTGCATGGTAACAAGAAGGAGAAAAAAAAGCTCATTTACAAGCCACTTTAGCTTGCTCGTACTCATCAACATCTTTTTTCAGGATCCTCCTACATTTAACCAACTCCAATTATCTTAGTTCCCACTTCTGGGAAGCATCTGGAAACCCAGGCTGATGGGGATTTCCCTCTATCTCACTCCGTAAATGACATCACTGCCTGGCCTTACTGTAAGATATTTTTGGGCCAGAGTTTGAAATAATACTGGAATATGTAGCCTACAGTTCTGAAGGCGAGTGGTGCACAGCTATTATTTACTGCAGAGAGTGTATGGTAAAAAGATACAAACTATTCATAACACCGCTGTGGGCAACCATGAAATGTTGCAATACTGCACTATGTTTACACAATTCAGCCACGAAGATTTCAAAATTACCCCGACCAGAGAGGAAACAGTTTGCTGCCTTGAACGAGCTCATACTCAGGCCTATAGGTTAAATTATTCTCAGCTGTCACTGCATGTCAGCTCATGGTAGAAGTCAAACATATTCATACCCTTATATGTATTAGAAAACCAATACAGTGATGATGATGATGACTGGTAGAGATGGTGATGGGTGAAAGTTGAATGATGAATCAACATGCAAAAACTATGTAATGATTATTACATTTTTACCATCAGACGCAACAGTGGACTGTTACTTGTGATGTTGCTATATATTTCTTTCAAATGAGTTGTATAAAAATGTATAGAGCGACGCTTTATAGTATAATACTCAACTGAAACATACAATGACTGCTTTAGAAAATCTTCAAAGCATGATGTAAGCTAACAGTGCAACTGTGACTTAAACAAGGGTGTCAATTTTATTTTAAAAAGTAGTGGGGACATTAGGATTTGAATGAAAAAGAAAACATATTTTAACCAGTCATTAACATAATGCTATTCAAAACAATGTAATGGGGGGAATTTTATGAGTTCAGAGTAGGTCTTGGGGAAAAATGCACACTGGTGCATTAAACGGCATAGCCTAGAGTTCTATTAAGGGTGTAAGTTTGATTTCAACATTGTCGGGGACATATATTAAAGAAATAAACCAACCTAATCCACGACATGACTATTTGTATATGAGTTAGTCATGCTGTGTTATCTTGAATTTATGAACAAAAACTTTGTTCTGCCGGCATGCCCGTACTGAAAACGGCAAACATATTGATTTATTGGTTGATCAGGGACCACAGTGTCACCCTTTTTGCCCTTTAAGGGTGGTGGGTAACCTGTGAGTGTGGGACGTGTGTACTTTATAGTGCATGTGGAGGGAAGCAGCTCTCTCGGGGGGTGTCATGGTGAAGACGCATAAGATAAGATAAGATAAGATAAGATACACCTTTATTAATCCCACAATTGACAAATTCCAGTGTTACAGCAGTCAAGGGGAAAGAGTCAAATTAAAGATTTCAATATTTAAAAACTTAAAAAACTAGGCATGCAGAAAAAAAGTACAAAAGATACAAGAAACAGCAATAAATACTAACAATAAAAATAATAATAATGAGCAGTGGATAAAAAAAGTGAACAATGGATTAAAGTGAACATATTTAGTGCAAGTGAATACTGAATGTGCAAATAACAACATGGGGGACAACAATGCTTATAGTGGTATCCATAAGTGTCCATAGTGTCCGCATGCAGCAAATAGTGATGACTATGGTTCGGAGTCTGTAAGCTGTCACTGAGAGAGGTAACAACAGTTAACCAACAAAACTATCTCAAAACACCCGTTAACAAACACTCACACAAGTCGTGCAGTATAACCCAAGTCTCAATTAACAGTCAGTACGTGAATTTTCCATGAAACTGTAATATTTAAAACTGAACTGAAAGTGAAACTTATTTATGCTCTCCTCAATACAAACAAACATGCATTTCTTTAGGAAGCACTGAACACACAATTGGATAATTGAGACTTGGATTATACAGCATAAATTGTGTTATATTCTGTAAATGGGTGTTCTAAGATAGTTATGCAGTTGTTCACATGGTCCCCAATCAATAAATCTGTGATTGCCGTTTTTCGTGGAGACATACAAGAAAACGAAAAATTTCCTCATGAATTCAAGGTAACACAGTGTGTCTGACTGATATACAAATGGTCATTTTGTGGAGGAAGTGTTCCTTTAAGTGGAGGTGTCTGGGCGTCCAAGAGGAAATTATGAGCGTCACTTACCTAATTTCCTGCATTCTGGTGAATTTTTATGCACTAGTTTATAGTGGAATTGTCTTTATTCATGTCAGGTAAAACACAAAATCCAGGCAGTGGGTGACAATTAAAAGATGTAAGAATATAGTGTAATATGATGCAGTGAGGCTCTCAGGCATTCTGTATTGCTTTCAAGTATTTATTCTCCTGTAGATCAACTTTCCTCATTTAATGTAACCTATGCTGAGTCAACACGTATTAGGTATGATTTACTCTTTTCATCCTTTTTGGTTTGGGGATGTCACGTCTTTAAATGTGCATTATGTTAATGACACATTCATTTATTTTAATTAGTTTATCAAACTTTGGACTTTACAATTTGTATGTGCTGCCATGTTCACAGAGAGAGACTTGAAACATTGGACAAAAAGAAACGTATCAAAGTTGCAGATTTTTGCATCATTGAACAGGCTGCAGGGGCCTTTTTTAAGGTTATATTTTTTTAAGACAATGCACATTTGTTTCTTCTATATTTACATTGCATTGTATGTTTTTTTTTATTATGCAAATTAACATTTCTTTAAGTGTTCTCAGTCATTTTTTTTTAACAAATTACGCGTTTAAAAAGTGATGGGGAATAATTCCTTCATTTCTAAAAGTGTTAAGGGACATGTCCCCCGCGTCTCCAATGTAAATGACACCTTGAAGCACAGCAGGTATTTACCATATACTCCTGTCTATTGCTCACAAAGATTAAAAAGTATAACTGAAAAATATATCAATAGAGAGAATGAAGTAAAGTGATAGTACGAGCTGCTCCCCTCTTCTCAGCTTATGCCAGCAACCACAGCAGTTAGCAGTTCCCTTCCTAAGAACCAAGTGTTCTTTTTATCAGCATTGAGCAGAGCTTCCGCCAACCAACATCCTCCTTTCCTTACCTTCCCTCTCTGCGTCTTTAATACCAACCAGAATTGACGTTCATAGTTGTGAACACATTGCCTAATCGCACATATACAATGATCTATATACACACACACACACACACACACACACATGCACACACTTACAAAGCCACTTATGTTAAATAATACTAATTTCTGGTTCATTTACTTATTTGTAGTTTTATATTACAAGAGCAGTTACATGATATGTGAATGCAAAAGACAAAATGAAAGGGAAAAATTGAAAGTTATTATGAAATACAGTGCAGCTGTTACAAAACATTATCTTAATCTAAACATCTTGAGATAAGCACAGTGACACTGTGAAGTGTGAAGAATGATGCTGCATGTTCAGGTTCCTCATTTGTGCTGTTTCAGGTAGCGATAATGGGTGACCTCTCATGACAGACATTATAAGGAACAGCAATGGAAAGGTTATCTCTCTGTACCATGTCTATCTGCATCTGCAGTTGCTTCGAGGAGGACTGTGTGCAATTTAGATCATTTTGCAACCTGGTTATATAGAATAGGTTAAGAAATGTCCAAATTAGAATATCGCCCACTATAGGATTAGGCAAATATGTGAAACTGGATATCAGCCAGACAGTGCACCTATGCTGTAGATGGATCAAATTCACAAACACTTTCACTGAGTACCACATTGAACGATTGCACATTACCACTTTTTATCATTGTTGTTTTCATTGAAGTTTGATATAAACTATGGAAAAAATAAAGAAAATGTCCTTATTTTTTACATTTCAGATCAAAATTACTAGTTACTTTATCAATATAAGAAAAATAATAAAACTTCATCTGCTCTCTCTATTTTTTCTTCCTTTCCCAGAAGCTGACTCCAAAAATATTCCCATTTTGATACCACAACCCAAAGCAGACATTCATTTTGTTTAGTAGTGAGGTGGTTTTTCCACTCATGTCTGATACAGCCTTCTGGATGTTAAAACAAAACCAAGGATGCCACATTCCTCCATGTTTAATGAACAAATCAAATGCCACGGAAACACCAGGGCACATGGAGGAAGTGGGGAATAAATGAACGGACAAACGTGAAGCCATTAATTTCACATACAAATTTAACGCAGCCTTGTATAAAACTCAATGATCATTAAGATCATTTAAGCCTAAATGAGTCAACTGTGGGCACTTCCCAACCAGCATGTCCAGTCTATTTTAGATGTAGAGTTGTTCGTAGCAGCGAGGTGCTGAACAAGAAAAGCCTGACAGCCCTGAGAGGTTCAGGCAAGCTGAAAAGCAGAGATGTCAAAGACTAATTGAAGCAAACAAACACAAACAGGGAAAGTGGGCGTTGACCTGGGAACTGTGTCCAGATTCAAAACCGCTGTGGTCGCAGTAATAACAGGGTGCTCTTTGGCATGCTGGGGCAGTGGTTGAGTCAGGGGCTGGGTGCTAGGAACTTGGGTTGGGAAGTCCCTTCTTTGATTCCTGGTAGACATTCACCTTTCTTGACTCTGTCAGCCACCTACTTTTTTCCATCTTAGAACAATGACAAAGAAAACACTGAGATTTATGTCTCCGTGGGATGTGATATTGTAATGGGCGAGACAAAACCTTCCATGTTCTCATGGCTTTGAATATACACTGCCTTACTGTAAGCCTGAACTCCATTTTTGTTTATTGTGAGCCCTAAAGTGTGTATGTGTTCCACAAAAATAAAGTCTAGCTTCAGGTTAGTTTTTAGAGCACACATTTACATGAAGTACTTTGAACTTATTTGTCCACACAAGATCTAAATGTTAATTTGAATTAATGCTGATTAAAAAGACCTTATGGTTAGCTTTATCTCTATGAATCACATAGATCATATGTTTTTTTATGCCTTCACTTAAACATACTTAACCCCCCTATACGTTTACTTCCTGTATCTTTTATACATTTAGATTCATGATGTGTTATTAGTAAAGAGGGCGAACACTTTAAATTATTTTGTTTTTTATTATTATTATTATTTTATTTTTTTATTTAATATTTTGTGTAAATAATTGATTTAAACTATATATTTTGTGTGTGTTGGTACTTAAGTTACACTGTTTGTAAAAATTTTAATATACTTGTTTGAGGATTATTGGACTCTAATTATTTTTTTTTTTCTGAGCAAAAATGTAAAAAAAAAATAAATAATAATAATTGGCTTGCTGCAATTCAAGGAAGAAAGTGGGTGTGACATTAGCTTTGGATTTCTGAGAAAAAGAAATTCTATGTAGTTCAATGCTTCCTTAAATATTCTAAGTGCATTTGTTGCACACTGCACTCCTTTTTATGTGCAAATGAGGGCAAACATATTTTCTTTTTAGAAAATGGAATGGGGATCCTTATATGCAGGCAAACACCTTTGTGTGGCTGTAGCACATGTTGTAGCAAGGCCGTAGCCACAGAGTCAGTACTGAGGGGACCAAACCTGCCAGGGATCCTGGGGGACTTCCGCCCTGACAGAAAATTCCAAATTTGCTAAATGAATTCCTATACTATATTACTTACCATAAGCAAGTACAGCTATACAGTATACTATACTATACGAATATGCAACAAATGAAAGCTACTACTGTCAAAATTACACATGTTGCACAACATAAATGATTGGTTGGTAGACTTCACATGGGCTATCTGACAAACTTAATGTAATATAGACATTAACGTTAGTTGAACATGCTGGTGAGCTGTGTTCTGCTGTGATACAGCAGCACCACTTGAACAAACCACACGCTGAACTGCCATACATCATAATACTAATCATAATACTAGAACTGGTAGTAATAATAATGGCAGTTTTTTTTTATGTTTTTACAGCGGTGCATGGTTGCCTGTTTTTTTTAAATCAATATATGTGGGGGGCATTTGCAGCAGGTTTTAATATTGTGGGGAGTGGATGTGTCACCCCAATTAAATTATACTTGCTGCCTTGTGTTGTAGCCACAGAGGCTATATTAACAGATGTGTAGTTCAGTGTGTCCATCAAGTGATTTCATTAGCAAATTGATTGAAAGTGAAATCTATCCACTATGTTGTACACAATGTACACATTAGGGGGTCTTTCACAGAGCATAATAGTCTTTAATATTTCATGTGAGGCCGATTAGTCCCAAAATCATCTTTGTCGCTGTGGGACAGCCTGCGATCACTGTGCATAAAGATAAATTGCTCTATTGAACAATTAATATGCAACATCTCTGCTATCAGTAATTGTGTGAAAGCTGCGGCACAATAGAGCAGCTCTACACAACACATAGCCTTTGTGAGCTCCCTGCTCACAGTGCTTCAGATCAGGGCAATGAGGGGATTTTTTTGTGAGGGATTTTAATGGTCACTTGCTATGTAAGACACGCTCCCCTCCATTCTCCCCCTGCTCCTCTCTCTCCCTTGGCGGTTGCTCTGCCAGATAGAGGAACAATGTAGTCTTTCTTACCTGTCTGAGGGTGTACATTCCATCTCTGCTAAACTAAGTCTCAATCCTGCCTCCAACCCACCCCTGCTCCAACAGGGCCCTCACTGCAATGCCGGCTCCAGGTGCTCCACATCACACTCCTCATACCGTTCGCTTGGGAGGATTTGAAAGGACGCCGTTCTTGTACGGTTTGGCCAGGAAAGGGACAACCATCCAGCTAGTTTTCACTCACATTTAGTTGTTTAATGAGATTGTTTTATGTCTGTTGTCACTGCATAATTAGAATCAAAATTGCTTACAGGTTTTTTTCTGTTTTCGTAAACACCTACCTACTTCAGTGTGGCCTGACAGAATGATTGTCGTGGTGTGCGCCAGACTGTTGGTTTGTGGTTTGTCATGTGGGCAAAAGGGAAATTTGGAGGTTGGGGTGCAAGTGTGCTATTAAGGATACAAGAGTGCAAAAAACTGTGGTGTGGGTGCATTACAGGAAGATTGCGTTTGTCTGCACAGAGCCATCCCATTTATGCCGGTGACTGTATGTGTAGCTGAACAGACAGAGACAGACAGTTGAATGAGAGATAGAGCAAGAGGCCTGGAGTCAGCAACACCACACCATCTGTGAGAAAAGAACAGAATCTGCTTTTACTCATTTTTTTTCTTCTCACCACCAGGATTGTGCTTCACATTTGAAGTTTCTTTTTTTTTACTCATTACCTGTTGGAGAAGCAGACCATGTTGCTCAGGTATGTTCATTCACATCTTACTTCTTATGATTTAACAGATCTTTTTGTTTTACAACTGCAAAGCTGAGGCTGCTTAAATGAAATCTTTATTGCAGTATATTCAAGTAGATGTAACACCACACTTTGCAACAAAGTGAGCTATTGAACAGTACATTTATATTGTTGCTGAAGCCCCCAAGCATTTAAGTTATACATAATACAGTTAAGTAATGACACAGACAAATACATTTTACTTTATTTGAATTTATAAAACCTGCAGACGTAATCCGATTCACTTTTTCATCAACTTCTTCATTTTACTAACTGAACAAGTGAGTTTTGAGTCTTGACAGTGAATTATGATAAAGGAAACAGCCTTAAGAAACCTACCATGAAACACAATGCCGGTAGTAGCAGGATATAGTTATTATAACCCCATGTTTCATAACCTTTAAACATTACAAAATAATTCACACATGGCACACGATGGCAAATAGCCTTACAGACAAGTTTCACTAATATAATACACAAATTTAATGTACACTGTTTATTCTAAAGGTCAATGAGAGGACATTAGATGTGTAATTAGAATCTTAAAAAGAGGAAACACATTTGTTCATGGATTGCACCATGACCAAGTAAAAAGAATTAAGTGTACAACATTTTGCAATTTTTTTTTTCTCAGATCAGAGACAGTTTAATTGATCCAGACCATTAAAGCCTCTTCAAAAGTTAAACTCACCGAACCAGGGCTGTAATCTGTGACACCTCAATGTGACACAGCTGTTTGTTTGATACCCCGCTCCAATTAGCTTGACTTTGATAGCTATGTCTTTTTTAATTTGAAATAATTCTCACTTCAAAGGCACCTTCAACCACTCCTTTAGCTGTGTCATAACCACAAAGCCAATTTGTGCATCATTGTCAGTGGAGTAGCTCGAGGCTGACACTTGATGACATCACATTTTGGATTTATTGATGGGAAGACATACTGCTTGTTCAAACATGAAGAAATCAACATGGTGTCAGGAATGGCATTTGCAAATTATTAAAGTGATCTATTGACTGATGGAAAAGTTAAGGATAAAATCATTATTCTAGCCAACGCAAAAGATGAGTTTTAATTGACCCAAAGCAATAAGGCAGATTCTCACCACCTATTTATTGTTTAGCTTATTTAAAAAATGTTACATAAGGTGAAACAATGCAACAGGTAGGCTATAGGGCGTCTATAGCTGAGGGCAATGGCATCCCCATCTCTGTGGTTAGGCTTTTAAATTCAGGTTAAAACATCTGAACAACTAAATGTGTTTGCGTATATGCCTGCGTGTACATATTGTTCATATACGTATGCCCTGACATACTGTGGGGTGTGCGAGTATGTGTGAGTATTATCAAAAATGTACATTACGCAGCTGTACAAGTGACAAGATCTGGTTAGGAATTATTCAGTAATGAAGCAGCTGTTTCATTTGTGAAACTTGATATTTTGGTTTTGTTTTTAAATAAATTAGAATATTTTCAAAATTCTTAAACACAAGTTGGAGATGCCAATACTCTAAATTATCGGCTATTGTCAGAGCTTAACCAAAAGAGTTGAAAGATAACTGCCAACATGTTAGCCGAACACCAAATTCACCAAAGCAGCCATCAGGCCCCAGCGTGTCTTGTAAAGCACGCTGTTTTCCCGCAGATTGTCTTATCAGGGGTCGGCATAGCTGCACCAGGGACAGCTGATGGGAGGAGTCAGCTCAACTGAACTGAATCCTTCATGTGCTCCAATAGACCCTACACAACAGCCAGAGTCATTTATTAAGCACCGAGACATCTGCAGATATGTAGCTTACTGTATGTATTAGAAATGTGTGTTTGTAGATACTATGTCTTCTTTGTGTGTTAAAGTCTAGAGGCTGGGTGATCATAACGTGCTGTTCTGTGTCTTTGCCAGGTTGGTGTGTTGCAGCTAGAGCCTGTTCTGAATGTGTTCAACAGCCAACTATGTTCTCCCTCTGAGGAGAACCTGCGAGGTAAGTCTCTCTAAGAAACACATAATCAAGACTCAAATAGATTTATGAATGAATGAAAGGTAATCAATTTTCTTTTCTGTTACAAGGTATTAGGTACTCCAGGCAGGCTGTGTGGGGGAGTGTCCATGTCAGCTAATTTCCCTGGAGCCAGGTCTCATGGAGCTGCCCAGGACACAGAGATGGATGTGGCTTGGCAGGAGCTGATGGCCATCACAGAACTGCAGGTAACTCTTCTGCACTGACACACTGAGAGCACTGTAATAATGTATTTTTTTATTGCCAAATATGTTATGTTATGTGGTGTGTCTTATCCCTGATATGCACAATTACTGTACATTGTCATAATACGTCATGCTGTATTATCATAGAGGTGCATGTTGCATTGTGAGGATAATTTAGTAAATAACATTTTTTGTGCTTCTCATAACTCAGCAGATATGAATGTATTTCATCAATTAATTTTAACCAGTGACAAAACTGTGTTATTTTCAGTGTCATGGTAAAAGTAGAATATGAAGTACAGCAGTTAAAATATGGTTCATGAATGAAAATGAAAGTACAGAATACATGTTGCATTTTAGATACATATTTTTCTATATTCATGTGGTGCTAACTGTTAAACTAACACACACTCAGCTGAAGGAGGCAACAATGAGGCATTTGAGTGATGGCAGGATGAAGAGATTGTGAGAGGGGGCAAGTGCTGTATGTTGCTAGTGGCCCCCTGCACCGCACAATAGCCATCTGTTTCCAGGTGAAACCCGATCACGTCTATGAGAGCCCTTCATAGGCGATGGGTGGCATGCTGAAGTGGGGGCAAACTGTGGTCTATAGTGAGCCAGATGAAATGTGTAAAAGACAGTAATTGAATTCGAGGTCTTTAATTTAATAGTTGTGTGTGAGCATGTGAGAAGTACACTGATGTACCGGTCAATCATAAGTGCATCTTTTTGTTTTTGTTGCAGGAGTTTGAAGTCCCCAGTGAAGGCTCCTATGAAACAACACAATACCAAACCATGGAGCCCATGGTCCCCATTGGAGGATATGAGATGGCTCAGTCCCATGCGGAGCCTCCTCCTGCTGCCTGTGAGCTCAGCACTGCGGACACTTACGATGGATGTTACTCTGAAGAGGTGCCTGTGTGTCATCGCCTGAACAACAACACAGAGGCGATGTACGCACCCTCTGAATCGCAACTCAATCAAAGAATGCTCCCCATCTCCTCTCACGCGCAGCCCTCGCACATGGCTCTTAGGGAACAGATGAACATGTCCGGTACTTCTCAAGGGCACAGGAGGGCCAACGTTTGTCTCTCTCAGGATCTACGTCGGCACATGCTGTGGACTACACATGGACAAAGTTCACACGCACGCCCAGCGGAAGATCTAGAGTCTGACTCAGGTCTGTCTCTGGGGTCCAGTCCACCTTTGGCCTCCCCAGACAATCCTGTCGGTGGTGCACCAGGTTACCAGGGTGTAGACATGGGCATAACATACAGTGATGGTGAACCAGACAGCATGGCAGAGCAAGCCAGAAGAGCACATGTCCGTTATTCAATGGACTACCAGGGTCAGTCTCACTCATATTTACACTCAGGTGCACATCCGTCTTTTTATTCACCCTCTAATTCATCTCAGCCTTTATGTAATGCTCTGACTCCTCGGTCTGTGAAACAGCAGGGCCAGGCCTCTGCTCTAGGCGACCTGTACATAGACTCTGGAGTGTCCAGCAGAGGGAGCTCACAACATAACATGTACACAAAACCACAAGGAAGCATCTCCACTCCGGCTCCGCTGAGCAGAGACGAGCGGCGGGCCATGGCTTTGAAGATCCCTTTCCCCATGGAGAAGATTATCAATCTACCTGTGGATGACTTCAACGAGCTCCTGACGCAGTATAGCCTGACAGATAGTCAACTTGCACTGGTCAGGGACATTAGACGGAGAGGGAAGAACAAGGTGGCAGCTCAGAACTGCAGGAAAAGGAAGCTTGAGAGCATAATTCACCTTGAGAGAGAACTGAACCAGCTGCAGGCCCAAAGAGAGCACCTGACGCAGGAAAGGCTCGAGTTCCAGCGCAGCTTGTCTTATATTAAATGTCGCCTTACAGACCTTTACTCAGAAGTGTTTACTCACATAAGAGACGAAGATGGAAAACCATATTCGATAGATGAATACGGCCTACAACAAACACCTGATGGTAAAATTTATTTGGTACCTCACACAACTATGCAAAAGAGAGAGCACTGCTGAATAGATACTCAATATTTAATACCCTTACAGAAGGTGTACTGCCTGATTGTGCCAACTGAAAGTGTGTGTGAACTGTCTGGAAGTTACTTCTCATATGGCTGACTTAACTGTTATGTGTAAAACTTGTCATTCATGTTATCAATGTACACTTTTCATGCATTTAAATTGACTGAAACAACACCAGAGTGCCTTATAAAAAATACTTTATTAAAAAAAAACTAAAAAACACTGCACAGCAGTCTTCAGTAAAAAAGTATAAAGTCTTCAGCATCAGCATGATTGTTCAGGAAGCCTGTAAAAGAAAGAATAGTTAAAGTTAAATAAATACCAAATAAGAAAAGTGATGTGGACAGTTTTAATGATGAGGATTTGTACCGATTGAGCCATTGTGACTGGAATGCTGAAATGGAACTCAGGCTTTGGAGACCGTGTAGGGACTTTCCTAGAAAGCAGACATGCCAAATAAGCAAAATGCAAATCTTATGCAGAAACTGTTCATTTTGTTCACAGCATGCAGAATGTTTTAGGGCCTCTATGCCCTATTAGGAGGCCAATTTACCAGTCAACAATGTACATCGTAATAAAACTTGTTTTCACAAAAAATGTTACGTCATTACTGGGCTACACAACTTACTACCAGCTACATGACAAAAGCAAGACATACTATCAGTAGTTGAGAAGTCTGGTCTTACCTACTGACAGCACTTAAGCCTTTTGGTAGCTGCTGCCTGCTAGCCTCAGGCATCTGTTCTCACTCTCCCCTGCTTCAATGATCCTGGCGGTGGTTTTGCTACTTCTCTCCCTCAGCTGGCTTCCATGACTAGCCTCAAAGACTTTCCATGTAAGCTAGCATCCTCCAGTTGATCTTTGCAGAACTCAGGGTAGTCTGCACCAAGTGGTGAGCTCTTTCTGACGAGGCATTTGTGCACCACTTCCCATTCCTCAGTCGGTATTGTAAATGCATCAACTTATGACTCATTGTGTATGTGGTATGTCTCTTCTCACATCACAATTGTTTGTTTGGCTCCTCACATGTGTATAGTATGTCCCTCATCCCACATTGTGCATCACCTAATAGTGAACCCTCCCTTTCCCAAACCACTCAAGAGGCTAACGACTTTAAAAAAACTGAAAGATGGTTTATTTCAGCTTGATTGGTTGCAGTTACAAATAAAAACCAGGAAAAAAAAAAACTACATAAAAACCTCATTGGAATGCTTGCTTTCCAGAAATACATTTAGATGAAAAAACACAAAACTTTTAAATGAAGACCCTCCATGATTTATCTACTGTACATCTCTTCTTGCAGCAGCTGTAACCTGCCACAACTGTTTGGCTGAGCAGATTTAGGAGGTAAACCTGCAGCTGCCCTGTCACTTCGCTTGCTCTCCTCTCCTTGCTCTCCTCTCCTAAGTACTCAGTCCTGTTGAACAATACGGAACAACATTGTTAACTGTGCACTGACTTCGTATGACCTGACATCCAGAGTGAATTTTTTTAAGTTTATCTACACTTAACGAGTCCCTGCAACTACAAACTCTGGTTTTATGATACAAAATTAACAGTTGAGGCATGCCATCGTGTACTTACCAATTCACATTTCAAAACCGTGCTTGACGGCCATATCCACCACTGTTGGAGCCACCTCCGTAGCCGCCACCTGGAAGCAACAGAGGAAGTCTCAGCTAACAGAAACTACGCCAACTGACGTACACGTAATACAAAATGCTTTATCCATCTTACCAAAGTTCCTTCCAACACCGCCGCCGCCGCCACCACCATAGTTGTTCTTCATTGGGCCAAAGTTGGAGGCCTGTGGATCGTAGTGGCCCATGTTGTTGTAGTTATTGCCACCGCCGCCGCCACCACCACCACAGTTGCCTAGAAGTTCATCAGCAAGGGGGGAAAAGTTAGTCAATTCTGAACACAGAACACGATTGCATTAAACAGGTGCAGAACCTTGTATGATTTCAGATGGTACACTTACCATAGCCGTTGGCATCATAGCCATTTCCACCATAGCCTCCGCCGCCTCCACCACCCTGGTTGTAGCCACCCTGGTTATACCCTCGGTTGCCGCCGCCACCACCGCCATTATTGTATCCACCAGGACCGCCAGGACCACCTCCATAGCCTACAACAGTATAGTCTACTTAGTATGCTACCAGGCTTTTCAGCTGAAGTATTTTCACAATAAAATGTTACTTACCACCACCCCCATTGCAATTGTAAGGACCATCATCATATCTGCCTCTGCCACCTGAAAGACAAGCAAATATACCAAGTCAGCTTTCAGACATGGTATATTATGCTAGTTAGTAAACAAAAATTATGTTAACCCCATTATCAAAGAAGCCTTACCCTGGCTGAATCTGTCGCAGTCATAGGGCCTTCCACCAGTGTTGCGGCCTAGAGCAAAACACAACCATAAGCTCAGGAATAGTATTTACTGTGCCAGTGTGTCAACTATGAACATTAATCTGGCTTAACTGCATAAGATGGATCTTACCTCTCATTCCCATTCCTGCAGTCTGCATTTCCTGTCTTGTGAGGGCCTTCCTGACTTCACAGTTGTGGGAGTTGATTGTGTGATATTTCTGGACTGGGGGAAGGAAAGGGTATTAGCAGCCATTCAAGACAGTTAGGTTGGTGAATCTGACTATATGCAGCAAAAAAAAAAAAAAATAAATAAATAAATAAAATCAGTGAACATTTGCACTTACTGACAATCCTGTCGACTGAATCGTGATCATCAAAGGTCACAAAGGCAAAGCCCCTCTTCTTTCCTGTATTACGGTCAGTCATGATGTCAATGACCTCAATCTTGCCAAATTGTGTGAAGTAGTCTCGCAGGTGCGACTCCTCTGTATCCTCCTTGATGCCCCCAACAAAGATCTTTTTCACTGTAACATGGGCACCTGGCCTGTTTGAGTCCTGTGATCAAAGACATTTGCCATTGTAACTTAACACATACCTTCTTCATGCACACGACATTTACTCAATGCAGGTTTTGTAGAATATAACATTCAACATACCTCCCTGGAAACGGCTCGTTTAGGTTCAACAACTCTCCCATCAACTTTATGAGGGCGGGCAGACATGGCAGCATCAACTTCATCAACTGACGAGTATGTGACAAATCCAAAGCCCCTGGATCTCTTGGTGTTGGGATCCCTCATGACCTAGAGGTGATGATATTGGTTACCAGTGTTACCTACAATGTTTTCTGTTTATCATTACACAGAAATGTTAATGTAAAGTAGTGCAAAGGGCTGCACTTACCACACAATCTGTAAGACCCCCCCATTGCTCAAAGTGAGCCCGCAGGCTTTCATCTGTGGTCTCGAAGCTCAAACCTCCAATGAACAGCTTGCGAAGCTGCTCCGGCTCACGTGGGACCTGCACAATGGACAGGGAAAGACACGAGCATTTAAACACGCACCGTCACTTACAGAAGCACTGGGTGCAGTTTCGATAACTATAATCTCACAATAACTGCCACAGAATTGAGAATGCTGTTATTAGTTTAATCCTGCGTCACATATCAAAAATCAGGACTGGGGGTGGGGGGCGCCGCCGCCATTAACGTTAGCGGACAGCTCTGCTATTATCAAGTGCTTTCGGCAGCGGTTACACGAAAACACAAAACCAATGTGTCTATAATTATGGTGTTTCTGCATCTTTAAGTTGTTGCAGAAGCCAGAAGTATAACGAAATTATTAATATACGTATGTAGTGGCCCACGAGAACAAAAGGCCACGAGGCCCAGCTGCAACAAAATGGCGGCTTCACAATGCCCAATAGCTGCAGTTGCTAGAAAACGTAGCCTTTGTTTAGCATTGCGTATTCGCAGTAGTTTCAAAACTAACGGCAGTTTTTACACACCCAGCAAGCACGGAATGGGCATTAGAGTCGTTGTGAATGCAACACTTACGTTGTTCGCCATTTCTATAAGCAAATCCTTGATGACTCCTTGAGAACTGACCGGAGAGAAGTGATCTGCGTCAGACGAGCCCAGGCTGCTCCTCAACAGTAGAATAAATAGCAAAGGAAACGCCTCTTCCACGCAGCGATTGGTCAGTAGTTCCCGCTGCAGTCTGTCGACAGCATTTGTTGAATTTTGATTGGTTAAAATTCAAAGCAATCACTACTAACGGCCAATCATCTGCCAGCAGGCGGTGCAGTTCACAATCGTGTATAAAAAAAATGGCTACGGGTGTTGTGTGTCAGGGATATGTGTAAAATACGAGAAAAACAATGGCCACTGCAAAGCCATAAATGCAGCATTACCGAAGACACAGGAAAACAGCACTTAAAAATGACAGATAACCGATTCTTAATGTTTACTATTTTGACGTGTGGGTGGAGGTGGAGCTTTGCCTCTCGGTGAAGCAACGTCGATACACGACAGTATCGACACACATCAATATCTAATGTGTATTTTCCATATAGACACACAATGCAAAAACATCATAATAAACATGTCCCGAACACTTGGAGAATATAGTTATAATCACGGCAGGAGGGATATTAGCTAACCGATGTAGGTCATCAGCTGACCGAGGGGCGGGCACATTCTTTGTGCGCCGCCTTTAACCCGCGCTTTTTACGCACAGCAGCTTTGTGTGATCCAGGCTAGATGCTAAAGTAGCCCCTCTGTTGGCCTCACAGACCCGCAGTTCCACAAAAGCCACCTGTTATTGCTGAAGCAAACGAGCCAAGACCGTCGGTCACACATCTCAAGGGTGAGAAACTGTTAAGTTACATCAAAGAGCTTCATGCAACAACTAGTATCGGTTTCCGTTTGCATTTTGGTATCAGCGTTAGCTAATGTTAGCTTGGTCTAGCGTTAGCTTGCATGCTAACGATACCTGCTTTAGCAAGTTTGCCTTTCATGCCCTTTGGTTAGCTAGTTGCTTAGCAAACACAACACCATGTCTTCACTCTAATGTGCACGTAATACGTTTTCTGGTAACTTCACGTTATTTAACATCGTAAGTATTAAAGCGAGTGGACGGTTACCGAGAGATCTTTTGCTCTCTAATTAGTTTAGCTTCCTTCTGTTTGTCGTGCCTGTTGCAGATTGGGTAAACGACAATGAAATGATGCCTTTCGTTGATACACGATAGTATCTCCGGTATGCAGCCAGATCACGTTTTGTGCTTGGCGATAGAGAACTAGGTGTATCAGCCAGAGAATATCATCCATATTCTCTGCAACGTTAGCGTCATTGTCGTTTTCTTACGTTACAGGGAAGTGCCATTGGCCTGCGACAGCGTGGTGTTCAGCAACAAACTTTATTATGGGAAAAAAGTCTCGCGAAGAGGACTCCTCCTCCTCAGATGAGGAAGAATATGTTGTGGAGAAGGTGCTGGACAGGAGGGTGGTCAAAGGCAGGGTCGAGTTCTTCCTGAAGTGGAAAGGATATTCAGAGTAAGTTGTTTTTCTGCTGGTGTGCTAACCAGAACTCACTGTTACACTGCCTACTCAGACAGCGGTAGCTGTGCACTGTAATGCTCCTTTAAAGTCCAAGCTATGGTAGCAAATGAAGATTAGAAGATAAGCTATATTGTTACGGAAATTGCAGATTATATCAAGTTTGATAATATAATATTGATTTTAAGAGATTATCCATCACTGAACAGTGTTGTTGATGAATAGTTTTGGTTATAGTGGTACTGACGTGCTGCACTGTGTTGTGGTCTTCCTCAGAAAACACAACACCTGGGAGCCAGAGAAGAACCTGGACTGCCCTGAGCTTATTTCAGAATTCATGAAGACCTACAAGAAAAGCAGCAGCAGCAGTGGTGGAAGCTCCACGCCTAGCAGCGGGGCCAGCAAATCTGGCTCCTTGGGACGCACCAAAGACTCCAGTGGCTCAAAGAAGAGGAGCTCGGATGACGATGACGAGGGTGGAAGTAAGCCCAAGAAGAAGAAGGAGGTATGTAATGTGTCTGTGCAGTAGTTTTATCATGTTCTTAAAATGGCATCAGAAGTCTGTGTAAGGGTTATAGTACATTTCAATATGCATGTGTGAGGTTATCTTTTTTTCAGGCTTTGTGTGCTGCACCTTAAAGTAGCTTTCCACTCTTGGAGGAAACAATAGCTCAGCTCTAGATTAAAACGTCTGTATTTGTATGTTAATTAACAGCTGATGGGTGTCTCATCTTAGAAGAGAGAGACAACCTTTACATTTCCAAGAGCACACTTAGGCAGCTCTTCATTGATATGCCACAGCTTATGCCAGTTCTCAATAGCCCCTTTTCCATCGCAGGAACTTTTATCAGTCACCTGGAATTTTGAAAAACCTCCGCATTTCCACTGAAATTACCCGGGTAAAAACACTTTCCCTCAACCTCAAATTTACCCTGGAAAAAGTACATAGTGGGGGGGTAGGACTTTTCAGATTGCCCGTAATTCTTGAGGGGTGGGGCTGTTTGCTGAAGAACACTGATCGGTGGAGCACACACTTGCAGCGTTCTGCACTTCCTGGTACGGGCATCTGCCGCAGGCTTTATTTAATTTCCACAAGCTTCACTTCGTTTCTGTTTTGATTAAGGATGGGTACCGAAACCCGGTACTAAACTAGCCGTGGAGCTAAATTATTAAAGACCGTAGTATTGATAAGCGCTAACTGTATCGGTTCTTTTGTGCCGACGCTGATCTCCTCTACACACACACCAATGCGACATGATAACCGCTGAACGGCCGAGCGGCCCCGGTGCAAACAAAGTGAAAAATAACTTGAAAAAGACTGGAGCTGACGGTAAGCATGAACATGTAAACATGTAGACAGCGATAATCGATACTCTCCATCCACAGTCTCTCACCCACTGACACTAACGTTATGTCTTACACAAGGACAGCGCGCTAGTTCAGCTGATAGTAAACTGTTACTAATAAGCTGAAATGACAGCTGTCTGTATGAAGACTAACTTAATTTGACACTTATCTTAAAATACTTTTAAACTTAGCTGCTGGCTGAGACAAACAGCCACTCCTCTCTCTACACTAGCATGTAGCAAGCTGGCGGAGCCAAACACAGGGCACACACCGACTCATCTACGTCATCGCACTAATTTGAATAAATTTTCCGGAACTTGAGGTGAGGTGGAAACGCAAACCACTTTCATTACCAGGGTTTTATACTGAAAGGATGCAGAAGGTCGTATTTTTATTTTAGTTTATTTAGTATTGGAAAGCCTTCATTAAAAGATAATTTTCCGGTTTAAAAACAAAACAAATAATGTAAGCATATAAATATGCTCTGTAGAATTGTGAAAAGAACTGCACACCCACTGTAAATCATACATTTATTTGCTAATCTGTCTAAACATAACTAATCTACAATCTAACATTTGGTTATAACATAGTCCAGCATTTAAGTAATTTTTGTCTTTCTTTGTTGTCTTTCAGGATGACATTCTAGTCGCACGTGGCTTTGAGAGAGGCCTCGAGCCTGAAAAGATCATTGGAGCAACTGACTCGTGTGGAGAACTAATGTTTCTTATGAAGTGGTAGGTTTGTTTATGTGTATCTCACAATTTGCATGTTGAAATTAGTTTTGGCACAACTTCGTAAGATTCTACCACACTAATATTGTCATCAGAAATTGTCGCACGTCTTCGATGACTTGACTCTGATATTCAGTCCAGGCCTGTCCCCGATTCTGACGTTAAAACATTGCACTGACTTCTGTGTATTAATTTGTCATATACTTGTGGTTCACTGGTTCATACTTTTTCTTGTCTACAGATATTTTTCAGTCATATTAACACGCAGCCATAGTGCTTATGTCGCTCTTCAGTACACCAAAACTACAATCATAGCCCAATAAATGTGTTCAGTGCGCTTGCAGCATCTGCATCAGGGTAGTTAGTTAGTTAGTCGACTACGCTGATAGTCAGTGCTGGAGCTGAAGGTGTCAGATCAGCAAACAGACACTGGTCATGCTGCCTTCCATGTTCGTTATCTATACATCTGTTTTCATCACAGATTGTTTTACATGAAGGTAAATTTGCGACAACTAAAAAAGAAGCTAAATAAAATTATTCTAAGCAGTCAGCAGTCAGTCAGTTGGCTGTTGACCAGAATCAGCTGATCTGCAGCTTCACCTATCTTGTGTTAAATTTCCATGCATATGCCAAGTGACTGTCACAGTTGCTGCAACCTTTTGTCATTGCCAGGTAGCAAATACCAGTGCTTTGTCATGCCCGTTTATCAGCAACTTTTCCAGATCCTTTTTGCAAACTTATTTCTAAAAGTAACTAGTGACAAATTTAGGGAGTTTATTAGACCCTAAGTGAAAAGGCCGCAGTTTATTCCCGTGCATGTTGCTCTGAGTAATTGCAATAATCGGCTCGTCTGCCAGAAGCATGGGATCTCCCCTTTACTTTCTCTCTTGTATTGCACAGTGTGGGGCAGGTTGCAGCATGCTGCCTGCCAAGTGGCACCAAGTAACAGGCTTACTGAAAATACACCTTTTACATTCCTGCAAAAGACATTGATTCAGAAATAGATTTGTTCAAAAACATGTCAAAGTAAAATGTATTGCATTAACTTTGAGTTAGATTTTTAATATATACACAAAACCTCCATCCAATAACGCACTATTTATTTTGATTTTGAGTGAGAGACGGTCCTGCAACCTGCTTTGGAGAAGAGTGTAGACTTTACACAACTGTCAGTGTTTTGTTATGACTAACAGTTGGATTTTTCATCACAAAAAAAGTTACAGAAATGTTTGTGTACTGACAGTAGCAGGTCAGATAAGAAACTGGAATCGGCAGAGAAAATCAGCGCATCTCTATCACTGACATTAGTGGCATGTGTTTATATGCAGACACTGCATTCTCTCTGAATGTTGGGGACTTCTCTGGTAGTATTCTCTTCTTAGTATTCAGCATCTACAAATGGTTCAGGCACCACAGACAATACATGACATGAGCTTAGATGTTTTGACAATCTTTCTTTATTTTTTTTCTTTCTAACAAACAACTAAGATGATAAATTTAAATAATATAATGTTTCATGGTTCAGGCTTTAGTGCACTGTATGGGTGCAATTTTTAAGTTGCATGTGTATGGAAAGGATAGTCTACTGTTGTTTAGTGAAACCCCCCAAAAGTCCATTCTGCTAATGATGATAGCATGAGTGACTCATAAGTACACTGCACTGGTCTTTCCACTTAATCAGGTACTTAGTATTCATATTTCCTCTTTAAAAGAAATGGTATCGGCGCTCTTCTGGTTTCAGGGTGTCGACCCTTTGGTACTGCAGTTGTTGCCTGCAATGGTTTCCGTCTGCACAGCTACTGCTGGTGACTTGTCATGGCATGATTCTTTTAAATGGCAGCTCTCAATGTGCCAAATTGCTGCTGACAAATTGCCCATTAGCAGCACTAATAGCCTTGCTGTCCATTCATATACAAACAGTAAGCCACACCATAAAATTTTATGTCATTACGTATTAGCCTGATGGATATATGTGTAGTACCTCGTCACTCATGCCCGGTCAAGCTCCATTCCAGGGTGTTGGCTGGCTCAAATGAGGCAATAGTTGTACCTTAGATGTGATCTGTTAATTTTTTTATGAAGGGGGTAAAATCCACAGAAATATTAAAAGGAAAATAAATGCAAACATGGCCAGTCCCTAACATATTCACAAGCTCCACTTGCCCACTTTGCCTGTAAGACGAATGATTTATAATGTCTTGAAGCACCGTACTCAAATAATTAAATGTCACAAAAATACAAGCAACTTACCTGTTCAAGTTTATTTTACAATATGGTTAAACTGTACATTGAAATATAATACTAGAAAAGGTAATCTTTCTTTTTTTTTTAAATTAAGGTTTGAACATGACTGACTAGTTAGTGACAGTTTCAGTCAAGGCCGTGGTGGGGTGGGGTGGGGTGGGGCGGTAATTGTTAAATTTGTATAAAGGCATTCACAAGAACAGCTAAATGATATAATCCCTGTTTTAATTTTTATATATTTTTGTAATTTGTAAAGTTGCCGACAACTTTTCCATCCATCAACGCATTAAAACACTCCAATTTATTAACAATAACCATTTATATATGGTACATGTATGGTTTATATATGGGAGTGTATTATCTGGCTTGTGCAGAGATGTGCAGTTAAATTTAACCACAAACTTTGGTCTTTATCTCTCCCAGGAAAGACTCTGAAGAGGCTGATCTCGTGCTTGCCAAGGAGGCCAATCATAAGTGCCCACAGATTGTCATAGCCTTCTATGAGGAGCGTCTCACCTGGCATGAAGACAGTGACAAGAAGGAGAAGGATGCCGTGAGTGCGTGAGTGCATCACCTCAGGAGGAAACAGGACCTCCTCCACTGCAGGGACAACCTTGAGTCAGACATTTTCACACCCAAATCCCCCCAAAAAATATCTCCATCCATGCCCCACTGGAGCACAAGGGCCCCAGACTGCTGAGAAGGATCCATCAGACACGAGGGGGAGCTGTAGCGGACATGGGTGACATGCTACTGGGGAGGGTTTCTGCTGTTCTGTCTTTGTATTCTTTCCCTCGTTTTTACTGTCTTAACACATTATGTTTTAGTGCTTACGGGATACCGTTATTTCAGTAAGGTATGTTGCATCCATGAGCACAGATGGCCATCTGCTAAAACTCAGAACATAGTCTTGAAAGCCAGAGTTAGTATAAGCTGTGTTAACCATGAGCTTGTCCCATGACAGGTGCACAACCCCCATCATCAAGCCTTTATAGGCAGTGCACCCCTTTGCTTTAAGAACCCACTAACACCACTGAGGATGAAACTGTAGTATGAATATTCAGGAAGCAACCACCGCAGCACTTTCCTGACTGCATAATCACTTCCTTTTTAAAAACTTTTTATCTCTTGTAGATTTTTTTTTTTAAGTTTGTCCCGCCTACGAGGACATAACTACTCGATTTGCAAACTTGCAGACACCGGCCAATTATGTCTTTATAAGTAGTGATGATATCCATGTTCATTTTTTAAAAAAAAAAACAAGTCATTTTATCTTCTTGTTTCCGAGTTTTAACGTGAATGTTGTGTGGTGTTTTTTTTGTTTTGTTTTTGTTTTTTGTTTTTTGTTTTTTAATTTCTTTATGCTATCACCAGTTCAAAAAGGACAATAAAATGAATTTTGCTCAGTTTTGTACCCTTTTTTGTTTGTTTTTAACTTTTGTAACACTCATGTTCACAGGTTAGATAATCTTTACTGTATCCACATGAAACGAAACCAGCATTCAGCACCAGTCATTGGGGTCTGCCACCTTGTGGCTAAAAGATAAAAATCTTTTGGACTGTGAGACCAGTCTAAGATGACAACCCTGCAGTTTGATGGTGTTATTGAACTTGTTGGTTAGTGATATTTTGATAGTTATTTTTTTTGTTTTTGTTTTTTTTTTAACGGTGTAAAGTGGAGAAACCCACTCCAAAAATAGTGTTGTTGATATCATGGTAATGTTAATTTGAATCATTAAAATAAGTTTCTGATTGGATTGTTATATCCAGGGTTTTATTGTAATGAGTAATTTTGATTATTCTCGGCCGTAAGTATTCAGATTTCAAGATGGACGATGTTGCTGCTGGGCAAGTGGACGTCAATTCTTACAAGTTGGTTGCCGGTTTTGTAGTTTGATCTTTGGTGCTTCAACATGGACTCTTAGGACCAAATGATAAGCGTCAATAGACTGAGATCTGTTGTTTTTTTCTTTCCTTTTGAATCTTGTAAATGAAGCCTGTGACCTTCTCCCCTTTCATACATACAGTACATTAATCATGAATATGGTTTGGTGTATTTTCTTTCATTAAAAATATTTTGTCCTTTCACGCCCTTAACTTTGTCCTCAATTTTTGCCGGTGCAGAATTTTTAAAAAGTAGACTATTGTGTCACCTAAATGTTATGAATATGTGTACAGTAGCACCCTTTAATAAACATTTTCAATGTTAAAGTTGCTCTCAGTTGGCTTTTGTTTCAGGGTGTGAATGAGCAGGAGCTATCAGAGGCAATTTTTTTTTTAAATGTCAAAATGACTCAATTGATGGGGGCTGTTTTGGATGAATCAAGTATTAAAATAAATTACACTAAACCTTAGCTCGACATCAGGACGTTTCCTAATACCAGGAGGAAAAAACAAACATATGTCCCGAGGGACTATTAAAACCCTGTAAATCACAAATATCATGAGACCAAAGCTGTTTAATGTGGCCTCTGTTGATATGAGACCATTTTTTATGTTTTCTCTGTTGAGGGAAATGTTTCCAGAGCATCAGCTGCTCTCACCCAGCAGATGGCGCTGTTGAACAACACCAATGCATTAAGTTGTAACTGCATTTTTATGCAAGTCATTCACAGTTCAAACAAACACACAAACTGGAACAACTCATAATCTCTGAGCAGCCTTTATAGATTATTATGAAACTTTTAGCCGGGCATGGATTCATGCTGTGTTTACTGACTCGCCACAGCTTTCTGCAGGACGTTAATTGGCTTCTGAGTCACTTTGGTTCTTCTAAACATCTGCTGAACACACCTGTAGGTCCACAAAGTCATGTTGCGCAGTGAAGCATGCAGTGCTCAAACCCACACAGATTCATTTTGAATTATAGTGGAGTTTCCAAAGATGGAAATGTGTTAATAAAACACATGAAAAATATACAGAATATCCCTTTTTTAAAAAGCATTTTATGCTTTTTTAAGAATCAAACAGTAATCCATAGAAATTAGGGAGCAGAGTGAAAGCAATTAAGAATGACATGTAACAAAGGTCCCCGACCGGATGCAAACTGAGGACATTATGGTTCATGCATGGTCGGCGCCTTAAAGCCTGCGGCCCCCACTGAGGCCCCCCACTTCCATTTGATGTAATGATGCAGCCATCAAATAATGCGGGCAGTGTAAGCACCACAAAGCTTGAATGACAAACCCAATACGCTGCTTATGTAACTCTGTATTATGTGCATTTTTTTCTCTATTAGAAAGTGACTTAATGAATATAACAAAGAGGGAGCAAAGCCACAGGACATTTAGTCACAATCTGGCCCCCGTGACAAAAACAGGAAATTAGTTGTTTATCTTGATAAATAGAATAGTGACCTGCACTGGGGAGCTACTGCACTCTCAGTAATAAACTGCAGTGAAGGTTGAGTCTAATCCTTGTTCTTCTCTCACCACCCTCTTTTTCTTTCTTGCTGCCTTTTATAGTGACTCCCTCTCTCTTTGTAACACACACGCACACACACACACACACACACACACACACACACACACACACACACAAAGTGCTGCTCAGCTACGTCTAAAGTGATGGAATTTTCCTAGCAAAAAGGCTTTTACACTCCAAATGGAATGCAAAGGTCACTAGTAAATTTCCAGCCCCTGGGACCATTAAGCTGGGCAAAGGGAGCGAGCAGCAGGCTGTTTTATGGAGCCTGGAGCTGTCTGCTGACAAACCCAGGCCAGTAGGTTTGGTTGGGAAAGCCACAGTGGCACTCATGGGAGCTCTGCCTGTGATGTGTGTGGCAAATACAGATGTAGAGGCAGCTCTGGTACGTGGTCAGCGGGCGTGCAGAGTGAAGCTTCAGCGAAGCTAAAAGTCTAAATGAGGATCTGAGCCTGGTGCTAGAGATGAGTGTGTACTGTATGTGTGGCAGAGTCAATAAGGAGATGTGTATGTGCCTTGTTTAGTTAAGAAGTGTCTGCTTTTTAGGAGGCAAGGGTGCAGGGTTTGTTTCAACACTGGGGTGCGCCCCCACCACTGCCTATGTGAGGACACATTAATGGATTTTTGAGATTGCACTGAAAAAGCTTTTATTTTGAATATAAACCCATGAATTAAACATGCATTTTAGTGTAACTATAGTGTATTTTTAATTGGAAACAATAATACCACTTTTTAGCCATGTCTTGCAAAGAATGTCCAATGTCTCCGTGGGGACTATGTGTAAATGTAGTTGCATTTTTGGTGTAAATTTATTTATTTATTATTTGCAGCAGCCTCCCTGCACTTCAAGTCCCCCCTGTACCAGTAACTTCTAGTGCAAATGAGATCCTCAGGGTGCTGCCCACGGCAGAGGTGGGTCGTCTTGCAGCACATTACACCAAATGAGTGTCGGGGGAGCTGTGGCAGAGGGAAGGGACTGCTGCAGTGGGCCTCATCAGTGCTCCACAGCTTGTTCAAGGATAGCACTAAAAACAGCAAACAAATAAATGTGCACTCATACAGATAACACAAATGCAGGGCGAAATGTGCTACTATCTTTTCTATATGACAGAAAAAAAGAGTCATGGTGTTCAGTTAGTGTCCCCGAGAAACTGTGAAAAATGTGTCTAAGAGTGCTGTAAGCCACGAGTATCACAGAGGCCAATGTAATTTGATGTGGCCTTTCCTCGTGCTGTGATCATGTAGGCACAGCTGCCCAACAGCTGTGCCTACATTTTCTTGTTGTAACCAGATTTAAAAAAAAAAAAAAAAAGTCTGCAGTGACGACTGCTGCATCATTTCTCCGCACAGTGCACTGATCTGTGTGAAGGTGATTGCGATGTGATGCTCTAATTTGGGTGGCTATCACACTTAATGTGCAGTAAAGCCTCATAGACAAAGCTTCTTCGTTCTAAATGCCCCCTCTACTGCGCCATGGCTCTCCCCGCCAACCCTCTGCTGGCTGTGTTTCCCCTTCACCCCCCCCCCACTCCTCCCTTCATCTCCTCTCCCCACCAGGGGAAAGAGTTATAGCTGCCATAAAAGGCAGGTAATGCATTGTTAACTAATTCTGTCTGCTCAGAGCTGATATATCCTCTGCTCTAAATCTCCGTGCTTCCAATAAAATGCAAATGCTAATGCTTGCCCTCCATGAGCTGATATCATTTTTAACAGGCCAGAGGTAAATGCTAGAGGAGGGTGGGGTGGGCCAGAGGTAGTCTGTGACATGGTGGCGCTCTGAGCCTTCATGGTAGATTCTGGCAGAAAGGACTTGATCCACACACCACCGGCCAACAGTATGCATGCGTGTAAGTGTGCACATATGGTATGCACAGAGACTACGACGGTGCATTTTTGATAATCCAGGGGTGTATTGGAGTGTCTGGTGTCTTTGTATCGAGAAACCAGAACTAGTAGCATTTCAATCAGTGCCCATTCACCATCAAATAACACCAATTTGCCTGCGGATGTAATGCATCATATTTCCATGTTAATAGTATTGTCATACTTTGTGTAACCTTGGGCTGCTAAATATTGATCCACTTCTAGATTTTCAATTATCCTGTGCCGTTTTTCTGCCATCTGGTAAGGACCAGTGATTTGTGTGCCTTCATATCTGGAGGCTTGTCCTGTAATTAGACCATAAATTAATTTGCAGAGAGGAGGGTGAGCAGGAGAGATTGAAGGCATTAAGTAAGTCCTCGGTGGTTGGAGACAGAAAATCATAGGGAACCACAGCGCAGTGTTTTATTCACTAGAATAAGATAATTGGATTACAAATTCCAACACCATAACTTTTCTGTCGCTGCATGTGTCACTTGTTTTTCTTTCAAGTATTTAAAACCATGCTGCTGCTAATGATTGCTTGTAAGTCAGTTCTTAAATAAATGGCGAGAAATCATCCACTGACATAATTATACCTAATTACTTGCAGTGCAGCAGCAAAATGATTAGGAAAAATGGGGCATATTAGTGTCAAAATGTGTGTGAAACTTTGCAGTGAAATGTGCTGTGAATCCATCAGTGGATTTCAAATGACCCCCCACGCAGGCAGACAACAATTGTGTGCTTCGAACCTAGCTCTTATTTACAGCACAGCTCAAGCAGAGGTCCTAAAAAACCAAATGCATCTTGATTGATTTTAAATTGGGAGTATATGCTCTCCTGCAAGATTAGCTCATTGTCCCCTGCTGCTAAATTACACATAGTGATTGGGGCTGTCGCTGCACAATGTCTGAGCACTTCTGCCGCTGCTCTCTTTGCCATGTGGAAATTCACATTAGACAAGCCTAAGTTACTCGTTAAAGCAATTAAGAGGAAAAGTTATGTAACAGAATGGGCTTTTCTTGTAGCGGAAAATGCTAAATCAGCAGGATCTGAGTTTAAAACACTGTATACAGACTGCAAGATGTCATAAAGTGAATGAGGGTGAAGTTACAGTGAGACAAGCACAGCAGTCTGCGCACTGGTGTACCTGCTCTACATGATACCTTGGGTGTTAGTCGGGCAAGGCCACAGCTGCCAGCATACTCTGATCATATCTTGCGGGGCTTGAGAGGCAAGGTCAGTCAACGCAGAGCCCACCTGCTCCCCCATTCTCCATCACACAGTCCCTTAGCCCTGGCCTCCGGGAGGAAACACGCCTGACTGTCGCGCTGCTACAGACAGCATGTGTCCCTGAATTTATGATGGCGACTTATTGGCGGCCTTTCACGTTAAAAGTCATCTTGAGTTTCCCCAGTCTAGCTGTATGTGTGGCAAGCGTTAATCCATTAACATTCAGAGCAGACACGTACAGAGCCTGGCTCTCTGCCAGCCCTGAGCCCTGACAGTCTTTGACCCACCGCTGACCACAACATTCTCCTGCTCCTGCTCCAAGCCATAGCCAGCCTCGACATAATACAGCGCCATAAAGTATCTAATGTTACACTGTATATGAACGTGAAGTATTATACGCTTGAGGTCCAATATGCAAGGCTTATAACCGAGTGAGAAGAGTCCAGCTGCCTCACTTTGGCAGAGTGGGGAAAAAAATCACATCTGTCTACAGAACTCTACACATCTTACATTTTAATCGTAGGATGTCCAATGAACATAAAGTTTCAGTCCTTTCTATTTCCATCAAGGATTAGAGTTCAGAGGGGCCATGAAATCCCTGGGATTTTCTGTGGTGGTATTTATTTCAGCAGGAGATGTTGAAGTTCATATTAAGTGATCCACAAGGAATAGCTCTGGCAGAAGTTAAAATGCTGCGAGGCTTGCCCAGGCCTCAGAATAGAGAGCTTTCAACAACACGGCCGGTCTGCTGCTGGAGGTGGCTCCTGGACTGATTATAATTTTAGTAGCTTATAAAGCCTTGATAAATACTTTATAAAGCCACATTGCATAACAAATCTAACACATAAAAGAAGACGTAGATGTTACTCCACACTGGATAAAGGGGCTCTTGACAGGTTCTTGAATAGGTTTTATAATTCAATATTACAACCACCACCCTTGTAAGGGCCCTGTCATCTCCCCAGGCCCACAGGATATATACGTTAAACACACATCCAAGTGCTCGCAGTCTAGTCCATTACACTGATTAGCAGTAAACACATTTGTAATAAAACTTAGTGAAATAGAGGAAGATGGTCTGTGCGCTGATTCATGGTAGAATCCCGGTGAAATATAAAGTGTCTTAGGTGTCATGCTTCAGAGGGCGCAGAGTGATACAGGGCTTTACTTACAGGATCTGTAACGCATACGAGCTAATTTATCCAAACAGCTCATGTCTAAACATTGAGTCCTTCATCTCAAATGTTGGCCAGAAATAAACTCAGGCAAAGCAGTGTGACAGGGGTCCAGTAAACGTGAGAGAATCTGGGAGGCAGAGCAGGCCAAACAGATGTCTTTCCACAACATAGACACCTCCTACTTCTGTCCCCCTACTCTCTGCTGTCTATCCCCCACTTCACCTGACTGTCCATTTGTCTAACTCCCTCTCTCTTCTCGTGTAAGTGCGTTTGTGTTGCCTGGTTTGAAATCTGTTCGCCATGAACCAAACCGCACATTACATAAGCACTGTTGGAGGGTTTAATGGTCCATTTTAGCAGGTTTTTTTAAAACTTTTACCAGGCTGTGGTTATTAGAGGAAGAAGAGCAGGATGAAGAAGAAGAAAGGGTGGATCATGTGTTTCCACTTTTGACCTCTCCACTGTGGCATGTACACACCTGGTTCAGTTTAGAATGCTGTTTCTGTGGAATAGCTGACGGCAAAGCGGCTGGTGGTTTCATCTGCGGAGAGGAGGTCTAAATGTTTACACCACAGATTCTCTGAAAGGTTATTCTGTGTGTGTTCTGAAATTCGCTGTCATGTCAGCAGAGAAGTACACTAAGATGCAGGCACAACATCAAATCAATATCAAAGACTCAGTGGTGAGCCGGGCAACCGGTGCTTGACGATCCAAGTTGAAACCTGAAAAGGTTCACCTTTAGGCAACAATCTTGTTAAATTAAATGAAAGTCTCATGAAGATGTTAACAGGCCAAGAAAAATAACCTTTGATTAGTTTTGTTAGTGTGGCTGCATTACTTCAAAATGACATCTTTAAAAGGCATATTTTAGCCCCAACTATGTGAAAATGTATGTCAGATGTGTTGCCTTGATGACTTGAGGGGCAAAGCACGGCCACCTCAGACTTGGAGCTGCTCATCTGTTTCCTATTGGAGGAAGTGATTCTGGCAGGAAGGCAGGGGCAGCAGATGAAGGCAGGCTGGGAGAGAGGGACGGTAAAAAAAAGGAGAGTAAAAGGGTGGAGAAACAGGAAATGGCAGTGTGACCCACTGGGTCCACTTACCACCTTGCCAGAACCCCCTGGCCACAGCCAACCTACTGGGCCGGCAGTTTCCATCACCTGCTGCTTCTGGTTCCCCCACATAAATCCAGGTGCTCCTGAATAAAGCGCTCTTTCTCCAGGAGCCACAGGGAGCCGGAGGGGAGGCTGCATGCTGGAGGGGCGGTGCTGCTACAGCAGAGAAGCTCTGCCTCCTTGTGAGAACATGTTGTGGAAAATACTGCTCCTAGTGAGGCTAAGCTAAAAGAGGCAGAGAGCTGGGGATTTCCATCAACCCCCCTGCTAGTTCAAAGCTCCATTCCTTCATTTTATTAATTCTGTCTTCTAATTAAAAGAAGCCGGACCATTCAATATAAAGTTGCAGCATCTTTTTATTACTGTTTCCTACCTGCTTGAGATTAATATAAGCCCAGTCCACTGGGAGGGAGGCTCTCAGCCCTCCTCAGCCCCTCCTCAGCTCCTCACTGCCCCCTGGCATCCTGAATGGGCGCTGCAGCCGCTGAGCTGATAAACCCTAGAAATCATTCCCGACTCCAGCCAGAGCTCTTTACAGTACCTTCAGCGCTCCCTGGTGATGGATTAATGCACTGTTGTTGTCATTTTATTGCCATTTTATTGCCCTGGTGCAATTTACCAGGCTTTATGTGCCTCCGCTGTCCGGCGGAGCAACGCGCAAGCGCACGAGGCCAGCATTCCTAGACAAAGGCCACCGCTCACCCGATCACTGCGCATGCGTAGCACACATCCACAATATACACACACACACACACACACACACACACACGCACACAATCTAAATCAAAAACCCGATTCATTCAAACACGAATGGGGTGCTATTCAAGCGAGCAGATGAAAGCATCAGTAGTGAATCTTTCAGCTGGCTGATGGACTCCACATTCACTGCTGCTGTTTGCAGCTCTCACCACCGGAGGGCAACATCACTCAGCCGGCCTGCAGCTGCAGCCTGGAGCAACAAGAATATTCACAGAATATTCATGCGCTTCTGCTGGTTGAATCTGCACCGTGCAACATTTAGCATTTGTTTGCAGATATAAGGAATACTGCAATTTCCTGAGTTTTCCATGAATCCTACTGGATGCACATGTGAGGGCGAGGTCTGCTTTATATTCATGATAGAATAGTCCAGTTTATAGTAAAGATTTTGACATTTTTTAAATACTCTGCAGTGATAATAAAGCTGTTAGTCCTGTCACCAGCACTCATTGCACATCCAACACAACATAACAAAACACAAATCAGGTGTTACAGCTTCACAATTTTAAAGTAAACACACCCACCCACATATACACACTCAACGCAGCTGCTGATCTGAGGTCGTTGTTGTAACATGTGGAGAAGTTTTGTCAAATCTCTTGCCAAACTATTATCTCTCCCATGCAGCAGGGAAAACAGCCTTACAGCCACACAGCCAGGAGCTTTGGCTGGGAACAAAAAAACTCGGTTTGTATTCTGTTTACCTGTCTTTATAGCGATATAATGCATGTTATTTAACTGTAGTCTGTAATTTTAAATCTATGTTAATTACAATAAACACTAATTACTGCAGTGATTGCCATTTTTTCGGTTGTTTTAATAGTTAATGTGGTTAACGGTGTATGAGTAACACAGAGAGTTCTCTCGTAGTAAATTCAAAATGATTATTGTTTCAGACCAAATGAAGACAGAGTTATAGCAGGACTGAGAGAAGCCACATGAGGTGATCATGGCGGGGAGCAGCCACCAGAGGGAGCACAGATGCTGCTAAATCCAAGGGAGGTACCTGACAATTAAAAAACCACAAGGCCTGCAACTAAAAACATTAAAAAGATACATCATTGTTCGCACTCATTCTACAATGGATTACCATTGCAGATGCATATCAGCTGCTATGAAATTATTCCAACATCAAACAACTCCAACAACTCCCATCCCTGTGTTGAAATTTATTTCATGTCTCATGTTGCCTGAATGGTTTAGGGGCGTATGTAGAAGTATGCCTGTGTGTATATTTCTTTCACATTTGCAGTGTAAAGTACAATCTTTGCAAGGACCTGTAACCTCAGAGTCTCTTACGCCCTGAGAGGTGCTGATCCATCACTCTTAATGGAAGAGGATAAGTTTCAGCCAGTGAAAGAGAGAACAGACAAAGGCAGGACGATTTATGGCAGACGTAGAAGTGGAACTCCTGGCTGTGGGCCTTGATCTGAGCAGGGCTGTGCCTAAGCTAGGCTAGGCTACGCCCGGGGCCAGGGTCATTCACATGTACTCCCTCACACACATGCACACACATGACTCCAGGCCGAGAGAACTTCAATCCTCGCACCACATCCCCATATCCAGACCTTTCTCGTAAGCTTTTGAAGTTTCCCTGCCCCCTTCTTCTGGACTAACTTTTGCACGTCTATCTTTTCCAGTGAGTGGTGAGCTCTGGGTGGTGAAATATGGAGTGGAGACCTGTTACATGTTAGCTTAGGAGATAGCCAAGGTGTAAATTATGTGGGAGTCGCTGGCCAGCCTTATTTATGAGAGGCCTGTCAGGTGTTTAGGTGTTGGAGTGAGATGTGCGGCTTAAACCGTTTACTTCGCTGTAAATCAGGTCATACAGGCCACGTCTGTTTAGACGCTGTGTGTTTACGTGTGTGTGCCTGTGTTTGAGGCCTTGTTTTTGCTGGGAGACGACGCGAGGTCGGGTTGTGATAATGTCAAGGCATAGGTGTTGCTGCTTCGCTGTGAATGTGAGGGCGTGTGCACGGGTTTGTAGGTCTGTTCTGTCTGGGGGCCATCACGGCCGATGCAGATGGGTTGAAACATTAGCTATAGTTATAGTTATTATGCTGTCTGACTAACAAAGATGCTTTTTATAGATCCCCTCAAAACCTACACCTGCCGTCACCATTCTGCATTATGGGCAAACATGACACCTACTCAAGACTTTTCCTGTTTCTTTTGTGATGCCCCTGTCTGTCTTAATCCCAGACATATCATGTAGAGGTGGATAGCTGTGAATGTAGCCCATCTGAGGACATCAGGTATCACTCAGCAGGTAGTTAGAGCTGTCACTGGATGATGGATACTGGCTCTTAGACAGAGGAACTGCAGCAAACAGGTTGCATAGTCCCTGTATTTGTTACCATTATACCCTCAGAAGGTGCCGCCTATAGTGCGAGCCATATCTCCCCTTCTGTTCGCCCTATTGTGCGTCCTCTGGCTCGGCCTTGTCTCAGGACGCAACAATGGCGGGGAACTCGGCTGGAGCGTTTTGTTCCCCCCAAGTGGGAGAGCGTCAGTCCTTAAAGTGAGACCAAAGGGAAAAGGGAGTGGAGGAGAGATGAGCTGAGTTAAGGTTGAAAGGGGTTAAGAACATGAGACAGAAAACTCTGGAGAGAGATCGAGAGGATAAAATGAAGGGGCGGAGAGGAGGAGAATGAGGGAGAGGAAGAGGGACAGAGGATGATGTGCTGGAGGCAGGTACATCTGCATTCTCTCCAAACACAGCATAGGCCTGTCTTAGGTGTCTCTATCCCAGCAGCACTCAGTGGCAGATTTATGGCCTCTCTTTGTGCATGTGTGTCTATGCATGTGTGTGTAGGAGCAGTAGGGATAAATTGAGAGTGAGAGACACAAGGTACAAGAGAAAGAGTGTATGTGAGTGGAAGTGAAGGGCAGCAAGCAAACAGCGGCCATGTTGCATTCCATCGATATCACAGTCCCCCCCCCCCCCAATCTCTGCCATATTTCATCCGTCCTCTCTCCCTTTATCCTCCCCTTCTTTCCTCTCCTCTCCTTCTCTGTCTCATCACCCTGCTCTTCACTTGGCGCTCTTGGCCCTTCCATTGCTCTGCTGGGTCCCAGGCTGTAAAGCCCTCTCAGGGGGAAGGGTGTAAATCTGTCTCCCCGTCTCAGGAGATTTCCTGGAGCTCAGCAGACTCAACAAAGCCTAGCCGGTGTGGAGGACCAAATGTTTCACACGCACACACACACATGCACATACACACTCACACACACCCACATGCACAGAGGAAAAAAAAAATGTGTGCACACTATACATACAAAAAGCCAACATGTGTGCATACATTCACTCACTCACGCTTGGCCTTGTTTGGAAGCTCCTGTGAAAACAAACAGGTATCCTCTTCCTTGTCTAGCCGAGTGCCTGGGAAACCAGTGTTTGTATTTGTGTGTGTGTGTGTGGGTGTGTGGGTGTGTATGTGTCCACAGGAGACCCTACCCCCCAAACCTTTTGTCCAGAGGGGCTGTCCAGACGAGCTTGTTGTCTCTCTTTATTTTCTCTCTTCCCCCCTTCTTTTTTTCTCCACTTCCCTCTCTGCTTTATTGCACTTGATTCTAAGCGCGTCCATTCCTGAGATGGCTCAGATAGCAGCTGAAGCTAAATTGCCCGTCATAAAGCATCTGCAATAGCAATGGAGCTCTCGGGGTGGGACTGCTGCAAGGGGGTACAAGGCGGTTAGGGCTCACTATGAAAATACAAGGTCCTCTTTTTAATCTTTAAGTGTGGAATATGAACTCTGTTTCAACATCCACAAATCATAAGGCCCTTCCTTAAACATTAAACGATTCTGTTGCATGATCGATTTCCTGAGTGCCTCCTAAATCAGTTTTATGCATATAATTTTCAGGAACATTTGGCTATTTGAGTGTGTGGGTTTTGGAGAAAAGTGACTGAAAATCAAAAGTAAAATGATCTAATGGTATTTCGGGACACCGAAATGCTTCTGCATGATACTACTAATTACTCACACAAGACAGGCTAGTTAGAGTGAGATGCTGTGATTTATGGGGGAGTCATATATTTGGCTGTGCTATGTTCCTGTCAAATGGTTGACAGATAGATGACTGCTGGGCTGTAATTGGCCTTCCTGTTTGTATCTTTTCTCATGTAACAACAAAGGCACTTCCCAGCCTGGACTGTAGAGGGTGCACATGTAAAATTGTGGCCTTGGGTCAGTGGGACAGCAACAGACTTTTACAGGAAGAAGAAACAAAGGAGCAAAAAGGAAGGATGAGGGAGTAACGCTTAGGTTGGAAAGACACAAGAAAGGTTACAGGAGTGCAACATGGGTATGGCAAACTTGCAGGGAGAGAGAGAGAGAGAGAAAAAGCAGGTCAGATCAGTTATGTTCCTGCAGGGCTCTGCATTGACTCATCTCTGAAACAGAGCATCTGTGTGTGGCATTCGTAGGGAGAGATGTCTCATCATCCAGCCAAAATAATCCCACGAGCTGCCAAATTAATCTCAACAAAGATTCGGTGCAGTCAACACAGCACTGTGGCCAAAAGATAGAGAGATAGAGACACAGGGCTGTGGTGTGTTCAAGTGGGAAAATCCCTGTCTGCTTCATACTGCCGTCTACAGTGAGTTCTATCAAAGCTGTGATATTATTGCCCTGGAACTGAGTGAGGAGGAGAAGAATTCCAAGGGACCACAGGAGCAAGACAGGGCCAGCAGCCTGCTTGGCAGGAGCCCCGGTGTGATCATCATCTATGGGAGGAGTGACGCCCCTCACTCCTGCCTCCTCCTGCCTCCCAGCTAGCCTTGCCCTATGACAGATGAGCCCAATGACAGCAGGACGCAACAACCTGCAATTGAACATTCCCCTGTGATCTGTCAATGTCCTGGTGGCGTTTCACTCTCAGGAAAACGCACAGGGACAGATCTACCTTTGCACACACACCCTCACATTAAGTCATTCCCCAAGCATTGCAAGAATCATGGCCCGTACCGCCTTCTCATACTTGCGAAATACCTCAGATACCTGTTGCAGGTGTCCTTTGAGGTTTGCGAGGTGGTGTGTGCGTGCCTTGCTCTTGTTCTGCGCGGGTCGCATTCTCTCAGTTCAAAATTGCTCATAATTGCAGGCTAGCTCTCTGGTGAGAACAAGTTGCATTGTACAGTATGTCAGCTGGTCTTCCTTTTGTGTTTGCTGGTTTCATGTGGAGCCGCGGTTCTCTGCTTTGACCACAAGGTGTCACCTTGCCCACAAAGAGCAGATGGCTTCAAGCATGACAGAGGCTTTATTTTCCGCTTTGGTGGCAGTGCTGTGGTGTATCACGGCAAAATGAAATAGGAAAAATCAAAATAGGACATAAATGTGTTTGCCACATACAGGGCTTAATGAAGTCAGCCTTGCCAGTACATTAGGAACAAAGGCAGCAGAG
This sequence comes from Epinephelus fuscoguttatus, assembly GCF_011397635.1. Classification (NCBI taxonomy): domain Eukaryota; kingdom Metazoa; phylum Chordata; class Actinopteri; order Perciformes; family Serranidae; genus Epinephelus; species Epinephelus fuscoguttatus. The sequence continues at coordinate 24,479,998 of NC_064758.1, read as the reverse complement.
AGAAAGGCACTGAAGGACAACTCACAAACAGTTCCAAAATAAAAAGGGAGATAAAGTATGAATGGTGAGCCTTTTCAATGAAAAGCAGTTCATCGGTTGTCAAAGTGGTGATTTATTTTCCAAGCAACTGGCTTTTTATGGTCAAGCTCCTCCACACTGGCGAACAGCAGCGCGTTGTAATATGGCATGTAAAGAATGGGATTCAATAGAAGCAGTCCTCCATTTGTCATATTTAAGGGGATAGAATAATGACCATTGGCTGCCTTGTGCTTGAATCGCTCAAGATGGCTTATTTTTGTGTGCAAAATGGAGGATGAAGACAAATGGACTTCATACATGACTTTGCACAGTCCAAGCTATCATATCATGTCATATAACTTAAACCAAATAGCTGGTAGCTTATCATTATCCTAAGCCTGGAGCAGTAGCGCTTTGCTATGTTTCAGTGGAAATTATAAAACAATCCGGCTGTCTTCACTTGGTTGTTGCAAACTAATGATCGCTTGGCTTCTCAGCCATAAAAGCACGGTGCAAAATTAATTGTTTCAATCAATCAATTGGTCAATTTCATAGCCATCAAGCTTTGCCCAAGATCATGTGCATTCTCTACCCTTCTCCTTCAGGATGAGCCTGGAGAATGCCAGATGATTTATGGCCTCTGTGTGTGCTGCATACATATACAAATACTATACACACACGCTGACAAGCACACACACTCAAAGAGACAAACACATACAAACATGCACGTTAGCACATATATGCACACATTCTAAGTGGATGACACACAGCAGGGGGTGGATCACGTGAGGAAGCAGGATGAGCAGAGGAAACTCTTCAGTGTATGCTAAGCATGCCGGTGACACATGCGGCTAAACATAGCACATGAAACACGACCAGCAGCAGTGACAGAGTCGAGAGCTTATCTATCGTGTGTGTCCAACTTCCTACATGCATGCATTAAGTGTGCAAATGTGCATACATGCTTGCATGCATACAAACACATGCACACACACATGCATGCCCGTGCATACATGCACATACAGTATACACTGAGAGCCAAGTGCAGAGGCTTGTTGTTAGCGTGTTGTTCCTGTGCTGTGGCTTGTGGGCCTGTCTGCAGGGCTGATCGATGATCTTTTACTGCTTCCCCAGGATTATCGGTCGAGTTCACCGGGAGGGGAAGGCAATTCATCAGAGCACAGCAGAGAGAGAGAGAGCGGAGAGGGGACAGAGAGAAAGGGAGAGAGGGATAGAGGGAGAGAGAGGCGTGGGGGGCGTCAGTATGAAAATGGAAGGAAAGATAGGAGAAGGCAGGTGGGAGGAAAAACAGAGGGAGAGGAGAGAGGGAAGGAGACTGAGAGAATAAGGAGAGCAAGATGGAGACAGAGGGGAGAAGGAGGAGATGTGCAGATGTGCTTGTGATACTGCATCACCTGGAAATGTATGGAAAAGATAGAGGAGCAGACGTAGATGAATATCACCAGATAAAACGATGGAGTGTTAGGGCAACCTCGGATTGAACCCTCCTCGTACTGTATATTCAACATCAAACAAATATATGACAGTACATTGTAGAAATGGGAGGAACAGTGTTGTTTTTATTGCAGTCAGATGTTGTGTTTTGCATTTAGATTCATTTATTTGACAGCTGAAGAAAAGAAATGGCTGTCATTTGCAAGCACACTCATACAGATGGCACGGTAGCACCTCCAGAGTTATTGTTCTCTTGCTGCTTGGTATTAACTGTCGAAACCCTTAATAGTCTATAATCACATATAATATTACACTTTAAATTAAATCATCAACATATAATATGTCAAGCGTGATTACGATTGTCATAGCTCACATGCAAAACACAGATGGAACCTCAAGGCAAACTCTGAGACAAATATCACACATTTCAGCTTTTCTTTGCAGACTTTGCTTGATGAACACGGTCTGCAACAGGGAGGCATCTTAGCAGACTTGAACACCTGCAGAAAAAAAACACGCATAGAGCCAACTGTTAGCTCAGCTCCCAAAGGTCTCAAATGTGTGCCCACGTTGTAACACATTTTACAGGGGCCATAACACACGTGTTCCAGCTCATTCAGCCCACAGAATGTAAGAGGGGGAAAAATGGAGAGGTGATTCAGCATCGCCAGCTACACCTTCAGAGGGAGACAGATGATGAGGGGACAGAGACACACAGATAAAGGCTGAACCTGTCTTTCACTTTTCAGGGAGAAGGGCAGCTGGTGCACATTATCACTAATCACCAGTGTTGGGAAGGTTGCTTCTGAAATGTAGTGGGTTACAGATTAATAGTAATCCTGTTATAAATGTAACACGCAATGTAGGTATTTAAACTGCTTCGTCAAAGTAATGTAACTTATTACATTTGATTGCTTTTAGATTACTCTTCTGACAAATGTTTAAAACTGGGCAATAAAACGCGAAAAGTCCCAAAAATGTAGATTTAAACCAGGTAGTGTAAATCTCGCAACAGTACTCAGTCTAATAATAATAATACCAATACAGCTACTACTAATTCATATATGTTATTTCCATGGCGTAGGAGAGTTAAACCAATATCTGTGAGCATGACTTGTGATGTCATCAAGTATAAAGTCTGGAGCTGCTCCATTACAATGAACTGGAGACTGATTTTGTGTACACACAGAATATTCGCCTACTTTTTTTTACCCCAATAAGCTTTGTTTTATCGCAGCGTTCTCAGTTCTGAAACAGAAAATGTACCCATACACTCAGAGCATTCCCCTGGCTGCTCTCAGTATCATCTAGAACATCTTTTCTAATCTGTTGGCTATGGAGCAGCTCCAGACTTTATACCCGATGACATCACTAAATTGAGTTTTAGCACTCTAGTTTGGGATTTGGGAGATAATTGTTGATGTTAACCAACATTTATGGACTGTCATAAACCATAGGAATAGCATGTATGAATTTTGAAAATGGGCATAGTTCCCCTTTAATCTCAACACTGGTTACTGTCAAACTTTTATTAAAAGTTCTTTGATATACTGTAGATCACAGACTGTTATATTCTAGATATACAGATACGTTTTTTTACTGAGAAGAACATTTTGATTAATAATTGTGATTTAATTACATATTTCCTAAGTAACTGCAAGTGATTACAATTATGTTTATTTGTAATTTAATTATACAACTCCATCACATGTGCATGTAACTAGCAACTCCCCAACACTACTAATCACATTACTGAGAATAATAACTGAGAAACATGGACCTGAGGATCACTAGAACTGCACAGAGAGTATTAATTTGTCCTATATACACTTTGCATGTGTTGTGTGATTTTGAATCCTGTCTCTGAATATGTCTGCCCTTAAAAATGCTCTTCCCTTTGTGTTGTTTCAGCTTGTAAATGACACTCCATCCCAATTATTCTCCTTCTACTCACGTCTCTATCTCACTCCTCACAGATAGACAACCACTTCTCCCTCTCCTCTCTCCTCTCTCTCTCCCTCTCTCCATTGATGGATGGACAGATCATGTATATCCAATCTAGCAGTGCTCCTGATGCGGTTAGGGGCTGTGACAAGTCTCCGGGCGGGGGAACCGAGTGGAGCGGAGCGGAGGAACGGGGTGACGAAGAGGACACGACATCTGGAGAACATGCAGAAAAAAAAGATGCAGCAGAGAGTGAGAGAAAAAAAGGCTGTGTAAAGTGTCTGAAAAGCGCCTCAAGCTTATGTGTGTGTGTGTGTGTGTGTGTGTCTGTCTGTCTGTGTGTGTGTGTGTGTGTGTGGTTGTGTTTATGTGTGGAAACAAACATACACCCTCTGCCATGCCCTCTCGGCTATCGTGTGGCCCTCTGGTTGACAGTTCTGACTGACTGGCCCCTGCTCCCCACACCGGCCCATGTTAATGACAAAGATGGAGGAAAATTATATAGTTCTGTCTGATAGCGCTGACATATTGCGTGTATCAGATGGAATAGGCAGTGTTAGAGTCTCTCTTCCATAGCTACTGTATGGACCACAGAGTGTTAGGGATGGAGATTGATTGTATGGTTGGCTGTTGACATTCACTCATGAGTTCCAGGGTAAAGTTGCAAACATTAGCCACTAGGGGGTAATGTTATCCTCATAGTATTCAAAGGAGCCACTGTGCTCTCCAATGAGACTGTGCTGCTTATCTCAGGCAGTAGTGAGGTGATTTCCTGGTTCATATTGGCAGCAGAGTTGATGATAATGTATTATCACAGGTTGTAACATTGCAGGAGGTGGTGGTGTGTGTCTGCAGGTGGGGGTCATCTCCTCTGTCCCTCCTCCCCGGCTCCACACTCCCAGTGGGTCCTTTTTTCATTCTTGATCACTCCGTTAAAGATTTTACCAAACTAATCGTGTCAGCCCGCGCACACTGAAACAGAATACTTTTTGAAGATAATTCAACGCACACGTTCAGGTAAACTCTGCTAAATTAAAACCACATTTCATCGTTGAGCGGAAAAATGTAGAAGGATGTCAAATCTTTGCTTTGGGAAATTGCGGCTGACATACGCTGATGAACAACTGCATACTTTTAAAGGCCCCTAGGTATGAGAGCACACAAATCTTCAAGGTGAGGAAGTTGTGTTCTGAGCTAACCTAAGACCGTCTGACCTCTCAGAGGCAGAGGGGTCAGGGGTCAACTCACTTGACCCCCCCCCCGACCATATCAACCCCTCTGACTACATACTAAACACAGATAACTCCTGTCGCACATACCTTTAGTCTCTCCAGACAGCTTGTACACAGTCAAGGAGAGAAACACTTTCTCTTGTGGCCCCAACACACACAATCAATAAACAAAAAAGTGGAAGTGACTGAGTATGCATCCCCGCCTCAAACTGCTTGTCTCCTTCCCTTGTCCCCTGCCCCCTAACCCCCCTCAGCTCAGCATGCACCCGCACACACAAACAAGACAATACACAAAGAACAAATACGGAAATTATGGAGCAAAACAAAATCAGCGTTCTACCTCCATTTTAAAGACAACGGGCAAAACAGCAGCCATTTTCTCAAATGTGGAATCGCCACCCACACCCCCACCTCTTGATAGTAATCAAATTTGGTCTCATCTTTTCATTTTCTCATCTCTCCTCCCCATCTGTGTGGTGTAACTCCTCTCTTTCTCATTCTCTCCCCCGTCATCCCTCACTGTCACTCGGCAGCTCTGAGCCATTGACCTCCGACCCCCAGGCAGGTTCACCAGCGGGTCAGGAGCCTGGCGGGGGGAGACGGGGAGAGAGGCGGGGTGGAAGGTCTGTTATTGGGGGATGCCAGCTTCCTCCTTTGGCCATGGATACAGCCTTCACTGCTGCTGCCATAGCAACTGGACGAGACGGCAGAGAGAGCAGACTGCGGAGAGCTGCTGGGATGGAGCTCTCTCTTCTGTGATCTGGCTGTAACCTCCATGGGCACCCGCACATGTTCACACACACAGTCACACTCACATGCACACATAATGACAAACTGGCACGCACGCACAATCCCATACGTGCTTGCAAAATCTAATCAAATTTCTTATTTGGACTGCCAGGCTGTGCTGGAAAAGACTTTTTCAAGTTACAAGATTGATGGGCATTCCATGTTGGCTGCAATTAATTGCTGCATAATTAGACTTACAAGTTATTTATTGAAGCAATTTGGAGAATACAAGAGCCTGGGGATATATAAAAACCATTTGATCACGAGCCGCATAAACTTTAAAAATGTCCTCTTACAAGCATTATTTGGATAGAAATTAGCAATACAGTCTCCCCCCCTGAAATGTTTCCCATGTTAATAAAATGATAAATGATAATAAATCTGGACTAAAGTGAGTGATGTGCTGGAAGCCTCGCGAGGTCAAATAAAGGTGAGCGTGAGCGATGCAGATAATAAAAATAATACGATGAAGGGAGAGATAGTGGTTTGTGCACATTTTTGGTGCGTGCAGGTGTGTGAAGCTCTGAACCAGCATGCTTAGCTTGGAGAGCCTCAGGGGTTAGGGCTCAGTCCAGGTGGCGTCCCACTACAAACAGAGGCGTTAGAAAGCTCTGTTGCTGCTTGCTATTAATTATCTCTCATATGACTTTACTATTTTATCACACACTTCCTTGTATTTCCCTTTCCTGTTTCTGTTTTTGCTTTAGCTGTACTTTCTGCTCGTCTTCCTGCTGTTTCCTGTCTTCCACTCTTTTTAAATTTTCTCCTTTCATTCATTTAAAAATTCATTTCCTTTTCTTTATCTGACTTTCAGTCTCTTCCGTCTCTTCCTCTGTCTTCCTCGTCTTGCCTCACTCCGTCTCTCATTGCTCAAACAAATATGATAAATGAGGCTATTGGTGTCTCTCAAGAATGAGCTGTGATCAGAGAGCCTTTGATGTTTGACAGCTTTAATGATGTATCTTGATGAATCGATGTACAGTAATTTTCACTTCATGTGACACACTGTTTTGCTATTGAGCACATTCTTTTTTTCAGGTGCTGTGAATGACACCACTATTGAACTGCGTGTGTGTTTCCCAACCATTTTTCTTGACTTTCATTCCTGTGCCTTGCATGTTTGGTGACAGTGTCAGTGCACTTAAGCCGGCGAGCTTATCTCAAGTGTTTCAAGAGGCTCTTATCAGTTCTCTTTGTAATAACGGGATGAACTACTTTTAGTGGCACATGCACACACACGTACACTCAGGGGCTGGCTGTGGACACACAAGTTTGCTCACACACACACACACACACACACACACACACACACACACACACACACTCAAATGTGCAAGTCATTGTAGCTGCACGTTACCACACAGAAATCCACATGCATCTGGAGAAGTATGACAAAGAATATGTTAAAAAAAATGTAAGAAAAATTATTGTTGATTGTTTGATAATGAAACACATGACCAAAAAAAAACAACATTTAAACAATTTCCAAATGTATTGTGTACCCTTGCTACTGCAGAGATGATCTTGTATCGTTAATTGGTTTAGGTGTGTGGTTCAGCCGTGGCCTGGCTTGTTAAATATTCTTGGATTTGGCCCAGTGGCTAAATTCCAAATACAATGTGAGTCAGACAACTCAGGCTTAATCTGCTCTGTGTGTTGTTCCCGTACTTCACCAATAGGTGGAGCTATGTACATTAAACAGACGACTAGGTTGCCATGGTCAAATGCCCTCAAGCAGCAGGAAGAGCTAATCAAATTGCCAGTGTGTCTGTGTCAATTACAGGGGGTCAACTTCATAAGAGGAATAGGCCCAAATCATATTTGCACCTGTATTCTCCCAGCAGTTCCTGCAGGAGCAGAATAGATGCAGAGAGAAGCCTCTTAGTATGGCAGTCAGATATTCAAGCTGATAATGATATGGAAATGATGGTTTTCATAAGCACACATTCTTATGAGATATTAGCCCTTCTTTAAATTCTATAGATAAAGGCTCTGTGCAGCTGCCTTGAGGGATGAGCTTTGCCATTTGTAGATCTTGGCGAGATGAATAGCGGAGTGAGGCTGATACTCTTACAGTGCCGGGCCACTATCTTATCACTTCCTTTTATCAGACTGATAAAGTAAATGACTTTGCTATAGGTGTGCAACTCTTCAAATTCATTATGAGCCTGCTCAGCCTGGTGACTATCGACATGGCCGGGAGTGTGTGATGAATGCAGGGCTGTCTGCCGAGATGCCTGTGTAGTCCACGGTCATGACACACTCCAATAGAAGACTGACAGGAGATGAAGATGTTATTGGAGGTGTGAAGTGGAACAGAGACTGGTGGCTGGAGCATCCCTGAGCCTTCTCGAATCAAATGAAAATGCAAATTTTAAAGGCTTGTTTAGGTTAATATAATGCTCAGGGAAACTGGGATCTTAGACCAGTCATTTACATGTTTTTAATCAAGGAACTTGGAGGGAAACATGCATAAATGAGCAACAGGACTTATTTGTGTGGCATCTCATGAGGGAGAGCATCACTTGTAGTTTAAAGTTAGGAGGAAGAAAGATTGGTTGCAGGCTCTCTAATCCTGTGCAGACTGTTAGCAGTCCCCAGGAGGGTGTTTTACCAATGCCGGGGGAGTAGTGGGAACTGTGGTCACTGTTTGGCACAAAAATGAACACGCAAAACACAGAAACCCCCCTTCCGCACACACACACACACACACACACACACACACACACACACACACACACACACTCTCTCTTCAAGAGCACACACACTCACCTCAGCGTTGTGTTCAAAGGTAGTTAGATCAGCAAAACAAATGAGTCAATGAAGGAGGTTTGGAATTGTCCCAGGAGGAGCATCCATCTTCGTGGTGAGTGGCAGCTCTGTCAATGAGCGCCAGGGCAGTAATGCACTGGTATTTGGAGGGCAGGCTGTGTGTGTGTGTGTGTGTGTGTGTGTGTGTGTGTGTGTGTGTGTGTGTGAGTGCGCATCGTCCAGCATCCAGACATTTGGCTCTCCGAACCGAGCGATGATGTTATGGAGGATGCTGTTAAGTGTAGCTGAATGGGACTGTACTGCACCCCAATCAGAGCTCTGTCTCCTGTATTAACATTACATGGAGCCCAGTCACATTCCTCTTTCCTGCCCCTCCACTTTGCCTGCTCTGCATCTCGTAGAGAAGGTACCTCTGTCTCTGTCTCCACTCGGCTCATAATGGTCCATAATCCCTACCGAGCCGACCTGGCGGTATTGCAGAATTTACAGTAATAATGAGGACTAATAGAGGCAATATCCATCCATTTGACCACTAAATCAGAAATGTTGCTGAAGTAGGTGATGAATGTTGAGTTCCCCCCCAATTTTCTGAATCATAAATGATGGAATAAGTCTCTTAGATCCAGATTAAGCTCCACTGTGAGCTCAAAATTCATGTCCATGTGGAATCCCTTTTGAAATACAGTCTCGAGTCATTCAGTCTGCCTCACGGTTTTGGCATTTTGCTGATGCTGTTAAAAAAAGGTAAGTTCTAAGAGCTAAGAGCAGAATACACCAATATCCCAGATCCTACCATCACAGACAGTTAAGAAGGAATAATGATAATAAAAGTGTGATGCTTTTACTGTCAAATTTGTTTTTAACTGACAGGACAGAGCATACGGACAGACTGTAGCATCCCCTGAGATGGTGATCCAGTCCCCTGCTCAAAGCCACTTCAGTGGTGTGATGCTTATTGACACAAAGCCTGAATCCACGCACTCCACTGTGTGCTCCAGTGGTGGAAAGCAGAGTTGGGCAATATAATGATGTATATCAATATAATGATATAAGACTAAATAACACCTTAGAGTTTTGGATATTGTGTAAGTGTTGTCTTTTCCTGTATTTTTACAGTAAAGTGATGTAATTTTCTGAACTTACCAGGCTGTTCCAGCTGTTTTATAATTTGCCTTTACCCACTTACTCATCATATCCACATTACTGATGATCATTCAAAAATCTCTATAAATATTTTGTGAAAGCACCAGCAGTCAACCCTGCAGTATCGTCTTGATATTGATATTAGATTAAAATACAGTGATATTTGATTTCCTCCATATCGCCCAGCCCTAGCGGAAAGTAAATGCATTTATTCAAATTCTGTCCTCAAGGGCTGCAAATAATGATTATTTTTATTATTGATCAATCTGCTGATCATTTTCTCTATCTATCAGCTAATTGTTGGGTCAGAAAAAAATGAAAAAAATCTGTCTTTAAGCCCAAGGTGACGTCTTTAAAGTGTTTGTTTTGTCAGACCGAGTCCAAAACCCAAAGACTTTAAAATCAACCAGAGAAAAGCAGTAAATCCTCACAACTGAGCAGGTGGAACAAAGAGATGCTTAGCATTTTTTCTTAAAAAGTAAACAATTAATCATTTGGTGTCACTTATTTCTATGTGGATAGACGTCAGCTCTACTGACCTCTTTGTACATCACCAGCCATTTTATACCACTTTATATTTTTACAGCACAACATTTAATTGACAGCGGTACTTACTTGTTATTTTTCAGATTCAGACTTTCCATGAACACATATAATCACCTTACAAAATATTGTGCCATACTGTAGAATGAACTACCAGATGTCATGTAAAAGTAATAAAAACTATTAGCTCCACCCTGACCTACAAAATCTAAATTCTGCTTTCTTGTTACTGCATCATGAGAAATAATCCAATAATAAAATATATAACACTGTGAAAGGGTCCATTCCACATGATGGATAGTCTTACTGTTGGTGCCCAAGTATGTTTTACATACAGTACTTTTTACTGTAGAATTTTCAATACAGGACATTTACTTGTAATAGAGTATTTTGTTTGTATTGAGGTATTTGTACTTGTATGTAAAGTACTTAAATACTTCAGGGGCGTAATCACCTATTTAACAATGAGAACATTTAGAAACTTAACAGCTAAACTGACAAATTTAGAGCAAAAGAAAAAATCTTAGATGGGGGGTTCTCAGAGTTTTGGTGACTGAGAGCCATTTTAGGGAGCCAGTATTTGACTGAGGGCTGCACAGGATAAGTGCACACACTATGACTTGTTTTGAACTACTTTTTAAATGACATTTTTATGACATACTATACTATGACTTTTTATGACCTTTTATGACACACTAACACATTACCAAAACTAAAACAATTGTCAGTGATAAAGCCTACATAACACTTATACTACGTTCTAGTTTTACCCTTTTTAAATTCATCTGAAAGTGATGATATAGAGTGACTGAACAGTGTTTGACATTGATTGAGCCCACCAACAGCAGTCGAGCAATGGCTTCTGCTGGGATACGGCAACACCACTTGCACAAACCACATGCAAAACTGCAGCATGCCGTTAATACTCAAACTGGTATTTATCATAATTATATTTACTAATGATTATTTTGGAGAGCAGCGTGTGGTTGCCTTTCGTAGCATAGAAACATTTTTCTTTATATTTTTTATGAAAATATCAGGGTGGGAGCATATATGAATATTAGGGAGATGTGTCCCCCCAGTATATATTATACATTTTTCCCAGTAATACTTTAACCATTAGTGTGCTTTTGCCATTACATCATCTTTCTGCTCAAGACAGGAGCCAACAAGTCCTGATTCATATGAAACCTGTACTTGAAAAAAACTCCCATAATGGATGTATAGGAGACTTTTGTAAAACTCTGCAGGAAAGTCTCTCTTGCTGACGATTGTCTTGGCCAGCACTCAGACAGCAGAAGCCCCATGCCTGCAGCAGAGTGTGCCCTGCAGAGTGGAAGTCCTCGCCAGCCTCCTGCATTAGTGATGGCCCTCTGCCCTGCAGCTCCACTCAGGGAGAGGGAGGAGACATACATGGCCGTGGCTTCTGCATGGCTGTCTGCAGGCCGCAGCCACATGGTCGCACTGTAGACGCTGATGCTTCCCAATGAGTGAGTAAGTAGGAGACATTAGTGCACAAGCAGACACATAAATGGCACCAAGATGAGATCAATTAGACTGAGAGGAAGGTTGTTAGGCCCCTGCATGGCCAGTGGTCAGAGTGCGATGCTGCTTTGATGTGTCGTGTCAGCTGTCAGTGTGAGAGCCTGTGTGTCTGAGTCTGTCTGTCCATGGCCTGAAATGAATCTAACTGTGGCTGTTTGTGCACGTTTGAACACCTCTGAGGTACAGTAAAGCAGCATTTCCCGAGGTGAGTGTTAGCTCGGCAGGGTCAAACCTGCCACAATACCTTGTCGTGTTTGAGTCCCCGGGGCTGCGACGCAGGGTGGTGAGTAATCGTGCTGTGTCTGTGCATGCGTTGCCATTGATTTTGTCTCGGCTCCTAGCTCCCCCAATTACCTCCTACTCCAGGCTGCCAGTCCCTTTGCTGTCAGGGGGGAGGCTGGAGACTGGGGCCTCAGCGAGCTGTTTGTTTACACTGCTAATTGCTCCTGTTGTTTCCTTTCATTAGCCCAGGCTGAGCTATTGGGCTGCCTCACACAACTAAGTGCTCTTAGCCTTCTGGTCCCCCAGCCTATAGTAAATATTGGCGATGTATACAGCGCCTCCTAACATATGGCTGCAGACTGGAAATGATAGGCTCTGCTGGTGCAGTAGAGTGTTTTATACAGAGCCCCATGGAGCACTGTGCTGCTCCGCTTGTGTCTGAGTTACAGTGTGGTCTAAACTGGAGTAGCACACAGAGTTGGCTTCATTGATACGAAGAGAGGGAAATCCTGCTCAGTTGCACTCTGGCTGACCCTTACACACATTCAACTGAGTCTATTTGAAGTATCACCACTCTAAATCATGCTAAGTCTACATGTGTGTGTTGTGTATGTGCATTTATACCCATGCCATATGTGTGTTTGCATATGTGCATGTGTGCCTGGCAGTAAAATGGTGTGCTTTCATATTTGCTTGGCCTCTGTGAATTATGAATCAAAGGGTTGCATGCCAGAGTGAGTCCCAGTGTCTGCAGTGCCCCCTCCCAACACCCACCCGCCCTTCTATCCACCACACATACACACGCACACACGCAAACCCATGCAGAAGCCCACAGCATCTCAGCACACACAGCCGTGGCTCCTTAATGACTGCCATCCCTCTCTGTGCCACGTTATTAATTAGCTCAATGATCCTTGCCGATGGGACCTGCACCGCGGATTAGAGCCCTCAGCACCCGCACCCCTGGCTGCTGCTGCTGCCTGGCCAGGATAGGTGAAGCAGGGCTGGGGGTTGGGAGGTGTGTGTGTGTGCCTATGTGTGTGTGTTTGAAGGTACAGTATGTGTTTTACAGTGAATATAAAACGCAGTTGTTTGCTCCTTTTTTATCTGAAAGCGTGTGCCCCACAGGGCCTCTTGTTTGTCCCTCTGTAGAGTTTGGTGTCCGTATGTGCGAGCAGAAGGGGTCAGGAAAGGGACTGTGGACTGTACAAGAACGTGAGGATAAATCATGTGACCACGGAGCAGGAAGAAGGGTGGGTGCCACCTGGTACAGCACAGTGTGCAGCATGTTCAGCTCCCCAGTGCACCACAACTCCCAGCACCACCACACTCAGCAGCATCACAAGATTCATGGACTGGTGCAGGTTCCCAGTGCCACTGATCCTGGCTATGTTGAGTTACACACCGTAATCTATCTAAAAACAGTAGACTCCATTGCACTCTTCTTGCCACGTATAATTACAGAGGTGTGTTTCCTCTGTGTGTTCCCAAAAATCCAACTGTTCATCAAGGGCTTAGTCACTGTGGCATGCAAATCTGCATTAATATTTTTGTCAGGAGAGAAAAAAGGAAAGAGGTGAGGGAGGAGGAAAAAAAGGAAAACAGCCTCTCCAGATGCCTCACAATTGCACTGAGCAAATGAACATAAATGTCACTGTCAAGCTGAAATGAAGAAAAAATGTGTCACGGCAGCAAACTGTGCTGGAGTTGGAGGACAGCAGGACATGTTTTGCATATGAAGAGGTGAATGCCCAAGGAGAGAGAGGGAGACGCCGCACCTGTAACAAATGACTGTAGCCCCCCCTCCAAAACCTTCTCCTTCAAAACACCAGTGTGAGAGCAAAGTGTAAATATGTTGTTGTGTATGACGGACTTAAAGTGTTGAAAGAATACACACTTACGGGAAATTCTTTCAACACTGTAGGAGTGGAATAATCCAGCTCAGTTTAATGGATCAGAGTCCATGTTCACATATTTGGATCACCACTGGAGCAACATCAACACTTCCTCTGCTGTGCATGTCTCCTGTGGTGCTGCTCTAACTCTGCCCATAGCTTCTGAGACCGTAACAAATGTGCATGGTGCTGGGTACTAAGCAGTAAAGTCAATGAGGAGCTCGGGCATGCGTGAGGATAGATATGCAGGGCATGCAGTCGCTCCAAGGTGACAGTGAGGTGTGTTGTGATTATTGACTGTGTGACCTCGCGCTGACCCCGGCTGTGAGCGAGTAAAGGGCAGGGAGTTAGTGTGTGCCGCACCGCCTGTCATGCCCGTCAATACACTGATGAATGGAGCTGGCGGTTATTAAAGCAGAATTAGAGCGGGGAGGGGGGGAGCGGGATAAATGATGGCGCAAATGGTTGTGCAGTGGAGACTGTGGAGCCGGATGGCACAGCATCACTGTCATCAGTCTTTATTACCCTCCAGGGAACAGAGGGGGAGAGACAGGGAGCGGTCAGCGCCACGCACCCCTCCACCCTCCACCCTCAGCCTCCACCAACACCTAGGTTGCACCTCCACATCCCTCTGCTGGCCAGACATCCAACTAATCCTGACACATTATAACTGGATACATATACCTGCATGTCGACTCAGGGCATGCACAGACTATAGTTTATCTTCATTCCTACCAGCAGGAAGACATTTTACATAAGCATACTCCATACCAATAGATGGAGACACATACATGTGCGCAGACACGTACATACACAAATACTGCCTCTATTTCATTTTACCCATCATAGGCTCTCTCTCTCTCTCCAGGCTTCTCAGTTTTGCCCATTCCCTCTCTCCCTCTCTCCTGTTTTCCCTCCTCCATTTTCTCTCTCACCGAGGGAGTGGAGGACCCCCACCACAATCAATCATGGTGAAGTCACAGAGCACAGCGGCACACTCAGGGCACGGCGCAGATAAGGTGGTTAGAGAAGAGAAGAGAAGAGAAGAGAAGAGAAGAGAAGAGAAGAGTTGGGCAAACTGGGGGGCTACACTCGGAGGGAGGCTTGGAAGAGGGGGAAGGGTGCGCTGGGTTCACTGCACAGTCAAAGAGTGGGCATGCTCTCCGCCGGGGCGGGTCGGGAATGGATGGGTGAGCTAATACCATTGGTGAAGCCCCTGTGAGGCCCGGCCCCCCACCAGAGAGCTGTGCCTGCATACAGATGTGAGCGTGCCATTGATATTCTCCCCTTGTGCTGCTGCTGCTGCTCCGCTCCGCTTCTTTTTTCCTAATTAGAGGTTTATTTATTGATACCCCAGTTAATGTCTCTCCTAATTTTGCAATAGTTCTGTCTCCATTACCCAGGAGATTCATTTGCCGCAGTGTTCGGAGCAGTGCCTCCACTAGTTTGTGGGCACCTCCTAGCTCACCTAAATTTGGCCCCTGCCCCACCTCACCCTTGGGCCCACCTCCTTAGTGCAGCACTTGGAACATATTCAGTGCCCTGATGTTGTGAAGGTGTCTTACAGTAGATGGTTACTTACTCTGCAGTACTTTTAACCCAAATTTGCAAACTTAAGATAAAACAGGGGTTTAGATATTTTAACGTGTAGTTTTAATCCTGTTTTGTCTTCAAGCACCTGCTTTAGTCAGAGTTTGCATGCCTAAACATGTCCTTCAGGAGCTCAAACTCAAATACAACCTTTAATAAAGCAACATGTCCGATAATCCACAGGCACCAAGTAACCTCAATAACATTTTGTTACACAGAAACTAAAGACATTTCCAGAATTTCTCCAGTGCTATTCACTGAGGCTAATATTGATAAATGAGGTCCAGTATGAGTCCTAGATGCCTTTGCAGAACACGCTGGATATAATGCGTTTAAGTACACCCAACATTTTATCAAATAAGTTTATTGTATTACTTACCCGGAGTCAGACAAACTCATCTGTAATAATCCCATCTCTTTGAATTCTGTTGAAAAATAGCCGTTATATTGCTGCTAACTCTCTAGCATATTAAGAGGGGAGCTACGCTAAGAGCAACTAGCATCTCTATAGTGAGGAAATAGTCCTTCCAGCAACTTCAAGGTTGGATAGTCAGTCATTAATTTGTATTACACAGCCTAACATGTTATGCATTAATTATGAATTCATTATTTTTTTCCCAGGGAGTGATTCCTAGGGTGCACCATGGTCTTGTTGTTTTTGCTGTTTGGATTTGTTGTGTTTTAAATACACAGTGCTATTCACTGAGGCTAATGTGGATACTGCTTTATGAACACTGTAGTTATCAAGAAAGTATTTCATTGCTGGAAAGATGGCCTTTTCATAAAACTGGGCTGACTATACAACAGAGAGTCTCAAATACTTTTGAAATTGGTGCTACATAACCAAAGAAAATAGAGGAAAAGAACCGTGGCGTCTGCTTTTGCTCAAGGAGTCTGACTCCGAAGTCGACGAAACTGCACTTAGGCAGTAAGTAAGAGGAAAAAAAAGCTGAGAAGCTGCGCCAGCGGGAAATGCAGCAGAACAAAGATGAAAGTTAAGGCTGCTAAAGTCCGGTTGGGGCAGGCAGGAGGGGTGGTGGACAAACACAGACTTTTACCCCAAGAGAGCAGCGTTTGTGTTCCATAAGATTCTAAAGCCAAACCCTGTTCTTTTTTCCTGAACCTAACCTCATGCTTTTGTTGTTGGAGGAAAAAAAAACCATCACTTTGCAGTGTTGTACCGACGTAGTGCATTTATTTTGAAAGAGACTGTTTGTAATTGTTAAATTTCCTGTGAAAATGGAAGTGTATTTTGAAAGAAGACAATGCATGTAACAGGCAGAACTTGACACAGCGTCCCAGAATGTCAAAAACCAAAGCACCCAGGGTACCTTGCATAGCATATCTGAACGCGAAAAGTCCATGACCGAATGTCAATATGTGACGAGGTCTGCGTGAGAATATGTTGGCTCAAGAGGTTGAAAACCTACAACACCCAGAACGCACTGCACTGCACAGGACCGACAAATGCTCCCGCTGGTAGGTGACGCAATGTGAGCTTGTACGTTTTGACCAGGTCCAGGTCCAGTGGTCACTTGTGGTATTGCAGGGGAAAAATCCCCTGCAGCCTAAAAAGCCAACACATTCTCAACCCAACCTCGTCACACATTGATGTTTGGTAATGGACTTTGCACATATAGATACGATGTGCAAGGAAGGTACCATGATCGCGTTGGTTGTTGACATTCTGGGACACTGTGTCAAATTCTGCCTGTCATATGCATTGTCCTCAAAATTCACGTCCATTTTCACAGGAAATTTACCGGTTACATACAGTCTCTTTCAAAATAAATGCACTACGTTGGTACAACGTCAATTGACTTTTGACTTGATTTTTTCTTTTTCTTCCAACAACTAACAGACGTGGTTGGGTTTAGGCAACAAAAGCATGTGGTTAGGTTTAGAACAAAAGAACAGGGTTTGGCTTTATAATCTCATGAGACACGAACCCTTCTCTCACGGTTGAAAGTCAGTGTATGTTGACCCACCCACCACCCCTCCCACTCGCTTATTTTAGTTCTTGTCCCGCCGCATTTCCCCCTGACACCACTGGTTGTTGTTAAACTATAACAGTCTTGAAACAGACGTCAAAAGACAGCTTTTCTTATCTGTGTCTGATGCCGCAAGTCACTGCCCATGTGTGGGATTCTGAGGACTTCGGAGTGAGACCGGCTTGAAAAAGCATTTTACCATAGACCATTATGAAGGAGACGTTTGTAAAATTGTTTACAGGATGTCTCTAACTGCAATCAAGGTCAACTATGACACTTTCTATTATGAATTATTGATCCTCTGAGATTTTAAATTGTAAAACGTTTCTAAAGTTGAGAAAAGCAATTTAAAAACATTACAATGTAAAGTCTATGAGTGGAGCAGGAACTCGCAGGTGGAGAAACAGTACTGTGCATATTTAGTGGACTACATGCATAAACACATAAGCTAAAAAATCTTTTTGGCCTTTCCCAGCTATTCCATTGGACTGAATAGGCAATTGTTATTATTATACATCTTTGATTTTGACACAGGAAACAATATGGTGGCTGCCTGGCAACAAACAATCTCATATTACAATTAAACAGTAAGCTAAAATATGTATTTGAAATGTTTGAGGCGAGAAATAGGCAACACAGTGGCAGACTCTTGGTTTATATTTGATCAGCACTGTTTAGTTTTACAGTTGTCTCAGTTTTTCGGCCTCCATTTTTCACAATGCAGAAAACAGTATGGTGCCTATTTCTTGTTCACAAATTGTCAACAACAGCCAAACAATGCATATTAAAATGTTTCTGGGACATTTTAGATGAGAAATTGGCATTATAGTAAAATAATCTTGGTTTACATTTGATCAGCACTGCCCAGTTTTACCATTTCATCAGAATTTGACCTGAGTTTGAGAGAGAAATCTCTGTCAATCTGTTTCTATACTCTTTGTGTCCATGATGGCAGACTTACGAAAATGCAGGAGTACGATCTGTAGTTCAAGCAACAGCCCTTGAGCAGGCTGCCAGGAAAGCTACTCAGCCTTGCAGTCAATTTTTCCAGTGGCCACTCGCAGTACTTTCCTTGCAGCCCAAAAAGCATTTTCCCCAGAGACCACTATTATTAAACAGAACTAATGACAGGACACCAATTTTGAATCTTTCTATTATGCATTTTTAATCCATGGAGATTTTATATTTGTAAAACTTTCCTCATGATGTCATCACTGCGCATATTTAGTGGGCCACATGCTGCAGAGGTAAACCGAGAAGCTAGAAAACTTTTTTGGCATATGTACCAGACGAGCAACTCCATTGGAACGAATAGACACCATCTTGTGATCCATTATCTAGTTTTTATTAAAATCTATGCTCTTGAGACATCAACATATTTTTGAGCTGGGATATGAGCAGAGAGATCTTGGTGCTGGTAAGATGTAGGGAAGTTTACTACAGTTCATTCACACATGCTATCCACATTGTTTTGATACAAAGCTGGTTCAAAATCTGAAAAGTATCCTTTAAAGTAATGGTTCCCAACTGGTTCAGCCACCGGGTCCAGAATTATCCTTAGTCATTAGTTCAAGGTCCACACAGTTTGATATATTTGGTGTCATACTTGCGTTTCGCTATATCATTGAGATAGTTTGTTGTCTCTGTCCAGTGGCTGTCCGTTAGTCACTTACTCTACAGCAGGGAATGACAGTAAAAGCTCTGTGCCAAATATTCAATGTACTTAAAAATAAAGTATGTTTTTTAAAAAGTTGAAATGTTCATGAGTCACTTGGGGTCCATTCAGAATGAACCCGCGACCCACTTTTGGACCAGGACCCACCAGTTGGGAATCACTGCTTTGAAAGACATTCTTCAGATGACATGAATACGCTATATCTTGTGCTGGATAGCAGAGAATTCCAGTGTATGTTATTAAATAAATATAATACGTCATTTGATATCTTTCAGCTTGTTTTTATAAGAGACTCCTGTAGTTTCATGTAACCAGTTTTTTTCAGAGTTCAGGTTTACTGTGGTGGATTAGGTTTTCATGTAAACTCTCTGGGCCCTAGGCAACAGATGCAAATATGATTTGAAACAGTATACTGACCTGCATCATCAGCTAAAAGATGATAGTTCTACTATCAGAATCATCTTTGTTGTGCTTTGGATATGATCTACCATGTGCCTTATTTTGAGGTAAACTTTCTACACATGTTGGAAAAATGATAAAAATCAGGATGGCTCTTCATCATCATGTTTCTGGTGAATACAATTATGTTTCTGTTTTCTGCAAGTCATTTTGATCTTAAGTTACGATCTGTTATGACATTACCTAACAACAGAACAATGAACATGATAATTAAAGGGCACTTTCCCATGAAAGTTCCTTTCAACTTATTCAGTTTATTTTTTTAGTCTCGGCTTCTTTGTAGTTGTTACACGCCTTGCATGACGTCTTGAAATCTATCTGGATGTTGCCATGCCTCAAAGTCACAATTGATCTGAGAGCAATCATCCACCAATGTGGTTTTGGCAAGCTTAACCATAATGAAGTGACACAAAGGTCTCTTTCAATAGCTTCATAACATTTATTTGGTGATAATGAAATCTCAAGTCAAAGAGACTAAATATCTCCCAGATGAACTTTAAAGCAAATCCAGATTCAGCTGACTTTAGGATTTGAAACAGGGATATAACTGTGCAGGATTTCTGTTGTGAATCTAGGGGCTGAATCTGGCCTGACAAAATGTGTGTAAATGCTCATATAACAACCAAACCACAAACTGCACCTCACCGAGTATGTCAATATGAGCTGATTGGATCATCCCTCTCATTTTGAACCCACTCTGTGTCACCCTGCCCATCTTCCCCAGCTGCTGCTCCAAGCCCAGGTGCTGCTGCGCTGACTAACTCATGGATCACAATCAGCCCCCTCGTTCAACCCGGCAACATCCCTGTCAGTCTCCTCTGTCTCCCCAGGGCTCAGTCTGATCCCATTCCAGCCATCACACTGACTACAGCTGCCCCTGGCGCCACACTGGAATTGGATGGTCTGATGACTAGTGCGAATAGTCGATAACTGCAGCCGCTATGTGCACAAGACAATGAAACTTACATCCCTGGATATCATCCTGTGGTAGCAGCGCATGGTTGGTTTTGCAAACGTGTCGATAGATTAGGAAAAGATGCTAACAAGATATTGAAGCAGTTCATTTGGGAGAGTCTTTATCATAATGCTCTAATGCCCTTCAAATAGGGAGGATGAGCTTTTGTGCAGCATGCCTCGACACCAATGGGTTAACTAATGATGGCATTAGTGTGTGTGTGGGTGTGTGAATGAGTGTCCCTGCGTGCACGTGTGCCTTTGCACGTTAGTGTGTGCGCGCTATCATTTGTGTGTATATGTGTGTATGTGCCTTTCACAGGTGATCAGTCAAGGCTATCCACTCAGCCCTTCTCTTGCAGCCCCCTCATTACAGCCCACTATCTCCTCTAAACACCTGCAGCCCCACAGCCCACCTTCAGCTCCCGGGCCCACACGCTGCCTCTTTTTGTCCCAGTGTAGAAAGAGCCTGCCCATCACATCAATCTACTGCACTGTTTATATTTATGTACAGGAGAGAGGCTAAAAAAGGCCCCTCTTACTGTGGGCTTTATTGACTAAGCATTAAGCGGACATTATCAGGCGATAGCCTAGTTATTTATGAGGCGGTGATAAAGGCTGCAGGACTGAGTTATGTGAGAACCAGGAGCAGGATGAAAGCTGCTCATACAGCAGCACTGATACCCGACACTTGCCTCTCTCTGTCTGGGTAGAGAGGCTCGGCAAATGCGCCAAACGGAGCTGAAACACTCAAGGATTTATGGGCGGTAAATTTATGCTCTCCATAGGTCAAACGAGGGGCTGTTTATCTGGGTTTCATTGTCACTGTCCTCGTGGCATGCGCCGCAGGTACTGAAATTTTCATATTTGCCTTAGGCATGTAGCCATAGGAGGAGGGGGCGGGGGATCTCTAGGTGCGGTATTCCATTGACCTTCTGAACTTAGTTTTGAATTTTCAAAGCAACACGGCACGGCGCTCTTGCTTTTGAGATGTTGACATAAATTATGCATGACAGAATACACTCCTCCTTAATGCTGAATACTTGTGTATTCCAGTGGTATGCAGTAACCTTGCACAAGAGGTCTGTGGCTATCTTTGACCTTAAGTGGGAGGGATGCACGTCTCTGTGTTTCCTGACTGACATTTTATAGCTACATACCACGAGTACATGCATACTTTGATTTAGTTCAGTAGTATAGAGGCTGAAGCACCTTTGGTCTGTCTCTCCCGAACTGCACACACAACTGAGGTTCTCGCTCACACTTTTGTAGCTCACATGAATCTCAAACACATACTGTCAACCAAATTTCTAACATACACACATCCTCACCTTTGTATACTGTACATAGCACCATCTTACCCAGCCAAAGCCATCTTTCTCCTCAATAAACCAGGTCAACAAACAAAAAGCAATTATGTTGGGCAGCTGCCGCCTGGGAGTGGGTAATTACAGTGCGGTGTGGACAGCTTCATTCTAAACAGGTACTAAAAGCATCATTAATCATCCTCCCTCTGACGCCTCGCCCTGGTCATGTGACTCAGGCTGCTGATGAGCTGGGGAGGGGGATCCGCCTTAGGGGGGAAGGAGCAAGTCCTGATTGGCTCCTTCCAGAAGTCCTTTTAGAGGTCAGCCAGTCAGCAGTGATGACCTGCCAATGACCTTGTATCACTTGACCCCTGAGGGCCCAAGGGTCACTCTCTCATATCAGTTGGAGAGCAGGCTGCGGAGAGGCAGGAGGGAAGACGAATGACACGGAAAGAGGGAAGAAGAGGAGAAGAATGGCGCGAGGGAAGCGGGAAGGCACACAGAAGGTTTGTGCGGAGAAGCACTGGGAGGGGTGGAGATGAAAAATAAAACAGTAGGCGTGAGGTTTGATTGAGCACCTGGTCTTCCCCTTTTGCATAAAATGGCTGATGAAAAAAATGTGTTTTTATAGCAGCAAGGCCAGTCCTGATGGCCGCTTCATCCACAACCCCCCTCCCTCCCTTGCTCTCACTCTCCTCTCCTTTCCCTCTCTCCTTTTTCTCCCTGTCCATTGTCAAGCTGTCCTCAGGTTGGCTAAAAGGTTGATTACATCATCTGAATCTAATTAGCGAGGAGCAAAAACATCTGTATGTTTGTTTTGCTAATGTTGATTGGTCCTTAGTGTAAACAACAAAAATGGCCAGAGATTGCAAAATGTGAATGCAGCCTTCTAAATCAATTTAATAATACACATTTCCACTGAACTATTTGCCTATGGCGCCCCTGCACATACTGTGTTTTTTGGGCTGTGAAGCCGCCACGAGAATCAATCCTCTCCCTGATGAAATATAGCCAAGATGGCGCCTGACAGAGACTTGATTGAGAAAAGTTCATGAACTGTTCCCTCACTGAGCACAGACTGACACGGATGGCTGATTGACGGATGAAACACAAAGACACATCTGAAAGACAGAGCGCCAACGTCCTCAAACCGGTACCCATCCCCTTCTCCTCTGCCCCCCCCCCCCCCCACACACACACACACACACACGCACACTCCCCCTCCGCCTCACCCCTGCAGCCCCACCCCTTCAACTCGCCTCCCCTTCTCCTCTCTCTCCATATGTCTGTGAATCTGTCTCTATGGCAACCTCACCCCAGGGGCAGAGGAGGAGGGGGTTGCCTTCGTTCAGACAAATAAGCATCGCAGGGCTCATTTATGATGGTTTGTTTAGGGATTATAATACACTGATGAGAGGTCAAAATGTGTGTGTACTCGTGCACATGTTAGAGACTTAAGAGTGCATGTGTGTGTTTGAGGCTTTCCAGAAGACTTTGTGCAACATATGGAGCGAGGCTGCACAATTTGGAAGGAAAAAAGAATAAAAAACATCTATTTATTTAAGTCTTTTCATTTCATACATTTAAGTTTCATGACATGTAAATGAAATAAAATCTTGCCAGACAGAAGAGGAAATTTATAAAGTAATATAACAGACTAAAGAGAGCACATGCAGCATGTTGCCATTAAATCAGTGGATTATATCAAGTGCATCATTAGCATTGCTGGTCCTAGGTTATAGCTGATGTCTCAGATGCAGTATCAGCAAACTCAAAAGGCTCATTTCATGGTTTCCTCCTTTTTTCCCTTCACTTTATGCTTGTCTGCAACTTCTGAAAGGGCAATCCAAACTAGTGAGTAAACAGAGTTGCATGCGAGAGGTCAGAGCCTCCACACAATCAGATATGCAGAGGGGCCACCTTGGTTGATTCTACCGATGCTGCACGGGGGAAATCCTGTACGCACTGTACAAGATGCTGCTCCAACACAGAGCTCCGCATGTCTCGGGAAAAAGGGGAATTTTCCTATGCAAGCGACTTACAACCTTGACACAGTTTCACCTCTGCGTGCACCCCTTCTCACTCTTATCCCCCCTCTCCTACCATCCTCATGATACCTTACATTGACTCAAAGGCCTAGCCCCCCCCCCCCCATCCTCTCCCCCCTCTTTCAAGAGCAAATTTCCCTTTGCAGCCAGAAGTGCTGAGTGCTGCTGTTTGCTTTGTACACAGAAATTCGCTGAGGCTGTAAGCTGTCCCCAAACATCTGCTCCCTGGAGTGGAGCAGGAGAGGAGAGGCAAAGACTGGATTGGTGTGCGTGTTGTTCGGTGTAGATCTGTCACAATGTGTTATGTATGGATTTGTGTGTTTATGTGTGTGTGTGTGTGTGTGTGTGAGTGTGTGTGTGTTTGCATGCGCGTGTGAGTGAACAATTATTCAAATAGGTACTTTGTATCTTTTTGAGCGCTTTATTAGTAGCACCTCGGAAACAAAACACATATTTGTGTAATTGTACACAGGGCACCCGAATATGCACACACACACACACAAACAGGTGCACTTCATTTCAACTTTCTTGATGCACAAATTGTTTGGTAGTCAAATATGTGAATGAGCCCAATCAAAAAGACTAATAGTGCATGAAAGTCTTTGCAAATAAAGAAAAACAGTAAAATCAGACGAGCAGAAAAACTAAAAGGGAGGAGAGCATTCAAATGATCTGTAATTACAACAACTGAGCTATCTATAAGTGCTTCGCGTAGAGTTAGAAAGAGCTTAACTTGATCAATTGATTTAGTTCCCCTGAGCACCGGTGAGGATATTACATGCATATTATGCATTAAGTTAATTTTAGGTCAACTTAGCATTAATTACAATGAGCTCAGAAGGAACCCACTTATATGTGTTAATTTAAAATGTAGTGTAAGATATGCTGTACGCCGCATATGTTCTCTCATTGCTCATGCCACGCAGCGCTCCTCGGGAGGATGGTAACAGCTGCCCACATCAGCTAACTTGCAATAGACGACAGTACAAAAGATGGTCAATAGCCTCATTCATGATTAACTAATACATGTTTTACTTTGATATCTCAATTGGAGTGTTTTATCAGAGAAACGTAACAGGTAACTTCACTTTTACAAATAATGCTTGAGCTATTGTGCTTCATTATAAATATCTCATTGATTTAAATGAATTTTGGAATGAATTTCATTACGAGAAATTATTACCGTGCCGGACGGGAAAAGAAAAATAAAGCTGGGGGAAAATTCCAACTTGTTCAATGTCACCACTGTTACCACCAGTGGCAGTAATACATTTTGAGGTGAGTTATTCTGGTTTTATTTTTCCTCCATTTACCATGTGTTTGCTTGTGTATAAGTGCAGCACAGCTGTCAGTCTCGTGAGCCAGCCGTACATCTTCAGGAAGGAATTACAGAAGAGCACAAATTCATCAGAGAAGAGTCACACTCAAATGGTTTCGAACTAAATGTCAGGTCTGAACAAACAATGCGGTTCGCCTTTCATCAATTGAGAGGCAAATGCTGGAGCTGCCATGGAATGAAATTAAAGTGATAGTTCACCCAAAATAAATCAACTCTCCTTTTCACCTTCACCTCATCCCTATAACTCACATTAAGTTTTTTTTCCCGCTCCGCACATTTTAAATCGTTGTGTATTTCTAAGTGAATCTATTACACAGTAGAGCTGTGATGAAGTTGGATTAAAAAAGAAAAGTCTGAGCGCACACCTGCAGCAAACATCCTCGGTGCACATCACAACCTGTAACTTGAAGCCCTGTGGCAAGGGAACATATCTGCACAATATGATGAAAGAGTTTCTAATAAGGTCAACCTTACAGACTTCTCAGAAGGAACAGTCAAGGGTGTGGGTTTTGTTTCAACATTTTTGGGGAGACACAAATGAAACGGGAGGTTTGAGGGTCCTCTGTGAGAAAATACTGAGCATCAAACACTTAATTTCCTGCATTCTGGTGAATTTATATGCAACGATTTGTAGCTTATCAGCATCAATTTATTATGAAAATGTCTTTAATTGTGTCAAAATAAAAGTCCTCTGCTACTTAAATGTTTATATTGGGGACAAACGCACATGTCCTCTAAATTTGGGGGGGGCAGATAAATAAACACTGAAAGGGAGGCATGTTCTCTGCCCCCCCCAAACCCACACCTATAGCGACAGTAAACATGAGGTACAATTTTTATAGTCAAAACCTTTATCATCACATTGTTTCATCATCATCGCCCTCATAACCTTCACAAGTGCACACTTATTTGCATGACAAAAAGACAGACACATTAATGGTTTTGTTAAGCATTCCACTTTGTGCTATTTTGTTTAGAGAAAGGCGACCCTAATGGTGTGTATTTTGTTTAAATGCAAATTCAAAATAAATTGGGCTCGACACATTTTTAGTCCAGCTTGCATATAAAATCATCGGCATCAATTACAAATAGAACTTTAAAATGTTTGCACTGTCACCAGCTCCTCCACAGACCCTTAAGTTTTATTCCTCTCTGGCTTTTGGTTTATATTAACGACGCAAATATTCTAAAAGATATTGTTCGGAGGGGATTAATGTCCAGATTCTTCAAAAATTATTCAAGCAGATATGCATGAAATATATAATCAGCGAGCATGTTATGAATAGTTGCTCTAAATTTTGTTTATGCTGCCTCTGACGTGGAATCATATTAAGTGTTCAAGTATGCTCAAGTAACTTTAATTTTTCAACTTTGCTATTAAAAATAGGTCTGTAGTTTATATCTAAAAAAAAAAAAAAAAAAAAAAAAAGCTATTGGGTGAAAAGACTCTTTCATCCAGTTTATCAAGTGAGCCAGGGGCATATTTTTTGGCTTATTAAAATAAGAGATAGGGCAAAAATTAGGTTAGCTCTAAGGTGTGGAAAGAATGCATTATGTGGCCTGGTATGGAATTATAATATGAACAATTATCATATGGCCTAGTCGCCCCTCTGTTCAGCTGGATGAAATATTATTGTGTGGACACAGAGACCCAGCAGCACCAGAACAAAAGCGCTCAGAGTAGTTGGGAAAAGGAGAGAAAGCAAGAAAGAAAGAAAGAAAGAAAGAAAAAAGAAAGAAAGAGAGAGAGAAAGCTCAGACTTCGAGGTCACCCAAATTAATGGTGCATCTTTCTCAAAGTGAGCCGCTGACCCGGTCATCGTTGTCCCGAGGCAAGACAAAGGTCAAGAGGTGAGAGGTGAACTCCGGTGTGACTGCATACATTAGTTTGGCCTTGCAGCCTCCATGTCCACTCCACCCTGCAGAGGTGCAACTGTCTAACTATTACATTATTATTTTATTTATGCTCCCTCCAAATTCCAAAGAGGACACCTGTTAAAGGCGTACAACCTTTTCACCTAATTAATTATTTTGAATTCTGGCTTTCTTTATTTCTACGCGACGACACTCAGCTGCTTTCACTTTAATTCCTTTGTTGTCGTTAACACCCGCTCTGGATCCACTAACCTTCACATCCAGTGCAAACACCGCTAATTGAAAGCTAAACAAAAATATTCCCATACATGGAATTAAAGTGTCTGATGGCCTCATATCTCGATATTAGAATAGACATTAACATGACAGAAACGCATTGCGATAGCGGGAACATAACAGTGTTTAAGGGCCGAGTTTACAATCATTTACTTTATATGAGATGAGATGTGAATCTGGAAGGAATATTTAGCAGCTCGCGAGCTGCTGGGGCCACACAATTTATTGGTTGATCTGCAAAACAGCACAGACAGCGTTTTATTGTCTGCTCTCCCGCATGAGTGTTCAAGCTAAATTATCATTTTCTGATGCATGTATATAGAGGTAATAAAAGACGCAACAACTCCCGATCGTGATGTTTCTACATTCCATTAACATGCAGTTACAGATGCATGCAAATGCTCCCAGATTTGTGCCTCGGATAGATGGATCACCACGGATCAATACTCTTAATACGAGCGGTCAATAAATCCATCAGTCAATTATGGCATTTTAATCTTTCCGTGGAAGGAGGGATTATTGGGAAGCTTATAATCGGACAAAATAAAGCAGCGACATTAAAGCAGCATTAAAGCTCTGCTAAATTAGCCTGATAATTATCTGCTCACATGTTAAAGATGGGCTTTGTTTATAGCAGGTGACTGTTTTACTCAAGTGTGTCACAGACAAGGAATATAAAAAGAAATCTGCATGATTGTTTCAAAAGCAGGTTGAATAATTAGTAAAACGTGCTAAACATATCTGTGTCAATACAATAAATATTATCAAATATGAGCTTTAAATAAATACAAATTATTTTAAACACATTAGGAGGCACGTGTCCTGGTGAATAAATATATTCAAGTACTGGATAAATTGTACAAAATAAATAAACAAATTGTCTGCCACAGTTTCTATGGACAATTAATATAATTTTGTTTCTTCGTTTCCATTGTGTAGATAGGAGCGCGATGCACTGACTTGAATTTTAATATTCAAATCAGAGCGCCAGTCTGCAGCCGGGGGAGGATGACAAATTGTTTTGACCCGTTCTTGCATGAAGAAACTTGCCATTGCGCTTCTTGCGATAAGCATCCATCGTGGTAAGCAAATAAAGGTGAAGCCTGATTGAAACCGATGCAAACGGGAATCAAAACATCTGCAGGCAGGCAGGCGGGCAGGCGCCCTCGCCATCATGCAGCTCCCGCGGTTCAGGAGTTCAGGGGCAGGTGTTTTGGAGAGGTCGGTCCAGGAGAGGGGCAGGTGTCCAAAGTGTCCGCGTGTGAGTGCGCTGCCGCGGGGCCCGGCTCGGACAGCAGCCCGTCTCTCTGTAATTTCTTCTGCTTCATTCGCCTGTTCTGAAACCAAACTTTCACCTGCGTCTCGCTGAGCTGCAGGGCGCTGGCGACCTCCACCCGCCTGGCCCGCGTCAGGTACTTGTTGAAGTGGAACTCCTTCTCAAGCTCGGTCAGCTGCTTAGTGCTGAAGCTGGTCCTCGGGGCCCCGTTCACCGTGGGATGGCCATCCGTGCAGATGCTGCTGCTGCTGCTGCTCCCAGCCCTCACAGCACCGAGGCCCGAGCCAACGATACTGAACCCACAGGTCATGTGCATCCTGGCTGGGAACAGAGGACATGAGAACAGTCGTCAGCAAGATCAATGAGGTTACCCACAAAAGAAGCACAAAATCCCTCTGAATAAAATTATCCACGCCCTGATCCAGGCAAATTATTCAGTTGAAACAGGAAAAAAAATCTTAAATAATAAACTTTGGTCATTTATATGTGGTGATAACTTTTATATAAATCCTCAGAAATTAAATTAAATATTTATTATAGCTCTGTCTGATGCTGCCCTGGTAATATATGTGATAATAAGGAATGTAGCCTACATAAAAAATAATTAAAAATAATTAACAAATATTTTAAGGTTTGTTTGAAACTGAGGAGTTAAACAAATATTCAAACATTTAATAAAATTATTTCAAAGACACTGATTTGCAGGGATTGTCCCCAAGCTGTGTGTCTGTATAACACAGACGTATTTCACTGTGGTATCATCTTTAGCAGTAGCTGAAAAATCTTTTGCTGCCCTCAAACAGGTGGATGTGGAATTATGTGTTATATTAACAGAAACACATGCACCGTCTTATGCAACCACATGCAACAACATCACAAACTAAAGCCTGAAATACGATCTGAAGATTTTAATCGACACTGCTGACTCTGAGAGATCTGAGCGTTTCACATCTGTTCTGCAAAGGTGCTGCTTTTTAAAGTGAGTCCAAGACAAGTTCACCCAACAGTCGAGCAAAATGTGCCGCTGCGTGTTGGAGATGTGTGGGAAAAGTTGTCAGAGCAATGTTTGGGCGATTCAAAACAACTTTGTATCGTTTACAGTCCATTAACTGTATTCATCAGAATCATTAATAATTTGCCTTTAGGCCTTTCTGTGTCAATGACAGTTTAACAGTTTACAAATCCTTTCAAACACTGCATTAATGACAAATGTCTCCATTTTTTCCTCTGAGGTTTCTGGGTCACACATTAAAGTATCATCTGTGCTACTTATGTGCAATGAATGACAGGAACTGCAGCTATATCTTGATTTTTCATTGCTGACATTGTGGGTAAGTCGTCAGTGTGTCTTTGCCTCTGAGAAAATGTGCTGCTGCTGCATAATGGAGTCAGTGTGCCAGGTGTAGAGCAATGCCTCCCACCACAATTCATAGGGAGGAAGGTTAACAGGCCTCTAGCCACTTGGAAAAGCATAGCAGATGGAAAGGTCAGTTATAGGATAAATGTCGACATCTGTGTTTTAAGAAAATGAATGTCAAGGTAACCGAGCCTGAGAATTAGAGGGCAGCGAACGTGAAGAACCAATACAGACGAACTGTACGTAATTAAGAACTTCAGCTTTCAGGAGTGCAAATCACATGCACATTCTGATTAATGGCTCCAAAGATAATAGAATTGATGCCGGCCAGAAGGCATAAAAGAATCAAACTAAATATTTGAGAAATGACTTGCATGCTTAAAAATAGCCAGCCAGCAAAGGGAATGGAAGGGGCCTTCCAAGCCAAGGAGAGGGAAGAAGAAAAGGGATAGATCGATACACATTGCCTCAGTCATCTGGGCATCCAGCCCACAGTAATTCAGGTGCTGTCAAAGCATAATTGAAGAATGACGCACTGGGAGTATATACACTGAGCCAAGAGATCAGGTTACTGCAGGTCTGTGGAGGCCTTTCAACATGGAAGAATACGCGAGACTTTGTTTTGTGCCAAAACCAATACAACCTCCAGAGGAAAGCATACTTTCACTAATGACTCTTTTACAAGTTACACAGTAGCGCTAATGAGTTACTCCTACAGATGATCCCCTTCAGAGAGATACAGAAAGAGGTTACAAAGATACTAACAGTACGGCGAGAAGATGTGTGTGCGTGGGCGGGTGTGAGCAAATGGCTTTCTCAAGTGCACGGATTTGGATCAGATGAGTGGCTAATGGCTTTTATGAATAAAATGACTCCTCGACCAGTGAAATGTGTTGCTGTCACCTTTTGCCTCCCTCACAGTGGCATCATCAGAGACATGTTTACTCACTCATCTCAGCTCTCAAGTTACTGCAAGTCAAGCTGGAAATTGTAGTTTCCTGTTTGTTGCATGTTACAACATTGAAGCATTTATGATAAATCAAATGTGTTCATGTCACATTTTGTTGCTCTTACAGCAGCATCCTGAGAGAAATCTTTATCAAGGTATGTGAACGTATAAGTGTCAGTTTTGGGGGGCATGCAGAGGACACATCCTCCTCAGTATTTAGAACATGTGCATTTGTTTCCAGGCGTAGCTGTGATACAAGTTAGGTGTCCCTCCTCAGTTGCTCTTCCTGAGGTTTCTACCATTTGTTTTGGGGGGGGGGGGGGGTCCTTATCTGCTGTGAGGGTCCAAAGGACAGAGGGATATTGTATGCTGTAACGTCCTCTGAAGCAAATTGTGCTTTATAAATGAAAATGAAATTGAAACTTGTTTCCCCCAATTATTGTGACTAAATTAAAGATATTTACAGCACGAGTTGAAGCAGAAAAGGCATAAATCTGTGCATAGAAATTCACCAGAATGTGGAAAATTGATGCCTAAAATTTCCTGGGGGAGGAACCCCAGAGTCCCAAATGCTGAAATGAAAGCTATGCCCTTGTGTCAGTGCACATCACCGCCACTAGGGATGGGAAGATACTCCAATTTATCGCAGATCAAGATGAAAATACACTCACAATAAATCGATCGTGGTGAATTTCCATTATCGGAATAATCATGAATAACGTGTCCCGCAGCGTCCAAAGAAACTGCTGGGAAACCAACAATAAACGAGGCTCTGCAAACACAGGCTGCATGTGCACCAAACCCAAAAATCACAAAAGATCCTAATCAAGCATGTTTCATATTACGAGATACACTGCCAATTCAAACAGTTTAAAGGCCTGGCTTTTAAAGATTGTTTGTTTTTCACTAAAAAAACATGAGTGTCCTATTTGTGATGCAATAAAAACATTTGTTTCCTCACAAAATGTAAGATGATGTAATTCCAGTTCCATTTAAGAGTTTTAAGCGTATATGTTGATGATTATGGGGATAATATGGGCGTGGGCTTTGTTTTAACATTGGTTCAATTGGGGGACATGCATGAAATGGGCATTTGGGGCCCTCCCCTGGAAAAGTTTAAGCATCAGACACTTAATTTCCTGCTTTCTGGTTGATTTACATGCACCGATTTTTGTCTTTTCTGCATCAATTTATGATGAAAATGTC
Source organism: Epinephelus fuscoguttatus (assembly GCF_011397635.1). NCBI lineage: Eukaryota > Metazoa > Chordata > Actinopteri > Perciformes > Serranidae > Epinephelus > Epinephelus fuscoguttatus. The sequence goes on along the minus strand of NC_064758.1, from coordinate 24,448,138 downwards.
TTTAATTTCATCAAAACTATAAAAAATACAAGTCCTTGGTTACTTTAATCTTTCTAATGGGGAAGACTAATGCATATGTTCTATATACTGAGGGGAATGTGTCCCCTGTGTCCCCCTGAAACCTACGTCTATGCAGGATAATACAGGGTATTGCAATTATTTTAGCCAGGACAACCAAGATGTGACATTTTCATATCCTCCCATGCCTATAGAACCTTAACTTCTGTGTTTTTTAGCAGTTTGTTTTTGCTGCGTTATATAAGATTAAAATATTCAGAGTCAAATCAAAGATATTGTTGTCATCTTAGGCCTCTTAACTCCTCCTGCGTTAATCTGAAATTATGTTTCACTATGCACATCATGGAGGAGCATGCAAGGAGAGTCAAAGCTAAAAATTAGTTGTATTGGTGTAAAAAAATTTGAACTCTGACTCCAGTATGCAGCAGCACCAAAAATAGTGTGTTAAATCCACATTATTGTACACACTAATGTGGATTTTGCAGCTGCTTTATGTTTGTTGCATCGCTTGCAGAGGAGCTTGGGCCTTTTCACCACAGACAGTCTGGTGGTAATGACCAACCTGCATCTTTGGTCGCTGAACATTTGGGTCAGCAGCACGCTTACAGCAGAAAGAGACTGTGCTGTGGGGGGAAAGAAAAAAGAAGACTGGGACCACCATTGTAGTAAATCTTCGTCCACGTAAAATTTATGAAACCCAACCCAAGTCCAGTGGCCAGTCACTCAACTGACATTATTGATCAAATGAAGGATCTATATAAGATACTATCACTCACATAAAATTGAGGATTGATAGGCATTTTTCACATTAGCAGGCTATTGGTATTTTTTTTTTAAGCCTGGGATATGTATTCTTCTGTGGGCTCTGTGCCCGGGACTCATCAGTCAGGGAAATGATGATCTGTGACAGCAATTATGTTAAAAAGGTGGACACATGTAAAGGTGCTGCAAACTGAAATCAATACACAAGGGCTTTCATTACAAACAGACAACTAATCAATACTCAGGGAGCACTCTAGCTTACAAGAGTAAGTTTTACTCAACTTCCTGTGAGTCTCGACAGGCAGTGGTCTGTTGCATTATTCAAAGGCTACTGGTTAGTAAGGGCAAGGGTAAATAATTGATCATTTTCCGGTTTGAATATACAGTGAGGCTAAGCAGGCCTTTGACTCTGCACCACCCTCCTTGTGTGTAGCTACAGTCTGAAGCCTGCTTGTAACAGTAGGTGGAGCGACAATGGTAACAGACACTAACATGGGACCGTTAAGGAAATACTAACCGAGTCCTCATGTGCATATTCAAATGTGGCGTCGACTAAACAGCTACTGCTGCTTTACAAACATTTTTATCTGCTTTAAAAAGTGGGGAAATATTTTAAAATGCAGCATTATTGATGGTAACGCAGGATATTGTGCACGGTGACGCACAAAACACGTCAGCTATTTTTCTCTTTTTTTTCCAGCGTGCAGAGAAAACTTCCATCAAACTTTCCCAACTATGAATGAAAGTTATCCAAAGCGCTAACATAAACTTATTTACCCAGAGTAAATATATCAAAGTTACTTTATCCCTCTTTTCGTGCCCAGTCTCCCCCCTGACAAAAAAACTTACCCGCCCGGTGCTGACTCCTCTTCACTTTCATCCACTCAAAAGTTTTACTGCTTACATCCATTTGAGCCACGTTACAGTCCGAGCCAGCTGAACTCCCCATGGCGACGTGAATCTCGGGGCCATTACGAGAGTAGATTTGTGAGCCAAAGCCGGATTGAAGCGTTTGGTTTGGATTTGACGCGCAGTATCCGCGTCCTGGAGAGGAGCCCTGCCCCTGCGCCCTGCACCGCCAGGGGACACGGGACGAGTGGGGGCAGGCCGGTGTCGAGAAGCCCTCGAGAGTCTCACACGGTGGAGTAGGAGGAGGAGGGCTGTCCAAAGAGGTGCACAGAGTCAAACTGTTAGAGAGAGTTAAGTACCGGGGATGCGGAGTATTAAATCCTGAGGCGACTTCCACTTCCAGTTTCCCCTCCTCGTCACGACTGCAGAGTTCAGGATGAGTCCTGCCGTCCAGGTCCCGGTTTATGACCTCTTTTGCTCGGCAGCAGCCCGTGAACAGAGGGCTACTCTCCCCTTCGGCCGTTAACTCTTGATAGGAAGTCATTATCACCTCTCCCCTGCATAATCATTGGACGGGGTTGCACTTCATGCCCGGCCTCTCATGCATCCAAGTAACGCATGGTCAGGCGGCTGGACGACCGTGGGGACATTCCTCAGAGGAGAAACAGCAGTCCCTGATTGATGGAGATGACGTGCCCTCCTGGTCTCGGCCAATAGCTGGACATCTCTGTCATCAGAGAGGACAACACTGATTAAACCGAGTTGAGAAACTCACTTCAGGTCAACATTTTATTGCCATGTCCACGTAGGCCAGAGCAAAAACTGCAAAACTGCCTCAAAAGCAGCGAGGAAGTTCATCATCATCAGCAGCAGACAGTGAGGGCCTTCACGGGCCTCTCACCTATGCAGACAGGTAGGGTATGACGTCAGATGTGTTTGTATCACACAGGATTTTTGGCTTCAAGGGCAAGGGCGTAGGTTTTGTTTCAACACTGAGAGACATATAAGAAATGGAAGGTTTTACCAGAGCATTAAACACTTAATTTTCTGCATTCTGGTGAATTTTACGCACCAGTTTGTGACTTCTCTGCATCAACTAATGGTGTAAATGATTTTACTCCTGTCAAAATAAAGCTACTTCCTTGTTTTTATTGTTTGGGACAAATGCACATGCTCTAAATATTGAGGAGGACATGTCCCCTGCGTCCTCCCCGAAATCCACACCTATGCAAGAGTAATATATTTTAGGTCAAACTCTGGTATTTTGATTATTTTTCACGACAACAATGACCACTTCTTTTTTTTCTCCAAAGCTATATTAGCATAATATAGGCCTACATTGATGGTGCTAATGGATTATGCTAATCTGTGAAGGCTTCTTGAAAACCCGAGGCCCTCTTTAGCAAAGGGCTTAGGTCATGTGAAAGGCACACTTAATGGGTTCAGAGGTCGTGACAGCTGGTATTTAGAAGTTCAGTGGCAGCAGATTTGTAATTAGCCCCGAACAAATACAAAAAGCAGAGATCAAGAAGTTGTAAGTGACACAGAGGACGCGCTCATCTCCAGGTTAAACTAGCTGCTCGGCTGGTTCAGCTGCTCCCTCCGCCCGAAAAAATAGAGCTTGCAGAGCTAAAGAAAACAGTTTATAGGACTGAGCTTTTGTTTCAACACATCAGTGTGTTTACTCATTCATGAATCATCGCGTCATAGTTTCCAGGCGTGTGCAAACAACGCTACACGCTGCTATGCTTGAGAGACATAAACAAACAGAAAGAACAACCACTCCTAAACCACATGCACAGAGGAGGAATTCATCAGCACTGTTGAGCCCACACTGACCTATAAGCGTGCAATTAATGCAACTGGCTTTGGTACAATGGACATGCAGCAGCACTGCAGCCCTGTGTTTTCACCTACAATGCAGAAGTGAAAATGTCAATGAGCTCCACGGTGCAGCACAAGTTTTTTTTTTTCTGAAGTCTGGTGACCTACTTACACGTTTCACTGCGTCGCTCAGCCTTCACGCATGCAGTCAAAATAACAGGGATTAATAAAGCTAATAATATGCTAACGTCCAGTTTTAATGTCTGACCTGCAGAGCATTTAATTATTTTGATTTCAATTTACAGAGAAGAGATTGCGTCTTAAATTTGCAAGAAATACAACAGTAGCGACACAACACATTTGTAATTTGCATTTTTTATTATCAGGCATGTTTCATGTGATTGGCTTAGCCTGTGTGCTAACTGTCACCGAAGCTGGAGCAATGAAGCTACATGAATCAAGGGTGTAGATTTATTTTATTTTATTAAATTATAAGCATTTTCCTGCATTCTGGTGAATTTTTATGCACTGATTTGTGCTTTTTCTGCACCAATTTGTGGTGTAAATGTATCTAATTTTGACAAAATAAACTTTATTGGAGGGGGGGGCATGGTGTCTTAATTATTGAGGGGGACGTGTCCCCTTTGTCCCCCCTGAAATCTACACCTATGCTACATTTTATAATTATTACTGAGTATTAATCTGTTTTTCCCCCTGTTCCTGTATGCTCAGATCAGTCAGTGAAAATATATGCATGTTAACTGAAAGCCCTAACATGCAGGCGATTTTTATTATTATCATTATTGTTATTTTTCAGTCTCAGACAACAGCACAAAACCACCACCGTAACATTTAATAACAAGCCCAACTTAAAGCAACTATCTGCTCTTACCGTTTTATTCCAACAATATCTCCTATGTCTTTTAAGTCTGCAGTAATTACAAAATAATTCAGCGTAATGAACAACTTCTAACTGTATTCTTACAACACAGAAATATGGTCCCAGCTGTGGGAGTTAATGGGATTCTACAGGCAGCGATGTGCTGAATGACTGAGTGCAATATATCCCTTCTCTCCATGCATTTGCAGGGCGCACTGATCCATCTTCATGTCAGCTCGGAGGTTACTCAGGGTTCACGCGCTAGCTTGTTTCTCTCCTCCACACTCAATAAATAAATCTCTGCAGCTTTCTGTTTACCGCCTGAATATAAATTTGTTTGCAGTCGATCGAAGACCTGTGCGGAGGTATTAGAAATTGTATTTCTGTAATGGCTTTCAGCAGAGGGAGGGGGGAGGCGGGAAGGGGTTGCAGAGAGGGGAAAAGAAGAAGAAGAAGAAGAAGAAGAAGAAGAAGAAGAAGAAGAGAGGAGAAAAAAAACAGGTGTGAGCAATCTCTGCTTTCCCGTATGCAAACGATTTTTTTTTTTTTTTTTTTTACAAAAACGCAGCAGCCCTATTACAGCCTTCGGACGTATTCAAATTACATTTAAAACAAGTAACCTTTTTATCATGTAGGACAAGAACAGCAATCCGCGTTTGTTCCCTAGAAGTGCCATATGTTTGATTAGCATATTTGAAGTGTTGTTCCACATCACTGCCCAGCACCTTTTTATGCAACAGAAGTTATATTATCACATTTAGCACACAACAAAAACAAGACATCTATAGCTGAGGCTTCTTCCTCTGGACAGCTTGTCTCCCCCTAAACCACAGATTCTGCATGAGGAATAAGAAAGAGAGTAATATCACAGTTTAGGTGAAATGGATCCACTTCTGAGTTTGATTCCCCTCCAACCAAATTCTGCAGACCAGAAATGTGAATATTCTGCCCCCCAACCCTGAAAACATCCTCTTAAGAGTCAGTGCAGGCGCTCTCCATCATGATCACTATTGTCTCTTTTGTTTTGACTGGAGGTGAGGCAAACATGGCAGCACTTGGGTGGCTGTGTCAGGAGGCAGGAGGAGGGAGAGAATATTGACTGATGCTAATTTGTTTTGCGTCCATGCTCTGATGTGTGTCAATAGGTAGTCGAGGCCCTGGGATCAGCACCGGCCGTGCTCGGATTACCACCGTGGTTTGAATTGAACCCTCATCCAGACGCTGCTGACACCATGCTACTGGCCGCCGTTGACACCAGAACCTTGTCTGGCCCTCCAACACTGTCAAGCCTCATTATATGTCAGCTCTTGACCCTCACAAGACATGGGAATTAACCGGTGCTGACAGACGACTGTCACCACCAGCAAGAGAGGTCACTGGCGTTAATGCAGTTCCAGGAGGGGAAGATGACAGCCATCTTTGCCATGTTTATGGAGCACGGGCTCATCAGTGTGGCATCATGATAGAGCTGTAATATGGCCCAGAGAAATAAAGAGAGAGAAAGGGTCAGAGCAGGGGCTGAGGCACAAGCAGACCGATATTCAAGTGTGGCACATTGACCGGTTGAAAGATGGCTATCTATGTGATTGATAGAGCATGTCTGCGTTTTTCAAATATTGACGTTTTTGAAAAATAGTGATGTCAGAAGTGAGGTTTGGCTTAGTGTCTACCCAGCCCACACACCATTCAGGGAATAGCGCTTGAAAACAAAGAAATCCATCCACTCACGCTGCGAAATTCTAATAATTGTCTTTGCTTTCGTCGTCGAATCGTATGAAATCTGTCATAGTACATGAACCGTAATCATAAATCCAATACAACTACAGTGCAAATGGCCGGGGACATTACAGATAACTGCATTCTGCACAGGCTCAACAGTGTGACAATGAAGCAATACCTCGCTAATACCAGGACTTTTCAACAATAGCCTGTAGTATGTACTGCAGCGCTTCACAGCTTCAGTGAGCCAAGAGGCTTCGAGTCGGCAGAATCCCAAACATCATGACAACAAGCCATCAGTCATCTTCCCCCCAAGCTGCTGCGCACACTTGTGTGTTTCCGGAGTTCTTACTGTGGGAAATGAGCAGGGTTAAACATGAAACAGGAGGAAATGTTCATCATTGCAGCACACTCTGTAATATTCTCCCTCGTAAGACATTGTTTTCGCTGCAGGGAAAGAGGAGTGGTTTTTAATTTTTTTTTCTGCTTAAACATCCCCTGCTTGTTCACAATGCAGATCAGGAGTCTACTGTGCATGCTAATCATGCTTAATAGCAAAATGCTGATAGAAAAATGACACTGTATTAATAAAGCACTAATCTTCTGTTGAGGCTCAGGAAGGATTATAACTGCTGGTAAAAAAGGCAAAAACATCAACCTTGGAAAAGTTGGAAAGTTAAAAGTTTAGATGAGGAAGGTACTGGATATTTACAATATCCAAATATTAGTTAAATGTCTTTTATTCCTCATTAACTACCTTTGAGATCATCTTATTTACACAGTCTGATAATCTGTCTCAATGTGTTCCTGCTCTTCACTGAAGCCATGTGATGTTTACACAGAGAGAAATATTCAAACCCAAGAATCCATTTCATGACCCCCATTCATCAAATGGAAATATTCTGTCCTGCGCATCACTGTCTATACATCTCCCAAAATTCAGGGTGACGTATTCTGTATCTATTAGAACTTTTGCCTCTCCAGTAGAATTTAAAATAAAGTTATGTGAATAAAATGTCAATCTTGTTTTCTTGACACTGGCTTTACTTCGTTGGTGCCTAGAGTCCCACAGACCCAGCTGCATTATGTGTAAAAATAACATATGTAAAACAATGCAAATTTTGTTTTCTTCTCATAGTATTATAAAAATCTAATATGTAGAAAAGTATTAAAGTGGTTCCAGTAGTCACAAACTGGGCTTGCACATGTGATGTGACCAAATATAGAAATGACCATGAAGCATTGTTGCTACACAAAATAAAGACATCTTTTATGTGCTATTTGTTTTATTAGCAATGTATAATCTAATATGAATTCTCCTTGTTTGTCAAAAAGTCATTCACAGGTATACAGGTGTACAGTGTGTGATCCTACATTGTGATATTACTAATGTTTTGAATAAATTAGACCCCTGAGATTTATTTGGGGTTGGAAGATGTAGTCACAGACATCACAGATACAGAGCAGATACATTTTTTCATATTTTAAAGCTGGGTCTCTGAGACACCAAAAATAACTTTAAAATCACAAGAGTTGTGAGGATTCAAGCACATAAAACTATGTTAAAGGGACAGTTCACTCCAAATTCAAAAATGCATATTGGTCCTCTTACCTGTAGTGCTATTTATCAGTCTAGTTTGTTTTGGTGTGAGTCGTTGAGTGCTGAAGATATCAGCCATAGAGATGTTGACCTTTGTGTGAATATAATGGAACTAGGTGGCACTCAGCTTGTGGTGCTCGAAGTGCCAAAAAAATACATTTAAAAAAACTCAACAGCAATGTCTCTCTCCAGGAAACATGACCAGGAAATTACACAGACCTTGTTGTGAGCAGTTTCATGTAGGAACAATTTTCCTTCTACTAAAATATACCCACGAACTGTATCACTGCACACCATAACACAAACACATGAGCTCTCCTCCATAGCTAACCCTGAGTGGGCACCTATCTGGCAGCACAGAGCTGACAAATTTTGACATCTTTCATTGTGAGGTTACTTATACTGTCAAACGCACAACAAATTTGATCAAACTGCTTTAGAACACTGGACATAGATATTGCGTTGGGTAACTGATGAAGCTTTTTTAACTTTACAAACTGTTGTCAAGCTGTTGGAGGTACACTGGGCTCTGATGGTAACACAGCTGGATGTCCACCCCATCTGTAATATTGCCTATTCTTCCTGTTGATCCTGTCTTTACCATCAGGTAGGCCTTTTTCATTTGTTGCTGTTGATGTTGACGTCATTGTTGCCTGTTAAATCTTTGTGACTGGCTTTGACATATAAAACAAAGAAAGACGAGCAAAGACTTTTTTTTGGTATTTGCTTTATTTTACACAAATATTGTCCCTGAAAAAGCATTGCGTGACGTTTTCACAGGAAATTTTATGTTTACATACTGTCTCTTTTTAAAAAACGAAAAAAACAATGCACTGCACTGGTACAACACCGCGAACTGACGTTTTCGGTCAACTACAAAAGCACTTGGTAAGGTTTAGGACAAAAGAACAGGGTTTGGCTTTAGAATCTAACGGGACACAAACATCACTCTCACTGGTGAAAGTCAGTGTTTGTTGGACCCATCCACCACCCCTTCCGCCTGCCTCAGTTGGATCTTTGCCACCTTATTTTCAATCTTGTCCTGCCGTGTTTCCCCCTGACGCTGTGGGGCGGCCTTAAACTATAACAGCAACCTGCTGCGTATCTTGCCGACATTAAAGGATGCCATTTTTTTGTTGGTTTCTAACACAACAATTCACTGCCCAAGCGCTGGATTTTGACAACTTCAGCCTGATACTGGCCTCAAAAGAGTGAGATGTAAACATTAATGGTGTCCTCCCCAGCTGAGCTGTAACGTTAGCTCAGTAGTGCGAGGGGAGCTAGCAGTAGATGCACGCTTCCTTCAGAGCGACAATATGGTTGGCGGGTGTAGTTTCGTAGTAAGAAAATAGTTCCTACATGAAACTGCTCACAACAAGGTCTGTGGATTATCTCAAATAACCAGGTCATAATTTCTGGAAAGAGACATTGCTGTTGAGTTTTTCAAATGTATTTTTTTGGCGCTCTGAGAACCACAAGCCAAGTGCCATCTAGTTCCACTATACTTGGAGAAGGCAGACATCTCTAAAGCTGATATTTTTCAACACTCGGCAACTCACACCAAAAAGATCTAGACTGATATGAAGCACAACAGGTAGGTGGGAAAAATACGTATTTTTGATTTGGGGGTGGACTGTCCCTTTAAATATGTTTGGGTCTCCAGGACCTTAAACAAAAAGCCACATTCAAAGATCACTATTCTGATATATTTCCAAAAATCCTTTCAGGTTGCTGATTTTTATTCTCACATTTTTCCACACAGTGTTTTTTTTATGCCAGAACAACCAAAAGCAAGTGTGCATTGATTAGATTCTGTGTGATAAAGCCGTTGGGTGCTAAATAATTCTTGGGTGATCGATAATGGTCAACATGTGACATTTAGCAGGGTGACTGTTGTGATTACAAGTTCATTCATTTAACCGGAGCTCCTCAGAGGGAAAAGTGAGCTCCAGCAGGTGACTCTCTCTCTCTCACTGTGCACAGTGCCGCTCACCACAGCCGAGACAGTTTCATCACCAACTTACCTTTTTATTGTCACCGATCATCCTTAACTGGGAAGCATTTAAAATGTCATTGATCTTGATAATGCCGTGCCGTAATATGACAGTAACAGTTGTATGAAATTCAGGAAGTCAAATTTCCAAGATTGATGAGTCGTAGCAGTTGAGTTATAATCCATCTACCTGAGTAATGCTCAGGCTCTGTTCCACATGAAGGAGCAGACAAATAAATAAAACCCATAAAGGTGACACAGGAAATTGATACTTAACAATCATCTTGAGCAACAAGCACCTGGAGAGACTGGTGGGCAGCAGTTACTACTGTGGAGGGAAAAGGCTGAGAAGGTTAATAGGTCATAAAAAGAACAAAACCTCCTAAAGGCCAGGCATAAAAGTTCAGGCTTTTGCTCAGCAATGGACCAAAGTATCGCACCCAACAGTCACACAGTGGGAAGGTTTTATTTTATTATTTTCACTGTACAAATCATTCAATTATCAAACACAGTGATTTAAAAGTTCAACTGAAAATTAGTCCTAGATTGGTCATAATCTTGAATACTGCGTTCATCATAATTCTTTTGTTACAGTAGATGTTGCAGTCTGGTCCATGAGGTTGTGTCAAAACTATGTGAGACACCAGAAATGTAAAACAAAATTATGGATTTATTAATTTACAACAGCAGTCTTTTTGTTTTGTTGTGAACTTGGGACACATTGGACCACTATGGAAACAGGTTACAGCAACTTTTGGTATCTGTATCCTAGAGTAAGCCAAGTTTTCATTTTAATTTCAAACTCCCAGAAGCGAGGTGCAGTCGAGTGTGAACGTCAATGCAAGTCCATCAGAACTCTCCAGTATACTGTGAGTCAGGATGGTGTCTCAGGTTTTCCACAGTGTCATTATATAAAGTTCAATGATCAGTCTCATGACCTTTAAGTCAGCAGAGGTGTGGACTCGAGTCACTTGACTTGCAAGTCAGACTCAAGTCACAAATTTGATAAGTTTGGACTCGACTGGACAAATTAAATAAGACTTGCAACTCCACTTGGACTTTAACACCAGTGACTCGTGACTTATTTGGACTTCAAAATACCCACTTGACACCTTCACCCAGGCCCAAAGATTAAAAAGTATATTCTTTCAAAAGGGTGCTACAAATCAGTTAGTTTCCCTTCATTTCCTATGATTCCACTAACAAAAACGCTATTCATTCCCAGGAAGTTGACAATGAATTCCTCAGATCCAGTTTGCTTGAACCTATCTGACAACATCCAGTCGGGTTGCAGGAGAAAACCATGAAAAACTAATGTTACGTTACTGAGCACCAGTTGGGACAAAAATTACACCAAAGATAATTTTGTTTATATACAAAAACTGGGTGGTCATAAAAATAAAATAAAATAAAACAAGTTGCAGTTTGCAAATGTGCGAGTCAAAAATTACAGACGGAGACACAACTTCCAATAAACTCCTTTAAACAAAGTAATTAAAAAATCAAAACGCTTTTTGTTAATTTCATAGCCTATATTATTACTCTGTTGGTAGAATGGGATTCACTGAAGAGCACAATATGACTCATTCAGGACTCGAAACTCAAGGGGGACTTGCCTGTCTTGACTTGGGACTTGAATTGGAACTTGAGTGCAAGGACCTGAGACTACTTATGACTCACATAACAATGACTTGGTCCCACCTCTGTAAATCATCATTTACCAAGTATGTAAAAGAGCATAAACAACATCTTTTCAAAATATTTTGTATAAAACATTACATTTCCTCCTGCTGGATGCAGGCATTTACAAGAAAATATAAGTTAGCATAAATACAAAACACACAATACTACAACCGACCTTTCAAAATATTCTTAATATTCAAATACAATCTTTCAAGACAAGTAAATGAGTAAACACTCAACAGTGACTGTGTTTTGAAGACTATCGGTGAATGCATGCAATGTTGTGTTTTTTCCCCTGTGATTGATTTCTTTAAATATGCCTTATATTCCCAATGTGTTCAAGTTCATAAGTGAGTTTATACACATAAATTGTTCCATTAGATGCCATTTTATGGATTCATGTTTGGTGTCATGATGATTTCCTTTAATAAAAAAGTTCTTTGTATTAAAATATTTCACTGCATGCCTGCACCACCTTGAAGAGGAACTATGCCTATTTTCAAAATTCATGCATGTCATTCGTTATTATTATATGTGGTGTGAGACAGTCCAAAAATATTAGTAAATATGGATAATTCTCCCAAAACCAAAAACTTGGGTGCTAAAACTCAAATTTATGATATCATAAGGTATAATGTCTGGAGCTGCTCGATAGACAATGAATTGGTAAAGATATTTTAGGTGACACTGGGAGCACCGAGGGGAACGTTCTGAGTATGTGGGGACATTTTGTGTTTCCTAACTGAGAACACTAAAACAGAATAAAACTCATTTGTGTAAAGATGAAAACAAAGAAGAAGAAGAAGAAGAAGATTCTGTGTGTCTCACATTCATTGTCCACGGAACAGCTGCAGGCTTCATACCTATGACATCACAATTTTGAGGCTTATCTGGTTTTGGCTTTGAGTCAAAGTAGCTCATGTTCACAAATATTGATCCAACTTTCCCAGGCCATGGAAATAACACATTTGAATTCCTTATTTAGGTGGTGCTCCTCTTTAATCACTACACAGCAAGGAGGATATCACTCTTCTTATACTCTAATGAAGGCCTGTTTGCTAAAGCAACCTCTTAAAGGGTAGATTCTGTACTTTTCAACTGTGACCTGATTTTCCACATTTTTGTGTCTAAGCAATTGATGGGAACAACAATTTTTTAAATTAGTCCAGTAATGAGCAACATCACTGTAGTTCAGAGCCACGAAACAGGCTGCAATGTAACCACTTGGGGCATTTGTGCACCGTTAATGTATGTCCACTATAAGTGCATGTTTTTGCCATTCACAGACTCAGATTGTTTGAGTAAGTGTCACAACATTATGGAAAGTATCCCTACAGAGATGAACTTTTTTGTTATCTAGATTTGAATAAACAGTAATTTTAGCATCTATAGAGCCAGCATATCTTTATACTGGGTGAGATAAGGGTTTATTTCCACCAAACCTGGGTTAGCAATTGTTGGAACAGTAAAAAGATTGACTGAAACACTTTTGTGAGTTTCATTTTGTGTCTGGCAACTTTGAATGAAGATTGTTTTCCAATGATAAAATTAGTCTGTCATTAATTTATTCATTTTCCATAACCACTTATTCTGTTAGGGGTCGCAGGGGGGCTGGAGCCTATCCCAGCTGACACTGGGCAAGAGGCGGAGTACACCCTGGACAGGTCACCAGACCACTCACATTTAGAGTCACCAATTAACCTGCATGTATTTGGACAGTGAGAGGAAACCAGAGCACCCGCAGAAAGCCCATGTTGACACGGGAAGAACATGCAAACTCCACACTGTTGGGCTCCCCTACACCGGGTTCAAACTAGCAACCCTCTTGCTGTGAGGCGACAATGCTAACCACTATACTCCCTACTCTGCCAATAATAAAATATTCATCTAAATGGAGTCTGGTGGGTTTGGCGATATCGGTTTTGGGGCTGTTTCTGCTTAAACAAAGAGGATCTTACTCTTAAACAAAAAGGTCTATCTCTGTAGGGATCATTTCCACAATGTGGTCAGACACAATAACAATCTGAGTCTGTCAGTGGCAAAAGCTAGCACTTCTACTGGATGTGCATTGACAGTATGCAAATACCCATTAACGTTACATTGCAGCCTGTTTAGCTGCTGCCCGCTGCAGCACTCTCTCTCAACACTAAACCAATTTCAGAAATTGTTGTGTTTGTTAATCACGTAGACACAAAAACATGGGGTAACAGGGTTCTGATTGAAAATGGTGAAATTACCTTTTCAAAATAAAAAAGTGAATAAAAAGATGACAAATTAAGGCCACAGTCTGTCATGTTTTGTGTATTTCTCTTAGTTTATCAAATGCTGTTAAGTGTGTAAGTCATTGGCAGTAATTAGTGGTATAAATAAGTGCATGCAGGGATTGTGATGATGATGATGTAAAAATAAAAACAGCTGATAAAGACCAAAAACAAGCAAACCCCAGATTACTGTGTAATTAGTGAAAGAAAGGGGCCCTCAGTGGGGCTGGGATGATTTTTAAGGACTCCCCAACCAATCAGAGAATAGACAGGCAGCATACACACCGTAAGAGCAGGGGCTGTCACACAGACATTTATTATAATCATTTATTCCCTCTGAAAGTGATCCCCATATAATGAATGGAATTACCACATCATAACATAGGACTACATCAGACACCAGCAGCTTACTGCGAGGGTAACACGATGAGCTTCAGGCTTTAAATTTGTCGAACGCAGGGGCAAACGCTTTGAAAGATACTTAAAGCGGCACGTCTTTGTTAAGGACACAGCAGTTTTGTTTTCATGGCAGCTTAAGAAAAGTCTTGATGCATGGAGCATTTTTCAAATCTAACCCCAAAATCAGTTTCACAACAGCTGCAAATGGGACAGTGGAACATCAGTCACTGTAAAGGACATAACGCAAAAAAATTTCAAAATTAATGATGGACCGTAACCAAAGCTGGTTTCATGGCACCACGGCTGGCATCATTTATCACTTCAAAGATCCACTTAATGCAGCGCTCCGGTCTGATCAAAGCCCAGAATTTTAAAAAACATGTACGGATTTTTGGCTTTACGGATCCTTCCCCCCACCACTGAAAACAGATGTCATTAAACTGGGGTCAAGTGAGTAAAAAGGAAATAATGACTTTAGTAGCTAAGTAGCAGCGACCCAATGTGAGAACAACTGGCTAACCTAATGTTGAAATGGAAGTCGACTGTTCCCCCTTGCAGAGGGGCCCTCAGAGGGGAGGCTTTCCTTGACCCTTGGGGATCCCCCTTGACCCCATCCACAGAATTACTGCACTCCAGTGTGCGGATCCTCCTGGCTTTTAGTGTCTGGAGGGAGAATGTGGTGAGGAACCAGAGGTAAAGTTCCTATTGAGCCTCTGCACCATTAACACCATAAATCACCCGGCATACGCAAGAATCTCAGGAATCCAACACTGTCTGCTTCTTCTTCACAGTCCCCCACTCTTTCTTTCTTTGCAGGCGAACACACTTACAGGGGAGAACTTTTTCTTGCTTTTTCTCTCACTTGACTTTATTACTTTTCCCTTAAATTACCAGGCTGTCACCGCCTCTTTGATACAGATGTGGTGCAGACCTCATTTTATTTTATTCAAAATTTCCGCAGAGTTATAGCTGTTACATAGCTCCCCTGACACCTCCTGAGACCTGCTGAGACCTGCTGAAAATGGTGTCAAATATTTACCAAATGACAGCTGATCCACTGACTGATTAGCTAATGAATTAGGAGCAGGAAGTCATTCTATCCAGGACCACCAGGGGATCGGCTTCCTCATTTCATAGCTGTCAGTGGTCCTCTGTGACAGCTCATTTACAGTAAGGCCACTGATATAAAACTGTCAGCATGTCCAGAAAGTGTGTGAAGTTTTGTAAGGAATATTGATACTCGTGCTTACATGATCAAGCGTAAGAGGAGGTTCACTCCTTCATCATAAAAGTTGCTGTCTGTGTTTGACGTGTAAAACTGTCGACACCCAAGAGAACCTGTGACCCACTTCTGTCAAATAAACGCATAATTCCCCGCGTGCGTAATTTAGCTCAGAGAGATTTTTGAGATCAAAAATAGCAGGAGGAAAAAGGTTTCCATGACATCGTTTACATTTGAGAATCCACTTGTCACACAATGGCGCAGTGGATGCAGCTAAAAAACAAAGTCTCCTCATTGTTCTTTAAGATAATATGTTGTCATTAGTGATTGAACCTCATTGGTCTGTTGTGGCCTATAGGCTGCTGGAAGGGCTTCTGAGCTACACAGCTAACATGCCCCCTGAGAGGGAGGCCAGCCCCGACTTGCAGCACTACAATTTGGCTATTGAAAAGGCAAAGGGTTGGGAAGGAGGAGGCAAGAGATCTTGTCATGGTGCCCAGTGGGTTCAGAGCTTGTGGTTGGAGTGCTGGAAAGACTGCCTTGTCTCAGTGATTAATGGTGGGGAGCGCAGAGGCAGGAGCGAGGGAGAGGCTTATGTGGCGAGATTGTGCAACTTGAATGCACAATACTGTAGAGTTTTCAATGAATCTAAAGCATGCCTTAATTTGATTACAGAATCTTTCTGATTTTTTTTCCCCCTCCATTTGGGATCTGATCCAGGAATCCCTAATCATGAAATAGAGCTGGAAAGAATTTATCTCTAATCAGCAATGAACAGCGTAAACACTGCACAAGAGCTACAGTTTTCCCAAATGCATTTATTAAGCATGTACAGTATATGACATCTCAATTAATCAAGAACCATATCAAAGACTTGCCGTATCCCGTAATGGCTTTAACAAAAATATAACATCATTTGATGTGAACATTATTCTGCTCATTTCACAGTTAAAACATTTTACACAAATGACCTGCTATGTACAGTAGATAATAAAAAGAGGCCAGATGTGACACTTAGAAAATATGACAACCACTTAGCTATTACCTGACAACAGAGGGAAATAGAAAACTCACTCATGGTATGGTTCCCACATGCATTAAACATGCAACAACAATATAAACGCAACAGCCACAAGATAACAGCAAAACAACATGTAACTGTGCATGCTGTGTATTTACAGTACGAGCAGCAAGTTTGACCTGCAGCCTTCAGTCGCTGCGCCTGAGAAACACAAATGATATCACTGTTTAATTAAAATGTTTCATGAATGGTGAACAGGCGTGTTAAGGGGCTTTTCAACCCAGGGATGCTAATAAGACATCCTCCAGTCTTTCATAAGTAAGTGAAAGTGGATGTATCATTGAGATTTTGATGAGCACAGGAGGGATGGCCATTATGGGGCCCTAGGGCCAGTTTGAAATGCCAGCATGGTGATGACTATCTGCGCCGGTGCACGAGGGCGGTGGACCATTTGCAACAGATGGAAGCAAGCAGCTCAGATGGGGTTGGTCTGCGGGGTGAACACACTGACCACTGCTGGCGTCACTGTGAGAGCCAAAGAGAGGGGATGGCACAGGAGTGTAATCCATGAAGTGCAGCTCTGAGGAGGAAGTTCTTAAAACACATGCACTTTGAAACCTCAGGTTGTCTGCACATGAGCTGA
Organism: Epinephelus fuscoguttatus; assembly: GCF_011397635.1. Taxonomy (NCBI): domain Eukaryota; kingdom Metazoa; phylum Chordata; class Actinopteri; order Perciformes; family Serranidae; genus Epinephelus; species Epinephelus fuscoguttatus. Next base: position 24,431,264 of record NC_064758.1, on the reverse strand, counting down.
GGGAGGAGGTGCAGGGAGACCACTGGGACGAACCTGCCACCTTCCCATATTTGTGTTCCTTCTTGTACCTCATCCTGCGGTTCTGAAACCAGATCTTGACCTGGCGGTCGGTGAGCTGCAGCCCTGCGGCCATCTCCATCCTCCGAGGGCGACACAGGTAAGGGCTGAAGTGGAACTCCTTCTCCAGCTCCAGCAGCTGGCTGTTGGTGAAGGCCGTTCGCTCCCTCCTGACACCTCTGCTTGACAGACCCGCTGCCACACCACCGCTGACTGATGCAAGAGGAAGCACATAAAGAAGAGAGCGACGTTAAAAGCCACATTTTTAACAAGTCTATCCTGAAACGTATCCCCTCCACAGTAGGACTTCAAGTGCCAGTAAGGCCCTTGTTAATCCTCAGCCAATCAACCTGGGACAAAGTAGGGCCCTCAGCTCTTCCTGTGTATTCAGTCATGCCTGAGACGCTATACAAGACTGGCTGTCGACAGTGTCATGTGTTCAGGGAAAGTTACCTCCTGAAGAAACAGTCTGGGGGAAACATCTGACGCCACTACGGCTGCCTGACAGGCCACATTAATCACAGCTACACACGGAAGCAGACCTGTCAAATCCCCATCTCAGTCACTTAAAAGGTACCTTGGGACCACACTGAAAATAACCACCATTAGAGATTCCATTTGACATGTATATGAGCGATACCAGGGCCCTGTTGATAACAACATAACACACAGAGGTTAATGGATAGCTAATAAGGCCTGTGGTGACCTTAGAGGGAAGAGTGCTCTCCTTAACACCACAGGGGAGACTGCAGCTTCCTGTTGTATGCTAGCTTGTTTATAGTGTTGAGGTAGTGATGCTTCTGTGAAAAATAATAGGCATATTGTTGATTCATAATGTATAAGCAATAAAAAATGTATTTGTTGTTTGAAACATGTATTGTTGTGTTATACATGTAATATTATTTTTTCATTTGCTGTAATTGTCTTTTTTCTTTTATTGTAAAACATACTGAGACACTGTGATTTTACACTCATAAAACATCATAAACATGTTTAATGATTGTTATATGAAACAACAGATTATAAAGTGATGATATTTGCTGATATTGTGCAGCCTATCACTGAAGCTGTTGAATGTTATTTTGCCTCCAAGACCCGGAAGAACAACTATGTGCAAGACACTGTGCTGCAACTAGGGCTGGGCGATATGGAGAAAATCCGATATGACGATAGTTTCGGATAAATATCTTGATATTGTGAAAATACTTTAGGGTTGATGCTTTCATAAAATATTTACACAATGAGATTTTGGATAAATAATCATCAATAATGTGGATATAATGACTAAGTGGGCAAGGGCAAATAATATATCAGCTAGCCAAGTTCAGAAAATTACATCACTTTACTGTAATTCAGCTTTAAAACCAGGAAAATACAACACTTATGATACGATATCCAAAATCTAAGATGATATCTTGTCTCTTATCGCGATATCAATATAATATCAGCCCTAGCTGCAACATTGACACTCATTCAAGGACTAATTTAACCTAATAGAAGAGATCAGATGATTTTTCTGGATTATAAATGATGCAGGTCAGATATTTTACTACTGACTTGCAGGGGCAAAGATATTTGTTTCAACTTTCAGGGGAACACATATGAAATGGGAGGCTGGGGGTCCTCTGCCAAAAAAAATGGAGCTCAAACACTTATTTTCCTGCTTTCTGGTGAATTTATTTGCACCAATTTGTGTCTGTTCTGCATCGATTTAAGGTGCAAATGTGTTTAATTTTTGGCAAATGGATATCCTCTAAATTCTGAGGGGGACATGTCCCCCGCTTACCCCCCAAAATCTACACCTATGCTGACTATAGTGAGACTTTGGCTTGGTGTATTTGCTACCAAGTATGAGAGATCAGGGGGCTGAATGTGTGTCTTCATGCAACAAAGAGTCTAACTGCTAAGGTCAGATATCAGTTAAACATCCATACACAGATGAGGCAAATGCTCATTAAACCTGGATTCATCCGAGCACCTAATGAAGATTGTTTACATCAAGTCATAGCTTTAAGAGTAAATGATAATGTACAAAACCACAGTTACCAGATTGTTCAGAGTCAGTTGTCCGTGGATTCATCCAGGGAAAAATTACTCCTGAGCGGCAGATGGTGAGTAGACTGCAGCTCCTGCTCTTGATGTCCAGCTTGCCCTTGGCATGGCAATGAACCAGGGGCTCCAGTGGGCACTGCAACTGTTCACCTGGGCTCAACCTGCAACTGACACGAGCAGAGGAGGTCATGTTTTGCTGATTAAGTTCAGTTTCTTGGCCTCTACCTCCTCCTCCTTCATTGTATCCCGCGCTTAGTTTTGGCACTTGTCCAGAGCTCATAGCAAAACTGTTGCCATGCAGCTGCAGTGGGAGGGCAGACTGTTGGGGGTCCATGATGCACCCAGCTCATCAAACTGTCTCAAATCAAACCCAGGAATCCCCTCAACAGTAATAAAGACTAGGACTTCTGTCTGTCTAATATCCGATCACAATTAACCTGAATGTATAAAGGCATGCAGGGAAGAGCACTTGGAGTAACCATGTGGAACATTTGAATAATATTTACCAGAAGGGTGCCGTGGTCACGTGTGGTCCTCCTCCAATGGCAGAGCTCTGGAGTTGCAAAGTAATCCGCTGGCAACTTGGGGCGCCCGAAGAAGCTTCTGCGATATTTCTTCAGACAACATTTCTATGAGCAGCCTGCGTTTCTTTACCTAGGGATAAAAAAAAATATAACGGAATATGAATAGACGCCAACAACTGTGCAATGAGTGTGTGTGTGGGAGAAAGAGGGAGATGTGTATGCGGAGGAAAAGAGGGGGGGGGGGCAGACAGAGAGATTACAATGTGTGGTGAGGAGCGTCTCATTACTGGGTGCTTATTTCTTGTAATATTGTAAATCTTTTGACAGGAGGCGTTTTGTTAGAAGGATCCGCCGCTTGCAGCTGCACAACTTTTCTGTGGTAGGTTTGATCAGATGCAACGCGACGACTTCCTGCTACAGTGGGATGCGTCTATGAGCTGGAATAATATGCTGGATAATAACGCATTATCGACCTCAACTCATTATTCCGCTGAGGCGTTTTTTACAATGTAAAATACCTAAAAATAATTTGTGTTCCGTGCGTATTTTCCCCCAATTAAACATAATGATAAATAATATGTATTCCCGTATTTCCATGCTATTATCTGCTCTATATAAGGACTCTCTGCAATAACACTGCTTTCTGCTTGCAAAAAAAAATCATCCCGATTATTTTGGATAATTCAGTTTGCATCTCATTTAACTGCCCAGTATAAATCGGCGGGCTTTTCCTTTAAAATAACAGCATATGTTTATAACTGTCGGAGTGGAAGTGCAGCTTTGGCTTAATAGGATTCACGGGGAGTGGTCAAACAAAGGCTTGACAGTCATTGCCACACAAAGACAAAGGAGGCAATCATTAGAGATTTTTTTTTTTTGCCAGCGCATTTGCATTAATCAGGCATCACTGTACAGTATCAAGTGTCTGTCTGTGGCTCTGTGAGGCAACAGTCAAACACTGTGGACGTTTTGGATGGTAAACATCCCGCTCTCTGCACGGCTGCGTGGACAAAAGAGCAGGAGGGAGATGCTCAGCAGAGCCCTAATGTGCGCCTGTTTGCAGCTACAGAGCACACAGCAACTTGGGAATATTCTCATGAAGGTGCAAAGCACTTAAACAAAAATATGAATTTTGCAACTTCATTTAAAAGCACCATAATAAATATTTTTAGGGGGGGGAATTATTTGTGCTAAATGCTACATCAAGTGTGGCCTAACTGAGTTACACTTTGAGAAAAAAAACATCTCATAAAACATGATTGTTTAATTTCAGTTTCAAGTGAATAAATAACTAGAATAATGAAGCCATTACTTTGAAAAATAAAATAAAATAGTGCGCCCAAAAAGCAGCCTCCCAAAAGGAGAGGCTATAATGTTAGCATATTGTGTTTGTGTGTATCAATCTTAGTTGAAGCAGGCTTTAGATATAAGTTCCTTCTGGTGTTTCACTACAACAAAGCTGTCGAGAAAACCCTCTTTAGGTGTCTCTCAGCGGTGATGGATTATGCACTCAGGGTTGCATAGCTTGGAAGAAGAGGAGCCTTCCCCCTTTTTCCGTTTCACCCCTGCTGCCACCATCACCGAGGCTTTACCTGAACCTCCAAGTCACGTCCTTGAATTATTTATTTATTTATCAGTAAATGAAATATTTTAGTTTTGAATTTCTCTTTCAGATGAGACACAATGCAGTTGGCTTATTGGTGACATGATCAACATTTAAAAAGGCTGTTAAATAGTGCTGTTATTGATAATAATTAAAATTTAAACTGAATAAAAATGCTGCACGTTTAGCTCGGAGACCTGATTTTAATTTGGCACTGAAAACAGCCATAATCTTTCCAGCCTGTCCATTAAAATGGCAGTTAGGTGCTAAATGTCTCTTCAGTAAATGTCAGCATTGGCTTATTGTAGGCCATCAGCGCTAAATAAATAGAAATTCAAATATAATGACACCTGCTTGTACCTCATTTTACACCAAAATCCACCAATAATAACAATAGTTGGTGTAATTATTATTATAATGATTTTATTATAATTATTTATTAACACGTGAATTAGGCGGTGCACATCAGCCCTGACTGAAATGGGGGAAAGTAATTAAATTCGTTTTGTTTTCCTTACCTCACACCCTTGAACACACTCTCTGAATTGGAGATAGGATCTATGATATACTAGCTCAGCAAGACCATAATTTAGCTCCTCCGCGCCTCCACCACAATTCTCCGTGAACTCTGTTTGAACCGCCTCAGTGGCAATAAATCATTTTTCTCTCTCACACAAAAGCGCGCCGGTCGCTCTGGGTGTCAACCCTTTTACAATTCCTCCTTACCTTCTGCGCTCTCTCGCCTGCTGACACAAACAACCGAGGAAATCGTCGATAAACTTTTATTTTTCATACCAATAACTTACAGGGAAAAGTGGTATTGGAGGAATGGAGAGTAGGATCTGCAGCCGCGCACATGCGCATGAATCTGCACATTGTAATCCTTGTGTGTATATTTTTTTAATATTATTATTTCCATTTTTTTCCCTCCTCTACATTATATATTCCTTACACTCAAAAAACATAATTGTTTTCCAGAGCTCAACGAACGCACGGATCAGTTAATGTATTTGCAGGGGACAGAGCTGGGCAGATAAGAGGAGACTGAGAGAGAGAGCTGGGGAGAAGACGTTAATGGGCAGAGGATGCTGTCGGTTAAAACGGTGCATACAAATGGCGCTGTCTTGGCAGAGCAAGGGGAAGATTTATGGGCCCGGTGCCCTATATTGCTGTAAACAATGCAGAGTGAAATGAAAGGACTAGAGTTTGCAGACTGCACTTCATAAGTGAGGAAAAGACACACATTGTCAATTTCCCAAACAAGTCCTGACTTTTGCACGAGCGCGTGCATTAACACGGAGGATTAATTTGGGCCTGTTTAAAGCACAGCTCACTGTAAATCCCGGTGTGTCTCTGGAGAGTGCACACGAACATAAATCCTGCAGCTGCCACTGAATATCTGAAAGGGTTACATTTGGAAATAACTTTTTCTGGAGGGGAATGGGAGTATTTTCAGATTATCTATAGCCCTGAAATAAAAAAATAATGCTGCAGCATAAAAACAAATTTTTGTATATTTTTGTTGTGAAATCTGAGGACAGGCTATATTTATATTAACTATTAAAGCCACAATTATGTTTGTTTCTCAGCTGATAACAATTGAAAATAAATGCCTGTTTGCTGTCACAACAAAATCAACATCTTCAGAAAATATTAATATCATAATACATAAAGTAGAGTCTATAGAAAGGGTGTGAGAGCGAGCACAAAAGCCAGATACCTTGCAAAAAATGTAGACCTCAAATAATAGAGCATCTGCATTGCACTTTATATCATGGCTTTTTTCTTTTTAAATCAAAATCACCTGTGTTTTAAATTGTATACCTGAGCTGAGCCTTTTGTTTTCACATTTACACTTTGCCTCCAACATTTCCACATCTGCTGTATCTTGGGCAACAATATGTAACTCCAAAACCTAAATCCTGCAGCAGCTGTCCTCGGAGTGCTCAAACTATGCAGTAGAAATGCAACTGGTGGCCACACACATACACCAGAGGATCATTTCCAGTGAACAAATCAAATAAAAAAGCGCCATTTTCACTTAACCTATACATAATTGTGGATCTATAGTCTCCGGATCCCATATTCAGATCACTTTTGCTAATGAAAAGTGAATAACATAATCATAACTCAATCTAGTGACTGCCTGGGCCCCCAGTGACACCTTGAACTGAGGGGAAATGACTGTAATTTCTAAGGTCCTCAACGATGCAGCAAATAGGCTAATGAAAAATTTCTCAGCGAGGCGTTATGATGACATAAAGTATTACTGGCAAGTTTACCCAGGCCATCATTTCCTGTGTGTGATGTGGTGCTGGAGTCTACAGTGGGACATCAGAGTGTTGATCCAAGCTGCTTTGTCGTCCCCCTGCTTGAAATGTTTGCCAGCACTGACAGTAAATCATTTTAACATGTCTGATGGAGTTTTAAAATCTAGCTTTATGCAAATTCGCCTCACTCTCACACACACATGCAAGGAAACAAAAAAAAGAAAAGACATGGTGCATCTGCTCCCTAGAGTGAACGGATGGGAGAGAGATTTACGGATTTATGACACACCCACTGCTGGTCAATGCGAGAGAGAGAGAGAGAGAGAGAGAGAGAGAGAGAGAGAGAGAGGCTCTCTGTCCCTGGAAAATAGCAGCGTGACCCCTGTTTCAACTCGCAGCCTTTATGCAACTGCCATGGCTGCCGTTTAAACACACTACACCATCACAATACACCAACCCCGGAGCTTTCATCACACACCAGAGTGGTTGAAGAAGACACTCACCTGAGACGAGTGTAGGGAAAAAAAACGTTTACTCAGACAATAAAAGCAGGTAATAAACCACAGCACCGACACAACAGCTGATAATTTGGCTTTTGTATTTGCCTCTTGTTCAAACATTTCGATGGCTGTTTGTGTAAAGTTTTTATATCTTCCAAGAGAGAGGAGGCAGAGAGAGTGCTCGCCTGAGGTGCCCATAAATCACTGGGAGCCTGCAGCGGTGCAATGTGAGCTGAAAATCATGTGTGATTCAACAGTCTCCAGTCAGAAAAAAAAAGAAACCAGTTAGGGCTGAGGAAGTGTTGAGGAATTTAAACACTGAACTTCACACACGATGTTCCTGTGAGGTGCTGAGGTTAAGAATAACTACAGCCTCTCAGTTATTGCAGCGATCACAAGCTGAGCGCCGCTGTAAACTAAATAGCTGGAGGGGAATTAAAAATCAAAAAGAGTTTGTTTTAAACTTGGCTCTCATTCATAAAATGGTAAAAGATGAAGCTGTAAGTCACGGATATTATGTGGGTTTAAAGTGATCTCCTGACAGGTAAGACTATAACTTTGAAGTTAATAGATGTGAGGAATTATTTGCTTGCTTTCCTTAAATGTTACGATGACAAATATCTGTGTAAATATTAAGAAAAGCAGAAGTATGTGCTCATTGGCTTGAAGTTTAACACCAAAACACAAGACAAGGCTGACTGATGGCTGACAGACGACACAAGCTTTTGTTTAAATAATTATTTTAAATCACACATTGTGTTTACCCTCACAATAAATCCAACACAGCCTTACATGGCCGTGTTAATTAAACCACCGGCACCGCTAAGTCAACCAAAAGTCCAGGAAAAGAGAATGCCTCGTGTTTCTACTTTATACAAATCCTCAATTAGGAGAGCCTCAAACACACAAAGCGACACGTCGTCATTGTTGAGAGTGTAATGTGAGCTGCACCTGTAGCCTCGGACACATGAGGACCAGGCTGAATTATCACACACACAAATGAGAGACACTCAGATTAGTTGTTTGGGTTTCAGTGTCAGCTGTTTATCTTGGAAGGCATGCTGGCGAATATTTTTCCCTCAGCGCTGGATATTTGGTCCTGGCCACACAGGAGAGACCAAAGCTGCTCACTGCATACAAATAAGAATATTAGGATAAAGTCAAGGCTGCTTGCAACAAGGAAGAAAACTGCTTTCGTCACAATAATTAGAATTATTTTGGAGCATTTTATAAAAACTGAATTATTTAGCCACAAGCTACAGAAATTACTTTATGCCTCAGGAGTAAAAACAGAAGTTTTGGGGAAGAGTGGATGGTCAGTGGAAAGTTTGCAAGGTTTGTCTGCACTTGAAAGTCCCTGTCCATAAACTAATCACAATGACCAACTGTCCCAGTACTGTCACAATCACCTGGCTATAATTGGCAGCTCGCTTTTGAGCGGAAGTACTGACCTGAGGCCTGTTATTCTCTGAAGTCACACAGAAGTCACGTGACCTCACCCACTATTTTTTTTACTGCCTCCTGTTTTTGGAGACTTTGGGGAGAGTGTAATTAATCCCTGGAAAATGTGACACTTTTAAAGCCTGGTACTGAAATTAATGAAATTATAATTTTATCAGTTTAATAAGAGTGTGTAACATGGGTGTAGATTTGGGGTGGGGGATACAGGGGACATGTCCCACTTAATATTCAACATGTGTGTCCACCAGCAATACAAACTTTAAAGTAGCAGAGGACTTAGACAGAACTAAAGACATTTACGCCATGAATTGATGCAGAAAACGCACAAATTGGTGCACAAGAATTCACCAGAATGCAGGATATTTAGTGTCCGATGCTTTAAAGATACTCAACATTTTCTGAGTAACATGGGTGCATATTTTGGGGGGTGGGGGGATACAGGGGACACGTCCAACTTAATAATTAACATGTGCATTTGTCTCCCAACAAGAAAAACTTTAAAGTAGCAAAGAACTTTGACAAAACTAAAGACACTAACGCCATGAACTGATGCAGAAAGGGCACAAATATGTGCTCAAAAGATGCTCACATTTTTCTTTTTTTTTTGTGGCTACAATAAAGCAAATAAATAAAAGTATAGGTGTGGCTTTCAGGGGGGACGCAGGGGGCACGTCCCCTTAACTATTTCAAAAATGGATATTTGTCCCCGCAGGAAAGCATGAACGTAGCAGAGGTCTTTTACTTTGACCCTGGTGCAGAAAAGGCACAAATTGGTGCACAAAAAAGAATCACCAGAATGCAATATATTAAGTGTTTGGTGCTCAAAAGATACTCACTGGAGAAGCCCTGAAACCCCTGTTGCATGTGTCCCTCCCCAATGTTAAATAAAACTTACGCTGTTCAAGAAACATCATCACGCCTAGCATATAGAATTAAACAGTAAATAAAGTAGAGAAGCCAAACTGTGACATCTGCCCTTAACTTTTAATAACTATCTCTAATTCTGAAAGTTACAATTATTCAGCAAAATCCTTTTATATGTTCAATTATCATTGTAAAATGTGGGTAATTGCAGGTTTGATGCTCTAAATTTTCTAGCAGAGGAACCCCCCCTTTAATATGTGTCCACTCCAATATTGAAATTAAACCTACGCTCTTGTTGTGTAGCACAAAAATGCCAGAAATGTAATATATTTTTTCTTTTTTTCTCAGTAATACAGGCTCGTAAAAGGTTAAAACACGCAGACTCATAATCCCTGGGAGTATTATAGCCTGTTATCACTGCATTAACTCTGCTGAAAGTTACCACAAATCTTTGCCAGTACGTTGTTTTTTTTTCCAGAAGCTCCAAAAGAAAACGCGCCATGTTTGGAAGTCCCGTTGGATGCAGAGATGAGGACTTGTCCGAGAGTTCAGCACTAGTCCTGGGTCACTCTGGTTAACAAAAGGGAGCAACACACTCAGTGATACCCCGCCGCAGGCCTCTCTATAGGCACACCGCAGAAAAATCCACAAAGAAAGCCGAGGCCAAGGGGGGACCAGCGAGGGCGCACACAGAAGGTACACGTATAGAGAGTGAGTCAGGTCACAGGGTTGGAGGGGTCGGCCATCCAGACTGAAATGAGCCTAATGGGACAGAAAATGTGTCCTCGAGGTGAACTCGGCCTTCCTCCCACTTCGCCCCCCAAACTTCAATAAAGTACCTTTTCAGCCTCGCGACATGGAGGCGACAGGGCCTAGAAAGGGATTGGAGGGATGCTGCGACTGTGGCGAGCACATTAATTTCTCTAATCTGTCCAGCAACATAAAGGCTTCTGGATTCATTTTTCAGCGCCGTCTCACCAACCATTCTACTGAAAAGCCACGTCCAGAAAAAAAGCAGATGTTAACCGCTCGGGTCCAGTTAAAGAGTTAAAGTGCTTTATTTTAACGTCCATTTAAACCCTCACGTCTGGGCATGAGTGGTAAAGGATGCGGGCTGGTACATAATAATATTTGGTAGGATCAAAACTGGCTGTTGTCAGAGCTGTTTTCCAAAACATAACACAAAGCTCTGTAGTGCAAGATTGATGATGGAGAATACCTCTTCCCTTTGTGCTCCTTTGCCCCCCACTACGCCAGGCATTTTATAAGGCCTATTCATGTCACAATTCAATAATCTATCAAATTCTTGCGCTTCTTTGGGTTTGAGTCATGTTTGAGCTGAAGTCCTCCTGCACAGATCTGTTAAAGATGCATCTCTGCAGAATAAAAACTCAGTTAAGTGGGGAAGTTTGGGAGATATTTAGTCAAGTTGTTGTATGAGTCCAGCAGATCTTCAGTCGTAAACAGTCCTGCAGTGTGTTGGTCCTCCTGTGGACTGTGACGTCGCACTGAGACGCGCCGCTTTTTTTTTTTTTTCTAAATTGTAGTTTTTTTTTTGAATTCTCGCGAGCTGCTGCACACTCTGGAGGCAAAGTGCTCATGGGAGTGACAGCAGGTAAATATGGCAAAGTGTTTCTAGAAGCAAAGAGTAAACACACAGCATTCAGGACGCTGCTACAGAGCCTGATAACAAAGGTCAGCTGGTTTACTCCATCACCACCCCAACACCACATGACGCATTGCATTCAATCTATCTGCAACTCACAGCTTTATTTTATTTTTATTTTATTTTATTTGTTTTTACATTTGAAAACTGCCGCATGGCGCATGTGTACTATAGAAAAAGCAGAGCAACTATAGGCTACGTAGGTTACAAAATGAATAAGAATATTTTCCACAACAGTGTATAATCTCTAACACATTGCAAATGTCCTTTAAACGCATGCAGCTTTGTGTTCAAGTCAGGACGGAGGGAGCACTGGCTGAGGCAGTGCAGATGGAGTGGAGGGCCTCAGTGGCTTCTCTTTAGCGTTAATTGAATGCCCTTCAGACTGATGAGGTTGCACATAATGCACAGCGCAAACTATTTTCAGATTTTAGAAATAACTTCAGTCCATTATAAATGAGGCTTTAACACACACACACACACACACACACACACACACACACAGTCTGTACACATTGCTAATAGACGCAGGACTTACAAACACAGTCTGAAAACACAGTGATTCTTGTTCCCCTCGTGAAATGTTCAAGTATTCACACATCTGTACACTTTATAAGGTGATCCCGTCAAAAAAACAGAAGAGCCAAAAACAATAGCAGACCTCATCTTGCCTAAAATGAAGTTCGACCAAACGTGTATAAAACTAGTAGACACTCACTGTTTTATTGACCAATATGATTAGCACAAGTACACTACACTCCGTTTATTGCATTTCACAATAATCTGCTTTTTAACGGTCTAAACACAACATCAACACCACAAAACTAAATTGTAAATCAAAAAGAAATTCCTGTTTCTGAAATACACGAGGTAATTCACACATTGTTATTATCCAAAACATACAAGTTCAAGATCAATGGTGTGTTCCAGCTTCTTTTTTTTTTTCTTTATACCAAAAATAACTATTATTATATTGATTTCCTTCCAGTGTTGTTTGAAATAAATAGATTGTGCATTTCACCTTGGGCAGCAGGGCAAAAAGAATGGCCCACAATAACATTTTGATAAAATGTATATTTTTTCTACTTTTTTTCCTTCATTCAAAACATTTTTTTTTAATAAAAAACATCATTTTTTAATTGAGCTTCAAATAAATTAAACCCTGTGTGTCACGTAAAAATAATTCATCGGTATTCGCAGTAATCCATGCTATATAACATGCATTTTATATAACTTTGGACTTAAAGGAAACCGCACAAGATAGCTACGAAAACAAAATATATAATTGTTCTATAAATAACCAGTTCTTTTCTACCCCCGATGGTGGCTCGTGGTTTTATAACCTGGTAATATCCTCGCCATGCTGTGCTCCGGTGAGTTCGTCGGGGGCCCCAGTGTTAGTGGCCGAGGCAGCGGCAACAGCGCCGGCTGCTGAGCTTGTGTTGGACCCGGAGGAGGAAGAGGATCTCACTTTGGTGTTCGGGAGCCTGTGATCCTTTTTCCATTTCATCCTGCGGTTTTGAAACCAGATTTTAATCTGTCGCTCGGAGAGAACCAGGGTGTGGGCGATCTCGATGCGCCTCCGCCGAGTTAAATATCGGTTATAGTGGAATTCCTTCTCCAATTCTAAGACTTGCTGCCGGGTGTATGCTGTCCTAGACCGCTTGGGCTCCGTCCCATTGTAACCCGAGTTCACTGGAAAGAGGAGAAGTGGAGAGAGAAAGGGAGACAGAGAAGGGAGGAAAGGAGGGGTAAACAAGAATGGCCTCAACTGAGATATGGCTGGAAAGATTTATTGGATATGAATGTTTAGCTGTTTGAGAAATTTAAATGGGAAGTTAAGAACTTCTCAGGGTAATGAGAGGACACTCATATCCAACTATGAGCTAAATTATTAATGCAAGATTACAAAGCTCAATTTTTTTCTTATTCATTTCTCCCCCTCTCTCTATCGCGCAATACATAACAGCAGAAGCCACATGGTGATACGGCTGCCCTGAGTATACCTCGGCTATAAAATTTATGGTGGGTGTAATTACCAATGCCGAGTCGTAAATCCGCCTCAATTGTGCCATTTCAAAGGCTTCCCTGCTATCGGAGCAGGGGCTGGCAACGAGATGGGAGTCAGAGGGACTGATAAAGGGAGGGAAAGGGAGAGAGGAGCATGAGGAGTGCAGGGAACATAAACACACAAGTTGCCTACCAGTGCTGACGTGAATTTTCTTCATCCATGGGTACACCACGGGCTGCTTGGAGGAGGCTGTGCTGTTTGGATGCTCCGGGGTAGCTTGGTTGCAGGCGGAGGTTGCGGCCGGTGGGGTGGCGGGGGACATGGACAACTGTGGGGTTTCACATGATGCAGGCTGCCCTTTCCCTGTCAGCAGGTGCGCAGAATGGGGTACTCCATGTCCCCTTGGCGTGTCAGGTTCAGGGATGCTTGCACAGTTATACTGGCGCTCTTGGTAGCTCGCCCGCGGAGGATATAACTCCTGATGGTGATGCTGGAAGCCAGTGTCCCTTGCGCGGCTGTAATATTCTGGACTATGCTCAGGGATGTAGTTATTTTGCGAATATTCCTCGCATGGAGGAAATTTCGGATCAATGTAGTTAGACTCCATCAAATACGAGCTCATGATCATTAATTTCTGGAGTGGAAAATAATTTTTCTAGCTTTGTCGTTTTTCTGCTCCATAAAGCCCTCCTACTTGCGAGCAGCCCTGTAAAGTTACTTTTACCACGTGACCCAATGGCCCAATAGCAGAGTAAGAGGTAGTTCCCGGATAAGGAACCAGAGGTATTTAGCATACCTACAGTCGCCATTGTGGGCACAAATCTCTCTCTCTCCCACTATCTCTCTCCCTCTCTCACTCTTTCACCCCCCCTCCCTCTCTCTCTCTCTGGTTGTGTTACCAAGGCAATTGATCTTGGGGACAAAACTAGTAGCTAGTTGCTGACCAAGGAAAAAATAAAACAGGCAAAATCCACTGGTCTCAATTATTCAAAGGGACAATAGGTGATTCGCCAAGGATAAGGTACAACAATAGCAAACCAATCATTTTGTTAGCCTGCACGCCTTTATATAAAGGTTATCTGCTAATTAATGAAGGCACAGTCTTCACCAACTGCACTTCAGCTGTGAAACAGATTACGCTCCATTAATACACTTAAGAATTAGAGCTGCATCAGTTTTGTGGAGATGATATTCGCTGAAAGCACTAATATCTAATAGGTTTGTTGTGACTCTATAAATGTCAGAGAGGACTGGAGTCTGCGTGGAGGTGTGGTTGATTTTTTTTAAGTAGGCCTGATAATTTATAATGTGTGAGAAAGGTGGACAGGAGGAGTCAGGCTGCTTAAACAAAAGCCTTCATTCAATCATGAGAAATTTGTCTGTTTTCAGATGATGTACTTTTTCTCCCGGGCTATTCATTAAAAAGGCTCAGGCTCAGAGTTTTAATTGAAAAGTCATATAAGGATAACATTAAAAATGGTCCTGATTGGAGCTGTCAGGCATAGAAGCTGCTTTGTATGTCACAGCTGGCAGGTGCAGGTTACTCTGTAATAAAACAAGTAAAATGATAAGAATAAAGAAAAGCATAGGTGTAGATTTCAGGGGGGATGCAGGGGGCACGACCCCTTAAATAGTTTTTTAAAAATGTGCATTTGTCACCCCCTAAAAACATGAAAGTAGCAGAGGTCTTTTATTTTGACTAAATCAAAGATATTTACATAAACTGATGCAGAAAAGGCACACATTTTTGCAAGACATTAAGTGTTAAGTGCTCAAAAGATGCTCAGAATTGTCTGTGTAACATGGGCTTAGATTTTGGGGGGGATTCAGGGGACACCTCCCCCCTTAATACAACAAAAACTTTAAAGTAGCAGAGGTCTTTGACAAAACTTAAAACATTTACACCATTAATTGATGCAACAAAAAGGTACAAATTGGTGCACAAAAATTCACCAGAATACAGGATATTATGTGTCTGGTGCTCAAAAGATGCTCAAAATTTTCTGGTGGAGGACTACTGAAACTTCCTGTTGCATTTGTGTCCCTCCCCACTGTTGAAACAAAACCTGCGCTGCTCAAGAAAAGTCATGGCAGCTCTGTGTAAAACAGTAAATAAAGTAGAAAAGCCAAACTGTAACACCTGCCTTTAACTTTTAATAACAATGTCTAACTCTGAAAGTTACAATTATTCAGCAAAAGCCTTTGATATGTTCAAATGTCACTGTGTACTAGAGTAGAGAGATGTCATCGACCACAGACCACCTGTGAAACACGACAATAATGTCATCACAGACCACACAACACAGCTCAATCCTATCTGTGAAACCACACACCAGCCTGCACCACTGTGCACACAGCAGCGTCATCGTGATGTCACAGACCAGTCAGCAGGGGAGCACAACCACAGTGGAGCTACAGAGCACCAGTATCATTATGCTATCACAGGCCAGAGGGTCTCAGAACATTATGACCTGCTGGCTTTAACTGCACGGGAGTCACATTGTGTCACAGAGATGTTAAATCTGGTGGTTGCAGACCGGAGAGTAAGAGCACTTTGGAGTGGCTGTGCTCCCTCACATCAAACTAAAGAGCCCTCCCACATGGAGAGCAGCCCTGCAACACCAAATACAACTGGAATCACAGCAGTGGTCAAATTCTTTAATACTGCTAAAGCTTTGTCTGACAGAAATACTGCTCCTGGCTTTATTCTTCCTTCTCCTTGTGGCTTATTGTTTTAACAACATTAAAAAAAAGTCCTCTTTTTCTTGTAAGGCTGTTGTGACCTTTGTTAGGGCCTCAGATAAAAATGTGGACGAGCTACAACCCATGTTTTATGACAAAAAAATGCTGAGAGGAAGAATTTAAAGAATGTCGTTGTACCTATACAAAAATAAATGCAACTGATGTGTAAACAAAGACATGCACAACACCCTGTACACTGTTTGCTCTTAACTCGTCCAAATATAAATCCAGAGTTAAAATAGTAATAAAATGACAGTATTATTTCAGTCATGCTGCCTCCAAATGTTACAAGCTATTCCTGGCTGCAGCGCTGACCATCAGCCACATTACTGGAGGTCTGCTGCTATATTGTAAACTGATCCCGGCTGGCTGTGTAAACTTGTCATGTGCTGTATGCTTCCCATTCTTATCTCAGAGTCAGCTGTGGACAAAGAGGGAGAGAGGTTAACTCCCTAATAGCTCAGCAACCTCTAGATATTTTTTCACCTCTTCTTCCCTTATTATTTGGATAGTTGTGGAGTCATCAACAGCCAAAATTACTAGTAGGAAAAATACTATAATAATAATAATGATGATAATAATAATAATACAAGCCATAAGCTCACTTGAAGACACATTAAGCCTGAGCAGAAGAAGCAGAGTCAATCTATGGAGGTCAAAAGCTCCAGATTGCAAGTGAACGCATGTGTCTATTTTCACAGCAATAATTACATAATATGGTTAAAAAGGAGACGTGAAATGGCATCTCTGGCTGTCCTGTTTGCACAGAATGCGCACGACATTTCTATTACCGCTCGCGAGGATGTTAGAGGCGTTTTATAGAGCAATAAAAGCCGTAAATCAGTCACTTTTAAACGACCCCTGGTTCCTAACGTGTTTTACAGGGTCTGACACAGTAGTAGCCGCACACTGCACACATGGGTTTGCTCTCTGTGGCCTACCTACACAATCTACGGCTGTCTGGACTATGAATACACTTTGTGACAATGTTATTGCATTGCTAGTGCCTGGATGTAGGCTGTGTGTGTATATCATTGATGCTTGTATATGCAATAGCAGGAAGACGAGGAGGAGGGGGTGAAAAGGGAGCCAGAGAGACGTGAAGAGGAGCAGAGGCAGAAGCATCCTTTGGGGCTGGCGTGGTATTTCAGTTGCCCATGTATTCCTGTAGAGACGTATTTGCGATTGTTTGTACTCCACACAAATTCGGTTCTACAGGGTACATATAGACAACTAATGTGTTTTAGGTTAGACACTTGGAAAGGTGATGTCTCAGGCAAAGCCTCTATGCAAGCAGGTCATCGTGTCTGAAGAGTATAGTGTCATAGCAAATACTCAGAGTAGAAATGCTGCACAATTTATCACAAAAAACGTGTGCTCTGCTCTTGAAGAAAAAAAACGACTTTAACATATTTTCTACAAAAAAACAAAACATATGCATGCACACACAAGCGCGTCGTGCGCAAAGGACAAGAGGGTCTCTTTTCTTAGCATTCAACCTCTGCCTTTGAGGTAGCTGCTATATGAATATTCAGTCACAAACACGGCGGATACAAAGGGACGGCGTGACAGCACAGATGAAAAATAAGTTTCTATTGTTCCCAACCATTTCTTCTGCTCGCTATTACCATACTGACCGCTCGGTAACCTTTCTTCCTGCCACTCTGGAAGCTAATGAGAAAAGCCTCGGATGAAAAATGCAATATCAGACATGTGACCCGTTTCGGGGGGTTATTAAAAACAGCAAACATGCTCAGATTGTGAATCAATGGAATTGATTACAGTGGAAATGCACAGGGGGGTTCAAAGCACTGTCAAAAAACATCTCAATCTACATATTTCTCCGCGTGTATCAATTTCATAGATTTATTTTTTTTTTTATTGGAGAACAAAGCATCCCTTGGAAGTAACACACAACAAAAAATCTAACTCATGTTCATTTGGCTTATGCTCGCCTAAATCCACGCTGTTTGTTGTGCGCCCAGCCAGTGTGAAGGAGCTGCACGCACACTACATACTCCCTCTCGCCCCATGCGCTCTGGCGGACGCATTTTAATATTAGTTAGACAGCCTGACCCGCGTTTCACCCCTCGCGTTTGACTGGTTCCAATAGTTCACTGCCAAGGATTATTGATGGAGAGACAGCAATGAATTCTTTCTCCCCACAAATGGCTTTCAGATCGTGCACCTAGTTCAATAACTAGTTATAATGTAGAAGTACAAAAAATGAGGCCCTCAGGCGGACTAATTTGATGTTTCATTTGTTCATTTGAGAAATTGTTAAGCTTTCTCCTCTTGCTCCCCCCCTCTACTGCAAAATAACACTCGTACAAGCGTGTTCACACATGTACGTATGTAAACAAAATAAATCTGCGCGAAACTATGTGGAGGTTGTGTCCATGCATGGCGTGTTTTTAATTTGGTGGCCGGCAGCACCTGACCTGGATGCAGACAGTGGTGCAGCAATATTCCGCTCCCTCCTGAAAACGGTTACGATGCGCTTTTAATCAAACCCTTAACCTAATAGCCTTTGCACGTTTACTCTCCCCAGGTGTAATAACGTTAATCCGGATCGTCCAGTTAAAATAAAAAGTTTTTAATGAAGTGCAGATAGACTGGAGACTAGTTGGATATGAATACCCTCTAACAGCAGCAGCCAGGGGAGCAGAGGTGGTGTTAGATACTGGATGCCCCACAGAAACCATTGGTTGGTTTTGCAGTTCATTATGGCAGTGTTGTGCTTCATTAGACTCACACTGCAGCGTTAAATCCAGCTCACCTGTGCAACAAGAGCTCAACTTTTCTGGCTATTAACTAGGCCCAAGTAGTTTGCAGGAGGACAGTAATTCGAGCTTAAGTGGTAGTTTTCTGTTTAAGCACCCTGATGCTGGAGATTGAAAAAAAATAGAAACGTTAGCAGGCTGCAGAGTTGAGCAGTTAAACCGCAGTCCTGCAATGAGCACAGGTTCGTTAAGAGTGCAAGCATCAGTACTGTGGTGTCAATGGAGCCAGCTGTTTGCCTACAGCTAAATAACAAGCTCCACGAAGTGTCACATCTCTTGACTAAAGCCAGGTGGAAAGGCGTGGGGCGATGGATAACACTTACTGATAACTCCACGGTCCCACTCATTTTGACCCGATGAACTGTCTGGAAAAAAGAAAGAAAACGAAAATTAGATCAAGAAGAGTTTCCTTTAAATAAAAACAAATTTGCATCCAAGCTGGAAAATTAAAATTCCTAACAATGAAGCCCAAATTGTACTCTTTGTTGAATTAATATTTACGCGTAAAAACAGATATATTATTTCAATAAAATATCCACTGACTATCCCTTAAATTAATTGTGCAAGTATTTGTAAAGTCAAACAAATCAGGCGTGCAACTCTAAAATGAATGAGTGCATTGTGTGCACCATATTTCGTTTTTGCTCCATTTAAAATTGCCAACCCACCGTACAAATAATACTCATAAATAAAAAATGAATCAAATGAAATTATGAGCAACAAATGATAGAAAATAATCGAAAAGCCACGCGAATTTATTTCAGCCAAAACATTTTTTTCTCCCCTTACAGGTTTCCTACAGTTAATCTCTCAGCGTTCAAACACAGAAACGAAGCGTTTTGATATGTTGCGTTATTATTTCATCTTAATGATCCTTCAGTTTGTCCCACTGCGTCTGATCTCCTCTGTTATCTAGCCCTAATTGAAGGGAGGCATGCCCTAGAAAAAGCTTTGACATGTGTGGGCTCCTGCAGAACTGGGACCGAGGACAGAAAAATTTAGGACGGGTCATTTTCAGACAGTAAAAGTAAATTTACAAGCATTTTGGTATTTCCTTGGGCAAATGTGCTATGAATAGAAATCCCTGGACTTCAGCGCGCCTGAATTATGGCGAACAGTCAATAAAAAAAATCACGACTTTGTCTTCACATTGTAAATAAATTCTGGCTGTACTCGAGAACGATGTAATGGGACTTTATGGTTCTTATTTGGGCTGCAGACAAAGGGAAGTCTGTGCTCACCCGGAAATGACCTCCGTGGATTGAATGATGACAGTGTCAGCTCCACAGGTCAGAGAAAGGGATACAACAGCACAGGACATGGCAGTGAAAACGGATGTTTGGACTGTTTCACTTTTACTGGAGTGATATCAGATCGTTCGGAGCTGGAGTTGCTGATTTTTAACAACAGGCTTGTTTCAAACTTTCTCTCAGGATGCAATCACTGCAAAATTAGAGGAATAAAATAATTTCGATCATAAAAAAAGTCCTGCAACCTGTGTGAAGATGCCACAGCACACATCGAATTTGTTTCTAATTTATTGGGGTGGAGAAAATATTTTATGTATTGTTTTTGAAGTGAAATAACTAATTTTTTATTTTAGTTTGGGAGGCTATGGGGATAATTTAACACCTCTGATAACAGCAAATATGACATTACAACTGCTCCAAAAATAGGGAGAAATAGACTAAAATCATGGCATGAAAAGAGAACTGATCGATGCCCTTACGTGGACACGTTGCCCCCACAGTGTGTCACCCACCCAGGAGCGTGTTACACAGTGCCCCCTATTGGAAGTGTATAATTGACCACCCTGCATACCTGAAAACAAACCCTGCACACACTGAGAAAGTGATCCTGATTCTTTAAAGTTAAAAACACCACAGCAAAGACTGTGTCGTCATCGTGTCATATACATGAAGGTGCACAGATTTTATAACATGTGAACCTGAAGCGTGGGAACTCCTAATTTAGATGAGAGTTAAATCATGTTTATCTATCAGAACTGAATTCCTGCATCAGCCTGTGATGCTGCATCATGCACACCCCTGTTGCATCTTGCTCTGTCAGCTGAGCTGCACTCAAGCCACACAAGCCTTGATATCAAAATGAGCCATTTGCACTTCCGCACATTGATTAAGAAAGGACCCTTATTTTCAGGCTGAGCTGCTTCCTAAGACATATGGCCAATTAAATGATGTGTCCTATAGAGCAACAGAAAATTGTCGAGCTTATAAGATCACATCGCCTCATCAGTCTCCAAACTTATCAATGCAGTAACATCTGCCCCTGCAGTGAGGGCACACAAAAAACAAATATTCCTCTACTGTGCCAAAAAGGTGCATTTTTTTAATAAACCATGCAGCAGTCACACACTCACAGTTTTCCACAGGCTTTAAAGTTGGATGCCATAATTACACTGCAAAGTGCCTTTGAATCAAATCTGTCTCTTGGCCCAGACATGACCCTAAAAACAACAGGAGCTCAGGAGGACAAACACTAACCTCATGTCAAGGTGACACGGTGAGATGAAGCATTTTAATCATCAGGTTTTGTGTTTTATAGCTTTAATGGTGCAGTATTTCAACTAAGACAACAGTTCAGCATCACAGAGAACTAAAGTCACATTTTGCTCTGAACACATTGTTTCAGTTACAGAAGCTGCAGCTCTGAACCAAACTATGAGACTCTATGAAATAAACAGGCATACAGGTACAAGAGAGAGGGTCAGTGTGTGTATGTTAGAGAGACAGACAGACAGAGAGGGTGGGGTGGGGTGGGGTGGATGGTGAAGCTGGACGCCAGATGATTTTTGCTAGTTTTGATTTTTCATTTTCCTCACAGTCACCTCTTAAATATTTGTCTATTCCCATACTGACAGGATTAACATGCAAAACAAACTGTTGAATGAAACGGACTGCCTCTGTGTCTCAGATGTGTTGACAGGCATTAAAACATCCGGTTTTTGCTTTTAATTTCCCGAGATTAAAATCTGGTGCTAATATAAATATGATGCTGCGAAAAAAATAATAATAACCCTCATAATAACCCAATAATCATGAGCGTCTTTTGCGTGTAATCCGGTTTCTTTCGGGCTAAATATGCAGCACCAAATTCCCTCTAAAACATCTCAAAAACAACATTTTCCCCGATTATTAAAAAACATATTTCTGTGATTGAAAATAAAGCACATTCACTGCCAATTAATAAGGATAATTTTTGAGTTATTGAGTCAAACAAACATGCATTCCAAGTCAGGCTAATATAAAACAAGCAATATTTTTTGCACGGTGAAATAATCGCAGGCCTGCAAAGGCAAAGTTAAAAGCAACTTACTGCAGCAGCTCTCAGTCCTCCGCACCACCCGACTACACAGTCCGGAGAAAGGCACTGCATCCTCACTGCCACAAAGCCCTTTCTTCCTCAGATAAGGGGAAGCCAGCAGCTGCGATTCCGGACAGTTAAGATTATATATGATGTGTATATATCGAAGGTTTGTCAGCTCTTCCAGGCCATAAAACCCACTTAAATGACACCACGTGCTTCCTATGCACCATTCACAGGCCCTGCTTGGGGCAATTGGCATATGTAACCTTGTAAACTTTAAAATACCCTAAAAGAAAGACATTCAAAAAGGGATTCAATACATTGTCCACGTATAGGTTAGGCCTAACAGAGCGCAGAGAAAGTGGACGCTGTGCTGACCGGTTCTCATATAACCGTCAAGGAAGTTGAATAGGAAGCTATTAGTTTAAGAGGTGAGTTGATTTTTATTTTCTTTAAGTAGTGCTGTAGAGAAATTACCTCATAACCTTGGGCTATGCTGCGTCATACTACTACTTCTAGCAAAGCTGCTGCTGCTGGTGCTGCTGGTGCTGGACACAAGACACCCAGCAAGTGGCATGATTTTATGTCCTCTGTACTGGCAGATAGTGTTGTTTTAACTACAGTGTAATGATGCCAGGATTAAAGGGCAGGGCGATATCATAAAGTTGCCATATGGCCCTCAACAGTGATGGCGCGTCAGTCCTGCGGCCACAGGAAACCAAAGTTTTGCATTCATGTTGTGTTGTGGGCGAGTGTTATCACAGGCTAGCGTGTCCCTTCCTTCCCTGACAAAACAGGAAACGGGAGTCTGCCTGTGGTGGAGTGCTGGAAAAGGGGCAATAAAGTTTTATGAGGGCCTTAAACTTCAGAGCGCGTTTGTCAGTCAATGAAATTCTGGGGATTCCGGGCCAGGCTAAAAAAACGTGGTCAGTTGGATAAAACAAAAGAAAAGGAAATAGCTGGGTGTTTTTTTTAAAGCAAAAGTACAATTTCTGTAGTTGTGAAATTCAGAGTAGCAACAGCACAAAAGTCATTATATACGCGCCAGCTGTGTGATTGCGCCACAACATCCAAACAAATAAAGACAGAAATGTGCAAACTGACCATAGGAAAAATCCTTATTTTTAATAATGAGACTTTATTGGTTACAATCGACAATTAGGCCATCTATCAGTTATTGTGTGCCTCGTGTAAACCAAGCACTTTAAGTTTACAGAAGGAGAGAGAAAATGGCTTCATTGCACATCACAATATTATCACATACAGTCGCTGAATTACACATCATGATTCAGATTCACAAGGATATGACAGACAACAGGGGCTGATGCATTCACAGAAACCCACTCACAGAGATATTAGCTCACTGGACACATCACACATTCAACCACTGCAACATATTAGAGAAATTAAAAAGAAAAAGAGGTGGAAAAGTAGTATTTTTTTTACTGTTGGAAAACTATGTCACTGTTGATTACAGGACAGCTCAGAAATATTCTTTCATGATGTTGACATAGAGTTTGAAATGATGCGGGCTAGCAGCCAGCCTCCACTACTCTTATCCTAATTAAAAACATAGATTATTATTAGTAGCATTGTGCAGCCTCTCAGTGCACTGCAGCCTTGCAGCGTGAAGGACCCAGCTCCCCTCAACCTCTTGTCCCCTTCGTGCAGCAAAGTGAGGTTATCATCGCATGGGCAGCAAATTAATTTAGAAATGTAAACCGATTGATCAAAGTGAGTGATATTCAATACATTAGGTCCCAAACTGCAGCAAGTGACACATAATTGGTGATGAAGCACACAGAGCGGTGTCATGATGTCATTGCTCCGAGCAGTTCATCCGGAGGTCAGGCGGCACTCCAGCACTGTGCAGTGAGGGGCTTGAAAAACGTGCTGCATGCACCCCGCTTCTCCGGTGCACTTTTTTTTTTATTCCTTCACTTTGATCTTTGAGTCCTTCTTCCACTTCATTCGTCTGTTCTGGAACCAGATTTTGATCTGCCTCTCGTTTAGACACAGGGTGTGGGCGATCTCTACACGCCTGCGGCGGCTCAGGTACCGGTTGAAGTGAAACTCTTTCTCCAGCTCCAGAGTCTGGTAGCGGGTGTAACTGGTCCTGGATCGCTTACCCTCCGATTCTGAAGTGGTATTAAAATCGGTTAGCGTCCAGCAGCATTAGAAATAAATAGAATAATAGGCTATTATTACATTTACAAAAAAAAAAAAGAGAGCCATGAGAAAAAGCATCACAAGCACACATCTGTTAATTTATGTCCCCTCTCACCCTCATTTAAAAGATCAAATATCTTTATTTAACCTGATATTACTTACTGCGGATTTGTGCAATAAAAATTTATGTCAGGCTGATAAGGATGGTTAACTAGATCCAATAAATACGCTCAGTTAAAAGGAAGGAGTGTCCCCTACATTCTCTCGCATTAAAACATGAAATACACAAAGACGATTACTTCAGAAATCTTATCTTATTGTAATATGTAAAGCGGGATAACTAATAATGTGCTGGCCTCCCTGTAAACACTGGCCTCGGCCTCATAACGCTACACAGGGTTAGGGGAGTGTAAGAGCGTGGGAGGAAAAACAGATGTGTAAAATCTAAAGAAGTGGGATTAGAAAATGGAAACTGATGTTTTCCAGAGATGTTTTCCTGTTTCTAGCCTCGCTTGTGCACAGGCGTGCTAAGTAAAGCAACAGGCCTTTTGCTGCTGTTGGACTCGCATATTTTCTAACGTCCCTGCTGCATGTGTGTGTGCTCCTGGGTGTTTGCATGTGGAGCAACACAAAACACAAGTAGCTTCCTTTTTTTTTGCAGCAAATGTGCTCACTGTCCATCTGCAGGCTAAATAGTTCAACGAGTGGTTTCAGGGCATGGAGAAGGAGCACGCCTATTCAAATCTTTTAGAGGTGAAAAGTTCATGATTGGGTCAGGGCATTGGTGTTTCCCAGAGTTCAATTTAAGGCTAAAGCTTCTCCCACACACACACACACACACACACACACACACACACACACACACACACACACACACACACACACACACAGTGAGAGAGTCTGATAATGTCAAACATTAACTAAGACTATAAACGAAGCAAGGCAAAAACTAATACTTGGAGCTGAAATTGTGAATATTATTTCATAGTTTTATCACAGTTTTGTTCTCTTATCCAATTATACCATCATAAATCACCCCGCAGATCACCTCTTCACCGTAACAGAGCAGGTTTACGAGCAATGGATGCCTTTGTCATAAAATTTATGACCGCGAGTTTTTATTATTTCCTGCGTTTGGCCTATAAAACTCAAGAGGGAAACTGGAACGGGCGAAAAGAAGTGTTGCAGCGTAAAGAGTGAATAAGGGAAAGCATCTCTAGTCGCACTTTAGGAAAAACAGGCAAACTTTACCGTGGCTCATGTGCAGTTTTGTCATCCATGGGTAAATCTGTGGCTGCTGCTCACTGTCCTGACGCTGGTTCACATTTGTGTGTCGTTTCACGGTTTGCGTGCTCTCCGCGTTTCTCTCGCTCTCCTGGCTCTTGCTGCCGCCGGATTTTGCGCTCCTCTCCGGGTCTCTGTCTGCCCCTCGTCCCAGCAGCGTGCTGCCGCCGTAGTTGAGCCCGCTTGCGCCCACGGACGAGCTACTGGAGACCATGGTTATCTGTGGTCCTGACGGGAGAGGAGTATCCGTATTGCCACGCAGGCTAGTTTTCATCTCCTCCCGTTCAACAGAGGTCGTGGGGACGGGACAAGTGAATATCCCGTTCACATTAACACCCTCATAACGGCTGGACGTGCGCCCAGAAAGATCGAAACTAAACATAGTGTTAGGAGAAGTTGTCTCGCTTGTTTGCCTGAGATTGCAGCTGTCAACATAAGAGCTCATTTTTTTCTCCAACTACCACCGATACTTTTAAACTAGAGAGGGCTGCGGCATGTATGTTGCGCTTATTTCCTTGTTTTTGTTGATCATTGCTTTTCTTTGTAGCCGCTTTTGGAAAATTCAGAGCTGTCTGCCCTAAAAAAATAATCCAGGATTTATAGGTGGAGTAGGCTTTGGTATCTTTTTTTTTAATTCTTGATCCGACGTGCGCTGCCCAAATATGGGGTATTTGTATGGGATCACGTGCACATGTTGGCCAGTCATAAATTGGCTTTGATACTCAATGGGGATATTGATGAATAGGAGAAACGTGTCCGGTAAACTTTGAGCTGTTGGTTGTTGAGGACCAGGCAGGGATCTTTAGCGCAAAAAAGGGCAGGACAGTAAGACAAGAGCGTCATCTGGTGTCTGGTATGGAGCAGGACGGTCAGGACCGGCCAGAGCTCTCTGCCCCTGACACAGTGCGAGTCCACCAACACACCCATATCTGAATAATTATAATCATAATAACAATATCAACAATAATGATAATAATAATAACAATAATAATAAGGAGGATTTAAAGTGCGCATTTGGTTGAAATATATTTACGCACATGGACGTGAGAACGTCGCTAAAAGTTGTGTTACAGTAGCCTAATAATGCAGCGACGGGAATGTTATAGTGTCTAACTACATATTGGACAATGGCTCATTCCCGTGCTGCTTTGACACCAATCAGAAAGTTGGATATTTAATGTTTAAGAGGGCAAAATTTGCGTAAAAATCACTATATACTTATTTATTACCCACTTGCCTTCACGGCCTCTCTTCGCCATAAAGGTCATGATAATATTAAAATGTACAAACAGGCATCCACTGTTAGTTTGGTGCGTATTTTAGGAACTCTTTCCTTATGCGGTCATCTGACTCAGAAAAGTGCAATGCTCCCCAAAAACCACAAGACGAAAGGGTGAAATTTTTACAAATATTTTATTCCATGATACACAATTATGACAAAACATGAATTCGTAACTCCCAAACAAAAGTGAAGAATTACTAGTGTACAAATCTATCTCACAAGGAAAGCCTATTGTGTCAAATGAACAAAATAAAATAAAAAAGGGGGGCTAAGCGCAATTTTTTATGTAATGCAGCGTCTATCAAAGCGGCTAAATGCACATAAGTCCTCACAGGATTTACATAGGATACTGTTGATTATATACAGGCATTTGTGTTGTGTGTGTTGTGTGTGTCTGTAGTCTATATCCGTGCAACTTTCATGTTTATGCAGGACACTTTTTTCTTTCTGTCTGCGGACGATTCAAGTACTGGATTATACAGGGATCAAATAAAGTGTCCACTCGGTCCTTTTCCTTTCCTTCCGTGGAATGTGCATGTACAACATTGAGTAAAGTCTGACCAACACTGTATTTGTGAGGTGATCAAAGAGTTCACAGTGATGGATGGAGTGTGGGGGGAGGATAAATACATAGTTTTACTGGCATTGGGAATAAAATCAATACTTCTTTTTATTTTCACAATACAAGTGTGACATTGCAATAGAAAAAAAAATCCAAATGTCACAGGGAGGCCATACTGTGGCTGAAATATTCTGGATTTCTAAGGCTCAACACTCCTGTGGTCAACATGGGATATAAGTGGGAAAGCTGCGGGGTAGCCATCATGCAGTGAAGTCGCTCTCAAGTCCATATATTTTTTTAGGTAGTTATGTTGGGTTTTTTAATGGTCATCAGGTGTTTCTCTACCCCCTCTTCTTCTTTTATTTTTTAACTATTCTTTCTTCTTGTCCTCATCCTTCTCGTCTTCCATTGCGCCACTGCGTTCCTCCTCTGTGGAGGCTCCTGTCTGTTCACTTCCAGTCACCGTGGAGGTCAGGTTGCTCTCTTTCTTCCATTTCATGCGTCGGTTCTGAAACCAGATTTTGATCTGCCGCTCTGTTAAACAAAGCGCGTTGGCGATTTCGATGCGTCTGCGCCTGGTCAGGTAGCGGTTGAAATGAAACTCCTTCTCCAGCTCAAGTGTTTGGTAACGAGAGTATATTTGACGTCCCCTGCGTCTGTCTGTCCCGTAGCCCACTCCTGCTGAAATACAAAGTGAAGGCACTGATTTAATCGCTTGAAAGAAGAGGTCACATTTGGCATTTAGATTAAAAAAAAAGCATGCTCCTGTCTGGGCTCTGTGTAACACTTTGAAACAGTTCAACACAAGTTTTAGCTCATTGTTAGAGACAATTGCAATCTAAATCCGTGTAGAAAAATAAACACATTTTAACTGAAAGACAAATCATATCTCAGAGGGCATCTTTGCTTTATTATCTAAAATAATGAAAGCATCATAATGCATTCTCTCTGTCTCACGCCACTGATTATGGCTACTATATCTTTCTTAATATGAAAGCTGTTTGTTTGCACATGTAAAGGCCCATCTACAAGTCGAGGGGATACAGTAATGTTTTATGGGGCCATAAAAAGTAACTTACTCTCTTGGTAAGACATATCGTAAAACTGGCCCATTTCCTTAATTTATTTGTCGTAGTAAAACTCACCGCTGTGTGAGTTCATTCGCTGCATCCACGGGTAGATCGGGATGTTGCTTTTCTGGTCCTGCGCTGCTGCTCTTCCTTGATCCAAACTGTACTCTTGAGCAATGTGGCTTTGTGTATTGAGTCCCATGTTTGTTTGTCTGCAACTGGGGAGCACGTCCTTGTCTTGAAGAAACACGTTTGATCCATATTCATACTGTGCCCTGCCAGACCCAAAAACGACATTATCTTGAGGAGAGTAGAAAGGTGCATATATCCGATTCTGGGTCACAGCGGCACCGTACGACGAAAAATGTCTGACTGTGTCATAGGTGGTGGAGTTTAGGGGTACGTTAGGCAAAACATCTTGACCACCGGATAAATGGCAGGAGAGCGACGGGTTTGCGAAATAAGAATTCATACCTTGCCTGTAACCCTCTCTCCAACTCTCCCCACTTCTTTATCGGTCTCTTTTCAATCTCCTTCTCAGTAAATCTCCTTCCCGTCTGTGTCAACCAACCACACCTTTCTCCAAGGTCTTCTTTTTTTCCCCTCGACTTTCTGCTTCTCTAACTGGACGTGGGCTACTTTGAGGATTCAATATTATTAATTTCCAATCTCCGGTTAAGACGCACAAACCCGAGTGTTATAGCCGAGGCTTGGCTCGGTGAGAGACAATATGACAACGTCAGCTGACCATTCTCCACCAATTGAGAGGCAGGAGTTGAGGAGAAACTGTAGCTTTTAGCTCAGAGCTTGAACATTAGTGCTAAATGCCGATAAACACAACGTAGAGTTGGAGTGGCACACTATACAGCCTGACTGCATGGAGCATTTTTGACTTTAAGTTTAAGAATATGTGGTGTTAATGGAGGAAGTATGATGCGTAATGTGGGCAATGTCATTCAGTACAGTGCTCACACTCACAGCAAGGCGGAACCTTTGCATGAAAACACACATGAACTCAACTCCAAATGTGTCTTAAAGAGTGCAACACAGGAAATCAACTATTAAATCAATTAACTACATTATAAAGCAGCCCCCCTCCCTGTGAGTTCATGTGATTGTTAGTGTGTATGTGTGTGTGTGTCCAAAACTCAGTTTTAATTTCATAACACCACTGCAGCGATGGGCTACAATATCCAAATGCTCTCATCCCGCAGGACGCGCCGCCTTTGTGTGAAGACTAAAATGAATATTGGCATTTACTGTTTATCTCAGCCATATCGACGAGTTTCCAACATACTGTTAATGTTTCCATTGTGTATGAATTATCTGGCATGTGAGCAATTTCAATGCTTTTGCAGTGAACTGGGGGAGGGTGTAGGTGGTAAGAATGCGTTTATGGTCTCTCTTCTGTGAGGGCAATAAAACAAGTGACGTTCCCCAGCACACCAACAACTATCTCTGCAGCAAAGCCCTGCAACACGAGCAGCAATCTCCCAGGCTCACAAATGAAAGCACTGCACAGCACGTGGAGGCATAAAGTGAAAGGGAAATAGCGTGTGTATAGGTCCGAGCGACTATAAAGAGCTGCGTCTGAGAAGATCATTTCTGCCACCCTCTTTGAAAATCTAATCAGTTATGCGACTGTCCAGCTCACGTCAGACAAAATCCTCCACAGGCCAACTGTGCCCCGGTGCTCACTATGAGCTCAGCTCTCAGGTACAGTCTCTTTAACTCGTAACAATAAACAGTATGCTTGCAATTTTTACGCACAGAAGTTAGAGTTAAAATGCAACGTGTTAAAATGCTTATGCAGATGTTCCAGTCTTTTTTTCTTTCCCTGTTCTGATCATACTTCGACATTCCTCTGACACACACAGGGGAAAGGGGAACCGATAATTATCTCAGCAGCAAATGATGGGTTTGGAAATTACTTTCGAGGTGTTCTGCAAAAATCTAGCAAGACTTGAGCGCCTGTCAGGGGCGAAATGTGCTGCCTCCAAATGCGTAAAATTCCACATTAATAATATCAGAAACAACCCAGCTTCACTCACTTTCAGTTTGCTGTGATCAATATAATTGAATTATTTTTGTACATCTGATAAGAGCGCAGTTTTTACACCATTAGATTTTTATTTTTTTTTAAAAAAACAAGCGCGTTTTAGACAGCAGGAAACACATTCATCTGAAACAATATAATTCACATTATCTTGGCTTTTCGCAACAGGCCATAATAGATACCAATAAAATAATCAATACAGTTATTGAAAATGTCTGTTCAAACGCAGCAGCCTATTGGTCCACCTCACTGATCCCTTCAATAGGGTGAATACTTGCAGCCTAAACGTGCAACACTGTTTGGTCTGTTGTTTGGAGTCCTGAATAGCCCATAAAAGAGACAAGAACAAAGAGAAGGAAGTAGCTGGTGCAATAAAAGTTTCCCTTCACCTTATTCGTGGCCATATGTGACATCCGCGTCGCACAAATTTGGGGCAAATAAAGCGCAAAAGTTGCAGGCTGTAATGTCCCCCTACTGCTGCCCTGGGATTAGCTCTGTCCTTTTTTACTTTGGTATTAAGTAACGAATCAGTTTGTGATGGCACACATCAAACATGACGCAGGATGAAACTACTGGGATTCAAATCTATATAAATGGATTTTTAGCCCACTTTAGAGACAATGTTATTATATGTTAGAAAAATATAAAAATACAGAAAATATAAAAAGTATATTCAGCACTTTAACCGCACAATAAAATCAGATTTTAAATTTAAACCATAGAGCTGAAGCCCAAAATGTGATTAATTTGCTGTTTGGCAGTCAGTGTTATGTTGATTTGTCATGCTCACGGTGTCAGAAACAGCATGTGTGCAAGTCTTTGTTTCATTACAACAATTTCTGTTGTCATCGCCGTGCAGTTGTTATAATTCACTCATTGCAGGACGCTTTTAAAATTAACAGAGCTTTAAAAGCTTTTTTTTTTTATTAAAATAATGTTTAAAATATTTGGGGTTTAAAAAACCCCCACAGATTGTACTGAATTGTTTTTTCGCAGCCTCCACCACCCCCTCCCCAAAAAACACGCCGGTCCATAAAGTTTAGGTTGTAAATAAAGGCTGAACACTAAAGCCAATGTGTGGACTGGAGAGGCAGGAATGCAGCGGAGGCTGTGCGCCAGTGTGCAGAATTAGAAAGGTCATTCTTTCCCCCGTGTTTTAGTGTTTTATTGCGGCCCGTGAGGCAAATCACGTGCGCGGCTTTTGATGCAGGAAGGAAAGAAGCCGTTTGGTGCACCTTTTCCACGATCTTTAAAAGGATATTACAGCCGGCGATGAACGAAAGAGCTGGGAGGGTCCAAGACTAAAATGATGAATTATTAACAATAGTCTGATACTGAGTACTAACCATGAGTATGAATAATTAGCATTAATAATTCATTAATGAATAGTATGTGTTGTTGATTTGTAGTGAGTAGTTATCGACGGTGAATGCGCAATGACGCATACTATAGAAACAGATCATGCATAACAGCGCTGTTATTATTATTATTATCATTATCATTATTATTATTATACTTGGACTTATTCGTATTATTATTATTTGTATTATTCTTGCATTTGATGGGGTTGTCTGGTTTGCTCCGGTCATGCTAGATCGCTTTTAAATGTGCGCTTTAATTGGTTGAAATGCTGAAGGCCTGAGTGTAACAGTTTCCCCCCTATGCAACACAACAGGGCCCATCCACGTCCATGAAACTATAGCCTCTCTTCTGCATTCTTATACATCAATATCCAGCAGCACCACATCAGTCAGAATTAGTTATACGGGACCTGTAAAATTTCTACATTATCAGCCATGATTAAAAACACAGCGAGGGAGGCAAAGTCTGCTCTGCCCCTGATGCTTTTTCCTCTCCCCCGCTTCTAACCTTACTAATAAGGAGTAATTCACATACTAACAATGTAAAGCCCTCTATAAGCACTTTACCATCGCTGGCTAGCCCAATTAATGTCCGGAAGTGTTCGACTTTATGCTCGTTAAGCACTCAGGAAGCTGTTGCCCAATGAGCGCATGTTGATCCACACATCATAAATTATGACCATTAGTAGGCAAAATTTTTGCCCTGTCGGGATTTGTAAGTGAGGTTCTAAATGTGGTGATGCGGACAGATTCATGACTTCATGGAGTTTTATGCGAGCCTATCTCTGGTTTTAAAAACACTGCAGGGCCAAACAATAGAGTGTGGTTTTCCCCTCTTATTTTAAACCAAGATTTACCTAACAACCCTAAACGTCATGCATTAAATGGACTCTCTCCCTCCCTTTCCTCTCCTCTCTCCCTCTTTCCCTCTCTCTCTGCAGGCAGTGTTGGGCAGCAGCAGACACGACCCATTGCAACAGCAATGTTTCATAAGGGAAAAGCAAACAACGTGTGTAACAGTAGGTTATAAGACTTTAAAGGCATCCGCGACGAGGCTCTGCCAGTAATTGTGTTTTACAAGATTGAAGCGCGGAGGCTGTTGAGCCTTCAGCAGGGGACAGGAACACGTGAAATCACTTTATGATACTAAAAAATATTTGGTCTCTGCGCAGACAATAATAAAACGCAGAGGGAACATTGCAGCAGGCTGAGCTTTGATAAAACAAACCGCTTTCAACTTCAAATGCAGACAAGAAAGGACTGCTGTCTGAGTCACACACACACACACACACACACACACACACACACACACACACACACACACACACACACACACACTGTGGTATTTAAGATGCCACTGGATACTTCACTGCAATGTGTAAACTATACTGTATGGGGGTGCAAGGGCAATTTAATATCCCTTATCCTTTTTATTTATTTTTTTTAAACACACATTTGCTTTGGTTTTAAACACACACATTGGGACACACACACACACACACACACACACACACACACACACACACACGTATTATATTGGTTGTAGCCCCATCTGTGAGGTGTTTCCCATGCTTACAATATTTGCAAATTAATCTGGGTTTTTTGTTGTCATGATTTTATTTTTTATTGTCAAAAATACTGAAGAAAAATCGAATAAGTGGAGTGTGTTTGATCACAAACACCATAATTCATGTGTGACTTATTACCCGCAGTTCAATCTGTCCCCTCATGTCAGATAAGTGTTGTTATTGTTGGTGATTTTGGTGATAATGAGGGTATGTGTGGTGATTTTTTTTTTATATTATTTTTTTGCTAATGGTGTGAATAAACTCTCATGCTGTCCATCACAATGTCGTCAGTGATTATGTCACAGCATCCTGTAACAAACCGCTGCATCTCATTACATCAGAACAAAACAATAAAACAAACCAAGTCTCTCATTCTCCGTGGTGACACCAACAAATCAGACTCTCAGGAACACTCCTCGGTGTCAGCTCGTGGCGGTTACTCGCTGGCAGCGGTGTATCAGCTGGGTCAGCTGACATCCGCAGTGAACCGCCGCCGAAAACCAGCAGCCATAAACAACAAGCCTCAACACCCGCCCACTTCCACATGCGACGCTTCTGATCGCTAGGGGGCACTGCCGGGATCTACACCGTGTGTCAGTGTGTGTACACACTGTAGTCTGTGTATGTGTGTGTGCGTGTGCATGCGCGTGCGCGTTATTGCATATGTTATTCAGGCCCTTGGCACAGACTGAATATAACAAGTGACAACAAGTATGGAAACAAGAAATAATTAGAGCACGTGAATGAAATTTGTCACTCCCTGGTCAGCAGGGCCTGTGAGTGATGACAAAGTTTACTATCAGTGGGCAATTTATTACAGCACATTGGCACAGCATCTCGAAAATGCCCCGCTAATGTAAGCTAAAGCGGTGAGCACACACACAGCAGGTGCTGCTACACTAGCCAGTCAGATACAATGCCAGTCGCTCAAGGCATCAGCAGCCTCCCAGGCTACAGGTCAGGTCACAGCTCCACAGAACAGACACCTCCACCTTCTCATGATCTCACACACTCTGCATCATTCATCACTTCAGCCCAGCAACCCACCGGCTGATGGCCAAACACAACATGAAAACACTGAGAAAGAGTGATAGAGATATGTGTAATCTTACCCCAGCAGGCTCTCCGTAGTTTGTAGTTTCACTGTGGTCCAGCACAGCAGCTGAGGGGTCACGATGGCGAGTGGGAAATATCAACAGAGCGCACATCTCCCGCGTACTGTCTTCGCATCCCGGCGAGAAGGAGCACACGGAGGCAGGCTGTCTTGTTTGCCGTGAAAAGTCTTTTCTAGCAGGCTTGCTTGCTCCTTTTCCCTTCCCAGTCGCGGCTTTATTGCCTCCGGGGGGGATAAACGCAGCGGCTGGTAGAGGCGGCGACTGTCCCGAAGATCCCTCTGTCAGGAAGTCGGAGATCGGATGAATATCACACGAAGCAGCGCCAAAATGTCTGTGTAGTGTTTTTATATTAGAGTAAAGAAAAAAAGAGGTTTCTACGCCCCAGCTTAGTCTGCTGCTGATACAAGGGAAGGACCAGAGAATAGACAACAGCATAAAGTTCATGTTCATAGAGCGTGTGCCACGTGGCTCGCCTCAGCCAATCGCGGAAAGGATTCAGTCGTAAACTTTTATTACTCAGCTGTAAATTTCTCCCTTTAACAACCAGGAATGTTTGCACCCATCTTTCCCCCTTTCTTTTTTTCGATTGCACAAAACTAAAAATGGCCACACGATATGGAGCGCGATGCTTAGATCCCCCCCCATATATCACAAATCAGACGTGCGTCAAGAAAAATATGACAGTTCCCCTGGTGGACAAGCTGTATGCCATGATGTACCCAAGCCAACGGGAAATGGGAAATAAAAAGTGTGCGAGGGAGAAAGAGAGGGAGGGGAGACAGGAAAAGGAGACAGGGAGAGACGTGGAGAGAAAGAGAGGGAGCTACGTCTAATTAAACTTCAATTAGCTTAACTATACTTCCATATTAGGGCCACTCTCTGTCTGGCTGACTCTCGGGATGGATTACCTGACAGTAAGCAGATATCAGGTTCCACTGATCACATCAAACATCACCTAGATGCCTCGGGTACATGCGTAATATGGAGATTGTGTCAAATTTAACCGAGTGGCTGCAGGGGATTGTCATTTTTTAAACTTGAAAAGCAGGAAAGGTGGAGTTTGAGCCTGCAGAGAATACAAACACCCCAACAGCTATACAAGGACACAGCAAACACTGTAAATATAGTCCAGACTTTCAACAAGATCTATGAGTAACACACACACAGAAGGAAAAATGTACGCATCCTAAAATACGGACATTTTTTTACCTCCTAAAGATGAGGAGAATATAGGGCGGCCACTGGGTTTTTAAGAGAATATCCTCACCTTCAAGTAATATATTGCACTGAAATACATCTAAAAAAACAGAGGAGCAAAAGGATTCAATATGAAGAGAACAATAGAGGAGAAATCATTTAATTTGAGCCTAGCACGCAGGTTTTATCCCATAAATCCCACCAGTGCCAGGCCCCGCGCTTTTTAGAGAAAGAAAATTATGGCATGCAATCTCAGTAACGAATTAAATAAATTCCCTCGCACCCAAAACAATCAGGGAAAAAATTGAGTTACATACTTGGATGAGCTGTGCATCTTGTCCTTGCAGGCCGTGATCTCCACACTGAGCCTCGGCACACACAGACAAAAGATGCAGACCCATCCGAGCCGTGCCTTTACACCGCCAATAAAGTTTACAGCAGGTACACTAAACTTTATTGGGAATGTCAACCCTGTGGTAAAAGCACACACACACACACACAAAGGCCCCATCCGTGGCGCAGAATAGCTGTGACTTGGGGACACATCCGGAATTTTCTAAAGACGACACGCACGTAAATAGAGAAATAAACACCCTGAATGGAAAGGCTGCGTTTTGACGCAATATTGTTCCATTCAGAAAAAAAAAAATACAACACACAATTGAAGGGGATAAAGCCCTAGAATAAAGATCTGAAATGCCTTATTTGATTTTGTGGTGCCAGCTTGGACTTACATAGAGGGACTGAAATTTAAAAAATGAGTTTGCGGGCAATTTGCCTTTTTACGCAAATAA
Source organism: Epinephelus fuscoguttatus (assembly GCF_011397635.1). Taxonomy (NCBI): domain Eukaryota; kingdom Metazoa; phylum Chordata; class Actinopteri; order Perciformes; family Serranidae; genus Epinephelus; species Epinephelus fuscoguttatus. Next base: position 24,394,946 of record NC_064758.1, on the reverse strand, counting down.
AACATAATAAAAAAGCCTGCATGTGACACTGAGCCTTCATTTCGATTTGTTAGGCTACACTAACTTCACCAATCAGACAGAATAAATGTTGCTCTGCTATTTTTATCTGTGAGTTCGTTTTAGTTAAAAATAAATAAATAAACACAATTATTAAGAGACAACTGTTAATTGGGGAAAAAGGTGCAGCTTGTTTATTTTTATTTATTTATTTCTGCCTCTAAAAGAAGCAAAGATTCCGTTTAATTTCTTTAATCTACTTTTCATATAAAAATTTTAACATTTGGAATTAAATCTAAAGACAGGCCTAATGACAAAATAATATTAATTTGAGGAAAAGAGTCTCCTAACACTCGCACCTTGCAGTAGTCCTCACGTTTAAGTATTTGCATGCATAGTGTTTCATATACACATCGAATAGACTAATTTAGATTATTCAAATAGTCTATAACTGAGCGGATGAAAGCAGACAGACTACAGACGCACCACTGAATAATTCAGCTGCATGATACTGACACAACTACACGGAGACGGCCTTGGTAATTAGCCAAAATGTACTTCTACTATTAAATTAAAATATAGTCTGTTACTGGGCTTCAAATTAAAATGCAGCTTCGGTGAAATTCTGGTGCTAACAGTAGGTGGAGGAAGAGGAGGTCACATTACATGACTTGGAGAAGTAGTGTCGGATTACTATTAATATAATCGAGCGAGTTCTGGTATCAAGACTTTGAGTGACCTACATTGCTGCACGGTTTGAGACACAGTGAAGTGTTGGTGCTACATCAATGATACTCTCGTTTCATGTTGACTGCTCATTTCCTCCGTTTATCCTAAACCGTCACCATGAAAGCAGCAGCTTGACAGGCCAGGAGAAGAGAGGAGAGGAGGAGACTCTAGGTGTTACCTGCACTTGGCCTCTTATCCGCTTTGATTTCAACGCTCACGATGCTTTCCGGAGGTTTGTCTGGACACCAAGTTTTCACACAACACCTTTGCATGGTATAGACGGGATAAAGCCTCCCTCAAGCTTTGCCATTATTTAGTCTGATTATTAACACCACGCCAGATGTTTGTTCATCTCATCTCAAACGGCCATTATTCATCCCCAAGATTCATTAAGAAAAGCTTGGTGTCCTCCCAGAAGAGAGGAAGTTTCTTATTAAGAGGATGAATCAAACACGACTCAGGCTTTGGAGAGTACGCATGCTGTGAATTGGATGCGCAACCTTTCCTTAAAAGGTAAAGGGATACGTCTGCAAACGCACGTCTGGCGTTTTTTGCTAATCGAATAAGTTGGAAAGTTTAAATTAGGCAAACTTTAGTCAAGGGGCCATTCAATATGCTCTGCGCCTCCTGCTCCACCACCATCACCTCCTCCTCCTCACTCCTAGCGCCGCCAGTAAATGTTTGGAGCGCATATGGGCTGGAAATCAAAGCATCATCAAAACATCAACATTGTTGCGCCATATCCTCATTGAATTGTTTTTATCATTTGTGTCAAATTACTTTGGGATATGAAAGCTGAGGCTCCTATTTGGCTCTGCAGCATCCCAAAGTTTATAACTCGTTAGAGAGAAAAGCAGAAAGGTAACTGAATGTGTACTAGACTGCATATTTTCACCTCACATATGTATGCGCCTCATTTTAATGTGTGTGGAGGGGAGGGAGAAGAGGGAATAATTTTCCAGTAACCGACGTTGTAATGTCAATAAAAAACAGAAATGATTGTGAGCCATCTTGTTTATTTGTGATTTTACATCAACAATGGCGGGGACACACAATTCCGTCTTTCACAGGAGAAACACCAGGAAACGAGCATATTGTTAAACATCAATATATAACAAGACGTACATAAAGATTATATTCAGTGCAAAACAACTACGCTATATCACCAGCACATTAAAATAAAAATTCCCTTACTTTTAAAATCCTTGTAATTGTAGCAGGTATTATCATACACAGTAAATGTGCGTTATAGGCAGTTTTAGTTGTTGGGGAAAAGAGCTTGCAATCGAGTCAGAGCGATGCCACAAGTGAGGAATATAAATTCAGCAAAGGCAAGGCTCTGAGTTTAGGTAGTGCCGTGGTACAATCTCAAAAAAATTGTTTGCTTGGCTTTGAGCTAATTGTCTTCCCAAGACTCACAAATTGTCTTCAACAAGTGTATATTGTATATTGGGTAAATGCTACATACATAACTTAATAATATAAGGTTGATATAGAACACTTTTTTTAAAATTAAAACCATATGAAATCTCTATATTCAGAAATCTCTATTGCAATTCCCCCAGGTTTAGGTAGCATCAAAGGATTTCAAACGATTGCATTTCCCTGGTAATCCTAGAAAAAGATGTCTGAGGAGCTAATGGCTATCTTTGTCTAGGCCATTCACATGAAAACGAGTAAAACAGTAACAGTAACAATTAGAATAATAAAACTTGTGGTTTCCACACGGGCCGTTCAGCCAATGTAACTGCTGCGATGATGTCTGAACACTTACTACTAAGTTATAGGCCTACATTTCGCTTACAATTTCGGAAAGGCTACTCTGAAATGACGTCCATGTTCTTTTTAAAATGTAGGCTATCATCTATTTACAACACAGGTCGGCGTTGGTCATGGTTTTATCTTATTTGGCTATGCTTCTGATACAGTTATTATTAAAAGCAAATTTGTAAAAAATAGCTAAGCCATTTTCCATCTAACATGCGTTTTAATTGACCCCCTTTTTTTTGCAAGGGCAACTGTTCTATCAAAGGAAATGTGCTACAGGCGTGTGTAGCTTCTACTGAACAAAAAATAAAAATCCAAATGCGATTCATGTTAGGATAATCGTGGGAAGGGAGAATTTTGTCTATTTATGACAGCAATATTAAGAGGGATTCCTGTCCCCTCTTGACAAAATGAAAGGGTGGTCATAAAGTTGACGCTCTCTGCCTCCTTGTGACTCTTCGTCTGTTTATGGGACCTCTCTTTTTTTCTCTTTTTCAGCCATATAACCATAAAAAGGACCATAAAATCACTCCTTGGTCTCTTCTTTCTCTTCCGCTTCTTTCTCCTCTGCCTCTTCCCCTTCACCGTCCTCGTTGCCCTCTTCCTCGGCTTCAGCCTCTCCTCTCTGACCCGGAAACTTGTCTTTGTTGTTCTCTTTTTTCCACTTCATCCTCCTGTTCTGAAACCAAATCTTCACCTGCCGCTCGGTGAGGCTCAGGGCGTGGGACACCTCGATCCTTCTCTTGCGGGTCAGGTAAGGGTTGAAGAGAAACTCCTTCTCCAGTTCAAGAGTTTGGTACCGACTGTAGGTTTGTCTCCCATTCCGTCTTCCTGGGGCTTGAATGAAATAAAGCCAAGAGGTTAGCTGGATTGACCACGGTGCCTCATTAAAAAAAAAAAAATCATCCAGATGACTTGTAATTAATTCTGCATTTGCCTCCTTCCCCTAAGCATGAATAATAAGCGCTCAGCTCCTTCATTATCTTTCACCTCTAGTCACACTCATACAGAGCGGGAAAGCCCTTATTCAAACTGTAGGGTAAATCTGTAAGTCTACAAATATGTGCAATATTAATCATATTACATGTGGAATTCATAAAAGCATACTCTCACTTGTGTTTTTACCATTTACAGATTTGTCTGCATGGAGCTGTGACTTTTACACCCATAAAGAGTTACAGGGTGAGTGTGAGAATATCTTGTACTTATATAGAAAATGCCCATAAATTATCAATTCATACATCCATAAATGTAGGCAAAAGTGTGATAAATTCATAGCAGTTTATTGGAGCTAAATTCCCACAAACTAAAATCAGTGTATTGTATTTTAGATGAGTATTTAAACTACATGCAGAGGCACAAAAATTGGTTTTCCTCACTAGCAACAGGGCCTATGCAAGCCTGGTTGAGATTTTCAGTCACACACACACTCATACACACTCACACAGAAAGAGTGACACACACATGAGGAAAATAAGAGAAGGGAAAAGTATGAGAACAGAGAGAGATTAAGCTGCACTGTAACAACAGATGGGGACAGGCTAATGATAAATATCTCTCTGAGCAGATAAAAATGACGCTTACACCTGTGTGGAGTTAATGTAGCCTGATAGCCTGAACAGAATGATCCATGATAGGAGGAGGTAATATCTACAAAGCTCTTATGATTATGGCTGTATGAGTCTGAGCCACATTGGGCCTGTGGGTCAAATTACCCCCCAAAACCCCCTAAAACCCGGATTCTGGATAATCGGGGCATGTTGTGTTTCAGCTAACCCTCCTGTCACTCTGCATGCTACTGGTGTGTGTGGCAGCACCATATTTTAAACTATGACTTATTCCTCCATCCCCCTAGTGCGTTAAGAGTTTGTGAAATATCTTATGTCAACGATAATTGACTTCAAAGAGCTGGTGTCATGAGCTGTGATCGGCAATTCGGTGTTTAAAGGCACTTTTGAAAGCAAAAATTCAGCCCTGTATGGACATGTGCTGCAGAGTTACAGCAGCCTGCAGTACAGGTTCTATGTGCCCCATCATGTTCCCTGACTTATTTCGTTTTATAGTTAAGAGACACACTCGTGTATACTCGGGCATATTAAGCACACATGCACACAAACACATGCACACAGGCAGACACACACACGCTGACACACACACACACACACATAGGCTACACACGCGCGCACACACAGTAACATAGAAAGAATAGGAAATAATTGTATGATTCTGACCGTGGGGTCTCATCCAAGGAAACATAAGACTGGGAGAGGAGTTTTGATTTAAGTGGCCTTGTCCTTCTCCGGGGTTAGAGCTGCTCGACGATTTACAGTCTGGGTATTGCGCTAGGCTTGCGTCTTGCTGGGTACCATAAAGCGTTTGCCTCGGAAGGGCTTCATATCCATAAAATTTCGTTGCGTCTCCGTGGCAAGCCAAAGCGCAGGGGTTTTGCTGGTATCCGGGGTTGGAGATCCCCGTGGTCCCATGGTGGAAAAAGTCCTGCACATGATGGGACGGGTGCTGAAAGCCCGGTGCGGCTGCTCCGGGTCCGTAAACCAGCGTGTGGCTGCGGGCAACGCTTTGTGGAAACCTGCAGTCGTAGTAAGTTGGCTCCAGTGACTCGCTGCCTTTGTACTTAGAAAAAAGAGGGTTAACAAAATAGGAGCTCATGTTTAGTTAGCATCAAGCAGACGGGCTCTCTCGCAGCAGAATATCTCCTTTAGGATGATGGCAGCCTTTTGTTTAGGGTCCCAACTCGCACAGCGCGCACAGGCAGACAAACCGGAACTAGGAGAAACGCTGCCCCTTTGGACAATCTACGGCAGCTCACTCTCTCTGAGCCGTTCCTCTCATCGGATTTCTCTCGCAGTCGTGAGTGTGTGTTTTTTTCCCAGGCTGTGCAGGCTCAAACCCGGCTCATGGCATGTGCTTTGGATGTGCGTTAGCTAAGGTTAAAGCTGGCTTGCTCCACCGGCACAGTCACAGACGCTGCTCTTTTCCTTTCTTTTTCCTTTTTTTAAGCTTCCCACCGAACCACCCCCACCACAAGCGCCCCCCACCCCCCCTCCACCCCCACCCCTTCATCTTCCTACGACCGGTCAGACGTGGGCCCTACGTATATCCACCTTGAGAGGAGCTGCACTAATCATAACCAACAACCCAAGAGGCTTTAAATATGATCCATGTTGTGTTTATCACAAAAAATGCTTTGTTAGAAGCTGATCAATGGAGCTGTGGAGTGGTTAGAATACAAACACTGTGACACATGGTGCATTTCCACTGTAGTATGACTTCATAGTTCAGCTTGTTGTCTTTGCATGTAGGTTATGAAGTGTTAAAAGCAGGGAAGGTTCCCTCTTTAAACACGGATAAAGCTGTGACTGCTGTCAGGCCCTGCTGACGCTTATACACTTATTTCCAGAATATAGCTGAGCTTTTATGGGCTCATGGGGGTCAACATAGCTTTGGGGAAGTTCATGAAAACAAAAATGTCTCAGAAAATAGGACCAAAGACACAACAGCCAGACAAAACTGAAGTTATGACGCAACGTATAAGACAAAAACATCCTCCTCGTGTAACCGAGGAGAGGCCAGGGCGACACACTTGCACCGTGCGCTGTAAAACACCGACACACGCAAATATAAACACGACCTGTGAATACTAGGTGCCACTTACTGACCCCGTAAAACCGACGAGGATAAGCAGTAAATCTCCCACGTGGAGGAGTTCATAAAATTTTACATCGGATGTTTAGCTACAATGAGCGCGCGCACAATTCCCAGCTCAATAGTTGCATGGGCTCTCCCTCTCCAAATATGCCAGTGTGGTTTTTGTGGGGTTACTGACGTTTTATACACATCATCGTAAAATATGAAAGGCGCACTGGGCGAATTTATAGACCTTTCACACTCTATAAATATGCAGATTGCCAATCATTGTTGCACACTTCTTGGGGACTTTGAGCTGCTGCTACAGACGTCACCACCGACACATAGTATAGAAATAAATGAGCAGGTAGCTGTTGTTGTTGTTGTTTTTTTTTTTTTTTTTTTTGCACAGACTGTACAGTGACAGTGCAATTACTATTATAATTATTACAGTTATTATCATAATCATATTTATCATAACCATGTTGTTGTATGAAGTGCGTGTAACAGCTTATATAATGTTGTTTTTCTGCTGTCAGAGATGCTATTTATGGTATTAATGTTACTAATGCAATTGTTTATGAATTGTTATTAAAGAAGTCTTTATATATTTAAATATGGTTTCTGCATGTTCATTAATTATGTTGTTGTTATTATGTTTATTATGTATTTCTTTGTTTTTCAACTTCATTTAACTGTTATTGTTTTTAATTTACACCATGAAAAATAAAAAAAACAACAAATACAAACAAAAATTCAGACACGGAGTCCAAACACATAATGCCATATTATTCCATCTAAATGTAGATATTACTGCCCTTTATCAAAATTAAAGTCTGTCTAAGCAAAATTAACCTATTTTTAATGAGCACATAATATAGGAAATAAATTAAATACCACAATAGTCAAATTAACTCAAGAATTCATGGATATTGGACAAGTTTTTTAAAACCAAAAAAATGCCAAAAACGTAAATAAAAATCTAACTGACAAGTTATGAGTAAACTAAATATAATGATTAAAATAAAAACTGCAAAACAAGTGTTTATGCACACACTCTGTGCCCGACACAACAACCAGCTCTGCTGCATTCCTGGGTGCTGCTCTGTGGCCTATTACACAAAATGCGGTGGGTGACCATATCTGTCATTTTGTCATCGATAGGTTACTCTTCATGTTTCAGCCAAGCCACAGAGCTGTTAAGAAGCCCTTCAACACACAGACCTTGCTCAAAACATGGACCAACAGCGTCATCTAGTGTTCACATGTGCCCCTAAACCTGAATGAATCCACCAATCAGAGACAACTGTGGTGTGGACACTGAGGGTCTCCCCATTTGTCCAAAGCCTTGTATGTATCACGACTTTACCGTAAATAAAAAAAAAGATTTAAAGAAGCTTTTCATTGTAACTACATGCCTCCAGTCTGGAGTTTTACAGCCTGCTTGAAATAGTTGTGCTGGATCTTTTTCCTGTTATGGCCGCTACCTGCTCTTATATAAGACATAACTGTGTGCTCTGCAGCACTCATATTTATGCACAATATCTATTGACGTTTTCCCATCTAATTGTTGGCTAATAGAGCACTCTTGTGATGAAGTGCTGGGGAGTTGCGGCTGGCCCATCAGGCAAAAGTCCCCTGCACGGTGCGCATGACTCTCCTTTGAAGGAGTCCACAACCACCGTCCATTAAAACCATAAAGTAATTTAGCCCAGACGTCTAGCCAGTTAGTCGAGTTTGCTTTGTTCGTCTGCATTTGAGACAAACAGCCGAGCTCCAACAGGGGCTGTAAAACTGGCATTTTTGTCCGAGCTGAGCGGAAATGCACTGGATTAGGCTTTGAAATTACAGCATCCTGTCCGCATTGTTTGCCACCACAAAAAGGCAATTTAGGGCCTATCCCAGGAAACAAATGCGAGACTTGGGAAATTGTCTTTCACTCTAAAACTCAAATGTTCAAAATGTAGGTTCATTTTCTGATCGCCTGCGGGCCTGCACGGCGATCGCATAAAACTAGCAATCTACAAGTTTATTTAGAAGGTAATTAATTAAGGAAAAATAGCAGTGGTTAATATTTATAAAGAGATACGTAATTGGAAATGTGACCACTGCGCAAACCTGTTTACTGACAACACATATGGGGCATGGATAGGGAGCAATAAAACAAAAATCGCACATGCCTCAGGCTTTTTTTCTTTTTTAGCTCTTAAAAAGAAAATTTGTGTACAATTTAAATTAACTAAACTACTGCAGATACTCATATTAGTATTCCGCAAACACACAAGGGATTATTTGCTGGAATTTTGTGCTGATTGTTTCTGGAGAATTGACATTTTTCTCCCTAAAAACACCAACCACGGCTATTTGCGCCTTTATTTAATGTGTGCGCACTTATCCTTAAATATATGCACAACTAAATGTAAGTGGCTGAGGCTTAAGGAAGGCTAAGTGCGACCCCAACTTAAAGCAATGCAAAGCTAAATTACAACAATGTTTTCTTGCTAAAGCCTTAATTGCGCTCACAACGTTTAGTTTTCGCCCTCGCCATTAGTTGCGGTGGGAGAGCTTATTTGGGCCTTAGCTGTACTTGGAGGAATGCTCGTCGGGCAAAACATGTTAGACGATGAATTGTGGAGGCAAAATTATTTAGAAAACATCCATGTGTTTGCAACATGTAGGTCGCCCAGTAATGATTCGGTAACACTATTTTCTGCCGTTTTTATGGAGAAATTAGTTGAGCTGATATTGAATGGGATTGTGTTTGTTAGGCCCTGCCTGCAGCCATGTGCTAATTACTAAATGGTCGCAAACATGATCCCCACGTTGAGTCACAATGAATACAGCATACAAGCACTTAGTGATTATGTTTATATTTGCAGAGGTCTATATCTACACTCTATAGTTAAAGGCTACAATCAAAAAAGGGAGAGATGCACAAATACAGCAACAACTATCACAAAAATACAAGACAGACGAGTCCGATCGCAGATGTTCTGTTTCTGTACAAAATACTACACCTGCACAACAACGTACAAAGGAAATAAAACATGAAAGATAAAACATTCACATCATAAATTATGGGTTTGTGAAATTCAAAAGAATTCAAGTATTCTCTTTCTTCAGACAGTTTTAACGTGTCCAAAACTGCACTTGTATAATTTCTCTTACAAAAAAAACAAAGGTATTTCGAAGTGAAAGCAGAATGTAATTATCTCCTTAGAAGTTTGTTTTTTTCTTTCCTCTCTTTTTTCCCTTAAGGTTGGAGACATAAATGTGCACTGGAAAATAACATAGTCAGCATCAAACAGTCTCGAAGTTAAGGTTAATACAAAAATCCAACAAAGTGATAAATATGAAGAGGAGAGGGGGGCATCATCGTGTGTTTTGGTACATCTGTGCTGTCCATGTGACTAGTGGTTATTATGGTTTTGTTTCTCTGACTGCAGTCCACATTATTGTTCTTTGCTGTCGGTCTTTTCTTTGTTCATTTTCTTCATCTTCATTCGCCGGTTCTGAAACCAGATTTTGACCTGCCTCTCGGTCAGATTCAGGACCCTCGCGACCTCGAATCGGCGGTCTCTAGTTAGGTACATATTGAACAAAAACTCCTTTTCCAGTTCGAGAGTCTGGTACTTTGTGTAAGGGCATCGTTTCTTCCTCGTGGAGCGGGCGTGTATCCAATTTGCCACAGGATTATCTGTAAATAAAAAAGCACAATAATAATAAAAATGGGACACACTGGGGCAACACTGTGAGACATTTTAAAAAGTGAAACGATGACAAATGATAACCACATTAGTGCTGAGCATTTAAAAACTGTGTCCCTGGATTTATAGCAATTACCACAAGATGCTACAATTAAAAACAGTGTCTAAGCATGCACACGTTTACCATTAAAGCTGAGCTGGTGATAAACATTTTAAGGAAAGATTCTAAGCTTCAGACTATCCAACCCTACACTGATTTGCTTCCTTGTCCCCTTGACTTGTGAGTAACACCGTCGTAAAATACTCAATGCGCTTATTCACTTTATTGGCCCATAAAATGGCCCGTGGTTCAAGCCTTTACAGGTCCGTGGTGAAAGTCCTCCAGTATGTCCCTACATTCCTCAAGTTGGCTGCAAGAGTCATGTGAATTTGTTTTGGATCCAGAGAGAAGAGCAAATTATTAATATGTAACTATATGCATATCATGCTCCCATTGTAATGTGGGTGAAGCATGTAGCCTATTTTACCACTGGGGATCAACTGGAGCCAAAATGTTGCTTTTCCTTCACAAGAAGGGCCTGCATTAAAAAACAGGAGTGAAATCCAGCTCACACAGGGCTTCATGTGCCGTGTGTTATGGCACGGGGTCAAAACATGGTCGTAAAAATGCATCATAAAGCATTTTACTGATGAATATTATTTCATATGTCGGTTTTAGGTTGCTCGCTTAAAAAGAGCACCTTGCATGTTTTTAACATTATGCCACAGCCTTCCAAATTCAACGTCTTCCTGTAGGTTTGAGTCCATGTTTACAACCCCGTCTGGTTTTATAGCCCCAATATTAGCCCAGTAGCGTTTGTCTTTTATAGTTCCTAAAGCTTTCCCCCTAGCAGAGGCGATTCTGAGCTGAGCTGAAAAGGGGAGGATGAAACAGCTTATAATTTCACTTTATGTAGGACGTTAAAATGCCTCTAAGCAAAAGCAGTTTTGCACAATCCCAAAATCAAAACTCCCACCCGGCTGTAAAAGACTGTAGGAGCTTGAACTTACTCGGATCTAGCTCCGGCTTCTCGTCTTTATGTTTCCCTGAAGCCAGGAGCTCCGACTCGGGAGAGGGGATATTCTGCTGCGTCTTGTCTCGCATGTCAGTGGATGAGCAGTACAGATAATCCGTGTAGGTCCGTCCGCTGGAGCCGAGACACTCGGCGGCTCTGTGCTCCTGAAAGGCGTCGGGCTTCAGCCCATAGTGCCTGCTGTTCCCCGGATAGCCATGGAAAGGCACGGCGCCTGAAATCGGCTCCAGCCATGACCGCATATACCTCGAGTCTGTGCCTAAGTGAGGTTGGTGACTGTATGGATGGTAAACCACTGATGACTGGGAGTGTACAGGGGTCCAGGAGGTGGAGAAGACGGGTGGCTTGGGTGCGAAGCTGCAGGAAGGATAGTCGGCACACTCCGGTACTAGGGACGTCGGACGAGGGCCGGCTGGGTGCGAACCGGGAGCCGAGAACCGAGCTGCAGCAAGGACATCCTCGTTCTCATGGTTGATCAAGGAGTCCACATAATAATTACTTATGGGACCCGTGGTCGACATGTCGAAGCCTCCCCGACTCTTTTACATGCATCCGATTATTATATGGAGTGTATGTGTACTTTTTTATCTAGCCATAGAACAATCAAGGCAGGTAATTATTTCTCAACGCTTCCCTGGCTGCTATTGGCTGCCTCAGCGACACGTGATTATATTTACCCCCTCAAAAATTGTACAGTGGATCAATGCGCCACTTATCCTGGGATCCCAATGCACATAAATCGGATTAAAGAATATGCTCTTTTGCTCTTCCTCTCGGACGCATTAGAGGTAACTCCAACAACCGTGCTTCTTTATGAAGGAAACGTGCCTTTGTAGATCTAACAGAGGAGCTTTCTCTAGGCGCAGTACAGACCTGCGCACATTACGTCTAAAACCGAGCAAGGCACTATTTGATGGTGTAATCAATCTCTGTCCGGCGAAATCTACCGTAGCCCCGTGTTATTGCAATGGATAGTATTACAGCATTAAAGCGTTTATTGAATCGTTGACGCCTTTTATCTTTATCAAAGCAGCAGCAGCACATTTGATAAAGTGAAGGCTTTATAACTTCCTGTGGAATGCTGTTTATTTCTTAATAGAGAGAGAAGCATTCACAAGTGGCTGCAGGCAGATCAGAGAGGGGAATCAAAATCCAGGATGCAGGATACCAACAATTAAGTTTGCACCGTTTTTAACGAGGGAGCAGCACACCAAACATTTCCTAAATGGGATCTGCGGAGATAGGAGAGGAGGGGATTCAGATTCTTGACAAGCAGCCCACTACAGCGGGTTATATTCGGCTAGTGACCGTCCATGTTTTTATGCCCATCAATAAATTTTAACGAGGACCATTTGATTGTTCATAAACGTGTCGTTAATAAGAACTGCATCCGAGTTCCTCGCTCGACATAAAACCACCACCACTTTATGCATGTGAAACAATATCTATCAAACAGCAAAAAAGGCCGAAGACAGGAAGCAGAAGACTGCAGAGCAGAGGAGGTAAAAAGGTTCGTTAAAGGGCTAACTAGATGAAAGCTTTCATAACGGGGGTAATGTTACTGTTGGATCTGATGGCACGAGTTTACCGTTTTTGCTCCCTGCGATATACTAGTGTAGCTTGTCAGTTAGTAGGCTGTGAAACAACCCTGATCTCTTCTGCAGGGCTGCAGCGACACAGCAAATAATACGATATATGATCAAGTAGGAGTAACCGAAGAAGTCACAAGTGCCACAGGGAACACAAATTAGACTAATTGTGGAAATAATAGTAAAAGTTTAATGCACATGTGCAGACTGGATGAGATGGATAACAACATGGCTGATGCATTTTTAAACCCTAAAGCTGCACAGGTTATATTTCTGTGATGTAGTGACTCTAGTGCATGAGTGTATTTATACATTTTTGAGTAACGGTGATGCTGGTGCGTGTAAATGTGATGACCTTTAATGCTGTGTGTGTGCATGTGTGTTTTATCTTTGTTTTTGGTGTGTGGTAGGCTATTTATTTTGTGTGATGTGTATGATGACATGCGTAACGGCTGCTAGAAATATCCTTTTTGTGTCTTTTACTGTGGATTAGTAGATAAAAGACAGAAAAAAAACTCAGAATGAATTGAATTCTTGCAAACTTAAAGATACAGGAGCTGAATAAAAGGATGACTAGACCTGCAAAAGTGAAATAACTATGCCGGAATTAACTCAAATTGGGTGCACTGTGTTCTATAAATACAAAATGCCCCCAAAGACTAATAAAAAAATCACAATTTACGAGTGATAATTCTGTGTGTGTTGCATCCATAGAAAATAAAAACTGTTCAGTTTTGTGATTTGAAAACAAATCTCGCCTTTGTCAGCGCCAAGCTACAAAGATCACATGACGTCACTAATTAGTCTAGACTAAATTCCACTTAAATTAAAATTAATTCTTACATTTGCTAAAAAATAAAGTTATAATACCCCAAAAATTTGGACTGGATGGTGTAAAACTAAATGCAATCAGCGTACGCGTTAGAGAGTGTGATGTTTTGTCATGGCTGCTGAGTTCAGATTCAAGCATGAAATTTAAAAGGCCAGACGCCAGACCTTAACCTGGATAACGCCAAACGGTGTCCTGGTGGGCGCTGATGAATGCGCGCGAGTCTGTGGGGCGAGTTAAACATTTCTCCACATGTTTACAGAGATGCAGCCGTTTAGTAAATTTACCATATCTTAAATTAAGTCGTTTTTAAAGTTGTGTGCTTGCTGCAGGTTGAAGGTCTACGTCCGTTTATTCTGCTGCAGCCATTAAAGATGAATGAAAAAGCGCTCAGTGGCCATTTATTACCATAACATATGGTCATATAAATACATTATATAGCTTGTATCTATGTCCACAGTGATGCAGTGGATAATCATTTGCATTGTTTTGGGGTGTGATGCTGTGTTTGTTTGTATGTGTGTCTATGTGTGTGCGCTAGTGCGTGTGTCCATTAATATAAAGAGCTTTTTTCCTGTCTTTTTTTCCCTCAATGTATCCATTCCAGTCGTTTATCCATGTTTGCTGTGCTATGATAATAAAAAACACATGATTAAATATTAATGTCGTCTTGTTCCTTATTTGTGGGATTTCTGTCTGCCGCCAAACCATTTAAGGTTATACTGCCGAAGAAATGCCTCTTCTCCTCTGTTGCCTTGCTAAACCTGTTCCTATTTATATTTTCACTTCTTCTCTAACGTGTTTACCTATAGAAACACAGCCTGCTATGGTAAACACAACAAAAAGTAGTGGCTTGGCAATTTCGTTTTAAACATATATGATCCAGTGTCACCAATACATGAAAAAAAGACTAGATAATAAAGCAGCTGTGCATGTTTAGACAAATGAAACTGTTGGGGTTGCTTTTATCATCGTCTATGGTGGAGTCCATTTATTTCATATAGTCCAAAATCACAGCCTCTGAAGGCTTCAAAAACTGCACAGCACACACACACTCTTTCCTTACACTCTATAGGTTTACATGACGCCTACTTTGTGTCCCCATCTGGGTACAATGCAATGTTTTGCCCTACATCTCTAAGGCAGAGTCATTCGTTAATCAATCAAAGATGATATCAGGCGAAACTGAATAGTCCGCCACAGTGTAGACTAAAAGCCCTGCTCTTAGATTTCTCTGATAAACTACAAAGTTGTCTTTTCATAAAATGAATAAACACTTACTAGACAGCTCTGCCTGTGCAGCGTGACGCAAAAGACAGGCCTATGGGGCAAATGTCTGCATAAAGCCAGCTTTACTGAAGTGCACAATGTTGGTTCTGTTTTAGATGTAACTTATTTATGTAAGCTCTTAAAGGATATACTTTAGTTGGATGCTGCCGTACAAAATCATTACAGTGAGACAGTCCGCGTGTATCCACGCCGCCGCAATGCAGAGACGCCTCAGATTAATTGGTAATTACTGGCAAAAAAATAAGCGTTAAAAGCCCTGCGCCTTAAATCCAATACATACAGATCAAAACTCAGTGTTTGCTTCGTAGTTTTTAGTGTAAACATGAAATAAAGACAACTATTGATCAAAGCAATGTCAATTAAAATCATGAATCTGTCCGCAGATTAAACAACACCACCAAATATTCAGTATAAATGTGTGAAACGTGGATATGACAGGCGGCATGTCGCTATATGTTTGCTTTCATAATCACAAAGCAGATATAAGCACAGAGTTGGACCACCAAATAAGATCCTGTGCATGTAAAGGTAAAGATGATCCATCTTCATTGTCAAGGGAGTCTCAACTTTGTTTTCACTCCCATCAGCACAGCCAGTTTGTGTCATTGCTTTGTGCTCTGTGAATCACAAACGAACGATTGGAGATATGCTGTAACATGACTTTCTTTCATCAGACACGTACGGTCACATTTGCTGCTTTCTGCAACCTAATGACAGAGCGAAGGCACATCATTTATTCTGTCAGTGATAAATACAGCCTATTAAATGTAATTTCCTGCAAGAAATAGTCACACATACGAGGAGCGCACATGTCCATGAACCTCCGGATCACACAGGCCTTTCTCTCATAAACACACACACACACACACACACACACACACACACACACTGCACTTTAGTGCAAATTAGTGTTTTATCTTTATACACAACATTTGGAGCATATTAATCCCTATGTATGGAAAATACAAAGTGGATAAGTTATTTATAAGGAGCCATGTGCTGAGCAGAAAGAACCGCACAAGCAAAAGTTACTGTGTGATGATCTGAAAGGCCACAAAATGATGCGTATTCCCCAAACTGCATTACAGTGTCTGTAACCCGGATAACCGCTGCATGTCACAGTTCCATCCAAACACGCCTCTTAATTATATGTTTTACTTTAAGACAGCTCCCAAAGCATTTCTAAAGCAAAACACTTGATAAAAGCCATCCGCTTTTTTTTTTTTAGCACAACATGATTTGATATCTGTTACAGATCAAAATACATATTCTCATGAGACTAGGCCTGCCGCAGTGATACACATTTTGCATTTTCGTCCTTAAATAACAGATTTTCTTGAGTACAAAAAAGCGAAGTGACTTTGAGACGGTGATAATGATCCATTGAATTAAAAAAAATCCTAATTTATGTCATTTTTGTAGTCTAAATGTTTCTGCGTAAAGCTAATTTGATTGCCAATTTCAAATCACGCAATGCAGAAAAATCAATAAACATTTAAATTAATTAATTAATTAATTTGGATTAAATAATCCACATATTGAACGTAATTTCGCCAATAATGTTCACAATATAAAAACTGAACATTTTCCAGTGAAGGAGGTTACAGTGGTCTAGTCCTCTGGATTTAATAGTCTGCTAACTTCAACTTTCAAAAACCCAGAAATAAAGCACGAGGAGTTCATTTTCCCTAGATCTCACCAGAAAAGCCGATAATTTATGTCAAAAAAAGACGAGAGAAAAAAGAAAAAAGAGAGCCGATAGCATATTTGCTTCATGTCTGATCATGCTAGTGGCAGTAACCCATCTTGAGCTGTCCCAAGGAAGTGGCTGACTAAAGCCTTCAGTTCCTGTGCGCAACTACAAAGTGAAATAAATTGCTTTATGTGTATATGGTTTTAGGGTGAATCTGTGCAGCTCTCGGGGCTGTTTCCAGCGCTGTAAAGTCTTTGTCAGTGATGCATTCCAAGGGAGACACTCATTCACAGGGCTGAATGAAAGTGACTTTGGATTCCAGACTGTCTCTTCCAGTTGCACCACCGCCAAAGGGAGGGAGCGAGGAGGAGGAGGAGGGGGGCTGAGAAAACAAGGGGAAATAGTGACCAGTATAAACACTGGACTGGCTTGCAGGAAAGATGCTGACTGCGCCACAAGAACAGACTGTTCCATAGATAAGTTATTGTGTTTCTTTAAGATAAGCTCCTCATTTCCTGAGGACTTTTATTTTTCCATAGTGGTGCAGATTAATTTCACCTCTGATAAAAAAAAAAATCAATTATTTTAGTAATCAAATTAATCACTGTGTTAGCCGGGTATTAAATTAAATAAATTGGGCCTACGTGTGATGGTCAGTGGCTCACTGGCTTTCTGTAATAGCTCCCGATATGAACAAATTAGCTCATACGTGCCATCAATTAGTCAAATAATTAAGTCCTGTTGGACTATTATATCATTTAATAGTGGGACTATTGGTAGAGAAAGAAGATACAAGTATTCTTATATGTAATCTCGGGCCACGCCTGAAAAACTCGGATCCTAATTAATAAAATTAGGACAATATAGTGCATTTATAAAAGACATGCAGGTATCATCAGCTCATTAGCAGGCTTAAAAAATAATTAAAAATATCTTAACTTTAAACAAAAAAAGCTAACAACATTTAAAGCACAATATGAACGAGTGAAGCTATTTAACGCACACAAATGTTTGCCGGAATTTAATTGGAAAAAACAGGCCTCAGTTATTAAAATATGGCGTCTGATGGGATGACTGCTGGTCTGAGTGTCAGTATAAAAGTCGTTATGTGTGTTCAAGTTTGTGGAAAATATTTGCTTCCATAATAAGAAATATATTTTACATCACACAGTGTCACGTATATTTTAATATAAGGCAAATTCTCAGTATGAAACTTTGCAGCATATTCGCACGCCATTTTGGAATAATACATTTCAAGCAGCCGTGTGTTAGTTTGTACAAGAACCAAATTTGTGCTCACATAAAATCATGGAAATGTCAATACGCATCCATTCCCTGTTACGGACCCGGACTCATTTGGCAGGCAAATTAATGAGTCAAATATGTGACATGTATCCATCCATCTATCCGTCCATCCACCCATCCATCTGTCTGCTGGTATCTATCCATCCACCCATCTATTCAGATCATCATAAAGCAGCTGAAACCACTAAACCTAAGCAGACAGCCAGTGATGACAGATGCAATACAACACAGTCTAAAACTTTACCCCATGTTGTTTACAACCTATTCTCCTTCTGAGAGCCTCAGAGGGTTTTACAGCCCACCACAAAAATAACAGCAAAGAAAGAAAACGTCTCTGTCCAAGGTATTGCAGCTCAGTTCATTTACAATGCCATTTGCGGGGGACCTGGGTGACTATAGGGGGTAATTCAGCGGAAATTGTGCCCTTGATGAAGACGAACTGACGTAATCAAGGCAGTTTCTTGTTGCCGAGCCAGGAAGCCAACCCCAACAACATGAAACTACCTAAACCACGCTTCAGCTTCGCGCAAAAGGGGTTAAAATCCATGGAAAGGACAAAGCATGCAAAAGCCAAGAGAGGATTAACACTATTCAGCACAGAGAGAAAAGGCGAGTACCAGCACAATAAAACACAACATGGTCTGCTACAGCTGCAATCAAGCTACTTTCTAATCACATCCTGTAGCTGACTTATATAGCCCGGCATGCCTCTACTTGTTTGCTCTTAAAAATAACTTGTCAGCCTTAATATGCTGTTGTTATAATTCCATAAATAACATCATAGCAGCAAAGCACAACCATGTATTCAGCTGCTCCAAATGAGCAAAACTTAAATATTCAGTCACAGTAAGTATCCAAAAAACACAAAGCAAAATATTCAGCAATCAGCATTTTTCTTTCAGTAACATAAAAAGACAGAAAACCAGCAGCAGGCTGACTGATAAACAACTTCATATAAACTATCGACGTGTGCAGGCGTGCACCATGCGTGCCACAAGAGCTGTCAAGCAGGGTCCCCCTGACAGATGTGGCATACTTTCCAAAACAGGAAATAAAAATATTACGTAGGGAAAAAAATGAGTCTTACCTTCAGTTGCCTCCTGCAGACGCCTTCCCCCGGTGCGTTTAGTTATCCACGTGTTTTCTGTGATGCCTGTTGTTATTATTGCTCCTGCAGCCGTCGCGGTCGCTGTCCCTTTTATCCACCATCTTTCTTATCTCCTGCTCCCATGAAGCTCCATTATCCCGGGTGGAGGCGGTAGCTCCTTCCAGCCCAGCGCCTCGGCTCGGATCCTGCACATTGCAGTCCTCTGCTGTGTGGATTAGCCCTCCTCCACACACACCTTTAAACGCATCTTTACTGCTGCAGCACATTATATTTGCAGATCATAAAATCCACCCCCAACGCTTTCCAGGGCGAACCTGACATTAGAATTTTATGACCTTGACTTACTGTGGTCACCTGGATAATATTTAAATCAACGTTATGGTCTCTCACTTCTATTAAAACTGCCATGATCTCCTTTCTCTCATCCGCAGTGTCTCTCCCTCCCTCTCATTTGCACCACCAGGGGAAGGACAAAGTTGGTAATACCTTTCCATTTCCCCCTCCTTTTATTGTTTTGGAATCGTTTGCCATGACATAGCTTAATATCGTCTTGTGCATGCACGTTACACAGCACGGATATGCCACAGCAACAGACACCAACGAGGAAGCTGCACAAGTGGCAAAACATTCATTATAGCTCAGCAAAGTGAAACTGCTTGCATGCCACGAGTTATTTATAGACTGCTTGAGATTGCCTCCTCCTTTCGTTTGCTTCATGTTATATTATAATTATCATTGCAAGGTAATAGCACCTCACTGTCCCAGTGCTGCTGCAAGTGTTCACCTGGAACTCTGGTCTACTCTGCAGCGTTTTATAGTTCATATAGGAAGGCACGCCGTGTGTGTATGTGAGTGTGTGTGTGGTGTGTGCACATAAAGAGAAATATGATAAATGATTAATGAATGCATTATAAGATGATACATGCATGTCTGGTACGTCTGTCTATGTCTGTGCATGTGTGTGTGTGTGTGTGTGTGTGTGTGTGTGTGTGTGTGTGTGTGTGTGAATGTGCGTGTATGTGCGTGTGTGAGAGTGAGTGTGTGTGGATGTACGTGCAGGTGTATATCTCATCAGGAATAGTTATAAACTGCACTGTGCTCCCTTTCTCGACTCTCCCTGTTGAGCTTCTTGAGCTTCATGCGTCTGTTTTGGAACCAGATCTTGACCTGTCTGTCGGTCAGGTTGATACTCCGGCTGATCTCCAGGCGGCGCTCCCGAGACAGATACATGTTGAACAAGAACTCCTTCTCCAGCTCCAGCGTCTGGTGCTTTGTGTAGGGACACCGCTTCTTCCTTCCACTTTTGGCTCTCAACCAGCTTCCCGTTGTCTTTTCCGCGGATAAATCATCTGCCGGAGCGAGAGAAATAACAATGAGCAAGTGTGGCCAAGTCCCGGACAGTAATATTGTGCAGAGATCATATGCAGCTTCATAAGCTCCATCAAAGCACTGGATGCTCTGTGTGCTGGATGTACACGCCCATGTCTCACATGCAAATACAACAGCGTTCATCTGGATCAAAATGAGGAGTTTAGAGGAGTAGGTTTACCTGGGTGTGGACTCTCCGCGACTCTCACTTGAACAAATTAAACACGCCGTGCATCCCACCTTTTGCTAAAACTCCCACTGCTTGCAAATTGCTTTTGTGTGATGTACAGCTATAATTAGATCAAATCAAAGAAGGGTGTGTAAGCACTTCTTTTGTCTATGTTGGACCTCAGACTCCCATAAAATGTTATTACCTTAGCACGCCGGAGCCAAATGTAATTTTTGGGAGGTTCATCCCAAAACAGAAGGAAGTCTCTGTAGCATAATACCACATTCAGAAAAAAGATAAAGACAAAGAAACAAGGCATGTCTGTGATAGCGGGGAAAATCACGCTGCTGCACATTCAGTTAATTTCTTGATTAGGTTGCAGACTCCAGGGAATAACGCCTCTGTTGCTAGTAGACACACACACACACACACACACACACACACACACACAAGCACAACATGCAGGTTACAGTAATAATTACCCTAATGTGAACACTCAGTGTGTGGCCCACATTTAATCATTACCAAAACATTTAATTCAGTAATATGGGATTAACACGACACGCGCGCACATACACAGACACAGACACACACACACACACACACGCACTCAAAATGACGGTCCCATTGCCTGGCTACATCTTCTAATTAAATTAAAATAAAATAAAACGAGCATGTTGGTCGTCGTGTATGAAGCTAGATCCATAAATAATACAACAAACTGAGACTAATTTTAAATAAAAGCGAAAGTAAAACGAGAGACGTGCAATAACATCAACTGCAGCTAGCATCAAATTATTATAATAATAATTATTATTATATGTGTTTAAAACATTAGCAATCGGTCGTTACCGTTTAATAAAAATCAGTTTAACAGTTAATTTTCTAATCATAGATTTCGTGGTTTGCTCAAACGGAAAATAAAAAGACAAATTCGGTTTATTCTCGTCAAGCTGCCCCCGTTAGCACCAACGAAAAGAAGGGAAAATAGTGCACAGGCGTGGACTTAAACTTTTAAAAATTATGTTGCACATACTGGACTGAATTATCTCGAATTATCGTTGCATCCACGCAGAAAAGTGTAAATGCATTTATGATAGATGTAATGGTGACAAATGTTCCCTGAGGTTTTAAAATAAGCCAGGGCATTGTGACAAAAGGGTTTCTCAACTGTGGAGCAAAAACCGTAGAATTTTAGGTTGGCTCAATACCAGCATTTTGAGGCGTAAAATGGTGCTGTTAAAAATGGTTACGTCTCACAATGTAAATGACCCATGTAAGAGAGAGAGAGAGGGAGTGTGTGTGTTTGTGTGTGTGTGAGAGAGTGTGTGTGTGTGTGTGTGTGTGTGAGAGAGAGAGAGAGGGAAAGTGAAAGAGTGATATGTGTGGTTGTGTGCGTGGTTGTGTGTGAGCGTGTTTATTTCAATGATAAGTGCCCATCTCACATTCTCACATTAATAGAAAGGTGTTAAATGCCACGGGCACCATAACCCCTGCTAGGCGAGGCAGTCAAATGCCCATATAGCCTACATGACTGCTATCAAACACAAGTCTGCATTATTGGACCATGACGCAACACAGCGTGCCCTCACAGCCATGACAGAATTAATGCACGTGCGGAGTATTTTTAAAATTATCCGTGTGTGCATGTGTGTATTTGTGTGCATGAATGTGTACGCGTGTGCGGGAGGAAGAGGAGGAGGAGGAGGAGGAGAAGTGGGGGGGTAAAGTCTACCTTTTAATTCCCCGTCCGAGTTATCTGAACAGCTGTCACTCTTGGCCTTCTCTTCCTTCCTGCTCTGACTTTCATCAGTCTTTGCAGCAACCTCCCTCGTTGCCTCCTGCGCCGCTTTGCTGCAACTTATTGTCGATTCCGATGTTGATTCAACAGATGTCGCCAAGTGGGTCAGAGAGAAGCCGGAGGGGAACTGCTGATCGTCCTGCTGCGGCCTCTCTCCGTTGTACACCTGGAAACAGCCACTGGACGAGGCGGTTTGCTCAGGCCGGCAGCTATTGTCCCCGAGCCGGATGTAAGTGGCCGACTCTGTTGTCTGTTTCGCCTTATTGCTGTCATCCTGATAGAGGCAACAAAACGCCTCCTCTTTGACGTTGCCTGCTGGAAACGAGCAGGGCTGTAAACACTGGGCAACAGGTTGTTCGTCCCTACTGGTTTTGGAGCCTGGGGTCCATGTGGCCAGCTGTGTTGACAGGTAGGGCGCATCCTGGAAGCCGCTGAGCGGCAGAGCGCTCGGAGGAACCTCGTCTCTTTTGGAGAGTGAAGATGGTCCAACCTTCCCAATGTTTCTCATCACTGAATATCCGTACTCTGCAGCTGAGTGGATGTACATCCCGGGGTTGCTGGAATAACCCTCACCCCTGAAGGAAGATGATCCTCCCATTAAGGAATCCATCAGGAAGTTACCGGGCGCTATGTTATTCGGACATGACATTTTTGCATTTGGCAACACAGTGATCGTTTGTGGTGTTCCACTGCTCTGAACTACGGGATTACTCCAGGAGAATAAGGACAGTAGGATGCTGACATCTTTTGGAGGGGGGTGCAAAAATATCAGTAACATAATTATGGATGCTGGGAGACATGTCATGTGATTTTCAGACCAATCGCGGAGTGGAAGTGGCCTTGATGCTCCAGACTGACATGACGTCAGCGCGGTCAAGTTGGGGAATCTGGAGGGTTTTTGATGGAGCAAGAGCGCCACCCAGCGACCATCCGCTGGTCAGGACAGCAGGCCCACACCAGAGGGAACAAAGGGCGGCTGCTGCAGCAGGATTTTTTAAGGGCACCTACTACGTGGCTTTTTTTAGTATTCTAATTCGGTTTAAGTTCAGAACTTCAGATGATTGAAAGAAAATTAATTCAGACAACGTGTTGATTTCCTTTTCGTCCTGGAGCCAGCGCTGTGGAGGTGAAGCCATCGACCATAAGACAGAGAGTGCATTTTGTGTCTGTTGTTTTTGTTTGTTCTCATCGGTTTATTTTAATGTTACCACCGATTTAGCAAGGTAAGCTGTGTGCAGGTGTGTTTTCAAAAAGAAAATCTTAACATTAATGCAAACTTCTTTGTGATTTTAAAACTGCAAAAATCTTAAAATACGCACAGTAGTTTTCAACCATTCACGCTGTGAAGTAGCCTGAAAATAAAATGCTCGACTTTGCATTTGACCTGCTGAATTTAAGAATGTGATATCTTATATTCATTTTACATGCATCTTTTTGTCTCTGCAGCAATACATTTCAAGCATTAATTACGAATACCTTATACAGCGGCCAGGTCTTTTATTTTGACGCTCAGATTATTTATATGCATTTGTTTTCTTTAAATGTCTTTAACACTCCAACAGAATGACACCAGAGTTCGTTAAAATCAAACATGTTAGATGTTTTTAGACAAATTATTTAACTTTAACAAGACTTGGTTAATTCATGAAGCCGCACTTGGTTGTTTAAGCGCTTCTATTCTTGAAATGAGCAGCAAAATATTAACTAAGCGGTGGAATGTGTACGATGGTGGATGGTGTGCCTGTAAGATTTTTTTTATTATTGTGGTGTAAAAGGAAACTAAAGCATGCAGAATTACGCCATGCGCAATGTTTATTCTTGTCTTTTTTTCTTTTATTAATTATTGATACAAAACATCTCACAGTCTGATAAATAATTCATTGCATACCTGAGCTATTGTTACACACAGTACTGTATTATTTTCATGATCTGTCTTGTTGCTTATGTGTGCTTTCAATATATTACAGATCAGAAATTAACAGTCTTCCTTTGCATTGTCGTTATATTGTTTTCCAATCCTCAGATTATGGGTCAGAGGAGCTGGTGTGTGAATTAAATGTGGCTCTTTCATTTAAATGGATGCGTATTTGCGCACTGAGACTTCCTTTTTACAAAAAATAAGGTAATTACTCATCACTTTCTCCTCAAAACTATTCTTCTCGGGTTTGAATTTGTCTCATTCAGGTGAAAAATTACTCCTAAATATTAATCATTAGCAACAACAATTAACAAATACTGTGCTGCAGCCGAAACCAGCCAACGATATGGTACTGGTGCGAAATTTGAGAACTGTGAATCTGAAAAAATGAGCCTGTTACACTCGCCACAGTCAAACTGACTTTGAATACGTAATTTAAAACATCTAAATAAAAACAAACCATTACACACTAAAGTTATTGTGACATCTCATATCAGATGGAGAGATACTAAATGCGCAAAATGTTTGTTTGCACCAAATAACCCGGGGAAGCTGCTCATCTGTTTTGGTGAATTTTTCATGTTAATACAATGAAGTTAGTTTTTAACCCACGTGATAAATTTATTTTATAGCTCCCTGTGTTGTCTTCAGGGGTGGAAAAAGCCTCGTTGTCTTCGTATCGTGTGTCATGTGTTGATTTGTTTTGGCCTGTGTTTTTTTGTGCTGCAGTCAGGACGCTTTGGAACATGCAGTCCAAACAAAACCCGTCTGGTTTGTCGAAAAACTTCAGATACAAATACGCTGCTGCAGAAACCTCACAAGTTTCTGATTCTCGCCTCTGAAAAAACTTCATATAAAATCAACCACACGAGGTTTAATAGCCTACTTAATTTCAGATTTTCTATATGTGTTATTTCTATGATTTCCCATCTGAAAATAGCCACAAAATGTTCAGTGAGGCTGCAGTAATGCAACATGGCCAATCCGTATAAGGTTGCAGGGCTGCCACAGAGCTATGTCTCATCAGCATTTTGATCTTTAAATAATTGGATTGCGTTACCAACAGATCAGCAGCAAACATTTCAAGACTCCTAACACAGATAATGATGACATGCGTTTAGCCAGTTTAAAATGTTGGTTGAAATCGGCCACCGCAGCTATGCGGGTGTGCTTGGTTTGGTTTGTGCGAGGCGTGCACGTGCGCCCGCCTGTCTGTCTGTGTGATCAGTTCAGAATCATTTTCAAAGGCAAGGCCAAGATATGTTAGAGATATAGGTATTTGAATATCTGACTGCATTTGCATGTGTATGGTGATGTTTAAAGATGAGAAACATTTGTTTGCATGTGATCAGATGAATGTGAGTGAAATAAATATTCAAAATAACCGATATGCAGTGTCTTTGTGGTCATTCTGCATTCCCAGCATTCCCCACTTTTATGAAAGAAATGTGACCAGTAACAGCCTCAGATAGTCAGATGAAACTCCTGCCTCTTCAGATTTGGTGATTTTTATATTAATTGAGGACACACGGACGGATAACGCGGACTTACGAGTGTGGAGAACATCTTGGGCTCGTGAAATCCTTATAAAGCTCATAATATAAACTATAAACTGGCATGCGCCCGTAAGTTAAAACTTTTATGTAGTTCCTGGAAAATGTACATTTTGAAGAGTGAAGAACAAGGGGAAATCCTGGAATAAAGGGGGTTATTAAGGATATTCTTTCACACTCCATCTTTCTTTAATCCACACACACGTTCTGCCTCATGTATGGACACATTAATAACCACACCTAATGTATAACCCGCCTCACAAACTCACACCGCTGACACACACAAAAAAACTGCTTTATGACACATTCACACCTAGCCTGCGGGCTACCTTACAACTCAGCCCAGCACCACAAAAAAAGGAGTCATGCACATAAAAACAAATTATATGTGTACAACTTCTCAAGGAACACTGAGATCTTAATAATGATTAAATTTCGAAAGAGTCGCAGACAGTAATGTCACATCTTAGACATGTTATTATGATCTCATAGACCTGGCAGTGCAGGGAAATAAGTACTATGAGGACATCGAGATGACATGATAGGAGTGTACTTGTTGGGATTGAACACACCTGACGGAATCAAAGAATAAGTACTGCACATGTGGCAGTCAGTAGTGTGATTTCACATACTGAACAATGTGTAAAAAATTTGCATTATGATGCCACAGATTTAAAAACACGAGTTTGTGATTTGACATTATCATAAAATGGAGATTATTGTTGCACAGAATATTAGCAGATCTGAGCTATAGTCATGCACAATGGTGTCGTACACACAATATTGTCACAGAGAAGTGAGAGTAGCAAACAGGTACTGAAAAGATACACACCTTGCTGCTGCAGGCCCAAGAGAGGGCAATTAAAGAATATATATTAGAACTGAATGAGCGTATTAGCCCTGCATTTGTACATAATGAGTATAAACAACAAAGCGTTTATTCACAAATGGAGGAAAGCTTCCACTAAGCATGCATGCCTTTCTGCTTTCATCACAAATTACGCACTGTGTTGCTATTTGTTGTTTATCCAGGTCTACTTCTCTCATGGAAACACGAATGCAACCTTGTTTTCCCAAAAGACATTCCTACACATTTGGTGATTTTCTGTCTGCAGATGTTGACACCGTACTGTGTCGTTTAGTCAGGTTTGCAGAGAGGATAGTTTTCCATGCAAAATCTGAGGGTATTTTTTTCTAACATGTGTACATGCTGTATTTTTTTGAGTGCAATAAACCTTAAAGAATTTCCTCACACACACACTACTCGCCAACGTGTAACCTACCCTGGCCTACACACACATTCACACACACACACGGAATTGACGACGACTTTATTTTACCTGGTCTTTACACTTGTCTGAACCACAGCCAGCGCTTTCGCCACTAAATTGTCGTCCAATTGATTGCAACCCCTGCAGCCTGTTATTATATTGCAAACAGGTATGAGTGTTGAATGCTGCGGGACAGAAGACATGGTAGCGGGTTTCCTTATTGCACTAATCAGGAGCCACTGGGGCGACACAACTAATTTGCTCCTGGCAGCCACTTTGAAATATCTTTCCAGTTTGGACGTGAGGAGGTTCTGCTTTGTGTCCTCTTTCATGCTGCTGTCCACTCCATGCGCAACTGCAAATTTATGGTGCCAGAATCATGCAAGTTCTTAATTAAAAAGCACAGTGGTAACCGCCATCAAAGTGCAGCAGTATTGCATTATTACCACCGACGACCACACCAAACACACACCAGCCGCCATATCTAAGTTAAAACTTTCAATAAATTATAGTCACACTAAGCTTGGTGGCAACAATAAATAAATATCACAGTGCAAATGCGCTAATGTAAATTCAAGCGTTTTGAGAGTTATTTGGTTGCAGCAATAGCAAGAGCTCGTTTTACAGCGTCGAACTGTTTTATGGCCCTATAGAACAGGATAGGTGCTGAGATGTGAGTAGTACACTGTAGTATAAAACCATTCAATAGCCTATAACCCCTTGATTAGTATGTGCAGAGAGGGAAAAAGGAGTACCCCCACATTTACCTCCCAATTAAATACACAATAACAATTTACAAATTACAACTGATAAATAGTTTCCTTAAATTCGCAAGAAAATATTAGGAAATATTAGAAAAAAGTACCGAAAAATCCCTATTTAATTACAACCTTGTGTGGGTTTTTTTAAAAAATGTAATATACTTTTTAGTATTTCGTCAAACTGTTTTATATTTCTTTCCCAATTTAATTTTATTGCCAAGGAAAAAAATGTATTTCGTTTTTATGTTATTTACTAATACGCATGCAGTAGTTCCTTATGTTGCCACACTATTTTAGTTAGGTTTATAGGTCTATAGGAATAATCGTACAACTTTCAATATAAACACACACTCCTCCCTGGACTCTAAAAGCAAATATTATTTCTTTATAGCCTAGTTATATTCAAAAAATAAAAGAAAAGTGTTATTGATAGCTTACAGCATCGGATCAAAACACTGAGATTCCACAGATTTCATAGATTTTATGGAGCTGAATTAATCAATATTTCCTTTTTACATTTTAATAGCACCGGGCCATATTTGCTCCCTCCTGGCTCGCCCTCATCTACATAAAACACACCGCCATTTTCCTTCACCACACAACACCCAAGTGCACAAGGCAGACTGAGGCATGGCAGGAGCTGCATTCCAGCATGAGTGGACTGCACTCCTGTCACACAGCACATCACGCAGAGGATGTATCCAGGACTAATAATACTACTCTGATGTCACCGAGGCATCCATCTCAGGAAACGTTTTCAAGATCCCGTTGAGGAAACAAAACAGTGCAGAGGCCGGGAGACTCCTGGCCCCCGTGTGGCTGACAGACAACACTTGCAGGGAGCCTCTGCAGCCTCTCTCCGTTAGTGACGTTGTATGTTGGAGAACCCTACAAATTACCCACGTCACCGTCCCAGGGCCAAGGTTGGTGGGTGTGGCGAGAGAGGGGCTCCTATAGCCTTGATCTCCGCTAGTGTGCATCGCCTTTCTTTTGTCAGAACGGCCCCCTGTCCTTCCTGATATTGCACTGACATATGCAGATAGAGCCTGCTCTCAAATCATGTAGTAAAAACCTGCCTGGTCATTCATTAATGCATGCGCAAAGAAGTGTGTATCACGTGCAGGTTATACAACCAGGACGCATTTTCCTCCATTTCTTCTTTTCTGTCTTTGCATTAAAATAATTTAACCACTCACCAAAACCTTCACCATTATTCCAACTTTCACAAAAACGAGCCTGACCTGAAGTAAACACTCAGAAGTAAATAGAGAAGCATGCAGTAGTCAGCATTTTAAAACCTCTTTGATCCACGCACAGCAGCTTGAGCAAGAGCACATCTAAAGTCCGGAATCAAAGGATGGACTGACTCACAGACTCACACACCCACGCACGCACAAACCATCATGTTTGCACTCAACAGAACCACCCATTACGACAAGCACACTGCGACAGCCACACACCAACATGTTGTGTTTTTTTTTTCTTGAGAGAATGCAAATATAGTTTATACCAACATGTTTTAAAACGTCTCATGCGTGAAAACGTATACATTTTACAAGGACAATAAAGTGTATTTACTGGGCGTGCTAAAGCTGGCAAAGTTACCTGCTGTAGTTTAATGCGAGGGGTCAAAGTTGGTCTCTGTACACATTCCATTTTCTGTTCCCACTCACTCCCATTGGCTCACTCCGCCGCTGCACACATTTCCGGGCTAAAGGGGCTCCTTGATTCCACTTTATTGCAGCGGGTTAAAGGTGAAGGCCTTGACATTATTGAAGTTCAAAGACTACATTTAATTATAAATTGTAGTTAATGCACACGTGCAATCATCATGCGCATATGTTGGGGAACACACATACGAAATACACATGCGCGCAATACAAAGCAACACACACACACGCACGCACTCACACACAAATTTGGAAATAAAAGAACATGCCAATTATGATTTCCTTTCCCCTAACTATCTCTTGTTATAACTCCTAACACGAGGTCCAATTAGTCAACAGTCATTTATTCCTAACTGATGTGTTGAAATAGGCTGAGGTTTAGGGCTAAGCTCGGACAAATAGACTATTATTTCAAATGCTTGGCTGAGTCTGAGCTGCACAACATTAGAATCCCACTGGGGCCAAATCTTAAAAAATAAAATCATTTAAATTAAACTTACACAAGGGGAAAATCTCTGCACTGGCAAGGGCTGGATTTGCTGCGGTTTTCCAATATTCAGATTAGAAGAATGGCGGTCATGACGGTTGTGTGCAGAGGGGGTTGGGGTTTGGTTTGACGTTACAGACTACACAGACCGAGTTCATGTCGAAACCTCTTGGCAAGTCTTTTCCCCCCACTTCGGACATCCAGGCTTGCTTGTTTACTATTTACTGCGGAAGTGAACGCCATTCCCCCCGAACAGACGGTGCAATTAAGAGAAAAAAATAGCCATTTAGTGCCTCTGTCTTTATGGCAGTGTCTAGACTACAAGAGTGGCGATTCCATTTAGTGGGCACTAAAAAGGTTATCATTCCACTCTCTTTCTCTACATTTCTAAGATCTGAGCTCTATCTTCGTTTAACACGCTTTGCAACAATTTAAAACATGATCTTCCAGAGTGGTGTCACCTTAAAATAGCCGAAAATCTGACAAGTGTAGGCCCGCCGACACTATTCTTCAGTTTCACAGCCTCCACCAAGCCTACCACAGCAAATGCCTGCGTCATCATGAACTAGTCATTAACACAAGTTAAAAGTGTGCTAATGTTGTGTGTGCAGGCCAACAGATTTAGGTAATACACACTTTTATGAGCTAGTTCCAAAAAGGCTGCGAGTCAAGAGCGAGCAAAACGCAGCACACATTGCGCGCTGGGGAACAAAAACACATCATTCATGGTAGTTGTGATAATGATAGCACAAAAAGCACAAAGTCGTTTTGTTTTTTGCCTATACGTTTTTGTTTATTTCATATGTATTATATTAATGATACACAGGCCAACAATCTGCTCCTCCTCTCTGGAATCCAAAGCACCAATGTTTATAAGCAAATAATTTAACGAGTGTTGGCGTTAAAGCTGTTAAAGTTGTATGGGCAGTGTACTGAAAAATAGCAGCAGGGATAGGGGAAAGGAAATTCAACATATACGCCTATTTACAGTCACGAATGCACATTTGCATAGGCTACTCTGTACAGGGGGGGAGATATACTTTCACAGATTGGACGTCACAGTTCTCAATGGCGGAAAAAATGTAGCCAGGAGATTTGCTATAAGTTGTTCATACTCTGGTCGAGAAATAATTAGATAATGATATGCTATATACAAAGACCAGAGGGACGGGGAAGAGCTAAAAGTTGTCTGCGCAATAAGGATTCAAACTGTTTGTTACATTTGATATTTTAACAACAAACATGTCTATATGAACAATAGAATAAACACAATGGAGAATCGTGATAAATAGAGACATATTCAAGAACAGCATAGGTATAAATGATTATTCTAACCATGTAGGCCTTTCTGGGGACCAGCTAGAAATTCACCGCCGCCCGTGGGGCAATAAGAAAATGGCGACTTTATCCCATGCAGGCCTATTACTCCCACTGTCCACTTTAACATTGCACTGTTGGTGATATGGGCTCCTTTTAGAAAATGGTTATGCCCACGATTACAATTCAATGAGATAAGAGTAGGCCTTAATGTCACCGAACCAAAGACTGTGACACCTTTTTTCTGCTCCTGCTCACAATAGGGGGTTTCCAGAGAAGTACTGGAGGCGATCTCTGCTCAGCTTCTTCTCTTTCATTCTTCTATTCTGAAACCAAATTTTAACCTGGCGATCGGTGAGGTTTAACATTCGGGAGAGCTGAAGCCTTTTCTCTTTGTTGATGTAAACGTTAAAGAAGAATTCCCTCTCCAGCTCCCGAATCTGAAACTTGGAATATGGACACCTCTTCTTCCTTGTGCGAGGAGTACCTGGAGAATAAAAATATAAATAAATACATTTTAAATAAAATAAAATAAAAAGAGCAAAACGTCACATTAATTAACAGCAATTATAATATATACAAAGAGGGAGAAATGGATGCTTCAGTGCTGGGGTGAGCGTAGACTCAACAAATGCTGAGAAGTTTCAGTAGCATTAGTAATGATAACATTTCAGTCAACATTCATCAAGCAAAGTGGCTGAGGCTATCAGATAAACCGGCCATAAAGAGTGTTAAATATCCGAATCGCTTGGAGGAAATAATATCAACTTACAGCCTCTAAGTACGTGTTTATCTGTTACAAATATACAACAACAAAAGTATTTCGCCGCATTATGTGCGTCACATTCCTCTGGAGCTAAACTAACAATTTACACAATCTTTTGGCAGTGACTTGAAATGCATGGCCCATGTTTGCAGTGGCCTATGCAGACCTCTGTGGCCCTATAACTTCTTATCAAACAGGTGACTGGGGAAATAGATTTTTTTTATTGTTTTCTGTGTGTAAGAGAGGCAGCCTCAGTTAGCTTGCATCTGCAGCCTTGCTGGGCTAATGCAATACAGGAGGCTAAACACAAGTGTGTGGCTGCACTAAGAGCCATTTAGACACTTTATAACAAGCTTTATTTCAATCAGAGCTGGTTATTCAAGTTAATAGTAGTGCCAGCTTGTATGCAAATCAGCAGCAGAGGTGGAATGCAAAGGGAAATGGAAGTGGACTAATGTTTTTTTTTTCCCAGCGGCTACTCAGGAAATAGCATAAATTGCAGACGTATGCATTCTCCTCATATATGGAGGAGCCAAAACACTCGATTCTCCAGCTCTGATGCATTTACTGCCTGCTTGTAAATGCAGGAAACGGGTCTAATCTGCCATTAGATAGCTAGATAGGTAGCTGGACAGTCAGCTAGATAGAGAGGAGCGGATTTTAACCGTAAAGTGTGTAATACTCTGTACAGCATGTCTTTTGCGGGCAAACCCAGTGCTAAAAGAAAATTCACAAGACGCCAAAAGCAATGTTCTGCCCAATTGGTTTTTACTCACGACAGCCCAACGAGAAAATCCCTTAAAATGCCCAACGCAAGTTCATGATCAAAGTTAACATTTGTCACAATAGCTCTCTCTTAAAAATTTCACAGACTCTCACCGTACAGGCGTCTTTGTATAACATCCCCTTTTTTTCAAAGCGCTTTCCCATCGTAAAAATTCTTCTCGTTGCAAGAAAGAGCTTTGTAGGGTTATAATAAAATCCTTTGAATGCTTATAAAACTCCACATAAAATCTGACCGACAAAACACCGGGCTAGTCCCCTTAACCTTCCCCCATTTTACAGCGTCGGTATACCTACTCGAGTGGCTGCTCTTGCTGGCGGTGCCGTCCTTGGTTGTTGCGGAGGAAGAAGTGCATGAGCCTGAATTTGTATGTTCCTCCTCATCTTCTGGGTCTTTTTCCTGCTCCGGGGCTCCGGGTACAGAGGCTGTGGACTGCTGCTGCTGTTGCTGCTGCTGGGAGTCGCTTTCCAGCTTTCCCCCCTCGCCCTTTTGTAAACAATTGTCTGACTGATTGTCCGTGCTGCTGCAGTATGCGGTCTCAAAAAAGCGGTCGAAACCTTGCGGGAGGACGTTGTTTTTCCCCACGCCGGAGTAAAAACCTGTGGAGGGGTGATTGGAGCCCGGATGGGTGTGATGGTGATGGTGGTGGCTGTACACACTCTCGTTCTTCATAAGCATTTCTGTCATGGTGGATGGTGGAAGACAGTCCCTATGCACCAGATCCTCTCCCGAGTAGCACGATGCATAATTGCTTCTGTGGTGCCATTTACTAGCAGGGTCCAAGCCGTATGAAACTTCCCGTACCGGCTGTACTTGAGACAGATTTGTGGAATAAGGGTAGCTGATTTGCCGGGACGGGGCCTGTGGAAGAAACGAGGAGACGGCAGAAAACTCGGGGACGTAGTAGGTGCAGCTGGGGAGGTAGATGTTGGACGCGCAGCCCGTCCTGTCCCCAAACTCGGATGTCCGGTCTTTGCGCGTCTGGGAGCAGAAGTTGCCCAGATTCACCGAGTTAAACATCTTTCTCTCTCTCGTACTCCGTACTATAGATAGATGTTTTGGATACGAGCTGCAGCAGAAGGGGAAAATTTGGGAAGGCGAGATGACGCGCAATCCGTCTAAGTCGCCCCGCAGACACGTGATCGAAAGTAGATATTGTCATATATCAATTTGGAAGAGTTGGATGTGTAGGAGTGGTTGGCTTTAGGTAAGATCGAGGAGGTTCAAACGAATAATTTTCGAACACCACAGGCGCACTAAGAAAACCAGTAACAGATTCCTGTTTGCTGGCTTATGACAATTAGAAAGATATGTGCTCTGTGTGTTTATGTTTATGGGCTGCTGGTAGGTTAGCTAAACAGCTACAGCTCCTTAAACAGGCATGGCACAAACTGCAGAGTGAACTCAGTGACATGCATTTCATAGTATTATGGAATTTTACAGGTAAGAATTATTACTATTATTACTATTATTAAATTATGAATCTGTAATGTTATTATTAAATAAGAATCAGTATCCACACCAGAAACTAGTGAAGTGCAGTCAGTTTTAATATTTTAGTCACAGAATGAGGAATTATTCTCACTGACACTGTTACACACAGGGAAAAAAAATCTGCATTCAGAAAGTAGAATGTGTCAGCAGTCGCTGTAAATGTCGCCCAAATGAGGTATAAACCTGTTAAAAAGCAATCCCACGAGCCTGATCACCGTTTCCCTACTTAAAAAAAGGCTTTATCAAATAACAATGGGTGACTCGTTTTCTCCTACAAATCTCTCAGACTCCACAGGACATTTTTTTACACTGTGGTCTGTGAATATGCAGGAGATCTTTTTTTATAAGGCTTATATTACTTTTTGATCTCGTTTTATTCTTTAACAATGCACACACGAGTCTGCTGCACACATGGTTATTAAAGAGATGTGAGGATGAGCCGGGCTTATCTATTTCAAATTATGCCACTTATCAATTCGTCACCCATTTTATTTCTTTCTTTTTTTCCCCTTTCTTTCACCAACTGAAAAACCTTGCTACACTACACCAGCGGTGGACGGCTATAATTATGTTGTAAAATGAAGTTGAACCAACGGTTAGGCAATGTAGGATACACAGCATGCATGGATACTGTGCAAGCAAGAGTAATCGGCCCACTCTCATTATTCCCTTTGACTTTGGATCATGACAGAGTCCATGGAGGACAACTGCGCAATTCCAGAGCCAAGTTCCTGAGTTCCTGCAGGAGCACTACCAGTAAAGCCCTGGGACCTTGCATCTCTCCTGCAGTGGGAAAATGTGCCCTGGTGGTATAAACACAAACTCTGCAAAAGCGCAATTACTCCTCTCAAATTGCTGAATTCAGCTTTATTCAGTAGGCACTTGGTTATTGACAACACCGCCCAGAAAATCACCGCAATGTGTGAGCCTCTTACTCTGAAAATATTCAGAGTGCTATGTAGGAGTATAACGTCCCTTTGGACTCACTAGTCGATCAAAATTAAATGTTTTGGTTTGCAACCTTTGTCTATAAGCTTCAAAGCACAGCAACAATTAGTCTTCTTGTAAACGTCTACTTATAGGCCACTAAGACTGTGCCTATTGACCAAGCAGCATGAATGTATCCGATGTTTCTCTCTAAAATTAAACAAGCCCCAGATGATGTTCCAAGCTGCTGTGATCATTTTATTTTCCACCAGAATGTCGAAATTTATCTGTGTGTGACTGTTAAAAAGATAGACATGTCCTCTGGAGTTTTTTTTTTTTCCCCCCCAAATAAAATGTAATAAATGGATGATTTGGAGAAAAGATGCGCCTGCGTGTTCTTTCCTGCGTCATTGTAAACTTTTAATTATACTGTTGAGGGCCATCCTCGACTCTTTATAGACTAACTGATACTATCACAAGGTGAAATTAATATGATGGCCCATTGTTTATGATTATAGGCTACTTCCTAAATGTTGCAATAGACTTTTGAATTATTATCCAATAGTCCAATAACGCTATCGCTCCATTACAATCACTTATAGGACACCTGTGTTGTTTAAAAATAATGGAAAACAAAGTTTGTGTCTTTGGTGATTTCCAACAGCAAGGAGAACAACAAGCAACATCATAAGACCTCAGCATTGGAAAATGAGAGTCCACTGCAAGCGTATTTGTGGAAAAGGTGGCATTGGCATTAGCTTGTTTACTACCCCTACAGACAAAAGGTTGTCTCACATGATGCATCCTGCATCCAAGTACAAAGAAAGCAGACAGCTGTCCAGACACAGCACTTGAATTTGACCACTAAAATCCTCTCTACGTCCACCATAAAACTCCGAATGGCTGTAGTAACGCTAAATCCCTTTGTTCTATAGAAAACCATAAACCTTGAGAATGAGAGGAATTTGGATTTCAGCAACTAGATATTCCGCAACTTAAAAAAAAAACAACACAGTGCGCTGAATTTTCACACCATAACGCATTTTATGCAACTTGGTTTTGGGTATTCATTTCAGAAAATGTGCAATTTAGACCGATAATAACGCAACAAAAGCCTCAAATTATTAGTATTGGCATTTTCTGTATAAGGCTTAACATCTCAGTCGAATTAATCGAAATAAGAGAGGCTGTGACTGTGACGAATGGCACAAAAAAAACAAGACTGATGAACTGAATATGTGTCCTGTGACGAACAGCTATCAGTCTAATTTTTGTGAGATGAACAACCGCAGCAAGGGAAATATTTGTACAAACATTCTGGCCTGTGGCCTGCATGAACACATGCTCGACACATGCTGCAGCATCAGTGTTGTGCAGTTGCAGAACAATAATAATAATAATAATTCGCACATCAAAATGTCATTTCCTATTTTAATAGTATAAATAAATAGTGCACTGTGTAGTTAAAAAGATAAAACGCGGGGCTTAACTATGAAGTTGAATTCCTAAAAAACTGAGAAGCCGCCATACTAATTGGTCCACAACGACGGCTCTTAAATGTATCCGTATGTCAATATTACTCTGATCATAATATTATCTGTTGAATTAAAAATGTCCCATAACAATAAATAAAAACTTTTCTTTCAGCAGGCAATAACAGAACCAAGGCAGACAGTCCAAAACAATATTGTCAAACCATTTCCTCATCATAATCATTCCAATGATGCGTATTAGCGCGGTATAAATAAGTAATGTGAGGGTATGAATAAGTGATGCACTAATAAAATCAAAAGTTAGGGCTGCTTATCAAGACGACTGAAAAATGCCAAAGAGTAGTTTAAAAGACTGCACAGTACACAGGAGGAATTAAGGCGTTTAAACGAATGGGGAATAGTCCTCCTGGCTGCGGTATTTGTCATAATGTGACAAAATATGACCGGTCAATGTCCATCACTTGGCAATATCCGCCTTTCCGGGGGTTATACATCGGCTATTCTCGCCTTCGTGCGCTCACACCATCAGTCAAAATACAAGGTTTACCATGTGCTAATTTTCCTGGATGCACTCACAGCAGCTGATATTCTGCTAGCAGTAGGACCCAGGAAAGTTTGATTTGGTTGCACCAAATGAGCAGGCTAAGTGTATGCAGAGGTGCGCGCAAAAAGGGGTTGTATCTGAGTCCTGTGTTTGTTCAGTCTTATAAGGACAAATACAATCATAAACACTATTTTAAATATATGTTCCAACTATTCTGAGTCATAGTCGAAATGTTCTGCTGAGTGTGAGAGAGGAGCTGCTCTAAACATTTGCCAGTCTTTGCTTAAATATCACTGTTGGAGCACTAACTTTACGACTGTGTCTGTGGAATTTAAGCTATGTATTGCTACCTAGCACCATAATTACAATGGTTAACCTAGGTGTCAACCTCTTGTTAAGAACAAGTCTCAGTTCAAAAATGGCGCTCCTAAATATTGCAGTGTTTTGGCTCTGCGTCGATAAATCCTGTGCCAAAGGATACAACACACTCACCACACACACACGCAGATAGACACACACACACACACACACACACACACACACACAATGGGCGCAGTTCACCAAGACACTGCTGCACAGTTAGCTGAAGTCAAGGCTAAATGTGGGAAGCCTGTGTAATCATATTACTGTCCCCTCATGGCCTAGATAAGTTTAATTGGATGTAAGTCGGGCAGTTAAACTTGGCTGTATGAGCTGCGAACAGTTTCAAGCAACACTAAAGAGCCTTGTTTTTTTTTTTTTTACTGAGGTCTCAGTGAATGCACCTAGCGTGAAGCGTTTGTGGTGGCAACAATAGCTTACGAGATAAGGATGTGTGTTGCTGTTACATTTAGAGCAATCTCCAGAGTGTATTTCTCTTTCAACCACTAGGACATAAAGCTTTCACAACAATGTGTTAACTTTTTTTATTAGAAGTATTAAATGATTTCACATCTCGAGAAATCGCCCAATAGTGACTGCTGCCTGCAGCTCCTATGTGTTATTCAGATGTCCTGGAAACGCCTGGCAAACCAGGGAGCAGAGGGAGAGTGAATACACAATCCTATCTATTTTTGAACAAATCTAGATAAGTGAAAAGTGAGCTTTTGTTTGATATTTTGCTGGAGGGGCTCTTGGTTCCACGGCTGATGTCACTCTACAAACGTCAAAATAAAGCGCATTTATGTGCAGAAAGCACTTGGGGCTATGGCCTGTCACATGCGTCTAAAGTCTAAAAAAAAAGATATTTTCAGACCTCCATTAGCTGCACAGTTAATCATCTAAAATATCTAAATCACCTTATAAAATCAGCGGGGATAATATGGCCAGTGTTTGAAAACAATTCAGGGTTGACTAACTGTCCAATTAATACGTTTTCGGAAATTACGCACAAGACGGCACAAAATTACGCACGGACTGCGGACCATGACGCCATGGGTTGTTTTGGAATTTGCTGATTTACAGACTATGCACTTGGTGTGGTGACAATAACAAAATGATAACAAATGTTGAGTTTTATAATATTTTTACATAACCTGCTTATGTAAAATAATATTCTGAATTTTTGTCAGACACAAACGTTTCACTTGATGTTTTTTTTTTCATTATTTGGTTAAAGCTCGTCTGTGTTGTAAGAAATATTCTGCATTGTGCGTGCAGGGGGGTGCAATCAGGTGACAAATGGAATAAGTGCCTGAAAATGGCATATAATTTATTTGTTAATAAGTCTCCAATTAGTGCGAATTCATCCTGCATTTAGAACATTTGCTGTAATGGGGGCGAAGCGCGCACTAGGTTGGCTCTTTTTGCACCGTCGGGTCAAAATGCATTATTTAAGTTTGCGCTGGCCTTGCACAGGAGCGCTTCAGTATGTGGACCCAAAATAGAAGCTCTGAGCTTTACGCTACCGACTCAGATATCGTTGAAATGCCTGCTCAAACACTTAGTCCTACTGTTTGCTTTGCCGTCTGAGCTGCAGATTTTCCAAACTCTTCCTCAGAGCCAGGCCTTTAAACACATACTGAACATAAAAATATTGATATTCTTATAGAAAACAAAAAAGGTCCAGGCTACAGTGCATGTGCACGGAACCGATACTGGACAAACTTGAACAGGTGACACAGAATTTTCCATCTTGTATAAAAATTGTGAGGGCTTTGAGCAGGCACTGCCGGTTGTGCAGCTCTGTGCTGCATACTTGACCTTCAGCGTCGGCCTGGAGAGGATAGCCCACCACCAAAGTATAACACATTAAATAAGAATGCCCCATAGGCAGCAAAAAAGAGAGGAATCAAACGATTCATTCAAAACGTTTAAAATACCTGATTAAAAACTGAGATTTGATATTGCTGTGTAAATATTACTGAGCAAGCTATTTATTCAGGCGCTGACAAATGTCGTATATATTCTTTAGAATCTTACTATGCTGTCACAAGATTTCAAATATACCAAATTAAAAATGGCAATGATGCGTCAATAAGCTATACAAGACCAACAAAATGAAACCGCTACTGATGTGCAACCGCGGCCTCAGTCACTGTCAATACTAATATGTGTTTCTCCCTTCTTTCCATCAGAGACAACTGGTGTAAGAGGAATCCGGCTATTCCGAGGCAGCAATGAAACCTTCACACCCCGCATTAAGGGGTTGTTTGACGTGCGATGCTATTGAAAAACAAATTGATAAGACAGTACATTTCAGAAAAATGGAGCTCATAGAGAACTCATTTCATATCATGTCAAAATCAATACATAACACTTCTGAAAGGAGTGAAACGATATGGATCTTTCATGTTAAGCATTCTGCCTATCCTCTCTTTCTCTATCATATTAACACTCTCCTTCAAAACACACACTCTCTCACTCACACACACACGCCACGCACTCTCCCGCACGTCCACACCCCCCCACACACACACACTTTAGTAGGAATAACATTGCTTTCTATTTCTCCAGCCAGCTTCGTACCATAAACGGCAGAGGGGTGGCGGGGGACGTAGACCACATGCCACACAAGTTCTCTGCGAAGGGCACTGTGAAGCTCACTGACCTTTGGGACGCTGAGACAGGCCGCCATAAACAGATTTAGCCAGTCTCAAAGTCAAAAGTGCTCAGGAGCAGTGAAAGACCTATTGTAAAGACCTGCAAAGCCAGCTGAGATTTCATCCTGTTTTACAATCCAAATATCGTGAGGTTTTCCGCCATGGTTTCTTTTGTGGTTATTTTGATTCCCAGTGAATTACACTATACATAATAACTGAAATACAGACAAGACAAACAAGTGTAAACTGATATTGGCTGTCATGCAGTGATCATTTTTAGCTTTTGGATAGAAGGGATGGCAGGTAAAGACGAGGTCCAGTGTTTAGTGTTTTGTCGGACGTGAAAGGTCTCAAAACGTTTCCAACGTAAGATTGTCACAAGCAAAAGCAAAATATAGGACAGCAATACCCAAAGGAAATAGGATACACATAAAAGTCACGCGTAACATCAGCAGATAAGTCTGGTTTGAAGTTCAAGTTAAAACTACATGTTCAGATATCCGTTGAGCAGACTGCCATGTTACTCGGTCCAAATAATCCCACCGTTTTACACAGGAATCGCCTAACTAGCCTGTAAAAGCTCAAACCACCTTTTGCATCATTTAATCTTGGTAGCAAGCGCGATTCATGCTGTGCTCAATGTTGTGAGCTGTTGGGATGCTTACACTGGCTCTCTAGCTGTCAAAATACATTTGTATTAACACATTCTGCCGCTGTGAATTCAAGTTTACACTTTCCTCGTTTAACTGAATGTTAATCTACTATAATATATCCATATTAAAAATCATGGATCCTGGTTAATATCTGTTCTCTCCCGCTCTCTATTCCATATCTCTCACTCTCCTTTCCATTTGCGCATTTTTACAAGCACAAAAGCGTATAAAACTACAAATATAAATAATGGAATCTAATTAAGTTATTGCATTTGTTGATGTTTATATTTCATCAGCGCGTGCACGTACACGGTTTCTTGTAGCCTGTTACAGTTTTTAGACAATATTTGGAACACAAATGACCTTGAGGATTTTCTTTTACAAATAATGGTTGAGGTGCTGCAGGACAGTCAGCAGCGTCATGGTGCATTTTGCATCTATTATTCTCCTCTAAGCCATTTAACAAGGCAACACACAAACATAAGACTAGTTTTTATCTCCTTTCATGGTCAACAGCGCGTTTGATAGGCTAAAAAAGATTGGAGCTGTTATGAATGATGTCCTCTGGATGATCAAATTCAACACACGCAATTTAAGATCTCAGTATTATTTCATAGGCTTTGTTATTATCATATCGCGGCAAATACTTGGGTACACTTACTGGTTGTGCTTTGCATCAGCCTGGCGCCACTTGAAAACTAATGCACTGTGTATTTCTTTGGATGAAAACATACACGGACATATGAATGCTGTCGTCAGTGCGTAAAAGGGTGCATATCAAAACATTACGCCTGCATTTCTCTTGTTATACGGAGGAAATGATTCAAATTCAGACGCATGTATCTCCCCTGATATATATTATCATATTCTAGGTGGGTATTCAATAGGAATGACTCTTCAAACCACCTTTAATCACATGCGTAAATGTGCATGGAGAGCATTTTTCCAAAACATAAAACCAGTGGATGCCACATATTTATATCTAGTCTCACTTTGACTGGACATATACTGTATATTCACAAACAAATTTAGTAAATTACATGATGTGCATAATATTTACATATGAAACCAGAATATTATTATTAAATATTATTTTGATATCTGCAAAATGACGCATTGTGCC
Organism: Epinephelus fuscoguttatus; assembly: GCF_011397635.1. NCBI lineage: Eukaryota > Metazoa > Chordata > Actinopteri > Perciformes > Serranidae > Epinephelus > Epinephelus fuscoguttatus. Next base: position 24,353,095 of record NC_064758.1, on the reverse strand, counting down.
CGATCTAATAGCAGCGCGTCCAGGCGGCCCTCTTCTTTCATGGAGGATATTACAGCTCTTATATTCATCTTATACATGTACTATATATAAAATACTCAAACTACTCAAGGATCCTTCATGCGTTATGTTGACGGATACATAAGCAGGGTATTTTTGGGAAAGTGGAGCAAAGTAATCAGGCAGAAATATCAGAAGCGTCTGTCAGCATCATTACTGTATGGCTATGAGATACAAGAAGCAACACTCAACGTCATTTATGTTTCTTACCTCACTGAATCTTATATCTTAATTGATAAACAGACAAACGGCCTAATACAGCATAAGAAGACTGTGTCTAGTAAAGAGCTCACGTCATCTTACTTGTGTGTATTTGTGTTGTGATCATGCACAGACCAGCTCAGGAAGGCCGGTTGCAGCAGCGGCCGTTCACAGTTCACTGAAAAGCCAACATCTGATCTCAACATTGAGACAGTACAGTTTCCAGTGGGCCTGCTTTCAACTGACTGAGACTGGAAGCTGCTGGGGACAGACGCATTTATGCTTCCTTTGCTGGCTGAAAGGAAAACACTGCACAGCCCTGCATTGCTTTACACTTCCTTGCCAGTAGGGAGAGCTTTGTGGATTTTAGATATGGGTTTATCATCAAACCGCCGTCGTTTGAAAAGATGTAGAAAGCCTGTCTATCTGATCTGTGTGCATGTATTCATAAACCACGTTTTTATATGTTATTATCACGCATTTAAATCTCCTAATGCAAACCAGAAGATACGGGATGCACAGCCAGACCAAGAGGCTTGAGTATATGGAGCACTGGGGTGTAACCCTATTACTGCTTTACAGAGCTATTGCGTGTTTAGCTGCGCCGTTATAGGCTTGTAGCATACCGGTGACATTGATTGGGTCGAACTTGAAGGGAAAGCCCAGGGAAAAAATGTGAAAATTGTTTTTTTGCTTACACTAATGCAGTTGTTGTATAGCTGTGATAGTAATCCAGGCTGCTGTGAAATAATATTCAATGCAAGATGGGGTTTGACACATGCATCTGGCCGCCATTTTGCATGGGAAGCTGTCATAGCCACCTATAGCCATACCTTTGCATGTGAGCGGCCACAGTAAAACAAGGCCAACCTGTGTGGGCTCCTATTGATTATAGTTCACAGCATGTACAATTATGTGCCAACAAAACACCCCCTCAAATACTTCCAAATGTCCCATTAATGCTCATTTCACTGCGTTGGCCACATGTATTTTTTAAAACTGTTGTTACAGGTCACGTCTAATAAAATAATCTCACCAGTCAGAGCTCAGAAAAAAAGGCTGATTTTAAAGCACAACATTGAGAGAGGCAACCCTAAAGACAGACTGAGGTAACACCAATAAACGTTTCAATATTCTGTTTATTGAAGACCTTACGCATATACATTCATATCATTATTACTTTTACAAGACAACGTAGCAATCCTTACAAGCGCAAAGAAGGGAATGCAATGAGGGACGAAATAAAAGGACGATAACAAACAGCTATTACACTGAAACAGGGTTTCTTTAAATGTCATGTATGGTAAAACTTGTTGCATACCATTTCTTATATCCATTCTTGGCAGTATGATATCATAGGCCTACAGATCCAACCCTCACAACCACGAATAGGCATGGAAAATATGGAATGCGATATTGTACAAGACGATCAATAACATAACGCACTATTACATAGCGATAAGGGATCCTCGGACAGGATGCAAATAGTAACATATGTAATTTCATTTTACAAAGTTATACACGAGTACAAGGTAAGGGAAGTGACAACATTGAGCACGTTGCAAAGAGCAAGTACATTTAGTGGGCCTAATAGGCCCTCCGTCCTCCCATCCTAATAACAATAATAATAATAATAATAATAATAATAATAATAATAATACATTCTTTGTAGACGTTTGTGTCAAAAATGTTTAAGGTTGTTTGCTTTTGATTTGTTCAGAGAAAAAAAAGTATAAAAAGTCACTTACAGAAAAAGTGGCCCGCAGAACATGACTTATAGCTATTTCACATCAATAACATGCTGCAAATACATTTCACTGCTATAGCTTACTCGTTATACATGACAGATGATGCACTGCATTCGCCCCGAATTAAGGGAGCACACACGTAGGCCTATGATTAACCTTTTTTTTCTAAATTTCTACATATTTATTTTCATGACGAGCACCAAGTTTCAGAAATGTTCTTTTTAGGCCTTAAAACGTATTTCCCCGCCACTTGCGACTTTAGGCGGTTCCCTTGTTTAACCAAGTTGGCCTAAAAATGCACACGTGGATATTTCCATTACAGATCCTGGTGAGTTTATTGTTGATTATACTATTTTTTAACGGGTACAATCTGGACGTGGACATTTAATAGCAGCTCAAAACCGTATTCAGACGGTGATCTCACTTAACTAAAAGAAATGCAATCCATGCAGGATTCTGTGGTTGTTGTTAAGACAAGTTGAAAGGTAATAAAAGTAAGAAAAATACCTTAAGAAACTTGTTAGCACATGAACGAAGTCATGGCAATTCATTTTTTTTCAATGCGCAGTCATAAAGATATCGATATGGATTACACTGCGGTTTTAGTTCCCCCCTCTGCTCATGCAGACACACAGACTTCCAGACTTCCTGCCCGTGACCGTGAACGTGTCCACAAAGCGTGGCGAAAACTATGCAAAGAAGATAAGGATGATATACATCTTACCCAGCAAATTATGGCGGTGGACGTGTTAAGCAATCGGGAGGGAGATTCTTCTTGATCAGTTTGTAAACTCTGAGAAATTATTGCGCGGGTGCGGCTCCAGTCACTTCTCTGTCTTTCTGACTTTACTGCTATTTTTAGGCCTATTTTTGAGATTTTACCAAGTGGCCTCGCTCCCTCCTCATTTTCTCTGACTAAACATGGAACAAAAAGGATGTTGTCATTATGTGTCACCCCAAACTGAGCTCGACGACATATTCTCTACACAGAAAAAACACATTCTCACAGCTTATTGTGCGATTATACCAGACATGAAGGCAGTCTGACATGTAGACTGTAGCTTTGAATGCCAGATAGTGGATTGTTTTTGGGCTTGTGAGGCCCGCACCTTTGAGAAAAACAAATAATATCCGAAAAATATTGTAATAATTGCCTGCAATGTAAAAGATGGATAGATGAGTGCATGCATTGAAATAAGACCTAAGGGAGCGTAGAAGGCTTGGCTTTTTACTGCCTATCGATTCACCTTCTGCCGCATCTCTAAAAGTAGGCCAAGGCTTGCTCCCTCAGCATGAGTCTCTTCTTCTTCATCCTGCGGTTCTGGAACCAGATCTTCACTTGTTGGTCGCTGAGGTTCAGCCGGTCGGAGAGCTCCCTCCGCCGCTGCCTGGTGATGAACTCATTCAGCATGAATTCACCTTCTAGCTCAGCCAGCTGAAGTTTGGAATACGGTTTACGCTTCTTTCTGGTCCGAGTGTGCATCGGGTACCACGGAGCACCTGGGGGGAGAGGGAGGAGGAGGAGGGGGCATACAGCGGATTAGTCACCACAGTTGCAAAATCACGGTCACCTCCAAGGTTATGGGGACCCCACAGGGGCGTCAGTTGTCCAGGGAAAGCTTGGGTAATTGCCTGACTGTGTGCTGAGTGAATTTAACATTCATTTGAGCAGAAAGCTGCAGGGCAATCAGAGAATCATAGATCTCAAGTAATTATATTATAAAGGTAAAGCAGTATCAAGATAAAGCAGTTTCTAAAAACAATGTCTGCGGCCTCGGAAATACAGGGAGTATTACAGTCATCTGGGGGAGATTCTGTGTTTTGCATAACATCCCAGATGCAAAGATTTAGAGAACTGGCCCCTGGAAGCTGTCACTTCCTCCACACACAGACACACACACACACAGACACACACACACACTCACACAGCCAATACTGGATTTGTTTTGGTCTCTGCCTGGACATATCAGATCTCAAATCAGATGTCAGGATCAACAGAGACTGCTCAATTTTGTACAATTTTTAAACATGCGTGTTTGTGATGTATTTTTTCAGCCCCCTCTATAGAGACCACCAGTATACAGCGGTTTGTGTCACAGGAAGTTTTATTGTCGCAGTTAAAGTAGCATTAACGTGATAATTAAGCCGTGCCTGCAAATACCCCTACTTATTTGCGAGTTTCAGAGCATATTAAATGACTCTTGAGTACACAGCGACAGATATTAATTCTGTTTACGAGTCATTAAAAAGAAAACTCTCTCTATTCAATGCAGTCAAGCAAAGCGCCTCACCTCTTTAAATCACTGCGCTAATTTGTGTATACAAAGTGGAACAATACACCAAGCATTATTGTGCACAGTTTGTCTAAGGTGTGGAAATGCACTGACTGATCATTTATTCAAAAGCTAGCGGGCATCATGGTTAGGTGAGGTTATCTGTAACTGTACACAACCACATGGCGCGTGAGGCATTTTAGGGCAACCCCTAGCGGCGTCTGCACACCACGCAAGTGCCCTGCAGGCTGATCCGGGCTGCAAGTTGTGCATCAACATAACGAGCTCTAATGACGGTGTAATACCGCAAGTGTACGCTACGTGCAGGTCTCTTATAAATAATATGTGAACCGTGCGTTTCTAATAATTGTGGTTTAAAAGAAATCAGCACCCACCTCCGCTTGCGGCTATGTTGCTTGAATGGCTTCCCGGTGACACCAGGGTCTGTGTGTCGCTGGATGGAGGCTTGCTGCCCTCGTTGAGCAGAGAGGAGCTGGAGTCGGACTCCATTGACTGACAGGATGGCGGATCTTGCGTTAGCTGCTCGGTCCCATAATCATATTTGGAGAAGGCGGCTGTGCTGCCTATTCCACTGTGCATCCCGTGGTCAGATGTTAATGATGATGTGTCTCTCGCCCTATCCTCTCGTTTGAGGCTGCTGCCACCTGAACAGGTCTCCCTGTTCCCGTTGCCGTTGTTATAATAACATTTGCCCTCTTCTGGTCTGCTAATTTCACACGACCGATTGAAAGAAGGGTTAATAGACACGGGGCTGCTAAAGTAGGATTGAGAGTATCCATTGCACGGCTCCGAAGGATTCCACGGGAGGGAGCAAACATTGTCCCTTCTCGGGTAGGAGAGCGACGGTAGCCCCGCCAGTTGTCCCCCTGAGGCTCTAAAATTCGGAAAGTAAAATGTGTCTCCAGTGTGGATGTTTACCAAAGGTCCCACAAACCCTGGATTAAGAAGATTATGCTCGCCCATTTCCGCGGGCCCGACCAACAGCTTCTAGTTTATTGCAATCTGACATTTAACATAGTTAAACCTGGAGGGGCTCCTGATTGGTCATCCCCAAACCACGTGTCCAGGCTAACTTCTGCTACACATGGTACCACCCACTCGGTCCATCTCAGACAAAACAAAACATTAACTTCTGTATTACAGGGGTTTATATGCTTTTTAAAAATACTATAAACCTTTTATTAAAAATGTAGAATCTTGTTTTTCTTCACTTGAGTCATGCTGAGTCCAAAAGGAGCCCGGGCTGCGTCTCCTTTTACACTCATGGAACTGTCCATGGCCTCGTTTAATATCTTTATAAGCTGGCAAAAGTTTTTAAAATGCTATTTCTTATGAAAACTATTTTTCTTGAAGGAGAGGGTGCATATGACATCTTGTTTTCTAGCAAATTATGGTTGAATTCCATGTCACATAAAGCTGTGATGTCCCAAGTTTACAAGCTTGTTTTAAGAAAAGACTGATGCTCATTGCCGCACTCTACTCATATTTACAGTAACGGGGTCAGCAGGTTGAAGCCACTGGCTCTGTAAAAGAGGACGATATTCTACAAGGTTACTTTAAGAGGGTATATTTCACATAATATTCCCTAGTACACCTCACATGAACAACTTTAACAGATACCTCCAATAAACGTTCACAGCCAAACTCTGGTGGGATTGTTATACCTCTCACAATTCTTTTATATGAATTTTACAAGATATCAGAGGGCACTTAACTGATTCAATCAGCCGAGAGTCTCTCTGCTTTATATCTCGCTAATTAGTTGATTTGTAGATGCAGCTCTGAAGACACTGAACAAATATGTGATATAGTACACTGTAGCCATGCATCTATTCTGACAAATAAGCCTCTTTCACCCAACAAAAAACTTCTCAGACACTCCACAATAGTGCATTTTTTTCTGCAGAAAACTTCACCAGGCATCCTGCCAACAGCTGGCGTAAGAATTTCTGATGAGGCCTCTTTGCACAACTATCATCCTCAAATACATTCTTATGAATGACCCTTGTCTTTTACGCTCATCCCCCGGGTCTGCACACTCAGCATTAATTGAAAAATTAATCTAAAAAGACTTTACAGCGTTCTTATGTTATACCAGTCCAGCAACTATTTTTCCAGTCCCTCTTCCCCTTTATAAATCCATAATTCAGCGCCGCCCCTCCTCTCCACTAAATATAAGGAAGACAAAATCAATTTATGGATCTCAAAAGTTTTCATAACTCAGCAGTGGGGGGCTGCTTATGTCTCAATTATGGCAATTTAAAAAAAAAAAACACAAGTGAGACTCAGCCAAGGACAAAAAGTTTGACTCATCAATGACACGCACTCCTAAATATAACCTAGCGCACACGTACGTTGCCGTCAATCCACTCAAGTTCACGACGCACAGTCACGGTGGCTTGAACTTGATATTGAACTCAAATGCTCCTTTTAAATGAATAAAAGACGAATAAATTAAATCCAATAAAATAGAATAAACAGCGTTTTATGCTGTGGCAGCTTAAACTGAGGGCTAACAGCCCGGGTCATAAAAATAATGTGAATATATTCCAGCATGCGCCGATAGCTATTTCACTGATTTAAAAAGCAGCATATCATCTTTCTTGACATGGCACCCTGCAAACAAAATAACTGATATGAGTCCAAATAATAAAAATAAACAGGCTGATTAAATTAATTAATAATTGTTATTATGAAGTGAGGGATTTGCAGAAAATGTGCAAGGAGTTGCTCATGCGTGCTGAGTGGCGCTGGTTGCGTGCAACAATTTTGCCAATGAAGTGTTATGTGAGAACATTAGCATTCATTTAAACATTGGTTTGGGAAACGATTTGCAAGTCAGCCGATATTTGATAGCTGCATCCGTCACTTGTGACCATACCTAACCCAAAGGCATCGGGCCCTGCTCTAGCCTTAAATAGAAAGACTCAGGGATCCGTTGCGGTGTCAGTCTGTCCTGTGGACTCACTGCCTGTACATTCTTGCATCTAGTTAGTGAGTCTTGCAATGCAGCACAACATCACTCCAATATAATATCTTGTGCCTCAGTCTTATGAGGAGCAATTAGGGGTGTGTGTTGGTATCACTTCTCCTGTTATTATAACAGCAACCAAAAGCAAAACAGAGCAGTGTGATGTTTACATCAAAATAGCCCGGATGGTCATGAGTAACGTTGTAGGCTTAAATCGCCACTTTACCTCGGAGGAAGAGGCCATGTGTTGCGCCTCCTTGCCTCGTCTCTCCACGCCTCCGATCCCAGCGCCTCCACAGATCCGCATTTCACATTCAAACAACTGATCGTCTGTTCAGTGCATCTTAAGCCCTGCGATGATGTCATGTGTGACCATGAGCCACAGGCCCTGTGCTCTCATTTAGCAAAACGAAAGTCAAAAAAGAACTTGGTAAACGGTGCATATAGCACTGTCAAGGTCACTGTCTAGTACACTGTCTGCTCGATATTGAAATTACCCTCCTGGAATCCACTGGTCCTGTCCAGACAGGGCAATAGCCTAAACAAAGGGCTTTTCTTCCCCTTTTTCTCTCTTTGATTCTCTGCGGGCAGGTTGCCACAGTTATAGCCTTGTGCAACCCTTTTAAAGCTTCCTTCAAGGAAAACAAACCACCAAGGGAAGCCTAAAGATCCCACAAAAGTGGCAACGTTTAAGTTGAAAGCGTTGGCTGATCTTTTTCATTTGTTTACAACAGACGATATTTCAGGCGGCTGTGCTAAATCATACTCTCTGACTAACATCAGGCAGGAAAAAGTGTATAATATGACTTAAAAAGGTTTATTAAGGATAGTTTACATCCATCTAAAACAATGATAATATAATTTAAATTTTAAAGTCTCCATAAAAATATAACACGCATCAGTAGTTATATTATATGTGTAATACCTGTGTAGATATATGCAAATTAAACATCGCAAACTAGCATTAATAGTAAAGCCATTGCGTCATCTGATAGATAGAAACATTTGAACTTGACGGTCACTTTGTATAAAGTTGTAAAACTGCCACAAGGCATCTGACCAAACAAGGTAATACTATTTTATTTACTTACTTAATAATTTAATTTTTAATTCTAGAGTGAACTACTTTAGTGTGTGTGTGTGTGTGTGTGTGTGTGTGTGTGTGTGTGTGTATGTGTGATGTAGAAAAATCAAATAATCAAACATAAAGTTCTCACCCACTGTGTATTCATGATCAATAAATTATGAATTTTCAAACCACGCTCGGTGCATGTGGTCGGTCAAATTACACACAAAAACTAAGCACTTTATAACAATGTGACTTTTCAAACAACACTGCGGTCAAATTTGTTAAATAAATTCGATAGCCGCAGATCATATCTGTAGAAACATCAAAGAAAAATAAATAAATGTATTATAATTTAAAGTCAGAATCATCAGATCCTGGTTATCTTTGCTCTCTGATGTTGCTCCGACATGTGATGTCCACATTATCGGGTATATTGCAACAGCGGAGCCATGAAAGCCCAAAACAATGCTTTGATTGCATTAATACAAAATAAAATCTCAACAACAATCCCATGACAAAACATCTGACAGCGATTATGACCCGCGTAGCTTCAGCTGTAACTTCTCTATTTGCTGCACCACTCACTATGAGCAGAGCTGCAACTTTAATAGTGAGGAAAAACTTCTGCATCAAAATAACAGCTGTCAACCTCCAAATTCAATATTTACTGTCAAATACACTGAAAAGAAGTAGCAACCCTGAGCTAAATGAGTCATAACAATCATTTAAACATACTGAGTGAAGTGAAAAACTAAAATATCTCTAAATGAGAGAGAGTTGCAGTACTTCCTGATATTTTCCTCTGGTCACCACCAGAGGTTATCAGCCCCCTGTCTCATATGTGTGGCTGACAGCGGCCTGCAGCTCTGACGCCTCCACACACAGCCAAAAAGAAATGCAACGTCTTATACATTTTACATTTTCAAGATAAAACCAGCGGCTGGTGAGGGTGCAAAGCGTCTAAAAAGCTTTTAGTTTTGTATATTTTGTTTTTTATTGAAAATATGCTGTCAGGTAAAGTGAGTTTACCCTGGGTCGTCCTTTTTTTGGCATAGTAAATGTTAATCCCGGGCGTGTAGTGTTTGATTACTTGAGGTGACGAGTTATACTAGTAAAAAATTAACTTCCAGGAAATTGAGTATATTTCATGGAATATAAATCCAGATTTCTTCAATTGTAAACAAAACTGCTTTAAATATGTGTATACTACTATATTTATGCATTGTAGGATGTATTATTGCTTAAAGGATTTAAAATGTAAACATTCATGTACATTTAAAACAAAAATTGTCCCTTTAAATTATAACTAAAAATAATCAACATATTCTGCCAGTTTAATTATAATATATTGTTTGAGATTATGTGGAGAATCCCCGCTCAAACATTTAATACCCACTGCTATATAACTTTTACAAAATGATATTTTTTGTCATAACGTTCCTTAATATCAGAAGTTTAAATATATAAATTATATTTAAAGCAGGCTTATTTTTGTCCCAAGTTCATCCCCGCTACACGCCTTTTACTTTGAAGAAAATAATTTCAAAATGAGCTACAATTATATTATCCGTCATATTTCCGTACGTTAATTCAGTCTGCTCAATGTTAATTGTTTGTTGTGAGCTAAGCAGTCATAAAACAAAGTCCACGCAGGCCTGCTGCCATAGTAGGAAGAAAACGGCCATACCTTTAATCGTTATATTGTGGGCGACGTCGTATTACCATTTCCTCTCGCTGTGTAGACAGTATGGCTGCTTGCTGCGGATTACTGGTGTTGGTGTGAGACGTCAAAAGTCCTACCTGTCCTTCGTGGTCAATAACACACACCTCATGATGAGTGCATGAAACCATTGGCGGTTCCAGAGTGCATGGGCCAGAGCAACTACTTTTAGTGGACTTCTGCAAAAGAAAAAAAACACACACACACAGAAAAGAAGAGAGCCCAAATGTTAATGCAAAGCTCTGAGAGATGGTCAGAAATGCAGGTCAGAGGATATCGGTACACTTCCCCTTTTTTATGTATTTATGGCATGCCATTAAGTCCGGCTGTCTAGACAGGGAAATAACACCTTGTTTGCCTACAAACAAACCGCCAGCATTGGTGTCCAGCCCCCTATTTATTATTCACAATCTGCTGTGATGTCAAGGTCAAAGTGACTGCATAGTCATGGTCAAGGGTAAATCAGGAGACCCAGAACTTTCCACAAAATCCAGGAAGCAGACAAACAAAAACTTTAAGTGTGACGGCTTGGATTCTAATCAACAACCTCAGAAGATGTGAGAAGCTGGAAAAAGTGACCACAGTCCAACCAGCGAGTCGCCTATAGAGAAATTAAATTACAAAACACCAGCACGCCAACTATAATGTGGAGGGGACGGTTTCGGGAATAGCTACAACATTAGAACCATCAGGCGAAAATATTTAGGCCTCTGAAGTGAATTATTTTGACTAAAGTAAAAGAAAGAGGCCGTATCTATTTCCATTTACGTCTGACGTTTTAGACTAATATGCGTTATGTTTAATTCAGATTAAAACTGGAATTATAGACTTTACATAGACTAGTTTTAAGTATCTTAAATTCAACCACCTTCAGCTTTGATTATTCTCCGGACAGCCATGTTTAAATGTACATTTTCCACATTTTTCCTCTTTACACTTTCATAACGGAAGTAACCTAATATGCATATGAGACATTAGGGCCTTAATGTTTGGTAACATGGGCCGCATGTACCAAAAAACCTTTACGCACCGATCAGTACAAATCTGTAAATAGTAAGTATATATGCTGTGAACAAAACTATAGATACTGGATCCGCAATGCGCAATTGGCTGATTCTGGCGCTCAGTGTGTGTGTGTGTGTGTTTCAGAAACAGACAGAGCGCATGTACTTTTACTAATAATACATGTTTAGATTAATAAATAAGGAGTTCATGCTGGTGACAAACAAAAGCATCCTCAAGTTCATCGCAAAACTCACCTGTGCCTTTTACGCACTGAAACAGCAGGTTTAACTAAAATCCACATACGCGTCATGCGCTATAGTCGCAGACAACATTTACGCATGCAAAGGCTTTGCCATTTTAATTTACGCATGTAGGCTATTCTTAATATCTTAAGCACAATCAGTTATGACAGTGTAGGCAAATGCTTTAAATACACTGCATGGTGATGGGAAGGGAAAGTGCTCGTTTAACTCTCATAGCTTGCGGGTTATAATGTTCCTATTATTAGACCAACAATAACTAATTTGTACCTGTGGAATATGAAAAGGTCTGAAAATAATATTCTGTGGTCACCCTGTAAATGTTTCTGTGAGAGCTGACGCATAAAGCGCTTTTCACTGCCTTCCGGGCTGTTTGTGAAGATTCTGAAATTGAACTTGTGCCAAGTGACAGGTTAAATCTCTTTGGCATTCACTTTGATTAAAAATGCGCTCGGAGTTGGGGATGAGGGCGGGATAGATTTGGGCTGAGTTTCTCTCAACCGTCGAGTGTGTTTCTGTAAATGATCCATTTGAAACACCAGATCCTGCAGGTCTTATTAAAATATTTCTATCTGCAGTCAAAATCTGTCTAAATATACTGATTTATTTTGTATTTTTCTTGGTTTGCAAGTGTGAGGCACGCGCTCTGCTGCTCAATAACCATGCGTAATCGCTGTATCATCTCCTGCAGCCATTAACAAGACTCCAGGATGCCCAATAAGTCTTAATCAAGCACTTTGCAACATAAAATCCTCACTCGCCCATCCGCTGCTGATGTTATGGACTCAAGTTGAAGAGCAAAGAAGACAGCGGTTAGAGCTTCTGCTGCTTAATGACACCAGTGTAACTTGAAACGAAAGGAAATGCTGCAAGTAGGATGGGTTGATTGACTTGAATATTTAAGCATTTTCATAATCATCATTTATTTATGAAACACGTTACCAGTACGTAATTCAACACCACAATACAGTTCACATACTGCACGAAAGTAGAAATTACAGGCTTCGTACAAGGCGTGTGATCAGCTGCAATGCTACACTAACAAAGACAAAAAAAAAAAAATTAAAAACGATTGTGCATTTATGTGTAATACTCACTGACTTTTAATGGTTTACAATCATTCCAGTTGCATGACAGAATCCTTCACTGACAAAGGAAAACATACAAGTCTTGGGGTATTCCAGTTTACAGTTCCGCCATACTAGATAATATGAATTAAATAAAAAGGCATTGCACTATACAGATTAACAACACAGGAGCCTTTGTTTTACCAGGCTTAAGAGAACACTTCCCACACAGAGAAACATAGCTTTTGAAATTCTGAAGGAATATTTAAAAAAAAGAAATATTTCTTTCTCTCGAAAGTCCTCTTTGTGAGCTTTTTGTTGAAGTCTCAAGTTCAACTTGTCATTACCACAAATTATGTCCATGTGGCGATTATCTTTCTTAAATGACATCAAACCAGTCTCCTCTGTTTCGATCTGCTTGTTGTAAGTCTTAGAAATGTCATCAGTCCTTCTGAGATTTGGCTTGGAGAAAAAAAAAATGAAAAGAAAAACACGCAATACTTGTCTTTGAAATACAGATATCGTTTTAAATATTATATATTTATATATGTACATTCATATAAAACAAATGTGACGTGAATTTTCAACATTTTCACAGTTTGTAGAGCTTTATCTCTAACTTGAAAACAAGGGGGCATGGTGGCGTGGTCGATGGAAATGATGGAACTTAAATTAAAAAAGAAAAACCACTCTGCCAAAAATGTCCTTCAGCCACGGATTTTTGATGCAAGAGGTAAATATATGGCAAGATGTGTCGGAAGTTAAGAGTTGCAGTTTCAAGGAGGACGCTGATCTCATCAAGTGGTGTGCATGTGACTGCTCTTGGATTTACTGACAAATTTCTTCTCCTTGACTCGCCGGTTTTGGAACCAGATGGTGACTTGACGCTCTGAGAGGTTGGTGGCGGCCGAAATGCGCCTTCTCTTGTCTTTGGTGATGAACTTGCTGGCTGCATATTCTTTCTCCAGTTCCTTCAGCTGGATCTTGGTGTAAGGGACACGTTTTTTACGCCCGCGGCGGTAACTGCTGACCTCAGGCTGCAATGGCACAACATCTGTAGGGGTTAAAAAGGGAAAAATTGTAGGAAAATATTAGCGCAAATTAACACCGCAATGTGTTGACAAGACACACAATGACAAGACTGGTGTATTTCTGTATTTCTGATGCAAACTGAGACATGTTTAAATTTAATTACTGACCTAATGTGACAGAAAAAAAGAAGTTTCAAAATCGCTTCATTTTCAAGGTCAAAATCACACTCCAAGTGTGTGTGTGTGTGTGTGTGTGTGTGTGTGTGTGTGTGTGTGTGTGTGTAGGGATGGGGGGTTGAGGGATGGAGGGACACACTACAGAGAAAATGCATTGCAGTGAAGATCTCAGGTGTGCTGCACCTGACATGAAGGAACGCAAATATAAAATCGCCTAAGAGAGTCCGCTCATGTAAAATACACTCCGTTTGTGTCACACAGCGATAAGCCATCCGTTGTTTCTGCAAATGAACAATCACCATCAAGTTAAAGTCACTGCAATTGTGCATTGTTTTCAGTGGACGAGTGATCGATGTTTTTCCTTAAGCTGCATGTCGATACTTAATCTCCTGGTTGACCATCTACTTTACTACAACAAACCTCGTTAACGATATCTTGAATAAATCTCTCGATGTTTAATTGAACTGCGGGGTACCAGTGTGTAAGTATAAACTGCAATAAGCCTCAATATGGATGCATTACGCTGGTCAGTGCCTGATTAGAAAATAAAAAATCACGATCTGACACGATTACAATTGAAAACTTTAAGTTTTATATAAACATAAAGTTGCAATTTCAGTGAAAGGTGACAATTTATTCACACTTCCTAGAATTTCCTTTAAGAGTAAACATAATTTCTGAATCTTTTTTGTATCTTATTCGTTCAGGTAAGCAAAGATCTGGGATAACACCCTTTCGCCAAGGCTGAAGCTGAGTTAGGACAGCCAATGAGAAACATGACAGGACAAGTATGGCAATACCTTGAGAAATAGTGGCAAACTGTGAGACATGAAGCTTTTTGCCCCCATGTCATTTTACAGTCAGGGGTTGTGGATATTTCTCCACAGCTCGTGAGAATATGGCAAATGGATATTCAAACACTAGCTCCATGATATCTTTATTATTATTAAATATTTTGTGACAAGCAAATTTATGATACCTGAGCGGAGGTCACTGTTTTACTTGTTTTATTTTAAAGCAAAATAGTTTTGTGTGCCTGTGTGTCAATTTATGTTTGTGTGTATATGGTATGTCTGAAGACATGGACAGCGCGTTCCTGTGTTTTTGTGCATGTGTGCGCGCGCATTTGACTGCGTGCCCGTGCTTGCGTGGCTTGCTCCTGTGTATTTTCAACGTAAAAAAAAGGGGGCAGATGTCGCATGAGAGGTTCAGGCAAGGTCTGAGAAGTTTTCTATCTGGGAATTAAAATACCTACAGATTGCAAATAGATAATAAACCCTTGTGGTAAAAAGAAGCAGTCCAGTAAACACTCTGTAAACTGCATACTGGTCGGGCCCCTGCGTCCATGATCAGATATCTTGCATGTATGATGGTAAGTAAAGTAAAAAGGCGAGGCTGGATTATAATGTGAACTGGTCAGTGGTTGGGAAACATTTGTGAAACATGATGCTGAGGTCTGTGTGCAATGCAACTCTTGGATAACTGAATCCTGGTATATGCAGGGGGATGTGCACACATCGCAGGGCGCTGAGATTTATTGACACCATCCAAACACAGTAGGCTAGCTTCGTCACTATATTATCAAACAGGGGGCAAAGGTATGCACTGGTGTGGCTTCCTATTCTGCGTGACTGAAACTGGACATTCATCATATGACTCCGAGAAAAAAAAAACCACAAACTGTGGAAAGCAGATGCTCCGTTTCTGAATTTGTATTAACCATTAAAGGGCCATGCAAATATTCTTGAACTCAATTCTGATATTTACGCACACTTAAAGGAAAAATGTGTGGATTTCTTTAACGTCAAATTGAAGAATATCTCTGCTTAAAGTCTTTGAGTCTATGGAAAACATATGATAACTGAGAAAAGGCTTGACAGCTGTATGTTTATTTAGCACATTTTAGAGTTTCCCTGGACTTCTCTGTAACTTGATATTGGCTCTTTCACACAATAAAATTCATAAACTAAGTAATAACATCCCAGGAGAGTAAAGGTATCTGACTTCATTTAAATAGCTCTCTTAATGTGATAACACAGATATTAAAAGCCTACAAGCCGCTGGACTATCATGTGAATTACAATCTGAAGACAGCTTTGAAAAAGAAAACGAAACATGATTTTTACGTACCTGGAAAAGGTGATTTCCAAAGATGAGTTGACTGCGTTTGCTCTTTGGAGCAGTACACCTGCCCATCCCAGCCATTGGAGAGAGCCCAGTGCTGGTAGCCCTCCATGGGGATCAAGGCGTCGTGCCTCGGTTCGGGATGGGCACTGATACTGGGCACCACCGACACGTCGAGATATCCAGGAACAGCCTGATATGAGCTGGCGAAACTCGGGTAGAAGGCAAACTCTTTCGCCCTGGTAGACAGTTCTTCCGTGGGCAGCGCTGTGCTGGGCTCGGCATATTTCTCTGCGGGATGGTACGAGCAGGGCTTCTGCTGCAAGTTCACGTTGTGCGAATGAGATAATCTACAGCCGTAATATGGGTTTCCAAAGGGGTAACCGTAGCTCAAAGATGCACTGGATGATGTTTGAGGAGCCGGACACTGCCGGCCGGTGTCTGGAGAAGAAATATCCGAGTAGACGGAGCCCTGGTGGGTCGCTATGGTGCCAGAATGTCGTCCCAGCGCGGGGTGCGACATCAGGTCCCTGCAGTGGGTCGCAGGGCAATTACCGCTCAGTCCCTCCATTGTTTGGCTTTTATTCTGGTTGTTTTCATTCGGGCTTTTTTCATAAACGTACATCAAGGTGTCCGCCCAGCGTGGATGCAGAACCAGCGAAGTCGTCATATCAGGGGCTGCCGATGCTTTTTAAAAGTCGACTACTCCAAGACGGACACCTCATTTCCAACTACATTTTACACCAAGCGCATGCGCACACGAGACCCTCGTGTGTCCACTTCATTAAGAATCTGGCACGTGATACGCTAACAAGTCCTACGAGATTGGGCTTGTGAGTTGGGGCAGCGCAGCCCTTTAAAGACCCACTGCCTCACATGTCACAGTTTTTTCCTGCAGTACACCGAGTCATATCATTGGCTTAAATCACCGAGACCCACACCCTTAAAGGGGAGTTTGGATACTTTCAAGATTGGGGCAAACGAAAACAACCTGTGAATTTTGGCCGACTGCAGGACTGCCAAAGAATATAATAGCATATGATACATGTCACAGTTGATACAGTGAAAATAAAAAAACATAAAAATACAAATTAAATCTTTAAATCTTATCTCCTATATTGCTTGGCGCACTGGTGCGCAATCTTTATATTTCACTAAGTGAAAGCAACCTGATCCGGCTGAGGTTTAGTTTAATTAAATGTACTAATAAAAAGAATATGATTTAAATGTGGAAACCCTGGTCTGTAGTCAAATTGATGTCCACCACGTAAGAAAGTATTACGCATAAAAAAATATACTGTGCTGTCAGAGCAAATATGTCTCCGTCCAATCTTATCAACACTGCTTTTCTGAAGGACGCATTTCCTTTAAACCCGTATACAGCTGCCACTGGGTCACCTATTAACATGCTGAGATGAGATTCTGAGACTAGTTGTGGACTATTACTGTTCCTGCAGGGCGTAATAATGCGTAATTTACTATTAATGTTGCCTTTTAGAGGTTGATATTGTGGAGTCTAAATATAGCAGGACACAACTTGAGCATGGGGTGATACATTTTAATTAATGTATCGGTTGAAAAACTATTTGGTATCTAGAGGGTGTGTGTGCGTGTGTGGTTTGTTTGGCAGAACCAGGAGTTTTAGTTCTGGCAAAGTTGTGTTGAAGGAGTGTCGCTGCACCTCAGCATCAACAGCCACAGGACGAGGTGAGAGCTCAGGTAAGATACCGTCATTACAAATAACCTTTCACCACATACGGTGTATCTTTCATTTGAAGATATAATCATAGTAATCGTCTACAATTAATGGCAGCAAACATTAGTTTATAATAGTTTATATTTCCGCAATATGACTGCGCAAAGACGTGTTCAGTTGTATTCTCGATTAGGCTGAAACGCTTTTTAAGCCATAATGTGACCACTAAAATGACCATTAAACGAATTCATGTGATGATTCTGTTTCACTGAGCTATTCATTCACAACATAGAAGTGGCTGCTGACACTTCCAGGGAAAAAAAAAATAAGAACAAAGAGTCGCTTTCAGCCTGACTGTGTGCACAGACCTTATTCAATTAGACACCATGGTAGAAATGCGGACCATTTCCCCCCATGGACTCCTCTGTCACTATTTTACACGAATCATCCCTCAGATTTGAACAGGCCACTGGTATGGAGCTCTCTGCTAAATACAAAACCTCTTTTTAGTCCATTTCGTCACCAGGCCCTACAGCCACAACAGTTGAGGGAAATCCCTTTATTCCTCTCATCTTCAATACTTATGGGTTAATATTTAGAACTTAACTGTATTTTAGACTTTGAAATATTACCGATGGGATAGGCCCGCAAAGTGTCTATAAAGTAGACTTTTTGTGATGCCTATCCCATGAGTCACTCATAAAGCAGGCTACAAGCTGCCCTACAAAGGGTGCCTAGTTTATCAACATTTTTGCACTGCTGAGTTGTCTTGGGAATAATCAGGCCACCGTTGAGTATTTGTATACTACGGAAGCTAAACCCCCTGTCCTTCCTCGAGCAGAGACTATTCTTCTTTTGTCTCAAGGAAATTACAACTACGGAGGACTCATCCAAACGGCAGCTGCACGGAAGTCCAAGGTCAAGGTAAAAAAACGCAGACAAACAGGGTCGTAATCAGAGTCTAGACAGACAAGAATGAACTTCACACTAGAGTATGCATGCAAACTAGCTGTTATTTAGAGACCCTTACTCGAAAATATTTGCTGTGTGTGAACAGAAGAGGAACTCCAAATAATCCCTAGGTGTGTGTGTGTGTGTGTGTTTTTTTTTTCCTCCAAGGATCAGGAATTTGACAGCTTTTGCGCTGCAGGAAACCGGCTCCCTCCAAACTAACATTTTCCATGAAAATTCAGACTGCAGAAGATCACGCCTTTTTTTTTTAGTTTATGAATGATAGTGTGTTATTTTTAGTTAGGTGCATTTTGTTATCACTCAACCTAACTTTCAGATTACGCCCAAATGTGTGTGTGCTGTAATAGTTTCCCCCCGAGGGATACACGGATGATGTAGCGTTGGTCAAACAGGCGGCTAAGTCTCAGCGAAAAAAGTACACGATGAATTTAGAAGAAGAAAAAAAATACTATGACTTGATGATGTTACACTTTGTGTTGCAATAATCATAAATCACACGTCACAACTGTATCGAGTTATCTCCAGAACTGACACTGACATGATGGACGTTTTTTTTTTAGTTCTTATAATTAATGTTTTAGGAAAAAGAAAAAAACAACATAATAAAGATAAACCTCAAATAATGGGACCACTTGAGAATTAATAAATAAAGTGCTTTATCATCACTAACTTGCAAGAACTACTACCACTATTATATGGTAATGGTGACAGCAAATAAATGATTATCCTAATATTAAATATTTAAGCGTCTGGCGCATTTCCACTGCAGCAAAATGTGCAATGCAGCAGCAAGCCACTCTTACACCACAGTGACAATACTTCAGCCAGTATTTAACACACGCCCAGCACAAAACAATTCACAATGGATTAAAATATATATCAAACTTAGACTGTGAACGTTTAGTTGCGTTATCTAAACAGTGGGCAGGTTGGAGACACACAGGTGGATTCTTAAAGGATGAGGAATATGTTTTGTTTTGTTTTTTTTACATTACGCATGTTCAAATTTCATATTGCAGAGCTTTATATTTAGTGTTACACTAACTACCTATCGTCATATTTAAAAAGTAAATAATTTACACACGAATATACACTACTTAAGACACCTTATTGATATGAAAGTTGTTATTTTTCACCCACAATTCCCCCGAAACTTTAACTCTACGCGGCACAGATGCTATAATTTACCTTGGATATTACGCGTATGTGCATCTGTAATCTTACATTAAGTTACAAAATAAAATGGAATTAATTAGCTGGGTTTTAATTTCTATTTAGTCACCACAGAACGTGTCAAAATTCCTACAACTCGACCAGAAATATTTATCCATGAGCGAAAGTACAAATATTAATGCTCATGTGACTGTCAGCGTTATCTAAGCAAATTCCTGAGGCCAAATTCCAATACTGCCGGGTAAAATGCGAAATCTGTAACCATGCGTCACTGAAACAACGCAGGCTGCGTCATCACAGACTTAAAGGTGTTACACAAATATAAAACAAAAACTGGCGCAGGGTCCATTTTAGTGCACCTGAGGTGTTTAAAACTTGAAGGTGGTGGCTGGTTTTAAGTGCCATGCATACAGTTTGTGGAGGAACTTCACAGCATACTGCGCAATCAAATGCAAATATTTGTCCACTTGGTTTTTAAAAAAATATTTTCCTTAACAAGCATAAAATAATCTGCCAGGATGAGTGCGATATTTCATCTCAGCTGCGGTTTCACTTATTTCAGGAACTGTTAATTGAAACGACTATCAATATCTTGACAAGCAGCCATGATGTGCTGCTGTAAATATCTTGACAACCAGACATCATGTCCTTCCAGACAGGCCCCGTCAGACGGAGGGAGCCCGTCTAATGCGGACGTTTGTGGGGGAGGGGAGAGCATCCATCCCCATACAAATGCTGCCTACCTGCGGCTTCCGCTCTCAGGAACTGACTGCATGTGCACATGACTGATGCAATGGATCTTATGTACGCGGAATACGCCCTTATATACATGCAGTATATGTGCAGCGTGTGTTATTTCGATCCTGCAGCACTACAGGGCTGTAGCACACAATCAGTTACTTCAAAATCCCATATCTCTTATACACATGACTCAAAACACTCCAATGGAAACAAGTGAAATTACCACCATAGTCAGTATCTTTTGCCTTGAGCTAGGGGAAATCCCATTTCTGCAGTGCACTCCCTGCATCAAAATGACTCCGTGTCTCTCTCACATGTGTAGACCATCAATAAGTTAGACACCGAAAAGAAATGCCAGTAAAAAGCAACACTATTACTTGTCAAACATTATCTCACCGGTCTCGGGAATGATGCAAATCCTTGGGCATAAAAAGTCTTTGAAGAAGCGATGTAGCGATCCAAGAATGTGTTGACAGCTTGCAGGTAAGAGTCTGCGCCATGCATGCTGAAAATCAGGTTGCGTTTGTGTTTACGAGTTTCCAGCCAGCTTCTGGCTTAGCTTTGAGATAAAACCATTTTTTATAATCAAAGTAAACCAAGTGGTAAATTCATTTCACAGTGGACTGCCTCAACCAAAAATAACCAAACAGATTCGCACGTTTAAACAGCATAAAGGCCAATAGTCGTGGCGCATTTTCAAAATGAGGATTCGAGGATTTTTAGTAAATAAACATGTCAGACTCAGTGGAATAAACTTTGGACCCATTAAATGTCTGGACTAATTGAATGGACAAAATCTGACTGTAGTGCATGCATAAATCTCATAGTAAATCAAGACTGGAGCTCATTTGGAAGTTGCGCGTGTGTGACGCGCGCTCCTGGTCTGGCGCATCACATGTATTTTGCATTAAGGTTCATGTTAACGCAACATTTTCCTCTGCAAAATACTGAGTGTTTGCTTCGTACTGTTTTGTGTGTGTGTGTGTGTGTGTGTGTGTGTGTGTGTGTGTGTGTAAGTAAGTAAGTAAGTAAGTGGACTGTTGTTGCAGAACAATCCACTGTCATGAAAACATTCCTACAAAACTAAAACAACATTTCAATCTGGTGTTTTCCCGTTCAGCCTGGCTTTAATTTACGATCAAAAATGTTCATAATGGTATAAGCCAAGACCACTGGACTTCTGGGCCAACAGTCAGGACGCAGGAAGGGACGAGATTTTGTCAAGAAAATGCTCAACCGTGGTCCAAAATATGTAACTAGGGCAGTCCAGTGTTGTTGCGTGACAAACAGAATGAGATTTTTATAAGCGAGGAACATTTTAACTCAACCTAACTTGCGTAAATAACATACTATGGAGTATTCTGATTCCTATTTCAGCTCGCACCAAGATTCACACATTCCTAGTTGTCGCATTTCTCACAGGATCTTGCTGCATATACACATTTTAAAATGCAGGTCCGGCTTGCAACATGACTTCTATCAAACACTAACTACCGAGCCTTCAAGTTTTAAATCACAGATCTATTACAGCACTGTATAATCTGGTGTCACTGGGTGGGAGCCATGTTTGCTAAGCAAACCGAAATTATCTTAAGTATTCGTGAAACGACGTACAGTGAATAGAGGATACAAGTGTCGAGTTTAGGCCATACAGAGGTGTGGGGGGAGTAACCCCCCTTACACTCACTTTACCCACCAACATCTTCTTATACATGTGACACAGACTCTTCTTAATCGTATAAGTTAACAGATGTGCACCACAGGCTTTATTATTTAGACATTCGAGCTGCTCTGAAATGCAGTATTTCTGTTCATGTTGCCGGATAGTTTCTGTTTTTTAATCACCACGAGGTAAACCCATCTTTTTATTTACCACTGATAATAAAAATATATCTAGTTGTTGTACGCTTTTGCAAAGCCATGCATGAATAAAAATACCTACACTACAGTTTAAGCCTTATTTACATCTGATTTGAGTCGTTTAACCTCACTCAGAGCAGGTAGACTAGGAGGGGATGACTGTGGCTTAACCGCAAAATAAAGCAGGCCAGGCGGAGCCGCGCCCAGAGGACAGAGGGCAGGCTGGCAGACCACCGCCACAGAAAGGCCAAAGTGGATTTACAAAATACAACATGGGCTTTACAGCCTTTTTATTCAGTGCGCTTATCATATTGCTACTAAAACATCAGTGGTATGACTCCGACTGCGAGGGTTACCATATTCAAGAGGAAGATATCTCTGCACTTTGTTTATATCACACAAAGTGTAGTTTCATAACGTCGACAAAAGCGTGAACTGTAGTTAAATTAGTTAGAAATACAACGGTGCACTGGCACACATTTGAGCCTCAAACATTGGCAGAATGTAGTACAATTTAGAAAACAGGCTACATAAGCATGAATACATAAATAGATACAAACGTGGTTATTTTCAAAAGCTGGTAATTACAATTTCTGCACAGCAACAGGCTACAAGTTTAGACAATAAAGTGTATTCTTATATCCTAATATGGACATAGTTGTAAATGCGCGGCGCCATCAGATAATACGCATCTGTGACGCAGGGACACCAAAGGAGCGTGATTAATACACACAAGATTATAATTAAACGTTTTTTGTGTTAAGATGGTTTGTTGAGATATATTTACTGTTATATAACAAAACATTCTCAAATCATGTCTCTTCATTATTGTTGGACTAAGCCTGTCCTATCTTATATCTGATTATGATTTATAAATAGGTTGTTTTTTTTTTAATGTGGTCAATACTTATATTTATCGCCGCTTACAAAAAGTCCTGCAGGAGTGACTTCTTAATTTTCCCGCAGCAGTCTGGTTGTCAAGCCGGTGAGAAAGCAGACAAAATAAATCCACAGTTTGACGCGTCTCGTCGGAAGTCCAAGTTCAAGTTAAGAGAGGCGGTCGCTCCATCCGTCCAGACAGCAAAACAAAAGACACACACGTTCATCATTAATCATCTCACTTCTTCTCTCACTGAATAAAACGCTGTAAACTTTCTGGGCATATTTCACACTATATGTTAAAGTGAACAAACATGAGCATAGGGGCATTTTTAAACACTTTAATGCTTTGATGTGTTGTCTGACAGGAGATCTGTATGGAGCTGCAACTGATGAGGATTTATTTTTAGAAATAGTTTGAAATTAGACGCCCTCTAACGCTTAATATGTATATTGTAAACGTAATAAGCAATTCTAATAAACTGATTAAACCGGGCCATTTAGACAATATTGTTATTTTTGAAGGTCACCCCATTTTCAGCCGGCAGATTTAGGCAAACTGTGCTGACATGCGGGAGGAAATTAAATCCTTGGAAATGGAAATCTGTATCAAAAATAATCTTCTTCAAGGGTATCTTCCTAAATCTCGAGGCTTGCGGTATAGGGCAATATTTCCACGCCACTTAATGTGCATTACAGACTGTAACACCATGCAGCTTTGTAAATGTCGACTAATAGACAATGTGTCAAAATGCTGAGGACACGCGCGATGGATGTTTGGGAGCTTAACACGCCGCTATATAGTTCACTGAGAAACTCTTTAGCCATGTAGTGTTAAATAAAAACTAATTTTGAACGCAAACAATAATCCGAGTATATAAAAGGGCAAATTATATCAGTTTTTAACTTCGCCTGAGAGCTGGAAGAGTGCAAACGTGAACGAACTTGCATTCATTTGCAGCTCTGCGGATCATTTTCTAATATACATAATTATTTGTTTCTAATCATTAAAACTGAAATAACTAATTCTACATTTCGCTCCTCACATCACCTTGATAACGCATCTATAAGATGCACATTTCCCCCTTTGAATATCTTTTTATACTTAAATGTACCCTCATGTTCTTGACAATTTATCACATATGTCATATGCAGGCGATATTTGTATATTTGCGTAAAGACAAAATTTATGGAATACCATATAATGTGAACTGTACCACTTAACTTGCAGTACGATTAATAACATGTAGATTATATGTTTCTGTTCAGAAGTAAAACGTGAAGCAAACTATATTTGGTACTGGCAAATAGTTTATTTAGCCCACGCTGTGAAGCCCACTTCGCTTGAAGACACCAAATAAAAATCGAGAAATTCACAGAAAGCGATTTTAAGCACAACAACTTCCTCCCGCAGTCTGCAGTGACTGTCTGAAGAACCTAAAGTCAACATGGCTTGTTGGTTTGGAAGAGCTGCGGACTGGAAAATGATGTCCGCACCTGCTTGTTGTTGGTTAACTCGCTGTGATGTGAGGAAATCTTAAAGTGAAATGGTGCACAGGAAGTCACACTCTGAATCATATCAACAAGGCAAAAGTAAAAGTAAAAGGCGCCTAATATGTTGATCCAAATTGTTTATATGAGCGCGTGTGAGAGGCGTCTAGGACACAGACTGCTGCAGGAAGTAACACCGGGGCCACGCTGCTACGTAAATGTCTATCACAAAAATGCTTTGGGCATTTGGCAAAGCTGCCTTATTTGGATTAAACTCATTACTGGTGTATTTAAGATGTGAATCTCAGTCTGGGCGCACAATTTATCCACGGGAACTTGCTGTACCTGAGCCAATAAAGAAGGAGGTGGCGTCAAAAAAAATCTGCAGCAATGCAGCTTTTCTTTCCAATTTGGAACATGGCGGTGAGGCCACTGAGAGCAAATCTGAATTCAGTCACTTTAAATTCGACATCATCGTCATCATCATCATGTTAGTGCATGTTTCCGCTCTTTGTGACGGTGAGTCTGTGATGGAGTTTCGAGATGGCTGCTAATATAAACTACCACTATCCATGCGTGTTAAGTTGATACCGCAGGTCTAAGCCTATGTGAAATTAGATGATTACTACACACAGTAATAAACAGCTTGAAATAGCTGCAGAAGTATTCTCTGTGCGCAATGTGATCTCTCTCTGTGCGCCTACCTGCAATCACTCTTATGCAACTATTGACTCACGCCCTTTAGGCCATACACGTCACGCGCTTTAGGTAAAATAAAGCAATTAAACTGTAATATTTATGCATGTACAAACATTTGCCAACTGTTGTCTCCAGATCAGCCAGTCGTTTTCACGCGATGCTTGCAGCAGAGGAATGTGTTTATGTGAGCTGACGTATAGCAAAGAACATGCGTAATATTAAACATGATACATTTAATGAGGTGTTGGTTATAAGAGCGAGGAAAGCAAAAATAGTCAATCCTATTTTAATAAACAAAATTTAACAGACTGCGCATGAAAACAATAAATGCGCACAAAGGCTTCACATGTGTGAAAGTGATTATTCCTATTATTTCTTGCACGTAGACTTAAAAGTCGGACTCAAAATATGGCTGACTTCCTCTATAGGTCCAAATCAGATCTCTCTCTTGCGCATGCATTGGATATTTGATTATATATAATGCGATAGACATGACTGGTTGTCCTGAATACTGAATAGTTTTTGGCTTAAAAGCCTTTAATTGTTCAGAGCAAACAATTCGGCCATGTTTTGATATCCCCAAACTTCCTCCAGGTCACGTTTCATGTACCACAAAAACATAGTGGAGTGCAAAGTAACCAAAGCTTGAGTCAAATTAAAGACAGACTGACCAAAGTGGAAATCTGTACTGTCGCCTGCTGTCTGGTGCATCACACTTGATAGGGATTTCTTTTCTTTTTTTTTCTTCCTTTCTTTGCGCATGGGCGTAAATGAACAGAGATGGATTGACAGGCCAGCGAGGCAAATTCATGCGCAGACTAAAGTGAGCGCAGGTTCACTCGCGCCAGTGTATTGCAGGCATTATGAAGATGAGCAAGACAAAGTTCAAGTTCAAAGTCGCAGTGTTCAGACGGAGCTGGGGTGTGCTCAGGAGAGGACACCCCTCACCTCTCTCACCTCGCTCGTAAACTAAAAACAGTAGCCGTTTGCATAAGCGGGCTCCAAATCCGATCCTACAGAAAAAACGGTGAGCCAAAAAAAAAGAAGAAACAAAACAAAAGCTGCGAATTATCTTATCAACCTGTGGAGAGCAGGATCCAGTCACTGACAAAGGGTCTAGCAATCATTTATTTTAAGTGAACTCATTATGGACCCGCTTTAATCTTATCGGTAAATAATAAAAGTATGTTAAAGCAGTTGGCTGCAGACGGATGATGCTCTTTATTAACTCTGCGCTAAGCTGCGCGTCTTATTGATCTTTCTGCTGTTTGGAGTCTGACATCAGAAATTCTAGTTGCACTTTGCGACTCTCTTTACTCGGTCCAGCCTGAAGAAACAAAACATCGGATTTCAAATCTGATTTTAATTCAAATTCGATGATTGTTTTTATTTAATCATTAGTCTTTTAGGCCAAGCCTGCCATGCATTTTGTCATAAAGTCTACACTGGCAAAAAAAGGATGTGAAACTGCAGTATGCGCTCCCTTTCGATTATTAATATTCATTCATAAGCCTATTATAATTCATATGAATCTGAACTTCTTATAAAAGACGCACATGAATGCAAGAATGACACACATTCAGCCAAACTTCAGTTACCTGCAGCATAAACATGAATAAATAAATAAAATAAAACATAAGAATCTCAAATAACATTTCAATCAGCTCCCGTCTCCTCCGTGTTTTGCATTTTGTTGTTTAAAGTGGTGATTTTTAAAAAGCTGCGAGTGTTATTTTCTCTGCGAATTATTCCATAAAAACACTTAAATACAAACCAGCACTTTTATTAACATATTCAGAGGAGTAATAGGGCGATGAAAAACCACATTCTCTCACTTTTTCTTCCTGCGTGGGATTTTATGGAGAAGCCAACAAAACTCCAAAAACTTCGGACCCTGAACTGTGCTACTGTATCACCAGAAAACTGCATCGGCGCTTTAATTAATTTTCTATTTAATTGCACAATTAACGATTGAAGAGGCTGTAAAATAATCCGCATCGGTAAGATATTAAATGCGTGAGAGGGTTTTACATGTAGTTATATAGCAATAATTTCGAGACTTAGATACAGAGAACAAATTAATGTGCAACATCAGGCCATTCTGACTGGATTTAACCTGTTGACTAACAATGCAGAGAATAACAAAACAACTAAAATGCGTTTCTAATGTACAATGACGTCAGATATCATCTGGAAAATGAGAAAGCAAATTATTTATCTAATGTTTGAAAAACTTTTATTTCTTGTGGCATAATACAAATCAAAATAATAAACACATAAAAGATTAATATTCGTTGTTGAATCTCCAAAATCTACACATCAGTGGATACCATGTTCCAGGACAAGTGCTGCCATTATTTATTAAGAATGGATAGCAATAATAAGGGTTGTCAGAAATAACGAGCATCATCTTTGAGGGGGGAAAGTGACAAATTCCAATGTTTGTAACTCCTTTTTACAAAACTGCAAACAGTGCTTTCTATGACTCACAGCATTTTTTAGAATTTGGCATTTTGACTTTGTTGTTGACTGCAATGTAGAAGCAAAAAGTGCTAAATGGAGCGTGTGTATTAGCAGATCAAACTGTATTCTAATCTTTTATTTTAGCATTTCTGCAGTGAACAAAATACCTGAAAACAGCTGCAACATTTGACAGAATTCAGTCTCTATTCAGGGTTTTAATCAAGAGTACTTCACATTCAAACAGTTAACTGACAGTGTGAACACTGTCACACTTTGTAAATGGAGAGGGAACACAGAACCTTAGGAAGCTGATTAAATGAACTGATAAATCATCTAATTTTTTCACAATAAATACTGGTGGTCCACAGAACACCCCGCTGGTGTAAATCCTTCTCTTAAGCTTGCTTTGACTGTTGTGGAATCCTGGAAATACTCCCAAGTAGAAATATTTGTTCATGACCTTGCTTAAGGTCAGAGTAAACACAGAACGACCATTTAGCGTGGCTGACTTTGGCCAAGAATCTGGGGAAGTCCGCTCTGAGAGTTGGTAGAGTACAGCAATACAGTACATTACAAGCATTTCATTGTTTAGCCATCCAACCTTACCGTATAAAGTGCAATTAAATGACGTTCCTAAAACTACAGATTGAACTGACTGCGAGGCACCGGCTCTTAAAGCCGAGAAATTGATCGGGTGGGCAGTTTTAAGCTGGAGCCAGATGTGACCCGCAGGCTTCTAAATGAGCATCACTGTTTTAAATCAGTTAGGATCTCCTGCAGTACGACACAGTTGTTTTTAACCGCAGTGATGTCAAAATTATGTCTTACATACACCTAAAACTGCATTTACTAAAAACATTACTCTGTAGATGTGTTCTCTCTGTATGTTTAAAGTTTTATCTAATTTCTGTGATTGTTTTTTCATCAAATGTTATACAATGACAAGACTGGCAATAATACGAGAGTTTTTCCATTCATGTTTTTTTTTTTTTGCACTGTGTAATTATATTTTTTTTTTTTATAAATCTAACATCATCTTTTAGTAGTGCAGCAGCCATAGTAGTAAACATTAATAAGTCATTACATTTTATGTTTCTTTTTCATTCAATGTATGCTGATTATTCTAAAATTGTGATGTAAAATATACTATAATGTAATGTAATGTAAAGTCACCTCTGAGTATGTTTTTCATTAAAGTAATCACTATCCTGTTTTGCCTTTGGCCTTCTTTTTTAATGTCTATCAGTAATGCAAGATGGAAAAATCATAAAAAATATTCCCCAGGATTTTGTAGTTTATATTTCATTCACTTTGATATGCTTGAGAAGGAGAAAAATACAGTTTTGTGCTGCAGATCTAACATCTGTACTTTCTTTGTGTACGCATCGTCGTAGATGTGTAACAAGAACAGGAATGGGGCAACCCATGAGAGTTTAACAAATGTTAGGAATATTTTCTGAAGTGTTAAAAATGTATTATTTTTCAGGTATGACATGCTGCAGTGCGAGGTCTCTGAGAAACTGTGATGCCTAAGTACCTGCAGCTTAACCATCCAGGCAGTCATTAGCACCATAATCAGTTACAATGTACACATCAGAAATGGCACAATTGACCTTTGTGGTGTTTTCATAAGGTTAGAGCAGCAATTACAACGTTGCACAAGAAAACAATATACAGAGAGCAGTATTGCTATTGCTTGTTTGTGCAGCTGAAAACCTACAAATGGATTGTGCATGAATAAATTCAGAAAAAGAGATCAGTTTTTTCTGTGAATGTAGGTCAAGTTCAAGGGAACATCGGTGTTTGCTGCTGGAACGAACACACACACACACATACATACACACACACCAGAGAAAAAGCTATGGGTTTATTATTGTATCCGGTGAAGTGAATACCTTTGTTTTCATCAACTACATCATACATGCAGAACTTGCCTTACTAAAATACAGAATAACTGCCCTCAGATATTTGACTGTTGGCTTTGGTTGGTGAAATTAATAGTATGAGGATATCACATTTGATGAATGTCCTATCTTGTGATCTGTTGCACAAACATTACACACAGTGGATACACAATACCTATTTAGAGAGACTATGAGATCTGACTCTCACAGTCATCTTTTTCACACAGAGCGATGCCCACACGCAAACACACTGACTTGACTAGGAGCAATTTGAGGGAGAGTGATGGATACTCTGGGCAGACAGATTTTGTTTGTGTTTATTTATGCACACTCAGTCAACTGAGCGAGGAAAATGTCGTTTTTACAACTTGCTCCCATACTGTGTGTGGGTATAATAACCACAAGAGAGGAATTTTTCCAAAACCGGATATCTACCATTTGGGGAAAAAAAAAAAAAAAAAGTCTTTCCATATGACTGAAGGCACGGAGGGGAAACCTCTGATGGAACATTTTTAATAGAAAGATAAAAGTCTCATTTTTGGGGACATTCAGGGCAGTTTTGTGACTCTCTGCTTAAGGGCAGTTTTTCAAGTCAAGCTGTCCATTACAGTTCTGATGTCTTCAAACCAAAGGATAAATCACCAAAATAATAAGCGAAAGTTTTTGCCTACAATCAGTACTTTTTCTGAACCTCCCTTTTGTGTTTTTAGGGGAGTAAAAAAAACCTACAACATACAGTATCTGTGTGTCCTGTACATTACATTACATATGTCAATATATTCAATATACTGATTACGTGTAAAGTGCACACTCTCTTTATATACTGTATGTATTGCTTTCTGTAGACCTGGTAATCCAAATAAATACATACCCTTCGCATGGAAATCTTGTTTGTAATGAGTACAATGAAGGAAGGAAATAATTTACACTTTTAAAAAAAGATTCTTTACATTTTTATTCATTTTTTACGTATGCCAACCTTTTCATGCTCAGATAGCGGAGTGTAACGAGCATCTGTCTCTGCTTTTCAAATGTGTCTCATCCTACAGCTTATCACATGATTTATTGACATCCTGCTTTCATTATTATAATTTTGTATTATATTTTTGCTTTCGATATCCCTGTGCTGCTATAATGATGCACTTTTATCAAGTTCTTTCGTGTTCTGTCTGTTGTTATTCTAATCATAGCAAATCAGTATACTGAGATGAATATAATTCACATCAAAGTTTTAGGAACTCCGATTGCAGCTGATTCATCCTCCCTGAAAACAACTTCCAAGTGCCAGCAGGTTTTACATCCATTTTATGGCTAGACGGCAAATAAATCCCGACTGGTTTTTCTTCCACTCTTCACCTTACATCTTAATTCTTACTTCGATGCTTTTGGTTCTTCTCTAATAGATGCAGGCGTGAAAACAAGCTTGCAAGTCCGCCCTCCTCACCACTAATGTTCTGGGCTGTGAGCTTGAGGGGGAGAGTTAATGAGAAGCAGTTTTAGAAAAGTAAACTTTAACACACTTCTACTAAAGACTCTTAAACTGCAATTCTAGAGTGAAAAGTGTTTCTGAATTTAGGACACTGACTTCAGTTTTGTACCTGCACAGAAAACTGAGTTAAGCATTTGTATTCAAGCAGGAAAAAATTCCGTGAAATGTTCAAAGTTTGGGGTTAATGTTTGAAGTCGGTCTCTGATTAACAGTGAGCGAAGAGACTTCAGAATCTTTATTTTAAATGAAGCAAATCCACAGTATATCTATATTACTGTAGAGATGTGAACATGTGATCATCTAAATGATACCCATAAAGAGACAGGAAACAAGAACAATACTCGGCTGATAATTCCTATTGAGTGACTTTTCTGAGACTGTTTTCATTTAACTGATACTTTCCATTTAGTTCGACCTACAGCAGTAAGGCTGTGGTCTCGGCCATAAAAAGAGGAAAATAAAAAAATGATTGGTTCACTGGTGGTCTCTGCATTCATCTGAAAGTACAACCATTTTATTGAAAAATCAGTTAAATATGACAAAATATGTAAATTGGAGGTTGATGAATGTGCTTAAAAACCTCTCAGATGGCGTTACCTGCTGGGTGCTGGTCGGAGATACATGTAGAAGATCTGGGGGCTGTTCAAACACATGGCGTCCCAGCTGCCCGTTAGTGGCCTGGGCCTTCAGCAATCACAGCGGCAGCAGCTACAAAAACAAAATCAAGAAAATATTTAAGGAAACTACACTGATTATTAGATCTGTTTCTGAAAGACACTGCTGAAAGTAAAAACATGAAGACATGGGGCATGATGTAAAATTCAGGATTTCGGGTTGGTTTGGCTCACAGATGCCATTGGCAATGATGGAAAATTAGAGGGGGGGGCTGGATAACTGAAACACTACAGACAGAGGAAGAACTCCTCCTCTTCTGGTGTCCCCCATGAGACCTTAGAAATAGGTACAGTAGTCAACGGTTACTTGGAAAAAATACTGTGTGTATGGTAGTGAATTGTCAAGGACAAGTAATTTTTTTATCTCATTTGAATTGTGCCCTGAATCACAAGCAAGTTTCATGATTTGAAACATTATTTTTCAAGTTGCTGTTTGTTGTTGGTTTGTCGCCCAATTTAGTTTTGTGTAAAATCGCTCAGTGAACGCCATCTTTCATCTTGAACAGTATATGTCATCTATACCAGCTTGCTAGCAAGGTTACTTCGCTATGTTCCATATTCAAATGTGTTTCATCCAGTGACTTACCAACTTGAGCGCGTGCTCCTTATAATTCCGTCTTTTTGCAGTCTTATACCTCAACAGTTTGACGCCAAATGTGATTTTCTTGACTTGCAACATTATCTTTCAAATTGTGTAGTTTATGGCACACTTCAACAGGATCCAAAAATGATTCATCTGTTGTACATACAATATTTTTCCAAATAAAACTCCACATGGTGTTCCACTAGAAGGGGAAACACCATGAACACTCTGTGCAAAACTCACAAAATAAATCAAATTTGCGGATTTCAATACCAACAAATCATGTGACATAATATACAGTAAGTACCTTGCATGAGGTCTAGTACAAACAGTACATGGTTACAAACCCGCACACTGTTTTACGCCCGAAAATACCAAATAGATGACAGCAAATCTGCAGTGTCTAAATCAAGGAATGGAACACTCATGTATCTTTTCACTTGCTCAGTATAACACACCATAGCACTGCGGTGTGGCACGTGCATGGGCATTTCCACTGTGCCCTAACAGCAGGGGGTAACCACACTGACCCCAACAATATTATGGTTCTGCTACACAGCAGAACTTCGCCCGAAGGTCTGTGCCTGCAACTGAGCTAACACGGCGAAATGTGTGGCTCAACATATGTGTCATTTTTAAAAGGCCTGCCACATTTGGCTTTAGGTAGCTTGAGTGTTGTGATTTGGATTTTGTTTCACTCCTGGGTTGCTCTGCTGACATTTATTTAAGAACTCTGCCGTTTCCTGGTCATTCCCTCTTGCTGTGCCCTTAGAGCTGCAGTTACACCCCTTGCTGTGTCAAGCTATTGATAAGGCAGACTGGAACACTTTTACTGTGCAGCAGCTAAAGGAAGTGTTGTCTTGGCAACTGACTGCTACTTACTTTAGTCACACAGTGTGGCTCTGGGGATAGTACCACTTTGGTCCAGAATGAAATGTCCCCACAAGTATTGTATGAATTGCCATTAAATTTGGTACAGATATCCATGGTGCCTGGAGGATAAATCCTAATGACACAGTGTTTAGCGTTAATTAGAAAATGCCTGTTAACACTCTGAACTAAGAAAGTGAACCTGGTAAACATAACATATTGGGCATTATAAATAAAACTGACTAAACATCAGCATGTTCGCAGTGTCACAGTGAGCAGGCTAGGATTTAGCCCAAAGCACAGCTGTGCTTAAGAAAAGCCTCACAGTGCTGCTAGTGTGGCTGTAGTATCAAGCTGGGATCAGCCTCCAGGACTTTTAGGCCTGTTTATCCCAGATTCACCCCTCCTGACAATCAGAAGAGAAAATTCAATAATGTGAGAGGTTTACAGATCCAGTCTTGAGCCTCCAGAACTGCTGCCAGACTCATCGGCATTTCAATTTTAAACATGTTTGATATTCAAGATTTAAAATCTGGATGATTATGATCATGCTAGTATGAAGGACCTGACGGTGTTGCCAAGCAACAGTAGCCTAAACATTCTAGCCCTCAAGGCTAATGTTAGCTAGCATACAACTGTTGACATATATTAATGCTGTGTTCAAATGGGGTTGTGTTTACAGTGTTCACGAGAAACGACCATATGAATCCCCCCTCTTGGTGCTCAAAACCAGGTAAGTGGAAATTTTCTGAGAGCTCCGAGTTCATGACTTCGTGTATACCAGTGGTTCCCAATTGGTCCAGCCACGGGGTCCAGATTTGTCCTTTATCATTAATTCAAGGTCCACACAGTTAATAATATTCATCATAGTTGCTTTAGGCCATGTTGTCAAGCTAGTTTGATGTCTCTGTAATGTAGCTATCTGCTGGTCACTGTGCTTTAAAATGAAGTGTGGTTTGTTTTTTTTTTTTTTACAAACTTGACACAATCACAAATCACTTGGGGTCGATTCAGAACGGATGTGCAGTCTGCTTTTGAAGCGCGACCCACCAGTTGAGAACCACTGGTGTAAACAACCTCCCACGTCATGAATACGAGCTCATGAGTTGCATTTGAATGCAGCATATAACTGACAATCAAAATTTCACCTCTGGCTTTCGCTGAAGAATAGACACCTTGTGTTGATGGCCTCTTCCCAACCATTTTCCCCTCAAGACTCATTTACCCTTCTGCTTTTATTCTCACTGCAAAACACTTAATATTACAGGAAGTTGTTGCACACAGCAGTCTCTGGTTTGTTTACATCTGCATGAGATCATGTGAGGTTGTGTATTCACGCTGATAATCTAATAATATCATATGTGAATGTTTAAGATTAGAGATAAGAGCATCTGTGAAGTTTCTCCTCATGTGCTCTCTGCAACCTCATTTCTAAACTGGTTAGGATTTTAAAACTCCTGTAGTCTGAGTCTGGACTAAGACTGTCTGCACTAAATAAAATTCATTTCGATTTAAACGTGTCTGTGAATTTAATTTTTGTTACCTATGCATCAGTTTAAATGCCACAAAGGAGAAATGCTGAAAAAAGATGCAACCACAGGAGGATGATGAGATGTTGATGTTCAGAACCCTTCAGTATAGCCTACACAGTATACACACAGTGTTTCAGTATTATTGACACTGCCAGCAACCCTCCAGTCTGGGTGATGCTCCAAATTATTCTTCTCATACAAGCCCAAAAATGATTTCAGAGCATTTCCAATAGCCTAATACATTAATATGTGGCAACATTCTATATTTTGCTCAATAGCTCTCCACTAAGATTCCCACAAACCAAGAGGAACTTGTCAGCTTGACATATGAGCATTTTCCAAACCACTTCTATCGTATCATATTTTCTAAGTGAGGTGGGGGGGAAATCCATTCACTTAAGTACTGCATTTTTTAATCTTTAATGCCTGATATGATATAATTGAAATGGTGAGGGGGAAATAAGTTGCCGCTTTTATTGTGGTAGTCTCTGAGTAAGGTGATGTGAAATCCATGCAAAAAAAAAAAAGCTGAAGTAAGAAAGCAGAAAATGCTGGATGGTCCGAGGACACAGATACACAGCTGCTCCAATTCAGCCAGGCAAACATAAACTCCCCACCAGATCAGCAAATGTACTGTTGCTGCCGTTACACAGATTAAACCCAGCCCGTCATGACCCCGACATTGGGGTTTGCGCTGGCTGAATGTGAGTAGCTACAGACGCTCCTGAAGTTCCATCTCCAGAGCTTTTGCCTGCTCTCCTTCCTGAAAATATGCTCCTAGTGTCAGGGACTGAGATGAAGGGAGAGCTGGGTGCACAACCTAGCTACGAGACCTTTCTCACAGGAGACATTTTGACTCATCACAGTAGGAAAAGCAAAGGTGTCACTGATAACACTAATGATGGCTTGCTTATATTCCAGTGTTCCAGGTGAGAGTGACAGTGAGGCAGCATGAATAATACCAGGAACCTGAAACCAAAAGAGCTGAATGGAATTCAGCCATCACTGATTTCAAATTTTACACCTGTTATGTACTGTGGAAAGCCAAAATGTTTTCTATGAAAAAGGCCTCTTTGTCTAATTTGTGGTTTGATAAACAGAGAGACAGAGAGCGTGGCTAGGAAGCACTGAGCGAATCAGTATACTGCACACAGTTCTACAATGACACGCAATTTAACCCATTTTAATAAATATGAAACAAAGAAAGAAGATTAATGAGTGGCAGCCAATGTTGATATAGTACATAGTTGTCAACTTTTTCCCACAGTTTCGCATAAAAAAAAATAAAAAAATACCACAATAAACCTAATATCGAATCACAATACTAAAAAAAAAAAAAAAAAGGCACCCAAGTGTCGTGACAGTATCAAATCAGAAGGTAAGTATATTTCCAGCCCTGATATTTATATCTGTGTGCTGCTAACAATTGTGCTATACGATAATCCTAATTTGCTTCAGAAATGCTTGAAAACCTTTGCTTCACTTTGGTTACAACGTCTGTCCTTTAACAATAATCAGTGTTAATTACAGAGAAAATTAATCGTTAATCTCGACCTTTTCCTCCACACTCTAGAATTTTACTAAAGACTCTTAAAGACCAACTTCATGATGAGATAATTTTAATGATTAATCAATTAATTTATTCATCTTCAACAGAAAATTAACTTTTTTTTAAATTACTTATCATATGAGTCATTTTTCAAGGTGAAATGCTAAACATTTGGTTGGTTCCTCGCATTTGTTGCTTTTTCTTTCTTTACCACATTAAACTGAATACTCTGGACCCAGTTGTCAGAAAACTTTAATCTGGATCACAATGATCTGGATATGGAAATCCTATTTTTAACTATTAAGGACCAATAAAACATCTTATTTTTGCACCATTTCTTCAGAGCAACATTGGATTGGATCCTCCAAATCCAAACACTAACTCTTCAAGATCACCTGAATATGTGCTGTAAATGGACAACATATCCCAATGTAAGATAGCAATGTAAGAACAACAGGTAGAATAGCCAGCATGGGGCCACTTTAAGTGTTTTAATTTGAAGAGACAGAAAACAGTATGGCGGATGCAATTGTCAGAAACTACTTTTGACTGTCACTGTAATTAATGCAGCGTGATAAATTAAAGTTAAAATTAAGTATTTAAGTATTTCTTTTGCTTGTTATTCACAGCTGCTTGGTGGATTATGTTATGGGGACTAAAACTTTATTTAATCGTGTTTTTTTACTTTAATATACTGTAAGGTCTAATAGGTAGCCTAATCTACTTTATCACTGCAACTGTCAAAAAAGTCAATATAAATAAATGTATACATGTGACAGATTTAAAAATGTTTTTACATTTGACGTTCCCAAAATCCACCCTGAGTTCATCCCTTTGCTGGAATCAGGATAATCCAAGATTTTTGGATCAAAGGAGTATCAATCCTACTTAAAAGATTTGAACAACACATAGCTTCCTGAAGGTTTGATCCAGATCAAAACCAAAACGGGGTGACGTGATTTCAGAATCCCTTTCTTTTCTTTTTTTAATTTTTAATTTTGAAGAACCAATTTTTAAGATTTGATCCAATCCAAAAACCATAATCTGATCAGATTACCTCTGAACACCTGAACTGCTAGTCAAAAATAAATGAATAAATACAAATAAATAATAATGCATTTTTTAAAAAGAAATTATTTGTGAAAAAAATTAGCAGATTAATCAATAAACAAAGTTGGAGCCCTGTTAGGGCACATCACTGACATTGGATTACACTATCCTACCGCCAGGATAATATTAACCTGAACTTTACATGCATAGGGCAAATATTCCAACCAATCCAGTGACCATTCAAATATTATAAGCTTTTTGCCATTTACAATTAATTGCAGGGCTTTTTTGTTTACAAGATCAGCATATTCATTACCCCTTAACAGTGAGGGTAGTAAGGGTTTTTAATGTTATTGTACATATTTTGATATCTCATTTATAAAACACTTTTAATTTTCTGTCTTCATGCACGTGCATTTAAATCAAATCTGCCAGATCACCACTGGCAATGTGGCAGGTAAAACACTGATAAATCCTCATGCAGCCTCAACAAAAACTCATTTTCACAACTGTGCTGCCTCAAGTGATCACAGCAAACAGCCCTTTGTATCTAATCCTACAGGAAAGGCGAGAGCCCCGCTGTTGAAGTAATACTTTGTAATGGTATTAGGAGGGCTATAAAAGTGTCAGAGCCCTGTAAACAGGCAATCAGAGAGTGAGCCATGGTCTGTTGCTTTTGCAGCCATCAATCACTGAGTAATGTATATGAAGTCTGAAAAAAGGCTGGGCATTTAACATAATGTGATAGGTCTACTTTGTTTGGTATTACTGAACAGTAATACTTAAAAGTGCTTTTCCCATAAATGCACAAACATCTGTGTACACAACTAGTGAACCAGAAACAAGGATAAACCTGGAGAATATTGGTACGACACTAAGTGGCATCTAGATTTTTCTTGCATGTCTTTTGCCTTTTGCTCTGCATTTTTAAATGCAGGCAGAATGGGAGGTTTCCACAGTTAATTTGGTTGTTTCACCATCTGCCAATCTGGCTACTGTGGATAGTAATAGAACCGGGAATAGAAGTAAAGAACTGACACTGATACTCTTTGGTTACTTGGGAAAGCAGCTGTGGGGAAAAAAGAGCTATCCTCTTCCTGTTTTAGTTGCACAATGATTGACACATCTCCTTTGAGCTGTAAACACTACCGCCATTTTCCCAGGAGATCATACCCACTGGCAGACAGATTGCATATTGAGAGCAAGGATTGAAGGGGACCACTCTTAACACAGATGGTACCATTATTCTACAGCCAATACAATGCGCAATCAACATTAATTTAATGATAACTTAAAGCAAAAAAGTGGTCTCTCTCTACTTAAAGTAGATCTAGTTTTGCTTCTAGTGAACTTTTCCCTAAAGATGAAATACAGTATTAAGCATAACAATATTTAAACTGCATTGGAGAGCTGAGAAATGACAGAAAACAAGGGGACAGAGAGATTGAAATGACATGCAGCATTCAAACTTGGACATTGGGATGACAGTACATGCTTATTGCAGGCCTTGACGCTAACTTTTTTCCCAAGGAGTACATGTGCTCCTAAGTTGAAAAAGTAAGGAGCGCACAAAGAACTTTAGGGGCACAATGTAAATTGATCAAATAATGTGTTTTCCGTAATAAACGTGATGCAAATAGACATTTACAAGCAAAATTATTTAATGAATTTGTATACAAAATGTACAGAAAGGTAAAATCATCAAGTTTTGAAAAAGTATTGCAATTTAATTTTGGCTTTAATGTTATTATCTTATAAATATTATCTTTGCAATATGATTATCTTATATAATGTTATTACTATCCTAAAACATTCTCCAGGTCCTCTGAAACTCTGCAGGACTTAGTTCCTCCCTGCCCAGCAGTGGTACCATGGCGAACAGTCCCTAACTGCGGGGAGAACGGAGCAGGCTTCCCTGGAGGTCCGCCGCTTTTCCCGGTCCCTCTTCTCCGCCACACTTTGACTTATTCCCACCCAGCCGACAGCCTGGCCATGGAGAATGGTCCCTAACTGCGGGGAGAATGGAGCAGGCTTCCCCGGAGGTCCGCCGCTTAACGCGGTTCATCTCCTCCACACTTGGACTTATTTCCACGCTGCCCAGCAGCTGTAGCTTGGAGAACGGTCCCTCACTGTGGGGAGAGGACTTCCCCGGAGGTCCGCCGCTTAACCCGGTCCGTCTCCTTCGCCACACTTTGACTTATTTCCACCCTGCCAACAGTGGGACTTACATTCATTAGGCCCGTTTCCACCACAGGAACTTCGGGGTAATTTTACAGGGCCGGGGCCGTTGGTGCGTGTCTCCACCACAGGAACCACCCCCGAAGGACAGAGTTCCGGAACTTTTACGGGGGCTAAAGAAGTCCCTGCCTCGGAATAGGTGCTCAGAACGGCCCCAAAAGACTCCTGGCTAGGGCTTGGGGATTACTTGGTGCTGATTGGATATACTCAAGGAGGGATGTGACGACAACAGAAAGCCACAAAATAGCCGGCATTTTTAAAACTCAGCAGACGAGGGTTAGCTCGTTCATATAGCTTAGCCTAGCAAAGCAGTTTTGTGTTGATATGTGTGGTATTTATTCAGTTTTGGGAAATCACAATGTCTAGAAAGCACCAGTGGCTGCCGCTGACAGGGACAGCTAACAGCAGCAGCAAAGCTAACATCAGGATGTCATCTGTTAAAAGCCTCCCGTTGTCGGATACGACATGAAACTAGGGATGGGCATCAATTTTTGATTATCGATGACTGATTGTTAAGGCTTTTGATCGATCACAAATAATTTTGATCGATAGTCGCAGTGTTTCCCCTACAATGCCTGGCATAGGTCCGGCAAGCCGCCGTGCCAATGAGACCCCCCACCCGGCGAGTTGCCGTGCCAACGAGACCCTTCCGCCCGGCTCGACGGGCCTACGAGACTCCCGCTGGACCTATGCCAGGCAAAAAATCAGAAACAGACGGAGGCTCTCATCGCTCTCCAAAGCCTCGGCGGCTTCCCATGAGGCCCCTGAAAACACTACATCATTGAAAGACAGAGGTTTTGCTGAAAACTGAAGCCTGTAACTCTGGCTGGCAAAGGTTGTAAACACCCAGGGGTGAACTGCGCATGCGCGCCATTCTTCCTCTTTGGCCTGGGGGGTTGAAGCTCAAAACTGGGGCAGCTGCTCTCTGTTGCGGCGACAGTCTGCACTGCACTCTTTTGTTTTCTCTCTTTTGAAATACTTGCTTATCAATTAATCGATAATTGATCGTTAATTTTTTTGATGATTGAATAATGAATTTTGATCGTTTGCCCATCCCTACATGAAACTACTCCAGATAGCTCAATCATGTTGTAACTAAGACATCCGATGGAAAAAAAAAAAAATTTCACGGGCCATTTAGTGAGTTACTACAGACACCGCTAAGGGCTATCAGCTAATGCCCCGGTAAATGGTCGCGCAACGATTACGTCACATCCAGAGCCCGTAACTTTACAGGAACCTTCCTCATACTCCGCTCTCTCAGTGGAGACACGGCAGTTGAGAGGGCCGAGCGAGAGGACGTTCCTGTAGTAGTTCCTGCCCCCAAATAGTACCAGGAACTTCTTCAGTGGAAACAGGCCTCAAGTCCCTGCCTCGGGGTAGGTACTCAGAACGGCCCCGAAAGACTCCTGGCTGGGGCTTGGGGATTACTTGGGGCTGATTGGATATACTCAAGGAGGGATGTGACGACAACAGAAAGCAACAAAATAGCCGGCATTTTTAAAACTCAGCAGACGAGGGTTAGCTCGTTCATATAGCTTCCGCCGCCATGTAAAAAAACTCACTAAATGGCCCGTGAAAAAAATATTTTTCCAACATTTGCAATTAGATTATCATATTTTTTTATTGACAAAAATATAGGCTGCTTCAGCTGATTTTTTTTATGCGCACATGTGCCCCTAAATATTTTTTACAGTTCGCACACACCTATTTTTAGTCGCAAATGCGAGTGAAACGCTCGCACTGTCGAGCGCTGTATTGGGTCAACAGGACACCTCCAGTAATGGTAACTTACTGCCATATCACTAAATAGTGTGTCACAGAGATGACATTTTTCTGTAGACTGATGCTCAAGTTAGCATCGCCCTGGTTCCCTTGTCAAATAGCCAATGGGATTTTTCCACTGGATTTTGGATTACTGCAGAAATTAAGCTTTGTGGCAAGCAACAGTTTATGATACTTTCACGTTTTGTTTAGCAAGATAATCGTCACAAATGAACACCACTTTCATGATCTTTAAAGAAGAAATGCAGTCACCAGAGGGACAAAGCTAACGTTAAGCTATAAACAAAGTGCACCACAGTCACATGACTTAACGTCGCTACCACAGCTCAGCTGTAAAGCCGTGCTTGGCATGATGACGTCCTGTATTCTCATTCAGTCACTTGTTAGCAACACATAAAAGCTCCAGCATTCATGAGTGGAGTATTTAATGACGTATTTTCTGTCATAGAACAAACCGTGAAAGTCTCTTCAGCCTGTGCTAACCACAGACCTTATTTCAGGCACCTAACCAAAAAAGCATAGTAGCAGGAGTGCTATTGTACACATTATACCC
Organism: Epinephelus fuscoguttatus; assembly: GCF_011397635.1. Taxonomy (NCBI): domain Eukaryota; kingdom Metazoa; phylum Chordata; class Actinopteri; order Perciformes; family Serranidae; genus Epinephelus; species Epinephelus fuscoguttatus. The sequence continues at coordinate 24,311,170 of NC_064758.1, read as the reverse complement.
ACCTAACATCAGCATGTTGTTGCAAGAATTTGGCTCAAAGCACAGCTGTGCCTGAGCACAGCCTCAAATGTGTGCTAGCATGGCTGTAGACTCTCAGTCTTGTTAATGAATGAGGCAACATATGACCAGTTTATGGGGCAAAGGAGATACTAGAATTCTGAGTAGAAGCGCTTTACTATTCTGTGGAAGTAGTGCTACCTGCAGTCGTGTAAATGATTTGTGTGCTCCCTGCTCCTCTGACTCAGTGTTGCAGAGGAAAGATTGGATGACTCAGTTTCAGGGAAGGTATGGCAGACAAGCCATTTCTTGAACGTTTTCAGACCACCCAAAACATTACTGTGTTTAAAAACAGGTGATGAGGCTACTGCACTTAAGATATAGTAGCATGGACTAAAAAACTATAAAACAAGCAATGCCATCTAGAAGGTTACACTATGTCACTCTCCAGTAGTATAATTCCTTTGTGCCACCACTGTCCAGCGACTGGAAAACTAATATAATATACAGGTGTGTGGGACTGGTGGGCCATCCACTCTTTGCTAAAGATGTTAAATGTTGGGATGATTTACTAACTGCGCGTACCAATACCCATACTACCATACCATACAGTATGCCAGAAAAAGATTTAGTATGTCCCAATACATAGTATGTCAAATGTAGTATGCCAAAAATGCCAGGATGTTCTACTACATCCGGTACGATTTTGCAGTATGGAAGCCAGTATGCTTTTCTGGCTATTCTGACCCACAATTCTTGGTGCAGTGGACAATATGTCACATCCACACTGCCGCAAACAGATGCCCGCTTGAGAGCTGACTGACAGCTGTCAGAAGTCGCATTGACGGATGACAGTGCATTCAAGTAACTGATGACCAGTCTAAAAGTAATAACAGGAATATTGTTTCAGAGTACAAAATAATAATAAATATTACAAACAACAAAAGGACATAACTATAAAAATAACAATGACGGAGAACTACAGATGTAATTTCACTGTCGCAAATACAAAATGTTAGAAAGTACAATCTGTGCAGTTATAACTTTAAACTACACACACTGCAAAGTAACAACAGCAGATCTCTCCATTTTGATCTCCGTCTCTGGAGCACTCGGCAAGTGACGTTTATTTTATCTCCAAGGTAATGGATATAAAAGAAAGATGGTCAAAGTTCAGTGCGTAATTTTACGAGAAAGTAGTATGTCCCAATTGTGTGCACACTGCATGTAACAGTGTGTACTTTTTAAGGGCAGCTGTAATACCTACTAAAAGTTTAAAAAAAAAAGTATGCTATTTGGAAGGCACTCTAAATCTCTTACAGTGAGGTGAAATGTAATAAAGATCACTGGGGCGATGTCCAGTGATCCCTTTGAGCTGCTTTCTATCAGCTTTGTTCATTGCTGCTTCCTTTGTCATTTTGAAATGTGACTTATTCTATCCGTTGATTTGTTCTGAAATTTGTACCAAAAATAATCTAATTATCTATCTGGACAAATTATTCTTGATGGGCTATCATTTTTTTATGCGTTGCTGGAACACATCTCAATGGCCGATTAGACATTTGGCTGCAACAGTATTATTTTATTTAAGTACAACAATAACTCTTCTAACTGCAAGATTACAATAGTTCCAGTTCAGGTTTGGGAGCAGATGTGGAAAAAGCTGCATCCCGGATGTGCTTCTGATGGTGGTCCTGACCATCTACCAAACCCACAGAGGAAGATCTGAGCAAATGTGAAGGCACATAAAAAACAAGGAATCTGAAATACAGTTCAGGCAAAGCCATCAAGAGTTTGTTAAAGACACAAAATGGCTTCAAAATCCAGTCCTAAAACATACAGGGAACAGTACATGTAGTTCAGCTGTAGGGATAGTAAAGAAGCTCTCTGTTTTTAGTGTGTGTTCGTAAATAATCAATCCTTTGTGCCAAAGTGCACTCTGGCACAAACGGGACCGTCTGTAAATTCAGACTGCTCCTGGAATATACCTTTCGGTTATTTAGAACACCAAATTCTCAGAGTGGCAGAGCGCACTCTGTCACATGGCTCTGGGCAGAGAACAGTTGAAATGGCAGGAACCATCCTAGCAAAATGCAGCAACTGTGGACTGAGGAGTGAATGTAAAGAAATAATACAACACTTAGCAACATGTATTTTTTTAATCATACATTTCCGTAGGCATGTTTTTCTTTCATCCATTTTAATTTAGCCATTTGTTAATTCACAAAGAATGCTCCACCCAGAGCTATGCATACTGCACCTTTTCTGACCAAGCATGAAGCAGATATGTTTTGTGCACTGCATTTGTTGAACTTTAAAAGCTTATTCATCCACTCTTTTTAAATTGCAAATGGCCCATGAGCATGCTTAAAGGGACAATTCACCCCAGAAACAAAAAAACATCAAACAAACAAACAAACAAACAAAAAGAACTAAATTTCATCTCAACTGTAGTGCATCTTATAAATATTGTTTTGGTGTGAGTTGCTGACTGTTGGAGATGTCCACCATAGAGACGTCTGCCTTCTCTAATATATAATGGAACCAGATGCTTGGGGTGCTCAAAGTGCCAAAAATGCATTTGAAAAACTCAACAGCAATGTCTCCAGAAATCATAAATCGGTTATGAAGATAATCCACAGACCATGTTGTAAGTAGTTTCATGTTTTTTTTTTCTACTGAACTACACCCAGAAACTATTTCAATGTGCACAAGGAAGCATGCATATACTCATGGACAAGAGGGTCGTGTTCATGACAGCGCAGATGTAAACATTAATAGCTTCCTTCTCGGCTGGGCTGTAACATTAGCTGGCTCAGTGGTGCTGAGTAAGCTAGCTGTAGATGCACACCAACGTCTGCACAGTACGGTTGGCAGGTGTAGTTCAGTAGAAAGAAAATAGTACCTACATGAAACTGCTCACAACATGGTCTGTGGACTATCTTGAACAACCAGGTCATCATTTGTGGCACTTTGAGCACCACAAGCTGAGTGCCATTTAGTTTTATTACATTTGAGAGGAAACAGACATCTCTACACCCAATATCTCCAACACCTGGCAGCTTACACCAAGACAATCCTCTTTTTTTTTGGTTGTTTTAAAGATATTTTGGGGGCATTTTGCCTTTAATGGACAGGACAGCCAAGTGTGAAAGGGGGATAGGGAGGGGGGGATGACATGCAGCAAAGGGCAACAGGCTGGACTTGAACCCGGGCCGCTGCGGCAACAGCCTTGTACATGGGGCGCCTGCTCTATCCACTAAGCCACCGACGCCCCATGACAATTAAGTTTGATAAATAGCACTACACGTAAGAGGGAAAATTGTTTTTTGATTTTGAAAGAAACTGTCCGTTTGACACATTTAATTTAGCTCTACAGAAGGTAGGAACAAAGGCATCTTACATCTCCTGTTTATAGTTTTCCAGTTACTCGCCAACCCAGTTACCCAATCATAAATGCTTGCATTGTACATTTCTGCAAATCACAGATACGATACATTTGTACAATATTATTAGCAAATACATTGAAACTTTACATTTCAACAACACCAGGGTTAATGTGTGTTTAGGTTTGGGCACAAAAAACAATTGGTTATGATTAGGAAAAGATCATGTTTTGGCTTAAAATACACAGTTCTGGAAGCCCAATCCCAGCTGAAAACACAGTAGTGTCTCACTAACAAACATTCGCTTCAGGTGGTACTATTCTGGCTGTAAAAGCAGCGACGTCTCTGTGAAAAACAACTACTTTTTGTGGCACTATCTCAGCAGGAAGCAAAGCAACAAGTCACAAAAAAAAAAATCAGTTTTGCTGACTAAAAAGCCACTGTAAAACGCAGGGATGACCTGCTAAAAAACAACCAGTTTTGTTGTTTGCTATCTCAACAGTACTCTGCAGTGGTCTGCAGCTTGGCAAGTGTCCTACGTGTCATGCCATCGACCATACCCTTCACCTCCTGATGATTAAGTCAGATCATATACTATGTCCCTTTAGAAATATTGATATGATATGCATTAAACATATGAATGTAGCATATCCATTGTTTGCAGAAATGTATAATGCTAACAATTTCATCAAGCGTCTGGGCTGGTTTCGCGAATAAAAAAGATTTGAAAAGAGCCTGTCAACATGCTAAAATTTACTAACCATCACCAAGCATAGTACAGCTGCCGCTGATGGGAATGTCATTAATTTAGCAAAAAATTAGTCATACAGTTAAGAGATCATCAAATTAATTACATAAATGTCTGTAAAAATATGGTAACCTAAGTAATAATTTTTGAGACACTTCAATCTAAAACACAAATCATCGCAAGTGAATCTATTTGTAGCATTAGAATAAAGGTCAGGAATCACCAAAGTCATTAGAATTCATCCTACAGACATCTGTACCAATTTTCACTGCATTTTTTCTTTCTTGACAATTCCAATTTCCAATTTCTGAAAGTCTGACCCGATGATCCTCACTTTGGCCAAATCAGACTACCCTCCTAAGCACCATAATTGACAGCATACACAAACATTTTTGTAACTTCTCTTTAGTGAAAATTCTGTTGTATGTTGACAATGAACCACTGACTATTAAATAACTTAATTTTCTCCAAAACTGCACTAGGTTACAGGGGCTTCTGTTACTCTCATTCAATCAAATCTAAAAATATAAAAGTGCTCCAGCTTTTTGTACAAATAAAATCCAAATGAAAATGAACTGCAGTACATCTCACTTTATCTAACATACTTCACTCTCCCAAAAGAGAACAGGTCAACAGACCTATGTACACCAATCAGCCACATTAAAACCACTGACTGGCAAAGTGAATAACGTGGGTGCCACCAGACACGCTACACCCACCTAAATACTAATGCACACCATATACACCCCCTTATGGTAACAACACTCCTCGATGGAATTGGTCCCCCCCTACAGGATAATGTGTTGCGTCACATTGCAAAAACTGCTCAGGAATGGCCCGCCAAGGAACATGACATAAAGCTCAAGGCGTCAACCTGGTGTCCAAATTCTGCAGATCCCAATCTGATCAAGCATCTGTGGGATGTGTTAGGACCCCACCTCACATCCCACAAGACTCAAAGGATCCACCGCCAACGCCTCAGTTCCAGAGACCACAGGACACCCGTGGAGGGGGTGGGGACCTAAGCTGTTACCCTAGCAACAGAACAGCAATAAAGTCGTCTATACGCAGTGCTGAACACTCCATAGCTTTTACTTTGGCACAGTCCAAACCTGCAGTGGGAGGCTGCTTGAAAGCTGTGGGGAGAAGGTTTCACCCTCCAATCTGTATTTGTCTCAATTCGCTAATTTACACATTTGAGTGATGCCATTCTAAAATTAAATTTCTGAGTTTTCACATATACCCAATTTCAGTTGAACAATGTTGGCATACACTTAGACACAAATTGTTGTCCATTAAGCTTTTCTAACCCAGCTAACTGGACTAAGCCAACTAGCATGCTACAGCTGATAAACACTAGTGGACTGCAAAAACTTTTCAGGGAAAACTCTGGCTCCAGATTTTCTGTTCCATGTGTTCAATTACTGGACATGAATAGATTATTTTGACTGTTTAGTTCAGTACGCAATATATGTTCAGTACACCTTATGACTCAAACATCCTTTACCAAACAGTTTAGGAAAAATACAGGTACTGTTCACTTCTAATTTACAAGAAGGTAAAGGTGTGTGAACAGTATATAATATATTAACTCCCACTCCTGTGCTAAGCAGTGTCCACATGCCTGCCCCACTCCTGCTGACTGTGCATTGTGCAAAAGGAGAGGCGAAACCCCCTGCTGCTGGAAAAGAGCTGGTCACTGCGATTTCTTTGAGTAGCATGCACAGGAATGAACTACAGCTTTTGGGTCCTGGCATTCATGTGTCTGTATTACACGATATATATCAGGCTGATAAATTTTAAATTTTATAATTTCATTAATTAAAATTATAATCAAATAATAGTGCCAATAATAAGAAGCCAGACTGCTTTCATTGACTTAACAAGGGTAGCATCTACACAACCTGACACAAAGGGTTGCAGTATACATAACTTAAAACATGGTTTGTGAGCCGCTAATAAATACAGAGGAGAAGAAGAACAACAACTGCAGCGCGCTGCCTAGAGGGTAAAACATGTTGCAGTGTGGACGTCTTTCACAGTTCCAGAGAAAGACAACAGGACTGCGCAGAGGGTCTGATCTCCAACCACCCAACACCCCACCATATCAACAAACTTCCTGCAGCTGTAAACAGGTGAGACGCAGAGCTGAAGGACTGTCTCAAGAGTGTTAGCAGGAGCTAATTAGCAGCGGCTGCTTACATCCAACACAAAGCTTTTAAAAGGCTTGACTCTGTTGTTAAACTCATTATTAACCGCTAGCCATGTGATGCTACAGTTAGCAATTATTTGTATCTTTACCTGGCGACCCAGTGTGGAGCACGTATCTCTTTCTGGCTGTGTGTTACTCTGAGTTGAGTGTTAACGTGTGAGGTGAATCAATAGCATCGCAATTCTACTTGGCAGTTGTAGGCTCATCAATGGTGGACCTTGAGACGGCGCTGGGTGAATTTATAAAAATGCAGCATGACCATTTTAACATTTCATACATTAGATATAAGGCAGACCTGCCAATTCACATTCAACGTTGACCTTCGTGCGGTGCATGCAGGTGACTGACACAGAATCAGCTCTGAAAGTGACCGGCTGGTCTCCACACGTGGGTGATCAATATTAAAATTTAGAATGAAAAACTGAATTATAAAATCTATCTTGCATATTCCTTATACTTTATAGTGGAAGCTTGATAGTGAGGGTCAGACAGTGTGTCAGCATTTAAGAGCCAATCGACAAAAAAAATTATCTGGATACTCCACTCTGATTTTCATAAAATAAAAAAGGACCAAGGCCCAGTATGGTCATGTTCTGTCACCAAGCCTTTGTTGTTCAAACTGAAGCTAATTTTGAGTGTTGTTCCACTCCATTCCACTGTTGTTTTTTCATGGTTTTAACCATTTAATGTACTGAACAAGAGTCACAAAGTTGATTTAAAAGGAGAGTTTAACATTTTGGAAAATTTGTTGCCGAGAGTTAGTGGAGAAGAGAAGTCAATGGTATTCTACTTTATGGTTAATATGTAGCTGGTTGCCCTTTCATTTTTCATGCTAAGCTAAGCTAACTGGCTGCTGGCTCCAGCTCAGGGCTGGGCAGTATGTTGACTATTAAAGGTATATCAATATATTTTCAAATGAGATATAGGATGAGACATTGCAGCCCTGCACAATATCAACATTCACTGCCACATATTGATTTTCTATTTTTTGAAGCTGCTCTCTCCCTCCCCCCCCCCCTCTCTCTCTCTCACACACACACACACACACACACACACACACACACACACACACACACACACACACACACACACAGGGTGTGTCACTCCAAGTGCCAAAGTGCATTCTAGCACAAACTGGATCATTCGTTCAGAGTGCTATTGAAATATATTGATATAGGATATAGACCAGTCAGTTATTCAGAGCGCAGGAGACACGTTGATATTTTCAATGTATAGGTCAGAGCTGTGATATTGCTAATATTGCAGTATATTAGCATGTGATTATGTAGCCATGCTAAATAAATTCAAGGCTGTTACTTTCTGTCCTTAAAAGGAAACTGCAGATTGAGTCTTACTAAGCTATTTACACTTATGCAGGGTGGACCAGCAACAGACAGTGTGAGCTGTGCTTTAGAGCCAGTCTTTCTACACGTTTCTCACACAGACACACACATGCACCAACAGACCATCATATCACCATATGGGACAGATAACAGTGGTGCCATTCTATCAAGTGCATCTATCCGTCCAAGCAAGACTAAATTATATTGAAACAAATCAGAGCGTGACAGGTTTTCCCAACAATGCCAGGCTGTAGGAACCACACACCAGTACAAACACGCACACACAGCAAAGAAGGCTATAAATGCACACAAGATGACTTGACACAGCTCCAATGAAAACCATAAATCAAGAAGAATGATTTCAGTGGTTAGATTGGTTTACAGTACAGATAAACAGACATGTAGAGATAAAAACAGAGAGAAATAGATAAAGATGGATAGATTAAACTTCTCATTTTAAGTCCAGTGTGCTAAATGTACTTTGGCTGGCTTTGCAATTTCAATACTGAATTTATGAAAATGACAAATTTCCTTTAAATTTGAGATGTGATGCAGGTGCAGTGGTGGACAAAACACTAATCATTCAGCTTTAATGCAGTTCAGATCCAAAATGTCCCAATTTCGTCTTCACTGTAAGGATCTTTAGGCTATGTTCAGACTGCAGGCAAATCAAGTTTATTTCTCAAATTAGATCTTAAAAACAGACTGTCAGCATTTATATCTGCAACTAATCAGATCAGATTTGTGTGTCTGGACATCACCAATCTATCTACATGGGTTGCTGTGGTAACGATGTAAGCTTTGGTAACTATATAGTGACTACTTAGTAACACTTGTGACACAGAAGCATGAGACATGGCGGCCCATCGTGTCGCCCTCCAAACAATCTGTTTTGGCATCTGTCCACGGACTGTTGTTCCTCATGTTGACCTCTTCAGCGCTCTGCTGGTAGCAGCATGGATCCGCTAAGCACTTTCGTCCGTCTGGATTTGGCATTATTGTTGTGTGTTGTGTTCAAAGACACTTTGAAATCCAATTTGAGCGATAAGAGCATCCAGACTCAGACACATCTGCAGAAATGTGATGGGAATTTCAAACCACCAAATATGGTTTGCATCTAATTTTCAGAAATTGCGTTTTATGTGTTTTGTTTCTGTCAAGACTTCCTAAAATCAATCTGGATACAATCTGGATATGCCAAAAGACAATTTGGGCATGGCGGTCTGATCAAGGGATTACTCTTGGAATCTTGATAACAATTACAAGCACATACAGACACTAAAATTAATTCTGTACCAATTTTAGGGGAATTTATTTAGTTGATGGACAGTTAAAGGTAAGTTTTGAAAATAAAAATTGCTTGAAAAATAAAGCCTCTTAAACTAACACAAATGTGTATGTACTCTGGTCAAATTCTATGCTTGTTTTTCCTTTGTGCATTATGAGTCCTGATTTAAAATACATTTCTATAAAACAATTGAATCCAGCAAGTGCTGGGCTGAATGTGCAGCTGAAACACGACTTCTATATATCTCACACTTTTAAGCATACAGTGCACTGCCTACTAGATGCTTTTTACTTAAGTTTTCTATAGTTATATGTCTACTGAGGAGTAAAATATTTTCTCTGTAACTACAATGATTGTGCAAGAGCAAAGAGGTAGACTTGTAGCTGGAAAAATCTCTTGGTAGCATTATGTTTGACTGACACATACATGGAGTATAACATGGAATGTGTTTAAGTATATGTTCCCTTCTCAAATTAGGTGTAACAAAAACTATTATACAAAGCTTAGGCTCTAGTTTTGGGCTATATTATGAGTATTTATAGATATTTCATGAGCCATATCTTTTCACAGTTTTTTCATCACATCGTAACTCAAAAATAAAGGTCTTCTTTACTAGACCTTTTACAATCAATAAACTGTTTTTTTAATCTTGTTTAACAGTCACTTACTGTCAGTTTTTGTATAAAGAACTTGGGCTATAAATTTAGGAATGAAATTTACTCCAATCGCTTGTTTTAACTTTCAGTGGGTAGTTGTCTGTTTATTTATGATTGGATTTGGCACAAGTCCTTAAAGTCGTCTGCAACTGCAAAAGCTGTGAATATGACTCACTTTCTGTGGTGCATCACTCTTGACTGCCACAACTGTACCTCTAGAGAGTTAACCACTAAGGGTCATTTGACAAGGTCTTTAATTCCCTCCATCTAAGCAGTTTTCCCTCGACTTCACTGGGTTTTCCATGTCTGCATGAGCACACACCCATGTCTGGAGCCTTAATGTGTCCCTGTGAATAATTACACGAGTATATGCATATACCATTGTCATAAAGTCCTCGCAAAAGGAAAACAGTATTATTTTTAATCAGACCACAAAACCCTTTGTATCACATCAAAGAAAGGTGGAGTATAGCGTGACTTTGGGGACTTATTTGGTCACGTGGGTGGAGTTCAAACTGTGCAGCAGAAAAGGATCTGTCTTCTCTCGTCCACGTCTGACCAAATACAGGAAATATACCTCTGCACAACATCGCAACACTAAGGCCTTTGCTGCCCTTTTCAACGATTTTTCCATATTAATTATTCAAAAATGTTTCCTGTCTTTTTTTGACACCTGTTATGGAGTTCAACCTCACGTTCCATTACGGCAAAGACGGATACTACGTAATTAGACTTCATATGTTTCCAGTTACACATGCTGATGTCACTCTTTTTCACTACCGCCTTCCAAGTCTATGTCTCCACCACTAGTAACCATTTCAGAGCAACATGGAAGGCATTACGTACCCTCTAATCATACAGCCAGAAAGTCTTGGTCACTATTTAATTCTTGCTAGAGACTGAATGGGTTACATGGCAGTATATATGCAAACTTCAAGTTTCCACAAAAACTTCAAAGTACATTTGAAATGAGTCATTAACCTCAATGGGAATAGTAGAGCATTGTGGATCTCATGAACATGAAGTTGTTCTGTCAGTTCTGATGGATTTAATTGACACAATAGCCTTGAGGAAATATTTATCTCTCAACAGCTGTTGGTGTTTTGTGTGTGTATCAGAGCTTCGGCTTGTCTTAATCATTTTTCCTCATGTCAAGCTTTGCTTAGGTACTGACATCTGGGCATTTATAGTGCTGGCAAGAAATGGCTGCTGGCTGAGGTTTAGCATACTTCAAGCCATACCTTAGAGGGCTAAGCAGGGGTTTGTTCAAATGGAAGGATACTCCAGCTCTAATTTGAGCTAAATCCTGAGACAAGCCAAAAGTTACTGAGCCGAGTTTGGACTGAGCTGGTTGAGGCAACAACAACACATTTATTGTGCACGGATAATTTGTTTTAATAGATTTTTTTTAACAGATTTCGTTCACTGTCAAAATGCAACCAAACTGTGTAATATCCTTGTAGCCAGCAAAAGCCCGTTTGGATTCCAACATGTAAATATCAGACATGCATGTGTCACTTTTTCATGTAACACGGTAACAAATTCAAACTTGGTGGATACAATGAGAGAAACACTGGATAATATAGTGCAACTGAATACAGTATACCTCAAACTATCTTAACTCCTACTAAGACTGTGTCAGGGAACAGTTCAATAAACTAATATTTCAGATTTGTTGCATTGGCTTGCATTATATTGTAAGGTGTACCCAATATTACAAAAAAACACAAACACATTTAAATAACAAAATATTTAGGGATGGGGGCACAAAATAGTAAATTTACAGTTGCACCAACACCTCTCTGACACAGCCAGAAACAAAACTTAAAGTTACATAAAGGCAGCTTTTATACAACCCATTTGGGTTACGTTGGATAAGTGTTGTTTTTACTGTGTTCAGCTTTTTTATTTCATCCCACTGAAGCAATAATTGCTTAATGCTGAATAACACTTTATTTTTGACAACACAGACAAGACCATAATTGTAACAAAGATGTAGTTGCTTTATGTTTGCCGTTTGTTGGGTATAAAATCACTCTTAATGGAATGAAAAGTCATACACAGCCTCTCTACTCTTTTCTGCACTGTGGTGTCAATCACTGTGCCATCCCCACAAGTGTGTAATATAACAATAAATATGTTTATGGCAAGACATAACATTTGACTGTAAATATGTCTTGGCCAACACACAAATAAATGGGCATGCCAGTTGAGCACCATATGCAACTAATTATGAACTCTTTTTTGTGTGTTTTAACAAGAAAGTGAGGGAGGCATGGAGAGATAAAGAGGGAGACATGACAGTTAATCCTTTGGCGTAATTTTACTTGAAATGTCTCAATTGTGTATCCATTCAAAAAAAAATCTCTCTCCACACACACACACACACACACACACACACACACACACACACACACACATATGTATAAAAGCAAAGAAACAGAATAAGAACATTGTAGCCCTACACTTATGTTACACTGTTATTAAATAGCTTGGCATACAAGAAAAATGTTGCAGCAAACAAAAGCTAGCCAACATAAATTATTTTTTATGCAGATACTGTTTCAGATTTACCCTGACAACGTTCCAAATCTCACTCCACCTCAACGAGAACACTTTGTTCTTGTGTTTAATCACTGGCACTGGCAGAGAGGCTGCTGTGGTTATGAAATGCAGTCAAACATTTCAGGGAATGCACCAGTAAGGGATAAAGGTTTAGCACATTACCTCTATTTTACATCTTTACCTCTATGGCATTCGGACTCCTTTGTGCAACAACTAATCAGTCAAACATAAATAATATTACAAACTCAATTCTGAGACTACTTCTTTGGTGGCTGATTGAGTTGTCCTTGGTCTTAAGAAACAAAAGAGTTAAGGGTGAGCAATAAATCAATGCAGACCTTGTTTCACCGGGGCTATTCAGCCACTTGGGGTGTAAAACGCTCAAAGGCAATGAGCACTTGAAAGTCTGGAGCTGCGGCCAGTTTCTGCCCAGCAATTATCCTGTCTGCGTGCCTCCTAAACACTGCATACCAGATATGTTTGGGCCTCTTCAGCAACAGTCCCAGTTATGGAGACACAGATGCTAATGACACCATATTTTCAGAGCTGCAGAGACAGAAGGCCTCTGGCCATCACTTCTAAAACACATGCCACACAGCCTGCACCACCCACACCACACAGACCTGTTATTGATGACCACTGACGGCTCTCCTCTTCACTTGACTCAGGGTGGCCGCCATAGGCAACAAAGCTGTAAATACAACTTGTCAAGGTAACGCAACTTACTCATAACTGCTTATCAGTTACCTACACTTGTCCTGTTAGTGAGGATAGATAACCTGTAAAGATATGTTCATATATTGACAGATTTTCTCCTCCTCTGATAAAGTTGTGCTGTCTAAGACTTTGTGTTTCCTTTTTGGGCTGCTGCCCAGTAAGGAGCAGACTGACAAGCACCTGTCACATGGATTGATGTGTCCAGCTGGTGAGCAAGAGGTGGGCTAAGAGACACAGGAACAGCACACATTAAATCTGATGGCCGAGACGAGAGGGGTGTGGTTGAGGCCCAAGCAGAAGGTTTGAAAGTGATAGAAAGATGAGGTAAGATGGAGAGGTGGAAGAGAGGGAGGGGTGGATCATTGAGGGAGAAGGTGACAGGAAGTGACTCTACCTTGGATACCTTCAAGGTGACTCAGTATGACAGAACATTCCCAAGGGTTTACTACTGCAAAGAGGGATAGTCAGGGAGTGGGAGAGAGAGAATTTCAAGGTGCAAAAGCTCTTTGCAGATGTCCAAATACGCAGTAAATCACTCTGAGGACCTGAGGGTGCTCAAATGCTTTTTGACTGAATCTGTCTCCCAGCCCAGCAGCTCCAGAATGACTTAAACATTAACAGGAGTCTTCAGGGTAGGAGTAGCAGCAGCAGCCCACCCATCCCCCACTAGTGCCTGCACAATCCCAGGGCTGTGCAAACATAGGACCAAGCCAAAATGGCCTCCATTCAGATGTTGTCCAAATGCAGGTTTTGTTTGAAACCAAGGGAATGCTCGACTAGAAGATAGGCTTGTACACAAACTATCTATTTAGCCGTGTGTCCCCATTCTCATGAGTCATAAAGTTGCCCCTGGCATTTGACTGGAGAAGTCTGTGTGTCGAGTTACAGGTGTTCTTTTTAACACGGTTGCTCGAAAAGAAAAAAAAAGGTTTACGACTTTTCTTCTACGGAGGGCTGAGGAAACAGAAGTGACATTGGGCTTAAAAAACAAGTTTAAACCTAGGATATAATCACCTTTATAGCACCATAACAGATAGACCTACACAGCGTGCTATGCAACCATACTTCTGCAATCAACATACTTTGGTGCAAACACCCGCTGAGCAAAAGCTGCAAACCTTTAATCACGCCGACAGTCAAAGTGCTGAGAGGCAGGAAACAAATTACTTGTGAATGAAAACAAACAACAATATTTAATTTTATTATGTTCTATTATAAACACATAAAGCAGCATTACAACGAATATAAATAATAATAAAAAATGGAACCTGCTTCCAAAACTTCATCATTAGTGGCCTGGAACCATTACTTGGTTTTACTTTCTTTGGTTTGGGAATAAAGGAAAAAAACAAAACCATTCGGTGAATGTTCAGTAAGAAGTTTAGTGCAGCACCATTATTCAGATGTGCAATAACATTAATGTATCTATTTCTTATTGCTCATAAATGGGCCGAGTAGTGAAATGAGTAGTAGTGAAATGAATGAAATTCTTTTAACAGTTTTATGGGTACAAAATTACAACTCCACATTTTGAATTCATTGAACTGTAACTGGCAAGCTTACTTTGGAGAGTGAATAAATGTTCTTTTTATGTATGCTGTTTAAACTTTTTGAATGCTTTAACATTAATGTGTTATAGTCTTAACGTTGCTTTTTTTCACAGACATTGTCCTATAGATAAGACCATTTTCACTCCATCCCTCACTCTGCCTCTTCTGACCTCCAAATGGAAAATGACTGACATGATTTAATGCTAATGAAGAGAACATTAATAGGGGATATAAAGCAGTGAGCTTATAATTACAGCAGAGCCTCACAGAACTATATACATGATTCAAAATAATTCAAATACCGGTAGAAGTACTAATTTCAACAATGATTCACAGATATGCAGATATGCTTAATTAGCAACTTGCTTTAAATATCCTCTGATAGAAGAACAGAGAGAGCAATATTGCCACAAAGGGAGAAATGGAGATCTGCAGAGGCAGGACTGTCTGTGGCTCTCTGCTGCCTTCATGTGTGTGCTCGACTGCCCCCTGGCAGATACAGCTGTCACTGCACTAACATTTCATCAGAAAGGAAAACCACTCCCTACAGCAGAAAACCCCAGAAAAATTATCCTGCGTCTTTTAAATCTGTCATATTCACTCTGCCATTTGTGTCATCTGCATTTTTTTGGAATTAGTGTCAATATGAGGAAATACAAATGTCTGAGGATCCAAGGAGGATATGCATGATCTGAAACCCCCATAAGTTTATCAAATCTTCAAAATATTAAACACACAAAAAATGACGTGATTACATACATAGTAAACATAATGGTATTCAGAGCTTTGCAAAAGTGCGCAACCTAAAATGAAGGCCAGGTTTTGGAAGCTTAACTTTCAAAAACGACGCATTAAAACCAACTGCAACCTCGACAAATGAAACAGAGACAGTAAATAGCCAATTTCCTGGTCTCCTGGTAATCCAACAATGAGATCAGAGCATTTCCTTTTAATTTCAGATTTTCTGGCAATGTTTATACGCCAAAAATAAGAAGTGCTCGACAGATTCTGGCTGGTGAGCAGTTAACAGTTTTCATTTGCACGTTTCAATGTGAGCCAGCAATCACTCTGCATATACTGTACATGTGGGGAAACAACACGCTCATGCCCTCATGCTCAGACAGCAGCAACACCAACAGATACCAGTGAGTAACATTTCATGTGTAAAAAAAGATATCAACCAAATGATCAACAATTATAAATCAAAGCATCAGAATGCTAAGAGACACGTGGTGAACTAATATAATAACTAGTATAATAACAAAACCTAAAATGCAGCGGAGGGGACAGCACTGCTCACAAAGTTAATGCCTATCTTTTTTAATTAATGGCAGTGAGAGGGTAGAAAAGCTCAAACACAGGTGGACAGTATATCTTGGTGACAGTCCATTTTACATAAAGCCTGCATGCTCACTGGTACACTAGCTGTAATGCAGTAAGGTTAGATGTGTTGTTAAACTACCCTCTGTCACAAACACATGCTGTGTGACTAAACTGCAGAGTAGCCCACCAAAACTGACGTGGGAATGGATACTGCATTACAGTACCGCAGTCTAACTAAGGGTGGCAGCACAGCCCCTGACACAAGACTTGGCTAACCACGATCACTGCCAGGGAGCATCTTTAATGTCTCAACATAAACCACCGGGACCAAAGAGAACCACTTGGTAGCTGACCAGTAACTTTGGTGAGCAAAGCCAGCGTTGTGGCAGTCGTACATGAATATCATAACTTCATAAACTCATCAGAACTAGAATTATTAAGCTCTACATACTCAATCAATAGTCCACTCTGTCTTTGTCACCATTATTAAGTGAGAAATACGGCGTTGCCACTTTTCTCTCCTTAAGGACTGCTTTGTGCTCAGTAACACCTTCCCCTGACAAATGGACACAGGGAAGAATATACTAGAGGGGGCACTGCAGATGAACATGCATCACTGCATCCATTTCGCAGTCCTTAAAGTCTGCTCAGTGCGGGATGACATCACTCAACCGAGATCACTGGAGTACAACCAGAGCCTGTAAGGCTATTCAAATTAATTAACAAATGACCTTAGATTAAAGGGGGAGTCACAGATCAGACAATGAAGGCATTTATCAATTCAATAGGCAAGGGTACTCTCACATGATGCATTTCTATAATTTCTCTGTGTTACAAGCACACGCTCACTTCCACTGACACGGAAAAACACACACGCTGTATTATACATAAGTTAAAATACAAAAAACAGCTATGGGGTATAACATAATTTACTTTCGTCTTGCAGCTGTTTCAGTGAATCCGCCTTGTATTAAAATGCCTTTGGATATAAAACCATCACCAGTTGTTTTTCTATTTGGGGGGGGGGGGGATTCCACAATAAAGAAGCAACCAGGAATCATGTCACAGCGCTGTCTGATAAAGTGTAAAATAAGCTTCAGCCCAGATGGTATTTTCTTTTATTTCAAGTACAGACTATATCTAAACCATCTCAGAGAGACAAGTCAATCTCAAGGTTCGCTAATACAGTCGCATGGACAGGGGATAAATCCCTGGTAGGCAACAAAAAGCAGATCAATAAAGAAAGCATGTAAACAAACCACAGTGGAAATGAAGTTGAGATGGATGGAGAGTGGGGTAGTGTGGGTGACCAGCAGTGCTTCAAATGAAGCACATGGCCAGAGACTGAAAGAAGAATAAAAGGGCAGAAGCCATAGGGACCGTCAGGGTGAGGAGCAGAGGGAGTGCAAATGAGGAGAGGGAGATGCACGGCCATGAAGGATAGAAAGGAACAGAGAAAGAGGGAGAGAGTGTGTGAGGGAGATGGGGGAAGCGAGAAAATGAGGGAGAGAGAAAAACGGTAGTGTAGAAGTGATTTATGCTAGTTGTATAATTTTCTACAACACTGCTCCCCCCACCCCCCTACCCCTCTTCCCCTACGGCTCTCCTTTCCTCCTCAATATCCAACCCTCCCACCAGGGTGTGCTCCTCCTCACTGTCACACCGAGGAACAGTCCCTGGCCACACCAGCCAGTGATTAAGATTCTGCCGTGATGCGACTGCAGCACTTCGCAAATGGAAGACTGGACATAATTTCCCTAAAATGCTGTTTTTTATCACCTATTTCCCCTTCATCAGCTTGCCGCACACGATTGATAGCTGATGGCACCTCTGACAACTTAACGTTTTTATGGCTAGATTTATGGGCTATCTGCTCCTCTCCTTTTACAGCTCAAACTCTGTAAAAATGCTTATTTCTCAGATAAGGAGAGGGAGGGTGTGTGTCTATGTGTATGGAATGGTATCACACCCAGCTAAATGTATGTATGAGAGAGAAGGGCCCACCTCACTGCATTGCAGTCCAGATCTGTGCTAGGCTTCCAGGGCTTTATAGCAATTCTGAAACTGAAATTACCTCTGCATAGCACCATAGATTAAATAATACTTCTCAATCCTTGGATAGCATGCCACCCAACTCTAATCACCTCCTTAGCAACAAACATTTGCCATCATCCTCTTTCTAGCAAATAGTAAACAATTAAACAAAAAGGACAGTCCTTTCTATGCATACAATATGTGTATACATTGGAGACACTTCTGTCCCAGATATAGGCCTATCAAGGCATAATTTAATCCATTGTGTTTTTATGATACGGCCAAACAAACACATTGCATTGTAATGGATCAACAATAAATCACCCTTCCTCTGTATATCTTACAAGCTCTAAATCATATTTTTTCCCTTTATAGAAATGCCCTGCTAGCATGTAAGACAAGTAAGCTAAACTTGTCTTAACCTGAGAGTGATAACAAGCACTCATGCTATGTCTTTCCCACACGATTGACCGGCACCAGGGGAAAAAATGGTAAAGATATAGCATGAGAGCTCATTATCACGCTCAGGTTAAGACAAGTTTAGCTAATTGCAGCAACACTTGCAGGTGAGCGATGATGGCAGTGAACACCTGAACACCTGAATAAAAACTACCTTGAGTATTTGTGTGCATGTGTGTGCCTGCACATGTTGACACAAGTAAAAGGTTTTTCAGTGCACTGGGGGGGCCGCTGGACTTACTGGGCTGCAGTGGAAGTGTGACCACTGCAGGTTCCCCTCCCTCCCTGGTCAGATTTACAACCAGTACGGGCTCCCAGTTAGCCTTCTCCTCTCCTACGCTGATGAGCCTGGCAGATCCCAGACAGACGCCCCAGGGGACTGGAGTGTGACAGGGAATGGGGGAGGGGAGTGAAGGGAGGAAGAGAGAAAGAGAGAGATGTGAGGAGTAGGGAGGAGAGAGAGGGAGAACCAGTCTGATGAGATCAGTGATTCATAGACACCCAGGAGGACACACCCTGGAATGGGGTAATACCACACATGTTTTAACTGGGCTGGCCCATAATTCATTAGGGTTACCAAGGCTACAAGGAGCACCTTAGGAGAGAAGCCCAAGAAATCATCTCTGCATGTTGTTAGATGCAGCCCATATAGGCGAGGGGGGGGGGGGGGGGGGTTTAATATTCAAGGCTACAGTGTGCTCGTTCCTTAGCGGAGAGGACCAATCTGTTGAGTAGAGAAACCCAGCATATTTGATGTCTGCATATTTCCACATCGCGTTGCTCTTAATTTTCCACAGAGTGTTTTTTTTTCTTGGTACTGTGTCTGCATCTGAGGGTGTCAGTGGAAATTTTATGACGTAAAATATGTAACTGGAAAAAGTGCAGCTCTGATGTGCTCCAATACAGCCATCCTCCCGGTGCAATAAACCCAGTATGGTGCTAAGCTCTTCCAGAATTACAAAAAAAATTCTTTAATGTTGCAAAGTACCATTGTGCCTCATGCTTCATTACAGGAGATAAATATAGTAATCACTGTGCACTATATGAAAAAGCAGGCTGGTCTCCATTAGCATCGGGCACAGAATTACATGCCATCATCTTTGTTTATAAATGTCGTCTAATAAAGCTGACTTAATATATCACATCTCTTCTCGGCTTCTAAAACTACCAGACCAGATCTCAGGACCGGCTAACTCTAGACACCACACAGATAAATACTGAGTTTGAAAAGACTGCCTTCAAATAATATGCGCCCCATCAATGGAAAAAATTATGCCTGCAAAGATTAAAAAAGCTTTAACATAACTGTGGGATTTTAAACTATGTTTCTGGTGTGCATACCTTTTCATATCTTTATTGTAATGTTTCTGCTCTATATTTATGTTCTTGACTGTTGCAGTACTTTGCCTTTACTGCCTCTACTTGTATGTTTAATGTACACACCAAAGACCAAGTTAATCACTTGACATTGCAATACCTGCACTGTTCACCACCTACATTTGCAGTACCATCATAAGCATCTCTATTATACTAACAGCTCTCTGTATTTCTGGAACTAGAATATCATTTCACTGTTGTGTGTTTTTATTCTCGCTTATATTCCCTATCCCTTTGTGTACATGTTTTTGCATATGGTGTGTAATAATATATGTAATAGTAATAGTAAATTATATAAGTATATAAGTAAGCTACTGGGTGCCTAAATCCCCCTCACGATTAATAAAGTAAGTCAATCAGTCATTAAGTCTCCATCTATCTATCTATCTATCTATCTATCTATCTATCTATCTATCTAATTGTGGTCTTCTCTCTTTGCTTATTTCTTCTGCTGTACTCAGGTCTTTCTTGCAAAAGAATTTTTGACCTCAGTAAGATTACTTGATTAAATAAAGGTTATATGTCTACATAGCACCCAAAGTCATCTGAATTATAGTAAAGAGGTGTATTCATTAAAAAAACTGGTAGTTCTTCACCTAAATTTAGAGCATTTCCAAGACACTGTACTTCTACAACACTCACTTGTAACCTTTTCCCATGAGGCCTGAAACAGCCGTCGGCTCAGCCCTGACTGGAGGGCTTAATTGCTCTGATTATTCCCTGTGATTGCTGTTGCTTTCTCTGTCTTGAGTTTTATAGGGGTGCAATGAACAGGTATGGTTTAATTGTGGCTTTGGAAAGCGAACACAGCTCATGTTGTTTCAATTTAATTTGAGGCATTTATGTATCACGCTTTGGTTGACTGACTCAGATTCCTCATTTTCATTTACCGAAAGCAATGCACAGGAGACCAGAGGATGATGATAGCGAACGAGGCCATTACAGCCTTACTCAGCACCTGGGAGGTCCCGTATGACGATGCTACGCTGAGGTTTATCATCACCTTGTTTTCTAACAAAGCACCAGCCCGTTGACATCATACTGTGAAATTCTGGACATATGTGAAGTGTTGAAACAAATTCGGAACAACCAGGTAACAACATGACCTCAGTGCAGTAAAAAAAAAAAAAAAAAAAAACCCTCTTCATCATCTAAATACAATTTAATAGAAGCCTATTAATCACATAATGCATGGTATCTTCTAAAAAGGCCACAAACTGGGTTATCCATTGAAAAATGGTCTCGTTCTGATTAAGCAATCACATTGCAAGCTTACGCTGCCCAGTTTTCATAAATCACTTCAAACATACATGGCATTTGATTAGAACCCATTAGCAATGAGCAACAGTGTGTGTACGATGTGCATGTGGGGAGGCATGTGCATGCATCTCATCTCACATTTTCCATGGTCTGCTCTTTAGGATGTTCCTCATTAGTGTGAATATTAATGCAACCAGAAAGGGGGGAAGAGGGGAAGAAAAATGTAAAAGGAATTTGGAAGAGCTTTTTAAAGGGGCCATTTCATCAGAATCGTTATTTTTTTGCGGTTCTCTGAAGGCTCGTAACCGGCGGTCTATGAAGAGAGACATGCCGCAGTGGGGCTTAATTTAAAACCAGAAAGGTCACTGCGCTAAGAAAGGTCCTCAGCTCAGCCAAAAATATAAAATGTGGAGGAGAAAGAGAAAGCAGTGGGGGAGGAGGAGTGGGCCAAGAAAGAAAGCAGAATGAAAGGAGATCAGAGGATGCCGATTGGGAAGGGGGGACCCAGGCGGGAGGAAATACGTTCAAGTAATTTGGAAAGACAGTGTTATGGAAGAGAGTACAAAAATGGAAAAATACTGAGGAAAGAGGAAAACTGAGAGAGGATAATGAACTGAGCTGCAATTGAACTGGAACAGGCCTAGCATCAAAACAGATGCAAGAGGTTTTTTTGTTTACTTTAATGGTGTTTTTGCAAGTAATTTGTTATAATGGCCAACAATTTCAGGGAAAAACACTGCATCCATACACAGTGAAGGATTGCCAATCTGTCCAACAATCTGTGTTGGCAGAAACACAACCCTCCCCAAGCCTTTGCTGAATTAGGCTCCCTGTGCTTGGTACTGGACCAGAGTACTAATGGTCAGATGGGAAATTAGCTTTGCCATATGCAACTCAGCACAAAATAGGTACGACTTTGAAAACAACATTTCTCCCCACATCGATCTGTTTATAAAGTGATGATGACACTTGATTTGGCTGAGAAATGTGTGTCATGTGTTGGATTTGGCCTTGTTAACAATAGTAAACTGCTCAGCAATGAAGTTGCCCTCCCCCAACTCTACCTTACATTCCACAAACTAACACCCCTGTCTTCAATCACTTGTTTATCTATCAGCTCACTTTAATTGTCCGCTGGGTTTTTGACTGCACCACATTACATAAAAGCACACAGGAGCCTCATGGCAGCAGCGCGACAGCCTCTGATGTAAAGCCTCACGCTTTGCACAGATAAGACGGGTTCAATTTTAATGTTGCTAGCACACCGAGACGCACCAGGCTCACTTGTAAAACAGAATGCCCCCTTCGCTTGTAAACGCAGCAGCCCAAGAGGAGGAAAGAGATGGGGGTTGGGCCGGCTGAGGTGGGGCTGAATTAAAAGGAGGAGAGGAATTCCACTTGTTCAACTCCTGCAATCCATCCAGCGGATCAATTTCTTCGCTCAAATTCCCAATCCATTCCCCATCTCTTTTAAAAACTAATACCCAATTCCAATCACAGCTGCAGTAAAGCATATCTTGTAAAAGGTCATAGTGTGACCTCTGAGTTCTCTAAATTGGATGCTGGTTGGCCCACTTTCCTTTGAAATACTGCACAGCCTGAAATAAAAACTGCCCTGTACAGAATCACATCACCAGTGGGACCCGCATCCAGCCCATCAGTAGGTGTTCATTTTGATGTGAAGTGTCACAGCACAGAGACTTTAACAAGATATTGGTTGTCTGTGCTGAGGGAAACGGGAACCAGAACTCAAGCCAAAACTAGAGCGTGGGGGCCCAGGGATGATTCTGGGATAGGTATATCTGTGTGTGCTTGTCACAGACAGCATGCAAGCATATAGTGGGGCATCTCTCCTACAGCCAGCCAAGGGAACTGATCAGATGGACGATCAAACACTAATCATTCCCTCACGGCCCATACCGAGTAAAGCTGTCATTAATTTTGCGGAATTACATCAAATCTGAGACATTCTTTATGTGGCCCACGGCCTGTAGACAGTTATACGACAGGGACTGCTGCGCTAAGCAGATGGGGCAGCTTGGCCGTGCATACTAAATACCACCGTCCCCCATTTCTCCATCTCCGCCCTCCCAACACTCTGCCCTCCTTCCAGGCACTCTGCTCCTACTCCCTCTTTCTTTGTTTTCTACCTTTCTAATGCCTTTCCTTGACTACATGATCACACAGCCCTCACTTATTACATCACTCACCCTGCAGTGATGGCCGTTATTTAACTCAAAAAAAGCGCAGATTGCTTTAAATAATACGACATCCTTTATAGAAAAAAAAATGTATTTCTAAAAGCTCTATTCGCACACAAGACACATCGCGCTTTAATTTAGTATGATGAGAAAATAAATTGTTTGCTGACATAAATCTTTAATGTTTCTGTCTTGGATGTTGACAACTCTAACAGTTTACTTGCCTATACACAACAGAAGGTCATAATCCCATTTGAGGTTTCCTTGGCAACTGATTACTGCTGAAGGCAAGTTACAATTTATGACTAGTGACACATACCTGCCATTCCCTTTGAATGAGACATGTGGTAAGCTATATTCAGACAGACCACCTCAGGTAATAAAACTGCAGTAGCACTCAGGGGCTACACCATTTTCTTATATTGAGAGGAATTCCAAGCCAGGCTGCTAGAAATCAGCAGACGACAGGGATTAAATTTGTGTGGAACAGTTCTGCAACAGATAAATAAACAGCATGCATGCTTTTGTGCCAGAACAGTTGATAGTGGGGTGTTTTTTTCTACCTAATGCTTAAAAGCATTGACATTAGTCCAGAACACACTTCCCAAAGACAAAAAGTATGCATGGGTGTGTATATATATGTGCGTGCATGTGTTAGGGGTTGGGGGTTAAGACAGACAGAGGAGCCATAACAGCAGGCCGCCAGGTCAAGATCAAGCAGTTTCATGGACAATCCACTTTCAGTCTAGTCTCTATTAGGGTGAAGCCTCACATACTGCACAGCCATCTTTTAACTTCACACAACAGGGAGGCTTCAAAGTCAAGGCTAACTCAAGTCTGCCATACTTTCCTCTGAAATAACAGTGACAAAAAACACCCGACAATTAGCAAACACGTACAAAGCCAGCACGAGTCAGAGTACATATTAAATTCATAAAGAGTTATTTTTATATTCATGCATATGGCTTTTCATACTGGTTAATTGAAACAATAACAATAAAGCAGAAACAAGACACCAATTACGAATCTTGTGGAACCTACAGCTGCAACAAAATCAAATTAAGAACATTTCTTAAATTCATTTCCCAACATCCTAACCTAAGACACACATAAACAATGGCTCCTGAAAAAGCTAGTCATTGCAGTACAACCTATTTAATTATCCAACTGCATAGAGAGCCACTACTTGCAGCACCACTTTGCCCACACAGGCTCAGCACACTATTAATCCACTTAAACACAATTTATAGGGCCTCAACATCGACTGTCCGTCGGCATAAAATTACATGAAGCGTCCTTATAGTGTCTTCAACAGACTAAATTAGCCAAACTGGACTCACTAATTGAGGAGGAGTAAAGTACTGTGTGACTGGATTGACTCATCAATGAGCAGAGATAAATAAGCTGGCTATGGGAAGAACATCAATAACTATAATAACATAGGATGAGCTTTATTTAAGCTGTGGTTACTGAGGCATGATAACCTTAAATCTTAAATAATAATTTAAATCTCCACGTCTGTCATCTGGGTTTTTGCTTTTTGTGGTTATAGGCAGCCAACTGGTTCGTACTGAGGATACTGCAGTGGAGATTTGTTTTAACACCCTTAATCATCATATTTACTCTTGCTCTAAATTTATTCAGATGGAGTTTATGTTCATTACAAAGCCGATATTCAAATATGTATTTCTATAAAAACTCACAATTGGGCATTTTGGTCGAAGACAAACAATTAAACAAATTACTCCAACACATTGCCACTCAGCAACTTTAGAGTAACATTTTCCGCATCCTGAGGTACTGTCATCTCCCTACTCAGCCAGTGATATACTCTGCTGCTCTGTCCTAATATTTGCAAAACCTAAATTGCAGCAGGCTTAATTTATGTAAAGTTAAGGAGATGTCAGCCTTCAGCGTCTTCACTTTTCTATTTGAGATCTAATGTTGCAGCCTGATTTAATACTATATTCCTTCTATCCAATGTCTTTCCTACATAATGGAAAAAGACAAAAACAAAATGTGCACCAAGATGCCATGAGACGGCCTGAGGAGGCTAAAAGACATGCACTGTGTGTTTTACATGGTTTAGGGATATGGTCTGCATGTGGCAGCCTGAATGTAAAGCATTGGGTTTTCAGATGGTGTGCTGCCATCTGCTGTCCTGCGCTGTAACATCATCATGCTGATTCATTTGCACCCCCAATTATTAGCAGGCACACTCTGAGCCTCTCAAGCCATTAAGTAGTTTTGCACATGCTGCACAAAACTGTACAGCTTTCTAATTTTGAAACAGCAGTATTGTTCATATTGGTTATAGTATTTTTTCATATGTTTACTGTGACTTTTCTATTATCTATTTATGTTCTTGACTGTTGCAGTATTTTGCCTTTATTTATTTCCTCTTAATATGTGCATTGTATGTTTATTGTATGTACCAAACACCATGGAAAATTTCTGGTAGGTGAAAACCAACTTCTTAATAAACCTGATTCTGAATTGCCAAACTAAGGTACTTTTCAAAAGTGGATGACTTGTTTGATAAAACTTAAAATCCCCATCATACCTGCAACATGGATTTAGTTCTGGTTATAACTCGGTAAAGCTTGACTGGACCTTATGGGACAATGATTTAAGTGATCAGCCAAAAATAAATAAATAAATAAATAAATAAATAAATAAATAAATAAACAAAGAACTATCTATTAAATTAAATAGATTATGTGCAGGTAGCAGAGAACTTATATTTTACTGTCATTCAAATTAAATAGCTTTCATAGTGTGTATTGTCCAACTTCCAGCTGCTAAAAATATGCGCAATAATAACAAACAAAAAAATATGCAAGATTATCTTTGTAGCCTGTGAGGTGAACGTTGCATGTGAAAAAAAAATCATTAACATAAATTTTAAAAAGGGTCAGATTGCTCTCTTCCGCACATCCGTTTCGCAGTCTCAATCGCTAATCGTTGTTTTCCTCATCGCACACAAGAGATACTGATTTCCATTGGTCATTCTGCACACCTCTGTCGGACAACCAATAGAATTCTGTGCTTTCACATCCGATGAGAAAAACAACGGTCCCTAATGAGACGCATCATATTACGTCCATTGCGACCTCTGTTCTTCTGCTTTGAGCCTGGGGATTGTAGTTTAAAGAGCGGTTGTTCAGCAGAATATTATAGACGTGGTGAACAACAGCTCCCATAATTCCGCGGTGTAAGTGAAGCTGTCATGCTTGTGTTTTGCTTTGGCTTTTTTGTTATTGTTTCGGGTTAGTGGAGCAACTGAGCCCGAAGAGGAAAAACGCGTCTGTGTTTCTCATGTTTTTGTTGTCTTGTCACGCATAGTGACTCCTGTATCTGATACAGAGACGGCTCGTTTAGACCGTTTTCAGAGAAGTGAGGGCGATAAAAGGTAAGCGAGATACGCGAGACGGCCGAGAGATAATGTGCGCAGATGTCTTTTGTACTTAACAAAGCCTGTTATTGTCTCGCCTGACGTGCACGCGCAGCACATTAACTAATTGGATGGTGATAATTACCGAGTACAGTTTCAAATGTGCTTTTAGTCGTCATGTTTACACGTTTATCTTCCTAAGCTTGCATCGACATGCACGGTACACTGTTTTCTCGACATGTGCTACTGTTGGGCCTCAAGCCTCGTGCTATGTAATGTGAACCCTCCGAAAGCTACTGTATAGTTTTGCCACTGATCTACTGGTTTTGAAGGCATCTGCAAAATGTTGTGCAATATTTACCAAAGTTTCTGCCCTCATTCCTAAGTTCAGAGTGATGCTTTACTAAAATAGAAAACTCAACACCCACATAATTAAATTGGATTATGACTCCACCACAGGAGATAAATATAAAGAATGGGAAAGAACCAGTTAATCCACAATTGCAACGTGCTCTGTAAGAGTTCCTTCTAGATGTTTTCCTTGCACATTTTGTCATCACGGTTTGAAATTAGCACCAGCCACATGCTGGTAAAACATACAAGTGGCTGCTGAATTTGCTTCACCTAGCAGCCAAAAACAAAACAATGGTAATATATTAAGTGGCTGGAAGATCCTAGAAATCCACAAGGCACAGAAGTTAATTTCCAACCCTAGTTGTCATATTAGTCTGGTTAATTTATGTCATGACAGGGTACATCTAGCATTTTAGCACATATAACCCGTAGAGGACTCAATCCCCCACACAGTGCTAAATGAATAAATAATGCTTTCTGTAAGTGACACGTATCTCCACGTGGTTAACTGCCAGCAAGAATTCCTCAAAATTCACAGTGTATTTGCAGGTGTAATTTGAGCCCTATACATGCTGGAGGGCCCCAAACACCTTGCACTCCATGCTTACACGTGACGGTGTACAATAGCAAATGATGTTGACGATGACTGAAAATAGCTCTACTGACAAACATGTAATATGTCTTGTTGCTCAAAGGCCACGCTGTCACTGCGGTTTAGTTCTGGTGGCTTCTCCCGAAGTGTGTGCTCAGTCAGGATATCTCCTTACACTGAATAAATATTCACAGACTGCCGGCTCTGACTTGTTTGTTCTCCAGCGGTCACCTCTTACCTATTTCACAATTTGCTCATCTATCCATGTGCGTCAGTTTCTACTTTGAAATTGGATGTAATAACCAAAAGAACAATTACCAACTCATGTTTGAACATTGTGTTTCTTTTCCTGTAGGTGCAGAATAGCCTGCCTTTCTTGTGTGTTGCCATGGAAAAGGCTTGGCTGGTGGAGTTCAGAAACGTGGGCTGCAGTTACTTCCCTCAGAGCAGAGTCGACTGCCACTACACACTGAGCTCACAGCACAACTGGGCCAGCAATGACTGGATAGGGCTCTTCAAGGTATTGTTAATCTAATGACTGTCACAAAAATCAAGTGAATAACGAGTACATGTATTCAGCAGTAAAATAACATGTTTTCTTCCTCAGGTGGGATGGTCGTCAGTGAAGGACTACCACACATTTGTTTGGGCATTGGCCCCGGCCGACTATCAAGAGGGCACAGATGTCAACTGCTGTGTGCACTTCCAGGGTAGTCATGCCCTTGTTTTCTAATTGTATTTTATTTCCCATAGTTAGCCAGAATCTATACTGGTACGGTGCTTAGATCCGCACATAAAACCTTCAGCGGGAGATTGATGTTTCTGTAAATTGAATTGCTCTCTTGTACACAAAAGGCTAGCGACTGGCGTATTGAGCGGAGGAAAATGTTAGTTATTTCTAGCTTAAAAGAGTATTTCCACAGATGTAAAAAGGAAAATATCCCGTACAAAAGAGAAATATCACTCACAGCGCTTTCTCTAACACAGACACAGTCTCTGTCATGGTTTGAATGAATTTCTTTAGGATGCAGGAGGTTGAGTAATGAGGATGTCAAAGACAATGCCTTTGTCAAAGCCTGTTCTGACTACCACTACTCATGGGAGAATACAGTGTTCTCTCTGTCCTGTCTATCAGTGGCAACTGATAAGCCTGATTCAGTGTGAGGGGCACGTGTGCAGCAGGTGTGGCATTGACCTCTAGTAGAGTGATTTATCACTAACTTAACTGTCAATGTCATTCTGCATTGGAAGGGGAGCAGAGGGAGGAAAGTCTAAAGAAACTGCTGATGGTTCCTTATCATCATCAGCGATGCAGTGATTTAAAAAAAGGTTGCCTGCACTGTGACCTGAGCGGGTGCTGTAAGTTACAATACAGCTCATAAACTTTGCTGTATGTCATTCTTCCTGTCTGTTTTCCATCTGGCCCCCTTTACTGTACACGTGTTGTGAAACAGAAAAAAGTAAATCATCCTAAAGCTATAGCCTGTGTGAGATAAGGATAATATTAGGTTAGCTTACTTTATGGGCTGGATGAAGTCACGGGCTGTGGCTGGCTGCTCTCCGGTCAGAGTGGGAAGCTGGAGGTATAACATCATCAGCTCCTGCCTCTGTTATTAGGAGAGGACAGAAATGAAAGAGGATTAAGAATGTGGAGATACATGCATTTGGTTAAACAAGGAAATAAACGAAGATGCAACTGTATGCTAATAACAAGAAACCATTTAGTGGCACTGTCAGTGCAGGGAAACTCTACTTTCTGTGAGACAGAAAACATGACTTGCACCATTAACAAAAGGTTATTTTTGCTTCTTACCGAACAGGTATCGTATTAATATAGTATGTGTAAAAATATAGCAGGTTGCGAAAACGTTGTTGTTTAATGAGCAGTTAGCTTGTTAGAGCTAGCCAAACAGCAGCACCTGTCAACGCAGGCTGCCCCTCAGAGCACCTGTCCTCACAGTGAAGTCACTGAGTTTACCAACTTAACAAACTCTAAACAAAGCCTATTTGCTTCTTGGATGTGTACGTGGCTGCTATCAAACAAAATATATTATACGAACAGGACAAAACAAGACAAATGTTGCGTCATGGGAGATGTGTTTTTACGTCTTCAGGCGGTGGCTAACGGTAACCTAAACACTAGCGTTAGCGTCATTCCACCAGGGAACAGACTTCGTCGTAACACCAGGGCTAATCACTCTGAACGGATGGAGATAAACGTCGATATTATTATCTAACGTTAAGCTAACGCGAACCCCAGTAAGACAGGGAACAAGTGTATCTTTAGCAGCATTGTCAACGCTGGTTAACTCATACAAAGACACATTTTAAGACATTGGAGATGTGCTCTGACTTCAGTAGGCGGAGGGTAACGGTAACCTAAACACTAGCATCATTTGACGAGGTAACAAACTTCGTCGTCACTCTGAACGGATGGAGATAAACGTCGATATTTTTCAACTAAGCTGACCCCCAGTTAGACAGGTGTACCTTACAAAATGTAAGTATATCTCTAAGCACCAAATGTGGCCATAAAGCAGATACTTTGCTCTACTTTATGAGGCATCTCTAAAGGGAAGAAACACCTGTTAAAAGTTAGCTAACATCGTCCTAATCAGGACCGTTGAAGTCACCAACCTGTTTAAGCTTCCTGTGCACATTAAATACTTCGACGGAAGAAAACGGGAAGTCAGTCGAGGCAAGCTGGACTTCTTAATGATATATCAGGAGGAGAAAGTATGTACCAGGTTAGTACAATGTGACGAAACCTCAGCTAATTCCCACTGAAGTGTTTGCGACCGCAGTGAAATCAATAATGGCGCTCGACGCCATTTTCTCCCTTGCTCACCTGTGCTGAATGACCTCAGTGCTGCCGCTGTCGGTTGGAAGCTGTACTGCAACATTATGCTCATTTAAAGTTGCTGCAGTCCAGCAAAAAATCTACTGGAAATATAATTTTAAAAATGTAATGTTTTATGCATTACAATATTAAAGCCATATAAATATCAAATAAAATGCACAAACTCTATAAAGGCTAGTATTGTATGAATACCAAAATAGCGTCAGGCTGTTTCATAGAGATTTATAGCAATCTTAACAGGTGATTACAGGGTGCAGGTCCTTAAAAAGTCTTAAAATGTCTTAAATTCAGTGTTACAACATTAAGGCCTTCAAAGTCATTAAATAGTCTTAAGTTTGAATTTGTGAGGTCTGAACTACTTTAGACATTTTTATCTAATTTACCAATTTTTTAATTTCTTTTGGTGAAAATGACTGAAGCTTTTCTATGTAAAAGTCCACATTTCTAATGTTAATTTAAAAAACAAAAAAACAAAAACTATTATACTGTCATTTTACTTCATACTTGCACTTACCTGTTGGCAAATGTAGATTGACTTTACTCACTATGATAACCATATTTCTACATAACACTAACCTCTGCCAAAGACCACATCTTTACTACTTGCTTGCAATGCTTACCTGCGATACTTCAATAAGTAAACCATGATTTGTCCAAAAATATGTCCTAACTTTGGTTAAAAGGTGTATTGATCAGGTCTTTAAAAGCATTAAAGCTCTCTGATACCTGCAGACACCCTGGATAAGCTTTCCCAAAAATTAAAGGCATTTACCTATATATCCACTGTGCACTTAGCTTCCACTTGTTTTTGTTCAACACAATATATAGTAGGGATGGGAATCACTAGAGGCCCTACGATACAATAGGATACTTAAGTCATGTTACAATATCATTGCGGTTTTAAAGGTTTAGCAATATGTTGACAAATGCAGAAACGTCTATTGTTATATCTTGCCGTTTATTACCTATTTTTAACTGAAAATGATGTCCTCAAAGAAGAGCTTTGTCAACATCTGTTTTATCTAGTGAAATAAAGTTTTTAGTTTGTTCATCTCACTTCAGTCATTTTTATTGCAGCAAAATTAATCTGAAAAAGCAGTTTATTTTATCATTCTGGTAGGCTACTAAAAGTTTAAGTTGTACTGTAATATTAATAACTTTTATAATAAAAAAATGCTACCAAGTATTGATATAATATTTCTACACAAAATATTGCGATACTAAGCTGTATTGATTTTTTTCCCACCTGTAATAGTCTATATTGGAGAAGCCAGTTAAAAAATATATTTGGGCTACTTCGAAACACAACTATTTTCCACTAATAATTAATGTCAACATGTGTCTTTTTCCACTTTTTTTTAGCCTCCTACCTACCCAAGGCCAGCTCCGAAGAGTATGAGTTTGCATATATCGATGCTAAGGGGGAAGTGTGCTCCCGCAGCTCTAAATTTACTTTCTGCGCTCCAAAGCCACTTGAGGATCTGGTGACCCTTGAAGAGGAGCCCCATGGAGAGGAAGAAGGCACAGATATGTTGCTGGTAGTGCCCAGGGCCGAACTGCTGCAGGTGAGCATAACAAATACAGAATAGATTTACAAGGTAGTGAAGGAGAGTATGTTTTCAGTTTTGCAAAATTAATGAGTGCTGATAAAACACATATGCTGGGAAATCAATACTGTTGTTTACTACTGGCACACAAAGACTACAGCACAATTATGATTCCCCATCCGCTGCCTGCTTCCTCCTGTCTCTTGTCAGAGTCGACTGCAGGAATGTCTGCGAGAGCGCGCTGAGCTGCTGCAGGCGCTGGAGGCAGCAAACAGGCAGAGGGAGAAAGAGAAGGAGGAGTACAGGAGGGCGAGAGACGCCTGGGACAGGAGACGCAAAGAAATAGAAAGTGATATCACCAGACTGCAAGGAGAGCTGAAGCACAGTCGAGAAAAGATTCACGAGATGGAGATGGAGCAGAAGGTGGTGTATAGAGCTATGCAAATGACAGGGTGCCAGATCATTTGACTAGGACTGATTTGCCTGTTATCATTTCCATACCTCTCTTTGTGTCTGTGCCCTTATTCTCAGATAAAAAGCACGTCTCTGCTCAAACAATATCCTCTGGTTTTCAATATAAAAATCTACATTAATTCAATAAAATGTCTGGGTTGTTACACTAAAATGTTAAATGTGAAACATTTTTATATGGGTAGCCTAGCCTATGTCATGATAAATTAAAATTCCTCATAAAAATTAAAAATGCCTCTGGTCTGTTAGGAGCAGCAGGCGTTTGGAGAATCACTAGCCCAGGAGAAAAGTGCTTTATTGGATGCAAGGGAGGCGAGTGAAATGCGAATCAAAGAGCTGGAGGAGGATATCAAAACCCTGACTCAGAGAACTGTGGAGAGAGAGACAGAGTTGGAAAGGTTTGACATTTTCTTTTCTTTTTTTTCTATGTCTCTTCTCCTTTTCATTTTATGTGAATCTCATGAATACTTTTGATTATCAGTACTAACCAAATCTGTGTATGCAGGATGAAGGAAAGAGCAAAGAGGGCAGGAGCTCAGAGAAAAGAGGAGGAGAATGAAAGAAAGAGCCTGCAGGTAGTAATAATTCAGAACATGCTGTATATCATGTTAAAACCTGTGTCTCCGTATTTCTTTTCTCTCTTTTCTCACTGTCTTTTCCCATCTGTGTAATTTCTGTCTTTGTTTCAGACCAAACTGGAACAGACAGAAGGTGAACTTCGAAGTCTGTCCAAGGAGTTTCAGGGCCTGAGGAATTCACTGGCCCAGAGAGACACAAGTGTCCTGCAGCTCCAAAACAGCATCACCACCCTCACCCAAAAGCTCACCACTGCCCACAGGAAAGAGGTCGGACATTTATTTAGAACCCAGAGGAGCTGGGATTGAAAGGATGGTTGCGATTAATCTCTGGGTTGATAGTTAAAGATACTAGATGTGTTTGCAAAAACAATCAAATGCCACTGTCATTTGATAGAAGTTTTGATACGACTTGGTACAGAGTTATTTCAGTCAATACCTTAAAGGTATTGAGTACCAATACCCAGCCCCAGCTAGATTAGATTAGATTATTGTGGCATTCCAAAGTCAGTACTAGTTATTTTCAGGACTGGTGTTGCGTAACAAATCACCTAACAGTTACAGATATGTAGCCAACACATGCTCTCTTGTCCCTCTATTACCAGGCTGAGAACGAGGCCACACTGAAGGAGATGCGGGCCCTACGGGAGCGTCTGAACACGACCGAGCGTGCTGCAGAGGGCTTGAAGAGTGATCTAAGTGCCATGGTGGCCCAGAGGGACCACGGCCAGGCTGAGTTGCATCAGGCTCGTCTGCAGGCTGCCCAGCTCACCCTGCAGCTTGCAGATTCCAGTCTGGCCCTGAGAGAGGGAAGAGCCCGCTGGGCCCAGGAGAGGCAGACCCTGCAGCGCTCTGCTGAGGTACTGTAGTGCTGCAGAACATCAAATCTGAAGTGGAGAATTTAGAAGATTTCATGTACCTTGGTAGAGTTAAAGGTTTGAATATATTAAGCTTATGCCCCGTTACTGTTTAACTATCTGAGTTGTGTTGTTAGATCATCTGTTGGCTTATAAGCTAAAATGTTTCCTTAGCTCTCCACAGTGGGATACATTGTTTATGTCATCATGTGCTAAAACTGTGAAGTTTACTCAAGTTTCCACACATGGTCCAGTGGCCTCATTGCCTGAAGTAAATTTATGTTTTATACCGAGAAGATTCCAGATTCTAACACTTTATTGTAACAATGCAAGCATGACAAAATTGCAAATTCGTCATCCTCGAATTGTGCACACTATTAAAATTTCACATAGATTTACAAAGAGAATAAGTCACATATTTTAAGAGATGATTTTTTTTTGTTCTATAGCTATTCATTTTCCCTGCATCCCTGTATGTTTTTTCTTTCTCTTGTCACTCTTAATATTATATGACTTAGACATCACAGCTCATCCGAAGCCAGCCACGGTGAGGAGGGGAGGGAAGGGTTAGTTCAAAGGTTAATTTTTCCTTCTGGAGTTTCAATAACCACAAAATTTGTAAAACATATGGACATCTATGGATGAGAAGTGGCTATTTATATTTGATTTATTATTAATACTTTGCAAAGAAATTCTTTTGAGAAACAATAAGATTCAAATCTATTATTTATACTAAAGTCTAGCCAATACAAGTTCAAAGTATTACATTTAGGCATAAAAACATGTATATAAAAGTACAACTAGAGTGCAGACTTTAGCAGCAGTAGCAAAAGTCCAGTAAAGATGCAGTATGACAGATATGGAGTGATGTCAGTGGACTGACATGAAGTGAATAAACTACTAACAAGTTAACTTCGGTATGTGTGTCACCCTGACAGAAGGACCAGGAGCGTCTGGAGAAACTCAACACAGAGATGCAGAGGATGGAGGAGAGGCTTCAGGAGGAGACAATGGAGAGAGTGAAGCTGGACGTCGAGCTCGGGAGAGAAAAGGATTGTAACCGGGTGAGAAAGACTCCTAAGAAGTTATTGTATTAAGTGTTCTATTAGAGGGTCATTTTGTGAGTTGACTTCAGTGTGTTAGCAGTGAATTAAACTACATACAGAAATGAGAGTAGTATTGATCTTCTCAACTAATCTCTTTAAAAAGTAATTCTTCAGAATCTCAAGCTATCATTGTAACTTCACTCTGTATACGGCACAGTTTTAACATTTGGGTACACATACAAAATGGGGGATCCTCATCCAGAAAATTTTGAGCACCCATTTGTGTCTTTTCTGCGTTAATTTATGGTGTAAATGTCTTTAATTTTGTCTAAATAAAAGTCCTCTGTGTCCCCTTCGAAATCTAACATTTCCTGTCGTCCTCTGATATCTGGCCTCCAGGTTCAGCTGAGTGAAACCCGCAGGGAGCTCCAGGAGCTCAAGGCCAGTCTGAGGGTGGCCCAAAAAGAGAAGGAGCAGCTACATGCAGAGAAACAGGTGAGAAACACAGTTTGATAAGTCACAGTGGACAACTTGAATCTGTGCTGACGGAGAGATTGTCCAAAAAAGGGGAAAACTATCCTGCTTTGAGATGGTATATTCATGTGTAAACAGTGCACGTATGGTGTCACATTGACTGACCTTGTGCCCTGTTCATTATCAGCTGATGAAGCCTCAAGGCTAATGAATGGCTTGTATGGATTAACAAGTAAATTGTAATTGTTTTATTCTAATCACCTGACAACTGCTGTATTTTGGTCATTACATTAGCACAGGTTTTGTTACAATTTGTACCACTCGTAAGCTTAGTGCCTCTATGAATAATATTTGTTTTTGTGAAAGTGCCGTATTAATAATGTATTCATGTCCTAAAGCTTACCGATGTAACATATACACAAGTATACAGGGATTGTGAATGTCCCAGGTGTTGGGAATCTTCTGTCTGTTGTTGTCTTCTTAGTTGTTATTGTGCAATATAAATTGTTTATAGTGCAATATAAATCAGTGGATTTCAGGGCAGTCAGTGCTGCCGCTGTTAAAGTGCCTGCAGAGTTTTTGTTGGCTAACCACCATCACATTCGTTTGCTACTGGCAGAGTAGATGGTCAATGTTTTAAAAATCAGTGTCCAGATTAATTTTAACATCTGCCATATGGGAGCATAGCCGCCAATCTGTGACACATTGTAAATCAAACAAATGTTTAAATGTTTATTGAACAGTGATAATGATATTTATATAATAGCAAGTGTGGTGTTTGTGTATTTGCCGTGTAACAATTTTATGTGGCTTTGGCTTGGAAGAAGTTGGACATCATGAGGGTTATGAGGGTGACGGCTTGCTGAAGCCATGATGAAAGTCCCGCCCTGGTGTGTGATATGATGGCTGTATTTTCCACTACAGGAGTTGATGGAGTACATCTGTCAGCTGGAGCAGAAGATGGGAACAGCGGCCAGTGCCAAGTGGAGCGCTGCCCCGAGTGCCTCTACAGGTGAATGGAGCCACACATTAATCTACTGTATGCCCTGCAGATGTGAACAATAAAAGTGTTAACTATCATTCAACAGCAACACTAAATATTGCTCAGAATGGCCTGTGTCGCCGGGGTGACGGGAGCAGCGCTCTGAGGAAAAGTGACCGCTTTCTCTTTGCCTGTGTTTCTATCTGGCAGGGCGGCCCGGCAGTGCGTTATCTGACTCTGAGGACGAGAACCCAGAGGCTTTGCAGCCCCTCCGTCCACCAAGACCTCTGGGGCACTACAGCCTATGTGAGCAGGGCCAGCCGGACTCCTTGCTCCTTGCCACCCCTCCTCCCTCCCCCAGGGAAGTGGAGAGGAGCGCAGTGGTCATCAACCAGCCAGCCCCGCTCTCCTCGCCCCACCAGGCTGACGCTGACACTCTGGCGCACAGCTCTGATTCGGTGAGACACGCTATCTGAGCCGTTCAGCATCACTATAGTCTAATTGCATGTGATACTGAAAATGAGCTATGTGTTCATGCTGATAGCTGTGCACACCAGTTAAACATGGGCAGTGGGTCGTTTGATACAGACATTATCTCCTAGAAGCAATTAGGCCGCTATTCTGCAAGTTATTAGACTGTAATAGCCTCTGGACAGACATGTGTTAAGTGTGTGTGTGTGTGTGTATTGCTCTCTGGTGTTAAGGAGGAGGAATCTGATACACTTCAGTGTGGAAGGCACAGCTCTGGAGAGGAAACAGCACTTTTGCTGCCTGAGCACACGGACACTGTTCTCAGGTACAGCCTCCCTCTCAGACACACACAGTCATTCACAGAATATATAAACACACACACAGGAGGAAAAACTGCTTATACCCATAGCTCTTAGGTATCATAGGATTAATACTCCATTAAATGTCCTGCATTCAAAATTCTTTCCAGTATTTAAGTATGAAGTGTTTGTATTTACAGTAAAATGTTTGTGGCTTTGAGGAGAAGTTTCTTTCACCAGTGGTGAATATTAATGAATAACTAACTTATTGAAGTACTATTTTGAGATACATGTACTTTTACTCGAGTAGTTGTATTTTATGCTATTTCAAACGTGTGCTCCGCTACATAATACAGTGCAGTGTTAACAATTCAACAAGTGGTTGCCAAGCTTGTGACCTCTCACAAACAAGCAGGCAGTGTCTTGCTGGGGCTTCTTGTCATGTTATAGCTGTCTGTTGTTGTCTGTGAGCTGTTACTCGTGATGGAGTATTTTTATATTGTTGAAATGGTATTTTTACATAAAGAGACAGTTCACCACCAAATCAGAAAATACATATTTTGCCTCTTACCTGTAGTGCTATTTATCAGTCTAGATTGTTTTGGTGTGAGTTGCAGAGTGTTGGGGATATCAGCTGTAGAGATGTCTGTCTTCTCTCACATAAAATTGAATTAGATGGCACTCAGCTTACTGTGCTAAAAGCGCCCAAAAAAAAAAAAAAAAAAACATTTGAAAAACTCAACAGCAATATCAGCAGTTTCATGTAGGAACTATTTTCTTTATACCAAACTACACCTGGCAACCTTATCACCATGCACAGGGAAGCGTGCCTCTACTGCTAGCTTACCCAGCACCACTGAGCTAACAGCTCAGTCGAGGAGGGTGCTGTTAATGTTTACATCCTGTGCTGTCACGAGCATCCTCTCGTCCATGAGTAGATGCAGCTTCCTTCTGCCTCCAGTTGGCAGGTGTAGATTGGTAGAAAGAAAATAGTTCCAACATGAAACAGCTCATAACAAGGTCTGTGGATTATCTTGAGTAACCAGGTGATGATTTCTGGAAAGAGGCATTGCTGTTGAGTTTTTCAAACGTATTTTTTGGGCTCTGAGCACCCCAAGCCGAGTGCCATCTAGTTCCATTATATTGGAGAGACGGCAGACATCTCTACAGCTGATATCTCTAACACTCCACAACTCACACACACTCACAACTTTGATTTAGGGGTGAACCGTCCCTTTAAGTAAAGGATCTAAGTAACTCCTTCATCACTGTCTTTCACGCTGTTACACATGTAAGTATTTAATGTTGCCGCTGACATAACTATTTCATATCGTACTGTGGTTATAGCCTCTAAAGGGTGAAAATAATGTGACTGGACACATGGACATGCTACTTGCCCTCCCCTTGAAATATATTGTGGGATTTATTTTAGATTAATGAAGGGCGAGTGAATCACAACAAATCGAGCACAGTTGAAGATTTACTATTCGAAAAATGGGGCTTTGCATTCCTGGCTGCATATTAAAATGAAAATTTCTTTGAGGCCAAACAAGCCAACAAATTTCTCCCTGTCATGCCGGCTGGTTTTAAACTCCAGCAATGCGTCATATTTTATGAGCTCATGACTTGATTTGTGTGTACAACCTTACTCTGCAAAGTAATTAGTGAACACAGCAGCAAGACAAATGCGGGCGAGTAAAAAGTATCATATTTCTTTCTTAAATGTAGAGAAGTAGAAGTATCTCAAAAGGAAGAATGGAATAGTTTAAATTTTTGCTAAGCATAGTAGCTGATCACTAAGTTGCTTTCTACCTCGGGTCTCACTCTGAAACGGTTTCACTCGTACACAATGAATTCAAAGCTTGCTAATGCACACAGACACATGTGACCAATTATTTATGGTGACAGGGCGAGTATGGCTGGAAGATGGAAGTTTTGAATATGTGGTCGTAAAAGAAGTTGAGTCAGGGTGAGGCGGGGGAGACTGTGCGAGACAGAGCCGGGGCGTGGGAGGGGCGAGATGGGAGGACAAGGGGACAGATAAGTTGACAGCAAGCTGTAGCAATGATTTACCTGAGGGGTGTACCGCAGTCACGGGCCAATTTTCAGCATCATTAAAGTCCTCTCTCTCCCACTCACCCGCTCCTTCAGTCTAACCTACTCTTTCAACCAGAATGTGTGTTTCTTTCAGTTTTTCCACACACGCACACTCTGCTTTGTGTCCTCCTCCAGTGATCTGGCCGACACCTCACTATGGTAACCAGTGGACATCCAGCCACGGCCACAGCGAACAAAAAAAGGAGAAGGAGGACGGTGTGGTTCCACGTAACTTCCACTAACAAGCACATATACAGCTCACTCACCACACAGACAAAATGTTAATATGCAATTTACATCGTATCTGCCGTGAACCTCGGTTTTCCCCTCCTAGACTGTTGTGTTTTTTTAGCTGTTTTGTTGTTAGGAATGACATAATGCTCATGGTGGCTGACATAAGACTGTTGCACAGTTTGAAGCAGCGTGCTTTTGGGGCATGGGCTCTGGCGTTTGAGAGTTCGCAGGTTGTAGCAGAATGATTTCTGTTGAATCATTGCTATGTCGAGAGCTTTACGATGGATGTTATGTCGTTTTTATGACATTTGTGATTAGGAGTCATGACAGGCACTGTAATTATGATGTTTTGTGCAGGCCCGGCTCCACTGGAAATCATGGCAAAACTCTATTCCAGCATTAAATTCTCCACAGCAGCTTTGAGCGCTATTCACGGCAGCATAAAGTAATGATACAGCATCATGCTAGAATTATATTGCAGTAATGTAAGTCTATGACATCATATTTCTCCTCCATTTACTCAGAAGTAAGATTTGATATGCACTTTCTTGCACGCGTTAGCAGTTGATTGTTGTCATGCAGATGCAGTTAAGGAGATTTAGTGACGCAGAGGCGCGCTATAAGATGGACAAGCATTTGAAATAGAAAGCTTATTGAACAGATTGTGTTTAAAAGCTATTAAATAGATGCCAGATGCAACTTTCTACTTTAGTAACGTCATATCATCATTATTATAAAAATGAACGCTCGTAAGCTTTTCACTATGGATCAGCTGCGGTTTTTACACGTTAACGATCCTGGATTTTACATTACAAAATTATTGAAATGCTAATTTACTAGCTGGCCATTTGGATATTTAGTGTTTGTTACGGTTTGTATTGTACAGAAATCTTCATGCAGTTCTAAATTTGTGCCTAAAACAATGAAAATAAGGAGTCAAAGAAAATCATCTTTATAGATCCTGACACCATGACATGGTGTTGGTATTTTCCCTCAGCCCTATGGCAATATACTGCCTAATAAAAATTGCTGCCTACCTTTTAATCAATACTGTATGCATTTTTCATGATTTTCTATTTATAATTAACTTGAGTTATGCTGCAATGAAACTATATTCAGGTTTAGTTTGTGTTTGGGTTTTTTTTTTTTCACACAACTGTCTGTGCAATGTGTGACAAACTTTTCCATGCTTGGCTAAAAGAGGATTTGCTAGACACTTTGATGCTTGATTTTATCTGCTGTATTTGCACCCTATTTTTACTATAGAAGAGTTTTTAGATGAAAAGTTGATATATGGATACTTAACGATATGTCCTCTCATCATTATCTTAATCATTACCATTGTGTGTTGTGTTTACGTATATATTTTATCTACACTTTCTGTTTTTACATTTCAAATACTCACTCTGACTATATTAAGATTTGATATATGAGTTATATTGTTGCAAGATATTGGTGCTAATGAAAGGGAATGATGCCGGCATGTTGAGTTTAAGGTGAAAGGAACTGAAGGAACAGGATCACGAACCTCTCGTTCACCTTGTGTCACTGGGTATTCTGGTGTTGCAGTACATGTTCAGTCTCCTTGTATAAAAGTGGGAGTGTTTTGAGGAGCCTGGTATTCCTTCCCCAGAAGATAGCACGCTACACTACATGTATTCTCCATAGTCCTCGTTTGTGGTTGTAATCTGACTTTATGTCTTATAGGGAAGTTATGTTTTTTGCTGTTCCACTGAGAGCTCCAGTACGAGTGCTCCTCGTCGGGACACCGTCTCCGATTGCAATAAAGCTCCAGTGGTTATGGTTTGTTTTGAAGTTTTGTGTGCGAAGGTTATCCCACATGTACACCGCCGTGTATTTTCTTATCAGTCATGTAACAGGGTTTGGGCGGGGTTCTGTATAATAAAATGGTTTATGTATCCATTATTAGGTGTAATGTGTCTTTTTCTGGCCAAAGATCATAGCAATATTTTGATCCTCACATGACATTTCACTGGTAATTAACTATGCCATTTCTTTTCACACAGCCATATAACCTGTATTCCCTTTTGGCTCATTGCCTGATTCAGATTTTTCTCATTCTGGATTTTCTCTCTACTCACCTTTTGGCTCTCCCCGCACTCTCCCCTCAGGCCTGACCTCCTCATCATCTTCATCCTTGTGCCTTCCCACTCCTCGGGCAGTCTCCGGCTCCCTCTTTTAAGCTCCCCTCTACCACACTCCCTCCATCTTAAGTCTGGGGTGACGATAGCTAATTATAAAATCAATGATGCCGGGCTGCCTAGTTTACAGCC
The DNA here is from genome assembly GCF_011397635.1 of Epinephelus fuscoguttatus. Taxonomy (NCBI): domain Eukaryota; kingdom Metazoa; phylum Chordata; class Actinopteri; order Perciformes; family Serranidae; genus Epinephelus; species Epinephelus fuscoguttatus. Next base: position 24,269,507 of record NC_064758.1, on the reverse strand, counting down.
CCCTCTAAAACCTTAACTGGGAAATCACTGTGGGATTGATGACTCCCTCACTCTTTATCTCTTTTAATTAGAAATGTAAAAGATATGAAGACCCAGAGGCCAGAACACATCTCCTAGTTTTTATGACCCCGACGCCTGCTTTTCCCCAGCTCTCGCTCCCCTTCCCCAAATCACCCCTTCCTCTACCTGGCCTTGTTTATTCCCTCTTCCTCCCAGCTGGCACACCCTCCATTCTCACTCTTGTCACAGATACCTTTACCCGTTTCTTCATCACTTTCTCCATTACCCTTTCTTTAAGATCGCCCGCCTGCCTCTCCGCTCGCACAGTGGAAGGTGTTAAATTTATGGTCTTTGTACTTGAAAACGTTTCTCACCTTCCCCTCACCTCTCCTTTCCTCCCTTGACTGATTCCCAACCCTCCACGGACTCGCTGCATATGTAACAAATGACGAACATGTCCTTTTTGTCTGTTTTGACCCGAGTAAGAGGCACACTGTAAATGATGTGCTGTTTCACATTGCGACCCGTGCATCCAGTACATGACATATGCGCCTCTCTGTCTTGTATATAGCTTTAGGTGCACATAGAAAGACCCCAGTTTTTTTTATCACACCAAACCTAGGTCACTCTCTGCCTTTATCACACCCTGAGCCCGGGCCCTTCCTCCCTAACTGCTGCCAGGAGCACTTGGGTTCAGTGAGCTTTATCCTCCCGATCACTCTCTGAGGAGCCAGCCTCTCCTGCTCCATTATCTCTCCTGTGTGTTGACTGAGGTACCGCTGCAGTTTGCTCATGTTCAGAGCAAACTCAGCGGTTGTGCTCTCGCTCTCTGTTTAAATATTCAAATTAATTTCTTTGGTATGCCGCACTCATGACCTACTTTTATGGATTCTTTACTATTTTTTATGAATAATTGATGTCCTGAGGCTGCAAGAATATTACAAGGGAGATTTTTACCCTTTATTAATTCATTGTACAGTTATACCTTTTTTTCCAGGGGCCTCTCTTTTTACACATTTTTTTTTAATTTACAGTGAATAAGCCTTCATACCTAAAGTAATTAGTTAATCCAGCATCATTGATGTGGAAGGATGAGTATATAGAAATCTCGCGCAGGCTCCTTTAAATTCCCCCAAGCACACCCAAACCCTCCCATGGGTTCCCATGGCAACACCTTCCAGGGGCTCGGTATATGAGGCCATTTGATTGTTCCTTGTAAAATAGTGTATAATGTATGGACCTTATTTTAATTCCAGTCTGGCGTTATTGATCTGTCTTTAATGATAGTTAATTAAAGCAATCATATAATTGATAGAATCTCATCTCTGTTTATCACCCTCCTCTGATTCCCTCTCTCTCTGTCTATTAATAAAATCAAGGTGAGGCATTAGTATCCCGCACTGGTGCGCTGAAAAAAAGAGAGATGTTTACTATCAGTAGCCCTTTACGAAGAGGGTTCCTGTTCTTTATCAGGATGTCAAGAGAGCGCGAGCTTATCAGTGACACTGATGTACTCAGGGTGATAAATTTGTTACAAATGTATAACTCTTGATTTTTGGTGACATTAACAAGGAAACTGAAAAATGTTTAAAGGGTTTTTCTTGTTTTTATTCACTTGCTTGTTCCAAAAGTGGTCTGCACGTCCAGGTTTTAAAGATACCCTCACAAATGTGTTGACTTTGAGTTGAGTTTAAGGCCCTGATGTCCTTTCACATTTCACAGGTCATTACCAAACCACATTCAGGTGATGCTCTCTTCTAAAAGATCAAATATCACATGAGTCCAATAAAAATCCGAGCGCATGCTGGACCGTGTTCTGACTGTTTAACTGGAAGCATCACTTTCATTTTCCTTGGCAGACCTCCAATATGGACATGACTAATATCTGGGGCTGCAACTAACGATTGCTTTCATTATCAATTAATCTGCCAGATATTTCTTTGATGAATGGTTTAGTCCAAGGCCGTAGCTATGGAGTCAACAAAGGGTGGGGGCACCAAATCTGCCAGGGGGGCCCATAATTTCTTCTCCAATGTTTTTAATACAGTTAAGAGTAATGAGAGACAGTACAGTGTTTGATTTGACATTGATTGCACCTACAGCAGTCTAGATTCTGCTTGGGTATAGAAACACCACTTGGGGAAACCACACAAAGTAACTGCAGTACACTATCATACTAAAACTGGGAGCAATAATAACGACAGTATGTTGCATTCGCTAATGATTATTTTGGACGGCAATGCCAGTGCACATATTTTTATCAATATATTGTGTGTGTGTGTGTGTGTGTGTTTGGGGGGTACTTGAGTGTATTTTAATAAGTGGGAGGATGTGTGCCCCCAAATTTATGTTACAGTTACTGCCTCAGTTTAGTCTATTAATCACAATAAAACATGATACACATTATAAATAAGGGGAAAATTGTCCATCAGATCTTTGTAGAGCTCATGACGATGTCTTCAAATATCTTGTTTTAGACAACCAAAAAGTCCAAAACCCCAACATATTCAATTCACAATGACATCAAAAGCAGCATGTCTTATTTGAGAAGCTGGAATATGAGAACATTTGGCATCTTTGCACCATCTAGAACCGATTAATCGACCAGTAATATCTGATGTGTCATCTTATGTATGTATAATTTAGCAACATTAATTATATCTGATCTTAGATGTTATGTTTTGGTGTACATCTTCCTGTTCAAGTTAGAATAAATCATAAGAGATAGGTTTACTTTTTAACTACCTAAACCACTCTATCTTTGAGACAAAACTATGGGACTTTACGTTACCCCCAACTGCAGAGTGAACAAATCTTAGGGACAGACCTTTATCTGATGTCCTTGTTCAGCAGGAGGCTGTGATTTATTAGTCTCTGCACCCACAGCTCTCCATGACCCAACAGACCCTGCTCTTATCCTCCTCAATGCAGGGTGAACACTGCTGCATGCAGGGCACACTGCAGCCATGGTGCAAGAGCTCCCTCTACTGATGCATGTGGTATTGCATATTTAAAGATACTTCTTTACAGCTTGAGAAGACAGTACACTCTTGAATAATTTTGCATCTGTGTGTGATATTCGTGATCATATAAGATGTTTTTGCAGGAATTTTAAATAAAAATGTCCAGTAATCTCACAAAAGTAGTTTATTGTGCCTCTTACTGTTTATATGGCTTTTCTTTGTATGACAAGAGTTGACATAAACAGAGGGTAGACAACACCTTGGCCATGTTGAAAAACAAAAAACAAACATGAAACAACATAATCTCAATATTCTGCCTGCGTCACCATCATTAACATCATGACAGCCCAGCAGGGAGAGAGAAGGGATGAGGTCATCACACAAGAGTTTTGTTTTTTTTTTTTTTTGTGTGACAGCACCGTGCTGAGGACATTCACCCAATGACTCAAAAACATGTTAAAGCATTCACGCACACATGCCCGCACACACACACACACACACACACACACACACACACACACACACACACACACTGAGGAGACCTGCCCATACTCAGAAGATGGGACCTCTCACTGCTACAGAGAGAATGTTCATATTGCTTCAAAGAGAGACAGAAAAAAACCTCTGTACTGTATATCAGCCGCGCTCTCCCAGCTGATCGCCTACCGAGACATTTTGGCAATAAAGAAATGATACATGAGAACACATAATCCTCCACAGCTCCTTTAAAGAGAAGTGAGGATATACACAAGAAGACAAGATGATATAATGGCTTTTGGGATGAGAAGGCAGTTTGCTGCATGGATGCCAGCACGAGCACAGGCGGGGGCAGCAATGACGACCACGGTGATTTGTCCCCCCTTTGGGGAGAGTCAGACTGGCATCCACGCTGTTTCTCAAGACTTGTCACCTTCTATGTACACGCAGAGGGGTTGAGCTGATCAAAAAACGGAGTCAAGAATACACACATAAATATTGCCTGTTTCTAGCGTGCCTGAAAGCAGCTAGGGTTTGGTCCTTACTGAAAAGCCCTGAGTCTGATTCCAAAATGTCTTCCATAAAGATTCCTGCTTTCGACTTGCATATGTCTATGATCGTTGATGCATGATGTTGCTACTGTGTGGATGCTTTTTCTTTAAAATCCTTGCTGAAAGTGTGCATTCGTCTACTGACATCATCGGGGAGTGCTCTAAGGTTGATTGTTTTCTAAATGTTGTCATCAGTTTGGACATGCTAACGGAGATATGAGCTCACAGACAGCTGCTCTGCTCTCAGAGAAGGAGATGTGCCTTGCTTGAATAGAGGATCACAAAAGTGCTACATATACGGTCAAGTGTAAATCTCTGTCCGGGCACTCGATGCCAGGTCGGCACATCTGCTACAGCTGAGGGTAGAGCAAGCGGAGTGTGTGTGTGTGTGTGTGTGTGTGTGTGTGTGTGTGTGTGTGTGTGCGCGCGTGTGTGTTGGGATTTGAGTGTGTGAGATTGAGGTTTGTGTTAGTGCATGTGTGAGCTGCTGCTGTGAGGATCGCTGGATCGTGGCTGGAGTCCCTGCCAGTAGTCAAACTCATGCTCCAAAGATGACTGTTCCTAACTTTGGCACAAAGATACTTACTTTCTGCACTGACAGCATTAGCCGGCTGCAACGAGAACAAAATAGAATAATGCCAATTCCCTGATAACAGAAACTGATTAAGTCACTGCAACATAACAATAGTTCTCTGGGTTGATTATCATTGACATCCACAGTGAGCCAAAGTGCCCAAAAAAGCCCCAGCTAAGCATATGTAGCTGATAAGGAAGACCCAGCCAGTTCTGATTACCCTTCTTTCCCTCGGAATATCTTCTCAGGAAAGCTCTTCAAAGAAAAAAACTCATCTAAAAGGATTCATATATAAAACCAGAATAACAAATAAAGACAAAAAATATAATGGTATATAGATATGTATGGACTTATTCATAAATTGAAAAAAAAAGAAAAGTGAAAACAATATTCAAAAGCAATAACCACAAAAAAACAAAACAAAAGATTAGCATACTCATTTTGGTTTTGCCCTGTACTCTTGTTTTTCTTTTGAGAAATGTGCTTGTTGTAATCCATCGGAATCAACTGCTCAGTTCTGGTGTCTGGTATTGGCCGTTCCCCTATTTCGATATAAACAACAATAGTGGAAAAAAAAGAGACTGTTCTGTTCTTTTTGTCACCTTAAATTCTCTCTTGGCTACGCCAGGAGTTCATACGGTTTTACTGTCATCTCTCCTTTACTTTATTTTTCTGTAGTTCACTTGTCATGGACCATGTGGCCTGAGTTAGAAGTGTCTGTACACATAAGGCTCTGCTGTGCTCTGCTGTGGAGGACACAGTGATGTGCAGTACGGAGAGAGAAAGAGGGAAGGGAAGGCCAGCATCTTGTTGAGGTGGAAGAGTGAGTGAGGTTGTGTTGTATGTCTCTATGTATGTGTGTTTGAACCTGTATGTGCATGTTTGTATGAAATGCTCGGTTCACTGCGCCCTCCCAATGAGGCCTTTCCTCGACCCATCTATGGCATCCAGGACCCCCCAGGGTTCCCCGTCACTGTCCGAGCCCCTGTCTCGATCTTCGTCCCCCACGTCATCGTCGTCGTCTTCGTCCTCCTCCTCCGGCGACGGCTCGCTGCCGTTTTCTGTGGCCCAGCTGTCGTCCTCGTCCTCGGCTTCCTGCTTGACCTGGGCTGGTGGTGGCGGCGGCGGTGGCGGAGGTGGCGGGCTCTCGTTGCCCTCTGTTTGGTCGTCGAAGGCCTCTGGGTTCTCAAGCATCTCCCTGATCAAAGGAGGCATCGGCCCCGGGATCTCCATCTTCAGAGTGATGGCTCTCTCGGCACCTGGAAGCAAATAACATGATGATTATAGTTAACTATTAACAATAATCTAAAGACACGTTTCCCCTGTCACATAGGGAGCACAACTAAAAACCAAAAGACTAACGCTCGTAGAGGTTTGGTACTGACAAAGCCCTCTTTGTCAGTGAATCTGTACCAGCTCTTCTAACACTGTTACAAATTGGTTATGATAGCGGTGAGGCCTTTTTCAGAATCAAACCTTGTTCTCAGCTTTACTCTCTTCACACTGACCTTTAGTGCTGATGCCCCTGAGGTCGGTGATTTTCATCAGCATGCGGGGGAACATGTGAGGTTTGTTGGGGCGCCGGCGGCGGGCGTAAATCTTCAGAGCCTCAAGTAGAGGCTCTTGCAGCTTATCAACTTTCTGAGGCTCCTCTAGATCCATGCGGTCTGATGAAGAGTGGAAACACTATATTATATTCTTTGCTACATACTAGAAATGTAAAAATTTAGAGTTGAAAAAAGTTTTACTATAAATAAAATTCATTTCACACATATATATTTTTTTAGCTCTTTGTCTTACCGATACTATGAAAGTAGTGCCACGAATGCTGTAACAGATTTACCAAAACCACTTCCTCTTTACAACCGAGTGTGTCAGTGTGTATGTGCATGCTGCAGTACCTCCACAGATGAGGCAGATGGCGCTGAGGAGGCCGGTCTCGGTGTCATCCATCTCCAGGGGTAGAAGCTGGCCAGCAAAGGCAAACACCAGGTCTGTGAGTGGTCCGAAGCCGGCGTTGTGCATCTGAGTCCGGTTCAGAGTCAGCCCATCTGAGAAGGTCATAGTGTCCTGTTCTGGGGTGTAGCGTGTGCAGATCCTCAGCATCTGTGAGCAAGAGAGGGTGGAAAACTTTTGTAAGAAGGTTTTCTACAGCACCAAAACATTGTCAGTAACTTAATCGATGGGTATCAGCTCACAGTGTCAATACTGTGAACTTTACAGTGCTAATACTTCACTGTAAAAATATTCTGTAACAAGTAAAAGTCTTACATTACAAAGCTATTACATAGGAAAAAGTATGTATCAGGACAATGTCAAATTAAATGTCCTAAATGCAGAAAAATCCTCACATTTGAGAAGCTGGAATAATGATTTTTTTTTCCATGACACATGGCTGAAACTAACAAAACAGTTCTGTCAATCACCTCATTGATAATCCGGGTAACCATTTCAGCTGTGCTTGTAGTCCTATATGTTGTTTAGTAGTTTAAATCATACAAATCATCGTATTTTACAATCTCTTCACATATTTTTGCTGCAAAAATCTTAATTGCTGACGTAACTGGTTAAGTAATATGACAATTGTCATGCCAAAGATTCAGCACGCTTATTATTTGAACAAACCTTCCTGCACTACCACTAGTCGCCACCAGATGTCAGTATTCCTTCATCTGTCAAGTAAATTTATTTGTAAGTAAAGAGTAAGTGAAGAGGACAAAAGGAAGAACCAAAACACTGGTTCCTCACCAGTATGTCCAGGCAGGCAGACTTAAGTAGAGTGATCTGGTCAGCGATGGTGAGGGTGGTGAAACCCGGCAGCCGCTTGGCGAATTCCACAATTTTGATGATGCATTTGGTGGAGAGCTCACTGAACTTGTCCCATAAACCCAGATCCAGCTGGACACGGTGGTCTGAGCTGGAGTTCTGAACACACACACACACACACACACACACAACCAAACACACACAGATCATTGTTACAGAGGTGGTGTGCAACCCTGTTTGCATCAAGAACGAGCGTGTCCGAGCCTCACAACACATTTACATTTTACATCAATCAAGGGAGAAAAAAAATCCATTTACATGTTGCATCAATCATTCAGAGGCCACACAGATGGCTTAATGGGGAACTGAATTAGTTAAACCACTACTATGTTGGGAAAGCTACGGTGAATTTACGTCTTTGCATGCAATCTGGGAGCTCTCAGTGACGGCATAGCATGAAGAATGTTGCCACACACAGTATGAGTGAACAGTGGTGTGTAGGGTATGTGTGAGTGAGTGAGTGTGTGTGTGTGTGTGTGTGTGTGTGTGTGTGTTCGCCACTTACGGTGGTGTATTTGCCCAATTGGCAAAGTGACGGGAAGGTTTCTTGGTGAGCTTTGCTGACTTTATTGACCAACTCCTCGAGCTCTCCACTCAGCTCATAGCTCTCTGGAAGCACCAACTCCTCCTTCACATCCTTCTTCTTCTTGTTCCTGTCATTGCGCACCGCTTTGTACAGAAAAACAAAATGGAAGACAGATCAGCAACAGAATGTTCCTCTTCTTTATCTGTGATCGCATGTAAAAACATCCACTGCACTCATGCTCTATGTCTTTCGCCACTGTCAAGGACACCGTGCTCGCTGGTGGAAACCAGAACTCAGTAGCAACAGAGGTTTGCTCTTAACAGTATTAACATATTTCCTTTAACACGGGACGGACACTGGCTATCTCTTTCTTATCACCCGCTCTCTTCCTTGTCCATCTCTCTATCCACTTGACCGGTGCACATAAGCTGGTCCTCCACTCTCTGCCTCCTCTCCCTCCTCCTCCCATACTTTCCTTCCTCTCAGGATATCCAGTAATAGCAGAGGCACAATGTGATCCCGGTCTTAACACACATCCCACACAAACATTACACCCACATACATGTCCCACGGGCTCTGTCAAGGGCAAGACACTGCCACTTACACACACAGGGTCAAACTAAAAAGGTCACTAAACTGTGTTGGATTCGGCAAACTGCGTGAATCCTGGCGGCGCCAGCTTTGTAAAAAGTCAAAATCTTGTTTTCTGCTCTGTTGTCTTTATGAATGAAAGCAGTGTCTGTGTTGGCCAGAGGGGCGAGGCTCTGTGGTGAAACAGGAAGTCAGGATCATTTCGTAAAGCGATTAGTCATATGATTGGTACAGTGCCCAGCCTCGCCCTGATCACCACCCCTGCGAGGCTCATCATCTGCTTCTGCACTCTCTGCTGCATAGTTTCCCAGAGTCTCTGACTGAGCATTAATAGATCAATAAGTTCACACCGTGTGAATCAGGTCAGATCTTTCCTTTGGTGGTAAAGAAAAAAGAATCTGATCCGAGCCAAGTAGAATTTAAACTGCCTGCCAACGTCTCCAAGGTACTCGGGTATATCTCACTGTGTCTTGATCTATGTCTGAAAGAATCTGCAGCCCTGTGTGTGTGTGTGTCTGTGGATATTCACACATGAGTGAATATCCATGTTTTGGAAGTGGGTCTCTCCATCTCTTGGGACCCAGGTCTCGGAGGGCTCACCTTCCTTGGACATGCCGACCTCAAAGCACTTCTGCAGCCTGCAGTACTGGCAGCGGTTGCGTGTGACCTTGTTAATCTGACAGTTCTTGTCTCGGTGGCAGGTGTACACCATGTTCTTCTGGATACTGCGGCGGAAGAAACCCTGGAGCATCAGGAAGCAAGAGACAAAAGGGGAGAGGGCAAGAGCGAGAGAGATTGTGTATTATAGTCAAGTCATCAAATTTAGGATGTGACATTTAACTGTTTCTCTTTCATAATTGCCCTTCTTTCCTCTCTTTTTTCTCACCTGAATGCAGGAGAGAACAAAACATTCTTACATTTTAACTCTGTGTTATAGTGATTGAGCCTTTTCACTTCATTTTCCACATTTCAGTCGAACCCACATTAAAAACAAAGCTGTTATTTCCCTCTTATCTTCATGAAAAGGACAGGTGACTAATATCTAAAATAAATCGTAACTAGGGCTGTACTGTGTGTCTTCTTCTTTTACATTTGACATTTCTATTAAGGTTTTCAATTGAAGCTTCAAATGTACGTCATCATAGTTTGTTATCACCCTGAATATTTTTAAATCCTTTATCAAGATACTCAAACTGAAAGTGATTTGTCAGAGCAAATGACTTGGTCTTTTAAACATCTTTCTTTAATGAACATAACTCAGCAGTATTGTCCACATAAATACATGCAGGGAGCAGGTTAATCCAATAAGGGAGAGAAATGATGATGAAATAATAATAATCATTGAAATTTATGGTGCTGTTAGAGCCTCCTGTTGAAACAGGTGCGTGCCTCCCTTTGTGTGTGGCAAGTGGGAGTCCAAACCGTAATAAAAATGTTTTTTTTTTTGAAAGGGTAAACGCCAGCAAATATAGATTGAAGAAGAATATTTTGTTGTTGTAAATTTTGGGAATGATTACAACTATCACTTTTCAATACGTTTGGAAATGTTTGGATTACACGAGTCAGAAACAACCCAACGTATCATCTCCTATCTTTATATGCAGCTGTGCAGAAATACCAGGTTTAATCAGAATGAACAGACATGCACAAAGAAAAAACAGAAGCAGCATTTGCATGTTGATTAAGAATATGAATGTCAATGTTATGAAGGAAGCTTCAAGCTATTCAGTGCGGCTCTAATTGCAAGCCAGCATTTTTCTAACTGTATGTGATACATCCAGACAAAGCAGAGCTCAAACAGCTCTGGCAGGTTCTTCTCACCTTGCAGCCCTCACAGGAGCTGACCCCGTAGTGGTACCCTGAGGACTTGTCCTGGCACACAAAGCAGGGCTTGTAGACACGAGGTGGGGGAGGTGGAGACGGAGAACTGGGTACCATCTCCTCTGAGCTGGTGCTCTGGGTCTCCACCGCTATGGAGAAGAAAGAAAAAAAAAGGACAGCACATGAGCACATGGTTTGTCACGAATCGTTGTCCTACGGCTAGACTGAAATGTCAAATGTGCACTTGTCAATACATGTAGAAGATAATTGAGTGTGTTGAACTGCATTCAAATATGATATGACAGCCGACAGCTTTCCCTTTTAAATTTGATTTGTGAGGCCAGCGAGAGATGCTGAGTAACGGTTATGTTTAGTTGGCCTGGAGGTGGACTGAGATACATTATCACATGCTCCTTTTTAGCTTGTCGCTCTGCGGGACAGAAATGATAAGATAAGAAAGAGAAGGAGGAATAGAGTATGAACTACTGGCTACAGTTTATATTATTCCAGGCACCAATTACAACCCTAGGGCAGCACTCAGGTGCAGGTTCGGGGAGTTTGTTTCGTGTGCACGCCGAGAAACAAATGAAGGATGACTGTCTGACAGCAGAGACAAAACTGTTTTTTACAGCAGTAAGCAAGAGTGCTTTTGATCGACAGCTTGTCTGATAAGGCCAGGTAGCAGAATGAGCTTTACAGTCAGGAGTCAAAGCTGGCTCTTCCTCATTCCACAGACTGACACCGGCACATGATGACATCTTGCACGCACAGAGAAGACACATGTCAAACATACATGCCTGCAAAAGTCTTCATCTATCTTTCAAGCTCGGCTGTGACGTCGGCGCTACCTCGAGTCGCATACTTGCTACGGTACATTAAACTTCACTTTATTCCAAAGAGGAACACATTCAGGCTCTTTTGGATGTTCAAGTGTGCAGCGTATGGATTCCATACTTCCCCTGAGAAACATAAGCCACTGCACACACACAGCACCAGACCCCCGTCACACATGCAAGCCTGCACAAACTCACAGACACACATGTTGCTCGGGGGAAGTATGGAATCCATACGCTGCACACTTGAACGTCCACTTACCCAGCAGCACCTCTTTCAACTTTCACCCTTAGTTACCCTCAAACTTCAACCCCCCCTTAACTCTGCATCCCACCACCCCCTGACACACAAACCCTATTTTTCTCTTGTTTCCTGGCCCTAAATTCCTCAGTGCAGCCCTGCCAGGTTTTAATAGAGGCCTAGGCTCGTAAGGCGGCCTATAAAGGCGGTCCCATGGCTGGACTGGAGGCCCCAGCCCGGCTGGCCTACACTTTATTGGGACTCGGTCACCTTGGGCAGCTATTCACACCACCAGCTGTAGCTCCCAGCCCGTAAAAAAAGCCAATCATAAAATAAAAAACAGGGAGGCTCTAAAATTCTAACTTTTACTGCGCCCACCTCCCCCCAGCACCTTCAATGGAAAGCACAGAGGGCTAGCCTAAACTTAACCTACAACCCCCCTCCTCCCCTCTCTCACACCCAAGGCTGAAGCAAAAACCACCAGCTTGGCTTTTTACAAGAGAGGGGAGACTTCAAAAAGAAGAAAAAAAGGGGGGCATAAAAAGAGGAATTTGATAAAAAACAGAGAAAGGGGCCGGGGGGGGGGAAAGGGGGAGGAGAGGACACAGTTGCTCCTGAGGGCAAGTCTTGTTCAAGACCAAGCTGACCATTACTACCACTTCTTCTACAGCTGCTGCGACTGCCCGGCTACTACCTCATTAATGATAGTAACAGAAATATGTCAGACATTTTTCATTTGTTGCCTGCTGCTCAAACATCTGTTTTTCATATGCATTTTTATATTTGCCTATTCAGAATCCACATTCAAATTCCTCCTTTGAAAGCTGTACTTTGCTGGAGGCAAAGATGTTTTCCATTAGTTTTAAGAGCCATCCCAAAGCCAAATGTGCAAATCAATCTAAAACCTGAAGTTTACACCCGCTGAATGTTTCTACAGCAGTTCTCATATCTCCCTGGCCAGAATGTAACAAAGCAGCAGGGTCAGTGGGAGAGCAGAAACCCTCTGAACGTGCCATGAACCTCTGTGTTTATGCAATAATAACAGCAGCAAATGAGGCTCCGGACTGAGCGCTGACAACCCCTTAGAAAAGGACAAACCATATGTGGCGTCAAGTAACGAACACTGACTGACAGCGTCTAAATGGAGGAAGAAAGCGAGCCAAAGAGAGAAAGGCCATCCTGGAGAAAACTCGGACAGTGGTGAGAGAGAAAATACATCAGTCTCCGTCAACACGTTGAACCTGGTTCCTGCCAGAGAACATGACTCCTGTACCCGCCTCCCAGACCTCGCCTCATTCAGCCCGCTCCATCCAAAATCCCCCGCACCACTTACCCCAGGGCGCCACAGTGAGAGGGCCCATTCAGGCAGCCGCCCTGAGCCCCTTTCCCCAGTCTCCTCAACTCAGCTCATCACTGTTTAGAAAACAAAGCCCTGTGAAATGAGAGGCCCTCCTTATCAGCGCTCTGAGGCCTGGGGCACCATTTGCATGACAATCCGCTGGCCGAGGCCTGTGAGCCGATGACGGACGGATGAGATGAGAGGAGTGGGATAGGTGGGTGGCTGCTGTTGTTGGGGGGGAGGAGAAGAGGATAAGAAAGGCAAGAAGGAGGGATAGTTGGGTTACCAGTAGCCACTCTTCGTTTCCTGCTAAGTATCAGTTTACTCCCTAATCCCTTCCCTCAGTGCTCTCTGTGCACAAGTGGCCCAGCTGCAATGACCAGTCCTAATCCCCTGGTCATATACACACACAGATACTATTCAATGGCTACAAACTACACACACATGCACACAGGAGGATAATATTCACCGGCAACAAACACACACAACAACCCCCCTCCACCCCCGTACATTACACTAAAGTGCTTCAGCGTGAGTGGGATGTGCAGTACATCATTCTCCACAACCTCATTAGATGTGAAATGTAACTGCACACGACAGAAATAGCTGTTTAGCTGAAGGTGACTTCAACTAGGTCAATTACATTAAATTCTAGGTCAAGTCAACTGGGCCAATTGACGTCCCTTCAGATTCAACAGAAACAATATGAGAGGAGGCGAGCGAATAGGAAGAGACGATCGAGAAAAAACAGAGACTCTCTGGTAACACTGAAGCTGCCTGTTGTTCACTCAACTGGAAACGGGAGTGTTCCTAATGTATAAGAGCAAAAGCCGTGACTATGCATCTTGTGTTTTGTGTTGCAACACACTCCTTTTAACTAAGCAGCATATGACATTTTGGCAGGGTAACAAGTATTCTTTCACAATAGGCCTGCAGATTTTGTCTACGTGACTCGGTGTGATTGAATCTTCAGTGGGACACTGCTCCACAAGTCTAGTCTTGGCATGTGGGAGCAAATGCACAGGCTGTGTGAGGACAGTGTACATACAGTACAGTACAGTAGGGTACAGTACACAAGTGAGCGGCACAGACACATTTCTGTGTTTATGTCGTTTGACAGCAGCACTGTCCACTCTCTGCAGCCTCTATTTGATTTGCAAATGCAGGGCTGTTCATAACAGTGCGCTAGTGAGCTCCACTGTTCCCCATTAAAATATCCTTGTGTGTGTGTGTGTGTGTGTGTGTGTGTGTGTGTGTGTGTGTGTGTGTGTGTGTGTGTGCGGCTCATTGTGCATGTGTTTTTTTTCTGTTCGTGTTAAACTGCAAGCAAGGGCATGTGGGGCCTTTGTCTCCATCTCTACCTTCATTAAACAGCCTGTAAAGCTTGCGTGTTCTTGTCGAATGCACTGGGCAGTAAAAGAGTGTGTGAGACTTGGAGGCAGTGTGTGAGAGAGAGAGAGGGGCACACAGTAGGGCTCACTATGAAAAAGAGGGGTGGGCACTGGGCAGACAGCAGTGGCAGAAGGGGAGCAGATTGAGAGAGGATGGTGAACAGTGGGCTGGAAGACTTGCTGGCACACTAGGTGGGGCCTTCGAGGGTGCCCTTGGCCCTCTACCCCGTGGCAGAGGCTACAACACCACAGGGTGTTCACTGAGTGACCAGTAGCGTGCCGAAAGGTTTCTATGAAGAACTAGGCTTTGTGAAAGAGGAAAAGAAAGTACCACACCCTTGTCAGCGGTGCCAGCATGTTTCACTCTCCTTCTCTGTTTCTCTGCCCACATCTTCCTGCCATCCCTCTGAGGCTTCTGCTACAAGGTCCCACACAACAGACTCATTTCCTTCCTCTTGTCAGTACCAGTCTTTCCGGAGGATCTCCGTCACTGTTTTTGTAGCCACTTCTCTATGTCCCTCGCTGCTACACCTTCTTACATGTGATACTGCTGCTCTGTTCAAGCTCTGTTGCACACAGTTGAGTCACCTGCAAGCTTTTAGGTGGGAGGTCTATCAACTCTCTATTGTGTTGAGTTACACAATCACTCACAATGTAACCTGCCTGCAACTGCGAAAGGAATAGTTTATATGGTGAGGAAGTCAAAAGCTGGGAGGAAGGAGGGAGGAATGTGTGTGTGTTGACAAGGAGGGGGGAGGCTTTCATTAAAGGTGCTGAGCAGTAGCAACGCCTTTCAACAGCTGTCAGAAAGCTCATTACCTGGGCTCCTACACACACACACACAAACACATGCCTGTAAAGAGGCCCTGCGAAGCTGTCTTTTAAAACAAGCTCTATGATAAAACTGGGCTGCTGACCAGGAGATGGCTCAAGTCTGAGCAGTGAAAACACACCAAACTGGCCAGGAGTAGTGAGAAACCAGACATTAAAACACACACACACACACCCCTCTACAGGAATTTACACCCTTCTGTCAGAACCAGCAGAAAGCCATGAAACACAGAGAGAGACGGACACATGTGAACGCACATGATGCACACATATGATCTGAGTCCAGACGGATGTGTGGAGAAAAACGCTTTAACATATGTCAGCTGCCTTGAGTGCTAATGACAAAACTCTGGACTTTTGAGAGTGACACAACATGACATGGTCTTACAAACTCCTGCCAACACACACACACACACACACTTCGCACTTCTTTATCTTTTGCTCCCCCGAAGAAAGCGTACAAGCAGAGAAGGAAAGGCGGCAGGTGGGATAAGCCTGTATCCTCAGGGCACATTTTAAAAAGTGGAATTACCCTTGCAGTCTGGTGGTGCTCTGAAAACACCCTTTCTTCTTTACAGCACCTCATAAAGACCCTTTTGATATTTTCTTGATGGAGTCGGCCAAGCCAACATTTGGCAGCAAGCAACGCCCCCCCCTCCCCTTTCCTGCACCACACAACCCTGTCAAGAAACACACAAGTTGGCTTCAAACAGACAAACTTGCACACCAAGCTGCCTGTCCCCCATGAACCTTGCAAAGGTTTCCTTCAAACGTCCTTGAACAAAACCTGAGGAAGGAGGTATTAAAAAAGAGAGGGGAAATTAAAGGAAATGTACTTTAAATGAAAGAATTTTAGCCTTTTATGGGTGGTGCAGGAAAGAGCAGACAGTCAAGTGCAGATCTGTGGAAAAAATGTGCCCCCTCATCCCTGCGGTGAGCTCCAGCTGACTCTTCATCTGCCCACCAGAAGACAGAGAGGAACACAGGCTCTCCTCCGGTGACTGCAGAGTGAACCCAAACCTGGCAATGCGGCGCAGGCCTGGGCCATTGATCATGTCAGGAAGACAGGACAACTCACGGGCAGGCGAGGAAGCAGACAGAGAGCGGAGGCAGGCAGACGGGCGAGGTGAGGAGAGAAGAGGGGAGAGTCATCGAGGCAAACCCCGAGTCCTTTGATCCTCAGGTTGTTTCTCATCCTCCCAGACTTCCTCTCACCATCTGTAGCCCTGGCTCTCACCTGTCTGTCTCTGGCAAGGCCACTCGTGCTCGTTCAATTGCTATTGCTTCCTCTCCACAACAATAGAAACCTACAAAAGTAGAAGTAGCCGGCCCTGGCTGCAGCCTCACTCTGTCAGAGGAAGTGAGGGGAAAGGAGGATAACGTAAACAACAACAGTAGTATTCACTCCAGCTCATTGGGGAAGCACCACAGACCAAAGAGTGCAAACGCAAACCTCTTATTGGAAGGAACAAGCACACCCACAAGTAGTAACACACAGTTCATTCCCACTCAACATGTAAATGTGTGTGCCCATGCGTCAGCTCACACGACACTAAGCGTTTCCTCTTGCTTTTTTCCTCAGCCTGGCCATCTAACTGATGTCTCCATCTAACAATCTGCATTTACAGACGGTTTTACTACGGTTTTACTCTCTTTTCACTTGTAAAGGACTCTCAAAACAGCTCTATGAGAGAGATAAAAAGCAAAAATAGAGACAGGGAGTAAGATTAACAGATTGACAGTAACAGAGCAGCCAGAAAATGACTGTGGCTTCCTGATGTCTGAGTGAGTTGCAGTGCATGCGTGTGTGTTGATTTTTAAACCACTGGCACAAAGTCCCCTAAAACTGGCAGAAACACTCGCAGTCATATCAGATGTAGAAGTCGCTCTGAGAAACTTCTGCTTTGAGTAGTTTGGTGGAGCAATGATGCATATCAGAGTTTTTCACTTTTGCTTGGCAACCAACCGCCAACAGGTTGCCCAACTCGGCGTCTGGGCGGAGGCTGTCTGAGCACTGACAAGAAATTCAGACTGGGGCCTCAGTGATTCACTTCCTTCTCTGTCTGCCTCTCGATTTGTTGGAAGTTCCATGGTAATATGGGGCAATAACGTCACATTTTGACATTTAGACTATAACCATTCAGGCAACATGAAAACGTCACAGAGAAGGCAAGCAATGCCCATTCAGTCAGTTCCCATAACAGAAGTGCACCCTGAACTCATTCAGCATTCCTGAACAACACATAAATCATCCCGAGCAGCCCTGAACTCCTTTGCTGGATCGCTTCCTGTCTAACTGGCTGTCTGTCTGGCTGGCTGGTTTTCTCTCAGTGTTTTCTGGCAAATGTGAGGTGCTCAAACAGCGGAGCAGGAGCTGATAAATCCAGGCCTACTGACAGGATGACTACAGCCAGCTCTCATTTAATCACTGGTCATGCTACAGTGAAGACATGGACGTATTCTCTGAGAGTAGTCACTGCAGAGCATATGCTTTTTTTTTTCTGTGTCCATGCATACCTGCTCGTAAGTACATGTCATGTGTGTAAGTGAGAATGCACTTCTTGTGTCAGATTCAGAGCAAGACATTTCCTGCAGGGGCCCGCTGATGCAGTGAGTGTGTTTACACTCACTTCAGTTACCTGGTAACTGTCTTTTTTCTGCAGTAACCTGGTTTATTTTTTCTTACAAAAAAACCCCAGCAGTAGACAGCTACATTTCTGCAGGAGAAATCTGATTTCATAGCCATGTTTGCGCAGGTTTATAACAGAGCTAGCATAGGGAATGCATCGCTGTGAATGCAATGCAGCGGGATGAAAGGAAAGGTCATTACTGTAACTGTGCATCCATGTATCCAAAATAAATACATCCAAAATCTGACTAAAACAGAAACAGAAAGTAGAATAAATAATCAGTTTCCACAGCTGTGGATGGAGTAGTAATATTCGGACATATGCGCACAGTAAAAAGGAGAACTGTGTGGTCTTGGATCAAAAATATGACAGTAGGTTAAAGAGAAATCTGATCACTGACCAGCTGTATGTAAAGTTTTCAAGATGTGGATTTCATTTGCACGTGTAAATGTAAGGTGCTTTTGGACCAGGGAAACTTTTTTTATAGTTCCAAGAACCTAGTAGAAGAAACCTCTTTTTTGTTGTCTACGCACCAGAAGAACTGGGAATGATCGTAGTTATTTAACCCCATTTTGAGGAACTGTTTCAACTCCTATTTCAGAGTAGGCACTCTCCCAGCACAGGTGAAGTAAGCATATTGGTCCAGATGTCATAAGTGCACATTGACTGGTCTAACACAGCCAATGCAACATCAGCAATCCCCATTTTTTAAAAAAAACTTGTTAGCCGTGTAAATTACACAAGTCACAAACAACAGCTTGTGACAAAAAAAATGGAACACACGGACAAATGGCCCGCCAGTGAAGTCTAGGTTTTAATGATCATATACTGTATGTGACGAAGGAAAAACAACATGATTTTTACTTGTCGGCGAAATGGACGTTGCTATATAAACCACCAGTTTTACAGAACCTCACATCAGTGTTCAAATTGACAGTGCAAATACACACAGAAAAAAATAGCCTTGAATGAGTATAGTTTCTTGGGGGAGCTCCCCAGTGTGCAGTTCCTCTCAGGAGTAGCCAGAACTGTGCGGTCTGAAAACGACTATAGTCAGTGGGTAAACAAAAACCATACCTCAATATCAATATTATAGCAATATTGTAGGGTTAACTATTGGTGCTTCAGCAAAATATTTACACAACGAGATTTTTGATAAATAATCATCAGTAATGTGGATTTAAGGATTAAGTGGGTAAAGACAGATAATAAAACAGCTAGAACAGCCTGGTAAGTTCAGAAAATTACATCACTTTACTGTAATGCAGCTTTAAAACCAGGAAAAGACAACACTTACCACATCTAAGATGAGATCTAGTCTCATATCATGATATAAATATAACATTGACATATTTCCCATTAAAAAGTCCCAAACTGTCAGCTAGGCACACAATTACAGGCCTGTTGGAGTACAAACACACACACACACACACACACACACACACACCTGTTCCCCCTCAGTGATCACACAGGCAAAATACACACACACAAACAAATGATGTAATGAAAGTAGTATATACAAATGAACTCATGCACCACTTCCAGAACAGTGGTCATGGCAGTTGCACACATGCACATTGGCAGAATTTGACTAATGTCCAAGCGAAAACAACGCCAGCGGGCCTCCCCTCCCCTCCCTCCGTGCCTCGGCCAACTTCTCTTCCATCACTCTCCACCTCTGAGCCCAGATAATAGCTGTACTACACCAGCCGCCCACCACTCCCTGCCAAACACTGTCGGCTGCGTAAACACAGCCCATTCACACATACACAGAGGGAGGACAGTCGGGCTCGTCTGAGTTTCTAGTCCCGGCTTGGCCGTCCGAGGCCTCCGCTTCTCATAACAGTGAGCCCCTAGCAACGCTTGAGCCAAGCTGTCAGTCAATAACACGGTGGTAACAGAACTGCTATCTTCACACTCGACTCACACATGGCTCCGAGCTGACATATGCACACTCCTATATACTGTATACTATATACACAAACACACACAAGAGCAAGAGTACATTGCGTGCTCACCAGCGAAATAAACTCTCACAGGTGCATGCGTGAGTACAGCACGCACACACAAATGGCAAGGTGCGCACACACACACACACACATATACAGACACTGCCTGCCAATTGCCCACGCCTTTGTACAAGGGAAAATGTGCCTGGCAGGCAGAGAGCTGTTCTCAGTAAACAGCTACAATAGCAGCAGCCAGACATGGGTGTTAGGGTGGGCAGCCACAATACCTCTGTGACCAGCAAACTATTGTGAAAGAACTTACAAAAGTCCACATTTTATACTCTGCTGATACAAAGGGGCAAACTGTTGGCCCAGTTGCCTCATAACAGCCTGTTCTGTCATGTTGTGCTCTGCAGTTATGGAGCTGAATGAGACTCCTTGTAATGTTTCCGCGTAAGCACTCTTGTGAAACACTTCTAAAAAACATTGGGAAGATTGGACAGTGAGTCCGAGGTGACAGATCCAGCCTCCTCACGGTGGTTGATGAGTTTTATTTACAGTGGTGTGACTGACGCTGCAGAGGGGCTAAAAACGCTGTTAAGAGCAGAGCTGGATTCCAACACAGGACTGTGGAATCCAGGCTGGCACATTGTCTGTCTCTGCATTTGACACAGCAGTCTGGGTGCCCGAATGCCAGCCAAACCAGCACGTAAACACTGCATACATTGACATATAGGAGTTCACATACAGGCTCGACACACGCAAGCACGGGCTGACACGCTCATATTTATGCATAAGCAAAAACCACACATGAAAAGGGGGCTTGTGGAAATAACTTTAAGCAACTGCAGGGATTGAAACTGTTTATTTATAGGCGGCACTGCCTATTAATGGGCTCGGCTATTACTGCAGGGCTGAGACGGATCTGTTAGCAAGGTGGTGTGATACTGCAACACAAGTAGTCCTTATACTGAATATGGCTTCATGCTGTGAAAATGTTTCCATGTTGTAATGAAATATATACAGTAAATATCCTATTACTAACCTATATGGTTAGAATTGACTTAAATCATATTTAAAGTCCGGGTAAAGTAAAGTCTGAGATTTCTTTCTAAACACATTATATATGTCAGAAATACTTGTTGAAACATGTGTAAAGGGAACTGTGTAGGACTCATTTATAGAGTTGGACTGTAAACTGATTTTCACCACTTTCGTGATCAGGATTTTTTGGGGTGGGCCTGAAATCATGGCGCAATGATGCCATACTTAATATAACTCCTTTCCTACAACATAGAAGCTAACGTTAGCAGGCATAGTATCAGTGTCTTCTTATTCATTCCCTGTGTGTGAGTGGAGAGTTGGCTGTGCTCAACAAGCTCTCTCAGCTATTTCAATCTAATAAATACTTCAATAAAAAACTGTTAAATGTCACAATCATAAAAACAAAAGCAAATAGCCGTCACGAACATACCGGTTACTCGTTTTAGCCCGATCGTGAATCTTGCTGTTCACTGCTGTGGATGTGTGCTTTGTGCTAGCATTAGCTGCTGTTAGCTGCTAACAAGAGTCTATCACTGTGCAGTGGTTTCTTCATTGGCTCAGGATGTGTGTGCTTTGTGCTACTGGGTTAGCTGCTAACAAGAGTCTGTCGCTTTGTAGCAGCTCGTTCTCGTTCTCAGCGCCTTCAGCTGACACATCCCTGTCACTATTTTATGACCATCATTGAAATTTAGCTGGGTGGTAAGTGATACATTTTTCTATAGTGTGACAAACTCAAAACCCATATTTATTTTGGCTTTACCCGCACTTTAATATTATAGGTTCAGATTTCATTCATTGTCATTGCAGAGTGCAAGCAGAAATACGACAAAATGATTTTTGCAGTTGCCTAATCTATTTCGAAATACAGTATTATCAAGACATACCGACAGCATATACACGTACATTGCCACATATAGTCTATGCATGCACACACACTTATATACATCTTCCCTAATGCGCCTTTTCCCAGCAAGCAGCTTAGCGAAATAGCAGCTCTCCACTCACTGCACTCTAAAATTAGTCATTTTTCCGATTACAGTTTGGAATTACAGCACAGAAAAGGTTCCTCTCATGCTTCAGTGTTTTGTACATTTCACTCTGAACTGATTTTCTACTTCAAACAGCTCATTTAGTTGCATTGGCATAATTGTTTTCAGAGACAAGTGAAGGTCTTTCCCTCAGTCGTATCAATTACGACTCAGTGACCTTGGACCAGCTGACTACTTAAGCCTTTTAACTTCAGCACATTCATTTGACATTATCTGGAAAGGATCAACAAGGTTTATGTATATATAACAGCACTGACACATCCTCATTAGAACTGCAACCATGGCACTATAAGTCTCCTTCATCCTCTCTTTCTCTCTCTCACACACACATACACCACCCCCCTAACCAAGATACCACTATCTATTCCCAGTCCTGCCCCCTCAGGCATTCTAATCTTTTAATTGAATCTTTTGTAATTATAATGAAATAACTGCGGACTTCCATCAGGGAGAAAATGATCGGGGGCCAGAATGTGCCAGCGGTCACAGGAAGCTCTTATTTCTCTGCCATTGCTGCCGAGATATACCCCCATTTCAATTAGCTCCTCAATTCACATTTGAACAGCACATTAAGGGAAAACAAAGAGACGTGTGTGCCTGTGCATGTGTGTGATTACACACACAGTGATGGATCACTCTGGCAATCTGTTACTGCCATGTCACTCTCTTGTATGTATCGCTCGCGAGCATCACAATTAATATCCAAACAGTGTTCAGAGAGATCGAGCCACGGGTGTGTTTTGGTGAGAATAACACATTTCCCCTTCTTCTGACCCTGGAGAACTGCTAATCGTAATTGCCTCATTCTTCTAAGCAAATGAACATTGACAGAGAGGGGATCGGTCTGCATAGGCTCTCTCAAATGGCTTCCCTGGCAGTTGACTAATTCAGTTCTCATTGACGTATGACTAAATCAGTGTCCATTATCCTTACGCGCGGGGCAGCTCAGATGTAGTACCAGCTCCGTGGTATAAGGCACTTAAGAGCATTACACAAGCCAAGCTGGTTGAAAGGGTCTCCTTTTCAGCGAGCTGACAAGGCCGCCACACATGGTGTAGATCTGACATTGGCCAGGCCGTAGCCTCTCACTAACCTCTGACATTGAGGTCTTCCACTGGCGAACAAAAAAAACAGGAAAACTGACCACACACTTTTAAGTCCTCTGACTGTCCCGGGCCAACGGCCAACAACAGTGACACTTATCACCGCAGGAGATTTACAGCCAACACAATAGGATATACTCATTTGGGGTAAGATTTAAGGGGCAAACGTTTTTCAGATTGTCACACCAAACATTTAAAGATTTCTACTTTGTCTTCATGAAATTCTACCCAAAGCACACGTTTTCCCACACTGTTGAATTATTTTACAAACCAAAAAAAAACAAAACAGTTTGACCATAGTAATTCACTGTTGAGTATCATGCCAGAGCCAGGTGACTCCTTTTACAAATCCATTGGTTATTTTTTGTGTGCAGAGTGCGTGCTGAGTCCGAGCGTGGCATTAGGAGCCAGACAGGTCCCTCTGTTGTGCAGCTGGGCTGGCTTAATGAGATATCAGACTCAAACATCAATTCATCAGCCTCATTGATGAGGACAATGAGGGGCAACCGCTTCAGCAAAGAGAGGCATTATATGGCTCCTCATGCGGGATAGGGCTGCCTTGTTTACAAAGGTTATTGGGCGCAGAGGGCTTGAAACAGTACACCACACCAGCCTCCACTTTGCTCTGCTCTGCTAGACTCAGCTCCCTCACCCTCGGGGCAGCTTCTCAGGAGTTTTTTTTATCTCTTTGATTTTCTGGAAACAAAGACCCAAAAGAAAAATGTACTTGTGGAATCCGACGGCCTAATTTTCAAATGTATGCATGTGTGTGTGGGTTAAAAGGCGAGGCCATAGAGGCCTGATTGATTAAATAAACAAATCTCATCTTGTTATCATCAGGGCTCCCTTTGCTTTAAGCAGAGCAGGCTGGGCTGGCTGGAGTCCCCCCTGGCCTCGGCCTCCACTGACAGGGCATCTGTCTTCATTAAAGCTCAGCCAGTGTGCATGACAGCCACTGAAACGCTGGTGTCTTCACGATTAATGAAGACAGATGACTCCCCCCGAGAGGCAGTAAAAAGGAACAAAAAGCAGGACGAACGAACAAAATACACACACAAAAATTCAGAACCAAATTCAAAACGCTTCCCCACAAAGAAAACAAAAACACAGTTCAGCTGTTTATCCCTCTGCTCTATCTCTTCTTGTATTCTTGATTGTTTTTCCACTGTCATATCTGGCTTGGCTTCCTCCACACTTCTCCCATACCATGCATACACACCCCCCACTCCTTTTCCACTCTCACACGCTCTCTCACAGCGGTAGCGGCCCCCTGGAAGTGTATGGAAATGGACCCCAGTTTTGTCTGTCCAGAGACAGGCCTGTTGTTTGAGTCAGAGCCTTGTCTGAAGTCAGAGGAGGAAGCAGCATGAGGAAAAACGAGACTGAAAAAATGCGAGGAAAGAAAGAATATCCCTCAGCTTTTTAAGACTGTGTATGCATTCCACATTTCTAATTTATTCATTCATTTATTCATTAAATAATTCATCTACTTATTAATTCATGGCTCCAGAGGAATATCATTATCCATCTCGTATCCAGAAGCATAAACAAACCTCTGACCTATGAGGACTGCAGCAGCCTACACAAAACTTTTAACATATGTAGTACAGAACGGGCTATATTCGTCGATAACCTTTCAGGCGACATACTTCAGTGATCAAACTTGTAGCGTCAAACCCACATTAAGAGAGAACGATGAGCTAAGCCTGTTTGAGTATCCAAAAGCGCCAGTGTTCTCTTTTCCTGACTGTCTTTCATCTGTGCATACTCATAGTTTTGTTTTGAGCATACAGCACCTGGCAAGGTCAAACCTCAGGTGGCTCCACATTGTCACTGAAACCTGACTCCATGGGCTCAAACCCACAAGTCAAACATGGACACACATGCACACATACGCAAGTACACGAAAACACAGACACACACAGCACGTATCATATCATAGCAGAGAGTTTCTTTCAGATGGCTGAGCAGCTCAAACTGGCTGTGGGCTGTGGGAGGAAAGGAGAGGAGAGGAGAGGAGACTGTCTGTCCCAGTCTTTTCCTGTGCTGTTCTCTAGCCCCTGACAGCAGCCCCCTTAGCCAAGCCCTGAGGGGTAAGCAAGCCAGCAGTAAGAGAGAGACAGAGAGAGAGGGAGAGACAGACAGACATGATTGTGTCATACAAGAAATCCAAACAGGATGCCACTTACACTGAACGCTGGCACTGCCTGTCCAAGCGAAGGGGTCCAGCCCCGCAAAGAAGGGGCTCGCCTTCCGCAGCATGCATGCACCGCGGCTGGTGACATCATAGAGCTGACGGGGGCCCATTCCCAGAGCCTCCATACAGTCGAACATGGCACCCCCCCGCCCTCGGCAAAAATCACTATGAGCGCTCAGTCCTGCCTGCGTCCTGCCCCTGCGTCCACCACTCACGTCACTCTCTGAAGCAGTGACAACAACAAACAGCAGCAACAGCTAGCTGAATCTGCTGCCTTCCCCTTCTCTGCCTTCACTTATCTCTCACTGTCACTCTCTCTGCTGCCCTTTCCTGCCGATGCTGGAGTTTCCCCTCTTTCCCTCTCAGCTGGAATGCAGATCTGGTTCCTGCCTGGCTGAGCTGAGCGTGACTCTGACTCTCTACTCTCCCCCTGCCCTTGGGTGAGCTGCTCCCTGTCTGCTGTAACAGACCTAAATAACAGCCTCTCACAGCTCTCGCTGAGCCCCAGACACGGCGGAGCGAACCAACTGCCTCGGCATGACGCTCTGAGAGGGGGTGGAGAGAGAGAGAGAGAATGCCAGAGAGGGAGGGCTAGAGCGAGGGACCCAGGAGGAGGGAGGGAGGGAGGGAGGGAGGGAGAGGGAGGAGAGGGGGCCGGCCAGCAGAGCCTGCACTGGAGGAAGAACTGATCTGGTTAGAGGACAAAACTCTATTCCCATTCTTCTTTTGCTTTTTTTGTCCGTGCTGCTTTTGTGTTTCATATTTCAGCCCAGAATGCAAACAAACAGTCCCCCTCCCCTCGTGTCCTATTCAGATCTGGTCCCTGTCTCTGTCTGTCTTTCCATCGCACCTCCCCCAGTTCCCCTGCAGTAAATATGAGCCCCCTCCCCTCCCTTCCCTGAGCCCCCGTCTCTAATCATAACCATATTAAAGTCCAGCCACTGGCCGGGTGAGTATGTGTGTGTGAGAAAGCGAGCCAGAGAGGGAGAGGGAGAGAAAGAACATTGTGCTGTGGTTGAACCCAGAAACCAGATGCCAGGGTAGATCCCTCCCTCCTCTCTGTCTGTTTGAGGGAACAGAGGATGGGCAGTTCTCTCTGTCTCTCCCTCTGGAAGTGCTTTAACAGTGATGAATGAGGGCTGCCTTGCTCAATCCCCGCCGTGCATTTACACAGACAAATACCCCCAATATACAAACACACCATGTGCCGCTCACACTTCTCACAGGTTCTCTTGACCTTGTTTGTGATTTATCTCTCAGCAACCGTCACGAAGAAATACAGAGAGATGCAAGGATGCAGATGTGATGTGGCTGTCAAACATTAAGCCTTCTTTAATGCAGGCTGTTACGCGCATCTCTAAAATAATTCAATATAAAGCATAGCAGTGCCCTCACAGTGACGGTAAATCAAAGGAAATCAATAGGCGGTCAATAAAAAAAAGTCTGTCACTGGCCCTAACTGTTGCTCAGCAGACGGATTGACTCTGGCTGTGCTAAAGCAAACAGCCCGATACAATGGGAGATATATGATAATAGAATGGCTTTAGTCTGTGTGCCCCGCACATTCATCTCCCCCCTGTCAGGCCAGTACAAGTGGTACAGCCCAGCAGGCAAAAAAGACAACATTTCCTGTCAATCTGTGCTGCTGGCTACGCTCTCCATAAACACACAGTGCCCTCCCCTCCCTACTCCTCGTCTGTCTCACACTTCACTCTTTTTCCTGTCTCATGAAGGAAACCGTGTTTTCATGTTTCGGGCTATTTTGAATGATTTCGATTAAAATGTTTATTGACCTAAAAGCTTTTCCTTCACTTGAGAGCTCTTGTTTATTTTTGTTGAGCTGGCACACTCGAGCAGTCATATAAACACATGTGGGCCTTGCACACACACAGGCACACACACATTTTACAGCTCTTTTGTTGCATCAAACAGTAAACAACATCAGTAGTTTTTATGTGTTTCTTCATACAGCTGTCGAGTCATAAAGAGGAAGCTTTATGACAGCAGGAATAGGACAGTGAGGCTAGATAACACACTGTTATATATCAAAGATGCCCCCTGCTAACAGTTTGTTGTCAAACTCTTTTCTTTTTCTACCTCTCCACCCATTTACACAATAATCCCAAAAAGAAAAAAAAAAAGTCCTGATCTGGATGCATTTCAGATTAAATCATCGCTGCCACGAGTCACATTTTTATGATCCACAAGCATTCTTCTCACACTCGTCTTTCGTCTGTTTCCTGTGTTTTTCTTTTTTTCTCTCTCTTTCTCGCTGCTAGTTTCAAACAGCATCCTGGAAACTAAAAACTGGCTAATCCCCTGGTGTTCAAATGTTCTTTGTAACATCAGAGTTGTTTGCCAGGGCTGCTCTCTGGACCGGCAACACAATCGATTTATAATATCATGTGCTCACACTTGAAGCTCTTTTGTTTTTGGAGATTTATGGACCTTATCCGACGCTCTCCTGGTTTTGGCATTTCTTTTTTACTGTGTTTGAGACCATAATTCAGACCACTAACCCCAGGTTCTCCGCTTATTGGCACACAGCGCTGCGAGCTGAGAGTCTTCCAGCGCTTCAGAGGGTTTTGCAGAGTGAGTTTAGACATCTAATCTACACATACTCCATACTGTTGCTGACCCAGGCCGGTCCCTGCCTCCCCTCCCTCCTCCCCTTCCTTCCCCAGCCAGAGAGGTTGAACTCTAGAAGAAACCCCCACTGGGCCACTAACTTTCCCCCCAAACTTATCCTGCCCTCCCTCCTTCTCTCCCTCACTCTCTGGCTCACAAGTCTCTCCATCGCTCTCCTTAATTCCCCCCCCCCATCTGTTTCTGCAAATACTCTCCCCATTTCATCAAGTTCCCTATGGCCATTTTTTCCTAACTGCATGATTTGTTTTAGTTGAAAAAGTTCGCTGCTTTTGTTTCTGGTTTTGGAAAGGTTTCATTTTCAGTGGCTGCCAACTCACTGGTTATTTTGTGTGACTGCTGCTTTCGATCACATTTAATTGAGCTGATTAGATCAGGGTTCTACACAGATTCAGAATACTTTAATGTTTCTTTTGTGATGTGATGTTTCATCTCTTTATCTATACAGTAGACAGAGACGCTCGGTCAGCTGCTCCCAAACTGCTTATGGATCCACATGGGCCGGAGCCCAGGAAAATCAGGCTTTACTACTGTCTGACGCTGTGATGCCAATTACAGATAAGACGTATACAGCACATTGTTGCCACTTCCTCTGTGTACAGTCGTTCAGGTTCCAGCCAAGCAGTCAACAGCGCAGTGGTGTGTGAGGCAATAAAGACGGCTTGTTTTCAAATGCCTATGCGCTAAACGCGGCATGGTGATTTTGAAAGGAATGCAGAGCTTTTTCATTGCTGATGTGAACATGTGTGCAGTGTGTGGACGTGCTGAAACAGATTGCCGGTGATGATAGAGACACTGAACACCAGTTCAGAGCGCCCTCCCACCGCAGACAGATTCAGGTTACTCAGAAACACACGCTCTTAGAAACAACCACACACACAGACAGAGTAAAAAACCCAGACAGCCTATATATATATTTTTTAAGTTAATGTTGTGATACTAACATGATTTTCAACCAGTTTAGTATCACAACAATGAGGGTAGTATGTGTAAATTAACTACAGTAACTTTCCTCCATCTCACCAGCGCTCAGATCTCTGTGCTCATTGCCCAGGCCAGATCTGCCAGATGACATATTTCGCTGGTTCATGAGCTGTTGCTTGATCTATAGGTTGTACTTCCACTTTTCTTGTGCCCGCCACCACAGACACAAAGAGTATGAGAGTGGATTGAAAGAGAGCCGCCCCTCTCTCTGTCTCAAACTCAGATCAAACTGTAAAACTAGGCAGTGCTGATCAAATGTAAACCAAGATTCTCTCACAGTATGGCCTATTTCTGCCCTAAAACATTCTCAGAAATATATTTTAGTGTACTTTTCAGCAGTGCCCAAGAGTTAGTAAACAGGAAGTGGGTATCATACAGTTTCCTGTGTTAAAAGCGAGGGCTAAAAACAAAATTCAGATCAGACTGCAAGACTTGGCAGCGCTGACCAAATATAAACCAAGTTTCTGTTACTGCGTTGCCTGTGTCTCGCCTCAAATGTTTTTAGAAAGATATATTATCCCTCGTTATCAGCTGGCCACCATATTGCTTCCTGTGACAAAACCACAGATGTGTGATAATAACTAGATAACGGACCCCAAGATGGCAGCCATTAAGTCCAGTGGAGTCACCATAAAAGTTTCTAGATTCTGTGTTATCTTCCGCAGTATGTGGCCCACTGAATATGCACAGTGGTGTTTCTCCCTAGTTCCCACTTGGCTCATAAACTTTACATTGTGATGATGTCAGAGGTTATTAAATTTTTCTTTGGCTTGAGGAAATTTTTACAAATATAAAACTTTCCTGGATGAAAAGTTCATAGTAGAAAGAGTCATATTTGACCTTGTCTACAGCTCAAGGTGTCCTGTCAACAGTTTTACAGATGTCTCTTTTATCATAGTGGTCTACTGGGAAAATGTGTTTAGGCTGTAGAGGATTTTTTTCCGCTGCAATACCACAAGTGGCCACTGGGAAATATTAAAAGCAAGGCTGAGCTGTGTTCCTGGGGGCCTGGTCAAAACAAAAGAGCTCAAATTAGGTCAACCACCAACAGGGGTATTTATTGGTCCTGTGTGGCGTAGTGCATTCGGGTAGTTGTGGGTTTTCTACTTCTTAAGCAAAGCTTTCTCTGGTAATTTAGCACCAATTTTAAAAGTTTTTGTATCCTGATAGACAGCCCAGTTTTATGAAAAGACCATAATTCCAGCACTGAAGTCTTTCTTTTATGAAGGGCCAAAAGAACCGGATCAATGCACCCAAAAACATTCATAAACTCATTTTAAAATGTAATAATTTATTTGAGTGACGGTACGTCGTTGTTTGTTAGCGAAAACAGAGCGCAATCCTCGCGTTCTTACTCATCACATCCATCAACTACTCCCCCAGCCGCAGGTTTTACACATGTTCAGCTCTGACGAGACATGTAATCTTATCCACTCATCTACTCCACTCTCTCACAATATATCTCTTGAAGATACCTGATATGTCACTGAGGAGAGGTGTCTGGAGAGTGAGGCATGACTTATGAGAGAGCCCGTTTCTCAGCGGCGGCCATGTTGGTCTCTGTTCACATGCTGGTCCCACCAAAGGCCTAACAGAGCTACTTTTCAGAGCCCTATCAGTCTTGGCCATCTTTCAACAGTCTTTTTCCCTCTCCCTCTATCTGCACTGTCATGACATTTCGCTACCCGTGTTCTATGGGGGAAAAAAAGAAAGATCTTTTAGTTGTGCGGCCAAAAATACGAAACCCCCCGTCTTGTTCTCATAGGCCTGTCCTGTGCCTGTGTGCCCTCCCACGCCTTCTGAAAGCCCATCCCTCCTTTCTCGCCATTGCGCGCTCTTCGTCTTGCACGTGCCCACAAAGGCCCATCTGAAAACAGACCCCTCCCATTTTTAATAGTAGCCTCTTTATCTTCATCTGTCATCGTGTCAGAGCTGTAGTACACTCTGTGGCCTCTCCCTTACCAGCAACCTTTGCTGACTTTCCACACACGCAGGCATGCAGGCACAAGCACACACACACACTTACTACACAAACACACGCAAAAGTTTCAAAAAAGTTTCAAGCACTTAGGGCAAATTGGCTCCAACTTGCACAAAGGGATAACGAGAGGAAATCCAAGGTGAAGGCTGAGGAGAAAGAGAGAAAGAGGAGAGAGAAAAGAGCAAGGGAATTCAAGAGAGTGCATAAGCCGACAGGGTTTAGGTGGATATCATCGGAGGAGCAGATATTCCACTCAGTTTCACAAAAACTCCTTCAGTGGGTGCTTTAAATTGACTGGAAAAACAAAGTGGGCCTTTCAGTCCGTTTTTTCCCCTTCATCTATTGAACCATGGCCAGCGATGGTTGAAAAATACAAAAAGAGCAATGTGAGGGAAATCGATTTCCAAAAAAGAGAGGAGCGCCTCGAAGAGCTGTCATCTTGAGGCTAGCGGTCGCCAAGGGAGATGAAAGCCGGGATGTCAGACGATGCAGGGCTGTTTATTAAAGCAGAGGAGGCTCCAGTCTCACTGATAGATCAAGGACACCGCCAAACAGCGCTTACACGTGCTGTCATCACACACAAGTACACACAAATTGTCCAGTTCTTGCACTGTTAATTTGCTATGTAGTTCATGGTCACAGGAGCAGAGATGCAAGCGAGCAGATGGCGCTATAATGGTGCTCAGGTATAGTTCAGCCCAAAATCAAAAGTACATATTTTCCTCTTACCTACCTGCTATCTATCAATCTAAATTGTTTTTGTGTTTGTTGTTGAGTGTTGAAGGTATCAACCATAGAGATGTCTGCCTTCTCTCCAAAATAATGGCACTAGACCCGCTTACTCAAGATAATCCACAGACGTTGTTGTGAGCAGTTTAATGCAGGAGCTAGTTTCCTTCCATAGAACTACACCTACCAACCGCATTAAAGAGCGGAAGGAAGTGGGCAACTACTGCTAGCTCACCTTGCACCACAGCTCGACTGAGGAGGACGCCATTAATGTTTACATCTAATGCTGTCACGAGCATGAGCCTCTCGTCTATGCATGCTTCCTTTTGTGCAGAGATATGGTTGGCGGGTGTAGTTTGGTGTAAAGTAGGATAGTTCTTACATGAAACTGCTCACAACAAGGTCTGTGGACTAGATAGAGGATAGAGATTACACTTCTGGTTTAACACATGCAGGATTTGACCTATGTACAGAAACTGTCCAGAATTGATTTCTTGTATGGTTTTGATAAAGGCTCAGAAAATATGATGATTTCAATACTTCTCAAGAAAGATGCACAACATTTGCAGGGGATGATCCTAAATCAGAGGTCAGGGATGATAGTATTGAAATGTATCAAAATACACCTCATACATAATTACAAATCCGTTTCACTGCTCTGTTTCAGTCTTTTAAATGATTATAATCCATATGCAATGTTCAAATAAGAGACTACATATGTCTCATTCCTGAAGTTTTTTCCTGAAGTTCTTCGAAATCCTCATTTATAATGTTTTCACCGCAGGCACTGGCTGTTTTTTCGGCCCCTTCAATAAATCTGACAGAGATCAGTAAACGACACCGAGATTGACAGAGGTCAGAGATGGATCAGCTTTGCTCTCAAGAGCAAACAGAAAATATAACTTTCAGGTGTCTCTGAGGGCCTTTCATAGTTTTAAAAGAGCGGTGACATCACCGTTTCTGAAGAGCAAACAGGAAGGGAAGAAGAAAACAGAGATGGGATTCTTTCTGTGTCTGTAAGGAAGCCTGTGCCTTCAAGGAAGTGAGCGGCAGCAGCCGGGCTGAGCTCATCATTTTCATATCCATACATAGCTCACTTTCTCTCCACCCCCCCCCCCACCCCCCCCACCCCCTTCCCTTCACTCAAATATACAGCTTACCCACATAAGCACGCACATATGCAAAATCCAAACCTTCACAGTCAGGCACGTACCCACCGACAGTACCTCCACCAAGGCCGGGCTGAAACCCAGCACTTCAACCTTTATGAAAATAAATAAAGCGGCACAATGTGCTGTTTGTGCTCCGCTCCGCATCCAGCGGAGAGCTTCACTCTGCTCGTCGACATCCTTCCCCGCTGTCCCTCTCCTCCATTTAAAGGTTTGCTTTTACATTCCCTCTCATACCACATTTCCCACCAAAATGGCTCCTTTACGCAACTCCCTGAGCTCCCTAAGCCAACATGACCTCCTTGTGTGTGTGTGTGTGTGTGTGTGTGTGTGTGTGTGTTTAAGAATGCAATGAGTGTTTTTAATTATGTCACTCTGCATGAGGATATTCTTTTCTGCTGGAACATTTTGGTCCTTTTCACAGTCTGTCTAACTTAATGGTTTGTGTTTGTGTGTGTGTGTGTGTGTGTGTGTGTGTGTGTGTGTGTGTGTGTGTGCGCGTGTGTTCGTGCGCATGCGCATTCGAGGATGAATGCATACATGCGCAGCCAGTATGCTAATGTGTGTGCATGTGTGTGTGTGTGTGTGTGTGTGCGTGTGTGTATGTGTTGTATAAATCCATGCCCAACACACACTTTACATAAACAGCTGTTCACCTTGTCTCCACTAGAGGCACAACTGAGCAGTCTCAGGCAGCTTTTACACAAGTTTCAACACGCTACTCATTCCTTTCTATTAATACAATCCTTTTAATTTCATCCCACTGTGATGCAGCTGAAAAGGTTCACAGCTGAGCCTCTCATGGGTTTTCTCACTCAACATAAAGCTCAAAATTACGGTCTGAATGGAAAGTCCGAGCCCAGCTAAGGACTGCAGATTTTGGTCCGAGCCATGTGGGCTGAAGGAAATGACCTACTAGCTTTTCAAAACATCCCTGTGGCTGGCTTTGGGGCCAGGGCTCCGGCCCTGATTGGTGAAAGCTTATAGAGGTGTTTCAGGGCTCAGTGGTGATGTTATCACATAGTAAGTGGCCTTAATGGGCTTCCAACTGTTTGTTTGAAGGGCTCCCATAATGACAGGGATCAACTGATAACGGCCTCTGCTACACACTGCACAGAGAGCTGTCAGACCCTCTCATGGATGAACAAACGCCTTTGCTCGTTTATAAAGACATGGGTGGCGAGGATGGGAGTCTTGCAGCACACCCACAGTGACGATTCACACATGACTTGAATGCTGAAACGAAGCTCTAAGGTTTTCTGGGTCTACTTCCTCCATGTTTGCGTTAAGAATAAAGAAAAGCCTGCTATCTCTGCATGTGCAAACACAGCCATCTCTGCCCTCTCCTGTCTCTTCCCACCACTGTGCAAAACAGGTATTTCCAAAGACACTCTGGTGCCAAAACACAGCGCCGCCATGGGAGGTGCTCCGACCTGTCGGCGCAGCATGCACGCCCAACAAAGGTAGGTGTCACCCAGGCTACCTTTTCTAACAACAATTACGCACGGAGCTCTGAAGCCGGGCAAGAATGCAGCACTATTTACTGCACACACAAACACACACACAGAAATATCCGCAGTGCTACTCCCTTTATGTGGAAGGTATTTTCTCAGTCTGGCCCACAGACAGCCTTGACAACAATGAGCAGGCCTGTTAAGCCAACTCCTGGAGAAGAAGTAGAAGGAGAGAAAAAAAACAGAGCCTGGGGAATGTCCAAACCAAGGCCTTTTGTCTTCCCCGCTAACGTTTAAGAGAGTGGGGGAATGAGACTGCTGTCAGTAAAATGACTTGTAACATTCCTTGTCAAGGGATACACCAAAAGGATGTTTTAAAAGCTGATACTAGCAGCTGATAATTTTCCATTCACTGGCCAAGAGCTGAACTGATACTCGGTTGTATTTCTGAATGAGATTTAGCACAAATAGCTGCAGGCGTGTGTAGTGCTGAAACCATTAGTCGATTAACTGGGAAAAAAAAAAAAAAAACTTCAAGGACATTTCTTGGTCTCTAGGAACTTTCATGTTTCTCTAAGTCATGCCATTTTTTAGAGTACACAACTACTCAAATAGCCAAAACAGTCATGACCTGATTATCATTAGCCACAGCTTTTGATATATTCTATTGTCCAATATTCTATTATGTACTTTAAGGTAATTAATTGGGTAAAAAAAAATACAGAAAAATTCAATTTTGTGCTGATTTGAGACTCCTAGGACTAAATATGTTGATTCTAATATTCACAGTAAATAAAACTAGACCAATATTACATTGATTTGATCAGCTAATAATAAGGTTCAGCTAAAAGAAGTCGATCTACGCACATAAAGCCGAGTCGACGCTAATTGTCACTATGATCCCGACTTAATCTTTGACCCCAGCCTTGTTGAAGCCCTGCCACAGAGCTTAGACCGAATAATTGCAGTCCTTAACCCTTGTGAACGATACCACTGCCAGCGTGGATGTGTCAGTACAAGCAGTCATGTATGAAGGCCCCAGTGCATGTGGTTGCCTGCGTCTGTTTGTGCTTTTGATACTTGTTTTTGTTTTAACTCATGCCAGTCTGAAAACCCAAAAAAGAATCCATCTGTCAGTGCGGTGGGATTTCACTCTGCGTCAGGGGTATGTTTCTAGTTTTTAGATG
Organism: Epinephelus fuscoguttatus; assembly: GCF_011397635.1. Classification (NCBI taxonomy): domain Eukaryota; kingdom Metazoa; phylum Chordata; class Actinopteri; order Perciformes; family Serranidae; genus Epinephelus; species Epinephelus fuscoguttatus. The sequence goes on along the minus strand of NC_064758.1, from coordinate 24,234,421 downwards.
AAAGAAGTGCTCTGTGTGTGAGCGACAGGCAGAGAGAGAGAGAGAGAGAGAGAGAGAGAGAGAGAGAGAGAGAGAGAGAGAGAGAGAGTGGGAAGAGTGTCTCTGGTGGTGTGTTTGCATGTGTGTATCTGTGTGTTTTCCTAGCAGGGTGTGTTCTTGGATTCCACCACACTAGGACATTACCCCCAGGTGCTCTCTCTCTCTCTCTCTCTCTCTCTCTCTCTCGCTCGCTCTGGTTCTGTGAAAATACCTTGAGGATTAGGTGGGCAGCAGCAGCAAGGGGGAAGGGGGGGTGAGGGTGAGGTAGTGATTGACGGCTGAAAGGCTGGAGAGGTGCTCAGGCATGCTGTGGTAGGGGAGAGAGGGGGGACTGCGCACACAGGCAGGGGGGCTCTGCACTCAGCTGTTGCCACCCACACCCATTATAGCCCCTCCACCACCTACCGCCCACCACCACCTGCCGCCCCTTTAGCACTGCACCCAGATAAGATTTCAAATAACTCCCGCTTACCTTTACCTCAAGCCCTAACCTCAACCAAAGTGCTCCCTCTGCTCTTTTACTCTCTGTCTTCCTTTCTCTCACACAGACATCCTCGACAGCGGATTTATACGAGGATACTCCCTGACCTAGAATCCTAACGCTGATTTAAAAACTGCCTTTTGAAATCAGCAGGTGTGTAGAACAAAGAGCAATGTATGTCGGCAACGTGTGTGTAATCTTACTAGTTTTTCCATGACAGAAAAACACTCTGGATTGCCAACAATCTCCTCTTTGTGCTCTGAGGTACATGCATCATCCCATTTTAGTGCTTCAGCATACAACAGTGCCCCCTGTGGTCATGTCTGAAACTACAAGTCTGACACTGCTGGAGCAAACTGTTGTGGTATGTCTGGTTGTTTGTTTGAAACCGGTCTTCAGCTCACCTTTTTTTTTTTTTTTTCCCCAACAAGAAGCTGTGTGGTCATGCTAAAGAAACACATGGATAAGACTTTGAATTGCAATTGTGTTCATTTTCAAATATTTGTTGATGCTCAGAGCACTCATCACCTCACACTGAAAGAATGTTGTTTTGTCTCTAATTGCAGACTTGTGGGTTGTCTGCCTCACAAAAGCTCTGCGAGAGGTCCACATACACACATACACACACATGCACATACACACACGAGCGAAGCCAGAGCCAGAGTTTGTGGTCAAAACCACACCATCTACGAGCATCTATACGGAAACCACAGGAGTAGAGTAATCATTGTATTGATGAAAGTGGACTTTTTCTTCATGGTTTCTTTGCAGGCTTTTTTTTTTCTTCATACCACTCGTCCTATATCACAAACAGACCCTAAGGTTTTCCATTTCCACAAAATTACACATAATGAAGTGCAATTTAAATAGCCGTATTTTCCTCTTTCCACTGCACGACCAAATTGTATAATGTGACTCGCCTTAAATTAAGGTATGGACTCTATATGTAGTTGGAGTTGAAATGGAAAATGATACGTGAGAGGGAGGAATAGTCCAGCACGCACGCTGTGATGAAAATGACTTACAGAGAGCGGCCATCTCTTTGGGCAGGTCAGCACCGAATCTCCCAAACAGGCTGCTGTTGGCCAGCAGGTCAAAGGGGGAGTGGCTTCTCATGGAGTTGAAGGCGAAGGGGTAGACAGCAGGTGGGAAGCCGGTCATATGACCCACCTGCTGTTCCCGGTTGGTAGCCATGGCAGCGAAGCACACCCAGGGGTCTGCGGCAGGCCGCTGGGTGAAAGTAGCAGCTCTCACAACACCTGGAAATCCCCGGATAAGTTGAAATCCGTGTCCTTTCGAAGACTCTCAGGATGTGGGGAATGGATGAGTGACGATGAGGCCTCTGGTTTTAGTGACTCCACTTTAGAGGGGTCATCCAATTCACTTTTCTGAGGAAGACAAGGCAGAGAGATTTGTTATTGCCTGCTAATAATTTCACCACATAAAACATGAGTGCAAGTGTTTTGTGATTGGCACGAACATGACGATACAATCAGCGGTTTGTTTCAAGAGCCTCTCCGGACTCCACAAACAAAATTCACCTCATGTCAACTCTGAGACCACGATTCATCTGCGTTCTGGGACGGAGAATAGTTTATCCACCGCTCTAATGTAAGAAGGATGTGCAAGCCTCATGCTACCAGGTATGAGGGAATGGGAAGGAAAGAGGAAGTGAGGAAGGACGGCAAGAACCAAAACAGATAAAGACGTGAGAGAAAAAGAATGAGTGAGCTGTGAGAGGAAAAGCCAGAAAAACTGGGACTGGGCGAGGGGAAAAGAAAATAAGAAAGAAGTTTGGAAAAAGTTATAACAGGGAAGAGCGAGAGGGAGGGAGGGAGGGGAAAAAGAGAGAGAGAGAGAGCTCTTGTTCTTGCAGTTTTGAAGAGCTTCCAGACTTCTACAGTGATTCCAGGCTATGCCATATGATTTAAATCACCAGAACTCTACTATAAAGAGCTCCTCTGTTCCTGCTGCCAGCCTAGCACAGCAGCCTGCCTCTCTGCCTCTTTCCCCCAGGACCAGAGGCCCAGACACGGGGTCCATGAAGAAGGGAGGGAGGGGGTGGGGGGGTCGATGGGGGTAGAGGGTAGGGAAAATGAGATCCACTGATTGCTAACTGCTGCTGTCACTTCCAACTATCTTCTCTTGAGGTCAGGCTCCCATCCCACAGAGTCATTTTGGCTCTAACCTCCTGCAGCCCGCTCGTCACTGTGACTCCACACAGTAGGCACAGACAAGTCAGGCTCAAGTGTGGACAAGGCTGCAGTTATGCCCCACTGTTGACTGTTAATACAAGAAGGGGGGGGAAAAATCCCGGCAAAGCCTCCCCATTTTCTTTTTCATGTTTTCTTTCTGACTTTCACTTCCCTAGCGTGATTTCATGAGTGGGTGGTGTGATCAGCTTGTTTTTTAAATGTGGCTTTGAAAAAGAGCAGAGCCAAGGAATTTGGAACTGCTGTGGCTTGTGAATCCGGGAGAAAAGACAGGGAAAAAATCTTGGTAATGAATTCGGTATAAACAAAGAAATGGGGGGTGGGGGGGTTGCGCAGCGGAAAAAGATCTAAGGCTGAACCGGTGAACTGCTGAACTGAGAGAAAACGCATAGAGGAACAGTGACAGGGTCTGGGCACTGGGGGGCACTAGGAGGTGGCGCCGTGCCCAGGAAAAAGAGGGAGAGCTTTCCAAGACGCACACATATGCACTGCACAGTCCGAAACGCATACACATGCAATCAAGCACTGAAAAAAAAAAAAGGCCTCGACACATGTGTGAGAGCACCCACTAACGCACGCTCACACACACACACACCTCTCACCCCTTGCCTTTTCCAGGGCTCTGGCTCCCTCCCTGCCTCTCTTTCTGGCTCTTTCTCTTTCAACAGAGCCAGTTAATTACACCCTACTGCTGCAGGCAGCTTCAAACCACCACTAATTTAGAGTTCCATTACAGTAAACTGTTCCACATGTGCATCCAGGGCCCAGGCAGGCTCGGGTGGCCACGTTTCAGGAAGGAGCAGCCGCCGATAGGCACCCACCCCCATCCTGCCAACACAGCCATACTGCCATCTTTCTTTTTCTTTCCTTCTTTCTCTCTGTATTTCTTTCTTTCCCCCTCTTCAGTCTATCCCTCATCTAAACTACTTTTGATATTCTTTACTCCCCCTTTTCTGACCCACCCGCATCTCCTCTCTATAATCATGTTCTTATACCCAATCCTCTCTGCCCCTCCGCCTCCTTCACCCGCTCCCCATTTCCATCCATCTACTGCTTATACAACTTGTACCATGACCCTGTGCAGCGGTTCCACTGTGTGGCTAACACACAAAAACATCACTAAAGATTTCACAGTGGGCCTAATGGGAGAAGAGGTACAGACTGGAAAAACAAAACTGCCAGCAACGCACAGGCTCATAATGAGTGTGTGCGTGTGTGCGCATGTGTGTTATGAGTATGTACTTGGCCAGCGTTTGGCCTGTTTGGGTATCTGCCTCATGAACTCAAACCAGGCCCCATAAAGGCAGCGCAATCTGTCTGAGAGTGCTGGGAGAAGAGAGAACAATAAAGAGAAAAAGGAAGATGTGTGAGAAAAAGAAGGATCATGACGGAGAGTAAGATCATGTGCTTGTGTGTGTGTGACTTTTGTGTTCCCACAACTGAAAGCAACTGTATATTAATCCAAAAAATTAAGCTTTAAATGGGTTTCAAGCCAACAGACGCAGGCGGAAAATCCTGCCTCAGCACAATAAACCGCAGTGCCGCTTTACGTTCGCACATATATGTCACGAAAGAAACCGAGGAAGAAAGAAGTCGAGAGCTACGGAGCACTGAGAGACACACACAGCCTTTTAAAATAGAATCCAGTAACTTTACTCTCCCCAAACACAATAATGAATTAATAAAAGAGTTGGCGCCAGTGTTTTTTAATGAGTCACATCAGCCCAGCAGCTTTTTACAGAGCCATTTATGTTTTATGTTGGGTCCTGTGGTAGGCTCACTTCGCCAGCCCGTCTGGGGCTATAAGGGGATAAGGGGAATTTGGAGTGACCTCATCCCCTGTTAGCCAGGGCCAAATGGGCATGGAGGGCCTCCCCACTTCCCTTGAGCCTGGGGGGCACACAGGAGGCAGCAAGCAGCCAGGCAGCCGAGGAGCACCAGGGCCGGCTATGAGTGGGTTCACGGCTGCTGCTGGTACTTTCCGTCGTTCCCTAAGAGGTGCGCTGTAGCAGTTTAAATTTACTTTGGTTGTTTCTGTAAACAGTGGCGTGTCAGACCTCACAGCAGTTCATCAGACTCATTTGGTTACACTTGAGATAATCTATTGATTGTTATCATGTAGCAAATGAAATGAAATCAATCAAGAGGACAATTTGGAGACAGCGCCACAAGACGAGACACGCTTAAGAGAGAATGAGATTCCCTTGTTTTGCTGAGGAGAACAAAAAGACGTAGCAGGACGTAGAATCAAGCAAGAGTGAAACAGACAAAGAGGGAGAGAGAGAACAGTTCCCACAGATTGAATGTCTGTCAAACAAAGGGTATCAAATCCTCTGTGAGCAAAACAACAATTGTGCCTTAACCGTTGTGACGGAGTGAGGCCCCTCAGGCAATAAGAACTGCAGTCAAACATAACAAATAAATCACGGCATCTCAGGAAGCTGTGCACCACACAACCAAGAAAGGCAGTTGGTTTTTTAGTCAGCACAAGAAACCACAGGTGATTACTCGGCGTATAAGAGCAGGATTCTGGGTGCCATGGCTGGCCCGGGTTTCGCTAACTGGAAGACGCTTCTTGTTGCAGTAAGGGAGACAGAGAAAAAAACTTTACAGTAACTGTGTGTGATGTTATATTGAGTTATAATTGTATGTTTGTCTTTGTGGATATTTGCCTTTGAAGTCAAATTCAAACTTGTTTCGCTTTTCTGAGCTTGAGCGGGTTCACACGTTTTCTCTGGGTTTCCTGAACTCCCCAGAAGGCCACAATATGTAATTTTAAGAAATTTCCTGCAGGGGTGAAATAAAAAAAATATGTGCCAGTCAGTTCAGGCAGCAGAGCAGCAAGTCAAAACCTTTTTACTGAAAGGATTGAATTGTAAATTCACAGCCTCGAGACAAATGAACTGTACCATGTATCCTGGCAGGGGAAAGCTTGGCAGAATCACCGAATCCTCTCACTCTTTTTCCACCTCTGACTTGCCCTCTCCTGTTCATTTTTTTGACAGAAAACTCTGTATGTCTTCCAGGCACTGTCCTCCGATTGTCAACATCATAAAGTGATTTATTTTCAGTAACTTCGTAAAGGAAATGGAGAGGGTTATGTTTAAGTTTTGGGTCGTGGGTGAAGTCATCCTACCACAGCAGTTAAACAATGATTTTACAGCCCATGTGTCCTAGCTGAGTTGACAGACTGGCTTTTCCAACTGCTCGGAGCAACATGATCACTTAGTGTCATAATCACTGCCTAATGTGCCCACACAGAGCCACTGTTTGTGGACTGTGACAGATGAATTAAAATGTTCATAGTGAAACATCACGGGAGTGTTATCTGATCTCGTTGCTGGCGTCAGCAGTATTTTGGCTGTGAAAACTATATCCTCAACACTGCTATCTGATGCAAAGCTGACAGCTCCCGGTCTTTCAACAAGTGGCTGGCTAATGGCCCTGAGAGAGACACCTAGTGACAGACGGCCCAGTGTCTCTAAACAGACCGGCATTCCTTTGCCTCAAACTTGTTTGACATCTGACTGCTCTTGGCATCACACAAACACGTCTTTGCTTACGGCAACAATGCAAAGTAGCACCTCTGTGTAATCACTTGTCACTTAAAGAGGTATTGTTTTTCATGAGTGCCACTGGGGAGTGCCATTATGCAATCCTGGTTTTTGAATCTATAAAATCGTCACAACACCAATCCCTTAATCTTTGTTTCGTTCTCTCTTTCTTCTCTTTGTTTGAACATAATGTTACAAAACAGACTGTGTTGACTCGCAGTGGTGGAGAAGAGAAGTATGGAAAGAGTGAGAAGTCAGAGAGACATAAAACACTTTGTGACATGATGAAGTCATCCTGACAGCTTGCTGTTTCCATGATGTGGTAGAGCTCTTTGGTGTGCTCGACATGAAGACTTCAGCAGTGGGTCCAGCAACACAAGAAAACACACCACAACAGGAAAAGGCAAAGGCAGATGATGGCAAGAAACTTTGAGAAATAAAGTGAGAGTCAGAGAGACAGGAAATAAAGCAATAGAAGAAAGTTTAGGGTGGCAACAGTCGGCATGATGGCTACTCTTCTGGATTTGAAAGGTTGGTGCCACTAATGCCTCCTGTTTTGTAATTATATGATTCACACAGGTGGCGAGGAAGGTGTTTCCCTCTACTCAGTGAGAAAACAATCCTTTCTCTGTATAAAGAGATGCATAATGGATGGGTTTCACCACCGCCACTTTTAGCCCCAGGAGTCAAAGCAACACTCAAGACACAAGCAGGCCCAAACACACACACGCATGCAGCACAACACACAATCACACACAACTTCAACTTTGTGCCAGAAGATCTTTTAATGAGAGCTTGAAGGCAGGCTGAAAATGTAAATCCTCACAATCAGAGCGGCACACCTGCAAAAATAGACATAGGAAATGGTGTGCAGATAGTTTCCTTGTTAATTATAGTGTGGTAGCAGAGAGCCCCCTAAAACCACCTGTCTAACCCCTCCCTACAACTTGGCCTTAATTGCTATAGAAATTCCAGAAAAAGACAGGTATCAACAACTCCCAGATTTACAGCTCAAAGTCATGTCACAAAGGAGGACTGTTAGCAGATTTTGCAATACAGGAGCTTTCATGGGGCAACAGTTGTTTCAGTGGTTCCCACAAAACCTCAGATTTATCTGCACCTGAGAGGCATTACTACATAACACACCAGGTTTAGAAATCTGTGACAAATTTGTGACATTTTAAACATGGATGGGTTTACTGAAGGAATGATACTAACAAACAAAATGGTAATTATTTATTGTTGATATAAATATTGTGTTCTCCTGTTTCAATTATTTTTTAAAGACTTTTGATCCATGACATGTTTAATCTAAAGAAGATTTCGTTCCACAGCAGCCATTTCCTTTAACATACTGCACATTTTACTGCTACATTACTGCTGACAGTATGTGAGCATCGACTAAAGTATGTTAAGGCTGGTCATTTGCTTGATGTGTAAATATTTACAGCCACAAAAATGTGAGAATGTTTTTTGGTACAGCTGACACACTTGTGATCACAAGTACATGGATCATGAGTAATGACACATACCCATCTGGAGCCTATAAAAGTGAGCACAAATAATAAGTGATTCCAAACTGTCAGAGAAGACGAGCAAAATGCTGTGACTGAACACCATGAAGGTAAAAGCTGCTCTGCATGGACAACTCGTCCTCGAATGAAAAAAAGAAAGACCCACGGGTGGTGCTCTGGAGGAGCAGAGCACGACTGATATTACTCTGCTTCAGAGATGAGCTCCGTTTCTTCCACTCCAGATGTCACTGACAGAGTCAAACTGATAGACCAGATGACAGCGGAGGGCGCCACAGAGATCACTGGCCTTCGAGCAGGCATCCCTCACTCAACCGTGTGGGTGGGTTTTTTTTTTTTTCAATTTGCTTCGATCAAACTGTCCCTCACACTTATGTCAAGTCCGCCAGGGGAAATAAGCAGTGGACAGCAGGTGCAAAGCCAAGACAGTCCAGCTGCAGCGGTATACCTACTGACCAGTCACTGCTGCTGAAGCGATAAAATCAAAGCTACACTCTGACATCAGCTGCCTGATTGTCTGATATCCAAATCACACAGCACTGAAGGCACTGTGTTACACACGGCTGTAACAAGTGGAACCTGTTAACCTAGCACACACGCCAGCGTCAATAAATAATCTGCACTGACACACTGCTAACTATGGGAACACAATGAATAAACTTGGATGTAAACTAAGAGCAGAGTTTCAGACACACCTCACTCCACAGGAATTAGCCTGTGCTGTTTAAAAGGTGGAAAACAATGCTTCTCTTTTCCAAGTGTTCATATGTTGCTTATAAAAAAAAAACAGGTCAAGGACTGGTGACTCCTCTGGTGAATACATTCATACACATCAAACACATGCAAGCGTGTACACACACACACACACACACACACACTCACACTCACACTCACACACACACATATGCTAATAATAAAGAGCTCCACAGGCACTGGGTAACACTTGAAACACTCACTAATAAGCACATATGCGCACACAAGCACATGCCGGCACACATGCTCCAGTATGTTTTCATATAAACTCAGTGTCACTCTCACATTAATAAAACAGAGAGAAGCAAACACGCTTGAGCGCTGCATGCAAACAAACATGTGTGTTAGGACGTTTTGGTGTTTACACATGAAAAATGTGGTCGGATTTCGGGGAAAACAATGATTAATTGTCTGAAAGCCTCAAGTGTTTTGCACACTGAGTCTCTGTCTTCAATTAAAACTGTCGACCCATTCCCAACAAAAAAAAAAAAAAAAAGTGCAGTCTCTCCCTCTGTTAACAGCGAGAGAGGAAAAAGGAAGACAAACAATGACTTAAGTTACACACTCTGAACTTTTTAAGGATAAAATACTCACCCGCTCTGGTGTTGACGAGACAGACGGTCAGATGAAGCGGCTGACGGAGCGGTCTGATGAGCGGAGCTAGCCGGGGGGAAAAAAAGGAGAAAAGATGTGTGTACGTTCATCAGAGTCCTTCTGACAGCAAAGACAGAGTAGCAGTGAGCCTCTCACTCTCTCCCTCACTCACTCCCCAACTCGCACTCTCCTCCTCCTCCTCCCTCGCAGTCTCTACCTCTTAAAAATCACTCTTTCACTCCCCAAACACAGGCACACACTCTCTCACTCACTAAGAAATAATTATACTCTCTGATTCATAAAGCCTTCCTTTGTCACGTGACCCAACACTTCAAATATACAGCACATTTTTTCACAAGCCACAAAATGCCTGGAGGGAAGAAAAAAGCCCAGAGAGCTTAAGTTTCTGTTTTTAATTCTCTCTCCCTTCTTTGTCTCTCGGGTGAATTCTTTTTTTCTCTCCTTCATCTTCTTGGTGTAAGAGTTGGTTTACCTGCACTACCTACGAACTGCTTGCGCATGTCGAAAAGCGGAGCCTTGTCGTGATCTGAGATCATTTGTGTTTGATCGATAAATTCACAGTTTAACAGGAGAGGATGTTTTTAAGTGTCCTGAACACAGATTATAATGTTTTGATTTATTGCAGATGATCCTTTAATGGTGAGCCAATGGTTTTAATTCCAACAGAGTCTAAGTAGTTTCACCTTTATTCTTGGTGTGAGCGATTCATGAGGTCATGATGGACTTTTGCCCCACCTGTCTGCTCACTACAGGCCTGTAGGTGCTGTTTTTGTCTTGCTCATATTTGTGTTTGGCACTGTGTTTTATTGCTTGTAATGTTTGTATGACAATCTTCCCAGAGCGATGACATCACATCACTACTATTATTACCACTGCTGATGCTGCTACCACTGACAGGACTTAAAGGGCAACACCGCCTAAATTAGGAATTCAAATGTTATTTCCATGGCTTAGGAAAGTTCAATCAATATTTGTGAACATGAGCTGCTCTCTGTCAAAGCCAGAAACCAGAAGGGTAAGTCTCAAACTTATGATGTCACAGGGGATTAAGTCTGGAGCTGCTCCATAGACAATGAATGGGAGACTGATTTTGTGGACTCACATAATGTTTGTTTTCTTTTTTATACCCAAATTAGTTTTACTCTATTGTAGTGTTCTCAGCTGTGAACCAGAAAATGGACCCATATACTCAGAACGTTCTTCTGACTGCTTCATTGTCTAGGCAGTAGCTCCAGACTGTACCCTACATCACAAATTTGAGTTTTAGCACTCTAGTTTGTGGATTTGGAAGGGTTGCTCATGTTTACTAATATTTTTGGACCGTCTCAGACAATAGGAATAACATGTGTGTTTTGAAAAATGGCACAGTTCCCTTTTAATATTAAAGAAAGTACGAGGACCCTTATGAAACTAATTAAGGAAGTATCGGACACAAAGAAAACTGATAGAATATCTAAAACATTCTCACTGAGGATAAATGAAAACCAGAATTTGGCATCCAAAGCTGGAATCCAACATTTTTTAGGCTACACAACATCTGTCAACATCCTGCCAAACATTATGCAGTTAAGAATACTGTTTTTAAATCAGAGATTATTGGAGAAAAAAAAAACATCTGCCGATTTCTTCACCTAAAATCACTTCAGCTATGAAAATGAAACTAGCTGTGGCACATCAGCTGCAGGGAAGTTCCCGTGTGAGATGGCAGATCTGTGCTGCAACAGCGGCAGCGGCAGCAGCAGCGACAGATTTGGGTGTGCCCCTGAACGTGCCCCTCTCTCCATATGAGATCATATGTTTCAGATCTGTGTTTATGTGTTTGTGGTTCTGGGCGTGTGCCCTGTTTTTCTGAATGTAATGTTTCTCAAGTTGTTTTGGTTATAGGGAGCACCTCAAACCTCAGAGATGGGAGGGAGAGGGCACACCTCAACTGGCACCTCAACGGGCACTTTTACCCCCGCAGCAGAGCTAAGATAAACTACACCTCCTGAGGAAAACAACCCAATGTAAAAACATGCATGTTTCTTAAACACGAAAAAAATCTAGTCTAATTAATATCTGAGCCAAGTAAGTGCAGCAAGCGTTTTCAAAATAGCCAACTTATACATGCACTACTTATTCCGAAACTTCATCTAAAGCAATGCCCTTCAGGCATATTGGCCATGCATCACTTCACATCCTCACAAATCTCAGTCTGAGGCAGAATCGTAAACCAATGCAGCATGTGGAACTTTTCTTTTGGTCTTCACAGCTATCTGTACATTTAAGACCTGATATAACTGCTACGTATTCTGTTTGTAAATCAACTGACCTGATACAGGCGGAGATCTTATCCCCAAATACACTGACCCCAATATGTCTCCAGGATAAAGTCAAGCCATCATAATAATAAAAAACACAAGTGCCCGGCCTCACTCTCGTCGTTCCTATAGCGCTTCCGATCCTAACAGCCACATATGGTCCACAGTAGCCGCCTGAAATGCTCTTTCATGCATTTTTTGATGTGGATTTGCTGGTACATAATCAGAGGGAATGAATGGATAAGCAGTGTTGCCTTTTTGCGGAAACCTTATATTCAGGAAGCGCAGATCTGAGCCACACGGCAAAAGGCACTTCAGCTGATCCTTATCTCGTTTACATTTGATTTATGTGTTGCTTATGAGGCTGCTAAGGCTAATAGAAATCCCTTAACTGTTTACATAGCAGTACTAAATCAGCAATATGAAAACAATATGAAACAGGAAGGTAAATACTGCCGTAGGACGCTGCGAGAACTCTAAATCAGCCATTAGAGTGATGTGAACTGTAAAGTGTGATGCCATCAGGCCCACTTAGACCATGCATCTGTGTCAGAGTATACATGACAGTCGTGTGTGTGTGTGTGTGTGTGTGTTAGTACGTGGAGCATGCTGTCCTCGTTATTAAATTATGACAGTGAGTTTGAGCACGGGATGTGTTTAAGCTTTACGCATGTGTGTGTGTGAGATCTTGCAACACGCACGTCTGCTCTTGTGAATGTGTGTGTGTGTGTGCGCATGGGTGAGTACGCGTAGGCAGTAGCAGCGAGAAGGTCAGAGGTTACTAGTGTTTGTGTTTCAGTGTCAGTGAAGTGTGCTCCAGGCAGAGATTTATGATCATTGTGTCTGGGAGGCTGCAGAGTGGGGGATAATGAAGATAGATCAGGGTGCTATCTCTCTCTCTGGGCACCACTGGAAACATGGCCTATGGCCCCGTCCGTTCTCGTATCATTAACTTCAGCCTGTGACATCATAACGCACTGCCCTGACATCAATCCAGACACAGTGTGCTCTGACAAAAAGTCGAACGTGAGAGAGAGGCAATTCCTCACAGGAAGTCACCCGGCAAACACAGGCATTGTTCGGCTTTTGCAGCGTCTCTGGGTGTGTTTATGAAGATATGAAATATTCATGGAAACATCGTACTCGGTCGTGTGTTTCCACTTTAGATTCAACGTATTTGCATTCGCGGAGCCATGGAGGAGAGGCCTGAGGCTCGCTGGCAGAAGAGAGGAAAGAGGAAAAAAGGGGGGATGATGGAGGGAGCAAGAGAGGGAGGAAGTGAGGTTAGAGGGGTTAAAGTGAGATGGAGGGAGGGGGGAGGAGAGAAGGCGAGAGGGCCCGTGGTACAGGGAATGTGAGAGACAGGGGTGTGAAATAGTAAGAGGGGAGGGAAAGAGAACTGGAGGGTGAGACGGAGAGAGGGATGGATTGTAGAGGGAGGGAGAAGAGGAGGAGCGGGGGGGTTGATGGGATTGGTGGTGGGGAGGTGAGAAGGGGCGCAGGGAGCTGGTGCCTGTGGCGGCAGGTTTTAATCAGTAACAAGATGCCTGTAATGAGATCACTATTTCCCCACATTCAGATTGATGTCATGTGAAGTTTGGTGCCACACTGAGACAGGCAGGGGATGCAGGGCGAACACACACACACACACCCCGCTCATTTGCGCACACACACGCATGCAGAAACACATTCACACACATACATACACACACACACACAAATATACACTTGCTTGCACTTTCTTGGTTACAGACTTAAACACACATCCTGTGAAATGAAGGAGCTCATTCATCCCGCCTGGCAAAGTGCGCTCATTTAGAGTCCAACCGCCTTGAAGTAAAAACATACACAGAGGAATACTACTCACAGGAAAATGAGTTACTCATGGCAAAGGAGAAATGTATGTGTTCTGGGACCGAAGGGCATATACCACTATGTACTCCTCTAACAAAAACAAATGAGCACAAAGCTTGGAACAGTTAAGAGACCCAGCCAAAAGCTTTTTTACTGCAGAAGAAACTGAGGGAAAACGAGAGGGGGAGAGGGAGAAAAGAGGAGAAAATAAAAAGAGGAGTGTGTGTGTGTGTATGCGTATGCTCTTCGTGCATATTTTTGGGGTGCATTCAGAGGCTGTCGACGCAGCTACCAGCGTGTGTGCCAGCACATGAGCGCTCTGCCTATTCCCCAACATGTGTGTCCAATGAAAGGTGAACGGCTCTCCTGTCTATACTTTCCTCAAAAATCAGCCATGATGTCACCATGAACCCATCTTGAACCCACCTCTGTCAAAAAGCATTACTCCAGCCCTCCCTCTCTCTCTCTCTTGCTGCCTCATTTTCTGTTCCACCTCTCCCTCCTTCACGCTCCGTTCCTGCCTCTCGAATTCTTCACTGAGCTCCCATTCTTTTGCTTTCCTCTTTTTCATATTTCCGTATTCTTCAACATTTCCCTTCGCCCGTCCATGTCTCTTTTCTCTAGCCTGCTTCTCTCACTGAAGCACACAACTTTTTTTTCTTTTTTTTTTTTCTGGCAAGCGTGGTCTAATTGAATCACCAAAAAGCACAGCCGTTTGCCAAAAATGCCAGGATGTTCTGATTATCATAAACTTTGTTTAAGCTGTGGTTTTTAAAAAAAAAAAAAAAAAAAATCGCTCTGAGTGCATGAGGGCGAAGCCAAAAAAATAAAAAGCAGAAAAAATGAGGAATAGGGGGAGAATGCAAATGAAAGAGAGAGGAGAGGGAAAGAGAGAGAACACTGGGGAAGAAGAGAGAGGGGTGGTGGGGGCAGCGAGAAGGCAGCCAGAGAGCCACATATGGAAGTGATTCTGTAATTACTGCAAATCTGTGAGCTCAAAAGGAAAGGTCTTCTTTTCCATGCCTCCTTCCCTGCACATAAAACTGCCCTTGTGAGAAAGTTGGGCACTAAATACCGAGCAGGAAACATGAAAAAACACTAAGTTTTCATTCGCTGTTGCTTCTTGGCATGCGGGGTTAGTATATAAATATGGATATGGTATAAGTCGAGCATGTTAAGGGTCTGCTTTTCCTATTTTTCTGCACAGATGGAGGGAAAAAAACCATCTCTGCTGATCATGAGGCTAATTCCACAAAGTCTACTACTGGAAAATGTTCTGCATTCTTTACTCATTTTCTTTGCTTTCCTGAGTTTAATCAACCGTCCTGGAAGCTAATCTAAAGCAAACCAGGGAGGGGGTTGAGCCTGGAATAAAGTGAAGTCTCTCATCAGCCACACACCTCACTGGCATCATTCACATAAAGCACACATTCAAGGTGCGTAAGGGAGGGGGCGTTTAGGGGATGGGTGACAGACAGACAGACACACAGACAGAAAGACACTGATGAAGACTGTCTTCTAAGCCTCGGGCAAAGCAGTGCTTTGCAGGTGTGTATGTTGGCAACGACTTCTGTTCTGCTCAGTCCCCAAACAGTTTGAGCAGCCTGTAATTATCTCGTGCCCTGCCATAACGTGTTCTCATGATGAGTGCTTGAGTCTTACACACACATATACAGTAAACACACCCGGGCTGACGCAGCTCGAGCTACGTTTATCCTCAGACACATCCAATTAATCACGGCAGGAGATGATTTATGGAAAGTACACAATCCTACCTTCGTCTTCGCCTGGAGTATCGTACGCCTCGGCTCCAAACGCGAGCACATTCCCCCCAGAAGTTTGAAACATAAATAGTGGATGAAGGAGCGCACGCACACCGCCGAAAGTTTTTCTGTGAAAGAGACAAAACAAAGTCATGGAGGGGGGGGCAGTCTTCTGAGAAGTCCTCCAACTACAACACAGCAGCTTGTAAAGATCACGCCATTTGGTCTCACGCTTCAGAGATCATTTCAGTCATTTGTCAGATTACCTTCGTTTGCTGCCAATCCGTCACTGTGTCCCGGCAGCTCACAGACTGGGGCGTCGATGGGAAGCTACCGTGAGGGCGGATTTATGGCACTGTGACTCCCCCTAGTGACGGAGAGGAGGACTGCAGCACCCATCCTGACAGTGAGGGGAAGATGGAAAATCCCAATAAACAAATATGTAATTACGTAACAACAAAATAAGTAGGCTGAGTCATGATAAATACTAAATTTGCTATTCCTTGCCTGTCTAGTTTGAGTATAATCTACTTTTGGGGGGGATAATCAACTTAATGTCTATATAGAGCTTCACACCAATAAG
Organism: Epinephelus fuscoguttatus; assembly: GCF_011397635.1. Lineage (NCBI taxonomy): Eukaryota > Metazoa > Chordata > Actinopteri > Perciformes > Serranidae > Epinephelus > Epinephelus fuscoguttatus. Next base: position 24,218,734 of record NC_064758.1, on the reverse strand, counting down.
CATGAGGAAGGGATTAAAGCAACATTGGTGAGTGAACGAGTCATTAAAGCAACTTACTGGATGTAAAATGATCAAACAGGCTTATATATTAGTACAAATGACTCTTAATTGCAGCTTTTTAATAAAACCATTACATCAGGTTAATTTCAACAAAAACTTTTGTATCTAAAAGTTGATAATAAAATAATGAATAAATAAAAAATATTATTAATTTACCAGTGCAATGCTGTACTCAATATGTAATAATAACAAATTATAGGACTTTTTTAAAAGGAGTATTGCAAACGTTGACCCATTATTGCAGATAATAATAATAATAATAATACCCTATATTATCATCTACAATAATGAGTCAACCTGTGCAATATTTTTGGAATACTGTTTTTTTTAAATATCTTTTATTGAGCAGATGGATTCCACATATAATCAACATCTACATTTAAGGCTCATTTCTCTGAACTTCACAATTGTGCATGATACCCTGAGATCAATAAGGGATCACATGTTGTAGTAAGCACAGAGGTAGGATCAAATAAGGTAGTAAAATAAAGTGCAAATACTGTACATCAACATAAAATAATTTGATTTAAAAAAAAAAGAAGAAAAATAACAATAACAAGAGCGAGAGCAAGAAGAAGCTGACCATCATCCCCAAAGTCACAGGGGTGCCCTCCCATACCCACACCACTTCTCCACTCCTCCCACCTCCCTCCACCCACAGAGACTCATCACTCTGTAATTAAGTCTATTCTATTGTTTATTCATAAAGCACTTTTCAAAACAGTTATAAAGTGCTTTACATGCTAATAATTAAAACAGACAAGACATGAAAACAACAACTTTTAAAAGAACTGATAAAACACTTAAGTGTATAAAAACGGAAGAAATAAGAGACAGTCTTAGGGTGTCCGATAAAAGCATGTTTTAAAAGGGGACTTAAAAGGAAGTATAATTAGTTAGTATGTCTTAATATTTACAAATTATAGTCATTTCTGATAACCTTAGACCTTTTGGCAATAGCGTATCACTTTAATAGTGAATGAAAACTCAAAAACACATATTTACATTGTCAGAATTTGATTTTCAAAAGCTGAGATGTAAAAAGAGAGGGAAAATAGAGGGAAATAAACAAAAATAAACCTGGTTTCACACTTAGCTGAGGCGCTAGAGCTATGACCTATCAAAATAAATGAAAAACTTCTAAAAAGTGATAAAAAAAAAAAAATACTCAGTTGAATGTAATTTCAGACTGAAAGCTGGATTTTTATAGAGATTTCTGCACATTTATGAGTGTATGGATGCTTTTTCAAAAGCTAGTTGTTTGCAATATCAATGTGTACTCTCACACTGACACTGTAAGAAACGTTTTTCCTAGATAGATAGATAGATAGATAGATGTAACAGTGCCATGAACTGCCACTGGGTGGCGCTTTCCACAAGCTGTGCACAGTTGACCTGCATGTTGATACACAGCAGGCTTCAAAGTTTGTTGCTGTATGAATGTTAAAGAACTTAAAGTTGCGCCAACACATTTTCAAATTAGAACTACAAATAAAAAGTGTGAAAACTGACGCGTGCAGAGTGGATCTAGTTTTGAAAATATCATGTGAAAATATTTATACAAGTTTAAATTATCAAACAGGAATTAACATTTCAATCACAATCAAAACCCTTAATTTTAGCTACAGTTAAAAGTTTGCATTACGTCTCGCTCCAACAGCAGCTTTTCGCCGTGACATAGGTTTAGTTGCACATCTACAGTTTCCTTTGGCACATGGGCTTTGAACTTGACGCTTGTTGTTTGGCGTGTCTCTGTGTTTACCATCCGTTTGCAGCGCCGCTTGTCAGAGAACAAGCAGTCACGGTGAGCCACGCCTATTGTCCATGTGCTTCATCCTCCAATCTCTCCATCCCTGCGCACCACACGCTCTGTGTTTTGCATAAAATGTGTATCAGTAGGGCAGCGCTCTCCCCGGCACATGCAGCGCGCACATGTAGCGTGGCTTTACTGAACACATACCACGGTCGAATAAGCGCATCAAACTCCCCTCAGCCCCAGATCCCCGCCAATGAAAAGGCACAAAAGCGTGAAGGAGAGAGAGAGGGAGAGAAGGGACTCCGCGAGATACAAAGAGTGAGCCAAATCCCACACAAACACACACAACACAAGTTGAGCGAACGGAAAGGCGGTCACATTTCTTACTCACCTGCAAACGTGATTGATGTGGGTGTTTGTATCAGTGGGTGTGTATGTCAGGCCTGACACCCCGTTCAAGGATTTGCTGACTCCACTTTCTTGGAATTCATGAATCTTTTAATCTCCGCTCGTGCAACATCACACGCGCTCGACCCGAGGCGCAGTATTCTGTGCACAGAAGGCATCCAGGTATCTTTTGAGAAGACAAGCCTGCACAACTCACCTCTGTCAGACCAGATCCGAGCACACTCAGAGAGAGAGAGACACCTGTCTGCAATTTACTGGGAAGCAACTTTGCGCGCACTGGACACATTTCCATCACTTCTTCCCATTTGTGCGCTCCATGGAGCAGGTGTTTTACGCAAAGCTGTTTATTGACTTTCTCACCTGTCTTCAAAAGACTTTTGCTCCAGTCTAGTGACATTCACGGACGTGTATCTTCAAGCCTGTTTAAAGTGACTGACATCAACAAGAGATATGGATAACAGCCCTGGTGGAGGTAAGATTCAACTTTATATTTGACATGTGGCAACCGCTCCATTATGATAGCAATGTCTGGCATGCCTCAACTGATTGGGAGTCAGAATTGATTAAAAGACCATTGTTCAGCGGTTTCATTCTTCATGTTGCCAACAATCAATAGATCATTTTAACAATGGCATTTTAGCTATGACTCAGCCTACACTTGAAATAAAATATAACTTTTATTTAAATGTAAGAAATATTTAATTAACGCAAAGTGGCATTCCCATTATGTATTGTTTGATTGATTGTGTAAAACACTTAAAGCTCCAATTTTATTTATGTGCATATTTAGAAATTGCATGTGCAATTGTGTATGTGTGAGTTCTTATATGCACGAAATGTGATTTTTTTTTTTTTTTTTTTACATGCAAGAGGTTGACTGTAGTGCGTAATTGTATTGGTTTATGACACTTTGGCACAAGTTCCCTCTTTGGGAATTTAATCACGTCAGCTTGTTCTTTGATTCCATAAAAGTGCATCATTGTTGTCAGACTTTACGCAAACTTGTCAAAAAAAAGTTACAGCGCTGCGTTCAAATGTCAAAACGCAGCGCCTGGAGTGCAGCTCTCTTGACAGCGAGCCGCACCATATGGTTGTTGTGAGTCTGGCTACTTCCTGTTTCCCTCCATGAAAACAAACTCACGTGGAGCTACTGTACACTGGCTGTCTCTGTAATCATAATCTTCCAGAGCCAGAACTTTTAACTGCTTACAACTACCTCTTTATCATCTCGCTGGAGGAATAAACAAAGACACTTTGAGCGTAAAGGGCGTGTTTGTTTCTATAATCAAGGCCATTGCCAGCAGCATAAAGGTTGATAACCGCAGGACTCCCATCCGTTAAGTAGCATTAGGCAGCGCTTTCTCGAGGTCAGCCAAAGGTGCACATGCTTCCTGCTCTCCTCTACTAATTGACGGTGAATCATTTACAACAGCGACAGTCACGTTCCAGCACAGGTGATGGGCGCAGCCTGTGCACCGTCAACATGTTACTCTCATCTAAACCCACTCGAGTTATGACTTTGTGTTTATGTTGATAAAGCAAACCGGTGTTTGTCAGGGAACAAGGAAGGCAGTAAAATGAGCAATCGCATGCAATAGCTGTAGTATTAGTCAGCTGCATGTGCTGGGCTTCACTGGTGTTTGAGAGGATGTTTGGTTTTGTGGCAATCTTTTATTTAGGTATTTTACTGTTCAAATCATTGCTTATTTTCTATTTAAATGGTAATATACATATATATTTCTCCTCTCAGCAATCTAAATGTAAGTGAGCACCTTGAACTGGTTTCATTGACCTTTAATGTTTCAATATGTTATTGGAATGCACATGACTTCATCTCACTCATGAGGTCAGTGTGGCGATCTAAACAAAGCTCATAAACATCATCATAACTTGGCAAAAATATGGCTGCAGTGGTGGGGCTGTATGGCTCATAAAGTCAAGGAGATCAAATGAGGTTGTGTATGAGTGTGTGTGCGTGTGTGTGTGTGTGTGTGTGTGTGTGCGCTGACACAGAGCCCCCATTTCATCTGCAGAGATGAATGGGTGGGAGGGTTGCATGCAAAGGCTGAATTCACTGAAAAGATTATTGTAATGATTCTTTTGTGCCATACAAAGTACAAAATAGATCCAAGTAGATCATATGCAGATATATACTGTCACACTTGGCCTGTTATGTATTCCTCCCTTTTATAAGCATATTGGAGCTCAGTTTTGACAGTTTACATACTCCCAAATTTTAGAAAAATGTATAACTGTACATCTTCATTATGCAAATTGTTCAACATGCAATATGTTTTTGCCTAGTTCAGTATTTTAATGAAACATCGTTGACCTCATGTGAAGGCTCAACTGTACTTTGATGTGTGAGTCAGCTGTGTATAGTCTTTCTTGATACCAATATAAATGTGCTCAGATGTACCATAACTAGATTACATTTAGCTGCCATATGATGCTCATATGATAAAGTCAGACCCATTGACCTTCCCCACAGTCAGCTGCATAACTTTATGCACACATGTACAGTATGTTCTTCCTCTGGCACGCCCCTGGTGGAAGTTTTCTGCATTATTCTGAGCAGCAGAAACCCAGCTATGGGGGGGGGCGCATATAAAAAGGGGGTGTCATCCTGCTACCCCCTAGGAAAAAAATAAAAAATAAATAAAATAGAAAATAATATACCAGCCTTCAAAATAACCACATTACTTTGAAGGCTGGTGAAATTAACAATAAAATTCACATTTCACATTATGCGATTGCGAGTAAAAATAAAGAAAAAGAAAGAGCCAAAAATTCAAACAGTATTCCCAAAATATATGGGTAATGAAATATCTGCGTCTTAGGGCTGCTGCAAAACTGTGACAAAAAACTGCATCTAAGCTGGACAGCCACAAAAAAAGATTCACAGACTGAGATCAATGCAAAAAAATGTCAATATATTCAGGACATCTGTGCACAAAAAGAAAATGAAATATCTAAAAAAAATAATAATAATAAAGTACCCCAATAAAATATGGTAGGACATGTGATGCAAGGCTTACTGACAGCATGGAGTCTCTGAATGAAACAAACTGAGTGGGACACTGCACCCATTCTCCCCTATTCTAATATATTTGAAGGAAGGGTAATTTTATTATCAGAGGAGATTTAAAGAAAACAACTAAAGTGTATATTAAACTGTGCAATAATGCACCAGAAATTAAATGATTTTACAGTTGCCTGTGAATGTTATTATCAAAGGCATTCCCTCACAGTATAAACTTGGGTCTGGCCACATACTGATACTTCACCTACTGTTCCTAAACTAGATACAGCGCCTGGTTGACAGTGCAGGCGGTGCTGCTGCTGCTGCTGCTGCTGCTGCTGGTGCACAGTCAGACCACCCGGCCGCATAACATGCTGCGCTATTTAATTTGGCTCTTTAATTATAAGCCCCTGGCGGGCTGTAGCAGCTCTGGCTCCTGGCTGGAGCGCAGCAGCTTCATGTCTTCCCAGTGAAAGCTCCGTCAAAAGCCTCCTCACGTGGCTTCCCTCGCAGAGCCGCGTGCGACGCGTGAGATACCCGGGCCCTCCTCCCGCCCCGCCGCTTCCCCGCTCTCACGGACGCTTCTGTGCTGATGCCGCCTGCGGTGATGGTGAGCTTGGTCAGTGGGTCAGCGATTCCATGCATTAACTTTTTTCTCTCTCGTCACGTTTTCCCGCCTCATGCGCCTTTTGCTTGTATTGAAAGCACCCCCCTCCCATCCCTGCCTCCTGTTTGAATCACACAGCTCACAGTGCGGTAGGAGCTGACTCGATTTTGACTCTGCAACATCTGTCCCCAACTCATCGGTTCAGGGCGCACATCCGCTTAGGGTGCGTTTCAGCTGGAACGTGACTCTGCTGTTAAATATAACATCTCTCCTCTCATCCGCTGCGCTCTCCAAGCGATGCTGAAACAGATAGCGGATTAGTAACACTGAGGCTGCATGTTGGTGATAAAATCGCACAATCCTGAAAAGGATGTTTTTCCAATCTATGTTTGACAGAGCGCGTGCCAGACATGAAGCAATTTCAGTCACCCTAAAACCCCCAGGATATTAGACTAAAGATTTTAAATCACATCCTGGTGCTCATAAATCACAGCTATCCTCTGTGATCCTCTAACACACTTCCTCTGGTGACTGAATGAGCCTGAGTGTGATACTGCATCAGTTTGGAGAGATGCTGGAGGCTCATACAATTCTATCAAGTTCCTGTGATATTGACCTACTTACACAAGCCTGAGTTAATGAAGTCTACTGCAAACACCCAAGTAGTGCTCACACACTGGCAATGTTCAGTAGCACAACTCTTCTTTTTGCATCCTATATCCTACATTATTTTTACTATAGCATAAAAACACCACATGCTGTGTTCATACACTTTGCAGCACAAGGGCAAACACACACAATATGGTCACCTTAACTGTAAGCTATCTCTCCTGTGTTGCTGGCTCTCCATGCCCCTGCATTATAAGCCGAACAAGTGAAAGTAAGAGATAAAGGACGAGAGAGAAACAGAGAGGAGCTGCTGCTGCTGCGCCTGTGAAGCTCACTGCTCACGTTTCTCTGCCTGCCTCCAGTCCCAGGCAGATTAGTGTTTGCACGGGTAGGCTAAGCTCAACATGGGCATTGAGTAAGGAATTTCATGTAATGTGAAGTAAGGGAATGCCTCCACAGCAGTTCAATTTGGAAACTGATATTACAAGCTACCCATGCAGAGAATAAAAATAGCAGTGCTGTTTTTATTCTTTGTATTGTGGATACCTAGAGATATGAGTGCAAATGACAAGTGCTGCCTTCTGTAGCACTAATCTGTAATCACAATAGGGCAAGAAGAAGAAGGGAGCGTGCAAAGTTTACATTTAAATTGTATTAACCTTTCCACTATGACACATGATGCATGCACGTTTTATAGTTTCCTTCCTGCACTGCCTGAAAGCAGACTGTAAAAGGGATTGCTAATTGACAGTGTTTACAGCACAGCGGCTCTAGGGGTCATTCATAAACACTTACTGTACATGTGAGCCTTCAGGTGGACATGCAATGTGTTTGGGTGGAGCGGGGGCTGGGCCGTGGCTGTCTGCATGTAAGCTCAGGAAGAGGTGAGGCTCAGGCCTGCCCGTCTGTTGGGTCTGTCTATGGCTCTGGCATGAGTCAACAAACCAGCAACACGTGCTGCCTGGGGGATTATCAAAACAGTGGAGCTAAAACAAATACCTTGTGCAGCAAAGGGCAACAGGCCGACTGCATCTAATGCATGATTTCCATATACAAGGCTGAGTTAGTTGAAGCACTATGGCACAAGTTGTGGATGTTGGAAATTCACTCAATTGCATGTGCAAGCCAATCATGAATGGAGTTTTAAATTGCACCCATATTTGTTTAGATTATTTTGAACTTGATTTGCATGCAGTTTGTCATTCTGAAGGTCTCTCTACTGTACACTGAGTTGTTAGTGTAACATTACACGAGTACAGCATACAGTTGAGGCTTTTCCTTTGCAAAAACGTGACTCACACTCTCCAACTGTTGGTGGCGCACGAACAGCAGTGGCTGAGACTTGGTGCCACCTCATGCGCGGGGAGCTTCCCAGTCAGCGTGTGTTTGTAAACACAGATCTGACTTGAGATTGTTATGTATTTCAACACGAGACTGCGGATTTGGTTCGGGCAGTAACCGTGTCAGGAGTCCATGCATGTGAGGCGGCGGTCAGGTGTCGTGCTGTTAGCTGGCGCTGGGCACGGTGCCAGGGGAGCGAGGCTATTATTGGAGCGGAGGAGGCAGCAGACCCCGCAGACACGTGAGGCCGTGTCTCAGCTCATCCACAACGCATGACTAGAAGTGCGAGAGAGGGAGAGAGAGGGCGAGGAGAGAGAGAGAGAGAGAGAGAGAGAGAGAGGAAAGCGAAACTTCAGAAACAGCCACAGCTCAACAACAGAAAACACTTTACATATTTACACGGTCCCTATATAAATGCATTAGCATGACGCAGATTTGATTTTGGGAAAAAACGCGTCCTTGGTGCTCCTGCTGGAAGCCCGTCTGCTTTGTTGCTGTGCTACCAGCAGTATTTTTAGCGCCCACTTTATCCGCTTGAGCGCAACATTACGCCTATTGCACTCAGGATGAGGCAACGACGCAGCAAATTGTCAGAGCTGCTCACTGCTGCCTGCAATTTGTGCAACATTACATCACATCCAGTGATGTACAGTAGCTGAGCGGTTTTAAAAACATATGGATGGCCAACTTAAATTTATGATACAATTTATATTCAGCCAATGACTTCAATCAGTAAGCAGTGGCGCCGCCAAAGGGGGTGCAGGGGGCCCATGGCCCTTCTGGTCCCTCTTTCGAAAATAACTGGAGGCCAATATTAGTGTCTTCAAGAGGCTGTGGGGTGCTCATTTTTGTCCAAATAGAAAAGAGCACATCACAGACCTTTAGATTGTAAAAAAGAAACAATCAGAGGGCAGCAGCATTACATGAAGTCATTCACACGGCGGGATATAATTGTATAGAGATCACATAAGAAGCACAAGTTGGGGGAAAACAACTAATTCAGAGAGCCAAAATACACAGGAGAGAGTTTTACTCAAAGGGTGCCAGTCTATAGAGCTTTACTCAAAGGGTGCCAGTCTATAGTACCATGTCACCTGCGTACTACATGTGCTGTGCTATTTGGAAGGTAGTTAAAGAAAGGTGCTCACAGCTGCAGGCTCATTTTTTAAGCTAGAAGATACATACATATCCGAAGACAGTGATATATTGTGAAACTAGACAGCCTCAGGCATCCCTTGGTTCCAACAATGTCAGCACAGCTTGTCAGTAGGGGGGCGCTCCAAAGTTAGGCTGTATAGATAGGCCTATAGGCTGCACTACAACAGCAGAGCAGAATACCTGAAATTCAGTTATGGCTTTTGGTTTCGGTGTACCACCCCAAGATTTTCAGTGGCCCCATCTGGCCACTCCTATGAAACATTTCAACATTGTGTGCTTTAATTAGGAGGTTTAACTCAAATTTGAATCACCTGACCCCAAACTCTCAGCTCACAGGTCTGATGTCTTCTTTTCTCTCCCCTTTCTGCAGGAGTCATCCTGTATGCAGGGTCCTCCGGCAGCTCCAGTCCCAGCCCTGGCAGCCCCTCCAGCGGGTACCAGACCCAGTCACCCTCCTCACACTCCCAGCCCTCATCTCCAGAGGAGGTTACCTTCACAGAGATTGGGGCGTTGAAACACAGGGCAAGTGGGTGCACCACCCCGTCCTCCAAACTGGTATTCCAGTTCCCAGATGTCTACAGTGCCCCCCCTGCAGCAGCCACTCCACAGCATACCTATGCACACCCCATCGCGGGAAAGAGGCCATGCGGGTTCACAGGAACGTTCACAAGTAAGTGTTTCCTCACTGTGTCAATGCGCTCAAAGATGAATACGTTTATTAAAGTTTTTCGGCTTATCTAACTCCCTGTTTACCCTTCCACAGAGACAGGAGGAATGGTCCTGCTTTGCAAAGTCTGTGGGGACATCGCATCTGGTTTCCACTATGGTGTGCATGCATGTGAGGGTTGCAAGGTAAGCCTGGACTTTCTGTTTTCGATACAATAACTTGAAAAATACCAATATTTGGTAACATTTCCAATACCGAGGGGAAAAAATAAGATAAAAATAAATGTAACAAGGCTATAACGTGACAACAACAACTTCTTTTCTTGGTTAGTAGCCGAGAACAGCAGAATAAATGTAGAGAGAGTGAGAAAGTGCAGCTAGTACCGGTGTACTGATACTGCAGAAAATAAGTATTGGACCATTAATGCTACAACAGTGCATTGCTTTTCAGTGCTCCAGTTTCATGAGATTGTTTTTCGTTTGTTTGTTTCAGGGTTTTTTCCGCCGCAGCATCCAGCAGAACATCAACTACAAGATGTGCGTGAAGAATGAGAATTGTCTCATCATGCGCATGAACCGCAACCGATGCCAGCACTGCCGCTTCAAGAAATGCCTCTCCGTTGGCATGTCAAGAGATGGTGAGACATCCTGACACATTTTAACGAGAGAGGCCCTCGTGCAGCTCTGCCAGAATGCCACAGTGCTCTGATTAGCCAAAGCAGCAGGGAAATGGGCAGCCTGAAAGAGGCACGGTACTAATATGTAGGTCTGTGTGAAAAATGTAATGCGGAAAGTCTTTTGAGGTCATCGTGCCACTGGCTCAGTCACTCACTTTATCAGCAGACCTGCACCTGCCTTGCCCTTCTACTGTGTCACTGCACTGCCAAAGATTACCATCTGGCCTTGTACTACTCTCTCTTAAGTTTCTAGGTGTCTTTCTCATGCCCTTTACAGCATCCTCCCACAATACTCCACACTCCTGTTCAGCACAGCCCCTCCCCATCCACGTACCCACCATGTTCCCTCAGCTCTCTTGCGTCTCCCCCTCAGACAATGATTTATGAGAAGAGGAGCCTTGAAGTCCCCGAAGCTATCTATCATCTGGAAAACTGCAGAAAACACAGGAATTATTTTAGGAAATTGGAACAGGGTCAACTTGATTACCTTGTGTATGCCCACAGAATATCTTACCGCAATTAATGAGGGATAGGGCAACAATTAAGCAAAGGGTGCAGAAAACAGCCAGCCGTTGTGACAGACTTTATCAGGCGTGATGCTCACATCACCTAGTTTTAGTTCTGATAGCTCAACATTGATTGATCACCTATCATGGCAGATTAAGAAAACAGCTGGGCTGACCTAGAAAAACAATACAGAATTGGGCCTTTTGTGTACGCATACATCATGACCTACTTGGTGTAGTTTGCCTGCCTTCTTCCTCTCAGTATGGTTTCTGCTTATCTCCACCCTCCAGTACCCTGCATTGCCTAATCTAGTAAACAGGTTAGTGTTATTTCTGCATGTGCTTGACACTTCTGGTGCACGGAGAAAATAGGGTGGCAAAATACGACTCAGTGAGAGAACAAACAGTCAGGTCGCCCCTTTTAGAGGTGATTTTCGAAAGCGTTCAGGACCACAACCTAGAAACCCCTTTTTGTTCTGCCTCAATCATTACGAAAACAGGAAAACCGCATGCAACTGCCTGCAGCCCACAATAAATAGTACACCCTGATTTCACAGCAGGCAGCTGTGTGACTTTGGCTCTGCAATATAGGCAAATTATTAAGTCCGTTGGCATGATGGCACACTTTTCTTCCTCTAACCAGAGCATCATTTTTAGAGCACCGGCTTGCTAGTCTGCATTTGCTTCTTTTTAACCGTGATGAAAGGGATTAATCTCATGCCACATTATTGGCCCTATCCTCATCAAGGGACCCTGCTGGCAATGAACAGATTACTGTATATTTGGTAAACATAGCAATATGTACTGTGCATATTACTGGGCCAAGTCACTTCACTTGACCAAACACTGTGGCTTCATGTAAAGTGCTTACGTATAACATATGGGAATTGCTATACAGTTTTTCTGCTCCACTTTCAAAAAGAAGATTCAGACATGCTATACTTGCAAAAGTCTTTGAAGCTGTACCAGCTCAACTTTCCTGCCTTACATCTTGCACAAATACACTCTCACTTTCCATGCATCACCGTCTCTCATGTCAGTCCTCTTTATGTTCTCACTACTGTCTTTGCAACTCATTTATGCACTTCAAGCCCACCTCTCTCATCCTTCTCCCTCTCACGATCTCAGTACCAGTGACATCACGCTCACGTTGCCCCACTGCCCTACTTACAAACGGAGGGAGGGAGCGGGAGAGGAAGGAGACAGGGGTGGATAGAGGAGAGGATGAGGCAGATGGTAGCAGGGGGTCTATAAATAGCCTCTCCAGCTGATGGTTACTGTGGAATGGGGGATGGGGGATATGGGTGAGGAGAGAGAAGTTTTATCTCACAACTTGTGTGATTCTTCTTGAATCATTCAACACTTAAGGTGATTTCATGCTTCTTATGTATATATAAAGAGGTGTAACAGGAAACTGTTTCACCATGCTTAATCTAATTTATAGCCGGCATAAGTAACAGTAGTAGTCCTGTCTTTCCTAAATGGCATATATCATAATTTTATGAAATTTTAGACAGCATTCTTTCCAATCAAAAAACATACAACTCTGAAAACATAAGGCATAAAACATGTCCAGTGTTAATGTCCATGTTGTCACAATGACTGAAAGCTAATCTGTCCTTGCTTCTTGTGTCTTCACTAGCTGTGCGTTTTGGCCGCATCCCCAAGAGAGAGAAGCAGCGACTTCTGGATGAGATGCAGAGCTACATGAACAGCCTAAACGAGTCGGCTGCCATGGACATGGACTCATCTTCGGTGAGGGATGCTCCCAGCAGCCCAGAAGATGGCAACTCAAAAGAGGCCATTGGGGCCATCTCCAGAGCCTACCGTGACATCTTCACCAGCAGCAACAACAACAGCCAGGAGAGAGCAGCCAAGAGGGCTAACATCACCACCAATAACAACAACAACACATCTTCCTTTTCTCAGGATGCCAACTTTACCCAAGTCTCCTCTCACCCCAACCCTGCACAGAGTTATCAGTCATGCCCTGTTGCGTCTGCCACTCTATGCCCAGCTGCCCCCAATGACAACCAGGCTACATTCCACAATGTGGAAAACAACCGCTATACCTACCTAGTGTCAACAAACCAGAATCATGAGCAGTCCAACAGTACAACCTCTCAAAGGGCCACCTCTGTCAATCATAACAGTTTCCGCAATGCAGGAAGTACCCAAAACCAGCCCACTTGCCCATGGAAATTAGCTCCAGGAGCCAAAGTGCTGGTAAGAGCAGTAAGCATACTAAATTAGATCAAGATTCTTGTGTTGTATTTTGTCTGGCCAACAACTTATGATTTTTTCTGTCTTTGTTTTCCTTCAAGGCCTGTCCCCTCAACGCATGGCCCATATCAGGGGCAGAGCGCACGAGTCAGGAAATATGGGAATCATTCTCGCAGTGTTTCACTCCTGCTGTCAAGGAGGTGGTAGAGTTTGCCAAGGGCATCCCAGGATTTCAAGAGCTTAGCCAACAAGACCAAGTCATGCTGCTCAAATCAGGCACCTTTCAGGTAATGACAGCCATTCCAGTTGATTTATTTAAAGTATGTGAGTCCTTATTTATGACTCATCAGGTATTACTCATGTAATTATTTGGTTCAGACTTATCTTTGTGTTCCTTTGTCTCTGTACCGTGCGTGTTTAGGTTCTGATGGTGAGGTTCTGTACCTTGTTTAATGCTGAGGAGCGTACGGTGACCTTCCTGAATGGCCAGACTTACCCCCTATCCACTCTGCGGGCCTTGGGCATGGGTTCTCTACTGGACGCAATGTTTGAGTTCAGCGAGAAGTTGGGCTCCCTGGGGCTGGAGCCTGATGAAATGGCCCTCTTTATGGCTGTGGTGCTGGTCTCTGCAGGTGAGAGAGGCACACTATTTACTTAATGAGTAGAAATACAGTGGCAAAAGCTGCAGGGCAGCGACGCTTTGTTAATAAACCAATAATGTTGTAACTGTGTCTGTCAACCACTCACACTGGCATCCTCTGTGCTCCTCAGATCGTTCTGGCATCTCAGACATGCGGGCTGTGGAACAGCTACAGGAGGGTCTGATCCGTGCCCTAAGGTCACTGATCACTCGCCGTCGCCCAGATGACTCTGCCCTCTTCCCCAAACTCCTCCTGCGCCTGCCGGACCTGCGCACCCTCAACAATCTGCACTCCGACAAACTGTTGGCCTTTCGCATCGACCCTTGAGCAGGCCGCTTCTTCGTGGAGCACACAGATCCAAACTGTTTTACAGAGAAACATTAAGTACACCACACACAAACACACACATCTGCACAGATATCATCTTCCAAGGAGAGGACTTCCTTGAAAATTGAGGAACAAGGAGTTGTGCAATCTGAGGAGTGTTTTTCAGGATAACCGAGGGCAGCAGCGAACATATTTTTGACTCACTATTGATCTTCATACTACGCTTTGGGATGAATAAACACACACGTACAAGCTCATGTATACACATAAACCTCAACAACTCTTGACAGACATTGTTCTAGTAAAAAAATAAATTATCATGTAGATTTAGTATTACCCTTTTGGACAAATCATTTGTGCACTTGCTCATAATACTCATTGTACTTAAGAATAAAAGCCAGTTCACTTCTGTTTATTCCTTAAAACCATACAGTATCAACAGGCCATCACTAAGCAGCAGTTGAAAGAGTTATATTTAGGGACCATTAGTGATGATTGACTATGTCAGTCTGTGTTAAGAGAAAGGGAACCTGTATATAATACATAGCTGAATCTGAAATATTAAGGTAATTGTGTATCACTGTTTCACAAACATACTATCTGCATTAGTACTGGAATGAGACCACTATTTTAACATGTCACTTGTACACAATAGGATTCATTCTGTCTCTTACTATTCCAGAAAGCATTCGGCACACCTTGGGTTTGAATATGCCAACTTCATAAGTCAATGGCATTTTATTTTATTTCACAGAAACATTGTGTCTGTGTCACTATATCATATGACATCTGGACTGATGGAGACGCCCCATGCATGTTGGGTTGTGTAGTTCCTTTGTTAATTTTTGTTGCTGTAAATATTATGTTACCCTAATGTCTATATATCAATGACTGAACTGATGTGAGGGATCGGACGGATGAGTTCGGTGTAAAGAAGAATGTAGTGACCTTCCTGTAATAGGTGGGGGTTTGGCCATGCCAAGGGGGCTTTGCACAGGAGCATAATGTAGTAGGGATTCTCAGACATCTTCGACGCATTTCCTGCTATCAGATGATGTAACCAACCAGCATAATCCCTGAAATCACCAGCACTCACTCCACACGCACCCTTCCTCTGCCCCCAATGTTTGTCATACAAACACAAGAGATATTTTTGGGTGAGAGATCGTGTTTGATTGGTCTTCTCACTGTTTGCTTGTTTGATTAAGGCTGATTGAGCACACCTTGTACATTTTGTAAATCTTTCTTCCTAAATAGAAATGATATAATGATATAAAGTTCAAATTATGTATTACTCTGTTTGTGTGTCATTCTTTTGTGTCCATTCAGGTATTGTACTTAAGTAAAGTATTGTGGCACTTCCACACTTTATGCTACTTTATACTTCCACAGCACTACAGTTTAGTAAAGGGAGGTATTGTACTTTTTACTACACTACATCAGGCTATTTGCCTAAGATTTCATATAAGAACATAAGATAATCTTGTAAAATATAATACCTTGTTAAGACAAAATACTGTACCAGTGGTTTCCAATCTTTTTGACTCGTGATCTCTTACATAAGAGCACCAAAGAGACTTTTCCCCTCAAATGTCTCACACGTTTAATTTCAATAACTATTAAGGGCCAAAAGTTGTCAAAGTATTACATATTTCACACATTAAAAATCAAATATTTGTGTAGAAGAACTTGTTTTTTTCTCCTTACCTCTCCCATTAATCATCTCATGACCCCTCAGATTTCATCTTCTTACATCTATTAATGGCATATACATAATACATCAGTCACAGGAGACATTTTACTGCAGAACGAGTACCTTTTCTTTTAGTACTTTAATCATATTTTGTTGTGAGTACTTATACTCAGGGTACAAACTTAGCACCATCCACTAGCCAAATGCTGCTAAAATATGCACGTGGCTGGTAGATTTGCTACCCTCACTAGCCAAAAAAATCAATGGTAATCTATTGAGTGGCTGGTAAAATTTGGGGATACACTTGCCATTTGGCTGTAGTTAAAAAAGTTAGTTTTGCACCCTGCTTATAAAGGGGACCTTTGCCCAGTTTCAAAACTCATACATATTATTTCTATGGTATAAGAGAGTCAAAGAATATGAGTAGCCTCAACATGAAACACTCTCTCCCAGATCAAAAAAAACTAGGGTGCTAAAACCCAAATTTATGATGTCATAGGGTGTAAAATCTGGAGCAGCTGCATGGAAAATTAATTTGAAAATATGTCACAGATGACACTGAGAGCAGCCAGGGGAGTGTTCTGAGTACATGGGTTCATTTTCTGTTTCAGAGCACTACAGTAGAATAAAGCTCATCTGGTTATTAAAAAAATAACAAACATCTGTGGGTCCACAAAATCAGGCTCTCATACATTAACTATGGAGCAGCTCTAGACTTCATACTTGATGACATCACAAGTTTAAGACTACTGGCTCTTGGAGAGGGTAGCTCACATTCACAAATATTGATTGAACTCTCCAGGGCCATGGAAATAACATATTGGAATTCTTAATGTAGGTGGTGTTCCCCTTTACACAGGTTTCTGGATGCAGGACTTTTACTTGCGATAGAGTATTTCTACATTGTTGGTACTTTCACTTAAGTAATGGATCTGAGTACTCCTCCACCACTGGTTAGGACTGTATAGATCTCAGGGATGAGTACAACTACATACAACTACAGTTTGCATTAGCTGGATGGCACTGTCATTATTTAACACAGGTTTATAGCCTGTACGCTGTTTGGGTGTGCATGTTAAAGTCACCCAGAGGCGTGACTGCCTTCAAAGCTAAAACTAGGTCAAACAGAGCAGAGCAACAGTAGCTCATGGTCATTAGCCTTTGGCATGTTGCACACATTTGTAACGTTGGAGTCACAGGACTTCATCAAAAAACATAGAAAAACTACAAACTATTTCTCATGAGCTAGTTCCTTTAAATGACCAAGTTTTAGTAAATGAATCAAATCCAACCTGGAGTGGTCTGGCCCTCTGAGAAAGTCTGGCAACAACTTTCGCCTTCCCCTAGAGCTCAGAAAGCAAAGCAGTGCCGCCATCTTGTGGAGAGATCACAGATCCCGGATCCCGGAAGTGAATGCTCTGTTAGCTATGTAGCCGTTTATACACCATCACTTATCGACAGATATGTTTAATGTTATCACTTGGGTACGTCGTGAAACTAATATGGGACCGATGTCAAACGACACGGTAAGATATATCATATAGTATGTTGCAATATGGTGGGAAACGTATGGCAGGATAGCAACGGAAGTTATAACGTTTTATTTTAACGTCAGTAGCAGCTTAGCTTGGATGCTAGCGCTAGCTAAACAACAGCAGCATAGGTACATTCGAGCGCTGTAGCCTACGTGTTTAAGTAAACAAAACTGAACTGTCACAAGTCAAGCTTTCCGTCATAGATGCAGGTAACTTCCGTAACTGATTAATGCAATTTTAGTTGAGTAGTTAACTAAATTCGTTGGAGTTCAAGCTTATTAGCAAAGTTAGCTACGAATTCACATGACAGATTAACAACTTATTCAACGGTAACGTCAACGTTCATCTTTCTGAATGTACATCCTGTTCATCCTTTCTCTCCTCAGGTGCTGAGAAATAGAAAGAAGAGAGCTGAAAACGCCCCGGGACCCCAGGTTTGACCTCAAGTGGGTGCAGTTTATCACACCATGTTGGTGACAGCATATCTTGCCATCATTTTCCTGCTTGCCCTGTGTGTTGTCCTGGAGCTCGCAGCACGCCGTCTCACCCCACCTCAGTCTACTCCCACTGCCACAGCCAACCCAGTTTTCCGTCGCTTCCAGAGTATATTCCTCCGGGCATACCTGTTGGCTTTGTGGGCAGACTGGCTCCAGGGTCCTTACCTCTACAAACTGTACCGCCACTACAGCTTCCTGGAATCTCAAATAGCCATCTTATATGTGTGTGGCCTGGCCTCTTGTGTTCTGTTTGCTCCTTTTTCAGGATGGCTCCCTCAAGTCTTGGGCCGCAGACAGACATGTCTTCTCTTCTGCCTGTCCTACTCTGCTTGTTGTCTCACCAAGCTGTCCACAGACTACTTTGTTTTGATTGTGGGTCGGATCCTGGGGGGTCTGTCCACATCCCTTCTCACCACCACATTTGAAGCCTGGTACGTACACCGTCATGTAGATGTCCATGATTTTCCCAAGGAGTGGATCCCAAGTACGTTCACCAAAGTTGCTACCTGGAATCATGGGCTCGCCGTGGGAGCAGGGCTGGTTGCTAACTTGCTGGCTGAATGGCTCCACCTAGGACCAGTGGCCCCCTTTCTTCTGGCGGTCCCCTGCTTGATGGGCTGTGGCTGGGTGGTACTAACAGACTGGGGCAAGGAAGAGGCTGAAGAATGCCACGAGGGAGACAAACATAAACTTATTCTAGGTGCTCCAAATGGAGGTGTGACCCGTTTGTCTGCGAGGGCCCGTTTCTCACGCAGCTGCCATGATGGGTTGCGCTGCCTTTTGTCAGACAAGAGAGTCATGCTCCTAGGTGGAGTGCAAGCTCTGTTTGAAAGTGTCCTCTACATTTTTGTTTTCCTGTGGACCCCGGTACTGGACCCTCATGGGCCTCCTTTGGGAATAGTGTTTTCTTGTCTGATGGCTGCCAGTATGGCCGGCTCCTTGCTCTACCGCCTAGCCACCTCCACACGCTACCGTCTACAGCCTGGCCATGTTCTCTGCCTGGCTGTGCTGATGGCCTTTTTCTCCCTTTTCATGCTGACCTTTTCAACTACCCCAGGCCAACCTAGACCTCGTGAGTCCTTCCTGGCCTTCCTGCTGCTGGAGCTGGCCTGTGGGCTCTACTTCCCTGCAGTCAGCTTTCTCCAGGGCAGGGTGATCCCAGAGGAAAAGCGCGCTGGGGTGCTGGCCTGGTTCCGGCTGCCTCTGCACCTGCTGGCCTGCCTGGGGCTGCTGGCGCTTCATGGGGAGATATCAGGAACAGGTGCAGGGGAGGAGGGCAGCGGCACCAGACACATGTTTGGAGGCTGTGCAGTTATGATGCTGGCAGCTTTGATGGCTGTAGTCAGTCTGTTCACTCTGGGCAGAAACGACACAGACCTGAGACTGGAAGGAACCAGAGGGGAGGGGGAGATGTTTTGAATAGAAGGACCACATTACACTCATCTATGCTTTACTGTTTTCAAATGTAATGTGCCAGTAGAGACCTCATGTGTTCCACTGGAATAGTCATAAGTCTATATTTTGCCATATGTATCAGTGAAGGAAATTAAAGTCCAAAGGGGGTGTTTTGGGAGATTAAAATTCAATTGAATTTTCATTTTTTACATATTGCCTTGTTACTTTTTTGTTTTTCCTGTCCGTTGGAACATGGCCATATCGACCTTCATTTGTTAAGCAAACTGCTGAAGTGTCCAAAACTCCTGCATCATTCCATGATGTATTCCAGATAACATTGTGTCCACAGATGTGTTTGACAGCATATAATTGTTTTCATCTGTCTGTATCCCCATGAGCGTCAGAAATATAGTAGCTCCATCATATGTTTAAAAACAGACGTAAAAATAGTTCACAGAGAGCTCAATGAATATCCAAAGATAACTAGCGTGTAGACCAGAATCTGAATGTCAGTTCTTACAATACTTCTGTATTTTCTTTTCCAGTGTCTGTGTTATTTTTTAAATTTAAACAAGAAATAAGTTGATAAGTTTGACTTTGAATGCTTTTTCTGCACCATCTACAGTACAGGATTTTTTTCTGTATTTTTAACACATCTGTGCTCTTTACACTTTTAAATAAAAGTGTACATATTGTACATAATGAATAGTTGTTTGATGTAACCAGAATTTGTTTTGCCACATATTGAAGTTTTATAATATTTATTCAGCAGTATCAGTTGGGATTTCTAAATAATCCACATGATGCAGTATCATATATCGGGATTGTTTTTTTAAGGGAACATGTATTAGCAGTAAATACTCCCTAAGCAGATAATAACTACTATTTTTTTAATTTAATTCTGCACTTATTTAAATGAATGCTATGTGGATAATAAATGGAAATTAATTTTAAAATTACAGTTATAAATTGTTCACCTTCCCTAAATATAAGCCACTTGTGTTCCAGGTAATTTCAGACCTATTTTAAACCCACAGACAACATTTTATTCAGCACTGAGTAAAGTTAGAATTATCCCTTTCCTAGTTTTTGCTGCAGACCGTATTTCCAGATTTCTCTGGACTCCTCTCCTCATAACGCACCACGCAGACATCCGTCCTCCCCGTTTTCCCTGCTGCTGTGGTACAGTCCCAGCCTTTCTCTATGGTGCAGCTTCACCTGGATGCTGCTAGAACATCCCTCCGTGGGTGAGGGAGGGGTATCTGCACGAGTCCTAACTGCGTTGTTTGGGGATTACATCACTAAATCGTCAGAGGGTGTCCAGTGTGAGCAAGCAAGAAGAGCACTATCAATCCGAGGTCGTTTCTCACAGCTGTCAGTCCTTCAGACAGACTCTGCAAGAACTACGTTATCAAGAAAGGAGACACCACAGCCCCATTGACTGGTTGGCACACAGAGGAAGACTGCGGGACGACAGACAGGCATCATGACACAGGGCAAGGTATGAGTTTGCATCATGGAATTCAGTCCATATTTTGGTCATTTTCTACCTTTAATTACGACAATTAAAATAGATCTGTCTTTGGATTTTCTGTATTGGGCCTCGGTTATTATATAACAGCCTACTGACATGCGTGTCTCCCTTTAGACTCACTATTGTGAAATGTTTAATAGCAATGTCGGCTATTCAGCTGTACATACCATTAGATATATCCATTACAATGAATGATAACTAGAACTTGGGTAGTGGATTTTAATTACTTGTTCTGTGTAATGTTAGCTGCAAAATAGCTGTTACATAACCGACTCATGGTGTCTTATCCTTGTTAAATTTTGCCATGTATGCTGATGTATTTTTGTGGTGTTAAGCAGTGGAGTGAAACCGGAGTTTATGTGAATGAAATGCGTCACAGACTGGTCTACCATGTTGCGTCACCATGACAACCGATTTTCTCTCCGGGGCAGGTTGAAAAAGCAGTCTGAAAGGATGTTTTTATCCCACTATAACTCTAGTTAGGAAAGTAGTCACATCTCCATATTCCCCGAGGATTTGGGGCATGACCTTAAGTATAAAATACAAGATGGCAGGGCAGACTGCAGGTCCAGCCTGGTAGGCCAAGTACCTTAATCACTCTGTGTAATTAAAAACGTTATATAGCTTAAATGCAGAGCGTAATTATTATGATTATTATTAGGATTTCCATAATTTACCATTGAATGAGATTCAGAATAATTTACAACAATATCCAAAGCACTCATTTTCAATGGAAAAGTGGGTTAAGTGAACAAAATACTGTTTACAATGCTGCATTTCGAGTCAAATAGATGTAATTAAGGCTGGAGTATCTACCATATAGGTACAGATTTCAGCCCCTTCAATGTGCAGCATTTGTCATCTTCCCTACCCCTGCCCTCCAAAAAACAAAAAACATTAAAGTACCAAATGACTTTTATTTTGATAAAATGAAATGTTATGAAATGAAAGATGTTTTCACCATAAATTAATACAAAAAAAGGCAAACATTTATGCATAAATATTCACAAGAATAGTGGAAATTAAGTGTTTGACTCCAAATTTCCTGGCGGAGGAGCACTAATTACAAAAAAAGTAACTACAGCATGTCTGGATCTAGCTCCCAAACAATAACGTATCACCAAATAATTGAGCCTGTGCTTAGTTATAACATTGTCAAATCATGAATAAAAAAACATTTGCTTTACCAGTGCTGCTACAGTTAAACAGATTAAATAAATTATTAGAATTCACCCTTGTACAATACAACACACACAGCAACATCTTTATGCTTTTCATATTTCATTTAACAAGCTGGAGAAGCTCCCGCAGTATGACTCACTTGTAATAGTGCTTAATTGCATAGATGGGTTACTGAACAGGTCTAATGGGCACAGGCTCAGGGGCCAAGGAGAACTTCACTTCACTTGCAAAATGTTACTCAAATGAACACAAATCAAACAGGAAGAGATTCAAAACCACCACAAAGAGACACAATATGATCACAAAGAGACTAAATTTACCAAAAAAAAAAAGACATGAAATTACCTCAAAAAGACACAAAATCATATCAAAGAGACGCAAAAATAGGCGAACCACTACAAAGTCTGGTTTTCTTGCTTCTGTGTAGAAAAGGTAGTGGGAGCCCAGGGGCCCATTGTCTCATAATCTGCCCATGCCAAATGGTTTGAATTATATTGTGATCCTTAGTTTGACCCATGAATGTTTACAACTTAATATTTTCAAGGAGAGATTATATGCATGTGTATCACACTAGTTAACTAGTTACTCTGAGGAGCAGTATAAACATATGCAACACTGGTAGATGAGCAGGCCTATCTGAAACCTTTCACAGCTCCAAGTTCTTGTTAAATGCAGGGTTTTTTCCTTCAGATCTTGATTAACTTTCACCTGAAATGTGCAGCCGACTATAAACTAAAAGATAATTAATTCTTCGTCTTTTGTGCTGCTGTATCAGCTGTCACTTGCAAACAAGTCCACCAATGGATCCTCCAGTGGAGAGGCCTTAGTGCCACCAGCTCCTCCCAGCTATGAGGAAGCCACGGCAGGTATGGCAACACTTAATCCTCTAGGTGATAAAGTTACTGTGTCATTATCTTCAACAAATAGATTGACGTCCAACATAAATGTGTTGTCTAGGCACCAGTGCTCCGTGCTACAATGATGTTGAGATGCTCACAGAGTTCACCTGGGATGATCGCAACATCAGGAGGGTCTTCATCCGTAAGGTATCAAAAGCTTCACATTGATCACAATATTAGCTCTGCTGTGAGTGTATCACTGATAATTTACCTCAAATGAACATTGTTAAACTAAACCAGCACATACCACGTCCACAATATTACAACATTTTTTTGACTCTGCCTTGCTTTCTTTTAGGTGTACGCCATCTTGATGATCCAGCTTTTGGTCACCCTCGCTATTGTGGCTCTTTTCACATTCTGGTGAGTGTTAGTTAGACCAGTTTTCTCTCATGTTTAACAATATTGAACAGGTAATTCTGATCACATTCACTGGGTACTGTGCTAACCAAAGACTATGTTTCTTTTAGTGACCCAGTGAAGGACTACATTCAAGCCAACCCTGGCTGGTACTGGGCCTCTTAGTAAGTCACACAGTTTGTCAGTGTCAAGTCAGGAATACAGAGTTACTCTGTACATTTTTGATTCATGTCACTTCTGTCTAACTGACACAATATTTTTGTTGTCCAACAGTGCTGTGTTCTTTGTCACATATCTGACCCTGTCTTGCTGCTCTGCACCAAGGTATGGTAAAAGTTGTCATAGTGAAATGTAGAACATAAAAAAGTAAATCGCCTACAATGTTAAAACTGTATTACTCACTCCTACAGGAGACAGTTTCCATGGAATCTGATTCTGCTGTGCATCTTTGTAAGTACAACAGCTAAAATGAACTAAAACTAATACATTTTTTTTTATATTTTATGAAAGTTAATGCTCACCACACATGGTTTGAGATTTTACACAAGTGCCTGCATTCTCACATGACTATCATATATCCTGTTTCAGACCCTCTCGCTCTCCTACATGACAGGGATGCTGTCCAGGTACTGTCTTGAGTTACTTTACATTGTCTCTGTCTCTCTGCTTTAGACTCTTCTTATGATGGCTGCTGCATCCAGATAATGGTTTTGTTCTTCGTAGTATGTGAGGTTGTGTGTATGGCCAAAAACTGTGCTGTGAACTCTGTTTTAGTTTTCTTGAAACATTCTCAGCATGTATTGTTTGGATGTTTCTTGTCTCAATAGCTTCTATAACACCAAGTCAGTAGTGATGTGTCTGGGCATCACAGCAGCAGTCTGTCTCCTGGTCACAATCTTCAGCTTCCAAACTAAGGTGAGAAAATGTCATTTTTATTTTGCTGTGCTTTTATATTATGTGATATATTATATGCAGCATTGAGAGTAAAATTCATTAATGTGTGTCAGATTTTCATGCTTCTGGATGAACATACTTCATCTTGATTTCATGTGTTTTCTCCATCCAGCTTGATGTGACATCATACCAAGGCGTGCTCTTCGTCTTCTGCATGGTCATGTTCATCTCTGGACTGGTGCTGGCGCTCGTCCTTCCCTTTCAATATGTAAGTATGACGATCCAAAACAAGCAGTTACATCAGTTGAGTGTCATGCAAGACTGTGTGTGGAGGATGAGACACCAAGATTACAGTACAGTAGTTACGTTCAGTATTATGTAAAGTCTGGCAAATATTTGACATAAGACTAATGCAAACACATAGTAAGGAATTATTTCAATGAAATTTATTTAGAATACATATCTAATTACCTTGAGTATTTTGTAATTTGTATTTTCCGTCCTGGAAGAGGCATCCCTCCTCAGTTGCTCTGTCCTAAGGACAGAGGGATGTCGTATGCTGTAAAGCCCTGTGAGGCAAGTTGTGATTTGTGATATTGGGGTTCATAAATAAAACTGATTGATTGATTGAGCAATCACAGTCTTGGCTTAATGTAAGGGAATCACGTGGCATGCCCTGCGCTCATTGTGAACTATCGTATTGCACTTGTATTCCCCCAAACTGCAGTGTTAGGGACCACACAAAGAAGAATACTGTTTTTTTTAGGTTGTTGTTGGTGTAGGGTGGAGGGGGAGGCTTCTCTTTCTCTTCTACTACTTTGAACTGTAACCATCTCTGCTGTAATGGTTATGTTTTTTGCACTTTTGGTTGCTTGTAAAGTTGGAGATTTTAGAAATGTACTTTCTCCGTGGCATTTATATTTATTGCTCTTGAAAAAGGCATCCTTATTTTATTTAACCAGATAAGTCCCGTTGAGAGCAACAATCTCTTTTACAAGGGAGACCTGGCCAACACAGCAGCACACAGAAAGTTACAGCCAAACTACAAGAAGAAATATAAGGACACCTACACACAATGTCAAGAACCAACTGATTCATTCATCCTTGTACTTGTGAGAGCTTTATAATCAGACAGAGAGACCAGTTCACATAGTTTAAAGGTTATTCCAAGTGAGAGGAGCAGAGCCCATAAAAACTTTCTTTCCCAGCTCAGTCTGTGCACTAAGTACAGGCAACACAATTAAGTCTTGAGACCTCAGACTGTAGCTAGTCAGACCGTTCTGCTTAACGCCCAGTCTTCTTAAAGAACTTGTGCATCAGCGTGGCCCGACTGTTCAGTTCCTCCGGTTGCGTGTCAATTTTCTGTTCACTCATTTAGTCAGTGGTTGCTTTGACTGACAGAAACCATCTAGCATGCACCCCTGAATTCATAGCCTATCACCTCCAAGATATGCCGATGTGAGAAATAAGCAGAGCTTATTGTTTTCCATGTAAAGTTTGTGTCAAGGTCAAACCCATATTAAGGCTACTAAATGCCTGAAATGTGATAATATCGATTTGTATAGAATATATTCTTGTATACATTTTGTCACACCACTAATTTGTATTTGATTTTGATACATGTTATAAGCATAAGTAATAAGTATTTGTAATTTATAATATGATACTTTATGATATAGGCTATTTGTTCCCACCTCTGTTCAGATGTTACATGGTGGACCTTTCATGTGGTTATCTAAACACTGGCATCGCATCTAATCATGTCATTTTTGCCATTTAGGTACCCTGGTTGGACGCCACCTACGCTGCCTTGGGAGCCATCCTGTTTACCATGGTAAGAGCCGCTATTGATGGACATGATTGTATATTATTGACTATCAGAATCAGAAATAAAAAACAATACGTCTTACTTACTGACTTATTTTCTGTTGCAGTTTTTGGCATTTGACACCCAGCTCGTCATGGGCAACAAGCGCTACACCTTGAGTCCAGAAGAGTATGTCTTCGCCACTCTCAACATCTACCTGGATATCATCTACATCTTCTCTTTCTTCCTCCAAATCTTTGGAACAAAACAAGAGTAACCCATTGCCCCACCTTTCTTACCTGAAGAGAAGGGATGGGAATTTAGACTAGATAAGAGTCTTTTAAAATTTTGGTGATTGTGATAGCAGTGCTTTCCATTTTATTTTAATTTTTTTCTGCCTGATACTGATATGGCCACAAATAGGTTGTGAATCTTTTGTACAGCTATACATGTACATAGATGTGCGTTAACATTCACATCCAAAATATCTACTGCCTTTCCCCTCTTCTTTAGCATGTTGTGAACCCACGCCACATTATGGGGTTAGCTTACTAGCTTTACCAGCGAGAAACAATCAGTAATCTTCCTCCATTTAACGTAGATAAAACATACTGTGAATGTTCATCCGAAGCTGTATGGGTGTCTTCATGTCCATGCCTGCCTAGATATCACAAATGTCCTGCAGACAATAGATGTCAGAGCTCTTTAAGAGATCTATTATACATTATGCATGACTCTTAAAAAGCCGTAACTATACTAAGTGTAGTCGGCCTATCTTTGGGCTGTTGCTGTGGGTGTTGATTTTGTGACTGAAAGCACAACTTTAATACAAATGTGACTCTTCCTGTGTTCTCAAGCATGTCTAATGTTGTCTCAGTACTGTGAGTAATAAGAAACCCCTTCACTGTTTTTGGAGGGTAGGGGATTTTATTTTGCTTTTGAATGACAATCTGAAAATATTATATTGGATTTAGGATGTAGCTACTCATCTCTGCCTTGATTTGTTACTCATATTTATTGAATATGTGTTGGTTTTACTCCATTTAACTCTGAGACTGTCATTCATTGCATTCACATTCTTGTGTTGTTTATTATTAGTATGTTATTTGTCTAACGTGTGTTTGAACTGGAAACGCCAACACTGATTGTCGGCATTATAGTTTTTGGTCTTAATATTAATTGAACCTATTTAGTTGGTTTGAAGTGGTGACAATTAAATACAAACATGACAGTGCCAAACATGCATGGATTTACTCTAACTTTTGATAAGGCCTGCATTTGTGGAAGGGCTTGAATGCTGTATATTTCATGACATTTGAAGTTTATTTTTTTATGACAGAATGATATATTTCAGAAAGTGTGTTATATAAAATGGTAAGCGTGGAGCTTGTAATTAATTTGCAAGTCGTCTAAAGTGGCCTTGGATTACCTTCATCTGATGA
This sequence comes from Epinephelus fuscoguttatus, assembly GCF_011397635.1. Taxonomy (NCBI): domain Eukaryota; kingdom Metazoa; phylum Chordata; class Actinopteri; order Perciformes; family Serranidae; genus Epinephelus; species Epinephelus fuscoguttatus. The sequence continues at coordinate 24,191,495 of NC_064758.1, read as the reverse complement.
TACTGATGCAGTGTATTGTTTTCAGAGCACCCTGCATTTCACCGGAGCATTGGTGTTACTGTGTTGATTTATTAAAGGGTGATTGTGTATGAATGGAATCACTGGGTCTGTCTGATTTGATAAATAATGAAATGCTTTGACACCTCTCCGTTACCTTTACTACTATTCTTCATTACTAAGAAACTCAATTTATGAAATCCATTTAGGAAAACTAATTATGGCACTTTTCATTGGAGAATAGGGAGCTTAATTTCAGTTTAATATTTTCAGCCCAAACAACTAAACGTTGTGGAGGTGTCTTAATGATATTATAAATATTCTCCTATGATTAAATTACCTGCCAACACATTTGTGTCATTAATATGCAATGCACGTCTTAGGTGTGTTATTTACCAGCACTCTTCTGCAGATAAAAGACTTCTCTGATTATTTCAGCTGTATATTAAGATCCCTCTATGATTATTTGTGAACCGTTTTTAAAAGTAATTACCTGAAAACCAGTGGGTATCTATTGATTTGTGAACAAATAAGTGCACACAGTGGGAATATATTTCGGACTATCATAATTTTTTTTGGTCAAAACAGTATTTTTGTGCCTGCGTGTTCAGTTTTTCCTCCGGCTGTTTGGTCCATACAATTATTTAGGCTAATGGTATTTAAAGAAAGACCATAAAGGCCATGTGTTGCTGTCATATTTTACACTTTGTTTCGTATTTAATAACATTTTATTGGACAAATAATACTACTACGCTAAAGAATGTGATTCTGTCTTTTTACTGAACAGGATTTCTTCCCATTGTGCATTTTTACTGTGTGGCAATTTAATTTAGGGGATGACGTGGGCAACTGTAACATTTTTTGGTTTTGGCCTCATACTCAAAAACCTCCTAAGCTATTTGGATACAGTTTTTATGTAGGTAACTTGTATCTGTGCTGTATTTGAAGCAATTTTAGAGCAATGGTATTGATTGAAACACTAGAAGTCAAACGTTACATCCACCTCCGTGTGCAGAGGCGTTTGTAACAACACACTTACCTTCATAGAAATACCAAGGATCGCAGTAAACTTCCAATAATATAGATGTAGTTAAACAATTTAATATCCATCATTACAGTGTTGTTTGTAAAATGAGTGTCAAGACAGGGGCCTCGTCTTTTAGTGCAAAACAAAAATGTCAGAGTTTTGTGGCTCTGTCTTGTTTCTGATTGGTACAATTACAGATGTTACAAATGTACCTTATAAGATCTGTAAAAAGTAAACAGCTCAAACCAGGTTTTGAATTTAAGTTTAAATACTGGGCTACTATTACAAATCAAAAATAGCAGTTGAAAACCACACTTATTTTCAGACAATATGGCAATATCAAGACAGTAAGCAAAGACAACTTTTGAGTCATAGACATTGCAGAGTTTGAAAGCATGAGAAAATGGCTCTTGGTGAGACTTGAACCGTGGTCACCAGACTGATTTTCATTTCCACCACTGTGGAACCACTTCTGTCTGGATTCTTGCACCTAATTTTGAATCATTCAGAGCATTTCTACCAAAAATAAATTGATCAGAAACCGCAAAGTTGATACTTTGAGCATGTCATATTCTACAGGTTGAAAAGAAAGGATGGAGAGGGCAACAATGGAGGAGTCAAGTGAGAAATGGCCACGCAAAAAAGAGTGTGCAGTGGTGTCATTAATAGTTGGGTCATGCTTGTTTTTAGGGCAAAAAGAAATATCTGTAATAACAGAACAAAAGTTGACACATCCTTCATTACAATGGTTCCACAAAACTGGTGGAAAAATGGGCTGGTTGACTAGATAGCGCCAAAGTTCCAAGAGTCCTGAATGAAACCAGTTCAAGAGCCAGAGCTCATTTGGTGGAACGGGGTATGAGAGGCAAAAGATTTACCCATGGAACCAAGCCACAAAATATGTAGTAAATAGAGTATAGGCTATAGGTGTTTGAACTGAAGACAAAACACTTTTCTCAAATTATTAGAAAAAACCCCACCTATCTTAATATCAGTGCTAAGCCGCACACCATTTTGATGGTGTTGGTTAACTGACCCCAACCATACCACACAAAATACTCTGCTGGCTAGAAACAACAAAGCTAAAAATGCCAAATATATCATTATCATCGACATTAAGATTAATTAAGACAGTGAGAGGAAAATACTGTAGAAGAAAAAATTATTTCAACCTCAAAAATTAGTCTTGGCAAGAAAACTTTAAAGTGTATGAGACATCAGTTTGTCCTTTGGCAGGCGGAGAGGGACCATCACAGACATGAGTTTGTCTGTGCATGAGTTTCATTGTTCTGCCTCATTTCTGATTAGTGCAATTTAAAGAATAACTTCAGCATTTTTTCAGTCTGGACCCTATTTCCCCATGTAAATTGGTCAAAGAGACTGATGTGAACAACAATTTTTAAAATTGGTCTAGTAATGAGCAAGTGGGCAGCAGCCATGCAACAGGCTGTAATTGAAGACATCTTGTGATATTTCAGAGCAGTGAGGGAATAACAAACAGACTGGATCAAGTGAAAATTAAAGAGACACTTCAGGCACTTATAATAACAATCTGAGCTACTCTGTGGTGAAAATAACCACATTTAATGGACATACGGTGACTGTGTTCAATTGCCCCTTGTTCTTCCATTACAGTGTGTTACCGCTCCCTCAATACTGGACCAAATTCAAAAATAGTTGTTCACATCAGTCTCTTTGACCAATTTACACAGGGAAATAGGGTCCAGGTTGAAAAATGCCGAATTATCCTTTAAAATGTCACAATTGACCCTGGTCTCCCCTACAGTGGAAAGAGAAAGGCTACTGTGCTGAAAACCATTTTGATCATGTTATGTCTCATTTTGAATGATTAAGACATGTGGGAATTCACACTGTGACTCTAGCCTATGTGTCTTGCATAAAATTTGATTATTTCGTTCAAAATCTATTTACAAAATTCAGAAAACACAAGATCGGCCTTTCCTCTACGCGCAATTGTGTCCGTGCGTGAGTGCGAGAGACACACAGAAGACATGAGAGTGACAAAAATAGTAGCCTAACGCTAAATAATCGCGTGCATGTAGTGTGTACATGTGATAAAATTGTGTTCAGAAGTCAATGCCGGCGGCCGTGACGTGATATTAAATGGTCTCCTCAGTCTGCAATCAACCAGTAGATGACGGGTACACTCGAATTTACAGCATCCAGTCATCCAATCACAGCGTGCATTGATGGAGCGTCTTGTTCAGCCATGTTGTGGTTTTGAATGAGGAAGAAGCGGGAGATAACATTCTTCAACGAGTTTATATGCAATTTAAAGTCACGTTCAGGATATATACATGAGTTAGGCCGTGACTCAAAATGATAGCCGTTTTTCCGAACGCGTTGGTTGCGACTTATCGCATTCCTGCTGGGATTTAAACATACTTCCATAAATTAGCCGTTTAGCTAACAACGTTAGCTAGCGAGGCAGTTAGCATAGTGTGCTAGCTAGGCAACTAGCGAGTTCCCAGCTAACTAGCTAACGGTTAGCTCGTTTCCTGCGAAAGTAAAATGATAATTGTGAGGAGTATTAGCCTTTGAAATAGCCTCCGCTAACCTGCCTCGGTCGAATGAAGCGCATTAGCTTCCTCTGGTTTGACTATATTGACAGGCAGACTGAAAGCAGCTGTAGCGATTTATTTTTAAACCAGCGGCGTTAATTCCCAAACTTTTGAGCCATGTTGAATAAAATCTACGAATGGATTGAAACAAGCTTTGCCAATCTTCGCAATGGTGTACCAGCTGCGGAGCACTCTGATGCACACCGGGCACCGAGGGAAAGTCCGATAAGAAGGAAAAGACCAATTGAATGGTATGAACTGTTCCCAGCATGATTCCCCAGTGTAACCGCAAGTCAGTGGGTTTAAAAAGACCGACCCCAATTTACTTTGAAGTTATTGTATGTGACAGTGTTACTACCGCTACTGTTGGACCGCCATTCTTAGCCTTGCTGTGCATTTACGGTATCAAACATTAGTCATTGTGAGAAGAAAATGTTCATTTTAATTTCTGTGTTATTAACTGTAAGTCACGGTATCAACCTGTTTTTGCCTTTAGTTTGGAAGATGGACATAACATCGCACAAGATGGCTTAATCGTAAAGAAATCTCGAATGGGTAATCACTCACTTTGTTACATATTAGGGTGTGAGTATATGAGATGATATAGTTAAATCAGATCCACCCTGCTTACAGTCTTGCTCGTCTGTTTTGAATTAATCCAGGAGATCTTATTGACACAGTCAAGGTTGCAGCTGAAGGGGTTAAGAATCACAGCTCCACTGTGGCTACATGGATGAGGAACAATGTGAGCCCTACCTTGAGAAATATACTGCCTGCCTCCCCTGGTCCTCCACCTGGAGAACCTCAGCCAGAGCCCTCAACATCAGCAGCAGTCTGGGCCGGGATGCCGGTAAGGAATGAATGTTTGGGGCCTGACTGTAGAGACGCCACACATTTTTTTTCTGCCTTTTTTAATAATGTCATATATGTGTTTATTTTAAGGTTGTTGATAGGAACTGTCTGGATGAGACGTTTGCTGCTCCCTCCACAACTTTGGAGTGGAAAACATCCAAATCAGGTTAGATGGTGACTCGAAATGTTGTTTAAGCTTTTGCATCAAGGTTGCTGATGTTTGTGCAGTAGAAAGATAATAATGTACTGTTATATTTCCCCAACTCTAGAATGGTTGCGCAACGAGAAGTCCGTTATGGGATCAAAAGTCTGTAGGCGACAAGTGTGCATGAGTCCTACACATCGTGAAGTGCCAAAAACAAATGGGCACTCAGTCAACTTGCCGCCCTCTTTCACCCCAAAGCTGCACCCTTCTCCACGGCTAGGCAGGCCTCTAAACCTCCGACCATACACCACACCAAGGTATTCCTCACATCTTTGTCCTTCTAGAAAACATTTCAATTGCTGTCTTTTTGTCATATGATGTGTCATTATACAGTTTGATGTTTTAAATGCCTCACTGTCATTTTGTGTCTGCAGTTTGTCTAGTGGAGCAGCAAGCAGCTCCTGCACCAGCATGTATGAGAAGACCTTTCCCATCAAAGTAGTGCAGAGCCCAACACACAGCAACTCATCTGGGCGCATGCACAGTGCCAGACGCCACTGTACAGCACAGGAGGTCAGACATCATGAAAAATATACTTCCTTCTGACTCAGTTGTTGCCTTTCTCTGTCAATTTCATGGTTCTCCTCTGTGTGTTGTGTGTTGTCCAGTCTGTTTGTGAAGAGGAGAAAGAGGTCTACAGGCAGCTTCTGACCATGGTGTCCGGTGGTCAGTCATCTTTCCTTCACAATGGCAGCTCACATGGCATCGTGAGGTCACACAGAGATTTGTACGTATTCATACAAATACAGTAGACTTAAACAATGCTGTAAGTAAACTGTTAATGCTAATGTAAAGGAATACAGAGTACAGACATTTTGGCAGAATTCAGTCACAGGCCAGTGGGGGGCTCCAAAAGCTTATAGACTCAACAGTAGTACTTTATCCAAACCTCTAGTTTTCATGTCAGTTGCTCACTCTGTGTAGCCTTGAAGTTGTTGAGTGATCCTGAGTGGTAGTCACATGTATGCTTTGTAGCTGGAACTGGCATGCAAAGAATAAAACTGTCAGTTAGTATCCATCTTTGCTGTAATCACAAACCCTCTCTGCATTTAATAAATTTCAGTAGTTTCATGTCTATCCTTGATCACTTTGAATTTTCTGGACTGCATGTAGATTTGGGCTGGGGGAAATAATTGATTTTTTGATGCATTGCGATTTGGAAGATTCGGCATTGATTCACAAATCTTAATGATTGAGTATCTAAATGTTTATTAATAATGTGATGTTGACAGAGCGAAAGAGGCGGAACTCAACCACCTAGTCAGTGCAGCACCTGGACAGTTTACAACGCGGACATGCTAAAGTTAACTTGTATTTCATCTTCACAAAAAGCAGCAGTTAGAGGCCTGTTTTGATTTAATGTCTAAATAATTTAATTTGCGAGACAAACGTGAAGTATAGTGTGAAAACTTTCTATGCCAGACAGGGACATTAACGAAGCAGAGCAGCAATCAGCAGTAAGGTTATCAAACGAGACCAACACCCGGTGCAGCATTAAGCAACTTAAATCAACTCTGTACTCAGTCTGTTTTACCGTAAACACCGGCCCGCCTGCTCACCGTCTTGACTTTCCCCGGTGCTCACAGAGAAAGAGCCTACACGCTGCTCTGACACTTAAGACAGGAGACTGTCTGGTGCTTTCTAATTAATGCTTTTATACAGTTTACTTTATGACGTTTATTTATTATTCAACATCACGTGAATTGCATTGCATTTCTGGTGGAATATTATGGTATACAAACACTGAACACTAGGCCAGCATTCATATCCTCAGTAGGTTTAAGTAAGCGACCGGAGATGGGTACAATCTGCCTGGCACCCCCTGGTTTAAAAGTTGATGCATTTTGGCTTTTCTGAATTTGAATATAAAAGGGTCCTGGACAAGGGCCACACTGTATACATGTAAATTCATCTGTTCATTTTTTGTGGGTCATTACAAAAACATCAAACTATGTTTTAATAGTAGTAAATAGTCACACAGTGAAAAAATAAACCTGTAGGCCTTTACAAATCCAAAATTTTGGTGAATCAAGATGCATCAGTTTTCATTTAATAATAAATTGTTACCCTCTGAATCGTAATCAAATCGTATCATGTGATGCCTAAAGGTTCCCATCCCTAACGTAGATAATGTCTGCTTTCTCATCTCACCCGTGTCGCTCTCTCATCAGCACCAGCTTCCTGACCACCAGCCGCAGACTGCTACAGTTCTCTTCTCCTGCTGGGTCAGCAGCAGGAGAAACTTCAGAGGGACCCAGCAGCCCCCCCAGCCCAAGGGGGATGTCTAGCCAGAGCTCCAGCAACCTCCCCAGCCCACTTGGGGCCTCCAGCAGGCCAGGGATCCAGTCGTGGTCTCTGGACACGGACCTCAGCTCCAGCAGAGCAGCTACTCTCACATCAGTTCCCTCCCCATCTGCTCTGCAGGATAACTCTTCTCAGGACACACAATCATCAGGTAAAATTTCTCACCCAGTTGTTTGTGCACTTAATAAAAATAAATATAGCCATTGTGAAACAGATATATCTGGCTATATGATATATAGATATCACAGGTGAATTGAATATTTGCTTGCTTTTGTATTTCTAGTTGGGTTGTAATCTCCTTGTCTTTTCTTGCAGCGCATGATGGTGACTCTGTAATTATTGTAAATGAACAAAAGGGTAAAAAGCAAAACAGCTCAAGGTTAGTATTTGTGTTGGTCAGTGTTGATATTTTGTTTTTTACATTGTTTTATCACAAGCTACATTTCACTGTAGTAAATAGTGACGCAATGTCTAATATGAGTAAACAAGCTTTGTCAAAGACATATATGTCAAAACTTTTTATTTCAGATGTTGTTAATTTTAACTCAAGTGTTTGATTTTCATATACAATAACATATTTCTCTGTCTCAACAGTGTGCCATGTTTCCAAGCCGAGTTATGGATCAAAGAACTGTAAGTACACACCAGTGTATTTAATTATATTATTGATCCATTATTCACTGATAATATGTTTGAACAGAGTAAAATATATATATATATTTTTTGTCACTGTAGGACTAGTATGTATGACTCCCGGGCGAGAGAAAGACGGAGACAGATAGAAGAGCAGGAGGCCCTGGCTGCCCAGCTACTGCGACAGGTAAGCGTGCACCACTGAAGCCCTCCTTTCAAATTCAGTGTTATATTATCCATTGTTTCTCGTCCTTTTTTTATCCCACTAACTTGTGTCATGTTATTACTGGCTCCCAGCGCCTGTCTGAAGAGGGGCAGCGCAGCCCAGATGTGGAGGTCCACGTTCGAGTTCCTTTGGAGAAGGAGGTTCCTTTGACTCTTGTGATAGAAGAACCGAAGCCTTTGGAAGAGAAACCAGAATTTCCTGAACTCACAGAGGTGTGGAGCATGCAGTGTTTGTCATGTGTAGAAATTATTTTAATGACCCACCAAATAGACCAGCTCCACTTAGAAGATTATGTATTTCTTATTTTTATAAAGAAGAAAAGCAATTGGAAGTAAAGAGTGGGCAAAGTGTTTGCCTGAATGGTGTTCTGTCGTGCATGTTGGTTTATTGTAAATTCCCTCAAGCTGATATTAAGTGCACTATGCAGCCTAAATTAAGTGGTAGTTAAGCAAATAATCTTTCCCCACTATTTAAGTCACCGTTTTTGATTTAAAATAATAAAACAGGACATAATTAAAATTCTAGAGTTCAAAATAAAACAGGGTGTTATAACTATTGGCTATTTTGTTTCTGCAGGCTGTCAAGCTGTATGATTTTTGGGGCGAATTCATATGTAATGAATATAACATATCCTGCTTTTTTACATATGTTCTATCTCTCTGTTTAGGAAATGGAGGGTGAAGTGAACAGGGCGCTGAGAGGGGCTAATCATGAAGTTTTAAGTGAAGGTTTTGGTCTCAGCCTGACTCGCAAGGATCTGCAGACCCTCAGCAACCTCAACTGGCTCAATGACGAGGTGAGTACATGTTAGAAAAAACATGACCTAGATTATATTGTGTTTGTAATAATTGTTGCACAACTGAGCCCTACAGTTTTGATTGTTCAGTTAATCGAAACTCTACCTCCTTTCTCTCCAAGGTGATCAACTTTTACATGAACCTGCTGGTGGAGCGCAGCAAGGATCCCAACCTGCCATCAGTCAATACATTCAACACCTTTTTCTATCCCAAGCTGCGCAGCAGCGGCTATTCTGCTGTCCGCCGCTGGACCAAAAAGATGGACATCTTTTCTAAAGACATCCTGCTTGTTCCTGTCCACTTGGGGGTGCACTGGTGCCTCTCTGTAAGCCTCAGTTACATTATTGTGAACCTGGAAATAACAGTCTTAGGATTTATATATTTTGTACATTTTAAATCATGCAACTCTTTTTCTCAGGTGGTGGATTTCCGCAAAAAGGCTATCATGTACTTTGATTCTATGGGAGGAAGCAACGATGAAGCATGCCGAACATTGTTGTAAGTTTCAGTATCAGATATGTTTGTTTGTTACATGAGATATATATTCAGAGAGCTAAATGTATTTTTATGATCCATCAAAGTGTGTGTAAAGTAATTCATTTTTGTTTCCCCAGTGATTACCTGCAACAGGAAAGTAAGGACAAGAAGGGCAAGGAACTGGATACCTCAGGCTGGACTATGCACAGCAAAAAGCGCAATGTAAGTCCTAAACACATGAGGTATAACTAGTTGTGCTGTGTCATCAAACTGCATGTATTTAGGAATTTTGGGATAGGTTTCCATTATGAATAGAAAGTTTCAGGTTGTAGTTCTTTGAGCAAATCGTGCTTTCATCCTTAGTCAGCTTGTCCAGGCTCATGCTGCACTGTGGCATTGTTAACCAGTGACCAAGAAGACGATCAAACTATCTTGAGGAAGTAAAAGTCGTAACAAGGTTTCTGCAGGTGAATTTGAGGAAAGATCATTCGAGGGATCATATTCATGATATTGTTTTGTTGACTTTTTCCAGTTATTTTATTTGCACCACCTTTGTAGTTTTGCAAATGATTAGATGACATCAGCTACTTGTAAAGTTTTCTTCAAGTTTTTTGTAAAGCCTGTTGTGAATTCTAGGTAGCTAATAGTTAGTTTGACAAATAATGGGGCTTGTGAACAGGGGGAAAGCCTCTCCCAGCACTACATGAGAAGGAAAAGCCTATAAATCATCTGCTGGCATACAGCCTACTTTGTTTTGCTGGCACATCCATCAAGCGGGCAATATTGGGAAGCAGCACATCTCCTCGCTTCAGAATGATGCACCTGTGGAAAAAGTCTTAGTTTACTGGTTGCTGGTGGTATCTACAGCACAACCGTAGGGCCCACTAGTAGGTCACCTGCAAAATTACCATTTGATGATAAATTACTCACTGTGTGTTGCCTTGAATTAGCGAAGAAAACCTGGTTTTTCTTGCATGCCTCCACAGTGAACAGAGAATCCAGAAAAGGCAAACATTGGTCATGAATTGAAGTTAACGGGGACTGCGTTTTACAAAACAGCAAAACTGTATCAAAACATTCTTTCACAAGCTCTCACAAACACAAAAGTCTTATCTGTTGATCTAAAATTTACTATTTAAAACCTGACACTTCAAACAGTCTCATGCATGACCAAGTAGCGTGCCTGGCCACACACATAGGTTTGAACTCTGCTTAAGTGAAGCTCAAAAGCATGTGCATGCTCAGGCCCACTCAAGATGCTTTGCTGGTAGGTGGAAGTATCACAAGGTTTTGGCGAAAATGCATGTGTTTGGGAAGTACTGAGCATCTGACTGTATGAATGAGACTTGGATCAAACTGTACGAGTTGTGTAAGAGTTTGTGATCGGATGTTTTGATACAGTTTGGCTGTTGTTAAATATGGTCTTCAATTACCTCAATTCAATAAATATGGTCGCCTTTTTTTTTTTTTTTTTTTTTTCCTCCGGTTTCTTCGCTCACCATGGAGGCATGCAAGATAAGTTTGCCTCATGAACTTAATGTAACTGGTGGTGAGTCATTGATATGTAACTGGTCATTTTGCAGGTGATGTATTCTTTTAATCTTAATTTAGTAATTTGTTCTGTTTCTCTTTAAAGCCCAGTTCAGGCCAAAGATTGACGACAAGTTGAGTTGAAACATACAACTACTTGCAATGCGCTGTTCTGCAATGTTCTAAAAACCTGCGGGTTCACAGCAGTGCAACTAGATAAGACAGTGCATCATCTCTATGCAACAACTCTCTGTACTTCTGTTCTGATTTCCAGCTTTACAGGCCTATTTTGTGGCTGATTATAATTTGTAGCTTCTTAAAATATGAATGAGCGTAGTGATAGTGAGATACTGGCTACAGCTGCATTTGTAGTAGTGATGGACGGCGAAAAACAAACAAAACGTGCATCAAATGGACTGTGTTCATAATAAATATGCCACAATAATATGAGTAAGCAACAGCAATTAGTTAAAGAGAAAGTGTGTGTGGGAGGCGGCACAAGCACATACAGCGAGCACACGTGAGGACAGAAAGGGGCTCGGTCATCTGCAGCCATTTTGAGTTGTCCAGTGGACTTCACTACAAGCTGATTGGCTAGTGAGACAGGTGACGTGCTTTATGTTCTTAAACCAGCTGTCGGTGATTTGATCAGCGCTGTTGCAGGTGACACCATCAGCCGGCTTGAGTCGAGCTCAGACCGGCCAGTTCACACCGCTGCAACTTTTCTCTGCATTGGTCTTAAAACGGTTTCGTCTTGTCGCGAATCTTAGGTCTGAACTGGGCAGCATTTATAATGTTGCTTTGTGTTACTGTGACTTTTTTTTACACTTTCATAAATGAGCTAGATCATTTAGCAGGGATACATCTAAAATATCAAAAGAAGAGAAACTGCTGCCGAACAGAATTTATTTATGCTTTTGCACTGTCAAGAACAAAATGTCTCATGATACTGGATGCTGGTCTAGGAAAAACTTCACACTAAAACATGAGAGGAAGTGAATTTTCAAAGCTAAATATTAGCAGTTCGTAAAGTAATTGTTTTTTATCATTGTGACATTCACTTTGCATCATGGAAGATCCAACAACATCATTATTCCTCCTTTGCCCTCAGGAAATCCCACAGCAGATGAATGGTAGTGACTGTGGAATGTTCACGTGCAAATATGCAGATTACATTACCAAAGACAAGCCAATCACGTTCACACAGGTAATCACAAATAAATATTTATCTAGTAAATGTCATTGTAGTAGCCTAAAAATGTCTTACGTGACCTCTCTTCTCTTCACAGAAACACATGCCCTACTTCAGGAGAAGGATGGTTTGGGAGATAGTGAACCACAAGCTGTTGTGATATTAGCGTGGTTGTGAACTTGTATAGTCAGCTCGCTACGTGAGGAACACGAGTCACAACGATGGCTGAGCTACATTAAACAGCAGGATCCACTTACAGACATCCTGCTCTGGGAAAGACTTGCACACCAGCTCATGAGATCAGGAACCAGCTCTGCTACTTTGCATCCTTTAATGTCAATCAAGCCCTCAGCTGATTGTAGCTGACGGGATGTTGCTGGAGCACCAAGCACTGCCTCCCGGTCCTCTACTCCACTCTGTTGTTTTTTGGTGCACCCATGGAGTATCAGTAAAGCAGCTGAAATGCTGCGTGTTCTGAATCGCCCAGCCAGAACTGTACTGACTTACAAACCATACTCTGAGCTGCAATGTTCAGCTTGATGCAGACATACAAAGTTTACATGTTTTTGTCTTACAGGGATGTGACTGCATAATGCTGCATCATTTTTATAACGACAGTAACGCTACATTTTGTCGTCACTGTCTGATACTCGTACTTTCAAATGAAAATTGACTTCACTGGGAAAACTAAAATTTAAGTGGCATCTAGTCTTAAAATCTGTCTCTTTTGAACTGGGCATGAGACTTATTCTGCTTTTGTTTTTCTCCTTAATATAAACATTTCAACTAAAACAACTATTTTTGTAATTTGTTTGATTAAAAGGCACAAAAGACTTAAAACATTGCCTCAGAGTATGATTTATAATGAACGTAGAATGTTTGATCTTGCCACGGACTTGCAAGTGGAACAAAACAGTCTTAGTTACACCCTAAAACAGCAGGGGTAAAAGAAAAAACCCTTATCTTGATAAAAATCGATTGTAAATTGAAGTTCAAAGTCTATTTTATGTATTTCAGAGTCTCTTTTCTTTTACAGCAACTTTTGGGCATATTCAGTATATTTTGAACTTTGTACATAGTTAAGACATATACAGCCTCTTGAACAGTGTAATATACTTTTTCTTTACGTATTTCGTATCTATTTTTATCTAGATTCAAGTCTGTTTTAGAAATAAATTCTCATGTATTGTGACTGTTCATTGTGTATTACCTCAAGATTATTTTGGGTTTGGTATAAAAAATCTGCCACATTTGATAAACATGAGAGAACCTGGACGTGTGTCTCGGCTTTTTTTAAAGTGTATCATGTCTTTTGTAAGATATTAGTTACATTTTTAATAACTAGGGTTTTTCTATGAAAGGGACAAAGATATGCATCATGGCACAGATAAATGTTTACTGAGGAGCAGTCGTTTGATGCACAAAAGAAACAGACAAGACTGGGTAGATACCTATGAACAGACCCCATATATGACTTGGATTATATTCAGCGACCTTCTGCTAAAAGATTTATAAATATTTACCATAAGTGGCAATAGTTCTCATCAATGTAGACTCTTTTGTCTCATTTTTTTGTATTAATTGATCTATATGCAGAAAGCAATCTGCTGTCACTCACTTGGTTGTGTGAGCAATTAGGTGTGACAAGAACATTTTTAAAAGATACTTACTAGATGAATCATTTTATCTTATCCATATCCATCTTATCGTTAACCTATATGAGGATTTATCTCTCAAAAAGCCACAGGCCTAGAGAACTGATATAAAGGAGGTTATTTATGAAGGCTTTATTTACAAGTGGATCTCTGCTCCCTGCTGTTCCACTGAGGTCTTCACATGGCAACAGGTTTGGAGTCAGAGGTGCAGGTTGCTGCAGGAGGGTGGAGATGGAGCTACAGTTGTTACAAGAATCTGTAGGCATCAGTGAGGGACTCTGGTTTAGTCATTTGGCGATAGTTTGACAACAGCCATCTGCCAGAATCTGCAGGTGGAGGCGGAGGTGCAGGTTGCTGGCAGAGGCTGGATTAGGTGGAAGTTTGGCTACACCAGTCTGCCAGAATCTGCAGGTGGAGGCGGCAACTGCAAGTTACTGGCAGAGGCTGTAGAGAGAGGTCTGGCCAGTTTCACTCATGGTGGCTGTGACAGGCTTTGAATGTAGGGTGGAGCAGGACACTTTAGAGGCGGTAGCTGGAGGTTTGGCCACAACAGTCTGCCAGAATCTGCAGGTGGAGGCGGAGGTGCAGGTTGCTGGCAGAGGCTGTAGTAGGCGGAGGTCTGACCACAGCAGTCTGCCAGAATCTGCAGGTGGAGGTGGTGACTGCAGGTTGCTGGCAGAGGCTGTAGGTGGAGGTTTGTCCAGTTTAACTCTCATTGTGGCTTTAACAGGCTTTTGGTGTAGGGTGGAGCAGGACAGTTTAGAGGTGGTAGCTGGAAGTTTGGCTACAGCAGTCTGCCAGAATCTGCAGGTGTAGGCAGAGGTGCAGGTTGCTGGCAGAGGGTGTAGTAGGTGGAAGTTTGGCTACAGCAGTCTGCTAGAATCTGCAGGTGGAGGTGCAGGTTGTTGGCAGAGGCTGTGGATGGCAGAGCTTGAATCTGATCGTGGTTGTTAGAGGCTATGAATGTAAGGTGGAGCAGGAAACTTAAGAAGCTGCTGGTGGAGATGTTTGTCCAATGTCTGCAGGTGGAGCATGTGGCAGCAATTGGCTAGTAACAAACAAAACAAGCAAACAACAAACACAACTTAACTTAAACTACAAACTATTTACATATTTGAGCTAACAGGAGTAATATTCAGTGCTTAGCTCGTTTCTGTGGCGGTCTCCAGGGCTTTGGTTCATCTGAAGTGTCCACCTCATACTGGGGAGGATAGTGTTCAATCCTGTATGATGCACCCACACGAACCAGTCCGTCCCCACGGAGTGGTTTGGTGAGCGTTGGATGCTCCAGACGCTCCCAGAGCCTCTGCTTGATGCACCTCCCCAACGCCAGACTGTAAGGATGCAGCCGGCCATCCAGGTACCTGTGAGGAGCAGAAGAAACAGAAATTAAATCATAATGAAATATGTGATAAAAAACCTTCACTGGCAGATTGATGATTTTGACTCAAACATACCTCAGCATGCAGTGGCATGCACAGACTTTTGGAAGGGCAGGGGCGAAAAAAAAAAGGGCACATACAGCGCATTCTCGTTCTGCGTGTTTTCAAGGGCACTTTAGACATGTTTATATGTTATACAAATGACACATTATGTAGCCTTAAAACAGACTAACTATACAGACTACTCAAGTTAGTTTGTAGTTAGGATCAGCATCCACGACAACTGTGTAGATTCAATGTTGTACTGTGAAGAACACACAGAGACATGGATGTATGAAGGAAATAAATCCCTGGGGGTTCAGAGGGTCCTCCCCCAGAACATTTTCAATTAAGTAGATGCCATTTCCTGTATTCTAGTGCATTTTAACACCATATTAGCACCAGTTAATCCAAACTGGTTCTGTGAGATATAGTTCTGGCTCAATATAGATCAACTGTGGCACTGTCTGCGGGCTGCAGGCCTCCTGGCTCTCTGTGGCCTGCGTGCAGAAGGCTGCAATACACAGTCATGTTAGTATGAGGCTTCACAAGTACAGTAAATGCAACAAACAGCACTGAATGATGAGACTTTCATGTCCCATTTTTCTGCAACAAATTCAACTTTCCTGGAGAAAATGACATTACTCTTCATGAGCATGATTAGTCCTTTCAACAAACTGAGTTTTTCTTCCTTAAATTACCACAAACTACTACGTTTACATATCTGCTGGGAATCACACAGTAAATTCATGTACTTCAGAGTTGGACTCATGGCTACACTTAAATTCACAATATTACTTTGTACCCTAGCTGGAAGCTGGCTGATACACACTTGTGATATAAATTATTTTTTAAGACACAAGTTGATTCAATGATTATTTTTTCGGTGAGGCAGCCATTTTGAATGTTTTTGTTTATTTTTAAATGAACAGATAAATTGATCTGGTACAGTCTCCCCTGAGGTTAATAAATAGTATTTTAATGTAAATATTCCCACTCTCATATACCATGTGATCTACAGGGTGGGGAGGAGTGTATGAAAGCAAATAAGAGAAATAAGTATTTTAATTTTAACAGCTACTTGAATCTCAACTAATAAGCTGTTGAAATGTTACAGATTCTCTGTAAACTATCTGTAGGTGGACTGTCCAGATGAAGTGTTACTAATATAGTACTTTGAAAACCATGTATCTGATTTTTTTGTTCTGAATTCACCTCTTTGATATTAAAATGTCAAATTTTGTGAGTTTCAATTTCAAAGGCCTGTTAACAATGTATGTGTGAACTCTGAGGGCTTTCAAAGCCTCGACGGTAAAACACAGAAAAACAGTCACAGTGTTGAAATCTTACAGTCTCCATGATGGAAGTTAGTTGAGTCGCTGGCCGTGAGTGTCTGTGAGACTGAAGTCCTCGTCGGGATGCAACAAGTCCTCAGCAGAAGCGTTAAGTTGGATGAAATCGTCGATTGAGAGATAAGAGAAAACTTTTCTGACCGCTGTCGGCTTTGTTTGTGTTAAAATGATGATCTCGTGTATAAATGATGCACTTGGAGACAAACCATAGCAACCGTGGAATCCTTCACCTCCATTTTATGCACGTGTGATGTCACAGTCACATCTCACCTCTGTGATCTAAAGTCTCATCCAATCATGTTCAAAAGGCCTGAGATCAAGTCCATATCTAACTATGTAGATGCAGCCTCCACACTTGACTGCGTCCTCACTCATACTGTCTGCTACATGTTCAGTCTTATCAACAGCTGAGGCCTGCTGATGACCGTGACTGTTTTTATTTTTGTATTATCTTTTTGGGTTATTCGATATTTGCAGTCATTTCACAGCAGCTGGATCGATATGTGCGTCTCCACTTCAAAGAGGCGCTGTGCGCATTTCACGCACGTGGCGCAGCGCCAGTAACTGCATTAATTAGGCCTATTTTAATTTATCACCACAGGATGAGTGAGGATCTAACGGTGAGTGACCTTGATAGCTTTCTGGATATCAAACAGTTTTGCTTTTACACACAGATTCCAGGGTGATTTAATAAAAACATGTGGAACACAGCAGCGGTCCTCTGGATGAGGTATCGGGGCATTTTTTATCATGATTAAGAAAAAAAAACAAACCTCAATTTTTGCGTTGCTAAAATGTGACGTCATTGTGCGCATCGAAGCGCAGCATCCATTTACCATATCCACATTTTAACACATTGCCAGACTGTGCAGTGGGACTACAGATTCAATCCACTGATCTGCCCAACTATTGCTTTTATTTGTCACATTTTTGTTATTTAAAGTAAATAAAGATGATTGTTCACAGGGATGTACCTTAGGGACTTTGCTGAAACTCTGCAGCTTCTCACTGACTTTGGACTTTGACAAGCCAGATGGATTACTGCACTTTCATGGAGTAACATGGATACACTTTATATTGGAATGTGGATATGAGAACTGGCAGCCTGTCTGGCTTTGGAGAAATGAACATACCATGAAAAGGAAAGAAAGTATTTTCCTTGCTTGTGGAGCCCCTATATAGATTTTTTGTGAACTCATAATTTTGAATGATTTGAAATGGTATGGAAACTTTATATGGATCATCTCTTTTACAGGATATACTGAACTAAAAGTTATCACACTTTCTTCTCACAGGTTTAAGTTAAACAGAAGAGTTTTTTCATGTGCTCAGTGGATATATTTTTGTCAAATTTTGGTCACAAATATTTCAAAATCATGTTAGTGAGCACTTCTCCTTTTCTGAGATAAGCCATCTACCCTACAGGCGTGGCAGCTCAAGATGCAGATTAGACAGGCCACTCTAAAATGTGCAGTTTCGAGGGAGTGTGCCATTGTCATGCCGATTACAGGAATGTTCATTCCTACACCATATAATGTCTCTTATGTCATTTCTGTGAATTTGGCAGTACATCCAACCAGCCTCACAACTGCAGACCACGTGTAACTACACAAAAACATGACCTCCACGTCCAGCTTCTTCATCTGCAAGATCATCTGAGACCAGCCATCAGGACAGCTGATGCAACAGTTGGTTTGCACAACCAAAGACTTTCTGCACAAACCATCAAAAACGTCTTAGTGAAGCTCATCTGCATGCTCGTTGCTGCATGTTGCCTATGAATTTTATGTTAATTTCACTACCATGAGCTGTCGCCAATGCCATTTATGTTCATTTGGCAGTACATCCAACCGTTCTCACAACTGTAGACTATGAGCAACCCCGCCAGCTCAGGACCTCCACATCCAGCGTTGTCACCTGCCAGATCGTCTGAGACCAACCAGCCAAACAGCTGATGTAGCAATTCATTTGCACAACTGCAGAATTTTTGTGCAAACCATCTCAGAGAAGATCATCTGCATGCTCGTCATCCTCACCAGGGCTTTGACCTGACAGCAATTTGTCATCCGACTTGTGCGGTTGTGATGCTGGTTGGATGTACTGCCAAATTTACAGAAACATCGTTGGAGATGTTTTACAGTAGTGAAATGAACATTAGGTTCACAGGTATGCCAATGGCAAGTTCCCTCAAAACTTGCAACATCTGTGGTTTTGTGTTGTGTCATCAAACTGCACATTTCGGAGTGGCCTTTTATTGTGACATCCCAGGACACACCTGTTTAGTAATTATACAGTTTAATCAGCATCTTGATATGCCGCACCTGTAAGATGGATGGATTATCTGGAAAAAGGAGATGTTCACTAACACAGGTTTTAACAATTTTGTCATCAAAATGATAGAGAAATATATCTGTTGAGTGCATAAACAAGTATTTCAAAAAGGTTTGAATATTTGTTCAGTGTATAATCTACCAATGGTTCGCTGTTTAACAAAAAGCACACAAACCACAGTGAAAAATTTTTATTAAAAAAATGACAAGTTCAAAATCAAACCAAGTTAAAAGTTTAATAGCTGTTGGGTTTTTTTCTATGAAGAAGACAAAGACCTGCATCATGGCACAGACAGACAAACATTTACTGAGGAGAGGTCGTTTGATGCACAAAACAAACAGAAGACTGCACAGACATCTCTGAACATGAGTTACAAACTGATCCCATGTGTAACTGTAATATTCAATGACCTTCAGCTAAAAGATCTCTAAACATTTAGCAATCCAACATTAGCAGCAATAGTTCTTTAGACTCAATAAGCCACCGCTCAGTTTTTCTTCAGTATTTTGGATTCTTAAAAAAATGGAATGACAATGGAGCACAAAATATTAAAGATGAAATGATTTCTTTGCTTCATAGATCTATGTTCAGAGTACTTTGATATAACAAAAATCTTTTCATCATTAACAGTGCATGAAAAAAAACAAGCCCATCAAATCTGAGTAGCACTTCACTATCCCTTCCAGTGAAATCTAAGGCATTTCTGTGAAGTTTAATTTTCTCCTGGAAATGAAAATGTCCAACTGCATCAATTACTCAGCAAGAAAGATAGTTAACAAACAGGACCAGACACACAAAGTCTAACCAGAACATAAAAATTGAAGCTGGATGGAATGGTGAATTACAGCTACATGGTTTAAAAAAAAAAAAAAAAAAAAAGCTGGGTAGACAAGTGGGCAACACCCGCCTTCATTCACATAAAGCTCACCTGCCGTATATTTTACTCAAAGTTCTTACATTTTTACAGTCATATTAACAACCACATTTTGGTATGAAATAGTTCCCTTTTAACGCAGCAATTTTACCAACAACTAATGAACCCACGATGAATGTGTCAGTCAGAAAACAAACAAATCTCAACGTATGTAAAATGACAATGTTAAAAGCCAGAACGTGACGTCGTATTGTGAGGTGATCCATCGTCGTAATGTGAGGTGTCTCTTGGATATCTGTAGTATTGCATTTATAAGGATAATAAATTAATTGCATAGATCATCAGACCTTGGGCGTGTTTTCCGAACATTGGACGGAAGAGTTAAAGGATGTGGACACAGTACCAGCTGTGAACAGCCAAGAGACCTCGTGTAGTCGGTTATTGCCTGTGAACCTTGTACACAAACTGAATCTACATCTCTCTGGCAGGATGAGGTAAGTCGAGGTTTTTGAACATATATTTCTCTTACGTTGTTCCCAACTGCTTGGGGCACAACTCTGTAACAATGCGTCTGAACCTAGCACACATAATTCATCCATGATCAGGAGTCATGTTCGCAAAGTGCCAACAGTTGTGACACAGACAGAACTGAAATACCTGTAAAAAAAAAATAAAATAAAAATACAAAACAGAACATTAAAGGGGAACTCGCCCTTTTTCCAAATTCATACATGTTATTGCGATGGTTTAAAACATACATCCATCCATCCATTTTCGTAACCGCTGACATTGGATGAGAGGCGGTGTACACTCGACAGGTCACCAGACTATCACAGGGCTGAGACATAGAGACAGACAACCATTCCCACTCACATTAACACCTACGGCCAATTAAGAGTCACCAATTAACCTGCATGTCTTTGGACTGTGGGAGGAAGCCGGAGTACCCAGAGAAAACCCACACTGACACAGGGAGAACATGCCTACTGTGCACAGAAGGGCTCCCTCCTGGGATTGAACCAGGAACCCTCTTGCTGTGAGGCGACAGTGCAGCACCACAGTGCCACCCTGGGTTAAAACAGTCCAAAAATATTAGTAAATATGAACTCTCTCCTAAATCCAAAACTCAAATTTTTGATGTCATCAAGTATAAAGTCTGGAGCATCTCCACAGACAATGAATTAGGAAAGATGTTAATCACAATGTTTACAATAACTTTCAGGTAGAAAATCTCTGTGTCACGTACATTATATGAAACAGCACAATACCGCCTCACCTGCTTAGTTTTTATCTACCTAAAATTAAGTGTATAATATTTTCCCCACTTTACCTTGCCGTCAGATATCCTTTTTTGACAGGTACCCGTGGCCATTATTGCAAACCCACCAGGCTCCATTAAAAACACCCTGTAATATACTGATTTTTCTTATGTGGCAAAAATACGTTTCGCTGCGTCCCCTGTCAGTACATTCGTATCTTCTGTGCTGACAGATTTGGTTTATCAAAGATGCTAGCAAAGATACACAGCACATAAAATAAGTGGAGCAGAAACATCAGATAGGTCAGACCACTGTGTTTAACGATACATCTTTAAATGTTAGTTACAGCTGAAAACGACAAAAGAAATACACAAGTTTGCCAATTTTATATATCTGCAATTTTAATCAAGTGCCAGTTCCCTTTTTGGAAGTGATTGTTTTTACTGCAACGTCACAGGGTTTTCGTCTATATGGGAACATTTCTTTGTTTCAGAACTGAGAACACCACAATAGAATAAGGCTCATTTGGGTATAAAAATCAGTCATTGTCTATGGAGCAGCTGCAGACTTACTTGATGACATCACAAGTTTGAGACTTACTTCTCTGGTTTCTGGCTTTGAGAGAGAGCAGCTCATGTTCACAAATATTGATTGAACTTTCCTAGGCCATGGAAAAAACATGTTTGAATTCTTACAGTAGGTGGTGTTCCCCTTTAAAGTTTTTTGACATCAACACTGAAACCAGACCGAGTGAAGTATACAAACGTACAAACAAATCACTATTTAAAAAAAAACAGAAGAAGTTAAAAACATCTATTTCTCGCTATCTGAAGCACACAACACACTATCAAAAATAAAAAACAAAACTTCTTTGAAAAATAGGATCAATCTTAAAAGTATTAAAACTGAATTTTAAAAAAAACTTTTAAATAAGAAATGTAAAAAAAAAAACAAACCATGAGGGTGAAAAACAGAAATGCAGAAGTAGATGCAAACACACAACGATGGCCAGTATTAAGCATCTCAGTACTGGCCGTGATCATCCATAATAAACCTTGATAGTGTTTTCTGAGGATATAACAGGACAGAGCCACGCTTTACCAGTTGATCTCCATGTCTGTGTAATAAGAACTTCATACTCTAATAACAACATCTTGCTTCAGAAAATACATTTTTTGGGATGTAATGCAGATTCAGCTTACCTTTTAATTAAAAGGGACAAAACTGAAAACAGCAATTCATACGTTGCTGTGTTCAGACAATTTGGTATAATATTATTATTAAAATAGCTGAAGCATTACTACACTGATCAAAGGAAATCAAAAGAAAGCCTAAATAAATTTAAATCTCTTATTTACAGGCAGCTCTGTGTGAGATGTGATCCCTGTTAAGAAACTTTGGATTTCATCAAGTGGAGCAGCTCGACACAAACCAATATTTAAAACCTTCTGATAATAATCTCTGGAATGCTTTTAATCTATTTAGCTTGTTTTTTAAAGACGTCTTCTCTTTGAAATCATCCCTAAATTTTCTCTTCTTTGTGATCGTCTGATTGTCTGAAGCTTTGTCGAGATTGTTGGAACTATAAATTACTCGAGAGTCAAGTGCCAAAAAGAAGTGATACCACCTCAGGTAAGGTTTCATACCTGATAAACTTGCTGCCACTTCGAAAGACGCTAATCCAAGTCAGCACCATATCTGTCTGAAACATGAGTCATCAGCTTTTTGAATGACTTCTTTTTCTTTTTAAGCTTTCAAATATTTGCACCGATCAATCAAAGTAGGACACATGAAGCTAAAAACACACCGAAACAAAGAATTATGTACAAAAAGGCAGGTTCAATGCCTGAAAGTATCAGACAAAAAAAGTGAAGTCAAATCAGCATATCTTACAAGAAAGAAAGGTCAAAACAAAATATGACTCAAAATAAAATGTGGTGCTGAAAATGTTCTTTTCCTGGTTTCGTTCTAGCTCCCCAGAGTAGTTTTAGAAAAGAAGATGAACAACGTTCAAAAAAAATCTTTTAAACATGTGTAGTGTGTGTCTGTGTGTGTGTGTGTGTGTGTGTGTGTGTGTGTGACTGTTATCAAAATAGAAGCTCCTTGTTCTGTTCTTCCATTTCCCGTTGCCTGTTAGCCTCCAGCCTTGCATGTTTGGAGTAAAAGAGTTTGTTTTAAAATATGAGTTTGTAGAAAATATCTTTTTTTTTTTTTTTTTTTTTTAATTGTGTCCTTTCTGTGTAACAGTCCGTGTTCCTCCCGAGTGTCTGGTGCCTTACGTGAGGAGTCGCTGTGCCGACTGTCAGCACTTGGGGCCCCTTGAGAGTCACTCCGGCTCCAGAGGAAGATCTGACACAAGGTGACAAGACCAGCCAATTAGACACAGGAGCTACAGCTGCACTGTCTCCTTTTGCAGTAACAGACAAAAAATGTTTTTGGATTTAGAGAATACTTCATCCCCCAAATGATCATTTATATGTCCTCCTGAGACTCTGTATCCTCATATGAGGACATCACATTTTGGGTTTACTTGACCTCATACTTCATTCTACTTAACTTAGACCTGTTGTCCTTGGTCATGGACACTTTTTGTGCCATCTAGTGGTAGTAAAAGCACAATACACTAATCCATGTAAAAACAAGGTGGCAGCCATCTTTGCCAAGTCAGTCTGCAGCCGATCCCAACACAAAAGTGGACAATTCTAGCATCAGTAACAAGCTAAGACACTGTTAATTTGGAAGGACTCGTTTGAAGACGTTGAACTTTATTATCGTCTTGTTTGAGGACATTTGGACTCAGTAATCATTGCTAATGTTTAGTTTTTTATACTTATTGGGTCCTACTGATCCCAAATAGCTAGGAGGAATTAAAAATGCATAACAAACAAAAGTTTGGGTGTTAGCAGGATATCAGTTACGCACCCTGTGTTACACTGAATTTGTGAGGAAAACTTTTTCTCACATGCCCCCATGAAAAATTCTAGATGAATTGAAGTCATAGGGGACTGCATTTAACAACAGCAACATTATAACACATTTGTTGAAGAACTTTCACACAACTCATGCAGTATAATCTAAGTCTAGTTCATCCACTCGTATGCTCAGTACTTGAAAAACATACATCCCTATCTGACAGAAATCTGAACTAAAAGGGAAATTTATCTATGCTCTCTTCAAAGCCAAACTCCGTTGACAAAAACAGAGATTTTACCTCCATGAACACGGATGCTGCTGATCTAACGCTGCCTCAGTCAGTTAGGTTGTTTGTGTTATCGTGTGACTTAAGTGTTTTAAAGGGTTAGTTTGGAATTACCAAAGTCACACAATAACACAAACTAACTGACCGAGGCAGCTGTAGACCAGCAGCACCAGACCAGCAGCTCTTGTGTTCAGTGAGGTAAAATCACTGTTTTTGTCAATGGAGTTGGTTTGAAGAGAGCATAGATAAGTTTCACTTTCTCCACTAGAGAGGGCTGACTGTTTGGGAAGTACTGAGCCTACGACTGGATAAATGAGACTTGGATTATGCTGCTCGAGTTGTCTGAGAGTTTGTAAACAGATGTTTTGATATAGTTTTGCCCTTGTTAACAGGGGTTGCCTTTGATTTGAATTCATGAAAAAGGTTCTGTTTTTGGATTCTTTCTTTCGTTCGGCAGATGCACATTTGATGTAACACTGGATGAGTAAATGTTACACAAATGCTCATTTGGTGGGGTGAAGTGTTCTTTAAGATGTGCGCACGTACAGAGACAAACACACTGAGACACTGGAAATCATCAAAACCCACCTCTGCTAACTCTTCACTTGTTATGCTGGTAGGTGTAGGTTGTGTGTTCTGTGGGTGTCTCTATGGCAACAGGTTGTTGGACGGCACTTTCCTGCGAGGGAGAAAGCAAAGATTAAATCCATGAGTGACTGTTTCATGTAACAATTTAAATGTTGTAGTGAGAGAAAACAGAGGTCGCTACCTCAACTGACATGTTGGTGGCAGGCACTTGGGTGTACTGGGGAATGTAGGTCCCCTGCATAGAAGTGTTTGCAGGCATATACTGCAGGAGAGTGGAGATGAGAAGTTCATTAGACATAACAGCTACATTGGCAATTAAACCACTTTCAAGTAAGCTGCTCTAGACAAGATTTATGTCAAATTACATACGTTTTTATCAGCCTAAAAGACACTGAACAAAAATATAAACACTTTTGTTAATGCTTCCATTTTCACAAGTTGAAATTAAAGAGCTATGTCTTTTTTCATGTTCTCAACAGATACATTTCTCTCAAATTTTGGTCACATATGTTTGTGAGCACACACTATCCTTTACATTACTCCACAACTGTGTTTTGGGATGTCACAATAAAAGGCCACTGTAAAATGTGCAGTTTTTATCACAAAACACGTGCCACAGAGGTCGCAAGTTTTGGGGGAGCATGCCATTGACATGCTGACTACAGGAATGTTCATTTCTCCATGATAAACTGTCTCCTATGTCATTTCTGTGAATTTGGCAGCACATCCAACCAGCCTGACAACTGCAGACCAAGTGTAACCATGCCCGTCCAGGACCTCCACCTCCAGCTTCGTCATCTGCAAGATCGTCTGAGACTAGCCATCTGGGACAGCTGATGCAACAGCTGGATTGCACAATGAAAGACTTTCTGCACAAACCATCAGAACAAGTCTCAGTGAAGCTCATCTGCATG
Organism: Epinephelus fuscoguttatus; assembly: GCF_011397635.1. NCBI lineage: Eukaryota > Metazoa > Chordata > Actinopteri > Perciformes > Serranidae > Epinephelus > Epinephelus fuscoguttatus. The sequence goes on along the minus strand of NC_064758.1, from coordinate 24,166,080 downwards.
CTCGTCATCCTCAGCAGGGTCTTTACATCACTCCACAACTGTGTTTTGGGATGTCACAATAAAAGGCCACTGTAAAATGTGCAGTTTTTATCACAAAACACGTGCCACGGAGGTCGCGCAAGTTTTGGGGGAGCGTGCCATTGACATGCTCACTACAGGAATGTTCATTTCCCCATCATAAACTGTCTCCTACGTCATTTCTGTGAATTTGGCAGCACATCCAACCAGCCTCTCAACTGCAGACCAAGTGCAACCACGCCCGTCCAGGACCTCCACTTCCAGCTTCGTCATCTGCAAGATCGTCTGAGACTAGCCATCTGGGACAGCTGATGCAACAGCTGGATTGCACAATGAAAGACTTCCTGCACAAACCATCAGAACAAGTCTCAGTGAAGCTCATCTGCATGCTCGTCATCCTCAGCAGGGTCTTAACCTGACTGCAGTCCATCATCGTAAGCAACCTGAGTGGGGAACTGCTCATCTTCAAAGTCGTCTGGCATTCTGGAGAAGTGATCTTTTCACTGACGAATCCCATGTGACTAAAAACATGCATATCCTTAGCTTCAGTCATGGGAAATTTATAGTTCGTAGTCTCTAATAAATGTCTTTTTCAAGAAAAACCTGCACATGTTACAGTAGCCTTTTATTGTGACCAGCCCAAGGCACAGCTGTGTAATAATCATGCTGTTAAATCAGCATCCTGATATGCCACACCTGTCAGGAGGATGGATTATCTCGGCAAAGGAAAAGTGCTCACTGACACGGATTTCAACAAATCGTGTGCACATTTGCGCACAATTTGGAAGTATAAGCGTTTTGTGTGCACAGAAAAAGTGTTGGATCTTTATTTCACCTCATGAAAAACAGGAGTGTTGCATTTATATTTTTGTTCAGTGTACAAAGGGGAGCTGCAACTCAAGAAGAACATCCCATCTGATCTTATCATGCTGGTTTGCACTAACTATCTTCTTGTACAGTATATCACAATCACAGACCCTATGCATCTTTAACTGCTAAACATTAATGATAGCTGAATGCTGAACATTCTGCTCTGTACTGACTGTGCCGCTGCTGCCCATGGAGAGGTGGCTGAGCTGCTGTGTGAGGGGCCCCATCATGGAGGTCGGCTGGATGGACATGGTGTGGTCCATTCCTGGTGTCAGGACTGCTCCCTATAAAAAGAAGGCATACAGCAGTGTTAGCGGTTGCCATTAAATCAAAGAGACTGTTAGTCAGACGGACAGAATGTGAAGGCAGCAGAATATTGAAAGGCTTCTGCTGCAACACAAACAAGAAGGAAGGCCTAAAGATACTTACTGTGGGCGGCATGATGTATGACTGGTGATGTAGCCAGGATGGGTTGTGGACCTGCAGGAACAAGGAAGACAAATGTGTAGCAGAATATTACATAAAAGGTTTGAATAACTCAGAAAACAGACAAGCAAACCCTCATATATTTAGCTGTATTGTTTTTAGATTTAAAGCATTTTTGACAACTAATGTTTCAGACTTTATCGGTATGTGACAGCAGCAAACTCCAGTCTTTCACAATTTAGACCACGCTGCTCTGAGAGTCTGAAACTACCTGGTAGGTGGACACAGGTGAATGCATGTATGGGGAGAGGGAGGTCGGCCCCATCATCCGGTTTGGGGCGATGCTGTAGGGGGAGGAGTAGAACCTGCAGAAAGAGACACACAGAGTTATTAGTCACCACAACATGATCGCACTCCCTGTGGGTTTACAAGGGATTTGTTTGAGTGTGGCACTGACCCGTTCTGTAAGGCTGTGGTGGGGTCGTAGGTGAGGGTCATTCCTCCCTGGAGAAATGAAACAAAGAGCTGTGTCATTATGAGGCTGAACACAAGCAATGTTATATAATAAAGCATTCTCACAGATGTCATTGACGTAAGAAATAAACTCACAGTCTCCCCATCTCTCGTCCAGGGCCGGCCGTTCTGCAGATATTTTCCTTGGCTCTGACGCTTCTTCTGGCCTCCGTCAGCAAATTTACACAACAGGGGCTCTGGTGGCACTGGAGCAGTAAGAAAATGTTACGTTATATGAATTTATACAAAAAAAATTATGACATTTTATGATTTGGAAAGAGACAACATTTTAACCTCAAAGACACCTCACCTGGTACTCCAGGTGGAGTCTTGATATATTTTCCATTGAAATGTTGGATGATGGCTTCACATTTCTCTGTTGACTCCATCCTACAGACAAGGAAAAGGTAAGTGTTAATTACAAAGAATCACAGTGATTAACAGTAGCAAGTTACAAGGCTATCACCGTGTGTGTTAACATTTCCTGCACCGGCCACCAGAGGGCTCACTCACCATGAGCTATACTGAAATATGCAGCTGGATATTTTCTTCACAGCACACCATCACTAATCAACTTAACCAGCTGTCCTAATACGTGTGACTAAATAAACAGTAAAAATGTTGGTTCCTCAGCGGCTCTGCAGCGTGGGTTGAGGTGCTATGAGGCACAAAGTAATGTTCAAGCCCCTGTATGGTTCTTAAGAAGTTCTCTACTGTTATTTTTCCCCAAGTATACTTAACTTAACTAAGCTGAAAAATCAGTAGAGAACATTCAGGCCCCTGTGCAGTTTTTCAGAGGTTCTCTAATGGTTCTTTCCCCAGTAAGACAAACTAAACTAAACTGAGAACCCAGTAAAGAACCTTTAAAGCCTCTGTATTGTTCTTGCGAGATTCTCAACTGGTTTGTCAGCTCAGTTTAGGTTAGTTTGCTGGAAAAGGTTCAAAACACTACATTAAAATAACCTGCAAACAGTGTAATTCCAAAGGGTAACATATTAAATCAGTGGCTCTCAACCTTTTTGCCCCCATGTGCACAGATATATTCAAGGTTTGAAAAGGTTATGTAATGTGTTTCTTAGTTAGCATTTAGAACAGCATTCTGAATCTTTAAAGGCAACATTTTGTGAGATATTGTTAATAATTATTCATGAACTAAGTAAAAGTGTTATTTAGAAGCATACTGACTCATCAGAATCAGAATCAAAATGACTTTAATGATTCCCCAGAGGAAAATGTGGTCTGCTACTGTTACTCTGATTTATAGCATAATATATTATAATTAGGTAGAAATATTATTTATATATAAGTATTTATATTTATGTAAAGTTTTAGAAATATAAAAATATGTGTATCATCCTAAAATGCACAACACAAGATATATAAATAGAAATAGAAACAAAAAAAGATGTACCATATGTGCATCATGTGTTGAATATACATTCAAGAGTAGTGTTGATAATAATAAATTGGAACAGTAGTCCACAGGACCACTCTGAATAGACTGCGAGTGACTCGCAAATGTGTGGAGTTTGTAAAAACACACTTTATTTTGACGTACAATGAATTTCCAGCACAGAGTTTTTATTTTGAAGTGCAGTTTTCTGCTGTAGCGTAAGTGAATAATGGACAGTTACTTAACAGAGACAGCTAACTAGGTCAACAACATGGCCACACACAAGTATGACACTGAATATATTAAACTGTGTGGACTAATGACTAAGGAGAAATTTGGACCCCATAGCTGGATCCATTGGGAACCACTAAATTAGATACTGAAAAGAATATTCCGGCAGTTGAATTATTGCACAGTTAGTGTATTGAGTTATTGTACTGTTAGGTCACTACTGCACAGTTAAAAATATAATAAATAAACTATGGAATTATAACTGCTGACAGATGTATTAAGTCCGAGGGCTGGTCTATTGGCTCAGAGTGTCTGACACTCTTTGGGACGAGTTGAAAAGTTTAATGGCCACAGGCAGGAATGACTTCCTGTGGCGGTGGTGCATCTCGGAGGAATCTTGCACTGCATGTGCGCCTGTGTTTGACCAGCACATCATGGAGTAGTTGGGGGACATTGTGCAAGACGTCCATGATATCATCTAGTGTCATTCAAGGGCCCAAGGCTTAACATTTAGAAATAATATGGTGCTATACAGCACCTCTAATGGTTCTATATAGCCCCAACTGACAAAGGCTCTGTATGGCACCTTTAAAAGATGGAGCCACACAGCACCAGAACAGGTTTCCCTATGATTACAAGCCAAATATCTGCTTTTGGATACTTTTTTATCACCATTTTTGTTTAGAGTACAAGCTTATACCTGGCAAAGCCCACTCCTCGGCTGGTTCCGTTGGCGTCACGGAGGATGCGAGTGGAAATGGCCTGGCTGAAGGGCTTCAGCATGTTCTCCAGCTCCTGCTCGTCCATGGACATCGGCAGGTTGGAGATGTATAAGTTGGTGGGGTCCTGCTCCTGTTGCTGGACGGAGAGAAACCACGAAAGGATTAATGAACGATGATGTGGGGCAGAATCACAACTGCGTCATGATGTCAGGAGCCACAACCTATGAGAGAATTTATTTAACCTTTTATTAGGCAGTGTTTGAGGTGTTTGATATTTGTAAGGAAGACAGGTGCAGGTCATCAGACAGTTAAAAAATAGCCTGAGAGAAAGGGTACAGAGTTTGAAGTTGAAGGCGGATTTCATTTTGGCGTGAGCTGCATGGATGAGGTCTGAGGAGAAAAGTGATATCCAGAGATGGTGGAGATAGTGTTCTGGCTGAACCTCTCTCTCATTCTGGCTCTCTATGTCTGTCTCTTCAACTTTTATACATCCAACTTGCTCCTTTTCTTCTCCACGCTCCTCTCTCATACTCCATCACCCATACGTTATTACCAAAAAGGGTAGAAGACAGGCCCATTGTGTGTGACTAGCCTCTTAGGAGGATGAAAGCGCAGGATCCAGGTAATGTGATATCAAAGCATAATTACATTTCTAATGGCTCTCCTCCATCCATGGATGATCTGAAATGATTACGTGCTCTCGCTCGGTGGAGAATCACAGCAGAGACATTTTGGACAAAGGCCTTTGGAAATGATCTGAAGAACATCTAAGGCATTGTGCTATCACCCTCCCCACAAGGCAAACATTATCATTCTGTTTCGTGGGTCATGGTAATAATATGTTGCTTGCATTCAAGCAGTTATATTCATGTGGTAATCCCGACCTTGAATGCAGGCACAGAGGCCGGCTCTGTTGGCTTGCATAAATCAGACAAATTATGCAGCTTTTCCCAATCTGAATTTGAAATTATTAGAGAACTCCTCAAGTGCCACAGTTTCATTTTATGCTTTCGAACTATGTTGTAGGCTTTTTTCTTCTCTTTGCCTCCTGCTCAAGCTGATTTATTTGACCAGCAGCATCTTGTAAAATAACCAATCTGTATCACCCTCTAACCATTATGCATATTCATTATCTCAGAGTGCAGATGTGATTAAAAACCTGTAAATGCAGTGTGAATTAATTTCCAACCCATGAATAATGCATGTGTAATCGCTGCGACCTGTGGTGAAGGTGATTTCTCCTTCACCTCCCTCCTCCCCCTCCTCTTCCTCCTCCACCCACAGCAGTGCGAACTTGAGATGCGAACCCATGAGAGCGAGCAGAGAAGAACCTGCTGCGGATTTCAACCGCGAATGAGTCAGAATGAGTCAGAGAGAATTCTGACGCAAACATAAGCCTCGTTGTAAACCCGGAGTGAAGGGGTGAGTGAAATCAAGTTATTCTGTGAGCAAGGAGCCGTATGAATGTCAGTGATCCAGCTTAACGAGAGATCAGCTTTCCCAGGGTGTTGGTGGTGTGTGCGTGTGCGTGCGTGGCTTTGTGAGTGTGTGTGTCATAATCCGGTTGAGGCAAGGCTGGTAAAGTGCGTGTGTGATTGTCAAGTGTGTGTGTGCGTGTGTGTTGACAGGGCGGGTGGCTGGGCACAGGGCCCTGCTGACTGGGGAGCTGCTCAGACACTGAGTCAGATGCCACCAGGGAGAACAGACAGGTCCTTTGTACAGGGAGCTCAGAGAGCAGGCCTGGGACACGCTCCCTCAACACCGTCACCAACACACATACACATCATGTACACGTGTACACATGTGTACCTGTGTGCATCCACGCGCTCTTGTTTGTGCACGCAGCTATACTACAGTGCATTAAACCCCATAAATACCCTGATTTAAGCATACACCCAGTGCACCGCCCAGCAAACACACATGCACGCGCGCACACACAAGCTGAGGCTTAATTGGCTTATATTCCTGAACTGAGGCTCATATAGCGACAAAAAAAACATGGGGAGAGAGCAAGATAGAGAAAGAGCTTGCAACAGCTTTAAAAAGACACTTTTATAAGACGCAGATAAGGCCGAGGAGCAACCTTTCTGCTGCAAGGTCAATAATTCAGCATTTAATTTGTAATTAATAATTCATCCTTTTTACTTTTTGCTGAGTCACTGTCAAAATGCCCAAGAGGGTTTTTTTTTTCATGCGCCGAGAATTTGACTCTGACCAACAGTTTGGTTTAAGCTGACACGAAGTTCTGAGAAACAAACCCACCAAATATTGATGTCTCAAGTGAGGCTCTTACCTTGGCCATCTGAGCCTGCACTCCACCCGCCTTCAGCGCTGTCACTGCCTTCTGAGCTGAGGCCGGGCTGTCAAAGTCAACAAAGCCATAGCCTGTGGGGACCGAGACATACAGCAAGACGTACAAGTTATGACAATGAGATATGCATACCGCAGGACTCTATGGACACAGGCATGTCATTTGAGCTCATGAAGCACTCTTATTAGTAGTGTTTGAATCTGAGGAGACAGTTATGTTTAGACTGTGCTGCTCCATGGAGGACAGATGTAGAGTTATACAACACTCTCCATATTAACCACGCAATGCACTGCTGTTTGGTACATAATGTGAATGTTAAAGGAATGTTTCACTCCAAAATGATAATATGTTTATTAATAACTAACCCTGTGTTACTTTGGGAAGAAAATATTTTTCTCGCATGCCTCCATGACGAACGAAGGATCCAAAAAAGGTGAATATTCTTTATAATTTGGGATAATAGGGGTACGACTTAACAGCAGCAAATCTATATCAATACATCAGTTTGCAAACTCTCACACAGTTTGTGCAGTATAATCCAAGTCTCATTTATTCGGTTGTATGCTCAGTACTTGCCAAACCCTTTTTTTGCAAAACGTTACTGCTTACAACACTTCTGCATAAAGAGTCTCACACACTGGCGAGTAGTGCACCTGAAATGTGCAATGCGTTTTAAATAGTTTAGTTTAGTTAGTTTAGTTTAGTTTATTTACTTTATTAATCCCCCTGAGGGGAAATTCAATGTTTTCACTCTTGCTTGTCAATTATACACAGGTCTGAAAGACACACACATGCACAAACAGGACCTATACAAGCACAAAGTGGAGAGATGTCAGAGCGAGGGGGCTGCCCTTGGTGGGGCGCTCCGAGCAGCTGGGGGGTTCGGTGCCTTGCACAAGGGCACCTCGGCAGTGCCCAGGAGGTGAACTGGCACCTCTCCAGCTACCAGTCCACGCTCCATATTTTGGTCCAGACGGGGGACTTGAACAGGCGAGTAACATGTTGGCAAAAATGTATCCATCCATTTTCATCTGCTTATCTGGGGGCAGTAGGCCGAGCAAAGCACCCCTTACATCCCTCTCCCTGGCAACGCTTTCCAGCTCCTCCTGGGGGACCCCAAGGAGTTCCCAGGCTACATGACATATGTAATCCCTCCAATGTGTTCTGGGTCTGCCCCGGGGCCTCCTACCATTGGGATGTGCCTGAATCACCTCCAGCGGGAGGCGCCCAGGAAGCATCCTGAACAGATGCCCGAACTACCTCAACTGACCCATTTCGAAGCGAAGGACCAGCGGCTCTACTCCGAGCTTCCTCCAGATGTCCTAGCTCCTCAGAGCTGAGCCCAGCCATCCCACGGAGGAAACTCATTTTGGCCACTTGTATCCATGATCTCATTCTTTCAGTCACTAACCAGAGCTGATGACCATAGGTGAGCGTTGGGACGTAGATGGGCCAGTAAATTGAAAGTGCCTGCATTACTGCAGAGGCCACATCAAACCCCCGATCCATCTCACGCTCCATTCTACTCTCACTCATGAACAAGACCCTGAGATATTTGAACTCCCTCACTTGAGGCAGCAACTCTCTCCAACCCAGAGAGTTAGTTCCAGCTTCTTAGCTGTGAAAAGTATTTGGTTTTCTTAGTCTTCTTTGATAGTAAACCTAACAAATTTGTCTTTTGAGCTGCCAGTCAGACAAAAAAAAAACAAGATATTGAATTTGTGATGGTCACTTTTTCATTTTTCATGATGTTATGACTTTTTCTAGACCAAATGACTGATCAATTAATCAAGAAAATTATCAACAGATTAACTGATAATTAACATATTCCTTAGTTGCAGCCCTAATTATAATCTTACAATAGCACCTGAACAAAGTACAACATGATTTATGTTGACAAAGGTCAATTTACCAACAGCTTTTGGCTTATCCAATTGTCATAGCAAAATTAGTATAAGCATGGAACTGAAATGATTCAACTTCTTACAGTCAAACAAAATGATACCTGTCTCACAGACCTATCCAGACTTTAAGGTGAAGTTACAAACAGCCTGTCTGTAATTTTAGTTTTCATACAACAGGAACTTTTCCCAATTAATCTCATGTAAAATTCAACAGAAATGTCAAACAATTAAACACTTTTAAACACACAATTAAACACAATTAAACGAGTTTGCTTTGCCATCTCTGTTTGTCTCTCAGCAGTTTCAACCAGCTGATGCCTTCATGCCTCACCTTTGCACTTGTTGGTGGTCTTGTCCAGGATGGCCTTGGTGGACACGATTTTCCCATACCTGATAAAAACAATGACGTTGAGGGGTTAGGCTGGAAAACAATGTTTACATTCAATATTAGCATTGCAACATTGCTGAGGCACCATGGTTTCTCTCTAAACTCACAACACCCTAAGGGATCGTGCTCAATGATGACTGAATTATAATTCACCTGACAGATTCAGCGCAGTGACACTGAATACAATTACACCATCTGATAATAAATGATGTGCAAAGGGAAATCTTTACAGAGGGGTGGGACATAGATTAAATGAAATAAGACTAATATCCCTTGGGTATCTGCATGCTACAGAAACTATAGATTCCCCATGTCTTATTCATCCCTGCTCTCACAGAGATGTCGATAGGGATCGTAACTCGAGGGGGATCCAACATGACAACATGGTAAAAATAAATGTCTCTTTTGCATTTTCAGGATGCTTCACAATGCACTATCAATACAAAAATCCTGTATTATCTATCCAGCTGGCTGGCTATAGACACTGCAGATGCATAGGATAGTGCCTGGCTCGGGCAAATGCTTCTGTGCGGCAGAGTGTCTTATCGGTTCCCATCTCTCCAGGCATGTGCATGCAGTGTAATCTGATATGCCTCTCCTTGGCTGTCCTGTCCAATGCTGGCTCCCAGCCATACTCTCATTCTACTAACCAGCTTCTCTTGAGGCAGCGCTCAGCCCTCCGCTGGGTCTTAGTGCCTCCCACAATGCTTTTATCCAGCCACACTGACAGCACCGCTACCCGTCTCGTCTGGGCTCCAAGAGTCACTTTCAAAATATTCTCCATGAGTAAGGCTTATGCGATGACCTGCTAAAATTGTAATCTGACAGTTAATCTGTTGGATTACTCCAAATAGAAAATGAAATTGTTTCTTAATTTAGGATTACTTTCCCTTTAGAAAAAAAAAGAAATCTGTAAATCTTTATTCCGTCACCAAGGTGGTTTAAAGGCACACTGTGCAGGATTTTCCTAAAAATGTATAAACTCAGACAGAAATAATCCCTCTCAATCATAATTTATGACCCAATAGAAGTGTTTGGCGGAGTATTTTTCTGCAGAGACTGTTCGCCCGGCTTGTGGATGTGATAAACTTCTCAGTCCCCACAGACTTTGTGTCTAAACTAGCTACCGTATATCATATTGTCTCGTCATATGATCAAATGGAGACTTGACACTGGAAAACATCAACATACATATTATCCAGCAATCATTATTGCTTATTTGTGTGACAAAATTACCAAAGAAAAATAAATTATTAATTCAACTCAAATGTTTTTTTAGAGTTTTTAAAAATATATTTTTAATTGATGTGGTGTTTGTTTTAGATTGTTACTATTTTACAAAAAAAAGAAAGAAAACCATGACAGAGATGGGTTTGTATAGCAACTGACACTGTTTTTAATTCTATGTGAACTCTTTTTTGAACTCAGACATCTTTCCGAAACAGCAATCTGATTTACTAACAAGGGTCTGTCCTCTGATGGAGGGCGCCTGCTCTTTACACCCCTGTGTGTCTGATTCCCTGTTAATCTTCATTCTTAGGTATTATCTGTGTTCATACTCTACATAAAACACTTTGAAATATGCTCTAAATTCTCTATTAATATTTTTTTCCTTGACATTCAAGGTATCACGGACAGACATAAAACGCTACACACATTCTCTGCAAACTGAATCCACCCAGTATCATTACCATTTCATGGTGCATTTCTGATTCCAGGCCATAAGATGCCACCAACTGGACTGGATGGATACGCCAACACTGTCCTCCTATATTTCAACAAGCATCATTATTGTGGGCGCACAGCAATCCCACCAGTCCCTGACTTCACATTATGAGTTGCATTTAAGCTGTGAGCTCTGCTTGCTGCACTCCCCTGCTTACACAGTTGAGATACCCGTTTACTAAATTGCGCTCCGAGGTCTTGGGCTACATGATGCAGAGCGAAAAGAGGGGCTGGAGACGCAGCCATGTGTGAGAGAGCACAGCGTAGTCCAGCCCCGATGTCCATCCATGGTCAACCACCAGAAACGGACCAGGGCGAAAGCCAGAGCGGCAGCGAGGCACCCAGAGAGAGAGACAACTGCAGGGGCCGGAGATGGAGAACCAACCCCCATCCCATCCTCTCATCCTTCACTCCCTACACAGTACATCTCAGAGCATGCATACAACAACTCTTGGTGTGGGGGAGGAGAGCTCTGGGAGTGTTGTGCCCTGATACTATGCACACATTTGTTGTTCAAACTGGAGTTAACTAACTCAAATTCCCTCCGTGACTTGTCCTCTGACTGTTTTACATCCTAATCTACAAGCATTTCCCCTATTAACAATTATTGGATACAGAATCCTCTCACAGTCTAGTTTAACTGAGAATTACATCGGCCTTAATGTGCTCTGCTAAAAGGCAAATTTCATGCAGTGATTTTATCTGCTCTGTAAAAGCAGAAATATGAGAACTACCCCCACAGAACACCACCTGACACACAAACCCTGAACTCCATTCACTCCTCCCCCTTTGATTCTCTCCATCCACCCCCTTCATGCCATTGCCCTTGTTTGTCTTTCCCTTTCCCCTGGGCTCGCCGTTTCCTGTAGGGTTGGGCAGCCTCATGTGAGCCATATCTTCCAGACAGCTGTAAAATAGCAGGCCTCTCCTCTCCCCTCCCTCCCTCTCTCTCCCTTACTCAATCTCTCTAGCCCCCTTTTTCCCTCCATTTCTCTCACTCTTCTCCTCTGTTCTTCTGGTCCTCATCACCAGGCTCCAGAATTCAATTAAGTGAACCCAGACCATTCATCCCAGCCCTACTTGTTTTGATGTCTTCCACTGAAGGCCTAACAAACATATCAGATGGATTGGATGATGCTGTTGTTTGATGTCAGTTTACACGCTGGCCACAACAAAGTTTTCAAAGACTCGCACTCACGCTGATGAGCAACGCAGTGTGGTATTTATAGTGCAGAATATGACTTTGAATAAGGATAGCGTAGCCTCAATGTCATCATACTCTTTGACGGTAATCTACGAGACTAAAGCACAGAGGAGCAATAACTCATGTAGGTCAAAAGTCTAAGGAGGAGTAAGAGGAGACATACAGAGAGAATTAGCGTGAGAGAGGGAGACTAAACATTCTGTACCTAGTTGTCGGAAAGTCTGCACTCAGCTTTGCCAAAGTGAAAGGACTCAGTTTGCCGCCAGGACGATTGTTGGTTTTTCCACAAGGCCACTAAACGATGGGCTTTAAAAACATTTGGATGAAAACGTGGCCCTCTTCTTCACTCCAGAAATACCTGCTAAGGTGTGCTCAAGCATTAATGCGCATTTCACGTCTAAGAAAGTCATGCAATCCTTGATGCATTCAGCCAGCCAGCCATCGCCTATCCATCCATGCATCCATCACTCTGTTGTCGTCATCCACTCTGCAACTCTAACCTGTGTGCAGCGGGGCAGCCTGAGAGAGATTTACGCAGTGTATGTGTAGCGGTAGGAGTGATTTTTTTTTTAGGTGACTTACGGCTGACAGAGTTTGACCAGATCCTGGTCTGTGGTTCCCGGGTGGAGGCCACGGATGTACAGGTTGGTCTTGCTCAGCTGCTCTCCCCCACTGCTGCTGCTGCCGTTGCTGATGGAGGTGGTGCTGTTGTTGCTATTGCTGTTGTTGTTGGGGCTTGGAGGAGCCATCTGATGGTTGGAGGGGGACACATACGTCTGCTGCGAAACAAACAGAAGGCACAGTCAGATTTGGGATGGTTAGGTGCATGAAATTAAATGTATATAGTGATGCAGTAGCAGACTCGATATGAAGCAAGAGCAGCTGGTCTGCTAAGTGACTTGCTAAAACTACAGATGTGTGAGGAGAAAGTCAATTAAAGACACAGTTTGCCAGAACATGAGACACAGTGACTGGTTGCAGTGAGATGAGATGGAAAATAGTGTTGACAAAAATATTGATTTATCAATACATATGTATATTTGAGACGTTTCATTATTCATTTTCCACAGTATTGATATCCCGCTAACAGCTGCGCTTTCCCGCTCGCGCTTATTGCTAATGTTCACTCAGTTATTCTCTGCTACCAGCCAAGAAATGTCATCCTTGTCATATTATAGCCTTGTTCTCTTTTAACAAAAATGTTAAATTGTGTGCCCTTGAAAATGGTATCAAATGTCTATATGTTTCAGGGTATTGCATCGAAGTTAGAATTGCCAGTATTGTGACAACACTAGTGGAAAATAAGTAAGTAAAAAATACAATGCAATTCAAAGGGAAAAGTGAGAAATAACATGTGAGATTGCATCATGTACCACAAACTAGACTGTGCAAAAACATGCACATATTCATATTAAAAGGTCAGACACACAGGGAGTATCTTTGCATATGGGTGTGATGTGTACACTTGTGTAGACAACACACTACAGGCTCTTTATACGCTCTGGGATGGGAAGTAGAACAACCCCATCCCCATCCCCCGCCCCCTCCAAACTTCAAACATTTACTGTTAAAATAAATCAAAATCCTCTACAAGCAGCCAGCATCATTTTAGCCTCGGCAGTGCACCTTGCTTGGGCAGAAGATAAATGAATGTCAATGTTCCCATTAGTCTGTGCAAAAATGGAGGAGAGCTGCAATATTTTGATACGCTAAGTAAGATCCAGTCTTTAATGTTGTATGAATCAATACCTTAATACAGTGGTTCTCATACTTTTTTTGTCAATAATGTCCCCTTTGAAATATGCCCACTTGAGAAACACTGTCTAAACAGACTAGCTGTTGACAAATAAATCCTTAAGACAATTATATACCCTGTTGTAATGTTATTGAGGATTTTAAGGCTCATATTTCAGATAATATTTCTTTGTTTGCAAGAACTTTAAAACTGTTCTGTAGCGATGCTGACCTTACCTTTTTCAGTAATGTCATTTTGCATGTACATGTATTTTACATGCCTTAGTGAAGGCTGGGACACTGAATCATTGCTTGACCACTGTATCTGTATAGCTAACACACATGAATCACTGATTATCACTGAGAAATGTTGGTTTGAATGTTGAGACCTTACCTTATTGTTTTATCTTTAAGTGTGCCTATCAAACTGACCTGCTTTTGAACGGTGCAGAACTTGAGAGAAATGCTACTTTTGGCAGAAATGTTAACTGTAAAACTCTGTAGCATTCATGGGAACTATGCTTTGCCTAACTTGTGGTGGCAACCGAGTCCATTTAAACGTAAAACCAAAGTGTATAACATGAAATCTGGTTGGAATTAACGTGGCTGAGCTCCACACTCCTGCAAGAGAGTTTTCATTGGGAGTTTTTGAAACACTTCCAATCAACACTGTTCACAGGGAGATCTGCGGATTATCCACAGTAACCAGGACATTGTTTCTGGGCAAGAAAAAATTATATTGGCTTTTCAGATTTAATTTCTCAGTACTCTGAGCAGCAAAAAAACCAAATTCCATTCCCCACAACTGTCTTGGGGTTGTAGCGAAATACTCAAAGCCTAAACTATCTGCGGCCAGATACCACTCAATGTTTTGTTTCAGATTGGGATAAACTGTCCTTTTAAGTAAATATACTCCTAAACTAAGCATGAATGCCACATTTCTTTGCCACAACCTCTCAGATGAATGTAATGTTAGCAATTATATCCCCTGGGCTATGTGCTTGTACCTAAGCTGAGCTGATTTTATGACCTGTTAGTTCAGTATGCCACTGCACACTGCTCATGTACTGTGTGTGTAAGCATGAGAGCAGTATGCACAGACTTGGCTCACATCAACACATGCATGCAGTGAGCATGTTATGGGTTGTGCAATATATTCATCAGCATAAACATGCCCACATATAAGGCAATGATAGGGAATCTTAAATGTCTGTGCAGATGTGTGCGTATGCATAATATTTTTATGTGATGACTGTTTTCAATGCTTGCATTTAAAAGAAACAATTAATACTGTGAACCATGGTTTGGAATAAACAAATCTAAATTGGTATGGGAATAAAATGCCAGCTAAGTTTGGTCTTGGTGTTGCCTCCCTCCCGCTGCTGGTGGAGGAGGAACTGTTTGATTAGTTAGGGTCAGCAGGCTCGGCCCCGGGGAACAATGGGATGGCTTGTTGGACACCACAAGGTCAGCGCTGGACCACCAGCTTATTAACAGAGAGGGAGTTGTCAGAAGACTGCTAGAATCAAGCTAATTATGACACCTCTATTTCTCTCTGCGGTGGATCTGTTTCTCACCAGCTAGTGCAGGTTGAATTCCAGAAACACAGACACATTAATGTTTTAATGCACAGTCTAATATGTGCACATTACAAAATTAAATTGGATTCAGATTTGGTTTGGATGTCGTAACATGATCTGAAAATGTAAGGGGGAGAAAAAGTTCAAATCAGTCTTCATGTCCCTGCCAACATATTACAACCAATATACTAACAGAGCTCTTATCCTGCATTCATGTGGTGTTGGAATAATCTGAAAAATTAGTTCTCCACTGGGAAAATTCACATGAATGCCCCTCAAGTCAGAACAACTGGGAAAGTCAGCAAAAATTTTGGTACAGGACTTGTTCTGCATTCAGATGGATTAAGGCAGATGAACAACACTGTCTAGATGACACGAGAAAAAAAAACAAAGAGTCCAACAGAAAGGCAGGATGGTAACACAAAACATGCATGACACTATGGTGTGACAGCAAATGCCATATTGTTTACAAAGAATAGAAATTAAATATATTAAATCATATTACTGTTTTGAAGGAGTGAAGGAGTTACATAGTAACATCTGGCTGTGTGTTCTGTCCATAGGATGGCAAAAAGTTAAATATTTTAACTCTGAACCACAATGCCTTCTACTATTACCCTTGCCGGTATTCTCTGACAACCTCGCTTAATTTCACCGTCTTGCTCTCGTCCACTAAAATCATATTTGGTTTGCCATCTACCATCTCCCTGATTCCATGTGAATGCAGATTTACGAAGTTGACCTCAAACAAAGTGCCCCAGAAATGAGTTCCAAAAGCTATAAAAAAAAAAGTTAGCACTTGACGACTCCTGGTTCCCTCATCTAAAAGTCAATACATTTTTTGAGTGGGTTTTTGGTGAGATGCCTGAAATAAGGTCTGCGGTTAACACAAGCTTAAGGGATGTCCAAGTTTTTG
Organism: Epinephelus fuscoguttatus; assembly: GCF_011397635.1. Taxonomy (NCBI): domain Eukaryota; kingdom Metazoa; phylum Chordata; class Actinopteri; order Perciformes; family Serranidae; genus Epinephelus; species Epinephelus fuscoguttatus. The sequence continues at coordinate 24,150,145 of NC_064758.1, read as the reverse complement.
TTCTACAACATAAAATACGTCAGTAAATACCCCATTCGAGAAAGTTGAAGTTTCTACATGTCTTAAAAAGCAGTTGCAGTCAAGTGGCTTAATGAGACTAAAGCCACACCTAGCTGTGCTGAACACGGCTTTACAGTCTTGTGGTGTGTGTTTGGTGACGTTAACTTTTTAACTTCAGTAATCATGAAAATGGTGTTCATTTACGAATATAAATATTTGTTTGCCACAGATCTTATATTTTTGGCAGTTATTCAAAATCTAACTGATTCTGTAGGGTTTTTTTGACAAGGGAGCGAATATGGTGCTAACTAATGCTAACTTCCGGTCTAGAGAAAAACGTCATCCCTAGGGCACTCAGTAACACAGGAACATGGTGGATGACAGAAAATATTTGGTTGACGTTAAAAACTTTTTATTAATTCACATATTACAAATTAATTTTTGCACACATGTAATGTGTAATATGATATAAGGTTGTGACCATTATTTATATTAAGCTTCTAACTGTTTCAACATATGGGTATCAACATGAATCCCCACTGACACGTTAAACGCTCTGAGATTTAAAATACAACACATCTTTGTAGCGTCCATATTGTTTCATCATTACGACTGAAGAGTCATGAACACAACTTGGTCAGAAGAGCGACTTCTCAACTCAAGCTTCCTTGTGGTGTTAAAACTCGGAAAAACGGACCATCCGAGGAGCACTTGAATGCACACTACTAACTGTACTTTTATTAGCAACGTCTGTCAACGCAGAAGTTCAACAACAGCGCCTAATATCGGTAGAAGGGAAAAGGGACAGAGCTGTATTAAACTAGGTACATGTCAACGTTCATTAGTAGGTTATTTTTTGCGTCGAGCAATATAATATAAGCTCACAAACACGGTGTTTCTCCAAGCTTTAAAATGCTGATGTCGAAGCAACAGGATAGCTAACAGCTAGTTAGCTAGCTAGCTGATTGAATGAATGAATGAATGAATGAATGCTTTATTTCGGTTTAACAACAAAAATAAAATCATGTTTTTACAAAGGAATTTATCAGATAGCAACCGAAAAAGGAGTAGGCTGAAGCCCCAAGGCTTATTTTTGCCTATCCTATACCATCAGAGGATTAACTGAATAATTCACAATAAAACATCAGTACTAATACATCATTACAAAACACATGCTAACTTAAACAGAAAAATTGAATTCAAATCATCAAAATGACTTCAAATCATCAAATTTCATTGTAACTTTTGATAATATTAAATTTTAAAGTCTTCTTGAAGACTGACATAGAATTACACATTTTTGTTTCATCGTTCAGTCCATTCCATAATTTTACACCCAAAACTGACACACATCTGTACTTTAGATTAGTTCTGACTTTTTGAGTTTCAAACATTAGCAACCCCTTTAAGTTATAAACCACATGCCTTAGCTTAAACATTTTTGAATACAAACGGAATTGTCTTAATTACCACTCAAACATAATTTCTAATGTTTTTGAATATACAATGTCCAAAAATTTTAATGTGTGTGATCTTATAAAAGCTGATTTGTAGAATCACGGTATCCAACTCCATTTATTATCCTAATAGCCCTTTTCTGCAGTTTAATTATTGGATCTAGGTTCTTTTGTATGTATTTCCCCAAATTTCAGCACAGTATGTCATGTAAGGCATCACAAGTGAAAAGTACAGCAAATGAAGGCAGCTCTTATTCAATAAATCTCTTGTTTTGTAAAGAATAAAAATAGACTTGGATAATTTCTGTTTTACATGCTTTATGTGAGGCTTCCAACAAACTTTATCATCTATTATTACTCCCAAAAACTTTGTTTCATATACTCTTTCAATTTCAACATTGTTTAAATTCAGTTTTACCTCAATGTTAGTCCGTTTACCACCGAACAACATAAATTTAGTTTTACTTTCATTTAGCGATAGTTTATTTAAAGCAAGCCATTTGTTTAATTTCATCAATTCTTTTTCTACAGTTTTTAACAACTCCTTTATGTTCCCTCCAGAACAAAATAAATTAGTATCATCTGCAAACACAACATATTTTAATGTATCACTTACTGTACAAATATCATTTATATAAAGTATAAATAACTTTGGTCCCAACACTGAGCCTTGTGGAACTCCACAGTTTACATGCTTAAGATGAGATTTAATATCATCAATGCTCACATATTGAAACCTATTATTTAAGTAACTTCGTAACCAAAGTTGTGCTATACCTCTTATGCCGTACCGTTCACATTTCTGTAGAAGTAAAGAGTGATCAATCATATCAAATGCTTTACACAAATCAATAAACACACCTACTCCAAACTGCTTATTATCTACAACTGTTGCAATGTTTTCTACAAATTCCATCACTGCTAATGATGTTGAGCGATTGCTCCTAAACCCATACTGATGGTCATTCAATAAATCATATTTCTCAATATAGGAATCTAATCTCTTTACAAACAATTTTTCGAGAATTTTAGAAAATTGAGGCAGTAAAGAAACTGGTCTGTAATTTGACACAAATTGCTTATCTCCATTTTTATAGATTGGGATCACTTTGGCTATTTTCATCTTATCTGGAAAAATACCAGTTTGAAAAGGTTTGACTGAAGGTAGCTAACGTTAGCTGTTGTTGTTTTTAACGTTAACGTTACATTAGATGCACTTATTAAATGTTTTCCCACTCCTCTAACGTTAGTTTACGTTTCTGACACTTTTCAAAACTATGTTCAACATTAAGTATTAAGTTAAACTTTATGCCCCTTTCAGACGTGGAATTAATACAACTTTTACATGGTTTCATCTTATTGTTGAAGGAAAATAATTATCAAGTCAAACAATTTTCTGTCATGTTTGTAAAATTTAAACTGTGTATCTGATAACTGTAGAGGCAATTTCAATGTGTTCCCTTCACATAGACTAGAGGAATATCAAACATAGATCTGTAGCCAGCTGATGTTTGATGTACAGCCTGGTCTACAGATAGGATAACTAGGGAAACTGACATAGTATTAAAGATACATTCTAAGCATGTATGAAAATGCATGTGTAATACATGAATGCAATATTCTCTAATAAAAAGCCATTTTACCTGACTGCGAAACCCCAAATACAGGACAAATGTGCACTCTGATATCTCGTATTACTTAGCTACATCCTCTCAGACTCTATTGACATGAGTAGCAACAACAGTGATTCCTTTGCAAGCATCACTCTATCCACGCAACCCAGCTGCCTTATGTTTTCCAAACTGTCTAGGAAGCAGCCTTCATAACTTACTCCCTGTCTTTTCAGTCAAGCTGAGAAAATCACAGTGACTCACAGAGCCCATTCATCTCGGCCCTCTTCTCTAATCTCCCTCTCTTCTTAAGCATCAATAGTGCACGTTTGTTTTTCCACAATCACAGCCTCTTCCTGTGCTTTCCCTTGCCTTCACTGTAGGCAGCCCGCACAGACTGTCAGGAGGGATGCACCTGCAGAGGCCTGGGGAGATAGGATCTGATGGGAGACCGAGTCCGGGCCCAAGCCTGGCTAGTGAGGCCTGTCTAATTAGGATCTGAGCTTGTTAGCGCAAAACACTAATCCCTCTCATGTGCTCTCAAGTCAGAAGGTAGTGTCTCATTAAGGCCGCTCTGCTAGGCTCCTTCTGAGAAAAAGATGGCAGTGAGTCAGATCCACACCTACTCCCCATCTGCCCCAGCTCCAGGTGTTTTGCCACCCATGTAAGGTAATGCCAAACACAGGCGAATATGCATTCAGAAGAACGCAAACACAGTTAGAAAGGAAAGATTTGAAAGTATGATAAGTGTCTTAAACATGCATGATTTGGGATCACAATTCACATTTTTTCCTAGCTTGTGAGGTTGCATATCGTCTCAGATAGCCTGTGTCCAAAACCTGACCTCTAAGCCTGTTACTGATTTCCTTCCTTCTTGTTACTCTTCAGTCCTCAGCTGCCTATGTAAACTATTTGCACTGTTTCTTACACGCATCACAGTGTCATCTCTGAGCATTCTTAACATTCCTCTGCAGTACACAAATGTTTGTGTTTCTCTCCTTGAAGTGGACAGGGGTTGTGGGGGACATGTCTTGGTTTAGCATTAGAGTTCAAGCTGTCATCGTAAAATTGAGCTACATTCCTGGAGGCATCGCAGCTCTGTGGGAATAGATAAATACAGGAAATCCTCCTGTACACATGCATCATATACCATTTACTATTGGCATGATAAACTGATTAAAAAAGAGGCATTTTTAAAGTGTGTAATAACAAATTAATCCTATCCTGCCTATGAAAAATTGATACTCAGTTGCTTCCAGCAACTCTACTACTACTACTCTGTGTCCAGAGAAGCTGGAAAAATATACAGTCCTCCTTACATCCCAATCACGATCACACAGTTTGCAGTTATAGTTGCAGTAAGATAAATCACCTCTATGTCTTAATATTATGGTTGTGCTTGAAGCATAAGTACTCTAAATGGCCAACAGCGTGATGCAGAGAAAGGGAGTGTGCTCACGGCAGCAGCTGAAGACTGATGAGGTGATTACAGTTGGAGGGAGCAGAGGTGATACCTGTAGGGAGCGCAGGTGACTCAAGGACTTTTTCATCCGTGAGAGAACAATAAGTGCCAAGTGAGGCAGGATGTGTGCCTTTAACTCTGTAGTAATAGCAGAGATATGAGTCTAATTGTCCGATACTTGAAAGGTACATCTCTCCGGCAACACAAACCTTTTGTGCACCTTTTGTTCTTTGATTTAATCAAGCATATAGTTGGCTACAAAACCCTAGCAAAAGTAATTTTATTCATTTTGGAAAGTGTAAAACGCTTAAATTATTTGAATTAGTTCCAAAATAAAACATATTTTGCTTATCATTATCAACATGATGGTACTTTCCATCGCCATACAGTAGCATTTCAATTATGCACAAGTAAACTGTCAAAGTCAGAATCTCTGTGTTGCCAAAACAGTTATTATTCATGGTGTGCAACAAGTACATGCTTACGATTGTATGACTTATTATATTTTAAATGAGAGCGTAATATCCAAAAATGTGGAGTCCTACCTGCTTGGCTAAAGACACTTTAAAAGGCACCGTGGAAAAGATCATAGTGTAACAGACTAAATCTCTTTATATGATATTCCTGCAGCGTGTTAGGTAGAAAGAACCAAATAAAAAAGTAATAATAATCCTTGTCGTCCTGTGGCTAAAATGTGAGACTTCTCCTTGCTCTCCTTCTTCTGACTTGGTCCAGTTTCATTAAAAAGCACCAGAAAAAAAAATCTGTGACAGTTAAAAAGAGTCTGTTTTCAACAGGTATGGAGCACCCTGAAGAGAGCAGAAAGTCAGGACAAGGGATGCATCAGTCAGGAGGAATGTTCAGGCTCTCCTCTCCATGTGAACTGAACCACTGACAGACAAGAAATCAAGGTATGTGAAGTACACAGGGGAAAAGGGAAAAAAAATGGGGGGGGGGGGAGTTAATCGAAAGCAGAGGAAAGGGTGAGTGGGGGGGGGTGGGGGGGTGTCTCTTAATCCTTTTCTTTTCTCCACCCGTTTTCCGTAGTAAAAGACACAGAGCAGGGGTTACCACTTGACACTGGATTTACAAGTCTTCCCTCTGTGTGACTTTGGCGCTCTAACAATATGAAATGTGTTCTAAAAAAAGTGTGTGCATGTCTTCTTTCAAGGAAAAGGTCTGAGTTTGCAGAGCCCCTCTTGAAATGAGCACATTGTCTGAATCCAGGATTCCAGGAATTCCAGGTCATTAATCTGAGCAATCTGAATTCCAGCCAGCCGAGAGGCAGGGAAGGGAATAACATAGGGAAGGAGGGAGGTATTTGATTTCAGCACTGTGCTCACGTTATTCAAGAAATGTTGAGAGTCAGCCATCAACATACTTCACTTGCAACGCATTTTGGCATGAAATATGAATAGTTTAACAATTTCTTCAAGAATTCACACTCAAAATGCTCCAAATCCTTGACATGACTGTTTCATTTACACTGTTTATGAAAGCAGCCCTGTAAAATCCTGTAATTTCTGCGTGTTGCAGGATTTAAAACCTGAAAAATCTATATGGTCTGTACAGAAAAGGTGGCTGAAAATAGATAACAATCTTGCCCCATGAATTATTCATATGGGAAGACAAGCTAATCAATATGAGACCATATATATTGTTCCAGCTCTGTTGTCACTGCTCTGTGACAGCACATCCCACACAGCCACATATATTACATCTACATTATTGCACGGGCTCTGTAACTTTCCTCTTTTCCATAGTGCCATGCAAAACCCGTCATCATTAGCAGGAATGAAGGGGTGGGGCATATCGGTGCGTAAAAGAGGAAAAAAAAACTTTGCTAACTTGTGGTTATTTCAATGAAAACATCACCTAAACATCACGCAGTTGATTCAACCCTCACGAATCCAAAATAAAGTCGACTGTAATTAGCCTTTATTAGCTTGTTCGCAGCCTAACGCGCATCTACAGCACATTTATAAGCGGCTCTCCATAGTGCAGGCTAGGTATAGGAAGAGAACAGCGACCGTGTCGGGGGAAAAAAACGAAAGCAAACTGTTGTAGTAATCTACAGGCAACAATGTAACGGGTCCGCGGTAGTTTGTAACAGTGTAGCAACAACATCAGAAAGCCGACAGCAAAGGTTGCAACAGCAAGTAAGAGAGTTTAAACGTCGCCTGTGATCCACTTTCAAGGACACTGCAGCTTAAACAGCCGAGCAGCTTTTAACTGAAGAGCTCGGAACAACACCGCATCGAGAAATTAGTCTCTGTTACAGTAAGAGAGAGGACACAAATAAAGGCTATTAGTGTTGTTATTTACCTTCTTGATGTTTTTGCCGGTGTAGCCGTTGTACGGGTTGAATCCTGTCCTTGGCGGCACAGAGAGCAGCATTTTTACACGGCGCTGTGTCCGGAGGAGCGGAGAGCCGAGGCAGTCAGCTGACGTCAGCCAGCAGGGAAATTCAGCCAGGAACAGCGGTGGTGATTGGAGTCGCTCTTCACAGCACTCTAATGTGCTCCACACACACACACACACACACACACACACACACACACACACACTACACCGGCTATATGCTTAATGTGCGATATCACACTTTATCCCAGGGTTTCATGCCCACAAGCCTCCTCTTCAGCCTCTATATGATAACACAGGAGATAAATACCCAGATATGTTGCTGAAATTATTAAATCCCACAAGCGCTCATGCAAGTAACCCTGTAGAGTTTAGGACTATATGAAGAAATGCAGTAAAGCAGATGTTTGTTCGAGTCAGGCATATTATTGTCTTGATCAAGGGTGTAGCACAAAATTCTGGGCCCTATGCACGATACATGTGGGCCCCCTGCCCTTCCTCTCTTGGTCTAAGTCTCTCTCACACACCTTCATCAAATCAACACTGTACCTTTGCTGTAGGCTCTGCATTAACGTAGAGCCTACGCCATACCCTGCGCTGTAATGAAACTATGCGTTGTGGTGATGCAGACCTACTGTCTGTTTTTGTAAGCTGAAAACCATTTCCCTCAGTGGAAACAAAGCTTTTATTTACTTTAATTTCACAGATAAGAAACAATAAACTGTGGAGAAATTAAGCCTCCACAAAATAGCATTTTAAGTCTTGTGTGTGATTTATCCTAGCTTCATATGAGCAGAGAAAATCTCTGCTCGTTGCTAGGCTAATTTATTCAGTGTTAAATGCCATAGGCTTGTGCTAATAACGTTAGCATCTTATATTTGTTTGGAAAATGTGTTTAGTATAAGACAGTTGTTTTGTTGTTGAACCTTGTGAGTTGTAATGGAGTCAAATTTTGTAACGTTAACTTTGTTAAATGTTGCTGTTGTCCCTGGCTTCATATGAGTAGAGAAAATCTGCTAGCCACTAGGCTAATTTATACAATGTAAAATGCTATAGGCTTGTGCTAAAAACATTAGCATGTTGTATTTGTGGGGAAAATCTGTCTAGCAAAACTTTACAGCACTTCACAGAAACCTCCGCTGCTGACTAGTGTTTTGGAGGTTTAACTGCAGAGTGACACAGATAAACTACCGCACAAATATAAATGCTTACAACTGCATAAGCCATGTGCGTAGGCTACGGCGTAGGGTCTGCTGCACAAGTATAAATCGCCCTTAAATCATTTTGCGCCTTTAAAGAAGTGAGGTCAAAACAAACTTGCTATTATGAGGTAAGATTTTTTTTTTCTTAGCCATTAAGCTCTTTAGCAGAGATGTTTCCTGATGGTTTCTGTTATTGTTCACTAGGGCCGCAACGGTACATGTATTTGTGTCGAACCGTTCGGTACGCGACTTTCGGTTCGGCATGACCCTGTACCGAATTATTGGGCGCAGGATATTATTTTATTTTATTTTAATTACGTTTTTGCGAGCCGAACCGTTTAAAATATCTAATTCCCCGACGGAAATAATTGAGTGACGGACTGAGTCCGACCGTAAATCTCCGCTTTCACTTTGTGCAGCGCATTCTCGCATTTTGACAACATGGCAAGTGAGCCTGACGAACCTGAAGACCCACCCGCAAACCTTAAGTCCTCCGTTTGGGAACACTTTGGTTTCAAGGTAAAATACGAAGATGGAAATAAACAAGTGGACAAGACAAAAGCAGTGTGCCGACACTGCAGAACAGCGGTCGGTTATGTACTTGGAAACACGTCTAACATGCTAATGCATCTAAAGCGACACCACCCGAGTTTGAACGATAACCGGCACAACTAGAAAAAGTTGTTTAAGCTGCACTTTAGATATAAGCATGTTTTGTTTACTGCACTTTAACAAAGTGGGAAAGCTAAGTAAGTTCCTAGTAAAACTGAATCTGAGCAGGCTTTAAAGCTGACCAGCTGCACTATACTTTTTATTTTAATTGAGTAAAACTGTTTAAGCAGAAATTTATATTTATATTTTTCATTCAAAAAATGTGTTAAAAAAAACAGCAGGATTTTATTTTTCACTTTTATATTTTCATTCAAACAATGTGAAAAAGCAGGATTTTATATATTTGTTTCATTCAAAAATTGTGTAAAAAGAGTTAACTGCTGTGGTGGCATGTTTTAATAAGGTTACCAATAAGTAAAAGATATTTAATAGTTGTCTATTTTTTTCATTACTGTACCGAAAAAACAAACCGTGACTTGTGTACCGAGGTACGTACCAAACTGTGATTTTTGTGTACCGTTACACCCCTATTGTTCACTGGAGCACAGTAAATATGCTCTGTACTTTCAACACTGGATTGTGTTGTCAGTGTGCTCATTGGGTCAACAGTCTTCCGGTTTTCCTTTTTGAATGATGATTACAGATGGCTGCAGTCTGCTGGTGTGGAGGGGTATGTCCTCTCACGTAGGCACAGAACATACATGCTTGTTGGCCATTGGTTTGGTGTGTTCATGTGCAGCTGTTTGGTTGAGACACAGCGACATGCGGCGATGCAGCAGGGGGCTCTCACTGGCACTAGTTCACTCTTTCAGTCACTTTTATTTTGGTCATGGTGCTAATTACTTAGTAATAAAAAATTGCAAAGGAAACCAAACATTTCACTCAGAGTGACTGAGGTAAACATTAACAGTAAGAGAAAACCAGAAAGCTCAGCTGGTACTGGTGTATAGATACTGTGGAAATTGAGTAATAAAACCATTTCCAATATTCAGAATCAATATATATCTATAAATATTTTTGACTGCACTAGTGAGGCGTGGAAATTGTGATTTTGAGACTTTGTGCAAAAGCAAGCCTGTTGCCCCTCTCAGTCAATATTTTCTTAGCAGCTGGTTTTAGTGTCAAGCTAAATGAGGTCCAGGTCAAGAGCCAGCAATGCAACAGAAGTGAAAAGGAATAGCCTGTTGCTATTTCCTGAGTAGGAAGTAGACATGACTCACTGTGACCTGAAATAACTTTTATAGAAATTTTTATATTTTGTCCTGATGTGTAATATCCTTCCTTAAGTCCTGTATCTGAATTTTAATGTGAAAATAAAAACTTGTCTCAAAGCTGGCTCTAGTTAAAGTGAAGTTAACTAAATCAACGAAACTATTCAGGAAACTGTGATCATAGTAAATGTAGTGTATACAAATATAAATGCAATAGGTAGCAACATGTTCTTTTTCTCCAGTATACAATGATTAAATATACTAATGAAGTGTGAATAAACTATTTACCTTACTTCCATCAAGTTTTATTGAATGTCCTAAACAAACTTCTTTCTTTTTGATGTAATGGCAAAGCCTAGAAAGTTTAATTTCTTAGTGTAGTGTGAGCTTTATGTTGGTCAAAGCCAATCATCCCCCATGCATACACACAGGTTCAGCTTCAAACAGTTATTGAAACCCTTGTAGTTTGAGCTGATGCCATCTGAGTGACACCTTTAAATAGTTAAGATAAGGTGTGGAGCGGGGGCGTAGCACCAAATTCCTATGTGTAAGCAGTTTCTGTGATGGTACTGATTAATTTATACAATGCAAATATGCTGCAAGCTTGATTCTTGGCTGTCTGACTGCCCGCTGTCTGAACAACTGCTATTATCTGAACCACTGTAAAACTGTGTTAGCTGTGCTCACTTTTATTTTGAAAGAAATCAAAAGCTAGTTTCTATTTTCTCTCTTTCTTTCCCTTTTCTTCTTTGGAACCCCAATTTCCCTTTTTTGGGGCAACACATGACAGAATGCGTTGGTGCTCCAGCAGCATAGGCAGTCATTCACTTGGTTCTAGCTGCGTTATAAGATGAATCCTAATGCTGGGGTCACTAAACCGTTTTATACCTTTTGTTAAGGGTGAATGTGGCCTCAGAGAGCATCCACTACTTATTTTATACAAAGTTCAGTCTCTCAATTGATTTATCCAGTTTTACTTAAATAAAAACTTGCAAACAAATCCAACTTTTCATTCCAGGTTTTTTGAGCACACCTCTCCCACTGGGGCTTTGAGTAATCACTCCTACTTTTTCCACCACTCTGACACCCCTGGTGTGGAGGAGAACACCCAAAACAAATCATTCTCAAACACCTGATACCAACAGGAATAAAGAGCCTAATTATTAGAATATGTTATCTGACAAACTCCAGTGTCACAACCTTATTATCTTGTCTGGGCCATCTTTATTAATTTTGACCCCAGTTAATATGTTTGTCATTAAAATACTTGTATTTTAAGGGAAAAACAAATTAAAAAATAATGTAAAAACAATCTGATTATCTGGTTGCAGTCAACACTGGCTTTCTCTTCTATTTTTGGCCATTTGTCAAACAAAGCAGATGTATCTCCTAAGGGTGGAAAAGCTTTGAAACAGCATGTAGACCATCACGGCGCACTAAACAAATGACATTTATTCATAGTTAGCAGCTCTTTACGGCTGGCTGTCCATTATCTACTGAGTAACGGGAGCTCTATGAGATAGATTACTGCCTTTAAGTAAAGAACAAATTAAATAAAATGTAATATCACAGAGGAATCCCTCAGCATATCAGTAGTGTAATTTGAATGCATTCTCTTTTTGCTGTGCTAACATCTAATGAGACAATAAGACAAAAGTGAAATTAAATGTCCTAAGTTTGTGTCATCATGTTACATTTGGTGTAATCTAGTCGCAAGTGATTCACGTTTTTGGAAGTTATATAAGGAAAGTGGTCATTTAAAACATGAAAGTAATGCTTACCTGAAAATATACCTTTTATTTTTTTAATGGTATTTTATTTGCCTGTGATACTGGAGCATAAATGGACAGTTCACCTTAAAATCAAAAACGCATACATATATCACCCCTTGCAGTGCTGTTTGTCAATCAAGATCGTTTGGGTATAAAGTGTTATATGTTGGAGATATCAGCCGTAGACATGTCTGCCTTCCCTCGATTTTAATGGAAGTAGATGGCACTTGCTTTGAGGTGCTCACAGCGCCAAAAAATACATTGCAAAAACTAAACAGCAATGTCTCTTTCCAGACTTCATGACCTGGTTACTGAAGATAATCCACAGATCTTGTTGTGAACAGTTTCATGTTGGAACTATTTTCTTGTACAGTACCATACCCGCCAGCCGCATCACTGCTCAGAAGGAAGCGTGCATCTATTCCTAGCTTACCTAGCACTCTGAGCTGGCTAACGTTACAGTACAGCTGAGAAGGACGCCATTAATATTTGCATCTCATATTGCGTTGTGCCTCTCTTTGAGTAGATTAGAGGCTTAAATAATCTAGACTGATAAATAACACTACGAGTAAGAGGAAAATATGCATTTTTAAATTTGGGGTGAACTGTCCCTTTAAAGTGGACCCAGTGTTTAATTTACTCCATCAGTTCTCATGCAATGCCATTTTTAAAAATATAATATAAACACTGGAAGGATTGACAGCACCTCTACTAATTTCAATGTTTCTCAGAGGGTGGGGTGGGGGGGCTCAGAGAGAAGAGGCAGACAGGAAATGAGGGGTATGACATGTGACAAAGGCTGGAATCGAACCAGAAGACGTTACAGTTACGTAGCATGCGATGTAACCATTTGGCTACTCAGGGGCTCAGATTTTCATGTTTTTCTGTTTCTGGATCCGACCCAGATTTACAATCAACTCTTAGTAAGATAACAGCCTAACTAAGTCAGAGATGATTTTCCATCCCTCTTCCTTGTCTCGGTTGTCTTGCCTCTAGACATCTCTCATATGATTTTAAAAAAGGTGTTTTTATCAACAGAAGTTGCCTGGCAACTAAATCCCCTGACCCTTTTGTCTTGTCGTGCGTACCCTGACTGATTAGCCCTCAAGTGTGTAGAAAACATATGCATTTGTTCATTCAGCCATACAGTGTGTTTTTTCTAGCCATGGCATTTGCATAATGCATCTACATCCGCACAGTTTTAGCAGCACAGAAAGACAGAGGACAGGCCTGTATACTTATGTTGATCTAGATGCACGAGGGATTTCATCCTGATTTCATCATGACGGTCTAGTCAGACAGACGGAGAGGCTCAGCTGAATTCATAATCTCTCTCTCTCTCTCTCTCTCTCTCTCTCTCTCTCTCTCTCTCTCTCTCTAGCTCTGTCTCTCTGTCTCCCACACACACATTACATCCACACAATGTCAAAACTTGATGCATTGGTTCCATTTGCATGAAAATAACATCATTCTGCATCGCCATAATTCTCTCCATACAGATATTGACGCTTTTTTCGACTGGACCGTTTTCAGACCACAATTAGGTCACCCAGAGTTGTTCACCCCGTTTCAATCTATGCAGTGTTTTGATATGTGTGTGCAAGTGTTAAGCCAGATGGGCTGTGAGTTCCACAGAGCTCAAGGACAGTTTGGGGAGTGACTCAGCCAAAACACTGTGTTTTCACCAGTAACGGGAATAGTGGGGCCTGTTGGGAGCTGTGGATTTTTGGATAGGGTTTCCTCCCCTATCAGACAGAAAAGGGACTGTAACTGAATGCTGCAATAGAATGCTGTTGGTCCAGCAGTTTAATCTAGCATAATCTAGAGTTGAAGAATGTTTCCTGGTGGAACAACCAAAATATTACATAAAATAACACCTGCATTATCTGCAAATCTAAAACTCCTGTGAAAATGTCATGCTGAACTTATTGTTGGACTGGGGCTCTGGATAGTGGGTTGTGTGGGGGAGGGTTACAGATGGGGGAGAAGGGAGTTGGGGTGAGTGATGAGGGGGGTTAGGAGAACACAGGCTGCTGGTGCATGCTCCGCATTCCTCAGGTGTTGTCAGCATAGCTTGCTCAGTAATTACCTCTCTGTGAAAACATGCACAAAGCCACACTTTACTAGCAAACTGAAGGGCAGTAACCAAGAGAAGCTGTTAGGGGAGATGTCAGAGACAGATGGGAGTACATTTATATTCACATTTAGGCATAATATGAGCTGGAATGGTTATTCTGTACAAGAGATTGAGTGTGCCAGAGGAAAATTAGTTGAAAAATCAAAGTTATGGTGTGCTTCATGCATTCAGTGGAGCTACAGATGCAGAGCGAGGCTGTGTGCGAGTCTGGAGCTTGATTTATGCAGCAATCCATCTTCTCTCAAGGATATGGGCAGGTTGGGTAATGATTGTAGCCAAGCAGACCTTGGCACGTGAGTTGAGTGGTGTGATGCAGACGTACAGATTCAAAGATGGTGGTCAGCCTTCACACACAGAATTTTTATTGAGCTTGCATGCAGGGAGAAGATCCTTGTGATCCTTCCTCTGCATGCTGCTTTTCATTGTTTCTCTCAGATGTCATCACTCTCATAATTGACACCACCGTCACAGAAGGAGCAGGTTCCCCCTGTCTGGGAACTCTTCTCACTCCCTCCTCTGCCCCGCTCTGTCTCCTTGGCTGGCTTGCTAAAAGCTGAGGGATTGTGTGCAGATGTGCCTGGAGTGAGGCCAGCCCCTCTGCCCTGGGAGAACATGTGGTCTGGGAGTGTTTACACTGGCACTCTTTCAAGCTGTCTCCCACACAGCATGCTGGCGTCTGTCTCTCCTGGATGACAATGCTCAACCCTCCTCCCACAAAGGGGGCATTCTCAGGTTGAGGTGACACCAGCAATCGTGTTTATTTACCGTGTTGACAAACAGGAGAAACAGCAATGTAAATAGAGTTTAACACATTAGCTAACATAAAAAAAATCCCAGCAAACTTGATTAGGGGCTTTAATAAGATACATGAAATGGTGGTTTGGTTGAAAAAAAAAAAAAAAAAATCCAACGTACTATTTTCCCTCTAACTTTCTTTGTGTTTAAATTCTGTTTTGATGCTCAAAGTGAAAATAGGTTGGGATTCAACAGATATCCAGACACCTCAGGCATGTTTTTCACAGATTCTCGACATACTTCACATTCTCTCCTGTGATTCAGGCTCTGAGTAAACATCTGTAAGCTGAAAAGCCCTGAAAGGCACGCTTATTCTTAACACCGGTGGCATCGAGGTTACTGTCAGCTTGTGTGAAATACACACCGGTTGTTTTTAGTACCCACGATTAAATGCCGGTGGGAAAAGGAGACACACATTGCATAACGCCACAGACTTGCAAAAAGAGTCATTTACGAGCAGTTCAGTTACAGAATGTCTGCGGTGGAGGCAAAGATCCTCTCATGTTCTCTTTATAACCAAATGACTCTTTAATCAGAGCTTCCTTAGAGGATTTGCCATGTAAAATCTACCAAACATTGCATTAAATGGTTGGATTCTTTTTGTGGTGTTAGTGAAATGAGTTGCAGTCTACATGTGCCTCTGTATTGTAAGTATTCAGCGCCCCCTGCAGGTTTGGATGGTTTCTGAGTCTACCCAATCATACTTGAAGAAGAATTTTACAACTCTTACATGCTGTTTGTATGAAGCTATAAACAGCTGCATTACTAAGTTGGCGCCTGTTTTTTAATGGAATTTTTAATAACGTGAATTATGATAGATCTTTGATTTTCATTGAAGATGCCTAAGTCTGTAAACATTTCAGAGGCCACTGGTATTTTCTTGTAAGAGCTATTTTTCTTTGTTAACTTACTAATATTTGATATCACTTCATTTTTTACATCCAGATGTAGTTATCTATATGGTTCATTTGTTTTCTTACTCGACATAGTGCATAATGAATGGATAAGGTGAATGCTTACAGACTATAAAAATCTTTGTGGATTATTGGAGTATTTGTTGCCGCACTGTGACCTGTCACATGTTGGTTCTGTAAATAATCACATCTACTTAAAGCTGGGAAGACTGTTGAAATACTGTACATGCTCAATTAGCAACCTTACCTCAGTTCTGATTTTCATGCACCACTAGGGGGCATGATTTAGTGAAGAATTGCAGAGGGTGAAGGGCCTCCACATACACCTCTCAATGAACTGTTTCACTGTGTGCTTTTCTGTCTTGACTTGTAATCTGTAGGTGCAACTTTAAATGTGGACAGTCCAACCCAGAATCAAAAATACATATTATTCCTCTTATTTGTAATGCTATTTATTAATCTGGATTATTTTGGTATGAGTTGCAGTGTTGGAGCTATCTGCGTTCTCTCAAATATAATGGGACTAAATGGCACTTGGCTTGTGGTGCTCAAAATCCCACACTAAGAAAGAAAGAAAATAAAATTTGATTTATTTTTCTTCTTTTTTTTGAAAAACTCAACAATGTCTCTTTTCAGAAATCATGCCCTGGTTACTCAAAATAATCCACAGACCTTGTTGTGAGCAGTTTCATATTAGTCTGACTCAACTGACTGTGGCTATAAACCTGCCATTGTTGTGCTGATTTTGGCCGGTATTCTGCCTTCCTTCCACTGTCTGTGTGTTACCGTTTCCAAATCAACTACTGAGCTAACAACTAACAAGCTGAAAATGTCAAGCTTTGATGAAGATATGGATTTTACAATATGGCATGCCTGCTCTGTTCTTTCGGTGAATTGTTGTAAAGATCTACAACAAACGTAACAGCTTGTGAACTCACTTCAGAAAAGCCCAGACTCAGTCTCACAGGACTCTCATGCCAGAGCTGATTTTCCACATCTTTTACCCTGGCAGCAGCATGCGCCAGTGACAATGACTATACTGATGTAGCGATCTGTTCCTCTTCACACGAGCTACTGTGATATGGTCATAATAATGTTCTGCTAGAGCCACATACAGCTAGCAGATGTCTGAAATTTTTATGGGTTCAGTGAGTTCCTCCAGAGCTAAAGTATAGTCAGACCTCATTTCTAGAGCACCAATTATCAAGTTATGTTTCTCTTATTGTCACTAAAAGTTAAATCACACAATTGATTTATGTCTGTTAATGTTTCTGCTGCGGTTTCTTTTTCTGTGGCGGCCATTTTGATGACAGTGCTTGCCTTCCCCATGTGCAAATGTTCCCACAAAACAAGTTCAACCCCGAACTGTCTCAGGGCACCATCACAGTCACTGCATCCTCGGCTTAGTGCCATCCAAATTACTATGATTGGTTTCAAGAAACAAAAACAAACCAGAGCGTTTATCTCTCCCCAATAGCAGACAGATAGTTGTAATTCCAGACCTTTCTCTTGCGCTTACACAGCACTGCAGAGCTAGGTCTGGCAATGTGGGACTAGTGTCATGTAGGAGCTATTTTCTTTCTACCAAACTACACCTGCCAACAGTATCACCGCACAGAAGGAAGTGTGCATCTACTCATGAACAAGATCGGCTTTCGAAGCATTAGATGAAACATTAATGGCATCGTCCTTGGCTGAGCTATAACATTAGCTAGGTTAGTGGTGCTAGGTGAGCTAGCAGTAGATGCACACTTCCTTTAGTGTAGTGATATGGTTGTTTGGTAGAAAGAAAATAGTTCCTATATGAAACTGCTCACAACAAGGTCTGTGGATTATCTTAAGTAACTGGATCTTGATTTCTGGAAAGAGACATTGCTGTTGAGTTTTTGAAAGAAAGGCAGACATCTCTACGGCTTATATCTCCAACACTTGGCAACTCACACCAAAACAATCTTGATAAATTGCACTACATGTAAGAGGAAGCGTAGGATTTTTTTTTTGTCATTGATTTTTGAGTAACTTGTACCTTTAATGTCAGGAATTTATTACAGGCTTCTGTTAGACAGTGCAATTCAAAATAGGAATTTCTATACAAATACAACAACTTGAAAGTGATATTTTGGATTTATCAACCATATGATTGGTGGTAAAAGCAGAAGAAGCTGCAGACCTACATTAAATAACTGTTGATAGTAGAAAAAACACTATGTTCAACAACTCTGTAGGCAGCATGTCGGTGTTTCACAGGTGTTTCATTGACTTTGCAATATTATAATTACTCATCATCACTTAATTTTGTAACGAGAAATAAAAATCAGGATTCTGTAGAAATACCGAGCCAACATGGCTGACCCCAGAGCGCCAGTTGCATGCAGCACCGCCTCTCTCTCTCTCTCCCACCTCCACGACTGATGAAAAAGCGCATGAAACAGGAGAGAAGGAGGTGTGTTAGGGCATGCGCACACGGAGCTCGCCGCTCAGTTATCCCATTTTTTGAGGAGCCGAGCTTACGTCACGGGCTCGTCCACAGTACTGGAGCTTGAGATTCACCATCCACTCATGCAACCACAAGCACGGGGAGGCATTGGCGCTCCGAGGGGAAAAAACGCTTTTACTTTTTAATTTTTCTTTTTAGTTTGGCACGGAATGAGCTGAGAGGAGCCGGCGGCTGCAGCGCTCCTGGACGTGTGGACGATTCTGGTGGCATGGTGTGGTGAAACAAGAGACCCCAGCAAAGCACTGAGAGACAGAGGTTACACAGTGCATCATGTTTGAATGCCGATAATCAATTAGAAATATACATGACTGTGCTGCTGCATTGCCTATAGCCTCGCCGGGCTGTAGCAACTCTCCTTTTATTGCTGAAGCCCGTCTGAAGCCGCCGCCGTGCTGAGGGGCTGAAGGGTGCAACTGAACGGACAATCGCACCCGGACCATTGAAGGGGTTCGGATGAGGTGGTCGATCGGGTTGTTCGGTTTGAGAAATCCTGCCAACTTTTCCTCTATTCCTTTCTAACAGCAGTGCCGCCGAGCATTGCTCAGGAGATGGCGATGAGGTTGTTCTACTTGGGATTTATACTCTGCTTGGAGATCATATCTCCTAACGGTGCAACCGTAGGTAAGAAGCCTGTTGTGTTATCTTGCATTGTGATACTCGAGAAAGCATGACCACTTTTTTTCCTCCTCCTGCAAAGCATCTGTGCACAGGCCTGTGTTCACCAGAGTTGGAGCCAACACCGCAAATAGGTTGACAATAACACAGTGTGCCCACAGCAGTCTCCTCAGAGGAAGAGATCGATAATTAGGAAAGCCTTTAATCACAGAAAGTAGCGCACAAATAAGCAGCGCCTTGGTTATTTTGGCGTAAAATCAGTCTGCGTTTTTTTTTTTAGCAGTGCTCCTGTCTGAGCAGACAGAATGGGCCTGCCTGTGAGGATGGCAGACAGTGAGGTTATTCACTGTTGGAATATCCAGCAGGTAAAAGACAAACACTTGCATGAACGACCCATTTCCACAAAACGACATCATTTCTGACTGACTGCGACAAAATGGCTATATCCCCCCTCTCCTTTTTTTTTTTTCAAGAAATACACAATTCCTCATGTCTGTTGTGTGCGTGGCTACAGCTGATAGCTACCATTCAAACCAAACGTGCTGATTTTTTTATTCAGAAAAAATGAAGCAGCAGGCTTGAGTTTCACATCAAACCTGTGGGAGTCAGATCGGTCAGATCAGTTTGCATGTTTGTTTTCAGTTACTCTTCGCACATGAAAACAACAGTTGTGTCTGCTCGTAAAAGGTGTAATCTTAATGGCGCTGCTTGTCCCGACGTGTGGCGTCAGTGGCTGGCTGGGAATCACAACTTATTAGTGACAGCCAGGTACTGTGTGATAGTGGAATGATCAGTTATCCTGTTACGTCCCGGGAGCGCCTTAATACTCCCGAATCCCTGATAGTAATAATGAGATATTAAATGCACCATTGCTCTTGTGACAATGCATTGCAGACCTGTTGAGCCTTTCCTCTCTTGGGCACTTTAAGGGAAGCCTGAAGGTGCAAAATAGCACATTTATTTGCGTTTGTTCTACATATGCCACCTTCAGTATTTAACATTACACACAGCATGTTTACCCAGAAAGCACATAGGCTACTATATTGAGCCAACATATTGTCAGACTTCCATAATATTTTGTGGATAAAAAACAGTGAAAAAGTCATGCTCTACTACCCAAGTCAGACCTGACAGCTGTGTACATGCATGCATCAACCTGACATTTCATTTCACTCTTTTACCCTCTGTTTACTTTGGTGCCCAAAGGAAAAGCTAACACATTAAAACCTTAATTTTGCCACTGAAGCCAGCTGCCACTGTTAATGTCTCTACAAAAATAGCTTCCGCCCTTCTCTACATTGGGAGATCTTATGTAAGTTTCATTAGATTTTGATGGAGGCTGTTCAGAGTGAAAGCCATAGCAGAGGTTACAGGAGTGGGCAAGCTCCTCCCACCTCCTCCATCAGTATGTAACATCTGGACACAGGGAGACCATTAATCCAACTTAGATGTGACTGCAAAAGAGAGGGGGAGGGACCAGCTGAAGAGCCGGGGGTGAGGGCGGGTGAAGCGAAATGAACTTCAAGAATCAGTCTGGGATGCTCTCTGAAACTGACACTTAGTTACATCACAGGGAGTCAGGGATGGGAATGATATGTGTGTGTGTGTGTGTGTGTATGTGTTACGTCATCAGTAACAGTTGATTTGTCAGCCTCCCATTGGAGCAGTGTTGGGCCAAAAGGGTAGAGATGGTCAAGTGAGTGGATATAAGCTCTAAGGCCGGCCACTTGGACTGGATTTGTCCGGATCACCGCTGGGCCACAGCATGAATTTACGAATGGGAAAGGATTAGTGAGAGAAAGGTCAAGAGGCCATAGTTGACAGTTAAACATTGGACGGACCCTTTTTGTTTGTTACTGATCTTTGGTGTTGATTAGTTTATTATCTTGGCAATTAGAGGTGTCATCCATCTTAGACTGACAAGATCCAGTCCAGTTCTGCACAGTACTGAGAGCCTTGTAGTTCTAGTGAATGAGGGAAAATGAAGAGTTTTGAACACAGTTTGAGTTGATGCTTGCACTAAATTTATGATTGTTGACATTTGGGACTAGGATTTGGCAATATATCAGTATTATAACAGTATCATGAAATAACACTCGTACATCTTAGATTTCGAATATCGTATTATTCCAAGTGTTGTCTTTCTGGGTTTTAAAGGCTGCATTACATTAAAGTGATGCAACTTTTCTATTATTTGCCTTTACCCACTTTGTCTTTATATCCAAATCACTAAAAAAAAAATTAAAATCAAAAATCTCATTGTGTCAATATTTTGTGAAAGCATCGATAGTCAACCCTACAGTATAGCCACAATATTGATATCGAGGTATTTGGTCAAAAAGATGGTTGTTTTTGATTTTTCGTCATATCTCCCAGCCTTATTTGGGATGCAACTAAAGATAATTTCATTATCTATCATTATTTTATGACTAATTAATCTGCAGATCCTTTCAGTTGTTAACTTATCAATTACTTGATCTACAAAATGTAAGAAAAATATAATATTCTAGAGCCTAGACTCTAAAGGCACATTTTCAGATTGCTCGTTTTGTCCAACCAACAGTCCAAAACCAATGGTATACAGTTTCCGATAGTAATAAGACAAAATAAAGCATACAATTCTAACATTTGAAAAGCTGGAAACATCAAATGGTTGGCATTTTGCTTGAAGAACAACTAATCAGTTAAAGGGCTGATATGATTTGTTGATCATCAGAAAATTCATCTGCAACTATTTCAGTAATTCATCAATTGTTTAAGTCAACTTTAATCAAAAATTACAGAACATACCAAAGCTCCAGCTTCTCAGTTGTGAGGATTTACTGCTTTTCTTTGTTGTATGTGATGTTTGTACTAGTAAATCGAATATAATTAGGTTTTTTTGGTTGGGCAATATAACTAATTTGAAGGATTTGTTGTGATGAGCATTTTTCACTATTTTCAGATATTTCACTGTCCAAACGATTAATTAAGAAAATATTTCACAGTTAAGTGATAGTGGAAACAATTGTTAGTCACAGCCCTAATTGGTTATCCAAATAGTTGGTGATTAATGACTACACAATCAATCAACTAATTGTTTCAGCTCTAGTTGACATTAAAGGAATGTGTAAGCCACAAAATGACCATTTGTAGGTCAATTTGTTGTAGTACTTCCGAAACATATATATATGCATTGTCATTTAAGAAAAAATATTGGAGTCTGGCTTAGAAGAGACCATGGATAAGTTTCACTTTTAGTTCAGTTTTAATTAGTGAAGTTTTAAGTGAAAATGTGTTTGGGAAGTACTGAGCATATGACTGGATAAATGAGACCTGGATTTTACTGCATGAGTTCTGTGAAAGTTTGAAAATGGATGTTTTGATATAGTTTTGCTGTTGTTAAATGTGGTCCCCAATCAATCATTAAATCAATATTGGCCAATGTTTGCCATTTTCCGTAGAGGAATGTGAGAAAAACAAAGTTATCTTCATAAATTCAAGGAAATACAGCACAGTTAATTGATTTACAAATGGTTATTTTGTGGGTGAAGTATTCCTTTAAGGTAAATAAAACGCTTTATTATTTTACCAGTCATTTTAGCATTTTGCTGAGAAAATAGCATTTCAGTTTTTCTTTATTTGTAGTTTTAATTCCATTTGCATTCATGCAGCAGAATGCCCCTATGTTAAATGAAACCCTCCATATTTACTTATTGTTAAGAATCAGACATCCATGTTGGATAACTTTACGACCACTGAGCTTACATGTAGAGGCAGAAGAATCCCGTCGGTGAAAAGTGTAAATGTGGGTCAGAGGCTAAAGAGGTTGAATTCCTGAGGAGCCTACGCTCTGTTTGCCTGACCTTTTTAATGGGACCTGGCTTTACCTTTTCCTTAGAACTGTCACTTGAAACATCTGCTGGGAAAATTCAGCATCCCTCAAACAAATTCAACAGCTAATAGAACTTGGATTGCTCTCTTTAGCTCTTCCAAGTGGAGGTCACTGGGGAGTGGTTATTGTAACCATGTACACCTGAGGCTGTCTGTTGATGCACTCTTATCAGATAACACAGATAATCCCCTCAATGATTGTCTGCCATTCAAAGTCTCCTCACAGAAACATAGGATAAAAAGGTATAAAATATGTGGATTGAAATGCAGCCAAAGAGTGCAGTTTTGAGTACATTCTTTGGCTTCTGAGTGAGATTTAATGTAGAGCTTGTGTGCAGGTGTTTTGCATTTTGGTCTTGACCTAGTGAAAATATTTGTGAAATGATAATAGCAGGCGGTGGGATTCTTGACCGTAGCTGCAGAAAAGATCCCCTTTTTATCCCTCTACTTCCTGTGCTGCATTGCAATCATCTGTGACCAGAAGGTAAAACCAGATTAACATAAATGTCCTCAGTGTTGTTCCCCTCATATTGAAGGCGTGAGACCACAGATGAAAGAGTGTTTGTTGATTGTGAATAGCAGGGGTGTACTGTAATTGGTGTTTTCTGCTAGCTACATCACTGTTTACCCTGTTTAGCTCCCTAAGACCCAAAAAAAGAAACGGATCGGCTTCTTTAACAAAACAGGGTGTGTGGGTGGGTGTTAATGCAGCTCTGTAAGATTCATTGGGTTTTTGTCGGTGATATAATCAGGCTCGCTATGCATTACTGCTTTCCTTTCTTGTCAAATATGAAGATGCCTCCTAGAAATAAGTGGGGTTTTTTAACATCAGCATATCACATCTTTAGATAAGGATACATCACACTTCATAAAGAGAGTACGCAGAGAGCTGTTCAAATGTTGCAGAGGGTTGCAACGTTTGCCTGACACCTGGCACAGCTGTGAGAATACTGGGTCTGTGACTCCTGTTTTGCTTCGACACCATTAATGGTGAACTTTTGGACACTTTCTGCTGCTGCTCTCTGTGTGTTGGTCCCATTGGCTTTACTGGGTCACGCTCATGTACACCTCAGATGTTGCGGATGACGTTGGCTTTGCGCTAGACTGGAGAATCGTTTTGATCACAGGGACCCTCGGCTGTTTTCACACCTGGTCAGGGGGGAGAATCTGATATATGGAGATAAGATTCCAATTTCATGGACTGCTGCAATGTGTCAAAGCTGTTTACTTTCATCAAAGTCACAGCCACGGCTCTCAGTCATTGGTTTGTGGCTCTGCATGAAACAAACATTTGTGTTACCTGTGTTGTCGCAAAGATCTGAACAGCATTGTATCAGAATTACTGTAGCTGGCATAAATTTCAATACTCGGTTAACATGCACTTTAAAGGCATACAATACTGCGACATATATAACATCATATTACAAATCCAGTGTAAAGATATTGAGATCTGGGACAGCAAAATGAAAAAACAGCTCAAACATATGGTAATAAAATAATAAAAAATGTACAAAAATTCTGTTTATTTTAATAGTATTGCATTACATATTTATCATCATCATTTCAGCACAGTAACAGGTAAACCTGTTAATAAGCCAACAATTTTTAACGATTGTCCAGAAAATGTGTTGTTTGACATTATGTATGGATATATCATGATATAAAGTCAAATGTAAAGGATTTTTGCTGATGGTGTAAAGATCATGGATGTATAAAGAGAATGGGATGCAGTGTTGGAAGTGGGGATTCTTTCATTCCTATGAAAGTTGCTAAGTGGTGCATAAAGCCAAAGCCAAAGAGATTCAACTTCTGTGTATTAAATTGCACACAAGCGCACTTGAGACTCTCTCCAAATACAAGCAGCCGGGGCGTTTTTTTCTCCAATCTTAAAGTGAGAGTCGGCCCAGCCAGACCTTTCTTTTCTTGAGAAAGGTCTGGTGAGCGAGACTAGCCCTCTGCTAACTTAAATGGGGATAAAATGAATTAATTGTGCAGCTCTTCTAGACTTTACAAATGTTATCGGACTGAATGGATCAAATTGTGCTTGTTAAACGAGTTGTCTCACAGGGGTTGCGACGCTCAAATGTATCCCTTACAGAGGTCCCTTTCCCAGTGGAGGTCTTTGGAAAAAGTCTGTTTGGGCCCAATGGCATCATGTGACAGACCCGGAAGTTGTAGTTACATGGTTTGGCCACTTGGGCTATATTATATATTCTGTAATTTAGTGCAACTTCAATACTTTAAATCTGATAACTTGCAGCCTCATGATCATCTAGCCTATCAACACAACACCCCAAATGTATGAATATATAAGTAGTACACCCAGCTGACATAGCTGACACCTGCCAATGCATTTATGCAACGTGTCCCTAGAAAGGTTAACAGTCTACACACAATGTTGCCAAGTTACAACATGCGCTGAAAATGCAACAGCAAGATATAAACTGAATGCATCCTTTCAAAGCATAATGTGACACTGCTACTTAAAACCCATGGGTACGACTGCTTTTACATTCATTTAATGCACATTACATGAAAATCAACAATCACATTCATCATATCATTAATACTTTACCCAATACCACAATTAACAAAAGCTCACAAAGAAGCATTAAAAAGATTGGAGACATTAAGTATGTTGACAAAAATAATATGTACATATGTACATACTTTCATTTCTGTTGCTCCGTAATCTATTATGCCTGTACTATCAGACTATATCTGCAACTATCAGGCACCTGTTATGATGATATAATAAACTGTAATCAAACAACTTGTAAAATCATTTCTCAGTGAAGTGCTCACATCACAATAAGCAGTGTTACTGACAGACATGTTTTCCATATTGATATCTGTCACAGAAAAACACCTGTTGAGACACTGCAGCCAAATCTAATGAGCAGTAGTTTCACCTGAACTCTCTCAAATCTTGTGCATATATTTGAACAAATTCACTCTAGTTTGAAAACTATTATTAATAGCTGTTTACAACCTGTTTAGTTTATACTTCCTTGTCTGATTCTGTTATCACCTCAGAACTCCACTGCATGTGTCTGGGAACCAGCTGAATGTACTCTGTGGTTCTTAACAATACTATCAAGATTAAAGGGCGTGTGTGTAATCTTTGACTTTAACCGTGCTTGCCAAGGTCTACAGCTTCTATGTAAAAGTAAAGTAACTAGTTCACTGTGATTTTCTGCTGTTTTTTATAGGACAGTCATACTTTGTGAGAGTTAAATCACTCATGCATTATGGTGCGTTCTGCATTTTCAGAACATCTAAGGAACATTATGTGAAGTTGAGACTTTTATTTATCACACAGTCAAGTTATGGGATCTCACTGCTGAACAAAGCGGTCATCTATTAAGATGTGGAGTAGATGACAGCTCATTTGTTGTATTGTTTATGAGTCATTCCCAGCAATTACTGAGCCAGGAACATTCCTCCCTCCTGCCTCCTTTAGAGTGAATCTAATGAGAGATTCATAGAGATCCACTTTCATTCTTCATCTCAGGTAAATCTTTGTTTAATAACATATTGTATTTGTACCTTATTCTTGTAGCTTTGGATGGTTTTCTCCAGGTAGCTTCAGAGGACATAGGCAAAGCAGGATTTACATTCATCTTAGTTGCGGTGAATGCCTCAATATATGTGGTCCAGCCCTCATTTTGTGGCTCACATATTCTGTTTTCATAACAGCTGAATCTGGTTTGACTTTTCCTCTGTGGGTGCACAGAGCTGTGCTATGCATAGACTACACTGCGGGTGTGGAAGAACTCTTTAGAAGACACCATGAGACCTATTTACGTTTATCTTTATGCCCATCAATCACACTCACTTGTGTATGTCTTTTACAGCGTTGCCTTTTGCTGCTCTGGCCTGTGACGTTCTGCAGAGCCTCATCATGTTACCTCCCAGGTCAAAGCTGCACCCTTTTGTTGTACGATGACACAGAAACTGGGCTTTCAGGCACAAGAGCAGGCACTAACTCAAACTCAGCCTTCTGCTGTTTATGCATTTTCAACCTCTTTGAAAATAGCTATTGTGGATTAGAACTCAAATAGCCTATGGTCATTGAATGTGCACTGTGAGCTGGTTAAAGTGCTCCAGTGCTTGGCTGTAGCTTGACACAAAGCTAAGTGGTCTGGATGGGCTCTGCACAGCGTGGCCATTGAAGAAGTTCATTCAATGGCTGCAGCAGTGGCCAGGGCAGGGCTTTACATTAGAAAGAGTTTATTAGAGGTGTGGACTCACATGACTCAGACTCAAGTCAGACTCAAGTCACAAATTTGATGACTGTAGACTCAACTTCAAAAAAATCAAAAAAGATTTGCAGCTCGACTTGGACTTTAACACCAGTAACTTGTGACCTGACTTGGACTTGAGCCTTTTAAGGTAAATTCTTGATACCTTCCCTCAAGCCCAAATATTTTTTAAAGTATATTTAAAAAGTACAAAATGAATCAATTAATTACCCTTCATTTACTGAATAGACTAATATTTTAGACTAATCTTTTTGTTTGATTTAGGGGACATTCACACCAGGCTAGTCTGGGGGACATGGTTCGATTGGGCGGGGAATGCCGAAAAATTTCACACCTTCATTTGGTTCGGTTCCCTTTCACACTGCACTTTTTAAAGCGGACCAAACTGCCTTGACAACGTCATGCAGTTACTAAAGCTGCTCGTTGGGGGCGGTATTGCCTGAAACGACCACTGACCAGGAAGAAAAAAAGCATGAGGAAGAAGAAAACCCAATTCATCGTTTAACCAGGACTGAAAACGGAAATCCATCCCCTTCAGCTGGCTTGGTCACCACATAAACAAATTTATGCAGTCTGGGGGTTTCTGTTTTTTAAAACCTAACTTTTTTTCTCCCGGTTCGCACTGTTGGCTTTGGTATTTTTATTGTACCCAGAATGCACTGCGCTCTATGTCACTTCCTCTCTTTGGTTCACTTCCTCTCTTTGGTTGTCTTTGGTCGCTGGATAGTCCGTTTGCATTTCCCACTGTAAGCGAACCGCACCAGGGTTCACTTGCGAGACCCCCAGTTTTCAAGTGGACCAGGGTTTGCTCATATGGTCTGCTTCAGAGTTCGAATGGGTGTTCACACCCATTATTTTATACAGTCTATGGTTCACACCACGCCAAACAAACCGAACTATCCGTATAAGCAGACCAGGGTTCGTTTAAAGCGGACCAAACAGTGCCATACAATATCACTTTAAAGAAAGAATAGTCTTACAGAAAATGTCTTATGAATTTTGGAAGAGAAAGTTATAGACATTTTTTCATGACAAGGTAAGTTAAATGCAGCAAGACAGGACAGAAATGCACAAAGTTCATTCTGTTGTGGTTACTAGTGCTGTATATGCCATGCTTTTTTATGTTAAGGTTCAGTTGCGCTTGTTTTACCAAACATGTTTTAACAAATAAACACACATTTTAAAAAGCATTTATAATATTTACAAAATTTATATATTATTACTCTATTAAAATGGCAGTGCATTTGGTGAAGAAGGCATTGTGACACATTTAGGACTTGAAACTTTAAGTTTAGGACCTGACTACAAAGACTTGAGACTAAATTGGGACTTGCAAAACAATGACTTGGCCCCTCCTCTGGTGTTTATCACACTCTCTACCCTCTTATATTCCAAGTTTTATATCTAAAATGGTCTGACTTTTGTTAAAAAAAATAGTCCATCTTCCATGTGAATAATTAATACAGCACAACATTCAAAATAACGGCTTCCCTCTGCCCTCTTTTTCTTCCCCGTGGTCCTTGTTTGGTTTTAATTGTTATTTATAATGCATCGGTTCTTGCTTTGAAATCCTGCTCAACTGAGCACAGAGAAATCATTTCAAACTTGACCTCAGGGGTCTAATAACATACTGTAGTCGCTCTGATTTTTTTTTTTCTCCCCACTCCCTGAAACACTCTGAAAGTCCTGAGTTCCACAGTGGAGGACCAGGAAGGTGAGAAGTGATGGGTGATGAGAAACAGTCCGGTTTTATTTCCACATTCTCCTGTGGCTGCCATTGTACCCAGAGACCCATTTATTTACTCATTCATTCAAGTCATTTCACATTCCCATTCGTACAGTTATCTTTTAACAGCATTTAATAGAATCCATGCTCTATTGCTCAGCCTGGAAATTATCCCCAAGGGCATTGGGTTGGTTGAATACCAGGTTGTCCTCGGTGTTGGAGGCATGCTTGTGAAACAAAAGTAAATTTCACATATCAGTTTGTTTGGTGAGAATTCCAGCTGAGTCTGTGTGCATTTGAATGACACGCTATTATCACAGAACTTTTTAGGTAATGACTACCATACACTAGAAGACTTTGAAAACACTTTGAAAGACTAGAGTCTGACACCCTTTCACATCTAAAGACAATGCGACTGTTTTAGTCACACATTATAAGATTTTATTAAGACTGGGGATCTTGCAGGGTCACTATTTGCAATGACTACAATTAGATTCCTTTTAAGGTCACTCTTTGTCCTGCTCCTAGTGGAAAATGTTACACCAAACTCCCTTTAAGAAATATGACATATGAACAATTCCTCACATGTCCTCATAAACATAACTCCAGAAACACAATAAATAAAAGGTGTTATATGTTGACAGTATTCTTGTCAATTCGGCATTAATATAATCCATAAGCTGTATTGGTGTACAAACTTTACATTTTGGATTTTGTCACTTAAACTCAACACCAGCCTATGCTTGTTAGCGGTGCCATTTTAGTGGAGACCATGGGAATGAGAGGTGAGCCATTTCAAAAATCAAGATTTCTCACTAAAATAAGTGCTGGATGGTGAATCAGATACACGCCGAATTAAACATCGACTCTACTCAGTCCACAGCTCCACCAGTTTCTCCTGCTTTTCCATAGCCTAAGAGAACCGAGACTCGTTCATGTTCTCGCACCTCTTGGGAGTCCCCTCTGTGTTTACCATCCACCTGGTTTACTGCACCCATTCTTTACTATTTGTATGAACCAATACTACAAACTAACAATAACATTAAACATGTTTTACTTTGTTGGAACAGCAAAAAGACAGAGAAAACGAGAACACAACAGACTTCAGACAGCGTAGACCACCTTATAACAAATGCTCAAGATCACGGGAGCACACCCCTACTGTGGTAAAACTCTCATGATTTTATTTCAACATTGGAAATTCAACTGCTGCAGTGAAATCTCTTGAAAAGTCGTTGGTGTTAGGGTGGCATGAAGTGTAGCATGAAGTCAGTCAGCCTCTGTTACACTTTGTATATGCACTCTAAGCCCGTCTCACAGCGAGGAGAAACAAGCAACAAGTCATTTTCCCTTGAATTCGAAAGCAAAGCCATTTGGTTTCTTTGAATATAGCTGCTCGTCTGTAACAGATTGTCTTTTTGAGTCAAAGCTACACACATGAAATCAATTAGAAGGTGCTGGAATGTGCTGCATGGATCTGGAGTTGATTTGTAGAGCAGGGATGGCTGTATTGAGAGAGACAGATCGGAGCGGGGGGAAGTGGGTCAGTGTTGTGGCCCAGCTGGTGATGGTGTCTGGAGGCCTCCATCACTTGGCTGCTGAATTGGTGCCACAACACCATTTACTCACCATCCCATCCTGCTCCATCCCACAGAGTTGCTCTTGGCCTTTTGAGATTGTTTAATAAAGTTTTTGGATTACATAAAAGCAAAACGACACCTTAAGTTTCTTCTTGCAAATGAAATGCTGGCCGTGAAACTTTATTCTTTTTATTAGGCGCTCAGGAGAGATGTTTCTATAAGAGCCAGGCTCTGTATACGTTTATGCATTTGCTCATTCGCTCGTGTTTAATGCTTTTTGCCATGCACAGTGCTGTGGGGCAATTCAGTGTGCACTGTTTAGACAGCGCAGAGCTCCAGTGGCCCTGCATAAGGAAATACAGTGTGTGCTCCGTACAACTGAGAGTGTGCTCAAAATCAAACCAAGTCAGCCAACTGGAGCCGGAGCATCCACATAGTAGGAAGCAACTCAGTGATTTATAGCGTGGTGTGTGCGTCAACTCAGGATTAAAACATTTGTTCAGTGAATTTTTTAGTGACAACACTGTGGAGAAGCTTGTGTAGCTTTTCTTACACAATCATGTGTAGCCCTTTATTCTCCCCTCAGGGCATTAAAATGACCAAGTGTACTGGATTCAGCACTTTAAGAGGACCTTTTAAGAGGATCATATTCCTGCTGGAACAGGTTTGGTTGTGTGTAGGAGCTTTTATCAGTAATTTTTCATGGCAACTAGCGCTTTTTTTCTCTGTTACACTTATCCCCTTCTGCAAGTACACTGTTAGATGTAGCTACATGGGAATCAAGTCATCTCTTTTTCCAATATAATGTTAATTTCTCTGTGATTTCGGATCACATTCCTATGGGAACACCTCTGGTTGTGTCTAGTTAGCTTTAATTGGTGATTTTTGATTTTACAAAGTGCCGCTATTAACCATTACAGTCATTCGCGGGCTGCGTGTACCCTGCTAAAGTATGGGTAGCTATAGGCGAACGTCAGGTAAACATGCCATCTTGGTTGGCAATGTTTGTAATTCCTCCGTGATTTTGTATCAGATACCTGCTGGAGCATGTCAGGTTGTGTTCAGGAGCTTTTATTGACACATTTTCATGGTAGAAAGGGCTGCTATTCCCAGCTACAGTAATTCCTTGGCTGTAATGATGGTGCAGAGACACTGAGACGTGGCGAAATCGGAAACACTGACCAATCAGAGCAGACTGGGCTTTAAGAGACAGGCGCTAAACTCAGACAGAGGATGACTCAGCACAGACAGTATGAGGACAAGAAAGTGTTTTTTGAACATTAAAGCATGCAGGCATGTTCTAGTAGGAACATGAAATACAAGTATGAACCTGAAAATGAGCATAGAGGAAACTTTAATGTATATTGTTAACATTTTCTGATTTGACTAATAATGAGGAAAGACTTCATTTCTAATTTTGACCACAAACATTCCAATTTAGTGTCCTTTAAATCCTCTAAATAAGAGCTTTAAAACCATTGAGAAAAAATCTGTAATCCGATGTTAAGTTCAGTAGAAACATTAATCCTGTGTCTAATGGACAAATACTCTAGACATTTTTACAGTGTACTGGCCTTTAGGCATTCTTGGGCGTACAGTAGCCTCGAGGTCTTCTGCTTCCACATTTAATGCCTTTGCTGTATTACTCTCCTTTAAAGATATTCTAACTGAAATACCCTGTCAGTGCAACATATTGTAACTACATTAGAGTGACAGAGACAGGCATTTTGGTTTTCGTGTAAGACAGCTGTTTGTTTTGTTTTTTTTTAAACCAGCCAAATAAAGATATTCGTACATGGTGTAATTTATCTTCGGAAATAGAAACTCTGTTTCCTGTAGAGCATCCAAAGTTGCTTTTACTGAGTAATGGTGTGAAATTCAAAACTCTTGAGGGTTTCAGCTAAGTCTGTGGAAATTGGTTTTCTCGTTTTCTTCTCTAATTAGGTGGGTTTTTTTTTGTTTTGTTTTTTTTTGCTCTAATAGATACCCAGAGGATGGTTGTTTTTCTCAGGTTATCTTAATGTGAAGGGAGCCATTTTTTTATGTTGAAGTATATACCATACTTGTCTAACTTTAAGAAGTTGATCATCTGCAAGAGATTCTTACTTTTAATGAGATAATCCTCCTGTTTGTGTGAATAGAAGAGTCGAACACTGTGGGATTTCCTACCATTTAGTCACAGCAGTGTGATCAAGTTGCTTTTCAGCTGTGGCAGGAAATACTTTAGTTCAAATGGCATTATCAGGAGGGGACTGTGTTGGAGGCAAACACACTGGGCTCATAGGAGTTCCTGTAAGTAGAGTATGTACCTTGATTCAATGGGATTGGTGTTTGCTGTTGGTCCAATCCCAGGAGACCAAATAAAGGCTGTCTTCATTCCCTTTTGTAGGTAAAAGTGGACTCAAATGGTTTAACATCCCAGCCTGATTTGGACCCTCCAAAAATTGTCAGCATTTTGGCAGGAACTTTGGAAAAAAAGGCAACTTGCAGGCTGAATTAACAATTCACATCTCTGTTTGAGATATTTCAGTGGGCTTTGAAAGAGGACTGCTGAGGGGGAAGGCTGCCAGTCTTTCCCCCAGTCTCTAACCCCTCCTCTGCCACAACCTCCAATTAGGCTCAGAGGTTCTCCCCTCTGCGGTCATTTCATGCTGGTGTGTAAAGCGATGATAAAATTAGAACCCACAATGTTTTATTTCCAGTTTTATGCCCACTCATAGGGAACAACTGGCTCAGCCCAGCTGCTTCACACGGGGGACCAGAGAGATGGAGGGAATGCCTTCACATAGCAGCCTGTCTTCGATGCTTTTACTCATTTCAGCTCATAGCTCAGTCAGTGTGGCTGTTTGGCTGCTGGTCGTATTGGCAGATTAAATGGCAACATGTAAGCGCAGGCAATCCAATGTATTTACCACCATACAAAATGTACCAGGACATTGGTTATCTAAAAGGAAGCAAAACTAACAAGTTGGCCTCAGGCCATTGCTCGCCTCTCTCTCATTGCTTTATCGAGGGGCTGGGTGTGTGCACGTTGTCGAAACTGATTCAGTCATTGGTCTCTATCCATTCTTTTGCAACTCTCTGTCTCACACTCATTTCGAATTTTTTATCCTGTCACATTCTTACAACATTTGATACGCACTCTGTATAACAGCGTTTCATGGCTGAGTTTAAATCTCATTCTCTTGCATCACTTGAATTTAGTTTTGTGAGCCTTGCCCCTACCATTGTGTGGAGAGAAGAAGGGAGCAAACGCTCTGCATTTTAAAACCCAGCTCCCTCTCTTTCTCTTAATCTCCTCAAATATCAAGGTGTTGTTCACATAAGGAAAGCTGTGATCTGATCCCTGCAACCCTTCAGCTTCTAATTGTATTTACAAAAACATGACACTCAGTAGTCTCAGTGTTTAGTGCTTACACATACACTTCACTGTCACATGAAAAAAAAAAAAGACCAGGGTCTAAACCCTTTGGTCTGACAGTCAAAAGGAACGTGATTGCAATGATACACTAGCCTCATGCTCTCTTGTGATTTCAGTCACATCCCAGCCCCCTTGCGGTGCACCCCCACCCCACCGCCCACCCCAAACACCTCTCTGCCTGCCAAGTACGTAGGGAGGCAAGTCATCCAGGGCGAGAGAGGGCTCAGTCCCTGCAGAGAATCACAATGAGACCTTCGGCGCTGTCCTTCCCCGAGCATTGCTGCACAACAGTACAGTAACAGCAACCTCATGCCAGAAATGGTCTTTGTGGTCTTTCTTTTTATTGTGTGTAACATTTTTGACCACTCGCGCAACTGGAAGAATTTCACTTGTATATATTTGGCAACCTATTTTCATTCTTTCATATTCTTAGAGAAAATGTTTCCATAGAAATTCAGCTTTGATTTGTATCTAAGTTGGATTTGAATTTGCCTATTTTAGTGAAGGATTATGCCATCAATGAATTTCAAAATGTACTCTTACTCTCATTATTGCATACAGCCTTTAAAGCTATACCATGCAGGATTGGCAGTTACAGTTTGTAAACACACTTGCCAGCTAAAATGAAAGTAAAAGCCAACCCCAGATTCATTCTTGTTTGGTGTTTAGCTGCGCTATATTTGTTTTTTTCTGCACTGTGTCTCTTGGATGCCTGCTGCTTGCGGTCTGACATATGGTCATTACCTTTTGATGAAGTCTCGGCCTCACCTATCCACTGTGGGGGGGACATTGTTTTTAAGGAAAAATTTTTCAATTCACCATAGAAGTATAGGGGTGGAGGCTGATATGTCTAATCTCCTTATCTTCTTATCTTAGCTTAAACCTGGGTAAATAAATCCAAATCTCCGTGGCTAGACACCATAAGAAATAGATTAGAAAATATGTTGTTTTTTTTTTTGCAATTTGGGTGAACTGTACCTTTTAAGATACATTTTTAAATAAGTGACTAATTCGGTGTTGACAGACTGATGCAACACTGTGTAGGTAGAGCTCCATTTGATGAGGGCTTTTTCTGAGTGTGGCTGAGTTAAAGCATGTCAGCTGTGTCAGACTGCTGATGGGTCATGAGCGTTGCTGTGGTGCTTCTAGCCTGTGGTACACCTCAACAATCTGTGCTGACTTACTGCCCAGAACTACCGCGCTCTGCACTTTCCCATGGGTCAGGCGGTGATTGAATGCCCAGTTATGTCTGTGCTGTGACACATGAAAGAGCCTCTGTGGTAAAAGTTGAAAAACACCTTAAGAGTAATAAAAAAAAAAAGCGGAAAGAAATGAGATGTCCGTAAGAAGAGAGGAAACAACAAACAAACCCCAGAACTAAAAGGCACCACTGTTGGTTGTAAACTTGTAGAGGAGTTTTTTTTTCCTGAATAAAGTGTGCCTGTGGGTCTTTTGATACAAAAACATCATTGTAAACTTGGGTTGACCCTTGCATGTTGCTTTGCCCTGCTGAGCTAAGATCTATGTTGCTGGAAGCTGGAAATTTCCTATAGATTCTGCACAGGAGAGAATATTTAAAAGAGTACTTAAAGACATTATTACACATTAAAAAAAACATTCGCTTTAATGCTGGTATTTTTTAGATTGGGAGCTGGAGAATTGCACTTCTCTCTAAATGTATTTGTGATTGAAAAGCATTGCCAGCTACAGTTGCTCTTTGTGATGACACATCAGTTTTTCCCTTTTTCTTTTTCAGCCCCCAAAGCTGATGACCAGCCCAAGACTTGCAGCTCTAAGCAGTTTGTATGTAAGGACCAGGTGACTTGTATTTCCAAAGGCTGGCGCTGCGACGGGGAGAAGGACTGTCCAGATGGCTCGGACGAATCGCCAGATATCTGTAAGTATGCGTGCATGAAAGTAGCTACTAAAACTGCCTCTCAGCAGGCTTGTGTTGTCAGCTCTCGTGTTCTCGCCAAGCTGTTGGTGCAGGGCAACGAGGACTATTACTGGTTTTACTCAGCTTTGTTTACTTGAGATTGCAACCTTTTTTATACCTCATGTTGTTAGCAATGTTGTTACTGCACATGAAGTTATATAACATCATATTCACTGCCTCTAAATGGCTTTGAAGAGGCAACAGCACAATGTTCAGACAGTTTAATTTGGGCCTGAATAAGAGGGTGGGTTATGCCCTTTCTACGAAGGACACAGGCTCACAGTGTGTGCTCTGGGCTGGTCTGCTGAATTATAGCTCTAATTATGCGGCCGTGTTTAGTCTGAATGTTCAGGGATGTGTCTGCTCTTGTCTGGCCTCTTGTGGGATCTGTGCAGTCCCTTAGAGTCTTGTCCCAGCCACTCACATCTGTCAGCCTCTCCATCCTGCCATTCCATCCATAAACTCTTCCTGGTAAAAGCCTTCCCTCTGTTTATATGCGGGCACTAATGGTGATTTTACTGTCTGCATGTGCCACACCTTACATCTGTCATGCCACAAGCATTCTCACAATAGTCTGGTGCACAGAGACAAGCAGCTGACACCCAGCATTAAGGGACTTGTTATTGTGGGTATTAACACATAGGATTAGGGATTGAAAATGTGTGAGACAGCGGAGGGTGACAAGATGAAGCATTTTATGATTCACAGCTAAAACACAAAGGTGAAGCTGAACACAACAAGCGTGAATTCGCAATAGCTGTGACCTCCATGCCAAATTTCATCCTCCAAGGGCAAAAACGGTGGCTGCTTAAGAGTGGGGAAAGTTTTGTGCACCAACCAACCAACTAACTGACAGAGTGAGCTATAGTTACAGCTTGCAGCTAATAAAAAGTTCTGTCGTCTTCTCTGTCACTCTCTGATATTTATTGATACAGAATTTACTTCCAACAGCTTAGCCTTTCTTTAAAGTATTCAGTAAATTCAGCAAAAAAAACTGCTGAAGGAGTTTTCAGAAGGGACAGAAAATGATCAATTGTCGCTTTGTAAATAACAGCAATCACAGAACGTGAGCAATTTTATGCAAGTGTGACCCACATAATTCACTCAAGCAAGCTGCGGCCATTCAATTTCTGCCCCTCTTTACTAAGCAATTGAACTGAGTGAATTTTCCATAGCACTTATGTAATTTGGTGACACTGACAATGGTGCGATTCATCTTCTGAATGGAGAGATGGAGAGCGGTGTTTCACCAGAACATCAAGATATGTTCTGCTCAATTACCCACTTCCCATGAGCTCTACTCTGCCTGTCACTTTACCTTTAGTTAAGGCGCTTCTTCATTCATGTGAGTTTCTGAGGCAGTCATAATAAGTATCTGTTACTGCAATTAATGCACTTTTTCTCTGTACAGTGCTATGTGTTTGCAGACTAACAAGCATAGTCTAAAGGCAAGGCGCCTTTTAAGTATCACAATGAAAGGCAGCCAGACTGTGATTTTATCCACAGACGTTTAGTTGATCCATCCATTAAATGTGAGTAGTGTTTGGAAAGGAGCGCTGCAGATAAAGCTGCAGAGTGAATGGGCCTGAGCCAGCACAGATGGAGACGGAAGAGTTTGGAGGAGTATGGCTCTGAAGGTTATTTAAAATCCTGCTCTGACTCAGAGGAATGCAGAAGTTTTTTTTACTTTTTACCCTGGCTTTTCCATTCACGGGGTGAAACAGTTTGCAGGTCATCAGCCTGCCCAACAGGAAGCATTACAAGAGGCAATCTGACCAGCGGGCTGTAAACAAGGCTGCTCTCAACTGAGCTGTTTGGGAAGTGGTAGATGAAAAGGCAGGCCAAACACTGATCCGTCCAAGAGGGGGACTGAAATCTGGATCAACTGGGGAAGTTTTGTGTTGATGCAGTTTTTGTATTTCCAAAGCTCAAGGTGTCATGTGTTCATCCACTGCTCTCTTTCATCAGCCGCAAAGTTTACAAAAGCAGGTGAACTTTCTCTCTCAGACTTAGTTTATGAAAGTCAGAGAATTCCAATAAGACTCCCTGCTCTCTAAACCTTTGTCCCAACATGCCCTCTGACCACAGTCTAGTTATGTGCGTTAATGTTGATGGGAATTAGAGCGGTGCATGCTGCTATAATTATGACATTATCTCCAGTTCAAGTTAATTACTAACTACAGGCTTGGTTTACAAAGAGTACTCGCGGAGATTTCACAGGGCTAAAACGTTTTCCTCCTAGTTTCTTCCTCTTTCTTTTTCAATTCTTCCTCTCTCCCTTTTGTGGCAGCTTGGCTGGCTGTGCTCCGATCTTGGTGTGGGATCGCCCCACAGTCTGGCCATCGTGTAAATCAGAGACTGTGACAGAGCAGGCAGTGCATGCAGCCAACATGGAGCTTTGTTTCTTAAAGGAATACTCCACTCCTCAAATGATAATTTATGTCAGTTGCTCACCATGTCATGTGGAATTCAGGAAGAAAACGTTTGTTTTTCCTCACATGCCTCCACAGTGGACGGAGAATCCAAAAAAGGCAAATATTCTTGATGAGTCATAGGGGGCTGTGTTTAACAACTGCAAAACTATATCAAAACATATGTTTACAAACTCCCACATTAAAATTGTGATTTATCCAGTCATATGCTCAGTACTTCCCAAGCATAAACATTTTCACTACAACAAACAGCACAGGTGCAATGATAGTGTGGGAGACTGTTAATGCGGAAATGTTTTGAATAGTAAAGTTTTAGCAAAAATGCATGTGTTTAGGAAGTACTAAGTATACACCTGGATAAATGAGACTTGGATTTTACTACACTAGTTGTGTGAGAGTCTGTAAACAAATATTTGGATATAGATTTGCTGTTTTGAAAGTTGGCCGACCAATTTTCTCCATTTTTGGATTCTTCGTTCACTGTAAAAGATATGCGAGAATAACAAAGATTTCTTCATGAATTTAGCGTAACACAGATCAATTTGGGGGTGAGGCATTCTGTGTAAATTTTGTGGATAGTGAAATATTTGGGGATCACGGTACACAGTTATTGATTTTCTTGTGTGGGTTACAAATAATTTAGTCCATTAAAAACTTCCATAGTATAGGGGCGTCGGTGGCTTAGTGGTAGAGCAGGTGCCCCATGTACAAGGCTGTTGACGCAGCGGCCCAGGTTCGACTCCAGCCTGTGGCCCTTTGCTGCATGTCACTCCCTCTCTCTCTCCCCCTTTCACGCTTGTCTGTCCTATCAAATAAAGGCTTAAAAATGACCAAAAAAAATATCTTAAGGAAAAAAAAACTTCCATAGTATTCCTTTCAATAGATTATCATTTCAAAAGGGTACTTGTGAAAATAAGTATCTGCCTGCATCATTCAACTCATCCTCAAGTGTTTCGTTGAAAACCACACGATGACTGTAGCTTACTTGGCTGAAGCACCGGTTTTATTTCTGGTAAATACCACCTGTTTTGTTTATGATGATCATGAATTCACTTGCTGTCAGTGGTGGGTGTTGTAAACGTGTGCTTTTGTCTGGTTTGGATCTTTGATCTGCACCTCTGGTACCCATGCTGGAAGAAAGTGCACTCCTCAGTATCATACTGTCTGGAGGTCTAATTGCCTGTCGTTCCCAAACCATTCATCTGGGTTGTAATTATGTCGAGGAGCTAAAGACAGACTTCTGCCACAGTAGTTGTGTTTTAACATTGCGTCCCATGAGGCGTTAACATGCTGTGGTTTAAGCGGCAGTTGATGCTGAGGGTCAGTGTTGCATGTTAGCATCCTTTAGCTTTTGGGCTTATTTATTAGAGGGGTACTGAAGCAGAGTTATGGGAAGGTACGTGTGTGGACGCATTTTTTCGCACACAGATCTGCATGACTTGTCATCCTAAATGGATCAGTGGGGGTCTGGGCAGGTTGCCAGCTGTTGGGCCGTCATAGCCCTGAGACCCCCAGTGTGCACCTCCCTCTTATAGCCCCTAGTACGCACTCAGATAGCCATCAGCAGTCTGCCTGTACA
Source organism: Epinephelus fuscoguttatus (assembly GCF_011397635.1). Lineage (NCBI taxonomy): Eukaryota > Metazoa > Chordata > Actinopteri > Perciformes > Serranidae > Epinephelus > Epinephelus fuscoguttatus. Next base: position 24,110,688 of record NC_064758.1, on the reverse strand, counting down.
GGCCCCTGTCTGCAGGTGTGACCCTGTCATCCTCTCCCAGGGACTGCACTGACTCCCCCTCATTGCATGACTTCAATTGGTCTCAGACAAGCCATTTCACCTCAATTACATACAGGCTTAGGGCTCAGGAAGTGGTTGACACGTGCCCTCAGGGCAGGAGTATATGCTGTGTGTCTCAGTGATAGTTTTCTGTATAGGACTGCTGCTTTTAATGCTCTGATAGGTAGTTGTGGTATGTTGTTGAAGGGTTATCTTGCATGTATCTAGCAGAGATAAAGTGGTGAGGATTGTTCATGTTTATGTTGGCTTTGCTCACAGACGTTGAGCAGACAGTGTAGTGTCCACGTAGGACTGATGAGCCAACAAGATGTGGATTAAGGCCTCTTGGTTGTGCTTTGTGTGTGAGTGCTGTTTTCATTAACCATACTTTTGGGTCTGTGTTAGGGATGCACCGACTGTGAATTTCTGGGCCGATACTGATACCAATATTCAAAATTAAAATTTGACTGACAGCCGATAATGTTGCTGATCTTTTTTTGTTGTTGCTGTTTCTTTTCTTTCTTTTTTTGTTATTTATTCCCCCTCTTGTGCCATTGAAACAAATAAATCTTCATTGAAAAAACAATAATGGAACTGTTTTCAAGTCATTCAGCCATCATTACCTTATTTTTTAAATGAGCACAAATTCAATCATACACATTTAATACATGTTTAATCTTCTTTCACATGAAAACCAACAACTTCAAAACCCTTTTTACTTTATATAATATACCATCATCTGAGATGGATTGGCAGTTTGGTGTGGCTTTGGCAGTGATGCAAGCACTGCACCAGACCACCGAAGTGAAGAGGGAGCTGAGCTGGAAGGCAAAGCTTTCGATTTACTGGTCCATCCACATCCCAACTCTCACCTTTGGTCATTAGCTTTGGGTAGTGACCGAAAGAATGAGATTGTGGCTACAAGCAGCGAAGTAAGTTTCCCCTGTGGGGTGGCTGGGCTCAGCCTTCAAGATAGGGTGAGGAGCACAGACATTAAAGCCACTGCTCCTTTGCGTCGAAAAGGGTCAGGTGAGGTGGTTCAGGCTTTTCGTTAGGATGCCCCTGGTCACCTCCTGTTAGAGGTGTTCCGGGCATGTCCCACTGGTAGGAGGCCCAGAACAAGCTGGAGGGATTACATATCTCCTGTGGCCTGGTAACGCCTTGGGTTCCCCCAGGAGGAGCTGGAAAGTGTTGCTGGGGACAGGGACGTGTAGGGTGCTTTGCTTGGCCTGCTGCTCCTTTGACCTGGCCCTGGATAAGCAGATGAAAGTGGATAAAAGGATGGATGTATGGTAACACTAATTTAGCTTAGCCCAATATAAATTAATGCAGCTTCCTTGAGCTGTTAGTTCCAATCACTGGCTGCACAGCTAACGTTCACTGGCTCTCCTCTTGCCCGTTTCAACACAGTTTTGCTGTTCACAATGTTGCATTATCAGGGAAAAAATAGGGTGCGTCCCTTACGCATTGATAGTGGGTTAACTATGTCTTTTCATCCTGATGGTGTCCTGGGGAAGATCTTTGTTCATCCCAAACATGTTTTCTGTTGTCCCTTGGACGATGACACGCTGACAGTTTTGAGCCCTGCTTTTAAGCCTGCGCAAAATTGATGTGACTCATCAGAAAAACATCAGCCACTGCCATTAGTGAGTGGCATCTGGTAGGCCTATAGGCTGATGACAATCAACATAGTGAATGTTGGCTGAAATTGATGTTCGGACAAAAATTGGTGCATCCTTAGTCTGTGTGCAATGTTCTCATTGGTCTTTTTTAATCTTGGAATAAAAAGATGTATCCATAACAGGTACTAGTATCAATACTATTTCATACTTCACTTCTTTTTCTCATGTGTTGGCTTATTTATGGAGAGACATAGAGAGTTGAATGAGGTAATTTTACAACAGTAACTGGTTAAAGGTTTTGGAGATGGGTCCTGGCTGTAGTTTTCATGTCACTGTCCCAAAATTAAGACTTTTTAGCATATAATAATTTATCATTTGAACAAACACAACTTTAATTTTCTAACCGTTCTGGTTACAGTTTTTTTCATGCTGTTGTAAGAACTGAAAGTGCTGTGTCACAGCTTTCATTTGATTTCACAGCACTGTTGGAACAGTTGCTGTACAAAACACTGACTCCCTGTCTGCATCCTAAGTCTGTATGCAATTATGATTCTTGCGTGAACCACATTTACTGTGGTTGAGCCAGCGAATGGGAACAGATGTTTGAATGAGCCCTAGCATGTAAGCACTTTCTCCATCATGAGAAGTGCTTGCCATGAAGGAATCCCTTTCATCATCAAAAAACTTCTTACGCGCCTAATTCTCTGTTAGACTTTTTAGCCCCTGATTTAGCATGAAAATGTCTGCAGGAGGACTTCCAGCAGGGGGTGAAATGCATCTCAATCATGCAAATATGCTGCCTTTCTTTTCCCATGCAGTGCTATCCACTTTCATTCAGGGAGAGAAAATGAGCTGATAACTCAAGAGTAGTTAACACTTGCAAATGACAAGCCACTCCCTGTAGTCTTACTGTAAAGCTGTCATTAAAGTGGTCTCCATAGGATGGAAGAAGTAGTACACTCATATAGATGCACACAAATTCATTTGTTTTACCTTATTGATGCTTGAAAGTAATTTTGAAGGGATATGTCCTGGAATGCAGTTTCATAATGAAACGGAGGGACCCTTGGCTGAAAAGGCTGAAAGTATTTAATGTAACAATAGCCAAATGTGGATCTCAAATCCAGACACACACTTTCACGTTAAGCTTCCAGCAGACATGTGATTTTATGTCTTTGCTTTCAACAGGACAATTTGCTCACTGGAATCTCCTTCAAAGAGTTGGTCTGATGTAACAGTAGTGGCACGATACTGTGGTCAAAGTAGCTACCAACACACAACCATACCATGTCAGTTGGCCTACACACTCTGGCCCATGTCAGTGGATGCCGTGGCCTGGGGCCCAAGCTGGTGGGGAGGTCTGATGGCAAGATTGAGTTATCATCTCGGTGCAGCTGCCTGAGGCGGCCGTGGGCCACACAACAAGGTTATCTGTCCATCTCTTGCCCTCGAGTCCCCTCTGGACGCTTGCCAGCCAGGTCCTTTGTCCGGCCCATCTGACTGTCATGCCTCAGCAGCCTCTCCAAGACGACCAGGAAGAGTCGACTGCTGAGGTGGTGGGATGGGATGGAGACATGGAGCGACGGGGAGACGGGATGATCCTACAGGAAAAGCCTTTGTATAGGAGAAAATGAGCAGATTAGCATTTAGGCTGTGGAGGAAAATGGAAATGGTTTTGTAAAGCTCTGATCCATTCTTTGTAGAAACCGCCTTTTACAGTGAAGTTGAGGTGGGGAGGGGGTGTCTTTTCATTGCCTGTAGTCAGTCGTGTAGCTGTACACGCAGGGGGCACCATGCAGGGGCAGGAGGGTCTGTAGTGGCAGTGGTTGACACACTACTTCCACAGAGGAAGGAGCAAAGCCCTGTAAATCCCTCTGGTCTGCGGCCCTGAGCCCTCCTCAGCTTCACTGGCCTATCAACAGGCAGGGAACACAGGGCTTTCTCACGCCACACAGGCACCACTTCGCTTTCTCTGCTGTCTCCTCCACGCCCTGTCTCCTTCTCTCCCTCTTTCTTTCCTGTGTCACACTGTCTTCTTCTCTGCCTGTCAAAGCAGGTGGAGAAGCTAGACTCGAGTCATCTCTGTTCCTCATATCTCATCTGCAGTCTTTCCTCTGGGGTAATTGGCTCACAGTTTCCCCCCCTGGTTGCAGATGGTTTGTTGGTTTGTTTTTGCTAGCTGTCTCTTTGTATGTTACTTTGGGGAAATGTTGTGCAGTGCATTTTACACAGTGACAGTTTGATTGTGTTTGAAGCTGGAGACCATACCATATTACTCTGAGGCAACAAATTTAACAGACTTAACTGTTTGAACAAGATGAACACAGATTTAATAGATTTGAATTGCTGTTTTCCTGAAAAAAAAAAACCAAAACTCAGCTTTAAGTGATACTCCACCAAGATTTATCATTTTTAAGTGTCAAACACTCACCCCCTGCAGGCATGAAAGGTTTCTGTAAATCATCTGCAGTTTGTAAAAAATAACTGTGGATCAAATTAATGTCAGTTTATTATGAAGGTTTTTGTGGGATTAAAAAAAGTTTCAGTGGAGGGGAATAAAATCTGAAAATGTCTTAGAAATTTCCCACACTATTGTGTGCCATAATTCTTATCTATCTGCTGTCCATTAATATACTCATATGTTAAAAACACTAAATATAGGTTTTGGGTAGCACTGCTCCTGGAAAACCAAAGATTAGCGTTGAGCACTTGTTTGTTTTTTCGTCAGCCAGTGTACAGTCTGGGTGATGTTTTGGTGCCCAGATTTAGCTGAGTGAGTGCTCCTTGCTTTCACGCTGCTCTCCAGTAAAGGCAGCTGCAGACCCAGACACATTGTGAGAAAAAATGTTGCACATTTGCAATCCATTGTTAGTGTAGCTAGCACGCATTAGATCAGAGGGCTAACTTGGCTTGTTTACTTTATTTTTGAATGCTGCTGTCACCCTGGATGTGCTGCTCAAACTCTCTAACTCTTTATAGAAAAAGGAACTAATAGTCAAATGCTTGTATTGAACAGCCAAAGCCGATTCCACTGACATAATTCTGAGTTGGGTACAACCCAGTTTTTGGGGGGAGTATCACTTTAACGTGATCCTAGTCAGGATCTTTATAGAAGCTAATTCCTATAGTCAAGAGACTAGATAAAATAAAGCACAATAATCCACAGTAGAACACAGTTATATATATTTCTTTCATGTATTAAGTCATGTTGTCTCAGGTTATTGCTATTTATGTTCATTCTTTAAGATTATAGTAAGCACGCAGGAAGAAAGAGTACATCATGTCTTGTTCCAGTGAGGGCACAATGTGCTATACTGTAAGGCTGTACTGTTAGTCCTGTGTGCTGCGGCTGCCTCCGTAGGGTTTGGCATAGCCATGTGCTTGTTGTGCATGTTGCTGTAAAGTGGGATTCCAGAGAGGGGAGAGTTAGTCAGTGCGCAGGCCTGCCTGTCACCCCGCACAACATATTCATTTGAGCTGACAGCAGACTTTATGGGAGTCAGTCAGGGGCTGGCATGGAACCCGAAGAGCAGGAAGAAAAGCAGGCTTTTATGCTGAGGACAAAAGGTCGACAGGGGATCCAAATTTAAGGTCATTGCATAACTACGGAAACTGAGGGGTGGGGGGATGGTGGGGTCCAGAGGTTAAGGTGTTGGAGGGGAGCACGCACTGGGGGAGATCGTCCTTTCACATCCCAACCCTAATGCCTAGCGCTGGTCAGACAAGTTAGTGGAACCCAGAGCCACAAGCGAGGGATGACTGCACTCTGTATTGGGGGAATTATTTGAAGGTGACACAGGTAGTGATGCATTACCTGAATCTACACCGTGCTCAGGGAAATGTGTAATATTGTCTTTGCACAAAGTCATATTTCACTCCAAAGACTGCGTGCTGCAATAAGAGTTTCAATAAAGCTGAACATAAGTTCTGCATTATGACTCATAGTTTACAATGTTTTAATCATGACGAATCCCAGAGCTCATTTCTTTAATATGTGATTCTTATAAGAGATGAGAGGGAGAGAGATAGCGCAGCAGATTGGAGAAAGATTTTAACAATTAAGATCCCTGAGGACACAGTGGGGATATGCTAATATCACTGTTAGCTGATCACACAGTTTAGTGCAATAATGTAATTATCCTCACTCTGCCCTCTAATAGGTGTGAGGGTTGTAATTTTCCCTCTATTTCTTTGTCTGTTATCCACTGCACTGCCAGGCTTCTTACATTGTTCTCAATTGCAGTGCTTTTGTCTCCAAGGCTGCCAAACTTACTGAAGAATCAGCGCTATCTCATTGAAGTGACATGTTAAGTTATTGTGAAATATGGCTCTTGGATAATATATTCCCTCTCTCCTATAGCACTTTCTATAGCATCTGCTAATGATACTGTAAGGCATATGATACCTTTTTATTATTGACGACACATTCCAGATTGTGATATCCTGTTTGCCGTGCAAAATCTCTAGATTTAAATTATTCATTTCACATGTGTTCACTTCTCTTTCTGGTACCTTATTGTGGTTTTGTCTGCACTGAAGTGAGAGAGGAAATTGCTTCAGAAAGGTACCTGCAAATAGAAGTGGTTTCACATTTCTGTGTTGTGGCCCCTCACAGATGGAGATGATTATCATTTTATAATGTTATCTATGTTTTATGGAACTTTTAAGGAGAGTTGCAAAACATTTTGCAAAGTAAAAATAACAGCAAAAGTAATACGAGCGTGGTAGGAAATGTAAGCCACAGGGTGATAGATCTTATCTTTTGGTCTCAGACAAATCCTAGCAGTTGCATTTTTTATAAGCTGAGAGCAAGGAGGCACTTCTGACTCAAGGCGAGGCAAGCACATAGGAATTTGCTAGATTAAGTATGATAACAAAAGTATGAATTACTTTGTCCAGAATGGTAAATGATAAGATATATTTCATGTTGGATTTTTTTTGTTGTTGTTTAAAAAGAGATAAAATATCGGTCAGCCTGTTAAAACATGAACTGATAAGGTCAGACGTTTTAGTTAGTTATGAAGTTTAATTAAATTGAGTATTTAATAGTCCCATGGCATGTTGTGAGTGGCTCCACTTTAAGTGTTCCATTTATTTTTAAAATATAATTACGTGTAATCTACATAACAATGAAAATGATAGTTTTGCTGGCAAATAAATGGTATGCCACAGAGGCATGTGGATTGTGAATTAAATGGAACTGAAAGCTGAAATGCTGCACTGCAAGTTAAGGGTTAAGATAAAGTTGCTTGTGTTTACTGTAAACACACTGAGTGCTGATTTCCCAGACAGGGTATAAATTAAATCAGAACTAGGGCTTAATCTAGAATAGTTTATGATATTTTAGAAAGTGGCTTTCTGAAATGGATCTTTATTTTGGTTTAGTTACTTCCTAACTAAAGAGTTGACTAAGATTAAGTTAAACAAGATAACGATCTGTGTTGAGCCTTATTAGTGAGAGTCAGGAAGAAAGATCTAAGTCCATAAATATAAGTGACAAAAGAAATAATATCACACCAACTCATAATATTCTATTTTAACCAAAGGCAACCTGATAAAAGTAGGGAATGAATTCAAGTCAACATGTCAAAACAGCACCATTTTACATTGATAAGTACATTTTTAACATCCTGTTAAAGACTGCTGCTGTAATGATAATACATTTTTTCTATTCGTAACTCAGTGTTCTCTTTATGCTCTAGAAATGAGTACATGCTGCATTCATATATGGAGTAAATTATCCTTTTCAAGCTGAGTATACAAAAAAGAAAAGAGAGAAGAGTCTTTTAATCATGAGTTGCATAGTGTTTCCCACAGAATTAGAATCTGTGTACGCCAGGGGGAGAGGGGATGTACAGAGAACGCTCTGCGCTCTGCACTCTGTGCTCTGCGCTCTGCGCGTGTGGTGCAATGAATTATCAAACTGCGTATATATTACAACAGTGCACCTAATGAACGGTCCAGCTCCAAAGATAGAATATCAATATGTGGAAACCCTGAAGTTGCATCTTTCCACACAGCAACAGAGTTTGAGGACTGTAAATATGCAGTTGGTACCTCCTTATAGGGTAGGAAGCCATATGATTTTATCATCTTTTAACAAAATGTAAAGTAAAATGATTCCAGTATGTTTTGTTGCCATTTTAAGAGTGTAAGCATATTTGGATGATTACCAGGACAATAAGGTAAATATATGCATATATTTTGGCTAGGATAATCACGACACTAAATTTTCATATTGTCTCATGCCTACTCCCTAAACATTAATAAAGAGGCAGTTATTTTAGTTCTTGTTCTCCCCAGCATCTGGGGCGGAGCGAGATTGGATGGGAACATGACTTCTACAGAGTCTATACAGCCAAGTGCTTCTGGGTAGTTTCCAGATTCATGGAACTGTAACTTGTAGTTGGCTTTGCCTGGAGCATCTTGACATTATGATCTTTCAGTACAGAAAAGGCACTCCACACTTGATATATTACTTTACGTCCTGTTGCTTCACTGACACATTAATCTAATTTGACAGGGTGAGGTGCCAAATGACAGATGTCAAAAACCTTAATGCTTCAGGAGCAAAAGGAGCAGACGCCTTTCTGTTTGTGACAACAATGCAATTCTGGGCTCCAGTAGTAAAACGATCTCCTCTGCAATTTCTTTGTTCCTGTCATGAGGTGCTTGTCTGGATGGTGGTTCATGTAACTGAAAAGTCTAAATAAGACTGTGGTAAATCTTGGGCTGGTCCAAGCCATGTTTAAGAGAACCGTTTTTACTTATCTGGTTTAAAGGGCCACTTAAGTTTTTCTGGGATAAACCAGACCAAAGATCCAAAACATTTCATAAGGAATAAAACTTTATTGCTAAATAAAGATAGTTGGTCACTGTGTCACAAAGATTAGTTGATCCTCTGAAGTAGGAATTTTTCCAAATCCTCCTTTGGCTCAAAATAAGTTATTTGTGTTGTTTTCTTTCCTCTAAAACCTTGGACAAAAACAGCACTTTGAAAGTAAACCCCTTTAAAAGTTAGCAGCTACAGAATAAAATATTTTACAGACTTGAATATGTATAGTGTGTGTGTGTGTGTGTGTGTGTGTGTGTGTGTGTGTGTTTGTGCATCTGAAAACAAAAAGACAAAAGAAGTTCTGCAGTATTCTTTCCCGTCAGATTTGCACAGTAACGCTCTGCTTTCACTGACAGATGACGCAGGAAATGGCTACTGCCAGTATGAGGGGAGCTTATTGTAATACACTGCCAACAACTTCCCAAACTGGAGCAGGGTGTACAGGGTTCATCTCCATTGTCCCTCCTGCAAAGTTATTTAATCCTCTATATTGTCCTTTCTATTTAGTTTTCTGCTGCTGGTGCCTATTCAGCTCCTGCCAAGGTATTACTGTGTTGTGGAACTCAAACAATTCTTTCCGGCTGTTGTGTATCGCTGGCAGTTGTTAGTGTATTTCCAAAAACTTCTGCTGCTGCCTGGTGAGCGGAAAGGCAGGAGTGTGTGATGGAAAGTAGAGTTCTCCTCATTTTTTTTTTGGTGGCTGTAGTGTGCACTGTACAGGCACCTGGTTCCTGGGATAGTTTACCACAGACATTATGTCAGTGAATTAGTTTATCTGCCTGTCTGCTTAGTCCTCAGCATATCACTTTCTGTCAAGTGTGCTTATTGTATGCATAGTTGCAGAGACACAGATTTGTGCAGTGGGTGTCATTCAGATGACTTTCACTGTGATTTGTCTTTTATACTCAGAGAAAACTGTTGACAAATGATAAATCCTTGGCAGGGGTTTCATTCCCAGTGTGCATGGCGGTTTATTCTCAGTACTGCAGTTTATGTAGAAATCCCCAGGTTGGCAGTTTATTGAATGTAAATCAGGAAGGCTTAGAGGCCAAGGCTGCAGGAGGGCTGCTAATATGCTAGCGTCCCCCAGATGGGAGAGCTCTCCCTCTCCCTAAGCCCGATGTATTAGAAGCTAATTCTCTGTTCGAACGCGGCACATTTTCCACACAGGCTGCTGTGGTGGGATCATTATGGAAGCTCTTGTCACTTTAAGGTACTTGTTTTAACTGAGTTACATTTTATGATCTGTGCGGTTACTAATCTCTTGGATGGATAGAGAGGACTTAGAGGGAATGCTTGTGGTTTTCTTCAGGGAATACCGACATGCAGGCAAATGTTCTCCCTCATAAGTCTTTACGCACACCCACACTTGGATTTATATGATGGTATGCCTTGCAAGAATACATGAGAGATGTATTTTTACTTTCCTCTAAGACCTAATAACTTTCCACATCTTAACTGGATGTGCATGACACAAAGGCATACTGAATGCCAAGTCAATTGTATTTTTGTTACAGTACATCACCCTCTATCCTCAGCCTCACTCCAGATAAGGAGAAACACGCATAAGGCAGAATTAAGGGTCAAATGAACTGCATTTTGGCTGCTTAATATTGAGACACTGAAGACTGTGTGTAAGTCAGATTCTGAAGGAGGCATCTGAAACAGGTTTGCAGCTCAGGCTGCACAAATTCAGCTATCATCCTCTCAAAGCCTCTCTCAGCACCGTACATAACCCGCAGAACTCTACAGATCGTTTCCTGTGAAGGCGGTGAACTTTATTTTCTCTGCTTCTAGTGTTTTTCTAAAATGGGTCAGCAGATGTTAGAGAGAGAGAAAGGGAAAGAGAGGTGGAGGAGGAGGAGAAGGAGGAGGAGGAGGAAGAAGAAAAACAGCCAAAGCAAACTGTTTGCTGTGCAGTGTGGGCTGAGAGGAGAGATAGAGAGAAGAGTGGGAGAGAATGAAGGGAAGAGACTGCATCTACTGTATGTTCTGGTGTGACGCTGGTAAAAAAGAGAAAAAAAAGTCTCTGCTTTTTCTGGACCAGAGGAGATCACGTTCTGTCCTTTGGCCTCCACGCCCCTTTGGATTCAATATATCGTTGTCAGTGTTTGCATTTGGCATTTTCTGCCAGATAATCACATTTGCAGACCACATTTCATTGCTTTGCCATATTGTACACATTGAGGGTGTACACAGTAACTGAATGTGTGCACATATGTCACATGTGCATAATATTTGGCTCTTCGATGCATGCAGGGAACATTTTGTTTCTCGTGCTAAAGATTCAACAGAACAGAACAGAGCAGAACTCCAACAGACCCTTTATCTGCCAGAGGGTCGTTATGATTTTATGTTTCACTGCAGAATTTAACCTGTTGCCTGTTGTCTCACGACAGCTAAACTAGATTGACATGTAAAAATGAGGCTAACAAGGATGTAGGGGTTGTTTTCTAAATTGACTATTTAATGCTGATCAATGACACTGTCCTCCTCACACCAGGAGAGAAGTTAATTGAAAAACTTGAAACCTACTGCACTGAGTAAAGGCAGCCAGTCAAAGACACATTTCCTCAGTTGTTTGAGCCAACGTTGAAGACATTTTGAGGACTATTTCGACCATGTTTCACCTGTCATCATCACCCAGGTTGTGCATAGGAATGTGGAGGTTGTTTCTGATGTAGAGCTACAATGATTAACCAATTAGTTGTTAAATGTTGAATTTATTTGATAATCATTTTATCGCTTGGGAAAATTCCAAATTCTCTGATTCCAGCATCTTAAATGTGAATAATTTCTGGTTTCTTTACTCCTCTTTGACAGTAAAGTTAATATCTTTGGGTTTAAGGCAAAACTAGACATTTGAGGACATCTTTTTTTTTTTTTTTTTTTTTTTTTTTACATTTTATAGACCAAACAACTCACAATTATTCAAGAAAAAATGAAAATAATAGTTATTTGCAGCCCTATTCTGGTGCCATAGTTTGTGCTTGCATTTTGTTACGTGTTGTATCTTTGTTGTATTTCATATTCTGTGCTCAGGTCTCTCTTATATGTGTATAGGTTTTTGTCTCTCTGTATGTTTTGCTCTGTACTGTTGTTTTTTCTTACATGTCTTTTGCTTGTTTCCAGGCTCACACAACAGGGTGAACCAGTGTCCTGTTAACGAACATGGGTGCCTGGACATGGATGTGTGTATCCATATGAGCAAAGTGTGCGATGGAGTCCCTGATTGCTCTGATGGCTGGGATGAAGGCCCTCACTGCAGAGGTAATAAACACACAAAGGCATGCATACACATCTGCTAACTCCCATTTTCTGCAAATCGCACTCAGAAGCGATTGTATCGTCATTTTCTCTATCTCCTCTGTCGCACAGAGACAAGAGTGTCAGCCTTTGTTGTGGGTTAGAAATGACCAACTAGCTTCTCCTTGCTAGCATCTCCTTGTCTTCCCATCCAAAACTATAATCTCTATCCAATAATCTCCTCTATTAGGCCTTTTAATGAGCTGGCCTACTCTGGCTTGTGCAATTACAATGGAATTTCTCTTTCTGGGGAAAAAAGTCATTAATTTATCAATCAGCTCAGCTATGAGGCTGTTTCCCCAATCCCTGTGGGAATGATGAGCATTCAGTCCGGATGCAGCTGGAGAAGAATCCCATCAAATCCTCTACTATTAATTAGGGTCGATAGAAGAATGAGCGATGGAACATATTGACTCCATAGTTTTGGTCTTTGTTGCGGCGGACAAAGGAGCAAACACTGGCTGTCCACAGAGGATTGCCTCAGTATTCAGCCAGGCAGTCCTCAGATACAGCTGTCTAAAGCGCTGGCTGTTTGTAGTTGCAATAACTCATGTTGGGATACATGCTTTTAATTTCTGTTGAGCACACCCTTGTGTCTCTGTCCATTTCGCTTATTGTAGTAGTGATGCACTGTGCTGTTCATGATCAAAAATCCCTCTTCCTGGAATAAGGAAACACTTACTCAAATATTTACAATCAAGTCTCAGTGGACCAAAGTCCTGGAACATGGGTTGGTCTGCCAGGTTCACAAACAATGTCTGTAATCTCGGATCACCTTATCTCATCTACTAATTTTAAACTATTGACCAAAGTTTATGTTGCCTGTTCCAGTATCTGCAAACTTAAATTTGAGTCATTTTTGATAAAATAATAACAATAGCTTGAAAGAAGGAAAAGCAAATAGCTGCTTAATCGGCCAATAACACCCCACCCCCAGCAGAAAACAATTGCCAATGTCAGAAATGGACAATCTTTGACTTTATTAGAAACTGGATAAGTGTTACACTGAATCTGCGCCTACGTGAGAGTTTCTGTGAAGTGCTGTAAAGTTTTGTTAGATGTAAAGTAAAGTTATAAATACCTAAATTTGGACTACTGAATATTTAACTCAAAGTAATAAATACCAAAATAAATATATAAATCTGGAACTGAACATCAACAAACAAGGCTGCACAACTATCTGCCACACTAGGCAACTTCCGACAATTAATTCCTGGCCTGTATTACAGTGTAATTAATATCTGTACATGTTACTCTCCTCTGTACACTGTTTGCCCATGCAATAGAGAGTTTTCTTTTTGGACCCCCTTGCATAGATCAACACTGAGTTGATAAATAGATCTCCTACATGGGGTTATTAGATTAAAAAGTTGTAGTGCATTAGTCAGAGCATTCAAGTGTGATATGGTTTGTCCACAAGAGCAGGAGCACTGTTGGGCTGATGAAGTGGACAGTTGTACAGAGTGGGTGAGAGTGTTAGTATCCCACACACTGGTCATCACCGCGAGACAAGCTTTTACACAACACAGCGATGATGTCATCCAATCACAACATGCACTGCCTGTCCCTGAGGACACAAGTCCAGCTGTCCTCAGTAAGTAAGGCATTGGTCACACTCCTACATGTTCTCATAATGCATGCATACACTCACACAGTCACATTCTTGCAAATACACACCCAAACACACCCATAACCCCACACACAAACACACCGACCGTGTGTCCAGAACTTTTGGCATTGCTGTTTGTGAGCTCCCCTCTTTTCAGGGAAAGGCCTGGCCTTTCACAAGCATCCTAGTGTTTGCTTGTACAAACTGCCGGGTTGTGCAAGTATACCTGGGCGCTGGTGTCTGAAAGCACACTTTGTCAGTCAGCGTGTCCAAGTAATTCTGCAAAAGTTGTTGACATGAGTAGTTAGAAAGGAGAGTGTAGCAAGGTTAGGCAGGAATTTTATCTCACTGAAATAAATGTTCTCAGCATTTTCATAGTGTGTGGCAAAGTTTGGAACACGTTGGCATTGTTGTTTGTGTATAGGATTGATAGTGAGAGAGTAACCCATATTTTTATGCTGTCATTGGTAGGGATGCACTGAAATGAAAATTTGTGGCTGAAGCCAAATAATATTAAATGCTTGGCTGAATACTGAGTACCGAATACCGAATATCGTTGTTTAGTTTTTCATTAGTTTTTGCAGATGAACCCCCTCCAGATTAGTGTTGTCACGGTACCGAAATTGGGACCCACTGTGCGATACCAATGAAAATATCATGGTTCTGAGTAGTATCACGATACCACAGCGAAAATGAGGCAGATGTGCCTTTTGTCATTTATAAAAAGATAAATCACTTTTCTATAATACATCAATGATATTTCAATGGAATAAATTACTTATTGACTTATTCATACTTCAAAAACAGCATCAATGAGTGATTAACATAGGGGGGGATCAAAATAAAATAAATAAATAAAATAAGAATCAACCAGACCAGCCACCCTCCTCCCCTGACAAGTAATGAACAGTCCCTTCGTAAGTAAAGAACAGTGATGCGGTGATGTTTGTGGACCTTGAACGGCTCGTTTCCCCTCTGACACGTCACATACCTGTGTTCGGCTGGCTCGGCTGTTCAGGTACTTCTGGGCAGTCCACACGCCAAGAAGAGGAAATTATTGGAGCCGACTTGTCCGTCGCCGGTAAGCCGATGGCTGCCGTAATTGACAGGAATGCATTACTGTCCATGTCTGTGACCCCCGTTCAACCCACAATCGGTGGGATTCGCCTTTCGTTTCTGCTGGTGGTTGAAATCTGTAGGCTGCTCGCACAGCGTGCTGAATGATTTAAGCCTATTTTGCTCGCTCAAAACTATTTTTAGTTGCAAATGCGAGTGCGGTGACGGATGGATCGCCACACTGCCGATATTTTAATCCGCCCGTCACGGCACGCTGTTTGATTGCGTTACCAAAACATGCTGCTATTATTCGGCCTTGCTTTTAACTTATTTCACCGAATACCGAATGTGGTTTTTTTTTTTTTTCAATATTCAGCCGAATATATTCGGTTACTGAATATTCAGTGCATCCCTAGTCATTGGAAAGAAAAATGTTTTCAAATCAAAATATATATGTAATGTGTGTATATATATATATATATATATATATATATATATATATATATATACATACACTGTTACTTGTAGTGCCATTTATCAGTCTCTTTTGTTTTGGTGTAAGTTGGAGAGTGTTGGAGATATCGGTAGAGATGTCTGCCTTCTCTCAAATATAATGGAACTAGATGACACTCAACATGTTGTGCTCAAAGCACCAAAAAATACATCTGAAAAATTCAACAGCAATATCTCTATTTAGAAATCATGATATTCAACTCAAGATACTCAAGATATTCCACAGACTAGGAATGCACAGATTTATCTGCTGAATATCGGCATCGGCCAGTATTCACCTAGTTGACTGCAATCGGTCTATCTGCAAATAAGATGATATTCATTGGGCAGTGGCCACTGTTTTTTCTGTTGTGTCACATCTATCAGGCCTAAGAGCAGGTCTCAATGAACACATACAAGAAGAATAAAATTGACTTTTGTCAGATAGGCTCTGTGATCTTACTGCTGTGTGACAAGATGGTTGGTAGCAGCCGGCCTCCCATCGTCCTGGGGACAAAAGAAAACATGTTTGGGACAAAACGAGATCTTCCCTGGGTCTCCTTTGAAACAAAGGACATAGTAAACTCACTGTTGTTGCGTCAGATGATGCACCCCTTTGTTTCCCTGATAAGGTTACGTGGTGAACAACAAATCTGTGTTGAGATCAGCAGGAGGAGAGCCCGTTAATGCTCGCTCTAAGCAGCCATTAACTCCTGATGAAGGTTGCGCTGAGTTAAATTATGATGCATTCAAGCCCTATTTAGTGAAAAAAAGATAGCTATTTAGTGAAATAATCTAATATTGTAAAATGTAGTATTTGGCAAGAACCTTGAATAATTACAGCTGTTTGAAAGAAGTGTTCACAGCAAAATAATTTGATATTGGAGAGGGAATTTGATGTTGATCACCATTGATGCACCTCAAACACAGACTGTTGTGAACAGTTTTGTGTAGGGACTATTTTCTTTCTACTTAACTGAACCCACCAACCATATCAAAGTGCAGAAGGAAGTGTACATCTACTCATGGATGGAAAGGCTTCTTCCGCTGAGCTGTAATGTTGGCTACCTCAGTGGTGCTATATGAGCTAACAGTAGATGCATGCTTCCATCTGCACAGTGATACAGTTGGTGGGTGTAGTTCAGTAGAAAGTAAGTAGTGCTTACATAAAACTACTCAAAACAAAGTCTGTGTATAACTTTGAGTAACCAGGTAATGATTTCTGGAAAGAGACGGTGTTGAGTTTATTAGATGTTAGCCACTGCCATCAATGAATATCATCTTATTTACAGATAGACAGATAGATAGATTGTAGTCAACAAGGTAAATACTGGCCGATGCTGATGTTGAGCTGATAAATTGGTGCATTCCTAGTCTGTGGATTATCTTGAGAAATCAGGTCACGATTTCTAAATAAAGACATTGCTGTTGAGTTTTCAAATGTATTTTTTTGGCGTTTTGAGCACAACAAGCAGAGCACCATATAGTTCCATTATATTGGAGAAAAGGCAGACATCTCTACAGCCGATACCTCCAACACTCAGCACCTTGCACCAAAACAATCTAGACTGATAAATGCATTACAGGTAAGAGGAAAAATATACATTTCTGATTTTGTAAAGTGTCCGTTAAAGGCTCTGAAAACCTTTTTCTCTTAGTATGACTGAGAAAAGATTATTATGTATGTCAGCTGCCGTGCCAAGATTAAATATCATAACACTGACTGGCCGTAGAGTAGCCCCAGTTTGTACCATATGTTTACTATAGCTGTGGGTCGCCTTAGCAAGCCTGATAAACACTGTTGGAAAACACTCTTCCCATTCAAGAATCTTCTCTGAATGCAGCAGAAGGTATGCCTTGCTCAAGAGCATGTAAAAGGTATATGTTGAGAATGTTTCCCAATGTGATGTCTAAAGTTTGCTTGTCTAACTTTCTTTGCCATCCTTTGGCCAAAACACAAAGTACAGTTCCAGACCTGTATTTAAAAAGCTTTTTTTTTCTTTTTTTTTTTTAAACTAAATGTAGCCTTTTCAGACAATTGGCAGTTATGTTGTTTTTGCTGTCATATGGGGGAAAGTTGAGTCTTTTCATTGATCTGGAGGCCGGCATTTGTCCTTTCTCTGTCATCTTGTGGGTGATGGGGCCTCTGCTGGGGGGCAAGGCCTTAGACCTGCCTCCCTAAGAAGTGACTGATTGATAGGGAAGACAGAGAATGGGGTCATGGCGGTACTCTTGAGAGCTTTTCCCTTTTTATCGCTGTCTCGAAAGGCACCCTGATTATTGTAGTGGCCTGACGCTATTGTTTATGCATGCAGTGGGCTTTCATTGTCCTTCATGTCCCACTAACTGTGGAATGAGAATCTGTCATAGGCGACTTGACGCTGCCTGTGGAAAGACCACATTTTCATCTTTATTCATGAGTGGGTCTTGACCTAAATGAGTTTATTGGCTGCAGTTAGAGTTGTCTCGCATGACAAGACCTGTTTTATTGCCAGTCTTTGCCAGTTACTGTATTTAGAGACAGTGTTGTGAAACTGTATTTCTTGGCTCATAATGGGCTGCAGATTAAAGAAAATCTGAGTATTGATTTTCTCGGGCAAGTTAAACTGTTGTGTGCTCGGGAATGTTTTGTGCCACTGTGTGTATGTGTGTATGTGTGTGTGTGTGTGTGTGTGTGTGTGTTTGCACGTTCGTGTTTGAGTATTTGTGTAAGTTCAAGCGTCTGGAGCAGCATGCTGCCACTGTTTGGGACTACGATAGCTACTGTTTGCTCATTACTCAAGCCACTGCCCTGCTTGGGTTTGCTTATGGTTACTTTGCCCCTTTGACTCTGCAGCTCCACACAGCTGCCAATGAATACACTTTTATGCTCATAATTACTGAGCTATACATACCCACCAACCTGGATATGCACATAATTTTCTCCTCTAAATCTGATTTACCTCTTTCAACGGTTATTGTTTTTCAGTAATGCAGCATTTACCACCAACTTCTGTGTGTGATGGAATCATCCAAATAATCAAAGTACTTCCAAAAAATGAATTTGACTGATTGTGTGTTAAAATGAGCATGGAAATCTGCTAAACTTAAATGAGGGTGGTATTCTCAAAGTTTAATCAAATTCTTCATACTATTATGTGCAAAGCTAGGATGCAAATTAAGTATAAAAGGTTTGCGTATCCATACAAAGTGAACAGACATGTGTCCAAATCATTCAGTTTAAGAAGTAGAGATCAGGTAATTTGATGGAGCCATGTAGGAAAACGGTAGACTCATGTCAGCTGCAGGTAGAGGACAGAGACATGTGTAGACTTGTTTCCAGACAGTGAGAGCACAAAGGTAGGAATGTCCTGGGAATTACCTCTCTTTAAGATGTCACACAGTGGAATAGCCTAAAGTGACTGTTAGGTTTAATTAGTGCTTTCAGTCACGGCCTCTGGATGTAGAAATGCAGGCAGGCTGTATTTATTTTATTTTATATTTTAGAAGAAAAGGGATTTTTTTTCTCAAGCCACCTGATGGATAGATGAGCTGATCTTTTTTAGGGGTTAGGTTTATGAAATCATTCAGTCGTGACAGTTGTGTTGTGTAACTAAAGTCATGAGCCCAACACCACCCGGTCTTTGTCTCACTCAACCTGTGTCACCCTGTTGCACCCAGCTTGTCAGCCACATGATTAGATTTTAGAGGAAAATGTCAACTTTCATATATTTTCTCACAGACTGTCCCTGGACAGTGTCCAAGTGCAGTTCTCCTCTTCGTCTCTTTGTTGCCTCTCATGTTATTCTTTTTATTTATTTATTTTTTAAATTTGGCTTTTAGATCGCACTGCAGAGCCGCCAGGAAGTCCCTTCTTTATGCTTCCTTTGCATTTTGACAGCATCATAGCTTTGCAGAATCAAAAGAAGCATGACGGGTGTGACATGTAACACATCAGTGTTGGCCGAAAATGTGACATATAACACACGCATTGGCAGCGCTTTCTAAGCAACAGCGGCATTAACATGATATATGTTGGACCTCATAGTTGTCCCAGTTTGCGGACATTTATGGCTGCTGTTCTTCTTCCTGAGCTAACTTCTTGAGTTAGCCGCTTACTGCTAACAGCTACTTTTTAAATCCCCCACAGTGGGTCACACGCATAACACGTCATCAAAACGTCACAACTGTGCCCCTGACCTTGTCCCTCAGACTGTCCTGCTTATACAGACACCGTTTTGGTGCTGTTACTACCTCCCATGGCGGATTTAAGGCAAGACCTGTTTTGCAATCATATCTTATGTACAGTAAGGCAAGGTGGCATAACAACATGATATTCCTGCCTTGAAGATGTAGTGTAAAAGGGGCTACACAGGACGTATATGGTGTTTATGGAGATTAGTATATTGACAAAATGAGATGAAACAAACCAAAAATAATAAGGTATAATAGCATTCTTGCTGTTATAGATATGCAAACTGCTTGTTGTTGCTGTACTGAGGGCGGTTGCATAGGGCACTCATGTATTTGTGTATGACTTAGGTGTCTCTTTATGTTAGCTGATAAAGAAGAGATGGGAGAGAAGAAGGACTGAGCAAATAATGATAAGAGGATAATAAAGATGATAAAATTAATAAATATTGCTAAATATAATAATACATATAGTGATATTAAAATCAGATTCAAGTAAATAAAGTAAAAATAATAATGATTAATCAAAAATAAAGTTATTTATCTCATAGTCTTTATGTTAATGCTAATTACCCATCTGCCCTTTGTTTATTCTCTGCATGTGTTGGTAATGCCGTCAGTCATCTGCCACTCCGGCACACGATAAGGCAGGACTAGTTCCAGACAAATTTTCATAATATGCATATCATATCATGTGTGTCTTCGAGGAGGTCACAATATGATGCATCTGAACTTGTGCTGTCATTGTCGTATATGCTTCATATTTTGGTCAGAGATTTGTTGACGCCTGTTTAATTATACACACAGATGTGAGATGTCTTCTGATGAAACTCTAGTGGGCCCTTTGGCAAACAGCCTTACACTCTCACTCCCCGCTTCCCTTTAAAGCGCTATAGATGAGTGAAATTGAGGGTTGCCATCCATGCAGTAACAGGATCAATGGCTTTGGCATGCTTGTTTAGGACTGAAGGCCTCCAGTGTGTCTGTGTGATTTGTTTGCCTCGTTCATTAACCCCTGGTCAAATGTCTAACACGCTGCTGTTGCTTGTTTGCTTGGAGCTGGAACTTTCTAACCACTCCACATCCTTAAGCCCGTTATGCACCCCCCCACCCCCGTTCTTCTGTTTATTTGTCCCTGTTGTTTTCTGTTCCTCTCCTCGCATTTTCACTCCTCACTTCTCTCCCTTCCTCTGCTCTTCCTGCTATCGTACAACTACAAATACTCTCTGAGGTTAGAACAAGCAAAAGGATTTGCAGATTCACATTCCAGAAACTTTTTCCCCCAGACTCTCTCATAGGAGAAATACTTTTTTTTAAGGAATATGCCAAAAAATGAATAAAAAGTTAGCCCTAAAGTATATTTTTGGATGCATTTTTGGAGCTTGTAGAAGCTGGGCATTAATATTACCAATGCCAACATTTATCTATGAAATTGTAACGGAGCATATCATACCATATGGTTCTCATATGTAAAGGACTGATAATTTAGATTTCACCTAAATCCGTTAAAGTAATAGTAAATTTGGTGACATTTTTCTTTAAATTATAGAATTAAATTAGATTAGAACAGATCGATCTCATAAAACCCATTAGAAATGGATGGATGTGATTTTGCTATGTAATCTTTATACTTTGTATCATCACAGGCTGATATTGACATATATTGTTAATAATTACAGCAATACTAATTTTGTCTACATCGCCCACCCACAGCTAGACACTCATGCACAAAAAGGAACAAAATGACCCTGGACAGAGGTGTATTTTCTGGGTCTTTTCGCACTCCAGTTGCCTGTGGTCTCTCACAGTGTGGGGCTTGGTGAATGGATTCGATATGGCCCACAGTGTTTGATGGGGGACTCTTCCTTTCAGTGGGGCCACAACAAAAGGGTCATTGTGGCCAAGAGTGCCGCAGGCTTTATATAATAAGGGCCCTTCACTCCTTCAATCTCCGCTCTTCACAGCCATACTATCACTAGCTACTGTACGAATAGTGTGCCCATGACCATTAACTGTTTTTTGTTGGACGCCAAGGCAAATGTCTTTGTGCTCGTGGAAGCCTCTTTTATTTTCAGCTTTATTATATTGGAGTTTACATTTGGCACATGATTAATGGGGATGTTTCTCAACAGGTTCACTCAAGTTTAGCTCTTTAGATCAGTGTGGGGTTTGTTAGTGTTAGTAGGTTATGGAAAGGTCTTACACACTGATACGGAATATTGCTGTGGCCACTGTCATAGAGTGTTGTTAGGGTGTAGTACTGCAGCATGCCTGTCATAGATCATGTCAGCATCAATCTTAATTTCGAGATTAAAGCTTGCAGAAATGGAGAGAGGAACTTCCACATGTGAATTGGAACATTAAAAGAGAGACAGAAGAGACAAAGAGAATATTGTTGAACAAATGCGAGCTGATCATGATCAGGATAATCTATGTCCCTCTGCCCTCACAATTTGTGACTTCTCTGAAAAGTTTATTGAACTCTGGGGCAGGACCTACCCAGTGTGGGTCACAGGCCTGTTCTTGGTAGACTCACACGTGACCTAAGTAATGAAATATTTTATCAGTCTGACTACAAGAGTGTCACAACACTCTTTACTGAAGGTTTAAAGCTGATAGAAGCTGTCTGAAATATCATTTGTTTTGAAATATCAGATGTTTGCCACTATCTCAAGCCTACCCCATTTATCTCCTAGCCTAGACACACACACACATCTGCATGCACACACACAGCCTATAGCTGGCAACATGAGGGGATGTGTGGATGCTCCTCTTTCATTTCCTGCCAAAAGGATGTGTCCTTGAGTTCCCTCTGGGGGCGGGAAAGAAGAGACCCCCTAATGCGTGCGCATTCAAATCACCTCGTCTGTCACATGCACAGATGAATACACATGCATGCACGTGTACGACCCCCTCTCTCTCTCTCTCTCTCTCTCTCTCTCTCTCTCTCTCTCTCTCTCACACACACACACACACTCACACTCTCACACACACACACACACACACTCACACTCTCACACACACACACACACACACACACAATCCTATCTGATCTCCCAGTGGAGATGTGATAGGACATGACAGTATGGTTCTGTGAAGACTGTGCTGGGATTAAGATTAACATTAGAAATCTGATCTGCACACAAAACTGATCAAGCAGGCAATTACTTAAACAGGCTGCCCCCCCTCCCATGTTTGCCTCCACAGTATTAAATATTTTCTGTTTCTGTTTTTCTCTGTTTCAGAAAAAGCACCAGGCTGTGCCTCCAATGGGTGCCAGTTTCACTGTGCTGTGACTCATGATGGGCCTCTCTGCTACTGTAGCAACGGCTATGAGGTCGCTGCAGATGGAAAGACATGTAAAGGTGAGTGGGTGATTTTGCAGATTTGTTCTAGCTTGGGCAAAGTAAAATTCATAAAATCATCAGATTGCGTGGGGCAGCACACAGAGATGATTTTATCAAAACACTTCCCTTAGGACCAAAGATAAATTCATGTTCCAGGGTTTGCTAGTAACCTTTGCTTTCTTTTACCTAGTGCTAAAAGATGTTGTGTCTAGGTACACCCAATGAGATGATTTGTGAATCAGTGCTTTATAATCTCTATTTCATCACTGACTGTGTCTGTTATTGCACTGTTATTCTCTCGTAGATTTTAATGAGTGCAATGTGTATGGGACGTGCAGTCAGACGTGCACAAACACTGACGGCTCCTACACCTGCAGCTGTGTGGAGGGCTACCTGCTACAGCCTGACAACCGCTCCTGCAAAGCCAAAAACGGTGAGAACACTCAACCAAAAGGTACAACAGAGACCAAGTATGCAGTTCACACTAACCACCGCAAGAAAACAAGAGTTGATTAGTTTGCTGAAACTGGATCCCCGCTGTGTTATATCAGGCAGTCAGGACTGCGCGATTTTTCACATCCAGTTGTTTTGTAAAGTTGTTATCTGGTGAGAGATGTATTAAGGATATGCAATGGATGTATGACCTTTGGCTCCTCTCCATCTCCTCCTCATATCTCTCCCCTTTATGCCTCCTCTCCCTTATTTTTTTCTCTTCCACTGCTTATCCCTCCCCTCTGCTCCCCCGTCCTGATCACCCTCTCCAGAGCCAGTGGATCGTCTGCCCATGCTGTTGATTGCTAACCTTCATGACATCCGCTGTACCTCTCTCAGCGGCTCTACATCCCGCCTGCCCTCCATCGCCACCAAGCAGACCATGGCTATGGACTTCATCTATGCTGACGAGACCGTCTGCTGGATAGATGTTGGTGACACCCCTGCCGCCACTCAGCTGAAGTGCGCCAGCATTCCTGACCTCAAGACTGTCACCAA
The DNA here is from genome assembly GCF_011397635.1 of Epinephelus fuscoguttatus. Taxonomy (NCBI): domain Eukaryota; kingdom Metazoa; phylum Chordata; class Actinopteri; order Perciformes; family Serranidae; genus Epinephelus; species Epinephelus fuscoguttatus. Next base: position 24,087,222 of record NC_064758.1, on the reverse strand, counting down.
CATTCGCACCATCAACATCTCCCTCAGCCTGCACCGTAAGTTGCGATTCCATTGACAAAAAAATGCGGGAAATCTCCTCTGACTGTGACAGAAAGCTTTTGTTTCGAGAAATAGTATTTTCTGCTGACACAGAGAAATGTTGTCAGGTACTTTGAGGGCATGACAGTTTAGCTGTAGACCGCCAGGGAAAGAGAAATGAATTCCTTACGTAAGAGCACGCAAGCAACGCTCAGGTAATCAGTTCGAGTTGTCAGCCCACCCTGTGTGAAATTTCTGTACTTTGCCTCAGGAATCAAATGGTCAACTTTGCATTTGCTAGCTCAGACAAATGTAAGATGTGAAGCAATACAGCCTCGTCTCCGAAAGCTGCTCGTACCAGCATAAAAGTGCCAAGTAGAAACGCTGAGTCCAGCTTTATTTTTCAAAAGGTTTGTCTTTGAAGAACAGGGGCACCCTGACACAACACTAAATCATCCCGTAGAGGCAATATGTGTGTAGCTTACTTACAGTGATATGATACATGTAAGGCTGGCAGCATACCTTCAGGCATTAATTTGCACATTTTTTGACAGGCAAACGGTAACCTGCTGTGTAGCTTGATTTATGCACTGACTGTGCGTGGCCATTCACAAGCCTGGGAATGTATTTTTCCACTGCTCTTGTTTAAGGCATTTGAATGTAATCGGTTGCATCCAAACTCCAGTCATTGATTTTTGATATGATGACATTTGGCATTAGGTTTTCCCACAAAAATCTTCCCAACAAGTACTGTACATTTTGTTCTGGAGGGTATTGTAGATAGATAGTTTGTGCTGTGTGTGTGTGTGTCTAAGAGGACATTATATAGGCCACAAGTGATGAACAATGACAAGTGAAATGTCTGCCCTGTGGAGATAATGTCCTTACAGCCACAGGCATCGTCTTAACTTACAGACTATCATGTCTTGCGCAACACCCAGACACAGACTAACATACAGAGCATGTGAACACTTCCCTCTGAGAGACTTGCTCATATAATAGTGACATGATTTATCCCAGATTACGAGCCTGACAAGGTTTGTTTTTATTTGCCTGGCTGACAGAACCGTTACTCTCTCAGAATGGGGGCAGAGATGTAGACGAAACATAAAAATGAGTGTGTGGGTGTGGGTTTGCGCGTATATGCATACGTTCGTGTATGTGGGAAGCATCCCCTTGAGAATTGGCCCCAGGCTTGGAAGGCAGACGTGAAGGAAACAAGTGGAGAGAGCCGGGTGTGCAGACCCCGAAAACCTGCAACGTGATTAGAAGTGCCTCGGCTCATATCCACTTCAAATGATGCTTGTGCAACTGCTGTCACCGCTGACAGCCGGGGCAGAGCCGAGGCTCAGAGGCTCAGTGAACCCCAGCGTCCTAAAATGGGGTTTTTCCAGTTGATTCACTGCACTCCCATGAGTGGCCCATATCCCACCTTACCCTCATTGTGTTGGCTTGCTGCTGTGGCTTTTATCCACTGCTCTGTTAAGTGGTCTGAGAGGTAAATGGGGGCGAGGGGTGGAAGTGCAGAGGGACCCTGAGAGAAAGATTGAAGCATAGGAGACAGGGGAATGATAAAATGAGAGGGAAAGAGAGAAGGTAGTGATTTGCTGTACTTCTGAGGTGTGTTGTGTGTGTGTGTGTGTGTGTGTGTGTGTGTGTGTGTGTGTGTGTGTGTGTGTGCGTGTGCGTGTGTGTATATGCGAGTGGTCATGCAGATGGTATTTACATTCCTCCGTTGGGTTATGTCAGCCTGAACAGCCCCTACATTCCTCCAGCCGTCTCATGTCCTGTCCAGTCAGGTCACTTTAACACGCTCATGGCTGTGGCTCAGATGTACAGCACACACACACACACACACACACACACACACACACACAGACAAAGAGACATCGACCTAAATACCTTTGACTCATGCACCCATTACTCAGTGACATATTACCTTTTATGAATTAAGATTTTTTACTCATTTCTGTTTGGATGTCACTGTACACCGTTCTGTAAAAGTGCTCTCCAACTTGTGTACACATTTAGGTATAGTGGGTCACCTTTATGGAAATAACTTTTTGTCATTTTTGCTGAAATTTACATGGCATTACAAGAGACTGAAAGTCTGTGAAAAAAATTATGTTCCTCCTCCTCACTTTGGCCGCATCCCCAGTCTCTTAAATTGTATTCGCGTTTCCCTCACTTGTGTCTTTTCCTTGCATCCTAGTCTCTCCCATTGGGGATGCATAGGGAGACACAAGAAAATCATACATGGAGAGAGGCTTCTCTCTGAAGTGTCTCATGAATCGTCGTCCATTTCTGATGATGGTGGCAGCTGATCAGTCGGCTTTAACAGTTGTAGAGACTTTTGATGGAGTTTGTGCCTTCACTTATGTACGCAGTGCTGATACAAATTAAAGACACAGAGTTATCACTGCCAGAGCAACAGTGTTTTCTCCCCGTTTAACAAACACCCGCACATAAAGAACAACCTTCGCTCTGTATTTATACTGTGTCTTATGCCCTGCTTAGACACACAGAATACATTTATATTATTTATTTATTATTTGCATCTGAATTTATTGATTTTCTGATCATAAATTCATTATTAATAACCCAGAATATGGAAATTATTTATCAGGTTAAATGTTTCAGGGAAAAATTGAAATTCTGTAACTCAACAAACCCGATGCTCAGGAATTATCAGCCTCACATGTGACTGAATGAAAATGATGATAACTGAGTTAAAAGTTTTTTGGGTTTTTTTGGCAGACAGACACACTCTCTCTGACTTTAATTTCCTCCATAATAAAACATAATGGGGGAAATCATGAAAAGAAAAATGTTTTTATTAAACAAAGACATTTGTTTCTGCTCCTTTCGGTGTTCAGATTTTTAACCAGATGGTCAATCATAAGAAGAAAAAATATAGAAAACTTGGGAGTGATACACTTGAGTTTAATCTCAAGTTTTGTTTTGTTTTTTTTTAAATTTATTTATTTAGAGGACAGTGCACATTAATGAACATTGCTATAAATGTGCTGGTGTTAGCCAAAGGCTTTTCAACTATAGTCCTCTGGCATGATGTTAAAAAGACCTCAGGCCGTTAAAAAACACAAAAACAGGAACACAGAAGTCATAATATATAAAACAACAAATTGCAAACAAAAACAGGGACACATAAATTATAATATGTAAAACAAATAACAAACAGATAGACAATAATTCACAATGAAAAACCAATACGTACAGTGCAATATGATACAGTGCAAAATAGTTGATCGGGTCATACAGGTCTGATTTGCTTTGAGCCAGTCTTTCAAATGCCTGTGAAGGCTACTCTTTTGTATCCTTGTTCATCCTTGCTCCTTAGAGATCTCTCCTCACTCCTTGATCCTCGGTCCTAAAAGCAGAACAAAGAGTTTTGGGATGGCCTTCAAGATGGCGCCTTAGAACAAGTTCTGGTTCAAACGAGGATGGAGGAGCAAGGAAATATTAAATAAGAGACTCGGGATGCATGCATTGTTCCTAATGGCATTCGTTAGAATTTACTGCGGCGCACCAAAAACAACCAGTCAGAGCCAAGGAGTCAGTGAATCAGATAAGAAACGATAAGATAGGATGATCTTTTGTTCGTCCCACAGCCGGGGAAATTTGCATCATCACTGCAGCAGCTGTCATGTCTGTCATTGCTTGGGAACTGTGGTCAAAGTAGGCAGAGCTGTTCTAATATGAATCAAGCTTCTGTTACTGCTGCACTAACCTGATTTTAGTAAAACATTTAAGCGTTAAGGTTGATCTAATCTAATGTTGATATCAGAAAGTACAGTTTGGAGTATCAGGTGATTGGCTCTATTAAATTTAAGAAATGGCTTTGCAGTGCTCACACAATGAGAAGGGCAAAGTGAGCTGTGCCTGAGACATTCATTCTTGCACTGTGATGTACAGAAAGAGTACAGTGAGGAAATTGTTTAGCAGCTGCGATAAGCCACGCAGATCTTGTTGCATCTTGTCTTGGACACTGAACAATAGTCACACTCATTAAAGGTATGTCCTTTGCTATGTGAAATGGGACCATTCATCTTTCCCCCTAAAGGTTAATGGTCATGTATTTAGATATCAGCAGAGGCAGTCTTAGATAGGGATGTGCATGATTAGTCGAGGAGTCGATTTAACGTTGCTACCATCATTAGTTGGCACCAGAAACACTAGTTGGATAAAGTTAATAAAATTATAATTTCAATACACATTGAAACACATTTAAATTACATATTGGCATAATTGAACTGAAATGTAGTGCCTTCCTCGCCAAATGCTGCTTTATAAATAACATGAAAAAAATGCAAAAATTAAACCTTGTAAAACTAGTGCAGTTTGGCAGTATTTTGATTTTACGTACTGAGTTGTTGTTTGTTTTATGGGATGAAGTGCAATGCTCATAACACATGTTGCAAAGTGCATTTAAAACATGGTTTGGTGGATTGGATTGGATTGGATTGGATTGAAAAATGTGATTAATGGTTTCAAATTACGCTCATAATATCCGCAATCATTTTTTTGGACAATGTTTAAACTTATGGATTATAATTTGCTCAATGTCGACCTTTTTACAAAGTGTTTTCTTACTTGCAGAGTGAGTTGACTAGTCTAAAGTTCAAACTTTCATATGAACGTCAGGGAAATAAGTCAATAGAATCATCCCAAATTTCAGGTAAGATGACCTACCTCCCATATAAAACACTGTGGAAAACCCTGACTATGTGGTTCCAGTCATGTCTGTTGGTGGGGGTTTTTTTGGCTGTCGTCAATCGCTCAGAGAGCAAACAGACAAGAGCTTCTCTTTGCACTTTGGCTGACTTCACAGTTTTATGTTGCATCAGTCTGGGCTTTCAGCTGCGATAAGAGAGCGAAAACTTCTCTGTTAATTTTGTGGATCTCAGCTGAGTCAAAAGGCCATTTGCTGCAAATACCGTATGGCTTCCCTTGTGGTCGTTAGCTTTAAAAAATGGGCTAAGCTTTTGACCCATGTGTCCCTCTTGATTAAACCATTTGCCTTTTCTTTTCTTCAAGGTGAACTTGGTCTTCTGAAACAAATTTGGATGATATAATTGGTACAAACATAGCTTCCATTCAGTGTTCTATAACGAGAAGGGCTCAGGTGCATTCCTAAAAGTATGGTGGGCAGACCTGAGGATTGGCCTTAGATGGATATGGATAAAGGCAAGGGGGAGTTAGTGCAGGGTTCACACAAACAGGGTGATTTATAGCTTCTGGGATCCTGAGAGAGCAGGACAGATAAGTAGATGAGTGTTCCAGATGTGGCCTGCTCTGTCTGCACGTGTGATTCTCTGACTGGGAAGATAAAAGGGGAGCAGACTAGTCTACCCGTCCCATCCTCTCCACCCTCTGAGAGTAACTCCACAGCAGGGACCGGCTCTTCTCCCCGTGTCCCTCTGCCCCTCGTTCAGCCCTCCTTCCTCCCTCTTCCTAGCCTTTGTTCTTCAGGAATTTTTTTTCTCTAGAATAAATCAGTGCACAGAAGGTCTTTGTAAATGTGTCAAGATCTATAAATGTATAGTTTCATGGGGAGAAATCATTGAAAGCATCCTGTGTTGCTGCAAAAAATCTGATTTTTTTTTTCTTTTACTAGATGTTACTGTGTATCTAGTTTAAAGAAAGGCTTCTGATGTACAACATTATTGTCTCTGTTGTTACTTGCATTCAAAGAGCAAATGTCTATGTCCAAAAAGACCTGTTATTTTTTTTTATATCATTTCTTATCCTCATTGTTTTTTTGTCATGAGTGGACTCATGTCACATTACCCTTGTCAACAGTTCTTCCGATCCTAGCCTAACTTTTTCACTTGCAACAGATCGTGATTTGCCAATGGCATAACTGGAATTATAGCCTCTTTAATAGAGTTAATCTTATGGAAAATCATAATCGCTAAACTCAAACTGTGCCCTTGGGAGGTTCAAGTGGTTTTTGCTCAGATTAATAGGATAATCTTGGCATGGGGAGGATCATCAAAACAGCATGATGACAAATCTTTCTGCTTTGCACTAACTTGTAAATAATAGAAATTCTTGTCCCAACATGCAACGAAAGTAAATAATATTCAAGTACAAATTTTGAGGTGCTGTTTCTGTGTCTAGGCGCCGGTGTGCGGCTAACTTGAAGAGCTACATAGGCGATGGCCCTGTATGTAAATACGTATGCTACTTGGGCAGAAAGCATGGTTGTTGTTGCCAGTGAAACCCCCTCAGTTTGTGAAATGTTTCCTCAGAGCGGTGTGAGCTGGTAGGTGTTAAGGGCAGGAAGTGAAAAGGGGTTGTAAGGGCAGGGTGGTTGGATGAGGAGAAAGGGGTGGGTTCATTCAGTTTCCCAGCAAACTTTCCACTTACCAGAATCTGAAAGAGCAAGGACGTCAACATGCTGGCTGGCTCTCTGGATCAGGGGGTCCACTAGTTGTTGGCTGTTACACAACGCAATACTCTCTGTGTTGCACAACTGACTCCTCTACTCTGTATATGAGTCTAATCAATGCCTTGTGCAGTCAGGCTTCCAGCTGGATTTCTTTAAAGGAGTATGGTTTTAGAGCTGATACCAATGGGAGTATCACTAACCCTCTGTACTCTTTGACAAATTCTCCCCCGTTGTCAGAATCTTGGTTCTGATGTTTATGAAACATCTTGGACTGGTTTTTACTCCCTCCCTCTGCTCTTTTGATTTATTTATTTTTTTAATCAGCTCATGTATTTACAGTTACCTCCCTTTTAGACGTGAGATAGTCAGTACCTTTGCTGACTGTCAATAAATTATTCCCAGCCTGGAGGTGCACCAGGACGTTTAATGTTCTTACATAGATTTATTTTGCCATCAGTATCTTTCTCCCTTTCTTCCCCGTGCACTGCCACAACCCCATCCTTCACGGTTTACTATTTTCTCCTCAGCTCTGCTTACATTGTAGCATAACCAAGCATACTGTAAGTCCCATGTGGGGCAGCCCCTTTGAAGCTCTGTGTATGTTTGGTAGGTGGAGTTGGGGGTTCTACATCAGGCCCAGATGTGTGTATGCACCGCTGTGGAGCTTGCTTTGGCTCTGTCTTTGAGCAGCATGGTTATCATCGTTGGGGGGGTGCTCCAGTGCAGATGTTTTCTTTATGAGTGGTCAAAGCTCTGCAGCTCTGACTGGAGGCTCACTGTCAACGGTGTCAGACCCCACTCTTGTACCCCAACATCAAAGTTGTCCCTCGGATTAACTGGAGAGACACGTGTGGTCACTTTGATACTGTATGTGTGAGTAGTGAGCCTGTGTGATGTGTATGTGTGTATACAGTGTTCTGCTTTGAAAGGAAGTGTGGTGGCAGCTGTTAAAACACAAGGTTGTATGTATCTTCAAGCTCCCCCCTCTCCCACAGCTGGGTCTCCCTGTGATCTGGGATTTCTGCACCCAGTCTCATACAGGACAGAGGTTCTCAGAGAGTGAGAAATGTTTTGAGTGCTAACTCAACACTTCAGCCCCCTCCATACATCTGAAATGAAGTTCTCAATCTGCAAAGCTTCCTCTTTCTAGGTTGGCTTAGTAAGCAGTGGGGGTCACAAAATGTCATGTTACTCACTAAGTGGTGTTGCAACAGTATTTTGAGTCACTTTGACTGATCTTCAAGTTCATCCCGAAAATGCCTGAGATTCATGTGCTGCCGTGGCAAAATTATTCTTTTTTTAAAGCATTCCCTGTCAACATGTACAAATGTGAAGCAAAATTAAAGAAAAAAAGGGGGAGAAACAAATGCAGGTGTTGCCGTGCACGGCACCAGGGGTCACTAAAAGTTTAATTATATAAATCATATGTTATGGCCTTCATCCCTTTCAGTAGATTCCAGAGACATTTGAAATTTGTGCCAAGAAGTATTTACGCTCTTCTTGCTTTTCCAAGACATTTTTAGCCCTTTGCCGTGCACATGTGGTGATTTGACTTGGTTTGACTCGTCATGTCAGCCCAGCACGGTAGGGATTTGCATCTCCATACTACAGGGTTACCTGCTTGAAGGTGTCTCTAACTGATGATGTGCTTGTCTTGAGCTGATGATGTTTAAAAGCAGCACCCTCTTTAGTGCTGGTTACTAGTGCACTGTGCGACCGTTGTTGTGTTCTCCCTTGCAGGTAGCAGTGGGCGTGGCTGTGGGTAATCGGGGAAGTGGCAGCACCTGAGCTCAGTGAGCTTTTAAAAGCTCTGGCTGCTCACTGCTCTTTCTCTTCTCCTTCCTGAGGCAGCATTTGGTTTTGGGTTTGGTTTTATCTTAGTTTCTACACCCTACAACATCACACAAATACATTGTTTCACTCATGCCCTCACCTACACCACTGACTTTACTGATTGCAAACGCCATGTTTAGTTGGGTTCTTTTTGTTATGTTTTTTCTTTAGTAAATAAAATCCTTTAATTGGCTTTCCTTGTGTATGTGTCTCCCTCTTTGTCATGGCAGTGTCGCCTGGTTCGTGACATTGGTCGCCAGCTAGTTAGCATCATGAATTTTGAGGCTGTTGTTAAATTTTGCTTGGCATCTACTGCTTATTGCTCAAAAAAAGGATTGGCAACAGCAGCAAAGGCTATTTAACATGTCACTTAGTCATCAGTGAATGATGACGAAGCCCATCTGACATCCTCACAACCTGATTGGAGGCAGTTGGGCGCACATCGACCTCACTCTGGAGGTAGTCTATCTTGGATGTGAATGGCACAATTCCAGGCATTTAAACTGCTAATGGAAATGAAAATCAGCACAGCATAGTTTGACTCTGCACCTAAAAGTGCCAATGAAAAAGGTCTGTTTGTGTGTTTTTTGTTTTCTTTTAATTGGTCACACAAATGTACGTTGCTTCTAATCTCAGTTGTTCTTTTTGTACAGCTTGTGTAGTTATCCTACCTGCTTTTTGCTGTTGAAATCTGTCTTGCTCTTTGTGAAAAACATACAATACGTATAATTATCCTATTATTGATAATGTCACTCAGGTCTTCCTCATTTTGTGAATTATTCCTTAATTTGTGAATGCAGTTTTTCACAAGTGGTATCTCCTGCAGTGTCTGTGTCAGTCTATGTCTACTTCCTCCTCCTAAAACACAGATAAGGAGTTTCTCAAAAGGTTCTTGTTCCCGTGGGAAAGCTAGTAGAAATAAGTAGATCAGTGTTGTGTCATGTTGGTTAGTTTATGCGGCTCCTATGCAAGGACAGTGGGCTTGTTAAACTTTGCTTTGACAGACTTTCTCTCCGTAGTCAAAATCTTCTTTCGTATTTACAATATGTGAGCTATCCAGACATTCTAAATAAAGTATGTCCTAAAAATTTATGCGAATGCAAAGTCTTGAGTCTCTGTCTCCTTACTGGAGTTCTGTGTTATGTTCAGCTTAGAAAGTGCAGGCCTTCACCTCTCACTCTGTATCTATCGTTTGTTTTGTTTTCTCCCCTCCCTCATGCCCTGGTTGCCTTAATCAAAGACGAGTGGAGTGCTGGTAATGGACAACCTGTTGGACCCAGTAGTGCAAGAACATGACTGAAGCTCATTAATGCAGTGCTATTATTTTGTTTTTCAAGAGTGTGGGCACTCTTGAGGAGAGGGTCACGGCAGCATGAAGTGAGAGGTTTTGAAATGAGGCTGGTAGATGACAAAAAGTTATGTGAATGTACTCGCATGAGGCCTTGTTTGTTTTTAATGGTTCTGTCCTGTTCTCTGTCCTCTGCGTCCCTCAGATGTGGAGCAGATGGCTATCGACTGGCTGACCGGAAACTTCTACTTTGTGGATGACGTGGATGACCGGGTGTTTGTCTGCAACAAGAATGGCCAGACATGCGTGACCCTGCTGGACCAAGAGCTGTACAACCCTAAAGGCATCGCATTGGACCCAGCCATGGGGTCTGTACTTCCCTCCAGTCTTCTTGACCTAATAATACCCTCAGTATTCTTTTAGCAGCACTTGAGAGGAAAATGCTGTCTTATGATCAGACGACGTGCTGACCAAGCAGGCGGTCAAAAATCAAAGCACTTCCTCCAGATGGAAACCTAGACAGATACTTGTGCGCCACAGAAACACTTGCATGTTGACTGTTTCTGGTTCCTGATACTGACCAGCTGGTATCTGATGTAGTTCCCTTTTTCTTAAGTATTACTTCTCTGTTTTTATTCTGGATATCATTTAAATCCATGATAATGACCACTGCAGATATGTTTGTTGTGGTCAATGGTATGATGTGAAGCTAAACTGATCATTTGTTTATTTATTTGGATCCCCATTAGCCAGAATAAAGGTACTCTTCCTGGGGTCATCTCAAGTAAACATTACATCATAAAGTAATACAAATATGTAATTAAAAATCCAAGGTATAAGGGATCAAAAAACAAAAAGAAGCAGGAAAGCTACAAAAAATTAACAACAATTGAACTACTAATGGCAATAATTACAACAATGAGAACCACACTATATCTACATACTCAGGAAAACATTTGATAGAGCTGAAAAACTATGATACAACCACTAAAAACAGCATATACAGTCACTGAGACAATAAAATGACCAAGAGAGAGATCTTCATTAATGATCATATAGTCAGATTTTATTGAACAAATATGTCCCTTTTGGAGAAAGACTGGTGTTTTTTGCCATCGGGTATTTCTGTAAGCACTTTATAAAAACAGTTATACTCGCTGAATGTGTAATGTCCGATAGCAAACCATTCCAGAAATGGGAAGTGAAAAATAACCTCTTGATTCATGCGCATTATTAAAGTTATGGTCATTACTACTATAAGAAAATTGATGGTAAAGGACATTTGGGATATTAGACCATATTTCTCATAAAACAAAGCAGGGAAATAACCGCTCTGTCCTTGATCAGTGACCGATCTAAGGTTATGTTTATTCTGATGATGTCAGCGCTTCTGTTACATTTCAGAGCAACTTGTGCGGCTCTATTCTTGACTAACTGTGGTGTTTCCAAGTCTTTATTTGAAGCACTTAACCACACTAATGACAGTAATCCAAATGAGTAAGAACTAATGTTTGAAAAATGTAAGAGATGTATTGTTGTGGTGAGAATTTAGTTAATTGCTTAATAACTGCCAGACCTCTTCTCATAACTGCTACAGTTTTTTTAGTCTGTTTTGACTGCTTCAGTCTGCTGTCTGATAAAGTGGTGCAGAATGAGTCCTAAAACCGGCAAATGAGTTAGCATTTTAGCAATGTAGTCAATGGGTTTTTTGAATGGGTTTTGGTTAGGTGCCTGAAATAAAGTCTGTGGATAACACAAGCTTAAGAGATTTTTCTACGACATGAAATACATCAGTAAATATGCCATTCATAAATTCAGAAGCCTTAACGTGACAGAAAAAAGACCTGTGCTAAGAAGTGTCTAACTGAGACTAAAGAACGTCATCGTGTTGAACGTGGCTTTACAGCCTCCTTGTTGGGGTGACAAGGAAGTCATGCGATTGTGGTGTAGTTTTGTTTATAGCCGTAACTTTAGTTTTTTACCTCTGGTAATTGCATTTATGCTACAGAAATCATAAGTCATTTTTAATTGTCAAGTTCTTGCTGAACAAAATGTTTAAGAATCATAAACTTTCGTTTGCCACAAGTGTATTTTCTTCAGTAATCCAAAATCTAGTGGAAAAATCCCATTAGCATTTTGTTGAGGGAACCAGGGCGATGTTAACTTCCATGTTAGCCTGCAAATATACGTCATCCCTTCGGCACTCTGTGTCACTCCAAGAGTTTTGTTTCCTCTACTGGTTTCACAGACACTCCCTGTATGGACAAGTTCAGCTGTGAAACATTTGAAACATACATAAAGTCCAAGGAGCTGTTACACAGTTTCTTAAAATCATATAATTTATTTATGAAATACCCTTTTCTGTCACCTTACCGTTACTGAACCCCTCCTTCCTTTGTGCTCCTCTTCTTGTGCTACAGCAAAGTGTTCTTCACAGATTACGGGTCTACACCAAGGGTGGAGCGCTGCGACATGGATGGCCAGAACCGCACAAAGTTGGTGGACAGCAAGATCGTCTTCCCTCATGGTATCACACTGGACCTGGTCAACCGTTTGGTGTACTGGGCTGACGCCTACCTGGACTACATTGAAGTAGTGGACTACGAGGGCAAGAACCGACACACTATTATCCAGGGCCTGCTGGTGAGGGTTGAATGATGGTTGGAGGGGTGTACACACAGAAAATGCCAACTACACCCAAACATACACAGAGATTAAGTCAAACATATAGATTTTTAAATTGTTTGGCATTCTTTTAAAGGTTGAATGAAACAGCAATAGCCCAGAGTCCCCACTGACTTTTCAATCTCCCCTTCCATAACACAAAACATCTGTTTTCCAAATCGGTCTCATCACAGATTTAATATCATCATCTTTAGAGGCAGTGCTGTTTTCCAGTTGTCTCCTATGTATCAAGGCAAAGAGAGCCGGCCTCTCATGAGGATAAGTCCTTTTTATTGCCTTGATTGATATTACTTAAAGAGTGTGTGATTTTCCTGGCTAGTGCCTCTCTAAACATATTAGTCTAGCCCAAGCGAAGCTTGGCTCAAACTTAAAGTGGAGTAATGATCTTAATGAAATCAGGACTGCAGTGATGGTGGTGGTGGTGGCGGCGTGTGTGAGAGAGGTGGGGGAGGTAATACGATCCCAACCCATACATCTTTCTGACAGTAGAGGAGAGCTGCACAGAATCTACCCTTATAAAAGTAAAACCTCTCTCTGTTTAACAGCAGATGGGAAGTGGAGCCATTATGCTGCCCTGTGCCAAGTTTACACAGACTCTCTCTCTTTATCTCTCTGTCTGTGTTTGTCTGTCTCTGTCTGTCAGAGATTTCTTCACTTTTTTTGAACCTGTCAAAATCTGTTTTATACTGATAAATAGTTTGTTAGGAAAGTTCCATCATGCAGAATTTAGCAGACAGCATTCAAGATAAAAATGTGAACACAAACGATATCACAAAAGCCATTAGTCATGCACCATGAGCTGTTTCACTGATTATGTCAGCTTTTTAGTAGCAAGACAACTTTTTAAATTTTGCTGCTTTATTGTCTTGCTGTATTTCAGATCGAGCATCTGTATGGGCTGACTGTGTTTGAGAACTACTTGTATGCCACCAACTCAGATGAAGGCAACCTCAACCCAAAGACCAGCGTGATCCGAGTGAACCGCTTCAACAGCTCCGACTTCCAGGTGGTGACACGGGTTGACCGGGGAGCCGCACTGCACGTGTACCACCAGAGGCGCCAACCGCAAGGTACTCATTCAAGAAGGCAATAAGCTTGACTTCCAAATTATCTGTCCTTTAATAACAGTTACAACTGTTTTGATTTTGTACCCCTTTCTCGCGGCTTAGTGCGCAGCCATGCATGTGCCCTGGATCAGTTTGGGAAGGCTGGAGGATGCTCCGACATCTGTCTGCTGAGCAACAGCCACAAGACCCGTACGTGCCGCTGTCGCTCTGGATTCAGCCTTGGCAGCGATGGAAAGTCCTGCAAGAGTGAGTACATCATGACTGGGGGAAAAATTTCATTTGACAAAAATGAACCCCTTCCCATTAGTTTCGGCAGTGATGATTGATGATGGCAATGAGGTAATGGCGGTTACGCAATCACTGGCAGAAGTAATGACAGTCAGTCTTTTTTCTCCTTCTTCCTCTGCAGAACCAGACCATGAGTTGTTTTTGGTGTATGGAAAGGGTCGCCCTGGAATCATCAGGGGCATGGACATGAACGCTAAGGTGCCTGATGAATATATGATTCCCATTGAGAACCTAATGAACCCCCGAGCTTTGGATTTCCACGCCGCAAGTGAATTCATCTACTTCGCTGATGCCACCAGCTACATTATTGGCCGACAAAAGATAGATGGTACAGAGAGAGACACCATACTAAAAGAAGGTAAGAATAAAATGATAGCTTTGCACAGGTAAGCTGTGAACTATTCCTACTCTCTAAAAAAATCCTGGAATTCAGTGAGGAAAAGAACTCAGTCAGGTTATTCCATATCATTTCCACTTTATTCTCTTGATATTCATCCTGAATTGGCCAGCTGATCGTTTCCTTTTCACCCTCACTCCTTTTGCTTATCTCAGGTATTCACACAGTGGAGGGGATAGCAGTGGACTGGATGGGAGGTAATCTCTACTGGACAGATGATGGGCCTAAGAAGACTATTAGCGTCGCCAGGCTGGAAAAGGCTTCTCAGACCCGCAAGACTCTCATTGAGGGAAAGATGAGCCACCCACGAGCAATTGTGGTGGACCCCCAGCATGGGTGAGACACTGGAGGGGAGGGTATTGTTATTTTAATGAGTATTCTTTTCTCACAAATGCTATGTCAAAGTTCGTAAGCCATTTATAATGTTTTGGTTAGCAGCATTTGACCTGTGTTAGGTGTGGGAATGTCAAGGCACTTCATGATTTGATTTGATTCAATTTGACTCTGATTCAGAGGGCTACAATGTGATTATTGAATGATTATGGATGCATTGTGATGCTTAAAATTTTTGATTTCTACACATGCTTTTTTATGTCTCAGTGCAGCTACTTGTAACTTTTAAGATATTTTTGGGGCATATTTTGCCTTTAATTGATAGGAAAGCCCCACTTGTAACTTTTAAAGCATAGTGTATTTGTAATAATTCATGATTAAAATAAACAGATTTGTTTAATTTCATTAAACAAATATTAATACAATAGTAGTCACAGATGGGAGAGATGTATCAACTGAAAGGTTACATTTTAAAATACTACTACTACTACTCCCTAAGTCCTGCCCCTTTTCACTCTGTCCTCCAATAACAGCTGAGCAAGTCTGGTGCCCAGCAGAACCTCCAGCAACTTTCCCATTTTACGTAGATATGCTGTGTGCTAGGCTCATCTATGTAGCATTAAGAAGTACCCTAATGAACTATCAACCACAATCTGAACTGCCTTTCCTGCATGATACGCAGACGGCACAGACGCATGTCTGGCTCATTTAGCTAGCTTAGCTTAGCGAGACTATGCTACTTCACACAGAACACCACATTACACTGTCAAAAAAAAGAGTGTCAAAGAACCACCTGGCTTAATGGAACTGACATTGCCATTTTTCTTTTTGTCAGGCTTGTCCCACCTAGTAACAGTAACTAGAGGGGGCAGGGCTTTGGATTGGTCGAATTATAGCCATAAGGAACATACAGCCGGGTCCTACGGCTGTGCAAAATGTCAAGAATTGGGCTTTAAATTTCTTATTATTGACTGTTTCGCATCAAGACATTATCTTTCAAGAGATTCTATGGATTCATAGTGCATTTAAGAATTAATATTTTTCCTCTCCTGTAACCTGTGTGTTACGATTAGTGTTAATACTTTTGATGTAGTGCCAGAGGATGGTCTGAGGGTCTGCTACCTGCAGCTATGTGGGCTGCCCGCACTGCAGATGTTTGTTGAACTCATTGGTTACATTGGTGTGTGGGAGCTGGTGAGTTTTCAGTGGATTTTTTGGATACTGTTTCCTTTGTTGTTGTTATTTTTTGTTTTATTTTTTTTTGTGCGAAGTCCTTTCAAAGGGCATCAAAACTAGAAAGCTACACTGTGACGGCTCCAGCTCTCAAAGGCATGTCTTATATCTCACACGGCTTTTGAACACGGTGATTCCCTTTCTCGTCTCCCAGATGGATGTACTGGACTGACTGGGAGGAGGACCCCACAGAGAGCAATAGAGGGAAGATCAAGAAAGCTTGGATGGATGGTTCCCATCACCAAGTGTTCCTGACCAGCAAGACAGTGCTGTGGCCTAATGGCCTGAGTCTGGACATTCCCCAGGGCATCCTGTACTGGGTGGATGCTTACTACGACCGTATTGAGCTGGTTTATCTCAACACCACTCAGCGAAAGGTTGGTAATGCAGTCAGCTTACATCCACACTAACATGTTTTAATTTTGAAACAAAGCTTTTAAAGGAAAACACCTTTTGTACACATTAATGTTTAAGTGCTGTCCATACTAACATGCCTGAAAATGCATATTACATGACCATTCACGTACACTGGGGGCATACCATTGTAAACAGGAAGCACATTTTATTATATTCTGAAGTTGGTTGCTTAGTTACAGAAAATACTATGGAGATGGCGAAAAGTAAGACCCAAGTTTTCTTTGCTTGGACTGATGATGAGGTGGAACTGTTTTTGAAAGTAACACATGGATATTAGGCAGTCAAGGCAGTGGCACACAGACTGGGAGTCAATACAAAGACAATACAGTGACATATTAGAGCGGTACCGGGTGCATTAATTATTACCGGAGGAAGCAGTGACGATGGAGAAGGGGTAAAGTTACCCATACAAGATGATAAAATCAGAAAAGGCATGTAGGTGTAGCTATAATGTGTTGGCTTGACATGTTGTTACTGCTATCAGGAAGCTAATGTGGGTGTCTGCGTCCTTGTTTCCAAAAGTCTCTGTTTCCAACGGGGTTAGCAGAGTTTTCAAAGTTTTCCATTGTAGGGTTTCCAAAACACTGGAGTAGTGTGGACGCTGGGCGTAGACAGAGTTATGCGTTTTAAAACCAAAATGTGTTAGTGTGGCTGTAATCTTTGACTGTGGTGTATTTGTGTATACACAGATCATAAAAGAGATACTACTCCACATTATTTAAAAAAAGATCTTCAATTGAACATTTTGTTTGTTGGAACGCAGGTTATATTTGGAGATCTAACCTTTATCTCTTTCCTGGTTCAGGTGGTGTATGAGGGGCAGGAGCTTAACCACGCCTTCGGCTTATGTCATTACAAACAATTTCTTTTTTGGAATGAGTACCGTGGCGGCAGCATCTACAAACTGGACCAGGTCACTAAGACAGTCACCCTACTCCGCAATGAGAGGCCACCCATCTTTGAGATCAGAGTGTATGATGCACACCAGCAGCAGGGTATATCTCCTCTCTACTCCTTCATTCTCATTTAATGACTTGCTACTAATTAAAATATGATGATGATGTTCCACCTTTCTTCTTGGTTAATTTTTTTCTTGTAGGTTCTAATGCGTGTCGAGTTAACAATGGCGGCTGCAGCAGTCTGTGCCTTGCTATTCCTGACGGCAGGTCCTGTGGCTGTGCTGACGATCAAATCCTGGATGTCGATAATGTCACCTGCAAAGGTACTTAGCAGCTTTACCAGTAGAGAGGTTTCACCAAAGATCAATGTGGAAGGTTAAGGAAAATTCATTACTCAGCAGGAGTTGAGGCTGTTAAAGAATTCTAGGCTGTACTTTCCATTTGCAGGCTGTACTATACCTCGTCTTTGCCAAATCTGGGGAGAAGTTTTATAAAACCTCCACCAATATTTTTGCAACTTTAAGAGAGATGAAAGTTGACCCAGGCACCAAAAGGCTGTGTTTTGTTTTGGTGCTCAACTCTTGTCTCAATGGCCCATCTGTTTCTCCTCCTACCCCTGATCTCATCTCCAGCCAACCCCTCCTACGTGCCCCCGCCCCAGTGCCAGCCCGGGGAGTTTGCCTGCAAGAACAACCGCTGCATCCAAGAGCGCTGGAAGTGTGACGGGGACAACGATTGTCTGGACAACAGTGATGAGGCCCCTGAGCTCTGCCGTAAGTGCGCCACGTCATTGTCATGGATACACAGCAACACATAGAAAAACACAAATTCAGTTTAAGGGTCTTAGCTAACGTGGACCGACAGGGCGCAAACTGCAGTTTCCAAGATTGTCTCTTTCCATGCAGCGTAATGTGGCTGTAATTTCACTGGCCAGCTTTCTCCTCATCAGGCAATAGTGAGAACCAGGGACTCATATTTTTCTTGGATTTTATTTTCTTATTTAAAGTGACATTTAAAGGGTGAGAGGATTATTTAGCAGGCTAACAGTGGTGCTGATAGGTTTTCAATGTAGTGAGTCCCCAGGATCAACAGGAAATCATTTGAGTGGGTCTCCAATAAAATTTGTGTTTTTTGACAAAGATGTTTTAACTTATGTGTGATGTCATCTAGTTATAATTACACCCTGTGGTCATGTATGATGAAAATGTATCTGAGAATTAAACAAACAAAATCTGAAATCTGAAAACTTTATTTACAAAACCATAGACTATATATGTATCCTTATATACAGTCTATGTACAAAACATTATACACAAGTCACATCTTCAGGCACCAAAGTCATCTACCTAGAATAAGGGAAATTGGATGTGATATATGATTGTAATATGTGATCATCATTCATAAAAATTTAAATAAGTTCTTATATAAATATTATAGTTCATTATTCTCTTTCTTTCTGCGAAGAGTTTTTGTGTTTTCCTTTCACTCATTCAGACCAAAAATCAGAGTCTAGCGTACAGACGGTAGGAAAATGGCGACCCGCCGGTGTAAATGTTTTTTCAACACGGCGCTCCCTAAACAGTAAAGCCTCATCAGGTCATCACTGACATGAGTCAGTGCAGTATCGATCAGTGGCATAATCACATTAGCACAAGATGGTAAACATCATCGGCTCATCATCGAAATAAGTTAATACAGCGTCTGCTGTCACAGCAGATGTTGCGAAATAAGATAACAGTAATGTCTATAGTAATATCCAACATAATTGTGAGTTTGGGTACATTATATGAAACTAAAACTATAAGGTTGGAGTTTACATGCAGTTTCCAGGTACCTTCGCACTGTGCTGCCACCACGGCAGCACACCAAGCTTCAGAGAGCAAGGGATAACTGCCAGTGGTTAGGTGACAGATCTGTGCAGAGCACAAGAACAAAAACACAGACACATCATTGACAATATGATAACAGCATCTAAAACATAAGATTGACTGTCAGTGGTCTCTGTGACATAAGAAATACTTAAAGAATAAGTAAGTAAAGTCACGAGATGCCACTGTATTTCGACACAGATTTGTTGTTCACAATGTAGGATTCCCAGGGAAAATTATAGGGTGCATCCCCTGGACACATCGTTTTGGAGAAGTGTTAACACATACTTTTCTGTTTTCTTCTCCCAGACCAGCACACCTGCCCAGCTGACCGATTCAAATGCCAGAACAACCGCTGTATCCCCCTGCGATGGCTGTGTGACGGCGACAATGACTGCGGCAATGATGAAGATGAATCCAACACCACCTGCTCTGGTATGAACAAAGCTGGAATTCTTTGTAGCTAGAGGAGCATTACAGTTTTTCATTCATCATTTTATTTTTGATTTGATTTCATTATCTGTGTTGCAGAATGGGCAAATGAACATGCAGTACAGTACTGTATGATGCTATTGGATGATTAAAGTTATCAATAACTAGTGAAAAAATGGTATTACTGAGAGGAGGCATTTATGCTGAGGATAAGGGGGAAGTTAGAGAAACACTAGACTAAACTTTGGGCAGGCAGACAAGTTGCAACTCAAGCAGACGTGTTATTTTTGAGTTAATTCAGTTACGATGAGTGCAGGGGATGCCAGCATGAATTCACAAACAGCCCAGGAGTATTGATCTACAGCATCGATGATAATGGGCTGGAACACTGTGATGGTCCTTGGCTAACAGTGCTGGTTGCTTTTATAAGAGCTGCCTCGGTGTATCAAATAAATTGAAGGAGATTAGAAATTGTCTTTAACTTAATTAAGATAAAGTGAATGTTTTGTTTTGAGGTTACAACTGTTTGAAGTGCTTTTTGTAGCAATAGACTATGGGAAATTAGCTTGTCAGTGTTTGTTTAATGGGGATGAGTTATTGCCAGATTGAATCAAGGATAATGTAAGAGGAACCTTTTACAGCACTTACCTTTTTTACACCTTGTTCCCTTGCCAGCTCGCACATGCCCACCAAACCAGTACCCTTGTGCCAGTGGGCGCTGCATCCCCATCTCCTGGACGTGTGACCTGGATGACGACTGTGGAGACCGCTCAGATGAGCCAGACTCCTGTGGTGAGTCTCTACTGCAGCTTTATATTGTTGCTTTTTCTCTAATAACACATTTTAGTTCAAGCCAACAAATGTTCTTATGATTTTAACACATCCTGTGTTGACCCCTCTTCAGCCTACCCAACCTGCTTCCCTCTGACTCAGTTCACATGTGCAAATGGTCGCTGCATCAACATCAACTGGCGCTGCGACAACGGTAATTATCTTCTGAGACTTCCCTCACCTTCTGTGCAGTTTAAAACAATCCAGTAACTGAAAATAAAATCCTGTGTGTGCTCATGTACAGACAACGACTGCGGGGATAACAGTGACGAAGCAGGCTGCAGCCACTCCTGCTCCAGTGTCCAGTTCAAATGTAACAGTGGCCGCTGCATACCAGAATACTGGACGTGTGACGGCGACAATGACTGTGGAGACTACAGTGACGAGACTCACGCCAACTGTACCAACCAGGGTAAGGAACAATTAGTGCGTGTACCAAACTGAAATAACTCTGCTCTGGGGCTGCACAATTAATCAAAAAATAAGGGAAAACACAATATGGCAAGCACAATATCCAAATCACAGAAGCTGCATTTTTTTAAAGAGGTAAGATGTGCCACAGTATATCATTATAAATGAGGCATTGTGGTGCTAGAGAGAACCCAGGCCTACTAATAATATTCCAGACAGAAGGGAACATGCTTTTTTTGTACAGACCCCAGTGAGAATCACATCATCATCATTTTATGTTTTTTTTTTCAGTGAAAATAAAATGCAAAAATTCCAATTCCAATGAAAATCATGACTCATATTACAGTAGCATTATCTGTCAAAATATTAGTAATATTATTTCTTTGGCTTAACTTGCAGCCCTATTCTGCTCTAAGAATTGTTTATTTTACGGCATTGTTTGTACTCATGCCAGCTTTGCCTGAGTCGAGCTCTCATCACACCATGTATTGTATTTCACTGTGTTCACATGTTGCCGTTTGCAGTTGTAAAGAGGTTGTCACAATGAAGATAGGATTGCCCTCCTCCCCGATGTGTTTCCTCTGTTCTGCATGCCCCTGCCTGCCCTCTGGCTTCCACTTATCATTTACAGCAAATCCTCTCTGTTGCTCTGTTCAGGATGTGATTATGTTTTGTGGTTAGATAACAATTAAACTCTTTCATGGTCTTGTGTAAATGGCACAGATGTTTTGACTCTGCTGCAGTGATATGGACTTATATGTTCTGAGTTGAAAATAGCTGGTGGCCACGCTTGGCTGATTTGGAACATTGAGTTTTGCTGGTTAACCGCTCTTTGTAACGACGACTGAGGCAGCGTCATACCACAACTGTCGCAGTCTTTCTTCAGCCTGCCTAGAAACATACGCTCCTGTTCCCTGTGTGTGTTCTGGTGTTATATGTACGGTTTGATCCATGCAAAAACGCAGCCAACTGCTGTCAAGTCCCAGCATGCAAAAACGGGGCCCAGCGTGACCTGTTGGTCTAATGAGCAGTCTGTGCTGTGTGTGTGTCTGGCTGTGTGTGTGTTTGTGGGCTTTCTTGGCCTGCCGTCTGGAAGTCATTAGCTGAAATAAAAAAGCAATACAATCGCCTTCCCCTCCTGTATATTGTAGTCCTGTGCTGAAAGGTCCCCGGCCCATTTCCTGCTTAAGCCGTGCCAAGAGCTGACCTTTGCCGTGAGGGGATGTCATTGTGCCACCTCCCCACTGGTGCCTTTAATCTGCCTGTGACATCAGTCAGTGAGCTCTGTGTGTCATTGTTGTTTGATTTGGCTCAGTGTCAGGTTGTTAACCCAGCGTCCCAGCATACCTACGCATTAATTAATGACTAGAATGGCCTATTCTTTGTTCTCTCAGTTTTTGGCCAAGTGTGGTGTGTGGTCTGTGCAAGTGTTGTTTGCTGCTTGTGGTTCCAGTCTAGTTATTTTTCAGTTGCTGATTTATACTGGAGTTTTATTGCTTCATTGACATTGGCCTAACTGTACCCTCTATCTTTTTGTTGGCTGACTATCACACTTTGTCTTATTGTTTTCTCTCCAGCTACACGTCCTCCGGGTGGCTGCCATGTAGACGAGTTCCAGTGTCGGATGGACGGCTTGTGTATTCCCATGCGCTGGCGCTGTGATGGTGACACAGACTGTATGGACCTGAGTGATGAGAACAACTGCGAGGGTGTGACCCACACATGTGACCCAGCAGTCAAGTTTAGCTGCAGGGACTCTGGTGAGGATGCTTTCAGATGGCTCAAGTACCAGATTGTAATAAAATAGGTTTTTATTCTCTGACAGAGGAGGTCAAAGGAATGAAAGAGTTAGTGCTTGTTCACTTCGGAAACTTGCGGTGGAAAATTGATTTGCACATGCGTCATTCAGCTAGTTTGTAGCTAGTTTAATTTGCAGAAAACTGGATACAAAAAGGAACTTTCTTACCATTGCTTCTCATTCGGCGAGCAGTATTATATTAAATTGGATAGCACAAGCTTCCTTTATTTTGGACTCTCCAGTTCTCTCCATTCCCTCAAAGGTCAGCACTATCAAGATGATTTGCAAGTGGTCAAAGACTTGAATTTGCATTTTAGTTCACCAAAAGTTTAATTCACTTTGCCTTCCTTAGCAAATCCACTGATTGCAGTAATTGGAGTGGATTGGTTTTTGGTATAAATGCTGGTGTGAGCAAACCCAAAAACTTGCTTAAAACTGATCTCTGAGAATAGCAGCTATCAGTCTTAAAACTACACAAGCTGAAAATTGATATTTTGTGGTTTTGACAGCTCGCTGCATCAGCAAAGCTTGGGTGTGTGATGGTGACAGTGACTGTGAGGACAACTCTGATGAGGACAACTGCGAAGCGTTGGTGTGCAAGTTGTCTCATCACATGTGTGCTACCAACGACTCCATCTGTCTGCCTGCCGAGAAGCTGTGTGACGGCACTGACGATTGTCCGGATGGCTCTGACGAGAAACTTTGTGGTAAAACATTCTTTAGACACAAACACCTTTTTTACAGAACACGAAAATGTGTTCATTACCTTGTTCTTTTGTCCTGTGCCTTCCATATTGATGTTAAAAACACCACAAACAGAACATACAACCCTCCTGTCTCGGATATATTCCAACTCTTTCATCTGTTTCTTGCCTGCAGACTTGTGCTCATTGGACAATGGTGGCTGCAGCCACAACTGCAGCATCATTCCTGGTGAGGGCTTCATGTGCTCTTGTCCTCTGGGCATGGAGCTGGGATCTGACAACAAGACCTGCCAGATCCAGAGCTTCTGCGCCAAACACCTCAAGTGTAGCCAGAAGTGCGAGCAGGAGAAATCCAGCGTCAAGTGTTCCTGCTATGAGGGCTGGGAGCTGGAGTCTGACATGGAGAGTTGCAAAAGCACTGGTAAGGAAAAAGAGGGCCTTTTTGGCAGTAAGAGTTTATTTACTCCTACAAACTGAAGAATTTGGCTTCAGATTGAGAGAAAAGTATTTTTCTTGTGCTGAAGAGGCTCTACAATACTGATTCTACGATACAGTATGTATATATGGTATTTAAAGCAATTTTAAGTTACTGCTTGTAAACATGCTCACCAGTGAAAGTAAAAGCCAACCTCAGATTCACTCTCTCTCTGTGTTTCACTTCGCTGTAATTGCTATAATCCCTGCTGCTTACAGTCTGACACCTGGTTGCCACCTTTTTATAAACCCCTGACCCCCACTGAACGCTATGAGGATAAATGTCCCGAACACAGAAAATATGAACAAAATAAGAAAATACAGCTAGAGGATGGAGTCTCTCACCACACACTTCTAGAGGGTCATAAGTGATGATTTACAGGGATTGCTACTGCATGAATCTGTTCATTGTTTTGTTTTGTTTTTTTTTAAATCCTGCTGAATATATATTTAATGCATCATAGTGTTGTAGATATTTTGATTCCAGAAAGTGAGTAGCAAACCCCTTTAGTTATTGAGTTTTTTTCTTTGAAAGGGACAGATGGAGGGGGAGACATTGCAGAGAGAGTTGTGGCAGGATTTGATCCAAGACCAACAAGGGGTTTTGTGAATCTGGAATTTGAGATGAGATTTACTGTTTTGAGACACTAACACTTTTTCCGGGTACAACTTGTTTGCTTTCAGATCCCTTCAAGCCTTTCATCATCTTCTCCAACCGCCATGAGATCAGAAGGATTGAACTTCACAAGGGGGAATTCAGTGTGCTGGTTCCAGGCCTGAGGAACACCATCGCCTTGGACTTCCACCTCAACCAGAGCACCCTGTATTGGACTGATGTCGTAGAGGACAAGATTTACCGCGGGAAACTGTCTGATAATGGAGGTGAGGCAGCCAGTTAGGTACAGCTTTAGGTAATTGTAGTTTATGCAGAAAGATAGATGGGGTGGTGGAGTGAATAGCCTCTAAGAATAGTCTCATTTACATAGTAATAAGTTCATTTTTCACTGTCATCTTTTTGTAAGTAAAATAAAAATACTAAAGTGGATTGCTCCTTCTGAGATAGCAGATCCGATTTGTGCTTTTGACTGAGCATTTCTCCAAAATTAACTTCCCCTGAGCACTCTGTAATTTCTGAGAGCCAAATGTTTTTAAAAAGAGTCTGTGGTCAGCAGCGGCGGTCTGTGACCCTGAATAAATGGCCAGGTCATGGTCGGCCTTTCCTGCTCCAAAACCCCAGGTCTCCTTGCCAATCAAGGTTGTGTTCCCAGCACAGCACTTAGGGGGCACACGGAAGGCTTTGTCTCTTCCCATTTGTCTCAGTACTCGATGTGCGTGACTGCAGCCAGAACACTGATGTAGCGTAGGAGGCACAACACACTGCAGTTCCAGTTCCCAGCCCTCCAACTTCACCATTAAAAAAGGACTCCACAGCAGAGAGACATTGTGACCAACTCATAGATCAGCTCCTGCTGCTTGTTCTTGAAGCCATTTCAGAATCTCTCAAGTTGGTGGCATACACTGTGTAGTGCCAGCAGCTCAACAAAGACACCCCTACCCACACAGACACACAGAAAGACGGCCATCCAGCATTCCTTTAAGCAAACTGTGAAGAAGGCATATCTCTCTCCCTCTAATTATGACTGGAAGGCTTTGTGAAGAACTTGTCTGATCACCCTCAGCCAGAAATGATCACACATTTTGGTTTGAACTTAGTCAGCATGAGAGCCTGTCGTTTCTGAGAACTAATGAAAAGAGTGGGAGATCTGGTGTTGGGTGTTTGTTTTCTTAGAGGTGGGGCAGTGGGGTTGGAAAGATAGTGCTGATCAGAGCCACACTGACAGACACAGCAGCAGTGTGTGCCATTCGCTGACAGATTCCATAAGAGTGAAGAATTCTAAACAATTCTTTGTTTGTCAGGGTTTTTATTTTTGCAGTGAACCATATGTGCTGGCTGGAGAGTTTCTCTCGTTGGTGAATGTGACATATGCCAAGCTATTACAGCTTCTTTTTTTTCCTACATAAAATCACCACTAACTAGAGCTGGGTATCATTGAAAAAGTATGATACCAGTACTGATTGCAGTACCCTTAAAGTGATACAGATACCAACTGAATACTTCATTTGATACCCATAATGTGTTTGGCATGGTGTGTAGTATAGCAATACTTTCGACCATTTTGGTGACATCTTGGCACACTGAACTGCCAACTCTGTCAAATACACCACACTCAACTTCGCCACACCAAAGACTGTATTGGTTGTGGCTGCTGTTGCCGCAGTGTGAGCTCAGCACCGAGGACAGTTGGTGAGAATCCACCTGCACTTACACAGTGATAGGGCTAATTGTTAGCATCACATGGCTAACATTACAGTTATTAAAGGGTTTAACTACAGAGTTGACCCATTTGGGTGTCAGTGTGAATATGTTAGGACCTTTTAAGAGCTCGGTGTTGGATGCTGGCTGCTGCTGCTTTGTCAGCTCGTGCTAATCAGAGAGACATTCAACTGACTGTTCGCCACGAGGAGAGCGGCTCCAGAGATGGCAGCAACAGAAAGATTCCTGTTCCGGCAGGGTGTTTGAACGTTCTTGAGACATTTTAATACTACTTGGTGTTGGGTCGCTACTTTTAAGTTACGCAATACCAATACCCAGCCATTTTTCTAACATTAAAATTCTATAAAAAGCTACGTATTGTCAACCTTGGTCCCTTTTGCGATTTGCCATTCAGATGTCAAACACATGAAAAAGAACCAAACACAATCCTAATTTGAAGTTCCTCTGTCTGTGTGTGTGTGTCCCATTCAGCCCTGACCAGTTTTGAAGTGGTGATCCAGTATGGACTGGCTACTCCAGAAGGCCTGGCTGTGGACTGGATAGCAGGAAACATCTACTGGGTGGAGAGCAATCTGGACCAGATAGAGGTGGCCAAACTGGACGGGACCATGAGAACCACCCTGCTGGCTGGGGAGGTGGAGCACCCCAGGGCCATTGCCCTAGATCCTCGTGATGGGTAAGAAGCATAGATGTAGGGATTTTGAAGCTGTAATTACTAAAGCTGCAACAATTAGTCACCTACTAATGTGATAATCAGTTAATTGGTTTAAGTATTTGTTTTTATTAAGGAAACACAAAGTCAGATTCTCTGATTCAAGCTTCCTAAATGTGAATATGTTGTCGTAGCTTTACTCCTATATAACGGTTAATTGAATATCTTTGGGTTGTGGACAAAACAAGATATTCATGGATGTCATCTTGGGCTTTGGCAAGCATCGATCTATACTTTCTACCATTTTCTGGCATTTTATAGACTGAACAACCACTTGATTAATTTAGAAAATAGTCAACAGATTAATCAACAATAAAAAAATAGTCTTTAATTCCAGCCCTAATAATTACTTAGCTCAAAGCATATTTCACTCAGTGTATTTTCTATTAAACTTACATGTTCTGTGTTGATACTGATACAGCTGTGAAAATAAATCCCTCCTCACTTTGATTTATTCTCTCTCTGCAGTATTCTGTTTTGGACAGACTGGGATGCCAGTCTGCCCAGGATTGAGGCAGCATCTATGAGTGGTGAATTCAGACGCACCATCCACAGGGAAACAGGCAGTGGTGGCTGGCCCAACGGACTCACTGTTGACTACATGGAAAGACGCATTGTCTGGATTGATGCCAGGTAGCATTTGTCACTAGAATATACAGAATGCTCTCATTGCACAGCATCCACCCACTCCCTCATTGCATCACACACTCGCTCATTCTTTTTTATTTGCTTGCTCACCATCACTGTTTTTTTTTTTTAAATAAACATGCAGATGTGCTTTGCTTATGCAAAATTGCATACACAGTACAGGCTCATCTAGTAACATGATGCACGTTATGTAAAGTATACATCTCTCTGCTTTAATCCTCTTCCAGGTCAGATGCTATCTACTCTGCTATGTACGACGGCTCTGGGCTGATTGAAGTGTTGAGGGGTCATGAGTATTTGTCCCACCCCTTTGCTGTCACCATGTATGGAGGTGAAGTCTACTGGACTGACTGGAGGACTAACACTTTGGCCAAGGCAAACAAATGGACTGGACACAACGTCACTGTTGTCCAGCGGACCAACACACAGCCCTTTGACCTGCAGGTCTATCACCCATCCAGACAACCGCAGGGTAGGTTGCCACCAGCGACGTGTGCATTAACTCTCAAAGAGAAACACACACTCACACGGAGAGATAGTGCCACAGTATCTCAGATTCACCCCTGCCTGCCAGTGTGGCTGACTGATTTGGGCTTTAACTCATAGGAGAACGGTGGCGAGCTCACAGTTCATTGCTGACCGCGTTGATTCACAACTCCTATTCTCCAAAGACAGCTGACCTTTCAGAGCTGTGAGACGTGTTGTCTCCACACACCGGCAGCAATTTGGACACCTCCTGCTGCCTCGTTGATCAAAAAGTCACCTCACTGTTTGGCATTTCCCACCGGCTGGGTAGGAAATAAAACCTTCCTCCTGTGACTTAAATGTCATGTGTTGATCTCATAGGAGCACATGATTGACAAGATGACAAAAAGATTTGCAGTATTCTGTCACATTGAACTGTCACCTTGGTGTTTAGTAGCCAATGGCTATGGGATCCCAAGGGTGTAGGGGCAACAGAGAGGCACTGGGACCTGTAATTGGAGGCAGAAAAAGGGAGATCTCACAGAATCGTTGATTGACAGCTGCAGCCAATGCTCATGACAGTGATGAGGCAACAAGCGGGTCTGGCAGACAAAGTCTTTTTCTGCACTCTCACTTTCCTTGAGGGTCCATTGATGGAGAGGTCCATTACACTCTTGACTCTGGAAATAGCTTCTCAGATTAAACTATTGGCTTAGTATGGTACTAGAATAAATGGGCTGCTTTTATGGATTTTGTGGAGAGCTTTTGGAAAATATATACACAGCAGGGCATAGTGTGAGCATTAAAGGGATTCACACGAAAATCAAAACTAGATTTTTTCTCTGTTACCTGTAGTGCTATTAATCAATCTAAATTGTTTTGGTTCCCGATTGTTGTGCAGAGTACATTTTCTACCAAACTACAACTGCATCAAGGTGCAGTACGGAGCATGGATCTATTCGTGGACGAGAGTCTCATGCTTATGACAGCACAAAATGTACAAACATTGATGGTGTCCTCCTCGGCTGAGCTGTAACGTTAGCTAGCTTGGTGGTGCTAGGTGAGCTAATGGTAGATGCACACTTCAATCTGCGCGATGATACAGTTGGTAGCTCGGTAGAAAGAAAATAGTTCCGACATCAAACTGCTCACAACAAGGTCTGTGGCGTGTGTTGAGTAACTGGCTCATGATTTCTGGAAACAAACATTGCTGTTGAGTTTTTCAAATATATTTTTTGGCACTTAGAGCACCACAAGCCGAGTGCCATCAAGTTCCATTATATTTGACAGAAGGCAGAAATCTCTACGGCTGATATTTCCAAAACTCGGCAAATCATACCAAAACAATCTAGATTCATTAATGGCGTTACAGTTAAGTAGGAAAATATGTATTTTTGATTTTGGGGTTAACTGTCCCTTTCAATGAAATACCTCCTTTCTCACTTTCACCACATTTCCTCTGACTTCTCCTTTCTTTCAGCACCTAACCCGTGTGCCACTGGTGATGGTAAAGGCCCTTGCTCCCACCTCTGTCTCATCAACTTCAACCAGACCTTCTCCTGTGCCTGCCCTCACCTCATGAAGCTGCAGCCTGACAAACGCACCTGCAAAGGTAAGGATGGATACTCTCCTCACAAACACCTACAGGCTTGTTTTTTCTCTTACCTTTAAAAAGCTCAGGCCAAGTGTGCGCACGCTACACCGTCATATACAGTATAATCCATGTCATCAAGTCGCAAGAAACAAGCTCTTTGTTTGCAGGAATCTCTTCTTGTGACTGTCATGGCTGCTACGGTGTGCTCAGCTCCCAAATGCGACATCAATGCCATTAGCTGTCATCTCTTATGACAGAAGATCTAATTACTTATCCTCTATTTGTGCCACACGGCCTTCTTCACTCTCATTTCCATTTCATTTCATATAAAAGACTGTCACAAGTGATGTGCCTGAGGTCTTCATTTATTACTATGTGATTTCATGAGTGGGTTTCATGATGGTTTTGAGGGGTAGCTGTGGGAATCTGTGGGCATCTGTGTCTGTTAAGCATTCTGCTGAACAATCCTCATCTCAGCAGTGTAGATTTAAGGATAATTGGATTAGAGGGCGTCTGATGCATTCCCCATCAACGTGGGAATTTTCAGGGAGCTTGGCAGAGTCTCTCTGAACTTGGACACATTCACCACTGAGTTAAAGCTGCATGAATTCTTGACTGAGAGGGAGTCATTTGTTATCTCTATATCCCATCTCTCAGGAGCTAATCAAGCCTCAACAAGTCGGGCAACATGTTACTCATTGGTCAGTTTGACCGTCATGGGCTTCTGTCTTCTGGGACCCAGCTGGCCCCACCCTTTGATTGTCTGGCTCGCACAGTGAGAAGAACCCTAAACCTAACTTTTAATCTTAATGCGCTTTAAAGAATATAGATTGGCTAAACTTGAGCATGAGAACAGGGGGTTCCTTTACAGAGAAGTCTGAGAAATTTGTTCTTTCTTTCTCTCTTCACACTTTCCATTATTTGCAGAAAACTTAGAAGTAATTTATAAAAATGCAACAAAAATGATTAAAATCCTGTTTTGTTTTTTGCCCCCCCACAGAGTCTCGCAAGTTCCTTCTGTACGCTCGTCAGATTGAGATCCGAGGTGTAGACATTGACAACCCCTACTACAACTACATCATCTCCTTCACCGTGCCGGACATTGACAATGTGACAGTGGTCGACTACGACGCAGTGGAGCATCGCATCTACTGGTCAGATGTTCGAACGCAGACAATCAAGAGAGCTTTCATTAACGGCACAGGGGTGGAGACTGTTGTGTCTGCTGGTGAGAATGATTACAGAAATATCTGTGATTCAGTTTTTATAATAGTTTTTTTTTTTTTTTCAGTATACATTTTAAACTTTCTATATCTGTCTGAAAAAATAGAATAAACCCTAACCTTCCTTATCGCGGCTCTAACATTTCCTAGACCTTCCTAACGCTCATGGGCTGGCAGTAGACTGGGTGTCCAGAAACCTCTTCTGGACCAGCTATGATGCCAATAAGAAACAGATCAATGTGGCCAGACTGGATGGATCTTTCAAGAATGCTGTCATCCAGGGCTTAGACAAGCCCCACTGTCTGGTGGTGCACCCTCTACTGGGGTGAGTGTTCTCTCAGTTAATCAGGTCTGCTTTCAGTCAGAGATATGAATTCTCTCTATGGTGCTCTTTTTCTGTTGTCCATTTCACTTAAAGATCCTTTCCAGTCAAAACTATGTTTTTCTTATGGTTACGTCATCTAAAATGTCTGATCTTGACTATACTGTCTTGTATTTATGCAAAGTTTGTCATTAGAAAGGTGTTTTTTTTTCCGTGCACTTCTCTAAAATCTGGAAATTCAAATGTACCCTGGGCAAGCTAGGTTAGGTTTTTTCCTAATACGAAAGCCAGTCGTTGTCTAATACGGGAAAGGCATATCTACAGGACATCAGATTTCAACACAACACCATCAAAGAAACCTGAAACCTCCAGTGCAGAGTGGACTTATCAGTGCAGAGTTTGCAGAGTGTGCAGTTCATGCATTTAAATCTGAACACACTTGAACATTGTAGCAGATGTTATTGTATGTTTCACAACCACCAACACTATGCCAACCACTGCCAGTTAGCCTACAAGCTAACAAACAATATAAACAAATAAAGATGCTAACTACACTTACCGTTCTGATACATCTGTTAGTTGCCGACAACAGACTCCTCACCTGAGTCTGGGTCTAACTGAGGCTTAGATATGGCTTAATCTCTCCAACATTTCTTCTAACACTAACCACCATGATGTGCACTGCTCTTTCACCAATCATCCTAGTCCAGAATTTCTCAATGAGGGAGCAAGAGTAGATCTGCTTCCAGATGCTTTTTAGTCTTTTACTTTTTATGTGGGGAAAACCATGTCAATCTGAATATTAACTTTAACAGAGATTCCTCACATACACCAAAACATGTCTGGAGGGTTACTTTAGTAGATTCAAGAGCATTTGCTGCCTTACAACAATACATTTTGGGGAAGGTTTTGGAGGTATAGCTGTCATTCCTTGGCTGCCTCTTCTTCCTTGGCCTTGTAGTTTTTCCTCATGTTGTGATGTTCCTGTAGTGTCTCCTACTGTTATGGTTCTTTGGTAGAGTACTCATAACATTCATATCCCTCCTCAGGAAGCTTTACTGGACAGATGGTGACAACATAAGCATGGCAAACATGGATGGTACCAACAGCACCATACTATTCACAGATCAAAAAGGACCAGTAGGTGAGTCGATGTACCCCCACTGCGAAAAATCACTGTCAGCTAAATAATACTGGATATCTATTTATCTCTGCGGGGTTCCAGTACAGATTAAGCATATTAGAGATGTATATTGATGGTAGCATCATTATTCTTTTCACGCAGGCCTCTCAATTGACTATGAAAAAGAGCAGCTGTACTGGATCAGCTCAGGAAACAGCACCATTAACCGCTGTCAACTGGATGGAACTAAACTGGAGATCCTGGAAGGTGTAAAAGGCAAACTTACCAAGGCTACTGCATTGGCCATTATGGGTAAGATGATACTTCACATTTATCCTATCCAAACTCATTGGTCCCTGTTAAAGGGATAACATACAAATATATGAATACATTTCCCTCACTGTAGGAGAAAAGTTGTGGTGGGCGGACCAGGGAACTGACCAGATAGGAACATGTGACAAGAAGGACGGAGGAAACTGGAAGATTTTGCGAAACAACACCTCCCCCATGATGCACATGAGGATTTATGATGAGGATGTGCAGAAAGGTAAGAGATATCACTTGAAGTGAAACGTTACTGCTTGTGGTTTTTGTCAGCAATAAATCAAAATGTAATACTACATAGTTTGGAAGAGTTGGATGGACAACTGAGTTTTACTTGAGTCTCATGTTTTGAAGCAGATGCAAAATTCAGCAAAGCAATGTTCCATTCAGCATGAAACTAGAAAAGAAAAATATTTTTCTTTCTTCCTGGGCCTTACTGAGCCTCTCCTTTTCCTTCAGCGGGTATCAATCTGTGCAGTAACAACAATGGAGACTGCTCCCAGCTCTGTCTGCCCACGTCACCAACAACCAGGGCCTGCATGTGCACAGCTGGGTACAGCCTCAAGACAGGACAGCAGTCCTGTGAAGGTAAGACACTAGACCTTTTTACATGGAGGTTCGAGGATGATGAAGCAATGAGAACCCGTTATTATGGTGACTTTTCTTTTTGACACAGAACAAAACAACGTTCCGAAGCAAAAGAGGTTTCTGCCTCTAATATGACATTTAACATACCTGTTAGGCAGCATTGTCTAAACAGTAACAGTGGCATAGTAAGGCAATAACAAGCATTTACCATCCCTGTTATGTGGTGGCTGATCTTGCCCTCTGCACAGAGGGTAAGGAGCTCCCAGACCTCATTGTCCTTCCAGTTTGCAGACAATTTCAGCTTCTGTTCTTCCTCTTTGAGTTAGCTGCTAGCTGCTTCTAGCTGCTTTTAAAATCTCTCAGTGAAACGTTGATTCAGTGCTGTTACTATCTCACGCTGCTGGTAAAGGCATGACAGCTCCATCCCCCTATTCTGTGATTGTACGTTTTTGTACAGAACTGCGAGGTGAAACAACGGTGTGACATTTCCTCTTTAAACAGGCAGTGTAAAAGGAGCTACTGTGTCACAGCTTCAGTCACACATACAGTAAAAATGCAGTGTATTTCAAAAACAGAAACGTCTCTTACTGTCTCTGAGCAGGCATGGGCTCTTTCCTGCTTTACTCTGTTCATGAGGGAATCCGAGGTATTCCACTTGACCCGGCAGACAAATCTGACGCCTTGGTGCCAGTGTCTGGCACCTCTCTGGCCGTCGGCATCGACTTCCACGCTGGTGAGTGACACTGAGGGACATCACTAACTAGATGGCTTTGCTTAAGTGACATTTTCAAGCTGTCTTTATCTCAGTGAGTATTTATAGGATGACACAAAAGGCCTCTTTGTTTTCAGAGAATGACACCATCTACTGGGTGGACATGGGCCTGAGCACCATCAGCAGAGCTAAGAGAGATCAGACATGGAGAGAAGATGTGGTCACCAACGGCATTGGCAGGGTGGAGGGCATCACTGTCGACTGGATAGCAGGTCTAGACATAACAGATTTAAAATCCTAATTAAACTCTCTTGTCCATATTACACAAAGGACCACAAAGCTTATTTGCATCCCTGATCTTTTATAGGAAACATTTACTGGACTGACCAGGGCTTTGATGTGATCGAGGTGGCCAGGCTGAATGGCTCCTTCCGCTATGTAGTCATTTCCCAGGGCCTGGACAAGCCCAGAGCCATCACTGTTCACCCAGTCAAAGGGTAAGTCTTGCTGACAACGATTAAATTCTGCCTTCTGTAAAACTATTGCCTCTAGGTGCTTGCAATGTCTACTCAACCATGCTGCTATATTTCTAAACTCAAGAAATCGCACTTTAAGATAATCTTGTGTGTCTCTGTGTGCAGGTACCTGTTCTGGACTGAGTGGGGTCAGTACCCTCGTATTGAGCGCTCCAGGTTGGATGGCTCCCAGAGGTTGGTCCTGGTCAATGTGAGCATCAGCTGGCCCAATGGAATCTCCATCGACTACGAGGTAATGACCACAGCTAACATTATAGCACTTCAGACCTTCATGAACACATTTGTCATTATTAATATGTGTAGTTTTTAGTTCTTAGGTTAAACAGCTATACTGCAATTTTTCCAAAGAGTGCATCATTGGTCATCATTTTACAGATTAGATTATAGTCTTGGTTCAATCAATTCTACTTACTGTAGCCACAGTTATAGCTTTAAATAGTTGTTTGCTCTGAGTAAATTTTAGTAGTCCCACATGTTACTCTGTCTGCCAGATATATATAGCTGTATCATATTTCAAAGTACTGTTAATTTAGTTTTAGAGCTACTACAAGTTCTGTTTTTTTTCTTGCAATGATGCTTACCTAGAATCACATGTAAATATCTTCTAGTATTGTACATTAAAGTGTTAGGTGCTGTAGTGAACTAGCAAATGGGGGCAATAGAATGATTTCTAGGATGTTTGTGTTTATGAATTAAGGCCCCGATCAGACAGAGTGCTTTTTGCAGGTTGCAAACCTGCCTTTTTGGTTGAAGTCTACCATTTAAAAAAAGACTTGCTGCTTGCTGTGGCATCTTTTTTTTTTTTTTATTATTGTTGCTAGGCACCAAGTCACCTACCTTTAGCTTAACCGTTATTTTGCTCTGAAGTAAACTCACATTTCTTTTTTCTTTAGATAGTTTAAGTCATACAGCTCCAAGTATCAGCGTCAGCAACCACTAGTTTGTCTTCCATGAATGTTGTTGTTAACACCACAGAAGGCCCACTTCTACATTCATCCAGTGGGACAATGGGATAAAAGGCAAATGACGTTAGGAGCTTTCCTGATCTGAGTTTAAGTTTTCTAAACTTGAGGCCTTCAGGGCTCTCCTGCGAAAACTTGAGGTGCTCAGCAACGTAAAAGCAGCGAGCAAAAAGCCTCACTCTCATTGAAAACCATTACAAAAAGCCACTCCAGGCTGCTAAAAATGCTCCATGTGATCAGGGCCCTAACACTTTCCCTTATGTCTTTTGGTTTAATTTTCATTTTTAAAATGTGACCTCCCTTGAATAAGCATTTCTATTTTGTTCCTGCTTTGTCTCTGCAGGGGGGTATGCTATATTGGTGCGACGCCAGGACAGACAAGATTGAGCGTATAAACCTCGAGACTGGAGAGAACAGGGAGCTGGTGCTGGCCAATAACAACATGGACATGTTTGCTGTGTCTGTTTTTGAGGAATTCATCTATTGGAGTGACCGGTCAGTTCAGAGCTTAATTAATTTCTTGAACCAACCATTGAACCATTTTTTTTTCTCCATTGCTCTATTATTATCTAGCCATACTTGTTAATGCATGACAGCTTTTGAGTCATGTGGAAGATTTCATATTGTATCATGCTGTTAATTGACTCACAGTTTTGCTGTCTTTTGTTAAGGACTCATGCCAATGGCTCCATTAAGAGAGGCAGCAAAGACAATGCTACAGATGCTGTGCAGCTCAGGACTGGCATTGGTGTACAGCTGAAAGATATCAAGGTTTTCAACAGGGCCCGGCAGCAAGGTAGGAACACACAGAAAAGACACCCACTCCTAAACTTAACCATAAAACCCTAAAAATCAGCTTTTTGCCATTAAATTTGGCAAAAATGTCCTCTTAAGAACAGTGGGCTGCCATGAGTTGGTCCTCACATGTACACAAATACAAGCCCTCACACACACAGTAATAAAAAATTTTTACCACCGAACTCAATCCACTCCTGCCAAGAATCAATGAAATTGAAATTGTGTTTAACAAGGCTCATTATTTGTTTTAACAACACACCTCATAAATGTGTCACACTCTCCCCAGGCACCAACATCTGCAAAGACAACAACGGCGGCTGTGAACAGCTGTGTCTTTTCCGTGGCAACGGGCAGCGCACCTGCGCCTGTGCTCACGGCATGCTGGCAGAGGACAACCGGGGTTGTCGCGACTATGACGGATACCTGCTGTATTCGGAACGTACCATCCTGAAGAGCATTCACCTGTCAGATGAAACGAACCTCAATGCGCCAATAAAGCCGTTTGAGGACCCGGATCACATGAAGAATGTCATCGCCCTCAGCTTTGACTATCATGGTGGTGGAGGAAAGGGAGCCAACCGCATCTTCTTCAGCGACATCCACTTTGGCAACATCCAGCAGATTAACGATGATGGCACAGACCGCAAGATTGTGGTGGACAGTAAGTATGGAGTCATCAATCACATGTCATTCTTTTCAACACTTCAGATAATCTGCAAAACTCTGCATCACTCATCACTTCTCCCAAACATTTCCCTCCACTCCTCCTGTCTACATATATTTCAGCTGTGTTGCCTCGTGGTACCATTTCTTTTATCCTGCCCATTAATAATTGAGTGTTGTCCCTCGTCTCCTCGACACTGTAAACAGCCATCATCACGCATTTTGACAACACGAGCACCCAGGAGGATCCACTGTATGTACACACAGCTGCAGCTTCTCAACTAGAGGAGACTGACATCACTTAGGGCTGCCACTTGAAGAAGACGTACACACACACACACACACACACACATGCACAGTGCTTTTTGCTAGTTTCAACACTGAAGTGTCTTTTAAATCCCATTCCCTTTAAATGATTCAAGAGAAGGTTGTTGAACTCCATCCAGAAAAGCATCGTATTTAAAAGCCCTGGACGAAAAGCTGTTCTTAGCAAGCAATATTCAAAACATGAATTATTTGATAGAAAAGACAGGAAAACAAGTAAAGTGCATGTAGTTAGCATGTTTATTCATGTCATTTTGAACAGGTTGTGAACATAATGGCTGTTGTTTCCACATTAGATTTTCATCCATCAAAACACAGAATTTATTCCAGTTGAAGGAGAATTAAATTTTTCAGCTGAGGTTAGAGGAGCGTTCTAGTTCCAGATACCACTTGGCAATCAATAATATTATTATATATCACCTTTAATAGAATCATATCGCAATAACAATCATATTGTAACACTGTTTTATTGCATTCTGCTGTCCAAAGTAATAAATCCAAGCAAATTGTAAGGAAAACATAACAAAATGGGTGATTAGGTAAGTGAGCTTTTTATCTGATTTAATATATAACAATGGAATGAAGTTCTTTGCATTTATATCCCTTAGAGTATTGTCTATGGAATCTTACATACATTTCCATATATTGATATATAAATAGATAAATATATAGTAAAGCAGTAGATGTCTGTCGGCATGCCCAAGTACATTGCTTAGCTTCTGTATCGGACTCCAGCCTGCTTCTCCAAACTGGGGCTGTGCCAACTGCCATCTGCTGTAGGTAATGCACTGACTACAAATACGTACTTTGTACAACACCACTTCAAAACATCTGAACTATCCCCTCAAGTGAGTAATGAGGTAGCAGCAGTGTATTCTCTCTGGCCAGAGAGTCAGTTTTGGCCTCCTTCTGAGGTTGTGTCCAGCTCAAAGGGCTGCACCATGTCCCTGCCCATCACATCAGGGCAATCTATCAGACAGCTTTTGCACCATGCCCAGCGTTCTCTCCCCAGCTCTAGTAAGTCTCGTCTAAACTTCTGAGACATAAACCCATACAGTACAGGGTTTACTACTGCTACTGAGGATGCCAACAGTCTGGCCAGGATGGCAATGGTATTGTAGCCAGGTGAGCTTGTAATATTTCCTCCAACGTAGGAGAACATGAGAGCATAGGAGGGCAGCCAGAGGACAGTGAAGACCAGGACCAGGAGAGCTGAGGTGTGAGTGACCTGGCTCTGGTAGCGCTCCAGCTGGGGAGCATTCCCCAGCAGCCGTGCGTGTCGAAGAAAGCAGTAGATCTTGGTATACATCAATACAATGATGCCCAGTGGTAAAGCGAAGCCGATTATGAAGAGGGCAATGCTGTAGATCAGCTGGCTGAATTCAGACAGGAAGGCAAAGCAGTACACAGCGCTGGAGGCGCTAACTGTGCGAAAGGCAAATTGTGGCGCTGCCAAGGCCGAGGCAGGGACCCAGAGCAGGGCTACTGTCAGCTTTATGCGTCGGTGCATTCTGGAACGGTATGCCCAGGTGGGGTGTACCACTGTGAGGTAACGTGTCACAGCCAAAGCCGCCAGAGTAAAGACTGAAGCAGCTGAGCAGGCCACACCCAAGAAGCTGATGGCTTTGCACAGGAAGCTGCCAAAAGGCCAGAAGCCCAGGGTGATGGCAGAGGTGTGGAAAGGCAGGCAGAGCAGCAGCAGCAGGTCAGCAGCACTCAAAGCCAGCAGCAGGGTGTCTGTACCATGTGGGGGTTGACTTTCTTTCTTCCTCCTGCCAGTAAGAATGGTGATGACCAGGGTTTGACCCACCAGGCCAGTCACTAGAATTAGCCCATCCAGAATGGGCACCAAAACCTTAATCCAAGCCTCATGTGTCCTTTTAGTTTGGCCAAGGCCACTGCTGTTTATTTGCTGCCCTAAAGTCTCCATGCATTCACAACAAAGTTCTATAGAGAAATTAATCTAGTGGCCTGTTACTGTTAAGCATCAGAGCAGCATGTTCACACAGTGTCTTGGGGATGCATCTGTTTGCAACAGTTTATGTGTTAAATTGTGTTAATCACAGACAGGGCTGCACTCCATTAAGACATTTAGTCCTCTCATAATGATAGCACTTAAAAAAGCAGTTGACTTCTTCATTGACATTTATAATCCATGTACTCGCACGGAAAGAGAATAGAAAGAGTACATTCCAGTTTATTTTTAATTTGTATGCGGAGTTGTAAATGTGACCTGCAAAAATATACACTCCATCATTATGCAGTATGAATTTATTTTTGAGTGCCCACAGATAGTCAAGTGGTGAAGTCCGCTACTTATTGAGCCACACATGCTCCTCCTGCTCTGTGGCTGGTTGAGTCCCTCTAAAAATGTGTCTCCTACTGTTTTTCCAGAAATTATAACTACTTAAAAGATGGCTGGATATGGCACTCTCCTTGTGTGGAAAAAAAGATTAAGGGATAGTTTTAGAAAAACTGTTGTGCTGTTATCCGGTTTGACTCAGAAAAATAAAAATAAAAATAAAAACATGACCTTAAAGAGCAGTCCTTGCACACTGGCTTTTCCTTAGCTGCATCAGCATGTCCTCAATAATCCAAGGAAGAGGGAAAGAAAAACCGGAGAGATGTCGCTGCAGCAGTTACTCTGTGGCTATATTGATTTCTTGAAACCAGGCAACAGTGGACAAATTCATCCCAGCGGTTGCTAACAGACGTTCCACTTTAAAAGCAGTCAATGCTACTTGATGCTAAGTGGTCACCGCGGCAGGAGGCATCTTGTCCATTTAGAAGCTCCCAAGAGACTTGAAGACGTCACCAGCAGAACAGTTACTATAAATTTCACATGACCTTGAATAGCTTAAGGAAAAAAAATGTAATAAATGATCTTGAAAT
Organism: Epinephelus fuscoguttatus; assembly: GCF_011397635.1. Classification (NCBI taxonomy): domain Eukaryota; kingdom Metazoa; phylum Chordata; class Actinopteri; order Perciformes; family Serranidae; genus Epinephelus; species Epinephelus fuscoguttatus. The sequence continues at coordinate 24,047,613 of NC_064758.1, read as the reverse complement.
TAACAGTAGGAAAAGATTATAATTCTCACTTGGTGTACTTTACTACTGTGATAGTCAGAGAGATTCTATTCTGAGTGGCAATTGTCTCCCCAACAGGTTTTCACCAGTGTTTGCACAGTAACCAGGGGCTGAACTGATCTAGGCAAGGGGAGGAGAGATTGTGCCTTTGCTCATTACATAATACAAGCTTGAACCTACTTCATTTCTCCCTGTGTAGTACGTGATCTTCCCTTAACCTTCGCAGTTAGCTGCCCAAGTACACCTTTTTCTCATTTCTGTTTGCATAGCCTGATCATTGAGTATGGAAAAGACTTTGTTTGTGTCCCTCTATATTCAGTCCTAAACTGGCCTTTTAGTTGCATTCGGTTTGGTTAACAAGGTATTCAGTCTTAAAATGTTCCTGCATTAAGGATGATTATGGCACTCCTTCTTTCATTTGAAACATCTATTAAAGGGCAATTATTGACTTTCAGCCAGGAGCAAACAGTTGCTTGGAGTGTTCAGGTTTATATTGTTGGGCGTAAGTGGTCATAAATGTGGTTGCTAGTACGACCAAGAACAGATGGATGCACACCTTGGAGCCTGTGAGGCTGCTGTACAGTATCCTTCTCCATTATGTTGTGTGTCATACAGGCACCACAGTTAAAAATATTTATACTACTTAGGCTTGGGCAGTATTAAAGTATTACGTAAATCCAGGGTATTTAGAAATCTCGATGGTATAATCATCAATACCATCAAAAATACAGATGGCTTTCTTTCTATTAGAGATGCCACGTTAAGGTGATGTATTGCAGTGCACAGCATGTGCCACCAGAGGTCAGTCACTTCTGGTGTGACATCCAGCTGAGCTGAGATAGATGGTGACTGTGAGTGGTGGGGATAACATTACGGGACAAAAGCAGAGAGAGACAGCGGGGAAAACGGCGGTAGAGCCAGCATATTTTCACATCTAACTGGTGAATTAAGGGTTTATTTTGACCAAACCAGAGTTGGTGGTTATTGGAAGTTGAGTTGAAAGACTAATCAAGATGGTTTTTGGTGAGTTTTATTTTGTTTGTCAAGTTGAACAAGTGTTTTTGTATGACAAGTTAACAAGACAGTTAAGCTAGTCTTAGTTTGTTGAAGAGAGAAACTTAAATTCAGAAGATGTATGGTTAAATCTTTATATTCAATGAGGAAAATGGGTATAAGAATATTTGAGTTATTTTATTTATTAGACTACAAAAGCTAAGAGAGCCTGTGGAACGTAACAAACTCGACACTCTAATACATCTCCTTGTCATCTCCTAGTCGAAACAAGGGGACTATAACGAGCCTTCCATTAGCAGTAACTTACCTTTTTCTTCTTTTCTTTTTTTTTTTATGACTCCGTACTGGCGATGGTGGTCACAAGTCAAAGGTCAAGGTCACTGTAACCTCGTCTGTCTTATTCTCGTGAATGCCATATCTCAAATACACTTTGAGGGATTTTTTTCAAATTTGGCACAAATGTCCACTTGGACCCAACAATGAACGGATCAGAATTCGATGGTCAAAGGTCAAGGTCACTCTGACCTCACAAAACATGTTTTGGGCCATAACTTAAGAATTCATAAGCTAATTATGACGAAATTTCACACAAATGTTTGATAGGATATAATGAATTGATGACATTTTATATCCTAAAGAACAAAGGTTAACTTCCCTGTGACATAATAATGTTCTGCAAAAACACTTTTCTGGGCGTTACATCATAACTCAGCCACAGAAGGGAAGACATTTGGTCAGATACTGAATTATTGAAGCTAATCTCGGGTGTCCAACTTGAAATTGTGCTGATTGTATAGATCTCGTGTGCTCCATCCATGTTTTTACAGAAATTAAAGTAAACTGAATGAGCAACTTGACTGGTTCACGGAGGCATACAACTGTAAGGCAGTTCTAGTTTCTTAACAAATACAGTCATGTACCATACACCCTGGTGTAATGTCAGGAAGGGTGACAAAACAGATACTGCTTAAGCCTGCTACTACTGTATGTATTATTAGTGGGAGGTCACAGGATAAAAAGACGATGCCTATCGAGAGCAGCTGCTTTATCCATGCCATGCACAGCTGACTTCTTCACCCTGGCCTATGTCCCCAAAGTGACTCAAGCTGTTCCAGTGGTGGTTTTCTTTTCGGAACAAGAAGTCGCCATGAATGAGAGTGTCCACAGGGAACTGTATTTGTATGTGCAGGCAGCCAGCCATGAAATGACAGGATGATACAGACTCTTTAAAGTCTCTCCAGGAACAGCAGGCGTGGCTCATACTTGGCTCTGTGTGGTACCACTTCCATTTCACTCTCTCTTTTTTTTTTTTTACTTTTCTTTTTAACCTTGTCCTATTTCCTCAGTGTTTCACCATTCATGAACTAATGTGGGAGGATGGGGATAACCTTAAAAGCATTTACTGCTGCCTTTTTAATAAAGCCTCACAGAGTTAACCATGGGGGCAAGTTGTGAAACTATGACAGTGATTAATGATTTGTTGAATCCTCACTGATGGTCCTCATTAAAGCTCCCTCTAGCACCCCTGAGAGGTGATTTTTTTATGGTGAAATAAAAAGAGTTTGTTCTTCTCAAGCTTTTTGCTTCTTACAGCTTTGGCTGGACGACAACAAAAGAGCTATTGTCTGAAAAACTATCGTAATTGGACCAAAATATTTACAGAGGGCCAACTTCTTCTTTCTCTGCTCCACAGATGTAGGGTCAGTTGAGGGCCTGGCATATCACCGTGGTTGGGACACACTCTATTGGACCAGTTACACAACCTCTACCATCACTCGTCACACTGTGGACCAGAGCCGCTCTGTGGCCTATAACCGCAACACTGTGGTCACTATGTCTGGAGAGGACCACCCCAGAGCCTTTGTGCTGGACGAGTGTCAGGAGTGAGTCATTAATATCGAAACTTGGTGCTCTGGACTGTATCAGGGCCAAGTTCCAATACTGTTTCTTTTTTTTATTTCTTTTGAACAGAGGAGTTATTTTAGTTGAGTCAACCATAACGTTTATACCAATACAATTTGGAAGCTCCAGTTGCACATCATTGTGCTTATCCTTTGTTTGCTCCCGTTACAGTCTCATGTTCTGGACCAACTGGAATGAGCAGTCTCCAAGCATTATGAGGGCCTCTCTGAATGGAGCCAATGTGCTCGTGATCATCGGCACTGACATTAAAACTCCCAACGGCCTGGCCATAGATCACCGTGCTGAGAAACTTTACTTCTCTGATGCCACGCTGGACAAGATTGAACGCTGCGAATATGATGGAAGCAGCCGCTATGTAAGACAGCCCTTTAATTTCTCCTTTGGCTTACAGAGGTGTTGACTTTCACCTCGGTGTTCTGTGAAATGATGTCTAAATTTTTCTGCCTCAGGTCTTGTTGAAGAATGAGCCTGTTCATCCATTTGGTTTGGCTGTGTATGGTGACTACATTTTCTGGACTGACTGGGTGAGGAGGGCCGTCCTTAGAGCTGACAAATACACAGGAGGAGACATGAAAGTACTGCGTGCTGACATCCCTCAGCAGCCAATGGGCATCGTCGCTGTGGCTAATGACACCAACAGCTGTAAGTATTACTCACTGAAGTTTTTGTTGGTCACTCCTCTCACTTAACGCAATTCCAGAAAGTGTCAGGGGTGTTATAAAGCTTTCTTTTGCCATGTTTGAAAAAGGAGGTGTTTGTTGTGTTTTCCACACCTGTTTGTTAGTCCACCACTTCAGACTGAAATACCTCAGCAAATATTGGACATATTGCCATGAAATTTGGCACTGATATCCATGTCCCACTGAGGATGAACTGTAGTCACCTTGGTGATCTGCTGAACCTTCCTCAAGTCAAATTTTAATTTGTCGAATACTTGGGGGTTTTTACCGCAGTTTGTGGCGCATGGCCTCAGCTCTGTGCATTGTTATCAATACATTGTACATAAAGCAACTGGCCAACAGTTTGCAGGCTGGTGCAAAGATACATGCACAAACAAAGCATACATTTCTGGTTGGCAGGAGAAACAAATTTTAAACATTATGAAAGACTAGGATACCAACAGGTTTTTGGATATGGGCACATACTGAGACGTTAACCTTTTCAAGAAGGCGGTTAAAGGAATGAAAGAGTGAGGCTGTGTTCACACTGTCAAACAAGTCCATCACCAGTGAAAAATTTTGAAAATAACCTGGCACAAGCAAAAGCCAAGATAAACAACGTATTAGTGCAAGTTAATCGGAGTATGCACAGCTGCATGTGAATGCAAATATTAGTGGGATATTTAATTTCATTAGCCATGTAAACAAGTAGTAGGAATATTGTCATTTTTGGAATAAGGGCAATGTTAATGTGTTGTGCATGTAAATGTAGTTACAGATCTACATCATTGTTGTAGAGTCTTGTTCTCTGTACAGACAACTTCCACAGACTTGAAATATTAATGCAAAACTTAGTTTTTACCATATAGTTTAGTAACTTCATGTCATTATACACATGATGTCATACTGGGCTTTCTGTCAATCATTTGACATTCAGAGGAAAAAGTCTACACAAGGAATAACATGTAACGTTACTGCCTTTACTTAACCACCTGTGGTATGTATTTCTCAGGTGAGTTTTCTCCTTGCCGAACAAATAACGGAGGTTGCCAAGATCTGTGTCTGCCCACATCCGATGGACGGGTCAACTGCAGCTGCCGTGGAGATAGACAACTCCTGGAAGATAACACCTGCTCTTGTAAGAGGAAGTCTTTGATTATTTCAGGGTAACATTTTACAAAGCCTCCTCCTGATGAAATGGTTGAATGTTGCTGAATTCATATGTTTCTACCTCACCAGCACTGAATGTGTCATGTGGAAGTGTGGATGACTTTGAGTGTGGAAACGGAGACTGTATCAATTACAGCCTGACCTGTGATGGCATGGCGCACTGCAAGGACAAGTCTGATGAGAAGCAGTCATATTGTGGTGAGTTTTTTATGGAGCTATTAGTTAGTGAACAATGAGCCGTAACAGGTCATGATTTATATTTTATCATTTGCAGATAATTAGTTGATGGTCAAAGCAAATTAGAGTGAGTGCAAAAATGCAATAAATTATTATTCGATCATTAGGTTAGAGGAGAGCAAGGGCTTATTTGTGACCATAAAATTCAAGGAGAACATTATTACAGCTAAGTGGAGGGGTAGAGGGAAATTTAGTATGTTTGATACAGAGAATGTAGTAGAGCCCATGAGTTTCATTTATAAAATAGTTATTCTGAAGATTAGGCCACATTCAGAATATGTAAAAAAAAAAAAAAAAAAAAAAAAAAAGGACTCTGCACTTCAACTAAATGCTAATCAACTGCTGTTCCTCCACAGCCAACCGAATTTGCAAGAAAGGCTACAGGCGCTGCATAAACGGCCGCTGTATCGGCCACCAGTTCTGGTGTGATGGCACAGATGACTGTGGTGACCACTCAGATGAACTGCCCTGCAATGGTAAGCAATTTGTGTCCATTTTATAGCTGCAGCTTATTAAAAATCATCAGTTAAGCTTTTGATATATGCACAAAAAGAAACTGTGTTTGCCTGGTATCAGATTTTGGCACAGTTTTAACTATGATGCCCACATAACACGGCAATATGTTTGCTTACATGATCAAGTTGCCTCATATTCACCATTTGAGAGAACTTGTGTGCATCTTGCAGTGACCCTGTGCAAAGTAGGAGAGTTCCAGTGCAAAGATGGAAGCTGTATCTCCAACTTCAGCCGCTGTGACCAGGTGGTCAACTGTGCGGATGCTAGTGATGAAATGAACTGTCGTAAGTAATGATTTAAAAAAGATTATTAAAGTTTTAACAAAACTGGGATTGCATGAGGATAAATGAGCTTAATGGATTAGTTAAGATTTCTTTAAAGATAATTTTTAAAAGCTTTTTCCATAATTCCCAGAACCCACTGATTGCTCCCGTTTCTTCCGCCTGGGAGTGAAAGGAGCGTCCTTCCAGAGCTGTGAGAAAACGACTCTGTGTTATCTGCCCTCATGGGTGTGTGATGGCAACAATGACTGTGGAGATTTTTCAGATGAGAGAAACTGCCCAGGTTGGGTGCTTTGTTTCCCCCCTAAAAGGCTTTCAGCTTTTCTTAAATTGTTAGAGATTCCACGTTGTGTTTTTGTGTTGTTTTGCAGATAAAAGGAAGCTTAAATGTCCAGTCAACTTCTTTGCTTGTCCCAGTGGTCGCTGCATTCCTATGAGTTGGACCTGTGATAAGGAAAATGACTGTGAAAACGGAGCTGATGAGACGCACTGTGGTCAGTGTACAAAGTTGTCCTCTAGTACCCTTATTTATGTCTTTGGGCTTCCCAGTGCACATGGAAAAACTTGTGGTTAGGGTAAATTAAATAATTTTTCCACAATGTTGAGCTTTTTTTGCCCTCCTGCGCAGACAAATTTTGTACATCCACCCAGTTTGAATGTGGGAACCATCGCTGCATTTCCAGCCACTGGGTGTGTGACGGCTCTGATGACTGTGGTGATGGCACTGATGAGGACCAGAAATGCAGTAAGTGACATATTACTTACACTCACAAATGTAGAAGTACTTTCTCCCACGCTCAGTGGAGGCATTTGACAGTATGTGTAAGATTTCCTGACATTATATCATCAGGTAATTTTCCTGTAATGTCGTCACAGAATCCAAGACCTGCAGCCCTGAGGCTTTCCAGTGCCCCGGCTCCCACATGTGTGTGCCTCAACGCTGGAAGTGTGATGGAGACAAAGACTGCCCTGATGGAGCTGATGAGAGTGTCAAGGCTGGCTGCAGTGAGTGGGATAGCTAAAAACCCCCTTGAAAAAATCTGTCCCCTTTGTGTCGTGATAGGAAAAAAAAAAAAGCAGAAACTCTCCCTCCAACACAGTTCCATGTCCATTAACTAAAATGTGTTCTTTTCCACTTCCAGTGTACACCAACAGCACTTGTGATGAGAATGAATTCATGTGCCAGAACAGACAGTGTATCCCCAAGCACTTTGTGTGTGATCATGACATCGACTGCTCTGATGGCTCGGATGAATCCCCAGAATGTGGTGAGTGTGATCCTGGAAGAGAAATTCAGGAGGTGGAAAGTTAGAAAATTCTGACCACAAAATAGGCTGTGAGAGAGTCTGATTCGTGATTATTTTTGTTGTACCACCCAAAGGGGGTTGAGGTTAATGATAAACATACTCTTGTTCTGGTGTAGAATACCCAACATGTGGTCCAGATGAGTTCCGCTGTGCAAACGGCCGCTGCCTCAACCAGAAGAAATGGGAGTGTGACGGAGAGTTTGACTGTCAGGATGGCTCAGACGAAGCTCCCAAGAACCCTCGCTGCACTGACTCGGGTCAGGATTTTACTCAGCATTTTTTTAAATCTCTTTTTAGCTTTTATTTCTCTACCAACGTAATAAAATATGAATCATATGAGGAACTTCTTGTTCAAAAAAGCCATAGCCACATCCTCTTTCACAGTGACACTAATGTGACATGGCGTTTGTCTATGATTACAGAGAGGACGTGTAATGAGTCAGCCTTCATGTGCCGTAATGGGAAGTGTTTGAATGAGACTCTGCTGTGTGACCGCAACGATGACTGCGGTGATGGTTCTGATGAACTCAACTGCTTCATCAACGAGTGTCTCAACAGTAAGCTGAGTGGTTGCTCGCAGCTCTGCGATGACCTCAAGATTGGCTTCAAGGTAAGCCGTCTAATTGGTTGTTTAAATGCTTTTTTTCCCCCAATTTCTCAAGAACAACTAAAGCAAATCAAATTACTTTGTGAACTCACTAACTTTAATTGGCCAAGAAATTATGCGCCTAATAGGCACACAGTTACCTCACAGACAAATGGGGTGTATGCTATTAATGGAGAGTTAGGGAGGACCTGAAGTAAAAAGGTTGGGAACCACTCACTTCAGGCATGCAGTTATGTAAGACTAAAACATGTTTTGGCTCTCTTTCTGAAAGTAGGAGGCCAGTCTTAGAACAGCTTGAACTCTGAGTGAACTTACATGTCTGTGTTGTTCGGCTGTGGTCAGAGCTTCATTTGAAAATATTGAGGAACTACTTGTACACCAAAAAGATTTACTTTTGTGCTGGTGGGCGTGTTGTTATTAAGGTTGCCACATTTTATTTGTGAAACACCAGGACATTTGACACGCAGTGCAGGGTGTGAAAACATTTGCAAATATATTATGTTCACACTTGTAGAACTCCCTGTTGTCTCTCTCACCTCTATTTGTCATGACATGCAGCCAGGCTGATAACAATCGTCAGATACAGCTGTTGCTCTCCCCTTTGACCATTTTTGGATATAAGCTTCACCAACTACACCTGACCATCTACTGAAGTAATAAGAAAAGTTATTAATGTATGAGTAACATGAGTATGCTGGGTTTATACCATGTCCATGACAGAAACAGGAGTGCTTACACTCCATTCAGTTGAAGGGGTTAAAGAGACTGGTTGCCATGGACACAGATGCACATTCAGGCTTTTGATGCACATGGTGATTCGTCAGCAATGACATGAGGCATCTTAATCATCCCGACAGCAACACGAGACACGAGAGAAGCCTAACTGCGACATCCGGTCAGGGGCTGGCTTTCAAAATAAAATAATCTCTGCACTCCAGTGTGTCAGTTATGTAGTGTGAAGCTCTCACAGTATGGCAGGGAATATAGACACCTACTAACTGCACAAAATAATGTAAAATGACCCAATAGCCTCCCTAAGACAGCGACAGCACGTGCAGCAGTTGCTAGATGATATGGTAAACTATTTCTGCTACCAATTAAAAAATAGTATGGACATATGGTCAATTGTGGCTGTGTTCTACTCATTCTTACCTGTTTACAGACACAGGATTGGATGTCTAAACGTGAAGAGGAAAAAACAGAATAGCAGTAGAACAATCTGGTTTAATTTGGATCTCTGACATTTTAAATTATAAATATATTTTTTCAAAAAATCGTGACAATTTGTGTCCCGGGAAAGAATAGTCATTTTCCAGGGCAGTCGAGTCTGGAGATGCTACAGTAGCCTGTTATAGTCTGTCAAATCTTTTTACTCCTCTTTCTTCGGTCTTGTATTAAAAACCGACATTAAGACAATTAGGATTCAAGGTATTGCATTATTTTCGACATCAGTGACAGTTTATTTCTAGGGCTGTTGATGGTTTGACATTCTTCAATACCAGGCCTGCTAACAGAGGCATTTTGCTGCTGCAGTAACCATGGTAACCACGAACAACTGCTATATGCCCAATATATTTGGGAGAAACATGCTGTGACCAAATATTGAACAGTGTAACAATAGGTTTAATTAATTTATGCAAAATATAAACTATACACACTATAATGATTTATTATTATTATTCATATGATCAAAAAACTCACAACCTTCTTGCCCAGCGTCGGACTTAAGTGGTCAGAGGTCAAAGATTAAGCTCTCTGTGACCTCACAAAACATGTCTTTGGCCATAACTCGCAAGTTATATACTATGTATGACAAAATTTCACACAGATGTCCAGTCTGTATAAACACATGGAACTGGAATCTCTTCTTTCTTAAATGATCTGTCAAATGGTGGTGCTCAAAAAGTATACAGCATCTGAGGTACAATATCCAGTCCTATTTACTTCTGTAACTTAACATAGCTCCATGACAAACACATTTTTTTGCCTCGCCAATAATAGCAATTCATCTTTGCATTCTTGGCAGAATTTTCAACCAAGGCGGCGGCCAGTAACTCAAAGGCGGCCCACCTTTAAGTTTTATAAGGAGAGAAAACCCTGTGTGTGTGACTCCCTTTGTGCAAACACCAGTGCAGTTTACTGCAAATTCCCACATGATGGCAAAGGAGTAGAATTTGGAAGTGTGAGCATTGAAACACAGATGTGCTTATGAGAAGTGACAGTTTAAGCTGATTTTGACTAGTAATGAATAAATGTTTTTGCCATGCTTTGTGGGAAGATGATATCCACGCCACACATTTGACAAACACATTGGGTGTCAGCTTATTTTATTTATTTTTTTTTACCAGTGCTCTCTGTTACAGGTCTTTGCAAGTGAGAATCGTAGCTATTTATGCAGCTTATCCGTCAGCAGCAACTGGATTTCATGACAGTGTTGAGATATTAGTACCACTCTACATTGGAAGTTTGGCTTTTGTTGAAAGGAAAAGCAAGTGTATCAGGTTGACTGACAGAGGTTTTGTGACAGGCAGTGGCAGCCCCTTGTAATTGGTCCTTACTAAAAGTGAGAAGTGCCAGAACCTGCAGGCTGTGAGATTTTGACATCTCTCCTGTGCTCTTGGCCCCTTCAGTGCAGGTGTCATCCTGGTTTCCAGCTTAAGCGGGATGGGAAGACGTGTGTGGATATAGACGAGTGCACAACCACCTACCCCTGTTCTCAGCGCTGCATCAACACACACGGCAGCTTCCACTGTCTCTGTGTGGATGGCTTTGAACTCAGCCCCAACGACCCCACCATCTGCAAGTCCACGTCAGGTGAGGCTCGTTTGTGTGGGTTTTGCTTTTTGCTGGTTGCTTACAGCCAATTCAATCCTGAAGCAAATGTTTTCTGTCTTGTATATGTGTGTAGAAGAGGAGCCCTACCTGATCTTTGCTAACCGGTACTACCTGAGAAAACTCAACCTGGACGGTTCCAACTACACTCTTATTAAACAGGTGAGACATACTGGTTCTCAGTTTGACCCACTGAAACACAACAAGGTGAAGCTCTTATTGTTTGCGCTCCATTCACCTGTTAATATTGTACCCTCCTTTGTTTCAGGGTCTGAATAATGCAGTGGCACTGGACTTCCATTATGCAGAACAGATGATCTACTGGACAGATGTGACCACTCAGGGCAGCATGATCCGACGCATGCGTATGAATGGCAGCAACATGGAGGTCAGTGAGGAAACCCTTTTAGCCAGCCAACACATGAGGATAAATACTGTTTACCTCGCTTGATTAAAATTTTGTGTGAGTCTCTGACTAGAAACTTTATCATTGTGTATCCTTGTAATTGACTGACTTGGCAGGTGTTGCACCGGACCTCCCTGAGTAACCCAGATGGCTTGGCAGTGGATTGGGTTGGCGGGAACTTGTACTGGTGTGACAAAGGTCGGGACACCATCGAAGTGTCGAAACTCAATGGGGCCTACCGGACTGTGTTGGTGAACAATGGCCTGAGGGAACCTCGTGCTGTGGCTGTGGATGTTCGCTATGGGTGAGAAGCACAACTGATATTATATTTTACAGGCTCTTAAAACACTCTGATGGTAACTGCTGAGCTGTATTTAAATACTGTCACTGTAACACTATCTTTATCCCTGTGCTGCTTAGCTACCTGTATTGGTCTGACTGGGGCGACAACCCTCACATTGGGAGAATTGGTATGGACGGCACAAACAGAAGTGTCATCATAGAGGATAAGATTACGTGGCCCAATGGACTAACCCTGGACTTCATCAACGACCGTATATACTGGGCTGATGCCAGAGAGGACTACATTGAGTTTGCCAGCCTGGATGGCACCAACAGACACACAGGTAACAAACAAGTCTACACTCCTACACAGACACAGTTTTCTTACTGCCTTTACACACTGAGAGCAACTTGGTGACACTTTCTCATAGGGCTGGGCAATATATCCATATTATGTTGTATGTTATATCCCCACAAGTGTAACTACATGTCGTGGTGACTCAGACCTCCCATTAATTTTATAAACTGAAAACCATTGCCCTCTGTGGAAACAAAGCTTTTATTTAGTTTTATTTTACAGAAACAGAAACAATAAATTTTGAAGACAACAAAGCCCACACAAGGTAGAATTTTAAGTCTCGTGTGTTTTACTTTGGCTTCATATGACTCCGCTAGCCGATGATTATTTACCAAAAATCTCACTGCGTATACGTTTGGTGAAAGCACCAACCCTAGTCAAACCTATAATATTGTCACAATTTCTTTTTCAGGGTTATTTAGTTAAAATATTGTGACATTTGATTTTCTTCATATTGCTGAACCATACTTTCTCAACTAATTGTTGACAATATGGGACTCCAGTTGCATGTATTAGTCTAAATATTGGTCTGCAGTGACGTAAGATATGTGTGTGTGCGATTGAATGTTTTTAGTAAGTTCAAAGTAACATTAAAATGAAAAGTTATGGAGGCAGGAAGCTGTCAAATGCCACAGTCGCAACTTTAGCTTGAAATAGACAGAGGACTTACTCAAGGCAGTATTTTTGATGCATTTATTAATTTAGTCATATAAATAGAGCTGATGGGGAACTGGGACGCTTTAAGTGGTTTTCATCCTGTCCACTTAACAGGAGAAATGATTTATGACAAAACCACTCTGGCAGTGAAACAAGGAAGTGCAGAAGAAACTGAATATTCAGCCGATTAGGTTTTGCTGTGGCTGCATTTTGTGGGGTGACAGGCTAATGGGCTTGTCAACTGTCTGAATGAGTTTCCTCTTGTCACATAGTCATGCATACATTCACATACTTGTTTGGGAGCCACCAAGCATAAGCAGGCAGGTCAGATGGTTACCCGCTGGGCTGGAGTCCTGCAGCACAGGCCCAGGGGACAGAAGCCCTTTTTGTTCCGATCAGTGAGGCTTCGAGCATGTATGACGTCTGTGTAGCGCTCAGTTGATTAGCACACTCGCTACAATAGTTGATATTGTGAGCCAACCAGGCATGCAGAAGAATTCTGGAGTGCAACGGGCATCTGTATTGTTTTATTCGCTAAGCTCTGCTCAACACATATAGATGCATCCCAGCAGTCTCTGAATGAAGAATGAATACACATGTAAAATAGTGTAAAACACTTGTTAGAGAGCATTGTACTATGAGTGTGCGATGATGGAGGAAAACTACTTTATATACAGAATTACAATTCATAATAGGACATCTGACAATCTTGTATTAGCTTGTTGTGTCAGACCATCAGTGGTTTGTCCAGGGAGATATTCAGCCATCCTTAGATACACATACGTGCACACACACACGTTCACAAACACCAGTGTGGCCCCTTGTGTGTTTGCAGAATAAGACTTGTTTGAATTCAGATAAGGATTGACCAAAGGGAGCTTCATGCTAATCTGACTAATATAACAGTTTGACCCGATGTCGTAAAACATGCTAACAACATTTTAGTCCTTTAAAGCACCTCACTTGTTATAATCAATACTGAAACCATGGTCACCTAGGTGTTTTGAACTGCGTGCTTCATGTGTCTTCTTGTGTGTGCCGATCCATGCGTGTGTGATGTATTTGGATTGCTGTGTTTTACAACAGAAACTAATGGTGTGTTTCCATAATGCGCCAACCTCAAATACAGAGAGCAAACACACAAAATGTCAAGAATATGGGAGCAGAAAAAGGTGCAATTAGAGTGTAAAGCCAAATGAGGTGTAGAAACTATTACATAAGAACAAGATAGCATGGAGCCACTGTAGCTGTGCTCCCCACCCTGCCTCTGATTTATAATTACAGTGCAAGGCTGTCCCAACAGTTTCTCTTTGAGGAAAGTCTAATTATTATTATTTTTTTTTTATTAAGGTTTCCATTGGTCATTGAATTTCTAGGATATCATGAAAATTTGAGACATGTTTTATGAAATTTATTTGATTAGAGGCTAGTATAATTTCATTGTATGCACACCTCTCCTCCTCTTCTCATGCACACGTCAAGTCCCTCTCTTTGGGAAAGCAGAGTGTTAACTATTGACGAGATTTTTTTAAGCTAAAAATGTCAACATATCAGGAAAAGATAGATTTTTGGACACAGAAAGTGTATTTGTTTGTTATACAAATTCATTACTTAGGATAACAGTTTTAGTGGTCATTGAACATACCCAGGTTCTAGTCCACTATTGACATGATGTTCTGTTCCTATGTATTGTTACATATTACAGGTTATTACACAATATAACACTGCACAAGAGAGTTTAAAACTTCTTATGATCCAGACCTAGGTAAATTTCACGTTATCTTTAAGCACAACTTTTTACAAGTCTCATTTTGTCATGCACAGTTAACGGCCTTACAGCATCATACCTGTCATAAACAACTTATACCTGTATTCTAACACAGAAATAATTGTAAATATTAACATAACCGTAGCATAGTTTACTACTATGTAATATAAGAAAAATACAGCAACTGTTGTGTAAAATGAAATAACATCAGAACCTATACAATATGTCTTACCAACACATACATTTTTACAGAATATAAATACGGGCTCACAGTAGGAAACTTTTAGTGTGATAGATTTACTGAACCTAACGGCTTGTGGATAATATGATTTAATGTTTTCTGTTTCTTTGCAGTTCTGAGCCAAGACATCCCCCACATCTTTGCCATGACCCTGTTTGAGGAGCACATCTACTGGACCGACTGGGAGACAAAGTCCATCAACAGAGCTCATAAGTCTCTGGGTACCAACAAGACCACCCTGATCAGCACCCTGCATCGGCCCATGGACATCCACATTTACCATCCCTACCGCCAGCCCCCGGGTAAGAGACGCACTGTAGGAAGCATCTAGCAATGACTGCCCTAGTTCACAGTCACAGGTCATTGTACACCCGCTGTGTATATTTGTACTTGTGAAATAAATCTTTAGCTGGAGCATTGGTCCAGATGTTGGTTGTGTATAAAAAGATGAGAATGGTAGTCATCTAGTCCAAAGAAGATTTTAAAAGGCATTTAAGTGTGTTACAGTGTAGGAATACATTGTATGTGTTAATAAATATGAAGATGCAAAGACACACACTCTCAAAAACATAACTATTATTTTCCCTACTTTAATCCAGTTATCATTAAACCTTGTGCTGAAAAACATATTGGTGCAGCCAGACGTTAAAACACCTCCCTTTTTCCCTTGTCTTTTCCAGTGCTCGACCACCCGTGCCAGACGAACAACGGCGGCTGCAGTAACCTTTGTCTCCTCTCTCCTGGAGGAGGCTACAAGTGTGCCTGCCCCACCAACTTCTACCTGGCCAACGATCAGCGCACTTGCATGTCCAACTGCACGGCTAGCCAGGTGAGGAGGCTGTGTAAACATCATCACTGTGAATATGACGGAGTGACTACAGTTGATAAGTGGATTTTCATATCTCCGTGTCTCGCTGTGTTTTGTTTGATGAGCTGCTTATGCCTGGTGATTGTCTATTGACAGCTGGCTGGCTGCCCAGTGCTACAGTATCTAGCTCCTGCTTTGTTAACAGCGTCGAAGCAGAGGAGCTCTGGTGTTATGCCCCATCATCTCTTTGATTAATTTTTCTTCTTCCTAATGCAGTTTGTATGCAAGAACGACAAGTGCATTCCTTTCTGGTGGAAATGTGACACAGAGGACGATTGCGGTGACCGGTCGGATGAGCCAGCAGACTGCCGTAAGTGTTTAACATAATTAGGAGACGATGGTGTGTCACATTCCTGTAACATGTGACATGTTTGGGATTTGTTTTGATTTGATATTGGGATTAAATATTTTGCTGTGACTCCTACAATTTATGCTTTTTTTTCCCCATTTCAGCTGAGTTCAAATGCAGGCCAGGGCAGTTTCAGTGTGGCACAGGCATCTGCACCAATCCCGCCTACATCTGTGATGGAGACAACGACTGCCAGGACAACTCTGACGAGGCCAACTGCGGTATGTCTTTTTTTTTTTTTTTTTTTTTAAAAATGCATTTCATCCCCAAATAATAGTCTGACACATTTGATATAATCTGCATCCTGCCCTGTATATTTTTTTTCTTGTACACTACCATCACCTCTTTATTGCTCAAATCTGCTACTTGTTTGTTTTTACTACAGATATTCACGTTTGCCTGCCCAGCCAGTTCAAATGCTCCCACCCAAGCCGCTGCATCCCAGGTATCTTCCGCTGTAATGGCCAGGACAACTGCGGAAAAGGAGAGGACGAAAAGGACTGCCGTGAGTAGAAGCTTCTTTTTTTCCCCCTTTAATTGCATTATATATTTTATGAAAGTTTGATTTCACCATTGCAATAAAAAAAAGCTCCCGAAAGTCATTATTTTGAGGAAGTGTCTAATTATTTTGAGATAAGTTAGTCACTATTTTGAGAGATTCATTTACTATTCAGAGATATTTAAGTCATTTTGAGATACTAAATCATTATTTTGAGATAGTATTTCATTTTTTGGAGATACTAACTCATTATTTAGAGAGAGCTTCTCATTGTTTTGATATACTATGTTGTTATTTTGAGAAACAAACTCATTCCTTTGACATGGTAGCTCATTATTTGGAGAAAGCTTCTAATTATTTTGATATATTGACTTATTACTTTGAGAGTCAAGTCATCATTTCGAGAATGTTTCTCATTACTTTGAGAAACCAACTCATTATTTCAAGTAAGTTTCTCATTACAAGACTTTCGGGATCTATTTTCCATCACACTGGCAGATATGGGCTTTTATATATACTATAATGCCTGCGCTGATATGCTGTTCTGTCACTTTGATGCTTTATTTCACGTAGTAACTATAAATCTGTCATTCTCTCCCACAGCTGAGGTCACGTGCGCACCCACCCAGTTCCAGTGTGCCATCACCAAACGCTGCATACCTCGTGTCTGGGTGTGCGACCGTGACAATGACTGTGTGGACGGATCTGATGAGCCTGCCAACTGCAGTAAGACTTTCATTTTATTTAGCATTTTGTTTATTCTGAGTCATCCTGATTAGTTCTTAAGTGTAACCACCCCCAAATGTTTCCCTCTCCAGCCCAGATGACTTGTGGTGTGGACGAGTTTCGATGCAAAGACTCTGGTCGCTGCATCCCTGCTCGCTGGAAGTGTGATGGCGAGGATGACTGCGGTGATGCGTCAGATGAGCCAAAAGAGGAGTGTGGTAAGAATATCATCTCTTTTTAGAAAAGAAGAGGCAATTTTAGGCTTGTGTTGTTGCTGATTTTATTGTATCGACTGTAACATTTTCTGTGATTTGTACAGCTGAGAGGACATGTGAGCCGTACCAGTTCAGATGTAAGAACAACCGCTGTGTACCAGGTCGCTGGCAGTGTGACTATGACAACGACTGTGGGGACAACTCGGATGAAGACAAGTGTAGTAGGTGTCACTTTCAGCTTGGAGACAACACCATCATACTGTCAACATTTGTTATCTCACCTCGTCCAGTGTCACTTACACTCATAACTTGTCCACTGGTAGCATACTCACTTTGCACCTCTAACCTGTTAACTGTGTATACAAGCTACTCGTTCAGCACTAACATCCATTCTCTGTCATTTCTGATGCATCTCACCTCAACTGATGTTTGTTTCATTTCATACTGTCCTGTTGGCATGAGCCATAGGTAAGTCACTCCACCTTCATATGTCACCTCTCTGCTGTGTGTCCATGCCGTGTCCACTCTCATGCTCCTGTCCAGCTGTGATCCCCACCCTCTTGTGAGAGTCTGCAAGCTGAGCTCTGACAGATTAACTTTGTAACATTGGTGCTCTTAGTCTCTACTGCCACAAGATGCCACTGCATAAGACTTTATATTTGATGTTAATGACCTCCTTTCATTCTTTCACGTCACCTCCTGCAGTGTTTACAGTACTGATGCGCGGTTTGCAGTTATATCTTAAAGAACTTAAAGTGTAAATAAATGTTCATTTCTTTAAAAACAGGGTAATATGATCATGCTAATTCATGATATTGAGTCAGTTTAATACTTGCAGCATCACAGCAGCAGAAACTAAAAGGGCACCTCCATTAAGAGAGATGCTGTGTGCATTTATGCACGAGGATCAGCAGCGTAACTTCACTTTTACAGAAGCTAAATGTTTAGTTCTGTTTCCTGTCAAGTTACAGTTTTTAGATTTGCTGCTCACATGTCCCACCATATTTGCTGCAGTGACATTACTGCGCACATGGAAACAGTCACAGTTACTGAGAGCAGCCTCTCTAATCATTAAATTGTTAAAGAAAACACTCATACATCAAAACAATGCATAACTAAAAAAGCAACATAGCCCACAGGGACTGGTAGAGTGTGGGCCTGTAAATCAGAGAAGATAATTCATTCGGGTGGATTGTGGGTGGATGATTTATGTGTACATGAGGATTGGAATGATGTCAGAGCTGATCCACGCATCACAAGTCTAGAGTCTTTCTCTGTGGCTATTTTAACCCTTGTCCTGTCTTTGTGCTGAAGGCTAGAGCAGCCGTAGCTCACTGTTAGGAGTGTTTAATCGTGTGTTATGTCACTGACCTTGTCACCTTGTCTTTCATCCTCTGCAGTGCCTCGACAATGTTCAGAAAGCGAGTTTGCCTGCACGAACGGCCGCTGTATTGCCGGGAGGTGGAAGTGTGATGGAGACCACGACTGTGCTGATGGATCTGATGAGGTGAAGAAACTTAAAGTCTCAATGTCCTTTAAAATAATGTTTTGTATTAATCTGGAAAAAAAGCTATATTGTATGTATTTAGAGTATAAAAGCTGATCCTCTGGGCGTCGGTGGCTTAGTGGTAGAGCAGGCGCCCCATGTACAAGGCTGTTGCCGCAGCGGCCCGGGTTCGAGTCCAGCCTGTGGCCCTTTGCTGCATGTCATCCTCTCTCTCTCCCTGTTTCACACTTAACTGTCCTGTCCATTAAAGGCAAAAAATGCCCAAAAAATATCTAATTAAAAATAAAAGCTGATCCTGTGGATTATGATGTTTCTTCAGAATGGCTGTGATCTGAAGTGTGACAACGACCAGTTCCAGTGTAAGAACGGACACTGTATCCCCATCCGCTGGCGGTGTGACGCTGACCCCGACTGCATGGACGGCAGCGATGAGGAGAACTGTGGCAGTGCTAGTAAGTGCATGTTTGTGTCTATATGTGTTGGTTTGACTTTATTTATTTATTTTTACTACTATTCTAATCAGATTTTTTTAACCATGTCTGCCTATATATATATATGAATGTGAAACACCTAAAGGCAAACGCCATGAAAAGATGTATCTACCACAGAAGTAGTAAAGATGTCTTCCTGTTTTTCTCAGCTGGGCGTCTCTGCCCTCTGGATGAATTCCAGTGTAACAACACTTTGTGTAAACCCCTCGCCTGGAAGTGTGACGGCGAGGATGACTGTGGAGACAACTCTGATGAGAATCCCGAAGAGTGCAGTGAGTGCAGCCTTGTGATTCACACACATGTTAAATGTCTCTCAGTCCTCATCTTTTGTCCTTACCTATTTTCTTTTCTCTACTTTCTTCGTCCCTCTTGTCATTTATCTGTTCGGTTCTTAGGGAAGTTCCAGTGTCCTCCCACCAGAGCTTTCCGCTGCCAAAACGACCGTGTGTGTCTGCAGGTGTCAAAGAGGTGTGATGGTGTCAACAACTGTGGCGACAAGTCAGATGAACTGAACTGCCGTAAGTTGTAGAGCTTTTCAGATCGCTGTGAATTCCCCCTCTTTCTCGTCTTTGATTAAACAGATTGCTTACCTGTGTGTGTGTGTGTGTGTGTGTGTGTGTGTGTGTGTGTGTGTGTGTGTGTGTGTGTGTGTGTGTGTGTGTGTGTGTGCTGTCATATGTCTACAGAGGCTCCTCCAGCTGTTCCCACATGTGAAAAAGATGGGTTCCTCTGTGCCAACGGCAGATGCATCAGCTCCACTCTGCGCTGTAACTTCTTCAACGACTGTGAGGACTATGGCTCTGATGAGATCAACTGCAAGACAGGTGCCTCATGTCAAAACTGATTTCTGTATCACAGCACATCACAGATCTGATGTTAGATCTGTTTAAGCATCAGCAGGATCATCCCTTAAATTTTAAAAATTCACAGACTTATGTTTTTGTGTTTAGACACCAAACTAAATGACTGTAGGAGTAACAGGACTCAGTGTGGTGACGGAGATGAGGCCCACTGTGTCACCAACAGCACAGACTCCTTCTGCTCCTGCAAACCAGGCTTCCAGAAGACAGGACACCACACCTGTGGAGGTAAACCATGAACACTTCACCTGACAACCGATGACTCACTTCAGTTATCTAAATCATAGAGTATGTTAACGCTTTGGAGGTAAGGAACTGGGCAGTTATAATTGTCTGTTTAATATGACTTTCCTCTGGTTCTCCATTTTTAGATAAGAATGAGTGTCTGCAGTTCGGAGTGTGTTCCCACATCTGCAACAACACCAAAGGTTCCTACAAATGCAGCTGCCACAAGTACTTCACCAGGATCAATGACACCTGCAAGGCCGACAGTGAGGACCAGAGCTACATCTGTTATAAACACTGCTTGTCCTTTCTCTTGGTAATTGTTCACTTTAGTTTCAGAGGCCATCCTTGTAACTTTTTCTGTTTTCCTTCCAGGCATGAACAGCAGTCGACAGATTCTGTACATAGCCGATGACAATGAAATCCGCAGCCTGGACCCTGGCATGCCTAACTGGCGCTACGAGCAGACCTTCCAGGGTGATGCGAGTGTACGTATTGATGCGATGGACCTGCACGTGAAGACGAACCGCATCTTCTGGACCAACTGGCACACAGGACGCATCTCCTCGTATGAACTTCCAGGACCATCATCATCCTCCTCGAGTGAGGGCAGGATCACCAACCTGCAGGTAGCATCAGTTTAAATGTGTACGACACAAAAATGCTCCATCATATTACAAAAACACCACACACATTCACATGAGCATGCTATGACCACCTTTTGTTTGTGTCCAGATCAAAGAGCTGAAGATGCCTCGAGGTATAGCGGTGGATTGGGTGGCCGGTAATCTGTACTGGACCGACTCTGGTCGAGATGTAATTGAAGTGGCTCAGATGTCAGGCCAGCACTGCAAGACCCTCGTCTCTGGTATGATCGACGAGCCTTACGCCATCGTAGTGGATCCACAGAGAGGGTAAGAGACAGCGATCAGCGCTTTGATGGTGGCTTCAAGGCAACAGTCATATAAAATATACGATTTCTATCATGGCTTTTTACTGTCGTTTGTTTTGTAATAATGTGTTACAACTCTGTGATTCCCTTCAGCACCATGTATTGGGCAGACTGGGGGAACCACCCTAAAATTGAGACAGCTGCCATGGACGGCACTCTGAGACAAACTCTGGTTCATGAGAACATCCAGTGGCCCACAGGTCAGTACTGCATCAGCACTGAATGATTTATGGGAACCCTGGTTCGTTCAGAGAATGGAAATCACACATCGTGTTTCTGAGCAACTTCCTGCTCCACATTCACAGTTAGATAGATCCACTTTAAGGAACTGTGCAGCACAATGACAGCCCTTTATTGTGTATAGTTTGTCATGTCCAGTGTTGGGGTCGCTTTTGAAATGTATGGATTACAGATTACTAGTTACCTGTTAAAAATGTAATAAGAAATGTAACTATTTTAATTACTTCATCAAGGTTATATAAAGCTGAAGGTTTGACATGGAGCATTTTAACAGCATTTTTACAACTGGTAAATGAGCTTTACACTGTAGAGCACTGTTACAACCCTTTTCTGATTTCAGAAAAAAAAAAAAATGTTGTTGACTTTACAGCACTGACAGGTGTTCTTGTCCAACAAGAATGCCATCCGCTTAGGCATGGCAGACTTAGGTTGCTTAGAGCAATGGGCATTGATTTCAAAGGCAGTGCAAATTACAACAAGAGACCCAGTCAAAAACAACACTCAAAATGTAAGCGCGTACTGCCAAATAAATGGAGCCTGTCTGGACATAAAGACAGCTCCTTGTAAGGCATTTACCCTTGATGGTGCTCGTATTTGACTGTGTTGTCTGGAAATATGCCAAAAGAGGGCATGCTTGTGCAGTGAAAAGATGCTATACAGAACAGAATGAAGGTCGTACTGCAAGAGCTTTTTACTGAAAAGAATGAAGAATGTATTCAGTGTAACCTATTTGTATTCACCAACATTTTGATTAGTAACTGTAATGGATTACGCTTATATTTATTTTATAATTTAATTACATAACGCTGTTACATGTAACTTGTTACTCCTCAACACTGGTCAGGTCTTACTTGCAAGGCTGTTCTGTCTCTCCAGGTTTGGCAGTGGACTACTTCAACGAGCGTCTTTACTGGGCAGATGCTAAACTCTCAGTAATTGGCAGTGTTCGTCTGGATGGCTCTGATCCAGTCATTTCTGTCTCCGGCATCAAAAACAGTTGAGTTTTTTTTTTCTTAAAATCATTTGAAACATTAAAGATCAGAAATCTGGCATTAAACATTGCCTGAAGATTTTTCTATTTTTAACCCACTTCTTTTTTTTTCCTTCTCATTTTCAGACCTGCTCCATCCGTTCAGCATAGATATCTTTGAGGACTACATATATGGGGTCACCTATATCAATAACTTTGTCTTCCGGGTCAACAAGTTTGGCAAAGGCCCCATGGAGAATCTCACCACAGGCATCAACCATGCCACTGACATTGTCCTCTACCACCGTTACAAGCAGCCAGAGAGTGAGTGTCATACTGATTCTTGCCTTTCTACACGTATAGTAAGAAAGTCATGAGATGGATATTATTTTTAGTCATGTAAATTAATACAACTGGTTTTATACATTTAATGCTGGTTTGCCTAATGGATGTCTTGTCTCTCTCTGCACCAGTGACTAACCCATGTGACAGGAAGAAGTGTGAGTGGCTGTGTCTGCTCAGCCCCAGTGGACCAGTGTGCACCTGCCCCAACAACTACGTGGCTGACAACGGCACATGTGTGGAGAGACAAAGCCCCACCCAGTCACCCTTCTGTAAGTCTGCAGATAAAGTCCACCGATGTGCATATAGCTGGGCAGTAGAGCAACAACCCTACTTTCACTTCATCAAACTCCTGGGTGGCTTTATGTTCAGATGCTGCACACAAAATGTTGATTCATAATGCAGTCTCCCCCACCCCTCTCCACAGCTCCCCCTTCAGGGCCCTGCGATATTCAGTGTCAGAACGGCGGGAGCTGCTTCCTCAACGCCCGCCAGGTGGCCAAGTGTCGCTGCCAGCCCAGCTACACCGGAGAGAGATGTGAGATCAACCAGTGCCGGGACTACTGCAAGAATGGGGGCACATGCACTGCTTCTCATACAGGTAAGAAGACAACACACTCATACTTAATGATTGATGTATTCACCGTAGACCAACCTGCACAGATTTTTAATTAGCTCCTTTACTTAGTTTGCAGTTAAGCAGGGGGATGAACTGTCCCTTTAGCATGAAGTTTCTTCCTTTTTAATGATAACTGATGTATAACAAGGTCTCAGTTATGTATATTTTTGTGGAGACAAACCATCTCTGTAATGATTTTGTTACACCAGCGTGAGTGTAAATACCCTCGTCTGTCTTGAGGTTATTCAACAGGCACTTTTCCTTGTGGGAAAATCTTTCTAACTACTAAATTATTAAGTGAATAAAAACATGTTATGGCAAATTTGATGTGAAATGATATGCTTTTCTGGCAAGTAATTTAAGGCCACTGATGGCAAACATGTTTTATTTGCTCTGAAAATCATTAGTACAATTTCCACCCATCCTTTTGATGTCTGTGAAAGCTCTCTGGAGTATTCAGTAGTAATGATCCCATGCCCAAGTGCTGCAGTAGGGAGAACACGAAGCAGATGATTTCCAAAAATCACCAACTCTCGTCCTGTGCTAGTTCTGCATTGATTCTATAATGTGTAAAATCAATGTAAACTTGTAGTGACAGTCAAGTAAAATTCTGCATCTTGTAAAGGAAGTCAGTTGTTGAGATACATAGCTATATGCTTTGTGTAAGTCATTGTAGTTGTGTTCACCTATATTTGTCTCTATTTTTTTTAAACTCACAATTCATATCTTACGTGTGTCCCAGGTGCCCCAACCTGCAGATGTCCAAAGGGCTTCACAGGGCCTAACTGTAACCGCCACACGTGTCAGGACTACTGCCTGAACGGAGGCAACTGCTCCGTCAATATGGGCAACCAGCCAACCTGCAGCTGCCCGTCTGAGTACAAGGGAGACCAGTGCCAGTACAGTAAGTGGGAGCACTATCACATGGTTGCTACATTGTTTTTAAGGAGTTTTACTTCACCGTAGATTGTGGATGGATGAAAAAACAATCTGTTTGGTTTCTCAGCTTCTTTTATATCTATTTTTCTGTTGTTTCAGAGAACAAAAAAAGCCCCACTACCATTACAATCCTATGGTAGAAGTTTGAATCTATGGCAGCTGTTTACACCTCTCACATGTCTTCTTTTCCATCCCCAGCTGATTGTGAAGGGTTCTGTCACAACGGTGGAACCTGCTTACAAACCTCCAATGGCACCAAACTGTGTCTGTGCCCCACTCAGTACATCGGACACCAGTGTGAGCTGGACAAATGTCTATTCTGCGGAACGGGCAAGTGTTTGACGTCAGCCTCAGGCGAGGTTTCCTGCAGGTGGGTACACTGTGACGATGTGGTCAGACATCAATCTATCACTCACTTTACAAAGAATGCTAAAACTGGCACCTGAACATAGCACCCATCATTCTAAAACCATGGACATTATTTGCTGCTATATGAGGACTCTGAGATGTTACTGAGCAACATAATTATTTTTTTATCTGTGTGTGTGTGTGTGTGTGTGTGTGTGTGTTTGTGTTTGTGTTTGTGTGTGTTTAGCTGTCCCAACGGTCAGACGCAACCTAGCTGCTACTCCTGTTTGGACTACTGTGCAAATGGCCAATGTTCGGTCGACACTCGCACACTGCTGCCTCAGTGCAAGTAAGATATATCACTTGACCACCACTAATCAAATACACATTAATACACTCTCTCTGTCTTGTCTGTCTTTCACACTGAAATACACATAGGGCTCATGCCAGCTCCTTTTTTACCCCTCTTTTTTTACTGTGCACAAATCAGGCAACCCACCCTGTGTTAATGGGCTTCACCGCTCATTTGCCTGTGCATTTACTGATATGCTGTTTGTAAATTCATCATTTAATATTCAAGGTTATGATTAGACTGTCTTAATCTATAGTTTCTACCCAGTGTACTGGGGATTTTAGCCTTGCGTGACTGAATGGAAATAATAAAGGATTAATAGTTGTGTTTATTGCCAAAAAGATATCAGCAGAGTTCCCACAGATCCTTGAAATCCTTGAAAGTTTATGAATTGAAAAGAAGGGAAAGAACAAGGTCCTAAATAGATATTTGTCATTTATGTGTTTAATTTCTATTCTTACACAAAATATATAAATTCAAAGTCCTTTTGATTTATATATTTTTTCACTGAACATTGATAAATAGACCATGTTCTGCTGTCTGTGTGTGCGTCTCCTGCAGTTGCGTCACTGTTTCACACGCCACCTGCCACCACCTACACAGCACAATAGAGAAGTGTTCAGACATTGGAGCCTCTTTCTCTTTTTAATTGCTGTCTGTGAGCTTCTTAAAAGCGTGCTAGTTTTCTTTAAAACATTTCTCAGTAATTAACCTCAAACCATGCCATGTTGAGTCCTTGAATTCGAGGGAATTTGGCCTTGAAATGTCATGAATATGATGCTTAAGAAGGTGTAGATACCCTGCATCAGAGTCTCCTCCACTCCCTGACTATAACGTTATCTATGATACAGATTAAAAGCAAAAATTACAATTCCCAGGTTAAGTGAGGAATAATCCAATAAGGGAGCTGGCACATTCTCATTCACACACACTCATTGTTGTAACTCTGATTGTGTGTCCAGGTGTCCTGTAGACTGGAGGGGATACAGATGTGAAATTGCAGCAGCTGCTGTGGATTCTAATCCTCATAGTGGAAGTAAGTTTCACAGTTCAGACAGTCCTGTCAGTAAAACATGCACTTTGATTCTGTTTACACACATTATTTGTCCACTCACAGGTACTGCCTCCGTCGTCATCCCAGTGCTTCTGCTGCTCTTACTGGCACTGCTGGTGGTTGGTGCCATCTTGTGGTACAAGCGGAGAATGCGCGGGTGAGTCCTGGTTTCAAATACTTTACATCCAGACTCCATTTTTCATCCGTTCCTCACACTTTCTGCTATCTAGCTTCTCTTTTTCTCCTTCCTTTTGATAACCATCTATTTCCTGTCTCCCAGGTCTCTATGGCCGGGCAAATCTCGTTCTCAGTGCTCGCGGTAACTTCATAGGGTTACACATGTTGACCCACAAATCCTGTCCCCCTCCTTACCTTAATATCCAGTCAGATTGGTCATGCTGTTCGTCAATCCATTTGTCTTTTCTGTTGGTCATTGTAGAAATCTGCTTGTCATTGCCTGCCATCTCCTGTTTGCCTCCCACTGGGCTTCATGCTCAGCACCACAGGGACATATTAACTCTTACCTGAAGTAGCTTTGATGGTGATGCACAAACAATCGAAGTGTTTCGTCCTTCTTGCGTCTCCATACCTTCCCTTGTTTACATGTTTAAATGTTAGGCTTACGCTATGTGCTTGCATAGTTAAGTATAAAACTGTGCATCTATAAAAAAAAGTTTATGTGCTTGCAAACAGCTGAATATTTGCAATGTGAAAATCCAGCATTCTTCACTATAGACATGCTGCAGTTTATTCTCTGGGTTTGATCAAATGACCTTTTGTCAAAAGCTCATTTGACAACCTTTAATGTTTGTTGTCTTGATTGTGTGGATTGTATGTTGCTGGTACTGAGTCAGTACCTGGTTTATGCCAAGTTTTGATACTTTTCAAGCCCCTGTAAGTGTTTTAATTTAAGGTTTCTCCCCCCCAAAGATAGCTCACAGTCTTATTTTTTAACTGCTTAGATGGTTAATCAGTTTGTTTATATTGTCTGTCTGCAGTGCAAAGGGCTTCCAGCACCACAGAATGACGAACGGAGCCATGAATGTTGAGATTGGGAATCCTGCCTATAAGATCTATGAAGGAGACCCAGACGATGACGCTGGGGAGCTCCTGGATTCAGACTTTGCTTTGGACCCAGATAAGGTAACGCAACTGAAAGCACCTTCATATGAAGGGTCTGCTCACTCAAATCACAGAAAACATATCTTCTCACTTACACCTAGTGGTCAATAGCCATGTAGGTAGTTTGAGTTTATGTACCTAAATCTGAAGATTTCTGAAACTTCTTAGTGGTGGGGAATTTCATTTTTGCTGCCGTTTCTTTGGTAAAAAGTAGTTCCATCAAAAACTGTTCTGTTCTTTAAAAGATCCAGAGTAACTGGGACATTGTTTGTAGAAAGACACACGTAATGCTTTGACCCAATTTGTCTTGGGGTGGTAGCGAAAATTTTAGACTCAACTAGAGACCATCTTGCACTGGGATCACTCCAGCCAAGATACAGGACCCGCAACTTAAAAATGAATGTGGGCAAGGGGCATAAAGTGGAGGGTGACAAAGCAGCATTCTGACTATGCTATTAATAACTCATAGAAACACTGTGCAATAATCCAACTTACAACTTCTGTTCCCGTCTCCGTCTTTCTCAGCAATAACTCTATTATCAGTGTTGCTGCACTGAGTCTTTCCGTCATTCAGCTTTTGACCAAGAAACTCTATTATAGTCCAATATATTTAAATTTCTGAGGTCATAAAGTCTGGTAAAAATATTTTCCTCTGCAAATATGTAGGCCTGACACGCTGTCCTAACAGAAAGCAAGTGCCTCTCTGTCCTCACTGAATCTGTTAAATATGCACTTATATTTTGTCATGTAAACAAACCACTGCACCTGTCAGCTGTGCGCCTAATGTTAACAAACCACATAGGAAATCAGCTGTGCGCTCGATCATACTTGAGACATAACCACTGAGGAGATAGGTGAGTACTTGCTGTCTGCCTACACTTGTACTTTTTAAAAAAGAAAACGTGTTTTATAATGTGATATTTACTGGAAATTACATTTACAGCAAGACTAGTATGTCATCAAAAATGTGACAAAAACGTCATAGTCATAACTCATACCGCAGCGGTGCCTGGACAGCGTGACGTGTGTGGTTGTGCTGCTGCCGTGGTCCCGCCAGATGCCTCCTGCTGCTGCTGCCATCATTAGTCATTAGTCATACTTCTTCTGTTATTATACACATATGATTATTGTCACACATGTATACTGCCAGGTATTAATACATACTTTCAACATATTGTACCGCAGTAACCAGAACTATAACTATAATATTATTACTTTCATTAATGTTGTTGTAAGCTACTGTCATTACCTGCATCTCTCTCTCTCTCTCTCTCTCTCTCTCTCTGTCTCTCTCTGTCTCATTGTGTCATGTGGATTACTGTTAATTTATTATGCTGATCTGTTCTGTACGACATCTATTGCACGTCTGTCCGTCCTGGAAGAGGGATCCCTCCTCAGTTGCTCTTCCTGAGGTTTCTACCGTTTTTTTTCCCCGTTAAAGGGTTTTTTTGGGGAGTTTTTCCTTATCCGCTGTGAGGGTCTTAAGGACAGAGGGATGTCGTATGCTGTAAAGCCCTGTGAGGCAAATTGTGATTTGTGATATTGGGCTTTATAAATAAAATTGATTGATTGATTGATAGTATAATATGTTATCAAAAATGTGACAAAAATGTCATAGTATAGTATAGTATGTCAACAAAAATGTCACAAAAACGTCAGTATAGTATGTCATCAAAAATGTCATAAAAACGTCATATTATAGCATGTCATCGAAAATGTCACAAAAACGTCATATTATAGCATGTCATCGAAAATGTGATAAAAACATTATCGTATAGTATGCCATCAAAAATATCACAAAAACATCATAGTATAGTATGTCATCAAACGTGATAAAAAGTCATAGTATACTATGTCATTGAAAATGTGACAAAAACGTCATCAAAAATGTGACAAAAACGTCATAGTATATTACGTCATCATGTCGTCAAAAATGTGACAAAAACGTCATAGTATATTGTGTCATCAAAAATGTCACAATTGTGTCATCAAAAATGTGATAAAAACATCATAGTATAGTATGTCATCAAAAATGTGACAAAAACGTCATAGTATAGTATGTCATCGAAAATGTGATAAAAACGTCATAGTATACTATGTCACCAAAAACGTCATAGTATAGTATGTCATCAAAAATGTGACAAAAACGTCATAGTATAGCATGCCATCGAAAATGTGACAAAAACGTCATAGTATAGCATGCCATCGACAATGTGACAAAAACGTCATACTATAATATGTTATCAAAAATGCGACAAAAACTTTATAGTATGTCATCAAAAATGTCAAAAACGTCATAGTAAAGCATGTCATCAAAAATGTCAAAATATAGTATAAACGTAAAATATCACAAAAACGTCAAAAATGTGACAAAAACATCATAGTATACTACGTCATCATATGTCATCAAAAATGTGACAAAAACGTCATAGTATATTGTGTCATCAAAAATGTCACAATTGTGTCATCGAAAATGTGATAAAAACGTCATAGTATAGTATGTCATCAAAAATGTGACAAAAACGTCATAGTATACTATGTCACCAAAAACGTCATAGTATACTATGTCATCAAAAATGTGATTAAAACGTCATAGTTTAGCATGTCAGTAAAAATGTGATAAAAACGTCATAGTATACTGTCATCAAAAATGTGATAAAAACGTCATAGTTTAGCATGTCAGTAAAAATGTGATAAAAACGTCATAGTATACTATGTCATCAAAAATGTGATTAAAACGTCATAGTTTAGCATGTCAGTAAAAATGTGATAAAAACGTCATAGTATACTGTCATCAAAAATGTGATAAAAACGTCATAGTTTAGCATGTCAGTAAAAATGTGATAAAAACGTCATAGTATACTGTGTCATCGAAAATGTGACAAAAATGTCATCAAAAATGTGACAAAAACATCATAGTATACTACGTCATCATATGTCATCAAAAATGTGACAAAAACGTCATAGTATATTGTGTCATCAAAAATGTCACAATTGTGTCATCAAAAATGTGATAAAAACGTCATAGTATAGTATAGTATGTCATCGAAAATGTGATAAAAACGTCATAGTATAGTATGTCATCAAAAATGTGACAAAAACGTCATAGTATAGCATGCCATCGACAATGTGACAAAAACGTCATTCTATAATATGTTATCAAAAATGCGACAAAAACTTTATAGTATGTCATCAAAAATGTCACAAAAACGTCATAGTAAAGCATGTCATCAAAAATGTGATAAAAACGTCATAGTATAGGTATGTCATCAAAAATGTGACAAAAACGTCATAGTATACTATGTCACCAAAAACGTCATAGTATAGTATGTCATCAAAAATGTGACAAAAACGTCATAGTATAGCATGCCATCGACAATGTGACAAAAACGTCATACTATAATATGTTATCAAAAATGCGACAAAAACTTTATAGTATGTCATCAAAAATGTCACAAAAACGTCATAGTAAAGCATGCCATCAAAAATGTGACAAAAGCGTCATAGTATAGTATGTCATCAAAAATATCACAAAAACGTCATAGTATAGTATGTCATCAAATGTGATAAAAACGTCATAGTATACTATGTCATCAAAAATGTGATAAAACGTCATAGTAAAGCATGTCATCAAAAATGTGATAAAAACGTGATAGTATAGGTATGTCATCAAAAATGTGATAAAACATCATAGTATAGTATGTCATCAAAAATGTGATTAAAAACGTCATAGTTTAGCATGTCATCAAAAATGTGATAAAAACGCCATAGCATACTATGTCATCAAAAATGTCACAAAAACGTCATAGTAAAGCATGCCATCAAAAATGTGACAAAAGCGTCATAGTATAGTATGTCATCAAAAATATCACAAAAACGTCATAGTATAGTATGTCATCAAACGTGATAAAAACGTCATAGTATACTATGTCATCAAAAATGTGATAAAACGTCATAGTATAGTATGTCATCAAACGTGATAAAAACGTCATAGTATACTGTGTCATCAAAAATGTGATAAAACGTCATAGTATATAGTATGTCATCAAAAATGTGATTAAAAACGTCATAGTTTAGCATGTCATCAAAAATGTGATAAAAACGCCATAGCATACTATGTCATCAAAAATGTGATAAAAACGTCATAGTATAGCATGTCATCAAAAATGTGACAAAAACATAGTATAGGTATGTCATCAAAAATGTGATAAAAATGTCATAGTATACTATGTCATCATATGTCGTCAAAAATGTGACAAAAACGTCATAGTATAGTATGTCATCAAACGTGATAAAAACGTCATAGTATACTGTGTCATCAAAAATGTGATAAAACGTCATAGTATAGTATGTCATCAAAAATGTGATTAAAAACGTCATAGTTTAGCATGTCATCAAAAATGTGATAAAAACGCCATAGCGTACTATGTCATCAAAAATGTGATAAAAACGTCATAGTATAGCATGTCATCAAAAATGTGACAAAAACATAGTATAGGTATGTCATCAAAAATGTGATAAAAATGTCATAGTATACTATGTCATCATATGTCGTCAAAAATGTGACAAAAACGTCATAGTATAGTATGTCATCAAAAATGTGATAAAAACGTCATAGTATAGCATGTCATCAAAAATGTGATAAAAACGTCATAGTATAGCATGTCATCAAAAATGTGACAAAAACGTCATAGTTTAGCATGTCATCAAAAATGTGATAAAAACATCATCAAAAATGTGACAAAAACGTCATAGTATAGTACATCATCAAAAATGTGACAAAAAAAGTCTTTTGAAGAAAAAGAAAAAAAACGCCTCTACGGGTGCCACTGATCAGTCAGGACTAATCGATTGGACCCCCTGAAACAAAGACCCAGAGCAGGCAGACACACTATATCAGGCCAAGTAACTAACCAAAACTATCTGCAAGGGTTGTAGTGGTGGGAAGGGGAAACATCTTTGGTTCTTTCCATTTGGGTGAACTGACCCTTTAAGAGACGAAATGTTTTTATTTTTTGTAATTTGAATGACCTGACCTTTTCAAGCACAAAATGCAGTAAATGCTGCCTTCACATTTAAAGCTTGTCTGCCTTTCTCATGCCCTTTGAGTCACCATGTAATTTTCTTCGCTCTGCAGCCCACCAACTTCACCAACCCAGTGTATGCCACCCTGTACATGGGCGCCCACAACAGCCGCAACTCCCTGGCCAGCACAGATGAAAAGAAGGAGCTTCTCTCCCAGGGCGACGAGGACATGAGTGACCCGCTGGCGTAGAGCTCGGCATGGATTGAACTCTGCCAACATTGCCCTGCCCGACCCAGTGCTGAGCCGACGAGCGCTCTCATCTTATGCCTTTTACCAACTGAAAAGAAAAGCAACAAAAAAAAAAGCGAGAACACTGTATAAAATGTATAAAATGAAGGACTACTTTTTTAAGTGATTGCAGTATTATATTTTGTTCTTTGACAAAAAAAATCCTCTGGTGACGAAAAGGAACCATTTTATAGACATTTATTCAGTTCTTCTTTTTAATTTTGCTCACCTCCTCCTCACAACTCTCCCTCCCCTCTCACGCATATAGCCACTACCTCTGTGCAAATGTAAAAGATAGAGAGATACAAATGGCAGTGGGACAATTTTAATTTTTATTTTTGTATGAATTGTATAGGGGAGAGGAAAAAAACAAGAGAATATTGTTCCATCCTAGAAAACGTTGCCAAGTCTTTGTTGTTCATGAAAGAGAGGAGAAGTGTCAGTGCTCACTATGAATGCTTCCTGGATGCTGGTTCGGCTCAGTGTTTCACATCGTGTGTACGTTTGCTGCTGGAGGTCTAAAAGGGGGGGCCGTGGCTGGGAGAGTACACATGGAGGACTTGGCATCTCCGACGGTGTCTGTTCTGTCGTCTCAAAGAACTACATTCAAGTGATTGTCTTTTACCTCCTTGCACAGACTAAAGTTAAATATATATTTGCATATATATAAACAAATATTAACAAAGTGTCTTGAAAATATACCCAGGAATACAAACATCAGTAACAAATAGCAGTCTGTACTTTTTAACAGTCTTTTTTTTTTCTTTTCTTTTTTTTTAAGTCATTGTATAATTGACATACTCTGTCAGCAATGAATGAGTCAATGGCAGTGTGCGAGTGCGCTGGATGAAGATGATTGTAACAAAGTCCACATTCCAGGATGAAAAAGTCTGGGATGGATATCCGTGGCCTTGGTCTAGCCTACTGCAGGACACTCTGAACAGGAGTCGGATTTCGCTCTGAAACTGTTCTAGAAAGTTCCTTTTGGGAGTGACGGCAAGCTTCTGTGAATTTACGGTCATCACTGAAAAACAATCTGAATAATTAGCTGGTTGCATTTGGCTTTTGTTCCTTGTCTTTTGATTGTAAATGTACTTTCAGGAAAGGCTGGGGAGACCGTTTGATGGTACGTACTTCTGTGTGAGATTGAGTTCTTTTTTGTTTTTGTTTTTTAAATTGTATGTAATTACATGGATGTGTAATTTAGGTTAATGCTCATTGTTAAGTGCATTCCCAGGAAGGGGACTGATCGGCTTCCTGATAAGCATTCCTTTGTTAATTCCTTTGCCTTGCTGCTAATGCTAACCATCTGTTTATCTGTCGAACTGGTTTTTAGTCTTTAAAGTGTTGCTCTCTCTGTGTGTCACTGCTCACCACGCTGCTTTTAACTGAGCTTATCAGCCATACCTGCCATATCACTCTGCATGGTGCTCTCACACACCCATCCTAGAGGAAACTCTGTGGCTTTGCCCTTCACTTGTTAACAGTATTCATCACTTCTTTTTTCTTTTTTTTTTTTTTACATCTTGCTCTGTTAGATTTTCACCCGACCATGTAAATTAGAACAATCATTTTTCAGTTGGAGAATTTCTTTTGGTGGCAAAAACCCACATGGATATTTGTGGTTCTGATTGTTTTGTTATGATTCTATTTCTTTTTGATATAAGAAAATTAAATGGATTTTTATAGTAGAAATGTACGGTGGCTCTGTTCGTCATTTGAAGAAGAAAAGCAATCGCTTATTATTTCTGACTGGAGTGCATCAGAAGTGAACATCAAGTATCCTTCTCACAAACAAAAGAAAAGAGGAAATAAAACATGAACATGTAGTAATCACTTGTTTTGGATGTTGCTTCATCACAGAAAGTCTTGTTCACATTTACTAATATTTTTGCACTGTCTTAGACCATAAGAATAACGTATGAATTTTGAAAATTGAAGTAGTTCCCCTTTAAAAAGGCTTGAAAGGTACTGACCTCATCTAAAAATGAGGCCTGAGTTGGTCTTAAAATGTCAATTAAAAAAAATCAAGTCTTATAAGTGCAAAGACATGGGGAAAGGGATTTTATCAACCTTTCTTTTTCTGAAGTTGTTTGTCTGTCTTCTCAGATAATTGGCAACATAATTTCTTTGATACTGTATGCCCTCGCACTAATGTGACGCAGAATGGGATGTTAGGACCAGCAACACTCATATTTTGTTTCTGGCCATGTTCAAAGCAGAGGATCTGTTGGATGCTAGTTAGCTGTCACTGCACCCTGAATGACATGGGGGAGCGCAAATTTACCCAAGACTGGCTATTTAACCAAGATTTTATGTCATGGCTAAATCTGGTTCAAGGCCATGCATGCAAGGCTTGGTGTATTTTCTGGTTTTAAAACTCAGAACGATGTGAATCAAGGCAGTGGAATCCTACAAAATCATGGAAACACAAAATCATGAAAAAAAACGGCCAACAAACTCCAGTTCTGTCCTACCCTTCTCTCTGCCATGAACAAAACAAACAAAAGTCATGTTTTAGGTTACAATAAACATTTGGAAAAATTATTCTTAACTCAAAGTAACTGATGTTGGCTCAAGGCCCGCTGTCAGGGGGGTTGAGGGTTATACATGACCTCGGCCCCATGTCAATGACAACAAGGTCTGTGGTTGACCTTTGAACTTAATCAAGTACAACAATTTACATAATGATACCACCGACAATACAAGTTATATGTATTTACATGATAAATAAGTGTATTTTTATCATCAAAACATTTCAATGTGCCATCTGATACTCCCACCCCCCACAGGTAAGGTACTATACTATGAGTTTTTTGATGGCATTTTTAAAACTATACTATGACGTTTTTGTCACATTTTTGATGACATACTGTACTATGACATTTTTGTCATTTTTTTATGGCATACTATGATGTTTTTTTTTACAACATTTTATGACATGCTATACTAAAACGTTTTTGATATTTTTTATGACTAACTTTACTATGACGTTTTTATCACATTTTTGATGACATACTATACAATGTTTTTGTGACATTTTTGATGACACACTATACTATGACGTTTTTTTACAACATTTTATGACATGCTATAGTAAAACTTTTTTGATATTTCTTATGACGTACTTTACTATGACGTTTTTGTCACACTTTTGATGACATACTATACTATGATGTTTTTGTCACATTTTTGATGACATACTATGACCTTTTTTTTTTACAACATTTTCGATGACATGCTATACTAAAACTTTTTTGATATTTTTTATGACGTACTTTACTATGACATTTTTGTCACACTTTTGATGTCATACTATACTATGGCTTTTTTTCCCACATTTTTGATGACATACTATACTGACATTTTTGTCACATTTTTTGATGACATACTACACTATGACATTTTTGTCACATTTTTGATGACATACTACACTATGACGTTTTTGTCACATTTTTTGATGACATACTATGACGTTTTTGTCACACTTTTGATGACATACTATACTATGACTTTTTTTTCCACATTTTGATGACATACTATACTATGACGTTTTTGTCACATTTTTGATGACATACCATGACGTACTGAAAATGTCATACAAAAATGTCATAGTATCGCGTGTCACCAAAAATGTGATAAAAAATCATAGTATAGTATGTCATCAAAAATGTTTTGATGACATACCCATTTCCTACCTACCCACCCTACCATATTATCTGGTCCTTGCTACCTCTGAATGGCCCAGTCTCAGGAGGAGATTTATTTGTTCTTTATCCACTGTGTATTTTTATAGTGAAAAGTGTTCTGTGCATTTATCGTGTATAAAATGTGGGGATGGGGATGATGATGATGATGACAACGACAACAACATCTCCACTTTGACCTGGCCTTCTGGCTCCCCCTTGCCATAGCATATTCCTGAGACAGCATTGAATGTGAACCCCAGTCTCCCACACTGAAGTCAGTAGTCTTAACCACTGAGTTTTCCTGCCTACACATACACACTTTTCTGCGGGCACATTTAACCTTTTTATTTGGGCGTTTGACTTTAATTTTTACCTGTCCTGGATAAGTTTCAAATCTCCCACCTCAGAATTCCCAAGCAGCTCTTTAACCTGCCTGAGGTAGTCCACCTCACACTTCCATTGTGTTTCACAGAGCCTTTCACTCTCTCCTCTGGACAGCGGCCTTTAAAATTCAGCAGCCCTGGACTAGGATCAAACATTCAACCTCAGGACTTCCAACCGGTCCTCTAACAGCCTGAGCTACCAGGCTGAAGACACTTTGTGTTTCTTAGACATTTTAACTTTCTCCTTCAGACATCAGCTTACAAAACAGACTGACTGTTCCCCTGAGAATTGAACCCCAATCCGCTGACCTTCAAACCAGTCTTCTATCCCACTGCGCTAATGAACTGGAGACACATGAGCTCTCTTCGTTGAAGATTTTCAGTCTCTCTTTTGGACAAAGGCATTCAAAAGTCAGCTGTTAAGGTGTACTAGTCAAAGGAATTAATTAGAGACAGCTGTTCAGAAGGCAGACTCTCTGCTTTCAAATCAAAGGCTTAAACTCTATCAACCTATCAACATCATCATTATAAGGATGTTTTCAATCTTGACCTGTCCTGAGGGGGACATGAATACCGGTATCAAAATTCATGGCAGT
This sequence comes from Epinephelus fuscoguttatus, assembly GCF_011397635.1. Classification (NCBI taxonomy): domain Eukaryota; kingdom Metazoa; phylum Chordata; class Actinopteri; order Perciformes; family Serranidae; genus Epinephelus; species Epinephelus fuscoguttatus. The sequence goes on along the minus strand of NC_064758.1, from coordinate 24,010,677 downwards.
CCACGCAGTACATATAAATATACAGAGAAAAATCACACACTTCATTTGGACAACGGCATTCAAAATGATAAAAAAATAAGATGATAGTTTTATGACATACTATACTATGACTTATGGTGCGGCCCATATGACAGAGGGCACAGAGGGGACAGATGCACAATGCGGAGTACTGGCCTCGTTGGCTCATATGTTATTTTTCTTCAGATTTGGTTATGATAAAATTGGTGTTAAATTTCATCTCTTGTGGCATTAAAAAAGTCTTAAATCTAAAAGGTCTCAAGCTGCAGGAGCCTTGTTTCACATTTCTGAGTGCAATAACAGTCTTCAATCTTGTAGTTCCATAATTCATCTTATTTATTAAACAGGAAGTGTCATTTTTCAGTCAATAGACAATATCATGGATAATTTCCTCTAAAAAGTCAATATCTTGATTTGAATGTACATTAATATAAATGTCCACTTTAAGAATAGTGTCTCATACAATGTTGAGCCAAATTTAGTAGTGTAAAGATGTATCGCTTCCTCTGTGCCAATAACTTTCAACAGCTGTCAGGAAGGAATGCATCATCTCTTTTAAAACAGAGGAGATTTAAAAACAAAAACTTTAAAAAAAAATAAGACCTCATAGGAATGGAAACGTCCTTCATCCATCACCACATCTATAGCAGGTTAACATCATCTGGGCCCTTAATCAGCAGTCCATGTGGAATCTTCTTCATACATTTGTCACATCCCAAAATGTCACTTACAGTGTGACAGGAAGTGTCGTCAAAGCGTTTAACATTCAGTATTTTAAGAACTACTTGGACAAGGCACGGAGTTCATCAATCATAATGAGCTTTAAGACATCAATGTACTAGAGAGGTGAATAAAAGAGTCATCTCAGTATTCTCCTCAGCTTCTAGTTTAAAGCTGGAAATTTTAAACTTCTGCATATTGTTGTCAGTATTATAAGACTGTTATAGAACAAGGCAATAAAAATACAATCTTTAACACATGAAAGATGTAAAATAAACAAATTATGGCTGACTTGTGAGAGATAACACTGTTTACACAAAAAAGGCACTTCTTAAGCAAAACATTTGAGAAGTTTTGGTTTGGCTAGCTTGTCCAAAAGAACCAGTAAAATCAATGGTCTTTCCTCCCAGATACATGCGATTGAAATGTAAATAATAGCTCTTGATTGAATGTGTCGACTTGTCTTAAAGTTAGGAAACAGTCCCCACATGTCTCATTGTAATATCAAAGCTTCTCTGTTATCTGAAGGAAGGTTTTTGCACGTCTCTTCGAGGCAAACATCCCGGCAGCAGGGCCTGGCTGACTCCCAGTCTGAATCCTGCTACGACGGCATAATCTGAGGAAATTATTCTTGGGAATAAGATCCACATGTTGGCAGGAGCAAAGTTCTTCCTGCTTTGCGGTCCACCAGTCCTCGACTCACCTCACCTGCTTTGTCGTCCGACTGGTCCGCTTCTCCATGGCAACGGAGCAGGGAAAGTCTTGTGTTTTGCGGTGAGACAGGAGAAACCCATTGTGCTTCTGTAATGATGCCTGCTCTCTTTAAAGTGGCTGTTAAGGGCCTCCATAAATAAATAAATTACCCAGCTATAACAAGGGCTCTGTCCTGTCCCTCCTTTCAGTCTTTGTGATCTGCAGCCTCAGGGTTGAGACAGACCATCGGGACACAGGGAGGGAGGTTATAGTGGGGAGGGGAGTATAAGTGACGAATAAGTGGTTTAGGGTCTCTTCCAACCGCTCCGGATCAACGCGTCAGCTCGCAGGAAAGGCTGGCTTCGGAGATCTGTGAGTAGGCATGGAGAGAGGGGTCAGAGACATGGGGGACACTCATGTTAGAGGACGCAGAGGTCAAACTGCAAACTTGCTTTGACTTACTTAACACTTCTTTTTTTTTCTTTTGTGCTTAGGCTTAAAATGTAGAACACATACACTCAGTTGCCAGTTTATCAGGTACACCTCATTACACACATTTCTATTATTTTGTCCACCCTGGTTGTATTGATAAGAGTAGGCTAAATAACAGAAACACCTGTCTGTATAATGTTATACAGTTCAACAGTGCCACAAACAACGTCCTTCAAAATTATCAGAGCTCATCTGTGTGGAGTTTGCATGTTCTCTCTGTGTCAGCGTGGGTTTTCTCCAGGTACTCCGGCTTCCTCCCACAGTCCAAAGACATGCAGGTTTAATTGGTGACTCTAAATTGGCCGTAGGTGTGAATGTGAGTGTGAATGGTTGTCTGTCTCTATGTGTCAGCCCTGTGATAGTCTGGCGACCTGTCCAGGTTGTGCCCCGCCTCTCGCCCAACGTCAGCTGGGACAGGCTCCAGTTGGCATTGGGCCAAATTTAATTGCATTGTTGGAGGGAGTTAAGAGTTTCAATGGCATTAGCTGCTTTTGTAATTGTTGTACATGTGACAATAAATAACTATAAACTCTTCATGAAGGCAGACATTCTTGCAGGCCTGTTGCATGAGGCTGCATTAGTTTTAGCTAGGTGTACCTAATAAACTGGCAACTGAGTGTATAGTTGTATATTTGAGTCAAACAATTGTTTAAAAAAATCTGCTCCTGCAGTTAAACTTTGTTAACTGTGTATTAGAAATATAAAATTAGCACATAAGGGCATAAACAATGGACTTAACATTGAATGACACATTCCCATAACCTTGCATTTCAACTGGTCGTACTGATACACAAAAGTGAAATTCAAGGCTTTGGGAATGTAGTCATGACGACTCTGTCACACTAATAATGCAGCAGTAACAACAGAAAAGTAGCCGTCATTGTTACAGTTACAGTACAATGGTCAACAAGCTCTACAGGTTAATGAGCAACAAGCTGGCTGTGTCTGAAGTAAACCTCTCAGCTCTGTAAAACATTTTGGATACAGACTGCGTTCATGTTTATCTGACTGACTGTGTGTGTTTTCGTTTTCTAGAGCCTGTTGACCAAACAGCTGTTGAGCACACCGCGGATGACAGTTAGCAAAGACAAAACATGGCGGACGTTGTTGACAGGTGAGAAGTAAATGAACACTGGACAACATGCAACACATAACGGGAGGGGGTCAGGATGATGATGATGATGAGGATGATGATGAGGATGATGATTTAAGGGTACAAGTAGTCACTGAAACTAAACAATGATGTTCTTAAAAAAAACACAAAAACTTCCTCTCTGAGGTAAAGACTTGGTGGAAAATTAAAAAAGTGAATTCATGTTTTAAAGACTGTTGGGGGGAAGTGATGTTGTACGGGAGCCCATTTTCACCAGTGTGATAAAAAAAAAGATTCTTCACGTCATTATAATAAACTTTCTTAAAATAATGTGTTAGTAAGTCCAAATAATGACTTTGTATCTAAAAATACTAAGAGACCTTAAAAATTAACTTAAGATCTCAAAATAAAATAAAACAATAAATAAATAAAATAAATAATAAAATAGTGAGAACAAAAACATTCTCATTATTTTATGACTCTTAATCACTGTTTTGAGATACCTACTAATTATTCTTTGATAAATACTTACTTTAAGATAAGTGAGTCAATATTTTAAGATCAAGTTCAAAAATTATAATTTTAAAAATGTTTCTTTTTATTTTGAGATACTTAATATTTTGAAATAAGTAAGCCATTATTTTGAGATAACTAAGTCTATTTTATTAGTTTATTTTGAGAACCTTTCTTATTATTATCACGAAATAAATAAGTCAGCATTTTGAGATACTATCTCATTATCTTTAGATACTGAGTCATTATTTTTTAAGTACTAAGTCATTATTTCAAAATAAAATGGAATAAATCATTCCATATTGAGATACAAAGTCAGTACTCTGTAGATAAGCAAGTCATTGTTTTGAAAAAGCTTCTCATTATTTTGAGATACTAACTTGGTATTTTTTGAGATACTAAGTCATTATCTTGAGAGGCAGACTCATCATTTTAAAATAAGTGAGTCATTATTTTGAGAAAGCCGACGTACAGGATCTTTTCTTTATCACACTGTGGTCAGTGGGCTTTCATAATACTGAATTTCTCTTAAACTATAAACTGTAACATGCTTCTTTTCTCCTTCAGTTACTTTGTTCCCTAACTATTGTGTTGAAAAGCAAATCTTAGTGCTGTGAAGCCTTTCTTTTTTTTCTTTTATTTTGCGTCCAAAGCACTAGCCGAAGCAGCTGACATCACTGTAGCAGCACACAGGAGCTCGAGGGCCAAGCGGGCCGGGTTTCAGCCAGGCTACCTTCCTTACCCTCTCTTGAGAGTGGGAAATACTGTCATTAATCTTCTTTTCAGCTGGAGGGGGTAGAATGAACAGTGGTGGTTGAGGAAAGAAGAGTCACATGTTAGCCGGAAACCAACACCAAACAAGTTAGTTTCATGGAACAAGGCATCGTTTATACAACCAGTAAATTAGCCAAACCTCTTTATGTTATCATTGTTGAATTCAGCTTCTTGAGAGAAAAACACCATTATAACGCACAGCCTTTTAAATGTGTCATGCATGATGGTAATTTAATTACAGTCATGGCTGATTGTACCGTGAATGCATCAACATATTTTTCACTTTTAAGAAAATATGTTGACACGCTGTACAACTCTTATTTTCCCATGTAGATCTGCACCAGGCAAAGAGGTTTGGCTGACTCCTATCACCAGACGCCTGATAGGAGTCCTCTGAAGGAGAACACAAACAACCAAATGACGGCCCAAAGTTAGTTCACAGTAGTTGTAGTGGTGGGGTTGGGTTTGGGTGACAGGGATCATGCTGCATGCACAGTGGGGGTCAGGAGGCGTACGAGAGACACCTGGACAACCTTGGCATTAGGGGGGAAGGGCTAGCAGTTGGCGTCGTCACAGAGGTTGGCTTCACAGAAGAACCGTGAGCCGCGTTTAGCAGTGCGGGCTGTGAAGGGCACGCTCTTCAGTACTGGGGGAGGAGGGTGAGGGAGAGAAAACATGTCACACCTGAGACACTGCTACCCTTCTCCGGGGTGAAAAAAAAAACACTGGACCATCTTCAAATGTCTTTCAGGAGACTAATGAACCTGCGCTTCTTTTTGTGTGTCGCACAGTAAAACCCTCAGGAAGTCTTTAGTAGGATTAGGGGCAACATTTTACTTTACGTCCCTCTATTTTGCATTTATAAGCACTATGTTAACATTTAATAAAAGTCTTATAACATGCCATAATGTAGTGTTTATTCATGTGTTTGTAATCAACTATAACTCCTTCTGTGGGCAGCCATTAGCGGAGGCATCTGTATTATAAAATGGTACCAAAAACAGCTATAAATATAGAAAATGTGTCTTTATATACTGTAAAACTTAAATTAAAAGCCTAGTCCCAATTAAACGCCCAGTCCCTTTTAAGTATATAAAGACACATTTTGCCAAAACAAATTGCAATTAGGGGGCAAACAAACTTGAGTCTGACTGAACCGAACCAAACAGGGCAGGTGTGAAAACACCCTAAAACATCCATATAGCTACATACAACTATATTTTAGTGTGTAATAAATCATTTCTTAAATGTCTGTGTACGGCTTTAAACGCTAAACAGGGGACTTAAACTAAAGTGTTATCAGATTAGGACACACTGAGCATGTCTTAGGGCTGTTAACAGCTCTGAGAGTAGTGGCTTAGAAGCATTATTAACATTACTTACAATTATGTTATTGGAACATTTATATTATTCATGTTTTAGGAACTGATTAATAGTTTTCGACAAAAACATCTGTTAGCTCATGTGCTATCCTGAGGCTGTAGATGCTGCTTTTTGTCTCCCATTAAAGCCCTTACAGGAGGGATTTTAAAATGGCGACTCCTAGTGGTAAAGTTAAGGAAGACCTTCGTGTAATCCTCAACCAGTTTTCACTGGCATTGCCTTATTTTTCTACAAACAAAAACCATCATCAGAATACTTTGAAAAATACTATTATCACATAAAAATTTGCACAAAGTAGTTTTAAAGAAGGATCCTGCAAATTAGGACTCTATATACTGATATTCATGTACACTTCAAACTGTCTGTCTATGTACATACTGAGGCTCAGCAGCATTTCTAGCTAGACAGCACATCATGGAATAACCAGAGGCTGCTGTGCTGCTACGTGCTGTGCTCCAGATGTGGTGGTGTCTGGACTACGTAGCACAAGGTGCAATTCAAAGGAGCCGAGCAGTGAATGACCACAGTCATCCTCGACTTGGGACGACCGGGGCTTCTGGTACCCACATGGGGTCTTTTTAGGGTGCTGTCTGGCCCACCTGTGATGATGTCCTCAATAGTGCCATCCTTGCCCTCGTACACGGGCCGGTGGTCTTTGGCTTGCCGCTTGCGCAACTCCGCGATCAGCTCCTGCTGCTGCTGCCTCTTCTTGTGGGCCTGGACCTGAACCGGCAGAGAGGATATTTGTGCTGTTCACTGTGCTTTTTGGCACGCCACACAGCTTTATTTAGCACTGAGTAAACATCTGATAGGTTTCATCCAGCTCAGTTGCATGCACTGTACCTTGGGGTCATGCTGTTTAGCCTCCTGAGCCAGTAACTTTTCTCTCATTGCTTCCTCCTGCTTTTTCCTCTGCTCGTTTTCTTCCACTGCATCCTGTTGAGAAGAGAAAAACATGACCGTCTGCCACAAGACACTGAAGCTCAAACAAATCCAAGTCAATACACGTGTGTGGCCCTTTAAAGGTAGAAAAAACAGGTCAAAAGGGGAACATAAACAGGACACACACCAAAACACATACACTTTGATGAACATTATCAATCATTAGAAATGTAATCTTTCTGTTCCTGTTTTCCTCTTTTAAGCTTTCTAACACACACAACTTTTCTATACATAACACTAAATTTGCTTTAAAGCAGTAATAATAATAATTTGGGAATTGCACATATTTGCTTTCTTGCTGAGAGTTAGATGAGAAGATCAATACCACTTTATATGTAAATATAAAGCTACAGCCAGCAGCAAATTATCTTAGCTGTGGACAGAGCCAAACGAGCTGTTTCCAGTATTTATACCAAGCTAAATTTACTGGCCTCTTATATTTAAAGGAATACTTCACCCCCCAAATTACCATTTGTACATCAATTACTAACCTTACATTTCATTGAATTTGTGAATAAAACTCTTTGCTGCTGCTCTTCCTGACTTATGCTTTTCATGTAGGCGCATGGAAGGGCAGGGAAGTTTGCTCTCGCTGCCTCAGGCTTTTCTCATTCACACATGGAAGGGCAGGGAGGTTTGCTCTCTCTGCCTTGGGCTTTCCATGTAAGCACGCAGAAGGGTGGAGAGGTGTGCTCTCTCTGCCTTAGGCTTTCCACATAGGCACGTGGAAGAGGCTTCCTGTGTAGGCCCAAGGAAAGGCAGAGAGGCCCCAGGACAGAGCCATACTGCCAAATATAATACTGCAAATAGAAATAAAGTTTTCCTCGACTAAAGTGTTCCTGACTGAAAGACTGTTTTTGTCAATGGAGTCTGTCGTTGAAGAAAGCATAGATACGTTTCACTTTCATATCAGTATTAAATAGTTACGTTTTAGTGTTTTAGAGTTTGGGAAGAACTGAGCATGCAACTTTTTGAATAAGACTTGGATTATACTGCAAGAGGTGCTTGAGAGTTTTTAAATGGATTAAATGTAGCACCGTTTTACTCCAGCCGATCAATAATTTTCTTAGTTCTTGGATTCTTCATTCTCTTTGGAGGCAAACAAAATCACAAATTCAGTGAAACATGGGCTGAGTTCTTGAAAAAACAAATGGTCATTTGGGGGGATGAAGTATTCCTTTAAAGGGCTGGCAAGGAGGTGTATCGATCCTCTCATCTAACTCTCTGCAAGAACACAAGTTATTTCTGTTGTATGTTGTTGCCAGGTTAATATTAGAAAGGTAGTGAATTTGCTGTCAAATTTTATTTAATTGGTTGATTATTTTTTTGTTACTATTTCAACTCCCCATATTCTGCACCAGGTTTTATGTTACACCGCTCTCCCCTGGGCCATCTTGGGGTCATAACAAACGTACTTCCTAAAAGTTTAAGTTTATACCTTTAAGTAACTCATACACAGACAGACACACACACACACACATACAAAGAAATCCTTGTGTTGCACATTTCCTTAAGCAGATCCCATAAATCCAGACTGAGAACAATCCCAGGAAGTGTGCTGTGTGGTGGGGCAGGGCGAGGCTGTCCGGGGGTAAAGGGGATGAGGGAAAGAGGGGGAGAGGGAGGGGGAAGAACCAGTCTAAACACCACAGCTGCAGCTCTGGAGTCAGACCCAGCTGGCCTTTCCTGTTATTTGGCCTCGGACTATGCGCCACGTCCTGTGGCACAGAGGCAGCCAAAGCTCTGCCCTGCTCTGCTCTCACTGAGTCTGACAACATCCAAGTCTGAAACCAGGGAACTTCCCATCTGACCAGGAGAGAAAGCTGCGCCCTGTCAGTACAGAAGTGAGGAAAGATGCTGCTGGGTGACCTCACCTTGTAGGCCTTGATAAAGCGCACAAACACAGGGAAGAACACCGAGGGTGGAGTCGTCTTGGCACTCTCTCCGAAGTAGTTCACCACATTGTTGAAGGCTTCCTAGAATCGGGAAAGGACAGTGCCAGAGTGGAAGCATTGTGTGTAAACACTGTCGAGTCATGATGATTGGTTTGTGTGTTAGAGGTCAGTGAGCTGCATCTGTGACAGACGTTTGCCTCATGTCTATTTTCATTTTGTTGCCTTTGAGGTTAAGAGGTGAGGACAGTGTTGGATACCTCTGCTGTCTTGGCGTCCTTCTGCAGCTTGTCCAGCTGTGGGTCACTGGCCTGGACGAAGCCTTTCAGAACTGAATGGTCATGGAGACTGCACTCTTTCCGAATCAGGTCCATGCCTTTCCCCAGCTCTCGAACATCCAGCAGCACATTTTCCAGAGATACTTTTGCACACAATCAGAAGGGGAATATGTTTTATTTACAGCAATACAACCATATATGAGCACATTACCACAGAACTGTTCTCATTTAAAGCTACAATGGGTAACTTTCTAAAAAAATAACTGTCGCTAATCCTGAGAGTAGTACACTAGAAAGATAATCTGTGAAAAAAATTATGTTCCTCTGCCTCCTCATAGTGCTTCAATTGGCATTTGAGGAATCCACCGTGCCTCAACAGAAAAAAACAATCTGAGTCTCTTACGCAGCTGCCAAACACTGCATGTGTACACGTTTCATTGCCAACAACAGCGTACACAGAAAAGACATGCAAACAGAAGAAGACCAATGATGAAAAGCAAGCTAAAAAGAAAGATTTAAACCCCGCCCAAAAGAAAACAGGAGCACCAGAGCAGCTTTTCCGAGGTGGAGACAGGTACAGGACCTGAAAGGATTTCAAACTGAAACCAAAACAGAAGCCGTACGTTAAAGATAATGAGCTTGACTGAGTGAGAGTATGCACGGGAGTGGGGCTGTGCAGCATGTGCACAAGCGGTAATTGACACTACGTTTGAGACTCCTGCTGACTCGGTGGATTCTTGAAAATGCCATTTGGAGCACTTTCAGGAGGCAGAGGAACCTGATTTTTTCACAGATTATTTTCCCATGTACGTCTGTCAGGATGTAGTGACAGGGGCGGCAGTAGCTCAGTCCATAGGGACTTGGGTTGGGAACCGGAGGGTCGCCAACTCAAGTCCCCATCCAGACCAAGTACAGAACGTGGACTGAAAGCTGGGGAGGTTTATCCTTAATAAACTTTGAACAACAACATCTCTCCATTTAAAGCATGTACAGATCCTACTTGTGCGTGTGTGTGTGTATTTCAGGCCTGTGTGTGTATGACGAGTGAAAAAATTGAATTTCCCCTCTGGGATTAATACAGTATTTCTTCTTCTTCTTTCAGGATATAGTAACGGTTTCAGCAGATATGACAAAAAGTTAAATTCATAAAAGTTACCTACTGAACCTTTAACTGAACATACAGTAGCTGACTGTTTTATTAACATGTCTTCATAACTCACCCGCTGCAGCTTTATCCACAAAGTGCAGCTCGCTGTAGAAGTTGGCCAGCTCAGGGTACTTCTCTTTCAGAATGAGAGCTATGTAATGGAGCAACGTCATCTTCCTGTCTGTAGACTTAGTGTCCAGCAGCTGTGGAGCAATAGGAATGAATGGGAATATCAGCAAAGCACTGTACAAATAAACTCTGTGGCATATTTTTGTGATTATTGGTGTGGGGATAAACTGAGCACTTGAAAAATGTCTCTAAATTCCACTACGTAATACTTACCAGATCGAGACTTTGTAATTTGAAGCCATAAACGCAGCCTCGCTTGCTGCTGTTCATGTAGTTCCCCAAGGCTAAGATGATCTACAAGTAAACCAGAAGAATAAATGAATATATATGAAGAATGGAAACAATGCTGATTGATAAAAACCAGTCAAACAAACACTTGTTACCTCGAGCACTCTTTTCAACTTTGGTGCAGATTTCACTGAGCCAGAAGCAGCGATGACAGCGTTGAGCTGTGGTGTAAGCATGTTGATGTTGTCAGCAAAGTTCCCGACAAACGTGATGATGTTCATTCTCTGCGTGAGCCTCTCGATCTTGCTGAAAAACAACATAAAGCGATCTTCCTCCGCCAGCTGGTCCAGTGGACGCCGCTCACGCTCATACTGACGCAGCACCTTCACCTCTGCGTCCGTGGGCAGGAAACGCATCAGGCACTCCACAAAGTCGACAGGTAAGGCCTTGAGGTCAAACCTGGGTGAACATAACACATTAGTAATTTGTTCTATCTTGTCTGTGGTTTTAAAAGGATCTCAACTCCAGTAAGAGTGCATACTTCTCTATTGCTCTGCAGATCTCTTCTGTGCTCTTGTTAGCCTTTCGCAGTGTGATGGCTAAGTTCTTGGAGCGATTGGCGTCCAGGAGGGTGACTTTGTTTACAGCCTTCTGGGCTACTTTGCTCTTTGTGCAGGAAAGATCCACAATTGGACCCTGGGCTCTGGTCTTAAACAGCTCCTCAAACCTCTCCAGATCCAGCTCCTGCACATGAGTGACAGTTTACTGGCATGTTCTGTTATGGGCTCGTACATGAACACTATTTTCTGCTGGTTAGAACATTTTTTATTTCACGAGCGGTATCTGATCTTTGTTTTTTCCATGCTCTTCTCACTGATTCAAGGTGGGTGTGGCTCAATGGGGAAAAAAGGTAATGTCATGTATTGCCATGCACCAGTCAGGATTTAGCAAATTTACCTGAACTTTTGAGTGTAAATAAATAGACTGCTGCAGGGATGGATTTTTTTTTTTTTTTTTTTGCCCGACCTGGAAGTTATCATCACCTTGGTTCCCTCAACAAAGAGCCAGCAGATTTTTTTTCTATTGGATTTTGGATTATTGCAGAAAATGAGCTCTGTGGCAAACAAAAGTTTAAGATACTTACACGTTTTGTTCAGCAAGATAATCTTCACAAATGAACACCACTTTCATGATTTTTTAAGCGTAAATGCAATCTACAGAAGTAGAAAGCTAACGACAGGCCATAAACGAACTACACTACAATCACAAGACCTCACACGGCCACCACAACCAGGCTATGAAGCTGTGCTCAGCGCAACACTCTGTGGTCTCATTTAGCCACTTGTTAGCAAGCGTCTTTTTTAAGACATGCAAAAGCTTGAATAGTCAAGAGTGGGGTATGTACTGACTTATTTTTTGTCATGTACTTGGGCTTGTGTGAACCACAAACCTTACTTCAGGCATCTGATCAACTCACTGACTAAGACAAGGGAACCACAAGAGCAACAATATTAGTGCATGTCTGAGTTTAGGACTCATTCCTGCAGCACTCTATAGTAAATAATAAAAAGCTGTTTTATCTGTGTAATTTACCTCCAGCACACGTTCGTCGTCAATCTCGTTGAAGACTGTGCCGTTGATCTGATTGGGCTTCAAGGCCGTCCAGTTAAACACAGGCAGGCGGAACTTTGTCTTGATGGGCTTCTTGATTCTGATAGCTGAAGTCGAGAATTAAATAAAATACATAAAATTGTTATTATGTGCCTGCAGTGGAATATAAAGCAAAGGAAAAAGTGCATAACAATAATATCATTTGTATCAGCCCTCACCTGAGAGACCCAAACTGAGGATAACAGATGGAGAAGCATCTGGCAGAGGTGGAGCGAGAGGAGGTGGTGGTGGTGGTGGGATTGGCACACTCTGACCTGGAATTGATGTACAAGAAAATGTTGAAATGCTTTTGTTTATCCATTTTATATGTTGATATTTTGGTGTCATTTTATCAATCGCATAACCTCACTTTGATCCTCTGTGTTTTGCCATTCCTTATTAGTCTCTTCATATTCGATCTACTTAATTCTACGCCTGTATTATATGTATTGTGACATCTGTGTGTTATATTCTATGCGGTGCTGTTATCTCCTGCAAGTCCTCTCTGAGCCGAAAACCACTCTTTCAGTTGTTAGTGTTTCTCATGTGCTGCAGTCTGCCTTCACACTCACACACAAAGGAAACAACTTGTATTTCCTTTTCCTGTCTGGCACAGAAACACACTGCTGCGACCCATCACCTGGCTTGGCACGAATAAACAAAGAAGGGGAACTGAAAATAGACCTCTGCTGTGGGTCTGTAGTCAAACACAGTCAACTTTCACATGCATGTGTCACCAGACAAAATCACTGTGAGTCATCACCTGAGGCAGAGGGAAGAGGAGGAGGAGGCGGTGGAGGTGGCGGAGGAGGTGGAGGGGCTTCACTGGCTGGTGGTAAACTGGTGTCTATCCCTCCTGGTTCGGTTAAGCCAGCTGTTGAACCCAAAGACAGCTGCCCAATGTCACCCAGTGGGATCCCAAGGCCACCGCCCCCACCTCCACCCCCGACGCCCAGTGGCTCAATGGCAATGTCTCCATCAGCCTTCTTGTGCAAACGGATGGTGCCTTGCTGTTCCAGCTCCAGCAGCCGCCTCTCGATGTTGAAGTGTCTCTGGAAGGCTGCATCCTTCTCCTTCAGCACCCTCCGCAGGGTGTTGACCTGGGTGTTGGTCGACTCGTATGTCTCCTAAATAGTCACCAGGGGGCGATAAAGAGCACAACACAATGACTACACATGCCAAAGAAACATCCTGTTTCCTGCTGACCTAATTTGCTATCACAGCAATTTAACTACATGCTATTCAAACAGATCTTTGCTAACGCTCAGTGAGGTGAAGCCTTTCTGATGCGAGGCAGTCAAAGCAGCATTACATCATCACGACTGCAGGCTTACCCGTATCGCATGCAGGTCCTTATCTTTCTGAAGGAGCAGCTTCTCCAGATCTGCTACTTTCATCATGGTTTCATTCTCAACCTCCAGCAGCTTCTCCGTCACCTGCGGGAGAAGACACAGAGAACAACAACGCAGAGATGAGAGGAAGTGAATACAAGAATTGATCCACAGCACGGGCACCTTTCCCAGTTCCACTCCCTCCCACTCTCTCCCCTATACACTGCATCATCAATAAGAAATAAGATATACCTAGCAGCATGACGCAGCAGCAGCATGACACAGCTTTTAGTTTTGATTTTGAACAGATTACACATGTTGCACAGGAGTTCACAGTAGATTCTTCACCCTCATCCTCCCCCATCATTCCTGACCCCTGAGAGCAGAGTTTGTTATGAAATTCCTCGAGTGATGTCAGGGCTGCCCACGACCCTTCTGTGTGAAGAAGGTCTTTGCAAAGCAGCGTGGGTTACGAAGGCAAATGCCCAGAACGAATGAGCTAACACGAGAACAATATTATGCTTGTTTCACGCACAGTATTTTCCAGCGTTCTCCACCCCGTCATTATTCTGAACCACTCGTGAAATGCAAACACTGAGTAGATTCCTAATCACCACGTAGAAACAGCGGAGTTAAGTACATGGCTGGTGAACCACAACAATCTCATAAACGAGCCCAGGGAGCTGTGTTGGTGGTCCAGACTGGGTGGTGCACTTACATGGGACAGGTGCTCCTCCAGCTCCTCCACCTTCTCCAGAGCTGCATTCTTCGTCTCCGCATCTTCCAGCAGACCACCCACGTCAAACACGTTATCCAGGTAGGCCTGGATCTGCACCGACAGCTTGTCACTCTCCGTGTGTTTACATTTCTGACGTGATGGAGAATAAATAAGCATTAGAGATATAGAGATATTCTATACCCACTGTACAAATAATCTCCACTTGAGGATATTTGTTGGTTTTCCTGTTTTAACCGCAGCATTGTTACCTTACCTCCAGGTAATCATCCAGTCCCAGCTTGGTGAATTCATACTGCAGATGGACTCTGAAGTTCATGTCCTCCACTGAGTGGACCACGATGTTGATGAACTGCATGCAAGCGACCTGGACCACAGACACAGACAGATTTAGATCCAAAAATATTTAATCTGATGGATAATTGGACACAGTCATACCCCAAAGCATACATCCATAACACGAATCTTACCATGTAGTCGATGTTTCCCTCCTCACAGCGGAAGTATTCCATCAGTCTCTCAAAGCGATGCTTCTCTTTACACACCTAAAAGGACATTAAAAGACATTTGGTGATGATTTACAAAAATTTTTGAATATGAATTATGATACTTTAATTTTAGCTGAAATGTGGGATGAAAAAGTCACAACTGAACTAAGCTGCAACCTCCAGGGCTGAAAAATGAAGCCAACACAGAAGTGCCAAAAACGGCAGTTCTTTGAATGGCCACTTGGCTCCAAAAGCGAGTCAATCCCCATAGACACCTGTGTTAAAATGCCTGACTTTACAGGTGAAATTAACATGTTTAAAGCCTGGTACAAAAAACGGTTTTGGTTGCTATGGGGACTGAATTTTTACATGACTCATCCGTTTACATTTTATTAAGGTTTAAAGTTATGCATAATTAAGACCATGGCCGCTTTGAGTGACAGGCTGTCTGTACATATTCATATTGTCTTTAGGTTCTCAGTCAGATCCATCCCTCACACTTCCATAGCTCCACCCTCTCGTCCAAATATGGTCACATCTGGCCATGGATTTATAAAGAGAACTGGAAAGCACGTAGAAGGCGGGGCCTCATTAGTTCCTATGGAAGTTTTTCAGTGGTGTAAAGAGCTAAATACATTCATATGCAGTAAAGGTACCCAGATGATCAGTGCTGCATCCGCATCATTGGGCCCATAGAGCAAGGGCACTAGAGACTTCCTCTGACCAAGCTGGCTGCTTCCCTATTAGCACTCCACTAACTTAAATGGGGATAATATGATTTAATCGTGTGGCTCTTCTTGACTTTCCAAATGTTATTGGACTGCATGCATCTAGCTGTAGGTAAAATAAATAATTTTGTTGGGGTTGTGAAGCTGAACAACTGTCACACACACGCTCTTTCACAATGGAAGTCTATGAGAAAAACTCTTTTTGGGCCCAGTCCTATCAAAATGGACTCGAAAGTTTTAATACAACTGATTGGCCACTACGAAAATTGGCTCCTGGGGACCAGTTTCTGGCTCAAAAAAAGACAACAAACAAAAAAACAAGATGGCAACGGCCAAAATGCTGAACTCAAGGATTTAAAACAAGAGTCCGCAATCCAGTGGGTGACGTCTTAGAATAACAAGATGTCCAACAAGCACTGAATCTGAATGGAAGGTCAAAATGATCTATTTTAAAACTAATTGTCTAAATGTCAAAACATAATGTTTAATCTGACTAATGTTGGAGGGGCTGTTGCACGTTAGGGGACTTCACCTTTTATCTTTTCGGGACTTCCCGAAACTCCTACAGCACTGGCTAAATGTTAAAAAAGAGATTAAATCTATTTTGGGTATTAACTATTAACAGTGCACTTTTTGTTCTTGGTATCCTCTGTGCATACCAAAAACAGTAATTTATCTATTAGGGATTTTGCTCTTAATCACAAAAATATGTACATATCACAGTCTCTACATTCAGTGCATTGGAGAGGAAAGATTAAGTTAGTTTGTGTCTGTGAAGAGATCAAAGCAAATCAAAAACAATCAAGGTTTTTATTAAGAAATGGGCACCACTTGTACGAGCTGTACCAGAACTTTGTATTTCAGAGTAAAAAGCACCACTGTCTTTTTTTAATTTTGCTTCAATTTTCCTTTTCTCCTACAATTTACTGCTTATTTTACTATCCATTACTCTCTGTCAGTGAGATCATATATCTTCCATGTTTATGGGTTGTTCTGCTGTGTCTTGAGTTGGTGCAATAAAAATAAATTTTAAAACATATCAAAACAACTAACAGAGCTCATCCAAAATCCTTTGTGTATCTACTGTATTATATTAATTCACGAGACAGATCATGGCATAATACAGTATTTTGTTATGATGAAACACATTCCAGGATCGAATAAGAGCTTAGCTGCATGTAAACAGAGGGAAGCTTACTCCATTTGCAACAACAGCCTCTTCTCATGATCATAACTCATGGGAAGGGAAGCCAGCGAAAGATAGAGACATGGGACAGATTATTTTAGCAAAATTCCTACACCGAAATACATCCAAGGAAGAAAAAAAACAAGCACAGCATTCTCAATTCTATTTTTTCATACTGCAAAAATAATTTCTGACAATCCTAACTGAGCATAGAAGCAGTCATGGACCTTATATTACTGAACAGCAGTGGTTGAATACCATAGGTGGCCTTCTTTAGAGATTTCAAAGACCCGTCACCTTGTATTAATGTATCATTTTAAAAAAAAATACCACTATAGACACACCATCTTGTTTTGACTGGTGGGTTGATTAGCTCTTGTGTCTCTGGGGCTTTTCGACTGTGAGGTAATCGTCTTGTTCCGGTAGGTGACTGTGTCGGCAGAAACTGAGAAGCTAAGCAAACCTTTGTGGTCTACTGGCTCCCATCGGGGAGTTGATCTTTATCATTGTTCAAGGTTGACTCACATCTGGTGTCTTAATGAGACTAATGACTGCAGACAGGCCACCGTAGAGCTTTGCTTACACCCTCAGTAGACATGAAATCTCAGCTCCTCCACTTTCCTCTACACTGCCCCTTTATGCCCTCTTGCACACCAGTGATGTGGGAAATCGTCTCAATTTAATTAATGCCCGCTAGATTTTTTTTGAAGTACATTCAATGCTCACAGGGTTGGTCATGTATTAACACCAAAATAAATAGTGCAACTTTAGATGATAATGGTTCAAGTATCATTAAAACGTTGCTTTGGGCACCTCTTTGAAGTTGTCAAATGCTGAGAGGATGATCTCGTGACCTCCTCGGACTAGACACACGGCAGCCAGCAGCTCCAGGACCAAGGCTTTTGTCCTGCAAGTAAAAGAGACACTCGTTAGAGCATATGTGGATAAAGTTCAACTGCAAACATTAAGTTTGTCAAATTAAAGTCGAAAAGCACAAAATGTATACTGTCTACTTGGGCTGTGTATTGACAATAAGCTGGCAATACAATATGCATCATGATACGAGGGTTACAATTCAATATATTGTGATATACTGCAATATTATAAACAAGTTGATGTATTGTGATTTTTTTTAATCGAATTTTTGGAAAACTGTCATAGTATAAAGAAAAAACACCGTATCTATAAAGTCTGAGTAAAAAAAGTTTACTCTCCATCAGAACAGTGGGATCTGCATTTGCAATCATCACAGTCCTTGTAACACGCTACACTCTTAGAAATAAAGGTGCTAACTAGAACCATATAGGGTTCTTCAGCTTAAAGCAGTAAGACAGGGGTAGGCAACCTGTGGATCCAGAGCCACATGCAGCTCTTTAGACCATCTCCATTGGCTCCCTGTGACTTTGACATAAAATTATATGCTGTCTTTTTTCATTCATTTTTTCATTTGTCATTATTGTACGCCTAAAGTGATTACTGCATTCTAATGAAAAATGTGTGGCCAATACATCAAATCAAAAAAATGTTTTGACATTTCAACAACTAATGTATGCATCATACGTCTATGACCTAGTGCCTTTCCTCTAAATTCTGCTGAACTTCAGTAGTGGAGGCTAGCCTGGAGTCTCTGTAGCAAAAAAATCCAAAAAAGCAAAAAAAAAGCAAGTCCTAGAAGAAAATATAAGATTTAATAGTGTGTAGACAGATTAATTTGCTTTCACCACCAATGCTGCAAAGTTTGAGTACTAAATAATTATGAATTGCTAATTACAGAGTAGCCACCTTGTAGTAAATCATATTAATAAATCGTCATTAAGACCTATTCGTAATGTTGATGAGCTAATTTCGACTTAATAGGCTGTTACCTTTATTCAAATATGTTTTGCGGCTCCAGACAGTTTTTTTTTTTGGCCAATAATGGCTCTTTAAAAAGCAAAGTTTGCCGACCCCTGCCATAGGAGAACCATTTTTGGTAGAACCTTTTATAAAGGTATCACCTGAAACCCTTTCAGAGTGTCCTTCCTCGTACCTACCAGGAAGGATTACACCTAGAGCCATCTGTGAAAGGTTTCACCCACAACTACCTACAAGAGGTACTACAGAGAAATGTAATAGTTTCCACCAAGAACCATCTAAGGGGGTTCCATCCCGAATCTTTCCATCTTCTAAAGGTGCTGACAAGAACCCACCCAAAGAGTTCTACCAAGAACTTTATTTTCCAAAAGTTTAATTTAGAACCAACCCAGGGAGCCCAAAAATAGTAAGTGACTACATTATTTATAGATCTCTCTTCCACTTCTCATGGTTTTAGTTTAATAGGTTAGACTGGGGCCAAGGGAGCCACGTCCAGCAGCATCGGGCTTCATGAGGTTCCAAAAGGGCTGATGTGGTCCAGCACAACCCACAATATTTAGGGCTCACAATCATGTTTTTAAGGGCGGAGATTTCATGAAATCACTACTACTGCAGTCTTAACTATTTCAATGGTGCAGTGGGGCTGGGAACTGAAACTCCGTTCCAAATTAGGACTGAATACAAAATGCCAAGTGCCTGGTACCCATAAACAAAAACAATAAATCATGTGGAATTGTATGGCATGAAATAATGGTAAAGATATCAGCTATGATAGCAGATAAAATGAACTAATTAAGGTGATTACAGATACGTCTACATTTAAAAATACCATTTGAAACATGGATATACATTTGAATATATGAGGGTGAAGATCTCTAAATACTTAGATGAAAAGGTGTTCTGCATTGAACCCTTAGTCTTACAGAGAAACCCTGAAGAACCCTTTCTTCAATGTGGTGTTTTTTAGAAGCAAATGGTTCTGGGTAAAACTTCAGCCCTTCTTGGAGAACCCTTATTTCTAAGAGTGTAGCAACAGTTGTTAAGTTGGAGTTAACGAGTCAAATGGCTGATAAATTACAACACTGCTATCTGGTAGTCAAAGGTTTAAACACAACATTAAATGAACCACTGCCACAAATCTGTGCATGTAAATTATTCATAAAAATCGATACAGTATCACTTAACATAAACTTGTAATACTTAAGTGTACCAATATTTTTATCCCTACTATCTACGCTACCAGAATGTATGTTCTCAAAATGCATGCAAGGAAGTTGAAATCTATAATCAATGCTGAAGTCTGAAGCCAGGGCAGGTCTTTAGAGCTTTTCAAGTGTTTACGCTCCCAGCCTTCATTATGAAGTGATCAGCCCTGGTGGTTTACCACTAATCTCCCTTTAGTAAACATTCCTTTAACAGCCTGTATATACGCCTCTGATCCCAACTTCAGAGAGAAGCTGAGCCCCATGAAGAATGAGAGGCATATCATATGAACTGGCTGCAGGGTTTCCCCCATTGTTAGACCCAGCCCTGCGTCTAAGGAGACGGGGGGCCACAGTTCTTACCGTGAGTTCTTATTGTTCAAGCTGAGAGCAATTTCATTGACTGCGTGCGCGTGAGACATGACCATATTGAAGCCATACTGCAAGAAGAAGACACAGACAGTGAGAGGGAGAGAGAACAGGATGTGGTAAGGAAAACCTAAGAATATATCGAGCACAGGAAACACGTAATCCTCACATTGTGTGCTGGTGTTACCTGATAATTCATGATTGCTCTCAAGCACATGATGCACACATGCACATCATCTTTTTGGCTCACGAGGCGGGAGTTCTTGATGGTTTTGCTGTTGGAAACCGTGCCATAGCTGCAACAGATGACAGAAGTTAACATGTAGAAGAGATTCAGTAATCAAACTCAGTGTTTGACTTTAAACGTTGGTGTTTAACCAAAGCTCGTTTCATTTATTTCTGGAGTTTATCTGGAAGTCATATGACTCTTGTTTAAAGTGTTGTCACATAGACAGAGGCAGAGAGAGAAAATTACAGAGAATGAGGTCTGACAGAAAAAACTTCGATGGCTTTTGAGGTTACAGATGCATCATGGGAGAAGCCTGGTTTCCTTGCTTCTGTCAACAGACTGAGGTCTATGCACACACACTGCTGTTATGTAACTGTAATGCCCAGTCATCATGTGCACATAGTATTATTACTTTCCTTGTGCAGTTTATAAATGGCCTTTACCGTGTCTCATGATCCAGCATTTCTGAATCATATACATTGTCCCAGGTATACATGATACACAGTTACACTAATACAGATTCGGTAGTTATCTTAATCTAAATGCTATAAAGCCTGAAAGCTATTTGTCTTTTACTCCTATCAGACTTTACATCTTGTGTCTCTTCATCTCTTGTCTGTGTGTGGCTCAGTGATGAAGAAAACTGTCCAACATGTGCTGCTGCTCACAGCTGGCTCTCATCTGAAGACGGTGCAGAGGCACATCTGGACAGATGAGGGAGGACTATTAACAAAGAGAGACTCATAACGCAAAAAGGTCAAAGATTTCTGGTATCTATCTCTGATTGACTTTGTGCAGAGCCTTGAGGTCAAGAGCTAGGTCAGCAGACCCAGTAATAACTCATCAACCATTCAGGCTTCCCCCTGAAACAATACAAGCACCAAGACAACCGGCTTGCATGCTAATACATGTTTATAGCATTCGCGGTTAGCAGAGCGAGGCAACAAGGATAGGTAACACAGCGAGGAAGCTTGCTTAGCAATACGTACCGGAGGACAGACTGGCGGGCAGAGCGCACCAGTGTGTTGCAGAAGGGTTGGGTGTGGTGCAGATCCTCTATGGACCTGCTCCAAGATTTAGCCTTGTCCAAGTAGCCATCCTCCCCATTCTCCAGCCCCTCAAAATCCAACCTGGGCCACATACAGACAGACAGACAGACAGATAGACAAGCCGACAGAGAGGCACAGGGGGGTGTAGAGGAGAGGCACGGGGGAGGTTAGGTCAGCGAGGCAGCTTGGTAGAGAGCCAGGGGTTATCACAAGAACTGTCATCAAGCTGCATGATAAAAGCTCAGCACAGAGATCCCATCCCATTCAGGCAACGTATAGCTCAGCACTACACCACATAGCATCTATCCAGAAACACATTCAGTTTGCCAAGTATGCAACAGGGCATACAAAGACATCCAAAGAGTAAGATCTGCCAAGAGCACACTTTTAGATGCACGAGCGGTTTATTACAGGCTCTACACAGGACACGACGTGTTAACCCAGCATCTGAATCCACTGCCCAACCCAGCTCCTTAGGAAAGGTTTTTGGCTACAGTCAGGAGAAATGTGTGTGTGTGTGTGTGTGTGTGTGTGTGTGTGTCTGTGTGTGTCTGTGTGTGTCAAGTACACTTTGATAAAAGTACTCACATGACTGCACACTGGGCAAAGGAGAGGTACTCCACCAGGACGTCAAGGCCTCTGTTTTCATCATTGAGGAACTCCCTGACCCACCTGTGACGCATGAGAACACGAGGTTAGCAGGGCAACGAATCACGAACACACCCTTATCCTTTTATCCTTTAGTACTATATTTCATCCAAGAACAGTTATAGAAACAGAGATAGACAGAAAACAGAGATTTGTGTAATTTTTAAGATTGATAAAAGCCCTGTTATAGGACTTTTTTGAACTTAAAGGATCAATCTGGTTTATAACAACTCAAATCTTGTTTTGGCCGTCCTGACTAATAACATTAATAACATTTATTTGTTGTATTGCTTGTAATGAATCCTGAAATAGTATAAAAGGAACCAATATTTACTTTGAATATTGAGATTAATTCCAGTAAAGTAATTACAATAAATACGAAGCAAAATGAAAGCTCAAGTCTCGTCAAATATACGTGTAGATGGGTGGATGTGTATTTATGTTATTATATGTTTAGATATGCATGCACACACAGATTCTTATGCATGTTTAAGTATAACTATAACTATGCATAAGGGCTGGGTGATATGGATAAAATCAAATATCACAATATTTTTGACCAAATACTTAAATATCAATATTGCCACAATACTGTACTGTTGACTACTGGTGCTTTCACAAAATATTTACACAATGATTTTTATTTTTATTTTTTTAAATATAAACATCAGTAATGTGGATATAATGAATAAGTGGGTAAAGGCAAATAACAGAACAACTAGAACAGACTGGTAAGTCCACTGTAATGCAGCCTTTAAAAAAGGACAACACTTACAATGTTACGACATCCAAAATCTAAGAAAATATTAAGTCTTATATACTGATATCAATAATATAGATACACTGCCCAGACCTGGGGTGTATGTATAGTCACATACTTTATCTCCCCTGACTTTCCTGATGCTTAATAGGCCTCACTGTCTTAAACCAAATTTTTGGACAAATCACCTTTTCTTATTCAAACATTACAGGTAAGGAATAATTCTAAGTAGTGTGTATGTGGTCCTGTTCAGACGTAGGTTTTATGTGGGAGTATGCTAATGCTTATTAGAGTGAGTTAGGTTAATCTACACTGTGACAACAGGTAAGTGCAAGTATAAAGTAAAAAGACAGTATTAGGTTCGGAAGTGGTTTTAAAGATTTGTAACATCAGAAATGTGGACGGTCACATAATAGTGCTTGAGTCACTTTGACAAAAATAGATTTTAAAAATGAATTAATTAAAATTGGGGTTCAACATAAACTTTTTTTTAACTTGCCCATTTAGGAAAGGTTAAATATATATATACTAGCGGTTATCAAATAACATCAGAGACTAAACTTTATTTTTCACATCTAATGTCTTTTACAAAGCCTTGTTTTCAAACTTGCGGGAAACTGCGTGATACACAGTCAGGAGTTTGGCACACATCCTCTAACGCCATCCAACTAAACTCCGGTTTCCAGGATAACTGAAATGTTTGCTTGCGCTTCAGCTCAAAACTTTGTCTTTACCTATTTTCTCACAAGTGCCTAATCAGGACCACGCTTGTGCAACCCTCAACTGAGATGAAAAGAAGGCGAGAGAGCTAACTCCTTAGCTACTTCCATCATCAGCTTCGGAAAGAAACCTGTGTTTAAGTTTTTTTGTACCACTTGCCCAATTGGGTAAGTGTGTTGTTAGATTTACTGGCCCAACATGACATTTTACTTGCCCTGGGCAATCAAGACCTGAAAATAGATTAAATGTTTGCGGTAATTTAGACTACACATATTGAAATTCAGGGCCATTTAATGACCCCTAAGGCCTAGTATTATATATCTGAATTTAAGATATTTTAAGACTTTTAAAGGACCTGCAGACACCCTGATAAAATGATGAAGTTATCACCCAAACTGGCCATTCATCTATCAACTGGTCCACCTTGCCATAGTTGTACATGCACACAATGTTTTTGTGCAACCGGAGATTATTGCAGACACTTAGGCTGCATTCATTTACAGTTCTACCGAGGA
This sequence comes from Epinephelus fuscoguttatus, assembly GCF_011397635.1. NCBI lineage: Eukaryota > Metazoa > Chordata > Actinopteri > Perciformes > Serranidae > Epinephelus > Epinephelus fuscoguttatus. Next base: position 23,986,910 of record NC_064758.1, on the reverse strand, counting down.
AAAAGTAGTTTTTTAATTTCTCTCTCTTCCTTGTCTTAGTGTTGTAGCAATGTAACGATGTTCCAATATCTCAATAAGGACTCTGTGGGTACGATGTTATCAGAACTGTTTACTGTAATAAACTGGAATTATCCTTTAAGGCAGCTTCGGGGGGGGGGGGGCTCCCCTGACTGAAGGAACTTGGCAGGAATGTCATGGAAAGTAAACCAGAGCAAGGCTTCAGATTTCCTCCACATTTAACTCCAGTTTTTTGGAGAGAGAGCAACAACTCCAAACAAAGGAATTCCCATTGCGATGAGAGAAAGAATGTGGAGGGCATATGGCTGAAGGAGCTGGGCTCAGGTCGAACCCCTGACAGTCAACAGTATTTAGTCTGCCTCCCCCACACAGACCCCCTTCACCTCCTCCCCACTTCTTCAGGGAATTCCAGGGGAGAGAGGAAGGGGACAGGATTGGGGTAAAAGGTTCTTAAAATAGTCTTGGAGTGCTGGTTATGATGACAGACTGCAAGTCAGCCAATAGTGAGACAGGCAGGAAAGCAATCAAGAGCCTCAAAGTAGTGGAGGGAGGCAAAAGGAAGAGAGGTGAGGAGAAGAACTGAGGAAAGCAAACAAAGCAGTGAGATCGGGTGCAGGAGGGAAGGAGAGGAGGTGGGGGACAAGGAGGCGGGCTTCATCATCAGTTTCCTGTCTACCACCCTCCCTCCCCTTTCTCCCTCCTTGCCTCTGACCCCTCACTCCTTCCTCTCTCCCTCCCTTCACTTCTCTCCAAACGTTTGCCATTTCAGATTTTCTTGGCAATTTCTGGAATAACACATCAGCACAGGCCCAGGATTCAGACACACACAATAAACCAGCATCTGCTACACTTAATCCCATCCACAAAGGTCTTCTGAAAATAACTTTCGTCTTTTTTTGCCTGTTAGTCTTTCTGGGAAACACATTCAAACAGAACTTTATTGATGAGGCCAAATAGAATATGAGTTATTCTTGGAGCTCAATGAATGCTGCGGAAAATCAAAGCCCTTTAACAGGCTGCTTTGGGTTTGAGAGTTCAGGGGCAAGACACTGCAGCACATTTTTCTTGTGAAAGTATCCGTGTGTCATCAGATTATAAAGTCAAGGATCATGTCTGCAACACTGAAGATAAAGAAAGGTTTTACAATAACATCCACGGACACAGCAGGTGTGGGGTGAACTGTAAATATTGAATGTCTATGACAAAATATGACAAAACAATAGAAACGGATTGTTTGCTTTAAAAAGTGAGAAATGTGTAAACATAAAAGAATCTGTGTGTGTGTGTGTGTGTGTGTGTGTGTGTGTGTGTGTGTGTGTGTGTGTGTGTTTGTGCTTTTCACTGGGTTCAGCGCTGGTCAGCCAGGCTTCCTGTCCCTCTGGCACACACAACAAAGCTTCCTGCTCAACACTATTGGGGGAGTGGACGAGGCAGCACAATGGCTACCATCTGGGCATTATGAGGACCAGCTCTATGAAGTGGAGCTGCAGAGCTTGGCAAGTTAGAACAATGGGGGATATCTGGGCACCAGAGAGAGCTCTGTGGCAGCAGCAAGAGCACAGAAAGGACTATTCTTGACCAGGAAAAAAAAACAAAACGTGTGGTTTCCTTGAGCTTCGTGTGCCAACAAATAAGATCTGTGTGATTCACCAGAAAGATGGTAGAGAAGTATTGATTACCCAATGTGGTTTGTCCTCAGTGAGATCTCCAGCTCCCTCAAGACTTTTGTAGATTCCTGCACTCGCCTGCGAAACTTCTGTAACACAAAATGAAGAAAAGAGTTTTGTTGCAGAAATATCATGATGCAAGAACGACTGAACAAGCAGTGAGAGACCACAGGTTCCTTTTGTAAGAAATCTACACTGATTTACCATCACACCTCTGTAACTTCAGACTCACTCAGCATAACCAAAGATATCCTCTTTTTTATTCTACACTTTATTCTTTCTCTGCACCTACATTACCCACAATGCAACTAGATCACTGGCAGTTTATTCGGAGATCCAGATGGGTTATTCTAGTATTGTCTGATGTAGCCTTGAGCCCAGTATTGAAAAGAATTTTAAATGTAGTTTAAGTCAATTAGGGAGAGCTGTAGTTGGTTTAAAGTCACATGTTTGTTTAGTTTTAGTCCAGATTCACTCAGTGGAACCAAGGTTTAATTTTAGTCTAATGTTAGTCACAATTTCTCAGATGGTTTCATGACACTGTAATGGATTTTGCTGTAGGGTGTTGCTCCTGGCTGTAAAACTTGCAGTGAAAAATAAGCAAATGTCGAACACAGTGTTCAGTCATCAAGGCTGAGAATGTTCCTGACGTGCTGTACTTCATTCATATCCTATCAAATGAATGCCTAAAGGTGTTTTTATTGCTAGTACTTTATATTACTGACATAACTGAAGCCTTCTGCTAGATTCAGCATCATGCCTTTTTCTTGCTAGAACTCAGATTTTACAAATCAGCAGTTATAAAAATGTTGAAACCATATTGTTTGTGCAGATGAGCATTATCTGGGAAACGTCATGTTTATTCACTTTACATGGAGCTAAAATTTATACTGAATTATGTTAAATGTTCTTCGAATGAGTTAGTGTATGTTTGTGAGTTGTATCAAATCACCCATCATCTTAGAAGGAGTTGATGTTTACCGTAACCTAGCTCGGCTCTGTTAAATGTAACAATATGTAAATGGAGCAAGGCAAGATAATCACTAAGGTGACAAGGATAGAATAACAACGAAAGCTTTGAGATGAATACTGATCTAACTTGTGTAGTCCGCCCAAACGGAGCCAACTATTGTGTTTTGTCCTTCCTTGTCACGCATAATGAACAGATATTTCACCATATTTTTTGTTGTCAGTATAAACAAACCACCAAGAATGTTCATTGTACCATCGTTCAAAAATATAACCTATTGACCTCTGAGTTTTCTTTGTTTTATGTGCCTGATGTATAAATGAATTCATGATCTTGCACCACCACCACTTAAAACTCAACTCAATTCCTACGTCAGAGGATGAACAAGTTTCAGTATTTTGTGTGACGTTTTACTGTTCACAAATTTGCAGACTGAATGCTTGCAAGTGGTTTTGCTTTTAATTCTTGTACTGTACTGTATTGTCTTTAATGTTAAAACGTATGTTAAAATGTAGCTTTCACTGATGTGTGCCTGTGTGTGTTGTGTCTCTGAATGTATGAGCTGTGTACCTGTCAGTTACGTTGCCCCTCGTGTGTGTTTTTAGTGTCTTATTCCTTTTGTACAGCACTTTGGTAAATGTGGGTTCTTTTTAAATGTGGTTTGTGAATAAATTTGAGTTGAGTTGAGACTTGTAATATCGTCAAGGAAGGCATCAACGAATAACTACTGTAAAATCTGTTGTAGAGAAAATAAACACTGCTTGAGCCACTAGTCTCAAGCAGAGATGAGGAGCAGGTTACAGAGGTCTGATCGGTTACTCTTTCAATCTTCTTGTTTTCAGCCCCAACCAACTCAAGTGACATCATCTGAAGCAGGTGACTTCACGCAATGGGCTTAATTGAACGCTTTCACATTCACATTTGCAGAATTCCCCATCACCTGTCAACACACTGTGATGTGTAACACCGGTGGAGTTTCCCTTTAAGTATAAACTACATTTGAACTTTCATTTGTATTCTCCCACCTTTCGTGTGACTCCAGGGTCTAAGTATCCTCGTAGCTTCTGGATGTAGGTGTGAGGCGGATTCTTCACCTGAAATCTCTCCTGAGGAAGCAAAACAAAGAAAGCATTGTAATGTTTAGTTTACTGAATAGGAGAAGTGATGATGGCAGGTGTGTGTACAATGCATTGTAAGTTCGTGAATGCACCTGGTCGCAAATCAGGTCCCACTTCTTCTCATTGTCATACTGCCTGAGGAGCCGGGCTTTGTCTGGAGGCAGGTTCATAGAATTCTGAAAACAGAAAATGTGAGCTTTAGTTTAATTCACAACTACATATTTCCTCGCTTTCTGTTTATTTGACTATTTAAAGCAGCTGTGACTGAGTGTGTGTCAGTGACTGGGGTTTTACAGGCCTCTGGCGCCAACAGCACAGCTCCGCCAAAAATTTTGGGGACTTACACCATGACCTCACTTCCTGTGTTGACTCTCAGCATCCTGACGCAGGGGCGATGATACACATCTCCTCTGCACTCTCGAGTCGCAGTATCATTCAGGCAACACTTTGCTTATAACCACAACAAGCCACAATCAAAGTACGAGCCTATTACCAGACGTGTCATCTACTACAGCCATGAAAACACTTGAACATCACACGGGTCGTTCTGAGGCAGCCTGTTTACTGAGGCTCAAATTAAACCCTAAATGCTCTAATTTGTGTTTGGAGACCAACCCGCTTAAGCAGTTTATGTCTCTGTGACAACAGTAAAGAAAATATATATGACACGAGCTTTTGACTAATAACTTCCTTGACTAAGCCAACAGCTTATAAACAGGGGGTTGACACGGAAACCTTAAAAATGAGGAAGCAATACAATATGAGCGAGCTCACGAGCCGTGAAACTGATCACCTCAGCGTTTCTTTTTGAAGAGACGTAAGAGATTGTTTGCACTGAGAGCTCTCATTTTACATCCGTATCAACAGAACCCTGTCAGCCCAACCACAAACGGCCTGTCAGCTTGACTTTTAACCTGCAGCTATAACTCAGCTCCCAATCTGAAAACACAGCACCCTGTTAACCCATCCCAGGCCAGACGTGATGCTCACACTGACATTTTTCCCACTGGATAATGGAAAATGACATATAAATGTTCCCATGACAACCACTCAGTCCCTGTTAAGGGTGGAACATCACGTGTGTGTATTTTAAAATAAGTTTTCCACGTCTGGACCACATTGTTCACTCACATTGTTCACAAATGAATGCTTTTGTATTTCTCTGCAGCTGAACAATAATTTTACATTAAATAGCATATTTCTGGATCAACACATTACAAAGCACACTCGAAAACACATGTAGCATCCTTAAAGGGACAGTTCATCCCTAAATCAAAAACATTTTTCCTCTTGTAGTGCTTTTTATCAGCCTAGATTGTTTTGAGTTTGAGATCCTGAGTGTTGGAGATAGCGGCCGCAGAGATGTCTTCCCTCTCTGGAATATAATATAATACATAACAGCAAGCAGAGTCACTCAGCTTGTGCTGCTCAAAGCTCCAAAAATAGATTTGAAAAACTCAACGGCAATGTCTCTTTCCAGAAATCATGACCTGGTTCCTCAAGATTATCCACAGACCTTGTTGTGAGCAGTTTCATGCAGAAACTATTTTCTTTCTATCAAACTACACCTGCCAACTCTATCACCACGCAGAAGGAAGCATGAACGTGCTCATGACAGTGCGAGATGTAAACATAAATGACTAACTCCTTGGTTAAGCTGTAACATTAGCTAGCTCAGACTTGCTAGGTGAGCTAACAATAGATGCACGCTTAAAAAATAGTTCCTACTAGGTCGGTTCTAAATGCTTAGAGGCTTTGAAGCGTCTACTGTTGCCATCGTAATAGTCATCCAAATCAGTGATCAAATGCTTAATATATCTTTTTATCATATAGGCATTACCCCAAAAATCCCACATAGCCAATGAAATAAGGAATAGTAATCCTACATTATTTTTTTTTTATGGGGTATAGCTGTAATTTACTTGATGTGATTATTGCATATTTTGTAGCCATTTCATTTAAATAAAATGAAAAATTCTTGAAGTCAAATGTTTGTCCTCATCTCTCTGACTCAGATGTCTCTAGACTCACAGTAGCAATAATAGCAGTGTTTATGAATAATGACCTCACGTTTTGAAGCTTTGAATATTTGTAGGTAATTCATCCTGAGGCTTCAAAGCCTAGTTCACTACATGAAACTGCTCACAACAAAGTCTGTGGATTACTTGAGTAACAGGGTCGTGTTTTCTGGAAAGAGACATTGCTGTTAAGTTTAAATGTATTAAATTAAATGTTAAATGTATTTCTTTGGTGCTTTGAGCACCACAAGCTGAGTGCCATCTAGTTCCATATCGAGAGAAGGCAGACATCTCTACAGCTGATATCTCCAACAAACAGTAACTTACACCAAAATAATTTAGACTGATAAACAGCAGCACAGGTAAAAGGATGATTTTGGGGTGAACTGTCTCTTTAAACTGTTGATGGATGTCATAGAAAAGCTACAAAAAGCAACACTTTACAAAGCTGCAACTGAAGTGGGAGGCAGAGCAGAGATGTTGAGGCCTTTGACATAACCTGCTCTATAAATCCCACGCAGGAGAGAAGAGAGAAGCAACATGCATACCAGATGTCCAGAATTACAGGAGGAATGTGTCCTGTTTATAGTAGTAAATTTCTCTCTTGTCTGACCCTCAAGCTGCTCTCTCCTCCTACGCCTCTCCTGGGAGAAATTTCACCTACGACACAGTCGTTCGGAAAGTTGTACTGGGAAGTGAAGAGCAGTATCTCCCATCTGTGTCCCTCTCTAATAATGTATCTGGACACTACTTTAATGAGCGCTAATTTAATGAGCTGATAACTTTTACTAGTACAGTGAGTAAGTGATCATCCTTGGAAAACAGAAATATTAAAAAATCCACATATTCAAAGAGCTCTCAAACATTTATTATGGTTGATCTATTAATATTACATTAATGTCGAGATTCGAGTATAGATATCATCTTTGATTTTGTCTATCTTAATACCGTACGTGTTGTCTTTCTCCTGGATTTAAAGGCTGTATTTCAGTAAAGTGATGTAAATTTTCTGAACTTAACAGACTCTTCTAGCTGCTCTATTATTTGGCTTTACCCACTTAGTCGTTATATCTACATTACTGACGATTATTTATCAAAAATTTTATTGTGTAAATACGTTGTGAAAGCACCAATAGTCAACCCTACAATATTGTCTCAATATCGATACCAAGGTATTTGGTCAAACATAAAGAGATATTTGATTTTCTCCATATTGCCCAGGCCTACATTAAGGGCTCATCTAATTCTTATTAATTAAATTACACCATCTATGTGTTTTCAAGTAAAAATGCCCAATATTTTCTGGTTTAAGCTTCTCAAATGTGAAGATATCATGATGTTATGACAGTCTATTACGGAAGCGTAATGCAATCGCTTGTAAGAAAAAAAAAAGGGCTGTTTATCTGAATTAATGAGATAGTAACCTTGTTACAAAAAAAACATTACAAAACAAGAATTTACAAGATGATTATCTAGTTAATGCAGATAAACTGGGTTAAGCTGAATGCATTATGCCTCTGTAGTATATCACTGTGAATGGAATATATTAATATATATCTGTTGGTCAGACAAATAAGACTTTTAAAGAAGTCACCTTGGGCTCTGGGAAATGATGACTGGCGAATATTTTGGTCCGAGAGACAAAACAACCAATCAATTAATCGAGAAAAAAAAGGGCCAGATAATTGATAATGAACATAATCATTAATTGTAGCCCTCATTTACAGAGTATGGGACTAAAAAGTTTTACCTGAGTCTACCTAAGTGTAAGCACATTGACCCTTTGGCATATTTATAATAAAGCAATGCTTGAGAAGTACCAATTGCAGGAATTGGATCTCTTTAATACGCTCCAGGTAATGTTCCATAGGCTTGAATTTCAATGTAAACAGCTGAGTGGTAAATGAAAAAATAAGGCCAGATATCTTTTCCAGCATCTGTCCAGGCTCAAAGCCTGGCTCATTTAGTTTTCTTGGTCAGTCATGCATAGTAAAGTAAAACTGTAGGGCAAGAAAAGTTCCTTTTTGAAGTACTGGAAAACATGTAGACCAGTCACACACACACACACACACACACACACACACACACACACACACACACACATGTTCATCCATTTAGTAAAGGAGAAAAAGGAGCAAAATAAAGTCAAAACCTGCTGCCTGTTACTGGATTTGTAAATTCCAGTTATAAAAACATGAATTACAAGTGAAGAAAAGAGCAGAATTTCAGTAAACTATCAGTGAATGCAACATGTCCCCTCTCATCATGAGCCACCAGGACACACGCAAGACTTTGATGTTTAATACGGATCTGCTCTTTGTCAGTTGGAGCCTCAGGTAATGTAAACAAATACAGGTGGGACTGTGAACAGATGTGTGTGGAGCCACAAATGTTAAAGATCGGGTTTAAAAAGTAGGAGACAGAGAAAAGGTTTCTCCTGCGACAAGGCAAAAGGCAGAGGGGATGTTTCCTTTCTGACTAGATTTGGGTAATTTGACCCAAGTAACCCAATTTAGCTAATTTCATTTCACTTTCTCCCACAGCGATACCATCTCGCACTTCCTGTGTTTATAAGAAGCTAAAAAGAAGTAGTTTGATGGGGGAGAGGGAGCAGCTGCACTTCACAGTTTCAGATTAACCGGCCCATGTTAGGGGTGAAATACTACAGAAATGCCAAAAATGTTTGGTGCTTGTTATGTTGCCATGTTGCCCACATACTCTCTCCTCCAGTAAGGCCTTTCCAGTTTGACCTGAGACTGGCTCGACAAAAGATTCAATGTGGTGCTTTGTTTTGATTTGGTGCTATGCCATTCCCATCCTTTGACATTTGAGCTATTTTTTTCCCCTCATAGAAAATCGCTAACAATGGCTGGTGGGCAGGGTCAGCGTATGCCCCCTGGTGCTGTGGAGAGCAAAATCCGGCTAAAACACAACACCAGTACACTGCACAACCAGATGAACTGGTTCCATTATCAACACTATCTCTCCGATCATTAAGCCCCCATTGTGAACCAGAGCAGGAGGCTGAGACTCCAAACAGAGAATGAAAAACGCCACTGTATTAAATTTAGCTAAACTGGTTAAAAGACCAAAACACTGTAAGTCTTTTTGCTTTTTATGTAGACATCTCTCACATCTCACAAATCACAGTTACAGAAAATAAGTAAATAAATGCTGTGTTAAAAGACATAATGGAGGAAATAAGATCATTTATATAAATTCAGTGATTAATCTTTTAAAAATACCAAACATTTGCTGGTTTCAGCCTCTTAAATGTGCATTTTTTGTTGTTTTTCTCTGTTGTACATCATTATAAATTGAATAATTTGGGTTTTGGACAAAACAAACAATCTAAAACAAAATAATTAAACAATTACTCAAAAAAATATGATTACGAGTTTAATTGATAGAGTAAATAATGTAAAACTAGACCTAAAAAATAGAAAGCATTAAGCAAAATCAAAGTGGGACGAACATTTAGAGGTAAAAGGGATGTTGTGGAGGAGAAAAAAAGGGCAGGAGTAACACCAGCCAACAGAGAGGGCATAACCTCTAAAACAGAAAGACATCTGAGCCGTCGACAAAGGAAGACGGAGGTTGTAAAGCCTCAACAGTTAAAGTAGTTGACTGGGGTCAGGTTGCCGGTTAAGAAGGCATGGAGAGTCCAGGAGAGCCATCAGGGGACCCAGCAGAGCGCTCAAGTCACGCATAGACCCCCACAGCCAAGGGGGGATGCTGCAGAGCCCATGGTCACCTCAAACACCAGAGTCAACAGGGCAACTCCATCTGCCCTCAACCAGACAGCTTCCTAATCCGAGCTGATTTACAATCAGCCTTGAGTTGAACTTATGACTTGAGACCCGGACAAACAAATGGGAAAGAATGACAGGATGTTTCCCCCTTGATCTTTTTCACAGCTTCACACTTTCAGTCAGGATAAGACAGACTAAATTACTCCTGATTTCAGAGCCCTGCCAGCAGAATTTCTTTTATCTGTTTTTCTATGTATTGTTGTATGTTGCATAGGTTGCTACCGGGCATGCAACAGGAGGTTTTCCAGCAAGAGCTCTTTGGTTAAGACAGGTCTGTTTTATGATGTTTAAAGGATGGGAAATTGCCATGAAAAAACATGAAATATTTTGTTGTACAGGTGATCAGAGACTGATATTTTTTTATTTTGATTTGTTTAAGCCTGAACGACAAGGACAAAAATGGAGTATCTGACCAGTATTTACTCTGTATTATTCGGTACATGTTATTATCAGTGAAGGTCTGACAATGATGATGATTGTGAAAAAAGAATTTAATTGAATATCCTCCTTTTTTGTGGTGTTATTTGAAAATGTATGTGCAGTAGGACAGCAAATTATCCTGTTTTTATTGTCATTGAGATGTCCACTTGCACGATAAACATGTTGCCGTGGACTACGATATTATACTCAGGGATTTTTTGAGTTGTTTGTATGAGAGTATCAGTGAAAAACTGAATTTTAATTCTGCTTTTTTACTTTGTGCCTATTGTCTTTAGTTCAGTGTTTAATTTAGAAAGAATTTCCTTTCATTTCTCAAATTCAACAAGTAGTTTGTCATATTTTTACTACTATACTGGAGGCAACATAAAGGCAGACCTGAGGACAATTTAATACCTATTTATTTATTTATCGCAAGTAATATCATCATAAAAATATTCAACGTTATGCTTATTGCATATTTTCCCCATATCATGGAGCCCTGATGTGCAGCACTCTCAATCTAGCTCATGAGTCTGTGGTTACTTGTGAGCCCATGCGAGCTGGGCTAGCTAGCTGCATGCAAGACACAATAATAAAAAAGGTATTGTGCCTTGTCATATCCCATGTAAATCTAATTTCTAGACTGAAACACCCTGTAAGTGGCCTACTGAGCAGATGCATTCAGTGTGATTCTGCCTTCTGTGCTCTATCAGTGGGGTTAGAAACACAGAGTTTGTGTTTTTATTTACTTTGATAGGATTACACAGGCCAGATGTAGTTGTCATCAGCTCAGAGGGAAAGGAGTGGGCGGCTAAAAAGCTCAGGATGCTGGACAGAGCCAGTGGCAGTTCAGATATTGAGGCCCAGACAGCCCTGTTTGCCCCCACCAAGTTTGAGTGTCTGCTCATCAGGGTGGGGTCTAAGAAGAAAATACCTATGGCATGACTGAAGTGTAAGCCTACTTGGATCTTCATCAGGTCTTAGTCAATTTTTACCTGACGAAGATCCCAGAAGGATCGAAACATTGTCTTTATTAAACCTGTGTGGCATGGAGTAAGCGTGCAGGCTTTACTTTTGTCTTAATGTGCGCCGAATTTTGATAGCACTGCACCTACGTGATGTTTGTATAAATCTTCACACCCAATGACTAAACTGTAAGCCAACATAACCAACACAGCTGCACACAACAATGCATTGTGCTTAATACACACACCCAAGACAAGGCCAGGTAATTTAGTTGTTCATGTACGGCACATTTCTTACACAATGGCAATTCAAGGTGCGTCACAGATTGTGTTTTAGACAACCAGTACAAAGTAACTAAAGACCAATATGAGAAAACTACAGTAACATTTGAAATCTGACAATTGAAGGAATAGTTTAAAATTTGGGGACATTTTAAACTTGGCAAGTTGCATTTCAGACTTCCAGGTCAGACATTTCAACTGAAACGCCCCCTGAAGTCCGATTTTCAAAGCGGAGTGTCAGAATAACCTCCCCAACACTAGCCTCCATTTCATTCTGAATTTTGTCTGGATTCTGGTACCGGTCTAGAGAGCGGATCCGGAATTCACCACATTCACCAAAGTAAAACTTTAAATTCTGGCGCACCATCGATTTACAATTAAAGAAAAAGGTTAATTTAATGGCTTGGGACTTTTCTTGTAAATTATATTCTTTAAATTAAAAAGTTTCACCGCATTTTTATTAGCTTGGTGCTTTTATTTTGATGGAAAGGCGCATCCATTGAATTCTGGATCCTGTCTCTCTCGCCCTGGTTCTGGATCCTTACCAAAACGGCCACTAAACGGCCCCAGACTACCCCAACACAGACCTGAAAATCCAAGATGGCTGCTGCTAGTAAAAACTGTAGTTTAGTAGCACTTCTGTCCTATTTTTGTAACATTAATTCAGTCATACCCACAGTAGGCTACTGTCCAACTTGCTACAGTGTTTGAATTTGCAAAATACAGTATTATACATGGTTGTCAGCTGGTATTATGGCCAACCTGACTGTGACTAGTATTGTCTTGTTTTTTTTAGCTGTTGTATTGGAAGGCGGTAAATTTAGTGACATCCTTACCAGCTCCAATGTCCAACTTCTGAGGTAAAAGGAACACAGCATTAAATGAGAAGACTGATAAAAACCCTCATGTCTCTAGCCTACACTAAATATGAAGCTAGCTACGCTAAGCAAAGCTTACCTGCTGGCTGTAGCTAAAAAATTAGGATACTAGATACAATGCCAGTACCCTTACAGTAATCTTGGTGGCATCTCAGCACTATAGACTGTAAAAATAATGGACGTAGCTACGTGACATCACCCACTGATTTGCAGACTCCCTTTTAAAGCCTTGAGTTCGGCACGTCGGTCATCGCTATCTTGGTTTTTTGGAGCCAGAGGTGACCACATTAGGGCAAGAGGCTGGAGATATGGAGCAAGGAGTGGATCTGAGTGAGAACCTGAGGACACTATCGGCAGACAAACTGTCACACAAAGCAGCCCGCCCTTTATTATGCGTAAATTTAAGCCTTAATAAAACGTAAATGGTGAGTTATAAAAAAAAAAACACTCCCTGTACAGTTGTCATGAAGGGGGAAATTAACTGTACAGACTAAAACTGTTTTCTGTACCAGACGGCAAACATGTTTATTTCTGCTGTAATGTCAGGCATTTTAACATGGGTGTCTACAGGGATTGACTGGCTACTGAAGCCAGCCTCAAGTGGCCATTTAAGGAACTGCACTTTTTGGCACTTCTGTGTTGGCTGCATCTTTCAGCCCCAGAGGTTGCCACTTGCTCAGCATGCTGAGCTGCCAACTCTGCCAAACACACCACCCTTGACTTCACCACACCACAGACTGTATGGGTTGTAGCTGCTGCTGAAGGAGTTGCGAGAGTCCACCCAGCCGCACACACACAATGACAGGGCTAACTGTTAGCATCATACAGCTAACCTTACCTAATGGTTAGAACAGGTCTCACTGCAGAGTCAAGTTGTTTCTGTGTCACTGACACAGAAACAGCCATATAATGCCATATAATGGTCCCAACAAACTCATAGTATGAGTTTGTTGGGACCAAACTCATACTATGAGTTGGTAATGGTCCCAACAAACTCATAGTATGAGTTTGTTGGGACCATTATATGGCTCGGTGTCGGATGTTAGGGCTCTGCTGCTGCTGTGTTAGCTCGTGCTAACCAGGCAGACGTTGTATTGACTGTTTATCAGAAGAGAGGACCTCCAAAGACAACCTCCAGAGACAGTAGCAACAGAAAGTTTGTTGATGTATGGACAGTCCAGGATCATCGGGTATCAAGTAATCACTGGAGACTTTTTGATACTACTTGATATTGCGTTATTTTGGTTGATACCTTCAAGGGAAAGAGTACCAATACCCAGCCCTAAATCTAACTCCGAAGAAAATGAATAAGCGTATTTCCCAAAATGTCAAAACATTCCTTTAAAGCTCTAAATTATAATAATAACAGTGTCACCATACACTAAAATAATGTTGGTCCTAACTCATCAATTGATGTGTAGATGAGTAGCATTTGTTATAAAATTAGTTACCAGTTTGGAGATTTAAGCGTTAATGTAATTTTTTTTGTTTTGTTACATCTTTAGGAGGTGAAGCCTGAAAACAAACTCTTCCCAACCTACAAGAAATAAAAGCATGGAACAGCTATTTTCAGATCCTGTTTGGGCATTAATCCTGTGACTCTTCCTGTATGAGAAAAGGCTGACACTGAAAAATATTATTGAGCTAGAAAAAAATCTGTGTCCAGGATAACACTCACATATCTGGTCTGAATTATACTTTTTAAGAATAGCAAAGTGGTAAACAGACTGTGCGGTCTGTGAATATTATCATTAATAATATCAGAGAAAAATTCTTGTCTGGCTTTTTTTTCTTAATCCAAATAAAAGCACTGGCATATTGTTTCAAAGCATCTCAACTATGTATGCAAAAGCAACACATTTCTGAGCATATTTCAATCATCCAGTAACAAAGGAAAATACTGGAACAGCCAATAAGAGGGAAGATAAGACCAGTAGCTCTTTAATGAAGGGAACTGTCTGAAGAGGTTGGAAAAAGCCAGACCACTGATCCCTGTCAGGAAGTAGAGCCAATAAGGAGGCAAAGAAAACATTATGAATATGGGACCTGGCATGACTATGTTTTCTTTAAGCATATTTCAGGCCCTCACAATGAGAATAGAAAGTGATGTACCAGTTCTTATACCAGAGATGGCTGGATATAGTTCAAGATAAATGTATCCTCTAGGGGGGAAAAAAGAACAGATGAGAGATAAAACTGTCTACACCCTCGCCAACGCAATGACGGGCAGGAAGGCTAAATACAGAACCAACTTCTGGGCGTCTGTCTGTCGTACTGTACACGTCAAGTACACTGATGACTCTATGAGGTGGGGCTAAACAGGCCAGATGACCTTATTACATCACTCACGGTAGAGTGTGAATCACACCATTACACCAGCTTTTCATTAATGAGCGTTGCTGTCAGTGCTATTGTTTGGATTCCTCCTATTTCCTTGGTAATGGAACACAATGAGAGGAGACAGGATGAGAGGCTGTCGTCACAGGGCTGCAGGAACTTCCTGAACTCTTCAGGAAATCAAAAACTGCCCTGAGTTACGAGCCTGTGTGCTTTTCTGCACATCCACCCCTACACTGAGTTCATGTGTGTATGAATGAATTGTAGGTGTTTTTCGAGCTCCAAGTTACGCCTCGTTGAATTGAAAGTGACAGAGCAGAGTGTGAGAAAACACTGCCCACCCTTTCTTCGAGAAGACATCTGATCATCCTATCGCTCTTTTGTGAGGTAACCCGAACCAGGCAATCACAACAAAGCATGAGTCCCTGCACAAAGATGCTGGAAGACCGAGAGGCCAACAAAGCAGACGCTACCAGAGACAGAGACTGAAGGTGGGAGGGACAGAAAGCAGAGAGGACAACATGTTTTTCTAGCAGGCGGAGAAGTGAAGTTTTCATGAGGATCAGTGCTCCTCCCTGTCCTCTCCTCCTGATGCTGGTCCTTATTTACAAAGCAAACAGACTCAGTTAAGAGCTTATTTATTAAGGTATTAGCATAACAGGTAAAGCAACGCCTCACTTACAGCCAACTGAAGAGTCAGTGATCAAACCACATTCTTGACATGTGAAGGTTAAAGCAGGAAGCATGAAAACAATGAAACACAACTGATCCAAGTAGTTAACATAAATTGCCTTCCATTTCTCAATCCTTCACCAATACGCAACTTTAACTCTTCTTAATAATGCAGTTTTATAGTAGGGCTATAAATAGAGCCTATCAATAAATCTGTTGATAACTGTTCCCAGTTAAAAGGGAAATGTTTACTCAATAAAATGACAGAAAACTGAGAAAATTTCAAATCACTAGACCCAAAGTTCAAAGTGGCAACGCATTATATGGTGGTGGGTACGAAATGTGTTAAATTACGTAATGGCAACGTGGGTAACGTTGTGAAACAGTTACAGCTTAGTTATGTTAGGTTTAAAGAACAAAAACTACTTTGGGTAGTTTGGGAAAAAACTGTGGTTTCAGTTAAAATAACTAGGCTAAATACGGGACAAGTGATGTAAACTAATGAAATCTGCGTATACGTGAAGTATCTACATGAAGTACTTTCCGTAGTTACGTAAAGTCTGTAAAGTCACGTAACTGTGTGACTTTTGGTTTCACATGTGTGACCCGTCCACCACCTCTCCTGCCTGCCTTACGTGGACTCTCTTGCTCTTTATACTTAATTTGTGTCTTTACCATGGCAAAAGATGCACATTGACTTCGCATTGGCATTGTTTTTGTGTTACCAGCACGTAATTTCAACATATATGTTGCCCACCACCATGTAAGGTGCTGCTCAGAGTTCGTGTCCATTTCAATAGTGAAAAGTGCCTAGCAAAGTTTCCCACAGTCCAAGGTGACATCTTTAGGCTGCTAGTTTTATCAGTCCAAGAGTCTATAACTCAAAGATATTGTATTTACACTGAAACAAAACAGAAAACAGCAGCTAATCTTCAAGTTTGAGAAGCAGAAACCAGTGAATTTGAGGGGGTTTCTGCCTGATAAATGACTCAAAATAAAAATGAATGATGATGACAAATGATTCATCAGTGATCAGAATTGTCTGTCGGTCTCATTTCTGATTACTTGACTGTTTCAGAGCACAAACGGTCAAAACTCAAAGTCATCCTAATGGCTGAAACTTAAGTGGTGTCACAGCTTAAATCATTGAGTGTTAAATCCCCATTAAATCGGGACTTTAGGAGCAACACAGTTTACAGCTGTGGCGTGAGGCTCTTAAGACTCCTTTAGCCTTATCTGCCCTCCTGCCAGTCCACAACCTTCCCTTCTCCTGCTTCTCCTGAATGCACTCTGGAGCCTCCTCTCTTCTCCCATGAACCCCTAGTCTTCTACTGCGTGACTGCTGAGTCACTCTGTTGAGAAAAATAACTTTCCTTGAAGTCCCTTTTTACAACTAAATACCACATGGACATTCCACAGCCAGTCAAAGCAACAGGAAGTTGGTTTTCAGTTGATAAATCAAGAACCGCCTCCCAGAACCAATTTACTGTTAATTTCTGTTTATTTACCTGGTGACATACCAGTGATCGACAGCAGTGATGGCTGGGTTCAAGCTAGAGACTGTTATCATCACAGAGTTCTCTAAGTTGAACAAAAGATAAAGACGAAAATGTCCCTCTGAAGCCAGATGTTCCTCAAGCTTCAAACATGAGCGAACTTGAAATGCGCACTTGTTTATGTGAGCTTATCTAGGGCGTTTTTGTATTCTAAAACAACAGCGAGATAAAACCATTCCAGCAATCCCACCTGATAACTATATTGTCCTATTTATTTGTTTTATACTGTATCTAGGAAATGTGAACACAAACAAGGATATAAGCGACGTTAGGACTGGGTTATAAATAAATACTACAATTGGTCATGAATCGGAGGTACTCTTTCATTCCTGTGGCGAACATCCTGTTTGTTCTCCTCCGTGCGTCCGAGCAGGGCCCAGGGAAGCCCCAGCCAACAGATGATATGAACAGGGAATGTCAGGAATGCAGGTACATGAATGCCTCAATAACTCATGCTGGGCAGACTATTTGACACTCTGCCCGGTTAAAAAGATGAAGGTCAGCCAGAGAGAAAGGGCAACAAATCTGAGCCTGAGCTGTGTAGAAATAAAAGTCTCAATCAAATTAACTTCCTCAGATTTAACTTCTAGGTGAAGGTTTATGTTGGACGGAGAAGGAAATGGGGATAATAAAATAAAGAGGAATAAAAACTACAACCAAAAGACAGACAAAAGACACGTAGCATTCACATGACAACCACTGACGTCTTAAAAAGTTCCCCTTTGATTCTCAACATGACTTCATTCACTTGAAGCATTACTGTAAAAATACAGAAGTAGGCTAGAAGTATTGAGAAATAAGAAGAAAGACTACTGTATGTCATTCGAGGAAGGCCTGGGAAACAATTACATCATGTCACTAGTGTAGGAGAGGTAACTGGCTCTTTAAATGGGCTTACAGCAGTTCTTCTGAGCGTCCGCGTAAAAAGAGTGTAGCAGCACAAAGGGCACCAGGGGATGAGGCCCCCTTTCTAAAACAACACTGACTGACAGAGTCCCCATTGTATTGAGGAGGAAACCACTTCTCCAACCTACAGCCTTGGTGCAGCTGCATTGGAGAAGCGTGCAAACCCCCACTGACACGCACAAATGCACGCACCAAAAAACACTTACATATGCATATAAATGGAAAACACATGCAGGTTATTTGCATAAATGGATACATCCAGATTTACACACACTTTCGTGACATGAACAAACAACTTGCTAGTTGCTGTTTCTGAGGCTGGAGAGTCGAAAAAGAACAAATCTCTTGCTAAAAATGATCTGTAAGCTAGCATTCTTCCTAACAAGTAATGATGTCACACACGCGTTGACTGCATTCCAGTACAACAAGTTGAAAAACCAAGATGTTGCAAACAGTACCAGTGCTAGCCAAGTTAGATATTGTTAGCAATACCAGTTGATAACAACGTATTCTGCTATATTTTGCGCACATGAACACCATAGCAATATTTCCACAAATAGAACCTAGGCACTACTATGTACTACTCTTTTAATGAGACAAAAACGTGACAGAAGTGCTCATAAACAGTATATTACTTCAGGTTTTACTAATGTTGATGCTCAAAGTAGCCATATTGGATTTTGAGGTCAGGGTTGGTGAAGTTTCTCTGACTTTCTGAGTAAAATATCTGACTTCAGGGGACATTCCAGTTGAAATTTCCGACTGCACATTGGAAATTCTGACTTCCATAATATGAGTGTGGCATTGATCTTGTCATCTAACTGCAAACAAGGCAGCGTATTTCCCAGAATGTCAAAATCTGTGGACATGTTATATCTGCTCAGTCATGGTCTTTAACTTGACCTTTGCTTTTCAAAATAACAACAAGGAGAGAGGAGGAGAAGAAGCACTAAAACTCAACATAAAGCCTGCACCAGATTGGGGAATTGTAGCCTGAGGGTGTAGAGAGCCAGGTGGACGGCCTTGTGCCGAACCCCCCCACCTCCTCTGCTGCTCTAAAACCAAGTTAACTGTGTGCACTCGACTCCCATAATCCCCCTCTTCCTGGGCCACAGTGGTGGGTGGCTGAGCCAGATGTATGCACTCTTCCAACTTAAGTGACACAACAAACACATTTTTCTCTTTTTAGAAAAGATGATTCCTGTGAGAAAGGGAGTGGTAGACATACTAGGCACATAAATAAACTGCGACCGCCATTAAACAAATGAAAATGATTTAGGTTTTATGTCCAATAAACACATCGCACAGCTTGACTCCATTAGTTCCACTTGACTGGCATCTATCAGACGCTGCAGCTTTCTTTAGACTTCAGCCATCAAGAAAAAGTGATGTCAGACACGGCGCTGAAGTCACATTGTCAGCATGTCTGATTTTACTACCACTGACTTCACTTTCTCATCTGTAGATTTCCCAACATTTGCTACAACTTAATTGTGAAATCTCAAACGAAATGCTGCAACGGCACATCTATGTGTGATGCAACTTGATGTCACAGTATAGAAAAACGATGGGAGCTGGGCAGAGTCAGACAAATCAGTTAGGATTGTTTCCAACGCAATCAACTGGTGAAAATAATCCCATGCTGCTCCCGTAACAGCTCTTAAGTACGTGTGCGCTGTTTAAAAATGTTGGTAAAGTCATTACAACCGAGAACAGTGGCAGACCGCCAGTTCAAAGAGAATTTTCCCTTTCTGAGTTCTCCTGTGGCCTCAGCCGAGACTAGACCGCAGGAATTCAGTGGTGGATTGGTGCTCGGGCACTTTGAAAGAGGATCCCAGGCCAGGCATGCACCTTTGAATACGCCATTCACTCATCTCACATCGTTCTCATAAGGACAGAGTCATATGGAGAACGTTATTTTCTAGGACAGACCCACAGTGAGAGTGAATTCGGGGAATAGGAAGGTAGGAAACACTGAGTGGGTGAGAGAATGAGAGGTTCCACTTCCATTTGGAAAAAGCCAAGGATAAGTAAAAGTTAGCAAAGACAAAGAAAGGGGAGGAAGAGCCAAAACTATCAAGACAACGCTACCAATGACTAAGATATCATTTTATAGATATGGCATCTATGTTGTGCATCTGTGAGGTCTAGGCAGATCTGTATCACTGGCTGAACTAATGGCATGTTGTGCACCAGTGGCAGCCTGCATGCAGGAACACAGTTCTCATTGTAAAGCGAACCGACCACAACGACCATTGGCTACAATGCAATTTCCCCTTTAAAATGAAGAAAGGAAAATGCCAGGCAGCTGTTTCCAGCCACAAAAGACAGAGCTGAGGCTGTTTCTGAGGATGCTGGACAAAAGAGACGAGAGGGAGACGATGCCTTTAGCACATGCTGCCGGTTTAGAATTGACCCAGGCATTTTATTAGCAGACCGCATGAAACCAGCCCCGGGGTCTCGCCCCCTCCTCCGCTCCCCTCCACCGTCTACAGTAGAGCGGTGCTGTTAAAGTCATTAGCTCTGGGATATTACTGCACTGGCGAAAGCTGCTGCACCCATGACATCATTACAGGCTGCTGTCAGTCCAGTGGGACGTCTGTGCGCTGTGTCTGAGAGGAGTGGGCAGTCCCGCCACACAGATGCAGACACATCCATTCACACCAGCATGCCATCATACAACAGGAAACACAGTGGTCCAGAGGAGGGGAAATTACCCATTTCAAACTATCCATTTATGGAAAGTGTGTTGCAACGAAGCCAATTATGTCCCGGCTAAGAAATACAGAAGACAGAATTTAGAAAAAGCAAAGTTAAGTCTCTCAGGCTATTTTTAGCTTTATGATACACTGCCAGATAACAGATCAATGGCCTTGTCTTCCTGAAGAGCTCCAACCCTGAAGACAGAAGCTTTTGATGTACCTTTATCTCGCAACAAGGGGCCAGCAGGGCAGAGAGACGACCATTGTCTGATAAGAACACTTAAATATACAAGTATGTTGTTCTTTCCCACAAAGTAAAGGAAATCTGGAGCTACTATGGGGTAGGGTGGGGTGGGGTTTAAAGAGCTTGAAATATGTTCCCAGTCAAAAGCACAACTGAAATGTTGAGTCTACTGCCTCTTGCATAGAAATCATCTGCTCTGCACGGCTGAACATAATAACAGGGATCCACTTTGTGTTGCAGGGCAGTCAAATAACTGCTCCCGTCTCTGGGCAGGAAGTACGTCGATCTTTTTTTTTCTTCATGGGAAATGTGACGACTACAAATCACATGGAAAAACTTTATCTAAAATGTCCCAAGCAGTGAATCATCTGTGTGGAAGAGACACGACTGTAATAGCGCTTACAGTGTAATTCGGTGTATAATTGTCATAATAGCTGCGGCTTAGCACAGCAGTCAACAAGCAGGCCTTGAATGGCTTCTCGCTGTGCTCGTCTCTTCATACTAGGGCTTTGCTCTGTGGCTGTTCATAATTCTGGCAAGCAAATAATGGCTTTATTCCAGAAACATGGAGGGCACACAAACTGTTCAAGAATGAGACTATGGATGCTGTGAAGATCCCAGCTCTGTGCTGCTCGATGCCGTAATTAAGGTCTTAAACAGCTGAAAATCAAGGCCGGGTGTGGTTATGTTGAAATAAGCACTTGTGAGAAACCTTCATGCCACTGTTTAACAAAAAAAAATAAACAGGTAGGATGGTCTCTGTGATAAAAACTGTTTTGAATTTTGTAAATATGTATTTTATGCTTCTCTGTCTCTGCGGCGCTGGATTACTCACACTGCAGCAGAGCAATAAGCTGATGTTATTGGGCTTTCTGTTTTCTGTTTAGATATGCGTGAGCATAGCAGGGGTGGAGAGAAGACTCAAATATGCAGCTTAAATACAAGTTGTGCGAAGAACACTGCATGACTACAGTGTTACTCAGCTAAACGTAACAGAAAGTAGCTCTGTTAAAGCACTACCACTGTGTCACTGTGAAAAGGCCAATGTGGCATCCTGATGTAACATGTGCAGTAAGTACACCCTATCAACCACGTCTCTAGCTCAGGCCAGCTCTCTTCAGCAATGGATGTTTTTTCTGGGATACTGCAAAAAGGAAAATTTAATTTCAGTCCAGAGCAAACCAAAATGGAGTATTCCCATAATTGTGCTATTATTGCTTTCCTAAAGGCCAGTGATTCCCAGCCTTTTTTGGCTTGTAAGCCCTTAAGATGAGGCAATATCTACTCCACATCACAGGTTTTTGTACAGATTAAACCAAAAAGCCAGGCTAGCTGTTTCCACCAGTTTCCAACCTTTAAGCTAAGCTAGGCTACTTTTACTTAACTAAATGACCTGAATACTTCTTCCACCACTGCAGTCAAGTTATGTAATCAAATGTTTTGTATCGTACTCACACCAAAGGGTTTTAGTTCACCGTCATGGGAGAGTGTGTAAAGCTGCCAATATTTGAACAAGTATTTTGGGGTACTTTTATAGTACTTTTCTATGAAAACTTACTCAAACAGATTAGTCATCGATTAGTCGACTAATCGTTGCAGCCCTATTCTCAATCCAGGGTCCTGAGATACATCTAAGGGGTCATCATATGATAAAAGGGATAAAATTATACTAATTTAAAAAAATCTGTCACAGAAAGTTAAGAGTTTAGTTTTTCTTTTCTTAAAATGTTACTTTTTTGGTGAAGATAACAACAAAGTTCTTGTACGCTACAAAGTCAGGCAGGTGCATCAGATCAAAAACTGTTCCTTGCTGCTCAGTTTGTTCACAATGTTTTGGTCCTTTATATTCATGTGAAATTTACCTCATGCAGGTCTGAGAAATAAAGTGGTAGGAATCGGTCAAGAGTGTGCTTTTTCTTGCAACACAATGGACTATTTTGACCTCTACTGGGCCTCTAAAACTCCTTTAAAGGAACAGTTCAACTTTCTTGCTGAGAGTTACAAAAGAAAAATGATACCACACCCTACATCATCACTACAGTGTAAAAACACTCTGTAGCAAATAGCCTAAAAGTCAAGCCTTCATAATCTGACTTCAGTTAAAGTACAAAAGTATATTTAGTGCCAAAAGAAAAACAGTAATTACACCAAATGGCTTGTTTCAGATTTCTATAATAATTTCACTGGATTATAATTAGTGACGCGTTTACATGCACATCATTTAATTGTTGCAGCTGGTAAAGGTGGAGCGTATTTATACTACTTTGAACCAGAGATGTCAAACTCATTTTAGTTCATGGGCTGCACACAGTCCAATTTGAACCATTCCATACCTTCCCCATTTTTGGTCCCCCTCTGTTGGGGTACCTAGCACACAGATCTGTTACTAAAAAGGTGGAGCTGTGAACACTGCAGTCTGTTGATTGGTCAATAGCAAACGGTCACTCAGACGGCTGAGTTGTGGCTGGTTTTGAGGCTCATGTAACCACTGTTCATACCGTAGAGAGTTTAATTAGTAGACTGTAACTATAAAAATGAAAGGAAGTTTTGCTGCCTCTCACAGCAGCTTGAGACGGAGAAAAACCCCCGACTTTATTCACTGGGCCGACTGCCTGCAACTTTTAAGGTGGAACGTTAACCTGCAATGTTACTCAATGCATGAGGTAACAACGTGAATCC
Organism: Epinephelus fuscoguttatus; assembly: GCF_011397635.1. Classification (NCBI taxonomy): domain Eukaryota; kingdom Metazoa; phylum Chordata; class Actinopteri; order Perciformes; family Serranidae; genus Epinephelus; species Epinephelus fuscoguttatus. The sequence goes on along the minus strand of NC_064758.1, from coordinate 23,963,666 downwards.
ATCAGCACACCTTAAAATTCACTGTGACAACTTTGACCATCACTTTAGTTTTTAAATGATACACTTTTAGTAATGAGTGGAGCTTCAAGCGTTTATGTATCTCAGTATCAGCCGAGTTACGTGACAGGATATATTCTAATGTTCACTCAGTGAAAAAAAGTATTGTGGAGCGTTGTTCCTGTGGGCTCAGGCAACACTAAACCCCTGAGCTTGCCTGAGAAGGACTAAATGCACAAACCCACTATTCTTAAATATGCCATGGAGAGAGACTCTCACTGCAGCCTGTTTTATTTTGTTCTGAAAATGTCGGCGGGTAACTCCGTTCTGTGGCTGATAAACGAGGTGCAGACTTCTATCTGTGTTACTGGTGATGAGAAAATACAGTAAGTGCTGGACGTAGCAGTGAGTGACAACAACCCCGCCCACATTTAAGGGTAGTGTTTGTGGTGGAAACACTAGGGTCTAGGTAACATGTCTGAAGGATTACTTTTGATTCCAAAGGTACCATAGTGTAAGTGTTTGGTGGAAACAGGGTTTTGTCTTGTCATCTGGTGGGCCGAATTTGACTCTTTGGCAGGCCGCTTCTGGCCCACAAGCCGTATGTTTGACACCCCTGCATTAAACAGTTCTGGGTAGTTTAATCTCTAATAATAAATCATAATTTCTGTAAAATATCAAATAAATGTAGTTGAGTAAAAAGTACAATATATGCCATCTACATGCAGTGAAGTAGAAGTATACAGAAGCTTAAAACAGTACTTGAGTAAATGTACTCTGTTACATTCCTCCACTGCCTGACAGTGTTGATAGTCTGTAGAAGTGGGTGTTGACTGTGTGCTCATTATTACAAAGCGCTCAGACAGCTCAGCTCCAGCCTGATGTGGAGTGAGGGTGGAGGGAGGGGAGGAGAGAGAGAGAGACTCTTCGGGTGTGGGAGTTTTGGGGGAATTCAGAAAATGCTGTTTTCAGATGAGCAGCCTGCAGCGAGAAAACTTTAAATAAACCCAGACGGAGAATGCAGAGATGTGTGCTCCGTCAAGGATATACAGTATAATGTCCCCCGCCCCCACCTCCTCCTCCACCCTCTCCACCCCCCCTGCCAGCTCCCACCATGCTGTGCTCAGTGTTTGCCACTTCAGCCAAACGCTGAGTTGTCTGACTTTAGGGGAGACAAAAGAACCGCAGGAGAGGGGGAACAGCAGGGAGAGAGAGAGAGAGAGAGAGAGAGGGGCGGGACAGCACAGGTCTGTTCATTTACAACATCAGCAGCTCATTATGGACGATAAAGACATGTAAACACACCTTAAATAAAAGTTACAAGAAGCAAAAGAGCAAAACAATAACACCATCCATTACTGGGGATGTTTATACTGGCACTGTTTTGAATTTTAATTCTGTGAATGATTAATTTATGAGGCAGAAAGTAAAGTTTTTAGATATTTCTTTGACATTTGTGGCACGTATGACAAACTGAGGTGATCACAACTTACCAAAACAATGGCAAATTTCTCCTCCAGCTCGGTGGGGTCAGGCATGGGGACCTTCAGAGGCATGATGTGATGCTTCATCTCCGACTGGCCGTCCACACTTTCTATGTTCCCCATTTTGCCCCCAGATGTGCTGCGCTTTATCCTCTGATCAACTTGAATCCTTCAGTTTCTCACAGTGATGATAATCCAAGCAAAACAAAAATCAAGAACAGTATTCCCACAGTTTCATTAACGGATTAATCCAGTTGATCCACCTCTCCAAGCAGAGATGAACTGCTGACAGTGCAGTAGTCTCGTATCACTGTCCCAAAATGCCATTTACACTTACTCACGCGTTTAGGTTTTTACAGTGAGTCCCACTGTAGTTTCCCCTCAAAAACTACCTTTCAAACGTAACAATCAAAGTGCGGCTGCTTTCTCTTCCAGAAAGTACTTTCTAATTTGCATGGCCAATCCATTACTTAAAAAAAGTTTCCCCCGCGCGACAAATAACTTTCAAAAGCCGACCAACAGTTGCTTTGAGTTGCTGCTCAACTTTCTTGGCTACGACGTGTTTCCATTCATTATTGTTGTGTGATCCTGATTAAACTCTTTGCTCTTGCCTCCACTCAGAGGGCAGGGTTTCTCCTCAAGTCCCGCCCCCAGCTGGGGGAGGAGGCTGCTATTGGTTCAAACAGATGTCAATAATTAAATCTGTGTTTCCCCGCCCCTCACATCAGCAGACAGGGAGCCCACATACAACTGGACGGAAGAGTGCGGGTTTGTCAGCGTTTTAACGCGACCTGGTGGACAAATAGGAGTATGACACCTAATCTAACGCCCCCAAAATTTAACACTTTAAAATTTAGTTAAAACTACTGAGTTACAGAAGCGCCATAAAAAAATAAAACACCTGTAAGAACAAAGAAAAAACAAGAAAAAAAGCCCCGTGGAAATAAATAGAAATAAATAATTGAAAATATGTAAATAAAGATTAATAATGTATAAATTAAATCAGATAAAAAAAATAAAAAACACATTATGGACAGTAAATATGGCAATATTGAGGGGATTAAATAAGAAATTAATATGTAAATAAAAAGATGGAAATATGATGAGAAATAGATTAAATAATTAAATTAAAAATATGTGGATGTAAAATGAAATAAATAAGAAATATATATAAAGGGATAAAAAATAAATAAAAATTTAAAAATTAAAAAAGTCAAATAAATAATATGGAAAGATAAAGTGGAATAAATAAAACAATGAGTGAATAAATGAATAAAAATTTTTAAAATAAAGGATAAAAATCAATAGAATAATAAATAAGTTAATCAAAAATATGTGGACAAAACAATAAATATAAATAAAGGGATAAAGATAAATAAATGACACTACATAAAATACAAATTATTGAAAATAGTTACTTATATGCACTAAATGAATAAATATATGCATTATATATACACACACAAATAAATGTAAATAATTATTCTTTATATTTTATGTCTTTATATTTCCATTTATCTATTCTTGATTTTTCTTAATATTTCCATATTAAATTAAATATATATATTTATTTTTCTCACTTTATTTCCATGTTTTATTTCTACTTACTTATGCTTTGTTTTATTCTTAGTCTTTACTCTTATTTTTTCTAAAGATTGTTTCTTTTTTATGACACTCATATTACTTAGATTAAAAACAGCCTTTTACAATAAAATGAAGTCAAAAAACTTGTTTGATTCATGAGAGTGCAAACTTTAATCAACAACTTCAGCAGATACATGATGATATGTTAAAATAATGTCAAAGCTCAGCAGTTTTCTTCAGTTTTGACACTTCAAACATTATTTTCTTTCCATCACCACAAATCAGTGCCCAAGCCTTTGTGGTGAGATGACAGTAGTCGTAAATAGAAGCTGTCCCACTGTGTGTACAATATAAGCTTGCTTCTCATAACGTCATAACTGTTTTGCTTGAAAAATAAAGTCTGAACAAGGCCGATATCGTCAGCCTGTTGCATCTTAGCGCTACAAACACGTACAAACACAAGTAAGCATGCGGTGTAACAACACCAGCGATGTGTTTTTAGTATATACAAAGTTTTCTCTTCATAAAAGCACAGTGATTTAGACTCTGCTTACAGTATCATACCTCTGTTTTCAGTGGTAAATGTGAGGGTCTAGGTTTGTAATACTTTGACTTATAAAAGTAACTTTAATAGAGCTCTGGTTAAAACATATAAAACTTCATTTGGAACATAATTCATAAACACTGACAAACTGTGCACAGTTTTTTAATACTTAAGGCAATAATATAAACGTATATAAACAAAGTAATATCGGGAATTGTTTGAAAATTGTAAAAAATAAAATTCAAAGGAGTTTCTCTCACTTGTGTTGGATGCTGTAAATCCATGTCACTCATTAAGATATTGAACACAGCATAAGCCCTTTTGTGAATAAAATTCAATGAGGACTTTGACATGCTTTTGAACACATATAAACTCTGTAGGTTCGTGCAACATAGTTGCATTATTATCAAATATCTACTCAGCCAAAATATTCTACTGAAGAATCTGTCCAAGACAGCATGGATTCACCACAGTTAACACTTTACGGATGGAAAGCTACATGTAAAGTTTCATAAATACTGATGAACTGTGTTCGTGTGGAGCAGATATGTCGTCGTCTTTTTCTTCAGTGATGGTGGAAATTTTCATTTAAGCTGAATATACAAACGCACAAATCACAGTTCACAGAAGCAACACATAAAGTTATATAGTACTTAAGACCAGCCGCCGATCCCTCTAATTGGCCTCTGCTACCAAATCGTACCTGGAAAAACAGAAATTTGTTGTATGATCTTGAAGAAAATAACATATGAACATAACTGTGTTGATAAAACTCTTTCATAAACAATATTGTTTGGTAGCTGTTTGAATTATTACCATTGCGTGACACCAGTCTTGAGGTCAATTTGGTCCAGATCCAGCTGCAACTGAGGGCAACAAGAGAAGATGATGTTTAACATTTCTGTATCTTTGTTGTCTGGTCCTAATCACTACATCAACACCAAGATTTTTTTGTGAAGTTTGGCAATAACTAACGGAAGAGCATTTCAGATGATGATATACTGTAATACTGTGTTTACAAGCCTTGGCCAAAACATGCTTACCCAATGTCAGGACATCCAAAATGCAGCCACCAGACTGTTGATCATATCACCCCTGTTTTAGCCTCCCTTCAGTGGGTGCCTCTCCATTTTAGAATTGATTTTAAACTTTTAGACTTTTAAGGCCCTGCGTGGTAAGGCCCCGAGCTACCAGCCAATAGCCTGAGGTCCTCTGATAAGGCCCTGTTAGCATTCCCCAGTGTTTGCTGTTAGGACTCCGACCTTTTGGAACAGCTGACCAGAGGAGATTAGAAATTTCCCCTCCCTCTGACATCGTCTGTCACTGTAACATTGCCTCACTTTTACCAACTGGCCTTTTCTACATTATTTGATCTGTTTCCTTTGTTATCTGTTCTTTAATGCACACTTTGACACATTTTCTTCGTCATTTTTTTTAGCTTTTTTACTGGTATTATTTGCTGACTGTAAATATGTATTTGATTGTTTATTTGCTTTCTTTTATTTGTCCTTGTGTATGAAGCACTTTGTAACAGTAGTTTTGGTAGTAAAACTATACCTTGCCGATAAGCTCCCTCTCTCTGCTCATGAAGGAGACGCTGTTCTTCACAGACAGGTCCAGTCTTCTCTGCATGGACTCCTCCAGAGAGAAGTCAAAGTCAAACCTACGGAAAGAGAGAGAGAGATCAGTTAATATCCTCATACTTCCTTCACCATCATGAGTGTCTCATTTATTCGTCTTACCTCTCGTTGAATTCTGGGTTGAGGTCTCTCTTCTTGGTGCCAGTCCTCCTCTTGGTGGTGGCCTTCTTGTCAGGCAGCAGGATGAAGGAAACATAAGGGTCTGCACCGTCCTTGGAGCAGGCTGCCAGGGCTCTGTGTGTACAGGGGTCATTGCATTTACAAAAAATTGTTGGGATCCTGTGCTCCAGGTCCAAAAATGTGATGCTAAAGAGGTGATGTGTGTCATATAAAGACCTGCAGGAGTGAACTGTGATGTACAGCCTGCTCTCCTCGTTGGAGTAGCCGATGCTGAGCTTCACCTGGCCTGCTGAGTTAGGATTATCATTTCTAAAGACACAGTGTAGAAAATGTGATTATTTACGTCATGATGTCTTTGAATATTTACGGTAAAACAAGATAATATATACGGGAAAACAACCCTCTGAGGAACCCCTGATAACTGCTGTTTTGATGCTAGTGTGTCTGTATGACTCACATGGAGAATCCAGCTCTCTGTCTGATGTCTAGATGGGAAGGAACCCATCTGGGAATGACTTCTTCTCCGCTGGCATCATTACCTGCGTCCCCTGGGGCCTTACGACACACCGCCAGCTGAGTGTCCAAGACCTGCAAATCAGAAATTAGAAATACATCAGTGGTCCCCTGGAGGAAACTGAGACATGTAGCAGCTGTTTTTATACCATATATAGGCACAGAGAAATGATAAGAAAGCAGAAATAGAAATAAGAAGTATGCAAGAAAATATAACAAAATATATACAGATAATAAATATAAAAAATAGAAATAGAGGAGAAGAGATGTGGATGAAATGCTACATAATAATCGTTTACTCATGACTTGATAAGGACTAACATTTACAGACTAGCTATGCAGCATAACTTAAAGTTGGCTGTGTTGTTGCTGCTGCTGCTGCTACTGCTGCTGCTATAAAAGAGGAAATCCAAAGTCAGATATTGGTACATAGATATATGATATCAATCTGTCATCATCTCCTGACTTTCAACACCCCTGTGTTGATGGACACTTGCCAGTCTCTGTATGTACGTGCTGACTGTGTCGCTTTGATGTTAAAGGAATAGTTTGACATTTTGGAAGCGGGGATGAAAGAACAGTGTTTGCATGAATTCAAAAATGATTATAATGTTTAAATCAGTAATATTTGGAGATGCTGGTAGGCATATTTTATAACCTTTCCAGAGACAAGCTACCCGTTTCCCTCTGATTCCAGTCTTTGAGCTAAGCTACAGTTATTAGATGTGTTGTAGAGTGTTGGAGATATCAGCTGTGGAGAAGTCTGCCTTCTCTTAAATACAATGGAATTAGATGCTGAAGGAACTATTTTCTTTCTACTACACCACGCAAAAGGAAGTGTCTACTCATAAACAAGAGGCTCGTAACAGTGCAAGATATAAACATCAGTGGTGATGTTCCCTGCTGAGCTGTTACATTAGTTAACTCTGTGAGGTGGATTGGGAGTGGAAGACCGGCGCAGTGATACGGTTGGCAGGTGTAGTATATAGAAAGTAGTTCCTCCATGAAACTGCTCACAACAAGGTCTGTGGATTATCTTGAGTAACCAGGTCATGATTTCTGGAAAGAGACATTGCTGTTGAGTTTTTCAAACGTATTTTTTTAGGCACTTTGAGCACCACAAGCCGAGTGCCATCTAGTTTCATTATATTCGAGGGCAGGCAGACATCTCTACAGCTGATATCTCCAACACTGCAACCCACGCCAAAACAGTCTAGACTGATACAAAGCACTACAGGTAAGGTACATGTATTTTGGATTTTTGGGTGAACTGTCCCTTCAAACATTGTGCAGGATATCTGTTATCTTTGAGTCTGCAGAGTATTATATTCAGTAGTATATGTTGTATATCTGATGTTGGCCCATCATAGTATTCTGTGCATTGCAAAGCTAGTTCTATACAGGGAAATACCTGTGAGCTGCACAAAACACAAGTGATACAGTACAGAATTAAATACACTCAATGGGAAAATTCCTAAGTTTGAAATTCAATCCTATCTCACTTAAGTATGATGTTGAAGATAGGAATTTAGCTATTACAACACTGCCCTAACTAGGGGATTTACCAAATTAGGAATTCTAAATTAGGATGAGTTAGACCCTGTCCTAAAGTCAAAATAATTGTCAAAAATGGCAGCAGCATTGTTGTTAGGTCTTTATGGAATCAAGACAGAGAACAACATATATATTAACATATATATTTAAATAAGTATTATATTGGTAGTGTGAAGAAAATAAGCAGGATATGTTGTCAGCACCTTGAGCGTAGCCCTCAGTAGGATCTGGCTTTCTGGCAGTGCTCCATCCAGATTGAGCCAGCGGTCCAGCACCAAGTCCGGCTCAAGCAGCACCTCTCTGAGAGGAAGTGTGTAGGACCCAAGGGCCTGGCCCCAGCTGTGGGAGAGCTAGATACAAACATATAGATATACAAACACTCTTCAGACTGCCTTTTATAATATCAGTGTGAAATAATAAATGCAGCTGCTGTTCTTGAATCCCACCTTCACTGTGAGTGTCTCATCTCTGGGGTCACGAACCAAATAATGAAAGGCTTCGTCCCATCGTGGGGATGTGGAACGCTCACAAATCTTAGGAAAGAACAAACAGCAGAATTTAATGATTTTTTTTTTAAAACAGCATTTTTCTTTTGTTGCATTCACAGGCTCATCAAAGAAGTCGTGATCGTACCTTTGTTTTGTATGAAACGCCTTTGAGGGTAATCTCAGCCCCGACTTTCGGCTCCTTCCCACTTTTCTTCAGCTGACATTGCATGCAAATAATATTATTTTAAACAAAAACACATTACACCATCCGTTGTTTCATATATAAATGAGACTGCAGCTGGGACACTGCAGTGTTTTATGCAAAACACTGCTGCTAAAACCAACTATTGTATTTCTGTGCTCTCCAAAGCAAGGAAAAACACACCACAATAAACAACAAATAGAGCCCCAAGGACTCATAGATATGATCTCACCGGCAGGCCATGGGCACGCTCCACATACACAAACAGCACCGCCGATGATAGCACAACCTTGTTGTGGTACGACTGCTGGGACTGGTACTGCAAGATCTGTGGGGAATTATGTCACACACACACACAGAGAAGAAGAGTGAGAGTTTTTGTGAGACTGATGTTGCAATAAGAAAGTTGTGGTTAAAGTTTCCTTCACAACACTATCAACAAGATATGAATAAAATAATCTACAAAAAGCATCAGTGGGGAGAAGTTCCTGTTTCACAACTAAACACACTGCTGTTATGTACAAAACTCAAGATCCTTTCTGTAAAAGTTGTTCTCTTTGCTATCTGCCACAGCAACCATTGTCCTTGACGCAGTTCCTTCTTAGCACTAAATTCCGCTGTATAAGCTATGGGACAAAATAACAGCACTCATTCTGTGCAAAAATGCGTTCTAACATTCAGCTGAAATCAACATGAGTCAATCCAAATCCAAAGTTCTGGTTCTACTTACTGACTTTGCTTTTTTATTATGCATTTTTTTATTTTTACTTTTATACCTGTATCTTCATCCTTTTTTAGTAATTTCTTTGTACTTATTTACTTTTGTATTTTTTGTTATTACTTAGTTTATTATTACTCTTTTTTTTGCAACTGTTTATGGACAATCGAGGCTTCTTATTATTTATTTTTTTAAAGATATTTTTTGGGGCATTTTTTAGCCTTTATTTGACAAGACAGACAAGTGTGAAAGGGGGAGAGAGAGAGGGGGAGTGACATGCAGCAGGGGGCCACAGGCTGGAGTCGAACCTGGGCCGCTGTGGCAACAGCCTTGTACATGGGGCGCCTGCTCTACCACTAAGCCACCGATGCCCAAGGCTTCTTATTTTCACTGAAAAACTATATTATTTGTATGTTGCCTTGGTATATCTAAATATAAACAGAATCAAGAATAAAATGAAGAGAGTAAATGTGTGACCTGCTCCAGTCTGGGTAGGTCAGAGACTCTGGGCAGCCACTCCAGCACCAGGTGAACTCGGCCAGACTTAACATCATTCAGAGTGTACCACTGTAACAAGAGCAGCACATCAATGTCCAGGTTCTGATATATATACAAAAATTATTTGTTAAATTATATGTTCACTGTGTGTCACACACCGTATCCATGAATTGTGCACTGATGATGTCTCGTAGGTTGAGCTTGAACCTGCAAGAGTCATTATCCTCCTTTTCATTTAAATATTTATTTTCAGATATAAGAGCTGTGTAGCCAAAAATGCTGTAAATGTTTTATTTGTGACATCAGGGCGCACCTTCCGAGGAAGTCGTCCTGATCGATATCCTTGTCAAACAGCTCAAACTGGATCTCTTGACCAGGAAGCTGAGTCAAAATCACCTAAATCATAGAGGAAAATTTGTATCATATCCAAGCTAAAACATAACAACTTCATCAGAGAGGCAGACAAGCATCAAACAAAGGTAATACCTCATAGAGTTCATTCCAGATGGGATTGAGGTTCTCTTTGATGGTGTGGCTACGGAAGGTGATACCAGCCACGCGGATCTTGACATAAGGGTCGCTCTTCCCTTTCACCATGCCCCCCATGAAGTTGTCCTTCGCTATCAGGTTTTGGGCCTCCACCAGGTGGATACGCAGCACTCCCTGTGAGCAGAACAAGGGCAGGAAATGCTACTATAGTGTGTGTGTGAGAGGCTGAGTGATGTCTGCTGCTGTTTCACTTTAGGTAACAGTTTTACCTCAGTTGCAAACTCTGGGTCAGGTGTGGTGTGCTGTGGTCGTGTTGGTTGAGGTTTTCCTAACCCGCCGGGCCCCGTAGGGTTCAGTTCAGATGAGATTCCCCCCTGACCCATCCCCGGCCCTGGAGCTGTAGGCCGAGGAGATGGTGTTGTGGGAGTGGCATCGTCACTTAGCCACAAAACCTAGTAGAGCACAAACAACAGGACTGAGGACTGCATGTTCTCACAAGGATAGAAAGATGAGGCAGAAAGAAGACATGTGGATGGCCTCTCCTAGGTTTTTATTTGGTTATAGGGTTAAAATCAGTGTGCATGTAAAAGGGGAGGTGTTAAGAGTTAAGAGAGTACTTTATATCCTCTCCAGTATCTCACATTCTCTAATCTCAGGGTGCTCTGTTTAACAGGATCTGATGTCCATGAATAAAAGAATCACACGGAGCTATGATACATTTAAATTTGAGCTCTCAGCTTTGAAGGGTTGGTTGTGGGTGTGATAACTGAAGCATGTGTCTGATGACAGTTGCTTGAGGCCAAAGCGGTCCTTTGGGAGCTGTTAGGATTTCAAAGTCTTCCTCACAAGAAGGTTGATTCTTGCAATACCAGCCTGAATCCACATCTTGCGTGAAAGTGTATGTGTGAGATACCAACCCTAAGCACAATTTTGACATAGATGCGGCTGGCAGAACCAGAATTCTCCATGTGGAACCACTGGTCCATGGTGAGTTCAGGCGTCGCCAGAACTCGGGCCAGAGGGATGGTCAGACTGCCCAGGGACAGAGAACGGTCATCATCTTTCACCTGATTGAGAAACGCAGGAAGAGGAGATGTGGAGTTAGCATAAAGGCAAATATCATGAAGGAAAAAGGGACGTAAATGGGTTAAAAAGAGAAGAGTGCAGTTTACAGACATTACAGAGAAAAAAGGGAAAATGAGGAGGAAAAATCAATGAGGTACCTCAACACCGTGGGAGTAATTTATGCAAAATCCCTCCAGCTACATCGATCGGTGCGTTCAATCATTGACTCATGATGACTTACTTGAATGTCGATGTCTTGTTTGCGGGGATCCTGAATAAAGAAGGTGAAGGCATCCTCCCACACAGGGCTGTTGGTCCCGTAGCAAGTCTGCAGAAAAGAGAGGAAAACATTCATTATGCACAGATTAAGGCTGAAAAAGTTTTATAAAAACTTAGATCCTAGTTTTGGCAGTGCACTCAAATAGAAAAGTTCTGGGACGCAGTGAGAGATAGTATCCAGGACATATTATCCATACAAATACCTCTAGACCCAAAACTTTCAATACTAGTTTTATACCAAGCCAGTCACAACATAAGAAGGAGAAAACATTTTCATTTTCACATTTTTTAGATTGGCTAAAAGAGTTATTGCTCTTTCATGGAAGAAAGTCAGTAGGCGGAGTACGGGTAAATGGATTTCTGAAGTATCAGCAACTCTGACTTTGGGGAAAATTGCATTTGCTATCAGGGGTAACCAATCACTCTTTCACAACATCTGGGGTCCCTTCATGTATTATCTAGAGAGGACAGACTTAACCCACATGATGGAAGCACCGGGGGATATGCATCTGCATTGTCCAAATCTGTCAAAGTTTTTTTGTTTATTTATTTATCTATCTTTAATTTCATACTTTTGGAGTGGGGGTTAGGGTGGATTACGCGTGTATTAAATCTTTTCTTTGTACAAAGATTTTGTTCAGGTGTCCTTTTCTTCCTGTGTAATTGTAGATGTATATATACACATACTGGATCTGTATGTCTTTGTTTTTTGTTGTTAAAATCAATAAAGATACTGTTGAAAAAAAAGTATATCCTTACCTTGCTCTCTTTAGTTGAATCCTGAATGGAAATCTGCGCCATTGGGCTTGGGTCCTTATTGCCTTTTCTCATCTGTAATGTATTAAATAAGCTGATGTGGGTAACAGATAAAAATTTAAAGCACACTACATGAGAGAGTCTTAAATAACGTTAGACTTACAGGCAGTGCATGAGCTTGATCAAGATAGACGGCCAGGATGGCTGCAGATGGAGGATCAGCCGTCTTACTGGTCAAGTTCTGGTTCTTCTGGATCACCTGTTAGACGAAGCAGAAGCAAAGCATGTGAGATAAATTATACGAGACCCTAAAAGCCCAGGGCCACAATTTTACTTTTTTATCACTATAGACACATATTGATAAAGAATGTGTTATTGATTGACTGTTAAACTGTTTAAGATGAGTCTCACTTATTTGGATTGATGTTTTTAGATTGTTCTCAGGATGTCTGGAACTTCAACGTAATATTATTGTCCATAAGGCAAAAATGCATTAAGCACATGATAAAAACAATATGTAACACCGCTCACACAATCATAACAAAAAACCTCGGGCCATATTCACAAACATTCTGAGAATTCTGTCAGAGAGCTCCCAACTTAGCCCCAAAACTTCTAGTAAGGAGTTCTAGCTTAGGAGTGATATAGGAAAGTTCTCTGAGCAACTCTGAGCAAGGCAGGGACAGAAAAGTTTATCTTAGTGAGGAGGTGTGGTTGGTAGGTGTGATGCTTGCTTTTAGGAGATGTGATTGGTTGTCAGAGACACACCCCTTTGTGAGCCTGAAGGTGTGGACACCCAGTGGAAATGAAATGAACTGCTGACTGTGAAAGTGTCATTGCTAGTGTGATCATTCTGCTGATCATTCTGAGAGAGACTCAAGTCATCACAGCTGCACTGATGTGTTTTCCAGTTTTCCAAATATCTTAGTGATGATCACTTTATTTCTAGTGTTGTAGCCTTAGGTGGGAAATGTGTGTGTACCCCTACTGAGATCAACCACATACTGTCCCTGCATAATGTAGCATTTCATTATCTCCGTCATGAAGCATTTGGAGAATATTTCTTCTACCTCTATGTGTTTTCACCATTTTCTCCTCTCCTTAAGAAACTCTTCAGCCTCTTAAAAGTCCTCCTCCCTGCTCCTAACATTTTTTCACCTTAGGAGCTGTTTAAGGGCTAAGATGCTCTGTGAATGACTTTTATCTTAACAAGGACCTTAACTTTAAGGGGAAATTATAAGAAAACGTAACAATTCTGAGAATTTTCTTAGAATTTCATCACTAGAAGCAACTCTTTGTACCAGGAAGCTTTGTGAATATGGCCATCTTCATCCATACTACAGGTGCATCCTTAGATCGTTTCTAGGATGTAATGTTGTTGTTTTTTTTTATTAAATTTGTAACTCATGAACACTCATGAAGAAGAGATAATAAATCTTCTCTGGTTCAATACAGGTTAAATAAACAAGTTAAATTATAATAACTTCACATTTTAAGGTACCATCTCTCTTTTCTGTCGATGCCAAAATAATGTTGGATAAAAATAATGCTCTGATTCTCATGAGTGTGTTATATTTGTCCAAATCACTAACCAAAGCTAAGTCGCAAATCAGGCACAAAAACAAATAAGTACCATAAAGCTGTACCAGAGTTATAACATTTATTTTTAGTTTAGTTTCAGTTAGTTTGCAGAGTGAGTTTGCTCTTTTCAGTTTTCTTTTAGTTTTAATTGATTGAAAATGTTAAGTTTTAAGTATCATTTTCACTATCTGTGTTTGTTTTGTTTTTATTATAATAATGTTTTTTGTTGTCAGGAACAAGATTTAAGAAGTTCACAATAGGTATTACAACACAATGACAACACTTTGTGAAGGCAATTGACTCACACTCATGTGGACATCTCATACATATGTGCCAATGCCCTCTCATGCAATAAACAAATTGACAAAAACTAAAGCTAAAGACATTTTCTGTATATTTGTATTTTACTTTAATTCGTTTTGTAAATACACAGTATAATTATAGTTATTTTTTTTTACTTTTTTCTTCTGTCTATTTTTACTTTTATTTTAGTTCACTAAAACATTTTTCACACCCAGTTTTAGTTTGTTGTTTAGTTTTCAGTAACCTTAATGTGGACTCACCTCACTCAGTCTGTCAGCAGAGGACAGCAAAGAGAGCCACTCCAGCCGGAGGTGAATACTGCCAGATGGGACGTCCCTCAGATTAAACCACTGTTTACAAAAACAAAGAACTCATAAGACACACATTTTTCCTCCTCTGGCTGATTACTTTGAGCCTGGATGGCAGGGGAGACGATGGAGAGATCAGAGCAGATCACGAGGAGGCACATGGGCTCCGTAATGTCACATGCTAACAGGATTACTGAGGTCTTGCTCAGATGTTTTCCAGAGTTAGACAATATAATAACTGCATTCTTGTGCCTGTTGATGATAACATGATCTGAGTGAGAAACATGTAAAAAATGCCATGGTGAAATACTGAATCTTGTCGAACACAAGCTTTAATACTTACATCATCCACAACTCTCGCCTTCTTTACAATATCGAGATCCACCTTGACCCTGAAAGAGAGGCAGAGAATTAATGAAGCCATGAATCAAAGAGACTAAGACCTTCAAATTTCAAGATAATCATGGCCCAACATGGCAATAGCAGAAATGGGAATGACATGAGAAGCACATAACACCAAGTAAATGAATGAGAATGAATAAGCTACCTCCCCAGGAAGTCATCCTGGTCTGGGTCTTTGTCAAAAACTTCCACTTCCAACTCCTGACCAGGTACTTCATGGACAATCACCTGACACACACACACACATACACACATAAATGGGCAAATACGCAAAACACACGACAAATATACAAATATAGATACAGCCACATGTGACACAATAACACAAGGACATGCAAACAGAATCACAATGACAAGAAGTTTCCATGTTTTTTGCCAGGTGGATGTTAGAAAAAATACGTCGCCCACAAAATGACTATTTGTATATGAATTACTCACCATGTGTCGTGTTGAATTCATGAACAAAAGTTTGTTTTTCTCCCATACTTGCATGCTGAATGGAGAATCCAAAAAAGCCAAATACTCCTCATGAATTGACGTCAATGGGGACCACATTTAACAACAGCAAAACTATATTAAAACATTGGTTTAAAAACGATTATACAACTCATGCAGTGTAATCTAGATCTAATTTGTCCAGTTGTACGCTCAGTGCTTCCAAACACATGCATTTTCTTTAGTAATGATTTAAAACACTTCCGTCCACATGCCCTAAGCGTGCCTGAACATGTGAGTGCATTTGAACTCTGCTCAAACGGAGCTCATATTCAGGCATGCTACTCGGCCATGCACAAGACTGTTCATAATGATTTATTTTAAATCATTATGTTTTAGCAAAAATGCATGTGTTTAGGAAATACTGGGCATGCAACTGGATAAATGAGACTCACACTGCAGGAGTTGTGTAAGAGTTTGTAAACTGAGGTTTTGATATAGTCTTGGAGTCCCATTTACTTCAATTCATAAAAAAATGTTTGCCATTTTTGGATTCTCCCTTCACCATGGAGGGATGTGAGAAACACAAAGTTTTCCTCACAAATTCAGGGTAACACGCTGTCAGTAACTGATATGCAAATGCTCATTTTGCAGGTGAAGTATTCCTTTAATAACTTCATATCTATTCAGTGGCTTGAATTTCATAAACAACAAAAAAAAAGTGTCCCTGAGCAAGCAGTTTCGCAACAGCTGCTTATCTCAGAAACAGGAGCTTCCTGTTAACGCATACATAGATAAAGTCAAAACTGTTTTTCTCCGACATGTTTACTACCAAAGACTTCTCTAAGCAGTACCTACGAAGCCAGGACACCAACACCAAACTATAACCTTTAGCACACAAACTGGGTGGGAGTGCAGCACTTGAGTATCAGCTCAGTTTCGGGTGTATTTTCTTCCCTCTCGCCCTCCTCTCACCTCATACATCTCCCTCCACTGTGGGTTCAGGTTGCTATCCACGTGATGAGAGGTGAATATCTGGGTCCCCACACGCAGGACGGCATACGGGTCCGACTTCCCGTCGATTAAGCCCTTGATGACAGTGTCCTTGGCAGTCAGGTCCTCAGCTTCCAGCAGGTGGATACGCACAACTCCCTAGCATGTGCGTATATGTGCAGGAAAACACGTTCATGCACAAAGAAAATCAAAATGTTAGTTAAGAGTCCTCACAAGTCTGCTGTATGAATTTAAAGCTATGTGTTTGTATATGCTGACACGGCTTCAGTCTGTGTGGGTCCATGTTTCCCAGGCCATTCATAATTAAGACAGTTACCCGTGGCAGAGGGGAGCGGAGCTGCGCAACGTGCAGGTCGGCCACCAGGGGTATAGTTAGACGGTTGGGGAGCACCAGGTGGGAGGCTATTGCATCCATTATCATAGTGTCCGAAATGGCACTGCAAATGAATGCGAGGACGATGTTGGGGAAACACGGGGGAGGGACACACAGACAAACAGACAGAGGCTATATACTACTGCTGACAATATGAACATGCATAAATAACATGATATCCATGTTCTCAGCAACAGAACCAACAGGAAGCACCCATTGGCTACAGATGAGGACGTGTTTTTTTTTGTTTTTGTTTTTGTTTTGTTTTTTTAGGAAATCATGTTGGCTGATGTCATCTACAGGAGGAATACAATTAAAACAATAATGACAAACTGTCATTGAAAGCATCACCAGAGGGGATTGATGCGTCAGCAACAAATTTACACCTCTGACAATGCTTTAATTGTATTGTCACAAAAAGTACATTATATAAGATCGCAACACACACACTGCAGAATCAGCCACCATACAGCTGCATTGAATATGAACGATAAATAGAGGTGACTTGTTCCTATTTGTCAGACCATCCATTTGTCTTCATATTCAGTTTAACTGTACCGTAGCTGATTCTACCTTGTCCATGTTCTGACCTTATATAATGGGCCTTGAAAACTACCTCCATATAAATTCATGGAGTCATTATATACGTACTGAATATAAAAAAAACAGTAGAACAACAGCATGGCATAAATTTGAACAACATAAAGGAAAAGGCTGGCACTGTTCAGTATTTTTCTTATTATCAACAAACACCATAAAAAGAACAAAACCAAGAATGTTTTATTCTGTCTGTTGGTGTTTTTTACTTCTCTACCCTGTTAATGATACTCCAGGACCATTCACTTCTACTAAAGACATACATCTTTACAAAAGGCTTCAAAGATATATACACTTTATTTTTTCTGATCTGAGCGCTGGCAAGTTTGAGGTAAGTTTACCACAATTCATTTACACATACTACCCACATTGTTATGATATAAAGCTGGCTGAAAACTGGCAAAGTATCCCTTAAAGGCAGCAGGATGGTGTGCGTGGGATGACTCAACATAAACTACAGTGCCCCTGTTCATTGTAATGACGGAACATGTTACCCAGTGCAACAGCGTGACTCATTTATGTGTTTTAAAAAGTTTTTGGACAACAAAGGAGCTCTGTGGCACACAGGAATAAGTTATATGAGGGTTTGGCTTCTTGTTAATAGGATCAATTCATTGTTGGTTTTAGTCTTTTCCCAGGATTTGCTGGTGAGAATAAAAATATAGCATATAACCACTCTTACCCTTTGAGAATGTGAACACATAGATCTTTCATCGAACAGACAGAAATATTATCGACACTCTCTGTCTTAGTTTGTTTTGGAAACCTCTGCTACTCTGATGGCTAAATAAATCATGTATCCTCTGAAATATAGCCATCAATTCCAAAAGGCACAGCCCCCAAACTTTTCTGCATGTCAAAAGTTCATAAGCCCTATTCCACAAACAGGCACTCCTCATTAAAAACTATTGAAAACAAACACCAGAGACACAACAGATCAATGCAGCCGCACCCTTAAATCTATCTACACAAAGTTCTGTCACATGAACTCACTTCAGTCCGGGGATATCTAACAGGTTAGTCAGCCCGGTCCAGTTGATGTCCAATTTCTATGACACAGATAAAAGACATATAAATACATCCATGTGAACCTCAAATAACAATGCAGTGCAAAATCAAATGTGGTTCACTGGTGCTGCACTCACAGGCCTGCGGATGAAAAACATCGTGATGGCTCCAACGAGCGGCACGTCACCGATCAGAGGCTCGAGGATCACACGCAGCTTCCCGTGGAGCTACAAAGAGAAATATCGAAGTGAAGTTTTCAGGCCATTTGACTATGACTGGTAATGTAAGAATATCTTAATATCTATTCTTATACCTGGACTCCTTTCACTCCGGCTTTGCAAAAGTACTTTTTGATTTCTACGTTGATCTCAACATCACCGGCGTAGCTGCAAGCAGAAGAGCAGTGACAAGTGTAGAGATACATGTTTAACCAAGGGAAGCAGCTGATGTGAGTTATGATACGGCTGTGTTAAGTAAACAATGATCTGCTGTGACAGATAAGGACGAGCCCTATTCTAATGAAGGAAACAATGTAGTAACTCAGGTATTATTTCAGTGTCTGGGTGCTTATGTATGAGCAAAAACAAAAGCTGTGATGCATTACCTCAGGTACAAATCCAACATCACTTGTCTCTTATCGTGCTCTGTGTGAGCCTTCACACCAACCACCTTCAAAGCCTGTGAACACAACAGCTGCTGTTACACAAAGCAAATAAAACTAATAGGGAATGTGCTGTCATCAACAGTGAGTCTGCCATTTTTGAGGAATAAGAGTTCAGAGAGCCATTCGCTGGCTGTTTGCTTCAAGTGTCTAAAAGAACTGCTTATCTAAGACAAACACTTCTCAGTGAGTAAGCTTCAAAACACCCTATGTACTATATAGTATACAGTCAGACACAAAGGTAGGCTAATGTTTTGTGTTTCATTTAGCAAAATACCAGTGGCTTAATTATGCATGATTGGCCAACATTTTGTTAGCATTCTGTTAGCATAACATTAACCGAGCTTATCTTTATCTTTCCAGATGACTGTGTCGTTGGCATTTGGCATGTAGATCTGAAGGTCCAGTACCCACCTGTTTATAAACTGGACATGGGCCTCCAAAGACTTTAAGTTTCTGAATTTCTAACAGATATAGGCGCTCACGCCAACACCAGATAGACATCAGGGGAGCTAAAATGTTAATGGGAGGCAAGCTATCGAGGTCTGTAGGGATCAATGTCATTAAGTACAGCAACTTAGGGGGTTAAGTGATGGCAGCGAGGTGAGCGCAACTTATATAACAACTGTATTTTGGGAGCCACCTTTGTAATGGACAGGTCATGCTATGTCTTGTTGGTGATGATTCTCAGTCATCCAGGTCATGGTAATCATAAGTGCTATATCATAGGCGACTGGACTTGCTTGCATGTCCTGAAGACGTTTCGCCTCTCATCCAAGAAGCGTAATTTAGAACTAAAGAAGCTTCTTGGATGAGAGGTGAAAAGTCTTCAAGAAACGCAAGCAAGTCCAGTTGCCTATGATATAGCAGTTATGGTCATACTATGTCTCTAGAAAAGTTTTAGCCGCAGTCTTTTTGGTAAAATGAGAAGAAACTTGAGTACGACAGACAAGAAAGACACCCTGGCAGAGCCTGGTGAAATGCACACAAGATGGTGACCAAACTGAATCTGATATCTCCGATGAACTGGACCCAGATCTCGCCAAAGCCTTTATGTGATGACTGCTAATATTATAAAGGTAACTTATGAAAAACTCGTTCCCCTGGCGGAGACTATCCATAAGCATTCCACGGAGCTCCAGACTACTAGCAAGCAGATAGATGACGCTGAGGCTAGAATCCTAGCTGTTGAAAACTCCGCCACAACACAGGAGCCAACAATCGAACTAGAAAAGCAGGTCAGTGCTTTATCAGAGAGTCTGGATATGGCAGAAAACTACAGCAAGCATTTGAATGTTCAGGTTTTGGCTTGGCAGAAGGCACTGAGCGTTTGAAGCGTAACTACCAAAGCTGGCCGCATAAAACTGTAAAAAGCACACCGCTGACTAGGACTGAAACTAGACCTGAGCAAAAGTCCCAGGCTGCAGCTGCGATTTCATACAGTCAAAGATAAGCAGATCTCTGTCAAGAGCGTCTCTTTAAATGGGCATTTGTCTTTCGCACCAGTGAGACCAGCCCTGCATTACCAGAATAACACACACATTATACACATTAACATTCTGCACTCAGCTGCATTTTCTTGATCACAGAACATGCACAGAGTAAACTGCTTTCATGATGTCCCATTCAGATACCTTGTCTCCTATGTTGACCTTGGTGAAGCTGAGAGTCTGCAGATGAATGCTGGACGCACGGATGGCAGGAGCGATGATTTCCACCAGCAGCTTCTCCAGATACTGGCCGATGAAGGGCCAAGCCTGCTGCAGGATCTATATGACAGAGACAACACACACTTGAATACAAAGACATAATCCAAAGTTTTGTTATGCATCAGATACAATAGGTAATAAATAATTACAAGTAATCAAATGTGGTGCATGTTTGCATCTGTGGTCGGCTAATATAATGATGTGATTAACAATGAATTATTATTTGTGCAAATGCTTAGTCATAGCAAAGTGCTTCCTGCGAATATTAAGTAATTAATGAGAGCGTGACAGCAAATGACAACGAACCATGCATGCATGCAGACACACACACACTTTACACACATGACCACAGACTGTTTGCCTTGTGGTTAAAAGGCTCTCTAGAGAGAGAGGAGAACAAAAGCCATCTGACAGAGGGCAACATCTAAACAGTTAACAGCAGCTCTGCCATCAATAATTCAGCAAGATGGTTATTAGATAAATTTATCAAGCACATCCCAGTTGTGAATCATTTTGGAGAACATCACAAGATTAAAAAGAAAACAAAATCGCTGATGCTTTATTTCACGGGTCCATGATTATCTGATAATTTCCTTGGGGATTTTTCAGAGAGAAATAGTTGCATAACACGTAATTTCATCGGTGTAGATTTCAAGGGGGGGAGCAGGACTTTTTTGCAAATTTGTTGACAAAAATGGTGCATAAAAAATCATCAGGATGCAGGAAATTCAGGGTTTGATGCTTAATATTTTCTGGCAAATGACACCCAAACCCTGTGTTCAACATGTGTCCAAAATGCTGCAGTGAAACTAGCGCCCTTGTGTCTAATCAACTGAATCAGTGTATTGGTGGTGGCATTATCACTCCTCACAGCCTCACAGTAGTGTTAGCTTCAGCATTTTAGTGTGAGGTGTAAGGGAAGGTGCAAAGTCCAGTCAGCTACTGTTTGCTGATCCTCTGACCTCCAAACTGCCTGTGAGAGTGGTGATGCTACAGCCACAGGAGAGTCTTCGATATAATATTTATCAGAATCAGAAATACTTTATTGATCCCCGAGGGGAAATTATGATTCGTTACAGTCGCTCCAATGTCAAGAATTGAGAACTATAAGAAGTAAGAATAAGAGTATGAAATGGAAATCTGTAAAGCAATAAAATAAAATAAAAATGAAAATGTGCATTATGCTACTGTGTTAACAATAGTACTTAAAATATTAAAATATTAAAGAATAAAATATAAATCGTCACCGTGCTGAGGTTGTAAGAGTGAACATTTAACTACAATATATACATCAATAGAATAAAACAAGAATAGAATAGGAGTAAACATAATTAAGTGCATTAAACGATGCATGATATGGATGATGCACCCTGTGAAATCTTATCTGGCTTTTTTTTTCACATTCACATGTTGCCAGTTCCTGTTATTTGTTGCCACAAATTTTTACAAGTTGTCAGAGGTGTGAACATTTCAAGGCTGATGTGTGTTTGTTTATTGGTTAAAGTGAGGATTGTGAGTGTTTGAGCAGCCGCATCATGTCAGAAAGCCTGCAGGAGCGACGTGGGCTGGTGAAAGATGAGTCCAGCAAATTGCCATCCCACAATCGGGGCTTCTGTCACCGAGTTCATTACATTTTTCCCTCTAGAAGGGCGAGCTGGATTATTAGTATTCACATCCACGCTTGCCCTGCACTGATGCGAGGTTACTGTACTGACAGAGACGGAGAGCTCCTCGATATGATCTCAGCCACTCTCCGTGTCTCTTAATTACACCAGTAGATAATCTGCTCCGACAGAGAGGCTGCAACGGGAGCTGGGTCACTTAAAGTCCACACAAGTGTTTCTTTATCCCCATACTAAATGTGAGGCATTGCAGCTACTGTGGGAGTTGCTCAAGTGAAACCAAACACCTTATTTTGAAATTTGTTGTTGAAGAGCGGCCCTTCATCATACATGACAAGAATGCTGAACCAAATGAACGCCTTATGTATGAATACACAGCTGCACATATGCAAAGCCTGAAAGGGAAAAAAAGCATACCTTATTCAGCCACTCCACTTTCTCCACATCTGGAAAGTTGACCTGTGGACAAGTAATATTGGTCAGGCATGAACTCAAATACAACATGGCAGTGTAAAATGACCTCCAGCTTATAGCGGGGTAGCTAAAATATTTGACATGATTCTCTTGGTAATATTTTTCTGGGCGTGAGGCATAAACAGAAGTAGGTTTGCTGCAATAAAGTTCTAAAAGTGTACTTTTATTTCAAACAAGCAATTTTCAGATCATGCATTCCTAGCTGTACATTAGACGATTAAATTACAAGGAAGTATTTCTACTTGAATAAACTGTCAACCACAGGCACATCAGCCCTTCCTTCAAGCCACAGAGACATGAGATCTATAGATTAGGCCTATCTGCCCGAAACACCCACTCTCTCTCACACACACACACACACACACAGTTTATTCTGTCTTGCTCTCTATCCAGATATGGTGGTACATGGTCCCTGCCTCTGCTCTGAAGTATGTTTATGAGTCATCAAGTTTTTGGAGCCAGATAAGGTCAATGGTCAGCTCTGCTGTGAGGAAACATGAAGGGGAAACACACAGAAAATCTCTCCTACTGCTAGATAAATTACTTTTTTTTCAGCATAGACATGCATTACTACATGCAAGTCTACTTACAGTCTCCTCAGTGCTGGTGTCATTCTTTCCACCTCTGCACTACAAAGACCTCATCTGACATTTTAATTCACATTCCTCAGTGTGGAAGCTGTTGAGACTAATTCTCCAGGCACTGCACAGTAGGAATGTCTAAATATGGGGCTGGTCGGCGGACCGGAGGAAAATACTGTCAGCAAAAGGGACAGTCTCCTATTTATCTGATGGTTATCACGGAGCAATGATTTCTCTGTCTAAATGTGTTCACTTTAAGTTTCTTCATTAACAGCAAGTGTCTACTAATGAGTGATAAGCATGTCAGAGCCTGTCACAGTGATGCACAGTAGCTGAATGCAGCTCAAGTTCAGCCTGACAGATGTGGCAGATGTGACAGGTGATACAAACTGCAGAGAATGACCGTGGCAGGGAGGTGTGTCAGCTCTTACCCAGGGAGGTAGATCCCTCTTGGCTTTGAAAGCCTTCTCGGTGGTGAATGCCCTCTCGTTCTCCTGGATATACATGGCAGACTCGAGCCTCATGACTTTCTCCAGCCGACTGTGTTTCCATCCCATGTAGATCATGAGACCGAACAGGACTACGCTGATGCTGAAGCCGTAATATCCAGCCAGGTACACTGGCAGAAGAGCACCGAGGCATTTTCCAAACGACCACAGCACACTGACAGCGCGTTCACCTGGGGGGTGGCTCGGTGCTGAGGCCGGGGCTACAATGCTCCTGCTCATGCCCGGCTCTGCATCCGCGGATGGCATCGCAAGATTCGTTTGACTTCACTGGCTCGACCTGGCCTTCAGCTTCGCTGGTTCAACGACCGAGTGGCAAGCGCCACTTAACACCTACCACCGTGTCACTACAGAAAACATCGAGGAATCACCGATAAACTGCGCGCTTAGGTCGGTTAGATCATGCTCCTCTCCCCCTCAGTTCCGCAGGGCACTAAAACTGGCTATTCCGCGTTTCATTTACGTGTGCAGCTTCTCTCTCAGAGCAGGGCAAGCAGAGACCAAGACCCG
Source organism: Epinephelus fuscoguttatus (assembly GCF_011397635.1). NCBI lineage: Eukaryota > Metazoa > Chordata > Actinopteri > Perciformes > Serranidae > Epinephelus > Epinephelus fuscoguttatus. Next base: position 23,939,651 of record NC_064758.1, on the reverse strand, counting down.
TGAGGGCGGGCTCTGCTTGGAGCCCTCCTTCACATGAAATCCAGTAGAAACCTAAACCCTAGAATTAACTTGTAGCGTCACGCACAGACTCGGGCGGAGCGTATTGCGATCTGTATGCAAAGTGAATGTTTATTTTATCCGGAGACACCAAAGGACGTGTTTTATTCAGAATAACAGTATCATCAGAGTGTCAACTAAAAGAGCCACTACGCCCAAAATACTGTCCTCGTGCACAGGCTGCTCAACCCGTTATCTTTTACATAACCGGATGAAATCCTGCTGCATGCGCAAGCGCTCAGCTCCACTGCAGCAGCTTTCACAACTGAGCGCTGACAGGTCTGTTGACAGAAAGGTGTATTAGCTTTGCTGCTAAGCTCTATCAGCTGCCGTGTTGATCACTGTCTGAGAGAGACAACCCAAGCGGCAGAGTCGTGACAACACCAGGATATGCGCCAAATGTCACCAACGCAATGTTTGCGCACCAGCAAAATGCAGGTCAACCCAGCCTCATGTGGAGACTCTGTTGTTCAGGTGCACTTTGGGTAGCCAGGTGGTGTTTCACATTGCTCCTAGATAAATTAATTTACGCTTGGCAACTAAAACAGCACAGGCTCTCTGGTTGCCTAGATACAGCCAATTACCTGTGTTTGCTCAGAGGGTGAAAAGTTTGATGATCCTTTATGTAAACGGATACACGAAGACACAGACAGGCAGTCAGGGAAGTAACAATAACCAGGTCCTGTTATAATCACAGCAAACAGCCCTAACGCAACAAACACTGTCTTCAGCTTACATTATTATTTATTTTACTGTAAGACATGTAGGCCTACAGGAGATCCAGTGAGACTAAGAGTTCATTTCCATAGCTTTATATATGATTCCCACAATGCGCAATACAACAGTTACACAGGCTACATAAAGGCTAATGTGCATAGAAACCAAATGCAATATGTTTTCAAACAACTGTCCTCTAAATCAGGGGTTCCCAAATGGTGGGTCTGGGTCCAAAAGTGGGTCGCCAGTCCATTCTGAATGGACCAAGTGACTTGTAAATGTATCAAGTTTGTAAAAAAACACACTTAATTTTTAGGCACAATGAATTGCAGGTATAGAGTTGTTGTTGAGTGACTAAAGGAAAGCTACTTGACAGAGACAGCAAACTAACTCAATGATGTGACCCGAAATCTGGACCCGTGGCTGGACCAGTTGGGAACCACTGCACTAAATGTTCCCTCTGTACAACTCACTGTACATCTACTGCATTTTGATATTTATAGACCCATGCTAAGCCCTTCTTTTCATTAAGGAGGTGTCTGTCTTGTGCAATTTATTTTACATTTGGTACTTCTATATTGTACATGTGTAGGCTTTTGAGCTGTTTTTGTATTGTTTTTATATTTCTGAATGACTGATGGCCAAATATCATATATCAGAATTTTGTTGTTGAAATCAAATAATCCACTGCAGGGCCATAGACACCTATTTATCATTTGGGGGGACCATTTTCAATCTACACTGTGATCCAACCCTCCAGGGGCGTCTGAGTGGAAATTTCCTCCAGGATAAATTTTAAGAAACCTAACAGCTAAACTCATGGTGGTGCAGTGGTTAGCACTGTCACCTCACAGCTAGAGGGTTTCTGGTTTGTATGTTCTCCCTATGTCAGCGTGAGTTATCTCCATGTACTCCGGCTTCCTCCCACAACCCAAAGACATGCAGGTTAATTGGTGACTCTAAATTGGCCACAGGTGTGAATGTCAAAAATTAAAAAAATGAATGAATCTTAGATCAAGGGTTTTGATGACTGAGTTTCATTTCAGGGAGCCAGCATATGACTGAGAGACACACAGGAAATGTGTGCACGCTATGACCTATTTTCTGGCACACCAATGCTTCGCAAAAACAGCCTCTGTAACACTCACATTACATTTTAGTCCTCCACTTTTTAATACATTTGAAAATAATGAAACAGAGAGACTGTACAGCAGTAGAGCAACGGCTTCTGTTGGGGTATGGTAACACTACTTGCATAAACCACACACAGATCTGTAATACACTGTAACATTAGAACCAGTCATAAGAATAATAATAATGGCAATTTGTTACGTTTATTTATGATAATGATTACATTTGTTAATGATTATTTCAGACAGCGTGGCTGCTTGTCATAACACAGCATAGATGTGTGCCCCCAATACATATTATAATTACAAATGCTGCCTAGATCCATTAGTTTCACTTGATTTAATCAATTACAGAGATCATCAGTGAAGTCAAGACAAGGCAAGGCAGCTGCATTTGTGTAGCACATTTCATACACCAGGGAAATTCAGATCTCAATCTATCTATCAATCTATCTATCTATCTATCTAAAATACAAGAATAAAGCTGCAGTGCAGTTAAAATCAATAAAAGTATTTGACTAATAACAATTACAGTGCAGTGCAAGAAATGAATAAATATTTAATAAAAGGCAGCAGCAAACTGTTTATTTATTTACAGTGCAGAGTAAGCGTGTGTTGGATAGCTACTGAAAGCTAACACCCTTTGAACTGATACCAAAATGTTGCATTTAAAAGTAGAGAATTCAAGCAAGGTCAGTGCTCAATTTGACCGCAGTAACCAGGTTGTGGTGGCTCGCCATGTGCCAGTTTTGTTGATAGTAAACCTCCAAACCAGTATTACAATGTTTTTTCCCTCTGGTTCTCGACTGACTGTGTCCGTACAAATATTGATGTTTGCTTGCAAGAAAGAAAATGAGTAACACCCTCCTTCTGGTCTTCTCATTCATGCTACAAACCAGAGGTGTGTTTTTTCTCCCAGAACTGACAGGAGTATTGTTTACAACCGAGATGGAATTTAGCAATGTGCCGTCCATCAGTTTAAAGGGCCAGTTCACCCAAAATCAAAAATACACAGTTTTCCTTTAACCCTTTCCTTTGACCTAACTGGAACAGTAGCTACCTGGAGTCTCTTGCTAACAAGAAGGCAGCAGAGAGATGAACTCTGAACCAGAGGGTGCTCTTTATTTAACCGCAGCACACCTTCTCTTTCAACTCTTTAAAATTTACACAGTCGGGAGGTCACTAACTGCATGCACAATATGTCACAACATTAACCGTAACCCATTACAACCATTGTAAAAGGCAGGAACATTATCACTGTGTAACAGGTAACCTGAGAGATTTAAAACACATTTAAACACAATGTCCCTGGCTTATGGCCTTAAACACATTGTCTCACGGCATTATGGGAAACTCCACCCATTCAGCCCCCAACACACCACAATACCAACCTTGATTGTTTTGGCGTCTGATGTTTGCCTTCTCTCGAATATAATGGAAGTAGATGGCACTTGGCTTGTGCTGCTCGAAGTGTCGCTAATTACATTTGAAAGACTTAACAGCCATGTCTGTTTCCAGAAATCATGACCCGGTTACTGAAGATAATCCAGAGACCTTGTTGTGAGCAGTTTCATAAGAACTATTTTCTTTTCACTGAACTACACCCGCCAACTGTATCACCACGCAGAAGGAGGCGGGCATCTACTGCTACCTCACCTAGCACCGAAGAGGACACCATTATGGCTTCATGTCGCACTTTCACAAGCTGATCCTCTCCATGAGTAGATGGAGATGATGCAGATTATTAGTTTCCATTTTCCTGCAGCACCATCATGAATCATCATGCTTCACTGGACGATGTGATAGAAATCTGTATCAGTCACCAAAAAATGCGGCAAGCCAACACAATGCAACTGTTACCCACATTTGCTCACATGTTTTGCAAGGCTCTCGACAATAAGGAACAAGCATATTTCAATAAACGACCACATCATTGCATCTCAGTAATGAAAAGTGACTTATGAAAACAGCTGTGTTGTTCTCCAGAAGGCAGAAGCAGAAGTAGGAGTCACAGGACAATGAGTCTTGTGTTGAATGATACTGATCATGTAATGTATGACAGGTCAAAGATCAAACTGGACCCCGTGTCAGTCAGCTGTCAGTTTGGCTTTGTCAGTAACTGTTTACATGGATTTATCGGCAATGGTGGAGAAGTGTTTAGGGCTGCAAGAAAAGCTGTTAACTGAATGGACAAGTGAAATTCTAACGTGACTCATGTTTTGTTGTAATGTTTAAATGTGTTACTGTTGCTTTAAGTACAACAAATGGTGCTGGTGTTCATGCAAGGTGTCTACGGTTATCAGACAATTAAATTTAATGCTTTTCAAAATAATTTTAAACCAAATTTAAGACTTATTTTTTGGACAAATCATCTTTTTCTTACTCATGCATTGCAGATTAGTATAGAGGTAAGTAGTATATATGGGGTCCTGTGCAGAGGTAGGTTTTATGTAGAAATATGGTTATTAGAGTGAGTTAGGTTAATCTACATTTTGCCAACAGGTAAGTGCAAGTAGGCCAATAAAGTAAAGTAATTGATCAATTGATGTTTTTCTAGATTTGTAACATCAGTAATGAGGACTTTCATCCAGAGGAGCTTGACTCATTTTGACAAAGAGAAATTGAAAGATGGATAAATGATACTAGATAAAATGTTTTTAGTGATGAAGACCTCACAAATTGAAATTTAAGACTACTTAATTTGATAGTTTGGATCTTTTGAAGTGGTGTGTTGTTTGGAGTACTTAGCCATAGTCAGAGTATTACTTACAGCAGAAGTCAGTCAGCATGCCCCCAGTTTGGAGATGCAGGCTAGAGTCTGACACAAAAGCTAAGCAATACACAGTTGTGGATGGGTCAGCAACAAACGTATTTTAGCCACATAAAAAAAAATCAATATCAGTCTAAGTGTATCCTATATTAAGAGTATTTTCACTGCTTTACCTTTGTGTCAGACAGTCCATTCAGACAGGAAAGCTTTTAATGGCTTCAGTTCCCCATCTATGCTCTCATCAGTCCCCATACTCCATTGACAAAACAGTAATTTTAGTTTGCTGAACACAGGAGCTGCTGGTCTACCGCTGCTTCGATCAGTCAGTTAGTTAGTACTATTGTGTGACTTTGGTTAATCTGAACTAACCCTTGTAAATGCCAAAGTCACACAATAACACTAACTAACTAACTGAATGAGGTAGTGGTAGGCCAGCAGCTCCTGAGTTCAATGATGTTAAATTGCTGTCTTTTTCAATGGAGTCTGGCCTTGAAGAGAGAAATATAATGGCTTCATTTTCCATTTGAAAATCACTGTGACATTAAAGTAAAGCAGTGAAAATACCCTAAGTATAACATACACTTAAACTGATACTGATTGTTTTTGAGTGGGACTTTTTTTAAGTGGCCAAAATACGTTTTATTGCTGACTCCTCCACCGCAGCACATTGCTTGGCTCAGACTCAGACTGCTGCCTGCTTCATCAAACTGGGAGCGTGTTGACTGACATCTCCTGTATGTAATATACTGTCCATGGATAAGGACCTCAAACAACACCACTTGAAAAATAACATCTGAACCATCCCTGTAATAGTCTTTATAGCTTAAAATTTATAAAACTGAATTTAAGAAGTGTTGAGACTTTTTAGGGACCTGAAGATACCTTATCATGATAGTGATGACTTTGCACAGAATACTCAGTATTCCTTTAATCAGTAGCCTGTTTTTAGGATTCAATATTACATTTCCTAACAACTATGTAGTAAACATGCCATAATTTACTAACTTTGTTGAGTAAAGTTAGTGAAATTTAATGAGTTGTTTTAAGACAGCTGTTAAATGAGGGTAATGTGGGTATAGAAACATCTGTCTCTGGGCATTTCCTTGTTTTGAAGAGTGTAATACTAAGTCATCCATTTGGGGGTTTTAGTGGCTGCAATTGCAAACTCAGCAGAGGCTATTTGGAGTGTTACCACTGTTAAGAAATAATATACATGCTGCCTCCAGCAAACAGTTTTTGTGTCTATTGAATCTGTTTTTTCAGTTGTCATACTAAGTCTGTAAAATAAACCAGCCTTTCCATCCTGCCTGATAAAAGTCTACATCCTGAAACTGTATTCTGCTCTCACTGATCAGGAGGCTGTTAGCAGTGTTCGGTCTGTGCCCTTTAAGTTACATCATCTACTTGTGATTCTACATCCTCCACTTAGTTAAGGTCAGTGCTAAGAGGATCTTGGAGCTCTGCCAGCACATGCTCACATTAATGCCACCAAGACAGTTAAGACAACAAAAGGACCATAATTCAAGTTACACATAAGGATGTTGATACTGTGCATGGAGGCGACAGACGTTTCTCATCTGAGCATGCTGGAGGTACTCTGTGGCTTAGAGGATTAGACACAAGTTTGTCAAATGCTGAGTATATGTCTTCTAAAACCTGATTAATAAAATGAGCCTGTTGGAACTCAATAGTGTTTCAGTTTACACTGTTGTACTGTCATAATTTACTTCTGCTTTGAATAGGGAAGTGTTTTTGGTGATTTCACTAGGTGTGATGTATTAAATATAGGCTAATACTGACAGCAGAGATCTCACTGCTTGAGTTGTCACTTAAAATGTAAGAGAAGAATTAAGTTGTTCAAGAGTAGAATAGAGTGCTACCCTCTGTAACAGTGATTTCCAGTAACAGCCTGATTCTGATCACCTTGGCCGAGGACAGGATGAATTATTGGACTGCCTTCAAGGGTAAAAACAAGACATATTAGTGAGCTCTTATACAGAGGTTGAAGCATTCACACACCCACTCAAGTCATAGGATGTTAAGAATGTGAACATTTTTGGAGGAAGTTGTTCCAACTTTCCCTAACGGATGGATTGTTGCAAACCAAACATATAAAGTAGTTTAAATCAGCATTGAAATATCATTAAAATGCTGACACAGTACTAAGGATACAAAACACTGGGTCAACAGGATGTTATGCATAAATGAGAAGCATCTTCTCATTTATGACTAACTCATCTACCTCATGCAGAAAGGATGATGGCAGGGACACGGGGAGCTGAGGTGGCTCTAGCATCTCATACAGATTGTCATTTTCTCCAACCACCATCCATATTTTGGATTTTCACTCTCCCCACTTTGTATTACAACTGCTACACAGCCATTTCCCTCTAGATGAAGTTTTATCTACATTTTATTAAGATTTAGCATTTGTAAAGGGCAACATTTCAAAGGCAGGTCCCTTACTACAGTATTTTTACGTTGTGATACGCTTCAAAGATCACAGAAATTGAGTACTTCCACCACCGCTGGTTAGCTGCTCTCTGGAGGTAAAGCAGTCAGCGCAGATACCTGGTTTACTTACTGCTCTAATGGGCCTTTTCACAGCTGACATATTGATTTAAAAAAAAAAAAAAAAAAAAGGAAAACAGGTGTAACTGCCAACATTAATCCTGGCTCTGCTGAATTCAAGTGTCCTAGTAGATTTGATGCACAATACCAGGACCCTGAAAGCAGCTTAATGAAATTCACCCATCAAGGCTATTTAAACCTGTACTTTTCCTACTGTCAAAATGAACTGCATGAAAAAAACATGACTCAGCCTAGTTGTTTAACTCAAGAGCAGCTGAAGAGGAAATATAAACCACTCCCTATTAAGTATTTTTAAATTCACCACTAAACCAACTTGTGAAAAGCAACTCCTTCAAAGCAAACAGTAAACAAACAGTGTTTAAAGTATTTATAAACCAAAACCTTTAATCACAGTATAAACAAAAGACAAAAGTTGAGGAATTAAGAGTAAAAGAGTCCAGAATGTCCCAGAAGAAAAGCCTGTCATCCAGCAGGTCTTGAATCAGCTCTCCAGCATCATTCAGCTGCTGCAGCTCCGCTGCCTCTGGTCGATATGGGCGCCGCGGACAGACTTGACACCGGGAGGGTCCTGGGTCTTCAGCTGAGCTCACCGGTCTGGTTGTTGGCAACGTGTTGCTGTCACAGCCACGGCGGAGAGGACAGTTTACTTGGACCTCTGCCTCATCTTTCTCCTTTTACGCTTCAGCCTATGACATGATAAATACAGTCAATCAGACGGACATCTCTAAACAACACGGTGTAATGGTGTGAATAACATGCGCCACACACGTTCTTACCTGCGCATGCGCTTCTTTCTCCACTGCGGAAAAGAAAAATGATGTTAAACTATTTTGTAGTTTGCGTCACATTTCCAAAAAATACAAATGTGCTCAACTAACTAAAAGACACACAAACGTTTGGGGAAAAAACAAAAGCGAACTTTACGGGTGAAACCTAGAGGACTTAAAGCTAAACCGTCGACATGCTCAAGCTAGCTAGCTAGCTAGCGAATGTTAGCACCATTTGAAACCGTGATTATTTGATCATACAGACATGAAACACTCACCTTAGCCCTCATGTTGAGAAGGGGAGGCTGAAAACAGAAGGGAACATGTAAAGAATTAGCTCGATTGATTTTAAAACAAGATGATTAACTTGGATTCTGATATGAACAACTGGGAACTCACGTACCAATCACTAAGGAACCGTCTCCACGAAGGACGTCACACAAGAGCGACGTCCTATTTATAGGGGTTGTGCTACGTCATCTTCACTGGACCGTAGTAAAACAGTTGTCCAGAGGATAAGGTATGTACAGAGTATGCTTAGCGGTGCATGTTTCTATGTGATCTTAAGGTCCGCCGTTGTTTATTTGAGCAGTGGTCCACCTATACACTGATAATGTTCAACAAGATAATTGTACCACAGATATTATAAAAAATTTTGATTAGTAATACTGTTTTGATTGATACAGACGCTGTACAGTCTGTGCCCAGTGCCCCAAAGCTACCATTAGGAACAAAGAAGTAATGTCCTAAGTATTTTTATGTTTATATTTTGTGTATTTCTGTTTAGACTCCATCTTGGCCCATTAAAAATAATTTATCTATATCCTATTGTGTCTAAAAGTAGCACTTGAAGTAATGTTATTTGATTAAATTGATGGACTGGCCCATTTACATGGTTTTATGCACTTATTTGAAGTTGCTTTACATGAAAGTGTCAGCTAAATATGTGTATTTTAATGTGTTTGTGAATTTGGGGTGTTAACCAGGGTAACTTAGTGCACTGGTTAGATAATTAACAAGCAATTTCCAGTATTTTTTTTAACAGTATGCTTAAATTTTACTATTTTTAGCAGTCCTAAAAATGAAATATTTTAATGCTCATGCCTTTTTTTTTTATATTCCTAACATGGAAAGGCTTTAAATATTTAGACCTTCAATATGTAAAGAAAGGAAATTAAGTTACCTGAATGAATAAAATCTGAATATTAATATATGAAAATGTGCAGTAAATGTACATACACTTTCTAAAGGTGATGGGGCAGTCATTTAACTATTGATGGCTAGTGTTCAAGTTCCTGGCTTAGCTTTTGATCAATGCAGTGTAATGAGAGTGAAATAACAACAATGGTGATTCATTCATGTTCACATTCATGAAAAACACACTTTAGCTCATTGGGACAATCAGTTGTATACACACAGTCCAGAAACAACTACACAAATGATGTCAGGTGGCTTTTTAATGTTTCCAAAAATAGTCTCTGAAACTGGGATTTGTTTTACAAAAGCATCCATATATCTAACAGGTATGGAATTCTTATGTAAACACAGACTGTCAGACTCGATGGTGGCACCAGAGGACTGAATGCTGAACCCTTGGCAGGAGTAAGACCATCCACAACTGAGAAATTCTTTTCGTCACTAGTTAAATTACTCAACCAGCAGGTTTTAAGTTGTCAGTTTAAGAATTGTTAGCTGAGTAACCTACAGTAGATTCCTACAAGTGTACACAATGTACTAGTAGAGAGACCTAAGCGAGAGCAGTATAAATGCGGTAATAATGACTCATGTCATGCTCGTAACTTCAGGGCTCAGACAGGTGTTGCACATTTTCTGCCCACAGCAAGTTTAACACTCATTTCAAAAAGGCATGGCTTTCAGGTTTATGACCTCAACAAAGTTATCTAAGTGCCACACAATTACCCTGACACAATATTGTGCATTCATCATCCTTGGCCGCTCTGTCAAACTCATTTTATTTTCACTTATCTTTCACTACAGTTATTGTGGAGAAAGGGACGAAGGCTCAAGGTCAGTCGAATGGTTAAATGTTCCAGTGAGTGTTACGCCCTTGCACAAAATATCCTCTTTTGTAGCAGAACTATTGTCTGCTGTTAAGAGAGGAAGACAGTCTCAAGAACAGTGAGATTTACTATGGTTGTACATGTGTGCGCGTGTGTGTATGTGTTTTAGGTGGAGTGACAGAATTTAGGAGCAGCATCATCCCAGACTGACATCAGTTAGATTCAGAGGTGTTCACAGCGGCTATGCCCGCAAGTGCCTCAGACAGCTGGGACAGAAGGATTTGTGACGTCTGTTCTTTGGGTCATCCAATGTCCGTCAGAGAAATCTATTCTGCAGCTTCAGTCTCCATTGCCTGTCCTGTTGCGCTCTCAACAGTCTTTGAGGCCTTTAAAGACAAAATGACAAATTAGAGGAAACAATTGAAACATGTATTCTTGTTTATTTAAAAAAAAAAACAAAAAAAAACATGCTGCCTCGTAACTCACCTTCTTTTTCTTCTTCTTCTGAGTCTTGCGGCTGGCTGAGCTTTGAAGTAAAGCCTTTAAAGGAAAAAAAAAAAGGCAGTCAAAAATGACTTTCATAACCTCACACAGCACATCAATGCATAATGGCTTGGAAAATGCCTCATCAGCTAACAGAGTGCTGTAGCGACCCCATTAGACTGATCCTTCCTTTTCACGGAGAGGATGCAATACCCCATCCATCAAATGCATTTTACCTTCAGCTCTGGGTCCTCCACTTCATGTTCAGACTTGTAGAGTTCTGGCTCAAAGAGGCTATTTGTAATTCGCAAAGGTCCATTGGCCATGAGCAGCACGGTGAACTTGAACTGGGCAACAACTTCACCTGGACAAAGAAGAGATTCAAAGTTGCATTAAACAGTCCCCACTTTGTATAAAGTTTGGACGTCAAATGTTTACGTTCACAGGGCAAAATTAAGTGTGGGCACTGTCATACTGTTAAACAACTGATTAAAATGCATGGACTCTCCCATGTGTAAACCTGGAGGGGATCATGTGTTTGGTTATGTGTGTGCGTTCATGAGTGAGGGTCTATCCGTGTATTCGCACCTGATCTCAAACTACTGAACAAATCAGCCTCATATTATGTGTGCACTTCTATGACTGTGTGCTTAAGGATCTCTTGTTATTGTGTTAATTCATGATTGTTGAAAAACCTGTTTTACCGTCTGTTTTGTTTCATCATTGACTCCGACTGCTCTAAATCAGCTGGTAGGTGCTGTAAGTTTTCTAGAAATCGGCTTGGCTAAAAAACAAGATTTACCGTCTGCTGCAGGCCACATTTTGGCTCTCACTGTGGCTCAAAAAAGATTGGTCTCATTTGGAAACGAAGCATCTGCAGACTAATTACATACCTGGCATGTTATGATCCACTAAAATTAGGCATGATACAAGATGAATAAGTTACTATTTTCATTATCCTTGCCACCATCTTGACTGTGAGGAGGCCAGAAGGGACAATATCACCAGACACAGCTGTGCAACGTTCTGAGGGTGACGTGGTTTTGATCCTGCCTCTGCGCGTGTCACACCACACTGGGAGCATTTCAGAAGCGGAGTGCTTTGCCTGCTTGCAGATTTTGGTGATTTGGTCATTTTTACTTAATATTTGTGCTTCTACCATAAGAAGGTGAGAATGCGGAGTACTTAAATGGTTACTTTCTTTGTTTGTTTTCATTGTGTTTATTGTTATTTCTTACTTTGTTGCGCTGTAGCCTACAGATAAAGTTAATATCACTGAAAGTCCAGTTATACATGACATAGATGAACGATTTGCGGCCGTGTTTTACTTATTAAAAAAATAAATTCACCGTCATTCTTATATTTCATCTTCTGAAATGAGCTGCAGTGTGTCCACCAGAAATACAAGAGTTGTTAAGAGTGGCTGTGATCAGCTTGGGCAGCCGGAACGCAGCCACCTGGCAGAGATCTCCACTCTGAGTGCACTTCTCCAATTTATTAGGATTTTTCTTAGAAGAACAGATTGATTCTTTTCAACATTGCTAGTGGTAGCAGTTAGTAGGCTGCACAAAAATGCTTTTCTGTAATTTATGAAAGACCCATCTGTATGAATGCATTTTTTTTGCACGGACAATAATCGTGGAGAAATTGAACAGATTTTTTAAATTAATTAATTAATTGACCTGTTAAAGAAATTGCAAGATGTTACAGGTGTTAACAGGACTGTTACTTTAGAAGGAGCCATGTTTCTACAGTAGCCCAAAACAGACAAACTAAACACTGACTCTAGAGGGCCATTCGCCTTTGGCATCAGCCACTATACTTAGCATTACTTCTGTAATGAGATTGTTGGAAAAACACAGCTTTCTTTCTTTTTTTTTTTTTTTAAATGTGACACTGCTTTAATCAGTGTTTTTAGCAGTTTAAATCACCAGGTCCGTTTGTTTTGGATTTGAAGAAACCTCTGTAGATAATTCAGCTCCTGAACGTCTGGATCTTGAGTCATCAAAGCACACATTAGCAGCTGCTATGTTAGCGGCTTATCTCCGACATGCCAAGCAGCATCGGAGAAACGCTACTTTGTAACGTGAAACCACTTTATTCAATGTTTTTTTTCAATGATTGTCTAAACGATCAGTATAAGGTGAGCACACATGAAGTTATCAGAGAAAATAGTATGAGCACACATTTGGAGGTACTGTGCAAGTGGGCCTTCTGCAACGTGCCAAACGGGGTAGGAGAAACATTGATTTGTAAAGTGAGTTTTTATCAATATCAATCACCTAGTCTGTTTTTTTGGCTGGTTGAAATCTGCAATCCTCACCTCTAGATGCCACCAAATCCACCTGAATCTTACACACTGGACCTTCAACCTGGGGCTAAAAGATGCCAGTGTGAAATGTGGCTGAGCAACAATAGAAATTTAGCATGTACGTTTTTTTGAATGACAATTAATTCAGGTCTAGTACTAGTGCAGTGTGATTCATACAGCCCTGGGCTTCGGCTAACCCTTGGTTAACAATGTTTGCGTTGAACCGCGCTAAGTTAGCGCAGGGTCAACTCTTAGCCTAGGGATAAAGATAGCTCTGAGTTAAGAGAACGCAGTGTGTTCCTCTCTCTGACTTGACCTCACGCTTGCCACACACACATTACACAACTCTTACAAAAATGTAATACGTAAACATGTCGACTGCACTTAAACCCAGCCTTGACTTTGGCCAGTGCCATCGCAATTGGGAACGAGTAGAGCTACAGCAGAAGGTTTTGTCGAGCTCGCCAGAAAACCAAGGTCTTTCTCGCATGTATGATCTATAAGAAGCTGGAACAGCCAGAATGCTTTGGAGTAATTAAATCCTCCGGGCTGAAAAACAAATTATTTCAGCAGTGCTACCTGTGCGGTGACATTTTTCTACAGATTCAAGTACGTGAAGCTTTCCAACGGCTCAGAGAGACTCTTAGGCCTCACTTCACTTTGTTCACAAATACACAAACCTTCAGGATTTTCAAGGTCACCAAAGCCCTTAATCACATCTCTCATTGTTCCACTTACCCTCTTTCTCATGCAGCACGTTGAACGGCTGCACCAGCTCATGTTTGGCACACTCCACCACGCCCAACCTGACCTTGCTTTCGTCCTCAAACGCTCTGAAGACACGAAAAGATAAGAAAAGAAAAATGAGGGGGTGAAACCTGGGGAATTTTGAAAATAAAGTAAATTATTTTATCTGAAGTTTAAAGATATTACCTCAGAGTGAAAGGCATTGTGTCAAAGCGCCTCTCCACCTCACTGAAGAATGTCCGAGATGCCTTCATCTTTAAACCGTACATCTTGTTGGGGTCTCGTTTGTAAACGGTGGTCCTCTGACCTCCATCCTTTGCCTGAATTACACAAGAGAACATACATTATAAATGTCTTGCCTTTGGGATTTTCAAAATTAAGCAAAAAATCAAATTTGTACCAAATTCCCTCTCACCTTCCCCTCTCCACTGCTGATAAGTACATCCACTGCATATACCTCATGCACCTCAAACTCAGCCTTCTCATGGTCCTTTCTACAAAGACAAAGTGACAAGATCATCCACTGGTTAAACACTCATCAGGTTAGTGACAGGAAGCACCTGCTGAGTAAACTCACTTTTGCTGGTCCGTTGGGTTTTGAATGATAGTTTTCTCCCCATCGATCACATGTTGTTTGAGCTGATGGGACAGCATGCCTGCACACGATGGAGAAATAAAATGAGTCAAGCATGTCGAATTACATCTGGCAAATGTAAACCATCTGAATCACAGAGCTTGAAGGTGCCCAATGTTCACAAACACCCACCTTCAATAGGGGAGCACTTGAATGACTTTGCAATCTTGTTCCAGGCTTCTGTGACCTGTGTGTTCTGATGAAAGAGACATGATGTTTAGTGATACGTGTATTTATATAACACCTCTAAAGACAGGGTTACAAAGTGCTTCACACAGACAACAGATGAGGTGTGAACTAGTGTTACTTCCGTTAAAAACTGACTGTATATGTTCGTCAATGACCTTTATTTCCATGATGAAGACGAGGCGCTTACAAAATGGAACCGTCATCATTAAAGACTAAATGTGACTATATCAACATGTAAACTGTTGACAGAAAAAGAAAAGACTGAAATGTAGTTAAAAGGTTTTTTTAAGAACATTTTTATTTTGACGAAAAAAAAATAAAAATGAAGAAAGAGTTTTTAGAAAGGCACAGAATAAAAGTATTGCTTTTCCTACAAAAAATATTGATTGTAAATCAAGCATTTAAAAAAATTTGTCAGGTCTAAAATTGTTGTTTCATTGACCACTGTGTAAGATGTCTGACATTAAGTTACTGCTTCTAACGAGGCTTGTGAGCCGATAGTATAACAGTATTGGTATTATGTGGCATCTTGGCGTCGTCAGTGATCAACAGTCTTCGTAGTTGTCTGTTGGGGCGGGGGGCGAACAGTGAGGTCAATGTCTACCCAGATAGCAGAAGCAGACACAAACAGTGGCTATCATCCGACACCAAGCTGTTAAACGGTCGCAACAAACTCCTACTGACACCAAAATATTTAAAATCTGTCATTAAACCCGTTGATAACCGTAAGCTGTGTGATGCTGCTAACAGGTAGCCCTGTAATATTGTGTGTGTGTGTGTGTGTGTGTGTGTGTGTGTGTGTGTGTGTGTGTGTGTGGACAGACTCTGTTCCTGGTGCAGAGCTCACACTCCTGCAGCAGAAGTCTACTTACAAAACTGTGGGGTTGCATGATAAACAGATAGAGTGAGGGGCAAGTCATGAGAATAACATCTCTATGGCTCAGTACCAGAAATCAGGGGTGAAGTTTAAATTGTAGTTTAAAATAGTGGCCTTTCTCCCTCCAAAATATGATGAGACATAGTACAAACAAGAGTGGAACTTTTTTTTGTCATGGCATAGTGTTACCTAAAGCTAGCCACATCTTAAGATTTCCATAAGGTTAGATTACGTTATATGAATCCTGAAACACCACCACACAAAATAACGTAGATCAAATTTATAGCTACATGCTGCAAAATTATTTCATTACCCTACCAGGAAAAATCCAGCACTTGCCATGACCAAGGCTGTTTGTACACTTGTACACTACACAAATCAGAGCTCTGATCAGGCCCTAAAAAAAAAAAAAAAATCAGGACTGATCCTACATGACCTGCACGGTTTCTGTCTAAGCACAAACTGAGCTCAAATCCGAGCAGCACTTTTGGGACGGAGTCTAATTAAATACCAGAACTTTTCCAGTATAAAATATATTCTACTTTATATATTATAATATACTTTTAATATTAAAGCATTTATTCCAAGCTAAGGGTCGGTGTGTTTCCTTGCACAACTTCTCCTTCTTCTCTTTTTTATTTAAATAGTCTGTAGTCCTGTGCACGACTGAGACAGCAAAGCGGGCTGCATCCCTCAGTGCGTCTAGTGCACCCAGTGGTCCATGGTGCAGCCTGCAGATGATGATCACCACTGTCAGCAGCATGTTACAAATATCTCTCCTACTGCTGGGTAGGAAGAGGCAAACACTGCCAATTAAGGCGCCTTGCAGCCTCCCTGTCTCTTATTCTCGTTTTCCATCCATCTCACGCACATGCCCTCTCTCTCTCTTCACGATTGCTCCATTGTCCCCCCTCCTTAACTCTTGATTAGGTCCATTAAAACTCCTGCCATTTACACACAAGAACAGCCAATTTCATTCAAAAACAAACAGGGGCGCCCGGTGGCATAGTCGGTGGAGCAGGCACCCCATGTGCAGGGGCAGTGTCCTTGCCGCAGCGGCCATAGAATATACAGTTTATGCAAAAAACTGGCAACCACTTGTGCATTGAGCAACAGCAGTTTGGTAACGTTAATGCAATGTGGGAGAGTGAGACATCTGGTGGCTTATCAACAGCATCTTTAAAAAGGAAACCTCACTAAAATCTTTAAGTGGGTTGACAAAAATAAGGATAATAGATATTAGACTGTCTAAGTCAGTTGCTATGCATTGGAGGGATGGGGTGAGAAGACATGTTAGAGGAGAGCACGTGTGTTGGAAAATGCAAGTGTAGTTTATATGCTGAAGTGTGTGTATGTGGATGCAACATGTCAGTCGATGTCACAAATTTCTGTTATACCCAGAGGGATGCCAATGTTAAATGGCGTCGTGCAAGTAGTGATTCTTATCTAAAATAAGTTTGACTAAAAATGACAAAATTATTGGTTTTGGCTGGACTAAATTGACTGCAATGTTTGATATAATCTGATGACTAAAAATGAATGAAAATGTCAACAGCATTCATTGACAGAAACAATACTAAAATAGTTTTCTCTGACTCAGGTAAGAGTGAAATGCCCAGACTTGTAGTCGGCTAAATGTCAGTGAAAACGGTGGTTATGGTGGGCGAGTTTTACCTGGTTCCCTGGCTTAACAAGACGCAGAGCAGCCTCAGCACACAGGTGAGCTGCTTTGAGAACGTCAGCCTTCCGTCCAGTCAGTGGGTTCTCCTGAGGTGAAACAGGAAGACCGTTTGAGAGTAGCAAGAGGTAAAATAACACAGTCTGACTCTCTGTTGATGCTGTGAGTACCAGTAATCGAGTAAATTACATTACAAATCATGGCTTTTGTGAATAAACCAATGAGCGCTACAGTGGTGGCCACCTTCAGGTCTATCCTCCCTGGTAGCCCCAGTGAGCTTCATTATGAGGCGTGAAACACCTTCAGCAATGTTTACTATGTTAGCACCACTGGCCGTGCTTACATTGCTAACGGTGCTTACAGAGCTAACAGGAGGTTCGAGGCTCAAAGGCACAGTGTGTCCACAGCAATGCTATTGGGACAGGACAGTGTTATTTGTGGTAATCACCGAATGAGCGGCGCCGCTATATAGCTCCCAGCATACCCAGGCGGTTCACTGTGCAGTAAACCCAAGAGCAGCAAAATTAACTAACATACGTAACCAGTCAAAAATAATCTTGGGGGTTAACCATTAAATGGATAACCACTGACGTCCCCAGCAGGTATAATTCAGTAGTGATGACACACCTTGGTCACTCCAACAACGAAGCTGTGAGCCACATTTGAGATGAAGCCATCAACGTGCACACCCAGGTCACTGCAAACAAACACAACAGAACAGAACATGAGCTGAAGAAACTATAATCTGCTAACAAATATGAACTATTATTTATCAAGTGCACAGGATGGACATGTATATGTTTGGTAGCTTACATTTTGACGAGGTCCCCATCCTTCAGTATGACATCAGGGTCACTCTTAAGAGGGGAGTGATGGCATACGCAGTTGTTAACTGACACACAAGTAGGAAAAGCGATACCTGCGAAAGAAAGGGAGTGGATGAGGGAGTGCTGAGTCACAGACATTCATGGTGACTGATGAAATGCAACAAAAGACGTACCTTTCTTCATGTCTTTTTCCTTCTTGAAGATTTTCCCAGTTTCTGCCATGATGAAGGCATCTCCCTTTTCACACAGGCTGAGCACGGAGACTCCGGCCATAGCTGCCCCAACCACCGTCTTCAGAGCCTCTGCAGGACGAGAGGTAAAGTGAGCCATGATGTAGTTAAAATGGTGGCGATAGTGAACATTAACAAAAAACGCCTCCCTCTCACTGTCAAAGGCTCAATTAATGGAGTGAGTCTGAGTGCTGACAGCAAATTACACTGCAAACAGCCCATTTGATTTTGACTAAGCTGATGTTCTGTTAAGTAGAGGATAAACATTTGACAGATTGTCCGACAGCTGTATATCAGCTTGAAACAGCATCATGCTCACAGAAAATTAGATGCCTTAACTTCAGATAAGTAGGCCAGCTCTGATAAGCTACAATATGAAACCACAAGGTCGCAGAATCTAGTTGATATAAGGCAACTACAACATGCAGTCATCTCCACAACCTAGCAGCGGTATGAGGATGAACTGATCATGACACATGACAAGTCATTGAAAACTGATATTGAGCCATTTATATTTTTATTTTCTTAAAATTGGAAACTCAGAGGCCTCTTTTTATTAGGAAGGTGGTTGATTCCCTTACACCACTGATACACTATCTGAGATTAGTTTAACTCAGATTAACGTGGTTGCAGTTTTGAGTTTAAAGATTTTACGGTTTGTGTATTTAAGCTCAACTTGGCAGGAATGTCAGCTGTTCAATTTGAAGACTGGCTGATGAATTATGGCCAAACATAAAGACTGTAACCGCAATGGGAAACTGACAGGTGCGAGTGACTTTAACCTACAAGTGTGGAAGTGGGCGCTGTTGTAAAAGTGTGGTGCTTTGCGAGCCTTCCCTGGGTTAATGATAGGGGTGGAGGAAGAAATTTGATACAACACAGTATTGTGATAATTTGCATGACAATACTGTATTGTTACAAGCATCTATATTGATTTTTTTTTTTAATTATATAAATTATTAATATTGCAAAAACAAATTAAACTTTTGTTAGCATACTAGACTAATAAAATTAGTTGTTTTTTCAGTTTATTAGATCTGCATTTTGCGCTGATAGATTAGATAAAATTGATGCTGATTTTTGAGACATTATTTGCACTGGAAAAAAATGTAGTAAATTGCAAAATATCATCATAAATATTAATGCTATACTCAACATCATAAAAGATTTAAAACTGCAATAATATTGTATCATGACTTAAGTATCGTGATAATATGGCCTCTGGTGATTCCCACCCCTGATTAATTAAATTCAGAGAGATATATTTTTTGTGTTCAAAAGGCAGAAATTCTAAAAAACATTCATAAACTGAATGCACAGCTGAAAACTGATATTTTTATGCTTTTAAGTTTGGAAGATTTATAAAATAACTCCTGACTGTGACATCACACTGATGATAATGTGTGCAGGTGGCCATGACAATAATATATTGCCTTAAATATTAGCTTTAACTATAAGAAATTACTGCATAGTTTATGACTTATGTTGATGACTTTACATGGAGTTTATGATTTAACTCAATTCTTCAAAATGCATTAAAAATTGGCGTAATTTAAGGCAGTACACTGGGTGTTAAACTGCTTAACGTCATTACTATGACTTTAAATGGCACCATTTAAGACACCCAGGTTCCCAGTCTGTTGTACGACTAATATGTTATTTAACGTATTTTGAATTATTTGTATGCTTGAATTTAAATGCCGGCTACTAATATCTGTAAGAGCCCCATAGTGTGACTCAGTTTGTACTTGTCATTGTTACATCTGTTAGCAGTTACAGCTAGCTAACGCTTGCTAGTCAGGTAGCTGAGCCACATAGCTGCTTAGCTAGCTCCCCATGCTAATGTGACAGCAGCGGCTCGTTAAACAAACACGGGCTCCTGTAAAGAAAAGCTCGATCTAAATATACACCAAGCGTTATGTTTCATTCATATTAAATAAAGCCCTGCTTTCTAATAAGCTCTGTCGTTGGCAGTGGTGCGGCACATGGCACAGCTGCTGCCCGGGTATGACTAGCTGACACTGCTAGCTAACATGAGACGGGTCCTCAGACTTCTGGACCGTTGAGTCCAAACGGCACGTAAACGCCGCATTTCACTTACGATTCGCAATCTCTGCGCCCATCTTGTACTTGGTGACCACCAAGTCGTCGGCGATGGTCTGCTCCTGTGTCTCGTCATCTCCAGACATGTTGGCAGTGTGTCCGCGAACTCAGAGTAACTTTTTCCCCGGCGGGTGTCAGTCAGTCACAGGATGGACCACGCTGCTCTCTGTACCGGCCCGCCCGACTCCGCTCGGCAGCCTACGAGCTCTAGATCCCGCCTGCTGCCAAAGATACACTCCACCGTCAAGATAGTTCACCGCCAAGCTGGGTGCGTTAAGTGATACAACCGAATAAGGAAAGCGTGGTATTTTTATTTTATATCATCATCAGCATTTAAAATTAGAACATGGACCTATATTAGTAGCCAACAGGATGTCTGCTGATATACAGCTGTTGTGTCTTTATTATATTTATCAAATAAACAGAATCAAGAGTTACAGAAACCACAATGACTGGTAGATTATAGGCTACTGGGACACTAAATGGATACATTCTCAGTCTTATGTTTCAGACACACCATTAACGACAAAATGATAGATATTCTATAGTTAATAGATTACAAAAAAACTTACTTTTATAATGTGTTATTGTTCTTTGCCATATTTCTAAAAAGAAAATATGTTGCCAAGTAAAATAATTTAGAAGCTTTTGACCTCAAGCACACCTACCGCACTCCAATGGCATGTCCAGGTAAAATGGTACAGTCATGCTTGAGTGTTTTAAATTGTTAAATCTAGTTAATAGGTCAGTTATTGATTCACTAAATCATTTATGTAACCTACCTTTTCATTAGAAAAGATTATCCAACTTTTCTGCCATGCTCTCTTGTTTCCTTGGACGTGCTTACATGCAACAATTACGGCTAATCTTTTACTATTGTTGCTGACATTGACTCACTGCATCATGTTTGATATTTTTAAGTGACAAAATGCTATGTAACATGGCAGGGTGGGTCACAATAGCATAACTCGTGATTTTATGGCACCTGGTACCCTCAAAACATGCTGGTTTCACTTCAGAAAAATGTCCCATTTGAGCTTAATTTTTTTTTTCCCGTTTTACCTGAATGCATTCAGTACTCACTCAAAACCATTTCCTATTAAAATAAAGTGTATTATGAAAATATTTCTATCACAAGTTAAGCATTTGATACTGTTATTGATTCAGCTGCAGCACTTATATTACCCAAAAGAGAAAATCAGCATGCTGCATGGCTGACCTTGCAACTTCTTGGACCAGTGATTTTTATTTATTTTTTGACTCTTTGCTCTGTGCATATTTTTAGTCTCAGACCACATTTTTCACATGAAGGACATTTGTAGAAACAATACAATAACATGTTTGGTAACTGGCTGCTAATACTAAAGGGTTCAAGATGTAAAACCTAATTTGTCCTTTATTACCTGATATCTCAAGTTCACCCTGATGTTATAGAGAGATTTTGATGTTATAGATAGGTCTATTAATTGTACCAATAATCTGTTCATCTTTGTATAAGTTCACAGAGGTCATATTACTGTATATTATAAAGTTATTCTCTCATCTAAGAACATTTCAACATTTGTACTATGAGTTTTTATAAACCCATCAGCCTAAACCGGATTTAAACGAAACCGGAATAACGTTGGCGTCACTCTCTCACTTCTCTGATCATCTCTGATCAACCTCTGACCAAATCGCGCGCGAGTGCGTCAGCGCTTCACATGCCTCCATCTCATTTTCTGCCTGTGTCAGTGTGACCGCACACAAGGTGGAGATGTGCAGAAATAACTCGTTTTTTGTTTTATATAATGAGGAGTATCATATTGCAACATGATTTTAAAAAACAACTGAATGTAAAGGCTCAAGTGTTTTATTGTTGTACCAAATAAATCAGTGACACCTAATTTTTTATTTGCAAAATAATCGCATTTATTCATTAATATAATAATCCATGCTATCATAAATTGTACAAAACGACTGGTTCTTATAAATGGGACATGGTGACCTCATACTGCAACACAACACACACATCTTGTCACAATAAAGCAATCATAGATACAAAGGATTTACAGTTGGCAGCTGAGACATGTAACACTGTATCCAACAAACCAATTTATCAAGTAAAAATACAGATACAGATGTAAGGTCAACTTTGCATGCCTGTTAAATTCAGGGACTTCTCATCATACACTTCAAGTTCACAGGTGTACTCTGGGGTGGGGGCTTCTGGCACAACTTCACCTTCTTCCAAGGTGCATGGAGCGGAGAAAGAAGTCTAAAGAGGTCGAAACTCCAGCAAGTGTTGACCTCTTTATTTCTGTGTCAACTCACAGCTGGTTTCACAAACATCACAGAGGTGGGGGACTCGGGTCACATCACTTGAGTCAGACTCAAGTCTCAAATCTGAGGACTTGACACTCGCTTGACCAACACTGATAAGAGGCTAGACTTGGCTTTGACTTGGTTATCATGACTTTAGACTTGACTCAAACTTGAAACACTTTAAATTTTTGCATTTGTCTAGATCAGGGGTGTCAAACATACGGCGCCAGGGCCAGAACCGGCCGCCAAAGTGTCCAGTCCGGCCCACTGGATGATTTTGTACAATAGTGATGCACTTGTGAAGGTCTAGAAGTGCCAAGTTTAAGGCGCAAGTTAAACACTGAGTCGCTTTCGTCATGTAAAATGTTGCTTCAGAGGCTTTTCCACCCCGACCAGAGTACAGATCTTTTCTTTCACTTCAGTTTGGTGTGGTGACATCAGGATCACGACATGAAAAATGTGCAAAATGATTGTGGAAAAAATTGAGACACATTATTGAAATGACATTTATTCTTCTGAAGACATCGCAGGCTGTTTGTCATCTGTTTTGTAAATGGATGAGCATTCTTAAAATGTACTTCTTTAAACAAAAAAAATGGAGATGTTTGTTATTTATAGGATATCATGCAATGGTTTTACTGGTCTGGCCCACCTGTGATGGAATCAGACTGCACGTGACCCATTAACTAAAATGAGTTTGACACCCCTGGTCTAGATATTGAAAAGTTTTGTTTTTGAAACACAAATGGGTGATTTTGGTGCAATACATGCAAACATGGCAACCCTCAAAGATGCAGCAGGCCAATGGAGGCCAAGGCATGCAGCAGCTGCCATGGTGGGGGCTACAGCTGTCCAAAAATACTAAATATGGATTCGAGGATTATGTTGTCAATGGCACCAGGAGAGAACAGTATCTAACGTCTGCAGCTCAAAAATCAGTGATGTGACCACCACAACATCCAACTTTGTCTGTCAAAACCACAAAACAAAGGCACACAAATGTGTCTTTTTAGCTAACTCACTGTTTTATTGGCTGGTCAAACATATGACCTGAACATCAGAATTTCATATGACTTGACTTGTGACTTGTCTGACCTGACATGTGTTGCTTTATTCTCCCTACAGTAACTTCGGAATTGCATGAGACGTGTGACATACACCCACTTCTGCTGTTTAAAATTGTGACATGAGGTTCAAGGGTGTATTTCTTTCACCACTTCTATCTTTCGAAGTTTATTGAATGCTGGTAATCAAATATAAAAAGCTGGGAAACTTTAAAAAAACAGCCACATTTATGACAGGAAGTAAAGTTGCTACGTCTCTGTCCCAGTCCACATTATTAAGTACGTACAGCATCTGGCTTGAGGAACAGTCTGCTGTGCCAGTAGTCTGGGTTATCAAATGATGTGTTGCTGCCAGGCTCCCCCATGCCAGCACACACCTTGATGTATCCCCCGATCCCGGCACACCTGCCACTGCCCATCTCCTCAGGAACAGCCCTCCCCTTCACAGGGAGGTTCTGGTAGTCCGCCTGCTCCCATCCGCTTGGCATCACTCCAAATCTGGTCATCTCCTCATACTCCTCCACCGTTTCCCCCCCAGCTGTGAGCACATCTGGCCTGGGCATGACCATCCCGCTCACACTCCCCTGGAGTGCATGTTGTTTATTTGTGTTGTGGTATTTCTCCTCTTCCTCTTCCTCCTCCAGCTCTTTTTTCAACACCTCCACTGTTTGGTTTGTTTCATCTGTCTCCCCTGCACTGTTTACAGATGTTTGACTCCCCCGTCTCTCCCATGCTGGATCCTCTCCCTCTGTGGAGTCGGATCGCCTGATATCCATGTATTCATACCTGCCCAGCCCATGAGCTGCTTCCCCTTGGTCATCCACACCTCTGATCACGCTGTCAGAGTCCTCAGTGCGCTCACATTTCTCTGTGGAGTCTCTTTGCTCTGCAGCACCTCCTTCACAACCCTCATCTACTATCTTACTCCGTACAGCTGAGACTGGCGTCAGAGCTTCCACATGAGGCGCATCATCTATAGGTAACAGAGCCATGATGGATGGAGAGGGTAAAGGTGACATTTTACGACAAACTGCCACAGATGGGGCGTCTGCCTGTGATGAGATGCTGCTGGTGAAGCAAGAAGGAGCACCAGACTCTTTGCTCATGATCTCATACTCCTGAGACGGATTTATCACCACAAGAGACAGATTATTCTTGAGTCTTGAGTTTCTTCGCCCAGAGTGAGAGACTCTGCAAACTGTGAGGGTGTAGAAGGGAGAAGATCAGAGGGAAGAAGCCTTGATTATGTATTGTTTATCAATCATATTATATACCAATTATTTGAAAAGCAGTCAACAGGCCTTCCTGGCTCTATATTGAAAGAAAGAGTTGCTCCCCAACTTCTTTTTCAGTCCTACTCTATTCGTCTTAATCTTCTTCACACTGGTATTCTACAAATAATCCCTTATAACCCCTTCCCTAGTTTACCAATCAATCCGCCCATTGGAATCTATATTCCTGTCAAACCCAACAATCAAAGGAGGCACCTCTGTTATTTATAATGCAATTTCATGTTTAGATTGTTCCGCCTCCCTAGATTATTCAAAAATAGCCTGGGAAAATGATTTGGGGGTTGCTATATCAGAAGAGTCATGGACAAAAGCCCATTTACTGGTACATTCTTTCTAAGTTTGAGCTAGACGTGGACTTTTGCCATTTAAAATATTGCATAGACTTCACATAACAAAACATAAGCTCCGTAAAATGTAGTCACAACACAAGAGTCACAAGAGTCACAACATATTTGCAAAATGTTTTTCAGTCACTATCAGACGTACTGGGTAGACCTGTGGCTCAAGATCCACTGATCACACTGTTTGGTATTAAAGGTTCTGATCTTACATAATATGATGTTATTTGTAACCCTACTCGCACGCAGACTGATATTATTAAATTGGAAGCAAACACGGGATCCTGGCCTTTCTTCCCTCGTGAAGGATGGGATGTACCACCTGCATTTGGAAAAGATTAAATTCTCCTTAAGAGGGTGTAAAAAGAATTCCACCAGATCCTCCAAGTCCCAATAAGCATCCTATAACTAAACCAAATCCAGATGTCTGCAACCAAATTCGTTTGAAAGAAAATGTGGCAATATCACTGAATTGCAAATAGACACAGCCTCATATTAGGACACAGGGTCTCAGCAGGATATAACATCATTTATTCAATATATTAAAGGAAAATAATACATTTATAGGTAGCACCGGTTAGTTTACTTCCTCTTTCCGCAGAGATTTCCGACAGCGGAACGTTATCCAACTTTCTGTGTAGGAGTGTGAGCTGAACAGCCACAATGAGTAAATGCAAGTTTTCTGAGGGCTGGTGATTTGGACTCAGATGTCAAATATGGTCTGAAAAATCTCCCAAGAAGTCTGGAAAATATGAAATGTTGAAATGTAAAATGTGTGCGAGCCCCTGAGTCAAGCAAGTACTATGATGACTCATCATACTCCCATCTTATTGCTGACACATTACCTCTCTCTGGAGTAACAGGGGACCCAGCCAGGACGTAGCCATAGTGGTCCACCTCGTCCTCTTCCTCTGCCGTCCACACTTTATACGAGGATGGACTTGATGCTGATGAGAGCTTCCTGTGCCGGCTGATGGATATACGAGGCGTACCCCTTTCTGAGCCAAACCTGGATCTGTGAAGACTCCCAGTCCGTAAACCTTCCTCACGCAGCTCTGCCTCTCTGCCACTCCCCCTGAACTCTGACCTCTCAGGCAGCGTCCGCACCGAGCTCAGTCGAGACCTCTGAAGCCACAGCTGAGACAGAAAGACATAAACTGATGCAGCAGCTCATAGGTAATGGATCCTTTTATTTTTAAACAAGACGAATGGGAGCAGAATGACACGTTGAATGTGTCTCACTCCCTGAGGTAATGACCTGCTGGCAGCGCTGGGTCGTAAGATTGATTTTATTATGGCTATTTGCAAAGTGTGGTAATAATGTTGATTAAAGAGAAGCTGTTCAGAGTTACAGCTTAATATATCCACTGTATCACCTGTGCAGTTACAGGGTGGGAATGTGTTTGTTTGTGTGAATGTGTGAGTGTGTATCACCTGACGGATACTGTCCACAGGGCTGGGGGTCATTGGCAGGTATCCAATAGGTCCGGCCTGAGAGGTACCGCTCTACAAATCAGGGAAGATAAAGTGTTATGTGCTGGTTTTCTTGGCTCTGCTCCAGTCACAAATATGATAAAAAAAAAGTATCTGACTATCTAATCTAAGGTGTGTTTCATTACCCTGTAAGAATTAATCCGTGAACGAGACAAACTCCAAGATGGAGAGTGTTGGAGAGGAGGAGTATTCAAACCATCCTCCAGTCTCTCCTCGTCTTGAGCTTCCAAATCTTCCTCCAGAAGCCCTCGCTCGGATTCTCTTCGATGGATCTCTACCGAGGCAGCTTCTCCTCCTTCAGTCTACAGAAATACACGGAAGTAAAGGGTTTAAAGTCAAAGTAATCAGCTGTAAGCAGGGGCGAAGCCAGATGTTGTAAACATTTGGGGCAAATTCCAAACCTAGGGGGTCTGGAGGCATGCTTTCCACGTCAACATATGATGTGCAAGGTACCCTGGGTGCATTGGTTGTTGACGTTCTGGGACACAGTGTCAAGTTCTTCCTGTTACATGCATTGTCTTCTTTCAAAATACACTTCTGTTTTCACAGGAAATTTAACGTTTACATACAGTCTCTTTCAAAATAAACTACGTTGGTACAACACCGCAAATTGACGTTTTTTAACTTCAACAACAAACACACATGGTTGGGTTTAGGCAACAAAAGCATGTGGTTAGGTTTAGGAAAAAAGAACAGGGTTTGGCTTTAAAATCTTACGAGACGCGGATGCCGCTCTCTCAGTTGAAAGTCGGTGTTTGAACCCATCCACCACTCCTTCAGCCCGCCTTTTGCCACCCTAACTTTAGTCTTTGTCCTGCCGCGTTTTCCCCTGACACCACCGGGCACCACTAAACTATAATGGCCGCCAGCCATGCATCATGCCAACGTAAAAGGACACCTTTTTTCATTGGTCTCTGACCCCGCAAGTCACTGCCCAAGTTGGAGTGCGGCCAGGCTCCCCAGGGGAGATATTTCCCCCATTTTTGGCAAATATATGCACGTTTTTTTTTTCAAGCCCTTTGAAAATTTTTTTTTTTTTTTACCAAATTAAAATATCATCCTGTAGACCCTACTCCCTATTTTGTATCTAATTTTTCTACAACTGTCTTCATCATTCTAAAACATAGACTATATAATAAAGATGGACGACAAGACTGCTCCTCAAAAGTGAAGCCAAAACATCTCGATCACCCCCAGTGGCTGGTTGCAGTACATCTCATAAAGCCTGCACACTTCATGTTAGCAGATGAGACATGGGCCAAACTAAAAGATCAAAATAAATGTCAAATAAATTTTTTCAAAGTCATAGTCTATGCAATTTTAGGTAGTTCTTATCACACTGGTGCATGGTTATGTTTTACTTTGACTGGATTTAATTAATTTTTGATGCTGTAAAAGGGGTTTAATGACAGCTTTGTGCGTCAACTGAGTGTCAGCAATCAGTGGTGCTGCTTGAAATAGGTCTGATGGCTCAAACTTGATACTGCATCTTGATGTTGCCTCTGCAAAGACTCCAAATGATGTCACAAGTACAACATGGCAGCGGCCATATCCGGGACATTTTGGCTTCATTTTTGTGGAAGGAAGCAGAGATGCATCATCCATCTTTATATACAGTCATTGTTCTGAAACCGTCACACAACAAATGTTGAAGATGAATAATTTTCAGTCCTGCCACCTAAAAAGAGGAAAAAATTGGCTGATGTTACTATTTTCAAGTTACATAGGTAAGGTAGGAATTTACGTAAGCAGCATTTCTAATCTTGAAACCAATTTTTGTTACGTTACGTTGGAGTGGAGTTCACAGAATGAATGTTTATCTGACAAATATGCCACATTTAAATGTATGCCGTAATAATCTGGGCTGTCCTAATTGCAAATTACAATGCCAAGTAAATGTGGTCATCAACACGCTGAATCGTATATTAGAGATTATTTTTCGCTGGATAGGATGGTTTCGTTCTTCCTCGGATAGGATGATCTGGGTGTTGACAGGGAGAGAGGGGGGATGGCATGCAGCGAAGGGCTGCAGGCTGGTATCAAACCTGCTGCTGCTGCGGCAAGGACATTGCCTTTCTATATGGGATGCTTTATCTACCCACTAAGCCACCGGATGCCCCATAAATCAAACATTAGAACATTTACACAGATTTCCTTTGAGTAAACACTCAAGGCTGGAGCCCCAAAAGCCAACCCCCTGACCCCCCACTCCACACCTGGCTATAAGATAAATGACCATGATCGCCTCACCTTGATGACAAGGTATCTGGGTGGGTCTCTTGCCATGCGGGTAAAGTCACTGGCCAGCTCTTTGAAGGTCGGCCTTATATTTTCATCAATCATCCAGCCTAAAGAGAAGAAGCAAAACAATTTAGATCCAGTCTTTGTGTGTATGTGCATACTGGCTGCAATGTTTTAACACACTCACATTTAACCATGACCATGTAGACATCTATGGTGCAGATGTGGGGCTGTGACAGTCGCTCGCCCTTCTCTAGCAGACTCGGCACCTCCTGAGGCTGCACGGATGCATAAGGCTCCGCCCCAAATGACATCATTTCCCACACTGTCACCCCTGTTCGGGAGGAGAGACGCCACATTTAAACACTGCCTGCCAAAAGTTTATTTGATTGGTACATAGTGTGTAACACTACACACACTCACACAAACACACAGCCTCTTACCATAACTCCAAACGTCACTTTGATGGGTGTATCTCCGAAACAAGATGCTCTCAAGAGCCATCCATTTTATGGGTGTCTGGATTAAGAGACAAATAGCAGACAAGTCATTCAGATCGCTTTGTTTACATTACTGGAAGAGACAGTGAGAAACACTTAGCTCTGACTCAACAATTCAGAGTGTATCTCAAACTGAGTGAGTCATAACAACCTTGGTGTCGGTGTAGACATATTTCTTGTCGTCGGGATAAAGGAGGTCTGCCACACCGTAGTCAGAGATCTGGACCTGATAGTCATTCTTCAGCAGGATGTTGCGGGCAGCCAGGTTCCTGTGGACCATGCAGTGCTCCTCCAGGTAGTACATACCCTGAGACACAAACATACGTTCAGTATATGCTCTCTATAATCTGGTATTCACAACATTTGGTCGCTCATAAAGTCCAGATGCACTCACTTTAGCAATCTGCACACACCAGTTGAGCAGGCGCTGGGGGTCCAGGCTGTTCTTGTGGTGCCTGATGTGCTCCAGTAAGGAGCCCTGTGAGCTGAGCTGGGTCACCAGTTGCAGAGTGGGACCTGGACAGATGCCAAGCAGCCTAACGATGTAGGGATGGTCCAGGCTGCCCATGGAAAGCATATGCTACACAGAGAGCAATAGTTTTTATACTTCTGAAATGTCATATTTATATGTCACATTAATTGCTATTTGTGTGATGTCATAACTTTTGGGAAGCTCTGATTCTCACATCAGTGATCTCAGTGAAGGTCTGTCGGCCTGAGCTATCCTGGATGGTCTTAATGGCCACGGGGATCTTCACTGTCTCTCCCTCCGGAGTCCAAAAACCCTTAAACACAATTAGATGTACAGCAGGAGTCTGTGAAACTTGGGTAGGCCTCAGACTAAAACTACATCTGCACATATATAGTTAAGAGGTTAATAAATACCTTGTGCACTGAGCCAAAAACCCCCGAGCCAAGGGCTTTAATTTTTTTCAGCTCTGAGGGTCTCAGGATGCGGGCGTGTACCTTGGTACCTTTCTCTCCGGGACCCAGTGGCTCAAAGCTCTGCCAAAAACACAAGATTAATCCCCAGATGATTTTTCCCTCTCTGAATACAAATGCACACAGCAGCCAAAGCAGAAGTAGCTTATGAGGCTGGATGGTCTCTGAAGTCTTACCTCTCCACTCTCCAGGTACCTCCTCATGGCTCTCTTGCGGCGGATAGCCAGGCCTCGGTGGTACAGCACACCCAGGAAAAACAACACCAGGCAGAAAATCAAGCCAGCCGGGACACCTAAAGCGATGCCTGTGATCTGACCACTGCAGAGTGAAGCAGAAAGAGATGCTGATAAGAGGTAAAAAAAAAAAAAAAAGGCTTTGCTTTGTCAGAAACTGATGTCCTGTGGCAAAGGCAGCAAGCAGATCTAATTCATCAAAAACTGGGTTTCTTCAAGGTCGATGTGAGGTCAGCTGGTTGCTCCAGCAGCTGAGACACTGATCAGTAAACAAACAGGGAATGAATTCTTATGCATGTCGTGCACAAACAGAAGCAGACCAATTACATTAAGCCAAAAGAAGGGCAAAGTTACTGATGTCCATAAATACTCACACTGCAAGAGGTGGTCAGTAAGGAATATTAAACAAAACATATATATAATAGACTGGCATTACAGTTTCCATTAGTTCATTAGTTATGTGCATGATTTCTATGGGATGAAACAGCTTCTCAATAATATGTCACAGGTCATGGGCACTGAGTGCTGCCAGATAGTGTGCTCACATGAGATATGTGAATTGAAACTTACGCAAAGGATCAATATGTTAAAGGGGTTTTAAATAAGTTTACATTACTGTATAAAGATCTATAAGTGAAAAATAGAAAGAAGCACAGGACTGCAGAGACTGAGTTTATCACTCTGCTCTGTTGGGCAGAGAAGACGGAAGAGACAGAAGACAGGGGGTCATTTCCGTTACCTATTTGTGCCTGCAAATCAAATTCTTATTGTTTTTTAATTTTAATAATCAAACCTTTTAGCTGAAAGGTTCATTTTTCTTATAATACTATATCAAGTGTTTAGGCACATGGGACCACAGTTTTTCTAATATTCCATTATATCTTAGTGAAAGCAGCAATCCCATGTGCCCAAAGACCAAATAAGATATGTTAAGAACATGGTTGCATCTCAGAAACTACAGGGAGCACAGTCAAGTTTTTGGTATCTATGCACTCATATCAAGTTGAATATTAAAGATATGCACAAATATGGAATACAAAAATAAAATCAAAATCATTTGATAAACAAAATGTAATTTAAAAAAATTCAAGTTGTACTGTTAGATACTGCCCAAAGTATGTCGGTACCAGATTTCAGGACTAATGAATAATTAAATAATTGTTGTGGCATTTTTCTTTATCATACCACATATAGTTTTGGGCACATATGGGTAGTGTTATAGTCAATCCCACCTAAACTGAGACCAAAACAGGACTAAGGAAAATATTAAAGAAACGGCAACAGTGTAGTGTTTTATATTCACCAGCAGGGGGAAACACTCACCTACTAACTGCCAGCCTGACTGCCTCTAAACAATCATTTAACCCTGGGCCTGAGCACCTGTAACAGATAAACACATCATTATTTAATTACTGTGACACATCTGTGGATAAACTCATGAAAATACAAAGATATACTTTGAGTCCAGTCTCACCCTTGTGTGCAGTTGTGGTGACATGGTTCACAGTGACCCTCCCTGTTGGGGTATTTGAAGATCAGTCCCCTCTGTCCGTCATTCACACCAGTGGGACATGACGACATGCAGTAAGGACCATCTCGCAGGTTGGCGCACTCCACACACTCATCTGCACCCTGTCGTAGAATTAGAGGAAGGCAGAAAATATGATGAGGGAGGTTATTTATAACTCCATGGGGAGGCATTGTAACCTGCAATGAACTGGGCAACGGTGCAAGAAACTGCGTTTGTGTTCTACCTACAGACTGATTCCAACACAGAGTAAATAATTAAGACCATTAGCTGCTGCATATGATTTTATATATGATGGACGAGGAGTGGCAGAGAGTTGATACAAAATGTCTTAATGGAAGCAGGCAGCGACTTCGTCAGCATTTTGTATAGATTAGTTGTAGTTTTTACTTTGGACAGACGGTGTCTCAAGGACGTCAGAGGTTTAAAGATGATTAGATAGTCAGCAGAACAATTTTATTCTAATGCAGGGCAAACAGTAACTCATGTCTAGACAGTATTTATATAGCCCCTTTCCCACTGGATTAAAAAAACACTGACACCCATTAATATCTGGCTTTTGTCTGACTCTGCAGTAGTCACGTGTATTTATCAGCCCCGGCTCTGATTGCCTGTGATCGTCAGCAGGGCGTAAATATAAATGGCCCATTCTCTAGGCCCTTATGAGTGACTGTCACCTTAGAAATATGCCTATATTCAAACAAGAAATGGAGCAACACCTGCAAGCTATTTCAGAAGTCAGCTCAAGCTGCACTGATTCATACACACTTGTCATATGTCACTCTACATATGTCATCCACAAAACATGCCCTCCTAATATGGCGGTCTATTTAAGCTGCAAAATCTTCCTAGCTTTCCCTTTGCATTGTCTGTGCTGCTGCTGCTGCCCTGCATCAGTACTGCTGCTTGGTCTTTCAGCCCCATCATCCACCTGCAGGCTTCGACCAAGGGGGGGAATATTCTAGACGCCAAACTCTAACTATGTTCTGCTGTTGAAACAAACATTTAAAACATGAGCTGTCTGACTGAACTCTCCTTAAATTCAAAAAGGTGCCTTTTGCTATATATATATATATATATATATATATATATACCCTTGAAAAAGGCAATACAATCATTTTTTGTGAAATAGTCAGTAGCATCTGAAACAAAATCATATGCTTATTCAACATAAGCTATATATAATCTATGAAAAGATCAGTGTGCACGAGGGCCCATCATAATAACGTGCACTGGGGCCCACTGTAACTACCTTACGCCACTGATCAGCAGTGATGGAAACATGACACCCAGTTGGACATGCTAGTTTCGCCCATTTCGCTGAACAGTGCAATTATTTGCCACCGCAAATTCTGACCATCTCCTTTCAGGCAGCACTCGAACATCATTCCAAATTAGTCGGTACAGAATTTGAAAGAAGAGACTGACTAAGAAGTTTTCCCCATACATTTTCATTGGCTCTATATATTTATATCTGTGACGTCAAATGAGATACACCACTAAAAAAACCCAGAAAGGCATACTGGTCTGCTGCAGGGTCGTGTACACTGCTCTGGTCTACTGGCTATAGGAAATGAGTCTATTGCTTATTTTAAGTGGGTTTTCACGCATTTGAATAACCCCCATATTCACCCTAATTCTGCTGGAAAATGGTTTATAACTGTATCAGGGTTGTAGATTTGAGTTTAGAAGAGGGGAGACTCAGTGAAACAAAGTGAAACTGTTAAGAAGTGGGACAAAAAAAGGATTATATATATATACCACTGTGGCAGGACACGTTTTATGTACATTTGTAGAGCCAGGCCCCCCACAATATTAAGATCAGGTAAACAGACAAATGCAAGTCAGAATCCATACAAAGGCACTGACTGAAAGTGATTACCTGTCCAGTACAGCTGGCTCTCCCACTCTGAGGCTTACACTCTGGATGACAGGCGGCACATTCGCCATCAGGTCCTGCAAATTCCCTCGGAGCTCTGGGGACACGATGTTCAAAATATAGAGTCAGATAAGATGAATAAATTCAACACATATCAGCAAGAATATGAACAAATGCATGGATTTACTGACCCAGAGTGAAAATTACAGCTGCCCACACATGTGCCGTCTCGACTGTAGTTCCTACATGAGAGACACTGGTCGGGTCCCGGGCCCCAGCAACCTGAGTCTGAACACAGCGGGTCGCACACATGGCCCTCTGCAACTACACACACAACAACATGAGAAGAGCATCAGTTAACTGAAGGAGAAGATGACGTGTGGAATTAATTTTACAGACCAAAATATATGTAATATATCAATATAGAGACTAAATTCAACTACATTAATCATCAACTAATTTGATAATTGATTAACCTGCCTAAGTAATTTTTCAAGAAATAAAAAGTCAAATCCTCTGATTCAAGCTTCTTAAATGTTAATATTTTCTGGTTCTCGTTACTCCTCTATGACAGTAAACTGAATATATTTGGGTTTGTCTTTAAGAAAAAAATAATCAGTATTTGTAGTCCCAGAGAAAGCAGCTCAAAGAATAACAAAATAAATCAATGTTTTATTTGGATTATGGGCAGTTTTTGTTCAGTCTGTCCTCACCGCACTCAGCCAGCGGCCTGTTGTTGTTGAAGTTGTTGACTCGAACTCTGCGGCCTCTGAACAGCTGCGCCCAGTTTATGGTGTGGTGGTAACAGAGGTTGGCATTCTGACTGATGTACACACTGCCGTCACTGATCTCCCGGAGAGAGCGCAGACCCAGTGAGGTAAGAGTGTGGATGCGCATCACCATCAGAGAAAAACGCCTTTGGTTGGAGGGTTGGAGGACGGAGGAGGACACAGACAAAAAGAAAACAAAGAAAAATACATTCAGATCAGTCAGAGAAATATTTGAAAATGAGCATATAGCAAAGGATAACATGTTGTTTTAGATCTAAACCGAGTGGCATATTGCAGCTAGGGGATCTACATTATAGGGATCATACACACACATGAAGTCCATACCTGTTCACAGCTGTGCAGCACAGAGAGAGGAGAGAGGTTAGAAAGTGTCAGCACAATATACGGGGGCTTGTCATGAGGTGTTAACACAGAGAGCAGCTTATAGTAGATAGGAGGGTGTGGAGTGTGTGAGAGAGCAGCAATGACACACGCTTATGCAACACACTTCACATGTAATACAGACCGACATGAGATTAAAACACAAGAACCAGAACCAGCCTGAAGCCAAAAGCAGGTGTAATTACATCTTAAAGGCTTCGATGGCTTTAAATATCTACTCTTTAGAAGATGTTATGATAATACTAATTATAACCCCCTAAAAAACAAAGTTTACAAAGTGCTTTGACAAGCAAAGCAAAACAAAAGCAAAAAAAAACTCAGAGGCGATATCACAATAGACAAAACTATGAAGACAGAAGACAAACTATGATGCCAAACTAAGGCCAGACAAAAATGAAGATATATTTAAACAAGAGATCGGTGTTGACAGATTATTCATTCTATCTGGTTAATTTATTGTCTTTTACTGAATTAATTTTCTGACTGACGCTTTACTAAACGTGCACATCAGTGTGTGTAAACAAGCCTTACTTGTAGAGCGACCTCCCTTGAATGGTGGTGAGACTCGAGAAAACAGACAGATCATTCAGCTCTTTGGGCCACGACTGGATGTTTAGGATATCTGACAATCAAACACAGTGATAACACTAAAACATCAGAATTTAAAAAGTAGTGTCAGCTGTTATAGACCATTTATAGCATATTGCAAATACCAGCTATTACCAACCTTTATCTATCAGTGAGTAAACTGACGATTCTTGGATAAGTGACATATTTTATGGCTATCTAATATATTCAGTGCATAAAAATAACAGTACAGAAGAACTGATAGTGAACACAATAACTGCAGGTAGTTTGTTTGAAATAAGGGACTTGGATACATTCTGAACACATATTGCAATAGTGATGAGTTTTCCTGGTATTTTTGAGACCTTTTATATGATTCTCCGTATTACGTATTTTTTAATAGGCCACTTTTTAAACATATTCAGTTTTTTGTTCTCTGATACTGGGACATTGTTCTGTTAGCTGTCTGGCTGTGCAATAGGTATCTTGGGTGAAGAAAACAACAACACACATTCTACTGTCTTGTATCCAAGACTTATTTCCAAGGGTGGACGGATTGATAACAAAATATAGATAGTACATTTTCATTTTGAAGATCAATTTTAGTGTTAATAGGATCAATACCAAAAAAGGGATCAGTTTCTCTATTCAACAATGTACCCATTTGTATTTAAAGAGTAAAAGTGTCTATGCCAACAACACTCCACTGAGCACATCTAGTGCGTGTACTCTTTGCTTATTCACTGCTGTTGTCATGTTGTGTGCACTCAAACAACATACACTGCAGTGTGCACCCTGACAAGTCTAATCTGACACATAATTGCAGCAATGTCTGAACGAAAGTGGAGAAAAACGGAAAAGAAGGAAAGAGGAGGAAGATTCCTCAGCATCCTCTGAGTCTTTTCAGAGAGGCTCACACAATAAATATCCAGGTATATGGTAGTGAAAGTACCATTTTAGTGAAATCAGATCTTTTAGTATTGGTTAATGTTACATTTTTAAACTGTAATTGGTCATCATTAGCTGTCACATAAGCAGACAGCTCTCTCCTACATGACAGTACATAAGTAGCTTTTTTTAAGGATCGGTATCAATATTAGTGATTCAGGCCCTACATGATATCAGATGAAAACCCAATTTTGTATTCTCACCTATCCCCACGTATTTATGGTATTTACTATATTTATAAACAGCTCTATTACCATATGACTGAATGTAACTCTGACAAGACTATGGAGCAGTCTAAAAAAATTACATTACACTGAAATGAATTGAACCAGGAAGGAAATCAATTTAAAACATACTGGTACACTTTGAAAATCGTTGAGTCTGTACAGTAAACTTAACTGTATATACACACACCTGTTATTTCTCTGACAGTGCGAAACACCTCCAGCTTTTTGGCATCCAGGGGCGGGATGTTTTTAAAGTCATCTCTATGAAGAATAAAAACAAATCATATTAACAAGCTGACCGTACATCGCCACACTCTGAGTTCCATCATGCAGGGCACACAATTACCCAAGAATCCCTGTGACCAGGAAGTGAAGGCTGCCCTGGATCTTGGTGCAGTTGATAAAGCTGTCGATGTTGCTGGAGTCCACCGTCTGCCTGTGTTCAGCGCCGGTGCCTTCACACACTACAGGGACGACCATCATTAGCTTCGATGACTGACAAATAATCTCAGTGTAACAACCAAACAGTATTTTTTAATGCTAACCTTTTGGGCAGAGTCCACTGCAGAGCTCACACTGCCTCTGGCCCTCTCGCTCCACCTCCATCTTGTCTGGAGGACAAGCGCTCACACAGGAGCTGCCGTCCACCACAAAATGGGCTGCAAGGGGAAAGAAAGAGATAACCCATGATGAAACAGGTTTGCAATATCGGGGAAGTCGGTTAAAGGGCAAATTCACCACCTTTTATGTTGATGTCCAATCAGTGTAGATGGTAAATGTAGTCGATTGGATCAATGAATTCCTCAGACCGTGTCATAACGGTTGCTGAAAAATCTGTGCTGCTTGCATCTTTTGCCATCATTTTGTGTGCTCAAAAACAGAATATTCTTTTTC
Organism: Epinephelus fuscoguttatus; assembly: GCF_011397635.1. Classification (NCBI taxonomy): domain Eukaryota; kingdom Metazoa; phylum Chordata; class Actinopteri; order Perciformes; family Serranidae; genus Epinephelus; species Epinephelus fuscoguttatus. Next base: position 23,901,895 of record NC_064758.1, on the reverse strand, counting down.
TCTTTGCTTGTATTGCATTGTATTATCTTCTTATTCTGTGTGTGTGTGTGTGTGTGCGTGTTTTGATTGCCTTGCACCAAGTGAAGCAGCACTTCTATTGTCATTGTATGCATTACAATGACAATAAAGGCTTTCAATTTCTAAACCAGCTACATTTCCAAGAGCAAAAATGGCAGCCAAAAGTGCAGAGGATGTTACAGAAGAGGATACATTTTACAGTGTTTTGGCTGACTCAGGTATTCAGCCATATTTAGTCGAGTCATAGTTTAATGTAGCAGCCAAAGTAATGCAGCAGAGAGATATGGCCACTAGGGACCCTAAAGAACCTGAGCTGCCGAGAGCCAACACCGGCTGATGGTGCCTTTGTTCACATTGCCCTCCAATGCCAGCAGAAGCTGAATCACTCTGCTGCAGCGAATTTCCCTTTCACTGTGTGCAGTGTTTGTTGGATGCAGGTGCTGACACCATCCCAGAGAGAGCCGATGTGTAACTATGCACTAAAGTTTTACTCCTAGCTTGGACAGAGTTGTGCGAGAGACCTTTTTCCGGATCCAAAAGATAAACTGGAAAAGACAGCCAAGACCAGCAGGGAAGAGAGGACAGATATTATGTCTGTGCCAACCAGGTAATAGCATCTGGTGGTGATACACTGCACACAGTGCATCGTGGTACATGTAGGTGCTGCTGGAAATGCTTGGTGAGCAGGAGTACTCTGCTTCATTTGTCAGCATAGCACACACTGAGGAACTGATCGCTTCAGCTGACTACATTTACCATCAACACTGATTAGACATCCACATAAGAATCTGTTTGAAGCAGGCTACGTTTTATGTTGCACCAAAAGTCATAAGACAACATGCTGAGGATGCAGACACACAAACAAGCACAGGCGACTCACTGGGACACTGGGAGACACAGATGGATCCATACTGATATTTGGCATTAGGGTTGGTCTCCATTTGAAACGTCTGCTTGTTATAGATCAAAGTCTGGGGACACTGAGGCACACAGGCTCCAGACTCGTTGAAATGACGACATGCCTATACAAGTACACACAGACACAAACAGACATGACGAACAGACAAAATGAAATATCTGTTTAAAAACAATGACATCACATGAGTCAAACTTATGGTTACTGTCATCATCCATTATGGTTCACACAGTAAAGAAATCATCTCACAGGAACCTATTACCATGTTTTTCAGGTTTTTGCTAAAATCATACAAATCACCTCTGTTTAATATGACCTCTAACTGCATTCCAAAATAACACTGTATAAGCTTTTAGGCTGATATTTAGCCGTGGTAGCAGCATGGCTCTATGGGGATGTAAAATGTCTGACTTTGGTCATATTTGACTCAGATATCTACAGAACAAATCTTGTACAGAAATTTATGACACTCAGTAGATTATTTTGCAGATTTTGGTGATCCTCTGACTTTTTTTTTCTGGCACCACCAAGAGACATTTTTGCTTTTCATGAAATCTCAACAACTTTGGATGGACTGCTGTGAAATTTTGCAGATTCATACTCTCTTCATGATGACCTTTGACATTTCATCAAGCACAATCAGGTCAAACTCTATTTTATCTTTATGATATTCCAGTTAGCAAATTAAAGAATGCTATTATGCTAAACTAAGATGGTGAACATGGTTGATATTATATCCACTGTCAGCACTGTGGCGTCATAATTGTGAGCGTGATAGCATGCTAAAAGTTAGCATTTAGTTTGAAGTACCTCTGGTAGTGGAGCCCAGGTCCCCAGGAAGTGAGTCTGACTTTAAAGCCAATATTATAAATGGCCAACAGTGTTGCCAACTGTTTTCCAATAAAAGTAGACAGGACTAGCAATAGTCACTAAAAACTGCTGATTGATTTCATATGGTCATTTGCATATTGGTGATATCATTGTGCATTAACGGAGGCATTAAAACTTTGTTTAATAGGGTTCAATAGAAAAATTCTCAACAACTGTCCTCTATAAATCAGTCCCTCCCCGACCTCTTTTACTACTGGGGTTTGATCCCAAATTCCAATTCGGCCTAATAACATATTTTGAAAATCTACAAGAGCTGCACGGATAAATCATTTTATCCCCATTCAAGTTAGCAGAAGGCTGTAAATGTGAATAAAGCCAGTTGGCTCAAGAGAGAAAGAAAGATCCAGGTTATTTTACACGCAGGTAGTCGAACTTTTTTTTGGCTTAATGCGCCAGTGAGCAACTATCATAGGAATGAACAGAGCCACGCCTCCAATGCTGTTTTCTCTTCAGCCTATACATCCATGGTAGAGCCTATACTGCTGCTAGCTGGGCTGTGAACTCAGTCTCTTAGTCTTGTTTATCCTCCAGGCATTCAGTACTGTAAAGTCAGCTGCCATGAACTGTTGTTTTCACATGCTGTTTGAAAATCAAACCCAGAATTCAAAACATAAGCTGATGTCTCAGAGAGAATAATCCATTTGTTTGTGTTCGGCAGCTGCCTTAAATGCCAGATTTACCAATGAAAAACAAAAAGATCTAAAAACAGTCTGTATGCTGAAGTGTGTTACCAAACGGGGATTTCCATACCACACTGCTGTACAGTGTTACTGTAACAAAAACCATTAGCTGCCTGGAAGATGCGAGTTTAATCAAAAGTGCGTGCATAGTTTCTCACGGGATAAAATCCACCTCTAAGGTCCTTAAAATCGTATATGTTACGATAGAATCAAATGGGATTGGAGGCATATAATTGAAATTAGGAGTGAAATCATTGTTTCCAAAGCTTCTTTTTAGCTTCCTTTGTTACTGAAGAATGAAAAACCCACAGTGTGTCTGCAAAGACTGCCTTTCTCTTCATTTCATCAAAGATGAAGTACTTACGAAACAGTCCACGTCCAGAGGGCCTTTACATCCCGCTGCACACTCTATGTGACAGCAGTCCCTGGGGCTCGTCCCAAAACAGCGGCCATTACACTGCGGAGCGCACACCGTCTTAGTCACTGAGACACACAGGAGAGACGGGGTTGAACAGAGGTCACCACTGTGCATGTGTGAGTGTTGTGTCTTTGTGTGTGTGTTTTTCTGTCTATGAAAAGAGACACAGTGAGGACAGCGAAGGAGGAGAGAGAGAAAATCTGAACAATTGGGCACTCACAGATCTGACACTGGTCCTCATTTGGCCCCCAGCAGTAATCTCCACACGATTTGTGGCATGGGCCTGAGAGAGAGACAAAGACAGGGAGCACTTATAAGAAAGAGACAATCGAAAGATAATTTGGGGATATGTGAAATAGGACCAGCACCAACCTCTCTCTCCATTGTAGTGGATGTCAATAGGAGCACTGTTGTCTCTGATGATGTCTTGCCAGAAGATCCAAGGGCCATAACTCAGGTACTTGTTGTTGATAATCTGCACTCCTCCTGCCAGAATCTCTGTGAAGAAATGTGTGAAAAATTACATTTATATAAAGAGAGAGTAGACAGGATATCCCTCAGCAGATGCTCAGACTGCAGCCCACGAATCAGAGTCACTGGGTAAAATATAAAATGCTTCCTGTGTGTATACCAGTGTGTGCAAGGGTGGAAGTACAGGCAATAAACAACCTTAATAATCTTGTTTTTTAATTAGGATACATATGAAATATTTGCGAGGCCCCATAGGTTCTTTCTAATATCTGTTTAGATCCTTAAATGGATTCTTGGAGCCGAAATTGTCCCACTCCTCAGTATTTTATCATCATGTTGAAAACATAAATATGTCTATAGCTACAGCAACAATGTCCTGGGGTCTCATTTATAAAGCAAGCTGTAGGATCCATACTTAATACATACGTACAGACAAAAGCCAAAAATTGCATGCAGAATATTCAACAGTTCGTAAGCATGGGTCAGAGTTTCTTCCACTAGGTCTTTTGCATGGGAAATGGCGTACACCTTTTTCAGGACTCATTTTGTGCATACGCAATGTATATAAATGAGACCCCTAGTCCTGGTGTTGTGCACACTGGCTCACAGTCACACTGTCAGGGTTTACAGGGACACTTGATCAGAACACAGCCAACGTTAATGTTATTAGTAACACCTGTGCTTTTCCTGCTACAACTAGTCAAAATACGTGCCGTGAAAAAGGCCTCTTAGATGTCAGAGATTTGGGGAATCAGGGAGAGGAGACTAAAACCGAGTCCTTGCATGCCTTGCCATAAATCACCACCTCTGGTTTTTATACCACTTAGGAACAACATTTTGTCCTGCTACACTATAACATCTGTCAACATCTGTATTTCTCTGCCAATGAAATGGCACATCAACAAAACTAAAAGAAGTTTACTTAGAGGAGCAGCCTGCAGTGGTGCCCTCAAGGGGTGGCCAAGGGGGGCAAGGCAACCCTGATACAAATGCTGGCCTCCCACTGACCTCCCCCACCAAAGTAATCAAAAAATAATTAGACGCCTCTATGGGATGTTTTTAAACTTGACTGTATGGACACAGCTACGATGATGTCACCTAGTAGTTTCTCGACTCCTGTTCTGTTGCCTCAAGTTCAACATTTCGGCTGCTGCCATCTTGTTTTTTTGGAGCCACAGGTGACCACATTTGGATGAGAAGGTAGAGCTGTGGAGGTGAAGGGGTGAATCTGACTCATAAGGACTCACACTTTGCCCGAAATTGTTGCACATCTAAAAATAAATACAACTTCATGTCGTGTTAATCATGTTTGCACACTGAGTCCGAAACTTTCGTTCGTCATTAAAAGTTTCCAAACAGGTTGGATTTTCTGCATTTATCTGCATCCATCAGAAGACTTTAGAGACGTTTGACCAAGAATCGGTGAAGAAAATGTGGCAGTGGGACACTGCCGCAACAAGGAACAGGGTGCACAGAATCATTTCATAACTCAGATAGTAATGTTCAGGTGGATAACGAGGAGAAGGATGTGGACCACACACAGAATGTGGAGACAGAGCGGGAGTGGTGCCAGCCAGACAGGTGACCCCAGTGTAGCAAGACAAAGGAGGAAATGTGTCCTTTGATTTCGGCACATATTGCGGATTTTCACAACAAATAGAACAGTTAAACAGTGTGCAAGATTTCTGTGCGAAACACCTATAGACTGTAGCAATGCCTCACACACAGCCTGTCAGTCAAGTGGCCATACCCTTAAATATGCCTTAATAAAATGTAAATGGCTGAATTGCATAAAAATTGGTTTTGGTGTTTCACCTCAATATTTTCAGTGGTCTCATCTGGCCACCCCTGTGAAAAATTTCCCAGGCACCACTGATAGCACGGCCTGCATTTTTCTTTTTGATGCTATTGAGTCTTAATGCCTTTGTTCTCACTGTTTTAAAGGCCTTAGATCTCAGAAAAAATGCTTTTCAAATCTTGCACATAGGACAGCTTTAGTCCATGCTTCTTTTTTATCAGTTATTCTACCTGTCAGATTTGCGAGCCCCAGCTGCCGCAGGCCGTTGGAGCCGTCCTTGGGGTAGTTGAAGAAGACAGAGAGAGCAAAGCGTCTCTCATAGAGGCTGTTTCCTCTGATGACTCGTAGTTGTCCCAGAGGAATCTCCTGAAAGTGGTTCACGGCAATGAGGACGTAGCCAGTCACCTCACGGATTGTCTGGAGGGAAAGAAGAGGAGCACAGGTCTACGCTTTGCACATATAAATAAGATAAAAGACAAGGCAGAGAGGAAGAGGATGCTTTTTTTTACCTTGAGGAAGGAGAAGTCCCAGTTACTCTCAATCTGAGTGATCTCCAGGTTTCCCATGATGATCTCACAGCTGTCATAGCGGTCCTTAATCAGGTTGTACTGAGTCTCTTGAGAACCTGTGGAGCTCAGTCCGTTCTGCGTACCAGGACACACCACTGACGTACACAGTGAAGAAAGATATATATCAGAACAAGAGATACTCAAAGGGTTATTTAAAGACTGGTGAAGAGAACTGTGGGTCAATGTAAAACTCATAGTGGATTTTCAGAGTCTGGCTATAGTGTGTCATGCTTGTAGTAAGCAGTAGCGTGTCATTTTCTTATCTGCCTTGCTTAGTTTACAGTTTACAGGAAAAATTGCAAGGATACACAGTTTGGGGCGAACAGACAACCTGACACCTATGACATGTGAAAAGATATCCAAAAACACTATCCAGAATACCTGGATATTTGGGCAGTTCCATAAGCAATGAAATAGCGTACCCTTTATTCCATATTTATTACATATGTCAGGGGTATTGGGATTGAATTCATTTAACATGGTTGGAGTTACATATATTCTCATTATCCCACTTATATTGGAGTATTTTAAAATGGGTGTTAAGGGATTGTGTTTGAGCTTTGGGAGCCGTCCATGATTTTTTTTTTTTTTGGAGAATCGTGAAATCAGGCCCCTCTTTGAGTTGTGTTTTACAGCTATTTCTTTCACAGAGTAGATAAGGATTTTGTATCTTAGATATGTAAATCCTTGTACTACAGACCATATACTTTACATCGCAGCACGAACATCAAGTCTGTATTATGTTTTGTCTGTTACATTATCATTGCATATAAATCAGAAATCATATAAAATAAAAATGGGGGTTTGGGGGTCCTTCACAAGAAAATTCTGACACCAAACACATCATTTCCATTCTGGTGAATTTCTATGCACCGCTGTGTTCCTCTTCTGTGTCCATTTATGTGTCTTTAATTTTGCCTGAATAAAAGTCCTGTTACTCTCACATTTTTAATGGAGGGAGAAATGCACATGTTTTAAATATTATGTTCTATGTACAGTGACCTTGAGTGTCTTGAAAGGCGCTGATAAATAAAATATATTATTATTATTATTATTATTATTATTATTATTAAGGGAGACATGTTGCCTGTGTCCCACCTGAAATCTACACCTATGAATACAGCTGTAATGTGATTTTGACAAAGGGTTTCAAGAGTTGTTGTCTCCTAATTTAATTTAATACCATCCAGAAATGAATGGAAACTAACCTTAGCTTGGTAGAAAAAAAACAACCCAAAATGTAGCATGCCTTTGAAAATGACAGGCAAAAACACAATATGGTGCTTTAAAAGGAAAGAACTGATGAATGTCTGAGTGTGGGGGTTATATATGTCTCTGAAGTATTTTTAGGTTTTGTGAGTCTTCCTGTCACTGTGTGTGCTGCTGTGCTGACTGGAGAGTTTGATGTGAAGAAGAGTAAAACAGGCAGGCTGTAACCCTGGTACACAGAGCAGTCCAGGCCTGAGGCTGATGGAGTGGAGGCTGAGGGTCGAGGGAGAGGGGCTCTTCCCAGACAAAGTTCCTCATTGTGGTAATGCTATAAATGTGGACTGTGTGTCCCAGTGACTGAAGAGTGATGCAGTGACAGACAGTGCTTCTGTGTGTGCACATGGTGCGTACGTATGTGTGTGTGTGTGTGTGTGTGTGTCTCTGAGGGGTCTGCGTTGCTGAGATCATACCAACAGACAATGGGCTGTGTGTGAGTAGGACTTTCTGGCAGAGGGAAGGGAAATATCGTGAAGGAGACATGCACACCATCTCGTACTGACCAACAAAAACTGTGGGGCTGAACATTTATGTGCAAAGATGTGGCACCTGCAGCCATAAACACAAGTCACATCTCCTGTCTCCTTCAGGAACATGCAGAGGTATAAACCAGAATCTTACAACCTTGGAAGCTTGTTGCATGTTGCTGTACCATAACATATCCCCATGCATTTACTTTTATGCATGGTTCTCTTGAGTGAACATAGAATAGAAGTGAGAGAGTTGCATATCTTTGACTACACATGCATGCAAAAATGCCTGCATCACCCAAACAACTGAGTAACCTTTCAAAAAGAAAACTGTCATTATCATAAAAACAGTCATCTGCAGATTGCATTTACATCAACATGAACAGGACCAGCTGTCCTCAGTAGCTTTTAACAACTAGGGGATCGTTGCCATGCAGGCAATGTTGTCTCTAGCATGACATTAATGTTGCTGCAAGTCGTCACTAACAGTATATAAAGTGCTGATATATTGCTGCATTAAAGGCCTTGATTAGAGCCTGGTAATAACAGTAAAAAAGCTCTCAGAGAGGAGAGTACAGTGAGTACTGTGTGAGCTGAGACAAAGGAAAAAGAAGACATGAGGGTTAAAATGCTGCCCTCTTCACCTCTGACAAGTCCAGATGGCATCCATGTTAATTACTATAATCTCTTCTGTTGAATTGTGTTTCATTTTATCATGTTATATATTGTACTCCAGGAATGCATGTTAGAAGCTGTGACCTTGCAGGGCAGGCAGATGCTGAGGATTAAGTGCCAACAGGTGGACTCAAGCTGGAAATAACTGATAAGATAATTAATAATAATAATGATAATGACAAAGAAAAAGAAAAAGGAAGAAATTAAGGTTTACAGTTTTTTTTTAAAAAATGCAGCCATCTTGGCCTCCAACGAGTCTAGATGACATAAATGTTAATTATTCTATCATATTCTAATATATAGTTGCATATCATGTTAAAAGCTGTGACCTTTAAGGGCAGACAAATGCTGAAGAGTAAGTGCCAACACGTGAATTCAAGCAGGAAAATAATAATAATAAATAAAAATAAAAATTGGTTTAACAATTTTAATTAAAAGATGCACGACAAAGTTTCTGATATGTAATTAATAATCCCCCTACCTTCATGGGTTTGGCATGATGCTGTTTGTAGCCTCCACGTCACACACAGTAAAATGACTTGCCACTGGATCATGTTGTAGTCGAATCTATTCAGTGATATATTATCATATCACACAGCTTTAGGTAGTCCTCCGAGAAGCCAAAGTATGGATGTGTATAAAAAAAATATCAAAAATAATAAGGCTCCACGTTCTGTCTCTGGAAGACGAGATATAAAGAGAGACAGAGGAAAGATATAATCCAATATCATGTGGTCAAAGTGAAGGAGAAATACAACTCCTCCTTTAAAACTTCGCACCAAACATTAGTAATAAGTGCAGATAAATCGCGCCAATTGCAAAACTGCAAACAACGAACAAGTGGCAGTTTATTTTGAAGCTGGGTTTCCCCTCCCAGACAGGGACATGTGATTGGCCAGGAGCCCGATTTATGCACCAATCAGAGACTGGTCCGTCATTTTTTCAGGAGCTGCTGCTTTAATTGTTGCACCGAGCATCTAAGCGGGTAAAAGCCTCTAAGATACATGAGGAATATTATTTTTTTTATTATAAAATATTGCTTTTATTTTCTCTTAACAAATAAAATACCTCCAAACAGACATAGGAAATATAATTAATACAAATATGCAGCTTCTAAAATGGCAAACAAATCATCCTTGTGAACACCATGTTCCCTACTCGTCCCATTATGTGCAGTTATTTTGGTTTCATGTTGTCAGCTGCTGCATGTGCAAGCAGTGCTGTGGTCTCCCAGTCAGCAGCCCAGTGCTGTGAGTGGCTGCACTGTTTCCCCCTGTAAAGAGCAGTATTGTCCCAGCAGCCCTGTCAACTGGTTAATCACCTCTTTGATGCGTATGGAGCAGCCTGTCACAATGGGCCACATTGTCAGATGGTCAAGTGACTTCTGAACCCAAAACAAGAACACGCTTAATTTGAGAAAATGGCCCCAGAGCAGGCGAGATTCCTGAACAAGAAGCTGCGAGTCGCTAATGGATGGATATCAGTAACTGCTTCTGACACTTGTACTGTTAATCTTATTTTGTGTGAGAGAGAGATAGCTGGACAGTTGCTGCTTGTTTGGAAGTATGTGGGGATTTTATTAATAGTAGGACTATTTAATCATTATAAAATATGATTACAGTGTTGATCTCTTTTGATGTGATCACCAAGTCACTAAGAAATAAAGCCTCTTTAAATGTAACATGGTGTAGGTACACATGAATTATCTGTGCATCAAGCTGAACTCACAGCCAGCAGTTTTCCATCCAGCAGGAGGAGACAGAGTCTGAGGATTGGTGCTCAGATATCAGAGCTGCAGCAGGGTCTGTGGGAGGTGGACTCTCGGCCAGTGTTTGCACCTACATGGCTGTTTTTACATGATCACTCTCTGACCCGTAAGTTTAAGAACAATCTCTCGTAGTAAAATCATCAGCTGTGATTTGTCCACTTGCCTATCGAATGATGGAAAACTTTACGGAGCCCCATTACTCAGTGAGCTGGAAGAAAATCTCACAGCTTGACTCAGTTACATAAACAGCAAGTCAGTGTGAGTTCTTGCTCAGTGAAACACTATAAAGTGGAAATATCACAGTGGAAATTAAACGAATGAGTGTTCGGTGATTATGTGCACATTCTCAGGAGGGTTTCTCTGTTGTCAGGTCAAGAAAAGTGGCTTCAATAAAGGCCCTGATGGTTACTGCAGCGTCTGGCCACCGTGGTATCAGCCTCAGTGTCAGCCCTGGTGGCCCTGTCCCTTCCAAGGCGAGCCGTGGGGGTGACTGCTGTGGCCTTTTGCGGTTGCCACTCCCTTCAGAGATTGATGAATTGATTGTGGGGCTGCTGCCAGTGTGTCTGTGCCCTGGGCGAAGGCGTCCCGGTTACGGGTGGGAATCCCAGCTATGGCATCCGCCCTGGGGCTACTATTGTGGCCGTCCTGCAGGGGGCCCTGGGGGCTGGTGGCCCCGGGAGCAGCTCTGACCCACATACTGCTGTCACACCCCTGGAGACACAGCAGCACTCTCCCCTACACGGACCTCTGATTGGCCCAGACAAAATGACTCTCTGTGGAGTGCAGCAATTCCACAGGGAAACTACCTGATTGTGCCAAACTTCTCTTGATGGCAGTAGTTAGGAAAGGCCAAAAGAGAAAGACCACAGAGATCCATGTCCGTCCCACCTACTTGACCTGCTCTCTCCCAGGCAGCCCATGTCCACCGGCACATTTTCAATAAGCAAGCTTGTAATATGTGCTGTTAATTAATCTGGCTTTTGTCTTGGTTGTCAGCTAGTGCGAATCCTGAAGTCAGAATCTTGACCAATTTCATTCATTAATTTAAAGGAACAGTGTGAAGGATTTAGAAAGAGAGATTGGCAGAAATACAATATAATAAGTATGTTTTCTTTAGTGTATAATCACCCAAAAATACACATTGTCCTGTGTTTGTTACCTTAGAATGAGCCATTTATATCTACAAAGGGAGCGGGCCATGTTGCACTGCAGTGTGTGTACAGTAGCCCAGAACAGACAAACTAAACTGTGTCGGCCACCGTCATTAGCAGCCCCTCGTCAATGAGCTGAAGAGCTTGGAGAAGCACTGAATTGTAACATAAAACTGCTTTATTCTGTGTTTTTACCAGTTTAAATCACAGTGTCCATTTGTTTAGGAGAGGAGAAGACCTCTGTGGGTAATTCAGCTCCTGGTACAAAGCTCCTGAACATTGAACACTGAGGGAATCCTAACAGGGAGCTCACACTTGGCACATGGGAGAAGTTTCGGCTGGCTGCAATCTGCAGTCCTCACCGCTAAATCCTACATACTGCTTCTTTAAGTGAAAAGATTCTAGGTTTTTCAATGAGGAAGGAGCGGATGTAGCTGTAAGAATGTTTGACTAGATCAGTACTTTTCAAATTTTTTTGCCCAAAGTACACCAATGGGCGAGCCAAAATCTCAAGGCACACATGTATCTACATCTGTGCACATTAGCTTCTATAATGAGTGTTATCACTCTTATCACTTTTCTTTCGGTGGTAGGTCATCTTCGCTGGTGCTTTGTTGTAATTTGCTCCGTACAATAAAGTGATCCATTGTCCAACTCATATCTTTCTCCTTTAAATGTTATCATCCTTCACACTGGCTGCCAATCAGGGCCTTTGGTGTGTCACACACTAATAGTTCCCATGCGCTAACGGTGACAAATAGGCTCCCCATGAAGGTTATTTGAAGTAAATTAAATTAAATTACATTAGATTTAATTTTTTTGGCTAGACTTTGCCTCTTCATTTGGAAATGGGTGTGCACAACATACTGACACAGTCAATTTAAAATCAATTCATAACTTTTTTGGTCCAGTTGAATATTGCAATGATAATGTGTGGTTATCACAAAATCCCATGGCACACCTGGATTGGCATCACAGCACACCATTTGAGAACCACTGGACTAGATAATTAAACTTTTCATGGGAAAACAATTATCAGACACAAATTATTATTGTGGGCAGCACAGTGGTGTAGTGGTTAGCACTGTCACCTCACAGCAAGTGGGTTCCTGGTACAAAGCCAGGAGGGAGCCCTTCTGTGTGGAGTTTACATGTTCTCCCTGTGTCAGCGTGGGTTTTCTCCGGGTATTCCGGCTTCCTCCCACAGTCCAAAGACATGCAGGTTAACTGGTGAGACTAAATTGGCCGTAGGTGTGAATGTGAGTGTGAATGGTTGTCTGTCTATGTGTCAGCCCTGTGATAGTCTGGTGACCTGTCCAGGGTGTACCCTGCCTCTCACCCAATGTCAGCTGGGATAGGCTCCAGCCCCCTGCGACCCCCAACAGGATAAGCGGTTACAGAAATGAATGAATGAAAAATTATTATTGTAATAATGGTACTATTGTTATTAGTGTTCCTATGCCCCATGTAATTTGGTAAAGCATTTCTGTTATATTTGGCTAACACAGCATGTTGAAATAATAGCAGTATTTGTTATGGAAATGTTACCTCTCTACCAGAACTACGTAGGTGTGTTTACGTTTAACTTCTGTTTTTGTACATGTTGTTGTCATGGTTGCTCGCTGGCTCTGGTGTGGACTTTCAAAGTTCGTCTGCACTGGAGTTAGAGCATTCCCCAGATGTTATATTAATTTAATTTTTAGTTATAGTTTATAGTAATCCTTCCTCCTGCACAACACACATCTAAGTATCCCCTGTTGGCGGTGGCTAACATTATTAAAAGAGTATTTTTTAAGAAACAGAATTTTTTCATTTAATTAAAAAATGTGTGTGGAGGGGATCTTTAAACTGTGTTTGATCAAAAGTGGGGAAATGCCTAAGGTGGTGGAGGAACTGGGTCCAGCAAGGAAAAAATGAGTAAGGCAAAGCAACTTTGAGTTTTGGTCTTTTTATTGATTGATCGACGTAGTGCCAGGAATCATTAAATCATTCAACACTTCTGCACCAGTTTGTGTTGTTTTTATTTCCTCTCCTTGATAATATTCCATTTGATTAAATAAATCCATTTTCCGTTTGCTCCTTTTTTTTTTGAATAAGCTTTATCGGTTGGAATGTTCTGCAGTCTCTCTTTTCTACAGTGTTTCAAGTTTAAAATCTGCCAATAGTCATTGAAAGAAAGATGGTTTAGCCACAACAGTACTGTGAGTGCATCAGTGTTACAGATCATAGGTGAGATACTTGAATGTCGGACATTCCTACATACAAACCTGTTATCAAAGAGAAATTAACCACTGGCAATATAAGGCCACAAAAACAATTTTCACACCAAACTGAACGTAATAGAGGACACGTCACACACACAAGCTGCTGTCAGTTATACATATCTGCCAACACACTGACCCCAATATCTACAGGTGTATCAACAACACTTTTCAATTTGACCGCGAATACCATGGTATACTTTTCTCGTTACATAAACATATATACAGTTGCGCTGACATAGAAAAGCATGCTTTTGCATATTAGAAGGTTGTTCGGTAAACTTTACACTAAATCCATAACATGTATCAGTACAGCGTTGTTCCAACCAGCAGCAGTAATTTAGACTAACAAATATAGTCTGAGGAAACAGGCTATTATAATTCACTTTTATTACAGATCTTGTACATTATTAACATGCCTTATGATGCAGTATTACTATCATCCTCGCTCCTATTTTTTTTCAAATTATGTGATTTGTGTGAACACTCATAAAGACAACGGTCTGATCTAGTTAGCAAATTAAGAAAAGAAAAAAAAACGACACTAAAATCAACACTTGCCTTTTGGTCCAAAATGAATAAATACTCCATTCAAAAATACAAGAAAAAAACCCAGACATTTTGTACAACAATAATGCATCTAGAGTTATTCTGGGCAACGTAATACAGTGAAATACGGTTAACACAAGAAACACATGTAATGTCACGCCAATTAGGGATGAATAAATCAGGATGACAAGCAATGTGAGTTGTCTTGACGGATATAGTGCAGCTGCTCGCACAAACTGACTTAAAAAAATAAACATTCGAAAACCATGTAAGCTCTCTGATATTGCCAATCACATGCTCTGCTGCATCACTCTTCACAGGCCAGTAGCAGCATTTTTTTTCCCACCCCCTAAGCCACAGAGCTGGTACAGTGTTCCTGTTCTGTCATCTGTATCAGTTCAGCTATCACACCTCGCTGATGCCAGACAAATTGTTTTAACCCTTATTGAGCCAGGCAAGTCGACTAAGAACAAATCTCTATTTACAGCAGCGGCCTGCGGTAGATCACAGCTCTTACAAGCCCACGAGCCAGTACTGGGATATCTCCATGCAGATTGGGAAGCGGTAATATACAGTGATACTAGGGCTTCTTTTTTTTTTCACCAGCTGCCTTAGCAGTAAATGCACATTGCAATAAAGGGAGAGAAACCATATGATGCACTTAGGAAATAAAACAAACTTACGAATAAATAAATAAATAAATAAATACATGTCGACAAAAATAGAAACTGTTTGAGACTTTCCAGTGTGTCTAATAAAATAAATAAAATTCAAATCAAGGATAAATAAACTTAAATAAAATATAAGATAACTGAAGCACAAATTGAGCTCTGAAGCGCATAATTTGGTGGTAAAACACAAGTATGGACGGAAAAATGACAACTTCACATTTATCTGAGCCTGTATGAGTATACTGTTTTTAAACAATGTGATAGTATCTGAGATAGTAGTAGTAGTCCCACTATACTATTATGACATTCTTTATAATTTACATTAAGTTTAAAGTATCTGAGGGAAGGTTGCTCTACATCGTCACGCTTTCTGAACAAATTAAAAGGTGATGGAGGGCAAAGAGACTGCAAAGTAGGGGAAATACATATGCCTTTACAGTAACATTATACTATTACATCCCAATATTTATGTATTCAGTGTGTAGAATGTAAGTCGTTTAGGTCAACACTATTGGTTTGTAAATATTTAAAAACGCTCACCGCAGATCAAAACAAATGAAATTAATCAAAATAAAGAAATGAAACGAGTATTTTTGGGGGAAAGCCATTGAGAGTCACCCCCTGGGAGCTTTTCAGCACTGCCTCTCCATGTAAACACAATGGATCCCCTATAACCACTACCTGGAGCTGGCACCCAGGCTCTTCCCCACTCTACCGACTGGACTCCTCACTTTTTGTTCTTCAGCTGATTGGCCAGCCAGTCCAGGCCCTCGTAGAGACCGTCTCCACTGGTGGCGCAGGTGGCCTGAATGTACCAGTTGCGGTGGCGTAGCGAGTGAAGGCCCAGCTTGTCTGTGATCTCTGCAGCGTTCATGGCATTGGGCAGGTCCTGAAAGAAACCACATCAGGTGTGTCAAACAGTGGGCCTGTGTTGGTGCAAAACTGCATAAAGTAAGGAACACATAGGGGAAGACACAAGGAAGCTTATACCTGTTTGTTGGCAAAGACGAGCAGAACAGCATCCCGCAGCTCGTCCTCAGCCAGCATCCTCATCAGTTCCTCCCGAGCTTCGTTCACACGCTCACGGTCATTGCTGTCCACCACAAAGATCAAACCTGCAGGGAAAGATGAGAGCTTGTCTTTAAAAGGGTTAAATAAAACCAAAACCATTAGCTCTGCTATCCCAGAATCAGTTTCACCCATGAGACAATAAGCCCCTGGGCTTGCAGAAGGCCCCACCACCTCTCTTACTTAGAAGCAAGACACATAGACTTTACAGTTGGTTAGCCTCTTTGGTTTTTGTGTCTCATTGTTCTGTGTCTGTAGTTTTACACCTTATTGTACTCCCCTTGTATCACTTTGTAGTCATTCTGTGGTCTCTCTTTGTGGTCATTTATAGTCTCTGTGCAGTCATTTTTTTGTCTTTTTGTGGTAATCTTTAGTCTCTTTGTAGTTGCTTTGCATCTCTTTGTAGCCACTTTGTGATAATTTTGTGCCATCTTATAGTCATTTTAAATCTCTGTGGTCATTTTGTGTCTCTTTGTAGTTGTTTTGTGTCTGTAGTTGTTTTGCACCTTTGTGTGGTCTTATGGTTTTGTGTCTCTTAATAGTTGGTAAGGATCTTTTTGTAGTCATTTGGTGTCTCTTTGTAGTCATTTGGCGTCTCTTTGTGGTCATTTGATATCTCTTTGTAGTCATTTGGCATCTCTTTGTGGTCATTTGGTGTCTCTTTGTAGTCATTTGGTGTCTCTTTGTAGTCATTTGATATCTCTTTGTAGTAATTCGGTGTCTCTTTGTGGTCATTTGGTGTCTCTTTGTGGTCATTTGGCGTCTCTTTGTAGTCATTTGGCATCTCTTTGTAGTCATTTGGTGTGTCTTTGTGGTCATTTGATATCTCTGTGGTCATTTGGTGTCTCTTTGTGGTCATTTGGCATCTCTTTGTGGTCATTTGGTGTCTCTTTGTGGTCATTTGATATCTCTGTGGTCATTTGGCGTCTCTTTGTAGTCATTTGGCATCTCTTTGTAGTCATTTGGTGTGTCTTTGTGGTCATTTGGTATCTCTTCATAGTCATCTGGCGTCTTTTTGTGGTCATTTGGTGTCTCTTTGTGGTCATTTGGTATCTCTTTGTAGTCATTTGGCATCTCTTTGTAGTCATTTGGTATCTCTTTGTAGTCATTTGGCATCTCTTTGTAGTCATTTGGTGTCTCTTTGTAGTCATTTGATATCTCTTTGTAGTCATTCGGTGTCTCTTTGTGGTCATTTGGTGTCTCTTTGTGGTCATTTGATATCTCTTTGTAGTCTTTTGGCATTTTTTGTGGTCATTTGGTGTCTCTTTGTGGTCATTTGATATCTCTTTGTAGTCATTTGGCGTCTCTTTGTAGTCATTTGGTGTCTCTGTGGTCATTTGGTATCTCATTGTAGTCATTTGGTATCTCATTGTAGTCATTTGGTGTGTCTTTGTGGTCATTATGTGTCTCTTTGTTGTCATATTGTGCCTATTTGTAGTTGGCTAGCATCTTTTTGTAGTCTTTTTGCATCTCTTTGTGGTCATTTTGTGTCTCTCTGTAGTCTTATTGCATCTCTTTGTGGTCATTTTGTGTTTCTGTGTAGTTGGTTAGTATCTTTTTGTTGTCATTTTGTTCCTCTTTGTAGTCTTATTGCATCTCTTTGTGGTCATTTTGTGTCTCTTTGTAGTTGGTTAGCATCTTTTTGTAGTCATTTTTGCCTCTTTGTAGTCATTTTGCATGTCTTTGAAGTTATTTTGTGTGTCTTTAGGGTAATTTTGTGTTCCTTTGTAGTCATTTTGTGTGTCTCTGTGGTCCTTATGTGTCTCTTTGTAGTCCTTATGTGTCTCTTTGTAGTCATTCTGTGTGTCTTTGTAGTCATTTTGTGTCTCTTTGGGCCCCAGAGCCTGTGACTGTAGTAATACATCCATGGTTTCACCACACTGGTTAAAAATATGCTGACATCATACTGTTCAAAAACCATATTGCTAGACCAACTTTATTTATTGCTGAGGCTTTCAACATGACTAAGACGATAATAATTTGAAACAGTTGGAGGCTGTATGCAAATGACCTCATCTAAAACATTAGTCAGATATGCCCTCAGGTGCTGGGGGCGAGCAATTGCTGCAGGCTCTGCCACAGCTCTGAGCGGCCCTATTTAGTCCAACATGAATGACTGGTGCGTCATCTAAGGGGCTGCTGGTGTGTCTCACCCTGAGTGTTCTGGAAGTAGTGCCTCCACAGGGGACGGATCTTGTCCTGGCCACCCACGTCCCACACGGTGAAGCTGATGTTCTTGTATTCTACCGTCTCAACATTGAAACCTGATTTAAAAAAAAAGCAAAAATGAGTTACACAACTCAGTGACAGGTGTTTTTACCTAACACTGTCAGTAACAAATCCAATCCACGCACCAATTGTGGGGATGGTGGTAACGATCTCCCCCAGCTTCAGCTTGTAGAGGATGGTGGTTTTCCCGGCAGCATCCAGCCCCACCATTAGAATCCTCATCTCCTTCTTGCCTATCAGGCTCTTCAACAGGTTACCAAAGATGTTCCCCATGATGACCGGCGGCTCTCACCTCAACTGCAACAGAACTGTTACACAAGGAACTCAAGAGACCACTTGCAATACATAGCAACAAAGCAGCCAAAACAAACCGTCAACCACATACAGAAAGTCAGAAACCACACCAAAAAATCACGCGGTGAGACACAGTAGCTCTTCAAAAGCAACTCTCAACATTACCACCTCGTTAGGGCTTGAAGCCACCTCAGAGAACCAGTAAAAGCATACTTCACACCTTGGCAGGCGGCTGACCTGACTTGAGGGCTGTTGCTTTACACTTTGACAACTCACAGGGGAAACAGGCAGCCATACTTGATCTCTGTTTTGTGGATCAGCTTTCATGTGGTGCAGAGTAACCACCTTTTATGCTGTTTGCTGGCAAGTGGATAAATGCCTGTGTAACAATCAATTCATATTACATTAAATGACACATAACCTCGGGTTGTGAGAATGTATGATGCACATAGACTATAGAAGCATGAGGCTTTGAATTTGGCTTTTCTGTCTTGGTATGGTCCCTTTAACAGGCCAACTCTGCTGTCAACTTGTGCTAACATCTACCTGAGGGGCTTTTTGGGGGGGCTAATTTAGGGATATCCCAATATTACCAAAAAATATGCATCCACAGCCCACCATGGCTGTGACTACTAATCTAATAAGCTTATATTTTGATGATGTAACCGATGCTATCACTGCCAAGCTACGTTTCCATTCATTTATATCGAATGCAAATGCTATAGCTGCTAGCATAGCCTGTTACAGCTGCAGTGGCCGCACATCCATGTAACGCTACATCTGTCATAGCGCGAGGGGAAGACGGCTGCTGCTGCAGTCCGGGCAGACGATGAATTTGAATGAGCCAAATTACGTATTTACACCGTGAAACGACGGTTATTCGAGCGCAGTTAGCTAGCGACCATATTAGCTAACGTCTTAAGCATTGAAAAAAAAATTCTCCGGGTCAATTTGTGTGCTGTAATCCCCCTCGTACAGTCACGACAAGCGCACCAGTCGGCCTGATGTCGTCGATTACCGGCGGTTCATTTTGCCGAGAGGCGTTAAACGAGGCGTTAAAACAGCCACACATACGCTGCGGTCACCTTTACTACTCGTATACATCTTTGAGCATTTTCACCATTTGCATCTCATTCACACTTACCCGTCAACGGCAAGCAGGCTACCAGCTGGATTCAGGCAGAGGACTGGATGATAGTCTCGCGAGGAGCAACGATTGGGAAGCTGTGTACTCTCGCGATGGTTGGGTTGTCAGGAGCACCTCTCACGTTTGCCATCTCCGATGACTTGTGAAAAGCAAAGTGCACTGCTGGAGAGCAACTGTAATTTCATTGTCTGTTTATGACCACATGAATAATTGTAAGTAACACCAGCATCGACCTGCTTTGAGACTTCCTTTTATTTATTTATTCCTTTTAGATCAAATAGTGTCCAGCTTTTATTCACACACAGTTTCCCATCTGACAAATAGACACAGCTTGTGTGTTTAAATATGACTGTGTGCTTTCACAGCAACTAAACCAATATGAACTGTAACAGAGAGTCTGCAGGCAAACATGCTTGAATAATTAAAACAGGAATCATCTTAATGAATAAGTAAATGGCTGACTGTAATAGGACGCCAAGTGATACTTCCTGGCAGCAGGCCTCTGTGTCACATCTAATAAGGTGATAGGAAGCCACAAAGCATACACAGAATCAATCTTATAGCAGCCTACTAATCCTGAATACTGATTTGTTATGGTGTCATGTGTATCAAAAGGAGATACTGTGCATTTATGTGGTTTTACAGGTGGCAATACATGTAGGAGTTAGGAAGGAACCTCCCTCCAGGTGTGGGTTTAACCCATTAACCATATAAAAACAACATGCCTGAGAGCAGCCCCACACTTATAGGTGAATCCAACATTTGTCTCCCTCTTCCTCTCTGTTGTGTGTCAGTCAGTGGTCCGGTGATAGATGTGTTTATCAACTCAGTGGTGAAGGCAGAGGAATAAAGAGGGGAGCAGATGTTTGCAGCTGCAGACCAGATTACGGGGTGGAGTGGATGGTGGGGGAGCCTGCCGAGTTTGTGTGCACGGGGAGTTTCGAGAGGGTTACAGGGGGGTTACAGCGGGCTCGGGTGGTGGCAGGAGAGGTGGGGTGGGGAGCTATGACTTAAAGGAGCCTTTCCTCTGAAGTGTCTGCCAGCGTGCACCCCAGCAAACACAATCACAAGTCTCGTTGGTTCTGCTAGCTGAACTAATGAGGGCCTGCGCGTTGAGGGCAGGGGCTTTGATGTTCTGGGTAGCTGGCTCCTTGTGTTTTCTCTCCCGCTCTCCTTCTCTGCCTGTCCCACATCAAAAATGAAAGGGGAGTTGAGAAGCAGATGTTTTGAGGCATGTATTTATACAGAGTACACTTTATTCACCCCCTTCTCCCATACCCCGTTTGTCCTTTGCTTCTGCATCTCCGCTGAACGTACAGCAAGGATCTATCTCCCTATCTTTATATCCAACTAAACACACTAAATCGCCTTACTTTATACATATAATCATCCTGTCAATCAAAGTGGGTAACTTTTATCTCTCCTAACTTCCTCTCTCTGGCTCCCTCTCTTTAATTTCAGCCCAGTCTGGTTATCATTACTCGGGGGGCAGTCAATGTGTTGCTATGCATGTGTCTATGTCTGCAGCGATGAGGGGGAGAAAGAGAAAGAGAGGAAAAGAGAGCAGAGAGGGGAGAGAAACCAATCCCAGGCTGTCCACCAACCTCTGTCTCACACATGGGAGAAACAGTGACAGGAAATTCCCTTTCGCAGCAGCTCCAGGGTGAAATGATAAAGGAATGAAGAAATGCAAACCAGAAATCCAGTCCCTTATCATTCCATACCAGTCGCTGTCTCTGTTTTATTCCCGTGCTAAATACCAAACAGACAGAACAGTCGATTCAGCCACTGGCACCGCCATTCCTCAGAAGTCAGGGATATTTACAAAGTCCACACAAACAAGACTTAAATGGCATTAAATCCTAAATGGCAGACTGAAAATGGAGTTTGGATCATCTGAGATATCGAGGAATGCTGCTGTCATAAATTCAGATATGTGTTGACATGAGAGTTTTGCTAAATCTGCAGTGTAACAAGACTGAAAGTGCAAATCACTCGGGTCACCAGGAGTTCTGTCTGACAGTTCATACGTGCGCACCAGCATGCATGTTTTTGATTGTGCACCAGTGCCAGTATTGCTACATGCGAATGTCTTTGCGCATAAACGCATGCATGTGTTTATGTGCCTGTGTTTATGTTTGTGTAGTCTGTCTCCCAGGTAACAGGGACATAGCGTCCCACGTGGTTTAGTGAGTCCCTTCCTCGGCTATGAACTCTGGACAGATGATCCCCTCAGATGCTCACACAGCAAAGACTGGTATAATCACCCCCACTCTCTGCTCTCTTGATGCTCCTCTCCAGTAATAAAAGTCATACTTTAAGGAAACAATATCCTGCAGCCATAAAAAGTCCTTCTCTCAGCATGAAGTGGCCATAAAAAAGGCTCTCACCTCCCAAATCTGTAGTGCGTAGAACTTGCCCCCCCACCTCCATTTACACAGCAACAGACACACACACACACACACACACACACACACACACACACACACACACACACACACACACACACAGAGTCAAACATACACACACCCTTCAGCATCAGAATAAGCAGGTCCATCTCTCACTTTGACATGTACTACATGTGGGAAGAATCTACGGAGAGCTCGGACTGATGAAATGGACAAAAGCAAGCACAGGGAAACAAGAGCTCAGTCACGGTTTCATAGGAAAAGTGACACGCATCACATCACAGTTACATTCATGAAAAACACGACCACTCGCGACCACTCTCATGAAGTAATCAATATTGTTACAATGGTGTAAATAAATCAAAATGATTAGTTGCTCAGCGTAAGGAATCGAAGGTCTGAATTTGTTTCCAAAACTTTCCCATCTTGACTTTTACAAGTATACAAGCTTTGATAAGTTGATAAGTTTATGTGCTTTCTGTCCTGTTGTTTCTAGGAAACAAAGCTTTCTATCAGATGTATCAGTCCTTCAGAAACCACAAAACACTGCTCTTAATCTTGTCTTCTTCTATAGTAAAACCATTGTCTATAAACATTTTCTGACTGACCCCCATAAAGTACCGTTGCTCTGTCTGAGTCACAGGTGCAAAATATACAAATGGAGTAAATATCTTCTATCGTTAGAAGAGCACGGTTAAATGAAAGATAAGCTGCGATGAGACTTAGTTGTCTAACAGCACTGGTTCACCATCCTGAGCTACTCAGCCAGCACGAATCTGTCAGTAACTAGAACCAAAAAGACAGGCTCTGACACAATAATAATATTAATAATAATACATTTACAAATATACATGTACACATTAAAATACACAACTACTGTACAATGAGATGAGTCAGCATGTAGACAGTGTAACAGGAAAGCTTCTCTGCTGTTGCTCCTCTTTGTTTTGTGGGATAGAGAAGATGGGGTATAGGCTGTTTTCATGGCTGAGAGGGCAGCGTCTAAACAGGCCATGGCAAGACAAATGACATGAGTCACCTCTTCAATCTCTGACTTGGCATTTTGAGAATAACAGCGGCTACAAAGAGAAAATAGATCCCAGATGATGGACCAAAAAAAAAATAGGAGAGAGGGGGGGTAAACAGATTCTCTGGGAGAGTTACACAAGGAGCAAAACAAATGCTTGAACAAAAGGAGTGGGCGAAGGGACAGGCTCGCCATCTTGAGTCCTGGATGAGTAAAGGCAACTGGGACTGGGAGAATCTACTTGCACACATTGACCCACTCCGTGAGACGGCACTCCTCACACAGCACGTAGCAACACCAGTGGAACCTACAATTGCAGCGCTCGCTGCGTGTCTGTTTCAGGATGTTGTGTCCACGGCCACAGCACAGTGAGCCGCAGCTGTCTGTGCTGTAGCTGGTTTTGTTGCAGATGCGTCCTTGTGTACCTGGAGAGTCTACTGATGCATCACGCTCACAGAAATCAGGAGACTTCTCAAAGTACACCAGCTCTCTGGACATGGATCGGCGGCGACCTCCGTTGAGTCCCCCTGTACTCCCGCTGGCACCGTTTCCAGTTCGAGGGTTGAAAACCCCATTGTTCTTGTTCTGGGAGTTGACAAAGATGGCTGACAGGAACTTGTCCTTGAGTAGAGAACCCACAAGCCGGAACTCAGGAGACACATGCCAGCAGGTCTTGAACTGACAGCTCCCTGATGTGCCATGACATTTGCACTTCCTCTTCATGTTGTCAGTCACTATCTGTGTAGAAGAAAGAAGATGATGTCAGATCAGAGATGCAGCGATGACCCTGATGATTATATAGACCAATGAGGAGCGAGACTGGTCTCTGAGCAACATGAAGAACACAGTGGACAAGCACATTACTCACCTGTCGTCCCACCCGGTTGTTATGTATCCTCATGCGAGCGTGGATGTCTCTTGGAGACCCACGGGAGTCGAGCCAGTCCCTGGAAAAACGGTCACCAAAACGGACGTCATGACTGCAGCCCCCCCACTCCCACGTCTCCTGCATGGAGCTCAGCTCATCTGGTAAAGGCTTGAGCAGGGCGGAGGGGTGGGTGGAGCGCAGGTTAGCGGGCAGGTCGCCATGGTGACCGTTCAGCCCTGAGGGTAATGACCGTGTCATGCCGAGGCCTACTCCACCCTTCTGCAGGGTCTGCAGCTGCAGCTGTGTGAGTTTCAGCCGGATCTTGTCATCGTCCTGGCGACGCTTGGCCTCGCAGCCACACCCCCGCAGCTTGCCCATGCTGCAGGCCGAGGCCACAGAGTGAGCCACACCCGCTGCCAACAAAGCCAGAGAGAAGGCACTCTCGCGGAAACCTGGGAGCAGGAGACACACAGTCAAGGAGTTAAAACTGATAAACAGCGTAGCTCTAAAACAGTCCTGCGTCTGTGTGCATAACAATTTCTACTCTCATATCTACACCCACACCCAGACCCCCATAAACCCAGGTCACATTTGGACCATCATTGGCTTGCCTCAGGCTCTCACCCCTGTTGAGGATGGTGTTGTGGTGCGGAAGCTTCCCAAGGCCCTCCAGAGAGGAGCAGTTCCAGCGCTGGTCACGGAGCTGGTGCTGGCATTCATGGATGGCCACCTGGATGCCCTGCAGAGCGGAGGCCGTGACATCGGGGCTCCGCACACACATCCGCATCTGACGTTTACTGAGGCCTGCCAGCCTCAGGCACACCGAGTTGGGGGTTAGCACTGGATCTCCTGCCACCTTCAGGCTGAGGATATCATTACACAGCACCCTGCAGAGAGAGAGAGAGAGAGAGAGAGAAAGAGAGGGAGTTAGTGGGGGGGTCATCAGGGCTGGTCAGGAGTTCATTAGTCAAATCCAGAGAAGTATGTGGCAATGGAAAGATGTTTTGGATACTGAAGGAAATTAGAAAAATACAAAACCAGGAAGATTTAAGGATGCACTGCAAAATGTATCTCATCTCTATGGGATTAGCACACTTAGCAATAAAATGTGTTAATTGATTGCACAAGTATTTAATACAGAGTTTCTACAGATGTTGCTTAAAGCAGGGAAAAATATAATTCTAAACAGATCATCCAGCTGTGAAGTCCCAAAAGCAGAGCGTTACATGCCAAATACATCTTATGGAGAGATTAACAATAGTGATATTTATAATGAATTCTCTATGGTATAGCTCAGACCTGTCGAAGGCTTCAACATTTGTAAAGACTGATGCCAATGTTTCAATATTACATAAAATCAGACCGTGAAATCAGAGGCAGATGTTTCACTTTTTACCTAAATATGTTAAATATCCGTTTAAATCACACACTCATAGACAGTAAACTTCCCTCAACTCTTGCCGAATCCCATGTAGCGAGAACCCGCATGTAACATCAACTCTCCTGGCGCTCTCAAGTGCACTCACGTTAATGCAGGTGACATAAGTGCTGCTGCCAAAATCAGGAATTGGTCCCAACGGAGTTTGTTTGATAGCTCCATTTTGTTAAGAGTCTTTCGCGACGTGACATTAAAACACTGGTAATAAAGTCCTGTACTGAATAAGAATATCAAAAAAAGGAGAAGAGTGGAGTATTATCGATGCACCGCCAAACGACCGAAGAGTGAAGACGGAGAACAGAGGAGCTCGGGGGCGAGAGAGTAAACGGGAGGGGGGGAGAGAAAGAGGGGAGGGGAGAGATGCCTCCACAGGCGGCTGTTTGCAAAATATTAGCCAACATGAAAGTTGGATCACCAGTTGATCATTTTATCATTTGAGAGCGTGATCGTTCGTCCGAGCGTAAAATGACGTCTCCAAACTTTTACGCACAAGCACCGCTTTCTAACCCGTGCGCACAGTCGTCTCAAGTTTTGGTAGGTGATCTAAAATACTGGATCCTATAAACATATTTAATAGGATACCGAAATCTGAATGCTTATTGTTTCTGAGTCGGCACTTTATGTAGAATAGAGTTCATTTTTTTTTAGAGCGAAATAACAATGAAACGCTCAGTAAAATGAAATATGAATAGTCACAGAGGATTTTTGTTCATAATGGGGTGAGTTAAATGATGAATGGGGGGAGGGGAGAGCTGCTGGTTCCACTGTACGACAGGGAGGCAGCAGCAGGCAGGCGGCTCCGCTAACAGACCCTCCAACAATACTGTTTTTAGTCATGTGGTCCCCCCTTCCTCCCACCTCCATCAGAGCGGCTGTTCCTCATTGTTGTGTTTGAAACAACTTCACTTTGTCACTCCAAAGTCTTTATTTCAGAGCATGGAATTATAAATTGCAGGAGTGACAGGTCTGATTATTTTCTGTGGTTATTTATCACATTATGGCGTCGCATGCTTTGACAAAAATCAAAATGCAAATAACACTTAAATGGGTATGTGATGCCTTACAGGAAGTAGGACCTTAATGGCTTTTAAATGCATTGTATGCATATGAACAACACCAAACAGCATCTCAATTATCTATTCAAATTTTAGCTCAGTAATGACTATGCCTATGAAACCACACACTCAGGCCTTCTGTTAGGGACTTGGTTGGGGTGATGTGGCAGCTCGGCATTGAATCAATCAGCAAATTGATCCAAATTAAGCCCAATTTGGCTGCTACTGAATCAACAGGTCAACCACCTTACATAGAGGGACTGCCAATTATCTCACAAATTAAAACTGTTTTCTGTAGCAGACTTTAAACAATAATAGACACTGCTGCTGGAAGGTGCATGTGGGCTACTTTCATAAAATTAAGTTAAAACCCCCCTCGAACACGGCTCGCATAGTGACACCAATTCATCTAATCTCCTTCCATTCCCTAAGCTGCAGCAATGAAAAGTGCATTAGCATTCTGCCTTGGCGTGTATATCTAAGTGGCTTAAAAAGTGATTTGAAGTTGATTTGTATATAAAAGGCCCCCTTTATCCGGATTGAAGCTCTAATCTGCTCGGTGTCGCATGACTGCTCCAGGAAACCCGTTTGAGCACCTTCATATAAGGCTGGAGTATAAACGTAGGATGGCTGTCATTAAATCCCTTTTTACAAAAGCCCACTTCCTTTTACTGTCATCTGAGGGGAAAGAGAGAGGGAGAGAGGGAGAGATGGAGAAGGAGGGGAGGGAGATTATTCAAACTACGACCGCTGCAGTGACTAATGTGGAACATGCAAATTAGCAGATAAATGTCACATAATGAAACATTCACCCATGAACCAACATGGAGAAGTTTGGGGACATTGAAGCCTGCTCCTAGTCTGGGGTTAGATGGAGATGCCGCAAAGTGGCTCAAGCTGTGATTACACTGAGCTACATGTGCGTCGAGGGAGGTCTGCAGGCCAGATGTTTGGAATGGTTTTTATTCTTACTCGTCCCCCTCTTTTTCCTGGTTCATCATACATCAAACTTCTGATTGGAGACCGTATTTCATCTCTCCCGCGCTCGAAAAAAAATGTTTAAGTAGCCCAGCAGGCGGTGTGAGTTATATGACAACTAAGAGCTTATTATTGCGTCTCCGTTGTGCGTGTGCGCGCGCGCGTTTTGAGGTTATAAAGACTGGTGATAATAGTTTTGTTTATTGGGCCAAATCTAAATTAGCGGCAAAATGTATTAAAAGAGCCTCATAAAAGGTTTTAATTAAATGTTAATAATGATTGGTGTAAAAGAAGGGTGTGTTTGTGAAGGGATTAGAGGAAAAAGGAAACGAAATGAGCAGAAATGTCCTTAGTCACTGCACATTTTGAGAGCGCATTTGGAGAGAGGAGGAGGAGATGCGGTTAGGGAGTAGGCTAATCCAACCACCGGGTAAAAAGGGCAGTTTTAGATGGCTCATATTCCGCTGTAACTGTATTGCACCGTGACACCAGCCTTTGAGCAGCGGCGGAGCACCAAACCGGGCGCACCCACAGCATCTGCACCAACACATCACTGCTTCAGGGAGCACTTCTCCTTTTCTGCAACAACTGGATGTGGAAGCGAGCGCGCGGCCGATGGGAAAATACATCTCGGCTGCACACATTTACAGGGAATCGATTATGTGATGACCGTGAGATTCCTCAAGTAATATGCGCAACTCTGTGGATTGCCCTATTTTTTTTCCTTTCTCTTCCTTTCTCCTTTCTGCCCAGTTGTGTTTCCTTATTCATTGTGCGCCCTATGAAGAGCATTAACTATCCCTCCCTCCAATCCTATTGAAAAGGCTCCGAAAAAAAACAGAGGGAGATGAGAGCAGCAAATCCCTTTTTTATTCCCCTCGTAGCGCTCAATAAGAGAAGAATGTGTTGCCTATCAGTCACCGAGGGGATCAAGTCTTCGGGACTGTCCCACGCGTTCAATGCGCCGTGCAGAGCATCACTGAGAGAGACAGAGTGAAGAGGACTGCAGCAGCAGCAGCAGTAGCATCCTGCCTGGACACTTCACATCATTTACCAACCTGTCTCCACTCAAGATCCATTTAAGTCAATTAGGGCTGTCTGCTTCTCTCACCTTTCAAAGTCCTCTCACCGGACTGTGGCGTGGTGAGTATGCACCCTACACCTTGCAGCATTTTTTATATACATTGACAAACATAGATCATTATGATTTAAATATATTATCACATGTAATGTGTTATAAGACGCGGCGACAGGAGAAAAATGCAATGCCAGACTTGTGCCAATTTTTCTTGTGGTTAGGCTGATGGTTTATTTTAAGGCTATTTTCATTTTGTTATAAAATGTGCATATCAGTGCTGGACTGTTCAGATGAATCACTGGAAAAAACTAGGCTTTCAAACTTTGTCTGAGCAAAAATCCATTTGACACTTTCCTCCTCATATTTGACCTGGAGACACGATGAGGAGTCTGGCGCTGCTGTTAGGGGTGAAAGCCGCCTGTATCCTGCTGGTGTCTTCGCTCTCAGGCACAGGGGCCGTCAACAACAGCGGCCGGTGGTGGTGAGTTCACATTCACTCAGTTATCAGCATCCTGCTATTGACAAACTTTACATTAAACGCCTGTTTGAGCAGGGAAGAGTCTGCGCTACCGTCTGACCGGTGCTTTACTGGGCTGCTACATTCCATGCTCCAAATAATGTGTTAGTTTTGGCACCGATCACAACTTCTGTTCAGCCTTTTAAAAAATATAACCGCATGATATTAAAGCTTGTGGGATTTTTTTTTAATTTATTGCCCTTTCATTGGAATTAGCAACAGCAGACTATTTAACAATAAACGAATTACGTTTGTAATAATTACAGGTTTACCTTTTATTTGCGGTAGGTTTAATTTACTCTCCCTCTCTGGCTGCTTCCCTGTCATTTGGACATTGTGGTTTGAAATCGAGACAACATTTTTCAGTCCAATGTGGGATAAATTAAATATGGATTTATTTCATAGCTGAAAGGAATCCCATACGAGGTCTCACTCAGGGTCGTGCTGATCTAATACAACACATTCCTCTGTCCATACAGCGACCCAAAAACTAAAACACGCTAATTCCACACTATTTTGTTAAAGAAAACAAAAATAAGATCTGTGTAGTTTCTTGCGTCAGTTGGCGTTTTGTCTTGCGTTTGTTTAAAAGTCTATAAACTGTGGGTTGGGTTTAATTAAGTAATGATTTAACGAAAGATTCTGTCGTGTTTGCGGTGCCATTAGATGGACAGTATTTGCGCGCAACGTCAGGCGTTTGCAAATATTTAAAATGTCAGCTGAAATCCAAGAAAACATCTAGGAAGAGGAGGGAAGAAAAAAAAGTCACCGCGGAGGTTTTGGAATGAAGAAAACATCCAAAAAAGACGACATTATTATTAATGTTCCCAGGCCTCACCACACAACTGTCTGGGTCAGCCCTCTAACAGGCCAAGGCTCGCCCGCTTTTCCGGATGATAATGCTTAACAGAAGACGCAGCCATTACACTACATGGGAATATAAAAAAAAATGTTGACACAGAAATCTCACAGAAATTGCCAGCAGATAAAGTGGAAAATTATACAGCCTGTGTGCTGCAAAAATTCAAACTAGAAGTGCTCTGAAATCTGACCACCAAAGTAGTGCATTTAGGCCATGTTCAGTGATGTGAAATTTGTACAAAACTGGAGAAGTGCAGGTGCCATGATTTGACTATTTATCAAGCCAAACACCAGAGTATTTATAATATGATAAAGCAGAGGGACAACATTAAGTTAATACTATAGGTTTTTTTTTTTTTTAAATAAGTAGAATGGCGTGAATGAGTTAAACATTTTTGTAAGAGAGAATTTTACATTGGCAGCATACAAACCCAATGTATTAATGACTTGAAACATTTTGACAGAATAGACATATTTGTGGGCGTGATTGGACACTTAAATCTTAAAGTAAACTCACTTCTTCTCAGCTTTTGGTTCATCACATGTAAGAGAGAAAATGCACAGAAAAGAAAATGTTTAACAGAACAACAGTGCCACTCAGCTTTGACAGATGCTGAATATTTAGCAGAGGAATATGGTTACATTATAATGAAACTGACACGTGATTTATAGAGGTAAAAGTATAGTTTCATGTTATCTGTCAAGCCAGAACTGGCTTTCTGACTCAGAGACTCGCTGTCTCACTGAAACAATGTGTGTCACTATTGTACATAATGAAAACTGTAATTTTAGAGGCACAGCAATCATGAGAAGCCAGACACATCAGTCTCAGAGTTTAGAGGGGTCACAGAAGGAGCTACATGCACAAACTGCCAGCTCCTTGACTCTGACATCCCTTGTCTTTGTGTTGTGCCAGGGGTATTGTCAATGTGGCCTCCTCGTCCAACCTCCTCACCAATTCCAAAAACGTGCAGTTGGTCCTGGACCCGAGCCTGGCCCTGCTCAGTCGTCGCCAGCGCCGGCTGATTCGGCAGAATCCTGGCATCCTGCACGCCATCGCCGCTGGACTGCACACTGCCATAAAGGAGTGCAAGTGGCAGTTCCGCAACCGCCGCTGGAACTGTCCGACCACCCACAGCCCAGCAGTTTTTGGGAAAATTGTCAATCGTGGTGAGCCTCTGTTGTTTTTCTCACCAGGCATTATTTGGACAATTTTGGCCAGGATGTAATGGAATCTCTTGTACACATTTAAAAGGCTTTGTCTCTAAATATTTTCCAATTTTTGGCAAAAAAATTGGCAAAGCCGAGTCTAAGTGGCTGGAAGTGGTTCTGATGGGAAGTTTTGATGTTGTTTCTTCAGGTTGCCGAGAGACAGCATTTGTATTTGCCATTACCAGTGCAGGGGTGACCCACGCTGTGGCTCGCTCCTGCTCGGAAGGGGCCATTGAGTCGTGCACATGTGATTACCGCCGCAGAGGTCCCGGAGGGCCAGACTGGCACTGGGGGGGCTGCAGTGACAATGTGGACTTTGGCCGGATGTTCAGCCGTGAGTTTGTGGACTCCAGCGAGAGGGGCAGAGACCTGCGCTACCTCACCAACCTACACAATAATGAGGCTGGCAGAATGGTAAGAATTTGATCCTCCAACACGCCACACTTGTCTGTTTTTACAGAACTCCCATAAGCTTCAAATGTTTTGTGATTTCCACTTTGTATGATTTCATCAGTAGCCTTTGTTCTTCCTCTGTGCAGACTGTGTCATCAGAGATGCGTCAGGAGTGTAAGTGCCATGGCATGTCGGGCTCCTGCACAGTGCGCACCTGTTGGATGCGCCTGCCCAGCTTCCGCACAGTGGGAGACTTCCTTAAAGACCGGTTTGATGGTGCATCCAGAGTCGTTTATGCCAACAAGGGAAGCAACCGCGCCTCTCACAGAGCCGACCCCCGACATCTGGAGCCTGAAAACCCGGCTCACAAACCCCCCTCTGCCATGGACCTGGTCTATTTTGAGAAATCACCAAACTTCTGCTCCTACAATGGCAAAACTGGCACTTTGGGAACTTCTGGGAGAACATGCAACAGCTCCTCTCCAGGCCTTGACGGATGTGAGCTGCTCTGCTGTGGACGTGGGTTTAAGACTCGGACTGAGAGTGTGACTGAACGTTGCCACTGCACCTTCCACTGGTGCTGTCATGTCAGCTGCTTGAACTGCACCAGTACACGAACGTTACACCAGTG
This sequence comes from Epinephelus fuscoguttatus, assembly GCF_011397635.1. Classification (NCBI taxonomy): domain Eukaryota; kingdom Metazoa; phylum Chordata; class Actinopteri; order Perciformes; family Serranidae; genus Epinephelus; species Epinephelus fuscoguttatus. Next base: position 23,870,119 of record NC_064758.1, on the reverse strand, counting down.
TCTATGATCACAGCTGGACACCAAGTGAATATTTAGGCATATATAAAAGGCAAAGAAGAACTTCTTAACAAAACAGGTAGTTGGCTGAGAAAGCCACTAGCACACAGATGTTAGGTAGGAGCTAGAGAAGCTTCGAGGCGGGTAAACTGATACAGGGAACTCTCTGGCACAAAAAAAAAAAAAATCAGTGAGTGTTTATGAAAGAGGGAGATGGAGAAAAGCACAAATATATGAACAGGGTATAGAGGGAGTATATGTGCTTGCTCCCTGCCTTTGATGCTAAACAGTATTAAGAGGGTATTTAAACACTACAACCACGCAGAATGGAAATCACCCACATCCCTCAAGTGTTTACACTGTGGATAAATAGAAGTAAAGGGACGAAATGATGTGGCGGAGAATCGATTGCTGTAACCAGGTACTACTAGAGCCTTCTTCTCCCCCACTGAGGGCAGAAACTGGACACAATGTTTCACAGATGTTCCTGTGGCCAGAGAGCCACAAACATGTGCTCTCATAAACTGGTGAAGACCTCTAACAAGAGGGGAGTTATTTAAAAAAAAATCTGTTTTGTTTTCGTTTGCTGAAGTTTGGTTTCTCTCACGTGAAACTGTGTGAAGTTTATCTCCAGGGATGGGCCGTCTGTTCCCAAATTGTGTACTTAGGCCCTGGATGCAGCCCAACCACTTATAATTTCCTCACCACATTTGCCCTTTTTATTTAGATTTCTCTGGAGTTGAATACACCTCAACCCTGATTTGCCACTCTGACTTACCACACGATGGTCCTGATGTTACACGGCTGGGGCCAGGGCTCCGCCAAGGAAAACAGAAACCAACTGAACAAATCTTGCCGAGGCAATGTAATTTGAATGTATTATCAATACACTGAATATCATGGCATGACTAGATGTAGTTTGGCAAATCTGAGGGGCCAATATCTAAAAAAATAAATTAAATGTGACATGCAAAATCTCACCACGCTCTCAAAATAAAAACTAATGCCATTCTGAGACTAACATTGAAGAAAACAAAAAGACACTAAATTCCTGTTAATATATGAGTGTAGCAGTAAACTGGTCCAGGTTTAAAGTAGGCGTACGTGTATTACTTCAGGCTGTTACATTTTATTTTGAAGAGAACAGCCTCTGCTGAAGAGATCATTCTGTATATCAGCTATGAGAACCAAAATGCTGTAAATATTAAAATATATGAATATATTTATAATGACGTCATTTGTAAGTTTGCTGAATGATTTATGCACCTGTCAGTGGCTGGAGAATATGCTATCATTAGTGTCAAGTCAGGAGATGTTTTGATCTTATGCCTTTTTCTATTTTGGTGTAACGTAGCCAACACAAAACCGACTCTTGCTAGAAACAGAACATTATTACGTCTTTGCTTGTTCCTGTACAAATACTTGTGTTCATGCACTGAATATTTCCCTTTTTTTTTTAAATTAGTGTAAATACAAAATATTTATTTCTGAGGATTTTTATACTGTTATAGAGAGATGTAAGAGAAACTTTTTTTTTTAGATTTTAATCAAAAGATTTAGGCTCCAGTTGGTTTTGTATTGTATGATAGAACAATAAAGTCTATATTTTCAATTAAGTTGCCCTGCTGAATGTGTCAAAAGTTGCTATTATGCCTGTTGTAGTTTCTGTGTTTGAGATAGTTTTGACACCCAACCAAGTGAACATATAAGCCTGTCCCTGGGTGTCCTTTGCCTAATCCTATTACCACCGCCAAAGCAGCCTCTTTCTCCAGCTCACAAAACATCCCTGCATCTGTGCTCCCAACCACAAGAGACGGCCCTTGCTTATCCAGCCACATACCCTATTTTATACAGTATAGGATTTTACAGCATTGAATGTTTTGCTTCATTTGCTTAATGTTGGACAGAAATAAAGAAATAGCATCAAAAATCATGAAAACCTAGAGTCTCCCCCCGCCCCTGGCAACCTGACTAACCACGGGAGTTTGGAAAGCTTTGCACTCTCTCTTTAGCCCACCACAGCACAGGAGCAGCCAGGGTCATCCACGCTGAGCACAGTAAGGCCACCAACACCCACGCTAAAATCCAAAGGTCCAAATAACAGAGCAACAAAGTTGTAGCTGTCAGGGCAGACAGGGTGACATTGATTTGAGATATTTTCTGAAATACAGTCTTGATGTTACAGAATAGAAGCGAGGGATCACAAGCAGCTACTTTGCTGGCAGAGAACAACAAGTTAAGTAATAAATTAATAAACTGAGCAGAGACGGGTCAGTATCTTAAAGAGAGTAAAACATTTACATCTTTAGGGGACTTAGGAGAATACAAAGAACAAAAAAGGGCAAATTGAACCGAATTATGGGGGTCACATGAGGGTGGATGGCCTACCAAAACAGAAAGGTGAGCATGTAAAATGTATATTGATCACAGGGTAACACATCTGATTGCTCCAAAACTCTACTCTTCTGTCTTGTATTACTGGATAATGGGTGGACACACGATTACTGAATGATAATTTTGCGATATGATACAAAAACAAATATGAAAATGATACAATCCTGACTTGAGAGAGAATTGATAGGCGATCATAGATAGACAGAAAGAAACAAAAGAAAGAGAAAGTGGCAGACAGATTTAAGAAAAGAAGAGGGAAGGCAGAGTTCAAATCCCAGGCGTGAGAGTGAGGTGGGAGAGTTGGTAGAGAGAGTAGTGGAGGGGGTGCTGCCTGTGGGAGTGCTGAGGAGTCAGTGATAATTAGCTCAATTAGTGACAAAGGCAGTGTAATAAATACCGACTTAGTGTCTGGGTCCCTGCTGGCCTCTCCCTGCGCAGCCTGCAATGTGGCCCTGGCCTGACGGACAATTCATTAAACTGACAAAATACCCCACCGTCCAGGCGTGACGCAGCGAGTTAGCCCCCTACAGGCCCAGCTCATTGTTCTAATTGTCTGGGCTGGAGTCACTTTGTGGCCGCCTCCTCCTTCACCCACCCCGCCTTCACGCTCTGCCTTCAGAAAACCCATGGAGTTAATGCCCCTACCTTACTCTGTGAGTAGGTGATCGGCAGGTTGGGAAAAAAAAAAAGCAGTAAGAGTTCCTTGGGGTGGGGTGGCTGGTGGGGGAGGCAGTGGGATTAGCGAATGGAGGTTGCCTGGGAGTGCTGGGAGCAGCACCGATCGGAATGTAGGAGAGATGAGTCCAGAAGCTCGGATGCGGGACAAAGCGAGAGTTAATAAGGAAAGATTGAAGGGGCTGGCGACAATGGGCCGCCACCCGAGTCGAGATGAAATTGCTTCCGAGGATTATTGGGAGAGGGTGTGAGCGTTGTAGGCTTTTTGTGTGAGTGTGTGTTTGGTTGGGCATTTTGTGTGTGCAGGGACAGGGGGAGCGCTGGATTGATGGCTGCCCCTCTGGTTGGGGAGCAGGGGACCAGGGGAGGCTAACCGGCTGTTCCCACAGTCTGTTCTGCTGCAGCCACCTTTGACACACGGGGCTGCCAGGCGGCGAGCAGGCAGCCATGGTGAGAAGGGCACAAACAAAAACAACAGCTCCGCTACACAAAAGTCACTGTCTCTGGAAGGATGGTGGAGAAGGGCAGGCTGGAGGTGAGGGCGTGAGGCGGGGAAATGGGAGAGGAGCAGGAAAGTGTGACAGGAAGGATAAAAAAAAGAAATAGAGATGACACAAAACCCTGTCAGCTACTGTATTGCCAATATCGTAAAAGAATAACACACTGACACCAAGTTGCGGTCTGCTCCTGATCAGAATAAGTGGTGCATGATATTGTTACGTTTACTCAGCAGCATTTACTTTGTGACTTTCGAAGCTGTCATTAAAAAAAAAAAAAAGTTGTTACATGATCAGTTTCCTGTCAGGATAAATGTTTTTCCCATACAAACCATACAAATAGAATTAGAGTAGAACAGACATTCCCATTCAAATCAACGTGGCAGGATGGTCTGAACGGCGGCCATTTTTATGTGTACTGTTGCCACTGCAAACGTGTAATGGGGTATAACTTGGATATAAACAAACCAACTTGCGGCAAGTGGCAGTATTATGATTAATTCCATGTTCGTTGAAACATGATGTACTGTGGCTGCCCCTAAAGAGCTGTTGCTCAGTGAACAGCTGAGACACAGAGACTTTGGGGATAAGCAGCGTGCAGATCAGCATATTTTAACATCTAACTCAGTAAATTGAGGGTTTATTTCGACCAAACCAGAACTGCTGATTGTTGGAACACTGGACTAACTAACTAGATGACTAACAAGACTAACAAAGACGATCTTGGCGAGTTTTATCTTGTTTCTGTTGAGTTTGAATGAAGTGTGTTTTACGATGAGTTAACAAGGAAAGTAAGCTGATGCTTATCTTAGCTTGGTGAAAGAGAAAAACTTGGTTTGGTGTATGGTCATTTATTTCTGTTTAACAGGGAAAATAGGTGTAAGAATCGGCCAAAGTAGAGTTCTAAAACTAGCAAGTGTGACACACTTCACAGCCCCTATAGCATATTGTCACCATAACGACTAACAACAATCGCCATTTTCTTTTGTACTCGTCAAATGACCACGACAAACAGTTCAATGTCCGTTCTATTCTCATTCTATTTCTATGGGGGCACCATAACAGGAGCACAGGGTTAAGTAAGTTGACACTAAGAAATACAGCCACACTCTCTGTATTTGACCTGAGAGGGAGAGTGTCATGTTAAAAAAAAAAAACAATGTTCATGATTCAAGCTTGAGAAAGGAAACAGTTCTCACTTGCCCACATTGTGCTCCTTGTAATAATCAGGTCAATCACCACAGAACATGCAGAGAAGATGATACGGCATAATGAATGCACAGCGGCTTCATATTAAAATTCCTGCTAAATTGTGGAAAAATGTTTGCCCGTTGGGTGGAGTTGGCTTTAATTTGAAGGGCGTATGATAAGGAATTTAGAATTGGGTTTGGGTCACCGCACTGAATGATAGGCTGCTCGCTGTGGTTGTGATGGACAATGTGGCACGGCTTGGATCTGGCGCACAATACTGATTTGATTTCCGTGCTGCCTCGACATTTCATTGTAATCCTGGCATTCGATTGTGGGCTGAGCTCCAATTAATTAAGGCATTGTTATGACGGGAACACCCTCACACTGCTCATGTAATAATCAGAAGCATTTGTTTGGTGCCATTAAGTGACCACAGGGCTATTATGTATTAAGACATGCATTTACAGCCTCATCACACACATATCGTATAAAGAATTTTAATCAACTAAACTTCACCTAAAGTTACAGAAAACTACAGAGTGGATTAATAGCGGTCAATACTGTGGGTCAGATTCACTCAAATTCAATTCAGATTTGTAGGAAAGAATGAAAAGAGTGTGCAAGTGTGTATATGTGTGTGAGAGTCTGTGTGCATACTCAATCCAGTTTGTGTGGGTGTGTGGATGGCAGCTGGGAGGCAGACACGGTCCAGGAGAATCGTCCCCTAGCAACTGACCTTTTCGGCAGATGGCAGTTCCAGAGTAACAGCCACCCAGCATCACAATGGCCGTGGCCTCCTAACATCTCCATCACTTCATCATCTACCGGCCTGCCACAACCTGTCACACACAGGAGAGAAGGAAGGAGGTTACATTCATCCCAGCGAGCAGACACATGCACTCAAGTGTCCTCTCTTTTTTTTAATCCTCTCGTTTCAATTCCAAAACATTCCACACACATCAGTTTGGGTCTGCCCTCAACTGTTCCCATGTTCCCGGGGTATGCAGCAGGGCAGTCGAAGGGGATGAGAGGAGGATAGATTTAGGAGAGACACAGCGGACACTCACTGCTGTCCGCAAACCTCCAGACACTCTCAAACCACTGTTTTCCGTTGTTGGGTTTTCTGCACATAGTGAATCAGGGTGGGAATGTGGACAGACCACTCGACCATGGTGAGCAATCAGTATGATGTCTGTGGTCAGGCTCTGTGCCCCTGTGGAGCGAGATGGAGAGCGAGCCCTGCAGTTAAGGTGGGAGGGATTTAACTTTGTGCGTGTGTGCGTTTGGGATATGCCAGCACTCTTCACATAAAGATATTGTGAGTAGGAGCCTCCTGTGTGTGAACACACATAGGCGTGAGTGAACCGGCATGGGGTGATAATATATTTCGAGTTATCAACACTCTTCACCTTCTGCACATACACAGCATGACCTCGTGATTGTTTTGGCGTGATGGCCCTTTTCTCTGCTGGCCCTTTCTTTGTTGATATTAAATACTCTCAACCTCAAGACTGCTGAGATAAACACCTCATCACCATCGGGGATCAAAATACTTTTTTCTGAGTATGTGCACTGGTGCATGTAACTTTTAAAACTGCATGCACCATTCTTTTCCTGTCAGCACTAAAATGTTTTCCTGCATCATTTGTTGTAATTGCCCTCTTTCCTGACACTTCAGCCACAGCCGTGGTCAGACCAGGTCAGATGATGTTTGGAGTGAGACAGTAAATTTTACATGGTCATAGTCAGGGTCATCATGAACAATTTTACAATGAACATTTCAGCAAACTTCTTAAAGGAACAGTGCGTAGGATTTAGTGGCATCTAGTGGTGAGAACTGCATATTGCAACCAGCCGAAACTTATCCCATGTTCCAAGTGTGGACTCAAAGTTAGGATCCCTTCAGTGTTCTTAATTCAGGAGGTTTTTAATCAGGAGCCAAATTATCCGCAGAGGTCTCTTCCTCTTCAAAACAAATGGACCAGGTGATTAAAACCAGTAAAAACACTGAATAAAACAGCTTCACGTCAGTCAGTGTTTATCCAATGCTGTTCAGCTCATTGTAGATGGAATGCAAACCCAGCATCTGCTTATGTGTGTTCACCTTTTTTTATGATAACTTAAGATCCAGACTTTTCATGGGGAGCCCATATTATCCACAAAGGTCTCTTTATCTCCACAACAAACTGACTCCTTGATTTAAACCGTTGTGGAGAGGCTGCTAACTATGGTGGGTGATGTGAAAACACAAATGGCCTTCTCTAGAACATGGCGGACTCTGTGAATGAGAACCCGCTCTCTATGTAGGTAACAGCTCATTCTGAGGTAACAAAAACTCAATGATTCCTATTTTCAGGTGGTTATACACTAAATAATTTATCATATTATATTCCATTTGTGCCAATGCATCCCCCTGAATACTACACACTGGACCTTCAAGTACTATTTGTCAAAAAAAGGAATGCACAGGCAGTAGTTATCCAACAAAGGGTTAAAATCCCACGTCTGTGAATGTTAACCTGGCAAAACCAGACTAGAGAAAACAAACAGATAAAGTGACATGTCAGAATGGGTTCCATTGGGATTAAGTGTTTTAGGTGGAAAACTGTGCGTCAGAGTGCGACTTTAAACCACTGTATATTCTGGGGGAGATCACGTGCTAGCAAACACTGTTAGTCTTCCTGTAAACAGAGCTGTAATGACAGGGAGAGACGTTGGGCAAGGACAACCAACAGTAGAATATGTTTACAGACATCTGACAATGTATGGGTACAGCACGACAACGTTTCAGCTCTGAGATCCAAATGAAATACGAGCCCAAACTGTGGTGGAATCTATGTGACACAACATAAGCCTGCGCATCATTTCACCTGTCAGCAGGGATGAAGCCTGCATTTATTCAAATTAACCAGACGAGTCAGTGATAAATTACAGCAATATGTGCCTGGCAATATTGAATGTTAACACTCCTCTTCGTCCAAATGTATCTGTATCTGTCTGACATTAGGTTTGAATCTATGATGTTTCTGTGTAGTGCTATATAGCTGTTTTTCTTGCATGGATGTGAGATCATTTGTGCTACACAGTGAAATATGACCAACCACAGCAAATCAGAATTACTGTAACCGCACTTAACCAATAAAGATGGTTCTGACGGTTTTATTATCAGTTGTCCCACCTCGGCATCATCTGGACCACAACAAGCCATCTTTGAGTCAATAAACAGTACTGAGCAATTTCTGAAGGCATGGGGCCATTATCTCTAAACTAGTAATACTCTTGGAAACAAAAGGAGAAATGCTCAGTTTTTGGTTTTAATTACAAGCTGTGTTTTACAGCGACAGTGGGCGAGGGCTCAGCACTGACACAGCAGTAGAGGAATGTTTATTTGCTGCAGTTTAGGAGCTGAGTGGCTTGCAGGAACTATGACACATTCCTGTGTCACTGGCTATCCCGCTCACAGACACACTATCGCATTCACACACTGGCGCCCCATGTGTTGGTTCACAGCTGCACAGACACACAACTATTCCCTCGCAAAAGCTCCTGCACACATCTACAAAATGTGGCACCTCTGGAATCTGTAAGCATGCCCAAACCATATGCTCATTCATGGCGACTTAGTGTGACATGACTTAGTAGGCCTAATACTTCCCCTGTGTGTCACTGTGTGTGTGTGTGTGTGTGTGTGTGTGTGTGTGTCAGTTGTACAACAGTGACTTAAAGATGAATTATTCACGCCTTACTTCAGCATTATGGTGATCCCCTGCCCACAAAGTGTGCAAGTGTGCAAGTGTGTAAGTGTGTAAGTGTGTGTGTGTGTGTGTGTGTGTGTGTGTGTGTGTGTGTGTGCTTATGCTCATGTGCTCACTTGCATGTCTGTGTGGCTGGCTGCACACACCTCTCCATCTTTCCTTCTGCAGTCCTATCCATTATCCCCAGCATCTGGCAGCCAAAGCCTGTAAAGAAGACATTTCTCTTGGCAACTGTTTTTTAAAGGCAGTGACACAGGGGACAGCCAACCACAGGAGCCACACATCTTCCAATCTACATGCATACTGAGAACTGCTTGCATAACAGAACCGCCCCAATCTCCCTCTCTCAAAAAACACACACACACAAGTTCTTTCTCCATGTCCCTCTCACACTCACACACACGATACAACTCCCACCCGCCCTTGTCTCTCTGCAATATACTCACCCAAGCTTTGAGGGCTAATCGCTTCCAGAGCCAGAGCTGTCCTACAATCTGTGCCAGCAGCCTTTCAGTACATTTTGCACCCTAAAAAGTTCCTTCTGGCCCCTAAATGAATATTGTGTGAGTGTAATACATGAGCTGGGTGAGCTCCACTGCAGGAGCCGTAAGTGCTGCGATTTTATGCGCAAGTGTGTTTAATTTAGTGACATTAAATGCTGAATGTTGTTGACATGGGCAATGTCCAAAGTGCAAAGTTAAATAAGGGAAATTGCTCCGTAAATGTCATCATTTGGGACGCTGCAGCTATAAGCAATGCTGAAAAGGCACTGAACCCTCAACATTGCCTTGCAGAGGAGACTAATAAAAGATTAATTGCGCCCGAGAGCACCTGAATGTGTCCTTGGTTGCTGCTGAAAAATAAACACATTTTTTGTGTAACTGAAATGGCACAATAAATGCATTAATTAATGTCACATGCATATTGTAGCCCATTCAGGATACAGCTGCAGTGAACAGCTCCTCTGAACTGCAAGCATGTTTGGAGTCATCTTTGTTTTGCTTGGCTGTTAGTCATAAACTTTTCTGGCATCTGGATCATCTAAAAGACAAATGGGTGTGTTAGCCTGATAGAATAATTGTTCTAATCTTGATAGGCTACCAGCTAGACATTATCCAGCAGCCAGAAGATTTCCTTGGAAAATCCTCTGGGATATAAACAACTTTGTTGGATTTCAGCTTGATTCGCTTCTTGGATGTAGGTGAATGAGGTGGCTTATGGAGAACTGTGGGGTGTGGGGGAGATGTAAGTCAAGTGAATTGTGCACTGTTGTGTCTGCACATGAGTCCAGGTATAAGGCTGTGCGAGTACCCACCGTTGTTTGCACTGCAGGGGTCTGGAGATAGCTTTAATGGTCTCCTTCCTTGTTTATAATTTATTTCTGTCATCTTTATCTTCATCTTCAAGGCTGTACAGAATCCGGCATGCTCCCCTGGAGAAGAAAAGGAGATTATTTATCTCCCTGAGGATCTCTGACCGGTGCTTTTGACGTATTCTGGTTGTTTATGAGTTAGTTTTGAGGAAAGGGTGCTTCACACAAACAGACATCAGTCAGCCTTGCTGACATTTTAACCCCAATCTAGATTGACTTAATTGACACCAGAGCTGCAGCTGAAATCATATACCGTGGTATAAAAATGGACAGTTATCATAATGTGTATATTTGCTTGCCTACAGTATTGAACAAAAAAAGGCAACTGGATAGAGAATGTCATCTACACACATCTATTTTCCTCCTCCACTGCCTGCGTGTGTTCAACCAAAACATCCCTGTTTTCATGCCTTTAAGGATCACTGTAACTAATAATAAAAAATAATAACAATAATTGTGAAATACTGTGGCACACACATGAAACCATGATATTTTCTAAAACAGAAAATCTCATACCTTTGCAACCCTAACAGAGACAATATGGCTGAATAAAAAGCAAATATATCTGTAGTAGTTGTAGACAACCATGTCAAACATGTATACATTTCAGGTTTTGTAAGTCTCCCAAATTACAGTATAGTTTCCAAATTACCCTTCATGTGGAGTGTGAGGAAGCATGCAGCAAGAACCTGCACTACGTTTAAGCTAAACACATCTGTGGCCTTGCTTGGCAGTTATTGTATGCTTTTACCACAGTGCGGTCGTAGGTCATCATCTCTGTGTAGAGCAACCTTCAGACATCACTGAGGGCATAAACACACTTGTTACCCTAAAGAATCAAGCCAGTGCTGACTTGGAAGTTATTATCGGCCGCCATCTAGTGGAATAAAGGTCAACTTACAAAGTTTAAGTTGGGAGATTCAAACAACTTATGGACACATGCAATGCAATAGCAACACACCTGTTACGTTAGTTGTACAGAGTGGAGTAAACACATTGAGTACAAAGGAATATAAATTTATATTTTTAGCTAACAATTAACGTACATTTAAGGCAGGAATAATGAGTATTACGTTCGCTAGTTGCCTGAGAATGTCCCATCATTAACTTAACCGTCGGCTAAATTAAGCTATTAGCTAAGCTATTAACCGACGTTAGCCAATAGCTAATTAACTAATAGCTTAGCTTGATATCTATGACCGGAACATGTTTAACGTTAGTCTACCGGGAAAAAATAACTGAAAGACTTATAGGCATTGACGTTAACCGCTTTTAACGAGCAGTCGATAACATTAAATTGACGTTTACCTGTAGCCTCGAAGCAATTCCTTCCCGTTGTAATATAAAACGTTTATCAACGGTCTCTAGGGATATGCAGCCGTTATGCTAACGTTAACAGGTAACGTCTGCACCTGGCGGCAGTTTAGCTAGTGGTGGATGAAGTGCCTGAACGCCACACCTGAATAAGTAGTTATTTTTTTTAATTTTTTTTTTTTTTACTGTAGTGTTTTATTTGTTGTCCATACCTTTATGGAATTTTACAATACTTTTAATAAATTAAATACTAATTTTCAAGCTCCAAATCCTTAAAATGATTTTTTTTTTTCCTCACTTCAGAAGTAACGTTACAGCTTACACACCAAACTAGTATAGTCTTATTCCTATCTATATTTTGAAGGTGATAACATTTTATTTAAAAAAACAAAAAAAACAAAAAAACATGGCATTTTTTATTGCTGTTGGCAGTATTTTCGGATTGATAAAAAAAAGATAACCAAAATCCCCACTGTAAAAAACCTTTGATTCTAATATGTCAACAAAATTATACAATATTTTTTTATCCTGGCTTAATCCAATGTTCAGATTTGCCAAGTCAACTATTAAAATATGGTCATTTTCAAAATTCATACATGTTATTCCTATGGTCTAAAACAGACCAAACATATAAGTAAACATAAACAACTTTCCCCCAAATCCAAAAGCTAGAGTGCTAAAAGTCAAATTTGTGATATCATAGGGTATAATGTATGGAGTTGCTCCATAGACAATGAATTAGGAAAGATGTTTTAGATGACACTGAGAGCACCCAGTGGAATGTTCTGAGTATACAGGGACATTTTCTGTTTCACAGCTGAAAACACTACAATAGAATAAACTCATTTGGGTATAACAAAGCAAACAAACAAAGTGGGGGTTTCCCCTGTCTCAAATCCTTATCTCCTTGAGTCATTATTCACCCTCTCTTCTCTGAGTCTCCAATCTTAAAACGATAGATTAGAATTGGTGCATCCAGGCTGAGCAAAACTGTGCTAATAAAACATATTCACACAGACAGGCTTCTGGAGAATACAGTGGCTTCTTCTTAACATGTACACCACCTTAAAAATCAAACCCCTCCCTCCTCCATTCCCTATTTTGTAGCCTAATAAGTAAGATGCTTAGGGAAATGCAGTGGAGTAAAAGTAAACATTTTATTTAGGAAGTAGTGATGTAAAAGTGAAAGTTGAAAGGAATATAAAAATCACTGGAAAAAAACAAAAAAATAAGATAACTAAGTATTTTTAACACAGTTTAAAACTGAGAATTGCTTGTTTCATTTCTCGACAGTGTGCAGCTGTGTATATAGTCTCTTTAAAGATACTTTTTTAAGGGCATTTTTGCCTTTAATTGATAGGACAGTCAAGTGTGAAAGGGGGAGAGAGAGAGGGAGTGACATGCAGCAAAGGGCTACAGGCTGGAGTCGAACCCCGGGCCGCTGCGGCAACAGCCTTGTACATGGGGCACCTGCTCTACCACTAAGCCACTGACGCCCCGTGTGTACAGTCTCTTAACTAGTGTTGTTTGATGACAAGATATTGGTTGTTTGTTCCTGTATCCCAAACAAACTTATAGACCAAAATCAGAGGGAACCACCATGGGACGTGGCCAAGATTGGCAGTAGGCATGATGTCCATCCGCTGCACCAGCTGCACCAGGACACCATCAACTACAGTTTGTCATGAGGGACATTGTGGATGCTGCCACTGTGTGGGTTATCACTGAGGCCAGGGTGACTTTGTCGCTGCATATCACCTGATTGGAGACTTCAGTGGAAGACAGATGGCAGGCCACCTGTGAGTATAATGTAATCTATCCTGTCTTGTGTTGGTTGTGGAACATCACCACAAAAAAGACACCCGATACCACACAGTGCATCAAAGTAGATGACACAGAAACATGCTGTTGTTGGGTTTTATTCATGGTAATTTGTATTAATCATTAACCAACCAGAAATGTGGCATGGTGGTGCACTGATTAGCACTGTCATCTCACAGCAAGAGGGTTCTGGTTCAAATCCACCAGCCGGCCAGTGCCCTTTTGTGTGGAGATTCGGTATTCTCCCCATTTGTGTCAGTGTGGGTTTTCTCCAGGTTCTCTGGCTTCCTCCCACAGTCCAAAGACATGCAGGTTAACTGGTGACTCTAAATTGCCCGTAGGTGTGAATGTGAGATTGAGTGGTTGTCTGTCTCTATGTGTTAGCTCTGTTCAGGGTGTACACTGTCTATCGCCCGGTGTCAGCCCCCCATGACCTTTTACCTGAATAAGCGGTTATGGAAAATGAATGAATGAATGAATGATCAGAAATCAGAATCATAAAAGAGTTTTTTGCTAAGTAGGTTTTTACTTACAAAGATTTTGCTTTGTTTTTGGTGCATACATTAATACATACAATAAACACTAAGGCAAAGTACTGCAACACTGAAGAACATGAATATAGAATGGAAAAATGACCATGAAATATATTAAAGATACTTATATAAAAATCCTAGAACATAACAAAGATGTAAAATATAGGTGTTTCAAAATAAGCTGTACAGTTTGGGCAGGATGTGCATAAAATATATTAACCGGGGGATTTGCAAAAGTTCAGTGGCATAACAAGCAAAACAAGACAAAACAACACATACTAAAAAGCCTTGGCGACCATTAGCGATGCCATCTTGACTATCTGATCTGAATTATCTGACTATGTGAAGACAAAAAACTAACCTTAACTGTTTGAAGTTAAGAGATTAAAGGGCCAGTCTGCTGTTTTTGTGTGTTAATCTTATCAATTACAAATCACATTCAGTTTTTACACTATAACCAGCTTTTCCCAAAACATATCATAGGTTCTTATTTAAGTATCTTTAAGCACTTGAAATGAAATGACAGTATGCTGAGATTCTAATCTAGAGCTACAATGGACAATTATTTCCATAACTGATTAATCCATCTATTTCTTTGATTAAAGGTCTGGTGTGGAAGATTTAGCACCATCTAGTGGTGAGGTTGCAGAATGGAAATTTCTCCTGTGTGCCAAGCGTGCAAGAGATCTACAGAAGCCAATGCAAAAATGCAACTGGCCTTTTTAGAGCCAGTGTTTAATTTGTCTTCTGGGCTACTGTAGAACAACATGGCGGACTACGTGGAAAAGGACCTTTTCCATATATAGATATACTCATCATTCTAAGGCAGTGGTTCCCAACTGGCCCGCCACGGGGTCCAGATTTCTCCTCGGTCATTAGTTTGAGGTCCCACAGTGTAATACATTCAGCGTCATTCTTGTGTTTGGACATGTCATCATGCTAGTTTGCTGTCTCTGTCAAGTAGCTGTCCTTTACTCACTCAATCTACAGCAGGAAACAGCACTTCAAAATAAAAGTTCTGTGTCTTTTACAAACTTGACACATTCGCAAGTCACTTGCAGTCCAATCACAATGGACCTGCGAACCACTTTTGGACCGCGACCCACCAGTTGGGAACCACTGTTTTAAGGTAAAAACGCATTGATTCTTAGTCTCAAGTGATTATAAACTAATGAAAACATTGTTATGAATAATAATAATATAGCATTTCTGCCAATAGATGCCCCTAAATCCTGCACATTGGACTGTTAATCTATTGATTAATTATTCTATAAAATGTCAGAAAAAAATGAAAAATGTCCATTGTAATTTCCAAGAGCCTCAGGTGATAGCCCAAAAACCATGTATATTTACAATTTACAATAATAAAAGACGATGAGTAGCAGTACCTGCCAGTATTTGATGAGATCAAACGATATAGAAACCTGAACATCAAACTGACAGGAGGCCGTGGGGTAGACCCAGAACATTCTGGAGGTGTTATATATCTCGGCATGTGAACACCTTGGGGTTCCCCAGGAGGAGCTGGAAACTGTTGCTGGGAAAGGGATGTCTGGACTACCTTGCTTAGCCTGCTGCCAACGCAATAAGCAGAAGAAAATGGAAACAAAGCTGTGGCTACTTTGAATATAGGAAAATGCTTAAAAAAAAGAAAGAACTTTATTCTTTGGAAACTATAAGCCGTTGTGTATTATGGATGTGTTGTAAGTTGTGTTAAACATGGAAAAACAAGCAAATTACAGTATTAATCAGAGGAGCTTCTGAAAACTTCCTGTTGAAGGCAGGTGAGCAGTTCTTTGTAACTGTAAATTCACAACTCAGCATATTCACACCAGGATTACAAGCAGATTGTTTCTTCAGAACTGTAAAAGCTGCACATACCACAAGCACGCACGTTTCTCAAGTAGTGTCAAATCCTCAAATTAGCTTTAATGATTAAAATGCTCCATCTTGTTTGCTTTGCATTGTTTCACCGCAGAGCATTTTCACCCTACAGCGTGACGATGTAAACACTTTTTAAAGCCAGGACAGCCAGACTGAAGAATGGTAAACAGGAGCAGTGCTTTGGGTGGGGACATTAATGTGGTATTTTTGTGAGCTGTTTACATCAAGGGTGCAAATTAAAAAAAAACATCTAGTGACAGTGGCACCAAGAAGTGGTTTTGAATTGCGCATGCAGTCACTGCTGATAAGATTGTCTATCATATTAAACACATTGTAGAACTCTCCTTCAGCACACCATGCCGTACGTGCTTTACAGGGTGGTGATGGGTGCATTTAAGGTCACACAGGTTGACACCTTGCTGAGTGTGTGTTGTCAAAGTAAGACAGACTACCATGTAGGGTTATGTGGCTTTCTCATGGTATGACTTTTTGTACTCCTGAACGTTGTCATTCACTGTAGGTGTTTTGTTTATGCACTTTTTGAAGAATTGCGCCTGGAATTTGTATGTAGGAGCAGCCAAGGCAGATTTTCCACTGCAGAGGGGAAAAAGGTCAAAACTAACCTTGAACAGACAAAACAGAAGTATGTCACATAGACTGAAAGGTCACATGAAGAGAGAGCAGTCTAAGATTAGCCCTATTCACTGTTAACACTTTAACTACCTCTAGTTAAATTTGTTTCTATGGAAGAAATACATTGCTAACTTGTAACTTTGGAGTTTTGACTTTCAGTACACAGTGTAAAATATCCTAAATATTATTTGCCTACACATCTGCACCTCCCTACCTATACAAATATTTTAATGTAGTAACAAACAGCCACTCCCACAACACTACAGACAGTCTAACATGTATTCCTATAAGATTAGAATAAAACTTCTTTTGGAAAATACTTTTTATACACAGCCACATATCACTGGAACAAACTGCCTGTCTGTCTTAAACCCAGTTGAGAGGAATTTTGAATCGGAGCTCAAGAAATGGCTGTCGATTAATTTGTAGGTATATAAATGCCAGATGCTTTTGTCTGTTTTTTTGGGTTTTTTTTTAAATTTAATGTCATTCTTGTCTGACACTTTCCTTTTCAGTCGCCATCTTGTACTGCAATAGACGACAACAGACAAAAGAAACCGTTATGCTTTTTTGTGTATTTGAATCCTCGACAGTTTTAAATATCTTACATATAGAGCACGTCACTATGGTTTTAAATCTGGTCAAACAAATGTATATGAAGCATATGTTTTTACTTTTTAATATTGAGGCTACAAGATAAATATGCGTTTTCTGTGACACCAATTTAACATTTATTGTTTTTAAGATATAACATTTTTAAAACAAGGAAAATTTAAACAATAAGGTTGAAAAATGCAAGACAAAATAAATTATTTGGCTTCCAAAATACATACTTGGGAGTCCAGCCCCAGAAAGCGTTAAATAACAGTGGAATATTTGCTCCAGCTGTTACAATTATATTCTAAAAACTCCAGGGATTCATATAGGCAGGTCGAATGCTATATGACAATATCAGCGTGTCTGTTATTGTTAGCTAAATATCCCATACATATTACAGGCAATTCTTTACACCCTAATATGGACTGACGGACACAGCTGTTTAAATCAAAATGAAATTCTTGGTTGCAGTTAGCACAGTTAAAGGAATAGTGTCTGATCTGTATATCTATAAAGTAATGTCCTCGCAAAGCCTCTATGATGCGTAATTTGAAATTTTTCTCAGATATCTAGTCTTCTCTTTTTTGCATTGTCACAAAGGAGACTGAGAGAAGCTTAATGACAAACTCTTAATGTATTTCAAGTGAAGCACAAAGTTGTGGACGCCATCATAGTCGAACCACAGAAAATCACTTCTACAATAAACTCAACTTTATTGACAGTAAAAAGTTTTGAGAATATCGAGGGGCACGCATCTGTAACTGCAAGAACATCTCGGAAAGCAACATGACTTGTTGAAATAATGAGGCAGTTGTACATCTTTAACTTTGAGGTAAAGTGTTTTGTCATGTTACATCATTCACAAAATATCGTATAACATTGAAAAGTCCACACGAGGAGACAAAAACCCATGCCTCATTTTCACTTCTTGAAATTACTTCACATTTTCAAAAAAAAGAAAAAAGAAAAAAGTAACAATTCAGGGAAAAAGCAGAAAATGACAAGCACACATGCTATATTCCATTCACACACATTTCTCTACTTATCAAACCAAGTGCATTTTTAGATTTACTTTTTTTCTCAAACAGTTTCAAGTATATTTTTGCCTGCGATCGAAAGAAATTAAGTTAAACTATGAAGCAGCAAACCCACAATAACAAGTAAGAATACTGAGTTTGGTCTCATTCATGTTCCCAATATTAACATTATCAGATAACTCACCATACTGTAGCAATAAGGTATTTGGGTGCTATAAAGAAGCAGGAGGTAACATTTCATGGACTTGAGGAATATGCTGGATAAGATTTGGAATATAGCTGATTAAATACACCAAGGCTGAAACAAACAACACTAAATAGATAATCACAAGTGATAACTCAACAGATCCAAACTGATTCGTTAATTAATCTTTTAAATAATTAATTTGTTAATCCACTTACATGATGCAAATTGTTTAAAATCCCAGCCTCGACTGCTGAGTGCAAAACCACAAAAGAATCGTCATAGTCGAACTGATATTTAATTCTCAGTCACACATTGCAGCAAACTTGAGTGTAGACCACAAAACCAGTGCAACGCTGTGGGATTCTGTAGAAGGCCGGCTCCGTTTAAAAATACACTGGTGTTGCAAATTAGATGATTATTGTGAGTATTATGCGATTTATCAGTGCAGTAGAACAATCACAGAAAAAAAAACAACTTGTAAAGCCATCAAGTGCTTCAGCAATGATGTTCATATATAAGCAAGGAACCTAAAAGTGCAATCCTGTATAGGTATAGCACCCCAGGCCATCTTAGTCAGGGTCTTACTGTACACTACGTGGCTCGTGGTCTGATCTGCACCAGTATTCTAAGGCTCACTTTAAAATCCAAAAATCTATTTTACATACGAGCCCTAAAGGCCCCTGAACGTTTTCAAGTTCTTTTCCCTCGTGACTTTGCTTTGTCCTGATAGTCTCGCCGTGCAGCCGCAAAATATTCTCTCCCCTCTGAGGTGACTTCACACATGCTGTAAACAATGTATTCCTACAGCAGCGTACAGCCGCTGTAGGAGTTAAGGCAATCCATTTCTGTGCTTCGTCTGTGACAAAAGCTGATCCCAAACCCAGAGGCACAAAGCTCTCAGTGCATATTAAGCTTACCTGACACACGACACAAAGTACCCTCCTCAACCACAAAAACAAAGCTCTTAGTGCATACCGAATAGAATTCTTAAAATGTACATGCCATGCTTTCCTTTAACTGCCTACGCACATGAACTCTCAAAAGTGCTAACTAAATCACTTAGCAAAAGATGGCTAGTCAAGATTTTTGAGCACCAGATCCCCTCCAGTTTTTTTTTTTTTTTTTAGTTAAGAGGAAACCCCCAAAGAAGGCACTTTTGAAGCAGAACCAGTAGTTCTGCCAGATGATTTGATATGGGAGTGCAATCAATCATAGAATATATTTTGCCTCCTCTAAACTTTAAATGGTGCGGTGAAAAGATTCTTCACTCGCATCTGCTTTAGTTTGATAAATATTCTCACGTTAAAATCACAAATCCTTTTACTTACACTAGGGATTTAAAGCAACTGATCTGGTGCAGAACAAACAGGAGCCTACATCTTTAGAGAGCAGCGGTCACCTTTTCTCAGCCCACCTGATGCTCTCCACGGCTGATGTGAGACGAGAACTCGTAGCGGTCCTGGCTGCGGTGGCCACAGATGTTGCACTCGAAGGGTTGGTGAAAGCCGTGGCAACCCATGTGGATGGTGAACATGACATGGTCCAGGAAGAGGATACGACAGTGCCGGCAGTGGAAGCTGCGCACAGGCCGGCTGTCCCTGTCTAACACCTGCACAGTCTCCATGGAAGAAAGGGGCGAGACAGGGCTCCTCTTTGCGATCATGGGGGGTACAGGACACGCTCTCTCCCACTCTGGGTCCGAGTCTTTGGCCTGGCTGGGGCTGGAAGTGGGATGGCTGCGGGGCAGTGCTGGGGTTTGATAGTGGAGGTGGTGGTTGTTGGAGGTACTTGTCGGGGCTGTAGCCCTTGTGCTCTGCTCTTCTGCTGTGCTCTCTGTGTCTGTAGAGTCAGGGCAGCCATTGGGTGAGGTGGTGTGGCTATGGGCTGAGCGCTGGTCATCGCGGCCTTCACCTGCCTCCCGCCCAGCCAGGCCAAGAGACACCGCTGCCAGCCCACCTCCACCATGGGCTCGGGGGCCCTGAGGAGTCACGTTGCTTTTGATGGAGCCCATAACCGTGCGTAGCTCCGACAGGAAGGCAGGATGGAGCTGAGACAGTGCAGGTGGCTCATGGTTCTCCCCTTTAGCCCTGCTGCGTTGGAAATGTGAACCGGCCAAACCAGCAGAGTCTCCAGCAGGCTGAGAGCTCATGAGGTCCCCGTCCTTCTCAGAGCCAGAGGACAATTCATAAGGTGCTTCAGGTAGGTCGAGGCTCATGTGCTTTTCACCTATTAAAAAAAGACATCAGTAGACATCAGTATTAAGCAAACATTGAGATGGAGGGTCCCCACATCTGGCCCATTGTCACAGAGCAACATCGACAAAGTGTCACCAAACTGGCAACAGCAAGTTGACATTTGGCTGACTGTACTTAATCAGCCCATTATAAGCTAAAAATATATTGTTATTACCGTATAATTTAAATTAATAAATAAAGTGTGCATGTGTAATAGGTTTTACATATATATATATTTACACATGGATTGTGTCATTAAAAAAAACTCACCCAGAAACTTCTGTGGCGTTGACCTCTTGCGTTTGGTGGTGATGCTGATAGCCAGTCTATCCACAAACTGGATTTTTTCACTGGATGGCTGCAGCACAGGTTTAGTAACTGTCTCCATATTTACTGACTCTTCACCTGCAAACAGTCATCAATATAACACACTTGCATTACTCAGTCTGTTTGCATTTACAGTCATGCAGCAACTTAGTGAGTTTCATGTTGTGTTACCCTGTGCCGTCTGTGCGTTGACTGTTGTCTGGTGGTCCAGACTCTTCAGGTAACTATGGCAGCGCTCTAGATGCTCGTCGAGTGTGCTTTGTTGTTTGTAGCTGCGACTACAGTAGCTACACTTGAACGGCTTTCCCACCGTTGGAGAAGAAGCTGCAATTAAGAGAAAAAATATTAAATTGATTTCTTCTGCGATGGACAAAATGACCAAAATGTCACTCTAGATGATGGATACTGTTGATCTAATGTAATTTGCTAGTCATGTAAACTACTATACTGGTGTTGTATATTAATATGTTTGTGGGAGGGGATTTTTATAAAGAATAAATTATTATTGGCTAGGTTTGAGAGAATGGATTTCCCCATTGATTGGCAATTCCTGAAATTTTTCTACGCTGCTCGCCAATGACGACAGAAAAATGCCCAGCCTTCCACCGCAACATTTCCTCTTACTAAGCCATCGGAAAGACTGACGTCAATTCGCCGAAATCCAGATTGAAAAGAATCTTTTCTTCGAAAATGAACCTCTTGAGACCCGCGGCCAAGACCTACTGTACCAAGACTGTAAAAGTCAACACCTGTTGAATGTGTGTTCACAATCTGAAGCGCCAACAGGATTTCCTGTTTTGCTCAGACTGTTAAATGTCATATTTTGTCATGTGTTTTACAGTAGATTCTGGTGAGAACCTACTTCCTCTGAGTTTCACAGAAGGGGGCCGTTCTAATGAATCCCCACTTCTGCCGCTTACCGTTGATTCAAACATCATACCTCATCATAACAAGGAATAGTATTGTTATTTAACAACCGCATCCATCAGATTCAATAGCTGAATAAGCACATTTTTGAAAAATATATCAACAATTAGATACTGTTGTATTACACTTAAAACACACTCACTTACCTGCATGTGTGCGTAAATGTCCAGCCAAGGCATCTCTCCGGCGACAAGCATAGTTGCAAACAGGACATTTGAAAGGCTTCTCTCCCGAATGCAACTTGATGTGGCGCAACAAGTTCCCCTTCTGGGTGAAGGAAGCTCCACACTGATTACACTGGAACGGCCTCTCACCTATGAGCATATGGATGAACAAAGAACTTCCTTTATTTAATAACATTTAGTGTAATACGTAAAACACTGTTGTCACTGCCTTGCTGGCTTGTTCTCACCTGTGTGGCTACGCTTGTGCACCATTAGCACGTTGGGTCCAATGCAGATCATCCCACACACTTCACACTGGAGCTTCCCATTGGGCAGCCGGATAGGTCCTGGTGAAGCAGCATTTGGACTGGCCATCTCATTGTAAACGCTCCCTCTGTCTCTTCCAGCCCCAGCGTACTCTGCACTCCCTTCTTCCATGGGGTCCCCTCTGTCATCCCTCGTGCTATCGTCCCTCACAGCCTCTCTGTTCTCTGGCTGTGGAGCACCTGGTGACTCATCATCGCTGCACAGCTCAACCTTGATGGAGTTTGCTGTGTGGAGAGAGGGTGAGGCAAAAACACATTTGCTTTCATACATAATGTTAATGACGAATTCTACACAGATAAAACAGGCACAATGAAACAAGGGAAGGATAACTGACCACTAAGGGAGCGGTGTGGTGACGACTGCTGACTGTTTGGAGATCTCGCCGAAGGGCCCTGCAACCCGCCATAAAAATCCTGTTCGGTTGATGACTCTCCTCCATTACCTGAAACACAAATATGCCCATGTTATTAAAGTAAACATTAAAGTCTGGAGACTGCACACACAAATGTATAGTAGTTTCTTCCTTTTCAGGAAACTTACCTTGTGCATATGAGCGTCCATTGCAGTCATCAGCATTCATTCTCTCACCAGATGCCTACAGAAATGTCATTTAAAAACACATTTCCAATTACTTTTCCCCCACTCATAATAAAAATATCTTAGTCACATTAACACAAACACATTTGTCACTGACCACAGAAAATATACTTACCAGCTGTTTGTTGTGACAAGGATAAGGCTAGGAAACAGCTTTAAGCTCTCACTTCCAAGTGTCTAATAATAAGTTCACTGTAATAAACTAATTTAGTAAACCTGGGCTCTGCCCTGCTATTTCTGTATCATGTAGATTCTTCTGCAACATGGCCAGCAAATGAATATGAGAAGCCCTGCATTTATAGAAGCCAAATGGCCAAGAGTGTTGGAGGAGGAGTTAAAACGCCTGGGGGTGGACAAAATAGCTGGAACACCTTACACTACTGATGTTATCTCAACAAAATTCAACACTGGTCCTCTGTGCTTTTTATATATATTTATAGAATATTTATATACACACATATTCTTTAAAATATGTGTGTTCATAATGATCCTGCCTATGTTTTGCTTTTATTTGTATAGATTTGTTATCCTTGTTCCCAGCTGTCATGTCTATTTATGTACACATAGTACTTCCCCAATAAAATTGATTCTGATGTACTAAGATGTTGACATCAAACTTTATTTAATCCCAAGGGGGAAATTTAACATTAGAGAAAGAACATGAGGATGACCAGAGAGGTAGAGAGGAAATGATGCAGAAGAAAAAGATCCAAGCTATAAAGCTATATGTAGGCCTAGTACGTTACCTTAATTATTAGCAGTTTTCTGATAATCTAAATGTATATTATATATACATTGATAATATATACAGTTATAATATTTTATAAATTCATAATCTGGCAATGTTGAATTTTGATGAGGTTAAGTTTGTGGGTTATATTTATTTGCTGTTATTATTTATTGTTTCTGTTTTTTTGTCCACCCCCTCTGTATACGTGCAATAGGCCAATAATATTTCACTGTAGGTGACATGGTGCAGCAGACAGTTAAGTGCAAAGAGGTATGCAGACTACACCAATTTCCAACACGGGCAGTGCTAAGTTAACAGACAGATAACATGTTGATTTCATGTGAGCAGAGTTAAGGTGATTCCCCATTTAATGTCATGTTTATAGAGAAAAGAGAGACACAATAATACCCAGATGTACAATGCTGCACCTTTTGCTCAAATGGATGACAACAACAATGGACAGAGGAGACTGTGGAGCGAGCTGGGGGGGTGGGGGGGCGGAGACAACACATCGCAGGGAAAATTAATATCCTGGCATTGGCCGCGCATGGGGAGCAACAGGCACTGATGCAGCCGGGAGACGCACCAGTCACACCAGGGCACGGCGATTAAAAAAAATAATAATAAAAAGAGGGGGACGCGCACCAGCGCCGACCCTTTCCTGACAATCCTTTCTGGGCGACTGACTGTGCAGTAAAACATATTGCGTTACATTTTCAAATAACTATCATGCTTCTCCATGTATGCGCGGCTACTAGTTTTAGCTGCTCGGTGCTGCTTTGGTCCGTTATGACACCAGTCAGCTCATGGACGGTCGAGACAGCGGCGAGACACCACGGCAATTTGTTGCAGGAGTTGCCACAGTCCAAATTGTCCGCATGAACGCAGCTGTCATCCGACATCGAGCACGTCAAACTGGCCACGGCTATACAATGTTTCTCATGAGCCGTTGCTATGGCACCCGACCACACGACAAATGGCATTCACCCTACCAACTACTCAAAAACATGCCGTACTCCCAAATTAAAACCGATGGATGGTCTTACCAAGCGCCGCGGTGAAGTCCACAAGCCTCCTCCTTACCTGGCGACCGATCGGTGTTTTCCCTTTTAATTGTCTGGATAGCTGTTTGTTTTCCCAAGCGACGACAGCATCTCCGGGATTTTTTTTTTTTTTTTTTTTTTTTTTTTTTTTTTTTACCTGGGAATCCCAAAGAACTTCCGGGCCCATGCTGGGATACAGACCGAATAATTGTACAACAGAGCTCTTGATTCAGTGATTGTCGAATGCATCGATGCATGTCAGCTGCGGGTACAGGTGGCAAAAATGTGATGAAATATATGCCATGAGGACAACTAACAGGCTCAACACAAGGTTATTATAGGCTGCTGCGCATTCATCTTGTTTGGTGAAATATTTGACAACAAGATGGGCAGTAAGCATGCTGCATTTAGTGAAATTATTCAGTAGAAAAAAATCATAACTGTGTATGATAAAGGCCTCTTCCGGAAATTCAAGTGGAAAATGAAGTAGGCGGGTTATTTTCCAATTTCTATCTCTCTCTTTGGCGTCTGTTTACCCTTATTACATGATTATAACATCATTAAATATATTTTTATTGTATTAATATTTTGTGTTCATGCTGTGAAATTAAATGTCATGTACATGGTGGTGTTAGTTTGGTATTTTGTAGCAGGCAAACATATTACAAGACAAGTAAAATTGTGAGGAAATAGTTTATGGCGGTAGTACACATTCAGTACCACTACGTGGCAGCAAAGTGCTGTCAGTAACCAATCAGACATCTGTGAAATGCTATGAGAGTCTCTGTGCATGCAACACTGAAGAATAGAAACACAGTGACTGACAAACAATGCCATCAAGAGTCTCACTTTGCCCTTGTAAACATTCAGGCCACTCAGAGAGAAATGAAGGGCAACTATTTGAATCGATGAGGTCTGTGCCGTCGCAGAAGGACCTCATAAGCCTCATTGATCTTCAGAAACATCGCTTCAGCATCCTTGCTGGGGTTGTGGTCCGGATGCCATGTCTTGGCCAGCTCCCTATAGCTGTGGGTTATGTCTTCAAGAGAGGCCTCTACTTCTAATGACAATACCTGCAACATAGATATATCCAGATACAAAGTTTGGAGATTATGACGATGCCAGAGAAATGACTTAACTCACTGAAAGTGTTCACACTGATGCACTGTATATGCCTTATGGTATAACTATATTAAAGGGTAACTTCATAATTTTCAGCCTATTATCCTGTGTCTTTTTGTCTAAGTGATGAAAAGGAAACATAAGTTTTGAAACTGGTCCAATATTGAGCGACAGTGCTGCAGTCCGCAGCGGTGAAACAGGCTGCAATGTAACCATATGGGGCAATTGTGCTTTGTCAGTGTAAATGTAAAAGGACTTGTTTTGCCACTGACAGGCTCAGATTGTTGTTATAAGTGTCTGACAACATTATGAAAAGGAGAGAGATTGATCTTTTTGTTAAAGAGTAAAATCCTTTTTGTATAACCACAAACAGCCTAAACATCACTATGGCCAAACCCACCAGACTCCATTGAAGTAAACAGTAATTTTGCCATCATAAAACAAGCATTTTAGTGGATGTAAATCATGGTGCATAATTGACCCTTTGCTAGGTTCCGCTCCTGGACGCTGACTGGCCAATCATAAAGTAGCACGGGGCAAGCTCAGACCAGGGTCCGACAACAACACAGCTGTGCTCCATTGACTCTAATGCAGTCATTTCAGATTTTCTTCATTTTCAGGCTGGTTTTTTGTGGATTTAGAGCTAAATGTTGTGCCTGGGGCACATCGTGTACTCGTTCCATGGAGAGGTTGGAAAAAGATATACCTTTCTTCCCTGTTCCAAAACCAAAATCAAACCCTAAAAAGTGTAGGGTTAGCTAGCTAGTTGCTGAAGATATAGCCTACTGAATGTATACGCATGCTGCTTTTGCTTTTGTCTTCCCTGCTGTACAGGAACTAGTGAAGGGAACCAGTGAAGCTTTGCTGATATTCAACCAGCTGTGTGTCATTGCATTGTGCACAGATGAACGTTGTTTGACTTCCCCCGGAGAACCCTGCCCGTCCAGCGGTGGAGGTCCGGGTGCTGGCAGTGGCACAGGGGTGAAGCCAAACACCATTCTTCTGCACACACTGCGATGCCACACAGCTGGTTCAATATCAGCAAAGTTTCCCTTTATATTCATTGTCTTCTGTGGCGATCAGCAGTGATGTGGTGGTTCACTTTCACACTGTGATCTGTAGTGACAACCTGGATATATCCTTCAAACACAGACTGTAGACCCCTCTGTCTGCTTCTCTCTGGAATCACTGTTTCATTTTTCCAAAAATATGAAATAATATGATACGTAAGGTCAGTAGCCTCCAGTTGTTTAGCTGCTGCCAGCTGCAGTGCTCTCACTCAATACTGAACCAGTTTCAAAAATTATTGCTCCCATTTGTCATGTAAGCCTAGTTCAGACCAAAGATTCGATACAAAACAAGTTGAAACTTGCAACTACTTGCAACGTGCTAATCTGCAACGTTCTGAAAACCTGCCAGTTTTTGATTAATCAGTCAGTGAGTATGTATGTGACATGGACACATACAGCCAGCAGATACCCAACATCTGACATCAATACACTGTGAGCACTGAGACTGACATATGTGTCAGCAGCCACAGAGATGTAAATGAGACAGACTTGGCATCGACGGTAACGGACGGCTTTTGTCAGAGAATGCTCCAGCAAGTGAACACACCGTCTGCTGCAATTTTTTTAGTGACTTACCCAGAGGACTTTGTTACAAGGCTGTTAAAACAGGTGACATGCCTTACGTTCTAAACCCAGCCACTGGCAATTTAACAAGCTGAGTCGCAGGTGACATCATCAGCTAACCTTTGTGAAGCAGTGACCGGCAAGTTCACAGTGTTGCAATTTTTGTCTTCAACTTTCTAAAATGGTTTCATCTCGTTGTGAGTCTTTGGTCTGAACTTGGCCTTACACACAAAAAGACAGGAAAATAGGGTCCGAGTTGACAATACCAAAGTTACCCTTTAACTCGTCCCTTATACAACATTTCCAGAGTTATGCGCTTGCTCACCTGCAGTGCCTCTCTTTCTCTCTCAGTATACTCTTTGAGCAGTATTTCCAGCACCTTCCTCCAAGCGTCTTCGTAGTACCCCCCTCCAGTAAGAACACACAAGACCCGATATGGAATTAAAAGAATGTACTCTAACACATTTCTGAGCCAAGGGAGAAACCAGAAAATATCCAGCAGTGCTGCTACACAGTCAGACAGGTAATACAGAGTGGCTGTGGTGTTATGGAAAATACAGTAACCCAGTGGAGCAGAGAAGGCCAGCCAGGCCAGGCCGAGCTTGTAAAGCCGTGGACCTGCACAAGAGAAGAACATTTTAGTGGACCTTAAAAATTCAGAGAGAGGCAATGTTATTAAGCCGTGAAATGAAATCAAATAATGTTGATGTATTTGTTAGATCATCTCACCCAGTTTCTGTGTGCTCCCAGGTGTCCGTGGAGGTTTGACCCTTCGGTATTGTGCAGCAGTGATACTGGCAGCAAGGCTTATAGGGAGAGGTGATAAGGTGCTACCATAGAATATTGGGGAGGTTATGAGACAAGTAGTCAACGTTTTTTGGAGATCAGAAGTCTGCTGACCAATACAGGACACCAGATGCACCCCTGCACCCACACATAAAGGCAGGACGATCAAGTAGAAGAAACTGAGGGAGTTCAGTCCAATCAGAGCCACCGTGCCAAAGTAGATTCCAACACACACCTGCCCAATGAATCTGACAGGGCTTACAGGTGGAAGGCCTGAGATGGGAGGTGTTTTTCTCTCTTTGTCTCCGTCTCGATTGGCTTCATTAACATATGCGGGAATACGTATGACCTCTCTGACCCAGCCAAACCCAAATCCTCCCAGGGTTAGCATCCATAGCAGAGCATGGCTGTCTCTTCCTAAGTATAAATGGTGAAGGCCCAAAGGACCACCTGCTGCCCACAGGGCGTAGGCTACTATGACACTTTTTACCATCCTTTGGCCTCGGTGGATCAGTCCCTGCACGGGTGAAGGTTAGTCATCCTTCATGAGTACCTGCATTGAATTAAGGGAAAAGTTTAGTCTTACCTCCTCTCATTTTTTGTTAAGATATATTGACTACTAAAGGCTACATTACCAGTTTTACATGATCTATTTTACTTATTTCATTACAAGTCAGTGTTACACATTTCTGTGTGTTTCCCTTCATCAGCGTGCTGCTGTGTCTTGGCAAAGGGATTTTTAATCTCTGCAATCCATGTCCCTGGTTAAATAATATATTACATAAGGGGGATTTATCTCAGCTCATGATGGGCATTGTCATTGTAAGCCATTACGTGATCCAAAACAAGTTCTGACAGTCAGTGCTATTACATGTAGTTTTTTAAGGAGAAAACATACCACATGTGTACAAGAAGTCAGACATTGAGATGATAAGCACCAGTCTTTCTCCATAAATCAGTTCACAGTCAGTTCAAAGGTTATATCAGACTAACTGTTCAATATATTTTCCTTTTAAAATACATTTAAGAATAAAATACATCTAAAGAAAAACTAGGTTACTTACTGAGCCCATGATTTCAAATCCTTATCCCGATAAATCCTTTCTCGTCCTTTCTTTAGGCCTAGTTGAAATTGCATGTTGTTGCAACAGTTGGACTTTGGATCAGGACAATGATATTACACTGTGACCTCATCAATGTTTCAGTCGCTTGATCATCTGAACTGATAAGGTGAGGGAAATGTCTGAGAGGGACATTTGTGAGCAATAGGACACTGGTTTAATGCTGTAAAGAGTACCTTAAGCTCTTCTATAAACCTCTTAAAAATGAATGCATTGCAAACAGAGCTATACACAAATAAAGAATATTAAACCCTAAATAAAAACCTTATACTAAATTCCCTGTGTGCAAGAACAATGACAAAAAATATAGAAATCCTAACATATGCTTTACTTACTGTATGTAAAAGATACAATACCACAATGTAAAAATATCGCTCTACAAGTAAAACTAAAATTTTACTTGATAGCACATAAGTAGGCTATGACGAAAGTCTACTGAGAGAATGACCTGTGTCAGTGTATGTCGTGAGGTTGGATTACTCTTACTGATGCAAAAGAACCATTTCATCTGGTGGTCATTGAGCTAATTTAAACTATTGTTGGGTAATTTAATTTGCTGTAAGAGTGTCATATTTTATATGCTCACTGTAGGTTTTAAAAATCTTAATGTACAATTTAACAAGTAATTATGTCTGTCATATATATGTAGTTGAATAAAAGATACAATGATTGAACTTAATCACAGTTATAGAGGTACTTTAGAAAAAATGTTGTAAAAAAGAAAAGGTTGATGTCGATGTATAGCCAAATATAGGTTGATGTATTATTTTTCAGAAACATTTGACTTTTTACTCCATTTGAGAGACAAATATTATTCTTTTGATTCCACTACATTTCTATGAAGGTTCTCATTTCTTGTTTGCTTTGAAATCAGCTGATATTATTTTTTCTTTCCTAAAATGCAAAAGTCCAAAAACTGTGATCGTGCAGCTCTGCGTGTGGTAGTTTGTCAAGTCAAGTGGTATTCTCCAGATCTGGATTGTAGAATACCTCAAACAGCAACAGTCTACAGCACAGAAACACTGATGTTTTCCTCCATTTTTAAGTTCATGTGAAAGCGATGGGCTTCATAATCACAGTGCAGTGCCACGTCAAAGGGAAAAAAAACAAAAACAAACACCAATTATACCTGGGCGAATGTGAGAACAGAAAGACAACTGAGTCCTCTTTTAAATTATCTGACAATGTGAACACAAGAAGAACTGAGTCCCTTTTCTGTTGGTCCACTTTTTGGTGCACTTTAAGAGGACTGAGCTCGATTTGTTTAAAAAGGACTATATGTGAAAACACCCTAAAATAACCCTCTGAATGCACTGACTCGTGACACTTTGTGTTCACAAGGCACAGGTTAAGCGAGCTGTACCATGGACTTGAAGCAAACTGTACTCAGACCATCTTCAGAGGAGGTCTGATTACAGGTAAAAAGGAGTAAGAGGCAAAATCTGTATTTTGTGTGAACTCTCTCTTTAAGTGTGTTGCAGTTCACCAATAGATCAAGCTATGTATCCATGTAAAACAACCCACTGAATGCACTGATTTGTAAGTAAAGCAAGTAAACAAGTCATAATTTGTAGGCTGGGTTAATTCAACTTCTAATACACAGCACCATCATAAATGTGAAACAGCTTGACCTCTCCTCTCCCCCTGTCTCTACTGATGAGCTGCCCAATCTGAGCAGCACATGCACGAGGTAGAGGTACAGGAGCACCACTTTGACAAACAACCACACACAGAACTGCATGATCACAGTTTTTGGGCTTTTGCATTTTAGAAAAGAAAAAAAAATCATCCGCTGACTTAAAAGCAAATGTAACGAGAAATGAAAGCCTTTATAGAATTGTAGTGGAGTCAATCCACAGACCTTGTTGTGGGCAGTTTTGTGTAGGAACTATTTCCTTTCTACCAAACTACAAGCACCAACCATATCATCACACAGGAGGAAGTGTGCATCTACTCCACAGATTTAAAGTAAATCCTAGATACTGGATGACAAGATGGCGCCTGATCTACTCATGGACGAGAGGCTGGTGCTGGTGACAGCGCAAGATGTAAAGATTAGTAGTGTCCTCAGCAGTACTATAATGTTGGTTAGCTCAATGGTGCTGGGTGAGCTAACACTGGATGCATAGAGTGCCGAAGTCACGCCCCTTCCGGTAGAGCTCATGGGACCTTAGATTGGAAAAAATATGAATGGCAGTGAATGGGGAGAGCAGTATTATCTTTTGTTCCCGTTTGAGTTGCAACATGAAATCTAAATATGTTGTTAATGAATGTAAAACATAAATTTTAAGGTCAAGAAAGTCATACTTTGTGGTAACACTGTTGAGATATAAGCTTTTTAATTAGAAAGACTCAAGAGCACACAGGAGGAGGTCGCGTATGTGACGTCATAGCTTTCGCTTGCTTCCTGCAGCTTGGCCTCCCCGCTGAAATTCCACTGTTTTATGATTAATCGATTTATGATTGAAGATGTCTGTGTGTTTTGTGCCAGGTTGCTGTCACTCCAAACTGCTGGAAGCCAGCGAAAGCTGCCACAAATTAAAGACGTCACATACGCGACCGCCTCCTGTGTAGTTTTTCTAATTACGTTTTTTTCAAAAGCTTATATCTCAACAGTTTTACCACAAAGTATGACTGTGGTGTTTTAAATTCATTAACGACATATTTGGATTTCATGTCACAACTCAAACGAGACCAAAAGATAATATTTCTCTCCTCATTCACTGCCATTCATATTTTTTCGGATCTAAGGTCCCATGAGCTTCACCAGAAGGGGCGTGACTTCGGCACTCTATTCTGTGCAGTGATGTGGTTGGTGTAGTTCAGTAGAAGGAAAATAGTTCCCACATGAAACTGCTCACAACAAGGTCTGTGGATTGTTTTGAGTGACCGGGTCATGATTTCTGAAAAGACACATTGCTGTTGAGTTTTTTTTTAATGTATTTTTTGGCACTTTGAGCACCACAAGCCAAGTGACATCTAGTTCCATTATATTCAAGCAAAGGCAGACATCTCTACAGCTGATATCTCCAATAATTGGCAACTCACACCAAAACAATCTAGACTGATAAACAGCACTACAGGTAAGAGGGAAAATATGTATTTTTGATCTTGGGTTGAACTCTCTCTTTAAGTGTGTTGCAGTTCACCAGTAGATCTGGCCACTCATGGTATTCATGTATTCTTTGTCTATTTTTACTTGGAGCACCTAACAATGAAATACCTGTACACGCTCCAAAGTGCGTGAGCATCTCAGTGTTTAAATGGCATCTCTGATATGTTTACTATGTACATGCACACCTTTGGACATGAATGACATTTCATGGTGATGACGTTAGTGTATTAATGACAGTGATGACTGACAGCTACCTGTGACTGTGAGCTCCCTCCGCTCGGTGTGGCCCCGCCCCCCCGCCCGGCGACCCCTCCTTGTTTGTCTTTTATCACAGAGCTCAGTATAGCTAGCAGCAGCTAGCTCAGCCGTTTAAATGCACTCGGGCTGGACAGCCTCACATCCACGGCGTTACTAGCAACATGTCCCGAGTTTTAACTTTTTAACCATTTCCGCCCCTTCAGCGCTTCTAAGCCTGGGGACACTGTGATGGTTTCGGAGAATGGACGACGTGTCGGTTAGAGAGCAACTTTTCCACAACCGCGTCCGGGAGACCATAGTAAGTAACTCTGCGCTAATGTAACCGTCGGTTAATATACATATGAGGGGTCGCCTCAGACAATACAAGCAGCCACCTAATCACGACAAACAAGCCACGTCGATTAAGTGTTTGTTTCGCGTGACTTGGCTTTTGCTCAACTCTCTTATTAAGTTCTCTAAGTCTCATATTTCAGCGTTAAGCATCAGTATCTGTAACAGTAAGTTTAACTTGTGGATAACTTAATGTTTGAGTGGCTGTTGGCTTCTGTATAGACGTTAATCACTGCACGGTTGCAGCTGGTCATTAGGTAGTGGCGAGGCTCAGAGATATCAAGGAGCTTACTCAGCATCTGGGCCATTTCCTTCTGAGTTTCTGAAGAGCTGCACCTCTCCTCAAATCTTCATTTTCCTGTTTTTCACACCCTACTTCACACATTTTTCTGTTTTACCACACAGTTCATGATGCATTGTACTTTTACTGCGATGGTTTTTGCCTGTTGGCTGATTCGGCTTTGTGCAACATCATGTTGAACTTCAGACTTGCCTGAAAGACCAGTTCCCTTACAGCAAGGCACATGGATATTGACCTTTAACCCTACAAAAGTACAATCGGATTTCACAGGCAGGTCGTTTCCTAAGATTGGAGATATTTCTGGTACAGTGTTACATAAGGGACAGTGTCAAACAATATATTTTCTGCTGTATGTGTTGGAATCAGTGGTTGACTTATCAATTTGTCCTGGTTTTGCTCCACTGTAAATAGATAAGAAAAAGCTCACATTGTACTAGTACTGTAGTATAAGAGGATGAGCAGAAACTGTGCAGCAAGCGTACATTTATAGATGAATTATGTAAAATAAAAATGAATGATCGCCTTGGGAGACTGAGTCATTACAACAGCAAATGATAGGGTGGAGTAAATTAAGTAGAAAAGCCAGAGGACCTTTTTACATGTAATAGCAGCTAAACCACAGGTGGATCTAATAACACCACTTTATTTAGCTGTCCCAGTTGCAGGGCTCCAGTATTGTATTAGTATTCTAGTGTTAGTGTCATTAGATACACCTGTGTCTTTATTGCCATGACAAACCAACATCTCTGCTGTGAAGTCACTTTTAAATTGTAAAAACAGCCAGAGCAAAATAGTCTGAGGCATTTTAAGGTGTGTTTAAAACTGCTTTGGCTCCTCAACTTTTTTGGTTATCTAGGTTATTTCCTTGTTAAAGTTGTTTCTGATTAGATCAGTCTGCCCATTTTCGGTGTCCTCTAGGCAATCCCATGTCAGGTAATGCTCGTAGTTGCAGACATGTGTTTTCATTTGTGTAGAAAAAACTTAAAATCAGAAGCTCCTAAAGTGCCCATATGAATTCTTCTGCCCTTGTTGTGTCATTGTCCCTTTCACCTACAGACCTAATGCTATTAGTCGACACCCCCTTCTTAAGCCACTGGCCAGCCTCGAGTCTCCAGCTTACTATCTCTCCTCAATGCTCCTCGTCAGGCTGGTCAGCTGCCCCTGCATCTCTGGTTATTAATGGCTTTGGGCTGAGCTTATCATTGGTCAGTGCATTTTAAATGGAAGAGCACGTGTAGATACAGTTGTAGTATTTTGCATAGTAAAGCATCCAAACGATAAACACTTGTCACACTGAAAGACCAGGTAGATAGATACCATAGATGGGTGGATACAGCAATGGCAGAGTAAGAAAAGTTTTTGAATATAACATTTCTGATCTGAGCGTTTTTATACAGAAGATGTTTTTGTTGTCTGTACCGAGGGTGCGTACAGAGTTTGGCAAGCAAGCATTTATATGTGAAGCTTCTTATATGTGGAGTCTTCTGCAGAAGGACTTACAATTGCACTCATTGGTTCCTCTCGGCCGTTGCAGGTTTTGTACACAATCTTCGATATGCCAATGTCATGGTGTGTCTTAGCTGGTCTTTGTAATCATGTGTAGTTGCCGGGTTTTTTTGCGTTTTAATGGTTCAATTCTGGCATATTAACATAGTTTTTTGGCTTTTCTTTGTCGTAATTTCATTTTGTGTTTCATATCGCTTGTTTTAGAGCTTCACCTTTTTTATTCTGTGTTGTCTGTCTGTAACTTATGTTGCTGCATGTCTTGGCCAGAACACTCAAGTGTTTTTTTCTGGTTAAAGAGAAGTTAAATCAATAAAAAAAAAAACCATGAAAACAAAATGGCAAAGAGGGCAAAATAGAGAGCTGTCTCATATAAAGTTAAACTAATTTGTGCAGTATACATCAAAAACCTGTGGCATCTCATTAAACCAAGCATGTTTTGAAATGAGATATTCTCGAAAGACTTTTTCCCAGCAGACATGTTGACTTGTTATAGTCCAAAAAGCACAGGTGAAATTGAGAACATCAACGATGACTCAGTTACATTAAGTGTCTCAGTAAGCTATTCAAGTGAGCCAGCATGCACAATACCAGGGCCTCCCCTAAGTGGAATGCAGCCATCATCAAAAGTGAACACCACCCAAATAAAGAATACCAGTGTTATTTCCATGGCCTAAGAAAGGTCAGTCGATATTTCTCAAAGTCAGAAACCAGAGAATTAAGTCTCAAACTTGTGATGTCATTAAGCATTAAGTCTGGAGTTGCTCCATGAATGGTTTTGTGGACACACAGAATGTTTGTTCTCTTTGTTTTATACCCAAATAAGCTTTACTTTATTGTAGTGTTCTCAGTACTGAAACAAAAAATGTACCCATATATTCTCAGCATTCCCGAGGGTGCTCTCAGTGTCATCTAGGACTTCTTTCCCAGTTAACTGTCTATGGAGCAGCTCCAGACTTTATACACTATTATATAACAAATTTGAGTTTTAGCACTCTAGCTTTTGGATTCAACAGAGAGTTGTTTGTTTTTACTAAGATCTTTAGACTGTTACAGACCATAGGAATAAAATACATGATTTTGAAATATGGGTGAAGTTCCCCTTATAATGTTATTGAGCACGCTTCTACCAAGACTTGTCAAAATGTCTGCCATGAAAAGGACCTATTACTGATCTAAACATACACACTGCAAACACCTTCAACCTTGGTTGTCTGAGCATCCAGAAACCGGCTAAAGGTATTTTCAAATGCATTTGAAAACCATCTGGATATATAAAATGGCGTGTGTTACATTCATTCTCATTATCCGAGGCTGAGATGACCTATAAAACTATTTGGGGGAGTCACAGGACAAACATTGCCAAGGCAAGAAGAGTGCCTGCAGTAATCCGTCAGTGCTCAGAAGACAGAAAGACTCATTTACATAATCATAGTGATCTGTGTAATATGTTGTTAGAGCACAGACCAGTGTCAAAATGTAGTGCTTGGTTGGCAGGAAAAAAGGCAGTATTTATATGGAAATGTTGGCTTTGTACAGCTTTTGGTCAGGAGCCTCACGGCAGTCCAACAAGTCAACAGTAACTCTTTCCAGAATGTGAATAGATAACATTGAATTCCTCATTTGGAACAAACAACACCAAGTAAGCAAGGAGCGTATATTTCATACATTGGCTCAATAGGACACGCCAGCTAATCACTCAAAACATTTTAATTAAGGTCTAACATAACATCGTAAATCATCTTAGATCACAGCATGTGGCAAGTGTACCAGGTGTAGATTGAAGAGATTTGTTTATGTGAGATGGTGTAAATGTGAGAGCCAGGAGTGCACACCCATAAGCCTAAAGGGATCGAGAAGGATCAATGATCAGCTGAATAAAAGGTCATGATAAGTAGAGACGTGGAGCACTCAGCATCAGCACAAATTAAGATATCAAGTCACCCTGAGAAAAGCTGTTTGAGTACCACGTTATCTAATCCAAATGTGTGTCTTAGAAATCACTTTCTATAGAATTTTGAGATATTAATGATCTGTAATTTTGTCAGAGCGTTCAAATTTGCTTCTTACTTTGTTTTAGTTTAGTTTTTAAGGAGAGGCTGTGTTATGGCTTCGTTGTCGGAGGAAAACAAATTAAAGTACATTGCTGTCAAACATTTTCTGTTCTCAAGGATGCAATTATCTTACTGTAATTTCAGTTGTGCTTGTCTGAAATCTCATATCACTAAGCTATCAAATATTGCATGACACATTCCTGTATAATAATCAAAACACCCGACACAATGTACTGCAGCTGCCCACCTTCTCTTTAGATTAGGATGGCTTTGCCCATGCAACATTTAAAGTTATTTCTGGCTGTTGAATAAATCTTAAATAGGTCTTGCTAAATCTATCCTCTTAATTATAAACAAAGGTTGCATGCTTTGCCTGAACGTGTTTCGCTGGACAGGAGGCTGGTTGCCCCTTAAATAACACACTCTAAGGGAGTCCACTTGACATTTTGCAAGAACGTGCTGTGCCATTGCTAGCCTCCCGTTCCTTTTAGTTAGTACAGGAACTACAAGGTTAGGCAAGATGTGAAAACATGTGAGCGTCATTGTTTTTTCGCTTGAGTCAGCACAAAGATGTTTAGGTCACTCTGTGAATTTTAAAACGCTCCAATCTCCAGGGTTTTGTGTTCAGCACAAAGATGTCCCCCTCTGGATGCTGAATTCCTTTTAACTCTCTTCTTGGTGGCCTGCTATGTGCTGCCAGCTCTTAACACTGCCAATCAGCACGTGTCCCCACATATGTGGACTAAATCACAATTGCAGTGTTTTTTTTCTCAGCCAAAACCGATCCTTTGTTCCCTACTTTTCCTTTTGTTGGATTAACCAGAGCAAATTAGACTGCAGAACTGAACATTTTTGCACACTGAGCTGATTAGGTACAGTCCATTGTTGTTTGTAATGCAGCTTGTATGTTACCAATGATCATCCCCACCTACACAGTAAAACACTGTACTCCTCAACAGATGACCTGATGGGCATAATGCAGTGATCTTAGGTAGGTCTAAGCAAAACATGACTACATAATGCGGTTGACTTTTATATTTACTTGTTATTGTAGAAACGTTGGGGCTTTACCAGTGAAACAATAGCTGTCAAACATTATTATAGATACCATGAAGAAGAGAAACCTTATTTCTAATTTGAGCAGTTTAACTTGAACTTTTGGTACTTTGTTATTTAAAACTGATCTGCACAGATGAGACGAGGACTTATACGTTGCCTGGGTCCAGACTCCAAGGTCTGGTACCCTACTCTGCAGGCATGGTGACACAAAACAACTGTTTCTAGGTTAAAATAAAAACTGATCCAATAATTGCCCTGGGGGTATGAACTATTAGCCAGTCAAAGCCGTTGGCGGGGAAAAGGCAGTTGTCAAGCAGCACACCGGAACCAATGAGAAGTAATAATAGCAATGACAAGCTCTATATACTGTTTTAAACTTGACAACATAAATATTTTAAATGGATCCAAGTGTATTTCCTGTTTGAATGTTTTTGTGTGTCTCAAATCACATACTTCTGTTAGTACACTTCCATGTAGTATACTAAGTGCTCTATGTACTCATTGGCGTAGTGCGCAAATTTCGACAGGGTAGTGTTGTCTCAAACCAAACACAGCCGTTGTGCACTCACTGGAAATGATGACCGCAAATGAACTAGTTCGCAAACTAGCATTAGCATTCGCGGTACCAAATCATTACAGACTGTTAAATTAAC
Organism: Epinephelus fuscoguttatus; assembly: GCF_011397635.1. NCBI lineage: Eukaryota > Metazoa > Chordata > Actinopteri > Perciformes > Serranidae > Epinephelus > Epinephelus fuscoguttatus. Next base: position 23,831,947 of record NC_064758.1, on the reverse strand, counting down.
CCAGTAAACATACTGCTGGCTTATACCCGACAACAGTATAGTGGTGCTTAGTGCAAAAAACACATGTATTTGTGCAATGCAGAGACGTTCACGGTCGCACAGTCCTCAGCCACTATTTCCAGTTTGAAAAGTGGTCCCTCCCCTTCTGCTACGTAGCCAAGATGGTGACCATTAAGGGCGAGAAGTGTCCATAGTTCCACGCTCAACTTCTTGACTGTTTTGAGTACACCATCTGGGTACTCATAGTGCACTGCATTTTTCCATACTTCTCAGTGTGAACGCACTTATGCACTCAAAATATTAAGTGTAAGTACAGAAGTACGCAATTTGAGACACTGCATTTGTTAATGTAGCCACTAACAGGAAGCAAACAGGGACCAAAGCTGTTGCCCTAGTAACAGACTAGCAACAAAACCATGGATGTTTAAGGAGACCTGGATACGGCATTGGAGGCAGCCTGTTCATTCCTATGAAAGTTGCTCGTTGGCGCATTCAGCAACAAAAGCTTGATTTCCGCATTATGAAATTAACCATATCTTTCACATTGTGAGGCCCATAGAACAAGCGCAGTGGAGACTAGCAGAGGCCAAGCTCGGCCGATTCAGTCGGTTTAGCCCTCCTCCCCTCCTCCTCTCTCCTCTATTTAGTTGTGCGGCTCTTGTAGACTTTCCAAATGTTAGCAGACGGAATGGATGAAATAATGACAGTCAAACAAATCATTTTGCAGGGGTTGTGATGCTCAAAAAAATTAGCCACCTCTTCCTGAGTGTAAGTCTATGGGAAAAGGTCTTTTTGGCCCCAGACATCACGTGGCAGACCAAATCTTTGTAGCTACACTTTTGTCCACTAATGTAAAATTGGCTTCAAGGCCAGGCACTGCTTCTCAGGGCTTGAATGAAACAGTCCATAGACAAGATACACAGTGTCAACAGAGTGTTCCTCTCAGTATCACCTTACCTTTCTTGTTTGCTTTAATTTGCTCCACTCCACTCTTAAAATCCCAGCGTAACAAGTATTTTGGCGTGGCTACACATCAGCGTGGACTTAAAATGATGTCAGATTCAGACGGATATGTTGGTCTCCCCCAAGGAAATTTGTTAGAGTGTAGGCAGTGTCAGACTAAAGATGGAAACATAGTGTAAAGACTTGACAGTTCTGTGTGATACCAGGCAAGTTTGTGGGTTGTTCTTGTGTTTTCTTTTAAGGGTTTTGTTTCCATCTTTAAGTGGGTCAACATCTTGCACTTCCTGGAACGACGCAGGAGGAGGGGTGTAAGCCTGTATCCCAACCCCATTTATTTTGCACCATATGTCCCAGTGATCCATTTTAAAGTACCCTTTTGTTATGAAGTTAGAATGATAGACACACTGATGTAAATGCACCCTGTCTCAACACGAAGAGTTCTGACGTGGTCCTCAACTGTTCCGGCACTTAATGTTGCTCACAGTACGTATTGGACCGACTGTTTAAATTTAATGGAAACCTGATGCTTAGAAATAATTGATTTCTAGGCTCTTTGTTCTTACCGTGAACACGTGCTTATGTTTGCACCGATTTAAGTATGTTGTCACATGCTGTTATGCTCCTGAGAGCCTCTCCGTCTTTTTTGTTTGCTGTTGAAGTTACCTCAGGGACAAACTTCTTCATCCTGCCGTCCTTACTTGGCACCCTCTGAGCTGCCATGTGGAAATGTTTTGTAATATGGCGTCATCATTTCATTCATCTGTCCATCCAACACTGTTGAATGGATTGAATGGACATGAAAGTTACCACAGAAAAATCCTGATGATGTTGTTGACCCTGTGAGTTTACATTCAGCAACACCAGTGGGGACAATGGTGCATTTGCATCATTTGGAAGGGAGGGTGGTGCTTTAATGGCGAACAACATAGACCTGACCCAGACTAGCTAAGAGTTGGGTATCCTAAAATGCCTCTGAACAGAGTAGATTATTTTAATTTTGACAACAAGGCCTTTAATGTTGTTTTTAATGAGGTGTAATGATTGAATAGTAAATTTGTCCATGAAATAACTTTGTTTTCTGGTGTGAAGGTATTGTGGGGATGTTGCTAAGAGACTAAGAGAGGTACTTGGGACAGTAGCTGTCAAACTTGAACACTCACTGGGTTAGTCCAGAAACTTTCCTGTTCATAGCACCCAATATTCAGTGGCAGAGAGGACTGCCAATATAGCTCAGTTTAATCATACTCCACATAGTTTGGCATTGTGCACGGATGTATTTGAGATTTGTCTGTCAGTTTGTTTGCTGTGACAACGTCACCTTTTTTTGTCCCGACAGGTTCACACAGTTGAGAAATATGTGACTAGTGACTAGGTGATGCAGACTCGAGGTTATCTGTTTTTTTTTGTTTGTTTTTTTGTTTTTTGTTTTTAAATTTAAGTTTCATTAAGGTCACTGTTCTCTGATGTTTTGTATTTTGTTCATACAAGCATTAACTTCAGGCTTTAGGATGAAATGTTGACAGCTTTGCCAGACAACAGATTGCTGAGTGAATATAGATTAAGCCCAAATTTGTGGGTAGATTTAGTGTAATGTCAGACAGTGATCTTTACATGCAGTATGGGGGGGCTATCTGTCACTGGTATTAACCCTTCTTTCTTTTACTCCCCTTAATCCCTCCTAGTTTATCACTGTTTCCCATTTCACTCTTTGTTGGAATAAATGGGTAATCTTCAGACTCCATCTGTCTCTCTTGACCTTGGCAGAACTGTGAATGTTTTTGGCGGTTTGCATTTGTAGCAACACACAGCCTGTTTTGCTTCTGTCAGAATATTCTGTGAGGAACAAATCTGTTGCAGACGTGACCGTATGCATGTCATCTCCTCTCCCTGTGCCTTCTCTATCTCTTCTAAGGTTTTGGTATCTATGCAGCATATCTACCCCCACTTTTAAAATCTATCACAACATACTAAATCAGAGATACCAGCCAACCTAGATACATGTGTTGCTCATCAGTAGTAATAGGCAGAACATGACAGTTTGTTTACAAAGCTGCATTTCCTTTATGCGATTAGCTGTGTACAGAAGTGAAAGATCTAACATTATCTCCTTTTCTGTCTGTCTCCTCTGCAGATATGTGTACTCCTGTTTACATGCCTTTACATGGTGTCCTACCTCATACTTACCCATTTCAAGAAGGCTGCAGAGTTTGTCACAGGTGAGTTTTTAAGTTGCTCTCGTCCTGGATTTAACAGGTACAGCGAACAAAGGCTGCTTTGTGAGAGAGATTTCCTTCAAAGGATCATGGAGGATTGCCGGGAGGGGAATTGATGGTGTTGACAAGTCTACTTATTACATTGGTGTTTGGATTTTTTTTTTTCCCACACAGTATGTAGGCCACACTTCTCAAGCAAGCACAGGTGTTGTTCAAACACGTTGTTTTCTTTTTATTTTGAGTAAATTAGTAATAGTAATATTTATACTGTGTGGGGGGTAGATGGATGCATGAGGCAACAGGGTCATCTGAGAGCAAGATGAAGCTCAAGCAATAAAATCAATATCGCCATTTTCACAAACTTTACTCATTTTCGAATAGTCTCAATGCCATCATGCTTTTAAATTATTTTATTGAAGAAGATATTACGCATAGATATTTTAGATTTGAATAATAGCGGCTTTCTGTGTTTGCTTACATGTAAACATAGCTGAGGTTGAAACACTGGAAGTTTCATCCTCTGGACCTTGGCTGGAGCAGTGTGTTCCTTGCATGTTTTGTAACATGTAACCACTGCTTCAGGCGGTCTCCCTGTGGATAAGGATGGTGGAGGGGCGGTGAGGAATGTGCTACAAGACAAACTGAGTCGTAGCTTCAGGCCCCAATACTCAGACAGAAACATCTCAGACAAGATGTTTTTTTGTTTTTTTTCAACAAGCATACTGTACAAACAAAATCATGAGACGAGCTTAATCTGTCAGTACTCTCAGTTACTGGCTTTAAATTTTGACAGCTGGAACAAACTTAAAAAAAAATGTTTTGGTCGTTAACTTTGTAGCTGACATGCATTTGCAAAAGTGCAACATACCACGTGCATTTGAATCTAAAATATGTTCTCTGTTTTTAAGAGTGAGAAAATGTTTAAAGTTCTGCGGGGTGACTGGGGTGACAGTTACATAACAAATCCCATAACTTGCCACTATTGGAAGCAGATGTAGGATGTCCAAACAGCCAGGTCTGTGTGCTCCACTGTGGCTGGGCTGGGCTGAAACCTGGAACATAGCCAACAATTTTTTTTTCCCCTTTTCTCCCTGTTTTTTTTATTAAGGACCTGCGATGTATTAGCGCCCTGTTACAAATGTTGTCTGTGCATCAACAACAGCAGAACAGTTGTGCCCTGCAGCGAAATGCAGATTGTGCAATATGTCTCTATGGAGTTGTTTTTGACAATAAGGAATCAAGAACTGGTTTCTGCTCCTCAGGCTTTACTTCATTATTAAAGAGCTGTGGCAACCTTTGCATAAGAGCAATTTACAGTATCCTGCACAGTGATGAACACTGCTTAGCAAAGAATAGTAATTCACATGGTATAGTTTTACACATCTACAGAAAGTTGCATAATACTTAGAAGTTTTGGGGGGTTAAACGGAGTGTTTTGGGCACATAATAACATTTACAGATGGCTTCCTTTCATACTCTAAATATTTTGCTCTCTGTAGTTTCCTGCTCATACCGTATGTAATTTAGGTTTTAATAGAGTGGTGTTCTTGTTTGAACAAAATGTTCCCAACATGCTCACCCCCCCACTCACTCCCCAATCTGAGACCACTGAGACCTTTTCATCCTCATATGGACTGCTTCTATTACATCTTTCCCCTATACATATATACAGTGCACACACACACTGCCCCAGACAGCTTTTACCAACACAGACTTGCTATACAGTCAAAATAACCTGTGTTTAAAGGGACAAGCCACCCAAAAATCAAAAATACTTATTTTTACTCTTATCTGTAGTGTTGTTGTATTAATCTAGATAGTTTTGGTGTGATATGCAGAGTTTTGGAGATAAATATGTCTGCCTTCTCTTACATATAATGGAACTAGATGGCACTCGGCTTGTGGTGCCAAAAGTGTTAATAAAATACATTTGAAAAACTCAACAGCAATGTCTCTTTCTAGGAATCATGACCTGGTTACTCCACATAATCCACAGACCTTCTTGTGGGCAGTTTCAGTTAGGAAATATTTTCTTTCTTTCTAACCACACGTGCCAGGCTTATGTGAGAGGCTTATGCCTGTGACAGCATGAGATGTAAACCTTTATGGCGTCCTTGGCTGAGCTGTAATGTTAGCTAGCTCAGTGGTGCTATGTGAGCTCGCAGTAGATACACACTTCCTTCTGTGGGTTGAAAAGGTTGGCAGGCGTAGATTGGTACAAAGAAAATAGTTCCCACATGAAACTGCTCACAGCAAGGTCTGCGGATTATCTTGGGTAATCAGGTCCTGATTTCTGAAAAGGGATATTGCTGTCGTGTTTTTCAATTTTGGCACTTTTAGCACCACAAGCCATCTAGTCCAGCATATTCAACTCGCACCAAAACATTCTACATTGATAAATAGCACTACAGGTAAGAGTTAAAATATTCATTTTTGATTTTGGAGTGAAATGTCCCTTTCAGCCTTCATCAGTCACAAAGTTACAGCAAATAGGTTTGTTAATGTCTCTGGCAAGTTGTACAAACAAAAGATGAAATCCTACTTATGTCTCTACTCTCTTTCAGATGATATTGAAGATGCCACCGTCAACAAAATTGCGTAAGTGAACACCTCTAATGATTAACCTATCCACAGCAATCTGTTCCCAATCACTGACTTGGATTAGTGTCTGTGTGAATGATTGACAGATACCTTCGTCAGCGTGACATGTGGAGGGGCCCGAGGCCAGTTGGTTGTAAATTTATTGCCCTGTCTTGTGTGTGTTTAAGTGGTTGTTGGTTGTGACGAGGGCACTTAAGTGTCACTCCACCCTTTGCCCCGACACGCTGGCACTGTATTACCTTAGCCACCCTAGCCTTTCACCTGAGCTGTGCGGATAAGCTCAAATATTCACTGATAGCTTGTCTCTCTCCTTCTCCCAGGCTGTGGCTGTGTACGTTCACCCTGTCTGTTGCAGTGTGTGCTGTGCTCCTTCTCCCCATCTCTATCTTGTCCAATGAGGTGCTGCTCACCTTCCCACAGAGCTACTACATGCAGTGGCTCAATGGATCTCTTATCCACGGTATACATCTTGCTGTTTTTATTAGTCGACAAAACCAAGCAGTTGATAATCATAAAAAGCAGCAGAAGGCATCACTGTCTGAAACTAGATCAGATTCACTGAGGATCGAAAACATCCAAATCAATACACCACAGGCCTGTGTCCAAACAGATAATTACTATGGACAGAGTGGCTGTGACCTTGCTCAGTGTGTTATTTGTGTTTTGTTTTTTTTTTAATGATCCAACTGCTGCTGTTTACTTCAGTCAAGCCGTCCAACTCCAGGCTAATTACACAGGGCCTCATTCACCAATATCGTCTACGTTTTTTTTTTTTTGTTTTTTTTTTAATTAAGAAAGGTCATAAGAAAACTCTATTTGATTCATGACGTGTTCTTTAACCGCATAATTGTTCACACCTGTGTACTTAAAATGACAAATCCCATTGTCCCCATAGTTTAAAGTCTGTGCCAACTGATCCTAGTTAGCATAGGTAAACCGTTAACGCCCTGCCAGTCCCCATAAAAGAGCATAAGACTGCAGGGCTGTGTGCACACACAGAAATAGAAAAAGACGAACACCAAACAAGCTGTCATGAGCAGATATTAAAAAAACAAACAAAAAAAATGTATCAGATGCTAAAAAAACGTGTTAATCAACCCCCTAGTCATAGTAGCACAGTTGTCAGGACTGAGGACTGGCTGAGTATATTGGTGTGGGTGTGTGTTTAAAAGAGAAGCGAAAGGGGAAGAGAAGGTGGAATATTTCACAAAATGTTACTTACTCTGAACGCTGCTCATCATTTACTGTCCCACCTGCTCGAATCACTGATTTTCTAGCCTGATCAATCACTTTTCATTAGATGGCAAAACTGATGTGAATTGAAGTGTTAGTGTAGCGTTTATTTGAAAAGACCATGAGCTTTTTGTGTAATAATCCAAATAATTATTTAAAAAAATATTGTGAATGTTAAAAATGTTAATGTATTTTCAATCCTGTAATACTATACAATTGTAGAATTGAGGAAAATGCAATATCCAATGTACTGTAAAAACATGTCAGCACAAAAAGTGTGGAAGTGTGCTCTTTTTTTATTGATCTTTGGAGGGGCATTTTTGCCTTCATTTGATATGATAGCATGTAAAGGGGGAGAGAGAAGGGATGAATGATAGAATCTTTGTAAAAACTGCATGAGTGGATTTGAAGAAAAAAAAATCTTCTTCAGAATTTACTGCGTGGCAGAACTGTGCCTCCCAGTGGTTGATAGTGGTACTGCTTCACTGCAGTTTAATCTCTAATGAATGTTGGCACTGAAAAATAACATTTAAACAACTCTTTTTGTCTCTTGCCAGGATTGTGGAACCTAGTTTTTCTTTTCTCCAATTTGTCCCTCGTCTTCCTCATGCCCTTTGCCTACTTCTTTACGGAGTCTGAGGGATTTGCAGGTTCCAGAAAGGTACATAACTTCCCTCACATATGGCATCTATAGACACCAGAGCCTTTTAATAAAGACTTAACTGTAAGTGCATCACAGAGAATTTGCTTTGTTTGTGTAGGGGGTTATGGCACGAGTGTATGAAGCAGTTGTGCTGCTGTTGCTGCTGGCTCTGCTTGTGCTGGGCATTGTGTGGGTGGCATCAGCCCTCCTCCATGACAACATTGCCAGGAAGAGCCTCTATGGTGAGTCACATGCATTATACCTGAAGATCCCTCAGTGGCAACTGGTTTTACAGTTTTTAATTGAGTTGCTTACACTGTCCTCCTCTGAATTTCAGACCTGTGGGAGTATTACCTTCCCTACCTGTACTCGGGCATCTCTCTATTTGGAGTGTTGCTGCTTTTGTGTGAGTATACGTCAATCACTTTGCTGCAGACTACCGTATATAATATGACACTTGCATATCACCGTCTGTTTGTTTCCGTCCTCAGTATGCACTCCCTTTGGGTTGTCCCGAATGTTCAGTGTAACTGGCAGCCTCTTGGTCAAACCACGGGTGAGTCACAGACCCAGTGACAACACTTCCCACGTCACATAGAGTAGCCTTTGTCTCATGGCTGTGAACTGAAGTTTCTGAATTGATTGATGTCTCTTATCCCCCTCAGCTGTTGGAAGATGTAGAAGATACCCTGAGCTGCACCGCATTTGAGGAAGACTCGCTCTCCAGGAAGCTGAAATGTGAGTGCGTCACGGTGAAAACACTCCTTTGCCATTTTGTTCAATTTAAATTTGACTGATTGACTTTATGTCTGCGTCATGTGTTGTTGTCTGATCAAAGGTGGCAGCACAACGTCATGCTGGGTCAAGCTGAACATGGAGGCGATGAAAAAAGAGTACCAAACAGCTCGGAGCAAGCGTATCGCCCTGGGTAAGATTGACTGAACAGACTGTGATTACACTGTATACTGTAAAACTTCAAGTAATAGCCTGGGCCGACGGTTGATTTTTTTGAGAATCTAACAGAGCTAACGATGTGTAGCGTGTCCATATTGACAGAAGTTTTAACACTTACAGTTGTGAGCACGATAGAAGCAGCTTAGCACTAGCTCAAGCAGGTAGCCAACAACTTGGTGAGCTTTAAGAGGTGTTAAACGTCCAAAGAACCTCTATGAAAATGAACAGCTTTGCAGCATCAATGTAACAAGACCCAGCGTCTATTTGAGAGCTACGTTAGCTGCTGTACAGTTATTTATTGTTGTTCCTTTTCCCTTGTATTCCTCTCGCTTTCCTCACAGAAATGCGCAGGAAAGCCTCCCCGTGGCAGCGAAACTTGGGCTATCCACTGGCCATGCTCATGCTCCTCGCACTGACGGTACACGCTCATTTACTGATATATTCTCACTGGCTGTTTTAACTTATTTATCACCACTGATGGTTGTTTTAATCGTCGTATAATTACTTTTCATATCTCTTCAGGTGATGTGTGTACTCATGGTCTGTTTCAATGTGTTGGAGCTGCTCCTGGATGAGACTGCGATGCCCAGAGGAATGGAGGTGAGGATTACAGACAGAAGCTGTTAACCTTTAATGCTCGGACTGCCAGTTATCGGCGTACACTGATAATTGTTATTTTTATGTGTTCTAGGACCCTCACCTGGGAATGGCCTCCTTCTCCATGTTCGGTTCACTGGGTGCTGCAGTTCAAGTAGTCCTCATCCTGTATCCTTTCATCCCATTCACCTCTGTTAACCTGTCTGTCCATTTGGCTCTGACTCATTTCTAATTTACTTTCTGGATATTATTTACTACCTCTGAGTTTATCAGTCTTCTTTCCAGTGTTGTCCTTAAAATGAGTTTCAGCTATCTGATGGTGTCCTCAGTGGTGGGCTTTTATAGCTCTCCTCTCTTCACCAGCCTTCTGCCTCGTGCACAGGACACCAACCTCACACAGGTATGACAGCTAACCTTTGCATGTGTCTTAGCTCACAGTGAGATGTAACCAGAACCTAATCTAATCTGGTGTTTACTCCTCATAGTAATCTCAAAATATTTCTGTTCTTTTCAGATAATTGCAAACTGCGTGTCACTGCTCATCCTGAGCTCAGCCCTGCCTGTCTTTTCACGCACACTTGGTAAGGACGTAGCATGAGTGTTCAGAGTTGAACATTTAATAGACAAAAACTTCAAGATGCATACCAAAAAAAAAAAGCCTGTTCTTTGAGTATGCTTTTTTTGTAAGCTACTCACATCTGCAAAACATTAAAATAAATTGTGAGACAGGGTCACAAGGATCGTAAGAAAACTTTTAAAATACTTATACAATATGCCTATATCTTAGGATTTCATTCATTTCTGTGAAGAAAACTAAATGAAATTGTTGTTTTTGAGGTTTATATTATTCTTCAAGGTAGAAACTTTTTTAAAAATCTCACGGGATAAAGTCACAATGAAGACCAGACCACAAGCTATATTTACAGAGTCTTCACTTGCTGCTTAACAGCCTCATCCTTCATTAGAGAAGTACACAATTAAAACGACTCAAGAGCTAATAGAACAATGGCCAATTGTCAGGGAGAAGAGGGCATTGAATACTTGAACTGGATTTGTCAAAAAAAGAAGCCTATTGAGTATGTAGGATTGTTAAAAAACAAAACATAATGCATACAGAGAATTGTATAAAGGGATCCTAAAATATCAGGAAAACTCATCTCTGTAATATTTACAGGAAAGAATCCCTCCCATCTCATTTTACACAAACTTCTGCAATCATCACCATCACTGTCAGTTGCTCTGTACTGTTATTGTCATGCACTGAATATAATATGAAATACTCCTAAAATATGTCACTTAGTCAGGGGTCAAACATTAGGAGCGTTGAGAGTTGCTGAATCAACATTTTACTTGTAGCCTTAGTCATGCCCACAAGAGGGCATCTGTATGCCAGGAATACAGCAGCTGCAGGTGAGGCCTGGCTCCAACAGGCTTCATTCACAAGTAAAACATTTTCTTTTGCTCCTTTTCCACCATGTTAGGGATCACCCGCTTCGATCTGCTGGGAGACTTTGGTCGGTACAACTGGCTAGGGAACTTCTACGTCGTCTTCCTGTACAACATGCTGTTTGCTGGTCTCACCTCTGCCTCCCTGATCAAAACAGTCACCTGGGCGGTACAGAGAGAGCTCATCCGTGCCTTCGGTGAGTCTGCTTTCATTTTTATTTTAAAAAGCAAGGTGAAAGTACTTTGTGTGCTTTAGGGCTGTCGATGAGTATTCAAAATTCAGTTACATAATTGAATTGTGGAAAAAACAGACATTTGATTGTGAAAAAAGAAGCATACAAGTTGATATGTCTCTGGTTGTATCGGTGTGCCTTCCTATGGACATAGTGCAAAGAAAATTATATTCAAATGTGTCTGGGTTTTTTTGTTTGTTTGTTTATTTGTTTGTTTTTTTTCTCTCTAATTCGACGGCCCTAGCGTGCATATATTTTTCAGTCTATGGGATTGTGTTGTGCCAAAATCATTGCCGCTCAGCCATGTCATACATTTTTCCACCTTTGGCCCCGTTCCCCTATGGGCTGGTCTCTCTTCCTCAGATAGAAAGAATACAATTCTTTCAGGAAAGTGTAAAGGGACAAGAGGAGAGTCAGGTCCCCTCGGGGACCTTGAGGCACACCGCCCTAGACCCCTCGCAGCACACACACCCTCTACCCCTCCACCCAACACAAACAAGCGCTCAGAGCACAGACACGCCAAACGCACACACACGTACACACAGTCCCCTTCCTCACAGCACAGATAGCATCTCTGCACCATGGCAGCTCTCCTGCACTTTCCCATTACCTCCCAACTCACTTTTGTTCCATGATTAATAGACTTTCATTTCACCTAAATCACTATTTTTGCAAGGTTAGTGCTCCACCTTGTGATTGTGCCTGATGTTATGGTGCTTTTTTTTCCTGCAGGTCTCCACAGATTGCCCTTAACTGTGTCACGCTCCACCGTCCCCTTCAGACTCCTCCTGGCCAGTGGACTGTCTAAAATCCAGTGACTTTTCCTCCACGCCACTGCCTTTCTTAACCTTTAGAAACCGAGCCACTTCAAATGTGCGCCTATTGGATTAAAGGCATTTGCAATTCAGTCCCTTTGCCAGTTGGTACATGCGTAAGGTCGCCCTGTGTGAAGAGACCGGCGAGGTGACGAGTCTGCCCGCACCGTGTCCAGTGGGAGCTCTGCTTGAAGTTGTGTTTAATGACCAATATATCAGGGTCCAAGTTTGTGCAGTTATTGGACAGCAAGGATAAATACTGGTACAAGCAGTGAGCTGAGTCGTGGTTACGACTGGTACAAGGGGAAAAGGGATTTAAGCCAGTCCTGCCATAGTGGACAATAAGAGAGCAACCCCCGCCATCAAAATCTGATGCCTCATGAAAAGAGGATCCAGTGGAAAGCCGTTGTTCTTTTGACACATGTGAAAGTCAGCAGAGTTATTTTGAAATATTACATTCTAACTGTGACGTAATTTCCTCTTCCTGTTCCAGGTCGATTGAGTGCTCTCTCTTTCTCTGCGACTTCCCCACGCTTTCCCCTCTTTGGTCGTACCACTATTTTAAGATTGGGAATCTTACTTCCATGTGTTTGGTGGTCCAGTCTGCACCAGTGTTATGTTAGTTAATGACAGGAAGTTGTTATTGGGAGCACATAGGACGCAGAGTACCCTGTCTGCCTATGGATCTTCAGGTTACACAGGGAATATGCGAGGGAGGTCATAATCTCAGTGTTAGAGAAGCGTAGTTTACAAGCAGAATTAGGAGCATTAAACAGGGTTTTTACTCTTGTAGATGACAGTAAGCGTACTGAGCCTGAGGATGACTCATTAATTTACAGAAATACACTAAAATGAAAGCTTTACATTTTGTCTTATGCAAGACTTTTGAACACCATGTGACACTCACTAGGAGGAACTTCTGCCTTTGACCAATCAAACTGTGAATTATTAAGAATTTAAGTGGGGAAGTGCAATATTTTATAAGTAAACGCACACTTTTTAACTTTACCAAAAGTGATTTCTGAAATCTTCTATATGCTTTCTCTTAATTTTCTGTGAAGTATTTTTTCATCTCATTCCTCTTTGTTGGACACTGGGATGAACGGTTAGAATAGAAAAGTGAATGTGATTGTCAATCCATGCAATCTGTCCCAGTGTCAGTTTTTATATTGTGATGTGTTTATCAGCTGTATCTCATCATCATCAATGTGTTGGTGACTCTGCGTCATCGTTTGCCTTAGCTGCTGTATCAGCAGGTTATTAGCTGTTGGTTTGACCAGCAGGGGACAGTGTCTCTTAAACCCAACACCAGCCTCTGTGTTGTGTGAGACTCTTTCTCCAGTTAGTTGTTATATGTATTATATATATGGAGCACTCTGAGGTTTACTCATTTAATTTTTCTGGGAATTTCCTTTGTTTTTGGGAACACAAAGTTTATAATGAACTTTTTTTTGTCATTATTTATGGGCATTTTGGGATCTATACTTAACACATTGACTCTTAGGATTTTTTAACAGTTGTTAAAAGTGTTGAATGTGATACAGTTGAGACAAAAAAATCTTTAGAGTTGTTCTCAAGGATTAAAAAAATGTTTGTTTACTTTTAAATGCTCTGTTTGAGATTTTCTGAACAGAATTTTTAACCAGCATTGTTTTAAGAGCAGAACAATAAAAATCATCTTATGTTTTTAACTTCTTTGTGAGTTTTGGATGCACATGTAAACTCTCTCTCTGATGCTGTTTGTTACATTTAAAGAATTACATTGTGAGCGATCTGATGTGTGGTGGGTGGGTGTGACTGGCGAGGGCATCTGTCCTCTTCGTCCCTCCACCCTTTTGTTGCACTTCTTTAATCAGAAGCAGAAGAAAGCCATATTTTGGCCTGTCTGTCAGCGGTGTCCAGCCGCGACGCCACTACAGCCGTAGCCCACGCTTTCCCCACTCTGATGCAAGTGCCAGATAAAAAACCCCTGCAAATCAGGATGGGAGAAGCGACGTCCACACATTCACTCCTTCACGTCGCCACCACCACCCGCCCACCTCCCTTTCTTCCATTCCTTTTCCTCGCCTATTGTTCATTTCCTCAGCTAATTTTTTTTCTAAATTCAGTTCAAGAAAACCCCGTCTCTGATTAATTTCTCCCTCTTGATTTTTGTTTGCATTTCTTGTTTTGTTTTGTTGGATGTTTTAATTAAGCTTATTTGGTTTGGGATTTGTTTTGCACTGCGTTTCCTTTGCAAAAAGGAAATGAACTGAAATGTCGCCGTAACATTACTTGGACATCTGGAGACTGGTTACCTCTGAGGAAGTGACACACAAGCCAGATATAAGGTGTGTGTCTGGGGTTAGTGTGTGATCAGTGCGTCTTGAAAATAGACTTTTTGAAGTGAATAATTGAAGAAGTTCAGACCGATGCTGTCCCAGATGAGGTCAAGATTGTGATTTAGAGGGCCAAAAACAATTCAAGAAATGTATGCATGACTTGGGAAGCACATTTAGTCATTGCTGAATCATGTGAAAATGAAATATTAAAGGGTTTATACATATATATGGGCCCTATCCCCAACTCCCTGAACCGAAATCCTTGAATTTAAAGATGCAATGCTGCTACTATGCTACTGAAGGTATGTCTGGACACCACACTATTTTACACTTTGACGAAATAGTGTACTTTATTGGTGTATTGCAGAACAAATACAGAAAATATGATTTCTTTCTATTAAGGTATGTTGTACGCACACACACACACACAGCGTGAAACAACCCTACACATACATTAATCTTGGATTGGAAACACTAGGGTAGCACCTCTCCCTGCAGCAAAATATAAAGGTCGATAGCAGTGCAATCAAAGTGTCCCAGCAGTCCCATTGGGTAACACACTCTACTGGACTAGCTGTCGGGCATATCGGGGACAAGGCGGGAGACGGGCAGCTTGTAATGGGATGAGATAGGCTATCTTTATTGTCAAAACATAAGAATGAAGGGGGGAAAAAGACAAAGATTAGCGTTCCTGACAGTTGGCCGTTTGAAGTCCGTGCCAAAGTGCATTAGGGGCTGTTATTCCCTCGTTTGTACGCTTGCAAATACAGAACCACTCACAGGAAAAGGCGAGACTTGCCCACTAATCAACTGATAATGGGTCACACTGTCCGTTCGCCATAGCTGCCCGCCATCCTGCGTGCACACTCACGGCACACTTTCTTCACACAATTGACTGGCCTTTGTTTCATTGGGTAATGGGTGAATGGCGTGGCGTAGATTTTTAGGGAGAAACTTGTCAAATAACACCGTTCAATTCAAAAGAGAGCTCTTGGAGTGTGTGTGTAATGTGATGCATATATTTTAAAATAATCTTCCTTTTGGGTCAGGTTCACAAACACAAGGTATAGCATCATACCTGACCTTTGACCTGCTTGTCTGGGGCCAGGAAGTTCCACCCTTCTCGGTCTATTGTCCACCTCAGTGCAGCATCGCCTCAGCCTCAGCTCACTGGTGCTCTTTTTCGAAGGCCAAATCAAGGCTGAAGCAAAGCAACTTAAACCTGGACACATTTCACATCACCCGAAGTCAGCACATGACACATGCAGTGATTGGTGTGTTCTTAAAGGTGAAGCGTGGCGAGTCACTACCAACAAAAAGTTATAATACACACGCCAAGAATCATCCAGTGTATGCACCACCCTGCCTCTTCCTGCACTGATAACATGGTGAGAGACAGTGGAATGGGCGGTGTGGTGGTGGGCAGAGAGAAAGGACATGTGTGTGTGTGTGTCTGTGTGTGAGAGAGAGGGGAGGGAGGCGGTTAGGTGTCAGTTCCTTGACTTTCCTTTCCCCCCCAACCCTTCTAACGGCCTCCATCTGAGGAAGTGGATCCTGCAGAGTGTCTATTCAGCTCCAAGAGACAAGACAAACACTTGAGATGTCAAAGCCAGCATTGTTTCAAAACCTAAATTTCACTTTTACAATGACTGAACCCTTAAAAAGGAGAATTGCAATCATAATTCATCCTTGACTGCATCTGTAGACGTCCTTTATGTGACGATACTAGCACTCTGATAGTCACTGACGGCTCCGCAGAAGAAGATAAACCCGACTTGCAGGTATATTCTGTATTTGCCCACCAGCCCAGGTGCAGGCACAGGCGTCCATTTGCAAAGAACAAAGCAGGGTAGACTAACCCAGGCAGGAAAGATCTCGTTTTCTGCACTGTGGCTTTGCAGGAAACCCAACAATTCACCCGGCCATGTACTCCCATCCTGAAATGGGGGAGTGAAATGCAAAGAGCCAGAAGGAGGCAGGGGGAGGCAGGAGGATGGGGGCACCAAAATAAAAACTAATAAGACTGACTTTCTTTCCATCTCCAACCCGCAGATGTTTGCTTCCTTCCTTTCCCTTTCATGTCAGATGGAAATCTCTTCTTTTGTGTGGCTTTGAAGAGAAACGTCGGTGTGTGGGTAATTGTAGATATGAAAGTGTTTGTTGCTTTTTTTTGATTGAGTCATTCCCTGCGTTTGTCATGTAGGCTGATGTCTCTCATCTGCGCTGCTTGGGCTGGACTTGAGCCCTCTGCCATGTTTATCATAAGGACAGGAAGATGCAGCTTCGCCTTGCCACCCCTCCCTATAACATCCTGGGATCTTTTGGAAACTTCCCCGACATGGATGCCTTTCCACGGTCACTGTGGAGCTCAGTGACCTATGCTTCATCACTATGTAAAAGCACATTTTAAAGGTCCAGTGTGAAGGATTTAAGGGGACATACTGGCATAGATGGAATATAATTTAATAAATATGTTCTCTTAAGTTTATAATCACCTGAAAATAAGAACTGTTGTGTTTTTGTTAGCTTAGAATGAGACATTTATATCTACACTGGGAGCAGGTCCTTGTCCATGGAGTCCACTACGTTGCACAACCGTGTTTCTACGTTGGCCACCAAAGTAATAAACACCTTTGAGATGAGCAGCAACAGAAAAATAGTGGGTTTTTTTTTTAATATAAAGCAGCTTTAATCATTGTTTCTACCAGTTTAAATCACCTGGTTCATTTGTTTTAGAGAGGAAGAGACCTGTGCGGATGATTCTGCTCCTGGTTAAAACTTCTGGAACATCTGGATCTTAAGTCATCATAGAAAAAAAGTGAGCACGCATAAGCAGATGCTGACCTAGCAGCCCATCTGTGATGCACTGAACTGCATCGGATAAACGCTGATTTGTTACATGGAACTGCTTTATTCAGTGTTTGTACCGTTTGTTTTGGAGACGAAGAGACCTCTGCGGGTAAAGTGGCTCCTGGTAAAAACCTGCTGAGCAATGAACACTGAGGGAATCCTAACAGGGAGTTGACACATGTGGAAGAAGTTTCAACTGGTTGCCAACTGCATCCTCACCATTAGATGCCACTAATTCCCGCACACTGCTCCTCTAAGTGCTGTTTTCAAGCACAGTATGATAAAAATGAAAGCCATTAATGGTGATTAAATCTTGAAGCATCTTTAGCATGCAATCACAGCAAACTGAGATATGCACTGACAGAAAAAATACGCATGTAAACACCCACACAGTGCGCAACAGCTCTGTTGTGTTTGGGCTAAAGATTCTTTGAAACAAAGTCACTGTAAAAAAAAACTGACCATGATGCATTGAGTCCTCAAGTGTTCCAGGAAGCCGCAGATAGCACAGTGACACACTTCGACCTTTTAATCTGCCATTAATTCAAGCTTCCGTGTGTGATTACACATGTCAGACCCCCCGAGACAAAATGATTGCTCTTTTTTTTTTTTTTGCTTCTTCTTTTGAATTATCTGACACATTTTTTATGACTCTCCCAGCTATTGTTCTGAGACAGATAAAAATAATATGTTGATGTGGCCAGCGGGTGTTTCCAGCGGAGAGGTCTTGGGTGCATAGGGTTCAGGGGGGTCAGGCCGGCTCCCCAAACACAGGAAGGCAGCACTGGAGAGTCTCAGTCAGAGGGGTGTCAAGGC
Source organism: Epinephelus fuscoguttatus (assembly GCF_011397635.1). NCBI lineage: Eukaryota > Metazoa > Chordata > Actinopteri > Perciformes > Serranidae > Epinephelus > Epinephelus fuscoguttatus. The sequence continues at coordinate 23,814,262 of NC_064758.1, read as the reverse complement.
TGGACACTTGTGTTCCCTCTTGGACCCTCACCTTCAACTGTGTCTATTAATAACATCAGCAGGGGTCATCACAGCTGACCCCTCTCAGTGCTGATGGGTGGGATGAGCTGTCACAAGCAAGGGAATGTTGGTTTAAAGTTATTCAGTTGTAAATATACTGTAGGTGCTCTGAATGATCCTGTGTCTTAAAAGTTTTAAGGGATTTTTGCTAAAGTTGCAAAACGACCAGTGTTTTATTTGCCCTTACATATCTAATGAGGTGGAGGGAGGGTTGGGGGGGTCATTGTGTTAACATAAGAAGGCTAATCATCTGTCCTTTGTAAGGTTGAATTGGAGGCGTGTGCTGTCGCAGTGGGAGCGCGCAGAGGAAGGGAGGGCAATCTTGTCCGGACGCTAATAAGACCCAATGGCTGGTGCAAGGTGGCCAGGAGCTCCGAAACGCGACAGAAGACGGTGGACGAAGGAGAGAAAGAGGAAGAAAAAAAAATCTCAGGAGAGGAGAGATATTTCTGCACGGACTAAGAGGATGAGAGCGCCACGGGAGCGTCCATAGGAACTGCAGCGAGCAGTGGGGGCTTTTGGTGTGCGTCAGTTTGTGTGTCTCGTCAAAGGAACTGCGTAAAGAGAGGAGCGGTAAGTGACTAGAAAGCCACAAAAAACACCTGCGTCGAGGCAGGTACCTGCGAAGGACGTATGATAATGACTTTGAGTTCACAGCAGGGTTAGAAGCAGCTGATACTGGCGAAATCTTTGGACAGAAAGCCTGTTGTGCTTTTTTTAAATTAAATAGCTGGTGCCAAAGTTCAAAATCTTGCAGCCAATCAGATCAGTCTAACTAACTTTTGGTCATCAAAGCAATACAAGCATAAAGTCTCACTTTGCACTGCACTTTTTAAAAAGAGTGACTGCAATAAAGAGAAATTCCTACATGTCCCAACAATTTTTGTCACCATCAGCTCTGGCACCACATGATTTGGAATGGACCAGGATTTGACCCTCATTCACATGCCGTGTCACTGGGGTATCACTGTGAGCCACTGACTCCTGGGAGCCCCAACTCTCCCCAATGAAGCAGTCCTGGTGGGCCCGCCTGGCACAGCTCGGCCTGCTCACTGTGTGGACCTGCATATGGCTGGTCCAGGGGTGCGGACCGGGCCCTGGGTACGGCATACGCTCCAGGCCCAGGAAACTCACAGCCATGCACTACAAGCAGTTTTTCCCCAACTTCTCAGAAAACAACCTCGGTGCCAGCGGGAGAGCAGAGGGCAAGATCACACGTAACTCTGAGCGCTTCAATGAACTTGTGTGCAACTACAACCCAGACATTGTCTTCAAGGATGAGGAGAACACCAACGCAGACCGCTTCATGACCAAGGTGAGGTTAATCCAGCTCTATCATCTGAGATTTTAAGGTTGTTGCTGAATGGGATGTTACACTGGATCACTTCACTAACCTCAGTGATACCTAAACACTACACTAAAATGAGCAGCCAGAGCAGAGACTGACTGAAGGATGCTCTCTCTGGTGTCTCTTGAACCTTTTCAAGCCAACCCCTCTGCTGGATGATTGATTGACTACATTCACAGGAGGGGAAAGGCAGCAGTTCACAGCTCACGCCCTGCCACCCAGCATGGCACCTTCAAATCACATAACCTCATTCATTGTTTGCCGTACCTGCCCTCGCCTGGCTCTCAACACACAAACAAACGCTCAACACAGAGTGTAAGTTTTAACCAAACTTCCCCTCCCTTTTCTTGAGATAAGAAGATCAGGATGTAATTCAACACTACCTCTTAAGAGGCTGCCTTCCCCTTCAGGAACACTTCCTTTTAATCTTTAACCAAAGTCTTTGTTATTGGAAATCAAACTATTCCTATGACAGGTTCTCAGTGGCACTTGAACTTGAATTCCTTCATGTTTACTGGGTAGGTATCCAAATTCAAATCCCAGGCCTAGAAAAGACGATCATTGGCCCAGAGGATTTAAAGGGTAACTTTGATTTTTTTTTACCTGGGCCCTATTTTATTTTGTTTTTGTGTCTAAATAACTAATGGAGACAACAGTTTTTTAAGTTGGTCTAGTATCGAGCTAGAGTGATTCAGCCGGCAGCAGCGAAACAGGCTGTAATGTAACCACTCAGGGCATTTGCGCACCATCCATTTGCATCCATTAAAATGCTTGTTTTGCCGTTGACGGTCTCAGATTGTTTTTATAAGTGTCTGACCACATTATGGAAAGGACGTTACAGAAATAGACCTTTTTGTTAAAAACTGAGATCCTTTTTTTTTTTTTTAAACACCAGAAACCGCCCCAAAATCGGATCGCCAAACCCACCAGGCTTCATTTAAATAAACAGTAATTTTAGTGAGTATAGAGACAGCACAATTTTACATCTAACTGGGTGTATTAAGGGTTTATTTCAACGAAACCAGAGTTTATAATTTATGAAACAATGGAAAAACAAACCAAGGTGGTATTTGTGAGCTTTATTTTATTATTGCGGACTTTGAATGAAGTGTGTTTTACAATGATAAAATTACTACTTATTCAAATGGAGTCTGGTGGGTTTGACGATAACAATTTCGAGGCTGTTTCTGGTTAAATAAAATGGATCTTACTCTTCAACAAAAAGGTCTATCTCTGTGAGGATCATTTATATAATGTTGTCAGACACTTGTAATCCCAATCTGAGCCTGTCAGTGGCAAAAAAAAAGAAGCACTTTAGTGGACGTACATTGACAGTGCACAACTGCCCACTGACGTTACATTGCAGCATTGCACATTCAAAAAATTGTTGTCTCCATTTTTGACACAAAACATGGAAAAATTAGGGTCCATGTTGAAAAATACAGAAATTACTCTTTAAAACATGGACAGCTTTTTGCAAAACATTTTGAATGCCACACTGCTGGATGTGTAATATAGAAAGTATCACAGAGGGGTTGTAGTGAGGTGCTGATCACTGGGAGTAGCCTTGAAAATAGGAAAGTATTGTCTCACACTGGCTCTGTATACAGCTCAATTTGATGACCACAGGGTTTTTTGCCACTCGGATGTCACCCCGCTTTGGATGCTGCGGCTTTCTGTGATTGTTTAGGATATGAATCTGTGTTCCTACCCCTCCCCGTGTGATTGTATGTGATGGAAATCTGTGGTCGTATATGTGTGCCCTGCTGATGCCCAGTTTGAGTGTGTGTACGTGTGCATGTGCCCCTCTTTTGCCCAGATATGAAAGACGCTCTTTGTGCGTCATTTGGAGACTCGGAGGGGTCGCCTATACAAAATTCCCGCCTGCTGAAGTAATGGCACCGTCGGAAAAGCGACTATTGTAGTTTCTGACAATGAAACGCCTCTCTTCAATGGCATTGCGAGAAAAATGTAGCCAGTTTGTTTTCTGTCCCTCTCGCTTTCTCACTCTTGCTGTCACATTCCCAAGTCCGTGCCCATACATTCTTCCCCTCTGCCCTCTCTCTTTACTCCCAACCTCGGCCCTCCGCTACACTGCTTTCTTCTCACCCAGCTTTTTCTCTCTCCGTCTCTCCATCACTGTTTCTTTCCCAACTCTCTTTCTACTTATTTTGCAGGATAAGCTTTATTTCGTCAATGGTAGGCCACAAGACATGCCGCATCACAAGTCACAAGAAAAATATGCTCTCAGTAGATGATAATGACTGTATCACCTTGGTTTGCTGATGTCATCATTTTTCAAGCCTGCTATTTTGTGACAATGCTGACACAGTCCGTAACATTACGGGGGCGTGAGGAGTCACTGTGCACATTTCTGATCAAATGTCTCAGGGGTGAAACTGAGAAACTCATGCCTGGAACAATCTGGACAGGGCAGAGAATGGCCTTGATTATTCTGTCACCCTGTCGAAAAGGGCAAGGACTCACCCAAACTGGCTACAGTAGCTTTGTTCTTGTGCTCTGATTGTTGGAGCAAGGTTGAGATGGCCTTTAGCGGAGTAGAGGAGGGATTGTGTGATGATGCCAGCAGACAGACAATCATAACCTGGGAGCCAGAGACAGTGTTGAAATGCTTCTTTTTCCTCTGAGTTGCACTGAGATCATCAGCGGTGTACAGTAGGCGTACATACGCTGTGTACTTAATGTACACACAGGCTGTGCCAACCCCCCTGTTAATAAATGATTACAAGTCTTACATCACCCGAGTGGGGTTCAGACATGCCTTTCAATGTTCACGGCACATGCTGCAGACAAAGTAGCTAAAATATAATCACTGCCTATAAAATAAACTGAGAATATTTTCAAATGTTCCTTTATGTACCCTTATATTGAAGGATACAAGAGACAAATAGTATAATATAATGCACAAAGCAACAACCCTACGCTCCCCTCCTTCCCCAACACACAATGCATTTCAAAAGGCAAACTAGAAGACAATAAAAGCATAAAAAGGAATATCAGATATATTGATATAATCCACACACTATATTCCTACACATAAAGGGTGCTATTACTCCAGTTTGTTATTGACAATGATCGAGTTTCGCATATAGTTTAATATTAAAGAACTTAAGGATAGTTTAGCCTACTGTGTATACATGTTCGCTATTAAATCAGGATTGCAAACTGCAACCAGTTGAAAGGTCTCTCATGTGCTAAGCGTCGCTCCGCATAGAACTCCTTTAGTGTCTGTTGTACAGGACGTTTTCATCTGGAGCCGAATTATGTGCAGAGGTCTTTTCCTCTCTAAATTAAACTGACTATTTAAACCGGTAAAAACACTGAATAAAGCAGTTTCACGTTACAATTTAGAGTTACTCTGATGCCATTCGGCTTATCGCAGACGGGCCACTAGCTCAGCACCTTCTAATGAGTGCACGTGTTTTTTTTCTTAATATCCTACTATCCAGACGTTCAGGAGCGAACTTATCCTAGCGGTCTCTGGAAACATGGCTGTGTAACATGGCGAACTCCGTAGACCAGGACCCGCTCCCTCTGTAGGTATAGAGCTCATTCAAAAGTAATGAAAAAAACTACAATTCCTACGTTTTTAGTGATTATACACTAAAGAAAACACACTTTTAAAATGCTGCATTTCATTTCCACCAATATGTCCCCCTAAATCCGACACACTGGACCTCAAATCTAAATGGCTACCTGAATGTTTTCTACATTATGTTTCCCTATTTGAAAAAAAGGCGCGATAAATAAATCTAGGTATTTTACCAACTTGGAAGCAGATTCAAAATGGACCCAGTGATTTGATCATAACCCCACACATAAGAGCAGTTTTCTTTAGAATAACGTTACATTACAGTCCATCTGATACTGGATTAATTACAGTTATAACATAAACAAACATGTTCAATCTCAAGATTTGGTTTAAAAGAACTTCGGCCAAGATGCACTGGGTGGGATATTTTACAGCTGAAATAAAATTGTCATTGCTCTCTGGTAGACAAACGATGCAATGGAAGCGCTCTTTCTGCAATAAATGACAGACATATTCTTGATATTTCTGTACAGCAATATATTTGATGCTGATGTTGTCCGATATATTGGCCGATTTATCAGTTAACACTGTTTTCAAACTAATAAAAGGTTCACTGTCAGGAGAGGAAAACCAGGCAAATGTTTATTATTTTGATGCTTATTGTTGATGGCGTAGGTTTTGTTTGTCATGTGAATTTGTTAACAGCATTCACAATATACATGAAGTATACTTTAATGGTTAGGAGTTAATATATTCTTCAATTTCAAGTTCTAATTTGGTATTAAAAAGCTGTTCTCTAATTCTGTTGACCATCGCTTTCTGTACACAGGATGCATTTTTATGGGGGCATCTGTCTTTGCTTATGTTTTCTGTAATTTACAATTATGTTTATTGTGTCTGTTTCATTCTGAAAAAAAGTCAAAAATAAAAAATATATTTAAAAAAGTTCTTTTCCAAACTGAGCACCTCCCCTCTCATTTTGTTCCTAGCGCTGTAAGGACTGTTTGAACAGGCTGGCTATCGCAGTGATGAACCAGTGGCCAGGGGTACACTTACGTGTGACAGAGGCCTGGGATGAGGACGGCCACCACCCTCCCGGCTCTCTGCACTATGAAGGCCGGGCCGTGGATATAACCACTGACGACAGAGAAACAGAGAAGTATGGTCTTCTGGCCCAGCTGGCTGTGGAGGCTGGCTTTGACTGGGTCCACTACGAGTCCAAATATCATATCCACTGCTCAGTAAAAGCTGGTAAGTGTAAGGAGGGAGCTTTCATAGACCATGGTGCAGTTAAGTGTGTCAAATTACATCATTTCACTGGATGGTGTATCAGGACATTTAAGACAAAAAGAGGAACACAATCTGTGTTTAGTCATCTTGGCTTTTCTGCTGATCTTCCTGCAGATCACTCTGTTGCAGTGGAAAAAGGTGGCTGTTTCCCAGGCTGGGCCCGGGTGACGGTTGCTGGAGGGGTGCAGAAGAGCCTGTCGTCCCTGGCTCCAGGGGACAGAGTCATGGCCTTGTCTGGGACAGGCCAAGTTGTGTTTAGCCAAGTCCTCTTGTTCCTACACCGGGACCAAGAAAGCTGGTCTACGTTTCTGTCTCTGGAGACAGAAGATGGCCATAGATTGGCCCTCACTCCACATCACTTGGTCTTTTTAGCTCCCCACTGCAGACTCGACAGCAGCGAGTATGTGGCTCGGTTTGCAAGCAGAGCCAAAACAGGAGACTGTGTGCTCATCCATTCAGCAGGGGGTCAAGTCCGTCCATCTCGAATCACCTCAGTGTCAGTGGAGGAGAGTGTGGGAGTGTATGCACCCTTGACAGAAGCTGGAACTGTGTTTGTCGATGGGGTGCTGACATCCAGCTATGCTCTGGTGGAGAACCACAGGCTGGCGCACTGGGCATTTGGACCTGTGCGACTCCTCTCCTCATTCAGCCAGCTACTGTGGGGGGAGACAGGAAAAGAGCAGCAGACCACAGAGGCTGAAACGGCTTGCATCAAGACTCCATTTCATTGTAGCACATTGGGCTCAAAGGACAAAGCAGGTGTACGTGTGAATAACGGCACTCTGATCAAACAAGACAATCTGAGTGAACCCCTGAGGATGGAAATGAAGGAGAAGCAGACATCAGAGGTGCACTGGTATGCTAGATTACTGTACAGTTTGGGATGTATCTTTTTAGACTCTGACTCCTTTCATCCTTAAAAGCCTAAAACTCTACACTCAGCACATGTCGTACCTCTCAGTGTCTCAGTTTTGATACATTTACACTAACACTTCCTGTTCTATTCTTCATTTAATAAAAAAGCACTGGAACCGCTTGCTTTGTTTTCTCACTTCTGTTTGCATTACCATCCGTCATACATGCTAATACTTATGTGATGTTCTGTAAGAGATTGAGTTTGATGGGACAAACTGTCTGAGCAGGTTAATGTAAAAAATGGTCATGCCATCATGACTGTATCATAGTCTATTTGTACATCATGTTATTTCTTTAATTATTTCAGTTATATATGTAAAAATATATATATATATGTATTATTCTAATGAGATAGGAATGAATTTTCCCACAACAATAGAATCTTTATTTTTGTACTTTCTGAATCATAATATATAAATGCTTCATTTTATAATAATTCCACTACATGTATTGTTCGTCCTCACGTGTTCTCATGTCATAAAACAAATTAAAATGACATTTTATTAAGCAACTCTCTGCTTTTTCTTCAACTCCGGGGTGAATTTTGTCTTTTTGCTTGTTTAGCTGAGTGCGAAAAAAACCTGCAACATATGCAAAAGATCATTTCTGGGCTCGTGGTTGAGCATTATGTATGTTGCAGTGTTCAAGAGCTCTGTGGAAATCTAGTCCAGCAGGCCGACGGGTTAATGAGAAGCCCAGACGTACTTAATATTCCCCACACTGCCACCACAGTGACTTTATCACAGACTTTATCACATAGCTGCTTCAAGGGAGCCATTGGGTCTCTTCCAAGTTAAAGGAGACAGCTTTATTAGCATCCACTGCTCAAATTTGGGTCACAAGTACTATATCAGTTGGTGGTGTACACCAGTACACTTAATTGTTTACACAACTTTGTTATTTTGCTGCATCCCATCTGTGTTTACCAGTCTGCACTATACATTTTGGCATTAAACAAGTGCAGTTTTCCAGTTGCTTGTAAGCAGTTTTGCAATGTAAATATACTCAATGGTTCATAATAATGTGTAAGGCCACAATCACGACAAGTAGGACAAGGTTATACACCCCCTAGTGGAGGAACTGATATTAAACCTGTGTATTTTATTTGTTAAAATTTCTCAAAGGCCCTTGCACACATGGATGGACTACTGAATGGGCCTACCAGACCAGACGCAGCCTTCACCTGCAGGTGTCACTCAACTCATATGACCAAGAGACTCAAAATGACCACAAAGAGATGCAAAGACACACAAAATAGGAGCTAAAACAACCACAAAGAGACACAAAACGACCACACACAAGATTATCACAGTGAAAATTATCACAAAGACACACAAAACCATAAAAAATGCGTAATAACTACAAAACAAAACAATACAAAACAACAATAAAAAGGAGGTCAAACATCTATAAAATCTGTGTTGTGCACCTGTGTAGGAGAGGTGGTATGGCCTTTTGCATATCTGTGCCCAGGGATATATTGTCTCATAATCCACCCATGCTTGTGCATAGTATAAATAGACACACCTTGATTTGATTTGTTTATTATTATTATTTATTTATCAGCAACCATGTGTGTGCAATAAGATGTCATTCATCATTTTACAGCACTGGAAATCCGGCAAATGTTTGACTGGAGTACTCAACACTATGTTATCAGAGCTATGAATTTATAGGATATTAAGAAAACTAAACCACAAACTGCCTTCACTGTTTCTCTAATTATCTTTGAGGTATATAACTGTAAAAAATAAAATACTGAGTAAACCAAACTGTATTCTCTTCTCCAGATTTATGCTCTGTAGTAAACATCTGTGGAGGTATTCCAGGGGATTATCCTCGAGATACAGGAGGCAGATGGGAAAGCACCGGCTCTGCTGACTGGCCAATGGGAAAAGCCCAGCATCCTAATACCACCCTCTATTTACGTCAACCGGCCAATCAGTCACTCTCTTCCTACCGGTCTCAGCCCCCCCAAAATCTAATCCAATCTTGCTAAAGCTGAATGGGGAGTTAACTAATCCTGTCAGGGGGACCAGTAATAACCTATTTTCAAAATTAAAACCTGCACACCCAACATAATTCAGGCACTGAGATGCACACATTTACTGAGCAAAATATTATTGTGACTGATTGATACAGAGCAGTTTCATCAGGCTTTAATAGTTATGACACGACTTCTTTATATTTAGAGACATGAAAAAGAAAATGCATCAGTGGAAATTTTGTATGGGTTTCTAATGACTGTGAGTGCCACAGAACATCTTCCTAAACTTTACAGACACCACACCTGAACAAATTGAGTCAAAATGTCTGTATCCCAGACAACAGAGCTTATAACTGCCTGTGTGATTGAAACCCAGACTTTGAGTTGCAATTGACTTTTTAACAGACTGAATTTCAAGTCAATATAAAACCACTTTTATTCATTGGATTCTAGTAACCAGAGGTGTGGACTCAACTTGAACTTGAACATCAATGACTTGTGACTTCACTTGGACTTTAACCTTTGGACTTGAAACCTTTCTTCAAAGCCAATCTGGGAGGAGACAGTTATTGACACTTTTCCAGTATGAGATGTGTTGAATACAGCAAGACAGGACAGAAACATTCATTCTGTTGTGGTAAACCATTGGTTAATAGTGCTTGTTGCTATTTTTCTTATCATTAAGTTAAGTCACACAGGTTTTAACAAATAAATACAATTTAAAGGAAGCATTCATCAATTTTGTAAATGTAATATCTTATCACTCTGTTGTTAAGTAGCATTACATTTGTAAAAAGTGCACCATGACTTGTTAAGGACTCAAAACTGAAAGGGCTTTGGGTCTTGACTTGGGACTTGTAAGTCTTGACTTGAGACTTGAATTGGAATTTGATGCAAAGACTTGTGGCTCACTCACTTGTGACTTGCAAAACAGTGACTTGGGTCTGGTTTCATTGGACCTGCTGTCTACTGTTTCAGGTCTGGTGTATGCAAAAGTCATGATAATTTTGAAAATAATAATTGGTCTCTTCACCACCATCATGTTAATCATCGGGGCTGTGAACTAGATTCTTTGGGTGCGTATCAGTTGCTTTTTAAGTTTTACTTTCAGGTCACATTTAGAGGAATGGTAAGTGGACTTGCACTTATATAGCACCTTCCTAGTCTTTCAACAACTCAAAGTGCTTTCACACTACTTGTCACACTTATTCATTCACACACACATTTATATACTGGTGGCTGAGGCTACTATACAAGGTGCCACCTGCACATTCACATGCACTCACACACCAATAGCACAAGTATCAGGAGCAATATGGGGGTCAGTATCTTGCCCAAGAATACTTCTACATGCTGACTGAAGCAGCTAGCGATTGAACCTCAGTCTTACGATCAGTGGACAACATGTTCTCCCTTGTTAAGTTGTATGGAGCTTTAAAAACCAAACAACATTTATCCTTTTGATAGGAATTTTTGTCAACATTTTTCTCTTCAGTTGTCTCATCTTAGCCGTGAGGCCTCTAAATGGCTCTTGTGGGATGACATATGGAGGTTGGTGCCTTCATTTAAGAAGAACTACATACAAGAGGATTTGCAAGAACTCTTTTGGACTTTGCAACACTATCTAAAAAAAGGCAAAATAAAATAAGCATGCATCTCAGAGGACTCCCTGCCCTTTTCTGCATAACAATTAAAAGCTGCTATATGCAGAGTGTTAGGATAACATGCCCTCACTATGTAGTAGTTTAACTTAAAAAATTACATTTAAGAATTGAGAACAACTTTCTGAAACCCATCCTCCCCAAGTCCCCCATACCACTAAGATTTCCTCACAGTAACAGGGCAACCTGATGATAAAGAAGGCCCCTTCTCATTCCCACCTCCACATAATCTGCATTTTGTTCACCCACAGTATACATTATTATTGCTCCTTATCCTGATTTGAACATAGCCTATGCACAAATAACTATTGATCATTTATAAATGCAAAGGTCTGACACTGATTTTTACTGTTATTTCATTTTGATTATTCATTAACATGCTTATGAGTTAAAAAAAACATCACCTAGGTGGATGGTAATTACACATTTCTGGGTAATAAGACAAAGCAATGTGGCCACAAATCGCCAGTGCACATCACAACACGGTTATGCAGGTTTATGTAGGTCACACTCTGTGAACCTGCTGAAAACTTGGTCGAGGTTGATCCCAGATCATGGCAGTTTCAAATCAATTACACTTCCCAGTCCCTCTCAGTCACTCCGACCAAATGCGCAATGCATAGCAATATGGAAACAGAGAAGGACTAATTAGCAATAGTACAGTAACACATTCGTTATGTTAATTACGAAATTAAATTGCACAAGAAATATGAGCCTAATCGCGACTGATCGATTATCAAAACGCATGCATTCATCCGCCTGCATGTCAAAGTAGCTTTGGCTCCACAATCATAACAATATAATGAAAAATGGCTTCCCTGGATCCGAAAATCTAATGACCTAATATCTAATATCCACCATATTTCAATGGTCCGCGCTCTCCAGATTAAAACCGTGTGCTGTGTGCTTAATTAAATCACCCTCGCACAAAGTTGTTCAATGCCACACTAAAGCTGTAGCACGTTTTGCTGGTATCTAGTAATAAAACACAATTTTCGCCCGTTCTTTTGCATGAATTAATTTTTGACGTAGTTATTATTAGCTAGCACAGCTAGCTGCGGCTAGCCACTTGGCGGAACAGCCGTGTGCAGACGCAACGCAGTTCAGCGAAGTGAAGCGATGCTAGTGACCCATACAAGGGTACCCATGCAAAGTTGAGCTGCAAATTTAGGTAGATAAATGTTTGCAGTGGACTAAAACTAAAAGAAAACATATTTACAGACGTGTCAACAAAGTTTGGGGCTGTAATTTTCGGATGCACTGTTTGGTGTAAACTTGCAGTAGCTGTAACGACCTCGCGAGCTAGATTCCAGAACAGAGCCGAAGCTAGCTGCTGTTAGCCTTCAAGCTAAAGCCACAAGCAAGGAGCCAGATAGCGGGGTAGTTTTTGGATTCACAGCATGAAGCTGTGGAGCCTTTGTCGGGACGGGTTGAAGGCTTGTCTCGGTGCTTAATAGTTCCCCGGCAGTGTACGACCACTCGACACAAAGCTCAAGTTGCTGGTTAGCTAACTAACCATAGCATTATCCATCTAGTTAAGAAGCTACGTAGCTAGCACCACCGCACAGCCTGCCTTCCGCCGAGGTGCACTTCCCCCACTCTCCCTCCAGCCGGCTAGCCGCAGCGTTAGTCCGGTACATAAAATGAAGCGACCATCAGCATTTTGGGAAGCTGTGTGGCTGTTTGGATTTTGCTGATGTATGAGGAGACGATATTGTTTTTGTGAGGTGAGCTGTTTTTATTATGGCCTCTTTGAACTTCTTGCAACAGACATACCTAAAGACACATCAACCCTGACCTTAGACCGGGTAATGTTAGCTCTGCTATCGGTAACATTAGCTGTTAGCTTCGACCAGATGGGGCTGTCTACTTGCTGGAGAACTTGCTATGTTACCTGGGTGCTAACTTTAGGTTCAAATATGTTGTTCGTTTGCTGTGTTCAGCGTACGATCCAAAGAGTAGCCGGTTTATATTTTGAAAGTACATGCTCCTGTGCATAAGATTGTGTGTATTTCTCGTAGTTTTGCTTCTTCGGGAGACTTTGTTGCTACGTCACCATCGGTAGTTGTTAGCTTTTCCGTAACAGCCTGTCGCCAGCTACGCGGACCAGGCTATTTGCTGGGCAGAACCAACCCTTTGAAGTAGGTGTTTACATTGAGGAATAGTGCTTAGCTTTGCAATTATTCAACTATAAAACCTCTATAGCTTTCACCGTGGCACTGCAACAAATAGCAGCCAATTCTGGGTTTACATCACACAATAAAAACAAACACGTTCACCGCGAAAGTTAATTTGTAGCGTTAACACTTTTAACGTTAACTTAGCTAGCAGGATGTTAAGACGTTAACTTAACGTTAGCCATCATCATGTCATCACTTTTGCTCTGGACATTACCAACTTCATGTTAAAGACAAAGCTTATTTGGTATATTCATTAACTTTAATATAACACCAGCTAGGTTTTATAGGAGTTAGATTTGACGTTAGTTGTCGAGAAGTGAGTTCGCTGCCAGTGTTGCTGCCACAGAAAACGTTGCGAGGATTTAACGTTAACGCTTCATACAGAAATTCATTTTAGCCATCAGCTTGGTTGTATTCAGTCGTTAACACCTTTGGGTGCCATTTGCTAAACAGCGTTTTAATGTAGTGCCACATATTGTGTAGGTTAAATTAACGGTGCAGGTGTGTTGCATTTTATTTGTGGTGTTTTGGCTGTAATGTTGAAGTACCAACTGAACATACACACTTGAATAATCTTGACAAAGATGTATATACACTGTAATTGGTTTGGTGTGAGAATAACTTGCATATTGATCTTAATTTGTGATTAATTCTGCTCCTGTGGGTTAAAAACACCACAAAAGCGCACGGACTGGGATCGGACTGGGATCTGCTTAGTGTTGCCTCAGTGAGAATTAAAAGGAAACATGTCGAAATGAGAGTGTGATGGTGTTACTTTACAGGAGGTTTTTCTGAATAAGATGGCACAGTTTTTGTTTTGCAACCGACTAAACCGTGCGAGACTCTCGGCTGGATCAATATGTCAGAGCCGCTGACATATTTATTGTCTTTTGAGCCCATTAGATGAGGACAAACAGCCTCACGCCACGGACGATTTTGTCGGTTTTCTTTTAGTTTCCAAAATGTGGATATTCACGATGACACTAACAGATACTGGTGAGGCGGTGAGCTACCATAAGCAAAATATACCATGCGAGTCGAAGCCGATGAGCTCCCTTTAAAGTGTCGCCTGTTAACGGCCTTTAAACGTTAAAAACAAAACACGACTTATTTTTATTAGCTATGTGGATGAATAAATGTTGAGCACTTCCTGCCATGCATTGTTTGTTTTACACTATTTTTGTTAATGGCGTGGATCTCATAGCGGAACTATGATGCGAGCGACAAAGGTTCTGCACGAAAGGAGCTCCGCTGCAACAGGAAGTTCTACACACGGAAGTTGTGTTTTCTTTGTGTATCCCGATTTATGGTTGTTTTATTTGGGGAAAACACCATTTTAGTTTTATCATTTTGTGCTTTTTCACGCGGCAGTTTCACCGATTTGGATTATGCATTGCTTGGTAAATGATAACTTGAATTGTTAAAGCGGTTTCCAATTGTTTTGTCTCCTGTAACCCTCGCGCTATTTTCATGAGTTTGCGAGGAAGCTCGGTTGCATTAGTGCTAACGTTAGTCAGATTAACTCAAGGAAATCATCCAAAGTGAGCACACAACTGCCATGTTTATGTGGTTGCATTGTTGGTTGTAAGTCTTTATGTGAAAAGTGCTTTTGGATGGATAAGGAAGCTAGTGTGGTGTATGCTGTGGTAAAGAAAGATGCATTTTGGGGAATCCTTTTATATGAAAATAAACATATGTTGGCTCATGAAAATGGCATTTTCTCATTTGGTAATTGAGGACCTACATACCACTTAGCTGTTAATTATTTATGGGAGAGAACGTAAATCTCATGCATTTAGCATTTTTTTCATATCATTATCAGATCGAGTCTCTCCATTCATTATGCAGTGATAACAGACCAGTTGTCAATGGCATAGCCAGTTATCAGATAAGATGCCCGCAATTTTTTGCACACTGAGAATAATTTTCGTAAGTTATTCTACTTCTGATTTAGCGTTTAGAAGTTAATTCTATGCATGTTTTTAAATTGCAGATCTCTGTCAAGGAGGTCAAAATCAGTACGGGGGATGGACGAGCAGAAATCAAACTGCGAAGAGAATGACTCTGAACCAACAGGTAATATGATCTTTTTAAAATTTTCCCAATGTCCCAAGGTCATGTATTATGAATGCATAATTATATGTAGTCTGCAGGAAGATGAATAATATCACATTGTGCCTCTGCTCTGAAAGGGGAATGCATATGGTTGAGAACAAAAGGCCATTTTTAATTTTCCTTCAATTGATAATGTTCAGAGAATTTCTTAGAGGTGACAATAGTAACATCTTTATGGTCTTTATTTCTTTTTAACATAAATCATTTCTTTTATCATTCTCTAGCTGATGACAATGCCCCTTCAAAGCAGCTTGTCTCCTCTGAGGAGTCCAAAGCCCTTCCTGCTGCTGAGGATGTGTCTGGTGCTACTACAGCCTCGTCCAGCACACCTCTGTAAGTTCTCAATTCCAGTCATAAAGGATGTCATCCTAACTGTCGTCGTCTATATCTTAAGAATCTGCTTATCAGTGAATCTCTATTTTTACTTTTAACAATTTTGCCTGTGACTTGAACAGAGAGAGCGTTCGAGCCTGTGCGCTTTGTAACTGTGTGGAGCGGAGCCTGCATGGACAGCGGGAACTGAGACACTTTGGGCCATCTTCTGAGCGGCCGACCCTCAAGCCATCAGCTTCCCCACTGCCACAGCCTGGGAATGATGACCTGTCTTCCATTGGATTTTCCGACTCCCCCAGTCTGGCATCACTCTTTGACGACTCAGGTTGAACTCATAACATTATACTATCATATCCCCAGGGCTCCAGACTAAGGTTTTACATTGGTTGCACTGGTGCGCTTCACTTTATCATGTAGGTGCTCCAGCAAATAATCAAGGTGCACCCAAAATTTTGTACTGTGCCTTTTGGTGCAACAATAATCCAGTTTAAGCATTACCTTTTTTTGTCAATTTCCATACACATAGGAAACTTCTTAACTAGGGGTGTAACGGTCCACAGAAGTCACAGTCTACTTCGTCTGTTTAGGAGTCATGGTTTGATGTGAGTTCGGCAAAGCAGGGAAAATTTCTTTTAATTTATTTTGAACTCACGGTAGTGCAAGTGTCAAAGACAGACAAAATGTCTGTTGTTGGGGACAGAGGCACCCCCCCATTGGACAAACCTTGAGCAAACACTTCCCCAAAAGGCAAAAGTTCACAACAGGCTATAAAACTGAAAAGCATCTCTTATGATATAAAATACTAAATAAATAAATTGATAAAATATAAAACTTGTGCATTAGGAGGAGTGTTACAATTAGCTCCGCTGTGGCTGTATGCCAATGTAAATGTGGATTGCTTCAGTAATTTTTTTTTCATTTATTTTGTTCTGCTTTTATATCCAAAGGCTGCCGGAAAGCAGCAGGGATAAGGAGCTGGGCTGGTTTGTATTTTTCTCATCCCAGTGGAACAGCTGGGTGATGCCATGAAATGTGCTTTAGCATGTTAGATATAGTTTAAGTTTATTTCCTTTATTAATCCCCCTGAGGGGAAATTCAATGTTTTCACTCTTGCTTGTCAATTACACACAGGTCCAAAAGACACACACATGCACAAACAGGACCTATACATGAGAGAGATGTCAGAGTGAGGGGGCTGCCCTTGGTGAGGCGCCCCGAGCGGTTGTGGGGGTTCAGTGCCTTGCTCAAGGGCACCTCGGCAGTGCCCAGGAGGTGAACTGGCACCTCTCCAGCCACCAGTCCACGCTCCATATTTTGGTCGAACAGGCGACCCTCCGGTTCCCAGTCCCTATGGACTGAGCTACTGCCGCCCCCACAGATATATTTCCATTCACATTGCTTTACCCTACAGCTCTAGAGAAACACTGATGCACTGTCCTTGTCTTATACACAACTCTGTCTTGGTTGCTATAGTGGCTGACCAGAAAACCTCAGGCTGGTCTTCAAGCTCAACCGTATCATTTGCAATGCTATTGTGTGACTGACTTACACACCATCTCTTGTTTTGCTATCCTCAGCACCTGTTGCTAACAGCCTACAGCTGAAAGTTTCCGGGCTAAACTTGCACTTGTGAACTCTCGTTCTGCATTACATACATTGGTGTAATAAATGTGAAATGCACTGGTGCACCCAATGAAAATGTTTAGTTGCACCTAACAGATTTTTGGTGGCATGTGCCACCAAAATGTTTGCGCTCTGGATCCCTTATTCCATGAGTGTACAATAATTATTATTATTAATCATATTTTAAGGTCCTAGAAATACAGATGCAGAATTGAAATTGGCTAGAAATATCACTGATGTTGGGCTTTGTACTGAACAGGGGGCTGTTTGGTTCATCACTGGTGTGCGGTGTGGTCGGAGGGAGTGAAGCGGATGGAAAATGAGGAGCTGGAGAACGTGGATAAGGCCGTTATCTCAGGGACACAGCGGGTAAGTGCACTGTTGCTAGGCGTGGATGAGACGGTGGTGAGTCAGAATATACAGATTAACAGGCTTCACAAAATCAAACTTTTCACCATTTGGTTGTTTTAGCTTTGCGAATACTGCAAAAGGCTGGGCGCGACCATTCGATGCCATGCTGAGGGCTGCTCACGGTTCTACCACTTCCCCTGCTCAGCGGCCAGTGGGTCCTTCCAGTCCATGAAGCAGTTGGTCCTTCTCTGTCCAGAGCACATAGACAAGGCAGAGGAGTTGGGTAAGAGAATCAGGCATCTTTGATTATCATTACGTAGGACATGCTCACAGTAAGGCTTGTGCCATGCAGACATTACAAAGGTGACGACCAGTTGCAAATATCATCAAACAAGTCCAAAGCTTTGACACTCTCTCAGACTTCCTGTGAGACAACTCAAGCATTCCAAACTGATTTTGGTTCATTGACAGTGGACTCTGCATTTTTATAGTCCTTGTCGTAAAATGTCAGCTGCCTGCATAGTTTGAAAGCTGAAATAAAGCAATCATTTGTACTCTGTACTCTCTAAATGTTGAAATGTTTTCAGCTTTAAAAAAGACTTCCTTTGCCAAACAAAACACTAGGCACCTTTGAGAAGTGGCTACTGGCTACCAACCTCGTGGTTGTTCCCTGCTGACTTTCATGTAACTAACATGTAACGAACTAAGAAGAACTCAGAAGGAAATTGTTCTAATGTGACTTTATTTTTCTAATAACCGTTCATGTGTTTCTTTTTTGTTACAGCAGGTGAGGAGGCTTGGTGTGCAGTGTGTGACTCAGCGGGGGAGCTCACTGACTTATTGTTCTGTACGGGCTGTGGCCAACATTATCATGCGGCCTGTCTGGAGATTGGTGCCACGCCTATCCAGCGGGCAGGATGGCAGTGCCCGGAGTGTAAAGTGTGCCAGACTTGCAGGTGAGTCAAACTACACCTTGTACAAACGACTCAGATGTAGCTCCTGAAAGCTTTGCATTATATTTACAATGTTTTTTAAGACGTGTCCTATTTTACCTGAGCTTTATTTCCAATTTTTAAGATTAATTTGAATAACGTGAATTATTCTTAATTTTCTCAGACAACCGGGAGAAGACTCCAAAATGTTGGTTTGCGATGCCTGTGATAAGGGCTACCACACCTTCTGTCTCCAGCCAGCCATGGATTCTCTTCCCTCTGACCCATGGAAATGCAGAGTAAGTCACATTTGTCTTTCACCTCAGTACAAAGAGATGCCGTTTCTACTGAAACTTGTGTCTTTGATCTTTCCGTTTACATTTTACCCCCTTTGTCTGTATTTTGTCAGAGGTGTCGTGTATGTACGGAGTGTGGTGTCCGTGGACTTGGCCTGCCAGGTTCAGCCCAGTGGTTTGACAACTACACCGTATGTGAGGGCTGCCAGCGTCACCGCAGCTCCATGTGTGGTGTTTGCAGCAAAGCTGCCAACCCATCTGTCACTCTGCAGTGCTGCAGCATGTGCCACAGGTAGGTCTGATGATGAAGCGCAGTAGCTTTCATTGGCGGTGGCGGTCATGTGTGGGCTTGTTGCTCATATTGTCATAAAATATTCCTTGATGATCTGTTTATTGTCTTAGGTGGGTGCACAGTGAGTGTGCTCTACCAGGGGAGCTTCCAGAAGCCAAGTGCATTTGCCGGCTTTGCAAGGAGGATCAGCAGCAGCCTGTCACTCAACAATATATCACGGCAGAGATACAAACAAGGGAAGCGTCTGAAGAGACTGAAGGAAACGTGGATTTAGTAGAGATGACAATCCAAACAGATGCAGATATGGTGACAGAAGAGCACACAGAGGTGACACCAGGACAGAAAGGCACATCAGACATGGGTCAGGCTGAGGCCACGACTGACAAAGAAACACCAATGGACTTGGGTAAGTCTGCGTCGGATGGAACATAAGAAAAAACTTGCGAGACATGCCAGTCACGAATTTTATTGGACTAGTAGAAGAATGCAACTTATTAATATTGACTGCACCTTGATCATAAAGCACAACCTCTTTATATCTCTTATTGTTTCTAAGCACTTGAAGTAGTTTAGCATATTTGATGATGTACTTGCATGATTCTTTCGATTTTTGGGTTATATCCACATGGTTGAATGCACTCATTGCAAGTCATTTTGGATAAAGGAACCAGCCAAATAAATGTAATGTAATTCATGTCTGAGATGTGCCTCTGAAAGTTAACTACTTTGGCTTTAGGGACGGAGTCTGCAGTTGTTGAGACAACAGAAGGTGGGGAGAAAATCATGGAAGACGAGCCACAGGTAGCAACAGAAGAATTGACGTCTGAGGCGCCCGCTGCTCCACTTGAGTCCACAGGTAAACTCAGAACACACTGTAGACATATTTGAAAATGATCACAAAGCAGCACATTATTATTTGTATGATGGTGTGCCGTAACTAATGATAGATTTATAAATGTTAACCACACATTCCTTTAATCTCAAATCTAGAATGTGCAACAAAAGAACAGAAGGCCTCTTGTCTACCTGCTGATGAAGAGAGAGCAGAGGAGGCAGTCAGCCAAGTGACCCGAGCCACCCCATCCCAGGATCCCACAGCAAAGACACAGTCTGACAACCCTAAAGCAGAACCAACACCAGTGTCACAGCAGGGCCCTGAGAACATGGAGGTGGAGAAGCAAGAGGCCACTCCCTCAGTGAAAAAAGAAGTATCATCAGAGTTATTAAACAATGGCTCTGATGGCATGCCTGTCACAGAACCATTCAGTAAGGATCCACCAAAGTTACCAGCTTCTCCTGCCTCTGTGAACAAAACAGAGCATTTGCCCATGGATAATAGGCAGGAAGGAAGTCCATGCCAGGACCCTCAGTCTCCTTCTCCTCTTTCTTTATCAGGAGACACACAAGAGGCCCTCTCTTCTATGGAGATGGAGGGGAGGTTACTACCTCAGTCTGAGGAGGAGGAGGATGAAGAGTATGATGAGCAAATGAAAGGAGAAGGACTTAATGTGGACATAAAGCAGGAACCGCAGGAGCAAGAAGTAAAGCCGGAATTGCTGCTAGATGAGATGTCTAATATGAGCCATGGAGACGAGAGCAGCAGTGGCTTTCTGGGCTCTCCAGGAGAACCTGATCCTCAGCTCTCCATGGAGCTTGGGCTCATTCCTGCTGGTCGCTCACACACGGATAACCTGCTCACTGAGACTGATGACTCGCTTCCCTTCGAACCCCTCAGAAGCGACAGAGAGAAGGCAAAACGCAGAGGATCCCCAGGCCGCTCCCGGGTCAAACAGGTGAGGTCACCATGTTGGTCTGGATTATGTTTGAACAGCTGACATTTTGCTCTTGTTTTTATTTCTAAAATGTCATTGTCACATTGTCACATGACTTGACACTGAAATGGATTTTTCTCTTGGCTTTTAGGGGCGAAGCAATAGTTTTCCTGGGAAGCGTAGACCTAGAGGGGGTGGCGGAGGGAGAGGGCGTGGTGGCAGGTCACGCCTCAAAGCCATGGCCTCCTGCATTGATGCTTTCTTGGTGAGCTCTACTTAACATGCCTTTCGGATGCTCTTTTGTTTTCTTTTACATTTATAATATAGTCATAATCACTCTTCTCACAATTTGTAATTTAATGACACATTTTGGCAGTATGTCTCTAACTGTTGATGTGCTTGTCCACAGCTAAGCATGACCGCAGACACTGGACTAAGTAAGGAGGAAGAAGATGAGGAGGATGACACCATGCAGAACACAGTGGTTCTTTTCTCAAACACTGATAAATTTGTCCTGCTCCAGGTACAGCTCTTGTTGTTGTGTGACATTTTAATTACCCCGTGGCACAACCACAGATGCATCTCTTGGTTTCCTCTCTCATTTTCTCTTCTCACTTTCTCTCCTCTGTTTCAGGATATGTGTGTTGTGTGTGGCAGTTTTGGAAAGGGTGCAGAGGGACAGTTGTTGGCCTGTGCTCAGTGTGCCCAGTGTTACCATCCTTACTGTGTGAACAGTAAAGTAAGCACAATGTTATCTTCTGATGTTTCTTTTTCATTACTGTATTTTTGAAAGCCAGATAGATTAAACCTGTTATCTTCTGTAGATCACCAAGACGATGCTCCGTAAGGGCTGGCGCTGTTTGGAATGCATTGTATGCGAGGTGTGTGGAAAGGCTTCGGACCCCTCCCGTCTGCTGCTGTGTGATGACTGTGATGTCAGCTATCACACCTACTGCTTGGACCCACCCCTGCACAACGTTCCCAAGGGTGGCTGGAAGTGCAAATGGTAAAAAATAATGTAAACTTTAAGAGCACAATGCTTCATTCAGCCTTGTAGCTTTAAATGGGGTCAAATGGAAATGAATACATGTAAATTTGCATATTATGTAAAACACTCATGTCTCAACCCTGCATTAGCAATTCAAAGGCCCATCTCTCTACCTCTTGCTTCTGTAGCAGCAGAGAATATGTTGCACCACTCACATTAGCATCTGTATTTTTTAAATCTTGCATATTAGCTGTATATTTGTTACTGAGTGCTTCACTACTTTTGTGCAGGTGTGTGTGTTGTGTACAGTGTGGTTCCAACACGCCGGGTTTCCACTGTGAGTGGCAGAACAACTACACCCACTGTGGCCCCTGTGCCAGCCTCGTCACTTGTCCAGTATGCAGAGAGAACTTCATGGAGGAGGAGCTGCTGCTGCAGTGTCAGTACTGCGATCGGTGGGTGCTTAGAACGACACGCGCACACTTAGAAACTGAGGTATCCATGAGACCACAGCTAATGAAGACAAGTGGGGAATGGATTATTTATGTATTTTTCACATCATGAATTATTCCATAACATCTTTGATTCGTGGTGCGATTTGTTATGAGAAGTACGTGTATCAATGTATTTCTGTGTGCCTGTGCAGATGGGTCCATGCTGTCTGTGAGAGTCTGTACACAGAGGATGAGGTGGAACAAGCATCTGATGAGGGCTTTGCATGCACATCCTGCACCCCATATGTTCCAAAACCCGTGGGTGAGTCGCGGAACGACACTATTTAAAAATGAAGACACGACTATAGTTTCAAAAATATACATAGGATATTCTTGTATTTACTGATGACATGGCTTTCTTTTGTTTTCCCCTACCTGCTTTTCGTCTTTGTTCACAGTAGTAGAGTCAGCCATTATGGCTTCAATAAAGATCAAAGAGCCAGGTTGGTGGATTTTGGTTATTCATGTTTATTACCACAAGCACATTAAACACTGCCATCTTTTGTTTGTTTGACTGAAATCACTCATATATGCAAATGTCACTTTACAGAACCCCAGTTCTACCGGTTGGAGGGTGTGTGGCTGACAGAGTCGGGTATGTCCCTGCTCCGCAGCATCTCCATGTCTCCGCTGCACAAGAGACGGCAGCGTCGCTCTCGTCTCGGCACTCTGTGCTGTGAAGGAGGTCCTGATGGAATGGATCTGAGGGAGGGTGAAGAAGGGGAAGATGGAAAAGGTTTGCACGCTTTCCGTTCATCCTGGGGCCAATCAACAAGTTTGCTTCCTTTATTGTACGACTTTGTGCAATTTCAATGTTATCTTGTATATCTAGGCTGTGGGGAGCCCATGGAATGTGATACCAAGATGGAGAACCCTGGGAGCCCTGACAGAGAAGGTGGTGCGGAGGGAGGCACTGAAGGCATCGCCGACTGCGAGGGTCTCAAAGGCGGAGCAGAGGAGACAGATGACAGCAAAAAACGCAAGCGGAAACCTTACAGGCCTGGTAAGCTACCCAAAATTTCACAAAACAAATTATAACATCCACATAGATGTCTTATCATTCACAACATGTTAACAAGTATTCATTATAAATTGTACTAGGAATTGGAGGCTTCATGGTGCGACAAAGGAAGTGTCACACACGGATGAAGAAAGAATTTTTTGCCCAGCTGGCTGGAGAGACAACATTAGATGGACAGCCAATAGAGAGAACCATCGAAGAAGGTTAGTAACAACAGTCAAATGTTTCATCCAGTATTAAAATGTTATGATAAACTAACTAAGAAAAGGCACCACAGCTGAGGTGCCAATGTAGAAGGGTCTGACAAAAAAGCAGGGTCATCCAGCAAAAAGTGGATCCTGGCTTAACTTTTCCCACAACGCAATGCCATGTCTGCATGCCATTGACCACTTCACACGCCTCAGTGCAGGGAGCATTGTAATCGCCAAGAAACCCAGGGAGTTTGTGAAACACTTTATTCATTGCTGGTTAAGTGTTCATGGTCCTCCGCGCAGATTATTCAGTGACAGTGGGGGTGAATTCAACAGCGAAGAAATGAGAAACATGGCTCAAAGCTTCAGCATTGATGTAAAAACAACCGTAGCTTGCAGCCCATGGAGCAGTGGGCTTTCGGAAAGGCATCATCAAACCCTCACTGAAATCCTGATGAAAGTTAAAAGAGACAGTGGATGTGGCCCTACACTCAGCCCTGATGGCAAAAACTGTAAACACAAAATGCATGGTTACAGTTCCCACCAGCTGATATTTGCACAGAACCCAAATCTGCCTTTGGTTCCCACTGATCAGCCCCCAGCTTAGAGGTTACAAACACGAGTACTTGGGTAGCTCAGCAGTAAATAGCACTACATGCTGTAAGGAGAGCATTTACAGAAGCTGAATGCTCTTGAGAGAATCCAAGACAGGAGACTAAGTCTATTACAAACAGGTGGATTGTACAGAATGGAAAGGTCCAGGTGTGGTCATCAGCCAAGATGGTGTAGTGAAGTGATATTTGTTAGGAATGGGGGCACCTCTCTTCATGTAACTCCAGGCTTCGCAAGGTTGATGGCCCACAAGCAGTGCTAGAAGAACTGGACAATGAGCTGGAGGGGACTGAAAACCATACCACGCTTCTAGAATCTGGGTTAAATGAGAGTATGACACTGAAAATGAAAGTGAGGAAGAGACACCCACAAATTAGCCGCCTTGCATGCTAATACAGCTCAAAGGAGGTCATTATAGTCTGTCTGACCTGGTGACTTTGAGGTTTCAGCACCTGGTAAAAAGACAGCTCCCTTAAACTGGTGGTGCTCAGTGATTCCTCAATGGGAAACCTCTCAGACGGAGGCACTCAAGGCAGACACCTGGTCATGTTGATGGGAGAGAATGGAAGATTTTCACCTGTATGCTGGCAGTGAAAGTATCAGGAGAGTTGTGTGAAGCACTTTGGCACCTGCTGATGTTGGCATTGACAGTACAGTTTTCCTAGTTAGACTCTACTCAGAACTTATCACAGGTGATTGCACATGGAACAGTTTTCCCACTGTGTGTGTAACAGATAATCACTCTCTTCTTGATGCTGTTACATCCACCAAATCAGTCAATTCAATTCAGTAAGCTTTATTTGTATGACATTTCATATGTGTTGCCAAAGCACAATTAGAACACAAGACAGTGAAAATGCATAAACAGTAAACAGCATGCATCATTACAAATGCATAGACTAAATACGAATCAGTCATCGAAGAGTCTTCACCTTGAAATCAGCAGTGTCAAGGAGCTCACCCACTCTGGGACCATCCAGCAGATCATTTGGATGGTTACCAAGGAGCAGCTTGCTGACTACCTGACAAAGAAGGGCACATCACATGAGTGCTCTCAGTGAAGGTGTATGGTGACTTAACGGCTAAACGGACTAGATAACAAAAACAAAACACTCAGACTTGAGTAGTTAAAGTTGCAGCTTTACACCTATGTTAATCTGTTAAATGTTTTTTTCTTTAAAAAGAAAGGGGAGTTAAGTACTATACTACTGCTGTGCATGTGTGAGTGACGCATGTTTTGTTGTTTTCATGGCTGGCAATTGCCACTGTTGTGGATGTCGAGCATAAGTTAAAGTCTCCAAATGTACAGCTTGTCCTTGGAGTTACTGAACTAACGATTGGTCTGAATCCCCTCTCATTCTTCGATTACTAGGGGCAGTGTGACTGCTTTTGTTTTTTTGTGAATATTGTAAATTTGGGAAGCTGAATTGTATGGTCATTGCACAGGACCTCATCCTGACACAGATAACATAATGGATCCTAAACCGCTGGAGGGCGAGGAACAAGCAAAGAAACGTCGGGGACGGAAGAAGAGCAAACTTGAGGACATGTTTCCAGCATATCTCCAGGTTTCATGTCTCTCTATGTCTCATCCATTAAACAGTTTGGAAACTTATGGTATCCAGGGACATAATATTAATATCTGAAATGTTTCTGTTTCGCTGCAGGAGGCTTTCTTTGGGAAGACACTAATAGACTTGAGTAAGAAAGCTGTGATGACACCCCCAGGGCAGAGACCAGGTGCATTTCTTGCCCGACCTTCATTACCAGCTCCATCAGGGGTCAAAACAACTGCCACAGAGAGTAAGAAGACTAATTTGACCTATGACACATGATAAATGTTCAAATTATTTGTGACACCAGGGGTAGACAAGGTTATTACCTTTATAACCTTTGTGCTTCTCTCACTAGCTGAGGATTGTGTGGTGAAAGATAATTTTCCTGTCAAGCAAGAAGGGGGTGGAGCCCCCCAGGCTCAGGGAGAAGGTGCAGGTGAGTGACTGTTTGGACATTTTGCTACTGGGTTATTGTTATGGTCTTGGGGTAATTGCAGGTTGGTTTAAAATTATATCTTTTTAGGAGTTTCTGCACCATCCTCATCGCTGAAGGACCAGGCGTCAACTGATCCTCATGACTCTGATGCAGAAAAAAGTGAAGGTAGTTCTTTGGGAGGATACTTTGGTGTTTACAGTATGCACCATTAACTGGAGATTTAATACCTGATGTCAACATCATACCTTACATGCTACTATCCTTGTGTGACAGGTCTTCCACAAGGGATGGAGAGTCAGGACTCTGAGCAGTTCTTCAGGAAGGTTCTGGGAGTGTCAGACGGCTCCTCTTTGGGGGGCATGAAGCCCATCTTGGAGGGCAGTAAGGGAGAACTCAATCGTAGCGCTCTGCCACAGAGAGCTCTCCTCTCAGGTGTGTACAAGGGCATGTCCCCAGATAATTATATCTTAAAACCTTTTTGAAGTTCAAAACCATATTTGCTGTATGATTGAGGATTTTTTTCAGGGCTAAGTACACAAGTAAGGTTTAAGTGAAGTTTGGCTTGGTATTCAAACATGGAACATCTCTTGCAGGGTCCCTGCCCTCAGCTGGAATGATGGATGCCTTTCCTGGCCTCTCTCAGTCACCGTTCTTTGATATGCGGTAAGACCAATACGGAATTGCCTAGTAAATTTTATTTTACAACAATATTTTGTATGTAGCTCTTGGGATGCTACGGTGAGGAAATCTTCCCACGGGTTAAAAAAACTCATCACAACACCAGTGTTACCGATTACAGCGACATTTTACAAGAAAAGGTATTTGTTGATGAGGCTCAATATCTGTAGATATTTCTAGTGTTGGATCTTGATATCTTTCCATTACTTTGAACATAACAAATAGTAACAAGTGGTGTGACTGTGGCAGCATCTGCTATTCTTTTAAATAAATTTGCAGTTTTTTTATTCTGTTAGACTGCAGCTCAGGCTTGACGGTAGCACCCTTCTCCTTTTTATCTCCCTCTTCTCTCAAGGGGTGCGCTCTCTGCCTGAGGATGACTTTTTTCCTCTCTATCATCCTCTTGCTCTCCTCAACATTTGGGTTGTAGTCACCCTGATAGTGCGGGTCCATGAATATTTCCTTGTGTATAAGGTCTTGGCTTGCTTCTGGTGGAGCACTTGACACTTTCAGTTTGTAATTACACTGTCCGTCGTGTTGATAACAGGCTTAGTACTGAACAAATTGCAGTTCATTTGATGAACATGGGCGCTGATTTGCAAAAATTAATTAAATTGGTTTTATTCATATAAAAAAAGTAAAGCAGTGATGGGAGCAGTTTTGTAATCTATGTATGCCCAAACATCTTGTAACACTGGTGACACCAACTACAGTGGTATTGTGCTGTAGATCATAGTGTAAAAGCATATGTGCAATTTATTTTTTCTGTCGTTTTTTTTTTCAGTGTTGCTGACACATTAAAGCACTTTATTTTACTTAACACAATGACATCTCATATGGTGTGCAGGGACCGAGGAGGACTGTTCAGTCCAGATGGGGGTGAGGAGAGCCCCTGGGCCACTCCCTCTACCCCAGCAACCCCGTCCTCCCCACCGACGCCCACTGAGGCAGAGGGTGATGGACTGTCCTACAACCAGCGCAGTCTCCAGCGCTGGGAGAAAGATGAGGAGCTGGGAGAACTTTCAACCATTTCCCCCGTGCTTTACGCCAATACCAACTTTCCCACTCTCAAACAGGACTACCCAGGTGAGTATGGAAGAAGTACTGTACCAATGTACAACCTATTGCTAGACCGAACAAAGCAAATGCTTTTTCATAGGTTTACATCTCTGTTAGATATTAAGCAGCTGTTAAATATTTCTCCTGTCACAGACTGGGCTAGTCGCTGTAAGCAAATCATGAAGATCTGGAGGAAGGTGTCAGCTGCTGACAAGGTTCCATATCTGGTAGGCTCTCTGTTTTTTTGTTTACAAAAATATAATAAATTATTTTTTCCCCTGTGCTTCTCTTGTAACACATATTTCTCAAATGTAGTCAGTGATGCCAGGTTTTTGTTGTTCTCTGTTTGATCACATTGTCCCCTGTGGCTTATGGTATCTCACTTCTATGCAGAAGGCCTCAAGTGAAAGATTACCAAACACAGAAATATAATATTAGAACCCTAATGGGAAATGTGGCATTAATATTATCCAGATTCAGCCTACACATGTTTGTGCATTTAAACAAAACAACACCAACACAATCTATTTTTTTTATGCAGAGGTAAAAATTACATTTTAAATTTATTTTAATGTTCTTTTTCAGCAAAAGGCCAAAGATAACCGAGCAGCTCAGAGGATCAACAAGGCGCAGAAGGTGATTAAAACAGCAGCATCCTATTGTATTGTCAAAATGACTGAAAGATTTGGTGCAGATTCGTGGTACAGATTGTTCATGTTTCCTCTGTAATCTCCTCTTCCCACAGCAGGCAGAGAGTCAGGTGTGCAGGCCAGTCAAGACAGAGGGAGTGCGTGTGAAGACAGAACGGCCCAGTTTACACCTCCAGATCCCTCCACCTTCAGGCTCAACGTCGATCTCTTCCCAGCCCAGCTCAGCAGAAAGCCCATTTCCCTTCCCTCCAGATTCAGGATCATCCTCTGTCTTTTTCTCAGATGGACCTCTTAAGACCCCGGGGTCAGCTGAAATCCGGACAGATCCCTTGGCCAAGCTTCCTCCTCAGTCACCCCATTCTCACTCTCACCCAAACACACCCTTCTCCCATGCAGGGGCCAGCCCCTTACAGGCCTCTTCCTCAGGTTATTCCGCTTCCGGCCCACAGGGTCCTCCTCAGGGACGGCCAGCCAGTCTTGGCCCCTTTGACATGCAACCAGGAACTCCTGGAACCCCCAGACGGGCTCAGCAGGTTGACCCCTACTTCAGATCACAGCTGCAGCAGCAACAGGGTCATCTACCGCAATCACAGCAAGGCTCCCAGGAGTCTCTAGGACCTCCAGAAAGTCCTCATTCAAGAGGCGCAGGGCTTGGGGAGTCACCCATCTTCTCACCACCCCACAATACCCACTATGGAGACCCATTCAGAACCCAGCAAGGGATGGGACGGCCAGAATATGGCTCATCCCCATCACCCTCTGCAGTGGCTTCCTCACCTGCAAGCACAGGACAGTATAGGGCTGATATGAGTGCACCTTCTCCACGCTCCTCTGCAGTTGGAAGACCCGATCTATCCACTGGCTCTCCTGCTGGGATGCTGGAGTCTGGAGATGGTTTATTTAAGGCACCTATGACGCCACGAATGCACCAAGGGGAGGGTGGGGCACTTCATCCTGGAGCTTCCCCTAGCCACCCCTCTGAAAGCTACAGGCAGTCTCCCTCCCATTCTTTCTCTGACCCCCACCCTCAGCCTCCACTGGCTCCCAGGCCGCAGTCAGGCGACAATTGTTCTCTCGGACCCCAGAGACACCCTGTAGCTCAGCAGGAACTATGCCCTAGAGTGGCCTCCAGCCCACAGTCCCAGGGCAGCTCTCAGTCTCCTCACACTCCTGGTGGCCTCTCCAATGACGCTTACTCTGTCCAGTCTCCTGCTACCCCTCGTTTCCAATCCCCAGACCCTTGTTCTCAGCCACCTTCAAGGCCACAATCTAGAGACCCTTTTGCTACTATCCACAAACCCCCTCGCCCCCCCTCTGTTGCCCCAGAGGGAACTGCAAATTATAAAAGCTCACCTCATCCTAACCAGCCACCTCCACCCCATCCCACCAACAGTTCCATCGGGGATTCTCTCTCTGGTAAACCGTCAGCACCTCCTACTTTCAGCCGCAGCCCCAGCACGGGAGGCTTCCAAATAAACCAACAGCAGAATCAGATGTTACAGGGACAGCTTCAGCAATCCCAGCCACAAACTCAGCAGACTATGGGGCCAGACAACTTCAGCTCCAGGGTGCCACCTCCTTCTGGATCCCAAGAACTACCAGCTGCCCGCCCTCCAGACTCACCTCATCAGCCAGCTTTGCCAGGCACTCAAGAAATGCCTGACATTTCAGCAGTGCAGGACCCCGCGTTAGTAGGCCTTAGCCCCTCTGAGCTGGAGAAGCACCGACAGGTACAAAGTATTAGCCAGTGAACAGTCATGCTATGCACCTCCTAGGTGTTTTGCTAATCAATGTTTCTTGTGTTTTTTAGCGACTGAGACTGAGGGAATTTTTAATCAGACAACAAATGCAAAGAAATTCCATCAGACAAGAGAAGGAGGCTGCTGCTGCTGCAGCTGGCAGTGCATCCCCTGGCTGGTCTGGAGGAGAGATGGGAGCCTTTCAGCAAGACAAGGCCCACAGAGCACCACCACCTTATCCACAGGTACACAACTCAGGCAAAACTTTACTTTACAACTTTACAACAGTGTGGTATAGCAGTTAGGAAGACGTCTTTGTATGGCCTGTTTACTGTTACAGCAAATACCTGCTCTGCTGAAGAATTCACGAAAAAACTGAAGTATTAACTGAAAGTGCACAATCTTACAATTCAGTCTGTACTTTGACTTCTCTGTGGCTGGTGCAAGTTCAATGACAAAAGAACACAGTGAGTGGGGTGGCTGTCAGTGGGTCGTCCACTTATCACGGAGTTGATGGTTCAGTACCAAGCCCTTTATTTTGACGTGTCTTTGGGCAAGACAGTGAGTTTGGTAAAATAAAAGGAATGTTAAATTTGCCTCTTTTTGCTGCTATTGCTGCCTTTAGGATCGTGTTGCTGCTACAACTGCTGGACCTCAGGCTTCTGTGGCAGGGAAGATGCCCATGGCTGTTGGAGGTATGGAGGACAAGCTCCCTCACCCACCACCTACAGGAACCCCTGCCATCATGGATCCTAGTGCACTAAGGTAACCACGTCATTTAAGTAAATTCACAGTTGGGGTGAAATAATAAGATATAGTTTACCCTTCCAGAAATTACAGATGTACCCCCACTATTTTAATAATGGCATCACAAGACATTTTAGCATGTTTAAAGTGTATTTGTAGGATTATACATATCCAAGTAAAATCATTCCTAAATTATTTGCACCCCTCACATCTTCAAAAATCTGTAATACAGTATATGCTTGTTAGATTGAAATATATTTTTTTCTTTTGTGTGTTTCTGGCATTCAGGCCACCAGGGCCCACCAGACCTCAGGGCATGTTTGCCCGTCCACCATTCCCGCCTCAGTGGCAGGGCCAGGCTGCAGGTCCAAGGAGGTTCCCCCAACCTGGCATGGAGGCTATGGGCATAAGGCACAATCTCAACCCTGCTGTCAACATCCAGGGTATGGAAGGCATGGGTAACCCTCACGCCATGATACCAGGACATGGAGGAGAGAACATGCAACCAATGGGTCAAGGACCCCCACCACAGTTCATTGAATTAAGACACAACTCACAGAGGCTACCCCTACGACCTCAGTTTATGCCCCGTGGACCCCAGCCCAGACCACGTCTCTTTGTCCCACAGCAAGAGATGGCAGCATCTTATGTTCAGCAACATCCCATAGCTCAAGCTGGTGGCATTCAGACAGAGGGGGGCAGCAACTCACAGCTGGGGTTACAGCAGGGCGGACTGTCAGTTTTGCTGCCTCAGCAGTCTACAGGCCCTGCAACACAACAGCCCCACATGCAGCCCCAGGCAGCTACTTCAACTCCAAACATTCCTAGCACTGAGCAGCATCAGCTACGACAACCAAGCCTAGTCACACAGCCCCAGCCTGCCACAGCAGAAAACAGTGAGGAGTTGCCAGAGCCTGACCTTGAAGGGCTTGGGGATGCCCCAGGGGATGGAGGTGTGGAGGATGAGGATGATTTGGCTCTAGACTTGGACCCTGACAAAGGAGATGATGACTTGGGCAACCTGGACAACCTTGAAACCAATGATCCACATCTAGACGACTTGCTCAACAGTGACGAGTTTGACCTGCTTGCTTACACTGATCCTGAACTGGACCAAGGAGACCCTAAAGATGTCTTCTCAGACCAGCTGCGGTTGGTGGAAGCAGAAAGTGAAGCTCCGTCATCTTCTTCTGGATCCGTTAAAGTGGAAGGAAAAGCCAAGGTGGAGCCAGGGAAGAAGCCGGTCACAGCAGCCCCTGACTCTAAAAAGGGGTCTGATACTCAACTGCCACCCTCTGCAGTAACTGCTGATAACTCCAAAGTCAAAGTAGAGGACAGAGGGCTGACGCCTCAGCTCCACCCAGGACAGACTGTGGTGAAAGATGAAATAAGAGAGGCTGTGTCAATGCTTCTTGGTGGGACCGAACCATCAGCCAAGCCTGCACAATCAGAAAACCAGTCAGCTTCACTCAGTTCTGTTCGATTAGGGGGACTTCCGTATCCTCTGCCAGGCCAAGCTGATGCATTGCCTTTTCCTCCAGCTGCTCCACATGCAGATCTTGGCGATGATCCGCTGGGGCTGCCTGACGTAGGGGAACAGCATTCCCCTGCTGTAGATTTGGCAAAGGTAGAGAGCTCTTTAGATGGTGAACTGCCCCTTCTAATACAGGATCTGCTGGAGCATGAGAAGAAGGAGCTGCAGAAACAGCAACAGCAGCAACAGCTTAGTTCACTCCACCAGGGAGGCATGGCACCTCATTTTCCTGGCCTCTCAAGTCAACAGCCGAACCCACAGGCACCTGGACAGATAATGCTGCAACACCACCATCGTCCACCACCTCCCCAAGGAATGATGGCTCAGCCAGGAATGGTACCTCGTGCTCCGCACATGTTGCAACAACAACAGCAGCAACAAAGGCTTATGGGACCTGGAATGGCACCTCCACCTCACATGAACATGGCTCAGCAACAAGCCATGGTCAGGATGGGGCAGCCAGGGATCCATACGGGTATTGGTCATCAACCGCAGCAGCAGCCAGTAGTTAAACCTCCTCTGGCCAACAACTTCTTCCCAGATAAAGGTAAGCACTGTGGCTTGTCTGTCATCACTCTATGGAATGATATTCTTTTCATATTAAACCACCATTTTTCTTATTCTTTTATTTCAGATTTAGACAAATTTGCTACTGATGACATCATGGATCCCATCGCCAAGGCAAAGATGGTGGCACTAAAGGGTATCAAGAGAGTGCTGGCACAGGACCCAATGGTTGTACCCTCTGGCATCAACAGGTACTTTTATTTAACAACTTTTATACATTAGTTGGACATTTCTTCGTTTTTATTTAGGGTCAGTTCAGTCAGTATGGTTTCATTTAATAGTTTTTAGATTCATTCTAATATACAAAGAAAAGTCTGAATGGAAATGGAAGAAATTTGTTTAAACACTCTTTAGCCTCTGTCCAACTGTTTACACCTGACAGAGACCAAAAAAATACTTTCCCCTTTGCCTTGACGTGTCAGTGGTTGCTTGTATTAAGGAATATGTTTCGGGGGGTTACATAGTCAACATACTCAATTTTACTTTTGCAGTCCTGGTGTGGGTTTTGACATTTAGGAATTATTCTGTTATAATTTTGTTATAAAAAACATCACCATTCAGGCTTTGCATACCCAAGTTGTTCAGCCACTTATATAAATACAGCCAGATAAGTGTTTTTCAGCTATAAATGAGTAAATATAGTTTCAGCAGGGCACAGCTGAGGTTAGACCTTAGAGACAGGAAAACTCTTGTACTGATTTTCTTTAAATGATGTAGTCTCGCAACACCCTCTTCAAAACTAACAAATGGAAACACATTCTGATTTTCATTTTTGTTAGCTAATATCTGGACGGAAACATTACTACTGCTGTTGTATCATAGAAACAGACAGATACTTATAAAAATTTAAGAAGGAAGTGATACATATCATGTGTCATGGCTGACAAGTGCGCTACCAGTCACCAGTAAGTGGAGGTCAGCTGCTAAGAGCTTCTGATTTAGTGACAATGGTGATTCATTATAGTGTGTTTACTTAGAAGATGTGTTTATACATGTACTAAACACCTCAGCTATAGAATTGCTAGTATTACTGTCACAACTGTTTACTGAAGCAGACGTTAAGAATGATTTAAAACCAGTGAGAAGTAATGGTTTATCAGCTGTCTTTTGGCTCTTGACCAATCTTTCCACAAAATCTTTGGCAAGTCCATTTCGAAGTCATGCTCGTTTTTACAATGTGCCACTCCCATTGATTCCTCCCTCTGTTCTCCACTCCTCCTCTAAAGGGAATAACCTAGTATGCAGCAGTGTCATATTTTCACTCTCTAATGTAATATCATCACAGGACACCCATCAGGTGGTGATAACATTTCAGTAGTTAACCACTTTGCTTTGCTCAGTGGTTTGGAAACTGCATGCCCTTACAGGCCCTTGTTCAGTATGCTGCAGGTATAGTAATACATTGTTATGTTTTGCTGTCTCGTCAGGCAACAAGTTTCTCTGCTTGCTCAGAGGCTGGCCTCCGCCCCGGGCACAGACCCAGGTCAACTTCCGTCTGGACCCCCAAAGGTATGCTGTCTTGCTTTTCAGAGATGATTGATTTACTTTCATTTTAAGTCTTATATAGCTGACTTATTTAAATGCTTTCTTTTTGTGTTTAGGAGGGAGAACCAAGTGATCCTACCCAGTCAAGACCTAACCCTCCTCAGTTTGTGCAAGGAATAATCAGTATGTTCTACCAATAGTGTCTCTTATTAAAAATGGAATATTATGAAATGTTATATTGCTGTCTCCATAATAGTCTTTTATGGTGGTCTTAAGTTATCCTCTTCTGTTACAGATGATGCAGAACAGCATCAATATGAAGAATGGCTTCTTCACACTCAGCAGTTACTACAAATGCAGTTGAAATTTTTGGAGGAACAGATTGGAGTTCACCGCAAGTCACGCAAGGCACTGTGTGCTAAACAGCGCACTGCAAAGAAAGCTGGCAGGGAGTTTGCTGAGGCAGATGCAGAGAAACTGAAGTTGGTTACAGAAGAGCAGAGCAAAATTCAAAAACAACTTGACCAGGTTTGTAGATTTTAAAGACTGGTAAAGACAACTACATGAGCCATTTATGAGAAGTTTGCTTTGCATCTTGACATACAATTCATATCTGTTCATAATCATTCTGCTCTAGGTACGCAAGCAGCAGAAGGAGCACACCAATCTCATTGCAGAGTATAGAAGCAAGCAGCAGCAGCATCAGCAGAGCTCAGGTATTCTTACCCCTGGTCATTCTGCACAGGGAGGGCCCCCTCACATGTTTCCCAAAATGCCGGGCCAGATGATGATGGGCCAACAGGGAGCACCAGTTATGGGCCAGCACCCTGCTGTGATGCCCCAAGGTGGAATGCCCGTCAGGATGCCCCAAGGGCAGCCCTTTATTGGTGGAGCCCAACCCCAGCTTCCTGCAGCTCTCGGACCTGGTGGTCCCCGAGCCCCAGGTCCTCCTGGGGCTCCAGCAGGATTTTTCCCACAGGGGCCTGGAGTGCAAGGTGCAGACCCCAGGCTTCTCCAAGAAAGACAACTTCAACATAGGATGCAAATGGCAAAGCTCCAGCAACAACAGCAGCAGCAGGTAATGATGGGCCAGCAACCCATGCCACACCCAAATCAACAATCAGGCTTAATTGCTCAGCCACCGTCAGGTATGATGGGGAACCCACTAATGGCCCAGCAACAAACAAACACTCAACAAGGAATGCTAGCCACCCAGGCCAGTCAGCAGACCATGGTGCAGATTCCACAAGGAATGGTTGGAGGTCAGTCTGTAGCTCCAATGCCACAGAACCTTGCAGGAGGCCAACCTATTAACCACGCTCAAGCAATGATGGCAGTTCAACCAGGAATGATGGGGAACCCGCAAGTTCCACCATCCCAGCAACAGAGGCCTCAGCTGATGATGGGTCAGCAGGGAATGGTTGGATCTCCTGGTCATCCTGGCCTCAGAGGTCCTCAGGCCCAGTTGACTCCACAACAACAGAACATTCTGGCCCAACGCATGCTTGCATCTCAACAACAGCAGCAGCAGCAGCAGCAGCAGCAAAATGTTGCAAAGAATTTGGCCCACCTTCAGCAGCAGCAGCAGATGGCACAGCAAAGACAACAAACACAGTTGATCAGTCAATCCAGCCAAGAGCAAGGAGTACTCTCCCAACCCTCGACCCCTCAGATGGGCTCCTCGCCTTCAGCAGGAAGTAACACGCCGCAGCCACAGGGAGCTACAGACAACCAAAACTCAGGTCCCAAAGAGGGTGGGATCCTCAGCCCTGATTCACGAACACCACCACAGCAGAGTGGACCCTCCACTCCCAATCAGATGTCCCAACTAGGCTCTGCAACTGATCATCAAACAGACTTGGGACGACAGCAGTTACAGCAGCAGCAGCAGCAGCATCAAAACTCAGTGTATTTGGCCCAGCAGCAGCAAGCAAATCCTCAGTCTGTACCTGAGCAACAAACAGGTTTGGTTGGAACCCAACAGGTTGGTGTGCTTCAGCAACATCCGCAACAACATCCCCTCACTCACCAGAGGCAAGGTTCCCTCAGTGCTGACAAGCCCATTTTGAATACTGTTAAACAGGAAGGAAAACAAATTGATTTCTTAGCTCAGCAGCAACAACAGCAACCGGTACAAAATGCCATGCAGCAGGCACAAGATCCCAACATGCAGCAGCAGATAGGCCAGAACCATCCTGGGCAGCCACAGCCTGTTATGATGAGCCATAGTCAACAACAACAACAACAAGCCCTCATGGCCCAGCAGCAAAAACAACAGGCCATGATGGGCATGATGAGAGCCCAGCAGCAAGGGATGATGGCACAGAGGCCTGTGGGTCCACCTGGACAGATCCGCACCCCTATTAACATCCAGGCTATTATTGCCCAAAACCCTCAGCTCCGCAATCTTCCACCGAACCAGCAGATACAGCACATCCAGGCCATGATTGCTCAGAGGCAGCTCCAACAGGGACAGATGCTGCGGATGTCAATGGGGCAAGGCCAGCAAGGTCAGTTGAGGCCTCACATGCCACCAGGACAGATGCCACAGATGCCATATGGAGCCATGGGGAAGCCAGGAGCAGTGGGCACTCAGCAGCAGGCAGGCATGTTGGGCCAGCAACCTGGCATTGCTCCCCAAATGCAGCAGGGGATGATGGTCCCTGGGCAGCAACAACCACAAGTAGGGGAGATGATGCAGCAACATATTATGAGAGGCCAGGTACCAGTGCCACCTTCCCCTGTGGACCAGGGCCGCATGGTACGGCCAACATCTCCACGTCAGCCCATAGCTAACTCTCCTGGGGATCCACAACGGCATGCATTTAATCAAGGGATGGGCATGCGTCCACCCACTCCCAACCAGAACCAACAAGCACTAATGGCAGCTGCAGCAGGCCGCATGCAGGGTTCTCCATCCCATGCATATTCTCCAAGAGGTCCCTTTGGCATGAGCCCAGCCCACCCGGCCTCACCTCATTCATCCCATGTCTCCTCACCTTCTATAGCCGACAGTAGGGCTGGAAGGGGAAGTCCGTACAGCCATGTCAAGGCATCTCCACTCAGGTCACCTGGAGCCAAGAGTCCGCTTGATTGTCCAGGACTGAAAGTAGAAGCTCAGACATCAGGCAGTGAAACATGTCATTCAGCCTCAGTTATCCCCAACGGTCCACAGAAAGGCACTAATGTTCAGCAACAGTCGCAGCAGGTCACAGAGAGCCATGGTCCTCACACACAACAGGGCTCTAGACCAGCGGAACTATGCAAGATGACCCTTCAGAACATTAAACAGGAGCCAAGGGAGGTTCAGTGTGATGGTGCACCAGAGGATCATCCTGGGGCTATAAAGCGAGAAGCAACGGGCGAGGCAGTTACTTCTGGGAACAACACTAGCTTTATTAATGCTGGAAACATGGCTGGCGACCCTGGGACTCAAGGTCCCCGATCTGAGACAGGACAGCAACTACTACAGAAACTCCTGAGAACCAAGAACCTTCAACTTGGTGCTCAGAGGCCGTCTGAAGGCATCCACAATGAGATCAATGGCCACATCAACAGCAAACTAGCAATGTTGGAGCAAAAACTTCAAGGGACTCCACGAAATATGGAGGTATGTTATTATTAAGTGAATTCATTCTTTTTGCCCTCATCGTGTTGTTGTTTGTGGGGGACGGACCTCATTCCTTGTCTTGACTCTTATAGGATTTACAGTCTATAACAAAAAGGGCTCCTCCACAAAAGCCAAAGCGCACTAACAAGGCAGCTGGAGACCGAGGGCCTAACGCACGGAAGAAGAATAAGAAGGAAGAAGTCGGGAAAAGTGCCGAAGCTCTGATAAAACAACTCAAACAGGTAAAAGGATGTTAAAATGAATTTCCTAAATAATATTTGCAATTGATGTTTCAAATAGTGGTTCTTCAACATGTAAACTAATGAACATTGACCCTCCAGGGTCTCTCTCTGCTGCCCCTGATGGAGCCTTCAATCACGGCCAGTCTGGATCTGTTTGCCCCTTTTGGAAGCAGCCCAGCTAATGGCAAAGCCCAACTCAAAGGATCCTTTGGAAATGCAGTGCTGGACAACATCCCAGACTACTATTCTCAGTTACTCACAAAGGTATAACTAAAGCTAATTTAACAGTACGTAACTTTCCATCTTGTATCAGGGAGTCTTGAAGTTGTGGTTTTCACACTACATGACTTATCAGCAACACGGGGCCACACACTACAAGATCTTTCACCATTAAGAATCCCCAAAGTCATTTAGCTTTTGTTGGGGAGCTCCAAGTCGTTTAGTGTGAACTGGGCATAAGCTGCACAATTACCAGCACTCAGCTGTTGCAGGCTGTGATAACATTTGGTTGTTGAGTTAAGTTTCAAAAGCAAAGTTGCTTTATGAGGATAATGTTCCGTGCCTTTACAGAGTAACCTCAGCAACCCACCAACACCTCCATCCTCCCTGCCACCTACTCCTCCACCTTCAGTCCAGCACAAGCTGCTGAATGGAGTGACTCCTGGGGAGGAGATGTCCGAGGGTCAGAAAGACACGGAGCCAGCAGTGGAGCCAATGGGTAAACAATCTGGGCTTTAGCATTAAATGAATGTTTTTCTTGAATATCTTATCTAAATATTCTAATATAATTTTCCCTTCAGATTCTGTTAAAGAGGATGTGAAGAGTGTAGACATCCTTGCAGCTCTTCCCACCCCACCACATAACCAGAATGAGGACATCAGGTACAATAGAATGATCCTCTCTATTTTTTGTCAAACAGAATACATGGATTTCTTGTTGTTTAGTGGCTAAAAATGCACAAAATGTCTTTCTAACAGGATGGAGAGTGACGACGAGGATGCCCCAGAAAGCATCATCCCAGCATCATCCCCAGAGAGTAACGTAGGAGATGAAACGCCACGTTTCCCTCACCTACGGGAGCCTAAAGAGGAGGAGACAGAAAGAGCAATATCCCCCATCATCCCCCTCATACCTCGCACTGCCATCCCAGGTATTACACAACATCCTGGTGTAATTCTCAAAAACAACAGCAACATCTCTCATGTATTATATCTATGTGTACATGTTCTGGTGAAATCCATCCTGAATGTGTCGCATTAAGTTTTATTGTTCAAGTCCAATTTGATTTTATTAAGATGCCAGGTAAAATGCAAAGTGCCCAAAAAATGTATTTATGCTTTTTTTTGTTGTTGTTGTAGCGTTCCCAGAAAACAAACCATTTGAAGCATCTGATGGCAAGGTAGTTTCCACATCCAACCACTGGGACAAGGCCAAAAACAACGAAGTGTCTGTTACCTTCACATTGTCCTCTGCTGCAGCAAAGGTACTAAGCCATATCATTGCACCCTGTTTAAGCTTTCTTTATTTTCCTGCATTGTTGAACTTAAACTATTTTAAACATTTTTTTCCAGAAACTGAACGACGTCATGGTGCACATGGCCCAGCTGCTTAACATTAAGATGCCAGGTTCTTATGAGGTGACTTTCCCTCCCCAAAACCCTGACATGTCTGGAGTGGATGGGCCTGGGAAGGGATCCAACCAGTCAGGTATGTCTGTAGAGATTATTGTTAGTTTGGATTG
The DNA here is from genome assembly GCF_011397635.1 of Epinephelus fuscoguttatus. Lineage (NCBI taxonomy): Eukaryota > Metazoa > Chordata > Actinopteri > Perciformes > Serranidae > Epinephelus > Epinephelus fuscoguttatus. Next base: position 23,774,203 of record NC_064758.1, on the reverse strand, counting down.
TACTGCTGTGTCCACAAAACGTGACATACTTTTACACTGACAGGGAAACAAATCCGCTACCATGCTGAAGACCTGCTGTGTGGTTTTCTACACGTCAAATAAACTTAAAAATCCAGAGGTTAAGATTTTTTTTCTCTGAGCCTGGACCCTGTTTTGTGTCTAAGTGGCTAATAGGAACAACACTGTTTCTGGTTAAACAAAAAAAATGTACACTTTATCCAAACAGCATAATCTTGAACATATCTGTGTTTAGCTTTGCAAGACTTTCTAAGTTTATTAATTCATAAATAAAGGCTAATAATAATGTGGTCATGTTTTCCAGGGGCTCTGTGTGCAAAGGACGGTGCTTCACCCAGTCAGGATGAGTGGCTAAGGCAATTTGACGTGTCTCTACCAGGGTGTACACTAAAGAAACAAGTGGACATTCTGGCACTTATAAAACAGGTCAGTCATTACAGTCTTGAACTTTGTTATTTATTGATTTTTTTTTTTTTTTAATCATCATATATCAGGCAATATATATGTCTTGAAAGCTGAAGATCTCTTATGCGCATTTTTCTTTCAGGAATTCCCAGATAAAGAAGACAAACCGGCCCAGCACTGTTACACAACAAAAGTAAATGACTTGGATGTGCGGCACCTTCCCAGTATACCAGTGGAAGAATCTCCACCCCCATCACCGTCTCCTCCACATCCTCCCCCACCTGTCCCTGAACCAGCAAGTGAAGCTGAACCTTCCAAAAAATCAGCTTCGCCATCTCCACCTCCCTCCAGTCCCACCAAAGTCCAGGTCACGACTGAGCCTGAACACGATGATGTTCCTCCTGTTGATGCTGCTCAACCAACTGATGTCACAGAGCCTGAAGTTGCTGCTCCAGAGTCAGTTACTGATCCAGCAACAGTCTCTGCAGTCCCAGATGCTACTGCTCCTGCTGACCCTGCTGCTCCTGCTGACCCTGCTGCTCCTGCTGCCCCTGCTGACCCTGCTGACCCTGCTGCTCCTGCTGACCCTGCTGCTCCTACTGCCCCTGCTGCTCCTGCTGCTCCTACTGCCCTTGCTGCTCGTACTGAAGATAATCTAAGTACTGTTATCAAGGAAGAGGACTTGGCCACTGATGAGGCTCAACCTCCTAAAAATTCTCCCAGTAATATGGACTCTTCCCCCAAGGCCATCAAGCAGCGCAGGCCTCTCTCCCCTGATGAGGAGGTGGTACATCCCAAGGTGAAAAAATGGAAGGGGATTCGCTGGAAGCGTCTTCAGATTGTCATCACAATACGCAAGGGTGGGTCCAAGAAGGAGAGCAGCCGTGAAGTGTCTGAGCTAATGGAACGCCTGCGCATTACTCTCCGACCAGACAAGCTGCCTCGGGATAAACGCAAATGCTGCTTCTGCCATGAGGAAGGTGATGGAGCCACAGATGGGCCTGCCCGGTTGCTTAACATTGATGTGGACTTGTGGGTGCACCTCAACTGTGCCCTGTGGTCCACAGAGGTGTATGAGACGCAGGGGGGTGCCCTCATCAATGTGGAGGTAGCTCTGCGTCGTGGATTGCGGACTCTTTGCGCATACTGCCAGAAAACAGGTGCCACAAACAGCTGCAACAGAATTCGCTGCCCGAATGTTTACCACTTCGCCTGTGCCATCCGGGCACGCTGCATGTTCTTCAAGGACAAGACCATGTTGTGCACCCAGCACAAGCTGAAGGGCCCCAGTGAAGACGAACTCAGCATGTTTGCTGTTTTGCGGCGGGTCTACATCGAGCGCGATGAGGTGAAGCAGATCGCCAGCATCTTACAGCGAGGCGACCGTATCCACCTGTTCCGTGTTGGTGGTCTCATCTTTCATGCCGTTGGTCAGTTGCTACCATCCCAAATGGCCAACTTCCACTCACCCACCGCCATCTTCCCTGTTGGCTATGAGGCCACACGCATCTACTGGAGCACCCGTGTGCCCAACAAGCGCTGTCGCTACCGCTGCCGCATCAATGAGGATGAAGGTCGTCCCCTGTTCGAGGTGCGTGTCCTGGAGCATGGCATGGAGGATTTGCAGTACCGTGACACTACTCCAGAAGGTAAGAACTCGCACACTGCTCCCACTTTATTTGACATAGTATTTCTCAGTGTTTTACTTATTCACTTGAAACTTTCACTGTGTTTAATTCATCGCCCTTGTCTTTAGGGATCTGGGAGCGAGTGGTTCAGCAGGTTGCTAAACTACGAGATGAATCATCCATGTTGAAGCTTTTCACCGAACATGTCAAGGGAGAGGAGATGTACGGCCTCACAATTCATGCTGTCATGCGGATCACGGAGTCGGTAAGAACGTGCAGCGAGAATAAGCACCACTTTGTCTCCCATTTGATTTAGTCTTTTTCTCCCCGATGTAATTCATACCCTTTAAAAACCAGTATTCACACATCCAAGGGTAGGTAATAAACTTATGAATTAACAAGCAGATGGTCAAAACAAATTTTAATTGAAATAACTGCCAAATCTGTTCAATACTTGAAATGCTGACAACTGATGAAAAGACCTACGTCACCTGATTGATTGGTATTGACTAAAACAGGCATGACAGTATGCAGAACGCTTCACCAGACCCAAAATGAAGCCCAATAGTTGAGACGTGTGTGCTACAGCTACGGTGGTTCTCCTGTACATCAAAGTGCATGACTAACATGATTTGTGTTTGTTGTGCTTCAGTTGCCTGGAGTGGAGAACTGTCAGAACTACCAGTTCCGATACGGCCGTCACCCACTGATGGAGCTCCCCCTCATGATCAACCCCACTGGCTGTGCTCGCTCTGAGCCCAAAGTCCCCACACAGTGCAAGAGGTAAAGCAGCTACATTTAGCAATAAGTCACAAGAAATGAACAGTGAACTTTACAGCAACACATGCTCTGTACAGATAGGCACGTTATCAGGCAGAGAGAAACCTGTGAGATTGTGCTGAAATGATTTGAAGCATGTCTGCTTGTTAAAGAGGCTTGTTGATTTAAAACTGAGAAGTGTTGCACAATAACTCATTACCACATCATTATCAGCAAAGCATAACAATAAAGCATTATAATTATACAGTTTTTATTTATTATTTCAGTAATTATAAAGTTTGTCCTCCATCTGGCAACATAGTCCTTCACAGTAGATAAAAAAAAAAAAAAAAGTAAAAATTTGCTAACATCAGGCATTAGGTGATTTTCACTTAGTTCCTGCTTTCTATAACCTGACACCCATTTGACTCATTCACAGTTCGACTCATTGACACAGTGTGAACTTTAGCACCACATTTTAAAGCGCTCTCCAGTTAAAGGTGTCAAATTTTTATGTTTTGTGATGTAAATGTCTTGTCTTTTATTTCATTTTTTCTTGGCTATGCTGTAAGAGAGCCAGTTAGCTGTGTTAACATGGGATAACATGGTGTTCACTACCCACCCACAGGTCTCCACTGGTTAGCTAGCAACTCTGCACTGTACACAGGACAGGCAGGGACTAGCTAGTGACATGGCATTGCTACAGAAACATGGTTATTATCTTAGCACCACTAGCCTTGCTGATGCCGCTGAAGGTGCACACAGAGTTAACAGTGATAACGTAGTTGATAATGCTAAAGGGGTTAACAGTACAAAATTAAGCTGCTTACTCACTGGGGCGGCCTGTGGGGGGACCAGCAACAACAGCATCATGGGTGGGGAAAACATTAGCATAGCAAGCTCTCATACAAACGGGGAGGTGTGCAATTTAGCGCAGTGGCTGCTAGCTAAAAAGTGTAGTACTATAGTGCTGTTGTGGTACAGCATAGTGCTAGTAGTGCTACAAAACTGTAGCAAAATAAACCTGCAGACTGACACGGCTAACTGGTCAAAAATATTCTCTGCGGTTAATATATTAATGATATAGCAATGATATCCCTATATTTAACTCAGTGTTACATATTAAGTAATGCAGTCACATGTTAAGGACCAAAGCACAGCTTTTTAAAACTAATTATTTGTTGTACAGTTGTAGACATTTTGACCAAAGAACCTTGAATGACTGGATACCGTCTCACATTTCACTTTCTGTCTGTCTCAAGGCCTCACACTCTAAATAGCACCAGCGTGTCAAAGGCCTACCAGAGCACCTTCACTGGAGAGCTCAACACACCATACAGCAAGCAGTTCGTCCACTCCAAGTCGTCCCAGTATCGGCGCCTGAAGACCGAGTGGAAGAACAACGTGTATCTGGCACGATCCCGCATTCAGGGCCTGGGTCTGTACGCTGCTAAGGATCTGGAGAAGCACACCATGGTCATCGAGTACATTGGCACTGTCATACGCAATGAAGTGGCGAATCGCCGTGAGAAGATCTACGAGTTGCAGGTATGCCAATTTATAACTGGCACATGATGCAAAGTACATATAAAGTGTTCCTTCGGATTAAAGTTTAAGAATGGACAAAATGTACACACATAAATGACCCTTTTTGGGGTGAGGAAATACATATTTGGGTGAGCTGCCCAAATTTAATCCACAGCTTGACAACACTTGAGAACCAACAAGAAATATAGGTCTGTAAAAAATAAAAACTTTGAATTGACAAGTATGTCTCACCCTTTTTCTGTTTCATTTCTTTCTTCTAACGTAGAACCGTGGGATCTACATGTTCCGCATAAACAACGAGCAGGTGATTGATGCCACTCTGACAGGAGGCCCAGCTCGGTAGGTGTTGATTTGTTTTTGGTTGCCTCATTGTTAACCCTTGAGTCTAGTATGATTTTTAACCAGGACTGTGCCCGACTCAGAATTATGTCAGTCAAGTGGGATTTGACTATTCCATCCTTTTTCTTTCCATATGGAGTTTGAGAGTTTGAACAGGGTTTGGTGTGACTTTCAGGGTGACAGTGATATCCACATACATAAGATAACAAGCCAAGTAAGCCCTCAGAGCTAATGCATGCTAACGATGGATCAGCCACAGACTGTATTGTATTAAGTTGCTGTGAACTATAAATTCACCACTTCTAAACAGAATGCGGAAGATAACATTATCTCGGAGCCTGACCCGGCAAAGCCTCTCTTCCTGCGGGCAACTGCCTCCGTCTCACTCAGACTCAGCCTGGATCTGCGTCCGTAGCTTCCTGTACCGGGGAGCAGTGTGAAAGCAGAGGGCACTCACTTTCAGCTGCTCAACTTGGAAGACTCTCAGTTGAATGAGGGGTCTCCGACTGATCTTCAACTTTCAGTGCACTCCCTATTTTTAACTGACCTATTTTTTTCTCCTTTCCAGATACGTCAACCATTCCTGTGCCCCAAACTGTGTTGCAGAAGTTGTAACATTTGACAAAGAAGACAAGATTATCATCATTTCCAGCCGCAGGATTCCCAAGGGAGAAGAGGTGCAGTGCATACGACAAGCAAACACTCACTCTTAGACGTTCCCTTAATTTTACCATGTTTTTGAAGTTAATTTTTAAATCTCAACACCCATTAACCGTCTCCGTTTTTCACTTCCAGCTGACCTATGACTACCAGTTTGATTTCGAGGACGATCAGCACAAGATCCCTTGCCACTGCGGAGCCTGGAATTGCCGAAAGTGGATGAACTAACCAGAAAAAGACAAATTGAGAATTCCCCTCTCACTGGTGCCAGAACACTCCTGCGCCAAAGCCTTTGAATCCTACATAGCCAGTGCATAAGCTGTTCTGAAAGATGTGGAGGAAGGCTGGCCTCCATCATTGAAAGACTAAAGCGTTGACACCTGTAGCCAAAGGTTTGAAGAGCATTAATCAATAAAAGCAACCGACCACCTCCATCGGCAGCAGCTCGATGGCGGGACTAACTTTTCATGTTCGGACTAGTCAATCACCTTTTTCCTCAGCCAAAACCCCTTCCCCCCCCTCGACTGTTCTCAATAACCTTACAGTGGCTGGAAAACAATCCTCAACATCTACCAAATGATTCTGACCCTCTGATCTCAATACCCGTAGTGCAGAGCTCACCTGGAGCTCCGACAAAAAGCCATTTTTAAAATACTAAGAATGAACTAATGATGCATTTTTATGTTTTAAGTCGGACCTATTTCCCGTCCCACCTGACCACACCTCCCCCTCACCTCCCAGAAAAGGCACTTTCCCCATCAAGTCATCAATGAAGACAACACGGATATTGGCTAGCTAGACAATCCTGATGTGGCTCTGTGTAAGAACTACATATGATCGATGGAGAAAAAATACAAAAAAACAAAAAAACAAAAAACAGATGTAAGTTAATATAAAATCTGAGATGCTATTGATCTGTGGCTCCAGAGGCACCAGATGTTCTGACTGTGTGGAGTCCCAAGGTGGGTTAGTTGGACCCAGTCTACCTCATTGATTTAGCGGGAAGCGACTGCTTTGTATAAAAACTGTTAACTGCTACTGTGGAACGGGGGAGGGGAGGGAAAGGGGGGAATGTTTTTATGGGCTTAGCCTTCTCGGACAAGCAGGGAATCTTAAGCAGCAGGTTTGCTCTATCTACTCTATGCTGATGATGATTTACAATAATGAGCCAACATAATTATTATTCATGAATTGTTTATACAGAGGAAATATATGACAGTTTTGATAAGATATTGCATTAAGAATCACAATCAGAAGCTTAGCGGGTGTCCTGTATGCCACCAAATCCTCCTGGATATTGATGTAGCTTTTTCTTTTTTCGTTTTATTTATGCATCTCAAGAAACCGTGTTATCAGCTGTGTGAAAGCACAATAACATCCACCTTTTTAAGTTGCTTCAAGACAGTAATGGTGTGAGTGAATGGCTCTAGGATCACAGAATTAACCAAGTACACATTTTGCTTGTCGCTTCATACATTGGAAGTTCCACTTTGCTGCAGACCCAGCCGGGTGGATGCATGACTACTGTCCCATTTAATGCTTTTTAATTCCCCCACAACTCGATCTTCTCACGACTCAACCTTAAACTTTGAATCATGCCTCTTCCTCTCTGTATTATTTAGTGGACTGTTGTTAAACTTTACTGTAGTAAGTCTTCCTCTGCCTGAGTACAGCCTGCAGTATTTCTACTCCCCCCCCCCACCCCCCCCCACCCTGTAGTGTGCTTTTCTAGTGCTGGTACTGTCCTCTCGAGGCTGAACGGATGGCAGGGAAAGACTTATTGGAAAAAAGGGCATTTTGTTTTCATTTCTATGTAAGATGAATGAAAAAAAAGTCTTTAAAGGGAGCTTTACTAAAAACTCCACCTTCCCATACTACTTTGTTTCCTCCTTCCCCCTAACCTAAGACCTCACATGATTTTAAAAATGCAAAGTTGTACAAACTGTATATATAGTATATGCATTAGGGGGACAGCAACTCTTTATCCAGCCCCTTTGTAATCAATAAAGTCAAAAAGTGTAGAGAAATAAAAATTGAAGAAAAAAAAAACCAACCACTGGATATCATTTTAACAAAGATAAAGCTGTATATAAATATAAATATATGTAAAATGGCAAACTAATATCTTTATGTATATGAACCAGAGTGTTTTGCATTTACCTGTTTTTTCTATTAGTGTTTTTTGCTATAAGCTCTCAGAGACAAGTTTGTTAAAAATAGGTTTGAGAAAAAATGTCCGGTCGTCTCCAATCACCTGCGACGAGAGGCCGGTGTGATCACGAAGCCTGTTTGGATTCACGTGGAGGGTCGCCGATTAGACATGAGAATCACTTTCTTGCGTAAAGCAGTACAATGGTGCATAGCATTTGTATTTATGTAATATTGTTCGTGTTTATTTTTCTTTTTATTTATGCTACTGCTTGTTGATTACCAAAACCTGTCCCTTAATCGGTCACAATTGGATTAATATACTCTTGAATGGAAAATCTTGAACTCCCTAGACTATTGTTAGTGTTTTGCTTTTTTATATCTTCCCTATAGAAGTGAATGTGTTGGTAAACCTTGTGAAATGGTTACTTGGCCTAATGTATGTTATGATGTAATACTCAAAGTTAATCCCATACTTAACCTGGTAATGAATTGCACTCTCATAGTATAACGGAGAACTTCTCTAAAGTGGTAGATATTGATCAAGTATCCGAAGCAGTGATATATATATTTTTTGGTATGTTTCTATTTCAAGGGAAGATCATGACGAGACATTATGCCGCTCACTGGATTTTAGCCTGAATAATTTTTAACTTCTCTGAATCTTAATTTAAGTTCTCTGCATATCTTATAATTTAATAAAAGTTTGCTCAAATTGAAGGTTTTTTTTAACCTCACCTACTTTTTAAAAAGATGTTGCATCTGTACAGCAGAGATACTTTTAGGGAATATGAATAAATATAATGATCATTTTTATTGTATGTGGCATGTTTTGTATGGATATTATTTTGAATTGTACATATTTTTTTCAGGACGCCAGAGGTTGCATCTCTTTATATACAGCTTTCCCACTCCCTTTCCCCCTCATCTTATTTCTTTGTCTGCTTTTGTTTCTTGTAAAGGAAAATAAAATGCATTTTAAATATGTCCTTTTTTTTCTTCATTTTTTAGAAGCAATATTAACACTGAGCTTTAAGGTTGATTCTTGAACCAGTTAAGTTGCAGTTATAGTCTGTATCCATGTCTGTGCAGACCCTTCCGTAGCCATGACAGACAGTGCTTGAAATATAGATGTTGCAAAGAAGCTACATATTCTAAATAAAACATGGATGCTTTATGCACCAGCAGAACAGAATATCTATACCAGCGATACTCAACCTGCTGTGCCCAGGGGCCACATTTGCAAAATGCCGGGAGGCCAGGGGGCAGTTAATGACACACTTTCGTAATTAATGTATATAAATGAATAGTCTGGACATCTGTCAGGGGGTCCAGAGGATCCTCCCCTGGCACTTTTTTTTGTAAACAAGCTCTATTTTGATTCTTTTAATGCATTCTGGCAACAAAAAATAACCTGTTTAAAATAATAAAAAAAAATGTCTTGTGAAGTAGAAAACAATTGGCAGGCCACCTGGCACTCTATATCGGGCTGGATTTGGCCCACGGGCTGCAAGTTGAGTATCACCCGGCCTATAAAATCACCACAGTTTTAAGGAAGACACAAAGATTTGTGTCACCAATTTAGTATCTGACCAGCGTCTTTGGTTCCTGAGATATGGTGTCAAATAACAGCCAGTCACAGGGAAGTTTGGTGCTCTCAGTGTCATCTAAAACTGGTTCCGAGCTGGTGGGTTGCGGTCCAAAAGTGGGTCATGGGTCCATTCTGAATATACCTCAAGTCACTTGTTTGTAAAAAAAAAAAACAAAAAAAAACTTTTTTGAAGTATAGTGAATTTCCAGCACAAAGATTTTACTTTGAAGTGCTGTTTTCTGCTGTAGTGTGAGTAACTAACAGCTGGACACTGGAGAGCTATGCAACGGAGACAGCAAGCTATCTCAATAACATGGCCAAACCCAAGAATGACGCTGAACATATTAAACACCGTGGACCTTGAACTAATGACTATGGAGAAATCTGGACCCCGTGGCTGGACTGATTTAGAATATCTATCCTAATTCATTGTCTATGAAGCAGTTCCAGACTTTATACTTAATGATATCACAATTTCTTATTCAGCAATAGTTTGGTTCAATGGTACGTATTTACTGATATTTTTCGGACTGTCTTAGACCATAAGAAAAATGTATGAATTTTGAAAATGGGTGTAGTTCCCATTAAAAGTACACTTGGAAAAATGTGAACTTATCCTTTAATCCTAAATAATGGTTTTTACCTCTATTAAGGAGGTCATGTTTTTAGTTTGGTCTGTTTGATTTCAGTAGGATTATGGAAAAAAAAACTACTGGCCTGATTTTGATGAAACTTGGTGGAAGGGTGTGACATGACCCAAGGAGCAACCCATTACATTATAGAGTGGTTTTGGATTAAGGGGTAGACAGGCTACAAAGATGATTTCTCTTTTGTTAAAATTATGACACAGGGCATTTGCTCATTGCAGTGGTCTTTTTTGTTAATCCTCTGTAACTAGCGCAGCAGTTGACAATAAACACACTACATGGCATCTTGAATAAGCACCACAGCTGAAGTCACAAATAAGAAAAAGAGGAATTTATTGTATATCATCTATATACACTTTTCAACTAATTCTGAAAAGATCTGCACAACATGATTTTTGAAATCTCAAAGTATTACTCGTGAACAGGATGATGTCTGATGGTCATATACCCATGGCAACAAACCAAACATGGACAGGAGTGTTTTGACAATTTTGGTTCAACTGACAGCAGTCTCCCTATTTTTCCCTCCACAGCTCTCCTCCTCCTATCTGCCCGCTGAACTTCCACCCATGTTAACAGTAGCAGCAACATTTCTGGGGTACACAGCCAACGACCCGAACAAAAAACAGGAAGAAAGAAAACAACGGGGAGGAAGAGGGGAAAAGACTTAAGTTCATCTTCCTCAGTGCAGAGGACCCAGTGTTTGAGACAGCATGCAAAATGGATACTAACATGACACATGGTTTCTGGATCAAGTGATGACATAACTAACATTAACTAAAGTCCATGTGGACATTAACAGTGCAGAGCCCAATGGTGACAAACGTCAGTGTAATACTTTCAAAGTTTTGTCTGCGGACGACAAAGTAGAATGAAAACATGCAGTTTCACTTTACAGCATGTCAGTCTCTGAAAACGTCGCGACTACTTTTCACATCTATCCGTATGTTCCCTGTGTGTGTGAACTGTCAGCAGCTGTCTTTACTTCTGAATAAATAGCCATTGGCAGTATCAGAATTCAAGGTTATGTGACGCTCCTAAATATTCCAGTGTCAATGCGAAAGAGATGTCACCCGGGAGAACATATGTAGAAACAGATCTGCATCAATGAGCTCCGAGAAGAGCTCAATTCCAACAATTACGCATTAAAAAAAAAAAAAAAAAAAAAAAGAAGATAAAAACAGGTTGCAGCAAAATTATCTGGGATCAGTAGTACCACCAAATTGTCATGAGAGGAGCAAACAAATTCCAGCAGATGACAGAGTCTATTTCCTGGCACAGTTCGAAACCATGCAGACAGATCAAAGAAACTTCTGAAAGTACCGTTCAAGCAAAATCACTGTTCAGATGTCACACCGCTGCTTGTGGCATAAAAGGAAAACAAAAAAAACATATGCATGTTTTATATACAAATCATATGTACCCATCATCAGTAGTGTCTAATGTCAACGTCAAAAGAAAACACCCATCATGATGTCTTTACACAAAACACAAAAATATATTTAAAAAAAACAAACAAACAAAAAACAACAGTATTTTTCATTGCCATTTCATACGCCTCTTATTTGCTCAGTGTGCATGATGTCATCGCCTGTCACCAACAGGGGCCTATGGCTACATCCATGTTTGCGCTCAGTATCTTATTAAAGTGAATGCAACGACCCCTGAATGTAACGCCTGAAAGATGGTGAAAGACTTGGACTGAACTAATTTTCACGTCTTATTCGACTCTGGCTTGTCACATCTCATCTCACAGTGTTCATCAATATGAAATAAAAACTATCGACAAATAAATAAAACCATCCCAAACATTATCCCTGCCACATTTCAGACTAACACCAGGACTGGACCACATCTGCCGTGTGATACCTGCCGGTGTCACACGCGATGAGGAAGCTACAGTTGAGTGCAACTCATTTTCGGTTTGAAGGGTATTCAAGTGAGGGATTAAAAAGCAGAATCTGTCTGCCTAATTACCAAACGTCCCATTACTGGATTTGTCTAACAAGCTACAGCCTACACCAGAGAACATCTTAGTGTCATAGAAACATGCTAGTAGTCCAGACACCATTTTTTTTTTTTTTTTTTACACATGACTAGAAACAGTGCTTCAGCCTCTTTCCTCCCTCACGCTCGCAGTACCACAGTGTGATGCTGCACAGCCAACACAATATGAAGTGTTATTGTTCTTACACCCACAACGTTCTTGGCTCTTCTGGACAAGGTTAGTCCGTCATGGGACACATTTCAGAGAGGTAAAAAAGGATTGAACAAAAAAAAAATCCCGTCGCTGTACAATAGTAATTCCTGCCATGGGAAATGAAACAAAAGGTTGAGTGTGATGATATTAACAGTGGTAGTGCTGTAGTGTTGTGGCCCATGGAGAAGGGGAGGTCGGAGGGAACAGGGAGGAGACACGAGGAACAAAGGGAGGCGAAGGGGGCGAGGGGCAGAAACGTCAAGAAGGGGGAAGGGTGACTCTCAGTAGTTTTGGCTAAAAAGGTGAGGTAGGCCTTGTCACAACTTGGAGTGTGGCTTTAAAACTGGCAGGGTTTTCATTTGCAGTCTGTCTTTAGTGTTTGTTTCCTATGGGAGTGTGGTCTGGTTGTGCGTCTCCAGCGCGTCTTTACGCCGCTCACATCTTGACGTCCTCCTCCACGCTGAGCTGAGACAGGGTCTTCTTGATGCGCAGGGCCGTCAATCTGGCTGCTCCGTTGGCGTACCAGCATTCCCTCATGATCTTCCCCATCACGCGCAGTGACTGCAGGACAGGGGACATAGGTTAGATATACAAAGACACGTAACAATAATGCTGACTGATAACAGGGACGCCACAGGCATCACTGGTGTTACAGATTACACCACAAGCAAAGATACAATGATGCGCACTATCTGTAGAGCGCTGTATTAGGGCCGTACACACCTCCCGGAAAACGCGAGGTCAGGCGCTGGATGCTACTCTTATGCCTTTTCTCTGAGAGCTTTCAAGAGCATGGCGGCAGGTTGTGTATGAGGTTGCTAAGCACCCTTAACCAGCACCATATCATAGCCTATTTACCTACAATCCTGAGTGCAGAGCTGATCTTGTTCCAGGCACTGTTTATAGGTGTGTACGCCTATCGTCCATAGGACAGATGTAAAGCTCTGAGTGGCCCTGCACTAACATGATCAACTTCTCCATATTTATCCGTCTGATATCTACGCATGAAGGGAAAGATATCTGTCGGCTGAGATTGGCTGTTCCTCATCACATGATGTGGTGTGTGCTGCTGCGTTCCAAAAGTTGAACTTGCGCCATGAAAAATATGCACTCAGGAACGCCTGCCCACCGCAATGACATCGCTCTAGCGTTTGAGCACATTAGCCATGCATTCACATTAAAATTATGAATTTGGGGCCAAAAAACGCAGCATGTGTACGGCCCCTTTAGTTACTGCTAATACAACCAAAACATTTCCTACTGCTGCAGCTTCGCATTAAAAGCATCTGACTGGCAAAATAACTTGACTTTTATTCTGAAGAAGTCACAGGAAATGTCATGTTTTGTGACATCAGCACTACCACTATCTTTAATCAACAGATGCATCTACAAAACAAAACAACAGTCATTTTGGGGAAGTGTTCACAGCAGATTACTTTGAGATATTGCAGGGAGCAATGGAACAAGAAGGATTAGCCTCAGGCGATAGGCAGCAACCTCCAACTTCTCAATGATGCAACCACATACTTTTCTCCCTGTTAGCGTTATTAGGTTTCCTATTAGCACTGGGTTGAAATTCAAAATACTGCCAAGGAGGCGCTTCTACTTTTCACTTTAACACCAAATCCTCTGCCATCTTCTTCACAGTGAACTTTTTTCACTGGTAAAAGAAATCTGACTCCTGCTGCTCTGTGCTGTGACTCTGCTGCTGCTGTACGGAGCCGTCACTTTCAATTTATAATTCCAGTGTCTGTCATCCTAGTACATATCGATTAAAAAGAAATACATACGGTGGGGGCAGTAAGCAAGTAAAATAATAGGTGTATACCCAAACACAGTGTGACACCGGTAACATTAACTACTGTGGCAAATGTATCGTATAATAAGAACAATTATTATAAATTTCCATCAACGATGGCACTATTTGATAAAGTGGAAGTTTTCTAAATGTTTAGAGTATCATAGACATGGACGGTATAACAGTATTAAGATATGATTTTCAAAACTGTCAAAAATACAGGTAGGTAGGCTGCATATTAATACCATCACATACTATATACACCGATGAAACTTCAGGAAGGTATGAAGGTATTAAAAATTAGATAGCGTATTATTTCATGAATATTTCCTGTAAAATTCAACCTGATCTGCTTGATATCTCTGGAAACAAAACAAAAAAATTGAGAGCAGCATCTGTCTATGAAAAAATTGATCCATCAGAGTTTGAAGGGGCCAACTTTTAGAGAGAGCTTTTTAGCAACATCAGGAAATTTGTGAAACACAGTATCACTTTTCAATGCTGAGCCCTGCACTATTATAAAAGGTTATAAAAAATAGGATGTAGGCTGTAAATAACTTAATTTAATACCCCCCCACTACAGTGATTTAGAAAATATTAGTCCATTTTCAAGTCAGAACGTCCTGTACTGCCCAACCTGATTATACCTAACTGCCTTTCTATACGGCCCGTACATGTATTTTTAGAAAACTGTCAGCTGTTGGTGTATATGCTGCAGTGTGAAATACCTCGTAGCTCTGCCACCAGTTGGGCACATTGGGCCTCAGTTTCTGGTCACACACCACCTTCCTCATCTCCTCTATGGAGGGGTCAGAGGGTACGAGGTCGTAGTAGGGCAGCTGGTACTCCTCGTGGATACCTGGGGGACACAATGAGGAAGTCTTTTCAGTCCCTGTCACATGAACATTTAGATATTTTTTGAGCTGATGATTGGGGTCTTACCTCCTGCATTGCAGCGACGCGCTATCTCCCAGTACACCAGGCCCAGCGCGTAAATGTCGGCACACTTGAAGGAGTCAAAGTGTTTCATGTTGATGGTTTCGTCCAGGACTTCTGGAGCCATATACCTGAAGGTGGAGACAAAGGGCAGCAATGAGTGACAGCATCGATGAGACGTTTATATGACCAATTAAACCTTTTACATAGACTTTTAAATTATCTTATTTCATAAAATTTAAGGTTTAATGAATCCAAATTGTAATGTTGTTTGGGATAATACATGACAATTTCCTCCCCTTTTCAACAACCATTATATCAGCAAAATTACACATCCATCACTGGGCTTTTCTAAAAGGTCCAAAGAGCGCAGGCAAATTGGTCAATTTGGCTAAAACATATAAAAACTTGTTAGTGGCACATTCATATTCACTGTTGTTTTTCATCTTTTCATGTAGACAGTACGACAAACACAGAGTGTAGCCAGACTTGGCCTTCAAAGATCCCTGATAAATATCTCCATTTTAGTGCTTCTGGGTGAATCTGCACGGAAACATTTACCTCTTAGTGCCCACGCGCTGGTTCGGTGCTATATCGATTGTGTCTGTGATGGACTCGTGGCGGACTGCCAGGCCGAGGTCAGCTATGGCACACATGCCGTTCTTCTTAACCAGGATATTTTTAGACTTGAGGTCACGGTGAGCAATGCCAGGCTTACCTGCAGGAGAACAGACAACACATCATTACATTTAATGGAGCTCAGCAGGAATAGCACATGCTCGCTGAATGTGAATCACTGACTGTGTGCACGTTCATGTCCCTGCTGTGTTCATTTGTTTGTTCACTGATTTCACTGCGTGCTGCTCTTTAAGGAAATGCTTCGCTCGCAAAATGATCATCTGTGTATTAATTACTCACCCTGTATTACACTGAATTACTTACTGACTGAATTTTTTTTTCGCATGCCACAACTGTGTTTATGACTAGATAAATGAGAATTTCCTCAGTTTTTGGATTCTTCCTTCACTGTGGAGGCAATGTGAGAAAAACTGAGACCTCTTCACAAATTGAGTATAACATGGAGTGAGTAACAGACATACTAATGGTCATTTTGTGGGTGAAGTACTCTTCTAACGTGACAGTCCATCTCACCCTGAGTGCCAAGAATTTCCATGTGTAGGTGTGCCAGGCCGCTGGCAGCTGACAGTGCCAGCTTGATCATGCCCTCAATAGTGACAGAGTAGCGGTTCAGGTAGTCAAAAAGAGAGCCGTGCTCGTGATAGTCTGACACCAGCCACAGCTGAGTCCATGTACCATTGTCTGAAAGAGAGCAGAAGAAAGAAAACAATCAATTAAGATGTAAGAGTATATACAAGCTGATGTGTGAAGTCTAGGAATCCACTTTAACAGTGTTGTGGATAAATGCCTGAATGTTCGTGTCAATAGTCCAAGTCTCCACACAACCCACAAACTTCCTCACCTTTATTGTCTGCTGCTATGAATCCCAGGATGTTTTCGTGGCGCAGCATGATTGTCTGGTAGATCTCAGCTTCTCTGAACCAGGAGCGCTCCTCTCTGGACGAGAAGATCTTCACCGCCACATCTCCTCCCCTCCACTTCCCCCTCCACACCTCACCAAAACGACCCTTCCCTATTATCTCCTGCAGCACGATGGTCCTGGCCACAGTCCGCTGCACAAACAGGGGCAGACCTGAAGGGGGCAGTAGGAAGACAAACAAAACATTGGCAAATATTACCTGCAGACTTGTTTTGTAGAAGGGGTTTGTTAGACATACCCTCAACAAATTCTAGTTCAAGTAACTGTCACTGAGTGTTGCAGTTGTATTTATGAAATGACATGTTGAAGACTGTTCTGTTACATCACATCAGGTGAACAGCATGTACTGACCAGAGCCTGATCCGGAGGTGGACATGTCATAGATGAGGTCCTGCAGGGTCTTGTCCTTGGCCAAGTACAGATGGTCACAGGATGGGTCCTCTACCTCCAGCCTCTGCCTGTGGCTGTAGGCTCTTTGGTGATACTGGAACAGGAACACGCCGACCATCAGCAGCACACACAGAAGAAACACTGGCCCTGCGATGACTGCTACCAGCTCCACCGGCCCCCAGGAGCTACCTGAGGTCGTCCAGTCCACCTCCTTTGTTGGAACTAGGAGGGCAAAACGAAACGAGGTGGTTACTTTAAATTGACAGCACTGTTGAACTGAAAGCTCTCTAATGTTTGGTGACGCAGCCTCACCGGGGACTTCAATACTGTTGCAGTAATCTACATAGCAGCAATGTGTGTTGAGCAGGCCTTCAGCACTCAGACAGTAGAAGGGTTGTCCAGGGGGGATCAGGTTGTCCCGGTTGATACAGATGCGTACATGCTGCTCCTTCCCCTGGATGAAATATGTAGAGGCCATGCAGGCGCCATCCGTCTCACACTCATAGCCTGTCTTCTCACAGTTTGTGCAGTTACAACGTAGAGCTGAGGGAAAAGACACAGAGAGGTAAATAAATATCAGTTTATCAGATCCATTTCACTTCTCCATTGTATCCAGCAGGGGGCAAACTAACCCCACAGTTTCAACAGGATGTAAAGCATGTAGTGTCCCATTCAGTTGTAAGCATTTTGTGACATGCAGACACAG
Source organism: Epinephelus fuscoguttatus (assembly GCF_011397635.1). NCBI lineage: Eukaryota > Metazoa > Chordata > Actinopteri > Perciformes > Serranidae > Epinephelus > Epinephelus fuscoguttatus. The sequence continues at coordinate 23,756,872 of NC_064758.1, read as the reverse complement.
AGCTTTGAGTTGAGCAGCAGCAGCCAGACGGCCCTGGCGGCCCTGAAATCAGATCCTTCACTGCAGATGAACCCAAACACGCAGGGTGGAGACGGACCTGCCCAGTGGGACAGACAAAGTGAAACCCAACAAGGGGAGAGGGCTCCTGCCAAATCCCCAATGCAGCATTCTGCTTCCATTCCTCTCCTCTGTCTCTCTCACACTGACAGGGAGAGCTGCCACTGTTTAAGCTAATGAGACACGAGTTTTATTAAACACAGCACACTCCTGCGCGGGGACCTATTAAAGCTGACACAATGGAACTCCTGCCGCTGCCATAATAAAACTACGGTGGTCCATCTACACGCTGAAATGAGGTCAGTGCCAGAAAGTCCGCACAAATCTGCCACATCTAAAACAAAACCAGAGTCGGTTGGGCAATGAAGAGAGTAGAGAAATTGCAAGCTGATTAGATTTGGAGCGAAATGTGATTTTGAGTCATAGCACACATGCTTCTCATTTAGAGTAAGGTCAGCACAAAAGGCTTCTTCCAAGGTTTGCTGTGACCAAACAGAGCGCATGGCTGGACCAGGCAAGGCTAGATGAATGTAGGACTAGTTTTCACGTGGGAAAAACACAGGGGAAGCTGCTAAACTCAGCTGAACCCCTGTCAGTGCTAAATAATGACGAACTGTCTGAGTGACAACAGGGCCGTGAGTGAGGCGTAACAGGCCAAGAGCTGGTTCTCGGTCGGTAAACAAAGGCTAGACCACTCAAGACTAATCGCTGTGGACTTGGCGAAGACAAGACCGTCGTACCAACAACAACACAGGAGGAGACACAAAGCAGAGAGGAATTTCAATCCCCATTCTCCCTCAAAAAGAGGAGGCTCAGCAGCGGTTGGACCACTGACAATGTCTGGCCCAGAGGAAAGAAAAGATTTTAAGAGTGGCAAGCTTCCACTAATCCTCTGTGTCTTATCCTGAGGGTTTCTTTGACCAGATGAGCTCACTGATCTCCCCTGTTTGTACCAACTTTGGTCTCTGTCAAAAGGTGTCAGCAGATTTTAGTACATTCTTGAACCATCTGAGTCGTCATACTTTGGCTCTTGTTCAGAGCAGTTTTAAAAAAAAAATACTCCAAATGACTGATACAGTGATTGCACCATCAGAATGTAACATCCAAGTGGCCAAAACCACAAACCCTGGTGTCATAGGAGTGGTTTCCACTCTACTGAACTCTGGGAGGTTGTAATCTGTGTGGGAGCATTTTTCACATGTAGCGTGTATGCTGATGTGTCTATGCTTGTCCAGTGAGTGGTAACTGGAAATGTGGAGGACTTGCTTCAGTGATATTTCTCATCAGTTAATGTTTGTGTGTGAGCATGTTTGTGTGTGGCTCTCGAGGAGGTGAGCGGGAAAGTGGCAGGAACTCTTAGTGGAGTGTGTCCAAATTCACCACAGTTCGCATGCAGATGGAATTTCCTGCAGATTACACGGAGGTGAAGCAGGCTGGGCCTGATAAAGAGAGAAAAACAAGCTGTGTGCCACATCACGCTAATCTGCTGCATTAATGGAGCAAATAGTTTAGCCAAATAAAACAGATGACGGGAGCAACAGCTGTATGTCGGAAAGCTGGATGACGCTCAATATCCATCATCAAATTCAGACAACCTGAATCCTTTCTTCCATTAGACTCCTCTTTTGTCTGGCTGGATGTTTACTGGTTCTCAGGGAAATAAATCAATCAGCAAGTGAGTCCAGACAGGAGGCATTTTGATCAATCCATCCTCAAAGTAAGAGTGGCATTTAAAAAAGGAAAAACATGCATCATTGAGAGAAGCAATTCTCCACAACAAACTACCTCCACACTAGGGGTGAAACGGTTACCAGTTTATGACAAAGCATGGAAAAATTTATGACAATTACGATTACCATTTTAAACATTCATTATGATTAAAGCCCTTTTTTGTTACCTCACACAGTACATACTGTCCAGCATCGACCAAAGTTAGCAACAGTCTGAGACAGAGGCTCAGCACACTAGCATGGATTTGTTGTGTCAATAAAAACATGGCAGAAAGCAGTGACAGTGCTCTCGAGATTTTTTAGCCATAGCATTTGAAGAATGGGTGATGCTACCAGTTCCGCTTCCTCATCTACTGTGATAGAAGCGCCTTTCACACTACCTGTTCAAGCAGGAATGTCCCCCATTATTCTGCCTCACTGTTCTTTATGAAAGGTACGATAGCGGAGTGGGGGGACAGAACTGTCTCGCTTTTAAGCCGGCAGTGGAGACAGTAACAGAGCGGAATCAACATCTGTGTAAAAGGGACAGCGAGTAGTACAGGACCATGGACAGGACGGGTGTGATGTTTTGACGAGTTATTGTGGGACATTTAAAAAGCAGATAGCAGCAATTAGCAGCTAATTCAAAGAGGAAAAACAGTGTCCCAAAATGCCTGCAAATTGGAAAGACAATGAAGTCCTTGAGCTCCTGACAAGATCAGCCACCATATAACAGAGATAGTATATGACTGTCCTAGCTATGTTGTTGTTTAGAAAAAGCTGCCGACGTGTATGTTATATGTCACACTGGAGGCTGACGCTGTTGTGTTGCATGTCACGCCCGTCATGCCTCTGTAGCTTTTAAAATGCTGGCATGCTATCTAAAAATCACACACTGGGGCGTCATGACGCCGTTGTTGTTTGGTTCTGTGCAAAAAAACAAAGGCGGTGTAATGAAGGGACTTTGTAGCGCAACTTTTGTGTAAAAAGGGCGACAGACACTTGAGCAAGCATTTGAAAGACCGGCTGCTTGTGGACCGATACAAAGTAAAACTTGGTGCAATCATTTCAGTGTGTGTTTCAGGACTGAACATGTTTAGTACATTTTAACGACACTGCGATAATCCTGATAACTGTGATACTTTAGGTCATAGTGATCATTCTATTCTATACAGTTTCATCTCTTATCCACACTGCTGTTAACTAGATTTATTGGCCTTAATTCTACTCATGAGAATCAAACCGAGGGTTACAAAATACTTCTTACGAAACACACATTACACCAATAAACAGCATTAAAGTAACAACAGTGATCTGATAAGGACACCGTGATCTGAAATGAACAGGCACATCCATCATGGAGACTCTGTGTGTGGTAAGACAGATGGTCCACAGACTTACAGACAGAAGCTCAGGAAGGAAACCAAACATGGCTGAAAAACACACACATCTCCTTCTCGACTCTGCCGCCGATGGTTTGTGGTCTACCAAGAGTTTGGTTTGTGGCGAGTCTTCCCTTTCGTTAAAGGCTACCTTGTGAGTACACCATGTGTAGCCTGCTTCCGCACAAACGAGCGTCGACACTATGGGTGGCCAACATGGAGAAACTGAATGACAGAATGTGCCTTTATATATTGATAGAGATAGAAACCATTTATAGATAAAGTAGCCTGATCTAGTTACCCAAATACCAAGCAAATTAAGGTCATTCATCACACTGGAGTAACAATCCAATACTGTCACAAAACTGTCCTGCTCATTGATTTGCAACATTGCTCATTACAACCTCATACAACCAGAAATATTAAAGGGAGACCTCCAAAAAGGAAAATCTCCACTGGCTGACTGATTACAGAGACACCAGAGAATACATTATCATATCACCCAGCCGTTAACAATATTTCTCAGAAGATGGCACAATACAAAATCAAGACCTCTACAATACAAGGTAAATTTAAAAATGAATGTCATGCCAGACAGGGAGGGCACTGAACTCGTGGCCCACTGGCATTTGCCGAAATGCCATGCTGTTTGCACAGTGCTCTGCATATCTCACTGGATTCAGAGCAGAAGTGTTACAAAGCTAGGACTTGAGGGAATAATATCAAGCCTAAATACACATGGATATGAGTAGAGGCCTGGTGTATGCGGTTTTTGAGTGAACTCTGCTCTTGTATCCACATAATTGGTGGTCTTTACACTGGTCCTTTGTGTGGAGATTAAGACGACATGAGGAGGGATTGGACTGGCCCTGCACGAACAAAGAGCAGAGTGGAGTGGGGGAGCGCACTTCTGTGTGGAGCAGCGATGGGGGGATGGGTGGCACACACACACACACACACACACACACACACACACACACACACACACACACACACACAGGGGACAGGCCAGGGTTAACAGTAACAACCCCGATATTTGGGGGCTGCTCCAGGCCAGACAGGATGGGGGCTGGTCCCGAGTTGGTCGGGATAATACGAAGGGGAGGGGGCAGAGGGGGTAACAAGCGGTACTAGCAGGGGCCCCCCAGCTGCGATTGGGGTCTGCCCAAGTGACCAGCTGCGACCGTCATTAAAACCCAGTCTAGACTTTGACTTACGGGAGGGAGTAAATAACAGGAAAAGGGAACGGTGGAGGAAAAAGGGGAGAACTCAGCGCAAAGAGCAACTCCTTTGAGCCGCGAGTGTGTGAAGTTCCTATCATTCCGTTCATGTTGAGACAGGAAATGGCAGACACAGTGAGGAGGGGATTAATAAAACATTGTTGCCATAACCAGCATCGCTTTAACTGGGACCAAACTAAAAACCACAGCAGAGCCCACTCCAAACACCTTTACACATTAACCCTGATGACTGTGTTGTGCGTGTACGTGAGTGTGTGTATGTGTTGCTCAGACCTACTCACGCGGGAGAAACCCAGTCAAAACAGGAGGTGAACTTTCTAGTACGGGAAGATGATAAAGTCTGTGGAAAATACGCGTGCTCGGTGCAGGGCAGCAGGGTTACACAAACACAGTGGGTTTCTGGGAGCTAAGCGACGCAGACAGAGACAGTCGGGTGCATGCGTGTGTGCGGGGAGCAGAGCACCATTACCAAAATGCACTGGCTGAAATTAGATCCATACAGATACCAGACTGAGAGCTGATCAAGACAAGCAGACGCCACCAGACAGTGTGAGTGCAAACACACACACACATACACGGGGGCGCGCGTGCGCGCGCGCGCACACACACACACACACACACACACACACACACACACACACACACACACACACACACACCACAACTGTGTCCTAATCAATGCTAGGGGAAGGAGGAAAGTCATTACCTTTGTCTGCATCTCAGGGTCAGATTACTGATCTGATTCTAAAGTGAAGTCTCTAGGGCCGAGGCTGCCTCTACTATCTCTACTAACCACCAGCCTCTAGGCTACATCCCATCCTGTCTGTCTGTCTGTCGGCTGCCCTGGATCAGTTCAAAGGCACACAAGTGTGAGTACTGGCTCACTTTGGATTTCATGCTGCTGCTCACATTCTCAAACTGGTCCATGTTGCCTCTATAATGCCCCAGTATGTTTCAGTACTGTTGAGCCAGGGCATCTGCCATGTGACTTGAGCTTAAAAACCCCTTTGAGTCTAAGCAGACTAGAAATCTAACAATTACTCCCTTTTCTTTCTTTGACTGTTGAATAAGATTTACCCTGACTACAGTTACAACTGGCAATCAAACCCCAAAGATGTTTTGGTAAAGAGCAATAGAACCTGAAGTATTAGCTATATCAAACGTTATTAACTTAAAGGTGCAGTGTGTAGGATTTCGGGGCATCTACTGGCAGAATGGTATGTAATATTCATAATAATGTTATCATTAGTTTAGAATCACCTGAAAATAAGATTTGTTGTGTCTTTGTTACCTCAGAACAGAGTCCTGCATGGGTCCAGTTTTCAAGATCCGCCCCGACCCGACCCGGGGACGTACAAACCCGCACCCGAACTGCAAACCCGTGCATCAGGCCAATTAGTACCGCAACCCGGTCCGACCCGTTGAAACACGACCCGCAGCCCGACCCGTAACCCTGATTTAAAGTAATCATTTTGGGTCATATTGGCTGAATATTGAACAGCATATCGCCACAGTTAAGGTGCCAGTAAGTAAACAACGACCTGAATGAAGCAGCTCTCACAATAAAAACCTGACTTCAGCTCCATCATCAACCCTCTGTGTTCTTCTCCCATACGAGCGTAAAAGCATTCGTTTGTTACGTTTAATGCTTTTAAACTTTTAATCTATGTAAAGGAACTTTACATGTGTAATAACAGACTTACTTTCTGTCCAGAGCGACGTTCAGCAGTTACGAGCCATCACGTGTTTTTAGAATCCATCGAGGAGAGAAGTAATCCATCAGGGAAACACTTCAGAAACATTATAAAGTGATAGTTGTACGTTTTATCCACTTGTTTCTCAAATACCTAAATAATTATTTACTGTTTTGGAAGCGGCACTTGTTAGACGGTGGCAGCCATGTTGATTCTGTCGTCCAATCACAAATTGTGTTATTATGGTAAAACGTGTGTAAACAGCTGAACCAATGACCGTTGCAAAATAGCAGAGGCGATCCTCAGAGACTAGCCTAAATAATAACCAAGGTAGTTATCTGTAGTTTACCGAACTAATGACTGATGTGTTTATCTAAAACCCGCAATCCGACCCACATGTTATTTTTTCCACCCAGATCCGAACCTGGGAAAAAATTGCTTTTTAAAAACCACCCGCAAATCAGCTGTTTTTGCGGGTACCCGTGGGTACCCGACCCAGTGCAGGACTCTGCCTCAGAATGAGCTGTTTATGTCTACACATGCAGCAGGACCCTCTTATATAGATGCTGCCATCTTGCTCTACAGTAGCAAAGGACTGACAAATCAAACACTTGCTCTGGATAGGCCATTTGCGTTTTTGCACCAGCCACCACAGTTCTCCTACAGTTTGTCAGTTTGGCATCATCACTGTTACATGCCACTAAATTCCTACATGTTAGACCTTTAATTTTCAATCAAATAGTTCCAGTATTTAAACAAAACACAATTTTTATTTAGCCAATTTCTTGTATGTTTGCTTGTATCTCGACAACATTTAACAATTGAGAACTCTGGCTTTCACATTAAATGAAAAGAAAAAGGGCCTTACAGAAAAACATTTTTATACTTCTCAATGTAAGGTATAGAAATATGTGTAATTTAGTATCAGTGCTAAAACAAACATATTAATATCATATTTTATGACATTGATTTTTGGTGACACAACCTTTAATTGTCAATACAAGTGGTTCTCAACCCTTTCCGTATCAAGGACCCTTAATTTATACACATTGGATCACAGACTCAATTTTTGCTTCACAGACCTCCATCAGAAAACATTTTGGTGATAATGATTAGGACCAGAATTCTATAGTTCAACTACAGTTAAGGAGATAACCATGGTTATCATGACTCTTACTCACACTGGCTTCACTCTTAGTGACACTCCGAGTCACTAAGTCACTCCAAGTGAATTAAATGGACGCCCTGGAACTACCTCAGAGACCCCTGGGGGTCCCTGAACCCCTGGTTGAGAACCACTGGTCTAAATAACCAACAGAACAAAATAGAATAAAAAATATTTTCACAAGACAACTAGACCGGGACTATCATTTTTAAACAAAAAATGTAATGTAGAAAACAATAACATTCATGGAATAAAAGAGATATTATCTACTGTCTTTTGCATGCAGTGTGTAATCAGATAACGTTCTGTCAGCATGACAGCTTCTTCTGGTTATCATCATCAAACAGTCCGATACTAGTGTTGATGTACGAAATGCGCTGTTACAAAGGGCTCTGCCACATGCATATTGAAATCATATGCTTCTTATAAAATTTACAACATTTACAACTTAAAAAAAGCAATGTTGTATAGTGACGTTTATTGCAAGGGTGGTTGCTTATTGCCAAGTGAGAAACACAGGTTCTGTCAAAGCCAGTGTCACCACAGAGGCTGGAGAAAAGTAAGAGATAGAGGTTTAAATTGTACTTCAAGCACTTGCTGGATAATGCACACTCACACTATATTCCCTACGCAAAAGCTTTCTTACCAACTGTCCTTTCCTGGATCACACCAGTCAGTAGACAGCACACCTTCAAGCAGAAAATCAGGAGGCAGACCAAGCCTAATCTGCATTCCAACAACAGCCAAAAACACAAATCAAGCACGTCTACAAAGAGACATGTAATGGAGGATAGGTGTCAGGTTCAGCCCTATAGACGTGAACTCACATAGCTACCGGGTCGGTCTGGGTGTACTGTGACAATAAACAACTCTCAGGGTACGTTTAAGGTATGGCACAAAAAGCAGATGTCATTTCACCACTGACACAGGCTACCAAAAAAAAAAACCCCTTTACACAAAGACAAAGTGTTCACAGTAAATTAATAGCATGGAGAAGTGGGCAACTGAAGGTGAAACTGCTGGCTCTGTGGTGGCAGTAATCCCTTGTGGTCCAACATCAGTAATGGCAGAGCTGGGTCAGTCAGAGGCTACGCTGTCTGCTGTAGCAATTAGGGCCCTGTGCCTCTGGGCCAGCGGAGGTCATTAACGGCACTGGTCATTATGGAGGAAAAAACTAGACCACCCCAGACCTCTCTTGACCCTGACTGGCTCAGCGCCACGTTATAGAAACTCTTAGTAAACACAGATTTTTCAAGGTGGAGGTGTCCGTGCCAGGGAATAACCTGTTTTATACAGAGGACGTGCATCTTCATTTAATCATAATTTAGCTGCAGGGATGAGGGAGCCAAAACATCTGTCTATCTAGAACAGGCCTCAACAACTGCTACACATTTAGGGAGAAAAAACAAAACAACTTTCTCCTTTTCAAGATTAAGCCTGGAATTACTACCGCTCCCCCTCCCCTGTCCAAAGTCTTGTTTCTTTACAGACACACACCTTTGAACCCATTAAGTTTCAACCTTTCTCAGTGCATTCTCTTGACTCTGATCTAATGGGCAGGTGTACACATGTTCCAATCTGACTAGCTCATGCTTCCTCCACCTGAACTCATTCACATCAAATTTGACATGAAACAGCACCTGTAGCGGAGTTAAGCTCTGCACGGGCAGTTCCCTGAGCAAATTGAGAAGCAGGGACTTTTTTTGTTGTCCTGTCTTTGATTTTACACAGAGGCAGACTCTGGCACAGTCTTGGTAGTATGTGGAAGGGCTACTAAGAGTGAGTGCAGAGTTCAAGAGATAGCAGGAGCTCATCTAACCCAGGGAAAAAACAGCCCATGCCAAAACTTGCTTCAGCACCCTATGGTGGCTGTGAGTAAGTGAAAGCAGAAGTGGGACCACAGATAACAAAGTACAGATTAAATTCTGATAAAGTACCAGGCTTTTTATATGACAGGGATAGAGAATGGCGAGGGCAGGAGGAAAGGAGAAAGACAGGGACGCGCCCTACCTTACGGCAGTGTGGTTGACAGTGCCCATATCACATTGCTATTGTGTTCAACGCACCCAGGCTGAATGCGTCACACAGGCATGTAATGCCCATAACACCAGTGACTCCTAATCCTAATGAAGTCAACAACACGTGACAGATTCATCAAACCTGTGAGTAAAGTGTATTCTCCCAGATGCATACTACACTTGCAAAAAGCGTGGAATCCGCTCTAGTGCTGCTACTTTCAGGTTTGTCTGGTTTCAGTCCTTGCATGGTGTAATCCATTATATGGCGTGAAACCATGGCTCCAGACAGACTTGTGGGCCCCTTACACGACAGACCCCGCCAGCTGGACAAACCCATCATCACCCCCTGTCTGCTCAGTCCACACACCCACCCCCACTCTCCACTCACACATCACTGTTAATATTGGAGTAACCCAGTCAAACAAACTGATCACTCAGGTGTGACAATTTTGCTAGCGTGCCTTCAATGAGCTGATCGACTTGGGTGTGCTGCACCCTTACCTAAACCAAGCGTGGGAGGCATATTTATACGATTCTTGGAATGATGACTCAACTGTTTAAAGCACAACATGCACTTTAATAGGTGACAATGCAGCATATTTGTTCTGGCACACTGAGTTGTCTCTTTATTACTTAGTTTACCTGCTGGGTGGCAAGTTGCAACAGGGCAGGACAAATGGAGGTATGCATAACCAAAAACATGTTTGTGTCTCAAATGAAAATCTATGAGCTCCTGTGGTCAAATGTGGTGTTTGAGTGAGTGAAGTCAAAGATGTGATGCAGAGGCAAACAAGTTTAGCACAACATATGTCCATCTGAGGCTGTGGTGTGGAGCTGGGTATCAGCTGCCCCAGCAGACGGGGAGGATTCAGACTGAAGCAGCCCCATAACTGGCGCCTCAAAAGACCCCACTTGCCACATTTCCATCACAATGAACCCAGACTTCAACTCTGACTTCTGTCTGGGATGGCTGAATGCACGGCTGTTGTCACCCTATGCCAGCATTCACTTTCTGCTGGAGGCCACTAAGCAGCCTTTTCACTCCTTACAAATGGACACCAATGGAAGAGCTGCCAGTGTTTACTCTCAAAAACACATTTCATGCACAAAGTAGGTTAGGCCTTCATTCAGCGACTCTTTTCTGCTCCCTCCACTGTGGCAGACCACACTGCACATGTTTAATGTCTGCTATCATTACAGGGAGCCGTACCCGGGCAACACAGCGATAAGCAGTCACAAGCCAACAGGAGATTGTTTTGTAAATATGTTAGCATAACAGCGACAGATAACTTCAACATCAACAGTACACTGTCGCTTATCATTCGCCTTTATTTCTGTGTGTATACGATGTAATAGATAATACAAATAAAATTAATTTAATTCAGTCTTATCGCTGACAAACGGAGCTCAATTATCGACTATATTTAACTTTAAACACTTCATTATCCAGTTAGCTAGCGAGCGTTAGCCGTCGCCTCGAAACAAACAGCCCCACCATGTTGTTGTTGTGGTTTAGCTCCCTGTTCAATAACGACCATTAACACGGCGGGTTTCGTCAGTCAATAAAAATCACATTCAACCCAAACAAACACAAAAAGCGTGACTTTATGTTCAAGCGAACAGCCACAGTGGTCTTGAGGTCGACGCTAGCTAGACACGGTTAGCCAAATCCCCGATACAGAGCGCCATGACGATGAGCGACAACAGGCGATGCCCAGTCCAGGAAAACACATCGAGACAAAAGCCGGAGAGGTGCTCGGATGAAACTTACCATTACCGACAGCCGCCGAGCCGAGCAGGGCCAGCAGCGTTAGGGCAATTTCGTTCACAGCCATTGCTTCAAAATTCCCATCTCTCCGCGAGGAAATGCGTCCGAAGTGTGTCGTTATCAACGCGCCCAGACCTGAGACACAACCACAGTCCGACCGCACACACCACACCGCCAAATACTAGCCAGCCAGCCAGCCTGGCGAGTGACGTGTTTAAAGGGGTGTGTGTGTGTGTGTGTGTGTGTGTGTGTGTGCGTGTGCGTGTGCGCGCATGTTTAAAGGGGAGGGCTGCCTGCTGCATGTCCTCTTCTGCCACCGAGGTCACGGCTCTGTGTTGTAAATAAAAATGTTGTGGGTGAATTACAATCTTCCAGATTCACATCATCACAACACAGAGGGAGCACTACCAAAATGTGTGCATCTTTTTGAATGAATAACGTATTCATCTCTACATTATCAGCTCACCTGTGATGTCTGTAACATGATTTTTTATTATGTGTAAAGACTGATGTCAGATTAAAAACCTGTTAAATGTGTTCCTGAAAGTTTTATTTTTGGGCGCACATGATTTTATGGATGAATACACTGAACCTTTAGCCTTGATTGAGGTCATGTATGACTGCATTTGGTTAATGATCTGCTTGAAACAAAATATATTTAGAGAACAAACTGAGTCTAACATACCACATTATACTCTGATGCACCAATGAAAGTGTAAAACGATTAACTCTCTCCTTTTATGACATTATAAATGGGTTTAACTCATAAAGATAACGTTAGACGTGAAAACAGTTAAAATCTTTGTTGTTTTTCCTCCAGGGATTTAATCATCTGCATCCAATCAGTACTTTATTAGAAAACAGAAAATTCTGACTAATTTTTAAAATTATTTAATTATTTTTCATATTATAAAATTGAAATTTTAAATATTTTTTTTCTTGATTTGTCATATTTTTATCCCTTTTAAAATAGGATCTCTATATTAGCTTAATATAAACCTCTATAGTCTGGATAGGCCTGAATGTTTACATTCTTCCTTTTTTTAATCTTTATTTAAAGTAGCCTATTTTTAGCCGTTTAGACAAAACATAAACACTGTGTGGGGCCACCAGGGTTGAGTGTTCATAAATCCACATGCTAAGTGTCCTTTCATTGCCCAGACATTCACGGCGAAGCTGCATCCATTTGTTTGGAAATAAAGACAGTCCATTTCTCCCATTTGCTGAGGAATAGGGTAAAGACTACATTGTTATGCCTTTTTATATCCTTAAGATTGTATCAGACTAAATGTTTTTGGTAAATTTGATATGTTTTGGCCTTCTTGATTTAGCGTTGTTTCTCAAGATTGTTCTGGTGGTGAATGGTGTATTTGAAACAAAAATGCACTGAGGGAACACACTGGGTCTAACCTGCCACCTTCCACTGTTATCGTAACGCCTAATGAAAATTTAAAATCATTTAATCTCTCTTTTCATGACATAAAAAGTGGGTTTCACACATAAAGGTGATGTTAAAGACGGTGAAAACAATGAGTGTCGGTTTCCCTCATATTATGTAGCAGGGATTTAATAATCTGATTTCAGTCAGAATTATTTAAAAAAAATCAGAAAACTACGATTACATTTCTGCATTACTGATTTAGTTTGTATGACTACATAATGTTATCTCCTACAGATCATGTCAAACTAAATGTTTTCAGTAAATCAAATTTCCCCCCAATCTGATTATTGGCATGAAACAAACAGCAACAGTATCAAGTGGTTACATTGCTTAACTTAGTCATGCTAAGTTTATGCATTCCTGATTAAGGTTATTACTCAAGACAGGACTTTTGGTGAGTGGTCCATTAGAAACAAAAATGTGTTCAGGGAACTGGGTCTAACTGGCAACCGTCCACTGGCATCATGACTGAAAAATGTAAAATAACTGAATGTCTCTTTTAATGACAGGAAACATTGGTCTGATGAAGATAATTTAAAACAATGGTAGAAACTGTGAACATATCCGGTAACCAATAACATCTTGTTCCTTCAAAATGTGTACAAAGGGTCAGTCACCAAATTCATGACTCTAATTTAAAGCAGGCCACACCTCCATTCAGAGTAGACATTTGGAGTTAGGCATGACATCGTCCTCAAAAGCAAATGGAAGAGGAATCTAATGTGACTGACTGCTGAACCTTTTCTCTTAATATGGATGTAGGTTAGAAGGCAGCAGGGGAAGAGCTGATATATGCACAGTGGGTGACTTTGGGAGCATCAGGCTCATCTTTAACAAACACATGTGTCTGTCCATCCATATTCAATGGCTGATCAGTTATCAAACTAATCCCTTATTGATATTATAGCTTCAGGGCACTGCAGCTGTCTAATCTATATTTCCACCAGCTCTCCCCTGCTCAAAAACCTGTGAGACCAATTTGGCTTGCATAAAAAAGAGCCTGCCACCATAGGTGTGGATTTTTCGGGGGGGGACGCAGGGGACACGTTCCCTTTAATATTTAGAACGTGCATATTTCAACTCGGGCTCATGAACTGTTCGTGCGTTTTCCTACAAAAAGAAATGCACCAAAACTTGTACATTTCCCACATAATGATGAGCCAGTAATTTGGGCATAACCCATTTATTGTGGAAGGCTGAAATCATGTGACCAATGTGCTGACCAGAGTAAAGAAGGAAGCAGTCCCAAGTCATCCAGTAAGGATGAAGGCTGGGGTGGTCATCCATCCACTTTCAACCGCTTATCTTAGCTGGGTCGTGGGGGCAACAGGCCGAGCAAAGCATTCCAGATGTCCCTCTCCCCAGCAACGTTTTCCACCTCCTCCTTGGGGATCTTGAGGCGTTCTCAGGCCAGACGAGATATGTAATCCCTCCAGCTTATTCTGGGTCTGCCCCAGGGCCTCCTACCAGTGGGACGTGCCCGAAACACCTAAAACAAGATGCACCCGGGAGGCATCCTGATCAGATACCCGGACCACCTCAACTGACCCCTTTCGACAAGAAGGAGTAGTGGCTATACTTACTTATACTTACTCCTTACCCTATCTCTAAGGCTGAGCCTAGCCAGCCTTCTTGGGGTGGTCAATTGGTCAAAAAACACAGAACTTTCCCCCGGACCTAACTTAAGGAGACTGGTTTTCAGAATTGTTTGACTCTTAAGTGAACTTTGAGACATTTAATTTTATGTCTGCACTATGTTTCTTTTCCAAAAACTAACTATAGTAACTTGCTTACACCTAAGCTCTGCAACTTTATTTAATTACATAACTTTACGTTAAGGACGTAACGCCATTCGTTGGGTGCTAATTAGTAGGATATCACAGGAACCATTGTATAAGGACATGTTGGTCCCCTCCAGAAAAACATAGAAGTGGTGGAGGACTTTTATTTTGACAAAATTTAAAACATTTACTCCATAAATTGTGACACAAAGGCACAAATTGGTGCATAAAAATGAATGAAAATTCAGGAAATTGTTTGCTGCTGCAAAGTTTTTGACCCTCAAACTCCATTTCATACACTGAAACAAAACCGACACCCTTGCCTGCCACATTTCATCCTTACAATTCCAGCGGATCTGATCACACATCAACTGCTGTATCAGATTTTTCAGAAAGTTACAGCCACTTGCAGTTTGAAGTCAGAAAGTATAAAATAATCTTGGACGTAAGGATCACAAAGGCTGTTTCGGTCCAGATTCATTTAAAGTTTTTTTCTCAGCTTGGGGACCCGACCTGTCTAAACCAACAGACATAGCTGCCACTGCTTGAGAATGTAGCTCAAGCTGAGGTGAGTCCGCCTGTAACCTGGTGCATTTGGGACTTTATCTGTGCCTGCTTTTATCACCTGTCCTCTTGCTAGCACTCTCACTGATCTATCCTCAAGCCTAATTGTGTCTGCATAGTGTCCTCTGTGGCTTTATATCTGTCTGCTATCAGCCCTGTCCAATTTATCTCCACATTTCTCCAGTCTACGTTGTCTGCCGAACAAATCCCTCTGTCTCTACCGAGCCAGTTGGAATGATCCTGCTGTGAAAAAGAATACACAGAGGGAGAAGTGAGATGGGCTTCTGCACTCACAGAGAGGGAGTTTGGCCTCTCTGATACTTGAACAACCCCCCTGCAGTGTTAAAAATAACCAGCTCTACATCTGACTGACCAGACAGACTGGGGCTTTGAGGGAGTATTATCTCTCTGGAGTTTGTTCAACAACCAGGCAGACAGAAAACACACACACACACACACACACACACACACACACACACACACACACACACACACACATTCACACATCAACAGATAAAGGAAGAACAAGCACACCAGATAGAAAAAGAAAACACTGACATGCACATATTACATGAAGGAGCTGATAACAATTATTTTAACCGAATACTGGACGTTCTTGCCAATTTTGACTCTTCTTGAATATTTTGTAAACTTGTTGCTTCTCTGCCTCAGTTTGCCCACATCCCCCCACCAGTTCATTGATACAGCAAAATACTGTTGTTATGTAAGTGTTCATAAAATGAGATAAGCGTGACAGCTGATCGTACACTACGGCTGCAAGGGTTAAAGCTGAAACCAAATGGTTGTGGGTGTCGGTTTGTGACTCATCTGAAGTGTAAACAAAGATGTTTACAAGTAGTTTTGATTCTGAGAGCAGAATCGTTTCTGTTCACAAAAATATGTCAGATTTTTGCCTTTTTAAACGGGATCTATACATTTGTTTGAAATGAAACCCCTCAGAGTGGACAGACCGCAAAATTGACATTGTTTTAAAAAATGACAAACAAATGGAAGGTTATGTTAGTTTTTTCAATGTAAAGAGAGTATCACATCAATCTCCTCTTAAAATGAAGCAGAAATATAAATATATAAATTACTTTTTACATGTTTATTCATGAAGTCCCCATTCAGTCAGGCTTGTCTTCCATGAGTCTATTTATATTTCCTAGTTTAGCGCCTCGCTACATGAGGTTAGTGTGACTGAGAGAAAATGTGAACATGTTATCTTACCTTAATGACATTTCATGCACAGAGTGACACGTGGGCTATTACGGTTGTTCAAATATGAATATGACTCCTATAAAACATTAAATTCCCTACCTTGCACTGACATTGTGCTTATTATAATTCATTGTTGTGATGGTCTAAACTTTTTTTGTTTAACAACTTTAACAAAATGAAATGAGTACACCGCAAATAAAAAAGGTAAACTGCTCGACTGTAATCAACATGGATCAATCTTTGTTATCTGATGACCTCTACTGGTCAGGGAGGGTATTGTAAACATCAGTAGTGCAAAAACATCATGTACAGCGCCAACTGTTGAAAAATACAATCCTTTATTCAACATATACAATATTACATGTCTGTTTGTGAATTCCTTTATTGACCATACTAATGGTGATGGGAAATTATTGGCCTACAGAAATGTAAAAAATCTCTGAAAATGTGTTGTAAAAAAGTTTATAAAATGTGTCATTGTTGTATAATAGACAATATTGGATCCCTTTAAAAATATATTTACAGTAAACCTAATGGTGATACAAGACAACAGCTTCAGCGCTGTTAGAATATGTACAACTAGATAGCTCAATGTGCCTGTGTGCAGATAATAAATGCTCATTTTATATAAGTTAAATATGCTTACACAACAGGTAATGTGCTTTGGTATGAGCATGTTATTACTTACATACTTCCTGTATTCTTAGGGGAAAAAAAACCCCCAACAACACAAAGGCCTCTGTCTTTTCTTTGGTAATTTTCGGGAAAAAACCATTTGTGCAATTACACTGTATTTCAGAGAAAAGTCTAAAATGTCATGCTCCTTCTCTTCCCGATAAGATGATGAGTAATGCCAGATTTCCTTTCTGTTATGAAGATGGGGGATTTAGACAATTATGAATAAAACCCTGTGTGTGTAGAACAGTCCATGAGTTGTTCGATGTTAATTTATTTAGCTTTGGAAATGCTTTTTATTGGCTCAACATAATAAAATAAATATACCTTGATAAAACATTGTGGTCTTAATGGTTGTCTTTTGGGGGCCTTTTGGTTTGAGGAATATGGCAGATGAAAATTAGGCTATGCTAAGCAAAAAAAAAAAGAAAAGAAAAAAAAATAGCCTTGGGAGCCAGTCTAGACACTACTGCTGAAAGTCATATGGTTTTAATATAATACCGTGACTGTGTGAGTCATTAGCTCAAAAATATGCTAATGATATGCACCTCGTGCTGTTGGAATGTGGCGCATAATCCCTTCTGGCGCTTTCAATCTTTTGTCCCAGCTTCATGCCTCTGGTCTAGATGTCCCGCTTGAGTTTCTCAATGCTGAAGTCACTGTCCTGGTCCAGTTTGGAGAGTGTCTTTCTCACCCGCAGGGCAGTGAGGCGGGCCGACGGGCTCTGGTACCAGCACTCCTTCATGATCTTCACAATGGCCGTTAGGATCTGAACACAAAGAGACAAATGTGAAAATACAACCTGGGCATCCCAGTTGGATGAAACATGTGGCATCGTTATTGTGTGTCCTGTAGAGTATGTGCTCTGAGTTAACAGTTACAATTACATTTATGTGTATGTTTGCGTTAATGTGTGTGTCATCAGATGACATACAGGGTGGGAATGGAGCCTGTTGTGCAGACTGGGCCTCTGCTGGTCCACACACACCACCTTCTTCATCTCCTCAAAGCTGGGATCTAAGGGCACCAGGTCAAAGAAGGGAGGGCGGTACTCTTCCACGATCCCTATAACAATCCAAAAAAGAAAAAAAGACAGGTAAATTCACAAAGAATAGATTGCAGCTACTGATAGCACCATGAATTGGACATCACTTGCAACCTCTATCTGCCCCTTCTCAAGGTCAGATTCATAAAAGATACTGTGCTTCTGATATTACAGCGCAAACACGCCCATAAAATGTTGCAGCTGAGTGCAACTTGCTCATTTTATTGCACCTGATTGAAATTATTCATTTGGCCAAGAACACAGCGGGCAGAACAACAGCTAGGGGTAAAAGAAAACAGAAATGTAAAGACAGCAAGCTACAGGGTCTTGACCGATGAGGTGCAGAGGCATTCCTCAAAGCTTCGCCAGGCTTCAATCATTGTTGCCATGACCTCTTGAGAGTCTGGGCATGACACCCACTATAAATGTGCTTCAGTTACCACCAACTCTCTGAAGATACTCACCATTTCACTGTGACTGCGTGTGGCTATTCGTGCTGATCTCTATGAATTTGACTGCTTTTCCATGGAGGGCAGGCTCATTTGCATAGAAAGGCGCCACTTTTGCGCTAAACATATACACGGTACATTACCTAATTTACATATGTGCAAATAGCACAGGAGCACCGAGACGCTATTTGCTTGGCGTCACAGTCAGGGGTGTATCAGACACTTTGTGGGTGCTCAGAGAATTAAACCATTTTTATCTTTGGTCTTTTTTGTGCACATTAAGTGTCTACAAAACCCGCGCAATCCTTTTGTGAATTCGCTCGTCAGTGCATTGTTTCTTCTCCAGCTGAGCAGATGAGCAACTACCAAGCTATCACATCATTATTGGTTGTGGGATTTAGTGGATAACTGTAATGTTAACATTATCAGAAAACTCATCACCAACATTAAACCCCTAATTTACCTCCTCATACATTTTTAAAAACGTACATTTCTCTTCACGCAAAGCCTGAAATAGCACACTTGGAAATTGAGAAAGTCTGCAGTGGGAATTTTGTAAAGCATGTTTGACTAAACAAGAGAGCAGGGAAAGATATCAATTCCCTGACGATTACACTGGGATGGAGATCTGCGAGGCCTACTCACTGTGTGTGTTTGTGAGAGAACATGCACGCACACACACACACACACACACACACACACACTCATAAAGTTATGAAGGTCTACCCATCTGGACTAACTGTGTTAGCGCCACTGTGTGTGTATGCGTGGTCGTTTGAGCGCTGATGTGTGCTTGCATCTACAAATTGTGTGCACGAGCATCTGGACTATGTACAAGTGAGTGCTGACACCAGATAAGACTGTTTATAATTACTGCAGTGCTAATCATGAGAGAGGATAGTAGAGACAGACACAGACTAGGAAAACACTGGGGTGCTGAGAGACACGGGACTGACTGCCTCTTATATACACAGAGCCAGGCAGACATGACGGAGAAAACACATTTTCAACATGGTGTGCCTGAGAGGATGGGTAACATATCAACTTTCAGAAGATACACTGATATATAAACACACTGTGTGCCATTTTCTCCATGACGTTTAGATAAGTGAAAGCAAAAAGCTACTTTAAAGGCACGATATTCTAACAGGCAGCTGTCTTCTTACCATTGACAATGGTCCTGCGGGTAATTTCCCAGAAGACAAGGCCCAGGGCCCAGATGTCCGTTTGCTTGTAGGACTCAAAGACGTCCATACGAATAGTCTCATCCAGCACTTCAGGGGCCATGTAGCGCTTGGTCCCCACACGAGGGTTGTTGCCCACATCGAGGTAGTCATGGGACTGAGAGTGTATCACAGCCAAACCTGACCAGCGAGCAGGCACAGAGAACAGACGCAACCTTTTAATTCACAGTTAATCAGCGTGTACCAGCTGCTCTGTCTCAACACATTAATCATAACTAGCAGCAGAAGTTGGAAACAGATACAACTGGAAGTCTAGTGGATTAATTGTGATTTTGCTGTCCTTGCTTCTACACAACTCAGCTCACCCAGGTCAGCGATGCAGCACTGTCCGTTCCGCTTTACCAGGATGTTGCGGCTTTTCAGGTCTCGGTGGGCGATGGCTGGCTTTTCCTGGGAACTGACAATCTCAGTGTGAAGGTGAACGAGGCCGCAGGCCACAGACAGGCACATCCTCAGGCAACTCTCCGGCTCCAAGCTGCTGTACTGCAGGAAGTCGTAGAGCGAACCCAGCTCATGAAAGTGGGTGACGAGCCACAGTTGGGTACTGGAGTTCTTAGATGTCATGTCAGAGGCTATGAAACCTAAAGCCAGGACAGGAGATCACCATTTACACATCTGTATTTTGGCTAATGCTTTTTAAAAATGACATTAGGGCTGGGCAATATATTGATTTTGTGATGTAAGTCTATATGTCATCTTAGATTTTGGATACCAGAACACAGCAAGTGTTGTCTTCTCCTAGATTTAAAGGCTGCACTACATTAAAGTGATGTCATTTTCTGAACTAACCAGACTGTTCTAGCTGCTTAATTATTTGCCTTTACCGACTAAAGCCCTTCCTCCACAGGATTAGTATTACCTGGGGACCTCTGGTAATTTGTAATAACTGTGGAGGTCACCTACTATCTTAGTCCCATGCAAATCTGCCATCACAAGTCAAACACAGAGGTTCTGTAATCATACTAGTCCTGTGTGAATTGGCATCTCAGTGCTTTGTCCTATTTACGTTTTCCATTTTATCCACGCCTTGTTTTTGCCTCTCTTCTCATCGAGAAGTATGGAGGCTGCTTTGGCAATTCTAAATCTGTTTTGACTGCATTCTGGGTGCAGGAGACTCATCTTGCTACACAACATGGAGACCTGTTTGCAGCAAAAGCAAGCTCAAATCAATCAGAGGAGCGAAATCTTGAAAGATGATGAGATACATAACATGTGACAGTGTGTGGAAGAATTGGTTCTGTTTGTTTAAACCCCATTTAATAGAAAAAAGGAGGTTAAAACTGTACATCACAGCTAGTAGTGTTGTGTAGAGTGGAGTTATAAATAACTGTGCACATCACATTCAGGGGATAATGTCAGTAAATTAGACTTAACCTGTGCGAATGAGTGCATGAAACAAGGTGTGGGGTTGGTTATATCTGAATCATATGACGTCCCCAGGTAATACTAGCCCTTGCGAATAGGGCTTTAGTAACTATATACAATTACACAGTCAACCCTACAATATTGTCAAAATATCAATAGTTACTTGGTCAAAAATAATGTGTCGTCTGATTTTCTCTGTATCGCCCAGCCCTAAATGAAAATGCACTTTTCTTTACACAGAAAACATGTCACAAGAAACATTTCTTCACAACTTTAATCTGCTGCCGTACCCAGTATGTTGTCGTGTCGCAGCTGTACAGTATTGTAGATCTCTGTCTCTCTAAACCAGGACTGCTCGTCCCTAGAGGAAAAGATCTTGACAGCCACACTCTCCCCCATCCAAGTTCCCCTCCACACCTCCCCATACCGGCCTTTACCTGGAAACAGAGTGACACAGTTACACAACTGCAAAGTATTTAAAAAACACAGGGAAAAGAAGAGCAACAGCGGTGAGAAAGGGGACTGACCGACACACTGGACAAGTGAAATCTGTCTGGCCATAGTCCTCTGGACCAGATAGGGCAGCCCTGTCCCACTTCCTGATGTGCAAAACTCATCAAAGATATCCTGAGACAGAGACACAGAAATAATTCAAATGTGAGAACCCAAACTTTAACATCTTTTATATTGTGTCTCATGTCACACGTCGAATGTCCCTTACGCCGTATGTGGGTTCATCTCCGTTAGGGACCTTGAGCATGGTGACATCGTGGTCCTCAACGTTTCTCAGTCTGCCATGTGCACGTCGGAAGCGCAGGAACAGCACCAGGCCACACACGCTGACAGTCGTGATTAACAGCAGCAAAGACAACGTGATCCAAAGCTCCGGACGACTGAGCTCTGGGGGCGTTGTTGTTGGCACTCCATCTGGATACACACACATTCAGGCACACACACGTCTTTGAGTTGGTGGAACCAGCTGAGAACACTTCAGTAAACTGAGGAGAAAAGGTTTGCTGTTCTTTTTAATTAAAGGTAAACATGCTGGTTATATGACATGCAGTACATCATCAGTCCAAAAAGCAACATTACCAATTTGCTGTAACTGACCACAAGGGGGAACCAGTTACTATCTAGAGGGAAGCTCTGAGTCCCATCAGCACAGTAATGCAGGATGTGCACTCAACTGTGTGACTGAGGAGGCTCAGTCCCTCAGTGATCAGCTTAATGGATGTGATATCAAATACTGTAAAGCAAAGGCTTTGGGGTACTGACTAATATTTGGAGGTGGCGTGGTGTCGGTGTTGCACAGATTGTCTTTGCAGCAGTGGACGAAAAAGCGGTCGAAGGAGGTGAAGCACTGCTCCCTGTAGTTAACTGCGGAGAAACAGCCCCTCTCCTCATTGCTGTACCACCAAGTGTAGAAGCAAATGTCTCCTCTGCAAGTTCCATTCACGCATGTGCCTTTGGCATTCTCGCACGCACACAGTAGCTTCCCATCGTCTTCGGAATCTGAAGCACAAGGAAGTACACATAGACAGTGTTGACAGAAAGGCAAGTCTTACCCGTCAGTAGTAAAATGAAAAACCTACCACAGATGAGTGATCTGGGAAATGGAAATGGAAAAGCATGGCCAAACATTCATCACACAAATCATTATTTAAAGATGAGTGGTAAAGTGATAAAATATTCTCGTAAAGAGACCTTGGCTTCCTCAAGGGGGAATCCCCATGAAAATAACAAGACACAGACACTAAATGAAGAGGTGTGATGTTCATGATGATTAGGGTACTTTTCACACCCTGAACTCTTCTTACATTGCAAGCCTCTGCATTATGGTACTTACTATTGTAGGATTTCGGGGAATATATTAGCAGAAATGGAAAACAATATATTAAGTTTCTTTAGTGTATAATCACCTGAAAATAAGAATTGTTGTGTGTTTGTCACCTTAGAATGAGCCGTTCATATCTACTTAAATGGAGTCCTCTTCATGGAGATCACCATTTTGTACAACCATGTTTCTACAGTAGCCCAGAATGGACAAACCCAACACTGGCTCTAGGCAGGGCCATTTGAGTTTTTGTGTTTCCTGCCTTAGTTAGCAGCCCCTCCTTGACAAGAACGTAAGAGAAGCACTGTTGTGTACTGTTAAACCACTTTAATCCATGTTTTTTCTGGTTTAAATTTCCTGGTCTGTTTGATTTGGAGAGGAAGAGACCTCTGCGGATGATTCAGCACCTGGTGAAAACCTCCTGAACAATAAACAGGGAAGGAATTGAAACTGGGAGATGTTTAAGCTGGTTGCAATCAGCCACTAAATCCCCCTAAATCTTACACCCTGTTACTTTAAAACTGAGGTAATCTGGAGCCCAGTGTGTGTTTAGGAAGTAATGGGCAGGAACTACACACAGCAGCATTAAAGTTAATGTTAGTTTTAACATATCTCATACATACATTTCTGTCTGAAACAAGCTCTGCAGAAAAGACATTTAACCCACCAAGGAGTGGAAAAGAGAATTGAATTTTGAAACAGACTATATGTTCGATATGGTTAAAGCTACGTTACACACATTTTGACCACTAGGAGGCAGAAAGACTCAGAGCTGTCTGACCACCTGACAAATGGAGGCCCAATGTACCTGAGGCTTTTAGCTGTGGTTTGGTCCACCAATACCTGCGCTCATATTCAGCTGTCTTCAACAGCCACTCATTTACTTTGCCTCTGCATTTCATGCCAGGTGGGTGGTGTGCACTCGGCCTGTCTGAGCTTGTTTGCTGCAAACAGCTACCTATTGTTTTACACTGGAGGACTGGTGACAACTGTGAGACTGAAACATACAGTCTGTGTTTTGGTTCTCCAGTTCGCACAAAGGACTAAAAGCTGCTTACTCAGTGGGTTCTGCCGCACCAGTGAACCTTTCACATTCAAAATCAAAAGTTTCCTGTAATGGAGCTTTAACTGAATGCTCTTTACAGCACTGAACATTTTCCATATCTGTTAACTCACCTGCGTGGATAGCAGAGATCCACAGCAACGCCCCAACTAGCACCACTGTGAGCAGAGCAGAGCTTCCCATCTCTGTGAAACAGGAACAAAATAATTAATAACAGTTAATATAATCAAACGATGATAATAGAATTAGTGTTGTCCCTTTATTGAGAGCTGTCATAATGAGAAACCGAAGATTTCATTTGGGACATAATAGAAAAAACAAGGCCATTTCCCTGACATTTTAACTGCTGTGATTGGAATTTACAGACTGTAACTTAATAGTGTCTATGAGGAGTCGAGCAGTGGTTAAAGCCCGGACTCTTTGGCAGAGGAAGCTATGAGGTCAAAAACAACAGTCCGAGGGCCCAGCCTGTCTGCCTGTGCTGTAATTGCATTGGGTGGGAAAAGGGGGCTTAGGGGAAGGAGGCTGTAACAGCACTCCAGAGTGTTTGTGTATGTGTGCTGAGGCTGTGTGTGGCGCTGTGCTACCCAGGCTCCAGTCCTGTCGACTCCTCGACTACCCTGCTCGCAGAGTAAATATTGATGGCTGAGCTTCCTGCCATTGAGTGGCCCCACCCGGCTGGCCGGCGAGACGCAGGTCTGCTCATTGTTTAGGGCTGCAGTGCTGAGGGTCACGCAAGGAGGAGGGCCTTCATGCACGACTCAGCCTTTCTCACTGGTGAAGCACAATCTAGTTCTTAACTTGACACCCAGGTGAGCTTAGACATGATACATTTAATTAAAAAAAACAGTAAAAAGTGACAAGACTAAGTTAAAAACACTGCAAACGATCAAAATGTTTATTTCATTCCTACACTGTGCTACATATAAAGTACGTAAAATACTTCATATTTAGTATGTTTCCTAAAAGCCCCTTGAGTTTATGCTCGTGCACAGTTTAGACTCTATTCTTTGTGATTTCATTTAAATTGATTTTTGAATCTGTCTGTCTGTCTGTCTGTCACCAAGGAATTATAAAAGCCACAAAAATGGTGATTTATTCACCATGCTTTTAACTTTATGTCTGACAAAGCACACAATAACACAAGCACCCACATAAACCCTGAGGTCTGTCTTCACCATTGTTTAGCAGCAGTATCCCTACCACTTTGAAGGCATGCTATTGTTTGAGAAGTGTTGAGAGTAGGATCAGCATAGCTGGATAATGTAGTTAGACACCATTTGCCTGTGTCAGCCTCTGGATTTACTAGGGCCTGTTGGCAGCTTCTTTAATCATAAGAGTGCAAGGAGAAAATGATGCTTGCAATCTGTATTTTATATTCTATGCAACACCTGAAGTCTGTCCTCTAACCTCTGAGGTGAATGGAGCTTAAATGAAGTCTCAAATGTGTGGAATTGTACGGACTGAGATAGGCATCAACTAGCCTGTGTGCATTCAGATTCAAGAGACAGTTGCCATAGACAATGACTAAAGTCCAAAAAAGGAAACAAGATGATTCCTAGGGCTGACACTTCTGAGTCTTTTCTCTGTGTCACTGCCCAGAGAACAACACAGAGTAGCACGTGGCTTCAGAGTTGTACAGGTTAAATGTCTCAATAGAGATACATTTTAGATGCACTTCGAGCATCTTTAGAACCACTTGTGCAAACCATTATGCAGAGGTTACATTGATTATCTGTAATACACTTTTCTTGCCCTGAGGGTAGACATTTACCAGAGCTGTAAATTGATTTGCTTCACTCACCAGCCAAAAGATCAAAACAATGGTCATCTAATGAGTAGATTTTGGAATCCACCAGCCCCAGTGGCAGGTGGATAAAAACACAAAAAAATCTCTTGAAGCTGAGGAAAGTTGGGCAAAAATCATTCATCACTCTCAGAAAACCTACAGTATAATACTCTATGCTTCTGGGTTGTAACTTGTCATTGGATCAGTTATACTATAAGTATAGTTGTTCCAATACCAATACCAGTGTCTGAAATGCCTCGGATACTGCCTAAAATGCTGGATCTAGTATTGGCAAGTACACGAGGCTATACACCGATGCAACAAGTCATTTATTAATAAACTTTAAAGTAGCTCCGCACCCTCACCCAGAAATCAGTTCATCTGAACTGCTCCAAAACAGTAGCCTACAGAACAAGTTATGCTTTGCAGCCACTGGCGACTACTGTTTTAGAGCAGTGAAGAAGAATTGATCACCGTTAAATAGTGGACAATGAACTGCTAACAAGTGTCAATTTGGCAATGCTTTACACCGGATAAAATAAACTTGTACTGCACTATTCTCTGTGTGTATTTGTTCACATGATACAAATGGTTCAGCATAAGCCATGCCATACAATGATAGCAATCATTTCACATCCATACAGAGTTAGCACACAGCTTTTTTTTTTTTTTTTTTTTTTTTTTGTTAATGTAATGGTATTGGATTGGTACTCAGTATCGGCTGATTCACACACAAGTCTGGGACTGGGACATCTCTTGTTATAAGGCTTGGCTTCAACAATTACATAAAAATACTTAAATTTCAATTTTTTATTTGTTTATTTTGTTTTTTTTTTTTTTTTACAATACTAGTATTATATGCCACTTTAGTTGTTTTGCAGCCTA
The DNA here is from genome assembly GCF_011397635.1 of Epinephelus fuscoguttatus. NCBI lineage: Eukaryota > Metazoa > Chordata > Actinopteri > Perciformes > Serranidae > Epinephelus > Epinephelus fuscoguttatus. The sequence continues at coordinate 23,730,482 of NC_064758.1, read as the reverse complement.
GAGTGAATGTAGCTATTGGTTACAGATTCAAGACGTAACATACAAATGTAATTAAAAATAAAAAAAGCAACTACTGGGTGAGGAAAAAATCCCACCAGTCGGACAGTCTGCTCAACTTTGACTCAGTCAAACAGGTAAAGCTGTCAAACCTGTTTGGCCATATTGTAAAAATTCAAACTCAACCATGTGGTGTTTGTTAAAAAGACAGATCACTGTACCAACTTTCATTAAAAAAACAAAACAACTAACAAAAAAACAAACTTCATGTGCAGTTGAACATAGAATCCTCCGTTTGCTTATCTGCCGTAGGCTGTGTAAATGAAACTGGTGGTATGTTATCTATAATGGGCATGTTTTCTACATTAGCTATCACTTGCTGCAACTGAACAGCACAGCATGTTTTATCATCAAATCTTTTTTAGTGAAAAAGTGATCCTACCTCATTTCTCTCACAGCACATAACCCTTGAACTGCGCACATCTGGCAGTGGAACTTGCATGTCAGCACAATACTACGGATATCCTCCTTTAGTTTTGATGCATCTAGCTAGATATATTTAAGTACAAACTACAGGAAGCCATTGCATTAAGTCATTTCATTGAGTCATGTCAAATGTCACTGGGGAGAAACCAGAGTAAAGGTGTGAAGCATGAGTATCTGATTTTTTTAAAAGTATTTCTTTAAATGCATCTGATCTATAATTTCACATAGCTGGCTGTCTCGAAATGAGAGCATGTTCTGAAGGGAGTTTTCCATATTTATCAAAGTGTCAAATCAAAGTGAAATCTCTGCTATTAGATTTCTGTTTCACATGAGAAATCTGATAAGAAATGTCTGACGAACTATCTTTAGACTTCCCCCCTACATTGGTTAGCTGTCAGGCTCCAGCTCAACAGATGAGAACCCACTGCACTCTGCTCTGACTCGCTAAAACCACAAGCCATATTTTACCAAACAGAAAAAAGAGCACTTCCTGTGTCATGCAGCCTACATGTCAGTGGTGGTGGTTAATCTGTGGGTCCACTGGAGGAATACTAAACACAACTCCACCCGCAGAATGAACATATTCCCAGAAGAGGAGCATGACTGTGTCTTGTTTCTCTGGCTATCACTTTTATCATCCTGACATAGGAGAGAGCAGTAATCACGCCCTCCATCATAGGCAGCCTGACTTTAGACTCCAGCGCACTTCCTCTTTGAGCTCTCTCCTGTTTGTCTCCATTCTGTCCAACGCTACACCCTCGTGACCCAGGGGGAAAAGATCCATTGTCATCTCTTCCTCTCATCTACAGGGCTTTAACTAAGAGAGGCAGATCTCTCATTCCATCTGGATGACTGTGTGGTTATAGTGGTGGATGGTGGGGGCATGGCATAGCACAGCAGCCTCTAACAGCCCCTCCACTGGGCCTCATCACACCAAAAAGTCCTATAACTCTGTCTCTGGAAAGTAACTTAAAGCAGTGTTACTGTAAAAGCTTCTATTATGTGGTTTCAATGGCAAGAAAACATCACATTCAGTTCTTTTTAATGACATAGCCACACATTTAAAACGCTTGTGTTCTGTGTGTTTTAAGTGTTAAGAAACCTCTTGCGACTGTCTGCTGGTTGCAGCGGCAGACTGATTGTATCTTCATTTCATAGACAAAGCCAGGCTTGGCAGGCTTTACGGCTCAGTTGTTGTCTGCATGCTCTCACATGCATACCTACAATGAATGCGTGTCTGGGGAAGAGGAGGATGAATATACCTCAGACATGATGCGCACACAAATTAGTCTTTGCATCGAGAGATGAAGAACTAAAAGTGAAAAGGTGTAGGTGTGGGTATGGGAATGAGAATGAGTGTCACGCCTGAAAAATGGAAAAACAACAGCACCCACCTAGACAGAGCCTATGTCACATCTATCACGACCTATACACTGACAGAGTAAACCTCTCTCTTATGTGTAGAGAGGTGAAATAAAGTTATGATTCATGATCTAAGATACAGACCAGCTTCTCCAGGATATATGCTAATTCTGCACATTTCATAAGGTATGAACTTTTCACCCAACCATGTTTTGAGAGAAGGATCATGCCACAAAGTACAGGCCAGTGGTGCAGGAAGTATTCAGATCCTTTAGCAAAAGTAGCCACGAAACAATGTCAAAGCACTCCACACAAGTCAGAGTCCCACATTCAAAATCTTATTTAAAGAGACAGTTCACCCCAAAATCAACTAGAGCACTTGGAGAGCGCAGACCTCCGCCAAGCAGCTTGGATTTCCCGACATTTTATTATTTCATCCACTTCGCTTCAACCAATCACCACCAAAATTTTATCATCTGTTCCTTGTCCCATTATCAACCCTTCCATCAAAATCCGTTCAAAACTTTTCGAGTTATTTTGCAGACAAACAGACAAACAGACCAACGCCGGTGAAAACATAACCTCCTTGGTGGAGGTAAAAATATATATTTTTACTCTTACCTGTAGTACTATTTAATATTTATCAGTCTGGATGGTTTTGGCGTGAGCTGCCGAGTGTTGGAGATATTGGCTGTAGAGATGTTTGCCTGCTCTCCAATATAATGGATCTAGATGGCACTTAGCTTGTGGTGCTCAAAGTGCCAAAAAACAGAAGTGTCACTTTCCAGGAATCCTGACTCGGTTACTCGGGATAATCTACAGTCGTAAGCAGTTTTATGTAGGAACTATATTCTTTCTCCTGAACTACACCCGCTAACGCCCTCACTTTGCAGAAGTGAGGAAGTTACTCATGGATGCAAAGCACGTATTCTTGATAGCTGAGCTGTAATGTTAGCTAGCTCTGTGCTGTTGGGAGAGCTAGCAGTATCAGTTAGCTCTAAATTAATCTCTATCCATGAGTAGATGCACACTTCCTTCTGTGCAGTGATACAGTTGGCAGGTGTACATCAGTAGACAGAAAATAGGCCTAGTTCCTACATGAAACTTCTCACAGCAAGGTCTGTGATTTATCTTGAGTAACCAGGTCATGATTTCTAAAAGAGAGACATTGCTTTTGAGTTTTTTAAAATCTATTTTTTGGTGTTTTGAGCACCACAAGCTAAGTGCCACCTAGTTCCACTATATTTGAGAGAGGCCAGACATCTTTTCTGCTGATATCTCCAACATTCAGCAACTCACACCAAAACAATCTAAACTGATGAACAGTGCTTCAGGTAAGAGGAAAAATATGTATTTTTGATTTAGGGGTGAACTGTCCCTTTAAGTAAAAAATACAAATCATGACCAAATGTGCTTAAATCATCAAAAGTACTCATAATGTAGCAGAATGGCACCTGTAAGTGTTATCTATCATGTATTTTATAACTATTATTACTGATAGATTAATATTAAAGCAGCAGTTCATGTAAGTAGTTAAGGGGGAATTACTTTTATCTAGCCTACTTTAAATCCTGTCGAGTTGTTCAATCTATACCAACTAATTTTTATAAGATTGTATTATCTTTTATGTCAAGTCTTAATCTGTTAAAGTGGTTTGTTTAGGCTACAGCTCAAGTGATAACAGATTGTTTGCGGCTGATACCAATATTTGATAGAGAAAAAAAAAGCCAATAGTCTCTGATTTTTACATGCACACACAACAAATAGGTCTACATATATTTCTTAAAGAGTTATGGCCGAGATATGTGACATATCTAACATTTTACAGTTGATAAATAAACTTTTCAGTGGTCTCTGGTGGACAAACCACTGTAGGCCCATAGAATGACGACACCGTTTCTACCTCAGACATATATTTGGCATTTGTGTACTGCAGTTTCTCTATATCAGCCATGATACCTGATATCTACAATAAGCTGATATTGGCCAGATCCTTTAGCATAAGTAGCCATAAAACAATGTAAAAGCACTTCACACAAGTCCCACATTCAAAAAAAGCCACGATTATATCAGCCAATATAGTCTTTGATTTTTACATGCACACATAACAAATATATGCCTCTACTTCAGACACATATTTTCTGTGCTGTAGATTCTCTATATCAGCCATGATGCCTGATATCTACAGTAAGCTAATATCGGTGGCTTTATTGATTTATCGATCAAGCTGACTGTAAGATAAGTGCAGTAAAGTAAAATTTAGCTAGGCAGAATCAAATGGGCGAGAATACCTAAACAGTGTACAATACTTAAACTATATAAGCTAAATGTACTTTAAAGTACCTTCAGCCACTGGTATACAGAATATAGAGTTCAATAAACTGAATGTATTGTGGCCATTCTTAGTATTAAACATAGATGTAGGAAAAATAGCATCACTACACAGATGGTGGCTTTAAGGTCATGATTCACTGTTGTTAATTTGTCTTTGGTCAGGTACGGCTACTTCTCGACACCTGTTGGTTCACATCTGGAAACACGTGGAGTGATGTATGGCGCTGTCAGCTGTGACTTAACGTTCAGTGTTAACAATAATTTACATTTTAAGCCAGTTAAAATCACATCACATCATAAAACACCCACAGAAAGAGAAATATAACGCTTTACCTGTTTCCTACTCGCCTTTTAACTCGACAGACGCAAACGCCGCACGTCTCCCATATCAAAGTTAGCTTGAAGTGTCCCTCCGTTGCCCAAGTGTTTAAGGCAAACGAAGTAACTTTAGAGGAAACGTTTAAAATACAACAGGCTCCATTTCGACAACAGTGGAGTTAATCTTTTTTACTTGTCGTCTCAGCTGCAGATGTTCACATCCTTTCCTGCTTCGGTGACGACCAACCGCCGTTTCTGGGAAAAAAGTTCGTCCGCAGTTTTTCGTCTTTGCTCCAAAAATTAAAACAGCCTTTAGTAACAAGCGAAACCTCTACACGTGGAAGAAGTGAGACATTTTAAAAATGAGAGGAGCTGGCAGCTGTGTCCTGGCAGGACGACAAACAGAAAGCGGGCTGAAGCCTATCTCATCTCGGTCCAAATCTGCGCTGATAAACCGACAACATCGTCGTCGGTTTGGACTCAGACCAGCCTGCTTCCGCTTTGAGAGCCCCACAAGTGAAGGCTTTCTGTAAGTCCTCTCCCATTAAGTAAGAAAGTTTCTTAGCTGTTGTCCATGGTCCTGATCTAAGGGCAAGATTAGAGATTTTTAAATAGTATACACAGCTTTGTCCCACCCCTTATTGTCCCGTACAGGGTCTGCTCTGCCTGGAATGTGTTCTCATAGCGGTTTTCCTGTTGCTTGCTAAACCTCTCATTTTCCTTTTTCCCCTGTGGACTGCTGTCTGCACTGCACTGACAGGAATGTGCTTCAAAGACCCCACCATATAATAACATCTCTCTCTGTGTAAAAACAAGAACAGCTCAGTACCTTACCCACTCTTTTAATTTCAGATGTCAGTGGAGACTTTATCATGTATTTTAGCTACAGTAATGAACTTAAAGATCCTCTCCAGGCATTTTTTTAGGATATGGAAAATGGAATAATGACTTGAATCTGATAGAAGATAAGGCGAAACTTTATCTCAAGGAAGACTGTTGTGCAGCAGTTGCAGTACAAAGTGGAAAAAAGTGCAGATATATAAAGTGCAAATAAGCAAAACATTAGCAGTAAAGCAGTGATACTCAACTTAAGGCCAGTGGGCTAAATGAGGCCCTGGGTGGTGTACTGGATGGCCCCCAACCATTTTCAAAATCACAATGAAAATAAATTGATTCACATTGGTTTTTTTTTGGTACTTATAAGGTGCTAGAGTGCATTAAAGAGCATTTTGTTGATCAAAAGAAGTTCCCTTAACCCCCAGAAAGAGGTCTGGCCCATGGCTTCCTGTCATCTTGCAAAAGTGGCCCCCGGGCAAAGCAAGTTGAGTATCTCTGCAGTAAAGGTTACCAGTAATATGCATAAGTGTAAATGTATCCAGCACAATGCCAGAAATGTTAACAGCTTAACGGAAAGTGTCATTAATGATATGTTGTGATCTATCTGTCTTGATGTCACAGATTTTTAAATCACTTTTCTTGGCAGCAGGAACTTTTTACAAATATAAAACCTCCATGGTTAAAAAAACATAATAGAAAGAGTCATATCTGACCTTGTTTGCAGTTTGAGGTGTCCTGTCATCAGTTTTACGGATATCTTAGTAGCCTGTGGGGAAGATGCTTTTTGGGCTGCAGGGGATTATTTTTGTTGCAATACTGTGAGTTGCCACTGGCTGCAAGGCTGAGCTGCATTTCAGGGAGCCTGAAAATTACCTGTATGATCAGCACTGCTTCTGCATCATTGGGCCAATGGAGCTAACACATTACAGACTTTGGCTGGCTGATCCATCTACTTCTGGTGTACACGCCTTAATTTGAATAGGGATAAAATGGTTTAATCTTACAGCTCTTCTAGACTTTCCCAATGTTATCAGACTGAATGGATTAAATCCTGATAGTGAAACAAGTAATTTCGTGGGGGTTATGATGTCAAAGGTACGTCTGTGGGAAAAAAGGCTTTTTTGGGCCTAATGGCATCACGTGACAGACCTGGGAGTTGTGATTCCACTGTTTGGCCACTACAAAATTTGGCTTCAAAGCCCAGCTGCTTCCTGGGGGCCTTGTCTCTTAATACATCCATGTGTGCTTCCTGTTCACTTCCATTCAGTGTGAGCGAAGGGCTGGCAAAGCAAATTCACATCTTTGCATTGCATGGAGCTCCACCTTGGTGAACTTTGACCTGCAAAGTCGCTGCCTCAACAAATAGCTAACAAGTATGCATGGAGACATAGGCAGTGATTGTTGCTGTGTCGATCGTACCTGTAGTGTACGATATTGACCAAGAAAAATACAAACTGCCCCACATGAGAGATGGTGCCTGGCTGGGAGAGATGCATGGAATGTAAGAATTTGGAAATGTAGCCTACAAATAACATCATATTTTGTGGTATAATCGCAAGCTAGCTTTCCGTGTGTGGCACATCCGTCACTGCCCACATTTAGGACCAATATTGCCTTGGCAGGTGAGGGTCATGTGCCTGCATTCCCTTATGTGAGACCACCATGCCGATATAGGCTGATATGTTGAACATGTTGGCAAACAGATCCATATCAGCAGTAGTGTAGTGGTAGTTGATGAGGTGGGTGTAGCCTACTACTAGGTAGATTGGTAGGCTACTGAGGAAGAAGTGGGTATATTCTCCTACATATTCTAAAGTCTTTTAAGCTGATAGATGAGTTTTTGGTCACTACCAGCTCCTAATGGAAATATCTGGCTCTTTAGCTGCCAAATGCTCCACAGTGATCACCAGCTAGTTGCTATCTGTCTGTCAGCTGAACAGGTAGTGTGCAGTGGGTTTTTGGAGCTATTTTACTGAAAGCAGCTGCCTGCTTTGGTCAAAAACAATGCTATGAGAGCGGTGAAGTGAGCCAAACAATCTAAGAGTGAGCTGAAACTCGCTATAAATCTTTGTAAACCTGAGGGGAGCTCCTCACAATCTCCTCCTTTATTTGATGCTTTATGGATAGAATAAGGCAAAAGGCCTGAGCTGTCTTTCAGGCTCATGGCCTGGAACGACTGGAGCTGCAGATCCAGGTGGTCATTTTCTGCAGATTCATTATTACAAGCAATTAACAGTGTATTCAGGTTGTCACTTGATATGTTGTTATTATAAAAATATCATTTATAGCTGCTTTACCTGCACAAGCTGTCCCCTACTTCATAAGTGAATCAGAGGTTTTAAGGTTCAACATCACATTTGTGTTGGTTGCATATTGAATTTACTTCCAAATTAATTGTGACGTCATTAAAGATGAAGATGAATTTCAGACCAGCCTTTTAGTGTCAAACGCTGCGCGTAAATCATTCTGCACAGTGAAGGTAAAACATCCATGCAAAATAGAAATAAGCAAAACATATATTTGAGTGGAGTGGGACCTTAAGATACATTTTTCTTTTTAAGAAATTATAATATTTCTTCCAATTTGTGTGTTTAATGCATTTGATGAGTGTTATGAAGCTTTCATCTCCCCTCAAATTGAGGATAACACAGTGGTTCTCGAGTGCCTTTCTGATACTGCAGTTGTGGCACTCAAAGTGTCTCTTAATGGCAAATACATTTGTCTCTTGGATGCCAGACAGACTTGGCCGTGTGAAAACACTTCATTCAGCAGAGCCTGAGAGATGGCCTCATGTCTGTAATATAAATTCCCCTCCTTGTTCTCAGGCTCCGTAATCTCTCCGTTTTTGGCTTATGGCTGAAGAACCAGCTGGAAGCCTTCACATCAGCTGTCATGTAGGAAAAAGAGCAAATTGTTTCCCTCTTTTTAATCAGCACTTATTTTTCTTTTCTGCTAATCTCTGTGAGTCAAAAAGCCACATGGTCTTATTCCCTTAAGGTTGTTCTAAAAAGCCTCTATTTGTTGTGTTATCTACGAGAGTAGAGGAAATGTGATATTGCTTGAACAGACATGTTTTCATACTGAGTTTTTTAAAGCTTATTCTTGATAAAAGGGCGACTCATTTTGCCCCCACTTAAGTACTTGTGAATATGTTGCTGTGGAAAACATGACACATAAAATCAAAATATAATGTTGGCTTATGTTCAAGCCTTACAGAGGTTAAAATCTACATTCTGGTCCAGTCTATATGTTAAGACTGTAAAGGATATGTGTTTACTGTCTCTCCTACACATGGCTGGTCTAACGTCTCGCTTCATTGAAGTCTAGAGAGATATTTATTTGCAAGCTGACCTTCACACACCAAGTTCCCCCCTGTGAAGAGGAAGTGAGCCCAATACTGAAAATACAATGTGACGATGTTTGCAGATCTGTTCTCGCTTTTTAACGACATATGAAACATGAAATTGACCTGTAATAATTTCAATGAAATATGTAACACATCAAAGTGGCCATTTTGATTTCATGTTAGCACCAATAAAAGCTAATTGTTATATAATGATAGTGCACATTGGATTAAAAGATTACAGACCAGGGTTCAAGAGTCATCCCATGCCACTCCAGTGAGCGCATTATAGGCTTCCTTAAGAAGCTCAAAGTAACTTTATTGTGAGAGAGTTGCCACGGTGCCAGGCAAGAGGCTCATCCATCACATGCATGTCCGTTTCGGGAGTGTTACATTTCTATCGTGTAAATACAGGGAGTTGTGTAAGAGTGTATTTCTGTACATTACGAAATGTTTATTGGGGACTGTAACCAAACCTAAAACTCTATCAGGTGGTGTTGTGGTTCTTTCAGATCACTCTCTCAGATTGGGGACTGTCGTTTTAACATTGCTCAATACTGACTTAAACTCCTTTTTCCCTCCTCAGCTGTTTGAACTGCAGAAGTTCTTTATCTATGAACCAAGCATGGTTTTAATAAAGAACAATTTTGACATTCAAGCCTCTTGTGCCCGCTCCCCGTGTAACAGTCATCTAGAGCAGTGGTGCCCAATTGGTCCAGCCATGGGGTCCAGATTTCTCCTTAGTCATTAGTTCAGTGTCTATACAGTTTAATATATTCTGTGTCATACTTGTGTTTGTCTCAAGCTAGTTTGCTGTCTCTGTTAAGCAGCTGTCTGTTATTCACTCACTCTACAGCAGAAAACGGCACTTCAAAATAAGATCTCTGTGCTGGAAATTCATTGTACTTAAAAATAAGGTGTGTTTTTTACAAAGTTGATACGTTTCCAAGTCACTTTTAAACCGCGACCCACTAGTTGGGAGAGTCTGATCTAGAGTGTTGCACTTTTAACCATACTAACACACAGTGTTGTGGTTCTTTCAGATCAACAAATCAGAGGCGAAGCGCGGTGAAGAAAAACAAACCGACTTGAAAAGGTCAGTAACTTTATTCCAAGCTTGCATACAAATACACATTTTCATCCGTCTCACACACAAGATGTAGAAGACCTGAGCTTCCTGTGTCTCTTGCTTCCACTTCAAAATAAATAACCCCAGAACGATGCTCTAGCATTTTGTAAGAACAGGTATCTAAAATAGATTATTTTTTAGATAACACATTTACATATATTTTGCTGTAAATAGAATAGATATTGCAGAGATAGCTTTCTGAGTTATTACTTATGATTTTATCAAGTACCAAGTTGATCTATGTACAGAACGCCCCAATGCAAGCTGGACCCCAAAATACATTTCTTGCCTTGACAGGTGGTGAAAGGGATAGTTTAGATCTTTTGAAGTGGGGTTGCATGAGGTAGTCAGTGTATTACATACAGTAGATGTCAGCTGGCACACACCCCAGTTTGGAGAAGCAGGCAAGAGTACCGCTAAAGAGGCTAAGCAATGTACTGCTGTGGACGGGGTTGGCAGCAAAACGTATTTAAGCCACCTAAAATAATCCGGAACACTTTAAGGGTATGCTATATTTAGAATATTTTCACCACTTTACCTTGCCGCACCTTGCCTTTCCATGCTCTTGTCAAAGCCACCAAACTCCCTTGGCAAAAACATTAATTTTAGCTCGCTTAAGAAGGGAGCTGCTGGGCTACTGCTGCCTCAATCAGCTAGTTAGTTACAGGTATTGTGTGGGTTTGGCATTTAAAATTGTTAGTTTGAATTCAGTGAAGTCACACAATTAGCTGATTGAGGCAGTGTTAGCCCATTAGCTCCTGTATTGAGCATTGTAAAATTACTGTTTTTCTCAATGGAGTCTGGCTTTACAGAGAGCGATGTAAATGGAAATCACTGTCTGTAAAGTATAGTAATATTCTAAATATAGTGTACACAAGCGTACAAACTCATATGGATTTTTTGACCCCTCCACAGTACAGTACTCCTGCCTGCTTCCTCAAACTGGTGGTGTGCCAACAGACATCTACTATATGTAACATAAATAGTTTCCCCTCAGGGATCAATAAAGTATTTCTGATTCTGATTCTGATATGTGACACACTGACTATGGATAAGTACTTCATACAACCCCACTTCAAAAGATCCAGACTTTCCCTTAAAAGTATAATGCCCAACATATAACAAAAAACTTCCTGAGCAACATTATGCACAAATAGTTTCTTTGCTGTGCCAACAGCATTACTCCTATTGCAGAGTGGAAAAAGTAACAAGAGTTTATGAATCTCAAAATAGTTGGGTGCCGACACATTCCCCCCATTGCTTGGTCCTACGAAAAGTAACCACTGTCTCTTTGAGCCTGTGTTGTAGAGGAGCACAGCACATAGTCTGATGATGTGTTATCTTTTTCCTCCATTCAACATCACAGTCTTTTTCATTAACTATAACATACATTTATTTGCTGAAGGCCATTGCTGTTATGTGCTGTATGTATAGTATTTGCTATTGCTTTGGCTACTTTGCAGTTGGATACCATGATAGCACGCTACTTGGACGTTATTCACAATACACAGATTGGTAAAATAAAGTTTTCAAAACAAAATTATGTCATCGACAGATGTCTGCAATCAGTGTAATTTTGCATCTCTGTGAGACTTAATCTACCACCAGGTAGACGCTGAAATGAGAAACAGCCATGCTAAGACATGTCAGCATATATCTCCAAAACCAAATAACATTTGGTTTACATAAATACTTTGTATCCAGCAAATTCAAGTCACTCCAGTTTTCTCATGTTCATCCCAAGCCCAAGTTCCAATCCATCAGTGTTTAATTACCAGCTGCACACTTCCAAACTGGTTTTGCAATTCCTTAGTAAAACTGTCCTCACTGTAATGGCATGCTGATCCCTCCTGCCTGACTTTATCACAGTGAAATTCTCTGAGAAAAAGAGAAGACTTCCTCATTTGTGGCTTTGTTTAGACCCCTTGTTTTTTTTCTCTTGCTCTTTTTCCTTTTCTTGATTCTTCTTCTCCTTCTTTCTCTCCTCCTTGGCCTCCTTGTACTTCCAGACAGGAGGCTCCAGGTAGCCCTTCTGCCTTTTCTTCTTTTTCTCCTTCTTTGGAGTGGGCTCCCCAGATTTTGTCACTTCAATCTTAGGAATACAGCCTGAGGGGAAGATGCTGTTCCTGTGTGCTATGCTGCGGGGAATGAAGCTTTTCATGCCACCTGATGGCATGCTGTCCCTGCGCTCTGAGTCCTGGCAGCAGGAGGTCAGAGACACAGAGGCGGCTGACACAGCAGTGGGAGAAGCTGAGGTGATGATTGGGCCTTTGCTGTGGGACACTGTGCTCTCCTCCAACTCTTTGCTGCCATGCTTTTCAAGCAGTTCAGGGACAGCCCATCGTCGCTTGCCAATTTCTGGGGGGCTAGTGGGACAGAGTGGATGGCAACCAGTGACTATCAGGGGGCTGTGGATGCTTGTGGTCATCCGCACCATATGGTCCATGACCCCATTGTCTTGAGGGTCTTGAGGGAAACTGAAAGTAATGCTGTCTTTTAAGCGCTGCCTTAGCTTCTGGCTGGCTGTTTTGGCGGCAGTGGCCTTTGCTACCAGTTGCTTCAGATCAGGCCACTCAGGAATGTAGCTTTCACAGAACTGCTCAGCGACACAATGAGCCTGCAGGCGGCGTATTCTGTTAAGAGTCTCAAACCCTCCTGTCCTGAGGACCCAGTCCTTTAGCCCTCTCCCTTGGACCAAGTCCATTGCATTCATATCTGCACCTGTACACAAAAAGGGGAGGACACATCAGAATGAGGTGAAAATAAGGATACAAGTTTATAATGATTGGATGCTGAGGGATGTGGGGAAATCAGCTGCTTCATCACTAAAATCACCCCACCATGTGGTCGCTTTAGGAGCACAATTCTTAGAGTATAGAGTCTATTTCAAAGACTATGGCAATCCACTTAATGAATAATCAGGGCTTTATAACAAATCCAAGAATACCAGACATATATTTTTATTCCACACTTGGCTCAAGTTTGCCTGCCAAGTTATTTGTCTCTGACTCGACTTTGAGTAGAATGTTGTTGGAATTTGTTTTTCGTGCTATCCTAAATATGTCCCTGTACTGTTTATACAGGACTAATCCCTGCAGCCCAGAGAAAGACCAGATTAGTTCACAGGTCAGACGTCCAGACTTGTATATCCAACTCCTCTAAAAATGACATTTGTATATTACTAAACTGCATTCGTAATTATGTTGTGGTGCAGGATTGTGACACCAGAATCCTAGGCTCATATCCAGACTTCTGTCTATGGTTAGGTTTAGGCAACAAGATTGCTTTGGTAAAGGTTAGGGGAAGATCGTGATTTTGGTTAAATGTTTATAAAAAGGGTATAATAAAAACCTTATGCTGTAGTCACTACGAGTGGATAGTGATTTGCAAGTTGCCTGTTTTGGTGGCAACAGATGAAATACATTGTCAGTCAACATTTTGCTGATGGATTTTTTTTAGATATACTTTTATTAATCCTTAAATTTTTCTCACTCTGTTGTCATATACACACAGGCCCAAAATACACATATGTACAAAAAGGCCTTAACATGCATGGCATCTCTACAGCTACCAGTCCACACTGTCTATCTGGTCTAGGTGGGGACTTGAATCGATGGGGACAGTGACTCAGTCTATAGGAACTTGGACCAAAGAGAGATTCCCATACCAGGAGTTGAACCCAGGCCGCCTGGGTGAAAACCAGGAATCCTAACCGCTAGACCATATGGGACTGATATGATACTCACTGATACAAATTTTTAAGTTCCCACATTTCCTCAAGTGTTTTAGGGGACTGCCGAGCAGTTAATTCTTTTTGATAGTGTTTCATTATGTAACTCTGGAGAAAGAAAGTTGAGTCTCATTCCCGATTGTCAGACTGAACCACCAACTCAAAGTGTCATATTTTATAACCTGGGAATTAGACTCAACAATCCACTATCTTTCTCCAGAGTTACATAATGCAGTGTTATCTAAAAAAAAACATAATTTGCTGGGCATCCGCTGAAAAACACAGAGTTGCTGTTTCAAATTATTTGTATATAGTTGTAATTTCTAGGAGACAGGGTTGTTTTGTCTCAAGATTCTGGGCTGACTGCCTCTGCATAAATCTATTGTCCATGTATGCACACACACACACCAGATGTTCCTCCCGTCTGAATTAAAAAATACTGCAAAGTTTATAGTAGGTCTTATGTACTGTAAACTTACCATGCATTAGCAGGGCGGACACACACTCTGCTCGGCCCTGCAGACCTGCCTTAATGAGGGCTGTGAAGCCACGGGGATCCCTGACCTCGGTGTCCACACCAGAGTAATAGTTTAGAATAAAGTTCAGAATGGTGATGAAACCTGGATTGGGGGAAAAAAAAACTTTAACATGGTAGAATTGACTTGAGACTAGATGTTATGTTTATGTGCTGTACAGGTCAACAGACATACCTGCCTGAGCAGCAATCATGAGGGCAGTGTTGCCATCATTATCTTGGTGATTGATGTCTATAAGTGGACATGTGTGCAGCATGGTGACAATATCTACGTATCCCTTGACCACAGCCAGCATCAGTCCATTCTGAGGGGGAGGAGGGCAGAGATAAATTGACCTTCATGAAACTAGTCATTGTAGAAATTTACATTTCTAGCTTTGTGTCAGACTCATTCCATGTGTGATAAATCTCACCCGGCCATTGATGTCCAGCTCCATAGCCTCGTCCTTAGTGACTCCTCGCTCCAGGATCCTGCGCATGGAGTTGGGGTCATTCCTACTACAGGCCTCATACAGTGTTTTAGCTGGCTCTTTACACTCTTCATCCCTGTCATAGTCAGGAAGCACTGAGTCTTCAGAAAGCAAACTCCCTGACTCAGAATCATCCAGGAGGCTATCCAAGTCCTCGGACGGGCCTTCGCCCAAGTCGGGGTCATAATTTGCAGTGGCCATCGGACCCCCTTCTGCCTGGGTTCACACCTGGGTGTCAGGTCTTCTGCACATCACCCACATCTTGAATAAGAAACATTAATGTTATTGTGGATACAAAATGAACACAGTGTCTTGATTTCGTTCCTCCATCCATGAGACAGCCATGCGCTTCCTCTGGTATCAGGCTGAGTTTCTAAAAGGAGGTGTAGTGAAGGGCATTACCTAACTCCATCAAACTTGTATGCCCATCAAACAGCTTATTTATAGTGAACAGTGGCTTGTTTGGGTGCTACAGTGATGGAAAAATATCGCTAATGGCCACAGGCTGTTGATTTGAGCATTTAAAATTCAACAGTGAGAATCTGACCTGACATATCTCATGATCCAAAGCAGCTTCTGTCAAAAAACACTACGCTTATCCTGATGTGAAAGGTGTCAGTGATTGAGAAAATATTGGTGTGCACCTGCATTTTGCTCAGTGCCATGCAGGGTAGGATGGTGTATGATTTCTTCTCCTCAAAATCAGCCTCTTACACTAGTTCAACTATGACTGTGAAACTAACAACAAAAGACTGGCAGCCTTTGAAGTTAGCGTGTTAAATAGATCTGATGACCTGTACGGGCCTTGTGTAAAAGGCACGATGCCTAAAGAGGATGACAAGCTTTCAGCTCACCTCCGCCCTCTTGTTAGAGTGACTGATCCGCAAGTCTGATTTACAAGATGGGTAAGCTGACTGTACAACATGCTTTTTGCTGACGTTTGTTAACTAGCTCAGCCCGTTATAGAACAGAAGAAGAGAGGGAGTAGGTATGAATGTAAGATGGGTGTATATTTACAGATTACAGGTGCAGTAAATGGTCAAGAAACACTGAAAATCATCAGATGCTCAGTCTGTGAAAGTCCTGTGAACGATGGCATAGTAGGAGTGTACTGGGTTGAGAAAGGCCCCATGGTGCTGCAAGCAATTGGAGGCTAGGCTATTAACAGCATCTGTAATGGTGTCTTAACTGTGTCACACTGCTCTGCAATACAAGTGTACTCACAGGTATCCAGTTGGTTTCTGGCATAAATCAATAAACCATGCAAATACAAATTTGTATGAAGTATTTTAAAACCAATGATGACACTGTTTCTCTAGGCTCAGGCTTAGAATGGGATAGACTTAGTCATTTGTAATGTTTTGAAGGAGGTGCAGATGAGTGTGAGACAGAGCTTGATTGCTCTGCCAGTGAGGGATTGAGGGTTTCAGTCATCAAGCTGCCTTGGCCCTGCGTAGCTCCCTACGCCACATACACACCAGGCACACATTCACACAGATTGCTCAGAAGCAGCTTTGCACCTGCTGACAATTTATTAGAGTAATGGCATCTTTTGGATAAGCGCTTGTTAAATGCCAGATAGGACTGCTCAACCCCTTTAATCCCACAAACATATGTTCCTATTTCAGCATTGTGTCATGTAGAAGAATGAAGATTACTATCACACAAACTTTTCCCTCTCTCTCTTCCTCCGTCTGCACAAACATAGAAAGCTCCTATTTTAACTCTGCCATTGTGGCCTGCACTTCCTGCTGACCAGCACCTTGCAATCTGATCAAGCTTCTTCCTCGAAATCCTAAATATGAGCTGTGGAGTTAAAGTGTAAAGAATATGCAACAATTTGTGTCAAAGCAAAGTGAAAAATAAATCTTAGGAGAAATGGTAATGGTAAAGTCTCACCCTAAAACAATCCAGCCATGGGTTAGTCCTCTTCTTTTTTTACTTGTTCTCAGTAGTTAAACCATCCTCATATCTTGGACCTCCTGTATTCCTGTTGGCTCTTGGTAGAAACTGGTTAAGTTAAAGTTTCCCAAACTGACACTAGCTGAATGCCTTCCCCCTCCCTCCATCTCTCCTACCAGCCAGTTAGGTTGCTTCATCAGCTGGCAATCCGTCCTGGTCCCAACATAGACTCTGCTGTCCTAAGTCAGGCAACATGCTCTCTCCCTCTCATCCTGATTATAGAAGATTTAAGGATTAAGAGAAAGAAACAGACAGCAGCCAACCTTGCTCCGCTTACAGTCTGTGGAGTTAGTCTGCTCTCTCTTTCTTCTCTCCCTCACTTGTCTCCACAGTTCTCTCAGAATCTGTCCGTCCACAGCGCTCTGCTGCCAATCTGTTGTGTCAGAGCAAACCTCCCTGTCCAAATAAGTGCTGCCTGTGACTGAATCATGGAGGCTATGGCTCCCAAATCGGCTGTGCTGCTGAGGACCCCCCGCCTGAATAATTTCAGCGTGTCTGCGTGATGGGAGACAGCGTCTTGGGTCTGTTTTCCCATGGAAATCCATTTGCTGGGACAACAAACTAACCCTGCTGTTACTTAAGCCAGGGGGCCTTGCTAGTAATTATTCCCATGGACGACTCACACAGAGACACGCATAGACACACATGAACATTCTGTGATGCGCTCCTGCAAAAAAAGTACAAGACACTAGGCACACACAAACACAACTCATTTTACACCCACACAGATGCCGAAAAAGATGCTGCTCTAACATGATATTTTGAGAGTTCCCACATTTTCATCTAGCCTATAGTTAATGTAATTGTCTCCTTAACCTGGTTACTCTGTAATCTTATACTCCAATTACAGAAGCTAGGTTAAAATGCTTGAATTAACTTTTTCCTAGTTTCATGTTGCTTAGCAAACAAGTCCTCTGCTTGAACTGTTACCATAACTGTTTTGTTTTGATGGCCAACACCTATGTGGACAGAAATATCATGTCAACAGGTTTATTGATAGCATCACAGCATCAATCACATGGTATGAAAGGTGTGTGTGAATAGATTAACCCTGATAGTGAGCTGGGGTAGGGCCAATCTGTGATTTTGTGCATGTGAATACGCAGTAGCCTGTTCAGCTCCTCTCTGTTAGAGGGATGTGCACACTGCCCCCTTCTGTTCAAACTGGGTAATGCAGTTTTGGGACATGAACCTTGTTTATGTGACTCAACAAGATATTTAGAGGCTAAAATAGCCATAGAATTAATTAATCCTCATTGTAGGTTACAGCTGCTGTTTACACAACCTCCAAATATATCCACAAACTTATCACAAGGTGCATCTTGTTCACTTTGAACTCACATTTCTCCAGTTTGCGCTTTGAGTGGAACACACCATTAACAAGTAATTATCAAATGCTTTGCCCCAGCACTATTAACGTGCAAAATGACTTCGGTCTTGACTGGGAAAAGCCACTGTGACAAATTGGACACTCATTCTAAAGCATTTTGATCCTGAGAATTATAGCTGCTGATCTGCTCTGAAGAGTTAACCAACAGAGAACTGCTGTTGATACCAGCCAGCTGAAGGGTACACACCTCCAGTAACATAATTTCACTAAATCCCATCATATGCCCGAGCCAGTTCTTCATCAGGGGCTGCCTCTTCAGCTGTAAACCACCAGATCAGACCTGTAGCATCACACTAACCTGATTAATTACTCCAAAGGTGCTATGTTTAGACACAAGAGCCTGAGGTGGGGGGGTCTTGACTCCGTACTGATATGAAACACAGGAAGAGGAAGAAAGGGTATGCTTAGGGGGGGAGATTTATAGTTTGTGAAAGGCCAAAACAGAAATGAAGTTGATAGGAAGACATGCAGAGGAAAGGGAAGTCTGTTTGGCACAAAAGGGTGGGGTAGTGGTGAGTGTGTTTTCCTTAATCCTGTTAGATATTCAAGAATGAGCTAACAGCTTTGCCAGACGAGGGCAGCACAGCTCAGCAGCAGCAGTTTGTGTTTGTCTCAGAGGAAAATCCAGCAGGTTTTTACAGATGATTCTTAATCGGATGTACAAGTTAAAGAACATTTTGTTCTGATTCCCACCTCCTGATAGTACTCACACTTTCCTTTTACGGTCAGAGTTATTTCCCTCCTATTCTGCAAATTCCTCACAGAGTCATTCACTCATCAGTGGAAAAGGCAGCCCAACCTCTCCCCAGACACTCGAGTACCCAGCAGAGGTCAGTGGTAGAGCAAAAGAACTGGGAAAGAGGCTTGGGAAGCAACGAACTAAGTTTAGCCAGCTTAGTGACTGATAGACAGCCATGTGCTCAGCTAATATTAGACTGTTGGCAGTCTCTCCAGGAGCGGTCTTACCAGCACTTTGCTCAGATTCTATGAGCATCTGCTACATTATTTCCAGCTATGTGGTTAAAAGACATAAACCCCCTACACTACTTGTTTTAAAGCGTCTAAAAGCCTGCAGGGATCAGGTGAATGAAAGGAAGCAGGGAGGAAACAAAGCTCAACTTGTTCGTGTAAGGCAAGGAGGAGATTCTGGGGGATTTGGCAGAA
The DNA here is from genome assembly GCF_011397635.1 of Epinephelus fuscoguttatus. Lineage (NCBI taxonomy): Eukaryota > Metazoa > Chordata > Actinopteri > Perciformes > Serranidae > Epinephelus > Epinephelus fuscoguttatus. Next base: position 23,711,425 of record NC_064758.1, on the reverse strand, counting down.
ATGATTGCAATGGGAAGTTAAAGTTGGTGGTGTTTGTGCTTTCAGACTTAAGGGTGGATGAATAAGGTACAAGTAACAAATGAGTCGGCAACTGTAGGCTGGGTTAGGGTCAGGTTAGGTCAAGCATGAACTATGAAAATGCGCACCGCAGCTCACTCAATATATTTTTTCACTCTTTGTGCTTTGTAGTAAGTGCATTTACATAAAATTCATATTGTTTTTTTTTTTTCACAATGATGAAGAATGTAGGTCATGCAGATACTAAATGGAGTGGACTGACACTGTAAGATGATAAGGCATAATCAGCAATTACTGAAAATAATTATTTTCACAGCTCAACAAAGAAATACAAATCCTACTTGAATTGAGGTTTTTTAAAAATGTTCTTGTAGATGTATTCACATGAAATATTCAGAGCAAAGCAATGCAGTACAATATTATTTTAATGGGCTTTTTATTACATAGTGAAAGTAGAGGGATGTAACAAAAGTCCCTGTCCTCATTTGAACTGTGCACAACTGGCCTGTGGGCTTCACTTGTAGCCGTCCTGGTCTAGAGAAAGTGATTCTGATGTGTCCACACACAATCTTGACCTTGTACTAATGGCCGGTGTGAGTGATGTGGAAACTTTGTATAACCACAAAGTGGTTGCTGAGAGCAATCGTTGTCTTCCAACTCAAAGCTTTATGTTTCCTCATGCTCTCACATCTTCACCTCTGCCAGTAATTTCTCTGAGGACTTCACTGCTGTTGGTGACTAATTGTACTCAGCCCTGATAAAGATGAAAGGCAGCCCACTTATCATGTAAAGACATCTCTCCCTAATAGTTCAGATGAAAAGCATCTTCACACTCTTCACCCTTCCCCCCCTGCATACGCCCAGTTCCTCTGAGCTTTCAGTCAAACAGAGACATGCCAAACACACACAGAAGAAATAACCTCCAAGAAAGAGGAGATAATTTACAATTAACAGACATGAAGCACTGAAGCCACACACCTGTTTTAAATGATGTCAAAATTTATGAGTGTCTTTCTTTAAAGGGCTGCAGGACATGCAAAAAAAGTTGTGATTATTTTGACAGATGTTGCAATTGCGATGCGTTGCTATTTTAGAGGTAATGGTAATTTTTGCATTTAATTTTCACTGAAAAATAAATAAAGTGACAACAATGTGATTTTTGCTGGAGTCTGTACCAAACAAGCATGATCCCTTATGTCTGGAGTTTGATTTGTAGGCTGGTGGTGCATCTCTGTAAAAAAAAAACAGCTCTTGATTAATACTAATATGTTGTGACACATTTTACCTTAGTGGAAAAATTGCAACTCCTGCAATTTGAGAGTTGCACTTGGCTGTATTGCGATGTTGATAATATTTCCATTATTTGTGCAGCCCTATTTATTAATGTTTGACAAAAATACCTAACAAACTCAACACAACAATACATCAATATGATGAAAAGTCTAAGACAAACAAATAAACAAAATCACAGGGTGCAAAACTACCATAAATAACACAACAGAACATCAGAGGGCTTCAGTAATGGAGCAGGTTGTTAAGAGTCCAAAATATGAATCCAGAAATGTTCCCTTTGGCAGAATCTTCTTTTGAATACATATTTCATCTTTAATTTTAAATACTTCAAACCCATCAGGCAGAAACACAAAGAGAACATTCATTAACGTGACATGTCACTGGATAATTGTCAGTTTGTATCTGCTGCTGTCTCCACTGTGTTGTTGTTAAAGGCTTCTTGACGTTTGGCCAATATACACATTACACTGAGAGCACATGGAAATAAAATCTTATCTTATCTTATAATCTAAATAAGAAGGCACATGTTTGTGGCTTTGTGTTTAAAATTAAAGATTAAATAAGGAAAAACAAATACAAACATTAAGGACATGAGACACAGCAGAATGACCTGAAAAAACATGGGATGCAAAACTGTCATAAATAACGTAATTATCCGCTGTCAACAAAGGAGGCTGCAACAGGACAAAAATAGAAAGAAGTATTCCCTTTGGCAGAGTTTTCAAATCCATATTTCATCTTTAATTTTAAATACCACAAAATTATAAACATATACCATCATATTTCCCATTAAAAGGTGACAAAAAATTGTCATCTGGGTTTGAGATGTGATTTACTTGTAAAAATGCTCTTAAGACAATATGTTTTTTGGCAAAATCACAAGAACAAACAACAAGACAGTGGTGGAGACATCAGCAAGAAACAAAGATGAGAATTAAGCAGTACCAAAAAAAAAATTTTTTTTTCCTGGATTCATATTTTGGACTCTTAACAACCTGCTCCATTACTGAAGCCCTCTGATGTTCTGTAGCAGCCTCCTTTGTTGACAATGGATCATTATGTTATTTACGACAACTTTGCACCCTGTTTTTCTCAGGTCATTTTGCTGTGTCTCATGTCCTTAGATGTGTTTGTTTTCCCTTAGATTGTAGTGTTTTGTTGTGTCTCTCTTGATGTTTTGCCAGTTTAAAAGATGAAATGAAGGAATGAAAGAAGATCATACGTAACGTGTGTTGTTTTCTAATTGCTTCAGGTGTGTTAATTGAAAACTGATGACTCCTCCTCTCCCTGGGGGAGGTTATTTCTTCTCTGTGTGCTGGACATGTCTGTTTGACTGACAGCTCAGAGGAACTGGGTATATGCAGTGAAGGGAAGTGTGTAGGTGCTTTTCAGCCAAGGTATTAGGGAGAGACGTTTTACGTGACTTGTGGGCTAGCTTTCACCTTTCACATCTTTTAATTTATTTTTGGCAGTATACCCTCGAAAATGTGACTGATAAATAATGGGAAATAACATAATAAAATGAAGAAAAAGACATAAACTAATGATATCAAGAAATAAATGCAGACACGGACAGGGCAACCTTTTTGCTGGGCAGGTCTTCAGATTTTGTAGAGACTCTCATGGTGGAAGTTCACTCACCCTTAGCCTAGACTGTGTATGACCAAAACAGGACAGCATGAGGATCTCAGGCTGCACTTGGGCTCAGTGGAAGTTAAAAACTCCGCAACATAGGTTGTCCATAAACAGCAACATTTTGGACCGTCTGCAATCTGGAAATAGTCAGCTGCCCCAGACGGTTGTACAAGGATTCATAGAATTTATAGGCAAAACATGGATAATAGTTTCCCTGTTGTTAAAAGACAAATACTTTCTGAGGGTGTGCTGATTTGCTGCAAACACACCTGTTTAACAAGGCTTTGTAGGTTTCTCCAGGTTTTAAACTGACCATAAATCCCTTGACAAGAGGCATTTATGGTCAGTGTCTGTGCAAACTTTTAATTTTTATCAAAAATTACAACCTTACAGCTTTCATGAATTATACTTAAATCTTGAGGAATTCTAGTATAATCGCAGCCATAAGTCATCATAACTCACAGTGTGAGTAAAACAGACTTCAAAAAGATGAGCTGTAAGGAACATGACTAACTGCTGTTTTTCTGGGGAGATAGAAGATACCTTTAGTACTGAAATATCTCAACAACCACTGGATGGATTGGTATGAAATGTAGTTCAAGCATAGAGGATAAATCCCACCACCTCAAAGTTGACATTTGTGGTTTTGAATGAAATATTGGGGAAGGATGAATTTTAATGTCTTTGGTTATCCCTTGACTTTTTACCTAACGTCAACATCATGTCATCATGGGCTGGAGCTTATCCCAGCTAACCTGCATGTCTTTGGACTGTGGGAGGAAGCCGGAGTACCCGGAGAAAACCCACGCTGACACGTGGAGAACATGCAAACCCCGCACAGATGGGCTCCCTCCTGGGTTCGAACCAGGAACCCTCTTGCTTTGAGGTGACATATACTAACATATCACTTTAAAGACAGCATGTTAGCGTTTAGCTCAAAGCACCATTAATCCTAACCCCAACCCTGCCTTAGCATACAGTTGCTAACGTGGCTGTAGATTGTTTGGGCCCCGACACAGCAAGTCGACGGCATGATGGCACCAGTCTATCCTTTTGGCAAATTCAGCATGTTGAATCTACTGGCGAATGAAATCACTGATTAGCAATTCTGCACAGTGCACGAGAAGAGAGATGGAAGTGAGGAAAGTAAACAAACCACTGAAGTTGAAACAAACTTGCTATATTAGGCAAGACTATATTTTTAGTTACTGAGCTCTTAAACAGAAACGGTTCATAACTGCTTGTGTTATTGTTCACTGGCGCACAGTAAATATAATTTATTCTATTAACATTGATTGTGTTGTTAATGTGCTAACTGGCTATCTGGCATCTCGAATCCGTCTTCTGGTTTCCCTTTTTGAATGACCAGTACAGTTTATCCCTGCCTGTTGGTATGGAGAGTTAATTCCTCTCACGCAGGCGCAGAGCATAGATGATAGTTGGCCATTGGCTGTAAACTCTGCGGTGGGTTCAGACACAGGCAACGTAAAGCAACACAACAGTCAGCCTTTGTCGCCACTAGTCCTTTGATGTCAGTTTTGTGTGTTTGGGCCTTTTAGTTTGCCGTCAAATAGGCTAGTCAAAACAGTACGTCCCATGTATTTTCCTAATCATTTTCATTACCCTTGATGGAAAATGTCCTGAGGTGGAGGAAAGATGTGGAGAACTTATAAGGAAAAGAAGTTAAAAGAAGCCAACTGCACTTACACTGGGCTATGTAATTATGCAATGGCAGATGTTATTGACGTGGGTCACTGTTGCTGCTACAAGAATTGCATAAAAGATGGTCCAGTGAACCTTATGCGAAAAGAGAAAAGAAAGGAGGCATTGAAGCAAGTTTCTTAAGCATTTAAAGAATTTGATCAGCTCTCATCATGGCTGCCATCGGGTCATTTTACTCAGTGAGGAACCTCTCTAAGCAAAAAGGGTTATTCAACTGCAGCATTCTTCCTGTTCACCTCTTCTTTGTCTCCTTTTTGCTACTGAATTGTCGATATTAATAATACATACCATGTATATCAGTAACATAAATTGTCAAGTTACATATTCCCATTGGTCTCATATTTGTGAATTTATTCACACAATTACTGTGCCAAGTGATAAAACAAGTCAAAATGTGAAACCATTAGTGGTGTGATTTACGAGTTTCTCTTGGAGGAACACTATTAAATGCAGCAGTGAAACTTTTAGATAACTTTAATGGTCATAGAAGTTGAAAGTAGGATAGCATGATCATTAACAATAAAGTAATCTGTTAATATTACTACAGATGAATTCTCAATAACAGATGATCCAGCAGTCTTGTTGCCCAAATGTTGACTTTGGCTGTAAAACATGAATGGAGTTTAATAATGGAGGGTGTGTGTGTGTGTTTCCATTATACAGGCTTTTGCTCATGGCCTGCGGGATCAGTCTGTCAGTAAACAATGTTGGAAGCCTTTACACTTCTTCTTTGGCAAATAATCTTTCAAGGTGCCACAAACAGACACTACTGGTATGACTAATCAGTACCTCACAAGTTAAAAAAGCTGTGTAAGATGTGCGTGAGTGCAATCGGTGACAGTCTCTTAAATAGTTGCGCTTCATGGGCTGTGTATTCATACCTTATTTGGGGCTGCCCCGCTGCTCAAGAGTTCACACAATCCATGTGTCACTGCCTGAGACTTGGGCAAAGATGAGGAGAGAGCATAGGGTGCCAGGATAGTTCAAAGAAACACCAAAAGACAGAGATATAGGAAAGATTGAGAAAGTCAGATTGGGAATAAATCCAGGTAATGAAGACAAGGAGGAGGAAATAAAGGAAGAAAAGGAAAGATGGAAGGAGGAGAGGTTTTGGAAAGGGGGGTGGTGATCCTCTATAGCCAATGAAGAACAAGAAAGAGGGATTCCAGGGAGGGTGATGTGCTCAGCTCTTGAAGTCACGGCTCACCGTTTCAGCATTCAGACAAGACAGGAGAAGACCAGTCTCACAGAGAAATACTTCCACACTGTCTGGACTCCTCATTTAGAGGGATGACAGAAGAAGAGGACGGCTGACTCTGCTCAAGAAGGCCCAAGAAAATCTTCTGAGTTTCCAGGGGAAGGTTATATTGAGAGCACAAGGTGGATATTTTCACTGGACTAATCAAGAATTAGAGACACCTCCATCTAGCTCACCTGTGTCTGAATAAGGGGAGGTGAGAGAGGGACAAGGAGGGACAAGCTCTTAGGCTCCTGTCGAGACAGAAACATGCCCCCCTCTTCCAGGATCAATTATTCATATGCATGAGGTTTCCTGTGTGTCAGGCTAGTGCAAGGAGGGCTGCAGTGGCTCGGCTCCAAACTGTGGCACAGTGCACCGCGAGACAAGAGCTGAAGGAGCAGAAAACAGGGGGACAAGAGAGAAAAGGGACCCTAAGAGAAAGAGAGAGTCACAACAGCAGGGGAAAGTAATTTAAGGAGCGTGTTTGTTTGCCACTTGGAAAGAATGAAGGCTCTACAGAAGAATCAGGGACGCACTGACCAGATGTTGGGAGCCATGGCTGATGTGCTTACTTCCGTGGCCATGCCCAATCAACAGTGGGTGAGTTGCAGATCTGTTTTTGTATTGTAACTGGCTGTTTGTACAAAAAGCATAATGCCACAAATTTGAAAAGGAGGCACATATGGAGGTATTTTTAAGGGCTTGCGGAGCATGAGGCTCAGCTTGTGTTTGGCCCATACCGTTACATTCCAAGTTTATTTGTGGCATCTCTATAACTTGGTCAACCTAAAATGGTCAAGCCGGACAAGAGGAGAGACAGGAGAGAGAGAAATGGAAGAATTGCTAGTCTCTGTTCAGTGCTTGGGAGGAATCTTGGATGTTTCAGAGGAACAGGAAGCAGAGTAGTGGTGATTAAACCTTCTGACCATAAACAAACCCATGCAGGTCTAACGCTCCACTGCAATCCAGCAAATTCATTTACTTTCTTTCTTTCCTTGATCTGCCATTAAAACAGAAAATGTCTGCATTAGAGGCAATCTGGTTTCCTGAAGTAATGCGTTTTATTGTGGGTTGGAGGAAACCAAGGCAGCCACATTCATTTCCATTCTTTAATATAAACATAATTACTACTATTGTGCTCTTCAAATGCAGATCTACAAAACCAATATGGAGTCTGACGTAATTTCCTACACAAATTGGATTCGATGAACTTGACTGAACTGCAGAGTGGAAGGTTGGACACAACAACTACAGGGTAGATTCAAACACACAGAGGTCAGAGGTGTACCAAAAGATCCAAATGGTTTTCTCTTTGAAACTCTGCTTTCTCTTTGAAAAATGTTTATCTTGATAAATCATTTCCTCCCTGGCAGAGAGAGGTAAAAAACATAACAGTGATTAGAATCTTCCTCCATCCCTGCAGAGGACTGATAACTGCCTCTGTTAACCTCTGGTGCTGCTGGGTTTTAAATAGATTGAAAGTGCTGTCTGAGAGGCAGTTCTTATCCAAGCTCTGTGGCAAAAAGTTGGACCTCAACGATTTCTATTGCATTCTTGCTTGGTGCGTAATGGAGAAAAGGATGAAAAAGATGCAGGGAATAGTGGAAAAACACAGCCACTGGTATAATGTGTTGTGGTTATGTGACCATAAGCACTCTGTACAATCTTACCATCACTTCCTCCTTGAGAGCAGGACTCCGCCGCTGACAAAGGCATCTCTGTGTGTAGCTCTCAGAAGGGGGTGAGGCGGACCTCCCATCAAGCGAGGAGGAAAAGGGGCCTGTGCAGGGCCAGTGGGAGCCGGAGGGGCTGGACTGGGAGCAGCAGGCCACTACGACAGAAATCCCAGAGCGGAGAGAAAGAACAGGTAAGACCTGAAAGGGCTGCACTGAACCATTTTGTGACCACATACCCACAATGCTAGTCCAAACATTGTCCCTCACCAAACCAGTCAGAGCTTAGAGACCCACCGAAACACAAACTTCCAGACTCAGCTTTGATTCTTTGTGTGAAAGGTCTCAGATTTCTGCGTGGTGACGTCTTAAACAGCCTGCTCAGCCACTCAATCACTTGCCTTGCTGCAGTGTGGGTCGATAAATATGCAGTAATGATTTCTTGATTCACACAATCTTGGATCTATAAGTGTGTACATGCCACGTGAGCTATCGCCAGGCCTTCAGTTTCAGCTCAGCCTGGTCTTGCATGTTAGCCATATGTGAATTCAGGATAAAAACAGGCCCATCTGCCATATCTGATGGTGGTCATTAGGCAGTAATAACTTCAGGGAAAGTATCAGATTGGAGTCACCTGAGTGTTGGTAGTTTTCTTTTATTAAACTCCACCCTCTGTATCCTCTATTAGCACTGATAGCAGTAAATTGCTTCGCTGTAATGTACCATATATAAGTACGTTCGTTCGAGAAAGAGCTCTTGTGTGTATACACATGCAACACTTTCCAGATGGGGCAAGAAAACATGTTCAGCTGAACTCCCTTCCCCTTCTGCCCCAACACTGTTGGTTGCACTTATTCTGATTTCCCTGTGAAAGGGTTGCGTGCTTTGCCATTTTCCTTGAGTGGAATGGAACAAAAGGATCTTTGTAGCTGGATCTGGGTTTGGGTTAGAGGGAGTGTGTGTGTGTATATATGGGGGGGGGGGGGGGGGGGGGTTTGGTGGCAAGTACCATGTGGCTGGACCACGAACTGTTGTGCAGAAGAGTACATGGCGTACAGAAGGGGTGTGAGTGAGGCCAAAGGAAGCTGTCAGCGATGCTTATCTGTAATGGTCATACTCGGATGGGGTGTGCTGTTGAGGTTAATGCTGCCAAATATTATTTTAGTGCACAGCTCGGTGCTCAGAAAATCAAGAAAAAAGTAAAGAAATGCATTATTCAGGGCCATGTGGAAGGATGATGACCTGAAGGGAGATTGTTTATTCCAGGCCCAGACATGCTCCTTTGCTCAATTGTTTTTTCATAGCCCAATTTCCTCCGGATGGGAAATTGGATGGAAAATCAATGAAACACAAGGTGGAAAAATATCTGAACCACAACAAGACACAGACATGGTCGTAGCATAGAATAGGGCTGAACAAGATGTGTTTTCATTCATCAGCTCTTCATATAGAACCATGACAGAATTCTTGTAATGTTTAATCATGGGTCATGGTTTTATTGACTAAATAAACAGATTTAATATTAGGAATTATTGAAAATAATAGTTTTTTAAATTACTTTTTCTATGGTAGCGGAGATTGTCCCTACTTGCCATATATATATATATATATATATATATATATATATATATATATATGTATATATATATATATATATATATATATATATATATATATATATTTTTTTTTTTTTTTACATGCCTTTATCATGAGATCACAAGTTAACAATTTAGTTATCTCAAGAAAATAAGCTTTGTTATTTTGAGATAACGTTGGAGTCCGATAAGTACAGAGTGCCATGCCAGCATGTATTGATGGCATCTTGACAACAGTAGCAACAGATTTTAGATGAAATCTCAGATCAAGGAGTACCCATGAGTACCCGTTATTGATCAACACATCAGACTGTACTTCGATCAAGGCAGAAATTTCATTGTGACTTTCTGCTGGAGACAACATTCAACTAAATCCTTGTACAGGCTGAAATCAGGTGAATGAACTTATTATTGAGTTCTCCATAATTATGCCGTGATCTCAAGAGAATAAGCCATTTCTCGTGATAAATTATCCCCTTTTCTCAAGGAATTAGCCTTTTGTTTTCTCAAATTGACATAAATTAAGCTGTTATCACAAGGTAACAAGCTTTATTATCTCAAAAACAAAATAATTAACTCATGATCTTTAAAAAAGGATGCATACACGGCCTCGAGCTTAATGGCTTTTTCATATGGAATTCAATGCAAGCATTTTTAGTTAACACCATAATGTATCAATATGAATCATTGATACTTATTTCAATATCATTTTACCTGTATCATCAACCTGTAGCACAGAGATCACAAAGCAGAAGACATAAAACGTAGTCCTCACAAAACCTTGAATTTTTACAACACCTTATGACAAAAATTCATTTTTTTTCCACAATAGTTTTATTTACCCAATAGAGTATTCACATTCGTAATGTTTACGCACTTATTAACAGGTCTGGCAACCTTAAACCCAACCCCAAAACATCAGAAGGTTAATGATGTGGGCAGTATTATACAGTCTAAATCGTGCCTATTTAAAGGGCCAGTGTGTAAAATGGGTTGAAAACAGTGACATCAGTGGTCAAATTCTAGATTGCAGGGTTCACTCGCTCACCCCTCCCGTCGGGTAAATGACGGTGGCCTTGTAGGGACAAAAAGCCTTGCGCACAAGTTTTTTTTCAGGAGTAGGTCTATCTAGCGATGAGGTGAATGTTGATTTAGAAATCTAAACCATGTGACGATATTGTAATGAATCCCTCACGAGCAGGAGACCAGAGGAGCATTCGGGAAAAAGGCCAGTTTATTTGAGCACTCCAGAAACTCCGGTAACACTCCACTCCGCTTTACACACATACTCGTTTACCAGTATGTGGGGGGACCCCCCTCCCCTCTCTGCTCCGCCAATCTCCAGCCCGCACACTGACTGACAGCGTCGCCGGTAAACAGAGCTCAGCTGTTTATTTAGCGTAACAATATCTCTGGACTATAGTAGCTGCAATGGACGACTTTGAACGCGATTTTGAAGAGTTTCTTGTAGCGGACACAGACCCAGAACCATACCTGTTTGAGCTGGAGCATACAGATGAGGAACTCCATGTGTTTGATGCTGAGCGGGCGAGAAGAGAGGCTGAACTAAAAAAACTTTTCACTACTCTCTATCGACGAACTACTAACACTCTCTGCTGTTTCCTCCTCCTTCTTCCTTCCTTCCGCTGTCTTCGTTGGTTCATTTATACATGCGAAACGCGTTCTCTGGCTGGCTGGATTGTCCACTCGGTCTGCCCCACAAACATGGCGGCGCAAGATGGCGACCTCTCTAAAGCAAGGCCCTTGCTATATATATATATAAAAGCATAATTATAAGGCTACGAAAACCAAATGAATTTTATTTTATAGCGATCATACACTTGCATAAACATATTAATGGGTAGAATATTCAGATTCAGATTCAGATTGACAATAAACCATGCCAAATACTACACACTGACCCTTTAATTAGTGGCCAGTGGGCTACATCCGGTCCAGAGGCAACCTCTGAGGGGCCCAGCATACATAAGTCTGATATACCAGTATGACAAAATATGTGATCTACATATAGTGTCTGAAAGTAGCTAACGAGTGAGCCATCCCGCCTCTCATCTCTGTTGAGTTACACATGTGCTGTATGGGTCAGGCAGGATCAGTGTAGCGTCACCGTCATTGATATTTTTTTTTACAAATCAGTGTTTTCTCATGTGACGCATTTCAAAGCACATCTTTTTCCAAACACTTTCTCTTGTATATATTTGCCGCTTGTTATGGTTCTGTGCTTTAATGGCACAGAGCTGCACTGTGTCTGTTTCTGCACTTTGTGATGTATCTGGGTCAGATGAGTGACTGTCACCTGTTTATTTCAAAAGAAAAATGATAGAGTTGTTTTTTTTTACTACATTCGTTTGCATGTGTTTAAAATGTGTCATAACCAAAAGCTAAAAAAGAAGAGAGGTTTTGAATAGGTTGCTGAAAATATCTGGCCCGTGGCACATTTCCTGGTTTTAAAATCTGGCCCAACTGAATAGCTCTGGTCTACATTATCTTTTTGGCTATAATACACTTGCCATAAAGTAGATTTTTTTGTTGTTATTATTGATATAATTAATATAATAGTTGTTAAAGTCAATCTTCAAACATGAAACATGTGAGGCATGTGACTCCATTTAGCTATGGTTTGACTGGCAGAGGTCAAAGTGTTGTTTCCATCCCTTGCTGTGTTAGTGGAAGAGATGGGAAAAGAGGAGAGGCCCCTGCTTTCTTTAAAGTCGTGGTTCATGGGGCCATAAGGGCCATCTGTTATATATTAGACACAACATGCCTGCTAGTGGCTTCCCAGGAAGCACAGGACAGTGCCAACCTCCACAAATTCAGATCCTTTTTTCCCCATTTGTCAATTCCAGCGTATTCTTCCTCCCCCCTCTTGGTAGTGAATCTTACTACAGTTTGGCTGTCTTTTCTCCTCTGATCATGTTGTCTTTGTTTTTCTCCTCCCTTTTGTTCACCAATCCCCATGTATCTCCTTTTATTTTTCCTCAAAGCAATATCTTCAGCAGTGGTATTTTAAACCTGGCCTCCCCTCCAAGTACACAGAGCTGCTGGTCATATTTCTCTCAAATCTCATTTTCTTTTTTCTCTTGTCTTCTCAGACTCCCAGCAGCCATATACTCTCACTCTCCCCAGACAATATGTGTCTACAGTGCCTGTTTCGTAACACAGATATGTGATGGATGGTCAAACACTCTGTTGTTTTTTTACGATGTTGTCTTTTTAAAGGTAAAATGCATGAAGCCACATCAACAGGAAACTGCACTGAACCAGTAAAAATAACAGTGATGTATCTGACCCATAACTGCATGCACACACTGCTCATGTGTACAGACACACACACACACACACACACACACACACACACACACACACACACACTATGCACGTCTCTATTTAACTTTCACTGTACTCATTTGCACACAACACATGCTTGTTATTCTTGGCGAGAAAGTTATGCCAATGAATTGTTATTTATAGGAAACATAATATTCTGTTAGACATACAGAACTGATGATGCACATTTATGGGAACATAATATGAGGAACACTTGCATAATACGCTCTGTACGACACATTCTTCATAGTCAGTACAAGAGTGGTGTTTTTTACAGTATTAAACACACAGTTATACAAATAACATCCTGAATTGCTGAATGTATTTGAAATACTAGAGATCAAAACAAGAATTTAGAGTCTCTTAAAGTCTCTAAAAAGTAATCAGCCTCTTCTGTCATCTCCTGATGAAAAGCAATACCTATGAGAACAGTTAAGTTTCAAAGGCCCATCACTCAACACCTCACTGGGGTGCAAATTTAATGACATCATTCACCGTATTCATGAGTAGATGCGAGGTAAACTATGTGAAAATTTATGCTCTTGTCCATATTGGGTTTACGAGAGGCTGGGAGAGTGTGCCATCCAGGGAGGAGTGCTGATCCCAGAGGACCCTGAGACTGAACTGTATGTGTGTGACCTTAAATGGGCAGAGATCAACCTGAAGCTACAACATTTTGTGTTGCAAGGGCCAGAAATTAGACAGAATTACCTCACAAAGGTGGACAGTGTAATAACGTGGGTTTATTTACATGATTATGATATCTAATGAGCCTTCTGTTGTAATGCCAAATAGATTTACAGAGTCAGATGATTTTATACATTCTGAATCTGAAAAATGAATGTAGCACTACCTGCTTTCATAGCAGATCTATCCTATGTGTATGAAGACTTGTAAATTATTGGACATTGTGTTGTCATATAGCTGTCATTTCTAATTGAAATCCTCTTCCAAGCACTGCCTGTGTTCCTGTGTGTTGTCAAGATGGTCTAGTTTTCCATGTCTGTTTTGCAATGCACCCCAGATGTTGTAAACAGTCCACAAACTAAAGTCCTGATTCAGTTATCAGCACCTTTGACCTATAGATCAGAGCTCATTGTGAAATAATGGTAATTAACCACAAGTGTATGTGCACTTCCTACCACATGGATTCAATTTGCCTTCAATTGGCAGTGTTGTTCAAGTTCCTAAGCTCGCTGTTGAGCCAGCAATAACTGACATTTCGGCCCCTCAACAGGGGAAATAAGCTGTGAACCCAACACTGACACACCAGACACATATCTTTACCTTGCAAATTTATACGGAGGACTTGTTTGCGAACTGCTTATCTACATATCCAGCAGTTACTGAGCAACATTATCATTCATTTGGAATGATGCTTGTGGCCAACTGCAGAATTTAAGTTTTAGCTCAGCTTTTGGTTTCTTTCAACTCCTGAGGAAAGTTTCTGTGTCTTTAGCTGCTAAATGCTGCTCCATGTTCACCAGCTATTCTCTAACTGCTCTGTCTGTCGTTTGGTGCTGACCAGATGTACAGAAGGTTTTTAGAGCTTTATTTGATTTAAAATAGCTGCTTGCTGTGTCTAAAAGACGAGAGTGAACCAAAACACTTGAGTTGCAATGACCTGAAACTCGCTATAAGCTGAGGGGAGCTGCAGATTCGGGTGATAATTCTCCGTAGGTTCATCACTGTGAGTGACCCCCTTTCACATTTGATACATTGGTGTTATAAAAATATCCATTATTGCTGCTTTAAAGAAGTGAGTATGACAGGTCTATCACAGGCAAAACCTCATGTGGCCTGTCCTGATATGACTGCGCGAGTGCCAAAACCCCTGAAACACGTGAACCATGCCCTTTTACAGTGCATAGGCTGGAAAAAAAAAGAGTTGAATGTGTGTATTTTTGTAGTGTTAAATTGTAGGAGTTCATGTTGTGCTTCAGCAAAGTGGGTCAGGCTGGACTTGCTGGAAGGTGTAGGTCAGGCAGGACACCTCACAGGTCACTGCTCCGCAGCACAGCTGGCATTCAGACCACAGACTGACCTGGAAGGAAGGAAGCAGATGGAGGCACATAAACACAGTCTTACAGGCACACATGTGCACACAAGTATCCACACACATTAATGTGCTCCCAAATGTGCCATGCACACTCCCAACAGAAATCAGGAATACTGATATGCAATTTTATCAGTGTATATGTAAGGGTTTGCAGCATGATTCAGACTGTAATTCAATGTAGCAGAAACACTATCTGTAAATCTCTTTTTCCGACAGAAAATCTCTTTCCCTTGTCGGCAGAACCTCTGGTCTCAGTAATTATTAATCAAAGATAAAGCAGCATGTCTCTCCATGTGTGGTCCCTGGGTTTGCTTTTGCTTAATTAACGTTTTCTCCTTTGGGTGGCGTTTTAGCTCAGGCTTAAGCCTTGAACACAGTCAGCAGCAATCCCAAAAGTCTCAACGCTAGCAGTGCTGCTTCTGGAGCAAGGTTCACAGACCAGTCCCAGGGAGATAAAAAGAGGGAGGCTGTGGGTCAGGTAGAGGAGGAAAGCTCCGACAAGCTCCAGTTTAAATACTATCACCGTTTTTTGTTTTTTTTTTCTTTGGAAAAAGAGGAGCTGGATGGGTAAGGAGAATGTGTTTGTGTGAGTGTACAAAGTGTGTCTGGGTGTGTGTGCTCGTCATTATGGGTGGTATGTGATGTTTTGAGAAACAAGTCTCCTCGGGTGGTGTACCTCCCTTCTGTGTAGTGCAGAGCTCCTGCTGCCTGGGAGCTGCACTGCATAGTGAGGTATAACAGTGGGAGGTACTGAGTGGTACTTATGGTAGAGTGCACACACACACATACACACACATACACACACACAGACAGAGCAACCCACCTGTCTGTCTCCCTGGTGTATGCCAGCAGTGTGGTGTAGCTCTAATAGAACAAAAAAACAGCAGCCTTCTGCAGACCAGCAGCACAGGAGAGAATAGGACAGTTACTCTGTGACTTCTGCTCCATGATGGGACCTCAGCCAAAAACCAAAAGCCTCCCCCTCACACCGGCTTGTCCAGAATGCCAGTTTGCCTTAATTGGCGCTCAGCTGAGAGATGACGGGAGGAAGAAAAAGAGAGAGGAACTAAGGGAGAAAAAGCGAGGGAGACGGGGGAAGGAAAATCTAAGTGAGCATATTTTGGCAGGATTTCAGCTGGCTGATGGGGTGAGGAGAGGCTAATGTCAGTGGGGGGTTAGGGAACACTGCGAATAAGCAACTGCATATCTGCTGAACTGAGACTCGCTGTGGCTATTAGTATGCATGCTTATGTCATATGAATTCTGCGTATTCTCCTGTTCCCTCTGCAGATCAAGTGTGTGTGCATTGATACTGTACATTATGAATGAGTCTAATCCAGCAGGGTGTGTTATGTTTCCAATATCTGTATTCCAACAATGTCTCTACAAATAAGCATTAGAAAATGCATCTACACAAGCTGATTTACATTCATAAATCATACTCGAAATTCCACTCTGAACACGCCTTCTAAATGTGACTGTCTCCTACACAGAGTGGAACGACGATACAGTCTCCCTTTTTGGCTGGCTTGGCTCAGACAAAAACACACACATCCATCTACTGGCGTGCTTATCTTATAGACAAGCCTTTAAATCCAGTCCCGTGTGAATGTACATGTATGGATTTTATTTATCCTCTATCACTGTGGCAGTTCAGGTCTCTCTCTTTTTCCACGTCTGCGCAAGCATACGTGTGCAGATGAATCATCTTTTAGTGTGTCTCGTGTGGGAGATGGAGAGAATGAGGGGAGAGAGATGAAAGGGGAGAGATGAATGGGTGTTAATGCACGCCTCACCTCACATCCCCTGCTCCCCCCTCCTCAAGGCAGGGGAGGAACATTTTTTCCATATTTCTGTTAACATTCAGGGCTCTGTACGTCTCCTGGGCCAATTTCGGTGTTCGCTTATTCAAAGGTTTCATTCCATATCGAGAAAGTGATACTGTAGGTGAACGTCAGGGCTGAAGAGAAATAAGATCAGTCACAAATAAGCATTTGGCCATTCTGTGTGTTGTAATAAAAACAAACATTTGTGTTGCTGTTATTGCAGAAAAAATATCAATGAAAGTATAATAAAACAAAAATGTTCATGTTTGCAGTGCTTTGAAGCAGCACTGACAAGTGCCTGAACCAACATCAGCCTTATGCAACAAGTACAAATGCCCCCTACTGGGCACCTTGTAGAAACACATTCACATCCTCTAACTTAAGAGCACATGAAAAGATTCCCCTGCATTCACTTCATGAATTTTGAATGCATCCCAAGAGCAGTGTATTCTTCATTATCTCTCCGCTGTGTAGTCGGCGTTTGTGTAGAACGACAGTGCAGGCGGCGTGCGCTCAATTTGTAATGCTTTGCCCTCGCTCTCTCGTCTTGGTGTCTTTGTTTTATCTCGTTTCTTTTAAACCTTCTGTTCTGCTGTCAAATCCATTGTTTTTCAAGCCTTCTTAGAGTCCTGCTCCTTTGCCTAGACAGTGCTGCAGCCATATCGGCATCAGACAAGTGGAGACATTCAGCAGCGCTGTTCAATATTCCTCTGGTGAATTGCCCCTTCAATCACAGTCGCTTAAAGCATCCATTATAAGCAAAGAAAGGGAGAGAGGGAGGGAGATATAAATCTGTGCAGAGTGTAAGTGTTGCATATGGCAAACCAGTGTGCTGTCTGAACCCGAGGATAGATAAAATATCTGTCACTGTGGGGCTTTCTCTTGTGGAGAACTTTCTTCTTTTATATGTTATAGTTGCTTTAGTCCTCTCTGTGTATTTGTGTCTAATGCAACTCTGTGTGTGTGTGTGTGTGTACTCTACTTGTGTGGCTAATGGGTGAGGCAGCCAGGCCTCTCTGTTTGCTCTGACTGTCTCCTGTAGACGACAGAAACATCTTGACGGCAATCTGCCACCACCCTGTCACTGTGGAGAGATGGATGCTGGAGAGACAGCCCTGCCAATCATTAAAACACTTGACAGTGCACCTCAGGGATGTGCGTGCGCGCTTCTAAGCGTGCACGTTGGTTCAGTGCCAGCCGATACTCTTGTTTCCGTCGATGCCCCCGGAGAGGAACCTGAGTGGGTGCTCGTCTTTGTTCCAGTTACAAGGTAGTGATTTCCACGCGGCCGGGTTGTAGCTCGTGTGAGAGGAGCATGGTGTGATGAGTGCCACAAAAATGAGATGAGATCACAAACTGAGTCATAAGCTCAGCAGCTTCAGGCTGAAGAAATGATGTTTGCTGGTCAGAAAATAATTGGTCGGGTTTCAGAACACGCAGCATTTCACAATAGCATCATCACCAACCTCTTTCATTTTCCCTGCCTCTGTCGGTTGCGTCTAGAGTTGTTTCCTTCCTACCATACTGACATGTCCACAGACTGTGATTTCATCTGTAAGGAAGGCTGATGAGTCATAACGTAGTGTTGATTGAGTTTAATGTGCTCTGATGTAAAGCACACATCTAAATATGGTACGATTAGACAACCTCTGCAGCCTCCAGGTTCAACACAATGACTGCGATGATGAAAAGCTGAATGAAAAGTGTCTGTGCGTACATGTCTGCGTGTGTGTGCATGGATACAGTGCTATGTTCTCACACATCTCCCCAATAAGATATGCACACTGATGTCACCAATGTCCATGTATGCACTGTCTGAGTAAGCACTCATTCATTCTCAGACACACACGCACACAGATGCTCGTGATTTGTCAAACACGTAAGGAATCAAAGTAAAAGACAGAATAAAGCAAAGAAACAGCAAGTCTTAAAGTAAACGTCTGGTGAAAGGCACTGATGAGTGAAACCTCATAAAAGCATCTGCTAATTTGCTGCATTTGATGAGAGCACAGTTGATGATATGAGATGATTACAGACTGCATAAAATAATGGATGTGTTTGTTTTTCGACTCCTGTTTTGAAGCCTTGAGTTCGGCATTTTGGCTGTTTGGTTTTTTGGAGTCAGAGGTGACCATATTTAGACGAGAGGGTGGAGCTGACTGGAGCGACGCCTCTCAATGAAATGGCCCCAACCATGAATATGCATAACTTTAAGCCTAAATAAAAAGTGTATGTGTGTGTTATGTAAAAAGTGTATGTGTGAGTTATATAAAAATTCATCCCCTAAACATTTGTCATAATGTTGAAAATAGCTATCAAGACCAAAACCTTTTGTGTACAGGCTGTACACATGTTTATTTCTGCTGTAAAGTTGGGCATTTAACATAAGGGTCTCTGAGGACTGACCCTGCTTTGGAGCCAGTCTCAAGTGGCCATTAAATGAGCTGCAGTTTTTGGCACTTACACATCGGCTTTAATTTTCAGCTGTGGAAGTTGTCGTTTGGTGATGGTATATAGCCTGATGAATTTGAGATTTCTCTGTACCACCTGCCATTGACCATACCACATCAACTATTGTTGTAAGAACAAGACTGCTTTCTTGCAGTAAGGGGTTTATGCATGATGATGTAAAATGATCTTGTTTGTTCAGATGCATGCTCCTTGATTAGCAAAAAACCCCAGATATTAGCATGTTGTTATTTTATCTGTATAGCCCTATTTTACACTGCCAGATTTTCGGCAAATGTTGGGCCATTTTTCCGGTAACACGCGAGCGTTTAGACACACAGAGCCGGATTGGCGAGTTGATCCGAGGTGCCCAATTTTCCGCATCACAGGGTAGTCATATTGGCTAAAAAGAACAAGGCGCCCTTCCGCCACGGGAGGGGCTGTTGATGACTTGTGGGAGGAGCTGTTGGTGACGCCGCACGTGCGACCCACTGGCGGTGGATAAACAGGATCACATAGGAAAGAAGCAAGCACTCTCAAAAATAAATCCACTCAACAGGTGCACGGCCAAAAGCAGCAGAAAAAAGAAAAGAAGCCAGCACTCACAAATGTCCTTTTGGTAAATTTAATAAACCAACTTGGGTGGCGTTACCAGAAACACAGACGTTTCGACAGAAAGTCTTCTTCAGTGTGGATAAACAGGAAACAGCTGATAGCAGGAATGAGCAGCTATTACTAGTAGCAAGAATAAACGCAAACCTGACAGACACTACAGTAAAGATGAGCAACTGGGGAGACAAAGAATTGCGCGCTCTCCTTGCCCTCGCAAACGAAGAGGCCATTAATCGTCAAATGATGGGGACTGTGAAGGACGGGCCAACTTATGAGAGAATCGCCGAACGACTGACCAGTCGCGGCTTCTCTCGAGTACGTCACTGTTTACGTCACACTCTGAGCTACACGTTTTGTTACTTGCTCACGCCTCCCATTGCCCCGAGAAAGGCGCATTCTGTATGAACAAAAGTAGGTAGGTGGCATTTTGCGGCACTCCCTGATTTTGTTTTTATACTGCCAATGTAGAAAAAAGACTGATTGGGCTTTCCTGCAAATTTGCACAATTCCTTTTTAAAAAGGGCTAATGTTTTTATAAAATTCAGTTTCCATAACATCATCCTAGATGATCACTCATTCAGAGGATCAGTATCAAGCCCTCTTTCCCACTGGACAAAAAAACCCTTAACACCCAGTAACATCTGGCTTTTCTATTAGACGGGAAAGGTTACAATTGGCTTTCATTCCTGGGACAAATAGTCCCAGTAGTAGTAGCAGTAGTCATGGGTATTTATCAGTTTTGGCTCCTTTTGTCAGTGAGGGAAACATTAAACCCTGTTGAAAGTACAAAATTTCAACCTTTTCCTGGCATTATGCACTGACGTGGTGCCACAAATTCTGTCTTTCTCCGTCCAAGCAGTGCTTGAACATTCCGAATTATTTGGCATAGAGTGTGAAAGATGCCTTGATGCTGCTTTCTACTGTTTAGTAACCTGTTTTCCTGTGCGTCTAATGTACTGCAGAGCTGTCTATTCTAATTGCAGTTGGAAAAGAGGGAGTCTATCACCTATTTTTTTTCAGATTTTCCCACGTTTAAAGCACCTGCATGTATGCGCTAATTTTGGTGGAAAAAACACGGGTGTTGGCTTAATCTCTTTAGTAAACCTGGTATTTCCTTGATCTGTAGATTTCTTTGGGTCAGAGTGCCTCAGTGAGTACTCTGTATGAATTGTCAGGCTTAATAGAAAGTGTTTTACACACACACACACACACACACACACACACACACACACACACACACACGCCAACATGCCAGCATTGTGAAATCTGAGACCGCCTGCTCGTTCCATGGAAACGCACGCACACACAAAAACCCCTCGCTGTGCTGGCCCCATGATCGTAAGTGAACATAGAAATCAATATTGGATCTGTCCCAGCAAGGAAAGCCCTCTATGATCCATGAAGTGAACACACACTCTTAAACTGTCAGTCTCACACACTTACAGATGCTGGTGATGACACTGTCGCCTCCTTACTGGGAAATACATGACACCTTCAGCCCAACATAGCCTCTCCTCTGCAAATAGCATTATGTATCATTACAGACCTTGGTGTTACTATTTCCAGGACAGCTATATTTCCATTAGAGAGGGGGGGCATTACGTCTGGTCTCGGAGTTTGATAGTTGGGGACGGCAGAGGAAACGGGCGAGGAAACAGAGGGCAGCGGAGAAAAACAGCTGAGAGGAGAGAAACAGAAGACAGGAAGAGAGAAAATTAGGGGAGTGGGAACCTTATCCTGGAATAGCCAGCAACTAGAGCTGCAGACTCCACCCTTCTCACCCCTCCCCTTACTCCCTCTCTTTCTCTTTCTCTCTCTCCCTCGCTATCTCTCTCTCTCTCTGAAGCAGTCTCCCAGTCTGTCATTTGACCAGGCAGTTCACAGAGGCGAGAGCTCAGCACCAAATAGAAAACAGAGGGAAAAAGAGAGGCAGAGGGAAGGGAAGCACATTCAATCTAACGATAAGCTTGCTGGAATGTTTCCTTGGCTTTTTATCACCATCTGAAAAACCCTGTGAGTGTGGATTTCTTCTTGGCTGCTGCTTTTGTGGACTCTTTCTCTTCTTCTCGGTCTGGATGTGGGCTTTAAGTCTGTCTGCAGTCAACCGAGGAGGAGGATCAACTGACACCTTTTGGGGGATTTACACTTTGAGGAGTAAACCTCTACTTGTGTGAGGGTGAGAGGGGGGAGACTAAGAGAGAGAAAGAGGGAGAGAAGGGGGGTGGAGGGGGGAGAAAGAGAGAGTGCCGGGCCATGCCCACCTTTGCTCATGGTTCAACAACATGAAAGGGGGCCACCATCATCATCGCCACCACCGAGGCTGTGGCTGCCAACACTTGTTCCGTAAAGTCCTGGCCAAGTGTGGCTGCTGCTATGCCCGAGTCAGAGGTCAGTGTCACACACTTACAAACACACATATGTTCGAGTAACTGTTGTCAGTCGAAGTTTCATTTTGAGGCTTGTTACTGTACTTTAAAAATGCTTCAATGCTTGCTGGTTGTTGTATTTTGTGTGTGAGCACTTACTTGTACGTGTGTGTTTTTGTTGATCATACTGAACTGAGGCAATAACTCCTCTTCCATTCAACACCTCTCTACGTTCACTCTCTCTTCTTCTCCTCCACATTTTCTTACATGTCCACCCACCTCTCCCCTTATCTCTCCCTCCATTCCTGCGAGCGTATGCTAATGGTTTAAGTGTAAGCTTCAGTCCTCTCGCCTGCTTGTGCTGCCTCCAGCTAAAGCAACAGATGTGTGTCACATACACATCAGAGCAGGCGGAGGAAAAAAAAAAGACTCCTTCCTACAGATGAGTACACAGTGAGGAAGAGGAGGAAACACACACATTTCTATCATTAGGAAAGGAAAGAGAGACTGTGTGTGTGTATGTGTGGGATTTGGAAAGTGACTGTCCTCATCTTGATAAGTGTGTGTCACTCAGGTATGTGCAGCACGTGGATGGATGAAACACACAGGGGGGACTGAGCTGAAACATCACTCACCCCCAGACAGAGGGAGCTGAACAAAACAGCAGTAATCTCCTCTCTCTATCCCTCTCCTGTTTGTTGTAATGAAGTGCAGCAGCATAGCAGCGGCCCATTAGAATAGTGTGGTTGAGTAAAAGCAGCGGGTGGCATGATATGTAATAACAACGAGGCGGATGCTGCGTTCTTTAAAGTTTAAACAAAACTCGAGACTCATTGTAACACTAACTTGCATTGTCTTGTGCACTCATGCGACCTCTTGTTCCCGTGGCTCGGATGCAAAGTTAAAACAACAACATTGGTTAATATGAGTGAACGCTTTGGTGCCGTGCTGCATGGTTGTTACCTTTTTACAAGCCTACATCAAAGGGATAAACAGTGGACCTACCCGCTGAGGCTCTGCACTTGAGGGGGGGCTCATGAAGTAGGCTTTCATATTATTGGCCAGCGTTGTTGGATGCATACCTCAGATTCCTTCAGTTTAATCTCTTATGTAATGGATATTCTCCCTTTCCATAGCCTGCAGCTCCCAACTGCACCTCTACCTTGTTATCATAGCAAATACACGCACGCTTAGATCATGATGTGTAAACAAGTGGGTGACTGGAAGAATGAAACATTTCAGGCTATTAAAAGAAATCTTAATAAACATACAGTGTATTCCGACAAGCCAGTAGTAATGTATCAGGAGGCTGTTTTTGGTCCAACATGGCAAGATGGGATGTTTTATATTTTACAGTTCGAACCAGAAAACCTCTTGATCTCCTTTTACAATCTGAGCAGAAGAAATGTAAGCGCTCAACCCCCTCTGGAGACACTGCATTATAAAAACTACAGTAGTCTCTTAGAGTAACTTAACTATTAATGTGAGGCCGTGTGCTCTATAAAACCTTCTCACAGAGCATGTAAAGCACATTTCTATGTTGCCACCACTGGTCTGGTCCCACTCGGAGCTCACGTGCTGTACAGTGCTCTCCGATACTGTAAAGCAGTTTCTATAATTAACACGATGTCAGAGGGAAAAGGGTCAGCTGTGGTGCACTCTTCGTCTTTTCTCTGACTTTTTATCTGATACATCTGACTTTCCAAACTCATTTACTGTGTCTCTCTGTGTTGGGAACTAAGCTGAGACCGAGGACCCCATTGTTTCTGTTGTGGTGTTTACAGGAAAAACACTGAACAATGCTGGTCTGACTTCACTCGCCAAGATCCTCAGTACTTACGGCAGTCCCAAGACAATGTTTATGCAGGTTAAACACGTCACAGTGTCAAATACTCTCTAGCCTCTTTCACACTTGCAGTTCAGGAACATTTCCTGCATGGGGTCATGTGTGGATGTGAGCAGGGACTGATTTTCAGGGAAATCTGTGCCTAGAATTTCCCACCCCAAGAAAATGTTGGTACGGCTGTGTTGTGAATGAAAGCAGTAACATTGCAGGGACAAGCATGTAAAGGGTTACATCGGTTTGATGGGAGACGCTCTGACAAGTGTATAAAGCACCCTGTGGTCTTTTTCCCAACAAATTTTTTGGGGACTTAAAATGCCCTTCTGCCAAAAAACGTTCATACTGTACTGTTTCTCTCCATTTTTCCTCCTGTTTTAACTATAATGCACTTATTTTAGGTGAAAATTTTCAGCACTATAATATTTAAAAAGTACTGCTGATTTTGTACGTTTTACCTTTTATATGTTCTTTAGGTGTGTTTTTTAAGCCATTGTATGTTTCTACCACACAGTCACACAGACTCTATATTTTTTTATATAAACAAAGATGCTCTCACCTAAAGCAAGAAAGCCAAATCACAAGACCACGCTGATGATCTGTTGAATCCGTGACTTGTTAATGATTTTGCATTTCCGCCAATGCTTTTGTGGGTGATTTGGAAACTAACAATAAAACAAGTTCTTCTGTTTGCAAATAAGCGTGTTTTTCAAGAAAGGAAATAGACTTAGACTTACTTTATACGTCCCAGAGGGAAATTCGTTTCAACTAACTGTACATTTACAGAGATCGATCACAAATATCACAGGCACAGACATATCACAGACATCACAAAACATCACACGTTCATTCACAGAGGTGGACACTTTGAGTTAACAGGATCTTTTGTTTAGTGCAGCTATGGCTGCTGGGATCAGGCTCTTTCCGAGTCGAGCTTTCCTGAGTTTAAGTGTTCCGAACAATATTTATGAACTATATTTATGAACAAATAAAGACATCTTTCGTACACGTACATACATACATCCGGCCTTACCCCATCTTCTTCTTCTTCTTCTTAGGCTGAATTTTATGGCGGTTGACTTCCAGAAATGTTGCATTGTTGGCATTGCCATGCATGTGTGCAAGGGTGTAGGTTTTGATTCAAATTTGGGGGACACACATATGACATAGGGGCTTTGTGGGTTCTCGTCTGAACATTTTAAGCATTCTGGTGAATTTGTATGCACTGGTTTTTGCCTTTCCTGGATCATCTTATGGTGTAAATGTCTCAAATTTTGTCTGAATAAAAACTCTCCTAATTAAGGGGGCAAACGCACATGTTCTAAATACTAAAGGGAACATGTCCTCTGCATCCCACCCCCGAAATCTTCATCTATGCGTGTGTGAAAAGGAGCAAATCTGAAATGTTCCTGAATGTTGTGCATGTGTGAATGGTGAAAATCTCTAGCAGTGACTGAAGGTTATCCGAGTGATCTACAGAAAACTATGTGTGAAAAAGGTTTATGTTTAACTGTAGGAGAGTTTTCTTTTATAAAACACTTGCCGACTGCTTTCTCCAAGCTGAAATAATCAGGGTCAAAATACTAAATAATGGCTTGGAGTGAGCTGCCAGATTTCTAATGTGACTCTAGCATCAACAACAAACAAAGATGTTTCCTCTTTGTAGTCATTTTCATCTCAGTGACAGGCTGTCTCAGTCTATTGTATCACACAAAACTGTCCATGATGCAGCTACACCATTCATTGATTCTAAAAAAGCCACTCCAACAACACGAGAGGAAATGATAGTGTATCGCATGATTCATTCCCTACTTAGGCATAATAACACTTACTTGTACGCTGGATGATGACACACAGCGCAGTATGCCATTATGTCACACCATATGTGTATCCGGCGTGTGCCTCCATTCACACGCGTGCTCAGATCAGCACATTCACACGAAGCAATCAGTGAATAAATAACTAAACTTGAAGTAATTTCAGCTGCTGTCACTCAGATTAAATGACCGACAGTCCTGCCTCTAGCCAATTCACTTTTATGCAGAAAAGGGACTGCAGTGCGTCAGAAAAAAACAAGCGATCAGTGGCTCTCCGTGGCCTTATACGGACTATTCTGCAACACATTTCTTTTTTTAGTTCTTAATCAATGTGCAATTAAATGAGGAACTGTAGAGTCCGTAGCTAAGCATGATTATCTGTGATATGTGTGTAGGAGTTTGTTGTTGCAGGGTGTGTGTTGCAGGTTTATTATAGGCATGACAAGTGCCAGAAGGCATGAAAAATGGAGTCAAGAGGAAATATATAAACATGAGTGCGGAGGGGTGGGAGGGGGGTGGGATTATTGATCGCAGCAGTACTCAACTTGATAGAGAAGCCCAGGGAGATGGACAGGTGGAGAGATAAAGAGAAAAGCACGTATCATTTTAGCTCTGATGTTGGCGCTGCTCTGCACGGCACATTAGCAGATTGTCTGCCAGAGGGCCATTAGTGAGGGCTGCTTCCCAGCAAATACTGATGACAAACCATTTAAAAATAGATGGTGTGCCATTGTTTGATATTGTCTTAAGTCAACTGGCTCCATAGGCCAGAGGGAAGAAACACAACCTGTGGATTCACCAAATCAGATCTGGCAGGAGCTTTGTTTTGGGAGAGGCTTTTAATATGTGAGGGAAGGGTGGAATAAAGTAGGTGTTGCTGCTGCTAGTATCTAGAATATCAGAGAGTAGGGTTCAATATTTTTCTTGAGAAGGACGTCTGAGCTCAAAGATATCGTATAAAACTGAGTTGCACTCGAGATAATTTGCTGAATATTTCCGGGTCTTCTCTCATTAGTGCTTGCTTGTAGCTGTCAGACTGTATTTAAAGATGGACAACGTAAAAAATTGAAGCCAAAGGATCCCGGATATGGCTACCATCTTGCCCTGGTAATGTCATTTGGAGCCAGAGTCTTTGCAGTAGCGATTTTTGTGGTCTTGAGTTCCCGCCCCACCTGACCAATCGCAAACAGCGCCTTCAACACGAGCACACTGATTGGCACACATAGCTGCTAATCATGATGTCATAACACCTTTTTATAGCATTAAATAACTAATTAAATCCAAACTTATCAGAAAAACGAACACGTCAACATACAGCAACATGATAAGAACTACCTAAAATGGCAGAAACTACCTCTAGTATGGGGCGGGGCTTAAGGCCTTTGCTGCAGCCAGATACTAGGGGGTGATTGAGATGTTTGAGCTTCACCTTTGGGAAGTTGTTTTGTAATCACATTTTATATACAGCCTCTGGTAGCTGCCAAGTCAGCAGCAGTTGTAGCATGGCTAGGTGCGTTAGCCTCACTCACTGCACTTTCACCGGTGGTTTCTGAGGTGGACGGTTGCTTGAAAAGTTATAAAACTGTGGCTTTCAAGAATGTCCCAACACTTGAAATAATACAGCTTATTGACCAATATGTTTCAATAGTATGTAACAGTTTGACAACTACGTCACCTTGGTGTGATGAACCAGTGCCACACAGTGATTTAGCGTTAGCTGCTCATGATTGTTCAAGGGTTCATGGTCGGTTCATATAATCAATACAATCAATCTAGCAAAAACACTTTGCATTTTTTCCATTCACCTCATGATGACAGGACTGTCATATAGTTTGTAGACATGCACCAAGGAGGAAATATGCAGGCGATACTAATGTGTTTCAATGAATTGAATTAAACAAGCAAACAAATGGTTACCTAACAGCAGACATTTGCCGCTAAGTAGCTGACATGGCCACAGCAAACAAGCATAAAGTTAACAGCGAGTGATAAAAAGTTGAATACCTTTTTGCTGGAAGATGAAACCATTGCATTTGCCTTATTTGTATGTCTTTTTTTTTACTAACCCATATAATCTGAGAAGAAGCTGGTCCCCTGGCATTTTCACATGATCTAATCTGGCTCCTCTTCAGAAAAGTTTGGACACCTCTGTCCTACAGCATGCAGCAAAATGTGCATTCCCTTTTGAGGATCAAATGGCGACTATGAAACAAAGGAAAAAATTCACATAAAAAGCTCATATAGATTCCCAAAGACTCTCACAATGTTTTCCCTCTACATAAATGGTAATGTTAAACATGATATAGACGACGTCAGTCTAAGCCAACACAATCATTTCAACATCGCATCTGTACTGCAGCACAGCCTCCCACACACCTAATGGTATTTGGGATGCACCCTGAGGTAAATCTGACGCTGACAGAGAGACAGAAGAAACAAAAGAAAGATAGGGATTGAGGTGAGATCACAGATTGTAATTAGAATACATTTAAGGCCATGCTAGAATAAGCACAATTTTTTATGTGGTTTAAAAAAGCATGTAACCTGAATGTGTCAAAGAAAATACATTTAAAATGTCTTTTTAAGCAGCTTTTAGCAAAAATAAATATACAATTGAATAAGACAATGAGCTTCTGAAATGTGTTTCAAATTGGTTTGGCATACATTTGCAGCAGTGTTAAAATGCATTTCAAAGACATGAAGGAGTTTGAATAAGAAATACATGCACAGAGACAGGAAATGCACTTGAACTGGATAAGCTTTACAATATGTTGTCAAAATGTATGAGGCAAGACACACTTACATGTGTTTTTATATAGAAAGTGTACTGTATGCCAAATATATTTCTGGTTTCCTAGGGAATAATAATCAGGGAATGAAAAACTGAGTATTAAGTTTTAGCTTTACAAGAAGGTTCTGACTATTCAAGCCTTCTTTCACTGTCTCACGCTTTTTTTTAACCGTACATTCGATTGTGTTTTCCTCAACATGTCCCTGACCTGCTCTGTTCCCCCATTGAGGTAGAAAGCAGATTTATCTGTCTGAGAGTTTAGGTTAAAGATGACTTGGCTGCAGCTGCAACAGTGGCATAGCAACTAAACCAACTTTTCCATCTGTGGACCTAAAATATCCATCTGTTCCTCCACAATTATCTCTCCATCTCCCCATTCACATCACTTTCTTCTCTCTCTCTTTATCTTCCTCTTCCTTTATGTCCCCATACAGAAGGAAGAGGCTACGTGCTGCATCGTGCATCTATATTTGTTTGCTGTGCATCTGTGAGTGTGCTTATTTGTGAGTGTTGGGGGCTGGTGTTGACTCATGCATGCAGTGAGTTAGGACAAGGATCCCCCCCAGCAATGACACACACGCACGTACACATATATTTACATGGGTGAATGGCAGAGACACAGAAAACAGAGACATATATAAAAAAGCAGAATATTAAATAGCACAGCCTCACACTCCATTGTTTAACCATATGTATGTGCATTTGGCAGTTAGACCTAATGTTAAAGGTTCTGTATGTGTGTACTAATATAGCAGCAAACCACTATTTGCTATGTAAAGATTTAGTGGAGTAATGGCGTCCTGTGCCTAGAATGGAATCGTGCTACGTCTGTGTGTGTGTGTTGTAATCTGAGCTTCTCTATGGTTTGTTGCTGTAAGTCTGTCCAGCTGTGTGTGTGTATGTTAGTGCATGTGTGTATCTCACTGACTAGCTCATCGCCACTGCTTTGCACTGCTCTCATACAGTGGTTTCCACTGATGTTGTGGTGGTGGCCTGGCAGAAACGTAGCCCCACCCTCCAGTTTAGCCGTGGTTAACACCTTACACCCTGTTAGCATTGTTGCTGTTGTTTAGCACTGTTTATGGAGTTAGCATTGTTAGCTGCCAGCTCAGCCACCTCAGTATTGAGAAGCGTGTGCAGACAACTCATACACACATTTCGCGTAGAATTAAATCAGTATTTGCTAATGCTAATTATTTATTTTATAATTTGATTGTTTGTTATGAAACGTCAAAAACTTACAAACTGCTTGTTTTATCCAACCAGCAGTCCAAAACCCAAAATAATATGTTTGCTATCATGAGACAAAGAAGAGCAGCAAATTCTCACAATTACAATACATTAAGCGATTATTAAAATACTTTTCGATAATTTCTATCGACCAATCATTTCAGCTCTATGTTAAATTGCATTTCTTCGTAAAGTGTTTGTTATTTCTGTCCAACCCTTGTACTTGTACGGCTTCTTGGCCATGTTCAGCTTAAACACACGGCTCATTTGTTGTGGTTTCCAGGCAATTTAAAATAAAATACTCGATCACTGTAGGAAAATTATTTCTGTCCCCTCGTCCTCCTTCTCAGACCAGTCAGAGTGCGTGATGTGTTACAGCCCCTGGAGGTGGTAGGGGTCAGTGTCTTCCTCAAAGGCGCTTCTGCGGTATATGGTTGTTTTCAGACGCAGGAATTTGATCCCCAGGTTTCCCTGAGACCCCCGAGACCCACTTGATAACAAGTGGAGTGTGCTTTTGACAGAAAGCAGCCTTGTTGGCAAACGTGAGGGAAAATTGCCGTGACAGAAGCGGTGTGTCTTTTTATGTCTCAGCTGGAGAACTGTCTTTGTCATCAGCTTATAAGGCAGACTTCAGACATTATGGAAAAAGCAACAAAAATAGCTGAAATTGAAGGTATGCTGCTGGACTGCTGTGGCCCAGCCTTGTGTTCGGCAGTCTGAGATATTTTTAAACTTTGCACCCCTGCCCACCCTCCACCTCGTCATCTCCTCTTGCCCTCCCACCCAGCCCCCTGTCTCCTCTCTGCTGTGCAACTGATCTCCTCCATATTGTTTCTCTCGCACATGCAACAGAGAAAAGAACAGAGAGAGAGAGAGAGGGAGAAATGGAGTGGGAGAAAGGATGAGGAAGTAAACCAGTGTTCCCAGTCTCAAACCTGGATGAAGAAATTAATTTTGGGGCTGAATGCTGCATGATTTGCTGGCTTGGAATGTGAACACCAAGTGGAGCATTAAGATCATTCCTGGGGCATTCTCATTTCTCCCATTCTCCTCCTCTTCCCTTCGTTCCTCTTTTACTGATCTCTCTTTCTCACTCTCTCTTTCAGACTGGTCGGCATACAGCCAGTCAGACGGTTATTAATTATGTCTTCTCCCCTTTTCATTTCGCCATCTCCCTTTTTTCACAGTTCATTCTCCTTTCCCTTTTGCTCTACTAAACGGCCTTGCCCTGACATATTTCCAGGGCTTCCATGCCCTTCTCCTACTCTCTCCTACTCTCTTTCCCTCTCTTTTTTCTCCTCCTCACGGCTCTGTTTGTAAATGTGCAGAGGAGAAGAATGAGGGAACAAATTATGAAACACAGGAGTGCATTCCATACCTTGTTTAGAAAGAATTCTCCTACAGTGCAGAGGGGGAGAGGAGCCACTTCCCCCCACGATTCAACCCCCACTTTCAGCCCATATGGCTCTTTTTATGTCTGCAGTCTTTAGGGGTGTCTATGACATTTGTTTTTACTCTATTAAAACCCTTATGGTGTGTTACTCACTCCTTCTTATGCTCTGTCAAACTCTAACAGAAGGTAGACTGAGTACATTGGAAAAAAGTTGCTCACTTTCTATTTAGAACATCTTTTCATCCAGTGAGATTGGAACATGCTTACAGTAAGTCTCAGCGGCAGGTTAACTATAACGATTGCCTCAGTGACCCCGCAGGCTGTGAGAGTAGAGAGGTGCTCTGATTCTGGCCGCTCTCCTCTGCAGTTCTCCCCAGAGAACACTTGATAGAGGCCTCGCTGAGAAACTTTCCAAAACAGTGTGCAAAGCAAAGCAAACAATGGAAAGTGACAATATTGAAAGCGATGTGAAGTTGTGCTAAAGAAGTGGACTTGGGTTCTCAGCAAACACTGAGATGCTGAATGACCATTGTCTGAATGTCCAATCATGGACATGGTTAAAAATGGTTCCAAAATAGAGGTTGGGCCGATGTCCAGGATGTTACCTGGGCGTCCTAGCAACGCTGAAATATGATAATGTTAATAATAACCTGAATTTCTGGCAAAACCCCTGAAGTCTCCTTCTCCCATGCACAATCAAAGACAGTTGAGATAAAGACTTTTGGCTCTTAACAACACCACAGGCTTCAGACGATGAGACTGGAATATAATTTACATGTAGATAAACATAAATGGCAAAAAAATGGTCTGTTTTTCATGTTTTAGAAATTGCATTCAAGTAATACTAGTCTTTGTAGATGGAGTGGATGTCACAGTGGGGCCACCAGATCGCAACTATTTCACAACCTAAACAAATTTTCAACAAAATGTCATTGTATTAAAAACAAAAGACAAACAAACATGCATTTGCTTTTTTATATCAAAAATGATTTCATGCTTCGTAAGAGAGGGTCTGTGTTGCAGTTTTTTGTTGTCAAAGCATTTTTTGTCAGGATCACGACATCACCGTCCGGCCATGTTTGCTGGGGTACTGCTGTTGTGTTGACCTGACCAGAGGCTAGCTGAACAAGTTCATCAGTCACATAAACGTGTCACAAAATCATCAAATGAATTCTGGGTAAATCAAGATGGTCCTAGCTTCTTGGCTCTGTTCACTCCAGCAGAAAAGCTGTGTCTATTTTTTCTTGGAGTTCAGTGATAAAGAAAGCCGAGGATAAAAGAAACATTTCCAACTGATCCCTTCAGACTTCGCTAAACTTTTCCCCTAGTTTCTGCCTGCTCTGTTACATTGTTAGAAAACCAAAATTGATCTGTCTTCCTCTTCTTTGTCAGCAGACGACATTGATTGTCAGTTGCCAGCAGGTACACATTGATTGTTACCACAGACACACAGCAGCTAGTCTGTTTCGGATAATACTTGAGGTTTAAAATCTGTCTTGGTGGCCTAGTGGTTAAAACAAAAAACTACAAAGGACTACTGCGACACAGAATGTGTTGCATGTCAGCCCCTCTTCTCCTTATGTTTCCTGTCAGCATCTTCACTTCAAACTATATAATGAAGGCAAAGCTCCCCCTCTTAAAATCCTCATAATCTTTTTATTTTTGTGCAGCTGACTTTCTCTATGCAGCAGTAAAACTAAGACATGAAAAGCTATAGCCTAATAATTCTAAGACATTACCCTCAGGCTTTATCAGAGTAATGTGTTTCTGTGGTAACACTCAAATGAAACCTGCTGATAACTACAGTCGGAGAAAAACATGGACTTGGTTTATGTTTGCTAACAAAGCCGTTCACTGAGCAATGAGGATATAAACAGCTTTTCGAGACTGCAGTAACACCCTATATTGCTTTGCTTCACTTTCATCATGAGGTTGTATAACCCTATCCAGGACTGATAGTCCATAAAGTAGTCAACACTGTTTAATCCATGGACTTCCAGGTGGACCTGTAACAGGTAGTCTTCCTGCAACACTTGAATGGATTTTGCGTATTCATACAACACCCTCTTAATGGCCATATGGAGAGCTCCTCCTCCAAACGCAGGATTTGATCTGAAATAGACAAAAGCTGACAGGTGCAGATGGCTTTCTTTAATCTTGAATTAGAATTTCAAAGGCATCCTTTGTGCAGACAGCATTGTTTTACAAATAATCATAAGGCATGATAATATTAAGTGGTGTGTTACTGTATAAACACTGATGCAAATCTGTTGATAATTATTGTTTGTGTGCTTGTGTTTGCCCCAGACAGATGTGTGTACATGTGTGTGTGCCCACATATGTAGGTTGATTTTATGTCTTGCTGATGGCTAATCTTTTGTGCGGCTGTCCCCACTCTCTCTCCCTTCTGGGTTTCGTTGCTATGGCAATTAGAGCGGGGAGAGGTGTAGAGCCATGGAAAGGAATGAGAATATGTGTCTGGAAAGCCCATCAAGTCTGACTGAGAGAAACTGTACCAGCACATCTTTACATCTGCAGGTCAACACAGCATGCCAGATCAGCATGAGAGCGACACTTACCTCTTTGTTTCATTCTGTGGTTTCAACACAAACCCTTTAATGCTAAGATCACATAAACAGGATGTCTGAATGTGTAGGATGCTAAAGACGTGATTGCACAAGATGCCACGTTTGCAGAATTCAGTTTACGAAGTTCAAACAAATCCTGCCCATAATTCACATCTCACTCTTTTGGTTATAAACAGTAGTCTCGGCTACTTGCAGTTCAGAAGTGACCTTGTATACGGCTAGCGTGAAAAACAGCAAGAGCCCCAGAGCTGAGAAGACTAGAGCTGTCAGGCAGACTGGGGCCAGGAGGAGAGGCTCCACGTCCCCACGGCCCAGCAGGCACCACAGCTCTGTCTCCAGCTCTCCTTGCAGGCCTCCTGACTGGCACTGCCACAGCTGCCATATGGAATCACAATCGCTTTTAATTTGCTCTGTGTTCTCAGCCACCTCCGGCTTAATGGCAGCCTTGTTTACCCCTAAACAGGAGTGTGAGCCACTCTCTCACTTCCTTTCTTTTTGTGTGTGTGTCTATTTGCCCAGTTAATCATAGTGATGATCAACAGTACCGTGTGTGCGCTGGTGCTGCCTGCTGCTAAAGAGGCTCAAAGGGTAGTGTTGATCATCACTATGATTATCACACACACATACACACTATCAAACACACACAGGCAAACACACACACACACACACACACACACACACACACACACACACACACACATCCACTAAAACAGAGCGCCATGTAGACACTGCAAGGTCATGTAAGTGTTCTGATTTATTAGCTCCACCTTCACAAGCTGCAGTATTAAAGTGATGTACACACAAATGCATCAACAACTATAATCCAATAATACAGATTATTCTGAAATGTGTCATTCTGCACAGTGAGCACGTTTGCATTTGGTACTTTAAGTATATTGTGATGCTAATACTTTGTACTCCCCTTCAACTCAAATATGTGTTTATTTTTCCTGGAATGTCCTAACTTAACTATACTGATTCATAGGTACATCACTAATACGAAAGCCAATCACTGTCATATATAGGAAATCAAATCAACAGGTGAACAGACTTTGACACAACACCAGTAAAGAAACCTGAAACCTCCAGCTCAAAGCAGACTTGTCAGTACAGAAAGTTTTGACAGCAAACACAGCAGAGTGTGCAGTTACTGGATACAAACCGGATCTTGGCGTTTCCTTCCACTATTTACCAAAACCTCCATGGTGGCAGATATTATTCTATGTTTCACAACCACTAACGCTGCGTCAGCCACTACCAGTTAGCCTACAAGCTAACAAGCTAGCAAACAATATGACGCTAACTAAACTTAGCTACTATTCTTACTTACTTACTTACTTCTTACTTACTTATACTTTTGCTAATTGCCGATTTTGGTGCGCAACAGACTCTTTATATGAGTCTGGGTCTGACTGAGGCTCAGACATGTATGGCTGAATCTCACTGATGTTTCCTCCTAACGCTAGCCATCTTGATGGTCACTGAGAATTCAGCTCATTCAAA
Organism: Epinephelus fuscoguttatus; assembly: GCF_011397635.1. Taxonomy (NCBI): domain Eukaryota; kingdom Metazoa; phylum Chordata; class Actinopteri; order Perciformes; family Serranidae; genus Epinephelus; species Epinephelus fuscoguttatus. Next base: position 23,676,428 of record NC_064758.1, on the reverse strand, counting down.
AATCTGCAGCTCGGCTTCATGGGCTGGGACCGAGCTACATTGCTAACGCCCTTGTTAACTACTGTAGGCTGTTTGCCTTCAAGAACACTGCGATCATCTGCTGCTGGTTTATTGGAGGTTCCCCGCAACAGCTGGAACAATATTGAGGACGAAACCTTTGGCAGTTATGCCCCAAAACAAGGAACACGCTACCTATAGATATCAGGGAAGCTAGCTTGCTAAATATTTTTAAAAGAAAGCTAAAAAGGTATCCGTTCACTTCACTTTAACTAGCTTTGTCTTCCTGATGCAGGTCTGACACTCTTTCTTTGTATGCTTTTACTTTCTATTTATGCCATTCAGAGTGTCTAGAGAGGGACTTTAACATAAGTTAACTTTTGAAAGCATGACTTTTACTTGTAACAGAGTCTTTTTGCTCCGTGGTATTGCTACTTTTACTTTGTAAAAGCATCGGAGTACATTTTTTCTCCACTGCAAATCAGTGAACTACATGGAGATTTGAATTGAACTGGAACCTTCATGGATAATTACATGTTGTAAATATAAAGTGAAGTATGGTTCAGTTTAAATCATCTTTTGCACTTGACAGGACATCGGTTTTGATAAATTCTTTTTCAGATCACAATGAGCCAAGCGAATATTCTTTGCCAGGCTACTTGATGAAGGCCTCATGCTCATCTGCTGCTTCTGAAAGAAGAAGAAAACAGTACTGTGGAAGTTACAGAAGAATGAACACCTGTGTGTGATTTTCTCATCTCCGTATACTTTGGCAGCGCAACATATTCAGATTCATACCGACCTTATAATGGCCGCTCTTTGTTCCTAATCATCAAAATTCAGGTCTGACTATGAAAACATTGTTCATTGCAGTTACATTAAGTTAAAAAGCCTTATCAACAAAATCAAACCCAAATTATCAGAATTTGTGTTATGAAGACAAAAACACTGATGTGAGTCAAAATTGTTGAGACACACACACAAAGCAAGGTGCAAACACTCAGAATCAGCAGCTTTCATTTATTGCCATGCTGACAGGGGCTGATTTCTCTCTCACAGATCAATGCGGGTCAATAATATTTACTTCAAACACAGCATGGGAAAATTAAAGGTTACGATTTGTGACGTCAATAGGTAGACATCATTCAGACACACACTTACAGAGGAATGATGGAAACAGCTGCATAATGTCCACAATGGCTCTGAAGGTATGAAGCAAATAACGGCCATAAAGATTTGAATATTATTCTAAGCAGCTGAATACTTAGTTTTGAAATGTTATCGCTGCTTGCTGTTGAAATTTAAATACAACTGATTTTAATTACACTGAAATATTTTACTTTGAAATTCAAATCTAAGTGGCCATTATTTGACATGAAGGGAGTTTTCAGGGTTTGAAAAATCTCATACTGGGATTCAGAATAAAGATTTTTAAAAGAAACTTAGAACATGGAGTTGTGGGCATTTACCAGGCATAGAGGGTCTAATAAAAGACACATTTCATTATGGGGAATGTAGTATTGGTTATATTTTTTAGAGCTCGATCCATACTAGAGTATAAAAGTTAGAATATCTCGGTCTCTGCAGCTTTGATTTTGACGGTTCCTGATAGTTTCAGTAATGAAACTAGTAAATCATAATCAGTGTCTCTGTATTCTCCTGTTGACGGTGCTAAATTGTAACATCAGAGTGAGCGTGGAATGGACCACCCTGAAACCTTAATCCCCTGAATCTGACACATTCGCTTCTCCAGAGCTTACATTAAGAGAAATAAAGGCAGATGGTGCCAGGGACTTGGCAAGTCTCTCTCTGAATGGTTCTGGAGGAATGTCTGGAGTTTTCAGGCCCAGTGACCACAAACATGGTTCCAGTCTCACACTGCCAGGAGCCTGCTACTGCTGCATAGGCTGAGGAAAAACTCGGGTCTGCGGTGAAAATACTGCTGCCTACTTGCACTGAAGGTACTGACTGAAAAAACCCAGCGCCAGATGGTATTGAAACTTCTGCAGTCAAAACATATCTACGTTCTACCTTTTTAGATCATCAAAAAAATAGTTGTATGCTTTTGCTCGCAGACAATCAACTACTCCAGTGGCTTGGCCCACTACTGCAGCAGCTACAACCCATACAGTCTGCGGTGTGGTGAAGTCGAGTGCCGTGTATTCCAGAGGGTTGACAGTTCGGAGTGCCGAGATGCCGCCAAAATGTTTGAAAGTATGGCTTTACTACAGGCCTGGACATCAGGTGGCATTTTACACAACTGAATGCTGCCATGATTAGTATCGAATGAAGTAGAAAATTGAGGTATCAAGTGAAGTACTTGGTATCACTGTAAGGGTACTGGTATTGTTATTTTTTTTAAACCATATCCAGCCCTACTGCCAACCCATGCTGATGCATCTTTTTTTGTAACAAAGAACGATTCAGATGCAAAGTAGGTGCTGTAGGATTGATTGAAACCTTGGAAGCAGCAGCTGTGACGTAAATGCACAACCTTTGCCACTTGAAATGCATCGCTCTACTCATATTGACCTGATTTTGACAGTCAATGGCCCTAAAGGTGGTTTAGATCTATCACTTAGGGTCATTTCGTAAGCCCTCATCAGGAGAAGTGTCTGATTCACTCTTTCACATTGTTCCCCATAGACAATAGGATTAATGCCAGCGTCATATTCGGGCCTGTTTTTCTGTAACTTGCATTGCTTTGATGCGTTATGCTGATGAAAAATACGCCACGGAGTCTTTTTGAGAGTGCTGATGCAGGAGATCGACCCTGATGGCTTGTTTGTGTGACTGTGTCTACCACGTATTTTCTTCTGTGCTCCTGGAATCACAGCAGTGCGTGTGCATGTGTGTCTGCATAAACTAGGTCAGTAGGAGGACAGGAAATCTCTGTTCACTTGTCTGTCTGACTGCAGTGTGACTCTCCAAAAGTTATTGAATGCAAATACACTCACATATGGCACACAAACAAGGATGCCAACATTGTCCTTTTGCACATGCATGTTTCGATGCATGACATTACTTATATGCTCTCAAGTATATTTAAAAGGATACATGCCCTAACTACCCTCCTTCCCTCCGTCTCCTAAGTATCTCTTTCTCTTCTCTGATTCAAGGTTTTAGCTTCAATCTATCTGGCATTTGTGCTTAACCTTCATTTGCTGCTTACCTAATTCATGAATAATCCCTGCTCTTCCCATCATCCCATCTCTTCCTCTTTCTGCTGTTCATTAATATGCACGTTCATATTCACTGGAAAGATGTATCAGCTAGATAATTCCAGAGGATTTCTAAGGTTGAAAGTTCATTTACTCGAGTTGTACTGTTAAAATCCCCACTAGAGAAGAGAAGAGAGATTTTCCTAGCACTTTTTCCTTTGCTCCTGTGTCACTGTCTTCTCTGCCAGTTGGTTTTTGCACGTCGAGCATGTGCTGGTCTCCGCAGCTTTGGGGCAGTGCGGGGCATTGCATCAGAGGAGGGAGCTATGTGTCCTGATCCCAGGACAGGACCCTGCTAAAGTCTGAAAAACACTGCAGTGCAGAGAGGGGGGAAGAACGGGTAAGAGTGCAAAAGAGGTGGTGGAGTGAAAAAAAAAAGGGGGGGGGGGACATGTTGTAAAAGGGAAGGAGTCAAGATGAAGAGGTGGGGAAGAGGGAGGACAGGGGAAAGAGAGAACAGCCAAGTGCCAAGATTTATTAATCAGAAGCAGCACACAAACAAAATACACATGAAACAGCCCGGGGGCCAACAGGATGAAATATAATGAGGAAAAAAGTGAATGAGACAGAGATATGAGGTTAAAAAAAAAAGGCAGCAGTTTCAAAAGGTCCAAAAATCGGCTTTTCACTGGGAGTCACTGCTGACAAGACAGGGATCTAAAATGGGACAGAAACAGTTGCATATGTGACCATTTTTGTGAGTGTGTGAGTTAGAATTTAACATGGTCACATTATCATTGGCGCCCCTGCCTTCACGTAACCCTACGCACAGTGTGTGTAGGCTACATCATAAAGGCTATATCATTTTGGTTTAACAGTTAAGTGTGTAACTAAGGACACTGCAGACTGAAGTCTACAGTGACAATGTGATGGGAGGTCCAACATGGGTTAAATGCGCATCAGCAGATCTGTGTCATACATCTAGTGTATGAAAAGTCTGTATTGTCATTGCGTTGCATTTTTATAAATGATAATGATAAACTCGTCACACCTCTCACCTTCGTTCTGGCACAGTCCCACTCCTTCTTCCTCTCCCTGTGGTCCTCAAAGTTGCATAGAGTATCTAGTCTTAGAAACAACAGCGGAAACACTGGGTGTTTTTGTAAATTCAGTGTAGGGGATTTTGATGTTTATTACAATTTCAGTACTATCTGCTGCCTGACATTCGACACACAGCTCCTCTTGCTGACAGAAGCAGCAGTTCAAGTCTCTTGGCCCGTCTGTAGCACAGAGGCCTGCAGTGTTGGACCAAACAGATAGTGCTGTGGGCGGGACATTAAGTGAAACTACAGAGTGATGACAGAGAGAGGCTGCTGCATGAGAGCATCAGCTACTGGATAAAAAAAGATTATTGAAATGATTCAAATAACAGTGACAAAAGGGAGCAACCGAATCATATGTTGGTGTGACCATGTGAGGATGCTGATTGAACCAGTGCTCCCAGCTGAAGATAGTCTGGAGCCCTGCGAGGACACATTGAGATCTTAAATGTTGCCTTGCACTGTGTTTCTGTAAAAGTTCATCAGAGGACAGTTAAAGGGTTTCCGGTCATATGCTTCAGGTACTAAGTGCCTCATTGTCTCAAAGGTCTATCAGTCTGCACATTTGAGTGCCTGGGTTCAGCTCAGGTCCTGCTAGTTGATGGGAAGAGTGTCCATTTCCTCTGAGTAGGTGAAATGTAATATACAAGTCGAGCTTGGGCTGAAGTGCATAAGGTGGGGAAGGCAATGAATGAGAGATGGAGGATACAGAAGATAAGCATGTTGTTGTGTTGAGAGTTGTTAGCGATGACTCAGGTGGGCATCTGGTGCCTGTGTGCTGACCACTGCACTCTCAGACCCCTGGGGTTGTAATCTGTGAGGTGCTGGCATTGATTGGCAGCACTAAGAGTCTCTTAGACTCAGCTGGATGCTTGACATGTTTGGCACTGTGGAGACCAGCAGGTCTCCTGCCTCTGATGTGTTTCGTGTTGTTTACTGTGACAGATTGATGACAGCTCATATCACAAGTGAACAGTCTTCAGCCATACATCTGGACAGCTACCCTGGAGAAAATGCGCATGTGCCGTTTTTGTGTGTGGGCACCCTCTGGTCTGTTTGTATGTGTGCACTGGTGGATTCCAGTGATGTCTAAATTGCCTATATGTTCCCAGGAGGCAGTGGGATTGACAGAGAGCTCCAGAGCGAAGCGGCTGTGAACAAGTTTGCTCCATTACAGCCAACGCTTTTAGCCTGATTTGTTGGCTCAGCAGCACTCACTTATCAACTAATCAATAAAGGGAAGTTAGACCAAACTTCTTCAGGGGGACCAACATTTACAGCCCATCCATCCACATCATCCACCCACAAACTTGAGGCTGATTTTGCCCTTATTTTCTTTGCCCTCTAGTTTTCTGTTTCAAACACAAATTACCAGGAAATGTATCTTTTATTCAATCACATCCAAATCAGACCTTTGTGACCTTCATGCGATTATTGCATCTGATGTTTTCCCTCTCCGCATGACTGAGAAAGCTGTGTTGCAAATAGGTACTGGGTAATTCAATTCAGCTGCAATTAAATTTAAAACTTTGCTGAGCCTTCATGGTTCACTGTAAACCACATGAAAAAGACGGATGAACATCAAATGATTTAGAGCTGCAACAACCAGGCAATTAATCAATCTTTATCATTTGTAGTTTAACTCAATTTATATGCAGAAATGTCAGATATTTGATGGTTCCCACTTTTCAAATGTGACTATTTCCTGCTTTATCTTGTCTTGTATCACAGTAAATAGAGTATTTTTGTGGTCTGTGGTCTGACAAACAGTGGCGCCCCTAGATATTTTTTAATAGAGGTTGCCAGAATCTTGGGGTGGCACACCAAAACCGAAGTCATAACTAAATTTCAGGAATTCAGTTATGCTGTTGAAGTATAAAGACAAGTTGAAAACTATGTCAACATGAGAATAAAGGAATCGCATACTGATATACTTTGGTTTCTTGTTTTTACAGTTAATATTACTAATTATCTGATGTGCATAAACTAATAAAGATAAAGTTAACATTTTGAGTTTACAGCAATCCTGTTTCAGTGATTTATGTATCTGTCTGTATCTTCCCAAATGGTGGGTTGCGGTCCAAACGTGGGTCAGGGGTCCAAGTGACTCACAAATATGTCAAGTTTGTTAACAACATACTTTATTTTTAAGTGCAGTGAATTTCCGGCACAGTGTCTTTATTTTGAAGTGCCATTTCCTGTTGTAGAGTGCGTGAATAACGGACAGCTACTTGACAGAGACAGCAAACTAGCTCAACGACCGAACGACCAAATTCAAGCATGAGGCTGAATTAAACTGTGTGGGCCTTGAACTAATTACTAAGGAGAAATCTGGACCCCATGGCTGGACCAGTTAGGAACCACTGTTTTAGGCGATTCATTGTTCTTCCAATCGTCTGGTTGCCCTTATAAATAAGTTCCTTATAAAGAAAAATAGACAGCTTTGATGACATTGCTGGTAATTAACAGACATTTACGGGGAACGTGCCTCCTCAAATTTAGGGGAGACTCGTACCCATATAACCCATTTACATTCAGATATTGTGAGGTGAGGGTTCAAAGGACCCCTCTGAAAATGGCCTTGCCTGTTGTTGCTTTGCCAAAATTTAGCCAACATTTGGAGTGTAATTTAGCCACCTTCCTGACAAGCTATGCTAAAATGGTACTAATAGATGACTTTGTCTAGTGGTTGTCTAGTTTCAATCTAGTCATTTATTTCGGCCTCTTATTATTTTTGCCAGTTGGGGGTACCAACGATTCTATTAGAATGGCTATAGCTACCATTGGCCTCCCCTTGTGGGCACCACTGCTGACAAAACAAGACATTTGATGACATTGCCTTGGCCCAAAGGAAATTTTGATGGGCAGTTTTCTGAAGTTTTATACCAAATGAATAATCACCTAATCAGACAACAATCAGCAGATGAATTGATGATGAAAATATAAAAAATACTCAGTAGTTGCAGCCCCAGAATAATGTGAGCAGACATGGGGTCAAAAGCTTGATTTAGTGCAAGAAAAAATGGTAATGGATAAATGAAGCGTAGACTGCCTAAATTTGACTCTTTCAAGTTGCCCTCTCAGGCGATGAGTGCTGTCAAACTTCACTATTGTGAGTGAACAGCATCAAGAAAAGGTCTGGAACGACTTTGTAGCAGAAACCCACTCAGCTCTAAAGTTACATAGTGGAGCAACTTTTTGGGCGAGCCTCCCACCCGGCCTCCGCTCAGCCTTTCAGACAGTGAGTGGGCAACTGGTGAAAGCCCAGCATTAACTGATCACAACAGATCTGGCCAGCTTAATGCAGCCCTGTTGCCCTGTGCCTTCAACTGTTAATTATCGCCAGCACATAAACAATAGTCAAGTTGCATTAACAAAATCAGCCATGGGTAATCTTTTCTTAGCAGAGCCATTATGAAGATGAATGTCACTGGGAACTATCAGTGTGAAGCAACACAGAGGGAGAGTGGGAAGGAATTATGTTTTTTTCCCCCAATTTCCTCTGTGTAGGTGTATAATGGTATCAACTCCTCTCATCTTGTAATATGTAGGGAGAGCGGAGGCATGTTGCTCCGAGGGGAAGCTCATCATTTCCCTTTGTGTTTTACAGTTTCCTCGCTGTTACTGTGGAAAAACTGTTAATGATGTCCCTGTAGTGGCGAGTGTAAGGTCTCACAACAATACAGAGATGAAGCTTTCCAGGGTCAACAGGGAAACCAACCCATGAGCACGATGATCAGTAGGGGAACTGCGGAGTTGCCATGGTGACAGAATCAGATGTAATGATCTTGATTATAAAACCAGTAAATTATGTACACTCTGCACGTTGTAAATCTGTACATTTGACAGAGCCACTGTGTCATTCTGACGCAGGGCCTCAAATCATGAGGCTGCACTGCTGTCTCCACTCACTTTTAATTGCTTCCAGGCGCAGAGAGGGTGTCAGCCTCTCTTCCCCCATTTCTTTCTTGTGATAAGCTATCTCAGCAGATGTCTGGAGCTGGTTAGAAACTGTGTTACTGCGGCTGTGTCTCTGCACTGTGACCCTCTAAACCCTGGCCTGACTGAACTTGAGCAGGGAACACTGGGAAACACAAACCTCGAGGCCTGGCCCTTGTTAGAGGTCAGAGAAGCTGGGGTTGGGGTTATCACATGTGCTCAGCATCATTTTCTCTCTCTCCTCTCTCTAGCTGGGGACCATCAGATATGGTGTATGCTTTGCTTCGGGCTTTTTACAGCTCCTGCCATAAATTCAATAGCTTTCAGATGCTTTTGATATCCTATTGTCTTTTGCTGCTATGATACTTCACAAAGGCCGACAGCATGAACTTAGACTGCTGCTCTTTTTAATGTCGTCTTACTGTCTGTGGACCCATCCGCTGTTTGTTCAGAGTTTTTGTCCATCCCCTGCAGGGTTTAGTCATCTCCCTTCTTTGAACCCCTCTCTGCTCCTTGTCTCTTCCCTCTGTTTAACCCCCCATCCTGCCAGGCTCAGATCTCCTTACACTCTCCAGTCTTTCATGTGGATAGGAGTGGGAGGAGACGATGGGGAAATTGGCCACCCTTGGATCACTCACACATGCTCGATGCCTGTAAAATGTATGGCGAGACATTTGAGAGAAAGATTACAGAGGAAATGTTGTCTCTGTGGTGAATAAACACAAACAGACAAGTCAGAGGTTTCTTTGTTTGCAGGATCCATAAACAACGTATTTCACCTTAACTTGTGTGCACTGGCAGCGATGGCATGTCGTGAGCGTGAGTTGCTTAGCTCTGAGGTTAGCCTTTTCTCAGACACACTGACTGTGGTTTGTGCACTGGAGAGTCGGGGACATTTTTCCTCAGCTCATTTTCATTGATCGGTACAGTGGCTACTATTGCATTTCTGAGGGAAAGTAACTGAATGAATAAAGTGCAGAGAAGCTCAATCGCTTTAAGTATTTAAAACTGAGGGAATTTATTCTGGCTTTGCCTTTGAAGACGGTACACTCACAAAATGGGCCACGCTGTGTCAGTGTGGCTCTTGCAGTCTGGCTCTTAACTGCTGAGTACACTTGATAAGATCTTCCTCTGTGGCTCACATAAGGAACACTGAAATGAGGTCAGTGTTGTCTTCTGATGAACAACAAATTCACAAACTCAATACAAGCTCTCTGAAAATTGCATTTTCTTGGAAACAAACGGTTGTTTAGTTATCAGCTTTGTCACACTCAACTGAAGATTGGTGTGAAACAGCAGCTGTATGCGAACAATAATAAGCCTTGACAGTGAGTCTTAGTGGGACAGAGTGTTTCTCCATCTGTAGGAGAGTGGTGATTGAGGGTCGGAGGTCGGGTCGAGGGCAAAGAGATGGATGGGGAGGTATGAGTGAACCCTGCACAGATAAAACACTCCAGACACACAGCTCAGAGGAAGAGCTATCTCAGGACTCAGGAAGGGCGGTAGGGTTTGGTGGATGAGGCAGGATGGGAATGGGGGACAAGACAGAAAAAACAAACAGTCCCGAGCAAGGATCTTCCCCTCTACAAAGGCTTAAAGTGGATGTCCGGTCCTGACTTGCCCCCCCCCAGCTTACTTCCCATGTCCTCCTGACACCACTTTGCAGCAGCCGGCCTGCAACCGGTCTGGGGTATTTTTCACATCCACCGGTCTGACCTCTGCTGTCTGCTTTGCATCAGAGTGTGCTGGTCATGTGATTGGATGCACAGCTCAAACATAAAAACCATGGTCTGCTTGACATAAACAGAACAGTGCGTCTTTTATAGTATGGCTCACAGCTGCACAGCTGTGTTTGAAGAGGAAGGCTATTTATACATCCACCCTTTGTTTTATGTCTTCGTTTACTTCTTCTCTCCTGGTGTTGACATGTCTGCCTCCAGCCCTCCATCACCTCACTGACCAGCATAGCTGCCCTCATTTAATAGTCAATCAGGAGTTCTATTGCCTCGAACAAAATGCTCTTTTTGCACTGTTGCTTTCGTCCATAGATGAATTGATTCATTGATTGTGGAGGTCTGAGCATAGAGAGTCAGGATGTACTCTGCTCTTCACTTTGACCCATAAAAACCTTATTTACCAGATCTCCACCTCCGCATTATTCCTCCTCAGACACTCATTGTTTTACCAATAACCCTCTGCTCTCTTTCTCTCCCTGTCTCTTCTCTCCAGACTCATACTCGGCAGCAGGCAGCGAGGGCAGCATCTCCACATCTGTGGCGTCCCTGCCCCCGCAGGCATCAGGCAGCTCGGCCCCCAGCTCCCCGGGCTCCAGACGCTCTGTGAGCACCCTGAAGAAGTGGCTCACAAACCCTGTCCGCAAACTCAGCGTCGGGGCCGCTGGCAAAGGGGAGCGTCAGGTCCGCAAACTTGAGGGAAAGCCTCCACCTCTTCCATCCCACAGCCAGAGCCAGGATGTGGGCAGCCCCCTGAGGCCTGATGAGACCTTCACCATTTTGCCCGTCACCCACAGAGAACTGGTGAGAAATGAAAAGTTGTTGCAAAGATGCATCTTTTTTTTCTCTTGGTCACGTGAACTAATCAAACAAGGGATGGCATGTCGGCTTTGTGCTTGAAATTCCCCTTTACACATTTAAGATGAACCACCTCATAAGTAAACTCATCAACTGGATTTATTCCCACACTGTCTTATCACAAGGCCTTTGTATAAACTGGCTCCGAAGTAAACATGCAAAGCTTCAGTCTTATATAAATTGAAACTAAAGCCAACATCCTGACGGCGGTTTGTTTACACGAGGTAGCTCAAGAATATTAGTGCAAACACAGGTTTAATGTAGAGTTGCTCGACAGAGGACTAAGTATCATGGCAGGTGGCGAGGCTGTTACATAACAGCAACACTGCTGGCTCAGCCCGCAGGAGCTCACGCCGCCATGTTCTGTGATTCATGTGCTCTCTTTTGCTGTTGCGCAGCTGCCTGTGTGTCGGAATGCTACAAACATTTTGCATCATGTTGATAGTGTGTTATTCTGACGCTGAGGATGTGTGTCTGTTTGTGTGTGTGTTTATGTGTGCGTATTTCAGGAGTGGAAAGATGGCCTGGCAAGCCCTGAGGACCTGTCACCAGCCACACTCCAGTCCCCCAGCTACATAACTGACTCGCTGATTGGCTGCACGTCACTGCCAAACACCCAGGTCTGACACCATGCAACCTTTTCTATCACCAAATATTATTTTTGTCACGTAAAAATAACATCAAGCAGAGCTGATGTTTCTGGCTTAAATACAAGTTGTAATTTTTTGACAGGATGCCAGAGTACCTGAGTGTATCCCTCTGTTTAATACAATCAGTGATTGGCAATGATGAGAATTGAACTGTGAGGAGGAAATACACTTACAGTCCATTTTAGCTGATAGTTTACTGTAGACAGTCTCTAAAGAGAGTAGCAGTAACATTCTCAGTAAGGACTCAGCCTGGTGGGGAGGTGACATCAGTGCTGTTTGCCTCCATGGCCCTCCAGCCAGATCTGGAAATGACTAACTCTGCTGCTGCGGGCGGAGTTCAACTATCAAGCAAAACAAACACACAGATGCACACAGGAGCACTGCTTCCTGCAACCACACACTCACACAGCCATGGATGCAAAGATATATAGACCCATGCATACAGACGTAGAGCACACACATGTATGGGAGTCCAAATGAATACAAGGCTCTCTCAGAGCAGATCGATGCACCACAGGGCCAGAGGGCAGAGCTTGTCAGCAACCTGTGTGATGCATGACTCACTTTCAACATGCTACAAAAGGACATGCCTGGAAATAAATAGGTTGTAGCACAAAACAGCAGATGTGATGAAAGATGACTCCTCTTGTGTGAGCTGACAAAGAACCCTGTGTGCGCATACGCTTTCATTTTTCCATCAAACACTCTGAGTCAGTTGCTTGTGGCAAAGGAACATCTCAAGTGTTCAGAAGGTCTCTTTTTTACTGTGAGGTGGAGGAATGGCAGAGACTGGGTTGCCTTAACCCTGTCGATATACGGTGAAACAATAATGATGTCTAAGCATATGAGCCTTGTGGAGTGTCTCCCGTTGGTGAATCGACACCAGAGCAATTAAATCCTAATTTCAGTCTCAACAACACATCAAAAGCCATTAATACGATTACATCAGATGGATGAGGTCAGTGCTTTGGTGTTTTTACTGCCAATCTTTAGAGAGAGGGAAACAGAGAGAAGAGAGAGGTAGAGGTAGGGAGATTAAATTATGTAGGTCAGTCATCTCCGAGCTGTGGGTTCTGTCTCTGTACCCCACATTCAGTGGCCTCATGTCCACTGTTAAATGCGTTGTTGTCTTTCCACCTTTCCTTTATGCGGTCATCTCTAATCTTACAACCTCAGCAGAACATAGTTTTTTGATTGAATGTTTCTGTGGTCAGTGGAAAGTTCTTGTGATTGTGTGTCAGCAGTTAAACAAGATGTGGTGTCAAAAAGGAAGCCAGAACTGCAGATTATAGTATTTAATAAACAGTTTTTCCCGGGGAACAATTTGTACAGTCTGTCATCTCGACCTGCAGATAAAGAAAAAAGAGACAAACAAATAACTTAGAAACCGTTTCCCTGTGAAACGGGAAAAGAAATATTGAAAAGAAACAGATGGTGCTGTGAGATCTCTTTAAAGCCCAATGCCTTGATTTGCAACACTGGCAACAGTGCTATCAAATTGCAGTTTTCAGCACTAGAGACCATGTAACCACCTCTTTCGAATGTCATCACTTGATTGAATGGGCATGTGGTTATCAACCCATAGATATGGGTTAGGAAGGGCCATCTACACCTGATAGTAGGTTCAGAAGAGTGTTATCAGTCAATTAACATTGATACAGTTTTGTTAGATTTCGTGTCTAATTTCCTTAGGTTACCTGCAAAAACTGATGGGTTAAGTTTAGAAAAAAAGACCATGGGTTGGGTTAAAATAAGTTTATTTGTCATGTAATGTAATGTAACATGGCGAACTCATGTACATCAGTTAAAATAAGTTAGCGCTGATTCTGGATGAAACACATTCTTACTCCAGCCTCGTCACATATCGACGTTTGGTCATAGACTTTCCATGTCCAGATGCGACATGCAAGGTACCCTGGGTGCGTTGGTTGTTGATGTTCTGGGATGCTGTGTCAAGTTGTGCCTGTTACATGCATTGTCTTCTTTCAAAATACTCTTCCGTTGTCACAGGAAATTTAAAGTTTACATACAAATAAACACACTACGTTGATATAACACTGCAAATTGACATTTTTTTGCCCAGCGTACGTGGTTGGGTTTAAGCAACACAAACACATGGTTGGGTTTAGGCAACACAAACACGTGGTTGGGTTTAGGAAAAAGAACAGGGTTTGGCTTTATAATTTTACGGGACGCTCACACTGCTCACACGGTTGAAAGTCTGTGTTTGTTGGACCCATCCACCACCCCTCCTGCCCACCCCACTCAGGCTTAAGTCACCCTATCTTTCACTCTTGTCCCACCACATTTACCCCTGACGCAGCTGAGTTGTGTTAAGCTATAACGGCGACTGGCTGCGTATCATGCCAACGTGAAAGAACAGCTTTGTTCATTTGTGTCTGACGCCACAAATCACTACCCAAGCACCAGATTTCGCCGATTTGGGAGTGAGACCGGGTTGGATGAAAGTCCTGTGTTAGTTTGACTCATCCACCAGCCCCACCTCCTCTGTAGATGGACTTTGTCGCTCTTTATGTTGCCTCATCTGACTTCCTATGACCACCAGAGGTTGCCGCCTGTGCTCCTAATGACAACTGACATTTTATGACAATGGTCATTTAATGACTGAATGACTATATGGCTGATAATTCCTTCTGATCCCACTAACCCATATCTATATATGAGACTGAAAACCACTGATAACACCCCTTCAGTTGAGTGATAACATACAAAGTGGGTGATGTAAGTGTGTTTGTCGTTGGCACAGCACCATATGTTTGATTTGTGCCTGCATGTTTAAGTATTGATGGGCCCTTTGAGTCTGCTCCATTCCAAAAATAAGAAATTGCCGATGGCGACGCTGGAAATTTAAAAACACATCAGCTTTAAGCATCATCAAATATTACTCAACAATTGGTGTTAAAAACATCACACGTAATGCCAGACAGAGTCACATTTCTTTATATGAAAATCTCTTTAATGGCATTTAAGGTATTCTAACAGTTAGTGGTTTGTTAGTGCTTAAAGCAGCAATGCAGAACTTATAATACTACATATAAAATACTTAAATAGATAAATATAAAATGATAAAATAAAGAAAAAAGTTTATGATTTATTGATTGTGCTCTGGGACAAGAATAAAAGCAGCAGAAGTTGTAAAACTAATAACAGTTGTTTTATTGTAAGTCATTTTTTAAGTGAGACTTAAAGCCTAAGATTTTATTACTCAGACACTTGTTCAGACTTTGAGAATAAATATGTTATTACAATTTGTTCCTTCTCTTGATTGATGGAATTGTTTGGATGGATTTTATTTTAAGGTCTTACACAAAAGCATAACTTTGGCTGTTACTGAAACTGTTGTCAGTTTTTTTTTTTTTTTCGTGGGCTTCTGAGTAGAAAAACAAAACTTGCAACAGAGGGAGACAAGGGGGGAATTTTTCCTGTGGGCTTTGCCACAGCACATCTGGAAGTGATCAAGGAGCCAGGAAGACCTGTCAGCCAGGCTGGAGCACTCCTAGTGGGGCAAGACGAGTTGGGGGAGCAAGGGTCTTTATGGAGCCTCTCTGTCTTTCCCTACACCCCTTTCTCTCTACTTCACTTTATCTCTTTCATTATGTTTCTCCCTCTCACACACATCACTGTGACAGAATAGAAAGCTCACAACTTGTAGATGTCAACAAGTTTATCATGGAGATGGCAGGTGAACAAATTGAACTAGGCCAGAGGGGAAGAGGAGAAAGTTCCGTAGGTTTTTCCATTTGCTTAAATGTCTATCTATCCAATCTATGTATTTATTTCTCTACGGGGCAGCCGCCTGCAAGGGGTGTCTGAGGGCTGTCTGCGGTGTGTGTGCAGGTTTGTGTATGTGTTTAAGGTGGGGAGGTTCTGCTTGACTAGGGATTTAGGTGAAGACAGACAGCTGCTCCTATAAGTTTACACAGTCGGAGAGTGAATAGCCTAAAAAGAAATGGTTGAGCAGCGTGGCTAAAAATAGATGGATGAACTTTGTTGGTGGATACAATTGTACAGAGACATGGCGCTGAGTCATTTTAGGGCCATATAATGCGGACAAGTGTGCTTGTTGTGCAAGAGAAATGGGTTACACAAACATGAGGGTCGTGTGCATGTATCCATTGAGTTAGTGATGATTTTAGTCATCAGCGGCATGCACAATGACTCTATATTTGCACCATGACCCCCACAGGAAATGATATCAATTCCAGGAAAAAGCATGAAAAGGAGGTCATGTATATAACGCCTGAACACAATCGATTAGATCAGAGTAACCTTGGGTTTATCCTGCATGCATCTCTGTTTGCACTCTTTACTCCATCAAGGCAGTTGTAGGAAATACTGACATAGATGTTGCTGTAGCACCTGCAGACACAGAAAAAAAATACTGTGATGTATTTACATGCAGGGTTGAATGCTCAGGTGGCAAAACAAGAAAATAGTAATTTACACATAAATCAGAAACGTAATAGCCAGCGGGCATGCAGTAAATGTATTCCTCTTCCTCTGACGCAGAAACTCCATCAAGAACCTTCACAGCTGTATTTGTCATCTCCTACAGCTATGGAGCCTGTTGCTCCTCCAACTCTTTATCTTTTAATCTCTTTCCCTCCATCTATCTGTGGCTGATGTGCACAGCACGGATCATTAACGGTGACAATCTGAATCTGATCTCCTTATCATCCAATCTCTGTTCCTCGTGTCTCTCTGCTCTTTCTGGTCACCTTGGCAACCTGCATCATTATCATCTCTCTCCTGCTCTTTATCTCCCCTTGCTTACTTTATTCCTGGCATGATCCCCATTACTGCCACTGGACCTTTGATAAACAGTCTGTCTGTCTGTCTGTCTGTCTCTGCCTCCTCAGGACACTCAGTCCACCAGTGTTTTGCCAGATGACAGCGGCTCTGTGCTGATGGACGACACCTCCAGCCAATGGTCAGCTGCGGCCGACACCGAGGAGGAGAGGAAGAGTGCCTTAGAGAAAAGCATGTATGTGTTTTGTCAGTGTAAACAACCAAGCACATATTAGCTCAAGTATATGTAACAGTTTTACCATCTATACTACAGTTTCCATCTTGTCATACTAATATTGAAATTTTTAACACACTGATGTTTAGATGTTAGTGTTTACTGTGTTCACCATCCTATATTAGCATGTTAGCATGCTACTATTTGTAGACTATCTGTAGATTTCCTGAGAAACATGTAATTTGAAACTACTTTTAGGTAAAATAGCGTCCTGAGACTGTAGGCTACACATAAAGTAAGTACTCACATTTGAGTTTTTAAGAAAGTACCAGGACATAATTCGAAGTAGTTATAGTCATATATATCAGTGTTGCTCAACCTTTTTCATATCAAGGAGAGAATTCAAAATAAGATGTCTTCTTTGTCCAGCCTGTTTCACAAAGACATAACTGACCTCAATATAACATCAATGTGAGATTTTGTCCATTTTCTCATACCTCCTCAATTCAGCCCCTGAGAAATAGCCTTCCTGTCTCACCCTGATCCTAATTTGCGATCTGAAATTGTTATTTGTCTGAAATAATCAGCTCTTGAGGTAACAGTAAGATCCCAGAAAAACCCTGAACAATTTCAGAAATTTGTCCAAGTGATCAAATTCAAGTCTGAATGCTGTGTATTTTTTCTGCTCTCAGAGCTGAGAAACCTCTGAGAAGCCTGTGAGCACAGCAAAAAAACTTCTGCTGATTTTTTCTCTTGCTTCTTATTTCTCCAAAGGGTGGTGGTGGTTAGGAGAAACAGATCATAATTTAGTAAGCTCCAAATAAGAAACTGATTTATTTCTGATGAGACAAAGAAAAGACTGTTGTGAGCAGCAAAAAAATCTTCCTCTGGGCTAAACTGATACACATTTGGTCACAGACCCCCCCATTTTACAAGTCTTTGCTTCAGGGACCTCTGTCTGAAAAGATGTTGCTTGTCAGATATGATGAAGACCAGAATTCTATAGTTGTCAACTACAGTTGAGCAGATAACTGTGGAGGAGGAGGTGAAACCTATGACTCTAACTCACATCGGGCTCACCACTATAGTGAATTAAATAATGAAAATAAACTATTCCCTATTTTTCTGGACACCCCCTGGTTTAGATCCACTGTTATATGTACGAGTTAAATGGTTGTGTTGACTTTATTAGCAGTTGCTTATTTCAGTGGCTCTCGTGTGTCCGGACATCCTTACTTGAGTCATTTGACAACTGAGCCAGCTCCATGACAACAGAACAAACCCTATTACCTGATGAAGACTGTTAGATATAGTTCAAAGCTCTGAAAAAAAGAAGATTTAAGATTATTTCTTTAAACTTTTCTTCCAGGGTAAACTTTCATGCTTAAAATTTGCATGCTTGCTGACTCTGTGGGTTACACTGATAAATAGGATTTTTTTCATTGAAAGTGTACCCGTTGAACACTGTCTCAGTTTTCCTTGTAAAGAGTAGCACATCACATTTCCAGGAAACTTCCTAGAAAATTACAACATGCAATCACGTCCTTATTAGGAGAATTATAAGGCAAACTGGGACTTGTAAAATAAAGTGTTACTAAGATTTTTGTTGTGTGCAAAATAACTTTGCTAGCATAACTCTAACACTAACCCTTCCTTATTTGTATGGTCACAGGTATGTACTGAAGGAGCTCGTCGAGACAGAGAAGCACTATGTGGTGGACCTGGGGCTCATAGTGGAGGTAAACCTCACAGTCTGCCAGCTAAGAACACACAATCTGCCCTGACAGAGAAGAAGGAACTTAGTCATCCACCCAGTCTGTCAGAGAGAGCCCTAAATCCTTATCATCACAATTCCTCCACTTTCCTCCACACTTTTGTCTGCCTCCATCCCACCGTCTCCAGTCTTAAGCAGATTTTGTGAATTATTAGCTTGAAGAGTATTATGTTGCATGGCAATCCATCTCCCGGGTGCCTTAAATAGCTGGAGATATTTTGGTTCAGAGGAGAATTCTTGCCATGTTAAAGTTAATAAAAGCTCAGAAATAGTGGGTGTGTGATTGTTGCGGTGTGTTATATTAATCTAGCTATATTTACTGGTGTTATTCTCAGCCAGGTGTTGGTTTTTGTGGGTGTGAACAGACGTCAGCTCTGTTGTTTCCTTGCAGGGCTACATGGCCACGATGCAATCCAAAGGTATACCGGAGGACATGAAGGGAAAAGACAAGATCGTTTTTGGGAACATTCACCAAATATTTGACTGGCATAAAGAGTAAGTCTCTAATTTTTTAAATGCATTTGATGTGGAAAATTTTTCTGCTTGCTCCAGTTGCATTCAAAGAGAAAGACAAACAGTGACTTGCAGAGTATTGTGTTTGCGGCTGAGTGGTGGACAAAGGAACAATAGGTCAGGAGACAAATCTGACCTTCCGTTTTGGGGATGACTGTGCTTACGTGTGTGTGTGTGGCTGTGTGTGTGTGTGTGTGTGTGTGTGTGTGTGTGTGTGTGTGTTTTCTCTCTGTAGCTACTTCCTGGGAGAGCTGGAGAAGTGTTTAGCAGAGCCAGAGAGGCTGGCTCAGCTCTTCATTAAACATGTGAGTATGACTACCGTGTAGGCACACACACGCACACACACACAAACATCAGTGGAAGTGAGTCCATTTTCTTAGCTCTAGGTAAATAGAGCTAAGAAAACATTCAGAGCTCCTGTTTATGCTATACCGTACCTCTCTCCCTTACTCTCAACTCTGCCAGCGTCTCTCCTTCCACTTCCCTGTTACTGATACGTCTCAGTCCTGGCTGTGTTTTTACAACAGTGCACACGGCAAACACTCACATACACACCAATGACACACTGGCCCATTTCCAGTCTGGGCTGGACCAGTCAGGAAACACCAGGGGAAAAAAACAGCCAGAAAAGACAACATGAATAAGGCGAGAAATAACAAACTCGCAGCTCAGCCTCTTTGATATGAAGGCTTTATTCCACCCAAAACGGCGACCTACTTCTTCCTACATGTCCTGGCGCAAGAATGAAGCAAAGCAATGCATGCAAAGAAAGATTCACTGTGAAGTACGTTGTTTTTAGAATAGAATAGAGCCTGAGCTGGTGCGGGGTCACAGGGCTGATATGGGGAGCAAAATTAGATTTATATATGTTGGTTAAGTGGTGGCACATGCAGACGGGGCAGACATGACGCGTAATTTGACCAACTTGTCTTTGCTCCTTCTCTAAAGATGATTAAGTGAAATGTCTGTGTCTTTCTTTTGCTATATTCACTCTGTGTGTGTGTGTGTGTGTGTGTGTGTGTGTGTGTGTGTGTGTGTGTGTATGTGTATGTAGCTCTTTAAACAATTCAATAAGGCTCAGCCCACTGGATAATCAACTTATAAAGCCTGCGGGGGAATAAAGAAACTTGTAACTAAATCTAAGCACGGTGTCAAACTGTGAAAACAAGCAGACTGGGAACGCGGCCCTAATGAAAAGCAGAAAGCCCAATCTGCTTTTAACAAGAGCTGTGTCACCAATGTGCAACATGTGTGCTCACTCCCACACACATGCAACATATAAACACATGTAAACATGCAGCCACGCCGGCACATTGAATGCTGCTTAGACAGATACGCATATATTTCACATGCAGCCCTCTCCTGCAGTGTTACACAATGTCCATATTCAGGTGGAGCAGCTCACTGGTCTCTAGGTTACAGAGCCGTGCAGCTTGTTGCTAGGTACAGCCTTATATCGGCAGTCTCTAAAAGGCTCCGGTTACACTGAGGGTAACCTGGGTGAATTATACATAACCTGATCCTCATCTACATGTAGCTCCATTAGGACTCTGGGGACTGCAACATCTGCACTCCCATGCCAATTAGTCACAGAAGAGTAAGCGCTAACTAGACAGAGTCGGCTTCAAAGGACTCCACCACAAATCATTATTGCTCTGCGCTGAGACAGCACCATTGTTGTTTTCTAACAGTTTCGGGGGTATTTTCATTTATCTGTAATGCAATTAAAGATATGTTGTTTCGGATATGTTTCTCTCACAGTGAAGTCTTTTTCATTTTGTGGCTCATTTATGTCAAAGGTTCAGCTGAATGATTTTGTAATGAGATGTTTGTTTGGCTTGTGATGCAGGAGAGGCGTCTGCATATGTACGTTGTATACTGTCAGAACAAGCCCAAGTCGGAACATATCGTCTCGGAGTATATTGAGACTTACTTTGAGGTGAGTGCCTTATTTTATGATTAAACAATCAATATTTACTTATTTTTATGTCTCTAAATGTCAGCAATAGTGAAAAAAATGTTTGCAAAAAGGTGACCAACAGTCTAAAACCCCAAAATATGACATTTTCAAAAATGGATTCTCACATTTTAAAAGCCATAGCAAATGTTTGGGATTTTTATATAACAAATTTAAACAGTTATTCAACTATTAAAGTTTTTTAAACTTTTCAGTTGAATTACTTATTGATTCAGGGCAAACATGTGCATGTCAATGACACGCTGGTCACCTGCCACTCGGGCCTGTAGTTAATAAGGCCTTTAATATGCATGGATGTCTAACTGTTCCTATACTATATATTATACATGTGGGTGTCTTTTCAGCTGCCATTTATTATTCAGATTGTAATCAGTTCCCTGCCTTTGACAGCAAACAGAAGACTATCAGGCAAACTGTATAGTCCCTGTGATATACAGTCTTAGAGGGATTATATTGGCCATTAGCTGCCATGTTTTATGCTGTCACTGTCATGTTAACTGGCGTCTTGTCGTGTCCGTCTTCGCTGTCAGGAGCTGCGGCAGCAGCTGGGCCACAGACTGCAGCTCAACGACCTGCTCATCAAACCTGTCCAGAGGATCATGAAGTACCAGCTGCTGCTCAAGGTGAAAAGCAGGGCACTGCTGTGCTGTTGATCACACACCAACACACACACACACACACGCACATACACACAATGTGCAGCTGTCTGACACACAGCAAGGTCAGTCACGCTGTTGTAAACATATAAGCATGCACACAAACACACACACACACACACCCCCCTCTGTGCAGAAACACTGATGGTGTATTCAATGTCTGCTCAGGCTACTTTCCAGTCGGAGGAAGAGGCAAATGACATAATGAGTTTCTTACCAGAGGATTTAAACAATCATAAGTAAAAAGCCTTTGAAGATGACCATAAAATGACACCCCTTGCATAAAACTTTGTCTAAATTTAAAACTTTGCCCTTTGGCATTCAAATGAAAGTTGGGTTCAACACCCATAAATACTCCTCCAGATGTCCTCACCTTACTCTGAGTAGTAAACCTGGAATGCTCTGGTGACCATGCTGTGTTTATTTGAGCAGGACTTCCTGAAGTATTACACCAAAGCTGGGATGGACACGGAGGAGTTGGAGGTGGGTGTCCTGATTTATAAATATAAGGTTTATAGTGATGTTCCGTGTGTGTGTAAAGTCATGTTTTTTATTAGTATTCTTGGTAACAACCTCACTTTTGTCTTTCAAACAGAAAGCAGTAGAAGTGATGTGCTTTGTGCCAAAACGTTGCAATGACATGATGAATGTGGGCAGACTACAAGGCTTCGAGGTACGTCTCAGGAATTTAAACCATCCTTCAAAGCCTTCAAAACATTTCTCATGCCAACTATTCAGCTCAAGAAACTCAAACCGTAACCACTTCCTCGGTTTGTTATGTTTATCTTTGCTGTGGTACCAGGGGAAGATCACAGCCCAGGGCAAACTGCTCCAGCAGGACACCTTCACTGTGACGGAGCAGGACAGTGGTTTCTTGTCCCGAGCCAAGGAAAGACGGATCTTCCTGTTTGAGCAGCTGGTCATCTTTAGTGAGCCAATTGATAGGAAGAAAGGTTTCTCAATCCCTGGATACATCTTTAAGAACAGCATCAAGGTGAGCACCTGCTCTGCCTCATTCAGCTCAGATCAGCTACACAGGATGTTTTAGCAAAACAGAACACCAAAAATAATGAGAAAATACATTTCACTCCCAGGTTAGTAGTTACACAAGAGATTTCCACCACACTAATTTCTGCCTCAATCAACACATCTTACATAATCCCCGAGCAGGGACATTTTAGAGGCTTGCATGTGTTAGTGAAGTATTTAACAAGCAACTTGGCAGGAAGGTCTTCTCATAGATGATAATCAGATGTGATATGTTCCAGGTGAGCTGCCTGGGGGTGGAGCCCAGCGTGGATGGCGATGACGCCCGCTTTGTGCTGACGTCACGCAACCCCGACGGGAGTGTGGTGCGCTTCCAGTTGCAGGCGTCCTCCCCGGAGACCGGCAGGGCCTGGGTCAATGACGTGGTTCAGATCTTGGAAAGCCAGCGCAACTTCCTCAATGGTAAGTGCGCCTAGATCCATAAATCATGTTTCAGCTCGGCATTTATTGACTTTGTTGTCAGCTCACAGTTGAATCAGTGTTAGTTGAGATGAGTGCTTTGTTTGACCCTGCAGTCTTGGGCTATGGAAGCCCATTGCAGCCAAAAAAAAGAGAAGATAGGAATCTCAGAATTGACTTGACCCTTAAGTCCCGTGTGATTAGGGTGAACACTGTACTGCACCTGGGCACGGCATGCTGGTCCACTTGAAAAGTTGGTCTCGAGTACGATTCATGTGTACTCCAGTACGACACACAGAGATTCAAACACCATCTGCACTGAAACATGAAGTCGACTGCTATTTAACGTGACCACAATGAGTTTTTAACCAGTTGCGAAACAGTGTCATTTAATATTAGTGGCTTTATATAAGACAGCAGCGCAGCCTGCCGCTGACAGACCCAGCTCCAGTTTTGCTGCCACCTTCAATCTGCAGTTGGAGAGCTCCACACTTGACAGCAGCAGCTTTTCCTCTGGCCAGGAGCAGAGCTTCGCCTCGCTGCTCTGACAGTCCCCGCTGATGATAGTTCCCGGGGCAACAGTGTCCATGTGTGGCGTCTTTTTCTACACTGTAGCACCACAAAATGTCATGCAGATGATGACACAGGTGTACCTGGGTACGGAACAACATTACTGATGTGAAAGCTGAGTGACAGTTGGAGGAGGTTGTACTCAGGCACAATACGAATTTTTCGTTCCTACTATGAAAACGCCCGTAATTCTAAAAAGCTACATTTTCACAAGATATATCAAAAGATATATCTAAGCTTCATAAGAACTGTCTCTGTTCCTCTGTGTCTTTCAGCCTTACAGTCTCCTATTGAGTACCAGCGACGAGAGAGCAAGTCTAATAGCCTGGGCCGCAGCATGAGGCCCCCTCTGTCTGCCACCAGTGCCCTGCGGCCCCACTCCTCCGCCTCTATTGACCGTCATAAGCTGCCCTCCCTTCACTCTCACAACACCTCCCTGCCCACGCTCTACCTGCCCAGCCAAGGCCAGGGCCAAGGACCCAGCGAGACATACTCACTGCGGGACGTAGGTTTCTTTAGCTGTCTCTTCCTTCTGCCTTACATACTGTACAGCGACACTGTTCTGCAGTAACTGCCCACTCAAACTCAGTATTTCTATTTCTGAAACACCTAAGACACCGCCAGGCCTGCTTATCTCTAAAGCTTTTTTGGCTGCGGCACTGGTCTGTCGCACAAATGGGATAATAAAAAACAGCAAATGGTATTGTGTGCATGCACTACAGTGTTGGTGAGTGACCTACCTGTTATTTGCATCTGCAGCCCACTGTGGTCCAGCCATGCCCTGCTGACCCCCACACTGTTTCTCCGTCACATGTCCAACTGGGTTTCACTGATCAGCCAAACTGTCAAGCTGTGTCAAATGGGCTGTACACACCCACCACACAAAGTGCACAGGTAGTGTATATGCATGCTAATAGAGACACAGCTGTCTAAATGGGGGCCTCAGTATTACATTCAGAATGGAATGGTTTTGCACATAGCTGAACATGGTGCTCCTGGGCTGCATAGCAGTCATTATTCAACACCAACATTGGAAAAAAATTAATGACAAAACAAGCCACAGGAAGCTAACCACCGGGGAAATAATGGGCCATTGTAAAACGACTAACAATAATTCCAATGTGCTCATTACGGGTAATTAAAAGATGAAAGACTTTGGTAAATGGTAACCATTTATTTAGACACATACAGTGAAGGGATTTGTTGAGTCATAAGAAGAGTTATTTCTCCCCCTGTTGGATGAAAAAGGAATCAATACAAATCTGGATGTTTCTGAAGGAAATAGATTACAGTGTTAGTTGTGCTTGTTTCACTTAGTTGAATACAAAGAGGGGAAATTCCCTCGTCTCAGTGATATACACAAAATGTAACATTTTCCATTTCAAGCCTGTCTGCCCTCACTTTGAGGTTTTAGCCATCTGGCCGGTCAATAATGGGAGCATCCTGTTGTTGGGCTTTACATTACCATTAGCGACGTCTCCCTCTGTCATCACTGGGCTGTTGTTGACAGGCCGGCAGTTGTTGTTTTCCAGCTCTCTTTCTGTTTACTCAGGCTGGATAGGCTTGGTACATAATAAACAGGAAGCAGGCTGAGCCAGATGAGGATGTCAGAGAGATGCCTATCAAAGGCAGATAATCGTTTCCCATACTTTTGCTGGGCCAGCGCATTTTAAGACTGTGGGTGTAAATGAGAAATAGCTGATATTATAGGTTTCATTTCTACTGCTTTAGTTTGGTATAAAGTGAAAAAACAACTGGCAAGACTTTTGTACACCTGTAGGTTAACAGACGAAGACCATGGGTTGACTGTACAAGAGCAAAGAATCCAAGCACCATGGCGTGCATTTTGTATATGACGTTTTCTGTCTATATATATATATATAGGCAGCATACTGTATGGTGCCATAATGATTTATTTAAGGAGTCGCATCAGTCTATAGTGTGACCTGATTTGTCCAGATGGGTCATACAAACTATTTTAGATGGTCTTTCCCTTTGACTTGTAAAAAAAAAAAAAAAAAAGAAAAGAAAAAAAAATGATGAAGGTCTCTGCACCGAAACATTGTTCCCCATAATGTATCATTATTCCAAGTGTAGGAGACAGCATGCGGAAGTTCTTTGCTCTTGAAAGTAAACTTTTCTTAGTAGATAAGTCAAAACATAGAAATACTTTCTATCTGTGTGATGAATGTTCCCTCTCTCCCCAGCAGAGAGCAGGAGAGGGCTGCCGAAGAGGTCAGGCTGCTGAGGCTGGGAGCCAGGCTCCAATGTCGGGCCCCTCAGCAGGACGACGCCCCAGCAACCTGGCTCAGCTGGCCGAGGATGACCTATGAACTCTGATGCTATCTGTCTCCTGGGTCAGGAGGACAGCGGCTAACGCCACAGCTGTGGAGACAAGAGGACTTGTCTACTGTGTGTGTGCCAGGCTGGACCCTTACCTGGTTCAGTCATGATTTCTGCAGGACAATGAAGGAACCTGAACATATGAAGGAATTATGGACTATAAAATCACTTTGCTCCTGTTTTTAGAGAGCCATTCAGTGGGAGGTGGTGAGACTTGGCCACCTCGAGAGTACATGAACAGCACCCAGTGGGATGTTACTGGGCTCAGTGAAAACACTCAGTGGACACTCAGTGTTATGACAATTTCTGCTTTTTACCTTTTTGAGAGTTTGTATACCATACTCGTCTCTCTTTCAAAGGGCAAGGGGAATTTGTTTGAAGAAATATCCATTCCTAATTGGGGCGGTCACTGGAGTTGCGTGTGTGCCTGTGTGTGTGCAACTAAGTGTGGATGTGTTTGAGTGCGTGAGAGTGTGCAAGGAGTGGCAGTGGCTCCTCTTGTACCCTCTGGTAAATTCCTAGATAACGTTTTTTTTTTTTCTTCTGATGCCCCATTGTGAAGACAAGGACAGCTACATTAATACATTTTGTCATTCCCCTGCTGACAACTGCTGTTTGTGTCGACAAGAATGGGAAAGGCAGAACACTTGATGTGAACACGCCACAAGGACTTTACTCACTCGAATTTCAACTGAAAGTGAAGAACTTTCTTTCTTGCCACAGCGTTGAGAGCCCCGGTATGTTCTCTTATTCTGTTTGACTGGCCCTCGTTTGATCTGGACAAAAAAGGCGTGAGGGAGCCCCCTGGAGGTTCTCTGTGGGTATGACGTCACTTCGGAATACTTTTTTGCTCTTTGGGCAACTCCAGAGGAGTTGCGAGATACAGTAGGTGCATTCAAAGGGACTGCTGTGCTGACCCAAAGTGTTGCATGCAACATCTCCTTGGTGATTGACTGACACGTTGCTACTTTACACAGATCTTTCTTTCCAGGCCGAAGTGGAGTGCTTGTGGTTTTGGGGACACTAGTCCTTAAACGTACATTGGTTTAAACTAATATGAATTGTTTTATTAGTCCACTGTTGTCATGTCAAGGCTGTGCACCATTTCTATAATCTCTGTTAGCTTTTGCCCTCATGAACTAAATACTGTACAGTGCATACCGTAAAGGCAATCACACATTTCCACTTGTAAGATGAAGAATGGCCCCGGCATGCCAAGAAGTGTCACTGTTCCAGTTGGTTAAAATGAAGGATAATATGTTGCTGGATAAACAGAGTGATGCTGATAAATCTGCATGCTCCCTCTTCCTCAGACAACAGTGCCAAAAAAACAAAACAGCAGCTCACCACTCAAATGTTTCATGCTCGTACTTATAGTTCAGTTTGCCACTACTCTTACAAAACAACTGTAGATACCTGTGTTACTATCTGGATTTTAACGCCTGAATGACAACAAGAGGAGAGCGGAGCAGATGAGGGAGGCTATCCTGTCAATATCAGGTCAGTTCTTCTCCGTGGCCAGTAGAGGTCCCCACAAGGCTTTGACTTCCAGTTAGATCATACAGCTGCACCAAAGATCAATAGGCCTCATATTTCAGTGTTCACAGTGATGCCGAAGCTGCTCAATAACCTGTCCCGAAACACAATAATAAATGACACAAAACAAACTGATAGGTGAGTGGAAGCATCTCACAGGATCCATCTGCAGTTAATGTGAACCGGCGTGTGTTCATGGGAATTACTGATCAGGCAGTTTTGCTTCAATAATACCACTACAGAGAACCAAAGCAAGGACATAAAACCAGGAGAGGGTTGGTTAATGCCATGTTTGACTGTGTAGAAACTGTTGTATCATATCAAATAAAAAGTGACTTTTTGAAACAGAGTGCAGTGTTTGTGTTTCTCTAAATGAATAATCTTCTCTTCTGTTGATTTCTTATACTGTAAATGTTTCTAACCCCTTATAATGATTAATACTGTTGCCCTTACTCATTCTCACAGTGTGCTCTTTCTTATTAAATTAACTATAGTGCAAGTATAGATTTTTTTGCTTTAGACCCCATGGAGGTCCTCAGACTCCACATTTGGGAATCTTTGACGAAGACAAAGGCAAAGCATTTTGCTTGCTGTGACATCCCCCGTGCAGAAAGTTCAAACAGGATTAAAAACAAAGAGAAGAAACCCCTGGATGAGCAGACATCTGGTTGGCTGGCCTCTTGAATAAAGCCCCATTCTGGGCAGTAAAGCAGGGCCGATCGTAACACGGCTGTGATATATGGAGGCTGGGGACGGAGGGGGGGAGAAGGGGGTATTAACTTTCACAAGGGTGCAAAATCAAAGGGAGTTCCTGTCACCACTGAGGGGGTCTCAGCAACAGGGGTCCCATTCACAGGGAATTCCTCTCCACTGCCCTCTGTTGCATCTGTTGACTCAATCTTCTCCATTGAGAGAAAGAAAACACTCATTAAAAGCCACATGACTGTGAACTTGATTGCAGCAGGCGAGACAAACAGCCCCATCAATGGATTGAGTATTTACTTTGAGGTGTGAAAATCTTTGAACAGCCCACCATGTTAGGGCTTCTTTAGGAGCTTCTTCCTTCACACCAGCAGCACAAAGAGCAGCATTTGTATTCTGAATGCAATCAAATTATCATTTAAATAAAATGTTAGATCTTAAGGAGCTCCGGGGGCATCGGGAATTCACACATTTTCTGTATGAGCTAAGAGGAGTTAACACCATTGACTCTCACTGTCAGTCATATTAGATATTCACTTCACAATCAGTCACCAAGGTGTAAGAAAATAACATTATTAGAAACAGGGAAATTGTTTTAGCAAGGACAATGTTTATTAAAATTTACATGCGGCCATAACCCCAATAAAATTGTTCATGATATTTATACATAATTTACAAAGACTTTAAACATTTAAAATGTTTGCTAACTTGGAGCAATGGTGCTTCACATTACTGCTTAAGAGCAGGCGAGATAAATCTGTAGATCAAAGACTTACATTTCAAAAAAGATCACGACCTTGAAGCTGACAAATTAGGATATGTTTTTGGAATAAAAATCTAATTAACAGCAACAGAAACATCTTTCCATTCTGAACCTGTTTTCCAGCGAAGAAATTCTAATTTTTATACAGCAACCTTTAGCTGTACTAAGGCATACATTTATTTTGAACATGATAATAAGGACAACATATTAAGGATAGCCTTCGCTCAAGCCACGTCCTTCACATGGATAAAATATTTACAAAATGAACGCTGAAAAAATTTAGATTTTCACATCAGTTGCAATTTAAACAAATCTTAAAATTGTTAAAGGCATAAAACCAGTTTGTGTGGCATCTTGGAAAGTACACTGAGTTCAGCCAAAGTGTCACAATATCACTGAAAAAGGCTTCAAGTATTCTTTAAAGGTGCCTTGCCTCAAACAGCACACAATAACTTTGATTAAAAATGGTCTCTAAATATATTTTTATGGTACTACTTGAAGTCAAAAAGTAGGGCTTTGACAACAGAAGATGTTCGGAGAGCTTGGTGCTCACCTTCTAGTGCAAACCTATGGCAGTAAGTGTGAGTCACACAGTCTGTTCATTGTTGATTTCTGAATGATGGAGCACAAAGATTACTCTCTCTTGATGTTGGTTAGCAGAGGGTCCGTGCTCTGTGAAGGCGGCCCAGACCGGCTCTTCCTGGTCTGGTGGGTCTTGACATGTTTGGAGAGGTGGTCACTCCTCATGAACCTCTTGCCGCACTGCTGGCACCCAAAGCGCTTCTCACCGGTGTGTGTACGGAGGTGCCGCTGTAGCTCGTCTGAACGGGTGAAGCTTTTACCGCAGAAGAGCCAGTTACAGATGAAGGGCCTCTCCCCGGCATGCCAGCGCAGATGTGCCTTGAGGTGAGAGGTCTTCTTGTACACTTTGCCACACTCTGGGATGTGGCAGATGTGCAGTCTCTTCTTTCCAAACTCTAACCCCCCGCCATTCGCCTGGCAGTTGGGGCACTTGCAGCGGCGGCAGCGGCGTGTGGAGCTCAGCAGGCCCTTGGAGGTGCCTTGGAGAAGAGCAGCTATCTGGGGCTGGTGGCCCAAAACCAGCTGTCTGCCTATGGAGAAGGGATGGTTGGATGGGGTCGCATTGGTTTGGGGTAGGCTCCACCATTGTTGCCCGTCGTCCACATGGCCTCCAGGCAGGTGATGCCTGGCTGAGGAGTTCTGGAGGAAGCTGGGGAAGTTTTGTCCCACACTGTTGTGCTGAGGGTAATAGGGGCCGGTGGCCTGCTGCTGCGAGGACAGCACTTTGACAGGGGAGAGTTCAAAGGAGTAGGAAGACGGAGGTTCAGCTGGAGGGGTGAGAGGCAGCTCATGGTGGTGGTGATGATGGGGGTGATGATGATGGTGACCCAGAGCAGGCTGCATGTGTCCAGGGAACTGCACCTTGGGCACCGTGAAGGTCATCTGGTGTGTGCTGAGGGCTGTGCTGGGTGCCATGTCGTTGCTCCAGAGCTGGAACATTCCTGATGTGGAGCTGACAGTGCCTTCGTAGGGGAACTGGGAGCCTTCAGAGCCCATTGTGCCTCCCACCTGCCAGGCCTGGCTACAGGTGGTGGCTAGGAAGGAGAGGGCGTTGGGTGCTCCCTCTGGAGAGGAGCTGGGCGTCCGGTCCTGTGTAGCCATACACAAACACACATCATGAGATGCATTGAAGACAACATTAAAATCTTGATTGATATTAATAAATGTTTTTTTTCCTTACATGATCATAAAATGTTCTGAATTTGGCACTTTATATTATCCAAAAAAGTTTAAAATAATTATCAATTTTTAACATTTAATTGGTTTTCTTCTGATATTTTCTAGTCACCTTGACTGTTATCCCTATTTTTAAAAATAATTTTACCACTATAACAAGTTTAATTGTCTTCACACAGACCCCCCAAAACATGTGAAGCATTTATTCATTACGCACAAGTTGCGTATTAATGAACTGCAGCTTTCGCCGCCATTAAATCAGGTAATACATCCGCGTGCAATGCGTCAAAATGATGATAATACAACAAACCTGTAAGAAGGTGTGCAAAAAGTTGTCAGTCCTTTGTATCGCCAGCGCAGCCATCTGTCCTCGCGCTCCTTCTCCACGCACCTGCAACACAAACTGCGCCGAGAGGCGACGACGCACAAAGTCTAAACTAACAGCTCGGAGCGCAGAAGAAAGAGATGCTCACATTCGGGTCTCGGATGACTCAGACAGTTTGGCAGAGTAGACTGGGAAATCCCGCGTCATTCAAGTGTCCCTCAGTCCGCGAGGTAAGTATTTTAAACGTGCTAGCAGTCCAGATAGTTTGGCGTTGAAGCAGCCGAGGGTGCCCGTCTCAAGTTAGAGGCAGAGAGGCGCGCAGTAAATCCTTGCGATCATCTCAAAGGCGCCTGAGCTGCATCTTCTCTTTATAGAGAGAAAAGATCCTCTCAACGGGGTCTCCAGTATGATGCAGGAGAGCCAGTCAATAGAGAGGAGATGTGAGGGAGGAAGGAGGGGGGATTGTTAGGTGAAGGGGTGGGCTACTCATAATTTCACTCAATTTCAACCAAATGCTGACCCCAAGAGCTGACTCCTCCTACAATTGTTCTGGAAAAAAAGAGAGGTTTCCTGTAATATCTACATTTAGAGTATCTATTTGAACTTCTCTGGACACCCCGTGTTACCTTTAAAGTCTTTAAATTCCAAATAAATCCACAGAACAAACAAACATTTCAAAGTGTTAACATTTAGTGTTTCAGCAACTTTCAATTTCTACATTTAGGACCACAAGCACAAAATGCTTAGTCTGTGAAAAGATCTAAGATTAATATAGCCAGCTTAGTCAAATGTATTTTCCACTCTGGGAGTATTTGCATACTGCTTCAACTCCACTGTGGGAATTCAAGTAAAGATAGTAAATACATGGATTTTATATTTTTGGCAACAGTCAGTGATGCAGCGTTGAATGGAAAGGTGGGCAAACTATGATCTGCAGTCAACAAACAAGAGGCAATATAAAGGATAATTGATTCAGGAAAGCATAAAAGTATAATTTCCCCTGTTGTCGTCACACATCTTGCATCACTTAATGCAACAGTAAAACTTTATGTCAGAGAGATTGATGTCAGGACAAAAATGTAGTTTAGGTTTCATTATGAAATATCTGGTAACAATACATACACACTCGCATGCACTTTTGATTTAGTTGAATTCTGCATTTTACAGTGTGACGCTGGAGTTAATCTGCATAATTCTGCTCAAGTGTGCATGGGCAGATGAGTAAATACATCGACACTAATTTAATTCATTGTTTGATTATCAGTTTTCTCCAGATGACACATAAACTTTCTGTTCTTAACGCTGCAGGCAGGCAGCTCTCCGGCCCGGCAGGCGTGAGGCTCACACACTGCGAAGACAGTAACAGTATTTTCCCTCACAAAGCTAATTGATAAAACTCAATCAAAGCCTCAGAGTTCTCACCAGTGGGTGACATGTCAAATAGGCTGCCCTGTGTGACATTCTCACATTTCAGGGTTCAAGTAGAGGCCGCTTCAGATCTGCTCCATTAAATGCAGATTGAGGCTTAATCTCATTCTGTAAGTCTGTTCACCATTACAATGTTAAGAGTTTAAATCCAGGCCGGGAACCTGTTTCTCATGTAAATTCCTAGTTCCTCACTTATCTGCTGCTCCCTGTTTCACAGACTGTGATCCTTAAATAAACATACCCCGAGGAGGAGCCAGATAAAGTTGGAAATAAATTAACTTGAAAATGCACACCTTATAATTAAGTTTGAACAGAAATGTAAAGGTTTTTGAATTCTACTTGGCTGTAATTGTTAGGAAAAAAAGGAATGAAAGCCGGTGAAGACAATCACTAAACTGTACCATTTGGTTCAGGCCTTTTTGAAGTTGCTGGTGTGAAAGCAGAGCAGGCAGTGTATCTTACAGTATGTCCTTGACAGAGAGACACCTCAGTTTGAAACAAAAGATTTCTCCAGACTCACAATGACTTCATCTGCAGCCAGCTAGCAAATCACACAGATTGTGTTTATTTTAGGTGCAGAGCAAAACTGAGCAAATCTGAAAATCTGTGTGTTGGAATTAAGAAATGATAAGAATACTTTTCCCCCAAAAATATTTACAGGACCAGATTAATTATTAGATTTAGCAAAAGCAACACAAGATGCTTTTTGATGAATTCTAATTGTCCAAATGTTTCCTAATGCCTCTGGCTTGAAATTTAACAAAATAATTTCAGAGAGGCTAAACATCTGCAGGTCCGTAGCTACTACAGTTAAAATAAGACACAAATAAAATACATAGATTTTGTATGATACAAATCCCCTCTGCAAATATTAACAAATGTGATGTAACTCCAGCAGCACTGAGGAAAGCAGTCTATTTCCAAATTAAAGTGAACATTTAGGATGAAAGAAAATGGTAGTAAAGGAAAAGAGCGCGGAGGACATGAAAATAGGAGTGTATCTTGGAGGCAGAGGTATCTCTGGTTTATTACGGAGCAGAAGTTGTTAATTACCCTGATTCTTATTTCCTGTCCCCTCTCCCCCACGCCACCCCACCCCCACTGTACTGCCTCCCAGATGAGTGGCTTTGAAGTGCAAAGTACTCTCTCCTCACTTTGAACTGTGAAAACAATGCTCATGTGGTGGTGCTTACCTTCCCCATGTTACCTCATTTAAATAGACCTGGATACTGCTTCCACAGTTTTCAAGGGAAAACTCATTTCCAGAGAAAGAGGTCCCTGTGTTCATTAAACAGCTGGTGAGATTGCTGGTAATCAGGCCCGCTCCGTCATACGTTGCAGGCTGCTCTGACTGGGTGGCTACCAGCAAATTCAACTTCAAAACTACAGGCTTAATCCCAACAAGGCGATGCAGACGCTCTCGTGTGTCTATTTCGAAAAAGAAAATACATCCAACAAAAAAAAACAAAAACAGAACAGACACTAAAACAGGTATTTTTGTGATAGTTTAATGTTCTGAAATCTCCTGATCCTGGAAGAGTTTTTGGTCCTTTTGCCCACCGTAAAAAACAAATGGTGTTGTTTACGTTGCAGACATAATCTTAAGCTCAGAACGTAGAATATGCAAGCGACTTCTCAAGCTGTTTTTATCATGCCTGGGGGGCAGTTTAAAAGCCTCAGATCACTAAATTGTCCCAGCTGTCTTGACCATCTGCACTCAAAAAGGGCAGCCACGGAGGAGAGCGGCTTTTGTACTGGTGGCCATGTCAAAAAGCCAATTTTACAGCACCGTGCTGACTCAATGGCCCTCATGTGACAAATGTGGTCTAATGGATGAGACAGACAGCATGTAAAAGCCTGCTGCTAACTGCAGTGCTTCACTCTTTAACCATTCAAATCCAAGACAGGACAAGATGGGGCGTAATTACCATGACACTCGGTCTCATTGGGATGAAGAGCAACACCAACAGCTGGACTTTACAGTGCAACAATTTGATACCTCATTCAGGAGTCTCTTTCCTGTTTCCTATTCAGTTAGAAATGTGTGTGTCTGTGTGTGAGTCTTTGAGAGGGAAGTGCAGAGAGATATATTGCAGAGAGATCGATGTTCAGGATCAGGCATCCTGTTGTAGTTCATCTTGTGTGCCTTTGCTCAGTAGTGTCTTGGAGAATTTGCAGATCACATTGATCATGACGTGATGTTGAAACTTTCCACCTCAGTCACAATGTGTCATTTCTTACGTTGTGCCACGTCATCTGTGCAGATACATGTCCTTGCACCCACCTATTTTCATGTCGGCTCATTCAGAAATTGAAACTAAAACTCATTTAAAGGTCCAGTGTGTAGGATTTACGGCGATATATTGACAGAAGTGGAATATAATATAAGAAGTATGTTTTCCTTAGTGTATAATCAAATAAGAACTGTCATGATTTTTTTTTTTTACCTTTGAATGAGCAGTTGTTATCTAGTTAGGGAGAGCATCCTGGTTCCGGAGTCCGCCATGTTTCACGGCCAATTTTCAATGGTAGCCCAGAATGGACAAACCCAGCACTGGCTCTACACAGGGCCATTTGCATTGTTGCGTCGGCCACCTTAGTTCGCAGAACCTCTGCCATGACATAAACAGTGTTGGAAAAACGGATTTTTAATGTGAAACTGCTTCATTCAGTGTTTTTACCGGCTTATATTACCAGTTCCGTTTGTTTCATAGAGGAAGAGACCTCTGAGGATTATTTGGCTCCTGGTAAAAATCTCCTGAACATCTGGATCTTACATTATCAGAGAAAAAAGGTGCGCACACATTGATGAGTGCTGGGTCAGCAGCCATCTGTGACGAGCCAAACACCATTGTAGAGACACTTCTTTTTTAACATGACCTGCTATATTAAGTTTTTTACTGGTTTAAATCACCTGAGATCTCTTTATAAAACAATGCGTAGGATCTATAC
Source organism: Epinephelus fuscoguttatus (assembly GCF_011397635.1). NCBI lineage: Eukaryota > Metazoa > Chordata > Actinopteri > Perciformes > Serranidae > Epinephelus > Epinephelus fuscoguttatus. The sequence continues at coordinate 23,641,262 of NC_064758.1, read as the reverse complement.
TAAAAATGTACGTACTGACAAAAGCCAAAAGTGACATGTGCTAAAAATATTCAATAGTTTCTACAATCAGATTTCCACCTTACCGTCTGTGTCGCCAGTTACCCGTCTCCAAAAATGTTTGTAAGTATGAGTCAAAGTTTCTCCCATTAAGTCTGTCTTTATACATCACAACGTTGCCTCTTTCAGGCCCTGTTTTGTGCATATGCAGTGTCTAGAAATGAGACCCCTGGTTTGTTTATTGTGAAGAGGAAGAGACCTCTGCGGATAATTTGACTCCTGGTAAAAATCTCCTTAACGATGAACACTGAAGGATTCCTAACCAGGAGTTCACACTTGGAACATGGGAGAAGTTTCAGCTGGTTGAAATATGCAGTTCTCACCACCACACACTGTTCTTTTAACCTAAAAATGATCTCTGCACCTAATATCTTCCTACATATTATATTATTTGTTCCTAAGAAACATAATTTGTCTCTGAAGGTGATGAGAAAAATAAAGACCTGTCGTCTTCTTTTACTAATCACACAGGGATATTGTGCAGATATTTCAATTTAATCCGTTATATGAATACATACATTTTTGTCTCTAGGACGAGTGTTTCAATCTCCAAAAACACCTTAAACATCAACTAATAATTTATTAGGCTAATTCGTTTTTGCTTTATTTGCTTAAAGGGATTTCATGTAAGGTTTTAAGGAGATATTTTAAAATTTGAAAACAAAATAAACTGGTAAATTCTCACATGCTTACTCATAGGAAAAATTAAGGCAGAATTGCAATATTTTTGCGTTACTACTCAAGTGCCTTAATATCACAGCAGGATTCTGTGATGACTCCCACCCCTGCGCTACAGTTTACATTGCTAGGTGTGTGAGAAGTGTAAAACCACAATAATTCCCTCATCTCTTGTCCATTAGCATGTACGAAAACCCCAAAATCTCCAGTCTTGGGCAGACACAGGCAGACAGCACGCATCTCCACTTGTCAAAGAAAACTTTTATCAATACCAAGAGCACTTGAAGTTTGTTTGCATTTTGTTTTCCAGCACTCTTAACAACTTCAGAAGTCAGATCACAGGAGTATCTGATCAAAGCGCTTCGTGGTTAGTTCTGGAAACACAGGAGTGCTACGCCACGCTTTGATACTCCACATCAATATTTCAATTCAACAATCACTTGACATGCACCCATACTCCCAGAGACGAAAGACGAAAGGGGAGAGAGGGAGAGGGAGAGATCCAGGGAAGATGGAGGGGGTTTGGGAAGTACATATAAAAGAAATGGATTGAAGAAATCACTGCCTTATTCACCTTTGTGGCAATGTTATATAAAATGTACTGAGATGCCCTTCACACTACCGATGTAATCTAATGAATGTGGCAGCCCAAGTCAATAAGTTTTATCATGTAACAGATTTTAATCGACGAAATGTTAACGTGTTACCTGGCAACTTCGTGTCATAAGAGGAAACCACAAACCTGACATTTTTACTTTTTGTTTAATCGACTCCAGACTCACAATAAACTCTCTTATATATATATCAGCGCTGGAGCTAAAACACTTGTCACAGACTGAAAATTTGAGCAGAGGATGTGTTTCATGTTTTATCAAAGGAAAGTAGTACAGGAACTCTGCAGTGATAAAGATGAATACAGTCCATCTGCCAAATGTCACTTTCATAGTGCTTCATAATCATTTCATCATCTCGACAGGATATGACACGCTTTGAAGGTTTCGGCCTATAAAATATGGCGTTTGATCTGAAAAGGAGACTTGTGGCAAAGTTGCATGAAAAGACATGTAGTCAATCAAGAGATAATACGTGACACTGCTGCCAGTGAAGCCTGGAGCATGGTTTACAGCAAACTGTGTAGCAGAGAAATAAATGGAGTCATTTAGAGCCAGATAAAGGAACAGTTTCACATTTTGGGAAAAACCCTTATTTGCTTTCTTGTCAAGATGAGAAGACTGATACCACTATTCTAGTTATCTGGTCAATAAGAAGCTGGAGGCAGCTGCCGATTAGCTTAGCTTAGCATGAAGGATGGAAACAGAATGTAAAAGGTAGCTTGACTCTTGCTAAAGCTCACCAGTTAAAGGACACATATTATACTTAATTTCAGACTCTTATTTGTATATTGGGTTTCTGCTTCTACAAGAACATGTTTACATGCTTTAATATAAAAAAAAAACCCATAATTTATTTTGTCTGTGCTGGAACAAAGCAGGTCATCCTCTGTCTGACAATGACATGCTTTGTTTTAGCACCAGTATCTTTAAGCAATCCTCTTGAAATAGCCCAGTATGCTCTGATTGGTCAGTGTTTCCAGGTTTTCTAGCACCTTTGCATCGTCATTGCAGGAATGTGATCTAAAAATCAAGGAGAAATTATCAACATTGCCAACCAAGATTGCATGTTTCCCTGATGTTAGCATGTAGCTACCCATCGTAGTAGGCCTACTTGCAGCAGGGAGTGACTGCAACAGAGTATAGCAGCGCTTTCAGCCATAAAAAAAATCACTGATAAATGCTTTAAAACCTAAATCTTCATAGCTGGACATGCTCGAGCAGAAATAGGATCGGGAACAGGAGAAATTGACAACACTAGGAACCAAGAATACAGGTGTCCCTGTCATTAGCATGTAGCTACAGGCAGCAGTGTAGGTTACGCAATGTAAACACATTGCATAGCCTAGCATGCCTGGAGCAGATGATCATATAAAGAAATTTGTCACAATCTGACATAAACTCTTCTCAAAATTAGAAAAACAAAACAAAACAAAAAGGTGGATTAAGAGTCTCAGAACAGTCTGAAGAGGGGTTTGCTAGCATGGATTACTATAAGTTTACGTCAATTTTTTTTAAAACTTTGTTTAGTATGAACATCCAACATTCAACATTGTAACATTATATGACAGAAATTAAGGAAAAGCACAATGGGGCCCTTTACACAACCAAAGAGTAAACATGACACATGTTGTTTCTAGACAGTGTTTCTAGACTTTTCAAATGTTATTGGACCAAATCAAATTCCATGTAAGATTTTTTTTTTTTTTTAAGCAGTTCAGCCTTTTTTTTTTGATAGGACAACCAGGAAAGGTGGGTGAGAGAGGGCAGCCGTCATGCAGCAAAGGGCCACAGGTCAAAATCAAACCTTTACTACCATAGAAGACTTATCTTACAGGCGCACAGTCTACCAGGTGAGCTAAATATCACCCTGACAAGTCAAATTCTGATAGTGATGCAAGTCATTTCACAGGGTTGTGACGCTCAAACAATATATCCACTAATTTACGGACATCCTTCTCACAATATAAGTCTATGGGAAAAAAGTCTCTGGCCCAGTGTCATCACATGACAGAGTTGAAAGTTGTAATTCGACAGTTTGGCCTCTACAAAAATTAGCTCCATAGTGTAGCACACTTCCTGGTACACTGGTTAGCAGTATTTCTTACCTGGGAGCAGTTACTTGCCTAAATTTCTGGTTGCCTGGTAACCTCACAGTGACGAAAAGACCTCATTAAATTAAACAAACAAGATACATGTTTTGATTAGTGTGCCATAGACATTATGTTTGGTGGATTTTGTGACTTCTGGACAGAGCCCCCCTAGATGTTTCCCCTTATTTTCAGTCTTTATGCTAAGCTAAGGTAAGCTAAGCTAAGCTAAGCTAAGCTAACCAGCTGCTGGTTCCAGCTTCATGAAAAATGTACAGACAGGTTCGAGGTTTCAATCATATAAACAAACCATGTTTAAACATTTTTTTCAGCAACAATTTAATCTCTTTATAGATGCTATATGTTTGTCTAGTAGTAGTTTAGGTATATGTATATAAATGTATGTATTTTCTTTTACCTGTACATAATATCTGTCTGCTTATCTTTGTCTAACTTTGTTGTCTTTATTTAGTCATATGTGTGTATTTGTTATATTTGTGGAGTCAAATGATTTATGCTCCACATACTTAGCCATTAAAGTTGATTGTGATTGCTGTTTAATTAAAGACACTGACAGCATGTCAGATGTCTGACATCCTCTGTGAATTTCCTGTTAGTGCTTAAAGTATCCACTGTCGCACCCTTTCTGAGCACAATACATTTATGTTAATGCATATCCCCAACACAACATTTAAAATTAATGATAACTAATTTACCAGGAAAAAAATGAATTGTTTATTCATAGGGTTTGCTGTGTAAATTCCCCAAAAAGATGAATTCCCTGCAATTGCCTGTCGGTGCAATGCCACATTAAATGAATAATAAAAAAGCAAACGCAGAGACAAAAGGAAAAAAAGAAACAATGGCATGATCAATCATGAAGCGTCTCCAAACGCATTTAAACAAATATGAACAGAGGTAAATAATTAGCTGTAACACTTGACAGTGTCACTCACAGCCGTCAGCACAGTGTGGGTATTGTAGCATGCAGGGACCCTGATCTTATGGCTTTGTTCAGTGGCTGTGGGAGATGTGAGCACCTGTCACAGTGATATTGGCGTCTGATCTAAACTGTACTCAGATGGGACCGACTCCAGAAGGAAATGGAAATAAAATCACATGAGTTATCAAAAGAATGCATTCTCACTAATGCTCTGTATCATGATTGTGTTTAGCCCTGTTTAACCTCACAAGAGAAAATGACTCGCATATTATTGTTGTGTGTGCAGAGGGCCGTGAAGTAGCATTGGGAAAAGAAACCAAACCTAGAAAGTCATAGAACCCATTTCATAAATATTACCCAGGAAGCCCCAGCATGCCATCTGGGATGAGGGACTCACGTCGGTATGGTAACCGGATCTTATGGCAAGGCTCCAGCTGAAATCAGAAATGCAAAGCAGGAGCAGAGATACAAGGGCTACATGTGCAGAGGAGTGCCGCACAGCCAGAGCAGTAGATTTATTTGTAAACGTACGCCTGTGATGCCACTATCTGTTAAGCCCCTCAGTCAGCTCAGCCTGCGTAATGTGAGGGGAAGTGTCACCCTGTCACCACCATGCCAGGGATCAGCCTGCTGTTTGTGTGTACTGCGAACCAAGCCAAGCTTTGAGGAGGAGGGGAGAAAATGACACAGAGGCTCTTTCATCTAATCCTTGTGGTGTAATTTGCACCTCAGTAAGTTTAATTGATGACTACTGATCAAATGCTTGCCTTTGAAAATAAAATCTTTGGGATTGTTATTTTCCCCTTCAACCTGCAAAAAGAATTCTTAATGCACCTGATGAGAGGTTTCCAACTGATGGATCAGTTTTTGAGAGTTTGAACTTTGGTACAGTATATTGAGCAACTCCTGCCAATATCCTGTGTGTATTTCCTTTATTCAATACATTAACTTTAGAACAAACTTCATTAAGCAAACTTGGATAGGGGAGACTTTTCTTCCTCCGGCACGCAGCAGCAGTAGCATATGCACCTGGGTTCTGTGTGTGCGGCTTCCTCCAGAGATCCAACCTGAGCATCAATGTCATTCAGACAAATGGATAGTGACAGGCCAAGCTTATCAGTGTCAACGTCAGGCTGCTCTCCGGGACTTTGATTCCGCACTTTTCCCACAGCTGAACAGAAGGTTGTGCTTTGCAAAACAAACCAACAAACAGGGAACCTGAAGAGTGTGATGAAAGAGTAAACAACATGGCCCAGTAACATGCCCCACAACCATGACACTTCCTAAGTAGGTTACCATGGAGGGTAACCCAATTTAACACGTGTGTCGGATTGTAGTCAGAACATGCTGAGCACTTCAGGAAGTTCAAGCCGCCCCGGCGCAGTCAGGATGATGAAGATTGATCCGTCTCAGGACCTTGGCCTTGAAAAATCAAATGGGCCCACCACTAATGCCCCTGCACGTGTACAAAGCAGTTCATTATCAAGAAAAATTATAGGGAGTCAATCTATTGATGTTGCTTAACTAATTGTAAAGCAGGGGATTCAAAAGCAGATGTTGCATTTCAAAGCAGTTGTGAGCAAGGAGACAGGTTATGATTTATGCTAAAATGTGTGGCTTCAAAGCGTCGAACGCGGCTTCTAAACAAATTGAACAAGTCAAGCGCTATTCACCCAGGACCAGGAGGGAGCCCAGTGCATGTAGATCAGAGGCGCACGGCTGCCGCTTGTAATATCACTCAGTGGAGGAGGGGTCCCACTGGGGGGAAGCAGCACAGAGAGGCTAACACTGAGCACTGCTCGCACAGAAAGGAATTATGTACGAATGCAGCTGCAACACCTGCGCAGAAACTCCACCCCCCCCTCCGCTACCCTCCTGGAGCATCATCCACACAGGGGGGAGTGGAGAGGGGTGGGCAGCACCTTGAGACTTGACATCCTTTCTGTGGATGGCACTATTATTTGGGAGGAGATCGAAGAGTTGGTAGAAGATGCGGGGCCTATGTCAACATACTGATGCAATTTTAGTAAACATGGATAAAACCGGGTTACTTGTTGGGAAGATTGGTGGATGGGGGGAGGCTTTAAAATGTGTTTATTGCTGTTGTCTGCTAAATGAGGCAGGCTGGGTGAGATGTCTTTGGGAAAACAGATGATAACTGACTGGACTCTGATCTCTCAGTAACATCACAGGCCAAACTCAAACATTTGGAGTAATAAAGAAGGGAATTCAATAAGTGGGAATGTTGAGAATCATAATTGATGAATTGTTTTCTGTGTGTAATATATAGCCTACACTTACAAGACTGAGTATATTTGTAAATGATACATCCTGTGTGAAGAATTGCAAAAGGTGTAAAGCTTTGGTTTATCATCCTGAATTTTACATTACAGACGTGTTCCTCCTTGTTGACGTTGCCATACATGTAATAAGACAGACTGCACGGACTTCTCTCATAAGTCATTTTTCCGTCTGTTTTCTTCTATTTGATGCAGCCTAAATTGGGACGGGAGAAACGAATTGCTAAATTTTTAATTAACTTCATAACATCTGCACTTGTGCTTTGAGAGAGCAGCGAGATTTCCTTTTAACCTATTCCAGCACATTTGCACACCAAGGTAAATCTTGATGCTGGCACTCTTACAGAAAGGAAGAAAAAAAAAAATCAAAAATGGAAATGAACTCTCACTTGTGTGTGCAGATCAAAGAGGCAGAATTATTCAACTTTTTGCCATTGCTTGATCTTCAAAAAAGAAGAGAGGAAAAAGTAGGGGAGATCTAGATGGATGAATCAGTTTGAGTTAGAGTGTTCTTCAGTTGTTTTATGAGCTTTCATTTTCTCATCTGGTGTATTTACTTGTACATCATGGCTTTAATGTCTGAGTGCTGGGCTCTTTCATGGCGCAGGTAAAACAAGCATACGCTTATGTGCTGCTTGGACGATACTCCAAAGCATGTTTTTAAAAAAATTGGATTCCCTTCTCTCTCTCAATTAATTTTACTACTTTATTTTTAAGTATATAAGTTCTCCTACCACTAGTATTTGTTTAAAAAAATACTAATTAAGACTGAATGACTGGAATAAAATATTGGTGTTTATTTTGTAGAGAAAAAAGAAATGCAACTAAGTGCCCTGAATGCAATAAAATAACTTTGTGCATCATATTTTGACCAGGTATTCATGCATAGATAATTAACCAAAGTGCCAGCAGCTCTTGTGTTGGTGTAGATTTCAGGGTGGACACAGGGGACACATCCCATGCGCATTTGTCCGTCCCCTCAATAAAACCATAAGGGTAGCAGAAGACATTTATTTGGACAAAATTAAAGACATTTACACCATGAATTAATGCCGAAATTAGTGCATAAAAATTCACCATAATGCAGGAAACTGAGTGTTAAATGCTCAAAAATTTCCGACAGAGGATCCTCAAACCCTCCATTTTACATGTGTCCTCCCAATGTTGAAATAAAACCAACACCCTTGAGCACATGTATTAAACACACCCAATACAGTCTGGATGCTGTTGAAGGCAAAATGTCAGACTGCAGTGACTTTATCCTTGTACACTCATGCTGCTCATAATCTCTGCTGACAAAGACCAAAATATTGTGGTTCGCTTAATGCTGAAATGACTGCTATGAGTTTCCTTCACTGCTACTGTTAATATTACACTGATTATATTTATTTAATATGGGACATTGTGACAAATAGTTTTTGCCTCTCTGCTGTAAAATGAAGCGTTAGGTAACTGAAGGAGAATGTCATTGCTTCATTGTGCATTTGTGTAATTTGAATGTGAGTTTACTGAAGTACATCAACAGATTCAGAAGGACTTGTCATTATCGTTCCACCCAAATTCTTACTTCACGTGGTAAGGTAGCACACAGTTCATTGCCACCCCACTAGAGAGGGCTGTTGAGAAGGCAACACAAGCTACTGTGCTGTTAAAGAACAACATAGGATCACTTCCCAACAGGGGTCAAATATTTACATTTTCACATACAGATATATTTTAAGGAAGTATTGTTTGCTTCCAGTCAGCTTATTAAACGTGACTCCTGTCAGTTTTGATACCTTCCCCTCTGCTGTTACAGTCTTTCAGGGTGAAATTGGAGCAGGTAGTGAGTCCAGCCCCCCCTTCCCACCCGGTCGCAGGCATCTGCACGGGCAGTCCTGACTGATGTGGGCGATATCACAGCACACCAAAGCTCCTTTAACAAATCTCCCTTTGATACAGCACACACAATAGTGTCTCTATAGGAAACCCCCTCGCCTCTGTGTGTGTGTGTGTGGGTGTGTGTGTGTGTGCGGGGCAGAGTCTCAAACAAGAAAAGAAAATGGCACAGCAGAAAAAAGGGCCTGCTAAATGAGACAAAGCTGGGTCTGGATTTAGAGGAAAAGACAGTGGTGCATTTGCTTTACAGTATCTCTCCACAAGAGGACACTGCTCCCATACTGTATCTACTCTGCGCTGGTCTTGTGCACTGTTGCAGAATATAAACATACGCTGGTCAATAAAAAGACCAGTTGCATGTGTCACCTGATCTTAATGTAGTCTAAATAATAATTTTGTATAAAATCTTGTTGAATCAGTGTATTTCAAGGGTACCAATCCGTCTCTTAACTAGACAAATGACGTACGACATAAAAAATGATGGCTGCAGATTCGTAATGTAAAGATGTTCCCAAATAACAATCCATCAAAATAAATGAAGCTGTAATTAATGATTAGAATTATATCATGGTGTTGTTTATGCATAAAAAGACTCACATGGAAATGAACTCTAGTAACCATTAGGTTGGCAAAATCAATATGTAAGTTCCATCTCAGTCTAGTCAAGCAAGTGACGCTGATACATTACACTGGTGTCGCTCTTTCTGAGGTTTCTTCCTTTTTTTGAGGGTTTTTTATTGTAGTTCTTTTCTGAATCCAAGGTTTAAGGATGAAGGGTGTTGTGTCCTGCACAGACTGTGAAGTCCTTTCGGTTGAATTTATGATTTGCAGCTTTAGAAATAAAATTGATTCGACAGCAGAAAGTTTGAGTACTTCAGACTGGTACGAAACTGCTCAGCAGTATTTCCTGTGTATTTTTAAGGAAATCTCTTGAGTAATAAAGCTCCCACAAAACATTATTGTTCCTATTTATATACTGTGAGGCCTGTGGCTGTAAGAATTTTAGTAATGCAGATGTTGGAGAAAATCATGCAGAAAGCTTTGCTTGTTAAGAAGCTGCCGATTTTAAAAGTGACGTAGATGTCATTGAGTGAATTTAAGATGTTTTGTTAGATTGACTGATTGATTTTTATTTGTGTCACACACACTTACGTGTGCACAACCCTCATGGGATTACTCTAGACACCATTACCATGACGTTGCAGTAACAATCCAAAGTACATGTTATTTAACTACTCGGTCCAGAAACAGAATAATCCGCCCTCTATCCCAGGCCTGGCAAAGAAATCCAGCCACAAAAAGGTTCCCTTTCTGAAACAAAACTCAAATATTTCATGATCATCCAAACAAAAGAAATCAGCATAGATAGAGGTAATTTTACTGAAAAGTACATTCCTTATGTCTTCACTTAGGGTGGCGTTAAACCTTTCAGTCTCCAGATTTGGCAGATTAAAGAACAGTGTCCTTTAAGCCTCACTCATTCACTGGTTCATCCTGGCAATGTGTTCTGTGGTGCCTCTCATATATTATTCACACAAAACATCTGTCAAAGTAAATGTGAAAACAAGAAGTTTGGAGAGGTTTCAGTCATGATCAGCCTCTGGACACAAACTACATCAAAACCATAGACTGTATAAAAAGACATCTCTTAATATACAGTCTGTGATCAATCCAGTTAGCTTTGTGTGGCGTACTTGTGACTAAAACCACTATAGGGGGACTAAAATTAATGTTGCGTAAATTATAGTAATCTGGATACAGTGTCTGACAATATAATTCATTTTTTTATTAATCAATTCAGTCAAATATGAACAAACTGTACTGTTATTGGAACTCAACAAATCCACAGGCACCTGGTAGCTACACATTCTTATACCCATAGCAGCAATTTAGCAACCACAGCGTTACAACTAAACACCACATCGTTACAGTTAAACAGACATATTATAAGCCTGCCCATGACCTCTAAAGCTTTCAGCTTCATTGCTGACCCTAGCTAACATGTGTTCATATGACACAATTTCTATCATAGAGACCTTCCACTTTTCAAAGTCTGGAGGTGATGCACTCCTCCAGACTTTGAGGATCAGTTGAGCATATTTGCCATATTTTGATACATTCTGCAATGCTGTGTGGTCTCCCATAAGGCATAACCTTGGTGATTTAGGTACCATCATACCCAACCACTTGCCTATGTGATCCACAACTTTTTCCCTGAATGGATTAACCAGTTTACATTCTCAAATTCCTGTTTCCGTCTGACATTTCCAACATAAATTATTTGCTAGTAGACCCATCCTGTACAGCTTAGAGGAAGTAAAGTAAAACGTATGAATTTATTTATACTGAGTAAATTTTCCCCTCGCCTCCTTTACAGTATATATTTCCCAGTGTTTGATCACACCCTAGGTCCTTCTGCCAAATGATCCTCAGATTTTTAGAAATATCTTTTGGTAACCCACTAAAGATTCTGTAGAACATACATGTAGCTGCCCTGTGTGCTATACCAGGTAATAAAAAAAACCCATAATACTGGGTTCTTACATTGAATAAATTAACCCTTACTGATTCATTCTCTGGTTTGTAAATACTTCCAAAAATTACCTCTATAGTCCAGATTGTATTTTTGCACAAGTTCCAAAAAAGACATAAACACTCCATCTAAGTACAGGTCACTTATCTTATGAATCTCTATTATAATCCACTGATAACAGTTAACACATTTTTTGCCCATACCTATGGCTGGGTGATGTCACAAGGAGGAATATGATTATCTCAGGTGAGACACACCGCACATCCTGTGTACTTCTCTCAAGTTTATTTCTAAAAACACACAACGAAGGAAGTTTCTGTTGCCTGTTGTAGGAACTTCAATCTGGCCTTTAAGCTTGACAGGCCTGTGTCGTACTGTGCTGCCAACCCCCCTGCAGAGGGACTCTACCTAAATTTTCCCACAAAACATACAAAGTCTCCTTTGTTTGCCAGCAATTAGGCTAAATCTGCACGGTCTGGGTACAGAATCTTTACACTAAAACATTTAATGTATTTAACATCCACCTATTTTAGCAGGCTTTTTTTTTTAGCCTGCATGTCTCTCATGATGCATGTGTGTGTTATATGTTGTTGGAATCAGTGTCACTCTGTTTATATCATACATTGGACTTTACTACCACACATAATGTAAGGTTGCTGCATCATCAAGCAGAAAAAAGCTTTATTTATTTATGTCTGCTGATTGATGCTTTATTTATAAGAGAGTCATCACTCTCACTGATATGACTGTATTGCTGCTCCAGCATCTGTCACACTTAGCTGATCAGTCTACAGCCCTCATCAATATAATGTACTCAGTAATACCTTGCCTTGCATTCATCAGGTTTCTCCACATCTCTTATAACTACTCTGATCATGTCTGTGTGGTCTGCAGGCTGTGAATTCCCCTTAATTGCTCAGAAAATGTGCAGTTCTTTCATGCATCTATCAGTGTTTGCAGAGCTCCTTTCCACAGCTATGGATATGTTTAACAATAAAGAGAAAAAAAATCAGGAGAGCCTCAACACAGCCAGTACAGGGGGGTAAGGGGTGGGGGAGCCCCCAGGCTCTTGGCTTTGTCTGCCTGTTGAGTGGGGCCATCAGATAACAGCCAGGACAATGGTCCTCCATTCTGAGGGCTCTCTTAAATGAGCAGGAAGCGGCGGTGAGCGCCGAGCGCAGGCTTCTGGTGGACTCCCTGGGGTCTGCTCAGCCCTGACGGAGCACGCCACCGCTGAATGGCTGGAGAGCACAAGAGGAAATGAGAAGCTAGTGGCCACCCAGCCGGTGCCACGGGTGCCCTTTGATGCTGAATAAGTACGGATGGGAGCAAGGGAAAGGTGATGGAGAGGTAAGAGGAGAGGAGAGGAGAGGAAAATAAGGAATATGAAACAAGGCTTCCAGGAGTGGCATAATAAAAACATAGAAGCTGATAAGACACTGTACATGTATCACTTCCGAGGAGAGTCATTGTTACATACTATTGTTCACTGTCAGGTTTATCAGTGATGATTTGACCTGGACCATTTTATTTTAAATGGTGTCATGCACAGCAGTCACCTGGCCTTTGTTTGGATCATCTCTCAGCCAAGACCCTTGCAGCACACTGTTTGTGCTACTTTGGCTTGACAGTTTGAATTTCATGCATGTGACACTGGTTTAAGATAAAAAGGGATGCAGGTCTCAGGAGGTAAAAATAATACTAATAATAAAAACCTTACAGTACATCCACAATACCTTTGTTTAGTGCTTTTTGTACTGGTTCTTAATTTTAGCACAATGTAACACAAAAACAAACCCGTCTTTCTTGTTTCACTTTTGGCACGGACATTGCAGGAAGGTGGTCTGCCAATGTGCAGAGTACAGTTCCGGGTCCACGTCTGTCTGCCCTCCACCCCGCTATTCTCAGCCTGGTACGTGCTGCAGAGGGTGTCTGGTGAAGCTGCAGTCCTGTGAACCACTCTACAGAGCACTCAGGCTGATGACTGGAAAATCCAGAGTTGGAATATTACTGAATGGTATTAGTGACGATAGGGGTTACATGTGATCACAGCTCCAACAGAATACTGGCCTGCACTGTGAATATTTATTACAGGAAGATTAAAAGACTATTTTTTTTTACTTGCAATAAAATGTAATAGACAGAAAATAATGTTTTGGCTCCTCCTAGACCTCCTTACTTGGAATAAAGAATTAATTTTGGTCCGTAGATCTTCATCATATCATTAAATGGAGGGTGAGTCAAGTGTTTTGAAAGTAAGAAGTGCAGGAATATCCCTGACCACAAGCAATTTCTCATGTCTAGTGTGGGTGAGATGCTTTTATTCAGTACTTGAAGTGGTAGTCTTGAAGATTTCATAACTGGTTGATTTGGCTACACCTGTAGTTACTACTGGTGACAGAAAATAAGGTCTAATACTACAGGTCATAGAGTTCTGGGGGCAGCAAGACAGACAGTAATTAGCCTTTTTCTGTCATTTTGTCAGCAACTGTGACCTTATTTTAAGGCAGCAAATGGCATGAGTCTGCAGACAGCAGGGCACAATGAAGGAAGTTGGTTACCTCGCAAAGTGGGAGGTGTGCAGCCTGTCACGTGCAGCTATTGATCTAACAGCTTAGGGAGGCTGCCTCTGACTGTTCTCTTACTCCCTACAATATTTCAAAGTGATCAGCTGTCAAGATAATGTAGAAAGTGACCACTGTCTTGTTCTGTAGAAATATTTTTTTTTTTTCAATAAATCACGTGCCAAGCTGCTTGAAAAACACATTGCAGAGCATAGCGTTAGTTCAGGCAGGACACAAAGTCAAGCTCAGCTCACATCCCAGCTACATCAGCTGATCTCAAACAACCCAATCAACTGATGGAGCAGCTGACTGATCACATGATTCCTTTCTATGCAACACATTGGCAAATCTCATTCAGGGCACCGTAATTAAACTGCTCTGGCCTGCCTACTGCTGCTGCTTCCTCTGTAAGCTCTCCACCCCAGCTCCTCCTTTTCATGTTGCGTCTGACTTATCATTTCTCTTTGTCATTGATATTTGCTCTGTTCTGTTTCCAAGGGGGTCTTTGCTGCTGCTCTCTCTGCCTTAAGCTTTCCATGTAGGCGCATGGAAGGGCAGAGAGGTTTGCTCTCTCTGCCTCAGGCTTTTCTCGTTTGCGCATAGAAGAGGCATTCTGTGCAGGCCTAGGTAAGGCAGAGGCCCCAGAACAGAGCCATACCACAAAATATAATACTGCAAATGGAAGTTTTTTTTGACTAAAGTAATGCTAACTGAACTAACCCATATCTATGACCCTTATCACCATCGATAACAGCAATTTAATGGCCTGATAATAACATTATTACTGTGTTACATTTACATCAGAATTTAAAAGTCACAGCTGAGAATGACATCACACCCTTTTTAAATACATTCAGGTAAAACAAGTGGGAATATCAGCAGCAGCTATACAGGGTTAGTTAGTGTTACCCATTTTTAACAACACATTATGTATTCTGTTCATAGAAAAACCATAGCAACATTCCAACAGATAGAAGCTGGACAGTACTGTGTCTACAACTGATTTAATGAGACACAATCAAGACAGTGCCAATAGACAATCTATTACTGCAGCTTTCACTACTGTTGATGTGCAGAGCGGCCATCTTAGATTGTGAGGTTGGGGTTGGTGAGGTTCCTACGATTTTCTGAGTCAGAAATCCAACACCAGGGGCATTCTAATTAAACTTGGAAATTCTGACTTCCCAGTGCCAAAGGAATTCACCATATGTATGTGTTTGTCTTTTGTCTTTGTCCTCTTTGAGTTTGATGAAAACACAGCAGTGCTGAAACCTTGCTGTCTCTGTGTTTGCACAATTTGCACTGCAAATCAATATGTGTGCATCAGTCCTTTTTTTCTCCCTTGGAAGATTTGCTAGATGGCCTTTGTAGAAACATTCTGTTAGTGTTACTGCTGCCGGTAAGTAAGCTAGTTAGCTGAACATGCTAACATTTGAAGCTTACATTTGAGCAGATAAACACCCCTTAATATGCAAGAACAGACCACAAGGATCACTGTGTTGGTACATACAAATTCAAATGACAAAAAGTTGTTGAGTCAACATTTTTGGGCAATGAGCACAGAATACCTGCCGTGAACTCTGTTGAGGTGAACCTTGCTGCACCGGTGATTCTCGAGGACCCACTTCATCAGAGTCTCACGCACATGGCGAAATAATGGAGTCACTACAGTGGATCAACGCAAAATCCCATCCTCTTCAACCCCATGACTGTTTCACAGCCTTTAATATTTGGTTCTTTATGCATCTTTTCAGACAACATAAATCTGTTAGTACCCTACTATGCAGTAATTTACTTACATTTATCAACACACCACTTTCAGATGCTGTTTTCTAGCCCACTATTTTATGTGTATTGCATCTGGGACTAATTATTCTTTGCTAGTGTACATACACCAGTTGTGAAGAATTTACAGTAGGGTGTTGCCCGAGGGCTTTAAATGAAAACATGGGGAAATGTTTCTTTGCTGTGTTGAACACCAAAAGTGAATCTAGTGCTGACAGCGGTGCTGAGGTGAGGCAGACAATGCAGCAGCGGCTCTTACAATGTGGTTCAAGGCTGTGTCGCCATTGTGTACTTGAGCTGCACAATGCCTTGGCATGGGCTAGGAAGTGACACATCCCATAACCAGGGCCCTCTGTGGGTCAAAAACAGCTCCATTACATGGTTTAGTAAATCTAATTGTTATTGTGGAGATGATTAAATGGTGGAGCAGAACTGCTGTAGAGCATAATGGCAGATTTTGTACAAAGAATTACATTGCATGCCTCATCTCTCAGCAAGAGGTGCAAATGTGACTGTCAGAAGTGTCACAGATGAGACTAAACACAAGTTTGTTTTTTTCATGTGTGGTACCATATCCTGACAGTGGCCAGACAGGACAGTGACTACTAGCCAGGAAAGGGAGGTCAGATGGGATGCCAGGTCTCACCTTTTGTTCTCTTTACATGATAGACCGGCTGCTCAGGCAAGACGTTGACCTTTTAATTGTCTGTTTTGGTGTGTCTGGTCTCCAACATGGAAGAGCAGAAGAGATAGCACTCTTTAGCGTGCATTCCCTCTACCAGCAACCAGTGTTGTGAAAGTTACTGATAATAATTAGTCACAGTTACCAGTTACTTCTCTCTAAAGTAATTCAATTACTCTACCAATTACTGCACATAAAAGTAATAAATTATGTGGGAAAGTAACTTTTGCATTACTTTTTAATAGCTGCTAAAATTCTCTTATTTAGGCACGCGTAGCTATAGCATTTTTGTGTTTCTGTGGAACAGTGAGATAATACAACTGTCAAATAATATCTATGATTGCACTCAAAAAAAATATCAATAGATATGTTGTGGCCTATTAAATGTAACCTCTACAGGTACTCGGACAAACAAGTGATTGATTTAATGCTTCACGCCATTTATTGTGCTGCAGTAAAGTCGGGTGAATACTGATGTGCCAAATCAGTTGACTGGCGGGTCCTGTGGCATTCTGAATAACGTTACATTATTAAAAACTTACAGAAACACTGCATGCAACAGTCCACCTTCCACTGTCTCTTCCCCTTACTCTGTCTTTCTCTCTGCGTCTCTCTGAAACACACACAGGACAAGACAGAGGGGCTGAGCGCTGCTCACCTAAGCCGTGCATCACAGGTGATGTTATATCACAAGTGGGAAAAAATCCACTGACTTTATTGTCTTTGTCTGCCACACAAACACAGCAAGTAACCAGCCCATTTAAATTTCATTAATTGTGACAGCATTATTTATTTGAAAAAGTAATCAATTGCATTCCTGGTTTGCGCCAAAAGAATTGCAATTACAGTAACACCCACTGCTAGCAGCACAACAAGCAGTTACTGTTCATAATCCACCCTCTGCTTAATCAGAGGGAAATGATCATGTGCTTAATCAAGGTTAAAGACATGACATCCTTAAGTCATCATCTTTGTTGCTACCTTAATGAGAACATAATACTTACTTGTGGAGGATGCTTTGTGAGCGCACACTCAGACAGTTCCTTGGGGAGCCTGTGGATGTAGGCGGGTGCTGCCTTACCCGCCCAGGAGATGCACGACACAGATGTTTGATGAATGGACTTAACTAGTGCAGAGTAGGTGTGGTGGAGGTCAGGAGATGTTCATCAAGAATGAACAGGAAATCACCAACTCACTCTGAAAACTACTGGACTCACGCAAAGTTAAAAAAAAAAAAAAAAAGTAATAATACTCGAAACCTTCACGCTTTACAAGCACAGCCTCAGATGAAGAATTTTCAGTGTGAAACAGGCAGAGAATATCTCCACAGATCTTTGACAAAAAGTAATTGGATTTCAGTATGTTGCCCTGGGAAATCAAGACATGGCTAATTACAGGTACAGTAAGAACAGAAGATTTAGCAGTGTTTGAGGTTGGTTAAACAATGTAATATTTGTTTGATTATTGTATTGCCTGAATAATAGGGCCTGACAAGCTTCCATAATATATACACTTTTCAACACACATCAAAGGGCTGTTAGACAAAATCCCCGGGTTGTGCTCGGCTCTTAACCCCTGCAGAAACTTTGTACAGCGTGAGTGACAAATTACAACAAATTCATGAGCCGGCAGGAAGAATTTGTCTCAAAGACATGAATCATGACCTCAAACAATGCAAATAACTGGACAGCACTATGAGGAGAGGCACTAATTGATGGAGAGGAGCAGCTAACGGAAAGGGATGGGAGAGGTAAGGAGACAGGGACACAAGGAGAGGCTTGGCTGCCAGCGTTCAGCCTCATAGGAAAGGTCATTTCCAAAGTAGCATGCCATGGGGGGTCGGGACAAGCATCCCATAAAGCAGATAAAGAACAATAGCAGGAACTATAGGCCACAAAATGACTGGAGCCTCTCCCTGGACGAGAATAATAGAAAGACCCTGTAAGATCAGGACACACACTCAGCGTGAAGGCGACAGGGTGGATGAGATATTTTTATAATGTGATTAATGCTAATGTAACAAGCAGAGTGGGATCATGAAGTATGCTGCCAGACATAACTGCAAGCCTCACAACACTCCATAAGTGCTTTTTATGAGTCTAAGAATAATTGCTTGTCTTCCAGGAAAATGCTGCACTTCAGGAACATTAACAACACTGAAAATGAAAACAATACATACTGCGGGGTAACAGAAAAGTATTAAAGATTCTTTATGCAACATTTAGCACATTAATATAGCAGCTAACCACTATTTGCTGTCTAAAGATATAATGGAGTTATGGCGTCCTGAGCAAATAATGATATCCCGCTTCCGCTGTGTGTGTTTGAGCTAATCTAAACTTCTTTGGGGATGCCCATTCTTTAAACAGCCCAAAAATCTGAAGCCCAGTTAGTCGTAAAAATGTCCCAGTGGACTAAAAGCCCATTTCTGCAAAAGCCCATTATCCCCAAAACAAAAGCCAATTCCTCTGAAGTCCTGTTTCTCCAAAAATACACATTTACTGCAGCTAGACAACCCAGTTGCAAGAAAAAAAATGTTTGTGTTGTACATATCTGTAAACCATGGGTGTGTTACATTTGTAAGCAACACTGTGGTGACTGTGTAGTTAACGTTAGGCACAAAAAACACTTGGTTTGGGTGGGGTAAAGACCAGGTTTTGGCTTAAAATCACTCACGTTTGGTGGTACAATAGCCTGGTCGGTAAAAATACACGGGTATGGTGGCTCAAATGATGGAGAAATGTCAGCACTGTTGCTGTTGTTTAGCGCTGTTAATGGAGTTAGGATTGAAATCCGCTGCTCGGGCAGTGGCTTGCTGCGTAAGACACTGACAAAAAAAGGTGTCCTTTCATGTTGGCATAATATGCAGCTGGTCTCCGTTATAGTTTAACAGGGCCTGGCGGCGTCGAGGGAAACACGGCTGGACACGAGTGAAAATATAGGCAGCGAAAGTCTAAGTGGGGTGGGTGGGTCCAACAAACACTGACCCTCATCGGGAGTGTTGTGTTGTATCAACATAGTGCATTTATTTTGAAAGAGACTGTATGTAAACTGCAAATTTCCTGTGAAAACGGAGGTGTATTTTGAAATAAGACAATACACGTAGCAGGCAGAACTTGACACAGTGTCCCAGAACATCAGCAACCAACGCACCCGTGGTACCTCGCACGTCCTATCTGGACATGGAAAGTCCATGACCAAACGTTGATATGTGACAAGGTTGGAGTGAGAATGTGTTGTCCAGTCAGCTTATAGGCCTCTGAATTTCACATAGAGCCCCTTTACTATTCATCTGATTTTGCACGTTTAAAAGCTTGAATTGATCTCATACAGTGTGACTTCACATTTAAAATATGCATGTTCTTCAGACAAAAATGCCCAAATCACTTGACACATTTTGTGTCCACATAAAGGTGTTGATACCCTGTGTGCTGTTGCTTTCAAGATAACTGAACTCATGCTGGATTGGAGAAATGGCAGAGCTGTATACTTTGTGTCTCGGTGTGCCACTCAGGTATCCCCATTTTCATTGTTTAAATTTATAAAGAGCTGTCTGTGTTATGATGGAGCTGAAGGGTTTCGTCTAGTTTGGGGTTAACACTCCATATCCTTTTTCCATTCAACGCATTGTTCCTTTTACCACTGATTAATATCTTGTTTAAACAGCCCGCAGACACACAACGCCGTCTGTATGTGCATAAATCCTCTGGAGCTGATCAACACAATAGCCCACATTCCTGGCATTTAAAGGAAGTCCCTTATATCACTGCATCTCCTCTCCACCAGAGACATTCTAGGAATATGACACTGGAACAAAAACAACTTCTACAAGCAGGTCTGTTTATTTCATTTAGTTTAAAACATTATTAAGACAGGGACACATGACACTTAAGGTGGTGGTGGTGGTGGTGGGGGGGGGGGGGGGCCTATCCAGTGGTTTACCTTTGTAACGCATCACTGGACCTCTCACCTACACCCTGTTTGACTCCAGTTACATAATTAGCAATGTCTTCTCTCTCATGGAATAACACCATGGACAAAATCTCCTTCAGCATTAGCTGTTGTTTTTCTTTTTAATTTTAGAATCAATAATGGTCATTAAAAAGAAATGGAGACATTTATCAGGGTTAAATCATTTGACCTGACTCCAGCAATGTCGCTGTATGTGGGATTACCAAACACCCCCTGCTAATTATGGCTTCCTCTGGGCTGATGAGGTGACACATTGTGTGAAAATAAATATGATTTCATATCCGTTAGATTAAAACTGCACTAATGAAGATTTATACATTAACAATGAGTCAGAGGTCTCTCGCTGTGATGAACTCACAGTTATTATCCAACTCTGCACAGCTGTTTGTGCCCTTTTAGCTCTTATTTGATGCAAATTTGTTGTATGCTTTAGTCTCACCGCGCTCGTCAATACCATTTCCAGTGGCAGCCCAGATAAACCAACAGTATGCTCCCTGCCCAGTGCCCATTGACAGACAGACAAAGTGAGCATCCAGTTAGTTCATAAAGTCAAACATCTTCCATGTGAAGGACTCAGACATTTTTTCTCTGGAGTTAGAAGTTGGGTTACCATCCAAATGCAGTGCAAATTTTAACCGAACTAGTGGAGCGCCAGGTCAAAACATGCCTGTTTGGAACCGGCTGATTGCTTGGCTTGTAGTATTGCTGCTTGCTCATCCAAACAACTTCACACTTGATATTGCAATTCTTTGGGTCCTGAGCAATACACCTGTCACCTGCCATGACATAGTTGTATCACAAAGCCAAGTGTCATAGCTACTTGCGATCAGAAACATTGGTTAAGTACACCCTGGTTCATGGGAAAAAAACACAAAACGTCTCCTTTAAAGTAGAGTGAATATTGGACTTATATTCATCAGATATCCAGAAACACAATGCTTAATGAATGTTAATGTTCCGCATTGTCTGTTAGATGTTCAAGGTGTTTGCTTACAACTTCTTCAGGTATTGTAACGTTGGGTAAACAAACCCATGTAGAGATAGGACTTGCTGGTAGCCATGGGTCACACACGCTGGCATACACACCTCCAAAATCTTAAACTGTGCATTAAGCAAGTTAACTGGTAGATTCAGCTCCTGTTGGTTGGAAACAGATGATAACAACACAAGCATAAAAGAAACATTTGAACGTATCTGAACCTTCTTGCACACTTGCCTGTATGCAGCATAATTCCTGCTCAAGTTAAGTTCACCACAAATTTAAAAATAATATTTTTTTCCTCTTACCTGTAGTGCTATTTATCAATCCAGATTGTTTTGGTGTGAGTTGCCAAGTCTTGGAGATAGTGGCCATAGAGATGTCTGCCTTCACTCGAATACAATGGAACTAGATAGCACTATGCTCAAAGCATCAAAACATACATTTGAGAAACATTCCAGAAATCATGACCTGGTTACTCAAGATAATCCAGACCTTTTTTAAGGAGTTTCATATAGAAACAGTCTGGGGAACCAGACTCGCCAACTGTAACACAGCACAGAAGGAAGCGTGCATCTACTCACGATTGAGTGGCTTGTGCTTCTGACAGAGAGAGATGTAAGCATTAACGGCATTCTCTTTGGCTGAACTGTAATGTTAGCTAGCTCAGTGATGCTAGGTGAGCTAGCAGTAGATGCACGCTTTCTTCTGGGTGGTGATATAGTGGGAAACATTGATCATGTTTGTTGGGTTGCACCTGACAAGTTGACAATGCCAGTGAAATACACTGTGTGACTGTGTTCATGTTAGCTGGCTGGAAAGACGATAGCATCAAGGTAAATACAGATTCACAAGTGTAATATTAAATGCTTTGTCATCTTTGCTGTACATTTGAACGTGTGGTACAACACATTTTGAATGGCTTAAAATTCTCTGCCCTTTTATCCTACGTCCCATTCAAGCCAAAGTCCTTGGGCGTCATCTTGGGGAACAATAGAAAACGGTGGCATTGGCTGCACTTCCTCACGTAGCCATATGAGAGGTTCATTCACAGCACCCATTACTGGGCTTACATCAGAGATAAGTTTATTTTTATATCCACCAGTGAGACTGGACCTCTCTTGAGACTGTGATTTCCTCTCTGCCCAAGGTTTTTTCATCACGTGATGGTATCCAAGCTACATTTTGCAAACAATACGTTATGGCCAGTAGACACACATATCATGTTTAATCTTGTATTTATCCAAAGCTTCCTTGTATTCACTCTTGTCCAGCATAGAACAACATCTCACTCATCACATACAGTCTCTGATCAGAGTCAAGGTGTGGTTTGATCTATGAACCAGGCTGCCATGTGTGATTGAGTTTCACAGGGGTCTCATGGGTACCAGACTCCTTTTCCTTGTGGCTACACAGTTTAAACACCCACCCATTACAGACATCCATCCTTTTCGGAAATGAACTCCTTGCTAACAGACATGGTTTGAGGTTACACCTCGGCTCCACCAACAATAGCACTTTGATCTCTTTAGGCATTTCACAGTGGTATACATTGTATGACTTAACTGTGCCTCCTCTGAGCTTGTACCTCCCGCGTAGCTCTCTGGAGGACATAAGGGAGGGTAGGACTGTGCAGTGCAAAGGATTGTGTGTGTGTGTGTGTGTGTGTGTGTGTGTGTGTTTGGAGGGAGGGGTTGTGATTGACGGAAAGGAAGATTGCATTCCTGACTTTCTACTTTCTGTAGAAAAAAAATCCTCCCCGCAGTAGGACCCAGAGGATATTTGCAGGGAAAAAAATGGACCAGCACACCTTTATGCTGTCTGAGGCAGGACAAAGATGTGAAAAAAGTTGGCCAGCACTGTAACAAAAAAGGTTGAGCTATGAGCCATGTCATTGGCTAAGAAGAGTCTGACAGGAAAATACAATGGCTCTTGAGGTCAGGGCAGAGTCTGCTATAAATGTATTCCAACAGACAACACCTTTACTGACTCTACAAGAGTGCTTGCATGGTGAGCTGTCATTGCTCACCTCTACAGGGGAAATATGAGCGCTTCTGTGGCCGTGTACAGGGATATTTACACAGAGGACCGCTTCAAACAGGCCTATGGTTCTGATGTTAACTCAAGTGGAAGTTTACGACTCCGGGAAAAACTTGCCGGGAGTTGCAGGTGTTCGAGGCGAGCCTGCCTTCACCTGTTGAGAAAGAGAGTGCCTATTTTCAGCTGGCTGCCAAGATACAGACTAAAGAAATGGATTTTAGGAGACACTATAGCAGGACTGACTGTTGGTATTCTTCACATTCCCCAAGGTGAGTTAACATGAATATCACCAGGATCAAAGTACAGTTTATCACTTGCTGCGAGTCACACAAAAGTAAAAATAAGGCTTGTTTTCTCTTACTTTATTCCAGTATGTAAATTCTAGGGGAGACTGGGGATGGTTGATACAGACTTTATAGCAAAAAACATTGATTTTTAGGATATGACAGTCATGTTTTGGGCCAAGTCTCTATCTTGATCAGTACAGATACTGTTGAAGCTGGAATTATGTAACCTTTTAAAAGGCATAAAATCTAACCCTTATGACATCTAAACACATTTTACATATCTTACATATTTTTCAGTACGCCAATACAGTTAGTGAGAAGAACTGAGGGTTTGCTTGCACATGTAGTGAGGTGAGGCATGGAGAGGCAGTAAAGTCTGTCCCCAAAGAATACTCTGCCTCAGACACTGAGCACTGCAAGAAATTTCAAAACCTTTGAGAAACAAGATCACCTGTGTGGGCTATCACTGCAGTTGAAGTCTTCAGTGTGCAAAAGGTTGTCTTGACTGATGTCCTGACTGAGGCTGAAGACTTGTATTTTGGACTTACTCCACGTGAGGTACTGAGCATCTGACACTGTACAGGTTAACGAGTCAGACCTTAGTGGAAATTGATTACATGTGTATATATCAGTATTCCATGTGTATATTTCGCAATGGTTTTATTGTCAATTCTTCACTTGTATTGTTACAACATAGATGGTGGAAACATTGCCATTTATCGTAGATAAATACTAAATAAATAAAGATAATATAAAGAGATCAATTCTTTGTTGAGAGCTCTAACACAAAGAGTGACACAAAAATTCAACATGTTATAGCTGCTAAGACAACATGTGTTACAACCATCCCCGGTCTCCCCTAATTATTAAATCATTTAATTTTAGAATCAATTGAGCAAGGATTTTAAAAAAATATTATTAATACCTAACAATACTACTACTGCTTCTACTACTACTACTACTACTACTAATAATATTAATAATAATGAATAATTACAAAACTACACACAGCCATCATGTATATGATTGCAATTATTAATACTGATAATTAAACAAAGAATTTAGTATTTAATGACAACAACTATGAGGCTAAACTGTCAAAATTTACATTATTGTCTGTATTTGTTGTGGGGTCAGTTATTATTTTAAGTTACCTTTGCATGCATCAGCTTACATAGATACAAATGTGTTGGCTGATAAACTGTCTTTTTGAATGTCTTCCCTGAACAGGCATGGCCTTCGCCTTACTCACATCTGTCGCACCAATATTTGGCCTTTACACCTCCTTCTTCCCAGTGGTCCTCTATATGATTTTTGGCACAGGTCGTCATGTGTCCACAGGTAAGATTTGTGTCCACATAACATCTATTGTATATTCTATACATTTTAATCACCAGGGTCGATGTCTTTGCAGTATGGACAATACTATGAATGGTTATGCCTGCATCCTGAGCTCAATGTGCCAGTTCTTATGTTTTCAATTTCAATTTTGTTTATAAAGCCCAGTATCATAAATCACAATTTACCATAGAGGGTTTTACGGCATATGACATCCCACTATCCTTGGACCATCACAGCTGAAAAGGAAAAACTCTCCCAAAAAACCCTTTAACAGGGAAGAGCAACTCTTCTGGTACAGACAAACGTTTTCTACTGTCACTGAGATGATAGGTCTGTTCCCAGGTACCTTTGCTGTGGTGAGTCTGATGACTGGCTCTGTGGTGGAGCAGCTGGTTCCCACTCCTCTGGAGATGAACTCAACTTCATCTGAAGCAGCCGACTTTGAGGCCCAGAGGATTGGCGTTGCCTCAGCTGTGGCACTCCTCTCAGGAATTATCATGGTAGGAAAGCCTATGGATTAAACACAAATTCACAAAATGGAGTAATAATGCAACTAAGATTGTTTTTGTTAAGACTTAGAAGGCTTGATTCCCCCTCACAGCTCATGGTATTATGTTACTCTCTTGTGCCGCAGCTCTGTATGTTTGGTCTTCAGCTGGGCTTCCTCTCCACTTATCTGTCAGAGCCAATTGTTAAGGCTTTCACCAGTGCTGCTGCCTTCCATGTTACCGTGTCACAGCTGCAAAGCATGCTGGGGCTGCGGCTCCCTCGCTACACTGGGACCTTCTCCCTCTTCAAAGTAAGCAGCGTTACATGATGACATATTGATGGTTTAATCCAACATGCTATTATTTGGGCATTTGGTGCTGTTTGCTGACAGCTCACTGACTCATGTGTTCAGACTTTAGCATCAGTGATGGAGAACCTGCCTCACACCAACATGGCTGAGCTGCTGATCTCCGTGGTGTGTTTGGCTGTCCTGGTGCCAGTTAAGGAGATAAACATGCGTTACCGGCAGCGCCTACGTACACCTATCCCTGTGGAGATCCTCACGGTTAGTCAAGTGGATTCATGAATGTTGATGATACATTTACTAATTACAGTTTAATCAGTGTGTAACAAGTCATGGTGTTGTACTTCCTTCTTCAGGTAATTATTGCTACAGGTGTAGCCTACGCCTCATCGCTGGACTCTACTTATAACATTGAGATAGTTGGCCACATCCCAGCAGGGTAATCTTTTAAATGAAAAAGAAAAACAAACCTCAAACCACTGATGAACTCAGTAGTTTAACTTTAAATCCTCCTATCCTCAGATTCCCAAAGCCACAGATGCCTGCCTTGCACACCTTCCCTGACATTGCCGGAGACACAGTAGCCATAACATTTGTTGGTTACGCTGTGTCCGTCTCACTGGCAATGATCTACGCCGACAAACATGGATATTCCATACATCCCAACCAGGTGAAGTCTGAGAATCTCACAGCTGCTTGTGGATATATCAGATTCTCAGCAGTCTGTTAACATTTTGTGCTCGATTTCAGGAGCTCCTGGCCCATGGTATCTCCAACACTGTGTCTTCATTTTTCACCTGCTTCCCCAGCTCAGCCACTCTTGCCACCACTAATATACTTGAGAGTGCCGGAGGACACACACAGGTAGCGTACATGATATACAGCAACTCCTGTGTGTCACACTCACAAGCCACTCGTCTGTCCTTTGGACTAAAGGCACAATCTGCAATTCAAATGTAACCAGAGGGTTCACAGCAAGAAACAAACAAACAAAACTGAAGCTTCTTTGCTTATGACGTTACACATCAGTGCACTGTCCAGATGGACGGCAGCTGGAGGCAAAGACTATCAACATTGCACAAATGTCTATGATTTGCGCTGTTTATAATCAAATTGCGAAAAAAAAAACAAGGGCCACTTTATGCCCTGAAAGTAGTAGGACATAAAGAGGAGAAGTAAAAAAAAATTACTGAGAAACAGCAACAGATGTGGGCCTAAAACCTCCAGCGTCAGTCTGGAGGAATGGAGTCAACTTATTTCAAACATAACATTAACAGCATTTCACCTGATCTATGTCAATGCTTGACCTAGCAGGTAGAAAATAGTGAGTGTCAGCTGACAGCGGTGCATCCTTGTACAGAGTTGAAATATAAACAACAGTTATACTCAGGCACATTTACTCACCCAGCCAAAAGCCATCATTTTAGTTGTGGTTCCCCTATATCTGATACATGGAGTACATGGATTATTCACTTCCTGCTCTTCAACTGAATTTCACTTGTCATAATAGTCACGTAATGCGAACATGTAATTGGATTTTGGAACCTGTAATCACTCCCAAACTGATTAAAACGTCCTTTAACATACACACAAACACTAACAAGTAAATTCAAGTTAATACGTTTAGTAATGCTTTAAACACAGCAGCTGAGCAAGCCTGTTTGTCCAATTATGATCAACAGAAAATACAAAATTACATTCAATATTGTGCATATGTCTCCTCTTCATGTATGTGAATGTACCTCAGTTGTATAGGGTCAGAAAAGTATAGATTGGGGGTGTACAGGCTCCAATCCAACTGTCTCAGGATTTGCTTGCATGTTAAACTTCCATATTGTCAATGCACAAAGCTTTTGAAACACACTGGGATGTCCAGTAAGGAATGTATGTTGTGTGTGTTCCCACAGCTCTCCGGCTTGTTCACTAGCCTGGTTGTTCTGATTGTCCTGCTGCTGATTGGACCGCTCTTCTACTTTCTACCAAAGGTACGTTTTTATGTATGTATTTGTATGAGAATGAGAAAAACAGAGGGAGAGGGAAGGTTCACTCATCTCATCCTTTATCTTTCTCCTCAGGCAGTCTTGGCATGCATTAACGTCACCAGCCTCCGGCAGATGTTCCTGCAGTTCCAGGGTTTACCTGAGCTGTGGAGAATCAGCAAGATTGACTTTGTAAGCCAATAGATTAATATAGCAGTATAAAACATACAAGTGTATTTTGCAGTGTGGTCCCCATGCATGAAAACACAAGAGAATAAAAGGGAGATAGTTAATTAGCTCCCCAGCTACCATTAGGTCAACAACTGGCCCATAAAACACAGCTAATTGGGTTTTTCAGTATCTTCACATTTTGGGTTATATTATCCTGCTCAGTCTGTGGTCAGTTGCTAAACATTGAAAACTGTGCATAATTCACCTCATCTGCAGTAAAATGCTATGTGCTTTCAGCAACATTTTACCCCTACTTATCTAATTTGCAGTTTAAGTGGCAGGCAACCACTTGAAACTAGAGTTTGTTCTTGTGATCAGTTTCTTGTGATCATACTCAGTTAAGTATGCGTTATTAGTTGGTATCAGCCTCATAGATATGGGTTAGGGGGTGCTGCTACATGGAATAGTTTGTTCAGAAGACCGCGATCGGCACGTTAAATGGCTGTGTTTATTGTTATACAAAGGTGGAGAAAATCAGGTGACATAATGTTAATTTAAAGAGTAAGAGAGTTTGCATCAGGAAGTGCCAGTTGTGGTGGACAGTGCAAACACACACAGGACTTTCACCCAGTGGACTGGGGTTTGTGTTGCATATGAAACCAAGAGTCATTGAGTTTTTTTTAACCATTGTTTATTCTGGGAAAATTAACTGAGCATTAAGCTCTTTTACAGCAATGCACTGCGTTCACATTCAACGGGCTCAAGGGATGCAAATATTGCAATAAAGTGATGAAAAAGTCCACAAAAACAAATACTTAGCAGCAATGTCTATCAAGAATTATAAACAGTAATAAAAAACAGTAAAAAGACAAAAAAGTTAAATAATAAGAATAAAGTCTGCCATAAAGGACAGACACATAACAACAACAACAACAATAATTAAAAAATATGCAGAAAATCATGTCTGTCAACTGACCAAAGCAGGAACACTATAAAACAACCATATCATCTGAAACAGTGGTTCCCAACTAGTGGGTCGCTGGTCCATTTTGAATGGACCACAAGTGACTTGCGAATATGTCAAGTTTGTTAAAAATTTTTAAGTACAGTGAATTTTCAGTGCAGAGCTTTTATTTTGAAGTGCAATTTCCCTGCTGTAGAGTGAATACTTGACAGAGACAGCAAACTAGCTCAACAACAAGGCCAAACACAAGTGTGACGCGGAATATATCAAACTCTGTGGACCTTAACTAATGACTAAGGAGAAATCTGGACCCTGTGGCTGGACCAATTGGGAACCCCTTATCTAGCATACACTTGCAATGACCTAAGGACACACACCTGTCTTATTAAAATAACTCTTGTAACTTGTTCAATTTATTTGGTGCGAAAAAACTAAAAGCTAATTTATGGAGTTCAGTACTGATCTGGTGCTCAAATCTTACGCAACTTTAAGTGAATCCTAATGAAACTGCTCCTGATGCCAACATGGATTTAATGGGCTGATAACTGTGTTCTTAACTACTTCTCAGTGTAGCAATATTCTGCTAACCCATGTCTATGAGGCTGATAAGCACTAATAACACCTCTTGAATCAAATGATAACATTCAAAATGGGTGGGTTATCTGTAACACGAGTGTGTATTGGTACTG
The DNA here is from genome assembly GCF_011397635.1 of Epinephelus fuscoguttatus. Taxonomy (NCBI): domain Eukaryota; kingdom Metazoa; phylum Chordata; class Actinopteri; order Perciformes; family Serranidae; genus Epinephelus; species Epinephelus fuscoguttatus. The sequence goes on along the minus strand of NC_064758.1, from coordinate 23,611,926 downwards.
TAGCAGGAGTTTTGGGAGTTTGCCATACACTTTGACTCCTTGTTGACAAATCAATGATGCACGTGTCTTTAAACAGTAACTGCTGTGTCACAGTTGTAAACTTATGTAAAATAAACACTCTCTCAGTCAGTGAGACTTAATCAGGCCACAGGATCATGAGCTCATAGAGCATGGGTTCCACCCACTGATTGCTTGGCTGGAATTAATCATAATTTTCACTGACGTGCTTCCATTGTTAATTGTTATATGCTGACATAGAAATAAATTATTGTGGCCATGTCTTTGTGTAGATGGTTTGGGTGGTGACCTGGCTCTCTGTAGTCATACTCAACGTGGATCTTGGCCTAGCTATCGGAGTGGTTTTCTCAATGATGACCGTCATCTGCCGCACACAAAGGTACATTTTATTTCCTCTGCACAAATAATATGATTCAGTCTAGCTATTGCTCCTGCCAAATGCTTTACTGAAAGAAATACCATGTATATATAACAAACATGAACTGAGATCACTAATCTGTGGCATGTAAAAGCATCTTATAAAGCTCCAGTAACAACCAATAAAGACATTGAGAGTTTTGTGTCTGTATTTGAGCTCTAACCTAAAAGTCATTACAGAGAAATAAAGAATCACTTCATAAGTGCCATATGTTGATCATATGTTATGACTTGTTCAATTAAAATGGATGACCCATGTTTCAAACAGGGCTGGTTGTTCTGTGCTTGGTCGGGCCAGCAACACGGAAATTTACAGACCTCTGGAGAACCACAGCAAGGTGAGAGGGTGCGCCTATTGCGTAATACCTGCATTTCAACTTTAATTTGAGGCACATTTAATCCTCATTTTTTATTCCAACAAGTGATAATTATAATCTCAGACATGATGCAGCCTGTCCTAGAATGAAGTTGGAATGAATCTGTATTTTCTTTTAGTGCTATGAGGTACCTGGAGTGAAGATCTTGACTTACAACGGGCCTATTTACTACGGCAACCGCAGCTTCTTCAGGGAGGAGATGAGCAGGCTGCTGGGCCTGACGCCAGAGAAGATCCGCAGCCGGGAGAAAGCTAGGAAAGCCCTGGAGAAAAGGGAGAGAGAGACTAACGTCAACACTGTGGTACGACTACTACAATCACTGACTAGATTGAGTTTATAAATGCATAAAATTTATTATGTAATTTAGTGTACAATTTAATATTTGTGCCTTTCTTTGCTCCCTTCACTGTTGTTTAGGAAAGAGGGATTGCAAACACATCGTTTTCCTCAGAAAATGAGTTCTTTAAATCTGGTAAGTACCGACAACATTTTGGTAACTAACTAAATATGCATAGTCCCAAAAACTACAGGTTTTGAATCAGGACATATCTTATTATCTGTAAATATCATAAAGTGTGTAGACGTTATTTGACCATTGCAAATTACATTTTTGTGATTGCTCTATTTAAATGTTTTTGTAGACATGTGCTGCAAATATTTTCAGGTTAACTCTGATTATTAAAAATAATAATAATTCCCTTTTTTCTTATAATTTCAAGCTTTCAAAGTTTTGCTTTTGTTTCCTTTTTCTTCCCTGTAGAAGCATCTGAGAGCGATGTTCAGTCCGTGTTAATTGATTGCAGCAGTGTGACGTTTGTTGATGTTGCTGGAGCAAGACTCTTTATACAGGTAAGTCTGCTACAGCAAGACATCATGCCTCAACCTTCACTGCATAAGGTTCCCTCCATTTCTTTGTGCACTGTGGTAACATGGTCTGTTTCTTTTGGCTTCTTGCAGATGTGTACTGAATGCCAGAAAGCTGGAGTTCATGTATATTTGGCAAACTGCAATGGTAAGGCCTTTTCATCTCAATTATTCCTTTCCTAATGGTTGCATTCTTGGTTTATAATATTTTTTCCACTTGTGAGTACTCATCAATGATTTCTATCACCCACAGAGAGCGTCTTAAAGATCCTCACATCAAGTGGTTTAATGACCTACATGAACCCTCAGCATATTTTCGTCACAATTCATGATGCAGTGATGTTCATTCAACAGCAGAAGGTAAGCTAGAAAGCAGAAATTTCAACAAATTTACAAAAGACTGATTTTTTATTACATAGATTGTCTTCAACAAATGTTACACCTTCTGCTGTCTGCCACAGGAAAAACCTCCAGAGAACACCACAACTGTTTGGGTATGAGCCAGGAGGATACTGATGAGTCATGCTCACATCAACCGAGTGTCTCGGACTACAGCGGCAGAGGGCAGTGGGACTTACACATTTTGTTTTATAAGTAGAGACTATGTCTCTCAGCTTTATGGCAGTGCTCCAGCGTTAAGTCTAGACTTCACTATATACCAGTGTTTTGAAGACGTAGTAGCCTGTTGTAGCACAATGTCCTGAATTACTATTCTTATTTAATTATTCATTTACAGTGTTACCAGTTGTCTCACTGATATCGGACTCACCCATGGCACACTTTAATGCGATATTAATAAATGGTCATAACATCAGAGGGCTTTAAATCAGGAAGATGCCACAGACAATCTCCTGATTTTTAGTGTACAACAATAAAAATACATAATTTTTGACTTTAAAACTGTTTATGATGGATGTTAATTGTTTGTCTTTTATTGTCTCATATGCTGGTCAATTAGCACAGTGATATTTATTTAGTTTCTGTTCGTTGTTTGCAATACAGACAATTATAAAGTGCACTGAATAGTTTGTTAAAATACAATGTGTATTTATATGTTTTGAAATATGTGCTCCAATATGCAACTATGTACAGTAAATGCCACCCCATACTGTCTCAAAATGTCTTGTCTTTTAACTCCATAGAGACTGCATTGTATTGTATGAATGACTTTTGTATTTGTCAGTCACTGTTTCATCCAGTGGCTGTTTTTGACAATAAATATATCTCCAAAAACAGAACGTCTTGGTGAATCAAACAGAAATTTAATAAATGTCAGAGAAAATTGAGTTACAGGTTTCTCCATCAATACTTGGGTGCCGTGGTTATTGAGAATGAATAGGTTTTAGGGGGAAACTCAGTGTGAGGAATGAGAAGCACGCCACTCTGTCAGATTTGGAAGAGAGAAGAAGAGCAGTCTTTGTATTTGGTGAGGTACTGTGGACCTGTGTGTCTGCGCTGATATGAAAAATGAAAAATACAGGAGTCAAATGACAACAAGACATGATTTTTTTTTCCACAGCTAGGAGTAACAAGGAAAAGATCTCAGGTCATCAGTCCTGCAGAATTCTGGAATTCTATTTAACATGCAACATCTTTCTACTGCATCAGGTGACACGTTTCAATCCAGATGCCAAGTTTGTACATTGTAAAACAAGTCTGCAAAACCTACTGTTATGAGATGCTAAAGATGTGCTCCATCAGAGGTTGTAAATGCCAATATAGTAATTGAAAGTGATCTTACCTCACCACCATGCTGCCCTCTGCTGTCTGACAGTAAAAGGTTTCTGCTCCCCACTGCTCATCATCATGTTACCTTGACCTGATAAAACTATATGTAGTGTGAGTTCAAAACCAGGACGAAGAAGAAGAAAAAAAACCCTAATTATTTCCTTGCTTGATGTTGGATGGCCAAGTTATTAATTTTTTCCAGTGCATATTTCAAAGAGGCCTCTAGACACTGTACCCTTTGGGTTTTCCCTTTAAAGCTCAAGGAGTGTTTCACTAATTGGCAGGAAGTAGTCCACTTCAATTAGAACATGGTACACAAGGCTCTGGCCAAATGTTTACTAAGCCAGATTCTACTGGCAGACCTACTAACATGCACATGCACACACACACACACACATGCACATATCCAAAAAGTAACCCTGCTAACTCCTCAGGGGAAGTGAGCAATTTAATGACAAAGCTTTGATTTACCTATGAGGTAACATGTACCTGTTCTTGCAGTTATAGTAGCGGACCCAATCATAATTAAAAACAACTAAAAAATGTAACTGAAACAGTTGAATACAGTGGAGTCATATTTACAAGGGAATAAAATGAAGTATTTTTTATTCTTTTAATTGATGTAATTTGTACAGAAAAACAGCAGGCATTGAAATGTAGTGGGAAACACAGACACCGTGCTCATAATCAGTACAAAATACCACTACTGCTATTACCACTGCTACTGATTACTACTACTACTAAAATTAATGTTAATAATAACAATGTAATGTTCCTCATGACAAAGCAGAGGATCACTCAACTTGTGTGGCATTTTTTTTGATCTTTTGTTTCCATCTTGTGGTGAAACGTTGCAATGACAACAGGTTGTTTGACATGGAGGGTCACGTGACTTTCTAGTGACAGTCAGCTGACACAGTAGATTAAAAAAAAAAAAAAAGGAGGTTTAATTGCTTGGTTGCGTTGTGTATGGCACAGCTGCCAAATCATATTTAGATAAAATTGATAGAGTGGTAGATAAAGCACTGAGGATATGCACTAGGGCAATGAGGTCAACACCAATTAAGGCAATATAGGTAGAATTAGGAGAAGTACCATTAGATCTAAGAAGAGATAAAAGGTATGCTTACATATTGGAGTTAAAGAAAGAATGGGAAGAAAGTGGGATAGGACATCTAGCAAGTCATTATATAAGGCAAAAGTATTATAGTTATTTAGATATATATACAGATGGGTCCAAAGATGAAAAGGATAGAGAAGACATAGGAATATATATACCATCAATGAATATTAATATTGGAAATAGGATACCTGTTCAGATGTCAGCAGAAATGATGGCAGTCATCATAGGCCTACAGTGGGTGGAGGAAGTAAGACCTGACAGAGTAGTATTCTGTGTTGATTCAATGGCAGTCCTTCTCAGTATACAAACTACCACTTCTAACAGAGAAGATTTAATGCTGGAAATTCAGCAAAGTTTGTTCAGATTATATAGGATTAGGGTGGAAGTGCAACTTTGTTGGGTACCTGCCAATGTTGGAATAAAAGGTAATGAAGGAGCAGATAAAATAGCCAAAAAAAAAGCAATTGGAATGAGAGACATTGTAGATATACACCTTGGCAAAGGAGAAGCTAAAGCAATACTCAAAACAAGAAATAATGAAGAAATGGCAAGACAGATGGGACAGAGATAAAAGCGGAAGGAAATATTATAGTGCTCAAAAAACCATTCCTACACGGGGAGTGTATAGAGGCAATAGAAGGGAGGAGACTGTCCTAACAAGATTAAGATTTGGCCACACAGGTCTAAATAAAACAATGTTTTTGATAGGAAAAAGTACTTCAGATGAGTGTTTGGATTGTAAAATAACAGAAGATGTGGAACATATATTGATGCACTAACTAGACTAACTCAAAAGATAGGTAAGGCAAGTAGAGAGTGGAGTCTTGAGGGTATTTTGGGAACAACAGGAAATGGGGTACAGGACACACAGAAAGCTATAGTAGAATATCTGAAGGAGACAAGATAGATTATGTTATAGAATTTAAGGTTAGTTGAAGGTTTTTCTTTTTTAATTAAAAATGAAGGATTATTAGTTAGGCAACCAAAGATGTACAGTAGTTCAGTTCATACTACATACTCTGGTACCGTAGGTAGCGGTATGCACCTAATAAGCGATGGTTGCAACCCGACATGAAACCAAAAGAAGAAGAAGAAGAACGTTTAATTGCTTTATTTATCCCTGTTTAACACCCCAGTTCACTTTCATATAGTGACAGGTGACGTTCAATACAAAGTCAACAGTCAGTGTGGGTCAAAATGCCAGAACAGGTTTTTATTAAATTCAGGGTCTCTAACAGCAATATTATTAAAGCAATTAAAAGTGATCATCATGAACAACTTTCAATACATATCCAATAATTAGACATCACAGGAAACATGTCAAATCATAATCTATATTCAGTCCATGGGCTGACAGGGTTCTCAGACGGTGGATCCACGGTGTTCTCCCCTGTTACACATCCAAATGACCTGCTCTTGGGGAGAGGGTTACCTTCTCAATCCTTACATATCTTGAAGAGGAAATAGGATGATTAAATTCAACAACATGAGCTGCTACTGGAGAATTCATGTTTTTACATCTAATAGTACTTCAGTGTTCAGTGATACCAGTTTTTAATGCTCTACTGGTCTTTCCAGCATACAATTTAACACATGGGCAAGTAATCAAATACTTAACAGATTTCATAGAACATGAAATAAGTCCTTTTATTAACCAAGGAGGCCCAAAGGACAAACATCATTAAAATAAAAGGAATGCATATGGAGCCAGAGTGTGCGACACTTGTTTTCTACAATCAAGTCTACTGCCAGTGATCAGCACCTCATTAGAATTTTTGGTGTGTGTTGCATTTATATTTGTAATATTAATAAACATTCATAACTTTTCTCTGTCTCTTCCTCTGGACTGTGAGGACCCTTTACAAAAACAAACAATATGTTGTTGGCAGACCCATATATTGTAGTTGTCATTTTTGCTATTACAAATACAACAACTTCGATTTAAAAAAACCCAGTAACTCAGGGTGTGTTTGCTGCCTTAACAATGAAATCTATTTAAAACACAAGGTTTGTTTGGATTACAGGGCAAGCACGTGCACAGGGGCACTGACAGATGAAGGGTGAGGCTCTTAACAGCTCAGGCGATCTCACCTTGATTGGCCAAATTTTGTCTGGATCCCAGTGTCCTCCTGCTTCACGTGTTTGAATCAAATTCATGCACACAGCACACCATCAGAGAGACATTTAATACCTGTACTCAGATTTGTCACTTAAGTAAAAGTATCAAATCCCCATTGTACAAGGAATTCAAAATCCTACTTGAGCAAAGTAAAGAAATGTTATCAGCAATAATTACTACCAAAGGTATTCCTTAAAAAAAAAAAGCTTTTTCATTTCATTAAAATATGTTTGGCAATGCATTTTGGCCAAAGACCTTTCTGAGGGCATTAAAACTGTTACCAGAATATTATTTAATAATCAGGGATACAAAACAAAATCAAAATTCAAACAACAATAAATATCCATCCATCCATCAACCGCTTCATCCTCTTGAGGGTCGCGGGGGGGCTGGAGCCTATCCCAGCTGACATTGGGCGAGAGGCAGGGTACACCCTGGACAGGTCGCCAGACTATCACAGGGCTGACACATAGAGACAAACAACCATTCACGCTCACATTCACACCTACGGACAATTTAGAGTCACCAATTAACCTAGTCCCCAATCTGCATGTCTTTGGACTGTGGGAGGAAGCCGGAGTGCCCGGAGAGAACCCACGCTGACACGGGGAGAACATGCAAACTCCGCACAGAGGGGCTCCCACACCCAGGATCGAACCGGCAACCCTCTTGCTGTGAGGCGACAGTGCTAACCACCACACCACTGTGCCGCCCACAACAATAAATATCTGAAAGTCCAGATTTCCAGATTTTCTGTTCTGATGGCTGTTCTTTGCTCAGAAATATGGATGTTAAGAGCTCAATTAGTTTGCCCTATAGAGTCATTTCGGCAAGGATGGGTCAACATATAAACCACAATATTTCACTTTATAAGCTGTCTAATGGAAATGTTTTTTTTTCCAGATAATGGATGTTTGAAGCTCCCACAGTTATAATAAGTATATCATATTTGGCCTAATGTTCAAATCTTAAGTCACTAGAGAAGTACATCAATGAGTAATTCAGGCTTCTGGACAGATTCTACTCACATTATAAAAGGATAAAGGAGGCTCTTTAGTGATCTCCTGAAACACTCAGCATGTACGATGGGCTGTTTGAAAGCCAGTGTTTCAATATGTGATGCAAAAACATTGTTTGCAAAAACTCAAACCGTGTACCCTGCAGTTTAACCACTGCCATTTAACACCGCTGTAATCAACTCAGTGAAAATCCCGCTTTTCTGTATGTTGGACCACAAATTTTTCACGGTCCTGATACTTTGTCCTTGACCAGCCTCCAACCAACCAGCTGGACCCAGGCCTGCCCCACTTACCCTCACCCTCACCCAAAGCCTCTAATACTGTCAGCCCAGGGCGGACCCTGGATGCTGAATCAGCATTCACATCAACAAATATTATGATAACAGTTGCAAGAACAATAATGTGAATGCTGAGTGCAGAAGTCAAACCCAAAGGTCATGGTGAGAGAGACAGACTCAACGCTAGTGTAAATAATCCTGGCCAAACCTGATCATCAAGTTACATAGCTTTGTACATCTCTACCTGCAGATTCAGAGACCGTCACAGCCACCATGACATTTTCCCAGACAACCAAACATATACACAAATCATAATAGTAACAGGTTAACATCAATTATCTCTGGTATGGAGACACCTCAATGGAATGCAGGCACGGTCAAAATGTTTTGTTACTTGTTTGACCTTGTAACACTGTATGTGTGTGTGTGTGTGTGTGTGTGTGTGTGTGTGTGTGTGTGTGTTATCATGAAAAAACGTGGTTCAACAACAAAGTGACTACAGCTGTCTAAGAAACATAACACAGCTGTACTTGAGTTATACCATGGAGACGGACACCTTTATTGTTAAGCTGTAATAATTTGCAGTCCAAAACCTTTTCATATGTCTTGTTTTTTTAATTACACTGTAGTGTGCAGGAAAAGTCAGTCATACGAGGAGATATGGCACTGACATGAGAAGGCAAGGCAAGTTTATTTGTACAGCACAATTCGTACACAAAGTAATTCAAAGTGCTTTACAGAACAAGAAAATTCATTAAAATCACAATACAAAATAAAAACATAAATAATCATTATAAAATGAACTTTAAAAGAGAAGAGTGCAGATAAGATCCTTTCAGTCATATGCACAGTGAAATAGAGCTGTTTTGAGCCTAGATTTGAACATTGTCAGAGTAGAGGCCTGTCTCACATCTTCAGAAAGACTGTTCCAGATTTTAGCTGCATAAAACTGGAATCCTGATTCCCCATGTTTAGTCCTGACTCTGGGCACCAGCAGGAGGCCGGTCCCTGAGGTCCTCAGAGTCCGAGATGGTTCATATGGCACTAACATGTCAGAGATGTACTTTGGTGCTAGGCTGTGGAGAGACTTGTACACAAGCAGAGCTGCTTTAAAGTCTATTCTCTGAGCCTAGGGGAGCCAGTGTAGAGACCTGAGCACAGGACTAATGTGCTCGTACTGGCTCTGGTCAGGACCCGAGCAGCAGCATTCTGGATGTACTGCAGCTGTCTTACGGCCCGTTTGGAGAGGCCAGTGAGCAGGCCGTTACAGTAGTCTAACCTACTAGAGACAAATGCATGGATAAGTCTCTCCAAGTCAGGTTTAGACACTACACTACTGACCTGTTGGATGCAGTGACAGAGTGAATCCACTGGTCCATATTCACCTGCTGTCAGTGAAACATAGATCTGAGTGTCGTCTGCATAATTGTGGTAGGACACATTATTACTTTGTATTAACTGGCCTAAAGGCAGCATATAGAGATTGAACAGAAGGGGTCCCAGGATTGACCCTTGGGGCACCCAACAGGTCAAGGCCATGTGGTCTGAGACACAGTTACCAATTTCAACAAAGTACTTCCTGTCTTCTATATAGGACTTCAACCAATTTAGGGCAGTGCCAGAGATGTCCACCCAGTCCTCTAGTCTCTGTGAAAGGATCTCATGATTGACAGTGTCAAAAGCAGCACTCAGATCTAGCAGGACTAAAACTGAGACTTTGCCTGCGCCAGTGTTCAGGCGGATGTCATTTGTCACCTTAATAAGAGCGGTCTCAGTGCTGTGATGGGGTCTAAAACCTGACTGGAAAACATCAAAGGAGTTGTTCTTTAGGAGAAAGTCAGTAAGCTGTTGGTAAACAACTTTCTCAAGGACTTTGCCTAAAAACGGCAGATTTGAAATGGCCGGTAGTTGTTCAGTACTGTGGCATCAAGACTGCTCTTCTTTAGGAGAGGCTTTATGACCGCAGTTTTCAAGGCCTTTGGGAATGTTCCAGATTGTAGTGACATGTTAACTATGTGAGCGAGTGGTGGTAACAAACTGCTCAGCACAGACTTTAGAAATCTAGTGGGTAACACATCGAGGCAGCATGTAGACGAACTCAGACTGGTGATGATCTCTTGGACAGTTTTGTCAGTTACAGGTGCAAAATGAGTAAGCTCTAAGTGTCTAGGTGGCTGCAGGGTTGTTATTGGTGTTGTGGAACTGATGGCATTTTTAATGGTCTGAACCTTGTCGCAAAAGAATACTGCAAACTCATTACACTTAGATGTGGAGATCCGTTCCAACGGCAGTTGAGCTGGAGGGTTTGTTAATCTGTTCACTGTTGCAAATAAGACACGCAAGTTGTTACTGCAGTTTCCAATAATTTCCGAAAAGTACCTCTCCCTTGTTCTACGTAAGATCCGGTTGAACACGTACAACTTTTCTTTATAAATTTCATAATGAACATGAAGCTTCGACTTGCGCCATTTCTGTTCGGCCCTCCGGCACTCCCTTTTCTGTGCCCTGACCGAGTCGTCATTCCTCCATGGCGCCTTCTGCTTATTTTTAACCATTTTAACCTTCACAGGGGCAATGGTGTCCAGAACATTCAAAACACTCGAAGTAACAGAGTTCAACAAATCATCAACATTAGAACATGAGGCATTTTCAAAGTTTATCATTTCCATGAACAGAGCACCTGTGCTGTTATTTATGTGTCTCCTCCAAACAACTGCAGGACCAGCCAGTGGTTTGGGAGAAACAGACAGGTCAAAGAAGACACAGAAATGATCAGACAGAGCAACATCAACCACATTGACGTTTGAAATATTAACCCCCTTTGTAATGAGCAGGTCCAGAGTGTGCTGCGCTCTGCTGTGGGTGGGCTCACACACATGCTGAGACAGGCCAAAGGTTTCAAGGACAGCACTGAGCTCTTTAGCATTTCTGTCACAGACATTATCCACATGTACATTAAAATCACCTGTAATGACCAAACCATCAAAGTCTGTGCATACAATTGAAAGCATCCTGGTAAAATCATCAATAAAACTTTGACGGTGCTGGGGAGGCTTGTATATAACTACATAGAGTATGGACGGAGATTGTTTTAGCTCCATTTTAAAGGATACATACTCAAATGATGAAAACACCCCAAATGACAACCTGTGCATAACCATATGATCTCTAAATATTGCACAGACACCTCCACCCTTTTTGTTTTCTCGTGTTTCAGATTCAAATTTGTAGTTGGGTGGAGCTGATTCCGTTAGAGAAAGGACTGGGTGATGTCATTACAGCTACCACAAAGGTACACAAAAACTGAAATGAGTAAAATATTATGTAAGATAAATGTCACAGAGATGGAGAGTGTGCAGAATTTTTAAATGATACATGAACTATAATTCCAAAACAACTAGAAGGTGCAGTGGACATATTACTTTGACTTACTGCACATATGTTCATCTATTTGGCAAAAATGATTTCAATACAGAAGTCAATTACACTGGCCTGATTGGCTTCATTATTTTCTCAAATGTTACATTTAAAGAACTAAGTGCGAGCTTATCAACAGTTCAATAGCTCCATTGTACAACAGCGTAATTAAAGACTCAATTTACAACCCTTATTATCAGTTTACTTGCACAGCAAGACATGCTCACACCATTTTATCATATTGCACTTTAGAGACAAATGCACAAACACAGTATCTTTCACAACACATTCAAAGAATGTTACAAGCATAAATGTTACCTGAGTAATAAACCCTGAGAATGCCATTGGCTGTGTTCCCATGCAGACAAAATGTATTGAATTATATTAATAAGCCTGGAGCATTAAGGGGCGTTTTGAACTGTTACAACATGTTTTATATCACAAAGCTGCAAATGTAGAGGCTTATTTAAAGTTACACTGGCTCCATCACCAAGTAGTTTTAAATCTAGTCTGTCTGCAAGCCTCTTTCTTTAAAGGAACCAATGCAGCAATGTTTTACAATTCAGGAATAGGAAGATGCAGATAAAAAATAAAATCATTACAAAAACAAGGCAATTCATTTCATGTGTCATATAACCCTCCAATTTCTTATGAATATATGTATCATAAAAATAAATAAATACATAAATACATGTTGGGAAGAGGAGGAGCTAAATATGATCATTGGCAATAATTCATAATTATTAATATTAATTATGGATTATTAAAATATTTGATTAATTAATTAATAATTAATTAATTATTACATAAGCATAATAATCAAATTAGCTTACAGCGGGGCACCACCGGGAAAACCGGACCAATGATCACACATAAATTCAGTCTCAAGTTTGTTCACTTAGGGAGCTAATTCTAGGGAGATATCAGCAACTATAAGATGAACAGGAAGGAGTGGAGCTCAGGCACTGACTTTGTCAACCAGCTTCATCACAGTATACAATGAAAAACCAAAGCAACTTCTCTTTGCAGTATAACAGGGTTTATTCACACTGATGACATTAATTTACAACCAACATCAACATTGCTCTATAAACCCTATCAACTATAAAACATTACTGAATCAACCAGCAAGCATCAAGAAGGGTGTGTGTGTGTGTGTGTGTGTGTGTGTGTGTGAGAACGTGGGTGAGTGAGCGAGGATGTGTGTGTGTGTGTGTGTGTGTGTGTGAGGGAGAGAGAGGCGTGTGAGCGTAGCAAGATGGCGGCTGTGACGCAGCAAGCTACGTCACGCTATGGCGGCTCGCCAAGAAAGCACGCGACTCAGAAAAAGGGAGGGGAGCCGGTAGAGAGGGAAGTTCGAATTGCTCGGCTCCAAGTGTAGGTTAGTGGAAGAGAGGAAGAGAGAAAGTAAGCACTCAGCAGTGTGGTCACGCAGGCGGTATTGAGATGCAGTAACCCGTCTGTGTTACGCAGAGACGCGCTCGGCTCAGCTGGTGAGCGGCGTGAATCTGGACATTGAACCAACACAGCCGAAGTACTGATCAATCCCGCGTGCGGGGCGACACAATAGCGGTCCGACGAGGTCGGATCACTACGTATTACAAGCAGACACAAACGGGCAGGAGAATAACAGACAGCAGCAACACAGGCAATATTTTTACAATAACAATGCAGCCAAAATCGGACGCGGTCCGTATCAACAAGCCCTTACAAACTTAAAGAAAACACACACTAACTACTATCTGCCCAGAGCTAAAGCCTCTTACTGTTGCAGAAGGTGGAGTGATGTGTCGGTCGTTCCTTGCGCGTCCTTTGTTACGGCAGAGGTGAAGTGGTTAGCGGCTCACAGCGGCTAACGGGTCCTCGGCGAGGGGGCAAGTCTCTGACGAGGCGAGTTAATTCCGGCTCGTAGCGGGGAATCACTCGGGGAAAGAAGGGGCTCCTTGTCCTTCTTCTTGAAGCAGGCAGTCCTCGTTATCTACCAAACTTCGCATCCGCGGGCATCCGGGTGAGAGGGTCAATCCGTGGTCTCGTACCGGGCTGCTCTGTGTTCCTCGGCGCACAGAGTGAGGGAGAGGAGATCAGCTCGACCAGCGAGGGAAATCCGTAGGCCTAAAACGCGTCTAACTGTGCACAGTAATAACTCTTTCTAAAGCGTTCGCCACGTGGGACGAGTTGCTAAGCTTTAGGAACAGTTGTGGGTACTTCTATCAGCTATGAGGATCACAGCCAGAAGCGTTTCCCTCAGGTACGCTCTGTGATGATATACCCCGGCGTGACGTCACCGGTGCGGGGTTGGCCGTGGCGGATTTCACCCAATGGGAGCTGTGTATTTCAGGGGACCTCTGCTGGTCAGCTGGGGTGCTGTGTTGGGGTTGAATCAGCTGATTCACACAGAGAAAGGGGGTTGACTGATTCCTTTGTTCTTTTGGGCGCCAACATGTGGTCTCAGGCTTTGATTGTTACATGTAGGCCCAAAAGTTTATGGATAAAGTGTAGGCCTTTGTTATAAATCCTTGTACGGCACAACATACATAATATACATTTTGCAACAAGGACTACAAATGTAACTGTGACGTGACGTTTTTTTATTATGAAGCATAATTGGGTTGTGATGTTATGTTTCAGATAAGATGCATTTACTGCAGTGTTTTTTTTTTTTTGGAGGCATTTGTGTCCTGCACTAAAGTATTTTTTTTCTTGCACTTGAATATTTTTGCCTGGACAAGATGCATTCAAGAGCTCTAAATTAACTCTACATAAGTGATTCCCAACAGGGGGGATGAGAGAGCTGATAGAAATTATGATCTTCTAAAGAAAATCTAAAACACATTCACAGTAGTGATAAGATGGAAAATCAATATGATTTGTTGTCAATATGTATGTTTCCCAGTCAGTATTTGACTCAGTTACAACACCTTAACAACAAGCGGTATAAGATTCGAAATGAGCAGACAAGTTAAAATAGAACTGCTGCTTTAAGTGGCTGTAGTGCAAACGCAACCTTGAACATAGTGGGAAAATAGATCAAGTCTAAACATGAACAATTACTGGAGCACTACTTAAATCTTTTATCAATTCATGCAGCAACAGATATGTTCCACCACCACTGTCTCTTTGGTGAATTACAAATAGACAGTTCCAGGAAACCCACCTTTGAAGTCACAGTACTTATGGAAGTCAACTCAGTGCGATTAAAAACAAAAAGAAACATGATATTTTCAGTGCATTTTGTGAAGGGCAATATTTCATGTCTGCTAGAGAAAGGAGGATAGGATACTTTTTTCTATACTAAAAAATTGTAAACTGTTCATAGAACAAAATCTATCCACACAGTCTGTTTAACAGCAAGTGCTAACAAACTGTAAAACATAACATCAATTTCTGCAGTCTTAACCTGAAAACAAAAATTTCTCAAAATTCTCCAATGTCCAGGTAAAGTAAAATCTGAGGTTTCTCTCTAGACAAATTATACATGTTAGAAAATACTTGTTGAAAATGTGATCGAATTTGAACTATAGAGTGCTGCGTTGAGCTTGAGCCTGAAATCATGTCTCGATGATGCACTGCCATCTTTAACATGACCCCTTCCCAATTTTTAGAAATTATATTTAAAAAATGTTAGAGCACATAACATCAGTGTTGTTTTATTCATCCCCTGTGTGTGAGCGGTGAGTTTGCTACATTCAACAAGCCCTCTTGGCTCTTTCAGTCAAGTACAGTTTTACATGAATAAACATCTTTGTTAAATGCCACAATCTTATATACATAAAAAAAATAGCCATCACTAATGTATCTTTCAGTCTTTCAGCCTGAATTGGCAACCCTGCCTGCTAGCAGTTACTGCTCACTGCTGGAGGTGTGTGCTTAGTGCTAATGCTAGCTGCTGTTAGCTTCTGAACGAGAGTCTGTCGTAACTGCAGTGGTTCTGATTCTTCTGCTTCTTTTTTCATGATTTTAAAACCTGATTTGACATACTTTGAATTTTTTTTAATCAATCAAATTTGTCTGGGAGGTTAGTGACACATTTTCTGTGGTGTGACAAACTCATAAAACATATCTATTTTTTCTTTACCTGGACTTTAAGGCAGCAAACAGACATGTGAGGGGCCAAGTTTCAGTGACTTGTTATGCACTTGAACCTGTTCTTGAAGTAGAAGACTTCATTAGAGATGTCATTTTGGGCAGTGGATGATGCATAGCGGAATTTGTCATAGGCCTTTTGTGAGACTGTTTTACTCCAGGGTAGTTTGATCTTTGATGCGTGGCTTACGATGATGTCACTACAGGAGCCAACGTGGAGGGAGCCCAGAGCGTCGATGAAAAACTCTGCAATGCCAAAAGAAGATTTTGTTCTGGATTTACCCTCGAGTTGTTTCTTTTATATCTTTCCAGTCTGAACCAACAAAACAGTGTTATGACAGCTGTACTGCATAGAGAAAAGGGCTAACATAGCTGCTATGTTAACATTTGACAGCAGATGTTACAGTCAGACTCACCCAGATGACCGCGCCGTGCCAGGCGGGGATTAAAGCCCACCTGCTGCACCTTGTCTGTCCTCCCCATGAAGAAGTTGATGCAGGCATCAGCTACCACACAGTTGGGAAATCCCTCGATCACATGGTGGTAACCAATTCTGATATGCAAACAGTCACCGTCCTCTCCTCCTTCCTCCACAGAAATGGTGTGACGGTATGTGGCAGTGTAACCTGTAATCTCTCTCACCGCACCACCCACCTGAAAACATTCAGACAACAAGAAAGACATGGGATAAAAGCGTGTAGATAAACACTCACAGACAAAGTCATGTCACACAATGAGTGACTATAACACTGTAAAATAAAATGTGAGAAAAGAAAACAAAAGCAGCCTGTAGCCAAGAAAATGAAAGGGCTCGACACATCACTCCATGCCTGAAATATTTAGGTTGGAACAATCTGTTTGCACAGGTGGCATGACTCACTCTCTGTATTCACTTTTTTAATTCAAATACGAATAGTTACTGTGACAAGTAAGGCCAACAAGCAGTGACATGTCGAAAATACACCCAAATTTAAAACTTGGGATTAGTTCATTGACATGTATTCATTTGACAAAATGAACTGACTGATTGATGTATGTTAGGCCACTAAGCCACCGTCTGAAACAAGGCACCAATATGAGTCAACATCAGAGTTTAGTTTCATTTCTAAAGGAAACTTGACCCTTACAAAACCTTCTTACCAAATACAGAAACAAGAAAGTGGTTGATCCTCACAACACAGACTGTGGCAATGTATGTACATGCATGTACAACATTTGAACTTTCTGCTCAGATCATACGTAGCAGGACTCGCTCATATTTCTCTTTTTGGCTCTATACTCCAGCACATGGATTTGAAATGAAACAATGACTGTAAGATGTATGTGCTAACTTTACTGTATAAACATATTATGTGTGTTGGAGCATGTTCTCACCCAGGACACTGATGGCAGGACATTGATCCTAAACATACAGACAAGGCATTTAGAGGACTAAAAAAGTCCTAGTCCTCCAGAGCATGAGCAACTGAAGGCAACAGCTGTGGCATAAGGCCTGGCAGAGCTTCACCACTGAGGTTCTCAAGAATGTGCAGATATTAATAGGTTGTAAACCTCAGGCAGGTAAAAAGCAGTTCTCTCTTTTAATGTAAGGTAAAGTTTATCTACATACACCAATCAGCCAGAACATGAAAACCACTGACAGGTGAAGTGAATAGCATCGATCATTTCATTACAATGCAATGTTCTGCAGGGAAACCTATGGTCCTGGCATCCACCAGCAAGGTGAAGCACCATGCCCAACTGCAGAAACTGCTCAGGAATGATCCAAGTAACATGACATCGATCTAGCTTTCAAATTTCCCAGATCCCAATCTGATCGAGCATCTGTGGGACAAACTGGTACCCCAAGGTCCTTTGTCCAGGCCTTGATGGTTCAGGGCCAAGTCCAATCTACGGTAGAGCTTCTGACCTGTCAAGGCATTGAGACAGGACCTCTGGGGGTGTCCTGTGTTGTTTTGCACCAAGGCATTGTTGATGGATCCTTTGAGTCCTGTGGGCTGAGAGGTAAAGTACCAGCATGCCCAATGGGTGTTTGATCGGATTGGGATCTGGAGAATTTGGAGGCCAGGTTGATGCCTTTACCTCTTACTCACATATTCCAGGCCATTCCTGAGCAATTTTTATGGTGTGACATGGTAAATTGGGCACACTGCCATCAGGGAGTGCTGTTGCTATGAGGGGGCATATTGGTCTGTACTGATGTTTGGGTGGGTGGTGTATGTGTCAGGACCCAAGGTTCCTCAGAACATTGCATTGTCATAAAGTTTTTAAATGTTTAAAATTGTCCAATGAACAGCCAGCATGCTCAGTCACCTTTGGTTTTCAGTTTTGAGCATGGACTGTACAAAATAATAGATGTAGCTACCATGACACCACCCATACTTTTCAGAGTTTGGCATTTTCACTGTCGCCATCTTGGTATTTTGGAGGCAGAAGTGACCATACTTGGATACTTGGACAGGGTGGAGCTGTGTATAGGCGACAGATGGAGCTGATTCATAGACTGTTGCAATGCTGGGCAGACAGCCCGTCTCTAGCTGCCACACCTTTATCTTGCTCTGTATGTTATTTTATGCTCTGTGAGGTGACCTCGGGTGACTGACAGGTACCTTTTTAAATAAAATGTATTATCATTATTATTTAAAATGCCCAACTTTTAGCCTTTATAAAATGTAAACAGGCAAATTATATAACAATCCACTCCCTGTATAGTTATCATGAATGTTCAGAATGGCTCCAAAGACCAAAATTGTATTTGTACCAGACAGGAAACATATATTTTCTGCTGTGAAGTTGAGCAATTTAACATGGGTGTCTATAGGTACTGACTGGCTTCTGGAGCCAGCTGCAAGTGGCTCTTCAAAGACCTGCAGTTTTTTGCACTTCTATGTTGCCTTCATTTTTTTTTTGGCTCTGGAAGGTGCTGCTTAGTTTTTACCAAGGGACAAAAAGCATCAGCAGACCTTAAAGACCGGTCCTTAGAATAGGAGGTTAAAAGTTCATGAATGTATCTGGTAGCTTGTTTATGGAGAGCTTTGTAAGTGCTTAACAGAATCTCAAAATGAATTCTGTATTTTACCGGCAGCAAGTGAAGCACATGCAGGTCTAGGCATGCATGAGCTCTGTGAGAAGAGTTGCAGCAGAGCTGTGCAGTGGCTTTGTGAATTTGTGATGCTGTCAGCGTGTGGTAAAAGCTTATCAATGCAGAGTTATGTGCACATTCTTGATCCGAGTTTGTATGGTCAGGTGGGAGGGAGTAGAGGGGAGGGAACTGAGTAATTGTGCACTTTTAAGTTAGTATTTATAGATCTAATAATATGCAGTCACTATTAAAGCAGTAGACATCTGCCACACACATTGAATTGTCTCTGGGCATGCAACTCACCAGGTCCAGAGTGGTCTTCTCTAAGATGTCCACCATCCTCTCCAACTTGGTGTTTGCAGTGAAAATGAAATCATCATCCACCCAGAGCACATACTTGGTGGTCACTTGAGACACTGCTAGGTTTCTTCCTGCAAACCATCCCTGTGTACAGTAAATGAAGAGGGATGAACATATATAAACTATGTTGGTCAGTCATCACAATGCATGATTTAACAATTCTTTACCTTTCCAAAAGGCATGATGTAATGCTCAATGTGAGGCCCAGTCACTGGCTGAGGATGTTCATTATCATCTGCTATCACTATGGTGACAGTGGGATAGTGTTGTCGTATACTGTCAATGAGGTCTTTGAGTTTGTCGTAGCGTAGAAAAGTTTTGGTGGCGATGGTAACAAGAGCACTAATATTGTACTCTAAGTAGAAACAAACAAAAAAACCCACACGATCAAAAAAACATTCAATGTGGCATTCAAACATTTTCCATTAAATAAGATTAATAATGATATAACTGCTCACAAACCTCTTTGATATCCTGAGTTGTAAAGGTTAGGTATGATTCCATGTCCAACTTTAATGCTGAAATATGACTGGTGACCTTCAGTTGCAAACTGAACTGCAGAACAAAATTGTGACAAACAGATGAAGCAGTACATATTTTGGTAACACTTTACTTGAAGGTATCTACATGACACTGTCATAACTATGACATGAAACTGTCATGAGCTTGTCATAAACATTAAGTACATGTCATCAACGTTTATGACTGCTGTCATTAAGTGTCATTTGTTTTTTGTAATGACAAGTTGACATTGTGTGGGTTGTCTTGATTATGACAACTTGACATTAATTAAAGTGACTGTGATGATCCCTGTGTCATCTAGGGGTGTGTCTGCTGTGAGAGTTTGTCAGGCCTGTCTCTCCCAGGCTGACTTGATTGCAACTCAGTGCACCTGGGCCTGGTGCACTCAAAGTGATAAAAGCTGTGCTCACTCATTCACTCACCTTCTGCTTCTCCCTACAGGCCACCACTCTGGTCTGGTTTGCTAATGTTTTAGTTTCTTTGCTTTGATGCACTCTCCAACACACCCATCATTCAATACTCACACATAGCACTGATATCACTGACATTCACACCCCATATGTTATTCTTATTAGTTATTAGTTAATTTGGTCTAATTTGGTTTGATTTGCTTCTAATCAAATATCTTTTGTTAACCGTTCATCATGGTGTGTCACCCTTTTGTTATGGCCACTTGAGCCAGGTCGTAACAGTGACATTATCAGAAGTTGTCTTTGTCATGACAAGTTGACATTAAATTTGTTATTGTCAATGTATGTAATGCCACTTTGATTAATGTCAAGTTGTCATAATCAAGACAACCCAAACAATGTCAACTTGTCATTAAAAAAAACCAAAGGACACTTATTGACAGCAGTCATAAACGTTTATGACATGTATATAATGTTCATGACCGTGTCATGTCACTCTTACGTAGATACCCTCAAGTAAAGTGTTACCATTTCATGACAAGCTGTAATTACCTATGCACCGCAGTTGATGTTACTACTTTAGTTATGGTAGTTATGTTTCCAGCTAATTCAGAATGCAGCAGCACGTGTACTAACAGGAACTAAGAAACGAGATCATATTTCTCCTGTTTTAGCTTCTCTGCACTGGCTCCCTGTAAAATCCAGAATTGAATTTAAAATCCTACTGTTAACTTATAAAGCTCTAAATAGTCAAGCTCCATCATATCTTAGAGAGCTCATAGTGCCATATTATCCCACCAGAACATAAAATTAAAATTGACTGATTGATATATACTAACCAACTGACAGACATAATAGACTGTATCTGCATGTAGAATATTTCACAAATTAAAATATCCCTGTATTGCTTAATGCTTCCTTAAAGGGGACCTACTACGCTCATATTCTGGTTGTATTTTGGGTTTCTAGTAGAACATGTTTACATGCTTTAACACTTTATTTTCCTCACACTATCTGTACTGGAACACTTGTATTCACCCTCTGTCTGAAACACACCCTACCAAAAAAGCCCAGTCTGCTCTGATTGGTCAGTGTTTTTGGGTTTTCTGCATCGAACACCAGCACTGCAACGGGGTAATAACTGTAACAGAGTAAACTGAACTTTCTACAGTGAAAAATTAAGACATGTTCCAGCAGGAAGTTTACAAGTTAGCTTCTGCAAACATTTGCAGCAAGATTCTTACAGCAGACAACCACTTAAATGAACGACAATCTGATGTCATCTTGTAGCCAAAGTAAAAAACAAACACTGTTGTAAGCAAAGTGTTCAGAGTGGTTTGAGATTTTTGCTGATAGGGATTACTTATACAAACATTTACCTCATTATTTGAAACTTTGGCCACATTTAATATCAACATCCAATGTTGCAACGATATAAATATGACAGAAAATGAACACAAGCATAATATGTCCCCTTTAACCCATTACCATAATGTCTGTTGAAGTGGAAGCAGACAATGTTCTTCTGTTTTATTGCACTATGACGTGGCTATAGAAGAATGATACCATTAGCATTTACACTGGTTTCCTGAAAGCTTTGCTTTAATGCTGTCTGCCGCAGGATCTGAAAATGAAGAAGCTTAGGACGGGTGGATTCACTGCTTAAAGAGAGTGTGACCACTGAGCAACCAAAACAGAAAGATGATAGCACCTTTGTTTTCCCTGGTAGCTTTTGGTTGCTATTCCAAGTAACCATAGAGTAGTATTACTGTAAGTTCTTTGCGGTTACAATCCCATCCCCTGAACCAGAAATGGCAGATCTTGGAACAATCAAGGGAAGTGTGGTTGCTCGGCTCTGAGGAAAACAGAAAGCGACGCCAACAATAATACCTCTTGAAATTCTATGGAGATAAAGTTGAAAAATGATCTGTTTCCACTTCAATAAATTGCTTATTGGTCCAATTTGTTGTGTATTACCACTGAACCCAAGGCTTAATAGGTAAACATGACATTTTACTTTTCGTATTGAGATAGTAACCATGTAATAACTTTACCCGTGTCTGCTGTCTTCGGATGGAAAACAGTGTTTGTATAAGTGACAAACTGCAGCTGCCCGTTTAAAGCGGAGAGACTGGGACTCGACAGTGTCATGTGCTTCTCCCCTGCTCCTTTAACAGAGACCTTGTCCACTGTGGCAGCAACATCAAAAGTCCCCAGGGTTGCTGTCAAATGCACCTGTTGCAATAATCACATGGTTTTGGGGAAAAAATAAACACAACATTTAACATTTATACAAAAGTGGGTACGTTAACCACAATCAAAACGACAAACTGAAGAAATTACCGTATGGTTTGATCCTGTTTTTTCTTTAAGACCCAAACCTATGGAAAGAAAGCAGTTGTTACTGAGGACATCAAGATGGGATGATGGTGACCAACACACTTAAATAGCAAATGAAGCACTAAAAGCAGGTAAAGATGATTTGTTTCAGCTTTGATATCATGTGTAGTGTCATGGTAGATATGCTGTTACCAGGAATGATGATCGTTTTGAGGGGTCGCACCTCCACACCCTGGGTAGGATACTGAAGAGGACTGTTGGCCTCAGCAACGATAAGCACATCTGCAGGATTGTACGACCTTTACATACAGAACATGGAGAGGAAAGTACCTGCATTGCTTCGTCACTGTGAAATAAACACCTATTTATTCACTTTGAGTACCTAATTTATGCCAGGATCTCTCACTTTATTAGTGATCTAGAGGTACTGCATTAAAATCAGTATCAAGTAGCTCATACGTTGAATTGATGAAATCTTGTTACCCTTAAGTTGTACTGTGAGATTTTCTATGACCTGTATGAGAATAAGCTCTGAAATGTGAAGATTTCCTGCTTTTGTTACTTCTCTCATTGCACAGGCCCAAAGACTGTTGAACTCATGAG
The DNA here is from genome assembly GCF_011397635.1 of Epinephelus fuscoguttatus. Lineage (NCBI taxonomy): Eukaryota > Metazoa > Chordata > Actinopteri > Perciformes > Serranidae > Epinephelus > Epinephelus fuscoguttatus. Next base: position 23,589,166 of record NC_064758.1, on the reverse strand, counting down.
CCCCTGAACTCATCACTTGACACTGTCACTGATCTGTATTCCTTTTTACAATTAGGTTATTCATTTGCAATTACTGTCTACAGCAAATTTCTGTTACTTTCTTTTATATTTTATTTATGTTACATTTTATCCCAATATTTTAAAGGTCTACAGTGTAAGATTTAGTGGCATGTAGTGGTGAGGTTGCAGAACTGAAGCTTCTCTGGTGTGCCAGGTGTGTAGGAGAACTACAGTGGCCGGCTCGAGAACGAGAATGGTTCCATCTAGAGCCAGTGCTTGATATGTCCATTCTGGGCCACTGTAATACAACATGGCGGACTCTGTTGGAGAGGCACATACATTCTCTCTCTCTCCCTCCTTTTTTTTTAACTCTAGTAATGTCCTTTTCATACATATTTTATTAGCATTGTTGGTAGACGTCTCAGGTCCATAATTAGATGACAGCTTCTCTGTAAAGCCCCTTTTTCCACTGCACAAAAAACTGCTAACATCTGGCTTATTTAATCAGAGAGGTTACAATTGGCATTCACACCCACGGCATTGATAGAAACACATCACATGGGTGAACGTGTTAATTTTAGCCCTGTGATTCAGTAACATGCCACAACAAAATACTGTCTGTCTTTGTTTGATGTTTGAAAGAGAGACTAAATATGAAAGAGATATATAAAAAGTAGTAAGCACCAGTGCTTAATTTGTAAAATTAGAAGTAGGGGAACACTTTGGGCCTCTGAGAGAGCAGTGTTCTCCCACTTCCAAAAGTGGAGGAACACTTTTTTAAGCGGCACCCGAGCTGCCTCACTGCGCGACTCCGAATGGAATGGTTGTGACATCTAGTGTTGTCACCGTACCAAAATTGGGACCCACGGTACGATAGCTACCAGTGAAAGTATCACGGTTCTGAGTAGTATCAGGATACCACAGCAAAAATGAGGCAGATGTGCCTTTTGTCATTTATAAAAAGATAAATCACTTTTCTATAATACATCAATGATATTTCAATGGAATAAATTACTTACTGACTTATTCATACTTCAAAAACAGCATCAATGAGTGATTAACATAGGGGGGTCAAAATAAAATAAATAAATAAAATAAAAATCAACCAGCCACCCTCCTCCCCTGACAAGTAAATAACAGTCCCTTCATAAGTAAAGAACAGTCCCTAAAGTGCGGTGAGGTTTGTGGACCGTTACCTGCCACAGAGAGAAATGTGAACGGCTCGTTTCTCCTCTGACACGCCACATACCTGTGTGCCACCATGGCTCAGTTGTCCAGGTACTACTGGGCAGTCATGACACCAAGAAGAGGAAATTACTGGACCTGGAGTCGGACTCGCCGGTAAGCCATTATGTTGCGGCGCGGAGCACTAGGAGCCTCCGCCGTATTTGACCGCCGTATCCTGTCTGTGACCCCCGTTCAACCCACAACCAGCAGGATTTGATTTTCCTTTCTGCTGCTGAAATCTGTACTCACACAGCGAGCTGAATGATTTAATTTGCGCGCACAAAACTATTTTTAGTCGCAAATGCGAGTAAAATGCTCACAGGTAGAGCTCTGTGGAAAACAAATCACTGCCGACAAGTAAAAAGAAATAAATAATAACTTTCACTGCTCAAAGATACTCACATGCCTGGAAAACAAACCACTACAGCAGCATATTGAGTGCCAGGGACGGCGCATGGACACTCACCGTCTTGCGATTGGACTTTGAACTATCATATGTAGGCTACTGTGGAGTTTTAGTACTGCGGTCTACCATTACCAGTATATCCTGCAACACTAGTGACATCAGCCAATACTGTATGTAGTTTTTAGATGCGAAAAGTTCTAGATCCATGCAAATTAGTTCCGGAACGCACCAGGGCCTTTTCTGAAAAGATCCTGGTGCGCGTTCCAGTACGTACAAATTAAGCACTGGTAAGCACTATAAGGTTTTCACATACATCAATGCTGCTTTCTACTGTTTACTGACCGTGATGTCTAATGTCACACACCAAGGCACCAAGGCATGCTTGTTTGCTTCAGATCCTTGTGCACAGCTCTGGTCTACTGGCAATGGTACAGGAGTCTATAGCCTATTTCTTAGCAGGTTTACCTGTGTTTAAATAACCTACGTACACATGCCAATTTCTGTGGTTTAATTGTTGTGCATATGATAATAAAGAAACTGAAACCTGAATACCTTTAGGAATGCTTGTCAGACACGTCATTTTGAGTAACAGGAAATTGTGGCAACTTTCTAAATTAGTAATTGGACAACATGACATGGAAATAATTATTCGCTCCGCTAATACTGAGAATCTGGAAGGTTTACATGCACCCATGTGCATCTAACACATAATCATGAGGTTTACCAAACCAGAAGCTTCCTCGGGCTACAGGACAGATGTTTATCAAAACCCAAGTTATAGAAAGGAAGTGATGCTGTTTGTCTAACTAACTGTCAGTTTTCCAGTCATACACTTGTTTACATCGTTGCACTTGTGAGTTGGGGTCTTGGGCAACAAACAAGCTTTGTTTAGTAAATTTTGCTGAGTAGATGTCATTTGACTACTCATTGTATTATATAATGACGAAAACTCTGTCTGTGGGCGTGTCTGTGTGTGTGTCTGTTCCACGTGTTTCTCCTCACTGACTTGGTCAGTCCATGTGAAATTTGGCACAGTGGTAGAGGGTCATGGGAGGATGCAAATGAAGCAATAATACATCAATTGGCCAAAGGGGGGCGCTATAGCACCCGATTGAAATTGCAAACTCTGAATGGGCATATCTCATGCCCTGTATGTCGTAGAGACATGAAACTTTGCACAGAGATGCCTCTCCTCACGAGGAACAAATCTGCCTCATAACCCATAACTTCCAGTTATATAGATTTTCCGCCATTTTGAATTTTTTGAAAAACACTTCAAATCGATCTCTTCCTAGGAAGTTTGACCGATCTGCATGAAACTCGTTGAACATAATCTAGGGACCAATATCTAAAGTTCCCTCTTGGCAAAAGTTGGAAAACTTATTAAAACTGAGCTTCTATAAGGCAATGACTATTGCAGAGGGCGTGGCTCATCACAAAAATGTGTATAACATCTCAAGGGTTTCACCGATCACCATGCAACTTTGTAGGCATATGACCACACGTAATCTGAGGGGACCCCTCCATTATTGACCCCATCAAATAAAATGGGGGTGCCAGAGAGCTAACTTCTTATCTAGGCCTAACTGCCATATCGATTTTTACTAAACTTGGTAGATATGTAGAACAAGATGCCTCAAAGTGACTGGAGAAATTTAACTCTAATTGGCAACTGGGTGGCGCTATAACAACAGAAAAATGCTTAAAAATGGCTAAAATGCGACCGATCGCTGTGGCTCCCCCTGTGGCCCAATGTTGTTGTTTTTTTATTCTAATTTTTGGTATGACTAAGTCATGGTATGGTATGCTGTACATAATCACGGAAACTGTCAGTGTGTCATTCTGTCAGTGAGTCATTCTGTCTGTCCCACATTTTTCTACTCACTGACGTGGTCAATCTATGTGAAACTGCACACAGGCATTGAGGAGTGGCATAGGTAGAAGGTGACAAAGCTACCAATGGGTATGGACTAGTCTAACTTAATTTTGTAACTCTGATTAAAAGTTGAGAGCAACCAGTTTAAGTCCATGCAAAGCATCCACTGGATACCTATTATGCAAAGAGCATTGCAAATAATCTCTCAGTGTGAATTAACTTAGAAATACAGACCAGCAAGTGTGCAGGCAAAAAATTCAAATCAGGTGGAGACTAGGATAAGGGACAGTAACAACAGCAAAGCACATGTCAGTGTACAACTAAAAAGTGAGTGAGGCCTTTAAATAGACTGTTATGTTAGTGTATTGAAATGATAGCTGTGTGGTAGGTTAACTGTCAACTGATACTGCACAGCATGACTCAAAGGGTCTTGCCAAATTTCTGTTATCCATGACTAAACCTTGTGTGTCCATGGGAAAGTCCGTATCCTGTAAAGTAGTTAATCATTGCATTGAAGGCAAAAGTTTTATGTGGTGAGGCAGACAGTTACTTGAGTAAACAAGAGGATGTTCACTAAAAGTCATTTGTATCATCATTTGAACTTTACCTCCTCTGAAAGCTTCTGTACTCCTGAGCTCTGTGATGCTTTACGCCCTCTGGGTCAGGATGGGACTCTAAGAACGCAAGGTCAACGTTGTGGGCCCACACACGTGGAAATAGTAGATTGGCTAACGGCAGGTGAAAGGTCTCCTCATCAGCCAGACACACACATGTATTTTGAGCCAGATGACTGTCAGAAAAAAAAATGGCACTGAGTGAGGTGGTATAGATAAAAATGAGAATTCAGAGCAGAAGTTAGACATGTTGAAGAATAACACACCATGCCACATCATCCTTCAAATGGTAGGCAATGTCGTGATAGTCACTGATGGTGTCTCGCATTTTCTCTTCGAGAAGTTTTTCTATGTGACCCCTCTGTCCTGGCCGTATGTCAACGCCTGAGCTGGTCCCAGGGCTCCAGGCACAAAACAGGGCAAACAGCAGAAGCCCAGTGACCAAAATCACACACTTCTTTTTGGTGACACGCATCTGGAATGGAGAGTAAAGGAGATGTCAAAATAGTACACATGGCTAAGTAAAACCAAGGTGGGGGGTTCCTTCCTGGTGGAGCAAAAGATATGGCTGAGGACTCTAAAATCCTGGAGCCAACTCATTAGACTGCCATGTCATGTGGGGGATTTAGGTTTAGTTAGTTTTAAATTGGGTTTAGTTGCAGTTGCTGTCCATTTTGGTTACCCCTTGTGTATTACTACTCCCTCGTGCGTCATTTTGACAGGTTAGATTGTTCAGTAAACACCGACAGGGGAAGTAGAGATTAACTGTCCAACGGTGATTTTTTTAAAACAAAAAAATTGATAGGTCAGCAGGTTCGGATCAGCAGTCAGAGACCCTTCAGTCAGCTGAAATTCTTCAAGTTGAGGAGTCTTTTTTTGTGTCTGACAGTGTGCACCTGTATGGTGTACATCTGGGGACGATTTGGTCCCAGCTGCAGGTGAGCACTCCTTGCTTTCATGCTGCTCCTGTACAGGCAGCAGCGGACCCAAACCAAGGGCTGAGTCAGAGTGAGACAGAGGCAGCTTCCTGGAAGAAGAGGGGTTTGTTGCTCAGAATCCTCTGTCTTCTGCTCAGAAGTGGTGAATTTACAGCTAACAGCAACCTTATATGACATAGTCTCTGGCTTTTGCTTGATAAATAGTGTTGGCAAAAAATGGTGTTGCTCTAAACTGCACATGCAGCCACCATCTGGTACGGAGTGGGGCTGACCAAATGACAGCCGGCTCCACCTCTGCTCAGTCCCTTCCTGCTTTCTGTGATCATTTACTGTGTTGCAATTCAGTCAAATATAGTTGTTATGATTTACATATCTTTCTGTTTCTCATATGAGACAACAGAGCAAGTATGGTGCTTTCCCTTACAGGTGTGCACATATGGCAAGGCTTCTTTAAATTGCAGTACTTTGCCAGTTGAACAATGTGCTGCAACCTCCGTTTTTTTACTGGGTTGTGATGAAAGTCTAAATGACAGCTAAGCCTCAACAGAGCTTAAACCTCACTTTTTCATCATTACTTTGAAGTTTTTTTTTGTAACTTCACACAGGAAACACATACATTATAGTGACTATCCTGATTTGCATGAGCCACTCAGCTGGGTGTGGGTGAAAACCTGTTTTAAATTAAATTGAATAGGATGCTAAGACAGTATTTACTGTTGCGTGAGGTTCCTGTTTAATTAAGAATTCATGTTAGAGCTGAATTATTATAAACTGCAAATAACACTTGCGTGGTGATATAAAAACTGGCTTGGCTCTCTGGTGTGCTGTGCGAGTGATAAAAATCATGTGAACTCCCTTCACTCATGCACCTTTGCCCCACATACGTTTCTTCTGCCACACTAAACTCAGTTGCCATGCCCTATTGATTTAACTTGATTTAGGCTGGGCAAGTATAAGCAGACATAAATACAAAGACATAATTAATGGCTCCTACTGTGTTGATATGTGTTATCTGATGAGTTGCTACATCTGTCAAGCTGAGCATACAGTGTATGAGCTGAAACCTTTTTTGAGCTGCACGACTCATTTTTGAGTTCAGCTGTGTCGAGTTTTGTTTTGCTGTGCAGGGTACAGGGGAGAGCAACAACCGTTCATGGCCCACTTAACTGCTCCCGACCAGCCAGTGGACCTTGAGGTGCATTTCTGACATGTCTGCTGGCATCAGGCTTTCACACAGTTGAAGCACAGCCATGAGTCAGTGCCTTTTACTTTTTCTCAATTAGTCGTGACACACAGACCTGCAGCTCGCATCCACAGGGCAGAGGAGAGAGATGGAGAGAGCAATGTAACCTGGTTGCTACTTTTTTATAGAGTCCCAACCTCATGCTGCTAATGGCCTGGGGCTACACACCATTATCCAAAGCTTGACACCCAGAAACATCCCAAAATACTAAGAAAATGATTAAAAACAGGAAGAGGGCAGTGTCTCTGCAGATACAGACACTGCCGCACAATGCTACTGGGTCTTGTGGTACTTTTGTGTTTGTCCATTGCTACACTCGCTAGCCACTTTATTAGGTACTCCTGTTCAACTGCTCATTAACACAAACAGCTAATCAGCCAATCATGCGGCAGCAACAGTGCATCTAGGCATGTAGTAATGGTCAAGATGACCTGCTGAAGTTCAAACTGAGCATCAGATTGGGGAAGAAAGGTGATTTAAGTGACTTTGAACATGGTTGTTGGTGCAGTGTTTCAGAAACTGCTGATCTACTAGGATTTTCACACACAACCATCTCTAGGATTTACAGAGGATGGTCCGAACAAGAGAAAATATCCAGTGAGCAGCAGTTGTCTGAGTGAAAATGCCTTGTTGATGCCAGAGGTCAGAGGAGAATGGCCAGATTGATTCAAAATGATAGAAAGGCAACAATAACCCAAATAATACCTCGTTACAACCAAGGTCTGCAGAAGACCACACTGGACGCCACTCCTGTCAGCTAACAACAGGAAACTGAGGCTGTGATTCACACAGGCTCACCAACACTGGACAATAGAAGATTGGAAAATGTTGCCTGGTCTGATGAGTCTTGATTTCTGCTGCAACATTCAGATGGTAGGGTCAGAATTTGGTGTAAACAACATGAAAGCCACTTGGCCAAAGCAGCCGAAATAACGGATTTCGGGTGGCTGGGCTCAGACTTAGAAATAGGGTAAAAAGCTTGGACATCCGGAGCTTGGAGTACAGCCGCTGCTCCTTCCTGTCAAAAGGGTTCATTTTGAGGTGGTGCAGCAGTCTGTGAAGACACATAAACTTGTAGCCTATGTATAAACAACAGTTGTAGGGACCAGGGATGGGCAGTATTTCTATTACTTGTATTTAAAATATGTATTTCAATTACATTTGAGTATTTTGTAATTTGTATTTGATAAGGCCGATAAAAAGCAAATGTAATTTGTAACAAAATACTTTTGAGTGGAGTAATTTTGTATTTAAAATACTCAAAATACTTTCTCCACGAAACACTAAATAATATAGATATATGTATAGAGCTGCAGGTCGCTGCTAAAGAGAAAAAGAAAAAAAAGTATTTTCTGTATTTAAAAATACAAAATACTTGTATTTTATTTTGACACATTTTCTGGCACCAGTATTTTGTATTTTGTTTTGATATATTTATTTGAGGGGTATTTTGTATTTTGTATCAAAATACATTTTGATGTATTTTTGCCCATTTCTGGTAGGGACTACTATTTAATATATTTTGGCTGATAGAATGACTAGTTCTCAAACTCACTGGCTGACACCCTGTACATTCTAGACCTTACATTTATGCACCAAACTGTACCCCTTTAATCAAACTCTTTATTAAATACCAATTCAGTGTTATATTTTGAAGCAGTGAAAAGAAGGTGAGCCACTTGAAACCCTTTCGATTCTTCAAAAATAGCGGATCATAGCGAAATTGTCAAGAATATGACGACAAAAACCCCCGATGAAACCAGAATTATAACGCGATATGTCAGTCACAGCATTTCTTTTCATAGCACACACGCGCGCGCACACACACACACACACACACACACACACACACACACACACACAAAAAAAAGACACAAACAGAAGAAACATTTCTTACCTTTGTTGTTTCCCGTGGGATAAATATTTCCTGCGTCTTCAAGTCAACTTTTGTTCGGTTTTTCAACTGTCTTGTGACAGCTGTGTGCGTGACACTACACAGGCGTGTTCCAGTGGGTTCTTCTGGGTCCGGAGAGCTGAGGCGGCTCAGAGCCACTCCTTCTGTGCCACGCGTTGATGCTGTCACTGGCGGAATCAGAGACCAATTGTCGCGTGTTGGAGTGATATTTGTGTCACCAGTGGAAGTAGCTATAGATTCATAGTTTAGCCAGTTTTACCGGCTGACACGGAGGGATAATTTAGCTATCAACACAGACCCTCCCAGCAAAACCAGACGTATTAGGATGTGGTCCGGATGCAGCATAACAAGCCATCAGGTGTCTATGGTGCGTCCTGCGTCGTAGGTGTGGAAAGTTTAGACCTGTTTAGAAATGTCTGGAGGCCTTAGAGGCTCAAACGGCGTGCAAGTTGAAAGCCCCCTCGACTCAAAAAAATTAGATAAACTAACAATTAATACTTTTAGTTATTTAGTCGGAAGTTTTACCCCTTGACATTCATGTGGTCTTAAATTGTGTACTTACAAACATAATTTTGCGGCTACTCTTAGTCAAGATGAAAAATACCTATTCAGAATCTTGAGAATCGCATCACTGAAACATATCTCCAAAGATGGAAAAAACTATCCCCAAGATTTAATAAAACAGAATAGTATGGCTGAAGAAGTTAATTTCATGTAGAAAGTGACTCATAAAATAAAGAATAGGGAAGATGTGTTTGAGAAAAGGTGGCTTATAGAATATGGGAGACAATAACTATACTGTTATATTATGTAATGTATAAAAATGTGTACAGTTATGAGCTATTGGAATTTATTAGTTATTTTCTATTATTAGTTAACCTACATCTCTTCAACTGTTTAGCTATTATTATTTTTTATTTTTTCCCCTCTATCGTTATTATACTGTGAATGTATTGGTTGTTTAGATCTTTTATATTTTTCTTAATTTATTTTCCCATTAACTCTGATGGAAAATTTTCTTTGTAATGAACTGGAAACTAAAACGCAAATAAGCTGTATACATGAAAACAGGCTTGAAAACCCCCCCCAAACAAAAGTATAATTTTGTGGCATCACAAATAGTTTGAAAGCCAATCATGGTCCAGTTTGCAATGTGAAAACCTCCAGTGCAGATGCACTTTTTAGTGAAGTAAGAGACACCCTGTAGTGGCTAAACTTAAGAATAAACAAAATTTGCATGCTCACAGATTCACTATTTTTTTTAACTAGTCAAAGATCCACTGTGGAAAAAATATAATATAATATAATAAGTATGATTTTTGTGTACACTCACCTGAAAGTAAGAACTGTCATATTTTTGTCATTTTAGAATGAGCCTTTAATATCTACACAGATAGCAGGCCCTCGTCCTCAGAGATCGCCATGTTGCACTGCCATGTTTCTACAGTAGCCCATAACAGACAAACCAAACACTGGCTCTAGAGAGGAACATTTGTGTTCTCATGTCGGCCACTGTAGTTAGCAGCCCCTCTGCAGTGAGCAGCGTCACAAATTCCCTAATGTTTAATTAGGTGTGTAAGAGCCAAATATGTCCTTTCACTCAGCAGACATTAATTGTGTTTACCACCACTGGGTGGCGCTCTATTGGTATTTTGGGCTTAGTGTATCAAGGTAGGAAGGACATTGTAGCTGTCAGGTGTTTGACCCCAGAAGGGCAAATGGTTTTTTGACCGCTGTGGCGTGGAACAGTGTTCGACATGCTGAAAGTTGTGTGTTCGGTTTTGGCGGATAAATGAACAAATGGACATTTATTCACCTTATTGCATGCTGGTATGAATAAATGCAATAATTGTTCTGCAAATGGACCCTGCAGTTCAGTCTCTGAACACAGCACAACCAAGGAAGCTGTGGCATCAGCCGAGGCAGGCGCGTCAACCAGGTCAGGCCGGGTTAAATATATCAGCGGCTGCAAGTAATAGACTGCTCCTACAGGAGGTTTTTACTGCGGTGGTACAGTGGTCAGTATTGTCGCCTCACAGCAAGAGGGTTGCTGGTTCAAACCTAGGGTGGGGGGTTTGCAGAGATGCATGTTCTCCCCATGTCAGTGTGGGTTTTCTCCAGGTACTCCTGCTTCCTCCCACAATCCAAAGACATGCAAGTTAGGTTAAGAGGTGACTTAGAATTGGCCATAGAGGCACCATGGAGCATTTTTAGTGAATGTGAGTGTGAATGGTTGTCTGTCTCTATGTGTCAGCCATGTGATAGTCTGGCGACCTGTCCAGGATGTACCCTGCCTCTTGTCCAGTGTCAGCTGGGACAGGCTCCAGCACACCCGCGACCCCCAACAGGATAAGCGATTACAGACAATGAAACAAAAAAAGAGACCTCTGTGAATAATTTGGCTCCCGGTACAACTTCCTGAATAATGAACACTGAAGGAATCCTAACTAGAGTTCACACTTGGGACATGGTAGAAGTTTCAGGTTGCAATCTGCAGTCCTCACCAAATAAAGCAAAATCAAATCAGACACAACATATTATTTCAATCAAAGTATCTTCTTATGTCTGAAAACATGTCAGGAGGTGATCTTTTGAAAAAAATTGAAAGATTTCATAATCACACAAAAAATAGGCCATACACACACCGGCTTCCTGCAAATTAGTGTGGGTTCCACTTTCCACTTTCCACTTCTTTATACTGCAGTTGGGGCTGTTAAGACAAAATCAAGAGGGCTGCATTTAAGAGACAGCTTGCATTGATACTCTCCTCTAAGGCAGTCTTGTTACTGTACAACATTGTGAAACTTCAGTTGCAGTCAGGATTCAACCACACTTTCAAAAGATGTTTTTTTTTTTCACTTTTACCAGTGCAGCTTTCGGAACAATAATGTAATTTCTGTATCAGTGTTTAAATCAAGAGACAGTCCCTTTGGATGGGAAATTCTCTCTTCTGTTGCTTTGGGTGATTAAACAGATGCAGTCTTCCTGTTGTTGATTTTGGCCTGTGTCTTGCTCTTTTAGACTTTCCAGTTGGCCACAAACTGTGTGTGTGTGTGCCTGCCCATCCTGTCCATGTGGCTTCCTGAAAATTTGACTACGTCTCTCCTATCAGAACTATGTCGGTCAGTTCCAATGCTCCGTGCAAAGTAGAAATAGAAATACAGCATGAATGGAAACAAGAGATAAAGATGAAGATATAAATAAATACTAAAATAGACAATGAAATAAATAAAATAAAATATTAAAGTAGACATTAAAATAAAATAAAATATTAAAGTAGACAATCTGAAATAGATACAATATACAATGAAATGGTTGTAGCATTATAAATGAATTCATCTTCATGTTAGCGTTGAGATGAGCCATTTGGAATCTGTCTGTGTTTTATTATTGTTTTATTTTGCTGTTTATTTTCCAGCTCAGTCTGTGTTTTATTATGGACTCAATAAACATGAATCCTGTCTTTAGTTGACTCTGTTGTCTTGACTGTGTTTGTGTGCCAGATTGATTGATTGGTAAATATAAATCCTGCCTGCTGTGTGTACTCTATGTAAACATCCAAAAATGCCTGAAAACAGATTTTTACAATCTGGAGAAACTATATTCACAATAATAGATGGGTACAGTAAATTCTAACTGTTTAATGCACTTTATTTCATAATTAAGTTATAGAAAATTGTTAAAATGCAAATGCTGTTTTGAAGCAACACTGAACATTTTTGGTATTGTGTATTTAGGTTTATATACTGTTCAAATGCATAATTAATGGTCGTAATTTTCTTTTTTATCTCTACAAAATAACCAAGATATGTTTATAATGTTAGCCGCAATAAAGTTCAGACTATTGCACTGTATAGTTTATTATAATTGTGCACCTTGTAAGTCCTCTCTGTAGAGCAAACACAGTATGCTTGTATTTTACACACATTTTTCTTCCATTTACAGAATGAATGCAATATTATTCCATGACTCTTCAAAGATGAAGAGGGTAAAATTATCTCTCCCAGTAGGTGCCAGTGAATATTAATCAGAATTTAGTAGTTTGGAAGACAACATGCTGCTCGCAACCCAGCAGAAACAGAGCAAATGGTGGTGACATACAGTATGTCAGGAAAGATACACACCAGGAAACTAAAAGAACCCAGTCAGTTATCCATCCATTTTTGTAACAGCTTATCCTCTTGAGGGTCACGAGGGGCTGGACTCTATCCCACCTGACACTGGGCGAGAGGCAGGGTACAACCTGGATAGGTCACCAGACTATCACAGGGCTGACACATAGAGACAAACAACCATTCACACTCACATTCACACCTACAGCCAATTTAGAGTCACCAATTAAGCCTGCATGTCTTTGGACTGTGGGAGGAAGCCGGAGTGCCTGGAAAAAAAAACGCTGACACGAGGAGAACATGCAGACTCCGCACAGAGGGGCTCCCTCCTGGGATTGAACCAGGAACCCTCTTGCTGTGAGGTTACAATGCTAGCCACTGCATCACAAATAATCGAACGCTGAAATGTAACTATGATAGTTGGATAGTTGGATTTGTGTAATGTTTGCTGAAACATGCTTACTCTGTTTCATGCATTCATGGGTTGTTCCACAACAGTACAAAGTTGTCGTTCAGACAAACAAAGTTATGATTTTATTTATGTTTTTCACTTTCAAATGGCATGAATTTGAAACTGAAAAATTTTACAATATTTTCTAGGGGTACTGGATGAAATTTTATTTAAATTTAAAATTTAAATTTTGAACAGTAACCCTCTTTTTCTTACCTTTATGATATGGTGTTGCTTTAAGGTTACACAAAATATATATTTTTTGAAAATTTCTTTAAATTATGTTTACATAGTCTATTTTATTACAGAAAAAATACAAACATTTTTTCAGAAACTGGCATCATAATGTGTACCATAAAGAGGTATTTACATCAGCCATTCACCATCTATCCGTTCAATATATCATTCCTTTGCACTATTTGTATGTGTTTACAGTTCATAGACACACAACTTATATACAGATATATGTTGTTGTTGCTTTATGTATAACCTATATTTATATATACGCCTATTTATAGCATACTTTTATGTACATAATAGTTCTATGTTTGTTTTTTCATCCTTGTTCAGCTTTGTTTTTAGCTTATTTAGCTATTTCTACTGTATCTTGCTGTAGATTGTTCTTGGGTCTGTGCATCAATAGCAGTTTAAAAGTCAAAGAAGTCAAATTCCTTGTGTGTGTGTATGTACACATAGGCTACTGGGCCAGTAAAGCTGATCCTGATTCAGATTGATGCATTGTGTTTAGTGCTTGTATTGTAGTTTATATTGTGTCTGACTGGCATACACCCCCAAGGTCAGGAAATAAGCACATAACATCACAGCAGACCCTTTACACCCTGGTCACAACCTGTTTCTACTTCTCCCCTCTGGTAGGCGCTACAACACACTGTCCACCACAACAACCAGACCGAACCAGACACAGGAACAGTTGATGATGAACAGTTAAATCAGTCATATGCTGCCAATCACCCTGTAACAACACACATGCAAACCCATTATAGACTGTTATAAATTGTAATGTTATTGTCGGCAACTTCGGTCACTTTCAATATAAATCCTGCATACTGTGTAAACATGTACACATGCAGGTATTGCACATTATCATCCACTTCATACAGTGTATCATTTACTATTTATCTATTTGCACTAATTATATGCTTTGCAACATACAGAACACCTGAATAGTATTTAGACATTTTTTATTTTTTTATTTTTATAGTTGGTCTTTGATGCTTTTTATATAGCCTATATTTATATAATATTTATAGATTTATTATTATTATTATTAGTAGTAGTAGTATTTTACATAATAGTGCTGTCTATGTTCTCCTTTTATGTGTCCAGCGTTGGTGTCCTTGTTCCTGGCTGTTGCAAGTGCATGTGAAGGTGTACAGGTGGAGATATAAATTTTGTAGGCGTTGTTAGGGTGACATCTAGTGGCCAAGATTAACAAAGCAACAGCATTTCCTCTCTTTCTTTAGCTCTGTCTCTCAGCATGTTTAAATCACATATTTTTTTTATAATAATCATAACAACTACTAGTATAAATCAAACTATCAGTTAACTGCAGTTAATGCATTAGATTAAAAGAGGTGAATGGCTACTTCCGTATTACGTCACCAGCAGCCAGCCAATGAGAGCCCGCGTTTCCAGAGCTTAGCCCGTGATGCCGAGTAATGTAAAACAGTACAGTGGCTTTCTTCTCACTAATCATGCCATTTGCTGACGTAAAATCGGGACGACTTCAATCGGCAACAACACAGCGGATCAATGTGACCAGCATGTAACGACATGACTGACAGTGTTAACGCGCTTGTGCGGGTTTTTCAGAAACAGGAAATATTTCGCTTCTAAACCGAGGTGCAAGCATATCGTGCCCACAAATGACTGATGTCCCAGCAAAGGTAAATGACACACATATACGAGTGTAGCTCTTCACCATAATTTTGCAGGCGCACAGCTGCGTGTGTGTGTGTGTGTGTATTGGCACCAGCTGTATAGACAAAGGTCTGTGTTGCACATGGCCTTAATTCGCTGTCGCAGCACACTCAGTCATGTGTCTCTGGTATAAATGGATGTTATGGCTTGACTAGGGCGACTGGATTGTCGCCTTTTTTTATTTATCGTCAGGATAATGAAGGGAAGCATAAACTATGTAGAGTATATTTCTGTCAAAAACATCTGTTGTTATGTTAATCGTTAATATATGTCTCAGGGCTGGGGTCTTTAACCTCATCCGTGAGGCAACAGTTAGATGAGATGTGGCAGTGACACACTGACACAGTGTCAAGTGTGAAGTCCATGTCCACAAAGGACTTATCTTAAGTCCTCGTGCTAAACTAAAATAAACTGTGAAGGACTTTATTAAAATCATATATTGACTCATTAAAAAGTAGGCCTAATCCCTCTTAATCAAGTGTGCCATCTGCCAATAGGTGTAGATTTCAGGGGACGCAGAGGACACATCTCCCCCTAATATTTAGAACATGTGCATTTGCCCCCTGCAAATACAAAAACACAAAAGAAGCAGAGGACTTTTATTCTGACAAAATGAAAGACTTTTACATCTCGGATTGGTGCAGAAAAGGCACAAAATGGTGCATGCAAATTAACCAGGATGGAGAAAATCAGGGGTCTCCTTTATAAACATTGCCTAAGCACAAAGCAATTGCTGGGAGAAACTTTGAGCCACACTTACAAACATTTTTGTGACAAGAAGTTGGGCAATGCAGATGGTGAGGTGGAAGCCTGACTGTTGAAATTGTTGAATATTTACACCATTTCTGCCTTTTGTTCATACATACATTTTTTAAAGCTCTTTTTTTTCATCAGCATTCTATACAAGCAATACAGTTGTTACATAGCTCACACTGTAAATATTACTTTGACCATTGTACAAAGTTTTAAGCTGATGTAACATCTATAACATCTATAAACATACCTGTTTGACTACATGTGCACTCACGAGTAAATAGAGAAGAGAAAAAGGAGGATATTGATGTTAGAGTTCCCTTACTGCATTAACAAACTCATCACAGGACTCCACCTCATTACAAATTTTGCTTTTTGCAACCTCAGTGCACATGTGATTTGTTCCATCTCATACAGTCCCCATATTTTTTTAATCCAGATGTACATTGGAGTTTTAGAATTCAATTATTTAATTGTGATATATTTAATTGCAGCCCCCAAGAGGATTTGTAATAGATTCATTTTTGCTCTCCCCTCAAACCCTTCAGGGATTGCTCCGAGAAGAATCACCCTTGGATCTCTGGGAATATTTTGTTGAAACACTGCTCTCAGGCCATCTAACACATCCTTTGGACCAAAAATATGAATGTGGTTTCCAGTTTGTGGGCCACATTTTCTCCAACACTTGTCTGAATTGGAGGAGCCCCTTTAGCTGTTACTTGTGGGGTCCAGAAATATCTTGTTATACAGATATTGGAATTAGTTGTCAACTGTGCGTCACTACAAATTTCCCTCCAGGTGTCTCATATGTACATTTATAGTATGGATCCTACGCATTGTTTTATAAATGAGACCCCAGGTGTTTGATGCTCAAAATTTTCTGGCAGACAACCCCCAACCCCTGTTTCATATGGTCCTCCTCAACGTTGAAATGAACCTATGTGTTTTCTTATTTCTTCCTTTATTTGGTGTGTTCGGGATGTTACTTAGTACAGCGTGCAGATGAGGTTGGGACTTCGTATTTAGGTAGCGACCAGTCAACCAGTACTTAGAGGAAGCTACAAAAATTGCAGATATTCATTAATGTGTTAAATCACTGTTACAACACCATTTTACTGGAGGACACTTTCTGATTTACAGTAAGTCAAGTGAAAGTAATTTAGGCTGGGAACAGAAATTCATATTCACATTAACAGAATCAGTCACTAGCTCAGTGTCCGTGTATTGACTCTAACACTCTTCAGTCGAGACACTTTCCATCTTAGTGACACAGTTGTCTGTTGTTTTAGATTTTCCTGTCCAAATGTATTTCACTAATGCACTTTAGTTTGTTTAAAGGCAACATGTCTGTCTGAATATGAGAGGGCGAGATTAGGCTCCAGGGAGCAATGCTTAAAACATATTGAAGTCTGGGTTTAAAAAGTGCATCCAATATCATTTGAGTGAAGTCGAACCACATCAAGTCTTTTCATTCTTTATGCACACATGAAACACATGTCTCATTGTGGCAGCACCATTAGAGTTTATTGTCTTTTCTGACTCGATGATTTGTAAAATAATATTAAAGCTACATTAAGAGACACATTTCGGGTTTGTCAGTCCATCATATCGATCCTGTTGTGTTGTTGTGTTCCCATGTAGACATGCTGTAACTGGGACATCACGGTGCTGGAGACAGTCTCACCATGAAGGGCTCCAGCTCCAGATGGGCCTTCTCCCTGGGCTTCTTGGTGGGGGGCTGCAGCATGTACTTCTTCCTGCGCCAGGTGTGGTTTGAGAGGAGCTACCCCTTGCTGTCAGAGACTCAGGGAAAAGCCACAGCGGTGTCGGAGAGAACAACCATCTGGAGGAAGGAGGGAGGTGCTCTAATCAGCCTGCTCCACCCTCACCATGCAGGTGCTTTACACTCCCTCACACTGGAACTCTGCAGATAAATAATTAAATACATATGAGGTGACAAATAGAGTTTATTGAGCGTATATACTGTATGTACGGTCTTTCTATGTTAGATAGACAAACAGACAGACAGATAGATAGACAGACAGATACTATATTCATTCCTAGGGGAATATTTGCATGTCATTTGCATGGCTGAACTCATGGGATTTGATATCAAAGCCAGAGGTGGGACCAAGTTATTGTTCTGCAAGTCACAAGTTGTCTCAAGTCTTTGCAATCAAGTCCCAAGTCAAGACAGGCAAGTCTCAAGTGACGTCCTAAATTAAGACTTACAAGTCCCAAGTGACGTCTTGTGTGTTTTTGTATACAAACAAAATTATCTTTCGTCATTTTTCTAACTGGCACTCAGTAAGGCAAAGTCAGTTCTTCTTGGTTCTCCTCCACAACTTGATTGGATGGTGTCGTCTTTTTAATCTGTGGGCTTGGGGGAAAAATATCACGTATTTTCAAGTTCAAGTGAAGTCCCCAGTCATTGGTGTTAAAGTCCAAGTCAAGTTGCAAGTCTGATTTTGTCAAGTCTAAAGTCATCAAATCTGTGACTCGTGTCTGCCTCGAATCCAAGTCATGTCACTCATGAGTCGTGAGTCCACACTTCTGATCAAAGCTGAATTACATCTAAGCTAATTCCCTCTCAATTAAAACCTTGTACCCATCATAGCTGGATGTAAGATCCATCTAATCTTGTTGTCAACCGATGACTGAGCCATTTGAGGTCCTGGATGCTCGTGATGATGGCAGTGGGGAAGTGGAGAAAAGACACTAATAGACACTGACAGAGAAGATAGGGTGTATATTATTGGCATGGATGCTTTGATTGATTTGGAAGTAGCCTTGGCAGAAGATGAAAATGTACACGGAGGCCAAAAAGAGAGGGGTCTTGACTGATCCTTGCCCATTCTTAGTTACTCTTATACTGTTACTCTTATACTTGCAGGTTTTCAACCAGTTTTAAATCAAAAACAACGTGGGCAATATGTGTCAATGAACTGTGGTAAAACTTCCCTTCATCTTACCAGTGCTGAGATCTCCCTGCTCATCTCACTGCTCAAATCTGATAACAGCATCTAGCGGATTTTTGCTGGCTCTCGGGCTGTTGTTTGAAATACAGATTGTACCTCCACATTCTTGCATGCCTGCTACCTTGGACACAAAGAGTATAGAAGGGGATCAAGAGAGAGAGATGTCCTCTTCTCTCTCAAACTCAAACCAAAATGAGATCCAACTGTAAAATTAGGCAGCACTGATTAAAAAAACCAACTAATTCTGTTACTGTATTGCCTTTTTCTTACCAAAGATATCTTCAGAAACATATTTTAGTGCACTGTTCGTTTGTAAAAATTGAGACTGAAATACTGAGATCAAATTATAAAACTAAGCAGCGCTGATCAAATATGAACTAAGATTCTGACTTGACCTGACTTGACAAGGTTATCAGAGTTTTTTTTTTTCAACTTTCATACCTGTTTCAAAAGGCAATGAAGGGGAAAAAAACACAGGATGAATGTGGGGTACACTGGATGGACATGGAGAAGTCATGCTGATGTGTGAGGTGTGCCATACCTGATAAAACTACACATACAATTGGTCCCCTGCACACCAGTTAACATTATGTACTGTTCTGCTTGCTGTGTCCCTCCAGATGAAGACAGCCGGGCGGCAGATCTGTTGTATCAGAAGGTACGTGTTCTCTGTTGGGTGATGACAGCGCCGTATAACCTGCAGAGCAGGGCCCGCCATGTCAGGGCTACCTGGAGTCGCCACTGCAACATGGTGGTGTTTATGAGCTCTGAGGAGGACCCAGACTTCCCCGCTGTGGGCCTGGGCACCAGGGAGGGCCGTGACCAGCTCTACTGGAAGACCATTCGAGCCTTCCATTATGTTTACGAGCACCATGCGAGTGAAGCAGATTGGTTCCTTAAAGCAGACGATGACACCTTTGTGGTGGTGGACAACCTGCGTTGGATTCTGTCCAACCACACCCCTGAAGAGCCCATCTACTTCGGCAAACGCTTCAAACCCTACACCAAGCAAGGCTACATGAGTGGAGGGGCAGGCTATGTGCTGAGCAGAGAGGCCCTCAAGAGGTTTGTGGAAGGTTTTCGGACCAAAGTGTGCTCACACACCACACCTGTGGAGGACCTAGCGCTGGGGCAGTGTTTGGAGAAGATGGGCGTTCTGGCGGGGGACTCCAGGGACACTTTGCAGCGAGAAACATTCCACCCGTTTGTGCCAGAGCACCATCTGACTGGCAAGTTCTCCAAGAGCTTCTGGTACTGGAGCTATTGTTACTACCCCATTGTTGAGGCAAGTCTTTTCACTTGTGTTTTATTTGTGAGTTATAGTGCTGTGAGATGGCACTACAGTATGAGTTGATAGAGATGGTAAAAGCAAACAAATAATATCATACCTTTGCTTGAAATGCTTTAGAATGAGGCGCTCAGGGGAGTAAAGCTGCTTTCACACTGCGACGCAGTAACTTGTCACCTCGAGTTATTTCAATGAGGAGAAGGCAGCAGAGGGGAGGCAGTTTCCAACACAGCAGTAGGGGTATGAAGCGGCTGCTGCCCACATGCACACGCACAGATTTTGCTCTGCCATGCTGAGTTCACCGTGTTGAACTTCTGCCGGTTGCTGTGGCTTTGGCTGACCAAATAGCGGGTGTCATGATAGCAGAAAGAAGACAAAATGGAGGAGCTGATGATGTTGGTGTCTGAATACCCAGAGTTACAGTGCCAGCAATTTATGAGGACAACCAGAAGAAAAATAGCACCTGGGTTAACCTTTCCACCAAACGACAGATGACTGGTAAATTGTCCAAATATGTATTTCAGTGACACCTGCCAGCATTGTCCAAGGCACCTGCCTGTCATCACAGCCAGGGACTGAAGTGGCAGCAGCCAATTTAAAAAATACTTTGCTCCTTGAAGAATCTCCCTTGCAGGTTGGCGGTTGTCAGGGCGGTTACCACACCGCAGTATGAAAGCAGCTTAATGGTTAAGATGCATACCACATAGCCGCAACATGACTAATGCGAGGGAACTTTTGTTGCATCTCATACCACTGTCTTTCCCCATATTTCTTATGGTATTGTATTGTAACAATGTGAGAAGTATGTGTCAGTGAGCTGCGACAAACTTCCCTCCATCTTATAGCGCCCAGATCTCCCTGCTCACCTCTCAGTTCAAATTTGTCCACCAAGGACACAGAGTACAGAAGCCATTTGAGAGAGCCACCTCCCCCTCTCTCTCAAATGCTGTCCAAACTGAGATCAAACTATAAAACTAAGCAATGCTGATCAAATATAAACTAAGATTATGCTACTGTATTGCCTATTTCTTGCCTAAAATGTGTTCAGAACCATACTTTAGTGCACTTTTTTCTGTTGTAGGTTTTCTACCTCATGTAGCACCAATGTCAACATTATTTGCATCTTTCTACTGCATACACAGCCCAGTTTTATAAAAAAAAAAAAGACCATCTCCCCAGCAGTGAAATACTTCTTTAAAGCACAAGGTGGTTCACAAATAGCTCCGTGATAAGACAGACATCCTGTGGAGTGGATTAGCCTCATTAGAAAGGTACAAGTCAGGTTAGCCAGACATGCTACAGAGGGGGTGAACCTTTTAGTTGAAAATCCTTTAATATAATTAGTGTACATCAGCACAAGTGAGACAAATTATTCTTTTATTTTGAAATGTACGGCAGGGCCCTATTCACTACCTGAAAATGAATATTGTGCAATTCACTGCTTATTTAGCTTTTGAAGACTTAAACAAGATGTAGGTGTTTGTATACCCGACTCATCAGAGGGATAATAACCAAATAAATTAATATGTGATTATCTCGCATAGTCAAAGAGAGTGAGTGAATTGAAACAGAAATGAGTATGTTTTAAAGTAGATGATTGCAGCAGAGACAATGTCCTGTCAACAAAGGGAAAATTGGTCAATTTGTTGCAGATTATGCAACTAATTTATTGTACTTTGCAATTAAAATGAGACAGGTTCATTACTGATCCTGTCACATCCTGACTGTCAGTGTATGGAGCGTCTTTGTGTTCTGTCTGTGAAAGAGAAACAAGAAAACAAATTGTTTTTTGATACTAAAGTAATTAGTTTTTTTTTTTATCAGACTGTACAAATGGAAATTTGTGTTTTTAGAAATGTCAGCATGTGACACTTTATAAGGACTTGAAGGTGTGGTGGCTCAGGAGGTAGAGCAGGTCGTCCACTAATTGGCAGATCAGTGGTTCGATCCCCAGCTCCTTGTGTGTCCACGGGCAAAATACTGAAAATTGCTCCCAATACAATCGGTGTATGAATGTACCGTCTGTGTATTATTGTGTGTGAATGATTAGCCGGCGGCACCTTGCACAGCAGCCTTGGCCACCAATGCATAAATGTGTGTGGGAAGACGAGAAAGGAGCTGTATAAAAGCGGTCCATTTACCATAAGGCTGCTGATGTTATATATTCCTCTCCTTGTGATCAAAAACAAAAAGACCAAAGCAATAACTTTGTGTCACAAAAACAAAGAACTTAAAAATGAGTCACACTGTTGCACTGGGTAACAGCCTTCATCAGGGTGAACGTCGCTACTTTAAACTTACATATTTGGTCCTGCTGCTGTCGCGTGTATCATCCCTTGGCTGAAAATAGTTCCCAACAAATTGTTGTTTGCATAACATTTGCTAAAAACCTCAGTGCCCAGATGTTTTCGGAAAATTACACTGTATTTAGCCATATTTAGTCAGGTGTGCTGCAGGCTTAAAGCTGAGTGAACTAATATATTATTGGTTTTGTTTTTGATTTCTAGAATGATCTCAGTCTTATTCATTAAATCAATGCTAATGGAAAATGCAGTCATGTGAGAGGTGCTACATAGAATAGATAATAATAATTATCATTATTTTTTACATGGATTTGCATAGTAATTGCAACAATTTAGGGAATTGTTAGACTTGTCATGCCAGTGGAATTGTTAGCACTTCATAAAATGGAGACCATATTTACTTACAAAATGTTCTTGAATCTCTCCCTCGGGTTACATTAGTTTGAAGTTGTCAGTGGGACTGTTCACTTTACAGGCAGCTTCTTTGTAGTTTATTATTACTTAGTTTCTTTTTGTGCTGGAAAGTAATGTCAGTAAAATCAGTGAAATCTGATTGCAGTTTGTCGGATGTCTCAGATGTCTAAATGTCTCATGATTATTATTGCCAAACTGCACCATGTAGCATATGTGGCAATCAGATCTTGTTTTAAACTTGTATCTTTACGTGTGTGTGTGTGTGTATGTGCCATCCTGTGTGCTCACGTGTTTTTCTGTGTGTTTGCATGTGTGTTATTCCTCAGGGTCCACAGTGCTGCTCTGATCTAGCAGTATCTTTCCATTATGTCGAAGCAGAGCTGATGTACACACTGGAGTACTACACTTATCACCTGAGAGCGTACGGCTACAGGCCACGCTACCGGCCCCCCTTACGCCCGGGTCTGAGCCTCGGCCCACTGGCAAAGACAGCCGTGACGGTGGGACCTAAACGAGTCCAGGAGGTGACAGATGGAAGGAATCGCTCATCTCCAGCAATCTCTGGTGGTGGAAACCAAACTAAAGCAAAGACTGAGCCAGTGAAAGTGGCGAATGTGAGCTCTCTCATCACTGAGAACAGGACGGCAGTGACTCAAGGCAGGCACCGCTGACTCTGTGTTTCAGTCGGGGGTGATTGTACATGATTGTGCCAGAGAGGTGTAACCTATTGCCCTGCACATCATGTCAGCTAGTGTTTTCTTCTGACAGGTCTTCCTTGATCCGATCATGATATTTTCCAGCCAGTTTGACACTGTCAGCACTCACAGTGAGAGTTTGACAATGATTCAGTGGCAGCTCTGTATGGCTTCGCTATTTCAACCAAGGTAAACTTTTGGTTTAATTGTGTTTGACATAACCAGCATTTTAATGTGTGAATTTATGATGTTACACAGTCACAGATGTGTGTTTGAAGAGAAGCAGGAGGAGGCACATAGAATTTTATTTTAATGTATTTCACCAGCACCTGGTCTAAGCCAATAGATTTTATCATTTTTAATTCATTGTTTTATTTTTCTTGAAATGGAAAGCGGCAACAAATGTCAGTGTGTGTGTCAAAACTGAACCCCTTTTCTTCATGGCCTCTTTGCTTCTCTGGTGTTAAATCTGATGTTCTGGTTTTCAACATTTGAAATTAATAAATTTAATTAGTTGAAATTAAAAGTTCATTGTTTTTTTTCCCTTTGTGACTGTTTGCATATTTTCTTTTTGATTTCCTTTTAAACCCTCTGCGGTTAAAATACAGCAGACTCTAAATCCACAGCAAGCAGTGAGACATACTTTTTTTAAAAAGAGAAATGCAACAACTGTGCTTTGAAAAATGTGTCTTATTTTTACTTTTGAGTGATGTGTGATGCTCTAATGTAGAAGTGCGCACTTGAAACCACCTGTAGTTCTTTCTGAGAGCACTGTTGCTTCTGATGAACACAGTATTGTACAAAACTACAATGAATCCCTCCTGTCAAGTGATTTTATATAACTCAAAAATAAACAACGTAGCAGGTGTGATTAAACGTCACTGTCGAGCTCGATGAATCACTCATGAACAGCTGCAGGAAAATGCACCGACATTTGAAATGAGTAGATGATGTATAAAAAATTATGTTTATTTTGAACGTTTGAAGAAAAGAGAATAAGATGATCAACAAACAATGTATCGGCTGTCACTACTAATCAGGTTTGTCAGTGAAAAACAAAATACAATCTGTGTAGTTTATGGTCACTTTCATTAAGCCAGCTGGCAGGTTTACAGTGTGAATCACGCCATGTAGTCATTTCCATCAGACATGTAGTTCACTGTGTGTGTTCGCTGTGATCTTCTGTCAGTGTAACCAGATGAGAGAGTTGCTTTGGTATGAATGTCTACAGCCCCTGAAGAAACCTGCAACAAAACACATCACATTTGTATATAAGTATTATGCCTGCACTCATGCATTATGTGAAACAACACGGCAAAAACCAGGCCAACTGGAGCGTCACCTTTTAGTAATGAAAAGCATACAGTGGAAATATATATAAAAAAAATGTAATATGAGTGAGCAGTGCTTTTAAGACTTGAACACTTCTGTGGTTTCATTTCTTAGTAGCCAGGTTAAGTGTTAACTTTATTTTTCCAAGTAGTGGAGGTTTTCCTTATACTGAGTGAAAAAGAAGAGGCACTCACCTCAGCCTGCACTTGTTGAGAAAAATGCCTCTCCTTTCTGGATACTCTCTCCTCCAGGGACCATTATCTGTGAGAGCAGACATAGCCCCATGAAGACATTTTCTCTGCATGATGAATACCAGGGTAAATCTTGAATCTGAATGCCCACAAAAGCCGAAAGGGCTACTATGGATACTTGATGTTTGTAAATTACCACACTCACCAGACTCTGAGTTTCTCCTTCCCATTAGACCAACAAAAATGTCATGCATTTCCCCTGAAGAGAAGAATGAGATCCATTCAGTCTTATGTTTTATGATTTTAGGTAATTTAAAGTAAGCAAGCATTTCATACAATCACTAAATCACAGAGCTCTTACTTTTTTGTGGCGACTCTACTTCATTTGCATCTGATAAAAAAAAATGGAAAAGAAAAAAGAAAACAAAGCTTTGGTGATCATAAATTACTAAGTCCAAAAAACAGAGCATTTACAAGACAAAGTAAATTGCATTTTTAATCTTATTTTTATTTTTCTATTGTTTGTTAATTGTTCCCGTTAATTGTAGTTTGTTTTATTAATAATTACTATTTTAAACTTCTAAATGTAGTCAGTGGGAGACTCACCGGCATTTCTTCTTCCCATCAGACCCACAAAGCTGTCATAATCCAAATCGCTATACCTCTTCAGAATGTTCCGCTTGAGGTTATCCAAGCCTGTGGTCTGCTGCAATTATGAGAGGCGAAAATAAACACATAAATTAACACACAAATAAATAATCAGTTTCTGTTAATAGATGCTGTGAAAATCAACTCTGTCATTACGCGCCAGAAAAACCTACATCTGATGATGATCTGCGCGATGCGGGCTCCTCGCATCTGGACTGGCTGCATCGAAGTTTCATGATGAGGAACAGAGTGACCAGCAGCAAACCTCTCCTCATTTTCTAAGCAGCACCTGTGTGAGAAAATGTACAGTTATTCTGTTTTAACCATACAGGCATAAATATCGCTGAACATCAGGACCCAATTGTACCTGTTGCGCACAGCTCGCTGCGTAATTGGTGCGTAAAAGCGCGCGGTTGCTAATGATAGTTCATGAAAGGCATTTTTAATGTAAGTAGTAAATGAGTCTTTTGATTCTCTTTATGTATCCAGCCAATATAGGAAAAAAAAGACAATTATGTCACGCAGTCCCCTTGTGTTTCCTCTCCAAAAAGTCATGATAAAACCCTTAAATCCACTTCGTCATGACAGAAAAAGAAAACTGTTGAAACTAGAATAAATCTAACATTTTACCTTAAGTATTTTTGAAAAGTATTTTTTCTTTACCTGTTTTCTGTCGAGCAGATAGTTTGGTAAGAGAGTCAGCTGCGTGCGCCCTGGTGCAGAGGAAAGTGGGAACGGATAGATCCTGCACTGAGATCCGGTCAGTATAAATGAGGCGTCCACGCTTTGGGCTAATAAATGATAGCTGGATACCTACGTAACGCCAATCAGCAACTGGAGCGTAGGTGGAGTATCAGGGCTTATATCACGTTGTGCTGAAGGCTACGTAGAATACTTATTGATGGTCATGATGCTGCTGCTGAGAGCTGTTGCCTCCTCACCAAACGCATGCACACACCATAAAAACGTCTGGGCAACGTCACGAGGACAAAGGTTCGTGGTCTCCAGCCCGTCTATCAACATATTTCGGAATTTTCTTAAACATTAGGCTCCAAACGCAGAGGGCTTTGGCAAAGAGGAGAACAAAGAGACATGACAGTAATGACAACTAATGATATTGTTTGACTTAATACCTCAACTTGTATGTTCAAAGTACAGCAGTTTGATTTATCCACCTCTTTGTCACTGTATGCTGTAGTTTATCGAC
The DNA here is from genome assembly GCF_011397635.1 of Epinephelus fuscoguttatus. Classification (NCBI taxonomy): domain Eukaryota; kingdom Metazoa; phylum Chordata; class Actinopteri; order Perciformes; family Serranidae; genus Epinephelus; species Epinephelus fuscoguttatus. The sequence continues at coordinate 23,562,634 of NC_064758.1, read as the reverse complement.
ACAAATAAGATAGGGTCAAATAGCAAACCAGCCTATAAAGCCACAAATGTATGAGCACTGCATCTTTAAGCTTCCCTTTTTTCTTTTTACATCTATCTGTATGCTGAACAAGGGTGGAGGTGTCATTTCAAAATTGGGCTGGACACATTAAAGTGGGATTTTGGAGTCCTCCCCCAGGAAATTAGAGCATCAAAAGATTAATTTTCTGCATTCTGGTGAATTTTAATGCATCAATTTGTGCCTTTTCCTGGATCAATTCATGGTGAAAATGCCTTTAATTTTGTCAAAGTTAAACTCCTCTGCCACTTTAATGTTTTTATTGAGGGAGACAATTTCACATGTTTTAAATATAAAGTGGGATTCTGGTGATTTAGTGAGCACACTGAGTGGAACAATAAGAAAGTTCTCTTTTCTAATCTTAGAGTTAAAGTGAGTCAGGTTTATGACATTGCTCCAAGATGCTTCTATGGTGATGGCAAGAATAACCTGCATGCCAGTATCTTTAAAGTCAATCACCCTCATACATGAATTATACACTAATAATTTTACGCATGATCCATGATGATGAGGATACAGAAAAATAGAGGTCCATGACAAAAATAGCAAATTTTCAATCTGATTTACAAAGCATGTTTTCAGGGGAGCTCATGTTTTATGATGAGGAGCCAAGCTTCCCCTGGCTCCCCTGTAGTTGACATCATCCTCACATGCTCCTTTAGGTGCCCTCCGCTCCATTGACCAGTCAGCATGGTCACTGTCAAGATACTGATCTTTTTAGGAAGCAATTATATAGAAAGCAGCTGCCTCTGCATGTCACTATAGATGACGGTGATGTATGTGACTAGATAGGCTGTGTGTGTTTGACGTGGACTGGTCAATACCCGTTCATACAGATAATGTGAAATGAAACATTTGTCATCAACATCTGGGCAGGTTTTGGTTAGTTAATGGAATAACAGGCTCGTTTGTCACAATGCTGTCTGAATTGAAATGAATTAAAATGAAAATTAAAATGTGTTTGAGACAACATTGAAGAGCATGACTCAGTATATGGTGTGTTTTTATAATAATTTTATTACTTACAAAATAAAACATCATTGTGAGCTAAGGACTCAAATCAACAAGTGAATATTATCAGGACAGATAGACAGGCTGAGTTGTCACTTATGACTAAAATGCAGATGTGATGTTTGGACTGACGCATCATCATCATCATCATCATCATCATCATCATACCAGCACTGACACAATGAGTAACACGAGATTCAGAGGGTCACTTGAAATCGTTTTCATGGCTGCTAAATTCTCTGCTAAACAGCTTTGACAAGTGATGAGATGACATGTCTGTTTTGTTGTTGAGTGTGTGACACTTCTTTGAAATACATTTACCTCCGAGCAGCACAACGTGATTTAGCTGCTCTGGCATTGTACGAAGGTACTGTATCATAAACACAGGCTGGAGAATGACATTTAGTATTCATCTAAATCCTGAAAAGATGTTTCTGTGCGTCATGAAAAAAGTATTTTCCCTACATCATTAACAACTGGAAACAACTCAAATTTAATGCTCCTACCAAAACCTATCATTTTTTATTGCAATTACACAAGCAATTACTCTTGTGCTTGTGTTTGCGCACACGTTCAGAATGCAAAGAAGCATGAATATTTCAGCAAAGCAAAGTTTGAGATCATAGCTGTAAAACAGGCATGGGGAACTACTGCAGATATCAATGGCTGGTGGCCTCTGGAGCCTGAGGCCTGATAGAAGAGGGTATGTCACCAACAACAAAGCACCAGGCATGAATCCAAACAGTGCATTTCACAAAAGGTTAACACTGCTATGTTTTAATAATGACTTCCCATTTCTATATTTGTCCTGTTCCTGTATGTAGTAGCGTGGGGTTTGCAACAGTGCAGGGGTTCGGGTTGGGAGATCTGACAGAGGTGGGGGAAGTCATTAATTGCATTTTTACATTATTGATGAGTGTTTTTTAAATCCCAGTTGGTAATCAAAGCAACCCTGTTTTTGGACTAACAGAGCACATGGAAAGAGTGCCAGGGGCCGTTTATCCACAATGTGCCATGACAGGGGAAGCTTCTCATCCGACTGAAAGGCGAATGCATATTGGGTCGGATGTGCTGCAGGGTTAGATAGACGTCCTGCCATACATCACAGGTAACCACATGCCTTACGCACTACTGAACAATATGACATGCACCCTCTGGTGTATTGCATTTGCATGTCAGTCATTACCTGGACACTGCACACTTCTTATGCCACCCCTCAGAGCTGTGGGCAGCTGTGTAGGTGCTGACAGGTCAGCAGCATGTTCACGGTTGGCTTATGCACAGCAGGTAGACCATGGTGGCTATAGGTAGACCAGTATGAGACAAGAAAAAAAAAAAAAAAGACACAGCTCAGCCTCGAGCTAAGATGATTTCAAATGAAGGAAAACTGCTGCTGATGGGCGACCAACACATTCTCACCCCAAATCATTATGCTCTATATTGCTGCTTTATCAGCGACCTTTCACATCTACATATTATACGCTAGGTTCCCCTCTGCACCTGCTGTTGGTGTTTCGGGATCCCACAACCAACACTGGGACATCAACAGAGGCACATAGTTAAGTTTAGAAATAAACATCATGGTTTGGATCTATATTCATATGAGCCCGGTGTCACTTTGAAGTCGTCGAAATCTGGCACTTGAGCAGTAAAGGCAAATGTCCGAGTCGGGTGGGATTGATGGTGGATGGGTCCAACAAACCACAACTTTCCCCCGAGAGAGTGGTGATTGCGTCCTGTGAGATTATAAAGCCAAACCCCTAATCACCTGCTTTTGCTGCCTAAACCCTCTGTGTGTTTGTCGCTGAAGAACAAAAATGTCATTTCGCAGCGTTAAACCGACGTAGTGTGTTTATTTTGAAAGCGACTGTATGTAAACGTTAAATTTCCTGTGAAAACTGAAGTGTATTTTGAAAGAAGACAATGCATGTAACAGGAAGAACTTGACACAGTGTCCCAGAACGTCGTCATATGTGAATGTGGAAACCAAAGGTCAATATATGACGAGGTCGGAGTGAGAATGTGTTTGTTCATACGGGGAACAAACACTGGGCTCCCAGGTCATAGTCTGGAGTTTGTTGGACCCATCCACCATCCCTCCCCCCTGCCTTTTCCAACTTCTTACTGTATATTACATCAGCCCCTTTTACACTGCCAGATTTTTGGCGAATGTTGGGCTGTTTTGCAGACAAGCTGCGAGCGTTTAGACACACAGAGCTGGATTGGCGAATTGATCCGAGGTGCCCAATTTTCTGCCTTGCAGGGTAGACATATTGGCGGAACCTTTACCCAGGTACTGCCCTTCAAAATATGAACTGATGCTGCCTGTCCGCGTGTCATACTGCCACGACTGCCATCCAGCTGACCAGCAGTGTATCATAACACTGATACACTGTAACACAAAAGGTTACGTCTGGCCATGTTACAAACTGATGCCACCTGGCGACATCTGACGCTGACATCACTGATAAAGCAGCGGTATCCGACAACTTCGGAATGGGAACGGGCGGTGTGACATAATGCAGCTTGGCTGTGTTTGACACAGGAAACAATATGGCGACTGACTGGTACAAATGATCTCAAAATACAGTTTAATTGTAAGTGAAGATATGTTTCAGATGTTTGTTTTTAAGTGAGAAAAAGCCAACACAGTAACAGAGTCTTGATTCACATTTTATCACTGCTGCTTAGTTTTAATGTTTGATCTCAGTTTTTTAAGCCTCTGTTCAGGGCACTGAAATATATTTCTGAAGACATTTTAGGCAAGAAATAGGCAACACAGTAACTGAATTTTGGTTTATGTTTGATCAGTGCTGCCTAGTTTTACTGTTTGATCAGAGTTTGGTCGGAGGTAAGAGACAGTGAGAGAGGGACGGGTCTCTCTCTCTTGATCCGCTTCCATGTGCCTTCTGTCTGTGGTGGCGGGCATAGAAAAATGTGGAAATAAAATATGTTGTCCGAAGAACAGCCCTAGAGCCAGTGAAAATTGTTTGAGTTGGGAGACAAGCAGGGAGATCTGGGTGCTGGTAAGATGGAGGTAAGTTTACCACAGTTTATTTACACATACTACCCACACTATGATGATACAAAGCTGGTTAAAAACATCAGTGTGTCTCTTTTAATGTTGTAAAAATGTCAAATAATGTCATTCGACAATTCAGATGTTTCTCAAACATTTATCTGCATGTGTGTAAAGAGCAGGCTGTCTGAATATCAGCATCATATAATATTTCCTCTGGTTTGACTCCTACCTATTTATGCTGCTTCATTAAATCAATTTGCCCATTAATCCTCTTATTCCTGTGGTTGCTTATTGAATTAGCTGGCTCAATAGATTAAAATAACCTTGCCTGGAAAACATATGAGAGAGAAATAAAAAGGACCCAGACTGAGGCAGAAGGATATATTTTCTCTGTGTGTCTTTATGGACACATCATGTTTGTTTATCTTACATCATTCATTTATTTCCCCAACATGGCTGTGACTGTAGAGGCCCACAAAAACAGAAATCACAGTCTGGCAATCCAGTTTGTTTACTGTCCATGTAAGGGCATGAGAATGCAGATTAATTATTCTGTGTATATGTGTGTCTGATGGAGGAGAGCAGCAGATAAAGCCTGAAGTACAGTCACACTGTTATCCCTCTCCTGTCTCTCTAATGGAGCTGCCAATCATCCATTTGTGCAGGCTTTCATGGCCTGAGAGGGAGAAGACAAAGTAAGTTCCACCCTGGAGTTGAGAGGGGACAATGACGCGACCACCCTTATATGGAAGAGACGTTATGAAAGAAAAAGCGACCAGAGGGAGACGAAAAAGGAGAGTGTGCGAGGGTGAGAGAAGAGAGTGAGATCGCAATTACGTGTGAGAAATTGCAGGGTGTAGATCTAGCTATATTTGTATACAGGCTGGGGTCGGATGCACAGCTTGCAATCTCTGGCCAAAAAGTCCAAAGGGGATTCTGCATGTGTGAACACAGTAACAAGGAAACAGTGCTTCACACCGTCAGCAGCCGTCCCTGCTGTTCACTGTTGCTTGTGGCGACATGAGGACTAAAATAAGCAGATCTAGACGATTCCAGGCCTCTCCACGGTAGATCATGAGATGTACCTGTCAATAATTGAGTTAATGGGCTCTAATCTAATGGGGGAATTTAAGTTAGAGTCCACTTTATACTTCTCCTTGGGGCGTGCAAAATGACTTTGATGGATGCAGTTTTTTTATTCCACCCACTCCTCCCTGATCTCTGACTCGCCAGGTCCTGAAGTGTCACTTCCATCTAAATGTTAATTTGAAGTCTGTTTCTTTAAGACTGGCATGGATGCTGACATGCTTTGAAAGTCTATTTGCATTAGACCACGTTGGGTGTGTGAAACTGTGAGTTGTGTTGCTGCTAAACCAAAACACATTCTTTTTTTTCCCAGTGTTTTCAAAAGAGCTCCTAAAAGTGTTTTTCTGCTCCCTCCTTGTCAAAAGCTTTTTGTCCCCTTTAATCTTCTCTCTGTGACGATGGTTGGCACTGAGGATCATGGGAGAAAAAAAGACTCTGATGCTGTTTAGGCTCTTGAATCTCTGTTCTGGCCTGTCTTATAACAGTATTGCCTATTTTCTACTCCTCATGCAGTGAAAATACTCTAAAAGATACATTAGCATCCTGTTCATCACAGAGGCAATCACTCTGTTACACTGTGTCCTGCCTACATCCTTTTATTTGTGCTGCAGCTGATCAAAATGGGCGCAATCAGATGCTTCAGTTGTGTTTTCAGCACTAGAGATGTGTTCTGTATCCTGAGAAGGTGTCATTCTAAGTTTGTTGAAGAATTTCTGCTTGTTGCCAAAAGTTTTTGCTTTTTAATTTGACAGTTTATTATGAAACAACGTTCAAAATGTTTCCTTTGCTGAGGGGTGCTAAATGTTGCGGTGACTGCTTCATACAAATTTATTTTCTCTGCCATTTGGTCATTACTCTACTGCCCACTTTTATTTTTAATCTTGAATACTGAATTTATATATGTATATATACATACATATATATATATATATATATAGTGAACAAAATGAAATTCAAACAGTGGTGACACTGGTATGAAGGACTAAAGCAGAATTCACTTTAATGACAGCCATAACAGGTAAGTAATCACAAACAGATCAATGACTGACAGAGAAGTCCTCAAACATATCCTTACAAGCTGACTGGATGATCATTGAGAGGGACAGATTTGCTGTTGTTGTTGAAGAAATACATTTTACATTTTTCCTGCTTGAACTTTAAAATGTTATATTTATGTTTATGTCTGAATGCAGTGCTAACAACCAATGCTTAATGTGCAGTCCTCCCACTTAGTTGTGTTACATGGTCAAGAGAAAATAATTTGGTTGTAGAGATGTTCAGTACCTGTACAAGGAAGTGTTTTACACAGAATCCATCACCGCCTGTTCAGCACATTTATTTGTTATATTGCCTTTGTTTTTATAGATTGCATGTTTTATTGTTTGATTGCTTGATTGTATTTTGTGCAGCACTTTGTGAATTTCATTTCTGTGAAAGCTGCTATATCAAATAAATGTTGGACTTTCACACAGGAGCCTGCTGTTTGTTTCCTGTGTGATTTATAAGCCAAACTGTAATGTTTCTTTTTCAAACCTAGCCATGTGCTTGTGTTGCCTATCCCTAACCTAAAATAAACCTAAAAACAAAGTGTTTGACCTATGTGGTAATTTTATTTTAAAAAGGGCTGTATGCATGAAACTATACATTTCCTGTGAAAACGCAATTGTATTTTGAAAAGACGCCATGCATGTAAAATGCGTAAAATGACTCGCTGTCCCTGAACTTCCAAAACAGACCCAGGAGGGTACCCAGCACGTCATATTAAGATGTGTAAGTTCACTATCAAAGCAATGATATTTGACAAGTTGGAATGGGAGTGTGCTGGACTGCTGCATTACCTCATGTTACCTGTGTCTTGGCCAAAAGGTTGCACCTGAACACACCACAAAGACTACAGCCATTTCATCTCCATTCCTGCATGACAGGAAATAACTCTCCATACTAGCAGGCGGCGGTAGTCTGTATTTGTCAGTCAGAAAGGGAAAAATAGGAAATTTAACGGGATGCATTTAAGATGCTAGTTAGCCAGTTAGCACACTAAGATTGTTTTGATCTCCTCTCGACTTTAGCCGTTTGTTTGCTTTCCTCACTTCTGTTTCTTTTCTGTGGCACTGAACTGAACAGCCAATGAGAGAGATTTCATTCTTTGACAGGCTCCGCCATCTCTGACAACAAGAAAAAAAGTCGATAAGGACCAACAAGGGCTGACTCGTCCCAAAGGTGCAGGACACACTGCCAAAACTGGGACAATGGACTCTCACCAACGGCCCAACGCTGACCCGGCTGACTACTTGGTATATCAGGGCTCTTTGAGCTGAACTGAATAAAACAATCAGGGTTAGGGTTAGGGTTCATATCTGCAACTTGACCATCTGTGTGTTCATCTGTGTACTGAGCTGCCAAACAAGCCAATCAGAAGCTTTGTTATTACATCTGAAATGTTGCAGTAGAAGTCACTGAAAAATGAGTGCTTCTCAAGGAGTTATGACCGTCTTAAGAGACCAGGCACTTAATTGGTATTTTGTATTAAATCCATGTTGGAGGTGTCTATTCTTGGATCTCAGGATGGATGATGGAGATGTAAAGTAGGCTGTGACTCATTACTTTGGTGTCAATGAGAGCCGGCAGTATTGCGATTGAGCTTCTGTGACACCTGAATATTGCACTGACGGACCATGCCCGGACTTGACCTCTCTCTGCTGCTTATTTCATTCTGTCCCACCTGCTCATAAGATTGTGTCAAGGGAAATTATGGAATCATGAGATCAAAGTGTGTTACATAGTGACTGAGACAGAAATAGGAAACCATGAAACACTTCATGGTCACATTATTCACCCTCTGATTGAATTTGCACATTTGATATTAGGAATTTTGTGATTTCCTCCTTCCTGCTTTGTGCGCGCAAGTGCTCTTCTGTTTCTGCATGGGTGTGAGCGCACAGCATACCTTCACAGAAGAAGTAAACATTTTTAAGAGAGAGCACCGCCACACATAAACATACAAACCAGAGCTGTGATCACTTATTGTACTTTTACCATTTTTAGTTATTTTAATGTTAATATTAATGATGTTAATCATTAATATGTTAATCTTATGTTAATCTTATTCAATGTCAGGATCAGAAAAAAGGTGCTCAAACGTTAGCAGGTGCTACACTAGTGTGCTAACGGCACCAGAAAAACAGTCATTTGTAATGTGAAACTACTTTATTCAGTGTTTTTTTCTGGTTTTAATCACTGGGTCTGTTCTTTTTTAGAGAGAGGATGACATCAGCGGATAATTCAGTGTCTGGTAAAAACCTCCTAACAATGAACACTGAAGGAATTCTTATTTGGAGTTCATGCTCAGCGTGTGGGTGAAGTGTCAGTTGTTCGCAATCTGCAATCATCACTGTTCCTTTAAGTTTATTTATGATCATGATTCCATTTGCTGATTACCTGCAATGGCTGCACCTGGTTGCCTGTTTTAGTGTTGCTGGTTATTTTTATTTTATTTTCAGCAATATGTTGGGGGATGTGGAAGGATGTGTCCCCCACAGTATATATATCATAATTACAGCCTAGATACAAACACCTAACAACCTGCACATGTTTTATTCAGCTGGGATGTGACCAATACCCATGAGACAATGTGGAAAATTTCCCATGACAGTGCTGGAAATACGAAGGGCCACATTGATCGTAGCTCTTTTCTATTTCAATAACATCAGCCAGTTCCTGAGGGGGTTGGATTAGTGCTTTGTTCTTTATCTGCTAATATTGTCAAAAGGTTCAATGATGCATGGTGAGCTTAACGAGGTTTCACTGTATGATTGTCCACTGGCTGCAGCCCACTGTACGCTTATGATTGCTGTATTTCAAAACAGAATTCATATTACAGATTGCTTCAATGATAGGACAGGACCAAAGGTGAGTCCTGCATAAAGGTAATTTCAAAGGCAATAAAAAACTTGCCTATGAATGACCGCTGGCATTTTTGTGCTCCACTTTGTCTCCTCTCACAGGAGACCAAGTCAATGAAACACATTATTCATGGAGCGCTCACCTAATTTAATGGCTGTATTACCTTCAAGAAACAGCTGTTATTGCTTTCATGGCTGTATGAGGGGTCAGCTATTGATCAACTCTGACACACCATGACACTTCTGTTGCTCTTGAAGGCAAAGCTACAGCAGCTATTGACAGCAGCGGCTCATGTTATCAGTGACTCAGAGGTCTCCTTGCTGGGGTGACATCAGAATAGCTTCAGGTTTTGTAAGTTTGATTTGACGTAGTAGTAGATACTTAAATGTTATGGATTTTAAAAAGGCATAATAAATAAGAGATACACGAGGTGTAGACAAAATTATAAAAGGACTTTATTACTTATCAGTATCAGCAATAAATCAGTCATATTAGAGTCAAAGGGGTCATTTGTAGTGATAAACCAAGGAAATCATTTCTTTTGATAAGGTTATTGTGCAAACTGAGTCTATATGACTGTTAGATATATAGGACAGATAACAAAAGACAAGCTCAGAAACCACCCTGATGAAGGCAAAACAGTTGATACTGTACAGTGATTTAACATATGCAGAGACCAAAAAATAAGGTAAAAGGGAAAAAAAATACATATACATACAGTACAGGCCAAAAGTTTGGACACACCTTCTCATTCAATGCATTTTCTTTATTTTCATGACTATTTACATTGTAGATTCTCACTGCAGGCATCAAAACTATGAATGAACACGTGGAGTTATGTACTTAACAAAAAAAGGTGAAATAACTGAAAACATGTTTTATATTCTAGTTTCTTCAAAATAGCCACCCTTTGCTCTGATTACTGCTTTGCACACTCTTGGCATTCTCTCCATGAGCTTCAAGAGGTAGTCACCTGAAATGGTTTCCACTTCACAGGTGTGCCTTATCAGGGTTAATTAGTGGAATTTCTTGCTTTATCAATGGGGTTGGGACCATCAGTTGTGTTGTGCAGAAGTCAGGTTAATACACAGCCGACAGCCCTATTGGACAACTGTTAAAATTCATATTATGGCAAGAACCAATCAGCTAACTAAAGAAAAACGAGTGGCCATCATTACTTTAAGAAATGAAGGTCAGTCAGTCCGGAAAATTGCAAAAACTTTAAATGTGTCCCCAAGTGGAGTCGCAAAACCATCAAGCGCTACAACGAAACTGGCACACATGAGGACCGACCAGGAAAGGAAGACCAAGAGTCACCTCTGCTTCTGAGGATAAGTTCATCCGAGTCACCAGCCTCAGAAATCGCAAGTTAACAGCAGCTCAGATCAGAGACCAGATGAATGCCACACAGAGTTCTAGCAGCAGACCCATCTCTAGAACAACTGTTAAGAGGAGACTGCGCGAATCAGGCCTTCATGATCAAATAGCTGCTAGGAAACCACTGCTAAGGAGAGGCAACAAGCAGAAGAGATTTGTTTGGGCCAAGAAACACAAGGAATGGACATTAGACCAGTGGAAATCTGTGCTTTGGTCTGATGAGTCCAAATTTGAGATCTTTGGTTCCAACCGCCGTGTCTTTGTGAGACGCAGAAAAGGTGAACGGATGGATTCCACATGTCTGGTTCCCACTGTGAAGCATGGAGGAGGAGGTGTGATGGTGTGGGGGTGTTTTGCTGGTGACACTGTTGGGGATTTATTCAAAATTGAAGGCACACTGAACCAGCATGGCTACCACAGCATCCTGCAGCGACATGCCATCCCATCCGGTTTGCGTTTAGTTGTCATTTATTTTTCAACAGGACAATGACCCCAAACACACCTCCAGGCTGTGTAAGGGCTATTTGACCAAGAAGGAGAGTGATGGAGTGCTGCGGCAGATGACCTGGCCTCCACAGTCACCGGACCTGAACCCAATGGAGATGGTTTGGGGTGAGCTGGACCGCAGAGTGAAGGCAAAGGGGCCAACAAGTGCTAAACACCTCTGGGAACTCCTTCAAGACTGTTGGAAAACCATTTCAGGTGACTACCTCTTGAAGCTCATGGAGAGAATGCCAAGAGTGTGCAAAGCAGTAATCAGAGCAAAGGGTGGCTATTTTGAAGAAACTAGAATATAAAACATGTTTTCAGTTATTTCACCTTTTTTTGTTAAGTACATAACTCCACGTGTTCATTCATAGTTTTGATGCCTTCAGTGAGAATCTACAATGTAAATAGTCATGAAAATAAAGAAAACGCATTGAATGAGAAGGTGTGTCCAAACTTTTGGCCTGTACTGTACATAAAACATAATCAAACAAAAGCACTATGTCAGGAAATAAGCAATAATATAATGATAATAAATTAAAAAAGCAAAAAAAAAAGCAAATTACTTATACATTATTTCATAGGATGTAGCTAGATACACTTATAAATTTAAGTTTACATTATATAACAGCTAGGTATGCCATATCAACACACATGATACCCACATACCTGATCATACATGCTCGTACCCATGAATGTGTGTGTACCCAAACATAGACACATAGTTACCCATGTATTTATGTCAACGAGTACAAGAAAACACTTCTATGGTATCAGTCTTATTACCCCAGCTGTCATATAATCAAAGATCATTGGGAACGTCTTCTTTTATACATCTCAGCCAATTTCCCATCTTTCTTCAAAAATATCACTTAATTTCTAACTCTTATGGGGATTTTTTCCATTTCGAATAGCTCCTTCACGAGATCCTTCCATTTAACATTGGTTAAGTTATCTACAGCCAGTTCCTTGTAATTTGTTTATTAATTGCTACCCTAATTGGGTACTGGAGATTAGTTGAGCAACATGTGTTAATTTTGTTGGTTTTGTAGCCCACAACTTTACTTTTTAGTTCTCATCTTTCTTAAAACTTAGAATATATAAATATAAACTTCATATCTGAAACTCACTCGCAGAGGAGTCCTTACATGTAAACGAACATTTGTACACATTAGCCTGGTACTGATATCACTTCATTGGCTCTCATTACAATCCTGAATCACATTCAAAGTCCTGCAAATAGAGTGGTGCAGGAATGAATCCTAAAAACCCAGAAAGGAGTTGGCATTTTAGCCCTCCTGGTTCCTTCGTCTTAAAGCCAATGGATTTTTTGAGAGTTATTGATTTGGTGTCTGAGGTCTGTGGTTAAGAGACTTTCACTTTTTGTTCTACAACTGCTGTGGAATAAAGAGACTCAAAACACAGGATTGGACATTTGAGGGTCTACTCACAAGAAAGACAAAGAATTGGTACATCATGACAAATTATAGTGTCTGACAAACAAGCCGTATCGGTTGGCACACCTACAAGCTTTCCTATGCACACATTAAAAGGTTTTTCCTGTCACTTAAGCTGCTGTTTCCTGTTATTTAGATGACCAGTTATGACAACAATTGCCTCTACCCACCTACCCAAATTTGGTCAGGTCATCTACACTATACAACAAAAACATGGCAGTAAATACTCCATTGTGAATTTTGAAGAAGTGGTTGCTCACAAGTTGCTAAATTAAACTACAGAACATCATCAGCAGCTTTACAGCCCTGTTGTTGTGGCGTCATTAAGTCAAGTGACTGTTGTGTGGTTCATTCATAGCCTAACATTAGCTTTTTACATCTGGCGATTGCATTTATGCTTTAAAAATTGTAAGGGTGGTGTTTATTTGAACAAATTATGTAAGTATCATAAACTTTTGTTTGCCACAGAGCATTCTGCAATAGTCCAAAACCTAACCCTAACCCAATGAAAAAATCCCATTGGCTTTTTGTCTAGGGAACCAGGTGATGCTAACTTCTGAGTTGGCCTACAAAAACCATAATCACGGCAGCACCCTGTAGTCTATAAAGCACATAGTGATGTACCTCAGTACATTTCTGAGTCACTTATTGTGTATAACCCAGTCAGGCCTCTCAAGTCATCAGGCAGAGGTTGTCTAGCTGAACCCAGAATTAGATCTGGTCCGGTGAGGGTGCATTCAGTTACTGTGATCCTGCTCTCTGGAACAAGCTGCCCAATGACTTGAGATCCATCATAACTTTGTTCAAATTCAAAAGCAAGCTTAAAACGTTTCTATTGTCCCAGGCTAATGGCTAATTTGTGTGGTGTGTGCGCGTGTATGTGCTCATATTTTGTGATAGAGCAGCAGTTTGTCTTTCATTGTTTTGATGGGAATGACTCACGCTCATACTTAATTTTTATTTGTGTGCTGTTTATGCTACTGTTCTCACATTTTTTTTAATATTTTGTCTTTAAATGTGACTTTATGTGTAGCGAATTGTGCCTCATAAATAAAATTGCCATGGCTGTCACCATCCTTTGTTTTTAGCCGCAGTACGCTACATGCACAGCACCAAACAACAAAAATGAGTTAGGGACAAGCTGGTGAACATAGTGGAGCATTTGGCAGCCATATGTTTCCCACAGGAGTTGATGGAGAGACATGTGGCTCCAAATAAATGCTAATTTTGCCCTGTGTTTGCTGGATGTATGAAAAGCCAATTGTTTCTTGACAGGTTCACCATAACAACTTCACAAGGTGATAGTACATCAGCATTGTGCACAACTTGTTTTGCTGACCTCAAGTGTCAAGTCACAGGCCTGTCGAAAACCTAATTCTCTGGTGACATGTGGACTAATGTTAGCTGAAGAAACGCAGCCCCCTCATTCATCTAAATGGGACCGCCTCACTGACGCAGCATGGGCACCAATGCAGAAGGCTCCAGCAAAAAGAAGTTGAGCCTGGCTCATCTGTTCCAGAACGTTCAGTGATATCATCCTGCAACATAATGTGTTGGCCAATGGAATACATACAAGTGTGCACTCCTGGTAGATTACTTTGTAACTTGAAAGCCATATTTCTACTGTTTACCCTGCAATCATTTCTCCTGATGGTAAAATAATTGAAACCGTTATAACTTTACAGAGTGGTCCTGTCTCCTAATATAAACACTGTTGGTGTCTGATAAGCCTTCAGACCAGACTGGATCAGATTTTGTTATCTTACACTAGCACACTCGCAACACACTTTTGATCTCATTGCAGTCTCTTCCAACACATTGGAAGATGTGGAGTTAACCTCAAAGACCATGGATAGTCTCAGTTCTTTCTTTAATTTTAATATGCTCATAGTTAATTGGAGGATTTTACTCATGATTACAGTGCAGTAGGAATTTTCCAGGAAGGCAGACTCTGGTGGCCATTGGAGGAACTGCAGCTTAAGTTGCCTCCACGCCTCATGATCTTTGTTACTGTTACTTATTAATATGCCTGTCTGTTTGTGGACAGGTTTTATCAATGTGATAATGTCACAACCATGCAAGATGCAGCACTTCATGAAACTTTACAGGTGAGTAGTTGAAGCCAAAATGAAGGCAGAGTTTTTGGATGGGTGTAAGCCGAGCAAGGAGGGGTAGGCAATAGGGAAGGGGCCTTTGTCCTGATCCACATTTGTTCTAAGTCGTGGATCGCTATATTGCTGCTGGAGTGATCCAATCAAAAATCATCTATAGTTTTAAAGCTGTGTTGTTGTTTTATGCTTCGAACACACATCAAAAGTCTCTTTAATTGAATGCTGCTACGTGACATTTATATGACCCTATACTTTTATAAGTTTTTGTAGTTGTGACTGAGTTGTTCAACACCCTTTTTCATGAGGTGCTCTAATTATTTTGCCAAGTCCCTGTAGTTGTCATGGAATACAGTATAAGCAGAGGTGTCAGGCTTGTGTGTTGATATTGAAATGAGCAGCATCAAGATCACAGCTTTGTGTTAAGTTGAGTACTTTAGGTTTTGAAGGTACTGCAGCCAGTCACAACTGAGAACCGTTTTGTGTATGTTTCATATGTAATTGACTGTTCACGTGTACTTGTCTGTGTAATTGTGCATGCTCCCTCTACAGCATTTTCATTGTTTCTCCTCAGTGATTATGTGCGAGGAGCTTTTACTGTGTCGTCTTCCATGGAGCCAAAGACAGATAAAAGCCCCACCAACTCCACCCACTCAGCACACACACACACACACACACACACACACACACTCGCACAGAAACACACTCGCACATACTGATGACTGATGGCCCTGGGCTCTCCTCTGTAAATGACAAGTGCCATCCATAACAGGCAGGCAGGGGCTGGTAAAGTGATTAGGTTCATAACACACGGTGTCTTGGTAAACACAGCTGGCACCACGTCTGTCACGCTAGACATGAAGGCAAATTGCTCAGTCCATGCAAAATTATGGATCGTGTTTTAGGTTTGTCTTAACAGAGGGTTGCTGTCGACACGGCAGATGGATGGACTGCACCTTTGTTCCACCTCACTTACTGTAGAAACTGGGACTGTCTGAGCCAGAGGATGTCAGAGACGGCCAAGTATGATAAAAACTGATAAGATTCTCGGAGGAGGACACTTAATGTCTATTGTGAGCATAGGGAGCACATTATAAACTCGTTATACATCACTATCTGATAATTACACGCTCTATAATTCATTATAAATCTGACTGACTCTGTAATGAGATTCTTATCTGACAGTGTCATGTCCTGTTTATAGAAAATGTACTTTTATTTGCTTTTGATGCAGAATGAAGTCATACAGAGTCAAATGCAGCTTGACTCATAGTTTGAAACTGATGAATCCTTTTAGATTACTGCCAAATATATATCTGACTTATCAGTGGGAACATCAAAATAAGAAAATATTATGTAATAATAATGTAATATGTAATAACACTATTACCTATACCTGTGCTTTTCCTGCTTGTACAGGCCAAAATGTCTGCTGTGACAAAGGTCGTTTTTCTTTATCATTTAAACATCTACATACCCATGGTACACCCACACAATAATGTCACTTCTTTGCCTAATTGAACAACGTGATCACATCCTTACTTGTCATATTTTGCCGCTAGGGCGGAAGCCCCCAGTCGTGACTACAATGATGCTGGAGGCAGCCTATTGTGTTGTTTCTTGACGTAGAAGGGGTCAGCAATAAGACAGATTCAGCTGTTGGAGCTGGGCAACAAATGTACTTGGTTATGGTTAGGAAAAGGTCACAAGTGTTGCTGAAGAACACTTTGAGAGTTCTCTGAGTGGCACAAATGCAGCAGTAAGAAGTGGGTTGACATTTAGGTTATGGCAATAGAATTTTAGGGTTATAGTTAGAAAAAGACAGTGATTGATGTTTGTGTCAGCGGTTAAGTTTAGGCTACAAAACCTCTTGGTTATGGTTTGGAAAATATTGCATATGTCACTGAAAAACACCCGGCTTTGAGTGGCACAAACGCTGCAACTAACACTGATGTTTGTTGGTCTTGAGCACCAGTCTCCAGGGGCAAAGTCAGGTGTTTGTTGGACCCCATGCTCTTTAAACTGCATCTGTTGCTCTGGGCATCTAATAATTACATGGACAGGTTTACATTGGAGTGGGTGCATCTCACACAGACACCAAAAGGTGCCCCCAGTGTTATTATAGTGCTGAAGACACCTCCCAAGCAGTGTTTTGATGCCCTGGGATTGAGACCGGGCTGCATTAGACCTCTTTTAAGGATCTTGCCCCCTAATCTTTTCACATTTAAAAGAAACTAAGCAGTTTGTCAGCCAACTTTGAAATGTCACAGCCATTTAAATTTCACAAGGAGAAAATAAGCTGTCTCACCTCCATCATTAGTATTTTTTAGTGTTTTTGCAACTGTGAGTAGTTCCTTCATTTCCTTCGTAATTTACATTGCGATACAACAGGGTACATCAACGGCACAAACAAAAATCTTTTTAATCTACCTTTTCATAGCAGACGTTTTTTGGGGTTAAAGTGCGATTTATTAATTACATTAAAGTAAAAATGATGAATTAATTCCAGGGCTTTGGTGTTGTTCATGCTGGCCTACTAGGATACATAATGGAATGTGCATTATTAATAATGAAAGCTCATTTCCGTTAAGTGTCTCAGTATATCTCTGCTCAACTTCAGCCTGAGCAGAGGGCAGATCAGCTAGAATAACGTAAAACACCTGTGTAGGTGTGGTAGTTTAAAAAATATGGAAATAAGGGAAGTGAGAAATATATTATGATGACATTCACAAAGATACAACTGTGAAGTGAACACGACAGTGATTATTGTATCTTTTGTTGACACTGAAAGGTGTAACACTGATCAATTGGAGTTTGTTTCAGCTGAGTGAAACATGTCTGACAATATGGCAATAATTAACCTTACAGCTGAGGTTTGCCCTCCTGAGACACAGCAATTCCTATTTGTCTTCTGTGGGGGGCAGGACACTAAGGGCTTTAATCCAAAACACCATACATGCAAGTCCTGATTTAAAAAACATATTCTGGGCTTTGTAGTGTTGTAACACACATGGTATGGGGGTGTGACCAGCAGAGCACACATCCTCTCACAATAGGGGGGATTGCAGCCAACTACAGCAGTTATGGAAATAAGTGATCAAATTTATCAAGACATATTGTTTCTGTTATTCATTGGGAACAATGTTTTATATTTATGAGAGTCTTAAATATATGATATTATGATTTTCGCAGAGTACTTAAACCCCTGTCCTTTGTGAAGGACAGTGGGACTTGCCTAATACTGAGGAAGAGTCAGATATAGATTATTGTCTTGCAGACACACACACATATACACACACACTTTGTATAACCAGCTAAAAACATGCGCCATGCCTTTAATATTACATTTCTTAAAAACTAATTTAATTATGTATTGAAATAAATGTTATGTAATAGTAAATGGACTGTAAAACATGTTTTGTGTGGAAAAGTTTGACCTAATGTCCACTATATTGGGACATTTATAAAACATAAATAACACTTCTGAGATGAAAAAAAATAAATAATAAAATCTGTGACATGATAAATTATGTAAAAAAGAAAAAAGAAAAAAGAGAGAGGAATCAACATTTTAAAACCTTCCTTCTTTAAAACCTAAACATCAGCAAATTTTCACATTTTACTCCCTCTTGCATTTTTAGGCACTTCCTGTCCTTCATCTCAAAGTTTAACACTCTCAAGGTTGGTATTTTGAGTCTTTGTCAAAATCCAATTTATTACCTCAACTGTGAAATTTATTGTGATATTTGATCACAACAGAGTGTGAAAGTGAAATATTGTTTTGGACCTGGGGAAAGGAAGACTCAGGCATCAGGGGACAGAGGGATAATTAGTGAGTGGCTGTCACAACAGGATACTGTTGAATGACAACATTATTTGTTCCCTTCCGCCAGTAACTCATCATCTAATTAAAGGTGGCACCCTATCTTTCACATTACATCCAGTGTCTGACCATCAAGCCTCAGTGACAATGTTTCCCCCGTCTCCCACTAGCCCCACCATCGTTTTCATCACCATCATTTCCTGAAATGCTCCAGGGTTCACACTGCATGTACTGAGGGAGACTTAAATAGAATATTCATGGAAGGACATCTGTGACTCACTGTGACTTTTGGGTAACAGCATCAGCAAGGACATGTACAGTATGGACAGTAGGGGATCAGCTGGGCAGAAGCTTCAATGCCAGAGGATTGGTGTGTAAAAGTTTTTTTTTTGTTACATGTAGATAGAAATAAATGACATGTCTAGATAAAAATAAAGATTATGGAAGTGTAAGAGGTATTCATCTGCTGCTGTGCTATGTTTTATCATTTTTCCCTTACGGTCTGTTTGTCTTCCTTTCATTTCAAACCTGCCACTCCAGATCATCTGGTCTGAAGGCGGCTTAAAACATCCTGCTGCTTATCTCCTGATTTGTCACATGCCTCCTGTTCTATATTTGTCTTTAGTATCTGTGTATGCATATGAATATACATTATCCCAGTATAGGCCAGGGTATTTGTTTGCCTCATAGCTGTCTATAGGTTGCTGACTTTAGGTCTGCTGGTAAGCCTTTTTCACAGCGGACATTTTTACATGACACAGGTGTAAACAATAAAACTAATCATCAGGATCTAGGTAGAGTACATGCTGGCTCACTGTCACACTGCTGTGGCTTACTGGGACACTTGAATAGAACAGAGTCATCGTTAATTTTATCAATAAAACCTGTGTAAGTCAAAATGCTGCAAAAAACTCATTGACAGAATAAAGACTGTTTGGCAGCCACACTATGAAACATCATGCAGGAATTTAGTGGAATTAACTAATCTTTTACTGAACATAAATGCAGAAATGATTGATTATTGAAATTATTGACACTCCAACCAACCTCAGCAGGCAATTGGCTGACATGTGAGGGTCGTCAGCTGATTAAGCTCACCTGGGCCCTCAGGCTATTAAGAGGCCGTTTACACGTAAACAGTGATTTTGATAAACGGAGACATCTTCCTTTGTTTGTGCCCTTCGTTTACACGCAAACGGAGATTTCTCCTCTGAAAACGAGTCTTTCTAAAAACTCCGGCCGGAGTGGAGATTTTGGAAAACTCCGGTTGCGTGTTTGCATGTAGACTGAGATAAACGGAGATAGACGGAGTTATAGGCAGCCGACGTCACAGTATGCGCCGGAACTGCGCCTGTGTCAAAAGTGTGACCTATGTTGCTATAGTGACAATGGATACATGGAAGGCTCGAGCTTCTCGTTACACTGCCACCTACAGGTTTGGCATGCTCTTGTGTATATATACACGGGTAAGTGTAAACAAAGAATTTTTTGAAAACAGAGACGGTGATATGTCCGTTTATGAAAATAGCCAGCAACGTGTAAACGACCTCTAAACCTGGTGCATGTGTTAGCTCAGTTACTCCCTTCCTGCCGCTGACATTCACTCTGCATTGTTTTCCTTTTGGTTTGCACCTTTAATACCTCCACAGCACATTAATCACACATGCATGTGCTGCTTTTATTGCTGACTATAGTGGCTATTCAATTTCAAATGATAGCCACTGCCGCAGCAATAAAAAAATAGTTCTAATGCACCTTTGTTGTAGAAACAGGCACCATTGTTTAAAACAATAAAATAAATTTAATTGCAGGTTGTTGGAGTGAAAGAGAGAAATAGGTGACAGATGTATAACAAAAGACGCTTATAGATTATTAAACAATGAAGAGCTCAAACAAGTAAAGCTACCACCCCTTTTTTACTGCATGTTCCTCTGCAATTTCCCTTTGTTAGTTATACCACACCCTACTACTACAGGTTCTGTGTCTTTGCTGGTAGATTGCAGCATATTTTGGCGTGTTACCACCACCTGTTGATCGGTTGAATAGTGTAACACCATCGGTATGTTTTCACAGCAGCCGTTTTGAAAAAGCACAATGACTCTGTTTTATTGAAGCATTCTAGTGAGAGTGACAGTGAGGCAGCATGCAAGATGCCAGAACCCAGAGTTTTTTTAAACTATGACAAACTTGTTTTACTCCTAAAAATGATAAAGGAGGACTGGCCTAGATAAACTAGACCTGACTTGTTGTTTAAAGCCTCCTACAGACTGTGAGATTTTAGCAATATTTAAGTCCCGTGCAGCTACACTGTGCAACATGGATCTAATAAACCTGGGTGCGACATAAAATTTTTATGTATGCAGACTGTATGTTGACAGAGCCTGCAACATACAATGCAATAGCTTCCCATATTAGGAGCCCAAGGATGCTGCACGGGTTATTGCTTCTCCAACTGTGGAGCCCAACACAGAGGGTCACACTGGGCACTCTATATCCTCTTTGCTGGAATCCCACACATTTCTTTTGCCTCCATGACAAACTGCTATCTGCCTCTTCTTGGGGAAGTGTGCCTGTGCGTCATTTCATGCTGCATTTCTATTGGTTGGTTAGTAAATGTAGGTGGTAACAGCAGTCACACAGTGAGATGGTCATCACACATTTCTGACACTGTCAGAATTTTATCCCAGGCTGTCGCAAGATTGTCTGTTTGTTTTACATCTGGTGCTTGTTTTTTGTTGACATTTTTATTTATTTATTTATTTATTTTTTAAATGTGAAGCTCTTTTTGCTACTGCCTTGGCCAGGACTCCCTTACAAAAGAGATTTTGAATCTTAACGGGAATATTACTGGCTAAATACAGGTTCAATAAAATATAAAATGAAATAAATACTGTTACAGTATTTTGTTGTTCTATTTTGACTTGTCTAAGTTTGTTGTCATTGTTTATATCATGATTGCCAGTTTTTAAATGCCACTGTTTGGCTTTTACACACCTTCCTAACAGTCTTCCTCTAATGAAGTACATTCAGGTTACACTTGAATGAAGTGTTTTCTATCTCCCGTACAGTAAGTCTGAAGAGAACTTAAACTCCTTAAACTCTAACATCTGACAGATATTTTAGAAACACATTAATTTCATTCCTTTTCTGAAGTCATGTTCCGGCTCAAGGACAAAAATCGGTGTAAGCATACTGTGTAAATTTTCATCCACCACACACTTTTATTGAAAGGTCTTCATTCACTGCTTGAAAACAGTTAATTAGATTCACTGCAGCCATGGCCTGTGCTGCGTCAGTGCAGAAGAGCAATTTGCCTTGACCGCCTACTCCGGCATGAAGGACTGCAGACCATTCTCTCACAATTGTGGCTTTTGTCTGGAGCTGCTGCCATGCCAACACAACCGAGCCACCCAGCTACTGCCAGCTCAGCCCTCTAAGATGCCTTGTGAGAACAACATATTGGGCAACTGTCACTTTAGAGCTCTTAAGGACTAAGCATAGTCAGCTCAAGGTTTCCCTAAATTAATGCACCTAAATGAATGTTGTATGACATAGTCCCCTCATATCCAGAGATTAGCTGAGGGTATGTGGCTATTCTGTGTGTCCTCTGAGTGGGAGTTTGGTTATTGGATTGACTTAATTTC
This sequence comes from Epinephelus fuscoguttatus, assembly GCF_011397635.1. Lineage (NCBI taxonomy): Eukaryota > Metazoa > Chordata > Actinopteri > Perciformes > Serranidae > Epinephelus > Epinephelus fuscoguttatus. The sequence goes on along the minus strand of NC_064758.1, from coordinate 23,540,660 downwards.
CCTAAAGAGGACAAGATATTAGTCGGAGGACTGATCGTTTTATTTTATATTATACCCTATCAAGGGGGCATTGATGAATGTCTGTCACAGCAGGTTGTTGCCTTTCATCAGACAAGTAAGAGCACAAAAAGATAAAAGCCATGAATAAATTCAGTGATTCAGTCAGACAGAATGAAAGAGGGAAGTCAAAGTAGCTAAAAAAGGAGCTGTTTTCTCAGACAATCATCAAACACTGTTGTGTAATTCTGGAGAATATACACAGGTGTAACACCCCACGTAGCTGCACAAATTTTGATAATGACATCCAACAAGCTGAACTGAAAAGAGCAAGCGCTACAATTGGTCTCCATACAATTTAGTGAGTAGTTAAGGAAATGGGATTATAGACTCATTTGCTCTGCTGTGTCCTCGCTCTCTCTCTCCTCTCAGACTGTCTGCCGAGCCTGGACTAATTATCTTCTTACTGATGCACCTGAACCTGCCAACTCATGTTTGTGGAGACAGACAGGAGAGCACACGCATGGATTAACCTTAGCAGTAACACAGAGATTGATCTGCTTTCATGCTGATAATGCTCCTCGTCCATCCCAGTCTGCGTCTGATACGGCATCATGTGTGGGTTTTGACTATTTGTATTGTGATCACATGCGTCAGCAGCTGAAATGCGGCACGGAGCGTGTATACACACTTTAGCTCAGTGACATCTATTTGCTCAGAAAATACCTCATAAAAATTAATGGTTATCATTTCTTCCCCCCCAATCCATAAAAGCTTTTAAAAGTTTTTCTATTTAAATTCATGTAGTCTGAAGAGCACACCTCACCTCTTCCATTTGAACGCTAACCCTTCTGTCATTTTCTGCATTTAGATCATTGACTAATACTCCGTAGATGGTTCACTCTTCTTGCAGACAAGGTTTTGTTTAGTCACTGTCAGTCTCTTAATATGTTTAACATCTACAGTAGAATATTCTTTTCAAAGCTTAGAGGTCTAGTGTGTTGGAGTTATTGGGATATATTGGCAGAAATGGAAAATAATAAGTATGTTTTCTTTAGTGTATAATCACCCGAAAATAAGAATCACTGTCTTTCTGTTACCTTAGAATGAGCCATATATACCTTCATAGCTGGTCCTCATTCATGGAGATCGCCATGGTGCACTGCCATGTTTCTACAGCAGCCCAAAACAAAGAAACAAACAAACACTGGCTCTAGATAGGGCCATTTGCATTTTAGCGCCAGCTCCCATAGATAGCAGCCTCTCCGATGTGCCAAACAGCATAGTATAGTGGTATAGTGTCTAAACCTGACTTGGAGAGACTTATCCATGCATTTGTCTCTAGTAGATTAGACTACTGTAACGGCCTGCTCACTGGCCTCTCCAAACGGGCCGTAAGACAGCTGCAGTACATCCAGAATGCTGCTGCTCGGGTCCTGACCAGAACCAGGAAGTACGAGCACATTAGTCCTGTGCTCAGGTCTCTACACTGGCTTCCTGTGGCTCAGAGAATAGACTTTAAAGCAGCTCTGCTTGTGTACAAGTCTCTCCACGGCCTAGCACCAAAGTACATCTCTGACATGTTAGTGCCATATGAAACATCTCGGACTTATTATTTATGTTTTTATTTTGTATTGTGATTTTAATGCATTTTCTTGTTCTGTAAAGCACTTTGAATTACTTTGTGTACGAATTGTGCTCTACAAATAAACTTGCCTTGCCTTGCCTTGCCCTAGGAAAAACATTGATATTTAATATTAAACTGCTTTATCCAGTGTTTTTACCTGTATAAGTCACCATCTTGGTTTGTTTTGTAGAGGAGGAGACCTCTGCAGATAATTTAACACAGGGGGAAAACCTCCTAAACAATGAATTCCAAAGGAATTCAAACTGGTAAAGGTTCAACGGGCTGCAATTTGCAATCCTCACCACTAGGTGCCACTAAATCCTACACATTACTCCTCAATATTAAGACATTTTTGGTTAAATATTCTTTAACATTTGGTAAGACAAGAATATGAAGGTGTGGTAAACATGAAAAAATTCTTATCTCCTGCTTTTTGATTTCTACAGTTTGCTTGTAATTCTACTGCAAATGTCTCAGATCTCAAATTTGCTGAACTTATTTCACCCTGAAAACATTGTGTTATCTAAATTAGATTGGAAATCTGTGCATTTTTTTGTGTTTTATCTGTTTTTCCCTTGTGGCAACAAATTTAATTTATCCAGGTCCAGTTAGCAAATAACTGTAAAACATTTGTCTCCTTTTGTCAAGCAGATAAAGACATTCTTGCCTTCATATCAATACCAAAGTGTCATATCTTCCCTTTGCATTTAACATGTGTGATGGAAAACTGTGTAAATAAAGAAGGAGCCAGTGGGGAGGATAGAAAGGGAGACCGCAGAACCCTCTCCTCTCCTCTCAGGTGCAGACTTCCATTTAGAGATAAGTGCAGGTACATATCTCAATCTCTTCAGAGTCCATTTGAGGATCCCTGTCTGACCATCTCTCTGTGTTATTGCCACATCTCAATGCATGGAGCTCTCAAGAGGAGAGCTGCTGTCTAGTGCAAAACCAGGTCTGTGCCATCACGCTTTTACTTTCAGGAATTGTGATGTATAGAAATGGAAAAAAAATGATGATGTGCTATAAAGAGGAATGAGCAGCGTGAGGGCTCTTCCTGTCCTCTCTTCATCTTGTTAAGATAAAACTAAACTAATTAATGGTATAAACACCTGGCACATTAAGATGCTGTGGTGGAAGAATGACAAATTCCACATTAAGAGCGATCTATTTTTCCACTAGGATGAAACCACATGAGGCACTTTGGTATTTATCTAACTGTAATTGGGCAGTTAATTATGTAAACAGACTTTGTAAAAAATATGTTCATTAAATACAACCTCAACTGATCAAATCAAATAAAAGTGTATTTCAAAGACATATTCTGTAAAATGCAGTTCTCTCTCTGCACAAATGGAATTGTTGTCTAACAACACAGTCAAGTCCCCACATTTCTAAGCAAGTATGTAAATATGAGACTTGCTTAGATAATTGTACAGATCTCAGAAGAGTTAAACCTTGTACATACCTGAGACTGCAGCACTTCAGATAACTGTCTGTAGACACTGTCTGAAGATCCATCTCTGACTAGCGACGTTTGACGTTTTTTTTTTCTATAAGGTGCTGCAGAATCATACGGGTCATTTAGTTTCACAATGTCTGATGACCATGACAGTAAAGAAAGAATAGCATAGCAACCATGTGTCCAACCTGCTCATGGCCTTTTCACTAATCTATGTATCGTTCTTTCATACAAGTTCTCAGAGCTGAAAGGGCAGCTCTATATAATGTACTATATATGTTTCGAACAACTGGCGCTAATGAATTCTGCTCATATCAGCGCTGAATGACCTTGAACACCAGTGTTTTGATATGATACAACAGTGGTTCTCAACTGTTTTTTGTGTCAAGGACTGCTATTGATTCACAGTAGGCTACAGATTTTGCTTCATCCATCTGAAAACATTTTGTCTGTAAGATGATATGATTTAGACTAGAATTCTACAGGTGTCGACTGCAGCTGAGGAGCTACCCATGGTGGAAATGAAACCTATGATCAGAATAGTCACTCTTATGGCTCTTACCCTCACTGGGCTCACTTCAGAAGGGAATTGAATAGTGAAATTAAACTATTCTCCATTTTTCTGTGGAACCCCTGGAATTTCGGAGGACTGGTTGAGATACCATACAACTTTATTGTCACTTTGCCCTGAAGTTCATTCTATGTCCTAAGGCAGTTCCCTCAATAAATTTACGCACAGGTTGAACATACAGTTACACATGTGGCACTTCTTTCTATACAAAAACATGTCAAAAAGTCATGACAATTATACATATCCCATTATATCCTCTGGATTCTGATCACAGAAGCACAGATTTTGCTTGGTTTAGCAGCAGGATAGGCGGATGTTTAAAAGAATATCTCAGCCTGTAGTATTTAAATAGGTTACATCCTAAGCATTGTAGTGGTGCAGAAGCATGCTGTGTGAATAACCGTGACTGCTTATACTTTGCAGAATGATCAGCTCTTTTTCAGCTTACATTGTTTCAGTGTGGATCAACTTGACAGTAGGACCATCTAGTGGCCGAGCTGTGCATTGCTACAAGATGCAGAGAACTGCTGGCAAGCTGTCACTCTGTTTGGGAATGCTTGAAAAAAGAAAAAAATCTCAGGGGAACAATATGACAGGAAGTCAGCCACATTCTCCAGACAGTACAATGCGGCTCTTCATCAGACTGTACAATGCAGCACCAGTCAGCCAGCACTCCTGCGAGCTGCATCTGCTGCTCACAAGGGAGATTCAGCCTGATTGCAGCTGAGATGAGAATGACTCTTTAAGAAGTTACAGTGTTTGAGCTCATGTTTCAGCTGGAGCCATATAATCAAATGGAACAAATACTCAATTGTTCAAACTTTTAAAAATATTTTAAATTGTAGTAAAGATCCCAAAGTTTTTTTTTTTTTCAGTTTTTGTGTCATAAAGGTGCTACATAAAATATATGTTTTAGCACTGAGGTCATTGTCAGGGATGGTTTTGTACTGAACTGCATCATACTGAGAGGTGTTCTCATGTATGTAAATATGGATGACAAAAAATTAAAAACATCTTCCTGTATAAAAAGTCCAGCAAACTTGAACTATGACCTCAGAAATAAAAATAACTGAACTTACACATTTCCAACAACGTAACCAAAAATGAACATTATTCATCAATTGTAATAAGATTATAGATGTATAGATTGTACAGGTGTATCTAAGAAAGTGTGCATAAGTGAGGTTGAATTGTTGAAGAATGTGTATAAAATGATGCACAATACATTAAGATTATTTCCATGAAGAATAAGCAGATGCTGCCAAAGAGTGCGAGAAATGTATTTATTTACCTTAAGTTAAACTTTAGGCAGTGATGACCAACCTTTTTGGCTGGTTTCCCCTTAAAATGAAGCAGTGTCTGCCTACAGGTTAAATCCATCTATGAGTTGAGAGTTTCATAAATTACTTTTAGATGGCCTGGGAGGTAATACTTTCACTAATAAAAAAAAATAGACAACAAAATTCACCTTCTTTTGCCTCCCATTAATCATCTTGCGAGCTCTCCAAATACATCTTGTGAACATTTAGAGGGAACCCACTACAGGAGCCACTGCTTTGCAGACAACTTAGGAGAGACATTAATGTAAAACAGAGATACTCAACTTGCTTTGCCTGGGGGGCACGTTTGCAAAATGACAGGAGGCCAGGGGCCAGTTAATAAACAAACATTAATTATCTTTAACAGTACATATAATACAGAATGTGTGTGCTATCCTATCTCATCTCAGCAAGCAAATCTAGTCACAGCCCCGCACAGACAACCTGCACATGTCAGGTGTACGCAGGGTCATTTCTAGAATTTCAGTACACCTCTGTCGAGGGTGCAGAACATCCTCACCTGGCATTTTTTTGATGCATTTTATGCACCCTGGCACCTTTTCTTTTACATTCAAAGTACAGAAAAATATTCCAGTTTGAATCAGTTTATTTTCAGTGTGAATTAGAAAATGGTTGCTGGGCCATCCGGCATGCCAGATTTGGCCCGCAGGCCGTAAGTTGGGTATCACTGATGTATAAGAGTCATAAAAATGAATATAAAACTTTTTTTTTTTTTAATTCACAGTGGTGTTACTTAGTTGGGTGATCAACAATCTTTTCTTTGTTTGAAATGCACAGAGGCGAGATTGTGGTGATGACATCATCGTGGGACAAATCCTGAAGCTTTTCCATGGACAGTTATTAAAGGGCCAGTGTGTAATATTTGGCATGGTTTATTGTCAATCTGAATCTGAATCTGAATATTCTACCCATTAATATGTTTATACAAGTGTTTAATCACTACAAAATAAAATTCGTTTGGTTTTCGTAGCCTCATAATTATGCTTTTATATATATACACATATAGCAAGGGCCTTGCTTTAGAGAGGTCGCCATCTTGCGCTGCCATGTATATACGGCAGACCAAGCGGACAATCCAGCCAGCCAGAGAACGCGTTTCGCATGTATAAATGAACCAACGAAGACAGCGGAAGGAAGGAAGAAGGAGGAGGAAACAGCAGAGAGTGTTAGTAGTTCGTCGATAGAGAGTAGTGAAAAGTTTTTTTTAGTTATGAAGTTTGCGAATGGACCACACTTAACATGCAACAGGAGAGAATGAACCCGAACCGTCATCTGCGAGGAAAAGAAGACGCAACTTCACTCCTTGTGATGCACTCTCTGCGGCGCTTTTCCTCCTGATGATATATCTCCCCAAGGATGGCAGCAGTAGCACCGAATCCCATTCTGTGCATTCAGCCTCTCTTCTCAACCGCTCAGTATCAAACACATGGAGTTCCTCATCTGTATGCTCCAGCTCAAACAGGTATGGTTCTGGGTCTGTGTCCGCTACAAGAAACTCTTCAAAATCGCGTTCAAAGTCGTCCATTGCAGCTACTATAGTCCGGAGATATTGCTAGGCTAAATAAACAGCTGAGCACTGTTTACCAGCTATGCTGTCAGTCAGTGTGCGGGCTGGAGATTGGCGGAGCAGAGAGGGGATGGGGGGTCCCCACTCAGTATGGTAAACGAGTATGTGTGTATGGAGTGTGTCTGTTACGCCAGACGAGTCAGAGTTTTGGACGGAGTCTTTTACCCCCCTGGAGTGTTACCGGAGTTTCTGGAGTGCTCAAATAAATTGGCCTTTTTCCCGAACGCTCCTCTGGTCTCCTGCTCGTGAGGGATTCATTACAATATCGTAACATGGCTTAGATTTCTAAATAAACATTCACCTCATCGCTAGATAGACCTACTCCTGAAAAACTCGTGCGCAAGGCTTTTTGTCCCTACGAGGCCACCGTCATTTACCCGACAGGAGGGGTGAGAGAGTGAGCCCTGCAATCTAGAATTTGACCACTGATGTCACTGTTTTCAACCCATTTTACACACTGGCCCTTTAATAGAAAAACTCACTAATTTATGAGAGTAATGGTGAGTTTATGGGCATTTTATAATTCACAGCTGGAAGGACTGCATTTACAGCATTCAGTTTTTTTGATGCCGCTCTAAAAACAACATCTGTAAGTCAGTCACTAATTTCCTGTCAACAGACAGATGACATAATCGCTGTTTGTTTGTTTATTTGAGGTTTTACCATCCAAAATAATCAAACTAACTCTATGTTCATCTGTTTTATGGTGGACTTTCTAATGAAACACAACATATATATAAGTGAAATATGTGTGTACTATAACAGTTAGAGATACTGTCTGACACATTTCTTAGTGTTTTTCTTTATGACATTTGATAAAAAGGTGTTTGACCATACAATGATTCATAAAAACTCTGACGACGTTTGTTTCATTTAATGATTTATTGACATTTACTTTTTTTTCCCACCATGGTTTCTCTTGATACCAATAGTATTTACCATAAAGTTTCTTTTTCATTTAAATTACATTTATAATGTTTTACTCACATACACATTTATTGTTTAATTTTCTTATTGCAATAAACAAGAGTAGCCAGAATGAGTCAGGTATTGCTACAATTCGCCATACAAACTCTTTGTCCCCTCTGACAATGAAATTCAAAAATAACTTTATTGGCAAGACAAAATTACACCATAGCCTCTCCATCTCTCCATCTCTCTCTCTGCTCCGGGAGAGGCTGAGGGCAGAATAAGGCTAAGGCTAGTAGCCTAAACACAGCTAACATGAAACACCTGCCCAGAAAATAGGAATCTAACATTTATTTCCCAAACGTGAATAATGAGGATGAATTAGTGGAGATGACCACAGTATGAACATATCTGTGGTGTGCTACTTGACTGACCTACCAAGGACAATATTGCAATACTTTAATTAGGTTGGGTCATTGATCAAACCTCTGCTAGAATCCAGGACAATTGATCAGTCTTCCCAAACCAAACATGTGCAGGTTTCTATCTCCATGATTGTGTTAGGCCACTTCATAGCTCCAGGTTGCCTCTGTCTCTGATTGGTGGGAAGTGGGGAGAGAGCAGGTCCCAACACATACTAGAATACATATGGTACACACACCAACTGGAAGGAGAGCACGGGTCCTGGAATAGTATCTCACTCACAAAATGAACTCTGCAAAGAAGGTTTCGTTCAGCAACAAAAAAGAGCACAACGGTGGAAGCTGACACCGAGCCAGCTTCGTCTTTAAGTAATGGCATTGATAATGTTCCTCAGGATTTTCACTTAAACACATTTCTCACACACAGAAAAAAACATAATGCAACTCAGTAAGTCCAACTAAAAAAAAAATAAGCCTGTTGAACAATTCTAACTTTAATCCCTTGATACCTGGCGTTGTACCCTGTTCCCCAAGCAGAGATTACCATAGTAAAAAGGCCCTTTAATATGAAGGGTCGGTCCCTAAGCCCAGCTACTCCTCTGTCTCTCTCTGCCCCTCGCTCAATCCCTTCAAGGGCTTGTACTCCTCATGGAAGAACAGAAAAGTCTGTCAGCTGGCGTGCTCCCAGTTTACACATGACTCCAGACAACATGTCACAACATGTCACAATGATAACAAGTCACTCTGATAAAAATTGCTCATTGCATTGCAATATTCAGACAAAGGTAAGACATTAGAGCTCATTGCTTCTCAATGAAAGGGCACAGTGTACATCTCGTTCAGAAAAGGATGATAGTTTTCAAGCTGTCGAGCAAGATAGGTCTGCTGCTGCTGCTGCTGCTGCTGCTTAGCTAGCTTTTGTGGCTCCCCGCTGAGTCAGTTGGCCTGTCAGTCTGTCTGAGTCAACACTTATATAATCCACCATCCAAAAGTCTTCTTATCCCTTCATGAATGCGGTTATTAACTTTTCCTACCTACAAAAATATTTTTATTGTGTTTTGCTCTTTTTTAATGTGTGATATAAATGCAAACCAACAGTCCAAACCAAACAAAACAAGGTGCTCACCAGTCTTTGTAAGAGAAAACAAATCATGGTGCGTTTCATGGCTTTCAGTTGTAAGACGGGAAGTTATCGGCCTTGAGCTGGATGTCTCGGCCCCCTGCCCTGGGCGGCCTCGCTGGGCTCCCGGCTCGGTTGTCACTCCAGCTCAAGATCATTTTCTCCAAGAATGTATTTGGCTTTCATCTTTCTCTCTTTAATGTGTTCCCTCGGAGCATTATGGTTGCCAGCGTCAACGTGCCCTCTGCTATAGACTCGTGTGAACCTTTGGAGATGGGGGAGGTGAGGAGGAGGGATAGGGCAGCAATGGAAGAGTTCAACCCAATGATGCAGAAGCCTGACCCTGCAGGATCTTATTGTGAGGCTGCATGCAGAAACAACAAATACATGAGTACATAGGGTCGCACCTAAGTCATACCTCCCCACCTACACAGTGAATCAGCCTGTGAATAAAGACCAGGGTGATGTAAGGATGTCGATAACTGTCCTTGTGATGGCTTAATGTGAACAGAAGTCACACCAAATACATGAACTATGCTCTCTCCAGTGCAGTATTTCTCATAACAGTAAATAAAGGAACAGATTATTGCCATCAAACACAATCTAAGATGAAGATAGGGGGGCATGTATCAGATACAGCAGTACAGTATGTACCAATGTGTGACTTCTGCTGCTTTTCCCAACCCTTTCTCCTTTAGTGAGGCCCTTCTCTGACTGATATGGAGGCTGGCAGATGTGCCCTGTGGCGTTTTTTGTCAGTGCAGTCTATTTTAAAACACAGATTCGTTTGGGCCTGTATATGTCTGCATGCTGCCTGGGGTCAATCCATCCACTGACCCGTGCCAGCCCTCCTCTCACCTCACTGTCTCAGGAAATGACAGGGGAGTGCAATCCCCCACAGTCACTTTTCTGCTCTCTTAACCTCCCCCCAACCATCAGACATGTTCAGATGCGGCTACCACCTGCCTGTCAGCCCAAGTCATGTTGTATCTAGCGAGGACCTAGTGTCACAAACTGAAGAGTCGCTGGCCTCTGGCGCAGAAGGGGACACGTACAGTACCGTGGAGGCCGCCACAGCTACATGTGGCGCATACAGCAAAGACCGATTGAAGCAGCTACCCTACTGACATAACATTATTGTCTTGGTTTTTGAGGTGCATAGGATGAGAAGAACACGTTGAGCCACGATGACAGGAGGAAACCAACCTGGCCCAGAATAATTATGTAACACTACATGTGGTTTAATGTTTCTAGAAAGATGTGCATGTGTTTCTTCTGTGGCTATCGAGGCGGCCATGACAGGGCCACAGTGCAAGGGACAAGGGCCAGGGGTGGTGAGAGATGTACAAGGGAGTTCAATGCATAATGAAAATCTCTCCTCTGCTCATTCCACCTGCGGAGCACTCAGAAGTCTTTGAAATGTAAGGAGAGTTTCAGGTAAAGGGAAGAAAGACATATACTTCTACTCCTTTCTGCTGCTCCTTTGCCTTGTGTTTCTCTCAGTTCAATATTTAAATGGTTGGATTTTTTTCCTCCCTATCAATTGCTGTTTGTTGATCATGTTTGTATCTTCACAGTGTGCTTTTGGAGTGGCTGTTCCTGACTGGCCGAAGTCAGAGGGTGATGTGTCAGTAAGGGGAGAAGAGGATTGGCCCATGGGTGGTGCGGATGGGCCCGGGCGCGGGTCTCAGGATGGCGTGGCTGAGAGGCGGGCCTTGCAATAGGTGATGGTGCGGGTGGGGCGCAGGAGCTGCTGCACGGAGAGCCAGTGGGTTCGAGGAAGCTGCAGCGGCCATTGCTGCAGCAACAGCCAAGGGGCTGGGCAACAGCCCTGCGCCCAAAGCTTTGGTGAGATCCTTGGAGAAGGTCAAAGAAGACTGCAAACAGAAGGGGGTGTGCAAAAAGACACAAGACACGAGAGAGGGGGGGGGGGGTAAAATGATTAGTTCCAGAAGGTCAGCACATGGAGGGGAAACAGATATAGACTTTCGTCTCCAGACTCTTTTGATCTATCATAATGCAGAGGTTTCAGGCCAACTGAGTTAATATTTTCAGGAGAAGGACACAGCCAAAACCAGAACAACTGGCTGGCTTTTGCAGGGCTCAAATAAACATGCTCTAAGTACTCCAAGGCTTTGCAGACCTCATGTTCTTCATTATCACTGTCTATCTGATCTGTGGATCTCAGGTTTGCTGACTGTGTCACAGGAGGAGTCAGAATACAACAGTGAAAGGTTACCGTCAGATCAGCTCCCCTGTGCTTCTTGTGTCGGCTGAGGAGGGGGTTAGGCTTGCCCGCCATGCCGTCCCGGTGCCTTCGACTTGATATGTGCTGAAAGGAAGCAACACAAGAGCACAAGTTATTCTAACTTTACATAAAATAAATAAATATTTCCCATAATAGACGGTGATTAGACTGCACAGTGTTGGGACTGATTACATCTTGAGACTCTTGAACATTTTTGAGACTCTGGATTTGATAATGTCCCCTAATGAAAATGTTCTGTAAATCAGTTATCATGGCGATTACAAATGTTCTCACAAAATGCTTCTTGCAAGACTTACAAAAAAGCCAATTAGCCAGGAAGTTATGTGTTGGATGTTCCATATTTTCTAGTGGAGGCCCACCAAGCCCACCATTTCATATGTGTCCTTCTCAATGTTAAAACAAAACCTGTATCCTTGCACACACAGGCATCATTTCTCCCTCCATACCTGTTTGAGTTGCAGTTCAGAGTTGACCCGCACATTGCAGATCTCACAGTGGAAGGTTCGTTCCTGAGTGTTGGGGTCCACCGGCCCCCCTCCCTGTTCTCCAATGGGCTTGGGGCCTAGGCGAGGATACGCCTTGATGGGGCCCAGCCCGCTTCGTGCCTCCAGGATAGTTTTGTGTTTGGTACCTGCAGGCAGACAGACACACACAGGCAAAAACGCGGGTCAGCACTTCCATTACCCAAGATGAAATTACATATTTAGAAGCTAATAGAATAGAATGAAATAATACAGAGGAGATGCATCACTATTTATAACACGAGTCATGCCGCTTCGACCTGTCTGAAATAAAATTAGCCTGGACAGCATTTCTCTGGGACAAATAACAGTGATGGAGAAACAGTGACATTGACGAATATCAGAGCGTGAAAGAAAAGAAATTGTACCACTTGCTTGATTTTCCAATGACTGACCACATATGCACAACATAAAGAACATGTTGCTGTATGAAGTTGTAATGGTAGTTTTTTACCACTAGAGGGCTGCAGTCAGACAGATGTGCAGCTGGAAGATGAACTCAAAGCCCTCTAATATTAATACTACAGTAACCGGTTGATGATGTTTGATTCGGTGGAGTGGGTGAGATACGATCATACAGTGTGCACTGTCGTAGATCATATCACCACATGTGCCAACACCGAGACAGAGCTGGACTGCTGAACCCTCGCTGTGAAGACCAATAATTTTAGCTGTAAATGTCAAAGTTTGAAAATTTAAGGCTGTGTTATTATGAGAAGCAGGTTCGTCTAGTCTTAGGATGGATTTGCAGTCAGACATTTTCTGTGCTTATTATGACACCTGTACCTTTTACTGTTTCAGTGAATATTTATGTGATGAAACAGCACTAATTTGAACAGGTTGTGTAAAAGCCACAGCTCTATCTTTTGATTTACTGTGAACAAATAAAGATGTGTAAATTCTGAACACTTGAGAACCATTAATACTGCTGAGCAATGTTGTAATCAAGACCACTTTATCCAAGGCCAAGTCCTGACCAAGCCCAGAGTGTATCGAGACCAATACAAGACCAAGACTTCGGGGGGTTGAGACTGAGTCAAGACCAAGACTAGTACTTGCTCTGTACTAGTCTTGGTCTTGACTCATGTCAATAAAATGTAGAACATACAAACCGCAGCAACTCCTCAAATTAATCTAAAAGAACCACATTCCCATAAAAACACCCGAAGAAAATAAATGAAGTTTACGCTTCAGTCACCTCTCTGATTACCATACACTGTACAGGCATTACAGAATTGAATTTTATGTGTGGGAATTTTCATTTGTTGTCCATGAGCATCATGAGTTACCATGAGTTTTCCACAAACAAACTCTAAGGAACTGAAATAAGCATTTATTTTTTTTTATTTTAATTTTAATTTTTATTTTTATTTTTGTTTTGCACAGGCAATTTAGTGATATCACTGCAGTCGCGGTCTTGACCAGTATTGAAACAAAATCCTCTTTGTCTGAGACTGTGACAAGACCGTGTAAAAATGCAGTTGATTCCGGGACAAGATCAAGACCTTTAAAAAGTGGTCTTGAGACCGATCTTAAGACCACGACTGATCTCGAGTACTACAACACTGCTGCTGAACAATCAAAATAGGAGCTTGTGTCATTGCAGATGGGTGTGTCACACAAAACAATTACATCAGAAACACAACAGATTTATTTCTTGGCAAAACTAAGTAGTACATAGTTACATGTGAACTCTTAATGGTCTGCTCTCCAGAGTCAGCCCAACGCCCTGCTGTTAATCCAGTCAATTCCAGCCAGAATAAATACTAAGAAAATATTCAGCTGTTCAAAATAGATTCTGCCAGATGTTGTCAATAAAAGATGACAATCTACAAAAACAAGTCACAAGAGATTCTAAACTGTGGGGATGCATGTTTCATACACTTACATGAAATATTTCTATACGCAGTGTTTTCTAAATTTAAAAAAATCCCACTCCAGGGGGCTGAACTTGCAGAGTAGACAGCATACAGAGAGGTTCTCCAGCACATTACTATCCCTTTCAAGTGGTCTGCAAAGCAGCAAACCAAAGAGTGCGCCAAAATACTTCCTCATTAAATAATCACACATTTTGTTCTTGGCTGAAAAAATTAGTCATGGTCCTCTGCCCCCCCGTCGACCCCTGCTCCTCCCTGCTCCCAAAGTAAGGCATCCCACTGTCTTTGGCTCTGACTTTGAGTCACTCTCTGAAATCCCTTTGAACAGAGTTAAGGTTACAGAAGAGAGAGGAATCGCCAGGGTGGGGAACGTGGAGGCTTTGGGCTCCGCTGGGGAGGAAGGGGCTGGAATGACGGATTTCGCTTGTGGCCAGAAATGTGCTCTCGGGGTGTCTGTTTTTGCCTTTGTTCTATTTCAGTCTGACAATGGATGGCCCAGTGGATTTTTTTTTTGCCTTTGTAAGGTTGACTCATAGTTTACACCAACACACAAGCAGACAAGGCACATTTGAAAACACAAAAATAGGCACCGTGCTGACAGGAAACTGTTGAAATAACATTAGATTCACTTTCTTTTGGTCTTTTCTGCTGTTCATTCTGTGCCACGCACGCTGCTCATGTGTCTGCATGACATGTGCTTTTATTTTTGAACCACGCTAACATGCACAGTTTTGATTTTGAGAATGAGTGAGGGTGATTGTTTCCAGATTGTTTCCCTCATAGAGTTTCAGCTGTTTCAACTCTTTGTCATTCAGGGGTTGAACTTTGGAGCCAAATAGCAGACAGCAGGCCATGGCCCGGGGTTACGTTTAGAAGCTGTTACACACTATGTGTGAAATCTTTTGATACTTACATGGGCGTGTACATCGTAAACATGCTAGCAGGCAGATGTGACGGAAATTTATTGTTGTGTAGTTGGTAGACTGATAAACAATTAATCAGCGCACGATAAGGCATGAATTCCAAAAGCCTTTTGGAGGTTAATCTAACAATAATGGCGGCAGAGATTGCACTTGTATTGATTAATACTTTATCCAACCTTAAGAGGTATTTGTTGGCTGCTTTCATGGCTGAGCTGGCTGCACCAGGCATTACTCACAGCAAATGGGATACAGTTACGCTGATGCGAGGTCAGTCCCTCATTGTCTGTGGCGTCTCTGTAGTTTTTCTTTATGTGTAGGAGAGTGTATAAATAATAAAGAGTGGAGGTCAGCAGACACAAACTGTCGTCACAGGGACACAAGGTCGCAGGGAGAGCTAAGTTGGTAGGGTATGAAGGATTAAAGCAGGCAGCGGGGACCTTAGGGGTATTTGGAGCCCTGAAAAAGTGTCGTCATGTGTGAACACTGTCTGACAGACTGTTGAAGCTGGTATTGTGGTGAGCTCACCCACATAACATATTTTTCTCTTATTCCCTCATGCAGTGGTTACTCGCATTAACCATCTTCCTCCACAACTTTTTCAAGTGGAAGGCTTCGGGCTATGTGGACCAGTTTTTGTGCTGCGTGCTGCAAATGACAAGACAAATCATGAATTTTTGAGTGGGGGAGTTATTTTAAATAATCATGTCTTGTGTGGGGGAAGAAAGTGGGGTGTGTTGGCAGAGTGCTGCATGAGAGAGCGGACACACACACACACACACACACACACACACACACACACACACACACACACATACATACACACAGGTGAGGCGCTATTACAGAGCTCCTGAAACCAGGAGATCAGTGCTCGGTTACATAGGTCGAGCCCGTCAGTGTCAAACAGATCAGTTATCTGCTGATCAGTGTACTTCTCAGTAGCTTCTGCTGGGGCGAAGTCAAGTCATTAACAGAGATGGTAGCACTTACAGTATGGGCTGTCAGGTATATTTGTGCATCTTTGTGCAACTTTGAGGAGCCTAATTTGTGTAGCATTATACAAGAGTAAGTGTCTCCTCCTCTCCAAAACAAACGGACAGGATGACTTAAACCAATAAAAACACTGAATAAAGCAGTTTTACGTTACTGGAGTTTCTCCAGCGCTGATCAACAAATCGCAGATGGGCTGCTAGCCCAGAACCTGCTAATAAGCGTCCATTTTTTTCTTTCTGATGACCTGAGATCCAGATGTTTGGGACGCTTTCACCAGCAGTCAAAATGTCTGCAAACCTAGTGATTTAAACTGGTAGAAACACTGAATAAAGCAGCGTCATTGTAGAAATCAGTGTTTTTCCAATGCCGTTTGGCTTGTTGCAGAGGGTCTGCTAACTGTGGTGGCCAGTGCAAAAACACAAATGGCCCCCTCTAGTGCCAGTGTTTGGCTGATCCATTCTGGGCTACCGTAGAAACATGGCAGACTCTGCGGACAAGGCCCCGCTCCCTATAGATTTAAATGGCTCATTTGAGGGTTATGAAAACGTGGCGATTCTTATTGCCAGGTGAAGAAAGAAAACACACATATTAGCCTATGTTATATTCCATTCCTGCCAGTATATCCCCTTAAATCCTACACACTGGACCTTTAGGTAGGCTACACAGATGATTCAAATTCCACACAGTTTGTTAAAATCAGCTACATTATTCTAGACACCTGGTATTGCAACAACTATAATTACTCATTAAAAAAACAAGTATCCTTCCTTCAGTCATGCTCTAAAATAGTCTTAAAAGCAGCAACTGCAGTGATCCCTGGTGCGCATGATTATTATTTTAGGAGTGTAAAATTGTTTTCAATTATGTAGATATCCCACGTCATTTCAACACAGTGCTGTTAATCTTTTAATGTTGTGAAATAAAACTGTGATTTTCACTGAATTTTGTCGTTTCCATTGACCAGTATTTGGTTTTCTCTGAGGTGTCTTCTTGTATTTACAGTATCTAGAGGTATATCACATTAACAACCATTGCACATTTTGTTAATATACTTTCATTATACTTTTCACGATGCAGGATTTTCCAAAAAAAACATGGCCTCTAGACTCATACAATCGTAGGGCTAATCCCTCCCAATGAAGTGTGTGGTGGTGTATTTATCTGCAGACACCCTGCTCTCTGCCTGTATTTTCTTATTTTCTTTTTATTTTGTTATGTTCAAGACGTTCCCAGGCACAGCGCAGACAGCCAGACTGTAAGCAGCCGGAATTCAAAAGGAAGCTCCAAAAAAAATCGTGGACACAGCACTGAAGAAACGCAAACATACGGAGGCAAAGTGCCAAGCTGACAAAGCCAGGGTTGGCTTTCACTTTCACTTTTTCCTGGCAACACTGTTTACAAACAGTACCCAATAATTCCTGCATACTGCACCTTTAAATCCCACTTTAGACAGTCATAATATTTAGAAGTTGCTTCATCGGTCTTTTGTGGCCAAAACTCTCAGACACAGAATGTGACACATTTTGTTTCCAGCAACAACAACAACAACAGTATGGTTTGAGTAAACAGAGAAGAGGCCAACTGTAGCTGAAAAAATGAGGGAAAAGTTCCACCTCCAGAAACACATATTTCATCAACTTAAGATCCAAGAACGTCACAGTTAATCCAACATGGTTTGATTGCCAGTAAATTTCTGGAAAGTGCAGAAGTGGTAGAGCAACTTCAGTGTATCAAAGCTCACAGATTAACTCACCTTTGTTGTGGGCCTCCAGCTGTGACAAGGAATTGACAGCCACCTTGCACAGAGAGCAGTACAGCAGCTTCTTAGCCTTGTCCTCCTCCGTCTCTGGATTGGACGGGCTGCTTGAAGCCGTGGCGCCGGCGGCTCCTGAAACCGGGGGTCCAGATCCGGACTGCTCTGAGCTGGCGCTGCCAGTGCCGCAGCCTGGGGAGGATGAGGATGGGGGGATCAGGGGAGGAGTGGGGTTAGGCAGGAGGGGGCACACTGAGGGCACGGGGGAGTCCATGGGTGGGGTAGGTGGGGTGGTAGGAGGGAGAAGGGGCCCCGGGGCCAGCAGGGGCCCATTTAACTGGGACAGAGGCCGTGTTTCATCTGCAAGACAGAAACAAAGAAAGACATGGAATAAATGTCAAATGCTGTACAGAAAAAAATCAAAGAACTGATTTTGTGGTCCAAAATGTAAATAACTGAAACAATAAAGTGTTTTACTATTGACTTTATCGTCTTTAAACTCAGCGCTGAAGCAAACTCCCTCTGACATAAACTCTCTGCTATGTCAAACCACATCGCTAACCACTCCCAGTTGAATGTAGAGGGCACGGTCTGCTGCGTAGATCAGACAAACCAACACAGAGCGCTTGCAGACGGAATTGCTTTTAATTTCTACTGTATAGGCCATAATTGGTAACAAAAAGTTCCTTTAAATTTAAATTACATACTGTATAAAGTGGATCAGAGGAGGAAAACGTATGTCCCATGTGCGTAAAAGCAACGGCAAATATTTATTATGTTTCTAGGCTTTTTGAAGTTTTCGGATCAGTCTGTCACTGATGTGGTCTCAACTTATTGAAATGTTTCCGAAGGGAGAAATGGGAAACAGATACCACAGCCTGTGAATGTTTTGACTCTTTCCAGCACACCTGTTGTTTTTGGCTGAGCAAAGTGGCACTTGCTTTGTCACAGGGCAAAGAAAATATCATTAAGTGAACTCACCCTTGGCTCATGTTCCCCTGTGCTTGCTCTCTGAAGTTTTAATTTCTTATTGTTGCCTGTGTTTAATTGCATGGTCTGTACTTTTTCTTTTTTCCATCACATAGCATGTTTACACATACATTTCCAGACACATGTTTCTGGTCAGCCACGCAATGCCTTCGGTATTCACTAAGCAGTGGGTGTTGGCTGAAAAAAGACCCCCCTAAATTTGGGTGGGATATTCAGAACTCCCCCCCATCAGCAGGGACCAGCAGGCCCTTCTCCAAACTCCACAGGATGTAGCGCCGAGGGCAGACAACGGAAAAGCCCCACCGGATTATAGTATTAAAGGGATAACATGGAGCATTTCTGTGAAGAAAACAAATATTGACTTTAACTGCTCAATTTCCTTTTACGGATTCCCACATGCTTTGTCATTCTGTCACATGGCAGAGTCCATAGGGGTCATGATATATTTATGTTTCGGTTCCACCCTGTTAGTCTCATGTGACAATATGATCAATTGTGCAATGTGTAATTGCTCTGGTTACTCCATTGCATCATCTCTGATGAAGATGCCATTGTGAATGCTTTCCATTCCACTGCTATCCAAGATCAAAACTCCTTCTTTCCATACTGGAAGTTTCCAGCTGCAAAGCTGCTGACTGCATAGCGTTTGTCAAACAGATGTTTTCTTAAAAAGAAAAAAAAAAAAAAAAATTTCTTTCTCTGACTATATGCCATCGAGGAGTCCATAAAGCAGGTCTGCATCAAAGTGCAATGTGAGGGTAAGTGCTTTTTGGAGAGGTTTGTGAGTCATAATATGCTTACTTTGCCACATCACTGCCTGTGCTGGTTAAGTTGATTGAGGAGATTGTACCTACAAGTACAGGAAGGCAGAATGATAGCTAAAATAGCTCTCTCCAAAGAACTATTTTGTTATTGTTGAATTTCGCCCACATGCAGGCACATAAACACGCACATGACTTCGTTACAATGCCGAGAATCAAACCCAGAATCCACAACATCCATAACATGTGGTTTGAGTTAAAATCAAGTGGGAAGGAATAGAGGTGGTTGGCCAAATAGTAATGAGGGATTTCATGATCCATGATGGCCTGGAGGTCTGCCTTTCCAAACACATCCAGTCACTGTTTCACCACAGTGACTGTCTCCTACACTCATCCCCCTTAGAACAAGTTCAGCTTGAGGCTAACCCTCTCGGGGCCTCCGCAGCCACAGTAATTCACTGTCTATCTTAGCAAACCAAAATTATGAATATCCCTCTGAGCAGCAGAGTCTCTCTTTTTATCATATTTACTGACTAAAATGGAAAGCATGAAAGATTCATTCTAGATTTGCGATTCTCTCCATGTAGCGGAGACAAATTGCTATATTTTTCTTGCCCCGAGAATCCCACTGACGGACTTGAATCTCCAGAAACTGAGGATGTGCTGTAAGCCTAATTAAACATTGATAAGGCAGTTAACTGACCTTCTCCCCTGCTCGCTGGCCTCATAGCCAAACAGAAGAAGGCATTATTCACTGGGAGAGGTCAGCAGAGGGAGATAACTCAGTCCAGATGCTTTACACTATAGCCTGGTGTGTCTGCATTGCCATAATCCACCTCAGGAAATTAAAGCTATGTATAGTATGCAGTCCATGGGGAGAGGTTTTGTTGATAAAGCCGTGGGATTTAATATAGACTAATTCAAATTCAGACCAAAACCACTTCCGTTGTTTGCTGCAAGAGTCAAAGTTCATGCTGATTGAGTGAGTGTAAAATCTTCTCCGGTCTGCGATAGCTTCTTGGAATTGAAAGGAAAACATCTGACTGCAGAATTACAGTGGAAGGCAGTGTCTTAAGGAGTGCCTATGCAAGCAAATGTTTCTTATTGTACAAAGAATGTAAGTGATTCCATAAGGGTCGGGAACCACACAATGAGTGATCTTTTTGTTGTTATGTAAATGTAAAGTTGTAAGCAGAACAACAGAGTTACTGCTTTAATCAATCCTGGGTGTAGGTGGAACATTATGCAAAGGGAGATGCGCTTTGTACATCTCAAATGTTGAATGAATGTGGTACAATTTAAACAGATAACAGAGGCTTGGATTATTGTGAGTCTTGATTATTGTGAGATATGGTTTCAGCAAACATATCAGAAGGTTTAAAGGGACAGTGTGTAAGATTTAGGGGCATCTAGTGGTGAGGATAGCAGAGTGCCACCAGCTAAAACTTCCCCTGGATAGAAGTCCTTAAATGGTCATCAGGATGTTGTCATCTTGAGGTGAATTATCTGCAGAGGTCTCTTCCTCGCCAAAACAAACAGACCAGGTGATTAAAACCGGTAAAAACACCAAATACAGCAGTTTCATATTACAAATTTGTGTTAAGGCCAAAATACAATCGCGCTGTATGACGCGTGTCAAAACAGACGCCCCCAGTATTCTCTATTTACAAACTCACACTGGTGCCGCACCGCGGCACTTCTCGCTATTGTCCTATTTTACAGCGTTGCCGCCCTTGAAAAAGTGCTTCTTTTTCAGAGAAAAGCCTATTTTGTACTTCCCAGCTCCTGTAGTAGCAGCTCTGTTGAAGAGCAGAGAAGAAGAACTTTATCTAACGTCATCTATCATTTGCTTTACTGTTGTTGTTATCGGTTGTTGTATATTTGAGCATCCTGCCTTGTGTGTTTTCTTTCTCTTCTTCCTCATCTTTTGTTCTAATTGGCGGTTGGCAACCAGCTACTCACATTACTGCCACCTAGCGGAGTGGAGTGTGCAATAGAATTCCGGTTGACGCGACACTTTCTGTGTTTGTTGGGGGCGCCATGTGACGCTGCCGTCATGTGACGCCGTCGGTGTGTTTTGGACTTTACTCCAACACTGTTTGGCAGACAGCACTTATAATGTGTGTTTATCTTTTTTCTCTGATAGCACAAGGTTTTTATCAGATGCTAAATTATCTACAGAGATCTTCTCCTCTCCAAAGCAAATGGACCAGACAGATGACCCTATCCAGAGCCACTGTTAAGTTTGTCCACTATAGGCTACTGTAGAAATACGGTGGGGAAAAATGGCGATCTCTGTATATGAGGAAACGCTCACTATGTAGGTTAAAATGGCTCATTCTAAGATAATAGAAATGATTTTTATTTTCAGGTGATTAAACACTAAATAAAACATACTTGTCATGGCATATTCGAATTCTGGCCATATATCCCCCTAAATTTAACACACTGGACGTTAAACACTGGCGTATTGAGTGTGTGGGTATGATAGTTTGTAGGTGGGTATGGTCCTACGTGTGTGTGTGTGTGTGTGTGTGTGTGTGTGTGTGTGTGTGAGAGAGAGAGAGAGATCACCCAAATGCCCATTCTGAATGATTAACGAGTTGAGAAACCCAATGCTGGCCCTACAAGAGCCAGACCCTCATTCATAATGCAGTTGGGTGCTTTTTCACAAGTCTGGCCTGCATCCGAACTCTGAGTCACACACACACACACACACACACACACACACACACAACCACACTCACACATTCACACATTCACAGACGCACAATTATGTGTATTAGATACTCGTGTTGGTTATTTCAGGTTGATTTAATCAAATAGCTTACTTAGAAAAAAAAAAATAGTGGATTCCCTGAAAACTCCAAGACTTACAGCAAACACAGACGGAACATGAAAAGCATATCAGCTCCGTGTAACTCGACACTATAGTCACCTCACAGCCATGCAACCCTAGCCCTCACATGAAAGTCATCTGTTTAATTGACCTTGGGTGTGTGCACGCCTGCCAGTGTTTGTGTGGACTAAAGAGTGCCATAATATGAGGGTGGTTTAAACAGGGCCCTTCATTAGAGTGGGAGTGTCAGACAGCAGAGGGATAAAGAGGAAGGGAAGGAGGGAGGGAAGAACAGAGCTTCTCTCCAAGTAAACAGCTGTCTCTCCATCACCCGCAGGCTCAGCCAAACCCTCAGCTCACTAGGCCAAATCCCCCAAAGCCAAGGGCCTCCTCTTTGGGGGCAACTCTGACCGCAAACCCTTTGAGGGCTATAAAACTCGTGGCCTGCTCTCATAGACATAAGGTTAAGGAACCAACAGCACTGCCATCACTAACCTTTCACTGTTTTAGCCTTCAGCAAGGTCTCAGTGTGTCCTGTTGATGGCCATCACTGTTGACTGCATTTGATATGTTAATGAGAAGTGATGCAGTATAAAAGAGAAGGTCATCACGCCAATGCTAGACTGTACTTCCTCTGTGTTATATCTAAATGTCTCAGAGGATGGTAATATTGCGTAAAATCCCAAATTAACAAACAGACCATTCACAGGAAAAAATCACTCAACAACAAATACTTCTCTGTGTTTTGAGAGATTTGCACTGTGGGAAATGTTTTCCTTGCCCCTCCATCTGTATGATTGCATGTGCCTGACCACACTGTTTATGTGTGCGTATGTGTGTGCATGCGTGTACAGCCTATGTGTCTTCAGAGTAACTGCCCCAGTGTGACCTGTGTCAGCATCCACCGGCCAAACCACAGCGTCCGTCGTCCAGACTCTGCTTTCCCAGTTGAGGCCATGCACAGCTGCCTGAGATCTGTCCCCCTGCTAGCGAGCAGAGGGACAGGATCTCACTGAGGACAGGCATACTCCACACACACAGTCACGCAGACCTTGCAAGCCAGCGAGCATGCAGGCAGACCAGGAAGAGACAAGGTTCCAGGGTCACGAGAAAGAGGCTTGGATGGAAAAAGGCATTCTTTCACATGTTGCTACTTTCAGATCTCGGTCATGGCAGGCTTGTTTTGGCTCCTCAAGCTTTTGGAGTTCGCCCCGGGAAGTCTCACTAATGGCGACATGCCTGGAGCTGATCTCAGATCCCCCATGAGGGAAGGAGAGTGAAAAGGACTGGCCTCTTACTATTGTTATTTTCTAATGCACTAAAAAAGAGTGAAAGGCAGTGAAATACTGAGGCTTTTGCTCTGGTGTGTTGTTGTATTTCGGCCTTTATTGGACCTGTGTTTGATCTTTTCATTCATCATGTTTGCTCTGCGCCCTCCCGTCAATAAGGTGGAAATGTCTGGTAAACAGTCAGCTCCAGAAACCTTTGTAAATGTCACCAAAACATGGCCGGTTTATTCTTTGCCTCGTGTTTGATCCAAGGACAGAGCGGTGACACTGAGGGAATGGAAAACTCTGGGTGGAGGAAGGAGAAGGGCAGAGGCACACAGCAGTCTCCGAATTATAGCTTGAAATAGGAAGATGAGCAAGACAGGGAGAGAGAAAGTAAGACTGAGACAACTGAGACAGAGCTTAAGAGATACTGCTAAAGAAAGAGCTTGCGCGCCTTGATCATGCCCTGGGTCCTTATAAACTAATAATTGAATCTTCCAAGAGTGAATTACTTTTCATTAAAGTCCGATCAGCTGCTGTCTCTGTCCTTTCAGATGCTGGCTGAGATTCTGGTTGAACTCTTCCACAGTGGTGTCATCTTTATTTTTTCTCTATAAGTCTTAGCACTGATTACCACCACCCAGCGCTCAGGCAACATCTATTTTGACTCTGTGGCAAATGGTGTTGCACTTCTCAATAACTCACTCAGGAGTAACATATGCACACCACACTGGGGTTCCATGAACAGATGCCAAGAAACTGCCATATGACAATGTGTGCGCCAACTCACCTGCTCACAGTCTAAATGGATGGACACCGAACTAGTTTAACATTACCCAGCTGATACAGTGATAATGCTTCTACTTTGATCAACCTGTCACGATGCGGGACACCTGATGTCTGGTTAGGTTAGTTTACTCCTCTCTGTGCTACTCAGATGTCAGCTAGAAAAGATCAGTCAAAGGCAGTGTCTTGGCATCACTATTGTCGTAAATTAAAACAAAACAAGGCTGTGATATAAACTAATGAAGCAAAAATACCCTTTATAAGAATGAACATTTATTTATTCGTGTGTGCTACTGTACATACCCTATCATGATTTGTGTTCTAGCACATACTGATCGCAATGAACTGAATCAGTCAATAGTACATGCAATGAATACATACTGAACATTGTAAATTTGGTGAAAAGAGCAGCATGTATGATTTAGGGGGATTTAGTGGCATCTAGCAGTGGAGACTGCAACCAGCTGAAACTTCCGGTTTGGATTGCTTCAGTGTTTATTGTTCCGGAGGTTTTACAGAGAGCCGATTAATCCGCAGAGGTCTCGTCCTCTCCAAAACAAATGTACCAGGTGATTAAAACTGGTAAAAAGATAAAGCAGTTGCATGTTACAAATAAGTGTTTCTGCGCCACTGTTTGGCTTGTCGGAAACAGGCTGCTAGCCCAGCACCTGCCAATGTATGAATCCAGACGTTCAGGAGGTGTTTACAAGGAGCCGATTCATCCATAGAGATCTCTTCCTCGACAAAACAAACAGACCAGGTAGTTTCGAGGCAGCTAACTACAGTGGCAATGTGAAAATGTGGATGGAGCCACCAGAGCCAGTTTTTGGTTTGTCCATTCCGGGCTACTGTAGAAACACGGCAGACAACATGGACAATGACTCGCTCCCTACCTATATAAACTACTCATTCTAAGGTAAAAATAACAAAACAAAACATGATGATTCTTATTTTCAGGTGATTATGCACTAAAGAAACCATACTTATTATATTATATTCCATTTCTGCTAATATATCACCCTAAATACTACCCACAGGACCTTTAAATTTGTGCTGGCATTTCAATAAAGGCTTTTCAACCTTATTGAATAAACGGGGTCAGACTACTTCTGTTTTTAGCCTGATCTTCCCTTTAGTCATCGGAGCATCAGCTGTTTTCGTTAAGCATTTGCCAGAACTTTCTAAATGTAGCTGCATTTAGACTGACTTGCACCCACAGCTTTGAAGTTAATTTAATGTAATTTTCTGTGTCCAGGGCTAAAGAAAGAAACGTATTGCTCCATCTGTGTCCCACTTTTAAAGTAACTTCTTGAGTATTCTGAATTCAAACACGCTTTAAATAATATTACAAATAGTTATCTCACATTGTTGTTTCAAGTGTTTTTATTGTGAAACATTATTTTCAAAGAGAACAATATATGGTTTTGCCATGTTTATTTCCATATAAACATGGGCATATTTTGAAAATAATAGGTCCCTGGGAAAAGATATGCAAAAGGCTCCACCATCTCTCCTACAAGACACACAGACGTTGTGGTAATCTGCCTCTATTGTTGTTGTTTTGTGTCTCTCAGGGACATCTTTTTGTAATTTTGTATTCTTTTTGGTCATTGTGTGTCCCTCTGAGATAATTATGTGTACTGTTTGGTTGTTTTCTTTCTCTTTGTGGTCATTTTGAGTCTCTTCCTGGGTGGTACATTTTAATTTAAGTGACATGTTGCCCCTGGGTCTGTGTCTAGTACGCCCCTTCAGTAATCTATCCATGCGTATAGACAAACATAATGTAAAAAGACACAAATAGAACACACTGAAAATAAATAAATAAACATGGGAAAAGAATAATTCTAATAAATAAAAAACATAATAATAATAATAATAAGACAACAAAGAAGGTGATGTAAAAGAAGACAAAGAAGAAGATGAAAATGAAGAAGAAGAAGAAGACTGTCATATCAGCTGCAAAATGCATTTGCCTACATATCAAATAAAAGAAATACACTAGACCTCTAACCCATAACCAGCCTCACACCCGCCCCTTATCTGCCCCATCCCCTCCACTGATGTTACATCAAAATTAAGTAGATTATTAAACCATCTAAAGTCGTGGCACCTTGAAGTTTTGTTTAATCTTTCCTGAAAGAATGTGAGTGGATATTTGAGACACTATTGTCAGTGCAAATAGGTTGTGAGGTTTGTGTAAGTATTGTCGGCCATAAGCTTTGACGCAACCACGCCAGACCACACAGAGAGCTGAGATGCTTACAAGAAGAACAACACACTGCAAAGTCACTGTGATTAGACGCCTTTGTTATTCTTGCATATTTTCCATTCCTGTTTTTTCCAGCAAAATGATAAGCCTCTAAACATCCTGCATGGATTGAAATGATTATTTCGACAACAAAACTTGCACAAGCACTTTTTCTGTCTCCAGTCCCTGGTAATATTTTCTGCTGTCTCACCCGCTTTGCTGGGCTCGCTGTCTGGGGCAGTGCCAGGGGCACCGGGCGGAGACGGGGAGGAGGTGGGGGGCACAGTATGAGGCTTGTCCCCCTCCTGAGGACGACTCTTAGAGGTCTCGATGCCTTTGACTCTCCTGGCATGGCGGTTTCCTTTGTAATGGGCTTCTGCCTGGCTCTATAGAACACGGGAAAAAAAGACATGCTTATGTTGGAAGTGAACACCAATGCCAACAGGTGAATAAAACATTGCGGGCTGGATTAGACTCAATGTGACAGCCACACACACATGCATGCATGTCATTATGATCGCATGTTATTCAATACACTCTGGGGACCGGAGCCACAGACAGCAGGCAGGTTTACAGTGGATGGATAAATGGATTACAAGCTTGGGAACAAAAAAATGCAGTGATGGAGACATGTGAGACCTGTCCGTCCCCCTTGTCCCTTGGTCAACCTATTATCAGGTTTTTAAATTAACAATAAATTATCGTGTGGTATCTTCAGACTAACAACACATCTCCTTTTGGATTATCCATTTGTCTACATAAGGCACAACTGCTCAGCTCAAAGTTTTGACATACATCCCCCGCAGTCTAAACCTCTACCCACACCCTGACAGTTCTTGGCTCCAGCTTTCATTACTACAGTCATACTGACAGACATGCCAAGGAAGGTTGAACCAGGGGTCAGTGAGATGCCACACTATCTGCCTGGAGGGCCCATAAGTCCCGCGCTGACACTACCCTCCCCACTACAACAACAACAGCATTATCACAGCATACATTATCAGTGGAAGGCTGGGGTACGTTTTCTCCTACAACATAAATACTGTGAATGCCTTCAGCTGCTCACTGACGAGGGTCAGTGAGCCCTTGTGTAGCCCCTGACTTATACATATGTGCATGGTATTGTCTGTAATATCTCATAGGAAGATAAAGTGGGGGTGCGTACTCTGAGTCTGGATGTTTTCAAGGACTGGATATCATCCTGCATTCCTGCAAAGTTAAAACAATAGCACAGAGATCTATTACAGAAGCGAATGTAGCTAATCTCATGATGAAAGACTGGCTACTGGCTAATGTGTTTGTTCAGAGAGTAAACAACAGAGGCAAGTCATTCGTCAGGAGACTACCAGGACATCAGGGGAGTCTGTCTCTAGTCCGTGTATGTTTGTGTGTCAGAGGAATGTGAGTGTGAAACAACATGGCGAATGAGTTGCAGGGTTGCTATACTGAGCTGTCGTCAGCGGTCTAGCTTCACAGTGTGGTGACTGTGGAGCAAACACACACACACATGCCCACACACTTAGGTGGGCAGGGGGTATTCATGTAGCCCATTTACCATCTGTTTTCCATTCTTTATCGCCCTTCTATCATGGTTTAAGTGTCCCTCAAATAAAAACACAAATAGGCTCTTTACTGGTGCAGACACATTATATCAGTGCTGCACTTGAGTCAGATGGCTCACTGCTGTCCCCACAAGTATGTTGTTTGAGCAGATGTGTCATGTACTCTTCTGCGCTGGCCAAATAATCTCTGTATCAAGGGGCCAATAATGAAGACGATTATTAAGTGGCTGGATTACAGTTGGTAGCCGGGGAGAGACATGGCCTTGAAGAGCAGCTAACAGCTGTCACAGGTGCTGAAAGGCTCTGAAAACTTAGGACATCGCACTGACCACAGGCTCAGGAGTGGAGACAGATTGGCAGGGGACAGGGGGTGATGAGTAATGTTCATGAGCCCAGCTGTGTATGTTTGCTACATGTAGCCTATGTGCCTGATGGCATCCAGGACGTGAGCTGGCACAGTAAACTAGGGACAGTAGCTTAGAGGATCACATGTTTCTTGTAAATCATGGTGACAAACTGGGCTCTAGATATAGCAGACCCTCTGTAACTGTACCCTGTCAAAGGGGTCTTAAGAAGCTGCTTTAGCAAAGCCTGCAGATCAAGGTGGAGAGAGCTGTGGGTGCGAAAGGGTGGGGGGGGGGGGGGGGGGGGGTCGGGGGAGAAGTGATCTCTCAGATGAAAGAGGGAATGAGGGGAGATAGAAAGGTATATGGTGGTGCATGGCGAAGCGGCCACAGAGGCTCTCTTAACCTCTCCAACCAAGCCAAGGGGATCAATTGCCAAGCAGCTGAGTATCAGTGTGAGGTCCTGGGTGGAGAGAAGGGAAAGAGAATCAAGGGAAGATGAAGGAGAAATGGTGCACACCCAGGGAACTACTAGACAAGGAAGGTGATGTAAAGAGCTGGACTGAGAATGGGAATGATATAAAAGAGGCAAAAATTTCAGAGAGAGGAAAAGCTGCAGCGCATCAGCCTGCGATGCCTGTGTTTCATTATGCAGAGGGTTCAAACTGATCAAGTGCTTTCCAGCATGACTATCATTCTGAGGGGAAAGCCGTGGTGTTACAGCATAGCTACAGCTGCAGCTCCAGATGAAACAAAGAGGAAGAAAAAAAGGAGAGGAAGTTAAAAGTGAAAGAAAATAACAGATTGACTGGAACAATAAACAAGCAGGAAATAGAGTGAGGGGGGAGCGAAAAAGGAGGACTGCAGGGAAATAGAGAGGAAGAGCATAAGGGATGCACATCAGCCTATGGTCTTGCTGCAGCAGCTGTGACGTTGGTCAATGCAGCGCGACAGAGCCTGTGACGTCACTAATGCAGCACGCCACCAAGGTTATTCTGCATAAACCACCGTTTAACACCTCACGCCACCACACGACGCAGGGACAGTGGGGCACAAACCCCCCCAGATCCTTTACTCCTCTCCAATCCTTCCCCTCCAAGTCTCCCCATTTCCCACTTTCCCAAGATGCACTGGGGCTGTCAGAGCCAGACACTAATCCATGCCCTTGACGAATGCATCTTATAATAAGTAGTGGCAGGCAATTTTAGGCATTTCCACACTGTAAATAATGCAGCATGAGAGAGGGAGACAGATAGAAAGAGGGGGAGAAGGTTGCTGGGAGAGAGAGAGACAAGCAGAGAAAGAGAGAGGCAGAGAGAAAGATCAAATGGGAATGCATGAATGATGGTAAAATGATGCGTGAAATGAGGGGAGCATGGGGAGCAGGAAGGCAGAACTGCATCCTTTGAAGACAAATACATTGATCACAACATTACATCGTAAGCCCCCATCGCTTCCTTTGACCTAAACAACCCAATCAACCCACAGATGGCTAAAATAAAAAATGGAGAAATGTCAAAATCAAGGGCAAAATAATCTCTCTCTCTCAAGATGAAGCCCCAGACTGGAAAAATGAAGCGGGGAATGCAGCACAGGATTTTTCAAAGTGTTTCCCGCTGTATTATTTTCACCCATGAAATATTCCTCCTGACTTGACATTATGTAAAAGAGAACAATGTGGGTGGGGAGTTGTTCTATAGCAACATAAAGGACAGTTTTTCTCCAGTTGAGCTTAGTAGGACAGCACAAATTACACACAGCCTGCTGCAAGTTTGACATTGCTGATGTACTGCAGTGTTTGTGCTTTTTTTCCCCGAGTGTATACTGGAAGTGAAAGTTACAATGACAGCAGAGGGGTGGTGTAGTCCTGCATATCATAATGCTAAAGTGTGTGCATGTGTGATGTGTATATCTTTTATTTGTCAGGAGCCAGAAGATAAGTAAAGGCTGCAGTATCATCCATCATCTGTAACTGCTCATCCCATTCAGAGTCACGTGGGGCTGGAGCCAGTAACAGCTGACATTGGGTGAGAGGCGGGGAACACCCTGGACAGGTCACCAGACAATGACACAGAGACAGACAGCAATTTAGAGTCAACAATTAACTTAATCTGCTTGTCTTTGGATTGTGGGAGCAAGCTGGAAAATCCGGAGAAACCCCACCCTAACTTGAGGAGAAGGTGCAAACACCAGGACTCAGAACTTGGAACCCTTTGCTGTTAGGTGATAGTCCTAACCACTGCACCACTGTGCCACCAAGGCTGCAGTGCATGTCATCATTTGATACCTCCCACACACGTGCACAAATAAACATGACATAAGCTCCAGTGGGGAGACCAAATGCTCTTAAAACTTTAAACTCTGCTTTCACATTTATTGTTCTTTCTTTATTTTAGACAGTTTTGAAAAATCATACCATTATGCATCTTACAGTAACTGAGTTTTTTTTTAAACTTAAACTATTTTTTATGATGCCCTATTGGCCAGGTTTCTTTTGAAATTGAGATTTTCATCTTAATGAGATTTTTTTCCTTGTTAAAGGTCCAGTGTGTAGGATTTAGGGGGGTGTATTGGCAGAAATGGAATATTATAAAATAACTATGTTTTCTTTTGTGTATAATCACCTGAAAATAAGAATAGTTGTATTTTTTTTACTTCAGAATGCACTGTTTACATCAACATAGTGGGTCCTCGTCCATGGGGTCTGTAGCCAAGAACTCACAAACCAAACATTGGCTCTGGATAGGGCTATTTGTATTTTTACGTCGGCTACCATAGTCAGCAGCCCCCTGCAATGTGCAGTGTCAGAAAAAACACTGCTTTTTTAAACGTGAAACTGCTTTATTCATTTTTTTCACTGGTTTAAATCACCAGGTCCATTTGTTTTGGAGAGGAAGAGATAATATAGCATCTGGTAAAAACCTCCTGGATGTCTGGATCTTAAGTTATCAGACAAAAAAGGTGAGCACAAATTAGCAGGTGCTGGGCAAGTGGCCTATCTCTGATGAGTCAAACAGTGTAGGAGAAACACTGATTTGCAACATGAAACTGATTTATTTAGTGTTTTTACCACTTTTAATCACCTGGTCCCTTTGTTTTGGAATGAAAGAGACCTCTGCAGATAATTCAACTCCCCATAAAAACCTCCTGAACAGTGAATGCTGAAGGAAATATAACTGGAAGACGTTTCAGCTGGTTGGAATTTACAATCCACACCACTAGATTCAACTAAATCCCCCTAAATCTTACACACTGGACCTTCAAATAAGGAAACTAAAAATAAAACTCAGCCAGTCATATCTGGAGCCGTTTGCCAAGTGACTCCTAGTGTTGGCACTGTGAGTAGATGGGATCTGTCCAGGATGGGGCCAGACTATGGTCAGATATCACTCACAGGTTCATGTCAGAAAATGACAAAAATCAGAAATGATTCTTTGAGAGGTAACGTGCAGCATACTGGAAAAACAAATTCAGTTTATGTGCACACATATTTTACCAATAAAGCTGACTCTGATTCTAAACATATCACCCCACTCTCTGCATGCTCTCCAGTCAGAAATGCTCTGCCTTGCTTGACAATAAACAGCATTTGGTTATATTTTGGGCTGTATGTGAGGGCAAAAATACAGCAGAGTTTGTACACGTGAGGAGCATCTCTTGGAACTTCCTTTAAAGCTGTCACTAAAACAACATTTTAACTACTAGGTTAAATATTTGAATTCTTTAAATTCTTCACAGATTTACTGTACATCCTAACATTATCCATCAGGATATGTCTTTAATAGAGAAGCCACTCTTTGACTGTTAGCTGTGGCGCTCAAAGTATTTCATCATATAAACATCTCTGTCTAACTGCTTCCTGCGCCTATGAAGATATATAGCAGAGAACTCTGCAAGAAACAGGCTCAAGATTACAGCCCTGCAGATCCCTGACCACATAGAAACCATGATTGTAGATCTGAGGAGTATATATAGCACCGGTCCACTCCTTAATGTTGTGTATTGTAGATGGATGTACGCCCTGGCCCTGGAGTCTGCACCGCTGAATAGGGAGCATCACAGCCAAATTATACGCTGCGCAGATGACATTTGGCACTGATGTCATGTGTCTATCTTATTCATCTACAGCAAGGACAAAAGACTTAAAATGGGTTGGCATCAACACACATAAAATACTTCCATATGATTTTTTGTTTTCTTTAATTCGTCATCAGTCATGTATGCAAGTCACCCATGGGTGTAACGTGCCATTAAACTCCCATTATGAGTTTATATATAAACTACACCATATGGGCGAACAGATGAAACTGCTCTTGAAATGAATTGATAACATTATACAAACAACTTGCTGCAGTTAATTCTAAAGAAATTCTGTCTTCATGGCATGCTTGTGTAAAATTAACTTTCCACATGTTGAAGATCTTAATTAGGCTTTGTCAGCGTTGATGGGCAAGGGACGAGAAAATCCCTTTGAAAACGCAGGCAAACGCCTTATTTCTGTCTCTCCCTCTGCTTCTGCTGCAGCTCTTGAGACTTTGTGCTGCAGTGATTATTGCTTCTGTTAACTCCACACCGTCTGAATAAATTCCAACCGGGTCGCAACTGCCAAAACACAGCCCAAACAAATGTACCACATCCTCCGTGTCAATACTCGGGAGAGTAAACAGGATAGAAAGCCTAAACCATGCCTAAAGAAAATGTGTACAAGGTGAGAGGTGTATGTGTATAAACAACAAGATACAGCATATTTAATGCCACATGGGAAATGGAGGCATTATGAAAGACAGAGGGAAAGAAACACTGTGTATGTGTTGAGATTGTTTTTTCTGTTTCTGTACCTCTGAGTTGAAGCGAATCTGGCAGACATTACAGGAGATGACTGGTCGCTTTGTCTTGACCAGTGGAACTCCAAAGGTGTGGTTGATCACGGCCTTCTGCACCGGATCCATCTGACAGAGAAAATGACAGGGGAGGAGAAAGAGGAATCTATAATTTATACTCAGTTACTACTTCTACTACAGGTCTGTGCTCCAGAGGACCCAGTTATGTAATGGGTGAATGTGTCATGTCCTCTGTCTCGGACGGTAGAGGCCAATGCAGAGTAGAGAGGTCTACAGTTTTTCTGCCCAAGAGACTAAACCTTGAAGTCAAACTGACCACATGCAGGGGTGGGTAAATTGCAAAGACCAGACCATGTGACGCAAGTCACATGAGTTGATTCAAGTCAGATTTAAGTGGCAAATTTGAGGACTTGAGACTTGGTTTCGATTTGAGACAGATGACTCAACAGACTTAACATTTGTTTATTAAATATTTGCATTTTTCTAGATTCTGAGAAGTTCTGTTTTGTTTTTGAAACATGATTGGGATTATAGAGCAATGCACGCAAACCTGGCAACCTACCAGGACTCTGCAGACCAGCACAGGCCAACGCACAAGGCAGCTGTCATGGAGGAGGCTGATCCAAAAACAATAAAACTGGATTCAAGGATTATTTAGTGATGAAGGTAGTAAAAAATGAACAGTGGTATGCAAGTCTGAAGCTCAAAAATCAGCAAGACAACCACCACAACATCCAACTTCATCTGTCACTACAAAACCCACAAAGAAAGGTTCATGAATGTATCTTTTTAGTTAACTTATTAGCTTATTGGCTGGTCAAACTTAGCTAGAAAGCCAACATTTGACCAGATCACCAGAATTTCATGACTTCACTTGTGACTTGCTTGATTCTCACCGCAGTAACTTGGGACTTGATTGAGACGTGAATGTTAAGACTTGACACGTGCTTGTGATTTGCACGTGTGATTTACTCCCACCTCTGACACAGAGGACAGTATGTCTGTCTTTATGTTCAGCAAACAGTGATCAACAGTGTGTTGCTACAGTCGAGACACCTGTTGCATCCTACCCGAGCTCAGGCTTCTGATCCTGACCAGGTTGTAGCTTCACATTGTCCAAGAGCAGATTGTTTCAGCTGGGACGTCCATCATCTATGTGGTGTTAAGCACCTCCATATAAATTTAACTGACTTGCTTTAGCAGCTCTATCGGTGGCTAAGCCACCCACTTAAACTCTGTCCCAGACACAAAGTACCCTGCATGTACTGATCTAGAAAGGGCCCCATTCCAATTATTTATCTGTGTTTGAAGCTGAATTTATCTTGTGATCATTGGTAATTGACCTTTGCACTAGTCTGGAGTCAATGGCTGATGTGGATTTCCACCACAGACAGTTGTCTGGTGCTATGTGTACAGCTCAAGCAGGCAAAATGTATAAGATGATGTGGCACTGTATGGGTGCGCAAAAGGAATGAAGAGAAACAAAAGTCCTGCCCTGGGGGAAAAAAATGGATACGATGCTGTGTGTTTTGAATTCATAAGGCAGTGAGGGAATGTTCCAGAGAGTCCTCCAAGTAGTCTAATGCAAGCCTGTTGGTTTGGAGAGCCCGACAGACTGTAAATGACTCAATTTGGCTCATCACTACATTTAATTTGGCTAATCACCAAGCTTTCCCCTTAAGCTGTCTTCCTCCCAGAGCCATAGCTCCATCTAAAACGCAAATGGTTCAAGATTCTGGCCTGAGGAGTGGCGGAGAGAAAAGAGCGGCTAAAATGAATACTCTCATAACTCAAGCACAAACGATTTGAATTTCTGCACAGTGCTTGTTACTCGGCAACCGCAAAGAAACAGGGTAAACAGTGAAAGAAAAGAAATGGGGAGGAGGCCCGAGACATTTAGCTGGGTGACAGGACGGTACAGAGACACACCATCTGGAGGAGCGGATGAGTGAGAGAGGGAGAAGAAGATGGATTGGGACAGATAGAAAGAGAAAGGGAGGGAGAAACGGGAAAGAGCCAAGAAAGAAGGGAGCGAGAGGGAGAAAGAGGCCGGACATCCTAACATCGCACATTCTTATCTCATTTGGCTGTCTCTCCCATACTCCACGTTCCATGACTCCTTCTGTTTCTCTCCCCAGAAACAGCCTTAAAGTAGGCTCCACTGCTGCTGTGAATTCAAATGGATAGAAAGAGGGGGGCGGATATTGAGCAATGAAGATGGTGGACAAATACTATTTGAGCAACTGCATGAATACCTCAGCAGTGACTATGCATGTCCAGCTAAAGACAACAACACATAAAAGATATATATATTTTGTCAGATCTTTTAAACTCCTGTCCAGTGTCACTCCAACTCCAACATTACAAGCAAACACACCTGAAGACCTGTGTGTTGAATACTGAACATGGTTGTCCATGTCGTGACCCATCATCAATTTCAAAGAGCTCAACAGGCTCGTGGAGTTACTGTACACATGAATCATGGGCTTCTCTCCAGCCAGTCATACAGTACTCTGGGTGTGGGTCAGCTACGATCCATCTAGTCTATTCAGCTGTTAAAAACACCGCCCAGCTGCCAACAAGCCTTTTTGGACAGCAGCTCACATGGCCTCTTACCCAAATGTTCTCCAAAACATGTCCTCATGAAATAGGAGCCCAGCATTGTGATGTAACTGAAAAGGGATTTTCCAAAACTCACTCAAGTTGACCAATGTTGAGAAAATCCAGTTGTCTTTGGCAGTGTTACATGCATTAATAGCTTATGATTAAACTCTGTAATCTGATTAGAACAAAAATATTCATCATCATCATCATTAATAACTGAGTTAGTTTTGAAAACATGTCAGAGTATGGAGCTGTTGGATGCGGTTAGAGCCCTGGCAGATGTAAGTGAACCACACAGACCACTGACTTTAGCATCACTCAGCGGTCACGTCAACAGCTTCACGGGGCCTTAAGACCCAAACACACTAATGCCTTTTGTTAACACAGAGCTTGCTCTGTGGAGAAACAGCCCCAAAGAGCAGCCGAGCATCTCCTGGCACCGCACAACAGCATGCACCTTAACTCACACACATCCTCTTTATTTAACAGTGTTTTCTTTCACGCTCACTTCTCTCATTTTTCAGTCTTTCATGCTGTCTTTGTTTCTGCTCTCTTCTTCTACTGTGTTTGATCAATTCTCTGCAACAAAACGTTTGGAGGGGCTGAATTCCAGCAACGAGAAATGCACTGTTGTGTGACTCTCTGTGGGACCACTCTGGCAGTCACACTGAAGTCTGCACTGTGCCAGATAAAAACAGCCTTTGAAGCTTGTAGTTCTGCAGTACTTCTGAGTCGTGCCCAGATTAAGACACAGTTGGGTGAAGCGAAAAAGAAGCTCCAAGCATTTAGGTACTCACCTTCTTCTCCTCTGTATCTGAAGAAGCTTGGAGCTGCATTGGTCCTCCTGTGTGTGTGCTGCCGGCCAAAGTGTGTGTTTGAGCCTCAGCATGTGCAAGATTGAGGGTGTGTGGTGCACCTTCCTCACTCATTCAGCCCCCTGGTTGGTTGTCAATGCTGAATACAAACTAACTCACTAAGAAAACAGGACTTGTGCCTAGTGATGCATTGCCAGCTACGATTTCTTTGTTTTCCCTCTTTTGGCACGCTCTCTGCTTCTCTTTGAAATGCTGCAAGTGAAGAAGTGTCTGCTGTGAAGATTTTCTCAAATCTTTGCCTCACTCTTTCTTTATTCACTGACACATCACCTAACAAGTGCCTTTTCCTTTTGTTCAGCCTCCCTCTCCTCTCCTCTCCTCTCAGCTGCTTTCTCTCTCTCTGCCTCACGCTTCCCCGTAGTGCATTTCCCTCAGCCCGCTTTCCAGTTTTCTCCTCCCCTTCTCTCTCTCTCTCTCTCTCTCTCTCTCTCTCTCTCTCTCTCTCTCTCGCTCTCTCTCCCTCGTCTTCATGCATACTCGATCTGTCCAGATGCAGCCTGGGTTGTGTGTCCCGCACTCCTCCTGCTCGACTCGCCCCCTCTTCCCCAAGTTCACACCATCTATCAAATGTCATCATCCGCCGCTGGAGCTGTTGCCCGACCCACCAACCCCCAACCGAACCACACACACAAAAACACACACACACCCAAACAGTACTCTTCTTCTCTGGTTTCTTGCTACACTGGTTTGAAGACATATGTGATGCCTTGCAACCAGACATCAGTACGCATGAGATCTGATAAAGCCCCAAAATACACTTTAATTTAATTACTATTAGCCTGAACATAGGTGTTGATTTCGGGAGGGATGTTCAATATTTAGAACATGTGTATTTGTACCCCTCAATAAAAACATTAAAGCAGTAGAGGACTTTTATTTTGGCAAAATTAAAGACATTTACACCATAAATTGATGCGGAAAAGGCACAAATTGGTGCATAAAAATGTCCAGAATGCAGGAAATTAAGTGTCTGATGCTCAAAAATGTCTTCTGGAGGACCTTAAAACCCACCATTTCATATGTGTCCTCCCTTATGTTGAAATGAAACCTAAGTCTGAACCTGAGTCTGAAACCTGTAGAGGCAACAGGTGTGATGAAATGTTTATTAATCTGCTGGAATAAGACTATGGAATACGCGTTTTTTAGGAGGACAGTGAAAGAAGGCATAAAAGAAGTACGGACAGCAGGTGAGATTCAACAAGTCTGCACATGACTTTGCATCATCGCACGCCTTCATTGGAAATTCCTGACTATGCAGCCTGAGCGCGCCTACATCAGGGCATGCATCACAGCTCAGAGGTGTGTGAGAGTGCGTCTATATCAGGACCAGCTGCTGCGGATAAATAATTCAGCCATGTCACTGTCTAGAGGCGCATCGGGCAAGACAGGCAGGTAGAGGACAAATCACATTAGAAGACCATTAAAGCTGTATATGGCTTCAGGAGGGGCCATTCCTCTGCTATGAGGCTAATAACCCTCAATGTGAGTCTCATTAAGACTGTACAAACTCAGCACAGATCACTTAATGAGAGACAATGATAGAATAACTAGCTGCTAGCTTAGTGCAGGGACATTTCTCAGCGTTACTGCTGCTATAACGCTGTGTCTTCATTTGAATAGTGTGCATATCATATATTTATCACAGTGTGTTGGTGCAGACAGGCACCGGGAGGCATCTAAGACGCTGGAAATGGTACCTTTAATGTGAAATAATCCTAGATCACCCTCCATTCATACAGATAAATAAAAGAGATGAGACTCAAGCAGAGTCATGCTCCGACTGTTTAAACATTCTTCTGCCTAAAAGCCAAAGAAGCCATAAAATATTGTCAGCGATGTAAACAGAGCTGCAAACAGTTACTCTATTACTCTAGGTCTTCCTGTAAACTAAAATAAGCATAACACTTCTGGGAAAGCTGAGGGCCGTGACTTCCTGCATAGGAAAACATCAAGACAGAGCCCTCATTAGCAGCAGCAAGTTGTATCTTGTATGTTTGCATTTATATATATATATAAAAGATGCATTCTAATACTGTACTATGCATGCCACAGATACAGAAACTGAGGCTGATGCTTCAGGCATCACATGCTCTTCTACTAGACCTTTCAGTCAAATATCAACTGTACTATCAGGATGAGCATATCAGTAAGTCATTTCTCCATTGTTTTAATGCAGTGCAGTTAAGGCACTGAAGTACTGCCCATGTGTACGTGCCAATATGCAGTGGAGCTATAAGGTCACACTGTCCTCCAAGCCTCTCCTATGGCCCCATCTCCTGGCCACAGGGCTGTAAAACACCACCCATTGCTGGCTCGCAGTCATCAGCAGCAACAGCTATTAACATTCACAGCGTCCCTGTGGACCTTCAGACGCAGTTAACGTTCTGAAGAGGAGGATGGGGAGCAGAGCGGTGTTAGCGAATGAGGGAGAGAGCGAGAGTTACAGGGGGAGTCTTCCAGGGGCTGCGAGACAGAATGAAGAAAGAGAGTGATTTCAGGGCTGTGCTAGCAGACGCAAGAGTGGAAACTGAGTGCCTGCGTAATTTCGGTATCTCTATTAATCCATGTCTACTGGGTGCACTGCCATTTTAACATCAGTGAGAATGCTTCCACTTATGTCATGGCCCATGGAGGGCTATTAAAATGACTGTATCGTTAAAATGTGTTTAACAGTGTCTGGACTCCTGATACTATCCCCATAGTGCCATACATACAAAGCATGTGCCAGATATTTTCAATTAGTGATAGATGATTGCTATGTCGCACATTTCCAAACTGTAGACAAATATACCAAGCAGACACACGCAGAGAATAACTCATGTTGCAGACATGCTCCGAGAATAGCATCGCCCCACATACAGTACATACAAAGTTCACAGATTTTACATATTGCTGACGAGAGATGTGTTGACGCTCCCTAATGGAGTCTGGAGCAACAGGCGGCACATTATGCTGAGTTGGTGAAATGCTAAGTGTCTCTACGGTCTAATCTAAATGATAAGATGTTAGTCAGGGCCTGGGGAAACAGGAAGATCCCTCTCCGTTAAAATAAATACCACATCAAACAGGCTGCGGTGTTTGAAGTACACAGCTATGAGGATGGCCTTAGAACTGCTCTTTCATTCTGTGCTTTGAATTAGGGAATGGGACTGAGCGTGTTTACATGAAATAATACAGTCTTAGGAATACCCTGCTTCCCTTGTAGTGAGCCTGTCTGACACAACATGCATTCTTGATGTAGAAACAGCAGGACCTCAGAAATTTAAAGACAATTTAAAGCCTTGTAATAAATGTATGTCTACACATCTACAAGTTTCCCAGATTTTGTGAAGAACCTGGTCCCTCTTGTGTGTTTGTCTTATTGCACTGGGTGAGATAAAGGAATGCTTCACCCCCAGATGCATCATTTGGAAGCGACAGGCATGGGTGAGTAACAGCAGTACTCCTGGCCAAAGAACGAGCTAGGAGGTGGGATTTTATTGGAACACACAAGCAGAGTTCAAATGCATGTGCTTGCCCAGGCATGCTACTCATTCCTGCCTAAGCCTGTTTTAAATAGTAATGTTTTAGTGAAAATTCATATGTGACTTTGATTGTAGATCGAATCATAATAGTACACAATAATGAACAAATCACATATACACAATAGAACCTATGGCTTTTTGTGTAATTTATCCTTGATAGTCATGCATGTGTGTTAACTGTCTTTGGATGAAGCAGTTTTATGTATATTTTATGACTGTCAAATAAATCTATCTGTCTGGATTTGTAGAAAACCCCTGCGCCATGTATATAAATTCACAGCTGAGCGAACACTGCCTCAGTTCAATAGATTTTTGGCCACCTAAGGAAAGGCCCACCTAGAATAATCAATATCAGTTTAGGTGTATGCCACATTTAGAATATTTCCACCGCTTTACTTTGCCCTCAGACAGTGATTTCTGACAGGGAACTAAAGCCATTATCTCAAAGCTATCAGACTCTATTGACAAAAACAGTAATTTTACATTGCAGAACACAGGAGTTGCTGGTACCACTGCCTCAATCACTTAGTGTGTAAGGTCAAGCATAGAAAATATTCCACTTATCAGTCCCTCCAGGGGCAAATTCAGCCAATTCTGCCCAACCTTTCAATTTTGTCCGATCACTGCAACTTTACTGCAAATTTGACAGTTCAAAATGGGTGTGCACAGCTTATCGAACCACTAAACCCTTCTCTCTCTCTCTTAGTTTATCATGAGACTACTGCTGCCCCTGGGAAAGAGTCTCACACACATACACACAGTGACAGCGATGACAGTTAGCATCACTCTGCTTACGTTTATTAACAGGTGTAATGACTTAGTTGAGCCATTCTTGTGTCAGTGTGAGCAGCACCTTAATGCAAACATGCGAGGCCTTTTCCTGCAGCACAGAGCCGGCAAATTTTAATATCTTCCATGGTGAGGATGCTTATCATTTCAGACGCATAAC
Source organism: Epinephelus fuscoguttatus (assembly GCF_011397635.1). Taxonomy (NCBI): domain Eukaryota; kingdom Metazoa; phylum Chordata; class Actinopteri; order Perciformes; family Serranidae; genus Epinephelus; species Epinephelus fuscoguttatus. The sequence continues at coordinate 23,499,721 of NC_064758.1, read as the reverse complement.
AAAATTTAACAAACCACTGTAGAACACTGGACAGAGATTACTGAACTGAGTAATTGTTGCAGCTTTTTAACTGTACAAACTATAAAGTGTCACAACCACTGTCAAGCTGTCAGGGACAAAAAGGGCTCTCCCTCACCTGGCAGTGAAGCTGCCAGGGGGCAGGGCTCCCACTCACCTGATGCTTAATATGCACATGATAGTCCTTCTCTCATCTGATGCCAGAACTACTCGTCTGTAATGTAGCCTGTTCTTCCTCTTGATCACTGTTTTTATAATCAGATCAGCCTGTTTCATCCTTGTTGTCCTTGCTGTTGCCATCTTAATCTTCCTGACTGGCTATGACATATATTTATATATATGACGTTAGACCAGCAAAGATTTTTTTATATTTTATATTTAGATTTTTTATAATTTATTTTTATATTTTATTTTAATGCATCATGTCATGATGAAAATGTGCATCCTATGTAACTGTAATTTACTTTTACAATTTTCACTTGCTCCTGCAATTTCATTGCAAAAAATGCTTAGAAATATTGCGACATACAACACAATTTAATTGTTGCAAAAATTGAACATTTCTGCAACAATTAAACTGACATTTATCTTTTTTAAGATTATGTTTTTTGGGGGCGTTTTGCCTTTAATGGACAGGATAGTGTGTGAAATGGGGAGAGGAGAGAGAGAGTGGGGGGACGACATGCAGCAAAGGGTTGCAAGCCTGAGTCAAACTCGCGACCGCTGCAGCGAGGCATCGCCTCTATACATGGGGCGCCGGCACTGACGCCCCGATATTGATCTTTTTAAGAGAGAAGATTATTTTAAGAGAATAAAATACATCTTGCTGGAGTCAAAATGTACAGCAGTACATTGCTTAGCTTCCATGCCAGTAGATCTGGTTTATCGAAGACACTAGCAAAGCAACACGGCACATAAAATAAGCTTAGTTCGGACCATCATATTTAACTATTTATCTTTAAACGTCACAGTTATGGCTGAAAATGACATCAGAAATAAGGACGTTTGCTTATATATCTTGTTCTTGTTATTGTGACTTCAGTCTACACTGCATGAGTTGTGTGAGTTTGTAAACAAGTGTTTTGATATAGTTTTGCTGTTGTTTAACGCGGCCCCCAATTATTCCAATTCATGAAGAACTTTCTCCACTTCCAGATGCTTCATTCATCATCGAGGCAAAGTTTTTTTCACCAATTCAGCGTAACACAGAGAGAATAACTTATATACAAATGATCATTTTGAGGTGAAGTATTCCTTTAAAAAACTGCAGTGTGTGCATATTTGTTTGTTTATATCTGTGAGTCTGTGTCAGCTCTCACCGTGTTGAAGTTGTGAAAGAGGCTCATGCTGTGCGGAGGAGGGGGTGTCTCCATGGGGAACTGTAGGAAGGGCTTCATGTCCAGGTGGGGCTGGATCATTGTGGGGGTCCGTAAGAACGTTGGCACCGCCGCCCCGGCCCGGTTTATACCTCCTGCACACAGAGAAAGAGAGATAGATAAATAAACATGACATGTTCTTACAACTCACATGTGTAAAACCTAATTAAAACAGCTGCCATGTTTGTTTTGACAGTTACTGGTGATAAATGTCCCTGGTAACACATTTAAATGAAGTATAAAATGGAAATAGAGGGACAGAGAGAGAAAAATGACTTGTGCAGCTTATTACTGATTGCGTGATGTTGTTTCCTGGAGTCTGCCACTGAATTCCAAAAAGCACAATGCGCCATAATTGCACTGCAAAGCAATTATTTCTCTGCATACAGAGCAAAACTATGTGGCACCCCAGTGGAACACATAATCTCTAAACTGAGAGAAAAGGCAGCATTTGGGCCGTTAAGGACGCTTGAATGATTGCTGTGGACACACATTCTGTGTTTTCCTGACAAGATGACAAGACTGAAGCGCCATAGTGCAGCAGCACTGCTGAGCACAAATACTGTGATACTGAGGGTTTTCTGGGCTTTGTAGTATTCACATCACCGAAGCATTTCATTATACTAAAACATTCACATCAAATGAAGCAGGAATGCCACAGAGAAGAAAAGAATGCCACAGAAGCTGTGGGGATTTCTCTTATCCATCTGTCTGTCACTTTCCTCTCTTCTCCTCTCCTCTCCTGGGAGACATCTGCAGCTTGATGATAATGACTTTCATCTCAGCGTGCGTTGCTTTATGTCATCCTGACTCGAGCACCAGAGTTAGATCACTTGGTTGTGTCCAATTATGGAATGAATGAATCATGATGGACTCTGATTCCTTTACTCACGTCTGACACATGCTCCCTGGCTTTGACTGTATCCAACATGCTGTTTGAGCAGATTTTCACAGGAGTTTAAAAAACACACAGTCACTGCAAGGGTATCCTACACACACACAAATATACACACACCTGTGCACTACCTCAATGTTTAATTCTCTTCTAAAAGCATGCGAGGCTGTCATAATGATACACGGCTTCCTATTCTCGTTGTTGCTCCCATCTGCCTTCTCTCCCTCTCCTCCTTATCCCCCCTCGTCTCCTCTTTAACCTCTGTCAAGGATGATAGTGATGGGGCCCACACAGCAAAACTCAGCCTCAGCAAGCTCTTAGATTAAGCCTCTTAATATCCGCAACTGGATTTCTGTGGCTTTCAAATTCCCCCGAGACTTAAAGCTTTGCCGCTCTCCTTTTTGGGATTGCTCTAAGCTACTCTCTCGCTCCGTTACTTGCTGTCCCTCGCTCTGCTTCCTGCTGCAACTCCCTTCTACCTGCTTCAACACTGTCACATGGTAATGTGGTGCATTATTTGACACCTCTGCGTTTTCATCAAGCTTTACGTCAACGGACTGCGATCAGAGAAAATAATATGGCTGCCGCACGGAGGAATATGGTGTTAGCAGATGCAGTCTCCAAAGTTTGGATTAGAGGGAGCGGGAGAGAAAGAGATAGAGGGAGAGAGATTGACTTTGTCAGACTGAGTGAAAGTGCTGTCTCAGCTGAAGCCCAGCTGCCTTCTGCGGCGCATCTGTGGGCCTCGAGGTGGAGAGCACTGCATCATTATCTCTAGTTGGGCATGTAAGTTTCTTCCACTGAATAAACCGCAGATATACACATGCACGCACATGTATGAATGCATAAAGTCATGGTCAGACACGCAACTACTTTTACACCATGAGAAACAAGTGCCTGTTGGTTTTCCAGCTGGTGGATCGTACTCATCGTCTCATCATCGAAGGCTGACTCAGCACTTAACATTTCAGTATAAATTATGAGAAGTAATATTTTGTGTGTTTTCCAAATTAGAATTTGTTGTGCTTTCGTTTGAAGTATGCACAGTCAGAAATTTGTCAGAACAACAAACATCCAGTCAGTCTTTTTAAGCTGAGCTCCTCCTAGATGCTGTTTGTTGTGATGAGGGAGGATGGGAGGTCCTGTAGCTGCTCTCTCCTACACCTCCATGACTGATGAGGGCAGCTCCTCCTCCAGGGCTGCACCACCAACAACATGACTAATGCAATGCCTCTTGACTGCATTTATCATGACACTATACCGCATGTTGATACATGGTCTACGTTTGTGTCTGTGACTCTTTGTGCAAGCACGTGTGTGCATGTGTGTGCGTTTTGCTTGGAAGGAGTGACATTGTTAGCTGAAGTTGCACAGCAGTAATGTTTGTAGCTCCCCAGTGAGTCTGCACTTGAACATGGAGACTGTTACTGGCAGTGGGTCGGCCAGCCTCTGGCAAGCAGACAAACGGAGAGATTGGCTGACCGGGGAACAGAACATGTCTCTGCAGCAGCAGGGGGAGCTTAGATCTGACGAAGTGAATGGAGCTGAAGACCAGCGAGGAGAGAGGAGCAGTTGTCCTTGGAGCAAAGACACAATCTGTCCCATCAGGGACACTATGTGTGCCTGTGCGTGCGTGCGTGTACGTGGAGGCATGTGTGTGTTTGTCAGTGTGCATAAATCAGAGTGTGGCTGCTTTCTTCTCCCTGTGTATAATTACCCCATTAATTTAAACCTCTCTTCAGGGACCTTCCCACAGTGTAAATCAAACAAATCGTTGTGCCTGTGTGACCTGCACAAGTTTTTGCGCATATGTGTGTTTGTGCAGTGTGTGTGTGAATAAGTGTGTGTTTGTACAGTTTGTGGTCCCACCAGGCGCTACTCTGCACAATGACAAAATCTTGCATTAGAGCCAGAGCTAATAAAATGTTAAGTCATAAGTGTTTCATTTTATAAGAGACTGTTTTGTGACAACAGAACGAGATAACCATATGACACAGTAAAACCACAGCCAGCGCTACTGTACACACACACACACACACACACACACACTACAGGTTGACTGTAACACTACTGCTGAATGGATGCTTTGATCAGTTGACAGATGATTAATTGACAACACATTAGATAATCAAGTAATAAGCAACTCTGAACTTTCACTTGTTCTCACCTTTTGAATGTGAGGATTTCTCTTTATATCACTGCAAACTGAATACCTTCAGTCAAGCAAAACAAACCATTTGAAGACATAACCTTGACTGTAAAAATTGTGGGAGACAATTCTCTATGAACTGATCAAAAAAAATATTACAGATTATATTACTGTCATATAGAAATAAGCCTTCAAGTCTTAACTCCATGTAATGCCATATTCCCCCTCTCTCTGCTCTCCCTGCTGGCTCTTGGAGCCTGATCTGTGTGAATGTCTGTGGGAGAGAGAATGACAGACAGACTGGTCTGCAAGAGCTAAGAGGACTCGGACAGTGATTTGGATGTTGTTAAACCCTCTGACACGCCAGGAATCCTACCAGGCTCACGGGGGCCATAATCAGACCTCTTAAACAGCCTGCGGGACACCACCAGAGGGATCGGTGTTGCAGCCAGTGGCTTGCTTGAAGTGTGTGTGTGTGTGTGTGAGAGCTTTAATGGTTCTATCTTTGTGAGGGCCATTTTGATTTTGGGCCTTGAAAATAATGACTTCTTTGGTTAGAATTGTGATTTAGGTTTATGGTTAGGGTGAGGTATGTAGCTGTAATGCGAATGCATGTTAATGTCCTCCCATTTATAGAAGCATTTATATATATGTGTATGTATGTGTATGTATGTGTGCATGTGTGTAAGCACCTACACTTTCACAGGCAAACAGGCAAAAGCCCATGCTCGTTCATATGTTTTGTTTTTGTGGTTCTTGTTCATTCTGTCTTTAAAAGCCAATAAAAAAAGAGAATGAAAAGCATGCTTACACTGTCCTTAAATATACTGAGAAAACTATGAAAGAACAGTAAGAAAAAGAGACCGACAAAGGACAAAACAGGCTATCTGCAGGTGGAGGCAGAGGGGAAAGAGTTAAAGATGGAAACTGGTGCAGTATACACAGAGTGTAGGGTGGGGGAGAAGGAGGGTTAAAATTAGAGAGCAGGCAGAAGAGAGATCAAAGGCGGGAGCGACTGATTCTCCTATTTGGAATAATTCGCCAGCCTGCATGGCCCTGATAAATCTGCTATTGGCTACATCCCCGCCTTCACTTGGGAAATACATATACTATATACACACATACACACAAATCAGTGCTCCCAAATCCTATTTCTCCATGTGACACATTTTAATTCCCTAACTTTATGTGAGTGTGTGTGTTGGGGGTTTGTACAAGTCGAGGAAAATAACCTGCAGTTAAAGTGTAAGTAACAGATGGAGGATCATAGCATTTTCATATGGTTCCTGGATGAACCTGTGTTTCCCACCTCATGCAATGATCATGATTTGATGCAGTATCATGATGAGCTCAGACACTGTTCCAAACTAAGAGACAGCCGCATAATTAATCACACATGGAAAGCAATATACTGTTTTGTATATTAAAAAAATGTTATTTCATCAATGCTATGTTATGTTGTTATACTCATACAGGATTGTAGTGAATGTCTGACACTAGAAACTGAAGCTGATAGAGGAGGAATCTTATGAACATCACCATCGGGTGTTTTCCTTGTCTACGACGCAAGACAAAAAAGCTGTTTCTAGAATCTAGGCTAAGAGAATCTTTTCATGTCTTGAGATTATCTAACAGGCTGTGTAGGTTGTGCCACACTGTGTTCAGCCTTCTTTCCCATGGGCGTTGGGTGCATTCAAGAGAGAACAATGGGAGCAGGGTAGTTGGCACTGGGCACGCTGGACAGGCACAGATGTGCCAGGGTTGTTGGCAGCAAGGCAGAGAGAAGAAGGTGGTAGCAGTCCGGCTGCCAACTTGCCTTTCTGCCCGGCCGTGAAGCAGGCACCTGTCCTCCACATGGCCCAGAGGGGAGGGTGACATCAGAAGTACATACTCAGTCTATAGTTGGTGCTGGTGATTTGTTTGATGTGGGAATATTACCGACAGAGATGCTAATAAGATTCAATACGTTTGATAATACAGGTCCTGACTGGGATAAACATAATGAAATGACAACTAAGAAATATATTTTGGCATCTCAAAGTTTTGTGCTGCGCAGCAGCTTTAGTGATTATCTGTGCAGCGTTCATAATTTACTTTATCGACCTAGTGTGTGCGCCGCATTGAGATTTCAGACTAACTGCTGGCTCTAAATCCTGAGAAAACCTGCCCTTGGCTTATGTATACATTATTGAGAGAACTCTGAGTCAGTGAGATGATTTAAAGAGACTGGGGGGTTACACTGGGAGCTTCCTCAACATATCCCCCAACATATTCTCCCTCATCAAACCTCTTTTTTTCTCTCGATCTCTCTACGTCTCTCTCTGCCATGCACACAGAACAGAGTACATCAGAGTCGTACAGTAGAAACACCATTAGCAGCTCCTCAGACCCAGTCTGACAGTTCAGAGGATGGTGGCTGTCTGCACACTGACTAGCTAATGGCAGAGATACAAACTGGGGTTGCCAGACAATTTCATAACCACTGAGCTAGGGACTTCTCGTGACCTAAATGACTGGCTTATTATTACTACAGTGTTTGTGGTCAGGCGAAGCTGACTGATTTCTCTGTTATGTCCCTGTGTCTGCTGTTTCATATGGGTTGTAGCGTGTGACAAATGGCTGGCCATCTGTCTGTCTGTCTCCATTTCTCTTACCATCTCTCTCTCTCATCTCTCACTCTCGTCCGTTCCTTGCCTCCCTCATGATCGGCTCAGTGTGTATTCCGGGCTGAACACAGCTGTGCCCAGGCCTACAGGAATAGCCAATTCATTTCAGCAGCAGAGGCAGCGAGCAGACATAGGGTACAAGAGGGAGACAGAATGAAAATTTGGCCCTGTTCCATTCAGTATTCCCTTCCAGTCTCGGGCCCAGCAGGACTGTGTGCCTCCCTTTCACCTGACCACAAGCGCAATCAACAGGATCACAGGCCTGGCCAAAAGCCCTGCACAAATGCACAAAGAAAAAACCACTCACACACCACGGTCGGGAGATACACGCACACATAACAGGCAAGTGCATGAACACACACATCAAAGACAGAAGTATGTGCACACACCAAAAGATTTAATTCACTTTTTTTCTAGCACACCCTTACACCTCAATGCACCCACTTTTACACATATAGAGGATTATCCAGCCAGGCCCATGAAAGGCAACATTCCTCTGACTCACATGTCTCTCTGCCTTTAAACCTGGGTCCATCATGAAGCAGTTGACTCCGTTTTAAGTTTGCCTCTACGCATCCACATATACACACTCACATTCATTTAAAGCAGCCTGATGCCTCACCTGTCACCTCAAGATCCTGCAGCACAGAGCACTGCGCAGGTCGTTAGCCCTGAGTGTTTGTCTGGCGGCTGTATCCTGAGCTGCTTACCTTCCTGAACGCTCCCCTTCACCGCCTTCCAGCAGATAGCTGCCTCAGCCTCTGCTAGGAATGAATTATGAACTCACAGCCTCTGACTCACAGGTAGTGATGCGCTTCATCAGAGAACGCACTGGATGCAACAAGACTCACACAGTGCTGGGAGTCACACGGTGAAGCTTTCCACCTTCATGCCAAGCATGCAAAACCTCCCCCCAAAACCCAAGCAGGTATGACTCTAAGTGCCCACAAGAGTGTGCTGCCGAGCCCCTCTGTAAACTTCAAAGCAGCCACTTCAAGTTCTTATTTTAGAGCCTGAAAAATGGTAATGAAATATAAAAACCACATGCTCCTATCAAACTTTATCGCCCCCATCTTTTCTAATCATGGTATGCTAATTTCTAGCTTCCTATGAAGGTTAATACATGCACACAAGGTAGGTGGATGCAGATAAAGATCTGTTTGATTTGCTGCCTGGAACTGCTGGTGTTATGCTACGCTTTAATGGGAGGATTATGCAGGGGGAAAGCTAGGAAAGCTGAAACTTGGTTCCTTGCCTCAAATGCCAATTGGCGTCTCTGTTTGCATTCGTGTTGCATGTAAGGTATGTGTGTGTGTCTTTCTGTCTGACAGTGTGTGTGTGTGTGTGTGTGTGCACGGGTGTGTGTGTCAGATAGCAGTTATGAGAGCTTAGTTACAGTGAAATGATGCAGGGGTCGCTGCTCAAGACTTTAGCACAGTGCTAAGTATTAGTCAGAACATGTCTCAGTCCTTAATCCAAATGTACGCACTGCAGTGAGACTTCTAAACACACACACACACACACACACGCACACACACACACACACACACACACACACACACACACACGTATAAAACTGCAAATAACCCCATAGTGTACAGTGCGGTGCCAGATATGTAACATAATGAGCTATATAAATGGCCTACAAATGAATAATGGCTTTGTTTGTGACATTTTTTCGTTTACGTCAGTGTAAGCTCACTGCACAGGCAACATGTTTGCGTCTGTGTACATACTTATGCATCAGAGGGCGGGTGTTACACTTTCCCCTCTAATTGTAGGTCTTTCAGATTTTACCCAACCTACCAATTTGGAGAACAGCAATTTTACTAATTTCACTGTGCTGTAAGGTACAAGTAAAGTACAGACTGCAGAGTGTGTGGTATTATGCTCGGTGGTTGGGATTTCAAAACGGCAACAACAAGAAGGTCAGACAAAGTGAAAACAGTTTCTAATGAGTGATCAAAGCCTCCAACAGCTCAAGTCTCACATGCATAGTTTACATTTTTAGGTGAAAGGACAGTGTGAGTTCATCGTCCCCCTCCCATCCTTACACACACACACAATCTGTTGCCCTTTGCAATCTGATCAGAGAGCTCACTTCCAGACAGGTCCATTTCAAGAGCCGCTTCTCTTCCAAAAATTATTGCATGTAACGAACAACACCAGACACGCACCAGCTCTTCAAAAATAAAACACACTCATATACACGCGACACACAGATAAGGCCGAGTAAACCTTCAGTCTCTCCCAAAGGGGAATATTGTGCGTAATGACAGAGTGGATGGAGTGGTAATGACACCCTAGTGAGATAATATGACAGTGGCATGCCCCAAAAAGCCCCCCAAAAGATCCTACCTTGATCTCTCCTAAGTAGCTAAATCAAGGCTGGGAGGGTTTAATTGCCAGTCTGTCTCTTTGGTAGACACAGAGGAGCTGACTGGGGATTCCAAGAGAGACTAGAGAGAAGAAAGATGGGAGCTAAGGCAGGAGGTATGATGCAAAAATAATGGGATGGAATGAGGGTGAAGACAGCCTGCCTCTGATACCCCTGCCTACCTTGCCTGTCAACCCCACAATACAGTGTCCAGACTACACACCAGGGCCAATGCACGTGCTTGAGCCACAGAAGCAGATGCACGCCCCTTTAATCCTGCAGATAAATCTCCTGCTGGCTCCTCGTCCGGCAGCAACTGAACTTTTGGAGGCTGTTGGCTTTTGTTACTTGTGGGGTGAGGGATTGTGCGCTGGTACAACACACAAACACAGGGACATGCACATACATGCACATGGATCTAGTGGGCTGATCTCTCTTGAGTAGGTTGTGACCTTCCTGATTCATACTGTAGATATGTTGCAGCGATCAGCGCTGCAAAGCCAAATCCTTTGACTCAGTAATTTTCCCTTTCTTTTTTACACAGGATCTGTATTATCTACTCATCCAAGGGCAGTAAAGGTGGGCTGGTAAAATGACACAGCTCTATTCCTTCCCTCATGACTGATATCCTGTTTGACTCTGGTTCCACCTTAAATCAATGGCAGCTCTGATAATGATGATACTTTGGGAGAGTAGCCGTATGTTGGGCTTCTTGTTGCAACTTGCACCAACCCATTCAGGACAGGATTAATAGACTTAATGAAAATATGTCTGAATTGGCCTCAGTCTCATTACATTCCAATGTGATATTTATCTCCATAGCACCTCGCGTGATGAAACCGTACCATATAATTAAGTCTGAACTATAGCGCAGGCACAAAATGATTTTGCAGTGCAAGACTCAGCTAGCGTGCAGCCTGTGTATGTGTATATGTGTGTGTGTGTGTGTGTGTGTGTGAGTGTGTGTGTGGTGACGGAGAGTGTTTGTGCTGTTTTGAGGTCAGTAATGACAGACAAATAGCTGTCAGGGCTAATGGGAGGGGACAGCCAGGGATGATGGGAACACAGAGAGAACAGCACAGCGCAGCTCAACACAGTCCGACTGTGGAGACAAGGCATACAGCGCTGCTACAGTGTTCACACAGAGAGGGTCACAATGAGAGCACAAAACAAACACACAAATATGCGCAAACACACACCCCTGTGTGGTTACCCTTGTCAGGGCACTGGCTTACATCCATTCCCTAACTTCAACCCGAAGCACTAACCCTGACCCACATGGTTACATAGCTAACCTTATTTTATGAAACCTTGATTCTAATGTAAACCTGGGCCCTTAAATGAATACTCCCCAAAGAATGTATGACTTTCTTAGAAATAGTCATAGCCTGTAGGCATGAAAAGAAGCTCTGACAAGTTTGTAGCTTTCTCTTCACAGAGAACGGCAGCTGTAGGAGGCAGGAAAGTGGATTTTGCTGTGGTACGAGAAGTTTCTATGGATGTCTGATACATTTTGCTGTGACTCACTGTTGGAATACATGGTAGCTTCTGTGCATTTAAGCTGACAATATAAGCTGCAAAGGAGCAAGTGACAGGTGAGAAGTATTTGATATGCATAAGATTTTCAGTGGAGTTTTCCTTTATGTCTCTTCTATATTTCCACACATATGACAGCCTAGATAACTGGAGGGTACACACAAACACAGGAACACACACTGTAATAGTTTTTTGTGGGAAAACTTGTTAAAAATAAGCGAGTAGATAGATAGTAGATATGCCTTTGTGTTGTTTTTTTTTGTCACATTCAATGTTATGGATAGGCTGGTTATTAACAGGTTAGTAAACAGTAGAAAGCAGCATGGACTTACATATTCATTCTCTCTTTCCAAATTGGTGCCAACTAAGGCCCCAGTCACTGGTTGCAGGTTGCAAAATGTGAGGTGCACCACACTGTCTTTTTTTCTTTTTAAATTGAATGCCACGACTAGAAAAATGCTTGCTGCACCTTTTTATTGTTGCCAGGCAACCACCACATCATGACCTTACACTAACCCTTCCTGTGTAATCAATCTACCTTTTTTTTCTTTCACAGTACTTAGTATTATTAATTAGTAGCTAGTTCCTAAAATGTTCAAGCAGAGGGTTCTTGTAGCTCTGGCTAAGGGGTGAGAGGCTATCAGCAAATAGTTTGTTGGGCACAGGGAAACAGATCTGCGTGGGTACAAGACACTAAAAAAGAAGGGTGGATCACAGGGAGTACCACCAGTTGGTCCAGGAGCTTCACCTCGATGATGGACGTTTCCAGGCACATTTGAGGATAGCTCGGGGGCAGTTTGACAACCTGCTATCCAACATCAGGCCGTATAGCTCTGGGTATCCAGCAACTCCTACCACAGGTTTCTCTTCCATTGTTTACCAAGTGTTAACTTGTTGTGGCTATAACAGAAGGCCCACCTCTCCAATCATCCAAGTGGACAATGGAAAAAAAAAGCAGAGACGACATGTGGCACTTTTCCGCTCTGAGTTGAAGTTTTTTCAGTTCAGAGCGCTCTGGCAAAATGCTAGGCGCTTAGAGTGCAGAAACACAAGGCGTCTCGCAGTGAAAATAAACACGAGCAAAAAGCTTCATTCACATTAAATACAATTACAAAAGGCCACCTCCAACTGCTAAAACACTTTCTGTGTGATGATCAGGGCCTAAATTTTGAATGATGTTGCTTGGACAGAGATGGACGGTATTTTGTGGCGGCCCGTCACTGCATCACAGCATCACAGTAGCTGAAATTAGCACATCTACTCAGGTGTCGAATTTCCATGACCGCCGATTGAAGCTAATCAGAGCTGGAGCCAAAGAATTCCCTCACTACTGCAGAGTCATTTGTCCCAGGAGTGAATGCCAATTGTAACCTTCCCCATTAAATATAAAAGCCAGATATTAGTGGGTGTTAGTGGGTTTTTGTCCAGTGGGAAAAGGGCTTTACACATTATGTGGGTGAATTATGTTAGCCTACATGTACATGGATTTAGGTCTACTTTAACTGTCCAGCAACCGGTTTCATTAAAGGGATACTTTTCTGATTTTCAGCTAGCTTTGTATTCTAACATTGTGGGTAGTATGTGAAAATGAACTGTGGTTAACTTCTCTCCACCTTACAAACAACCAGATCTCCCTGCTCATCTCTCAGCTCAAATCCACTGGATGATACATTTTTGCTGGCTCTAGGGCTGTTGCTCAAAATACAGATTGTACTTTGAGAGAGAGAGCGACCCGAAGTGCTGATCAAATACAAACAAAGATTTGGTTGCTATATTGCCAATTCTCACCCAAAATGTCTTCAGAAACATATTCTACTGAATTGCTTGGCTGTAATATGAGGATTTGTGAACAGGGAGTGGGTACCATTCTGTTTCTTGTACTGTAAAAGCGGAGGCTGAAAATACTGAGATCAAACAGTCAAACTAAGCAGTGCTGATCAAAAACAAACCAAGATTAAGTCACTGTGTTGCCTATTTCTTATCTTAAATGTTTTCAGAAACATATTTTAGATTACTTATAATAGGAAATCATTTGCAGCTGGCCGCCATATTGTTCCTGTGCCAAAATGGTGAAGCTCACATTTCGTCACCCACCAGCAGGAGTATTCATTGGTCCTGTTGGGTGCAGATCATTCTGGTAGTTGTTGGTTTTCTAACTATTTAGCGAATGCCACAGCCCTTTTCTCTGTTTTTTTTTTCCAGGTCATGTAGCACCAGTTTCAAGTATTTGCATCTTTCTACTGCATAGACAAGCCAGTTTTTTAAAAAGAACTTATTTCCAGCAGTGAAACTTCTTTAACCACACCTTTGTAGGGAATAAACTGACAGACTCTATCATCCAGCAGCTACTGTAAAAAGAGAAACGGCCTCCCCTCCATCTCTGTCCTCTTTTAAATTCCCTGCTGTCTGCTCTCTTTCTTTCTCAGGTTTCTATCTTTTTATGTATTTTCCTTTTGTAATGAATGCTCCTCCCTTGGCCGAGGGCCAGTCAGGTGTGTAAGATGATCACAGAGTTGTCCAGTGGAGATGTGTCTGAATGTCTCTGGCTGTAGGCGATGTCTGACTCAGTGATGGATGGACTGTTCGAAGGAGGAGGAACCAAAGCATTGCTTTGTTGTGTCTGTTGAAAGACAGTGATCCACTGCAGTGGAGGGAGATTAGACTTATGGCATTGGTAGAAAGAGGAGGGAAAACGCTGCCTGTATATCAGGACACTGCAATGGGGAACAGAGGGATAAAGAGATGGGAGGGAGAAAACCAGAAAAAAAAGAGGGAGAGAGGGGAAGAAAGAGGACAAGGTGACATTCTTCGCCTGAGAAGGCAGCACACCAGAACATGTTCTGCCTCTATCCACCTGTCCTCTGTTGTCCGTTGTTTTCCTCCCTGCAGCCTGTTCAGATCCACTCCCTCTTGTTCCCTGCCACCCAGCCCCCACCTAAGCCCACATTTCTCCCTCATCTCCTCCCCTTCTTCCCATGTTCGAGGCGCTCGTCACACACCCAGGTAGAACAATAGCCAGCGACTTTATTCCCATGCACCTCCCAGAAAGCTGTGCCCTCAGGTATGGAATTCTATCACTCAGCCAGAAAAAGGTGGATCAAGCCAAATACACTTTGAGGGATCGCAACAAAGGCACCAGATTCTCTCTGAGATAAACCCCCTCCACTCCGCCTAGCCAAGGGAAGGGAGAAGAAGGAGGAATGACGGGTTGGTTGGAAGGGGGATGTGGGGTTTAAAAAAAATATATACCTGTAGTCTTTGAAGAAAACCCCCCATAATGTACCCCTGACCAGTGTTTGCCAGTTCATTTCATTGACTTCTGTTCCCCAAGGAGGGTAGAGGGCAATCCTCTATCAGGCTAATAGAGTGGGGGAGGAGACTTTATGTGGTTGACGGCCACTGCTTTCATTTCAGCCCTGCAGTGTATTGTCTATGAATATGGAGTAGCCCAACAAACGAGCATGTCCTCTAACACGGTGCTCTCTGTTCATCCCTGGGCAATCCAACCACAGACCAATCTCTTTAAGTGCTAGGGGGTCTCTTCGGTAATGTCACTTGTCATTGGTGTGACCACAAATGACACTTTTGTTTAAATCAGCATCCATCACCTCCCCTTGCAAAAGAATTGCTGGCAGCTGGGGAGGTGTGCACGCTCAGAGACTCAGGGCATGCTACAGAGAATTTTTAAAGGTTAAAACTACATCTGAAATTTAAAGCGCTGGGTTGAAATTGTGCGCCAACATATCATAATTGAAACTTTGTGAGTGAAACACACACAGAAAGGTCCCCCCATGGATGCTAATTCCCCTGGTATAGCTCATTATATGAAAGAAGGAAACCTCCTTGAACCAGACCCGAGCTCATTTGTCAAGGTAGAGATCAGTGTTTTCCCTCTGTTGTCTCATACATAGAAGCTAAGTCAAGAGCAAGCTTTATGCTTTTTCATACCTCCTCCCACACCTTCAAGTTCAGCTGAGGCATATTCAGCATATTTTTCCATGATAGCAGGTGATGCATTATTCAGTGAGCTCTGGTTGATCTCTGCTGTAATAAATCCGTGGTCTATAGACACGTGGACATAAACCCGCACACACTTACACACAGAAACTTGCATTCTCCAGTGTTGATGCACGATGAATAAAAAGGAAGTGAGCATCTATGAATCACACCCCCGTGGAGAGATCTTAAACAAAGCGTACCATGGATGAAAGGAGCGCTGGGCTTTTGAAAAGCTATCCAAAGCAGCATGGTAATGAGAGTAATGAGGATATCAGACGAACGTGGTGCAATATGCTTGTTTAATGTGACAGCTGAATTACATCAGAGGTTCACCCCTGTGAAGCAAAAACACTGCTGAAGCAAATATTCTGTCCCATGGCCAAACCTTTCCCCTGCTCGCATTGACATTTCGGGACACCGTACTGTAGACACGGTCATAGAAGTGTTCACATGCATAACAAAGCCTACAACAAAGGTGCAGGGACACCTGGCAATGGGCAACAGTGGTCCATAGCAGGTGGATCATAGGATCAAAGAGGCTTAAAGGGCAACTCAGCCTGTGAATACAGTTATACATAGGTGTAAATTTCGGGGGACAAAACCAGCCATTGGAGGGGCACTTTCTGTGTACTCCTGATGGCGTCCCAAGCCTGGATAAATAGTGAGGGTTGCATTAGGAAGGGCATCCAGTGTAAAACTTGTGCCAAAACAATGATGCGCAAAACAAACATGTCTGCCATACCGTATTGGTCAAGGCCTGGGTTAACAATGACCGCCTCCGGTGCTGTTGACCAGCAGGATGCCAGTGGAAATTGGACGACTGTTGGTCAAAGACCATCAGGAGGCAGATGATCTGCTGCGGCGACCCCTGAGGGGAGCAGCCGAAAGACAAGAAAAAGAAATTTCGGGAATACACGTCCCCTTTAATAGAAGTACATTTGCATTTGTCCCTTCCAAAATGTTGTGCATAAAAATTCACCAGAATGCAGGAAATTAATAGCCTGGTGTGTCCAGACCCAATTCGCAAAACGTGAATGGGTCTGGACACGGAGTGCATATTTCCTCTATTCCCGAGGGGCGGTATCAACGGCTGTCACTCAAAGTGCCCCTTCACACATTTGGAAAGACGGAAAACCAATCAGAGTAAACGAAACGTGTGACGTATGCTAGCACAACGCCACTGTAAACAGACCAGCAAGCTGCAGCGGCGATGAGCTGTGATGATGTCTGGGAAAAAGTGTTGCCGTCTTTGCGGATTTCCTCCTCACTGTGGACTCGGAGTTGCATGACTGTGATTCCCAGCTTGGTCGCTTCCCTGACCTGCTCCTCCATGAGAGCAACTAGTGGAGAAACAACAATAGCCACTGGGTTTTCTCTGAGTCCCATCTTTTTCCCAATCAAGGGAGCCAGTTGGTAAATTAAACTTTTACCAAACCCTGTAGGAAGGATGGCAAACACGTCCTTTTATTTCAATAAAAGCTTTCAGTGCAGCTGTTTGCTCTGCTTTTAAAGAAAATGTACATTCCAGTTCGTTCAACACATTTAACATTGCAGTTTCAAAATCAGTAGCCATGTTGGTTGTTTACAAAATACATTCACTCCGCTCCTTGTCCCTCCAATACTGATGATGTGATTTCAAATAACCCGCCCCAAAGTAATAAATGGACGTGATTGGCCCGGTAAGCTTTAACCAATGCCAGAATTTGCCTTAATGATTGCATGGCCAGACTGATCTGCGGAACGAAATCGAATATGAGCGCGCAAGATCAGGATGGTTTCACCAGGCTAGGAAATTAAGTGTTTGATATTCAAAATTTTCTGGCGGAGGACCCCTAGACCACCCGTTTCATATGTGTGCAAAAGCAAAGGCTACGCTCTTGCAAATGTTAAACATCTTCTGTGGCTCCGGAGGGAGTCTCAAGATCTCATTTTGGGTTTGGATTTGGGTTTACTTAGAGACTGGAGCATGCAGACATAGATGAGGCCGCAAGGGTCCAATAAAAGGATGATTAAGTTGCATTATGGGAAAAATATGTTTTTGGACCCATACTAAGAGCTTAAATTCAGGATACCTCTACTACATAAATTTTGACCATTCTTTTTCAATCTGTCTCTTGTGAGTCCACCAAAGCAATAATTTGTGATTTTGGAAAATACATGCATCCGCTTTCTGGTGGAGCGTTAGATGAGAAAGCTGATACCACTAGAAGCCGAGGCTCCAGTCAGAAGTGGGTTAGCTTAGCTGAGCACAAGACTGGAAATGGGGGACACAGCTAGCCTGGCTCTGTTAAATGCTAACAGAATCCTTCTATTTGCTTATTTGCTCGTGGAAAGCTCTGTAATTAACATGGTAGGCTACAGTTTATCTGGTTTGTTTAATCAGTAATAAAAGGTGGTGGTGGGGGGTTAGGTTGCTAGGCAACCAGCAAAAACTTACTGGTCACAGGTTTTGTATTGATTAAATATAATGTGTTAATTAGTGAGTATTAGAGGTGCAGGCAGGCAGATTTTGTCATTGCTGGACAGAGCGTTTATAGTCTTTGTGCTAAGCTAAGCTAACCGGCTGCTGGCTGTAGCCTTATATTAACCAGGAAGTCGTGACAGTGGCATCAGTTTTCTCATTTTACTCTCTGCTGGAAAGAAAATAAATGTATTTTCCAAAATGTCTAACTATTCTTTTAACCTTGAACACCTGGTATCACTGACTTTTGAGCACTGTGATTCAGTGTTTATAGACACACAGTAAATATAGTGTTTAAGTGTGTCTCAGTGGGCGAAGAAATAACAGTTCCTGCTGGTAAATCCTAAACTTTGTATGCAGCCGTGCATCAGGGTTTTGACCTTGTGTAAGACCTGGAGGTGACCTTGTGCTCTAATTGCTGAAGTGAAAGAATACAAATGCGTGTGTGTGTGTGTGTGTGTGTGTGTGTGTGTGTGTGTGTGGATGAGGGTTGGGGGACAGAGGCCTTATTGGACGGTGAGAGCAGAGGGAGGAAGATTGAAAAAGGTGGACAGGACAGAGTGCTGACTTGACATAATCTCTTTTTGTTTGTCAAATGATTCAGGGGGTTTGCACCCTCACGCACCCTGCCTGTTCTCCTCCTCCCCCTTCTCCTCACAACCATCCACCCCCCGCGCCACCAGCGCCACTATTGGAGAAGGGAAGATGAGTAAAAAAGAGGGACGATAGACCTGAAATGTTTAGAGAGCACGGAGGAAGAGAGGAAGAGTTCAATGCCGCGGCTTAGGTGCTGCTTGCCTTTGCAGCCTGGGCCTCATTGTTATTATGATTTATTTTTTAATGAGCAGCGCTGCCCTCCCCTCTGCCATACAAAGGCCTGATTGAATCTGGCGTTCCATTAGCATGTTAAAGAGGCCCAGCTTCATCTGTGAGCTGCTGACTGACAGTGGATATCATCTCTGTAATTGCTTGGTATACTGGAGCCAGAGCCAGAGAGGGAGAGACTGTAGGAGAAGGGGGGAGTTGAGGAAAGATAGGGAGGGAGGGATTAGGATTTAAAAAGAGGGGAAGCAGGAATCGAGCTACATCTCTGTATATCTCAATTTGGAACGGTTGGGACCCCATGCAGGGAGCTGGGAATAGTCTGTTTGAATGAGGTTTTTTTTTAAAGCTACACTTACAGCTCATGACACTTATCAAAGCAGAGTTTCATAACAGAAGCCCTGCATGTACGGAAGCTGTTACACAAGGAAATTATGTCGCACAGATTTTATGTTTATTAATGTTCCAGCCTGAGTAAAGCACACACGAGAAGATGTACCGCTGTACTGTAAGGACATGACACTGTACCTGCCACCTTAATGTGACAGTGTGTGTTTGCACTTCTTGTCAGCTCTGCACCACATCTCACCCCACGTCCTCTGCCCCCCCCCCACCTCTGTACACAGAATGTTTTTGCCTTTCCTCTTACCCCCTCCTCTCTTGTCGTACTCACTCTGTTCTCTCCAACTCTTTCACATCTACTTCCTCATCCTCTGCATCACTGAGCACCTCCTCCTCCTCTCCCTCCGTCGCCCTTGCTCTTCTCTTCCTCTCTTCCCTTTCTCTCTCTTCCTCTCCTTCTTTGTACCCCCCCTCCCCCCCCGCTCCCCCCTCTGCAGTAAATGGTAATTGAACAAACAGTGTGGTGGAGAGCTGCAGAAAAGATGGTTATCCTAACTCCACATGCCATGCATCCAAAATTAGCCCCCCTCCCTCTCCTCCCCTCTCCCCATCGCTCTGTTCTCCTCTACTCTGCTGTGACAGTGTGACATGTATGCAGTCCCACAGCATTGTCAGCCTTGTGTATTAATATTGGAGGACAGCCCAACGGTACCATGCTGAGTGAAGTGTGCATGTGTGTGTGTGTGTGTGTGTGTGTGTGTGTGTGTGTGTGAAAGTGGGATGTGCAGCGCCAGCACATTTCAAATCCTGAGGACACCAGGTGACAATGAAGGATGTCAAGCACACAGAAGTACTCATATTCCAAATCTGCACAACATTGCAAAAGGGGAGTTCATGTTGGGCGCTGCGTGAACTGTCCGGATATAGCTGCTGTGTGAAGTTATTTAAATAAAGTGTAGTGTCGCACAGCAGAATGAAATATGCGGGAGTGATGGGGCTGCCACATTAGAAACGACAATGCACAAAGCTCATTATGTCGCAAAGTCTGTTTCAAATAGACTGGATAGAATTACTAATGACACAATTAATGTGCTAGGTTAATGCTTTCAGGTCTTACTGTCACACAAAGCAGCTTAATCCGTCAACCGCAGGCTGCTATCACAGATTTATTTTAATCAGAATGTGGTTTATGTAAACAAAAATAGCTTAGCTGTTCTAACCATCAATAATCTTGCAGATATATATATATATATTTGACAAGTTCTGGTATGACAACGAAGAACAATGTAATTTGGGGTTCTCTGACACACAAGGGTGTAGGTTTCATTTCAACACTGAGAGGGGGGACACTTGTGAAATGGGTTTGGGGGCCTCTACCAGGAAATCTTGAGCATCAAACACTTTATTTCCTGCATTCAGGTGAATTTTTATGCACCACTTTGTGCCTTTTCTGCATCAGTTTAAGGTGGAAATGTTTAATCTCGTCAAAATAATAGTCTTTTGATACTTTAATGTTTTTTATTGTGGGGGGTGTGGGGGTGGGACAAATGCACTTGGGGACGTGTCCCTTGTGTCAACCCTGAAAGCCAACACACAAAAAGCTCTGACAAACTAAAAATGAACATGTCCTTTCTTCTTAAGAGTTAAAAATGTTTGCTTTCAGTGCCAGAGCGCCATCGGACATGCCTCATAAAAGTAAATATGGATTTCTAAGTTTAATTTAGTTTAAAGAAATGCAGACGCCAATTGCTCAGTGAGTTTCACATGCAGTAAACCCAGGAAACCTTCTAGTGCTCTTGAACATAAAGAGAACGTTCACCAACAACATCATTCAAGTACACTTAATCAAAGCAAGGAGAAAAGGTATATTGAAAACCATTATTGAATCAGATATGCTCGTGATTTAAAATGACAACCGTTTGACCCCATCATGACAGAGATAATAAAAAACCTGCTGATATATAGACAATTCAGGACCACTATGGAAATAGGTTTTGACTTTCAATGTTGTTATCCTGTGTCATGCTTGAGTTTTAAGCATAACACATTTATTTAATATGCTGTTTGCATATGCTGGACTGCATGCTCATGTTTCACGTCGGCTTGTGTCTTATTTATTTGTCTGTTTTTTGTTGATATTACAAATAGGCTTTACGATATTTATTTTATGACAGGATCAAAACAAACTAAAGCAAACACCAGAAGTAAACCTTTAGTTACACTTTGGATGCAAAAACTGGAGGAATATCAAGTCAGTATCTGTCAAACCCAAGAGGTACACATTAGAGTCCAGACATGACAATGACCTTGCTCTTCACAATGACGTGTCTTCACATCAGGTGTGAAAGCCAGGTAGCAACACATTATTACATGGGCACACTGCCATTTCACATTAGTCAAACCAGGTCCATTTAATTCAAGCAAACATCTTTAGGAAAATCTCCACCTCACCATCCTACGACTCTCCTTTGTATAAAAAAAATCACACTTGTATCCATTATAATCATCATCTATTATGATAAAAAATAATTTTTTTACAAAGCACTAACTGAAGGGGTCTTGACTTGCTGCCAAAAGAGACTAACACCTGAACACTGTGTACCAAAGGCACACTCAAACGCACGCTCATGAACACATGCACACACACAATATAGTCCTCTCTACCCTGCAGGCACCCCCTCCTCCACTAATACACCATGAAATCTCTAACACTCACAACACATTTACATGACATTAACGCTGAAGTGCTACAAAATTGGTGCCTGAATAGCAACTGCAGAGGTGCATTGTTTGTGTGTGCGTGTGTGTGTGTGCGTGTGTGTGTGTGTGTGTGTGGGTGGGTGTGTGTGTGCACGTGTGTGTGTGTGTGTGTGTGTGTGCGCACGTGTGTGTGTGTGTGTGTGTGTGTGTGTGTTTGATAGCAAGCAAAGCACAACAGGAGCTTCAGCACCCATTTACATTGTGCTGATTGTCAAAAACATCATTTTACCAATGGCCTGTAAAATGGAGAATATTATTAGTATGTGTGTGTGTGTGTCATAATTTGTGTGATTGAATTCTACAGATTTGAGATGAGACTACAGTCAAGTCCCCTTCTCTGATTGTAATGATCTCCTGTGGTCTCCTGTGTGTTGCTCTGGGATTAGCATGGTAATCATGGAGCATGTTGACACACACTGTTAGTCAGATTGATGTGTTTGTTTGAGCCGTGCAGAGCTACACAGCTTTACACACCGACTGACTGCATTAGCCACTTGCTTCTAATCTGAGACTTAATGGCTTTCCCCAACGATGTTGTTCCCGTGCACAATGTTTTATTCAAATGCTTGCTGGGTCCGTTTGTAAAGTGTTGAGATCTATCACTGTTACTTTCCCTTACACAAACGCTCTGTCCAAATCAATGTAGCCACGTCTGAAGAGGTAGTTTATCACCAGCAATTATTCTCCAAGTAATACCCTCTCGTCTGTCTCGGACCAGGCAAATGGGACAAGTCAGAGTTTCACATTCGATGAATATTGATGCAGACCCTGAGGCCAATGATGGCATACTGTATGTACATGTGTATGTTTGTGAATGTGGCCACAGAGGAGGACGAAGAGGATCAGCTGGTAGACTGGGTTGTATCTGCAACAATACAAACCAGGCATTCTCACTCCCAACTCATCAAATATGTGTCGACTTAGTGTCACACACATAGACGCTTGATCAGTAGCTCTTGGCGCCTGATATTGATGCACTGACGCACCATTTAGTGTCTGTAGGGACACGCACCAGCCTGTGTCATTATTAGAGGCTCCAAGCAACTGATGTAATGAGCAAGAAAGTCTGCGTAGGGTGGGAGGGAGGAGTGGTGAATGGGTCAAACTAACACAGGACTTTCAACCTTAAAACTGCTGTTTGTGTCACATGTTGAACTGAAAGTCAATGTTGAGTTATTTTTACTGCTAATGTTGTATTTCTTGTAATGTCTGTGATGTGTATGAGGTGACATACTTCATGTTACATTATGAATGTAAGTATTTTAACCCAAACCATGACCTTTTCCCAAGGGTCATAACGCACAAAGCCTACAGTCAGCCACTGGTCAATGTCAGGCCATAGGTGAGTGTCTGTCACCCTAGTTTTTTGTGGTATGTCCCGCACTGTTCACACTGGTTGGTCATTGTCTGCTTTTTTGGGGGCCCAATTTAGCATGCTGAATCAGCATTGGAGACAACAGAGCCCGTTGGTAAATGAAATGACTCTGATTTGCAGTTCAGCTTAGTGCACGAGGAGAGAAACAAAGGTGATGAAAGCAACAAAATGACTGAAGTTAAGAAGGCTTGAGATCAAAACAAACTTGCTATATTAGATTCGATTTTTGTTTTAGCCTTTGAGGTCTTTAATAGAAATGGTTCATAACTGTTTGTGTTACTGTTTGCTAGTGCACGGTAAATATCATTTGTTTTTTCATCAAATGATAGTGTTGTGTTGTTAATGTGCAAACTGGCTGACTGACATCATGAATCCATGCTATCAGTCTTCTGCTTTCCCTTTTTTAATGACTACCACTGCCTGCTGGACCGTTATTCCCTCTCACGCAGGTGCAGAACATCCGTGCTTATTGGCCATTGACTGTTGTCTTTGATGTGTGTTCATGTGCAAATTTTTGTCAGAGACAGAGGCTATTTGAAGCCACTGGTTCTTTGATGTCAGTTTGGTGTCTGGGCTTTAAACCTGACTAAGTACTTTTATTGCCTAAACCTAATAACAAGGTAAACAAGGTTGGTTTACATTTATTTTGAAAAGAGCCTGTACTCATATGAGTCCTCATTTTCTGTGAAAACATAAGTTTATTTTTGAAAAGACACTATGCATGACGCACCATCCTTGAACACCCAAAATTGTATAACACATTTTCACTCCAAACTTGTCAAATAATAAGCGGCCCACACATCAAACTATGACCCTCTAGGTACCCCTCTTGTGTCAAAGAGCCACAGGAAACACGCAGAGTCTTCATTTCACTCCCTGTTTTTTGTTGCTATGATTTTGAAAATGTGTACTGTGCTTAAATGTCATGCAGATATATGAGATTTGAACACATCTGTATACAGTCATGGCATCAGAGTGAAAGACTCTTGACGTTCTCATTCTAGGTATGTGTGGCATGCGTAGCCAAATAACTAAAGGCATCAACTCTAAGCTCATCCACTTAGTGGCAATGATGTAGTACGTATATGCAGTTTACATGCTTGTACATGTCACTGTGCATGTGTACATCAGGCCACTGACACTGTGGTGGAAAGCCTCGGTGATGCAGACAGTGTACGTTTTTGTGCTAGCTGCTGCTTCGCTGCTGCTAAAAGGACAGACAGATGTGACGCTACAGTGACGATGACAACAAACCATTATGTAGCCTTTCCTGTTTCTGCCCTGCATGCTGCACACATCCCACGCCCACCCCCTTTACTCTCATCTCTCTCCTTCTCTCTCCGTCTTGCTATCAGAGTCTCAGACTGCAGCAGCACAGGGCAGTGAGATGGAAAATACAGTGATTGTTTCGGACGAAAATAGAGGAGGCTCAGCGAGAGGGAGACACAAAAAGAGAGCAGGAGAAGGCGAGACGGAGTCAAAGGATGACATAGAGAATGGAGGGAAGGTGGAAAGAGAGACAGAGCATTAGAGCAAACCATTTCTAAGGTCACTGTGTGGCTACACAGGCTCGGGGGAGACTTGTAGAGAGTAACAGCTCCTCTGAGAACTCCCGATTTTGTGTGTATTTGTGAGTCAATAGGTAAGAGAATGGAAAGGAGGGAAAGAGAGATGGAGAGAGAGGGAGAGAGAGAGAGAGCTGGGCTGTACCATAAAGAGTCTCACCTTGTTCTGCACCATGCACACACAGCACCCCAGCTGTCATCCAGCTTCGCTCTCTTTCTCCATCAGGGCCGGTGGGGACATGCATCATTCATGAGCAGGGACTTATTTGGCTGCGTCATCTCCTCACATAACTGTCAATAACTTTTTCTGGCTCTGGCTTCACCTTTACTCAGACAGCAGGGTGCACTGGATGCACAGCAAATGTTTCAATGATAAATAGTTTTTCTTTTTGTTTGTTCTTTCAAGACACGGTGCAAGCTGCAGGACGCTGCTTTAACACTGAGTCTTTGGTGACAGATTTTTAGCTTAAGTTTGAGCTAAACTCCAACAGAAGTTACGACACTAACAAAATGATTAATATAGAAAACTTTTCAAAGTATTAAATACAAGTAAAATCTGCACTTGTCAAAATGTCAGTTTATTTAAAAACTGAATCCACTATAGTTATAAAGGCATTAAGTGGATGCAGATGTGTCCTTTTCTCTTTGAAATTAAAACACAGCCTTTTGGAAAAGAACACTCTAATATTCATCATAACTATTGCATGAAAGAGAGAGCAACCACATGTAGAGAGGGTAATATGAAAGGGTAATTATCTAAGAACTGGCATGTCCTGCCCCTAGCACCCTTTTTGCCCCGCCTGTCCTCTTCCCTGAGTGCCTGTGTCGCAGCCTGCTGTGAGGCTGCCTGCTGTGAAGGTCACCCTCCCTGCAGCTATGGATTACACAGGCGCGCACAGTCAGGCAGAATACGATATTGCCCTTGAGGGGAGGTCTGAGGCCCGGGCTGGCAGAGACAAGTCCACTGGAACTTCTGGACCCCACCGGGACCAGCCAGCATGATAACCTAGCTACTTGTAGTCAAGTGTTGAAAGGTAGGAAGGAGCAAAGCTGGCACAGCAACAGGATATATAAAGATGTAAAAGTCATCTATTTATCACGGTGCCGAAAAATAGACATCAGTGTGCTACAGCTTTGTGTCTGTGGCTTCTGTGTACTGTATGCTCACCACCAAATGTGTGAAAAGAAAGAAACCCTCAGGTATCAGAACAGCATTGATGGGCCAACAACAGCCCTAGATGAGTCACAACGCTCCCAACAGGCACAAGAGGGAACCTTATCCCATATTCTTCATCAGGTGATATCAAAGAGCCTTCAAAAGAGCATTCTTCACTCAGTTTTTCTAGCCTGAATTCAAAGCGAGGGGGTGGCACCTTTTATCCCGCAAAATGGTGCAATGAGGGTCAGTTTTCCTTTGAGTGGGACAGGAGCCATTTAACAACGGCTCTCTCTGGAGTCATGCCACTGTTTAGAGGTCGGAAGAGACAAAACAATATACGCGTGCACATACACACATATACACTTGGCAGATCCCGTTGTCCTTTGCTGGCTCGGCTCTCCCCGCTGTGACCTTAATTTGTTCTGTCTTGAGTATGAGTGCCCACCGGGCAGCTGATGCACCTCAAGGGAACAAACTGACAGGATGTGTGAGCATTATGTACATGTGGGTTTGAGCATATGTGGGAGAAAGACAGAGATAGAATGAGATAGAGAGAGGATGGTAAAGACTGAGACAAAGACAAATTGTATGTATAGGTGTGCATGTGTTGTGAGTGTGTGGTTCTCAGGTGAGCATACGGCTATGTTCACAGGTTTAAGCAGAGGAGACAGGAATGGGAGAAGCTGAGGCTGAAAGCACTGGACGCAGGGCCACCAATAAAAGCCAAAGAACACAAGCTGTCTCCCTGCCGGCTAATCCTCTAATGAAGATTTGTGGCAGTGGCTGGCCAGTGATTATTGGCCCAGCACAGAGACAAAAACCATCTTCGGTGCTACTGTAAATACAATCTCTCACATTTACGCAAGCCATCATGGGCACAAATGAGAAAATTTAGGACGGAGGCAGAAACACTGCTGTTAGAGCGTCTATGAGCTGGCTACTGCTGTGCTCTGACATGCTGCCATACCCCCAATGCTACATTAATAAGCAATCCCATTACAAGCCCGAACATTAACCGACATTATTCAGATGTGAAGAATGCAATGTGAAGTCACTTATGTTTATGCTGTTATTCCTGTCTCATCGGGCCAATTGCACCACTCCCAACTATGCTAATTTTATGGAAATGTGTGTTTCCATTCTTCTTCTCTGCCTCCGATTTGTTACATTTCATCAGTGCTCTTTTGAACCACATTACCAGCCACTGTCTGAGTTTCAGTGTTAGCTGAGAGCTCTGTGGAAGCAGGAGTTCATCCATCCGTGTATCCCAATATACAGACTGCTACTGCATTAGGGGACACTGGCAGCGGGGGATTGAAATTTAAGTCGATGCTACAATCTCCACACTTGGATCTTCATATACCCTCAAGCACAAAAATCGCTCCACTAAATGTGCGTAAGAACTAAGCAGCAACTTTCCAGGGCTGAAAAATGGAGCTAACAAGAAAATGCCGCAAACCACAGTTCCTCAAATGCCCACTTGAGGCTGTTTCTGGAAGCGAGTCACTTCCTATAGAGCCCCATGCTAAAATGCAAATTTTACAGCAGATATAAACATGATTACAGCCTGGTTTCTTTAGCTAATTTCCACACTCATGACAACTGTATGGGGGGTGAATTTGTATCTAATTAGCCCATTTAAATGTTATTAAAGTTTACAGTTATGCATAATTAAGGGCACTTTGAGTGGCAGACTGTCTTCTAGGCTTTCCCATGGGCTGTAATGCCACATTCAGCTTAATACGTTTTCATTTTAACACAGCCTTTTAAAATGAAAACAATCCCCCCACACACAAAAGTGTTTTAGTACTGCCTCAGAAATAACCTCTGTCCAAATGAACATGCCTAGAAACGCATATCACATGACTGTGTAAACAGGTGTAAACAGGAAGCAAATGATCTACCCTGGGGTTGGTTGCTTAGTTACAGAACATACTACAGAGATGGTAAAAAAGTAAGAAATGAGACCTCTTTGCTTGGACTGACGACAAGGTGGAGTTGTTAATGAGAGTAAGCCTAAGTAAGGTGGTCAAGGAGCATTATTCATCGCCAGACAAAGCCATAGCAATGGGAAAGGCATACCCACACAACAAGGATGAAATCACAAACGGTATGTTGCCCTAGCTATAACGTTTTGACTTGACAAGCCGTGACTGATGAGAGCCAAATCGGGAAGGGATTCTAAGTGTCTGCGTCATGCGTGGCTGCCCATTCAGATTAAAACACAGACCTGGATTTTTTAAACTAAAACAGGGTCAGCAGTGTTTTCAAAGTCCTCCATTTCCTGGATTCCAAAACTCTGGAGTAATGTTGAAAGTTAGGTCTAAATGTAGCAATAGTGTGTTGTAAAATAAAGGTATATTAGTGTGGATGTAGCCCAAGTCAGATCCACCCCTCCCTCCTCACCAGCTGGCTTCAAAAATCTACAAACCAATGCGTGACGTCACGGTGGTTATGTTCAGTAGGTGACAACTGACCTTGAAGGAAATCAAGAGCCTAAAATACAACATATGACAAACACCCGGAAACAAGATACAAACACAGTAGCACAACAAACATAGTAACATACTGTAAATGGCTGACCTCAGATACCACATTACCCCTGTGTCCCTTATAGCCTTCTAATCCACACCTCTGGCACCTCACCCTCCTGATCCTCCCTTTCTCCTCCCCCCGCTCCCCCAGGCAGGGGCAGGGAGCTGTGGTGCAGGTCCTGGCAGAACCCCTTCTCACTCTTTCTCTCTCTCTCTCTCTCTCTCTCTCTCTCTCTCTGAGGGGCAGGGCCGCTTGTTCAGGGAAGAACTTTTGTGGAGACAGGTGTGCATACCAGACGCCTGCACTAAGCTCCGCGCCACGCAGATCCCATAACTACCTGCTAGCAAGGCTTCCCCGGCTCTTATCCAACGCTGAGCTAAACCTTTTCCAAAGAAGCCTTCTACTAGCTGTGTAGCTACTGTAGCTGTCAATGGGCAAGACGCCACAGAGGGCAGGTCTGAGCTCAACATACTGCCACCTTTTTATCACCAAGCTCTTCTGCATCCCATCAACCACTATGCACACTCCAATAAAACACAGTGGAACAGATTTAGTTTGCAGGGGGAAGGCGTTAGGGGTGGAGATTTAGGCTATTTTGAGCTGTTCAAGTAACATTAAGGATTAAAAGCTAGCTCAAGGCTTCTTGGAAGCAAAAGCTAGTCGTACTCATTCAGTCTGTGTGCCTGGCTAACCTTATAGTAGTAAGGTGAGAGGTGTTGGGATAGATGAGGTCACCAGCTTAGGAGATGTCCTTATGGCAGTAAGTAAAGTTCATGCAGGGCTGTAGGGTGACATTCCCAACAGTGTGTCAGACATACTGCTCACATTTCTCCTTTGCATGAGTCAGATGATACAGAGAGACTTCAGCTCAATGCATTGCTGCATCTATTCCTCCCCGTAGGCCAGCTTTAACCAAAAGATCGTCACCCCACCCCATATCCAGTCTTTCTCTTCTCGCTGTTTGCTCATTTCCTCTCTGCTTTTATCCCGTCAATGCACCCTTAAGTCTCTCTCCTCCTACACTACGCGCTCAATCCCGCTCTCCCATTCTTTGGTTGCTTCATCAACTTCCTCCTCCTCCTCCCCTTCAGCTTCCTCCTCTCTAGCCATGCCCCGATAAATTGACCTTGCTGCATCTCAAGGAGAATTGATTTCTCTTTTGGTCTTTGTGTGAAACCCTATCTCAACGGCACTCAGAGGAATTTCCTCTTTCCCCCAGAGCTGGATGGAGCTAATTCTCTTTCATGAGGACACTTTTCACTCCATTTTATCTGTCTGCCTTTCTCTCCCCTCCTCTCTCTCTCTCTCTCTCTTGTTTCCCCCTCCTCTTCTACCCCTCTTCTCTTCTGAGCACACAGAAATAGAGCAGGCATGATTAATGCAACATCTATCGACGCCAAACGTTAGCTTTGCTCAACCTTTTTATGCTTTGCTGCTATTTGGGAAATTGTTATTCATGCACCCTCTAATGCTGTTACTGAATTATCACATTAGTGTATCAATTAAACAATTTGACTTTGTAAATTTGGTGAGCAGGAAGGAGAAAGCAGATTCACTGAGTATGCATCTCTTATATTTTCATAAATCTGACATAAAGCATTGTGTAACATGGTGCTATGTCCAGCCATGCAGCAGCAGATGGTTGCATTTAAAAAAAAATGCTACAGTGCATCTGCACTTGTATGACGTGTAATTCTAAACCTGATTATGTCAGTATACATTGCTGGTCTTTGGTCTCTATTTGAGTTAGTATTTGATATTTTAGTTTAAATGATAATATAAAATGCTAGATGCTAAATGACACCAGACTGCCGCAACTGTCTAGCTCTCTAAAAGGCCTTTCTGTTGTAGTGAGAAGAGGAAAAGAAGGTTGAGCACACTTTGGTGCAAGGCAAGCATTTAGTAATAAAGCCAAAGCCAAGTAATAAAGCCACGTCTGTAGACTTTCATCAGGGCAGTTGTTTGACATAAGGTAATCCAACACCTGTGTGGGCAAAAGAGTGCACCTGTGAGTCCCATGGGAAATATAGGACGTCCTAAAGAACAATGTCACAATAAAAAAGAAAAGGCGATTGACAATCAAGATGTCAATAAGATGCATCAGAATTAAAGTGTAAGTAGTGCAAAGACATCTGAAGTGGATGACAATAAATATTCAACATGATAAAGGCAACAGTGCCTCTCTGCAAACACTAGAGAGCTGCAGTGTGAAGAATCATCTGTGCCTCTTTCCACTTTGTGATCAGAGTGACTGTTGAAGCATACAGAAAATTTTCCAGGCTTCAACTCCCAGGTGTCTTGTAGCCCCAGGATTCCCAGTAAGTAGTCAGCCAGGCTGCCTTGGTGAATGCACTAATGTGACACCATAATCACGCACAGGTGCATTTTTGTGCTTCACGGAGCAACAGCAGCAGACTGCCGGTGGTGGCAGGTGCCAGCACTGGTGTGTGCCATGTAAACTGTACATTTTTATTCGAGTGTATGCGAGCGCTGCATCATGTTTACATTCAGTGTGTGTTCTGAGTAAGAAAAGACCTCATCACTCTAATTCACAAAATGAAACCATGCGTAGTCTTGCGCCGTTCTGGCCTTTACTTTTAGTGAATGGTCTCTGACAGAGGGCACTGCAGTGAGGCCAATGAAGCAGTGGGAGTCAGAGCAGAACAGACACCTCCACCTCCCTCTGCTCTGCAGTGTTACACACACTGATGGGCCACACACACACACACACACACACAGATGCACTCGCAGACACAATGGGTTGCCTTCCCACCAGTCCAATAACAGGCCTATTCATTAAAGTCTCTTACAGACGGTATTGACAACCTGCTGACACACAGTCACTCCAGCATAAACAAATGGAGCAATAGAGGAGAGCGAAGGAGGGAGGGGAAGAAGGGAAGAGACCTGTTATAGAGGCTTTTTGACTGAGGAGTCCTCTCCGTAAACCAAGAGAGAGCAAGACTTAGAGAAAGAGGAGAGAAGAGAAGGATTGCTGCCACTACTGCCACTTTTATCGATCCACATACGTAGTCCCACATCATTTCACACACACATATACACACACACACACACACACACACACACACACACACACACACACATAGTAGAGTCTCCCTTCAGATGAGTGTCACATTAATTTTGCATCCTAGGTCACTCCTGAGATATGTGGCCTGTTCTAATTACGATTATGGGAATAGGTCTTCCTCAGCGAGCTCTGTGCCACATAGAGGAGCTATTGAAAGGTGAACTGGGTCAAGTGCAGTGAACTATCTCATCACACAGCACTATGTCACAGCCATCCATCCCACTTGGGAGAAAAAAATATTCCCACTGAATAGAAACGGGATATTCTGCAAAACAACACGGTGAAATATGAAGCTAGTGGCCCTCTTGCTAGGAAAATAGGAAAATGTAAAAAGTGCACATTGAGTTTTAACTAAAAAGTCAATTTAGCTGCGTTTGTAGATTGATTAAGTGAGATTTCACAGGTGCTAATTGCTTATAAAAGTTTAAATCTCAGTATTGCCAAAGCATTAATAAGTAGCCATGCATAAATTTGTTCAGCGTGTTTCACTGCAGAATTCTCAAGTTTCCGCTGCACAGAAGCATTCCAGTTATATCTTGGATATGCAAAGAAGTCTAACGGAACAAACTGTGCCATGCATACCAAATATCTGGCTCATTAAGGAGTTATAATTACTGTGTCACTTTGACATAAACACAGAGAGCAAAGCAGTCATGGAGAAAATGGGGGGAAAAACTGCTGATGTGCTCAAAGATGTATTCTCCGGCGTCCTTTCTGAGCTGACCTCTGGAACCAGGTGAGTATGTGCAGGCTGTTAGAGGAAGGGGATAGATGGCTGGATGAATGGAATGAGCAATAGCTATGCAGACAGGTCAACAGAGAGACAGACTTTATGAAGACAGATGAGGCTAGAGTGGGCACACAAACACAGAGACAAAGAGACAGATAGACTGCATGGCCCTGAGCTCAGGAGGTCAGCTCTGACTCAAACAGACAAGACAGATGAGACGACATCCAAACATGAACCGATCATGACTGAGTGCCCCCAAAAAAAAAACTTTGAGATGAAGCTAACAAAGTGGAATGTCCCAGGCGTGCTTGTCAGACCGTCATCACGCAGCATTTTGGGTGACAGTGAGAGGACGTGATAGACATGTCTTATCTGAAAGCGGATTCCATACCAGGAGCTCCCTCAAGGCATCAGTGAGCTGAAAGCGTAGGAGGATTTTTTAGACAACATGGCGGCTGATCACAATGACACCACAGTCAGTCGAGAGGCTCTACGTCAACGGGAGCGCGGCGATCATGTTCTCCATTAGCTTGCCATTGTTCTCTCGCTGCTTGGCTCCGTTCTCTGCTCAGATAGCGCGCACATGTTTTAATACGCAAACACACACAGCATCAGCAGCAGCCCCATACCCCTAAGTTGGTGCAGAGCCCATGTCAGGCAGAGAGCTAAGCTGGCTGCCCACAGCTCTGTATAGAGCACACTGTACAGCACAACCACACATCCATTGTCATTATCAGCATCAGGACTGTCATCGCTATCACGGCGGCCAAAGACCTCTGCCAGGGGCCCGGATTGCCTACAAAGCTAGTTATCATGGACTTGTGAATACAACGTCAAGGACAGAGCTGCAGTGGGAAATGTTGTCTGCTCAAGGTCATACAAAACAAAGGGCAGGAATAGACTTATAGCCATACAAATACAGCTGGTAATGTGGTGATGTGGTTTACACGGTCATACACACACTGTGAACATATCACACACGCACACACACACACACGCTTTATCATTAATTTGCTTTTAATGATATATATTGCCATTTGTCAGAGATATGTTATCACAACCTTGCAGATTTAGATCACCGAGCTGATTCAGGAAATTTGCTGATTGGAGGTCCAGATCAGCCAGCGTCAAAATTGTAAAGGTCATTACAATGACATTACCCTTTTCAGAGGAGGAAAGCCAGAAATGTCAAATCGCTCAGCAGCCACATCATCACGCAAATGGAGCAGAATGTTAGGCACTGGAAAATCTCAATGTTCAGACAGAAATAATGGGAGATACCTATCTGAGTGACAACTTAATGAGGAGAAGTCTAGGTCAGCTTTTTTGGCAGGTGTGAAGGCGGAAGATTTTATAGACCATTAGATGTGATGAAAAACACACAGATTTGGTATATCGGAGCTATAGTACATTATCTCTGTTTAAATACCGTTCAGTCTGCAGTAAAAAATCAGCCCTAGATATAGCGAACTGATAGTGACAGCATTCCTGCAAAGGCGGAATTCACTGTGCTGCACAACATAAGTCACATTCCATCTTTTATTACTCCTACCACAACTGCAGTGCTAAACAGTTACAATACACACACTGTAATAGCTACCTTAAGCTCAAGCCATTGCTCTTATAAGCAAGCATACCTACTGTTTGTTATCATGAGACAGCTGTGGTTGAGGGCACGTCCTGGCCAAATATCATTTACGGGAGCAGCTACCACCTGCACCCTGATCAAGACGGTGCTTGTCTAACTGTTAAATGAGGCTTAAGTCAGGTAATTGTTCCCTTTTGACCAGTGGCAGAAAGTGGAAATGTAGCCAACGCAAAAATCAGACAGGCACAAAATGACCATGTTAAAGACACATTGAAAAAAAAAAACTTGAGAGAGTGAGAAAGTTAATTGTTATAGATGTGAACTTTACTGACTCGCTTGGAGGCTTTAGCTCACAGGAATACATATCCTTCAATGTGCACGCTTCAAAACCCGCACACCTCAGTCTACATGACTCCCTATAATCATTAGAGAAGTCTGCTTGAAAAACATGCCTGCCGGGAGAGCAGAGGAGCAGAGCTGCGCCTGAATCAGCCCAGGCATGCGTTAAAACAAAGTGGCCTCTCCAGCAGAGAACATAGCAACACACACACACACACACACACACACACACACACACACACACACACTTAAAACAAAATGCACACACAATAACCTCACACAGTCTCAGACATACACAAATGAGAAGACTCTAGAACACTTTCGCTGTGTTGCATTTTAAACACGCACATACACGTTCCTCCTTTCCTATCCACACAGCAGCACTCCCAGGGACGGTCATATCGCTGGACTTACAGTGGCAAGCTCCCATCCCCTGTATGAATGTACAAGCTGAGTATGTAGAGCACTGAGACCACACAGAATCCCCTCTGTCAGACATGGCCACTATGAGACCAGAATACTAAAGAAGAAAGTGCTGGCTGACTCAGAACAGAACAACCCTGTATAATAACTAAAAGCTACACTGTGCTGCAAACTGACGACGGAATCTTTTATGTTTTTCTTTTAAAAATGCCATTTGTGTGATGACCTGTTTGTCCATCAACTGTAGCAAATCCCTTAAATAAATACATGTATTCTCAATGTTATAAATATTTTGAAATCAGTCATCAGTCACCAATATGTTGATTTGAAACCATCTTTGTCACTTCACCTCTTCAGGCAGGACATGAGAACGGTGGAGCTGGGTCACGTGACCAAACAGCCCA
This sequence comes from Epinephelus fuscoguttatus, assembly GCF_011397635.1. NCBI lineage: Eukaryota > Metazoa > Chordata > Actinopteri > Perciformes > Serranidae > Epinephelus > Epinephelus fuscoguttatus. Next base: position 23,465,114 of record NC_064758.1, on the reverse strand, counting down.
TAATGATACAGACCAGATCCAAACACTTTGACCTTCCCTGTCATCACTCACACCTGCCATATTAACAGCACACAATTATTGTAATTACAAACACTAACCGTGATTTAAAGGTTCATCCCTGGCGCTTAGTATTGACAGATGTCTGTGTGGAATGGAAACCGAGCAGAGCACACTATTAATAAGAGCTGCTGGTGGCCAGGTTTAAGTAGGGATTAGTGATCCAACAACATGATTGACCTCTCCAAAATCCCATGCACCGTGAAGCGACAACTCACCCAAAATCATGATGTGTGTTGCCTTTGGTGTCCCTGGGTTGACAAGTGCTCCCTCACTGCCCCCCGTCTCGCCTGCTTTCGCCAAGGGACAATGGCTCCAAAATCTCTTCTCAGAGTTCCTCTCCACTCTCCAGCAAGAGGCAACTCAGAGAGGCAGCGCTAGATGTGAGGAGAGACTGCTGCTGCTGCTGCTGCTGCTGCTGCTGCACATGCCGTCTCATACGCCTGCCCTCTCCAGGTGAAAAGCTGAGTTTGTGTATGAGAGAGAGAGAGAGCGCGCACGAGTGTGTGTGTTTGTGTGTGCGTGGAGGAGGGGGTCCAGCGTTTCTGCAGTTGTGGCTCAGGTAAGCCTGAGGACAGTATGGAGGGGGTTAGAAGCAGAGGAGAGAGAGAGAGGAGAGGGGAGTCAGAGAGAGGAGGGGGAGCCTAAAGTGTGACAGCCAATCACAGGGGGAGGCTACAAAGCCAAGATCTTCTTCTCCACAGCAGCCAGGAGGAATTGCAGGGGTCTCCAATAGACAGCTGACAAGCAATTTCTTCTTAAGTGTGTCATTTCACAGGGAGCTTCAGAGGGAAGGTCTTCAATGGACTGTAAAGTCGGCGCACGCTTTGGTCTCTCTCAGTAAAACACACACTCCCTTTCCCACTCTGGCTTTCTCTCCCTCTCTCTGCTTTTTGTTTTTGGGGTTGGGTATAACCTAAAGGCACCTTACATGCCTCTGCTCTGATTGGTGGCAGCCTCAACCAATGGGAACAGCGGCAGACACTTGTCATCATGCAGAGTGGAAGTCATGAAGGAGAGACAGAGCTTGACTGAAAATGCCGTCTCCCCCCCAACCAATGTTTCTCTCTTTGATTTCCCATATTCTTCTCACCCCTCTCCCCCGTACGCAGAGCTTGACTGTCACATCTGTTCATTGTGTTTGCTGTTTAGCCCCCCCTCTCTCTGTCCTTTGACTCCATGTGTATGTGGACTTGTTAAAGGGTTAACCTTTTTATCTGTGTGGCTCTGTCCTTCTCCCTTTTTCTCCCTCCATCTCTTAACCTGCCCAGGCAAGGTTACGCATTCTATCAACCTCTGTGTTTTCGTCAAAGGGATGGAATTTAGACTGGGAGAGATGAAATAGAAAGCGACAGAGCGGAGGAAGCAGAAGAAGGAGGGGCAGAGATTAAACTAAATACAAACTGACAGAGGGATGAAGAGACGTGGAGTGACAAGAAGGGACGACCGGGAGGATGCAATACAGAGACAAAGACAGAGACGGACACAGAAGAGGGGCTGCAGTGAATTAAACTGTGGAGCATAGCAATGCAGCCCCTCAGTGAAGAGGAGCTTCACAGCCAGCGTCTTATGGTCGACTTCCTCCACACCATGAAGCCACTCAAACAACGTCTGCTGTCATGTCCGAGCACAGCTCTCTCTCTCTTCCTAGTTGTGAGGAGGCAAGATAGCCAGAAAGAGACTTTTGAAAATCACCCAGCCACAATGTTACTGAGAAGCTCAGTGCTTAAGAGAAGGCTTAACAAAGCTGTCAAAAAATTAATCCCCCTGGGCGGGCATGCTTGCAAACACACAGATACAAACACGTGAGCCCGGGGCTACAGAAAATGCTGCCTGATGTTCATATTGCCTCCTCTTGTCCTGCTCTCTCTTTCCCTTTCTCTTTTCTATCTCTACACCCCCCCCACCCCCCACCCTTCTCACGCTCTCAGGCTGAGGCTGTGAGTCACAGGGTGTTGGAGTGAATACTAAGGAGGCTGGCTGACACCTCCAATACCTCTCTGCACAGCAGCTCCACTGCACACATTTAAGCCATTGTATGTAAACATTGGTAGACTTAGGGGCCACAAACACCCACACAAATTCTTACAGATTGTAAGTTCGGGTAAAATCCACTGACTCAAAGCTGCTGGTGTTAGCGAGCATATGGTGGCTCTTAACAAAGGTGCATAGAAATCCTCCCACTTTCACAGCCACCACCAAGATCTGACACCTGCAGCGGTAATAAATACGCAGTTGTACACAGAGAATAATGAGCTCACAGATGTGGAACAAACATTTTATAGTGCAAAAGGACAAGCACACAGATTAGAGAAGGAATTTCAGCCTGTGGCTCCTTGGATGAAACGCACACATACACACATAGTGTCTGCAGGAAATGGACTGAGCGTTGAGAATATTAGTTTTTGAAAATGGGACACCAGGAGCTGGAACAAAAGTTATCATCAATACAGCTATGCGTGCAAGTCCTTCCACAAGCATTTGTGTGTGTGTGTGTTTGTGTGTCAGCAAAAGAGCTGAGATAGGGTTTCCTCATTAGTTGTGTTGGTATCAATAATTCAGAGCCAGTCCTTGTTGGCGTTCAATGGGCCGAGTGCTAATGTGCTGTCGGGCCAACGGGGGCCCAGGGCCCAGCGCCACTTTAATGGATGTCATGATGAGAGGGTGAAATCGGAGCATGGAGATCCTGTATCATCCATAGGTAAGAAGAGGGAGGGAGGACAGGGCAGAGGAGAGGAGAGGGGTGAGGAGACAGGGGTGGGGCGAAGGCCACTGGGGGGAGGACAGATGGCATTGCTGGACAGGTATGGGAGCAGAGGGGTGATGGAGAGAGACTGGAGAAGGAGTGACAGGAGAGAGGGGAGGAAAATGGGCTATTAGGTCCCTCCATTTGCCTTTGGCTACAGATCAATCATTCAGAGGATGATGTGCTGACCTATATCACCTCTGGATGGGCGGACATCATGGGACACATGTCAAGTGGCCACTCGGGGTTTATTTTAAATGAATAATGAACTAACATTATTTCATTTGGAATCCACTTGACTTGCTAGAGGTACTTCACACACAAATGCCTCTTCAAAAGTGACAGGAGAAATGGAGTACATGGTAATGCTTTATTTTACAGGTCTGTAATTTCCAAATATGCACCTAGAGGAACGGGGAAAACAGGATTTTCCTTTAAGGAACTGCCCTGTTCAAACTTTTTGTTTTTTATTGTTCATATATATTCAATGGTGTGATGAATAAAGACAATTTTTGCATGTTCAGCTGACCAGCTCTGCCCTGACCAAAGAATTCTTAGCAAGATATAGGAATTAATTAAGTAAAACTGTTTTTATTTTCCATATAAAAGCACAAATTTACATTTTCAGTAAACTTTTTTAGGAAAAGGTAAAAAGTGCTTTATCATTTTGAGACAATTTTGTAGTATTAGGAATGTTTTTTAACCTTTCTTTCAGGATGCTAAACCAGGGAAAAGGAACTGGCTAATATGTACTTTTTTTTCCCTGTGTATCTACACCCCATTGCTAAATAAACAAGTAAACTAAACTGAGAGGAAACATTCTACTTTAGCATAACAATAAAAAACAGGTTCCTGCGAGGCAGAGGAAAAAGAGACACAGTCAAGTATGTGTTTTGCATATCTATGTGATGATAAATATGCAGTGGCTCTCAGGTGAAAAACACCAAGACAAACTAGACAACATCGAGTGAACTGACCATTCAACCAGGAGAGCTTCATGCTGATCCAAGCCTCGGTGTTTTGCACCATATATGGTGATGCTGAGGCTGAGGAAGATCAGTGGATTTCGTCCAACATACATGACTTTTTCACTCTGCTGCTTGAGCATCACATTACACCTCAGCCACCTCTCCACCCACACACACACAGACCTTTTTTTGTAATTTGTGAGGACATTGTATTGACTCACACTCATCCTCTGGGGGCTTGACCTTACGCACTGTATGGCCTTTGCCCTACCTTTACCCTATGTTTAAAGGGACAGTCATCTCCAAAATCAAAAATGCATACTTTCCTCCTACCGGTAGTGCTATTTATCAATGTAGATTGTTTTGGTATGAAAAAACGTATATTTGAAAAGCTCAACAGCAATGCCTCTCTCCAGAAAACATGAGCCAATTAATCAAAATGACCCACAGATTTTGTTGTGAGCAGTTTCCCCTAGGAACTATTTTCTTTCTACAAAACTACACCTGTGCTGAAGACAGCGTGCATCTACTGCTAGCCCACCTAGCACCACTGAGCTAGCTAACGTTACAGCTCAGCCGATACACTTCTGCACAGTGATACATGTAGCTTGGTAGAAAGAAAATAGTTCCAACATGAAACTGCTCACTACAAGGATTGTTGATTATCTTAAGTAACCAGGTCATGATCTCTAGAAAAAGTCATTGCTGTTGACTGACCCTCTAATGTGAGCCTAATTCTTACCATAACACTGAAACCAGCCCTTGAATAAATAGAAGACACATTAAAGGTGAGGTCCCAGTGTGTAATTAATAGAGGTGTCTGAACACATATGGTGTCAAAGCTAAGAGACAGGGGGCTCAATATTCTGGACACCACCACTAGCCTGGATGGTGATTAGTGGTTAGTCTGTGCTGCCATCCACTGGTGTGAGCCTGTAAACACATCCTGGGAATCTGTCTAAATATTCCAGTTTAAGAAACCCTGCTACTAGACAGCAGTCTGGAAAATGGAAAACGATGCCATGTAAACTGAGAAGCTAACATGCTCAAGACATGTCAACACTACAGTGTATGGTCAGCACGCATAGGGGTAAATAAGGGGACCGAACAGACATGAGGCACAGCTGGTATGTGTCAGACTGAATCAGAAACACCTTACCCATGCAGAAAACTATCTGTATAACAGACCTGACAAAGCTGCTGATGCCAGTATCCTTACTGGAACTGTTTTTATGGACAGAATGGTGAATTAGACAGCCAGAGTGCAGCAGGTCAAATGTGAATGACTGCTGAGTGTGAAGGACTTATCAAGACTAAGCCTGCTGATGTGCAGCAACAGCCTGCGAGAGGTTTATCAAACCTGAGGGAGAGACATCAAACTCCCCTGTTCATTTAATGCTATGATCCGTCTTCCTCATTCTTTCCTGCAGGGGAAAAACAGAGTAAATCTACACTCAGTGAAATCTGCCAGGCAGACTGTAACTCACTTCCTCATAACAGCTCAAACGTAGTGTCAAAATGCAACTTCTGTTGATCATAAATTCTACTCAGATTTCATGAGCCAAGGCCCGCAGGCAGTGTGTGACTTTCCAGAAACATTAGTTCACCCTTTTCTTCTTCTACAGTTTGCTCGCGTGGTGTCATAAAAAGGTTTCTGTTGATACAGAGTCTGCACCTAGGTCATATATCATGCTTTGGGTGTCTCCTGGCACTGTGGTGGTGAATTTAGAGACTGTCTATGAAGGTCAGAGGTGAGGGGGTGAGGCCAGCGCTGGGCATCAGCATATGTGCACCTCATTTTTATAAGGTGGCAATGCAGTTAACACTAACAGATAATAAATTACAACTTATTATACTATAAAGTCTTTAAAGGAATCATCTCTATATTCACCAAATATTGATCCTGTTGAGGTATGCAGGGATACTTCAACTCCAAAATGACCATTTGTATAACTCACCCTGGGTAACACTGAATTCTTAAACAAAACTTTGTTTTTCTCACAGGCCTCCATGATGAATAAAGAATCCAAAACAGAGATAATTTTTGGTGAAATTAAGTAAAAGGTGAATGTGCTCTGCATACAAGTAGCGCGCCTGGGCAAGCTCGTCTGTGTTCTGCTAGTCCATGCCTGAGGCTGTTTGTGTGGAAATGCTGTAAGATTTAAGCGAAAATGCATGTGTTTATGAAGTACTGATTATATGACTGGATTAATAAGCTGTTTGAGAATTTGTAAACAGATGTTTTAATTTAGTTTTGCTGTTGTTAAAAGCAGTTGCCTTCTACTTCAATTTACCAAGACTTTTCTCTTGAGGTAAGCAAGAAAAACAAAGTATTCTTCAAGGATTCAATGTAACATGGGATGAGTTATTGATATATAAATGTTCATTTTGGGGGTGAAGTATTCCCTTAGGAGCACACATAGCACATTGCAAGCCAGCTCAGTATGAATGAGAAGACCTCTGCATTCCCCTTGAAGTGGCCTGAGCCTGCAAGTCTGACAGTTGAGCATATCAGTTTGCAACTGTGAGGGATAATCATCTCACTAAATTTAGACTATTGATCAGGTGTGGACATGTGCAGGAAATGTGGCCAGCTCTACAGCTTGTTTCCTGTGCACTCATTTCTTCCCTAGGAAAGACTTCAATAAATCAAGATACATAGGTTTCAATTGTTGAAAATGAAATGAGATTTTTGTTGCCCTCTATCAGCGGTGTCAAACTCATTTTAGTTCAGGGTACACATACAGCCAACTACTGCATAATAACCTATAAATATCAACCCCTTCAGATTTTTCTTTCATTCTGAAAAATGTCACCCATTTGCAAAACAAGGAAGACAGAAAAATTATGTGCAATTTCAACAGTATGTCTTAGTTTTTCCACTTTCAGTCAGTCTACTACTCACTTTCATTACATTTTTACTTCATAATTTTCCACAAAAGTGAAAGCTACTGGAGAAGCAGGTCAAGTCGTCCCCTGCCTTACAAAGCATTTACAATCTGAAGTTTTGTCATCGCCTCAGCAGCAGGGTTCCACTAACATTATTTTAAGATATAAGTCTGATACAGACTCTTTTGTGCTGAAGCTGCTGGTTGACAATATTCTGTACAGTGTTCAATATCTCAAAATGTGACCATAGAAAGTATCTATTGTTATTTCAGAGAGCTGTATTCTGGTCAGAGTTGAAACGCCTCTGAGGCAGTATTTTACATGAAGTATCTGCTTACTGTTTAAATTGCTCCTGAAACCTTTCAGCCTGCACATGTGCATCAACATCAGGTGTGCAAAGTCATCTAGTGGGCCGGGTTGGACCGTTTGGTGGGCTGGTTCTGGCCCCTGGGCCGTATGTTTGACACCCTTGCCCTGTATACTAACTGATGGAAGCCATGCATTGAGAAAGTACAAATTTCCTCAGGAATATATAACTGGTTGTTATAAATAAAGACAATCCTTCACATGTCCCCATTTCTTTTTCTGATTTCTGTATGTTTCTCACAGGTCCAGTGTGTAGGACTTAGGGCACAAGAGATGAATCAAACACTGGCTCTACATGGGGCCATTTACATTTTCACGTTGGCCACTGTAGTTCTCGTATGCACTTTGCACAGGGGAGTAGTTTCAGCTTTATAATCTTACTACTAGATGCCACTAAATCCTACACACTGGACCTTTAAGTATTGTCAGATACTAATTGTTTCACTTCATTCTTATTCAATGATTCATTGATTACTAAATCAAAAGAATATTTATTGGGGCATCCAGTGGTGCCCAATGTACAGAGGCAGTGTCCTTGCCACAGTGGCTGCCGGCATTGCCCCTGCTCTCTCCCCTTTCAGTCCTGTCATTAAAAGCCTAATAAGCCACAAAAAATAAACTTAAAAAGAAAGAGATGAATATTTATCAACAAGTATTTTGATAATCAATTCTTCTTTAAGTTATATAAATATTTATATTTATATATGTGCCAAACATTTGATGGTAATTACAGAATTAAGGAATCATTAGTTGGGCCCTATTTACCCTTCATATATATGTATGCTTTAGCAGCATGCTTTTTGATGAAAACACCCCATCAATGAAGCTTCACAGACAGAAAAGAAATAGGGAGACTGATGGTTTTTTGTGGATTCCTGGATGTGTGTACACAGGTGGGTGTGCCTGTCCTGTGAATCCACGCCTGCCTACAGAGATGGAGAATGTTGATGTTGACTGTCACACTCTCGCACGTCCCTGACACTTTTCCACCGGCACCAGAGGACAGGGCGTTCTTCTTTCCAACCACATTCAGATCACACATGTACGCCATAACCGCTTGCAGTTCGTGCTTGTTGAAACTTCACTACAATCATTTCTGTTATGCTGTCACCAGACTAAATTCTTTAGACTGACACATTCCTAGTCATTATTATGTAGTGCTGTGTGTATCCAAGAAGACAGCAATTTGCAGTAATTATCTCCTCCATAGATCACAGTCTGTTGCTAAAGCTCAGACATTCCTCAGCTGAGAGTGACGTGGCAGATGAAAAAAAAATCTCCATGGAAGTCAAGAATCAACTACATGCAACACTTCTTCACACACTTATCAGACATTTCATGTCCTATTTTGATCTTGTTTTGTTCGGGCAACAAACTAAAAATGATGTGCACACTAACATGAACAAATTTCTGTGCAGTATGCAAGCCTGCACACATACTGACACAAGATAAGATCAGATTCACCCCAAATATGCAGTGTTCAGTCTGGGTGTGAGGCCAGCAGTAGACAGGTGGAGCTGTCAGGACAGTTGTCAGCTCCACAGAGACATGTATATATATATATGAGTTGAGGATGAAGACTCAGTATGAAGATCAATGGCTTACACACACACACATTTGTCCAATCATTCATGAAGCAACTGCAAATTTTTGCTCAGGATCAAAGCATAGGTGTAGATTTCAGGGGGGATGCAGGGAACATGTCCCTCTCAGTGTGCGTGCATTTGTCCCACTGAATTAAAACATGAAAGTAACAGAGGTCTTTTATTTCAATGAAATTAAATACATTCCCACCATAAGCTGATGAACAGAAGGCAAAAACTGATGCAGTTTTGACGCTCAGAATTTCTTGGGGGAGGACCCCAAACTGCCATTTCATATGTGTCCCCCACAGTGTTAAAACAAAACTCACGTTCTTGTATCAAAGCATATCTAAAGCACCAAAAACTTGCACATAATCAACCGGCTGTACATGGGAGCACAAAAAAGAGATGTGTTTCTTGCTCCCCACAGAGACACCACTGCATCATTTTAAGTGCAAGCAGACAGATACAGCAGCAGTAAATGGTAATAGGCTCCCTTCTTACCTGTGCTCCACATTGATTGCACCTCTAGTCCTCCTGCTGCTCTTACTGACTGAGTCCAATCCCCAGCCCTATACAGGCACACTGACACACAACTATTTCCTCTGTGAAATCCTTCCCAGCATGAAACTGGCCGAGGGTCGGGGGGGGGGGAGAAAAAATGACCAGGAAGATCCTCAACTGTTCACATTAATTTGAAAAGATTCCAAGAGCTGTGAATGCAAACAACACAGCCTTACGCCCACGCTGGCAACATACAGGACATGTGGAAATAGAGACCAAACACACATTGCCTCTATCGCCTCCCCTCCACCTCTCTACATCCTATCTCCTCCCGCCCTCTCCCTCTCACTCTCAGCCCCATGTGAAAACAAAACTAGAGTCCAGTAGCTAATTGTGGCAGAGCTTAAAAAGTGACGGCAGATGTATCAGAAGCAGAGGAGAGCAAGGAGTTGAAGGCAGTCGCAGGGTGGCTATGAGGGGAGGAAGAGTCAAATGTCAATGAAGGCATGAGGAGTAAAAGTGAGATAGAGTAAACAGAGGGAAGAGGAATATCAGCCTGTGAGAGGATGGACAAAACTGTCTCTCATAAAGGACCAACCACTGGGCGAGGGAAAGTAACAGAACATTTTAAACCCCTTTAAACAACCTTTATACAGGCCTTTATTGCTGAAGCTCTCAACTACATAAAACTTTTCACTGGTGAAACCTACGAGACGACCACTTCCTGCTCAAAATGTGGGACTGAAAGAGGACAAATGGACACCTATCATACAGGGATGTTGAGAGAAACGGTGAAAAACAGCGAAAAAATCTGAACGTAGTATGTACAGTATATGACACACACGCGTGTAAATTCAGAGCTGGATGTTATTCTGCACTGTCTTCAGTAAGCAGCCACCCACCATGGAGGCAACTTGGAGCTACAGTAACATGAACAAGCCAATTCGCCCCAGGCACACTGCTCAATGAGCCCCGACACTGCATCACCTCTAAGGACCGCCGACTATAAAGTGTGATAAACGTACAGTATAAAAATCACACACTCTCAGTCTCATAAGCAAGCACACTGCGTTTCAACGCTCCCCCGAGGCACTCTGCAGGAAGATAAGGTTAGAAGGGGAAAAGGACAGCAGTTTACAGTTGTAAGCACATTTCAGCACCCAGGGGCCTGAGGGGTTGTGTTACAGGGGCACACTGCGCACCGGGTCTGTCCCTGTCTCTCACAGTAATAAACAGGCTTGTAAAGTTAACACCATAAACCATTAAACTGGTGCGTTTTCTTGCTTTTATGTTTGTTTTCTTTTGCATTTCATAAAACTGCCCAGCTGATAACTGGAATTCAAGCATGAAAATTCAATAAGAATATCTTCAATAAGAATGCCGGATCATGTTTGTGGCTTTGCCCACCCTACTTGGTCCCTACTCTGGCTTTGTCATGTATTTAAATTATCTGTGAATTAGTGGAAACCATGTGATGAGGCACAACTTTTAATAATTAATAAGTCATTACAGACTTTAACAGCCTCCTTTGGATAGCTCACTGCAGAACGAGACAGGAGGAGAGAAATAAGGAAGTTTTCATCACTACAACAAACAGCATCCTTAATGTTCTCTGAATTACCAGAAGGGGGAGTAAAGTTCCTCCACTTTCCCAGTGTTACATGAGGGCTGCACATTTTATGTAACCTCATTGCTTCAGGGAATAGAGGCAGGTGATTGATAAAATGTCATTTCATGCTTATGGACAACAGCATCCCTAAGGATATGGGAAGTTGGTGCTAAAAAGACTGTAACTTTGGACCAGCTTCTTTTTTTTCAAACTCATACTGTTGAAGCCTCATATCATCTTTAGCTGAACTTTGGTTTTTAGGATTTACTTGAAACATTCATGTGTCACATGCTCATGATATGTGTGTTAAATGCAGGGTGGCATTCTTGAGGTTGTGCTAAAACAGTGTGCACTAAAAAATGTTTAGATTATTTTTAAATATAGGAATTAGAAAAACAGATATAAAGAATAATTATTCAAAGGTGAGAATTTTTACATTTAATATATGTATTAAAATGCTGATATGTATATGGGCCTGTTGTGTGGATGGGATTAACAATGTTTTTAGGTACAGTTTGTATAAAAGTAAAGTACATCTAGAGCAATCTACATACAGTATGTCACATGCAGAGGTCAGAGGACATTATGTTAAATTTAACACTTAGTCAAAGAGCAGCTGCAGTGTTCTCTGAGACAGAGAAGGCCCCTGGTATGCCACAGAGAGAGGGAAAAGCATGACTCTGAAATGAGTTGAGATCCAACAAGAAGAATAACTGTGATGTCTTATATTTGAGGGCCTCTAGAGAGGATGGCTGCTAGAATCAGCAGATCAGTTTGTACTGGAAGTGCAGCTGAATACACATTGTTGCATGTAATGTAATATAATGTCTGTGTTGCATATTTTCAACTCATCGGATGTCCTGGCCAAATTAGGGTGTAGCTCAGGGGTGTCAAACATGGGCCAGAACCGGCTCACCAAAGGGTCCAATCCAGCCCACTAGATGAGTAGACTATATAGATTATAGGAGCAAGTTAAACAATGTGCTTCCTACTTGATACAGTTCTGTGATATAACAATGAAGACCTACTGTGACGATATTTAAAGATACTGAACATTGTGCAAAATATTGTCAATCGGCAGCTTCAGTTCAAAAGAATTTGTATCGGGAAATGTGTGGATAAATGCACATGTAGTGACAGTGAGAAGTAGACTGACTGAAAAAACTGAGACATACTGTTGAAATTACATTTATTTTTCTTAAGACATCTCAGGCTGTTCATCTGTTTTGTAAAAGGATGAACATCTACAGATTGTACTTACCACTTGTACTTGTACTTGTACCACTTACTACTTGTACCAACAAGGGAAGATATTGGAGCTGATGGTACTGATAGGTGTTATGATAGTGTGATGGTTTCATTGGTCTGGCCCATCTGAGGTCACACTGGGCTGTATGTATTGTGGCCCATGAACTAAAATGCGTTTGACACCCCTGGTGTAGCTCCTGTTATATGTAGAATTAAAGCATTTGTATTTTGCTTCATGAAAACAATTGGATCTATAGTGCAGCACTGAGACAGACTTACCTGTAGTTGTCACACATGTTGAAATACCAAACACGTTTGAAGTGTAAAGTAAGTCGTAGAAATGAAGTAGACCACGATAATTTAAAAAGAAACAACTTCAAAAATAGTTTAAAAGGGATATGGTTGCAGTCAGAGAGCTGTACTGTGCCTGATTTGTCCTTTTTTTTCGACGGACCCCGGTGACCTCACGTACATCAGAGCCCCGCCCACTTGAACCTGCGCAAAGTTTAAAGAGCCAAAACTGAAATCACCTGCGGAAAAGCGCATGCGCCGTCGATTCATGCCCACATCTGCACCACACCGTGAAAGAAATTGGGTTAAGTCCTGTTTTGCGGTAGATATGGCCAGTATTGACGTCTTGACCACCAGGTTTTACTCCTATGACAAAATGTACAGTCAAGATTTACGTGAGCAAAGCTTTGCAGACTGGCCGTTCAGAGAGGAGTGTAACTGCACACCTGAAAAGGTAAGAAGGCCGCTGTGCTGCAGCTCAGAGCCTGTGTAGTGTTGATGCTTCAGAGCAGTTGTTGAACAATGAAAAGCTTTCAGAAATCTTCATGATTGATAGCTCACTTTTAAAGTGCAGTGGCACAATTTATTTAATCGAGAGTGGGATATGTCTGCAATGAAAGCACCAGTGGTGGAAGAAGTACTCAGAAGTGGCAATATCACAGGGTAGAAATGTTGTTACAGAATCTAAAAAGTAAAAGTTCATAAAAGCACTGGCATCAAAAAGTACCAAAAGTGAAAGTACTACTTTTTCTACTGTGTTACACACTGTTGGGTAGCTCACTCCATCGTAATACATATCAGTAGATTTATATTTTCTACCAATAATCTGAATCTGAACTAATGTGGTCAATTAAATGTAGTGGAATAGAAGTATAAAGTAAAGTACGTACGAGTGCATGTGCATCAAAGTTGTACTCAAGTACAGTGCTTGACTAAATGTGCATTCCAGCTCAGGAAGGCACTTACACTTAACAGGTGAGACAACCGAGGTCAGTCTGGGCTCATGTGTGAGATGTGTTCTCTACTTTGACAGACAGCTCTTACAGAAACCTGAATGTACATTTACCTGCAGGACTTTTGCTGATGAGTAATTATTGATATACCCTAACCTTGTTTACACTCGCAAGTTACACATTTTTACACTCCAGCCTTTTATCCAACGCTGTGACAGCTCGTGATAAACGGTTAAGCAGGTGTCAGATTCAGTTTCGTTGCATCAGGTGTCCAGTGCACAGAGACTTCTCTTGCCCATCCTAGTCGTGTCATGATGGATGGGCTGCTGACACCTCACTTGATGAGAAACGCTATATGCCATGTTACCAGCTCTTAACCCCCCATAAGCCAAGGGGAGGCCATTTGCTGGTTTCGTTCTCACTGACATTAATCCCCCTGCAGCTCTGGTCTTTTGTTCCTGCACTTGTCATATTTGTCATCGATTATCAGCTCATAAAATTCAGTAGTTCAGTACAGTATGGGACAGACATTAAGGTGCCTGTTGCTGTTTTTGTTTGTCTTTGCAGATGGCCAAGGCTGGGTTTGTCCACTGCCCCAGTGAGAATGAGCCTGATGTTGCTTGCTGTTTCTTCTGTCTGATCGAGCTTGAGGGCTGGGAGCCTGATGACGATCCCTGGTGAGAAAAGCAAGACAGGCTCTTACCTTCACCGAACTTACCTTCATGTAAGATTTGAATTATGCCAGTAGTGTAAAGGAGTACAGTATAGCTTCAGATCTGAGACTCCTTATCTGTATCACTCAGTGTTGCCTACAGTCATTACAAGACTTATTTTGATATTCAGTACATCACTGTAAAGAATGAAAGGTGGCTACCACATAAAGCTGAGTATTTTTAAAAAGATGCAAGTATGGTAGCTCTTTATTAATCTTAATCTGTATGGTGCTCATGGAAACTCACTCAGTGATTGGAGTGATGCTCTGGAGATGTGAAAGTTTTTCTCCCACATGTCACTCTGGGAATCGTCCCACCATCTGGTGATTCAAATGGACCTGATCCAAAATCGTCTTCTCTGGCGGACCAAATTACAATGAGCATAGCAGACGGCACTGTTTGTCTGTGAAGCGGTGCAGCAGTACGAAGTGTAAGTGTAAAGTAGTAAATAGACCAAGCAGTGCTGAAAACATGTATCAAACTGTTGGTCTGCCATTGTTGTTACTGTTTCTGGTGCATGCTCATACACGCAGCACCAAGGAGATAATGACATCATCTCCCAAATGCTTCATTTCACACGTCCACACAGATACAGATACATGAGTTCTGAAAAATCTGCACCTCAGAAGGCTTTTTTGTAAGCTAAAACTGCTGTGTAGTGAGTAGAGGCCAACACATAAAGGATAATATCAATTCACCAAAATATCTGTATGCATGTAGACAGGGCCTAAGATGGTGCAAAAATAATGGTAAACATTAACAACTCTCTCTCAAATGCAAAAAGTAGAGTGCTGACCTGAGTCTTGTGATGTCATGAAGTATAAAGCCTGGAGTTTCTGCATAGACAGTGAATTGAGAAATATGTTATAGATGTCACTGAGAGCACCCAGGGGAATGTTCTGAGTATATGGGTACATTCTCTGTTTCAGGACTGAGAACACTAAAACAGAATAAAGTTCATGTGGGTATAAAAAAGAAAACAAGCATTCCCTTCATTGTCTAGCAGCTTCAGACTTTCTACTTGATGACATCACACGTTCGAGACTTACCTCTCTGGTTTCTGACTTTAAGAGAGTATCTCATGTTCTTTCCTAGGCCATGGAAATAACATTGGAATTCCTAATTAAGCTGGTGTTCCTCTTTAACAAAGGATTCCTCTTAGTGTGCCACATTCAGATGTTGTGCCCTCGGCTAATTTCTTCTATAACATTTTCTGCCCAGGTCTGAACACGTGAAACGCTCCCCGAACTGCGGATTCTTAACCATGAAGAAAGACTTCACGGAGCTGACTGTGGCTGAATTCTATCACATCGAAAAGGAGAGACTGAAGGTCTACCTTGTAAGTGTCCCTGCTGTCTGTGTAGATTGTGTGCAATGATGTGAGGTTACGCTTAAATACTTATGCAGTGGTTGTTCCACATTCTGCCTCTTTTTCTAGAGAAAGGTTTGTCATAAGAAGATGGCATATTTGCGGGATGACATAGACCATACGCTCGAGAGCCTTAAGTCTCGGTTGGACTCCATATGATTTAAATCAAGCTTCCTGTCTATCTGTTGTGATTTTATTGCCACATTAATATAAGTGTGTGGCACGAGCAAGTAGTCTTGACTCAATATTGCAGTTAAAAATATCAATAAAGTTGTGAGGAATATTACACTTTGCTTGTAGTATTGTCTTTAACCACAAGATGGTGCTTTAGTACTGAAGCTGCAGTGCTCCCAAGTCACAGACACACTTTCTGGAGTTCCCAATCTTACTCCAAACCTTCACAAAGGCAATCTGAAATGAAAGCGCACATTGAGCAGGATTACAATGTGGGCTATATTCCCTCTTTTCAAGCAAATACTTACCATTTTCCCGAACGTGCCACCATCTCTGCCACCCCTTTTCAAACCTTGACCCTGGACAGATGGCCTGAAGCCCCTCCCTTTCAATACCAACTGTTGCCCCAGTAACATCTGTTACATATAGGGGGACAGTGTGCACTGAGAGGGCTCACCAGGACACTTGCCTAACCCTGCGAGCAAGCCTGAGATTTAGCAAACCCTTAAGGATGCTGCTGCTGACAATAGAACTTGTGGAAAAGGTGCTCATGCAGTAAACACTCCATGAAAGCTCTGTCACACTGTAATGCTTCACTGCTCTTATTTCACATTTCAAGTACAAAGGTTTAACACTAATATTTGCTGAAGTTGGTGTAAAGTCTTGGGAATTTTATGTCTTTTATGTAGCGGAAAGAGAGGATGTAGGGTTCAATTTGTGTGAGTCTCTTTCTGTGTCTGATGGGAGGTTTGGGTGGATGGAGTGCAGGATTAAAAGATGCTATCCCTTCTCCAACCTTCCACTGTTCTGGATTAATGTCTAATGTAACACTCTGGCCACTGAGCCCAGATCAGCTGCTTAATTCTCCTTTATCCGCTCGCTGCAGAGCAAAATGAAGAGAGGCTATTTTTAGCCAAAAAAAAAAAAGTAAAATACCCATAGGTGATGTAACATTTCTAATGAAACCGTCATGCTTCAGTTTTGCAGGGTGTTTTTTTTAATCGATGCTGTTGCAAAATATTCTCTTAGTTATAGTTCGCTGCCAGAAGTGTTCATTATAGCTGCTGCCTTGTCTGAAAAGAAACATCCAATAAATGTACCACATAAAAATCCTGATTGGTGAGCTGATGAGATGATAGATAAGTGGTGTGGTATTCGCTTAAGTATGCAGATTATAAGGAGCGTGTTTACAGTAATTGCTAATGTAACTCTAATCAGGGTTTATACCTCCATCCCGTGTCAATCCACTTATTCATTTGTGCTCCAGAAAATGAACAAAGAGAACGGCATGGCGTGACTTCTATCCTGAGCGCCGCAGATGTGATAGATGGGCTTATCTGTGGGAATGGTGCAAAACTGTTGATTTTATTGGATCATAACGGAGGTGGGAGCTTCATATGTCTATCCCCTGCCCTAGTTTTATAGCGCTTATTAGTATATACCCATCAAAATGTATTTAGAATTAGTCATTAAGCTAAAAGGAATCTGCATTGCACTGCTGCACATGGATTTGGTTTGCTTCTGATCTAATTAATACACTGTGACAAAGGGCGCACCAGAGGCCTCTGCTGCAGTTTTCTAATTAATGAGTTTCTGCTAAACAAACTGTAAACAGTGAGTGTAGCAGATGGACAAACGGACAGATGTTACCAACAGAAAGTTTACAACCTGAGCTTTCCATCAGGCCCCATCTGTTGCTCCTGCGCCCGGTACCTCCCTCTACCCTCCTCCAATGCTTCTCCTCATCAGCTTCTACCACCAAACCCTCTCCCCTGATGCTCCATACACTGCGCTGCCCTAAATGAGTGACATCAGCATTTACCCTCTCGCCTGACCTGGTTTAACCCTTAATTAATAGTGGCCATATCACAACAGCATATCACATCTGAGCACTAAGGATTTAAACATCTTCCTCACTGTAATTCTTTCTAATTCTGCTGGCTTGTTACACTCTGAAAAGTGTTAATGAGAATACACAAAGCAGGATGAATGATTATAAAGGCCAGCTGACAGAAGCCTGCACAGTGATCCCAAACTAAAGCCGTGTAAATGTGTCTACATCACGCCGAATTTACGGACAGATTACCAGAGCAAAGAGTCTCCCAAGTTACACTCTTCCTTGCATTATAATTAGGAATCCCCTTTTCAGTCTTTCCTCTCCCTCCTCCACCTCCTAATGTTCTCCCACGTCTCTGGCAGTAGGGCACGCTGGCTGCTCGCGCTCTCAGACACCACAGCCCTCCTACCTTGGCTGTTTTTTTGTGCCCTGTTCGAAAGGGACCTCCATCTGTCCCTACACTCAGCCCATTGTGGTGTCCCAAAGCCCAGCAACTTCCACAATGCAGTGGGCGTGCAGGAGGGGGGGGAGCAGGGTAAACACGACAGCATCCAGATCCCATTAGAAGCTCTTTAACTCCTACACCCTAATACTCTCAGAGAACTCTGGGAGGAGAAGGACCACCCCTTATCCTCATGCACACAATGTCACCTTTTACACCCACTCCCATAGGTAATGAGTTCGTGAGCTGCCCTCTTTCCTCCCCTCCCATGTACATCGCTTTTTTATTCTCTTGCATCGGTAACACAAGCTGTCACGTTATGTTCTTTAGTATTGTATCTCTGACCATAGTAGCATAATTATTTAGACTTTCCTTAAATTTTTTACATGAAGGACATGGGTGTTTTTATTAAAGGAGATGCTGACATAGAAAACCATCCTTAGATATTAATTTCTTAAAGCTGGAATTCATTTTATCCCTGTCTCACAGCTTTATAAACGACAGTCTAGCCTGATGTGACACGATAATAGATGGAGCCAGGTTCAGGAAAAGTTGAGGTTTTATTAATTTATATTTAATTGCTTCCACCATGTTGACCATGACCAACCCATCATTTTCCCATAGCACCAGGCCCCGCACTCTTTCATTGTTTCGTTCTGTCTTTTCCCACATCTCTCTCTCCATCCATCTCCTCAGTCTTTCTTCTACCAGCTGCTCCCCTAAGTCTAGGGCGTCTCCGTTTCGGGGTGCTCCACCTCTCAACCTGGGCACTCATATCCCTGCGCTCCCCACCGAAGCGTGTGTGTGTGTGTACATGTGTGTGCATGCGCGCTGTGGCCCAAGAGGAGGAGGGGATCACTGTGTTCACTCCAGCTTAAAGGCAGAGGGATTACCGGCACACAGACACTGATTAAAGCCTTCCAGCCTCCTATGGCCCCATTAATACAATCTTAATCACAATGCTTTATCCCTCTATCTAGCTCCTATGGATCAGGACCTTTTCATTTTAGTGGGAACACTCTTGTTTGGCCAGTGGATTAAGTATGCAGCACACAGAAACTAAAATATAAGCACATGAGAGCGAGAGGGAACGTGATTAAGCTTCATTCTGAACCTCAAAACTTTATCTCACATTTGGTTTCCCTTTTTGTCTGCGATGCCAACCCCCTCTGCCAAAATGAATAACATCAAGGGCTTTATTTATGTTGCCATTAAGGCTCGTGCTGTTGGCATCTACTGTAGAATGTGTATAAAGATAAAACCACAAAGACCATAAAAGTTTATGAATCAAGAGCTGGAGTGCCTCACCATTAACTCTCATGTCTTTTTGACATGACCTCACTCCCCCAGGGGACTGAGCCACAGGTCGCGCTCTGCTGCCTGCCGTCTCGGCCAAGATGGCATAACAGAGCATGTGTTCCCTTCCCATAAAGAGACCTTCATGCCCTTGTCATATATGAGAGCCACTTGATACACACAATCTTAGGCCTGTCTTGTGAAGTCGGGTTTTTTTGCAGCACTTATTTAAATATAAAGAATTCATTTTTTAAAAAATCATTTTAACATCATAAATGTTCTTTTTTGCACCAGTTAAATATACAATTTTAAGCTAATAAAATGTGTTTCTTTTCTTTATCTTCTTAAATTGTTTCATCGAACTCCCTCTACGCGGCTATGCCCCAATCTCCATAGACTGTCCTGCATCTCTGTGTTTTGTAATCTTGTATCCAAAGTTAATTTACGTGGATTATTTCTATATCCACCCACTCATGTATTTGGACTCAGGAGGATAATCCACATACCCTGCCCCCCACTGTTATTGCCGTAACAAAACGGCAAAGACACAAAGAGGGTGTACGCCGGCTAACTCTGCCGGTACTTTCTCACAGGCCAAATGTCTGCCTGTGTGTAAAGCTATGTGTCATTCCTATGCCAAGGCTGACACACGGGAGCACAGAGGACAAATCTGTGAATGGGGAGCAAGGACCTTTAGTCACCTCCTTTGCCCTCTCCTTCTCTTCCCTCTTCTCCTTTTTTCCCCCCAACACACTAATTCCCCTTTTGCTCTCTCATGCTCTCACTCTCTTCTCTCTCTTCTCTCTCCCCAAATTGGCCCAGCTGTCCATCAGCCCCCTGCAGTTCCCCCAGCTGTCTGCCCTCCCCAAATGAGAAGCCCCACAACAATACAGGTCACAGGTCAAGAGAAAGAACAGGCTGCGTTCACAATGGACCAGTGGCGCCCAGTAAAACAATCATTCCCTTTTTCCTCCTGCAGCCTTTCTGCACTGTTGCCAGAGCTGGAAAAGACAAACCTTTTGGAGAGGTAGCTGAAGAGGCGGGGGGAGTCCTCTTGTACAACAGCCTCCGAGGCACCTTCCCCTTTTCACAATTGCCTTTAAGGACCACAATGATAAACACACTCGAACACACCAGCTCTTGCTCTCACCTCTTCATCTTTACACCCTGCCACCCCGCTCTTTGTTAATTTCAAGTGCAATCATGTCCTTCAGCGCAACCATTAAAGTCAAAACTGAGACTTTTGTCATTAGTTGAGTGATATAAATGTGTTAGGAACCTTGCCAGTTTGAGCTGATATAGTCCTTTCCTCCTCAGTCTCCTCTTAAAACAGTTTTTTATGTGATGAACTGTGAGTTAAGCTGACACTATTTTCAAAATAATACTGAAAAAAGTATATGACCAATTGATTTATAACATTGATATGCTGCATCTCTGAGCAGAAATCTGGTGCTTTTCTCTCTTCTCTCTCTTAATGTGGATGAATTCTTTGGAAATGAGTTCTTGCCCTACAGTGTTTTGGCATGAGCTAGATGGGAAAATGGGACATGTGGGAGAGAGAACGAACAGCGGAGACTCAGAAAAGCCTCTGTGACACATTCACCTGTTCCCCAGAGCTGTTTTCCCATGGCCCATAACAACAGCCTCCTGCCTGACCTGATAGAAACCCCGCAGCAAGCCTCTGAATGACATCATACACACACACGCACTCAAAGATCCTGCAACAGATCTATATTGCCACAAAGTTAACCTTTACTCCAGCAACTTAGGCTTCATTTTTATATTAGTTTGTCCATGTTAGTTATTGTGAAATTAAACTGAGCCACTTAACATTCATTTTCTCATTCATTTACACTGAGATTCCATCTTCAGTTTTTTATTGATGTTTGTGTAATGGAGCTTTTTCATGTAACGATAAGAGATTTTCTTACACTGCATGGTAAAATTAGAAACCTGCACTTAATAGCTGCCATATTATGTAAAAATCACAAACACCTGAAACTGAACGTGAACAAAGGGAACTTTAATAGGGTGAGTGTGATATGTGATGTGGCATTTATTCCCCTGTTAAGTATAATAACAGTAATGGTAACTTATAATTTTGTTGTAAAATAATTAAAATTATCCTTCTGACTTGTGGTGCCTTATGTAGCATATATGGTCTGCCATTTATATCACAATGTAAATACAATGGGAAAATGCAAAAGGTTGTCTATTTTAATGGAAACCTTTCTACATTATTAATATTCAAGTGGTATCTACTTGATGTATTGGAGCTGCATATTGGTAACCTCAGCTACACTGGGAGACATGAACTCTCTGTTGAGCTGATATTAAAGGACAAGATGACATAACAGAAGAAAACACATGGCAAATATCGTTACTATGGAAATAGCATATAATATAAGAATATTTATTCAATTAAGTGCGAAACAGCAACATATTTACAACAGTACAGTATGACAAAAAAATGTGACACCAAATGAACACGTACCTGAAAGACCTGAAATAAATAAATTAAATACAGTACAGCTGCTAAGTGACTGACAAAAACTGTGCTGAGAACAATATAAAAAAGGACAAGACGTTATCAAAATAAATATTAAATACAGATATAAATAAATGCATTGCTTTTTCTTATGGCCAGGGGGACATTGGCTGTAGGCCTCAGTGCACAATTTAGGTTATGACCTTTTGTTCAATTTTGTTTCATATGCAGATCTAACAACGTTATCCTGTTTTTGTTCGACTCCTACACTTGAAACACTTGTGTGAATATCAGATTTGGTAAAATAATAAACTTTGTAGCAACCAAAGGGGGCAACTTCTTCAGAAATAATCAGAATCCAAATAATATATTCTTAACAAAAAAATAATAAATAGTAAAAGTTATGGGTGCATGTTTGTATCAGGTAGATTGAGTTGAGGTGGTGAGTCTGTCTCTGAGCATTCAGTGCTCTCCCAGAGTACTAGACAACATAATGCAAACCATTTTCTCTATACAGTCAGTACCACGGTCATCGTTTTTACAGCAGTTCGTTCAAGAGCAGTGTGTCTCGCCTGGATGCTTTCACAGCAGAGTCAATCACTGGTCCTCTCAACTGTTCATGGTCACACTTTAGATGGTGCCCATCTGAGAGGTGACCAGGTGAGAGGGAGCAAAGGAGTCAAAGGCCACATCCAGGGGCAGCTCATAGCGTGAAGCTTGAAAAAGTGGGTGGCCCTGAGGCCCCCCTGGTAGGCCGGCAGCCGTGGAAGTGGAGTAGTGGTGGGATGAGAGGTAGTGGGCATGGTGGCCAGGGTGGGGCGTGTAGTTCCTCTCTGACTCACGGGGAGAGGGCTCCTGCTTCAGGGCAAAGTTACCGCTAATGCTCAGTGGGGGAGTAAGGGGCCCATCATATGGCGGGGTGCCGCTGCTGCACTCGTTAGGGGAGGGGTTATCATATACAGGCCCTTTGAATCCCTTCATATGGAGGAGGTGAGAAGCCTCTAGGGAGCCGTAGGGGGGGCTGGGAAGGCCTGGAGACGGGTAGCTAAGGGGATGGCCAGCCTGACTCCCCACGCCACCCACCCCAGGGCCTCCGCACTTGTCTTCCAGCTTGTTGAGCATCATCGGACTGGGTCCCAGCTGCAAGCAGCCGGCCACAAGGTTACTGGTGGGCTGAGACAGACCTTTACACAGCATCTCCACAAAGCCATGGCTTTCTGGGGACTGACCACTCTCAAGCACCTCTGACAGAGCCCAGATGTAGTTGCGTGCCAGCCGTAGTGTCTCAATCTTTGAAAGCTTTTGTGTCTTGGAGTAGCAGGGCATCACTCTGCGCAGATTATCCAGGGCGTCGTTCAGCCCGTGCATACGTGAACGTTCCCTGGCGTTGGCTTTGACCCGCCGGGCACGAAACCTCTCCTGTCTCGCTTTGGTCATCTTCTTCTTCTTAGGGCCTCTCCTTTTGGGAGCTTGTTCTCCATTTGGTCCAATCTCCTCGTCATCCTCCTCCTCCTCTTCTTCCTCAATATCCTCACTGCCCAGTTCTGCGCAGGAGCGGACTCGGCCCCCTACGGTCAGGCCATGGCGCCCCCTCATCTCTGGGCTTACCTCTCCGTCCTGTGAGCTGCCATCGTCCTCCTCCTCCAGCCAGCCGAGAGAGCTCACCAGCTCACTCATGTCTCCGCTCTTTCCGTATGGTTTGGTCATCATTTTGGATCTGAAAGAACACAGCACAAAGAAGTGGTCAATCAACAGATACAACCTCTAAATGTTTAATATCTGGAAATGTAAATGCAGGATGCTGCTTCCTAAAATGTATAGGCTACATACGGATAAGGTTTTACATTGTGATTGATTAAGGACAGGAACAAGAAGCAGTGCGTGACATAGTGATTGGCAACTCAAGTCCCATGAAACAGAGAATGAGAGCTCTCATTTCAGCACTGCAGTGTGGACAGCTCATTCTCTGCTCAGGAGCTGTTTGCTCTAACAACATGGCAAAGGAGGAAACCCTGTGATAATTTGAAATTATGATAGTGTGATATTGTGATATTAAGGAGTATGTGGCTGTTTTTAGAATGAATGGTCCCCTGCTGTTATGATGTAGTCGCTAAAGAGACGCTGTCAATCTGGGACACGACGGGATTTACTCAGCATATAAAGCTCCAAGATTAAATAGGCAACATCCAACTCAACACACATGTGGACAAGCCGCCCACATCTCAGTTTTTTTGATATTGTTAAATCTGTTACATCTTGCAAAATGAATGCATATTGCCCGAACGTTAAATAGTGTTACTTTACTTTCAAAGTCAGACCTCAGACAGTTTGTTTTTGTTTTGGGGGAAAACCCGTCCCAGTTAATTATTGCGCACTGATGCGTAAAAGTGGGACAGATTGCTGTATATTATGAATTCAGCACTTTAGACGTGTAACTGTGTCTGGATTATACCACTAAATATAATCACAAGAACGCTGCAAATAATGTTATTTTAGTTAAGTGAAATCGACAGTAAATTTTGTAGATGAGCTGTAGTGGACTTTTTTTCTGTCTATTGGAAGGCAACAAATGCGCATGTGCTGCAATTAGGAGCACATTTTATTAACTAATAAGATCTATTTTAGAATAATGATGTAAACTCACCTGTTTGGATTTGATGCTCTCTCTGCGCAAAATAACAAAACGACCAGGTTAATTTAAGAAGACCTGCAACTGAGTGATTATTCCAGAGTCGCTGCGTTTCTCTCTTTGCGCATCCGCCAGAATCCAAAACTCTTCCGCTTCCTCAGATAACCATGAGTGCGCGTGGAACCTTCATCACCAAATGGCACGACCGGGCCGCTGGTTTTGCCTTTAGCCGGGCAAGCCCCTCCCTCAGGCGCCCCACCCACTCTCAACTCATCCAAACGCGCGTGGCGGGCTCGTGGCCAGAAGTTTCGCCATGCAAAGAGAGAGAAAGAGAAAGAGAGAGAGAGAGAGAGAGAGAGAGAGAGAGACCGGGTGCGCGTGTGGACGGTGCGTTATTTGTAAATTGGGAGGTCCTGAAACATTGAGAGGGTTGGGGGTCAGTGCAGAAAATGTGCACACATTGAAAACGCATTAAATGATGTTGGACACACCAGGTATGCCAGGAGCATATCGAGTGATAACATTGAGCTTTAATAGACGCACATATCTGCCCACATCCTGGCACTTGTACGTTTTCATCAGCCACAGATTATTTCCCTCACACCGGACAAACTCCTTATTGTTTAGCTTCATCTCATTCTAATTATCAGCCAAAAATATTTAGGATAGATAGACATATTCTTCATCATCCTCTCCCTCTGAGATCTCCTCACCTTGCAGTTTTGTAAGATGATATTGTTTAACCATAGTTAGGAATTTTAGCCATCTCACTGCACAGGTTATAGCAACAGCAACAGATTTGAAGCCCAGTATTTTTGTTGTCCTTACATTTAGGCCTAATCTTTTTGAACCCTTCATGTCACACAGTCTAAGGGGTCACAGATTTTGGGGTGACGCCTGTCTCCACCATGTTAAATCCTGCATAAAGCCTATATGTTCCCCCTTAAAGCCACATTACACATCGTCACACTTGAAAATGAGGGACTAACGAAAAAAATCCATTATTCAGTTTTAATTCCGTGTGTTAACTATCTTAATCGATTGTCTGTCTCTTCATTAGTCGGTTGGATTAGGAATTTTCCACTTAATTAAACACAGTGTAGGCCTGGACTTCGCTGCGTAAAGAGACGCTCTTCCATGTGTGCGTATTTAAGTGATTTTGACAGCTTAGTGTGCGGAGAGCAGGTGTGTGCGCTGTCCACCCACTTATTCAATTGTTTTCTTCCAGTTTTAGCGTCATATTTTGCCCCTAAGGGCTATCTGATTATTGAATCGATTGGCGCAGTGATGAAAAAACAGGTACTGTATGGTGCGCTTAAACCCTGACCCAGGCGGGGAGCTTGTAAGTATTTAGGCTGTAAAATAGGCTTTCAATAGATTAATTTTCAAGACATGCTTGCTAATTTCCTGTTTGTAGTTTCATTTGTCTGTCCTTTTTGTTTTCTCGTTGTTTTTTCAAAGGTTCATTAACACTTTGACACTGACTTGACTTTTCAAAGCAATCCGTGCAGGTTTTAAAACATGGCCTTTATTGTTTAAACACTAATCGTATCTCAGCATTGCGCATTTTCCTCAGTTTGCACTACAAATACCACGGCATAATAAACGGCCGCCGGTCCTCGTGCGTGGCGAGCCGCAGCGCAGCGGGGGTCTATTGTCATCACTGGCCATTGACAGCCGGGGTCTCGCGAGCCGCACGTGCCCCCACATTGATCCCATTGTGCGCGCGATTGCGCACAGCTGTGTTGGAGACTGGGAGAGAACTGAACTTTGCCAACAGCACCGTGGGCTCTGCGCGTTTCTGAGTGTGCGGTGTATTTCCATGTCTGAGAAATAAGATATGGTCACGTGACTAATCTGCAACATCGCTAAAAACAGGCACTTATCCAACGATTTATTGAACAGACCCTAACAGATGGCTGGATATAGGAAGCGTTGGGGGTGGGGGCATCTGTTGCTTGGATGCTCACGCGTCACCGCTTGCCCCCAAGATGATGTCTCGTGCTGAAACAGCATTTATCCACCACGCTAACGGCCCTAATCACTCCTGGTCAGTGCACTGGCCATAAAGGCATGTGGACACAGAGAAAGACAGCCCTCTCCTTTGTGTGTGTGTGTGTGTGTGTGTGTGTGGCCCCATGTCATGTGTACAGCAACAACTCTAGACTAATGTGATGTGCCCAAAGGTCCCCAGGTACATGCACCCCTACCCCCCAAACACATACACACACTACCCCAGTGTCCCATGAGTGAGAGCATGGCCTCTACCACACCTGCAGCCTGCATGGGGAATTGGAGCCTCGCAGTCTCTCACAATCCCCATCGGTTTCCCAAATGACTGAGTGACTAACGGTGAGGGAATTGTGTCCTGCTCCCATTTAAGCAGTAACATAGATAGCCAGCCTTCTGGAAGAGGTCACAGTGGACACATCTGATGTGAAGCAACTTTTGATGAGTTTGCACGATTTTAAACTGGATACTCCAAAAATATTTGTTAAAAAAAACACTTTTTACAAAAGTCATGCAGCCCATTACTGACCTACCATGTTCCTCCTAAGAAAGTGTTTAATAGAAAAAGATTCAGAAAAAATCTTGTGGGTATTGTGTTTTAGTTTTTGTGACTGAGACTGTCTTAATGTAGAACTGAGCTGTCCAAAATAAGTTTTTGTTTATAGATCTAACCAAATGAGTACCAGTCTTATATTAGCTATTTAAGTGCTGTTGTTGCTATTAAAGGGGGTAACCCCCATCCTTACAAAAAACACTGCCACAAGTGAGTTGTCTCTCGCTCTGGTCCCCGGGGACTCCGAGTGGAATGGGAGGGATTCGTGCGCTGTGCTGACAGATGGGTCCTTGTTCCTGTCTTTTTCTTCATCTCTATCTCCCTCTCCCTCTTTTGCTAAAACACAGACACACTCACACACACCAAGACTGAACGAATACAATAGGAATTAAAGCTCTACACACATGCTCCCTGGATCGCTTCTGAAAGCTGAGCCCCTTGTAGTGATCATAAAAGATGGAGAGAGCGTGGATTTGCAAGAGGGGTCGGTGGGGTAAGGGGTGGGGGTGATGCGGCACAGGATGGTGAGACTAGAGAGATGAAATTGTTTTGTCAAACTAAAATTAAAAGTTTGGTTGTGTCAACCATCTGTGTTTAATTATATATATAATTAAGTTTTATGTTTAGTGCTTTTGACAAAAGCAAGTCTGTCTTTTGCACATGCACTTTGACTATTTACAAGTTATTTCTATTTTACTGCAAAGCTTTACAGTAATTGTGTGTGTGTGTGTTTGTGTGTATGTGTGTGTGTGTGTTAAGAAGTCCCAGGGCTCAGTTCTCTCCATTTGCTGCTCACTGAGGCTGACTATAGTTACATAGCAGACTTTCCTGCGGGAGAGAGTGACAGGCCTACTGACTCTGCTGCACACAGGGGAACATCAGTGGTCTAACACACACACACAAACACACACACACACACATAGTGAATCATAGGTTAAAACCTTGATGACTGATTCTTACACCATCCACTTCATTTTTCATTGTTAGACATTGAAAAGAGATATTTTAGACAAGTCTAAATGTTGAATCATTTTAAAGTTGAACCTGGAGTCAAATACTTTTTCTTCATACATGTTTTTCTCTGTGTAAATCAAACAATAATAATGTTTTCCATTTTTGACTTTGGCCCAATTCTTGAAAGGGAATTTATTTAATTTTCAAAACTATAGGTTCAAATCTTTGAACAATCAGTTTCTCGTTTGTTCAAGCTAAGTGCAAGTGTTTTGGCACGTGTGCAAAAGATTGAGTACAGTTACCTACAACTTGCAGAAAAACCACTTGCACATGGCTCCCTGATCAAAACTGTTGAGTTGGTTCAGAATGAAACTGTCATACCCCTCACAACTTCTAAGCATGTATCATCTAAGCCATCACATGCAAAATGAACCATTCAGTCATCAAAATCCATCAGATATACATTTATATTCCATAAATGTCTATGACAGGGAACAGAGTGGTGCAGGAAAGAGTCTGCATGTTTGCACTGCTTGTTCCCTCGTCTTGAAGTCAATGGGTATTTTAAGTGGATTTTTGGTTGGATGCCTGAAATAAGGTCTGTGGTTAACATAAGCTCAAGAGACTTTTACGTTTATTTCTGCAACATAAAGTATATCAGTCAATACCCCACTTGTGAATTCTGAAGCTTTTATATCTCTTGAAAAAGGCCATCGCTTACAAGTGGTGAAAAGCGACTACAGAACTTCATCACGCGGAGCACATCTCTGCAGTCATGTTGTGGTGGGGACCTAAAGTCATGCGGCCATAGTGTTTTCATAGAGCCTAACATTAGCCTTTTACCTCTTGTGATTGCATTTACACTGCAGAATTACTTGCAGGATTACTATTGCAACAACACATCATCGCATCATCAACTAACCTGTCTCAAGACGGTCTAAACCCAGATCTCGTTCCCAATTAGTGGGTGAACAATCCAATGCTTGGTGAATTCTGCTTCACTTGTGAAGCTTATCTTGCTGAAAAAACATGTAAGTATCAAACTGTTTTTGCCACAGAGTTTATTTTCTGCAATAATCCAAAATCCAATGAAAAATATTATTGCCTTTTTGTCAAGGAAACTCGGGCGGTGTTACCTTCTGGTATAGCCTATAAAAAACCATCATCCCTGCAGCACTCTTTCTTAGAAATCGGCTAAATTGGCAGTTTACCTGCCCAGTGACAGTAATGAACCAAAAATTACTCAACCAATTCTTTCTTTCTTTCTTTATTTTGACATGTCAATTTGTGGCAAATTTTCTGTTCACTGTATATGACTTTACATGAA
The DNA here is from genome assembly GCF_011397635.1 of Epinephelus fuscoguttatus. Lineage (NCBI taxonomy): Eukaryota > Metazoa > Chordata > Actinopteri > Perciformes > Serranidae > Epinephelus > Epinephelus fuscoguttatus. The sequence goes on along the minus strand of NC_064758.1, from coordinate 23,436,108 downwards.
AAATCAAAGGTGAATTTTCTGTTTATAATAAATGTAACACACTCCTACACAAATAACTTTACTGTATGTGTGCATAAAAATGTGCACAGCCTTCTTGTGTAGCACAGTAAGCGGTCAGTGTCAACAAAGAAACAGAATAAAACAGAGATTTGTATACAAGAAACACTTCCAGAGTTGACTGCTAGTGTGATAAAACATCTAAACATTTTTACAATATGGCTCACATGATGACAAAACAGCTTTCATTTTAGTGGCATTGGCCAGTTCCCTGACACAATAGTGTATCTTGGGTGACTTACAACATTTTGCAGACATGCAATGGAGTTTTGATGTCCCATTAAACAGTTATGACAATGGCACTCACAGTTTAGAGAATGTTACGACTGTTTCAAAAATTGAGCCAAAGCGATTGAGAAATTCTGTCATCATCATGACTACAGCATAAATGGAGTTTTACAACTGCAGGTTTTCACTGTGCCACCTGCAGCCAACATACATTAAACCCTTGCACATGAACACACAAGGCGCACGATTGCTTCAGACCCAAAGAAGCCATGTGGGTAAGTGGAAAGTTATATTTATCTGTAGAAATGTAATCTCATGTTTTGACTTCAAACCAGCATGTACACTTTTTGGCAAATGGCTAGCCATATCCATAAAACTGAGATGTCAACAACTTGTGCTTCACAAAGTGAGTCTTGATAAGATCTAGCAGCATCTCATCCAGGCAATATGAGCAGATTGCATGCATCTTATTCCTCTTCCTTTGGGCTAATGGATTTGGAAAACATTCCAATCGGGCAGAAATGTAGCTACAGAATGGGAATCAGGCCTGAGGGCAATTCTCACTAAGTAGGGAGAGAGCCATTAAACAAAGGTGCCTGTGGTTTCATATTCAGGATACTTTACAACCTCCGTCCCAGGACATCAACAGTGTTTTTGGGTGTGCTGTTAGAGGGGGCAGAAGAGGGGGAGGAGGATCCATCTGCCATGCTGCCGCTCCTCAGGGAGACGGGCATATCCCAGGGGTGTTTTGGAGAGAGAGGGGCTGAAAGGATTACACCCAACCACTAATCAACGACGGTAATCTGTGGGCCCCCGTGCAAAATCCCCTCCGATCCAAACAACAATTTGGGACAGAAGAAAAAAACTCAGTGTACAGGGACGTCTAACTGATGCGGAACAACCTGACAAATCCAAGGACAAATACAGGTGATTTTTAATTGGGAGAACTGACTGTGGAGGTGTGATTGGCAAAGAGCCATGGTGTCTGTGATCAGGTGCAAGTGTCCCACAAGTGGCCCAGTCTGATTCCCAGTGTGACCATTATGCAAATACAGCAACTAGACAAGCCTGCAACATAAATTAGTCTAACGGATAAAAGCACTTTTCTAATCAATTCAGATTGTGAAAGGTTTTTCTTGCATGTTGGTGTCTATGACCAAACATAACGTAGGAATATTTCACATGTTTCACATAAGCTTTTTAATTAGACATACATTGTATTTATTTGTCCATGTCTGTAGACAGGAATAAGAAGTTGTTTTTATTTGTAGTCCTGAAAATGAACTACTTATCAGCTGATTCCATGCTGTCTCAAGGTGAGCCCTGCAGATTGGTCTTCCCTGAGCTTTCCAAAGACTGGCACAGCAGGAACCAACACAAGGTGTAGCTGCTGAGCTGTTGTCCTGGCAGGTTCTCTCCATCCGGTAAAAGAATAGCAGGGAATCAAGTTGCCACTAGTTTCATGGTCCCTTGTCAGTATGGTTTTGATGTCTGGGGCCTGGGTGGGGTCTGGATCTGGTAGTGGTGGGTTTAAAGCTCCACAGGACTATAGAAGAAGCTGCCTAATGATGGTGCCAGTCCTCCAGGGCATAGGGAACTGGAGCATCCTGGCCTGCACCTCCTCTACCTCCTGCAGTATGCCCATTGGCTAGGCAGCGTCTAAGCTCCCTATCCCCATAGCCTCATTGTTTAGTGGGCCCGGCACTGTCAATATTAAGCCTGGCTAATGTGATCTAGAGGCAGCTGGAGCAGCCCCGATTATTACCATGACACAGCCGACTGAGGGGTGTAATATCATTAAAAATAAATCAGGTGGTTTGGAGATTTGCTGTAGCAGGGGGGACTTTGAATGGCATTAGGTGGGAGAACTGCCATAATTTCATTAGTCAGTTGGGGCACCTCAGAGGATCTGTTGAAACATTTCCTTTAAGTTGGGGAGTAATTGAATTTGCTTTCACAACACTGCACACGAAATGAAAGAAAGGGAAAACGACGGTGGTAATTTTTCCAATTAAGTGTCTAATAATTTAGGAAATTAATTTCAGCCATGTTAAGAACTATGCAGACGCCTGAATATCATAATAGGATAATATTTCAATTTGCTAATTGGTATATATTGTAGGTAATCTATTTGAGAGCAGACATATAGGATATTCCCGTTGTTATTATTAGCCTCTTGTGGTGGATTATTGTTGCAAATGATGAGGAAAACGTGAGGCGCTGCTAATCTTCTTAAAGTGCTTGCCACTGAGCTGTCTGCTCGGCAGACTCATCAGCAATCAGCTGGCAAGTGAATAGGCTGCAGGCTGACAGGCTCCATTAACATTTCAGAAATAAAATCATAAAAAAGATACTCTATATTGTACCTTTTATTTCTTGTTATTTTGATAATGGGCTTAGTAGGGTTGACTTTGTTGGGGGCCGCCTTTTCCTCATTTTGCATGTTCGATCCGCCATTGAAGCGCCAGAAGTGCCGTTGGTCTCGCAGCGAGGGTCTTATGTCGCTATTGTTTTGACGCTCGAGCCACATAAACGGTAATTTCAAGGCCCATTGAGCGCGCGATGGATTGTGCCCAAAATCCACTGACGAGTGGATAGCATTGATTATTGGAGGAGCGGGTAGAGTGACGCCAGAAGTTGTAAATCTGTCTTCAGATCTGCACAGTGATGTTAAAGTCAATAATTTTTACATCGAAATACTAAATGCTACTTTTAAATAAAAGTGCAAAAATATTATCATCAACATATACTTTAAGTACCAAAAGTAAAATTGTGCAGAATGGCTTCTTTTAAGGATATTATTTAAGGATATTATATTATTGTATTACAATCAACACATAATTTATTTGCTGATTATATTTTGAATTATTAATGTGAATCTGCAAATTAACCAGCAGTAAAAAGTGCAGTTTTTCCCACTGTAATGTAGTGAAGTAGAAATATAAAGCAGCAGAAAATGAAAGCACTCAATGCCTACAAGCACCTTAAAATTGTACTTAAGTACAGTTGAGTAAATGTACTTTGTCTACTTTCTACCACTGGATGGAGGGGCAGGCAGACAAATCATCATCGTTATTATTTTTATCATTAAAATGCTGTTTTTCACAGGGTCTCTGTGTTGTATCAAAACATGCATGAGGCTGACCTGCGACTCAATTAACTGACATTGATTTTTTTATTGAGTTGAAGCAAGTTGAAGCCAAAATCTTTATGGGGTTCTGACTTCCTGTTGTACAACAGTGACATCTGGTGGCACAATTTTGAACTACTGTGCCTTGGTTGTGTCACTGTGCAGTGGGCCAATGATGTGCGTAAACAGGTGGTGGAACAAGTATTTAAATCCTTTACTAAAATTAACTTTAGTAAAATTATGTAAGTATTATTAGCAACATTTACATAAGGTACCAAAAGTGTAGAAAAAGTGGTGCTTATCTGTGTTTTATTGCAACAATTTTGGATTATTATTACTCCTGCATTAATGTGTATGTTGCATTTTACTGTTTAACACTGTGCTAGTTTTAACTGTTGTTTAATCTGTAGGGATGCATCATATTCTACAAGATCATCATATTTGTGGCAGCACTGTCCTGTGAAAACCATGTACCTTTAAAACATCTAATTCTCATGTGCTCAGGAAAAACAACCATTTTTCAGTTCTGTGATGATGCACTTTCCAGCTAACATGCATCAAAAAAGGAAAAAAATGATCCGCACACCGATAGAGCTCCCATTAATCCATGATTTATTTTCTGTCAAGTGACGTTTCGAGCAACGCAGGCTCTTCCTCAGACTTGTAATAAGATACAACCAGAAACGCCATCTTTAAATACCCACCGTGATCAGTGAGATGAATCACAGCTGTGTGCAAACCAGACATATAAAAAAAATTTAAAAAAATACAAAGATGTATTCATATAAATACAATAGTCCAGCATAAACATGAAGAGTGACCTTGAGTACACACATATCTAGAGTACACATATATGTAAAAAAAAGTCACCCTACATAAATATGAAAGTTCACATCATATAGTACAAAACCAGCGAATACATAATAGCCCAAAAAGTCCATAATAGAAAATACAGAGACATATTATCCAAAATATATAAATACAATTTACATATTTTACACATACCCCAAAGTAGAAGTACTCACAAACAAGGACTCAGGCTTAAAGCCATCATATTGTACTACCTATAAGAGGCGCCTCTTATGTAAACTTTTCGTCAGGGAAATAGAAACTCCTTACACTTGCACTTTCCAGCTAATCCATTTTATTTGTTTTGTTTTAAAGTCTATTCAGCTGTAGAATAATGTTCCAAACCAGTAAGGGAACACTTATCATAAAAACACGAGAAAAAAATAATTCAAAATCTCCAAGAGATTTAAGAGATGTGGATTTCACTGGACAGGGAGGGTATGAAAAATGTACATCTGAGAAGTAACTAGTTGTTGAACCTGTCAGACAAACAGTGGAGTAAAAACATAATATTTGCCTCTTTGTGATGTGGTGGAGTTGAAAAACAAAGTTGCACAAAATGGAAAATACTGTATTTAAGTAAAGTACAAGTATCTCAGATTTCTGCTTTGTACTTGAATAATTCTACTATTGGATACCACCACTGGTGAAAGAAGAACTACAACACCAGCATGTATATATATATATATATATATATGTATGTGTGTGTGTGTGTGTGTGTGAAAAGGTGAAGAGGTGAAAGTATTTTGGGTAAAATCTAGTTAAGTATCAAAGGTTAAAGTACTTGTTATGCAGCAGAATAAACCCTGTCATTGTTGTATAGTCATATCAGTTATTTGTGTTTATGTTTCATGTGTAAAAAGCACTGTAATGACATAGCTGGTTGTATTCTTAATCTGCAGAGTAATTACACAAAATAACTAGCTGACAAATAAATATGAAGTAAAATGTATGATTAACTTCTGAAACCTAAGTAGATTTATAACGTAGCATAAAATAGAAATTCTCCAGTCTGATGGTACTTGATACAGTTGAGTAAATTTGCTTAATTACAGTCAATTTGTAAACCACAAAACTAAATATGCATATTGCTGATGTGATTCTGTCACAAACAATGGGCACATAACACACTTGTTAAAATATTGCAAAAACAAGGGGCATAAAAGAGGAAAACAAAACAACAACATCGACATTTGGTGACAAAAAAATCTAAAATGAAATTGAATAAAGCAATGTTTATTCTTTGTATTTTCTCAAAGGTTTATTTCTCATGCATTTTGAACCATTCATATGTGTGACTACAAGCCAAATGGCATCATTTGCTACTTTTGGTTAAAACTAATAAAGGTAATCAAAATTTAAAAAAAAAAATAATAAAAAAATCAAGAGAAAAACACACTAGAGTCTTAATTAGGCTCTGATCATGGTGAACTGTTTCACATCTTGTGTCCTATTGGTGAGCATGCAGCATCAGTGTCAGCGAGTCTGCAGGAAACAGGAGGAAACAAAGAGAAGATCTATCTATTCTAGGACGACCTATTATTAGCTGCATAATGGTTTGTAATGAGACACAGAACATATGACTGTCCTTAGTCAGGCTGATATCTGTGTGTTGAGTTTGACACAGAAACCCTTCACATTGCTGCTTCACTCCCACACACACACACACACACACACACACACACACACACACACACACACATACATGTCTGACCCACATAAAAACATGTGCTTGGAGTCATACAGCTCAACCTGCTCCTTTCTACATCTATCCCCCTCTTTATCCTACATTCAGGCTTTCATCTCTACTCCTCCTACGCTTTGCTTCACAAATTCATTCACATGCTATTCCATATGTCCACCTCTGCCTCATCCACCTGCCAGTCCCTGAGCATCATCAGCATCATCAGCATCATCAACCTGCTTCCCTCCTCCCCTCCACCGGATACCCACAACTGACACACTTTACTTCAAAGCTCGATTTCTCCTCTCAGCAGCTATAGAGGCAGCTGGTGCAGAGATCTTAAATAAATTTGTGGCTGTCTAGGACGTTAGGAATGGCTCCTAAAAGAGAAGCCTCCATTAAGAAGTCTCCTTCACCAGTGACCCAACCAAGACTGGGTCCTCCTTTCCCCAACCTCCCTGCGGCTCCTGCAGCTCCAAAAGCGGAGCAGAAACCCAGGATGCTGCGTCCTTCGGATTCACCATTTGACCCCAGTACTTTGGAGGTGAGTGGAGTGACTACAGCATGCTTTTTGTGACAAAGCTAATGTGGGGCATTTATAAATTTGGACTATGTTTAGAAACCTTATGTCCTATTAATCTTATTTCAAATATAGTGTTTAGTAATCTTAGCCAAGATAGTGAATCATGGCTAGAGATAAACAATAGTAATTTGTTTGTCAGTTAGTTCTGTAAAAACATGACTCACAGATTATTTGCAAAGTAACTCCTATATTATTCTGGATAATAAACTGTTAGCATTAACCTAAAATGAGAGTGAATCTAAGCTAAGCAGTAGAAATGGGGCACTGAGAGTGAGGCTGTCGCTCAGTCAGTGGCCTCCTTAGGGAAAAACAGGCTGTTTCTTGCCACAGTATGTGCTATTTCTTTCATCAGGAAGGTGGCTCCAACAATGAATATGACCTACACATCTGTGATTATTATAATTATCATTACAAGAAGCAAAATATCTCTGAAAATCTCTGATTCAAAACCCAAAGTAAGGAAATTGTCAGTCTTCACTTGATTAATAATTTAGAGAGTTTTACTTGCCCCATTTTTCAAAGCCACGAACCAGCCGCAAAGAGAGCAGACCTCCTTTAACGTCTTTCCAGTGATTTAGATAAAAGCTTATGAGATAAGTCATAGATATAACCTGACCCACCGATTATTATTGGCCATCACGGGCATATAAAAGATATAGTATTGTAGCCTATATTTTGGCAATAGCAAATGTTGGCTGCTGACCAATACGGCACTTAGCAAAGAGAATGAGGTTATGTAAAAACGGTGTTGTTATTTCATAGTTTGTCCAGCTGCAAATTCTGTACATACAAAGATGTAGGTTTTGTTTCAACATTGGAGGGGCACAAATAAAACGAGGGGATTTGAGGGTCCTCAGCCAGAAAATTTGAGCAGCCAAATACTTAATTTCCTGCTTCTTTCTTCATAGTTAATGGCGTAAATGTCTTTTATTTGTAAAAATGAAAGTCCTCTGTTACTTTCATGATTTTACTGGGGGAGACAAATGCACGTGCTCTAAATAATTGAGGGGGACATGTCCACTCTGTGTCTCCCTCGATCAAAGTTGAGTAGCCATCAGAGTTCGCTCAGACTTTTATTCTATACACAACCTCCCAAATGAGCTTTTCTCTATTGTAGTGTTCTCAGTTCTGAAACAGAAAACGTACCTCTATGCTCAGAACATTCTCCTGGGTGCTCTCAGGATCATCTAGAACAGTGGTTCCCAACTGGTCCAGCCACAGGGTCCAGATTTCTCCGTAGGTCCACACAGCTTAACGTCATACTTGCGTCTGGCCATGTAGCTGAGCTAGTTGCCTTTCAGCGCTCCTCAAAGTCAAGGATACTTCCTTGGTAGGATGGGTCCTTCCAAGTCTGGTCCTACAGAGGCTAGGCAAGACTCCCTCCTAGCATTTGGTAAACACACATTGAAACAGGCTAGCAAGTGTGCAGGTGCCTGTCATTGAAGAGGTCCTGCCTGTAATCCCAGCTAATCACATGCAATGAATTGTGGGTAATTTATACCAACTAAGGATACACACATGCATCCATGAAAATTCTGTGAATGAAGGACTTGGTCCTCAGCAGAATTCGAAGGATCATTGACATTGGAGCAGTCCTTCGGCAGGAACTGATGACATAGCCTCCTTGAAATTCAGCTATTTAAGGATCCTTCCTCAACTCTGAGAAGCACCATTTGTCAAGAAGCTCACGCTACAGCGTTTTGTTTTGTTTTAACAAACTTGACACATTCACAAGTCACTTGTGGTCCATTCAGAATGGATCCATGACCCATTTTTAGACCATGACCCACAAGTTGGGAACCACTGATCTAGAACCTCTTTCCTACTTTACTGTTTATGGAGCAGCTCCAGACTTAATGCTTGATGATGTCACAGATTCTAGTTTTAGCACTCTAGTTTTTGGATTTTGACGAAAGTTGTTCATGTTTACTCATATTTTTGGACTGTCTTAGACCATAGGAATAACATGTATACATTTTGAAAATGGGCGTAGCTCCCCTGTTAGTATATATAACTGACATACAACATTTAATTAGAAAATAAAAAAAAACATAAGTAAATATATGTAGTTAATTTAGTGGGTACTAGCAACACTGACATTACATAAGACAAAACCATAACTGTATTCTTAGGTTCTGGTGCTCTCAAAGGCCGATATACTGTAGGTCAATCAGATAAAATATTTTACTGCAAAGATGTGTTGAATAAACTCAGTGTCTCAAACTATACTAATGCCCACCTTAGACTTTGTATTATGTGCTTTATCTTTGGTGGTGCTTTGGCTTTGCTGCCATTCTCATGTGCTTTAAATGTTCCACTGTGCCACTGCTGCTGCATGATTTTATGGAATGAGTCTGTCCCATTTAGCCTGTGAGGATAATATGGGCCATGTTAAGACATCCGCTTCTGCTCACAGTGGGACCACAGACAAGACAGGAGGCCAGAGCTCCTGCTAAGGAATGACAGTGCTTTAGCCAGGCTGTTAAGGGATATGGCATCAGTCCATGATCTCAGAGGCCTAAAGTAATCCATCATTCCTGCGCGGCCAGACACTCACATTCTTATTGCAAAGCCGAGCAAAGTCATTCAGCGCAATCAGGTATTTATTTGCGCAAGTGGGGTCAAACTCACCAAAGTCAAACACACATCGACGGGACAAATATCCTTTAAAGCATCTTAAAAATCATGTCTTAAGGAAAACACACATCCCTTAACATAGTGTCCATTGGCACGTTTATTACTTTGCAAGGTTTAGGGCAGGCTGTTTGAATGAAACAAATGTTAAATATCCCGTCTAAGCATGTTTAAAGACAGAAAATATGTGCTTGGAATAATAATTTGTGCCTGATATGGTTTTTCAACAAAAACAGTGTACCTTGCTAAAAGTTCTTAATCCAGAAAACACGTATGTACACTATTTAAAAAGTTTTTGACACACCAAGTCCTGAGAGAGCCTCGCCTGTTCTGTATATTCATTGGAGGTTTCAAATTTCCCTTTCACACTAGTTATTATGACACAAAACCATGCTTGCAGGTACATGCCTAAAACTAAAGATTTAAGGTGAGCGCAAGAAGCTAAGAGCATTCTGAGTGGAGGGAGACTTTAAAGGGACAGTTCAGAATTTTGCAGCTGTATGGGATCCTTTTACATAGACAGTATATTACACACACAAGATGTCAGTCGACACACTCCCAGTTTGGAGATGCAGGCTGAAGACTGACATGGAAGCTAAGTGAACTACTGTTCTGGAGAAGTCAGCAACAAAACATATTTTAGCCCCTGAAAAAAGTCCCACCGGCTTTTTCTCCACCAATTCAGCATGTTCAATCTGCATTGGCAAAAGTGGAGCCCACTGGTTAAGCTTTGCTTAACTAAAGACTGATGACTTTCTCCCTGATTTTGTGTTTAGATGGGTGGACACAATTTCAGAGTTTAAAAAACTCCCTACGTTGCAGAACCAATAGTAAATCCGCAGGGCGGTCCTTCGGTGGCTCGCTGAACTCTTGTGCTCGTAAACATAGTCTGACTAGGAACACATGTAGCAGTACAAAATGGCTCAAGTCGCTGTAAGTCCTTCATTTCCACAATCTTGTGGACTGAGCACACGTTTGATAAAACGGAGCTAAATCTCTCGGCATCCATTTTCAAGCTCTCTGTGTGTTTGTGTCCTTGCAGACGAGAAAAGGGGGAGCGCACATTTCCAGGAGGGCGTGTCCTTTTCAAAAATGCAAGAGGCGTTGCTTTGTTGCCGGCCATTTTCGCCGGTGTGTTAAACACACTTTAGAAAGGAGTGTCCCCAGACTATCAGAAGGCAGAGATCTCTGATTGTCTGGTGGCGAGACTATTTCAACATTGGATTGTATTGTTGATGTGCAAATTAGCATCAAGATGTTCTACCGGTTTCCCTTTTTTAATGACGATTACAGACGACCGCCATGTCCTGGTATGGAGTATATCCTCTCACGCAGGTGCAGAACATACGTGCTTGTTGGCTGTCGGTTTGGTGTGTTCATATGCAACTTTTTGGCTGAGACATAGCAACATGAGGCAATGCTAGTTCTCTGCGGTTGGTTTGGTGTGTCTGGGACCTGGGCCTGTAGAGTTGAAGGACCGCTTATGCCGCTTGATCACCAACTTAGGCCCTGATCACATAGGATGCGTTTAGTAGCTGGGGGCACCTTTTTGTAATTGATTTTAATGAGAATGAAGCTTTTTTTTTTTTTTTGCTCTAAGTGCCTGTCATTTTTGCCAGAGTGCTCTGAATGCCTCAAGTTGAAAAAACTTCAACTCAGAGCAGAAAAACTCCTGACATGATCTCTGCGTTTTTACCATTAGCTATACGGCCCGACGATAGACAGCAGGTTGTCAAACTGCCCCAAGTCATGCTAAAACATGCCTAGAAATGGCCATCATTGAGGCGAAGCTCCTGGACCAACCGGTGGTACTCCCTGTGATCCATCCTCCTTTCAGGGTCTCGTGTACCCACACAGATCTCCGTTTCCTTGCGCCCGATAAACTATTAACTGATAGCCTCTCACCCTCAACTAGAGCGACAGCAAGTACCCTCTGCCTGAACATTTTAGGGACTAGATACTAGTTACTGTCAAACGAATAAAATAAGTAAACAGTACATTGATTACACAGGAATGTTAGGAGGTGATGGGGGTGATTGCCTTGCAACAATAAAAAGGCACAGCAGGCTTTTTCCTTTTTCTTTTCTTTTCTTTTTTTTTACTAGTGACATTCGGTTAAAAAAAAAGCGTGGTGCGTCATTCTGCAGGCTGCAAAACGTGTCCTGTGTGATCAGGTCCTCACACTGTCATGTCTTTCCCCATGAAAGGGCATTGGAGTTCCAGAAAGAAAAAGAAATTAAAGCAAACTGAAATTTAAAAAAATAAATAAATAAAATAAAAAAGAAACAGAAAGATGGATTACAAGAGGGGGGGCGGGGGGGGGCGAATTTGGTGCTACGCCCCTGACTGTCAATCGCAAGCCTTACCTAGAGCTGTATTCCTATATAAGGAGTGTTGCTGTTCGCCCTCCTGCTAGGACGTCCTGCGTGCTCTACGTGATGACGCACGGCTGTTAAGGTTTTCTTACTCTTCCCTGCTCTGAGAGCCGTCACACATTCTTGGGTTTGCCAACGCCTCGGACACACCTCAGCTAACATAGTCATGGTGGGTTTATTTTGTTACACTTGACGACCTAATTAACACTGCCAATACTTTATTGTGTATTTAGTTAATGTTTCGAGAAAATGTTTTAACTTTGCAAAGATGTTGAAGTTGAGTTTGAATGTCTGAAGTGGCTCGCGGGTTGCTAGCGGAAGTGCAACTTTTGAGAAGCTAACGTTAGCTTGCACTGTCGATAAAGTTAACAATCACATAATAAGCTAAGTAATGCCACCAAAGTGCCCGCGGGTACAGTAATCGTTGCAGAATGTGGTATTGGTAGGGAAGAGCTGATTTAACTAAATCGAACTATCTGACAAATACGTTACTAAAGCCACCGAAGTTTACTCAAGCTAGCTTTGCACTGCGTAGCGAAACGAGCCGTTTTTTTTTTTACAAACCCTAATTTCTCTTTGAACAGTCTGACTTCTCGGAAGATCAGATCCTTGGTGAGTTTTGATTTTGTGTTGCCACATTTTCCACATCTTGCTTGTTTTTGCATGCTTTCATTCTTGCTTGGTTCAGACCCTTTGCCCTGGATTTTCACTGTCACCCTGCTCTATGGCGCCTGTCACAGTAGTTTTTAGGTAAGGTTTTCCTCCTTTGTTTCCGTACTATTTCATCACTTTCCACTTGCAACTGCTTGTTCTTTCCAGATTGAATTTAACATGGATCAGATTCATGGTAAGTCAGTGAAATGGGAACCGCCTTAGCACAAAACTGATGACTGTCTCGGAGTGTTTAGGATGTGATCTGCATGGTAGATTTGGGTAAACCAAATGTGTTTTTAAATGTGAATGAGAGTGGCTTTGCACTGTTGTCAGTCAGTCATATTGTTGCATAAAACGTGATAATACTTAACCAGCTTTGACCGTGTGTTGCAGCGTTTTTGTATAGGGTCAGTCGTGCATTAGCAGTATTACTAAAGTTAAAAGTGGCCAAAGCTCGTATGTGTCCTCATAAGTCTTGTTCTGTGAAACTGTAGTCATCCCTGGCTGTGTCAGTTTGCCATAAACTTTGCCTGTTATCTTCCAAGCAGCTCATCTCAAAGAGCGTGCCCTTTTTTGGTGCTGGATACAGTGGTGGATGGTTTTTGTCCTGGGGCTGGTTTGTTTAATCACAGTTGACATAATAGGCTATAGCTCCTCTCACTCTCCTCCTACTTTCCTCCACTCCTCTAATACCAAATATGGTGTTGGGAAAAGTGCTCACTCGCCAGAGGGGAAGAGGCACATTCCTCAGAACAGGAAAAACTGCACAACAGTGCCTGAGCTTTTTTGGGAAATAGCCTGTCCCATAACATTAGGTCCAGACTGCTGCCCGGATATTGTGTAATTTCGACTCCATGTCTTCCTGATTGTTAATTCTTAGCTAAGCTTTTTGTTTGGCTGTTGAGTCTGACTAGAATGCCTGATCAAAGCTACATCAATCAACCTTGTGATCACTGACAAGATTGAATCATTGCTGACAGGTGATAACACCTAGGTAATTCCACTTGAAGAACAACAGAAGTGCTCAGTACTTGGTAATGTGAATGCTTGACAAGGCTTAGGTAGCTCACAACCTTATTGACTCTTCAAGAGTACTGTAAAATATCACTGTCAAAATGAAGTTGGCAAACAGTACGGATGTCAGACGATGTTTTGAAAAATGTTTCAAGTCAACTGCAGCATCATTCTCATTCTCATCATTCAGCATCAAATAGACCCTTGCTGAATCTGATAACACTAATAACTGAAACAGTGTGAACTACTGACACATTAATCTTGTCATTGATTAGATTAATTGAACTGAAACCAATAAGTGAAACCAATAAGTTGCATAATGCACAACGTTAATGTTTTTTAACCAAATTAATTTGTTTGTCTGGTTAAAAAGAAAATGAGGGGATTCACAATTTTTTTTCTAAACTTAGCAGAGCTTATGGTGTTTTTGTTTTATAGCCTGCTGACAATTAACAAAGCTGAAACCACCAGTGAATTTCAGACAGATGTGTTGTTTATCAAGTCAAATTGTCAAACATTTTTGTTTATTTCAGCTTTTCAGACAAGATTTGCATGTTTTTCAATGGTTTATATCAATAACAATGCTTGTGTTTTTGGCCATTAGTCACACAAGATAAGCAATAAGACCAAATTTTTAGAAAACTGAGTGTCAGATATACATCCCTTACTGTAATCAAAGAGTTTAAAATAAGAGTTTGAAGTCTTTTCTAATGTTCTGTAGGAAATGTTGTCACTTCTGTTTAGACCAAGAGCACTGAGGATGGGGTTGGCCGTCTTATTTCATTTTATTTATTTATTTATGTACTTATTTTTTTCAGATAATAAATCTCTGAAAACAGTTGAGCCCTTGTAACATTTTCCTTTCCTTTTCCAGAGTTTTTTTTAGAAACATTTTTTTCCTAAGATATATATCCATACCCATTTTTTCTGGTCCTTTATTTTATTTAAACACATTTCCTGTAATTCACACAAATTTAATATATTTGAAAACTAAATACATAAATGTTTGCATGTTAAAATTACAATAACAAGAGAGCATGTAGTGTTGCATTGGAGAAGTTGTTTCCTTTTGTTATTGTCAGAGTTCAGTGAAGAAGTCATTCACTGACCAGATGACTATCACCAATATACAGTATTTCTGAATTGAGGAAGTCAGAGGGATGTTTGCAGTGTCATGCAACAGAGTACATAGCGCAAGCTGTTGCACCACACTTTACCATGGAAATGGCAGAAATACTTACTTAAAGAATTTCAGATTTTTTGGAGTGTTTGAACAAATCTTGCCAATATACAGTGCATGTGGGATTGCCCAATATAGGTGTAAATTATCAATACATCTACTATTGTGGATAGAATGGCTAGAGTTGACTTGGCTGAAGTGGTATATAAAAACCTATGCAGAATTGTGCGTGTGGTTATGTATTTCCCGCCTGCTCACTTAAAAGTTAGACCAGATCATGTCATAATCTGTGCTTTCTCTTGTCTGCTTGTTCCTGTTTTTTTCCATCTTTCTAGTGCTCTTCCTATCTCCATATCATTCCTCCATACATATATGCTAATCTCTTAATTTCAACAATAATTCATACTCTTACTCTAATAAGTCATGCGTCTGTGTACCCTACAGAGTTTAAGGAGGCTTTCCTCCTTTTCGACAGGACAGGGGATGGCAAGATCAACTACAGCCAGTGTGGGGACGTCATGCGCGCCCTGGGACAGAATCCTGTCAACGCTGAGGTGCTCAAGGTCCTGGGCAACCCCAAGGCAGAGGGTGAGAGGAAAAAAACCTTAGTGGGAGACTTTCACTGTGATGAAAGAAACAAATCTGCTGTAATTCTAATCTGTCTGTTGCAGCGTGGTGTGTGTTGCAGTTGGAGGCTCAAACATGTTATTTGTCATTTAACGTTATTTATTCTGTCCTTTTTTTCAGAGATGAACACCAAGATGTTAGATTTTGAGCAGTTCCTGCCCATGTTTCAGGCTATTGCTAAGAATAAAGATCAGGGCTCCATGGAGGATTTTGTGGAGGGACTGCGCGTCTTTGACAAGGAGGGCAACGGCACAGTAATGGGAGCAGAGCTTCGTCACGTCCTCACCACACTAGGCAAGTTACATTTTTATCACTCTTGAATCAATACAGTTATCTGACTATTTTGAGTTGATTTCATTTATGCACACAGTTTAATTTTTTTTCCACTTAACCTGAAAATATTATAATCCTCATAACAAATAGCATTAGTGCAAAATTGGTTACTGTAAATTGAATGTACATGGCATCAAAAGTATACTATATGCTAGGGTTGTCACGATACTAAAATTTCAAACTCGATATCGATACCCAGGAAAATATTCAATACTCAATACCATTTTCGATACAGCAGCAAAAAAATTAAGAGGCATGTCATTTTTTTAAATAAAGATCAGAACAGTAACATCAATGATAACAAAAAATCCCCCCAGAATAAATAACCAGAAACAAGATCTGTCCATACAAATGTATTTATCTACAGCCCAGTTTATTTTCTGTGCTTCTGGTGAATTGGCACCATATTTTCATTGCTGATCAGATAGAGTTGGTAGTTTAGGCTCAGGATGCTCCTGTTTCTACCTCACTATGTGATCAGAGAACCAGGGGTTACGGGAGAAACCAAACATTTTTTCAGCTTCAATCTGTGACCTTACAGTAAACATAACTTTTCAGACACACATAATTGTGTTGTCCTGTTAAACTAACTTTGTTTATTAATGTTACAGACGGGCATGACTGATAAAGTTTTCTGCTTAGCTCCCACATTAACGTTAGAAGTTATATTTTAGTTTGATGCTGGCAACACCAGCTGCTCAGCTGCTAGTGAAGGGAGGGGCTGTACCTGCTGTCTGCAGTGTGCTGTGTTCACTTCACTAAATATTTCCAAAGAGCGCTTTTTCCTTTATCATTTTTGACCGAAACTGGCTGCTCTGATCCTCCTGCAGCCGCACTGGCCATATTACAGCAACAGAAATGTGTGCATGCATACACAGCGACAACAACAAGCCGGGTTGCAGTGAGGGCTCTATGCCTGCCAGACGCTGCCTGCACAGCGCGTGTCTGTTGGACCCGTCGCACGCACCCGACAGGCGCTGAGGTGGCATGCACTGTTAGTATCGATACTTTTGTAAATTAGTATTGTATCCGGATACATTGTTTGAGTATTGATACTTTTCAGAGTATCAAAACTTGACAACCCTACTATATGCATGTTTGTAAATGAATTTGGCGTCATTGGTTGAGCAAGTGTATTTGTAGTACGAGTGTCTTGTGAAATCCCTTATCACATTTTTAAAAAAAAAAAACACGATAATCTCACTCATGTAATATGAATTAACATTTTTGTTTCATTTGCAGGTGAGAAAATGACAGAGGAGGAAGTTGAGACGCTCTTGGCAGGACACGAAGACACAAATGGGTGCATCAATTATGAAGGTGAGAGGGAAAGAAATGAACAAGACAAAAATGGGACACGTGATGATGCCTCAGACACAAATTACACTGCATGTGTGTGCTGTATTGACGTGAAATAATGTGTGAAAAAGTAGTTTCAGATTTCTGTTAATCAGAGTTATTTTATGGCAATCATTGGAAGCACCCTTTTTAACTACTGAACTGCCACTACAGTAATGCTTGCTTTTGTCTCAATGATGAGGTAGGTATCTATCCATGTCACAGTTGAATGTCTTTTATGTGTCTTTACGCTTATGGTCAATTGACCACTCTAAGAGGCCGTGTATAAATGTCAACTGCTGACAGTGTGTTAACTGTTCTTCCTCTGCAGCATTTGTCCGCCACGTCATGTCAGGCTGAGGGCCGGTACGGGCATTTGGTATACCATGAGATGACATCTCCAGGCTTTCCTGCATTTTAGTTTTTAAATAATCCATTCTCATTAGGCTGCCCTAACACTAATCAGCTGTAGCTGCACTGTTCATATTTACAAGCGGGAACAAGGTGCTGTTGCAAAGTAGATTTGCCCCATAGGTGCCTGTGGGAAAGCCTGGCGGTCCCTCTCATCCTTAGTCCTGAGGCTTTGACCCATGTATAGCCTCCTGCTCTTCTGTCTCTCTCTCCTGCAGCCCTCTGTCTTGGCCCCTGGCTGCAGCATGCCCCTCTGCATGTGTCGGGGACTCCCCTCAGTTTATACAGGGATATGGTGGATACAGGGAAGTGACTGGTCGCATTCAGGGAAAGCCTGGTGGCTGCCATTGAGTTATTTGAGCTGATGGGTTTAGGAGTCTCGAAGCAGCTCTTCTAAACTCATTTGCATGTCTTCGGTGCTAATTAGATTGTCTTTTTTCCTCTGTTGGTGTTAGAGGTGCTGCTCTTTTCACAGACAGATGAAATAGACAGTTCATTACATCGGAGACATTTTTTTTTACACTTCAATATAGCCACCAGCTTTGAGAGTAGACCAGTCCCTTTTTCTACTAACCAGAGAATTGCAATGAGTCGCTCTTGTGCTGATTGTTTTCTCCTCAACTGATGGAAGCTGAATTCGTAGCTGGCCGCTCTCTGACTGGACTGTAGCTCCCTTGATCTTCTCCCCTTTTTTTCTGCTTCTCAACTAGAGGAAAGCATACAGCGAGGATGGCTTCTCTAACCAGTTCCTTCTGGATCACAGACATGGCCAAATGCTTTGGCTAAATAGGAGATAGAGATGATTACCTCACCCATTTCTCTCAGTACCCTCTTCAATCCCTTCTTTCCTCTGGGTGAGCAGAGTACAGGAGATCTGCTTCCAAATACAGTGTCTCCCACCCAGGCTCTCCAAAGCTGGATGAGGAGGGGGCTATAGCGCCTTATGCTGTAGTTGGAGTTGGTCTCTGCCAAGATTTAGACCACAAGTCTCACGCTTGTCTCTTTCATCTCTCTTTTACAGAACTGGTCAGGATGGTCATGAACGGGTGAAGACGAAGAACATCCAACTTTTTTTTTTTAACCCTGTCACATGCACCCTGTTTTGACATTAGCTTCTACATGCCCCCAACTTTTTCCATGGATTAGTTTTCTACATTTAATTTAAGAAGTGCCTTTACATTCCCCACATCAGACCACTTTTCACATGCGTGACCAACTTGTATGCATTCAGGAGTCTTAATGCTTGCGTTGTTTGCAATAACATTCCAAGATGCAGCTCTTAAGACATAAATTTATTGATATACTGTAAATGTTGATACTTGTGTGTCAATATTTGATGGGACAATAAAATATATGGTATATACAGTATACATAACTGTCGGCAACCTACTGTATTATTGGCTAAGACTTGCTTTGGCTGAGGAACGTGTTCCTCTGATCCTGTGGTAAATCAGTATATTTAAAGCCATACTATCATGAGGTAGAAAGAAACATTTCAACGTGGTTCCCATGTTTTTAAGTCACCCAATTATGTTGCTGCATTAAATAAATGTTTTTTCCTGACACCTCATCATCTGTGTTTTGAGCAGGGGTTTTTTTCCATTCGATGAAATAAGGTGCAAAATGTGTCACTGACTTGTCTTGACACAAGAGGGCAGTGTTGCTGCTGAAATCTGGTATGGTAAAGGGGCCGCTTTACTGTCACGATATTCAGGAGTCATATCTTGATCTGTTCTTTATACCTTTTCTTTCTTTTCTTTTTTTTTTTCTTTTTTTAAACTAAATGTCGAATTGAAAGTACATCATGAGTGTAAGCTGTGGTGCTCAAGTCAATATAAACTATTATTGCCTGAGACAATTTAGGGTTTCTTTTACTGGTTGCATTTGTTAGTATCATTGCAAGCTCAAATTGTAGCCCAAAAATATTTCATTGTGCATATTTTGTAGACATGCTGTAAATGTTCTGAGTAATGATTGGGTGACAAAGCACGAGGATATGAGCAGTAGAAGGCTGTTTGGTGGCTTCCTGACCTTTTCTTCATTTTCCTCACAGGCAGCCACAACTATTTCCCCTCATTAGGCACCGCAGCTATTGGAGTGTGGAGCTTATGTGTGTGGGGTAGGGTTCAGGAGGGTGTCATAGTCCACTGCTGAATAGGTTGTCCACTAATTACTCGGTGTGTGTGTGTGTATGTGTGTGGTCGATGGAAGTCAAGGCTATTGATTATTTTAATCCTCCTATTTGTGAGTCTGTGATCCTCGTGGCTCTGCATTCGACAGGGGAATCACTAATGGGCCTCAGCGCAGCCTGTCTCAGACCTCTCCCCGTCCAATTAACTTTCAACTGGAATCTGCCAGGAGAGAGAGCCGGGGGCTGGGCCCAGGCATGGCGCGGCTACATCCCTCTTTCTCCGCTCAGGAGCAACAGATTCGCCAAATCCTTTAAGTCTAGAATGCCATCAGCTCTCTGCTCTAATTAGACACTTTCTTTTGCCTGTAATCTAAGAGGTATTCAAGATTTCATTCTCTTTAACATGGAGATGACATCTCTCTCTGCCTGGTTTAGAAACTGTTAAAGTGGCGATACTGACAATTATGATTACTTGAATATACTGGTGACATTAACTGTAGAAAATGACGTGAAGTGTGGGCATATTCACCAAGTGACTGTGGTTTCTCAATCGTAAATAGTTGAGACTTTTCAGCAATGTTAGGTACAATTGCTTTTGCGCAATTATGCATTGTGAAATGACACCCGGAATTGCAATATATGCAGTGTTTTTAACTCCTGTCAGGCCATGTTTGACTAAGTTTTTACATTTCTAAGGAAACTTGGACTGCAAATTTTTCCCAAAGAGCTCTCTCTTTAAGGTAATTGTGAGCCAACTAAATAGCAAAAACAGCCTTGAATTCCTGTGATCTTTCATCTTTTATTTGATTAAAAAAAAATGCTGATTATTAACACAAAGATAAAGGAACAGAACAACAGGTTTGGTTTGCAGTCAGCCAATGAAATGAAAATTAATCAGCAACTATTTTGATGAACAATTTTTCATCATTTATCAAAACAAATTTCATCCAAAAATCCACAAGCTCCAGCTGTACAAATGTGTTCATTGGCTTTTTTTCTTCTTTTATATTCCTCCTTTGTCTTATATGGTATTAATCTGAGTGTCTTTGGATTTTGGGGTGTTGGTCAGATGCAACAACATGTTTTAAAAAAGTCAAATTGCACTCTGGGAAATTGTGATGAAATATTAACATTTTAAAGTTTATTTTTACCAAACAATTAATTGATTATTCTGAGAAATAATAGATGAATCGGTAGTGGAAACAGTGATTAATTGTAGCTCCTAGTTTGCTTAATCAAATTTAGGAAGTGACTAAGTGAGGTATTTTATTTTCCAAAGCACTGTAAATATAGTTTTTGTATTCAGAAATATAAATTCACTCAGGCTAGATAAGCTCGTTTGTTTGAACATGAAAGAGCAAAGCATAACTTCCGTAAAATCACTGTAGGATTATCAATAAATTGAGAGAATTGTACCAGTAATATTTAAAGCACAAATTCCCTGGCTGTATTTGTTGTTATTGGTGTCCTCTCTAACAAATGATCTTGCTTGAAAATTCTGATGAACAATATCGATCCTTACCAAACCCTGAGCCAGTTTGGTTTGCGCAATTGATCACCATATTGTTCTATTTAAAATGTATACATCCACTGGATTTTGTAGATCCTGGGTGTATTATAAGCCGAGATCAATATAGCGATATTAATGTTTGTGTCTTAGACAGTGTCTTAAGACATATTGGAAATCCATGGTGTAGCAGGCAGTGGCTGTAGTCAGCTTCGATCTCGGCTGTAAGTCCACGCAGCCATGTCATATATCCAATTCTCTACAGTCAGTCCAAGTGGTCACTTCAAATAAAGCTGAACCAGGGTCTGCGTGTGTTTATGATGGCAGGGTGTACACGCTTTTATTCAGCCCTGCCTCACACACACGCCAAAACAACATGCAGGAACACAGACAAGGTAGGTATAGATACTTTAATAGCAACTTTCCACTCAGCCTATATTCAACATACCAGATAGCCCATCTCAGGAGTACTGTTTATACATATGATGATACTTTAACAGGGTCTCTCAAAAATAAAGTACTAAGTAGGTATGGCAGTGTAATTACAGTAACGTGCCTGTAATGTATTGTACAACATTTAATGTAAGTAAAACACTGCAGCTGTTACTTTTCACTGCCTCATTATATTACAGTATCTATAGATCCACTCACACCCACACACTCACTCACACACACACACACACGCACACACACAATATTGTCAATAATGCACTTGGCAATTTAAACTTCATCACACACAAGTGCCATCCATAAAATGTGTTGCCCTGTAACATGTTTTTTTTAATCTCGCTATGTGATGTCCTGCGTCATGATGGAAACAGGAAAGAAAGGTCAAACATCTGTGTTTATTCAGATGGCCTTGTTTTAATCAGTACGGCCCCGATGCATGGGGAATCACAACAGGGGTTTAATTTCATCTGGTGTAATTCACTTTAGGGAGAAATATCTGTTACAGTGATGGGTTGCAAAATGTAGGCAGGCCATTTCGATCAGAGGTCACTGGGATGGAGAGCAGAAATGTGTAAGGTAAAGACTGGAGTACAGCAGTTGTGTGTTTGCCTCGGCTTAGTCGTCTTGTTTAATGGCACCCTCAACACCATTATTGCATTAAAACACAATTAGACTGATGGTGTTTGTTATATTCTAGTCGTCACAATGTCAGTTAATATGGAACACATTAAAGTATTTTAGATATTTCAGAGCCACAACGTGCAATTGTTATGTGCACCTATACTGTACATCTTCTGATATTCATATTTGCACAAAAGGCGACAATAGTTGCAGGTGCTCGTGATGATTGGCTCAAAATCACACAGCTCGGCTTAATTCCACTTATCTCTGATTTTCACTCCATCCACGCTTCTGTAGTCTGTTGTAATCTCAGGATGTCTGTATGTGTTTGCTTGCATTTGTGTGTGTGTGTTTTTGTGTGTACATGCAGGCATCGTGCGTGTGCATGTCTGTGTGTGTGCATTAATTTGCATACGTACATGTCGTGTGGATATGTGTGTGTGTGTGTGTGTGTGTGTGTATGTGTTGGTGTCCACTCTCCGTGGTTGAGGATTAGATTCAGTCTGGGTAGATGAGGAAGCCGGAGAAGGTGCTGTACTTGTTTGTGTTCCCTCCGTGGACCTTCCCTCCGTCCAGCTGCACACACACCTCATCACCCACGTCCAAATGCAGGATCACACTGTTGGAGGCGTAGTCGTAATTCTGATCAGCGTCCTGAGCAATGGCGCTGGCTCTTACCTGTCAGCCATAGAGGACATACGCATTGACAATTAGAACATGGACGAAACTGAACAAACACTTGCAAATGTCACGGCCACTTACTCAACAGCTCCAGGAACTCAGCAGCTCTGAAACCACTACATCTCATTCTGTTTCTCTGAGGCTGGGTCACGATCAATTATTAACAGCCCTCAAATGAGACACTCGTGAGTATGACATCACCTCTGCATTCATGCTGGATGAACATATGGATGGGACTGTGACCCGTGACCCCACAGGTGGACTGTTATCGACCGGCTGGGGCTGGGGGCTCAGGGCAAAGGAGCGGGGATGGAGATCTGATTGGGTTGTGGAGATAAGCGGACTCACTGGGGACAACAGGTTGTCTTTGGGGAAACTAGCTCAGCTGAGAAACACCATCACTATCCGTACCAGCTATTGACCTGTTGCTTATGATCCTGGGCCAGCTCAATATGCATGATATTGAGTGGGTATGCCAAAGCCAGACAGTTTCACATTTGCATGCTGTGTGCGAGTTTGGTCTTATTGACCCAGCAGCAGTGGATCTTTACTTGTTTGTTAACACATTTAATTGGGTTTACTCATTGTAGACATTTAAATACACATGCCTGGATTGAGTTACGGATGTAGAGGAGACACACCACCCTGGCAACATGTATCACTGCATTATTCAATGTTAGATATTTAATGGCATGTACATATCAGGGGCTTAGAGTAAATAGTAGCATATAGATCTTTGAAAAGATTCCCTTTGCGTGAAGTCTCATGAAGGAGCAATTTGGTTTAAAAGTGTAATCTAAAATGCTTTTTTTTTCTTTTTTTTGCTGTAGATAGATGGATAGATGGATAGATAAAGTATAATCGTACACTACGCTGCATTCCTAAAAACCTCCTAAGCAGGATGTATCAATAATTCTGGTGTAGCCGCTCCAATCATCAGACATATGTCAGCCATCAGTGGCCTTGTGTCTGGCTCAGTGTCCATCTACGGTGGGAGCACTCAATCTGTGTCAGCAGCTAGACAAGCCACGCATATCTCCATGACAGCCACAGAATATGATCTGCAACTCAACTACCATCATGTCATACCCATCACTGGGGCCTCTTTCTCCCCAACGAGCACGCATCAATTTGAAAACAGTCAATCACGGAGCAACAGAGCCTGAATTACTGTAACAAAAACAAAAAAAATGCTCTTTTCCCCATGTGCACCTATCCATTTGCCCCCCCGCTCAGTTTTCTGGACCCTATCTTAAATTGAACGTAGGTCATGGATGTTGCGTCTAACACACAGCATGTTGGTGACCAGTGGTTATGTCCCTGTCCAGTCTAAATCAGATTGATTAAAGGAGCTGAGGAGTCGATCTCCTGAGGCTTCACAGCTCAGCAGCCGCACAGTAAACCAACCACAGCTATTGTTACACTACTATAACAGTCTTGTTTCATTATATTCCAGATTCTGTTTTCCACAGGGGTGTTTTTAGGCAGAGGCAGCATAGAGTGGATCTGCCAAAAACAGCTATATTTCTCACCACAGACCAAGTCAGCTTTTCCCATTTTAATGTAGGATAAGTGTGCACTGTAGCCACATTAGGTAGGAAACTTAAACCAAAACAGATTTGAACGAAACATTGTCTCAGCAGGGAAAACAAGTGAAAATCAGATACACTAACACCTGTTTCTCAGCCTGTCTAAATATGACACGGACTCTCTGAGATGGGGAGAAGTGAAAGGCATGAAGCACAGACCAGAAACCTGAATCACTAAAATCATGTATGTAATTAATTTATACAATAATACTACTATTGTAATGTAAATGTATACCAGTAGATAAACTCATTGCACCCCTATCTAAAATTCTGTTTATGTACTAAATTGCCACATAAAGTAGGGTTTGAAATGAGTGTAGCAGAATAAAATTGATTGAAACTAAAGCATCATTAAGTTCAGAGCACTGAGGGGCAGCAGTCGTAACGTGGCCTAGAGCAACAAAATGGTCAAAAACAACCCTGTCTGTTTATTCAATTTATTTAACCTTTGTATAACTAGGATAGGTACCAGTGAGATTTAAAACCCCCTTTTTTTAAGGGGCAAAGATAGGCAGCAGCACAAGATAAAAACAAGTAAACTCTATACAATGTATTACATCGCCTTGTGTTTAAGAGGTTGACAAATAAATCAGTAACAGGTCAAATTATTTGATCCCTTCATACGCAAATGGTTCAGATGGAGAAATAAGAATATTCTTATGTAATCTGACATCCTTTGTATTTGTATCTGTTTATGCCCGTCTTGTTCCATCAGAGGAAAATCAAAATTCATGAGAGATAAAAAAAATATTTTGTCTAACAGTCCATTGGTGGCAGGCAACATTGAGCATTTATTTGTCATATAATCAGAGGCGTACAAAACATTTTTTGTTTATGTTTTGGGTGCTCTTGTGATACCCAGACTGCCCAATTAGTATAATTAAATACTGAAAATAATTCACTCTTTCACAGGTCCCCATAAGACCATCTCTCAAATAACGACAACAATCCATTGTCATCTGTAAAGGTTATATTGTTGTTCTGCTTGACATGTGTAGTGACAGCCAATATCACATTTGCATCTTTGGCTGCAGCTGACAGTGATGCTGTTGTTGAGACTTCTATCGACACAAGGCATATGTCATCCTGCTCATTATTTTGGCCAAACAGTGTAACAGAGGGAGATGTAGGGAGATCTTTCCCCCCTCAGGCCTTCTCAGATTCTCATGACTTAATGCATGAAAGTGCGCTTGGATACCGTACGACAGAGTAATATTCATCAGTCAGTGTAGAGATCATTTTACCAATATATGATATATGAATTGGTGCTTCAGCTGATGTTCCTGCGCGTGAAGGAATAATACAAGCCATCCATTAATGCAGATGCCAGACAGAGAGGCATGAGGGAGCCGTGGTGGGATTAGGACAGGCAGCCGACAAGAGGAGATGGATACGGCTGGAGGACACGGGCTGATCCGTGTGAACCAGGCAGCACACTGTGCTGATCCTGGAGCTGGAAGGGTTGTGAGCCGTGAGGCAGGGGCCCCCAGGGTTTGCCTGTGGCTGTCTCTGTCTCCGCCTAGCCCTTTCATTATAGGGCCTCCAGTAAACACGCCTGGGAGCAGGGGGGGCCACAGGCGAGGAGCAAGGAGTTGGGAGGGGATGTGGCGGTGTGGGGAGCAGCTGCAGTGTCATTTTCTATACAAGTGGAACCGCAGCACTGACGAGAGACAAGGATAGACAAAAAGACGAGAGAAAGGGGGGAAAAAAACAAAAACAAGGGCCAAGTGGTTGAGGAAAGGGGAGGGGTGGGGTCTAGAGTAACAGACTGATCAAGCGAGGCTATTTTGTGAGACCGGTGAGATGCGGGGGTATATGAAGTCTTGTTTTTATCTGTGGGTCTGTGCTCCACTGGTAATAAAACTGACAGGATTCATTCACTGTGATATACTGACCTCTTAGAGCGGAGACAATAGAAAAGTAGCTGTTAAACTTACCTAAGGGACTCCAGCACATGGCAGGAGCGTTGGGGGCGGGTGGGGTGGACGATGTTGTGGAAATAGAATATTTATTGAATAGGTTTTCCCTCTCCGTTGGGAGCCCGGGGATTACATGGCGACAAGCGACAGCAGCATTGAACCGTACCTTAGATTGTATTACCTGCCATTCAGTATTAACAGTCTGCAGTCTGCTGCACTGTAATGGTCACAGTGTGAAAGGGATTGACTTCTTTTAATTTTATGTTTCATCAGAGGCCCTTTTTGATGTTTTATTTAGAACTTTTGCGTCCTGAAAAGACAACATTAACTTCTCTTCATGGAGCATATTCTGCTCACTTTCTTGCTCCTCGCTCTGAGGCTAATTATATTTCACCTGTATCCATGTCTCTGTACTGGGGAAGTTAATACAGGTACCGGTCATTACAGCGAGTGATGACATTTTAACACTACTGTGTGTGAAATAACTTGACCTTTAACTGAGCTATTAAAGGAGTCTGTGACAGGTGAAAAAACAAGGGGGAGATTAAATGGGAGCCGAGCCAGTATCTATTTGTCTACATTGCACATTGTATTAAGAAAATTTAATATAGATATATACAGAGGTGCACTATAGGAATATAAATGAGTAGGTGAGCAGCTCGCATACCAGTTAATGAGGGGAAAGGGAGAAGTTCTGTTGAGAAAGTACGCATGACGTATTACCAGCCTTCACAGCATAAAGCATGCCGACATTAGCATAGACTGTCTTAATAACATTTACTTCCACGCTGGAATATTAAGTAACATACAACTCATATATCCTTGACAGCAATTTAGGAACAGAGTGATTAAACATGTTTATAATGGCAGTGGCACAAATGAGAAGTGCATTCATAACTATTTGTTTTGAACCAGGCTAAATCAATATTCAATCATTAAGTATCATAAGGATGTAATATGGATTCATCATCCTCCCAAACTGGGTTATCAAATTTGTCACTGTGTGCCTTCTATTTCCTAACCTTGCTTTTAAGAATTAACAGGGGGGATAGGGTGTAACAGTGTTAAGCACATGTCCCCCTGAATACTTAGAACCTGTGCATTTGTACCCCCATTAAAAACAATTACAATTTAAAGACATTTACACCATCAATTGATGCAGAAAACGCACAAATTGGTGCATAAAATTTCATCAGAATGCAGGAAATTAAGAGTTTGATGCTCAAAATTTTCTGCTGGAGAACGCCTAAACCCCCTGTTTCACATGCACCCTCCCCACCCAATGTTGAAATGAAACCTACGTCCCTGCTCGAGCAAACATCCTCATCACACATTTGAATTGTACTGTAAGTCAATTACCGTTGCATTACAAGCATGAAAGCAACTGGAGTGTGACCCCCCTTCAATTGCAAATCCCCTGACTCCGAAACCCTGTCATGCTGCAATGATTTGTGAAAGTTAGATTGAGGTGTGAGCAGGTGGGCTTTACAGAGTGGGGATTTAGACAAGGTAATAGGTATTGGATCTACAGGAATCCTGTGGAAGCCCTGCCACAGTCAGCACATCCTCCCTGAGATCCTGACATTATACCACACTCATGTCACATGGCATGAGTTCAACAGTCAATGCAGCGTGCCTATTTAAATATCATTTGCAAAGTACAGGCGTTATACATCAACAATTCCCAGACAAAGTCTGTTGGTATTTTGAATTAATTAATTCGTTTTTCAAACACCCCCTATGTGCAGCTGGGGCATAAACACAGCTTGTAAACCAATTTCATCTCTTTCTCTGGCCGACCTTGATCGCTTGTCAAGCCGAGACGTGTTGAGTGGGTGTCCATTGGTCATCGTGCCTGATCTCATCCTGGCCTTCACCACCAGCCTCCCTGATGCCTCGTCTACCAGCCCACTGTCTCCACACCTCCATTAAGTCATCTATCTTCCTCTGCTCCACCCCTGATCTTCCCATCAACTCACTTGTCTTGTTTTGCTTTCACCCTTTCTCTGTCTCAGAGTGGACGTCTCGGCATGTCTACGTCACGTCGGGTCTCTTGCGTTTCATTCATCCTCCAGAATGAGTCGTGAATCTGTTAGACTGGCTGCCTAACAAACCCAAAGTTACAAATGACCTTATCTGTGAAGGTGTAAAAGTTACAACACAAACGAAAAGGGAAGGTGGCAAATTTGTGGCTGTGGGGGGGGATTAAAACAAACCCAGTGGGCTGACAAAATATCCAATAAAGCCTCAGCACCTACGGCAATAGTAAAACAGGCCGTTTGATTCTACAGTCAGAAATGCAACCTGTCAGACATACTGCCCATTTAGTAAACCCCAGCTACTGACTGACAGGCAGAGCACCTGCCTGCCTCGGGGCTTCAATAACTCCAAACATGATCAGGTATTCTGCAGCACTTCATATACACTCCATTTCCATCTACCAGCAGCTTTGTTTGGGAAGAACCTTGTTAGGCGAGTGCTCTGTTTAACAGAACTGTTTAGGGAGGCCACCTGATGGGTGTCAGATGAACCTGGGTGAGGTTAAATGATTGAGTTGAGTGAAAAGATAATTAATGGAGAATCAATGAACAAGTTGGGGAGGGGTTAGGAGAGGAAAGTATAGCGGGTGTTCGAGGGATCTAATCTAAGATGTATAAATTATTTAGCAGGCTAAGATGACTTGAATGACAATATAGGATGTTAGGGCAGGCGGCGTTAAACATATACACTCACTTTTGTGGCAAATATGAATGATTTTAAACATTTAGTTTTACATCTCACCAAATCAGGTCTAAAACTATTCAAAATCAGCCTTATTTACAACTGTGGAATTGAACCATACAGTATGTATGAGCCTGCATTAGCCTGTGTGCACATGTTTAAACAGTCCTTGGTGCACCGCATGTCTTAGAGAGTGAGGTCTGAGCAGAGAGCATTTGCATTTGAAGTCCTTGATGAATGAATGAATGTAAAAAGCAACTTGAAGAATGTTTCCTGAATTTGGAGTCCTCTGATGAAATCCCTGTGATTTATCCCACCTCTCCGCTCCTCTTCCCCCCATCAGCCCCTCTGTCTTTAATTAGTGTCTGGGGAATGAGGGAGTGGATGAGTGGACTGTCAATTTTACATTCATTATTTATTTAGCTGAGGTGTAAACTGACTGGTCCACGTACTGACAGACATTTCTCCTGTGCTCTTTTGCACTTCTGTTTAGGCGATAATCAAGCTCTGTGTGTGATACTTACTAATTAGCCTGTTCCTTTTGGCGGCTGCATTCTGCCACTTGTCATTTAGCCACAGAACATGTGAGAATGCAAATATCCGTAGCTGTGATTTTAGACTGTATAGCATGAATTCCCCTTAATGAGGGGAAAGATTGCTATTTCATTCTTTGGCTGTCATGTTGCCACCTGCTAAGTGGAATGTGCTCTGAATCTGAAGAGCTCAATGTTACCGAGGTGAATGCAAGTCAATGGTAACACAGGACGGTCAACAGTGGGGGAAAAAAATCTGTTGCGTGGTCGTGTGTATGCATACATACAAATACGTACATGCAGACCCTCTATTGTACGCACACCTTCATGCACACACAGACGAACACACACACACACACACACACACACACACACTATTTACTGACCAGTCCGTTCTTCTTCAGGTCTGCCCACATGCTGGTCCCATCACCACCTCTCATTAGAACATGGTAGGTGAAGAAGTAGATGCCAGGCAGAGGACAGGTGAACTTGCCGGTGCTGGGCTCATAGTAGTTACCTACATTGGTCACCACATCATCAAACTTAAGTATTTCGCTCCCCTCGTGCTGCTTGCGTAGCCCTGCGTAAAAGGCGATTTTGGGAGTGTAGAGTGAGGGAGAATAGCCACCAGGACCTGGACCTGGAGGCCCCTGTGGCCCAGGTTTACCAGGCTCTCCAGGGGGTCCACGTGCTCCTTGAGGGCCAGGATTCCCTGGAGGCCCACGCAGCCCAGACTTTAGCTTCTTCCCAGAGTAATCCTGGGGCGGAGGAGACACAGCTGTCAGCTCCTGGCCAGGCTGAGACGTAGCGTAGGGGTCACATACCATCCTGCAGCTTCCAAGCATTTCATAATGGCTCCCTGCATTTCCGGTGTTCCCCCCTTTGGTTGTGTGGACCAGCAGGGGAATGGCCACCAACAGTATTAGAACCATGGCCACACCTACAGCAGCTCCAATGACACGTTTCCTGCGGCTGAGCCGTGAAGCGGCCAGCGTCAGGAAGTCCTCTTCCCCCTTGGCTGGAATCGTGCCGGCCAGGATGAAGCCTCTCACTGAACCAGTATGGTATGAAAAGGTGAAGAAGGATGTGGAGAGGAGTGGGAGGAAATCACTGGACTAAGTATGAGAGAGAATGCAAAATGGAAGACAGCCAGGAGGGAAACAAGTGGATGAGAGGATTCTTGAGAAATGATAAAGACGTCCAAGGGACCAGGAACTCAATATTTAAAAGCCTAAAAAGATGAAAACTTTACACACCACTGTGTCTAAGGATATATATATATAAAAAAAACCTGGATGTCTCAGATTTGTGGTGACACACGGCAAAAAAACATAATTTATCTGATGAAGTCTGTATCACCTTTTTTCTGACTTCCCCTGTTGTCCTCCAGTTTATTTTTCAGCATCAGACAGAAACCATGACTGGCACTGAGAGGGTTGTTGTGGAAGCAGAGCTTATTAGAAGTATGCTGAAAGGAGGACTGGTGCCAAAATCAGCTCATTGAGGAGGGTGTGGAGGTATTGTTTGTTTTGCTGGATGAAGTATGATTTACAGTTTGTTTTTTTCTCTCTCAAAGAAAAATCTTCTTTCAAGCCCCCCCTAACAAAGCACAGGATTTCACTTCATGTGGATGTCTCACTTAATGCCATGACTGCAAGTGACAAAAGTTCACCAGAGATCTTTTCCTGACACAATCATCTTATGACCCTCCACTTCTATCTTGATCCCACTGTCCACATTTAAATAGGGCCGTTTTCTGGAAACCAATAACACTTTTTGTTTTTAAAGATTCCTCCTCTGGCTATATCTGCATCTGCAAAGAACAGCAAAAATACAATCAGTAATTGATTTGTCCTTATTTACAGATATATATACATCATTTAACTGTAATATAATTGCATTAATTTAAAGAATGTTAAATAATTAAATTATATATAAACATGAATATCATTTTTTTAATAAAAATTATAATAATGATTTCTAGAAACACGCATTTTTTTTTTTTAATTTTGCTTTAGTGTATTTTACACATGTAAATTATATACAATGCGTGATTATCTACAACGCGCCATGGACACATTTCTGCTTTAATTTAAAACTGTTAAAAGAAACAGGAAAGACAGACAAAGAAATACTCACCATCGGTTCTTTATGATCGGAAAAAAACATATATTTGGAGGATAAAATTATCTGTGCATCTGCTCAGCCCGCGTCCCACCACAATCACTGAAGGACTTTGGACTTGAGTGCCGAATGGAGAGCCGGTGAGCCGACGGGCGCGCAGGAGATGCCAGGAAAGTGATGAGAGTTTCTTAATCAGCCCTTAATCCCCTTCTTTTCTCTCCAGGTAGGAAATTGAGTTTAAATGCCGCTAACTTCAGAGGAAATGAAGCCCAGTAAATGCCTGCTGGAACACTTTTTGACGCAATTTTCCAAATGAGGGACGCACGGCAACCTGACGCTCCCATCCAGAGTCGCTGTGACTGTATCGCTTATCGCAGTGTTTGGTCCATGGGCAGTACTAGTCGACACCTGTTAGATCGACCTCTCTCTCTCTCTCTCTCTCTCTCTCTCTCTCTCTCTCTCTCTCTCTCTCTTTCTCCCTCCCTCTCTCTCTCTCTCTCTCTCTCTGACACACACACACACACACACACATAGACACACACATCATACCAGCAGAGTCTCTATTAAAAAAATGTAATTCACAGCCAACTGTATGGATACTGACATTTATTTGTAACCTATAGAGGACTAAAATCCACTTCTGATTTTTTCTCCCTCGTCTTCTCATTTTTCATTATCATTATCATTATGTGTGAGACAAAATCAAACATGCACTTCACTGTAAACTGACACAAATGTGGACCAGACTGCGCTGACGCCTCCCATCTGTGTCTCGTTAGCCTGACATTCACCTGTTGTTAGAGGCAAACTCTTAACAAGAAAAATGTTTGATAAAGTGTTGCAAAACGAAGGCAGATGTTTTAATCTTCTGTGAGCCGCTGAAGGGAAGACAGAGGACGGTGACTGAGTAAAAGATGCCTCAGCATGATGTGTGAGGAATGGAGAGGAGACACTAAATGTTCCCCAGACCATTGTCTGTGTGTGTGACTGGCATCCCACAGCTATAAAGCCTCATTAGCGAGACACCCTGCCCCACACATTGTGCTGCTCTTTTTTGCTTTACCTAAAGCCTCATACACAAACACATACTGCACTCTGGTACACACACAAACACACATGCACACACATAGACATATGCAGGTGTACGTACACAAAGAGAGTTTTGTTTTTTGTTTTTTTGCACCATTAGGCCATGTTGCAGTAGGGAAATAATGTGATGCCATGTGAGTTAAAATCCTGATCACCCTCCATTTCAGGAACATCTTGGGTAGATTTTTTAGCTCATATCATCATTTCCTTGGAGAATTGTGTCACCTGTCTGACAGGCACAATCCCAAATCTGCGAGTTTAAAGTTTAATGACTGAAGCATTGGGCGTAAGGGGAATAAGGTCTACATACAGTATTGATGACATCCTTTTTATCAACCACCAGCTCCTTGACCTCTCTCTCCTCAGATATCATGACCACTGTCTGGCCATGTAGGGATCAGCCAACCTGATCCCTCCGGACAGGGAGAGGCGGATAATCACCAAGTTTTAAGGTGGGTTTCCAAGGATGGGTTGGATTTAGTGGGGAATTGCGGTGGAGGGCGTGGAGGGTTTGGGGAGTAGTGGCCTGTGATATTTCCACTGAGAAATGTTGGGATAGCTGAGCAACAGCAAGGGGGAGTTAAATGCTGTGTCAGTCCCAGTTTGCCGGGTCAGTCAGTCTGGCCTGCTAGAACAGTGCTCAGAGGTCCTAAGCAGCATGGGGCAGATAATCATTGCCAACAGTCAGAGGCAATATGCTCAGGATTGGATTTTTAAAGGCTGTTAAAATATTACTGAGATGATTAATATTGAAATATGCGCATGTCTTTCAGCTGTCTGTCTCCCTCTCTCCCTATTCTCTTCTTGATTTGCTCCCCTTAGCATTCACACTCACCTGAAATTTCAACATTATGCATTATGTTGATGAAATGTCGCTTCTTTTTTTTTAATTCAGTGCAATTTCTTTATCCTGTCACTTGCTCTGACTTCACACAGTCTCCACTGTCACCGATAGTAAAAACAGCCATAGGAGAATCAGTACTGGGCTGTTTGAATAATTAGTTTGTTCAATAATTAATTTCATATATTATGATACACCGAGAATAAATCTCTGTCTTTTGTGCACACGCCTGCATAATCGAGCTCTAGCTTTTCTCTCTTCTGTTCTGTGTAAACAAGTAAGAGAGGAGCAGGAACTTATTTATGGCCACATTATTCATGTTATATATCTGCTATGGCTGGTTTGTCTGCATAGTTTCTTAAAGACACACTAATTCTTCACTTCAGTCATTCACAGCAGCTTTTAAATAACTATAGTTTTTTTGATTCATGAAATGCATGGCACAAACAAACCAAATGTTTCTTGCAATAGATGGAACAATCTCAGCTATCCAAGTCAGTGATATATGTCACATATAACATGAAGGTATGTGTGACATACTGTTTTGTTTTGAGATAGTGGCACTGTCGCACAATCCATACCAGCGCAGGGAGTGTGACCAACACATACTGAGCATCAGCTCTGAGGGATGATGACATATCGTCCCCAGGAGGAGCGTTGCTGCTGGAGGGCCGTCACTCCCTGGGGACCACTGCTCATGTCTTCTACAGTTAACACTGACAGGAATCTGGCTATCAAGCTCTCATTCTTCGCTGTGAGAGATTACACTGTTGTAAATCAATTTGGAGGTCATTAGGGATATAAAGAGGTGATTTGGGGCGAGTCTAAAACCAGGGAATCTAGGAGAACTGTACAGTTGAGGAAAAGGACACTGGGAAGACATCCACATAGCTGCATTTACAGTTGCACCTGTACATGAAGAGTCACGTTAATGTAGGCATATCTCATGCCTGCATTTGGTGTCATCCTTAAAAATAACTGCTGCAGGATATGTTCTGGGGTGAAAAGAAAAAGATATAAAGGATTTGCCTCACAGAACATATGTCACACTTCTAGCAAGATAATTTAAAGATAAATATGAAGTTGGTTTCATCAGTCTGTGCATCACGTTGTTCTTTCATTCAGACATGACATGCATTATTTTCTCCCTGACTTACCTGAGCATGTGTGTTTACTGTAAGTGCAGATTTGTAAGCAGAGTGCACGGGTGTGGATGTGTCTACATCCTGGTGCTGTGCTGTTTCATTAGACTCTGATTATGGGGCCTGATGCAGAGTGACAGTGTGCAGATTGAGTTGCACAGCCACTCTAATTCTCTCTATTAATAACAACCCTCCACACTGCTGTCCTGAACCACATTTATTAATCACAATTTGTCATCTGTCTGATGCTCCACCCTCTCCCTCTCCCTTTCTCCCACCCTCTCTCACTTTAGCTGTGTTCTCCTCCTCCTCCCTCCCTCCCAGCAGGGCCAGTTATCCCTTGCACCTCCCCACCCCCACCCTCACCTCCTCCCACCCCTCACCCCAGCTCCGCTCGCCTTCAGCTCAGAGACATGGTCCAGCATACAGAGGGATGTTCTCACTCTCCTCCCTCGCACACACACACTCTCTCCTGCTCGCTCACTTTAACTGCACTCTGGAAGGAGTCTGATTAATCAAAGCTCTCCAGCTTTAATTGGCCAAATAACAGTTAACAACTTGAATTGTATAGACTGTTTCTGTAACAATCTACTGAAGATTTATTATAATAAATTAGAATGAAACAAACTTCAATTTGCAATTACAGAATAGTTATGCTCTTTGCAGGCCTTGCAGCACGAATAAACCTCGTACATTGCAATGCATCATACAGAGATTTTCAACCTCACACTGACATAGCATGCAAAAACATTTTGGAACGCATTGATTCTTTTCTTTTTTTTTTTTTGCATTAATCTCACCCATCTGGAATTTCTATGTACACAAAATGCTGGCATTTAATCAATAAGTATGCTGGGATATGCACAATGTGTTATTGCATTATTGGTGAGAAAATATTCCCATAACTAAAATCACATTTCTGCTCATGTCTCAGTCAAATGGCCCTTGACCCCACTCAGAAAGATGATTTATGAGTCAGCTAGTCCCTTAGGTCCTGCTCTGCCACTCCAATTTTCAAGCTGCGTTTATGCTCATTATATTGACACTTTCAAGATTTTCATTTACCCTAAACTGCAATTTCAACACAGGGTAGAACTTTTCTTCTAGTTTGTTTCTTCAGGAGTTGAGTGAGTTTGATTGCTCACTGCTCAGCCGCACGTCTAAAAAGCAATGCTTCCTCTCCCAACCCTCCCACAACTCAGAGTTACTCACCACAACCCAGAGCCCCCATCACACAGAACCAGGGTCCCTCTAATGTTTCCTTTGAGCAGAACGGGTGTTTGGGGGAAACAGAGGCGATTTTCATGTGCAAATGTCAGTCAGTCCGCTCCAAGCAATCACAGGCCCGTCTTCTCCAGAGATCGGGGCTTGAGACACAGCCTGAATAATTTAGCAGCTCTGTGCCACCGTGCTTTAGGGTCGCAACCTTCTAAAGTGATGACAGAAAGACGTTGGCTGACTTCCCCTCCCATTCACTCCCATTACCACTTATTTACCGTTCCTGATTCTAGGCAGACAAAGCAGGAGGCCACTCTGGGGAGGAAAAATCATCGCTGCTGTATAAACTGCGTCAGAAAGCAGAGCACAACCAAACAATGACATTTTCAGAGCATCCCCAAGTCGGTGGCGATCCCCTCCTGTGCCACGCTGCGAAATAAACACAGGCCGCACACATGATCACCCAAGCCAGCAGTCACAGACAAAAGAGATGATGGACACAAACGCAGAGGAAAGGTCGAGAAGTGACACACAGCAGGGACAGATGTCAAAGTGAAAATCTTCCCAATGTATGAAAGGTGTGGATTAAGATTCAGATAGTGATGGAAAAAAAACATCCAAATCTTCTATTTCAGGGGAGAAGAGATTACTGTGATTTTCAAGGTATGACAAGGGAAAGCACGGAGATGTAGAGGACAGAGTGAAAGAAATTGATCCGTCCTTCAGTACAGACACACTCTACATTTCTATCATTCAGGGGGAGACAGACAGCGCTTGGTCTGACAAGGGTGGTCATCACTCGTCTACAGCGGGGCTTTGACAGCAACATGACGAGGATGAATGGACCGGCCAGCTTTCCCAACTAAGACACATGCTGTTGGAAAGATGATACATTTATCTGCCTCATAATTTCTTTCAGTCATGATCAAGTCCCTCAGTTCCTGCATTCACGTATCCCTCACATCTTTCACTCATGTATTGTTTGACCTGGCATTATGTATTGAGGAGTTTGTATTTCTAATATCACCCATACGTAACATTTACACCCTTGTCTGTGATATCTTTTCATCCGACAGAATTCCTATCCACTGACAAAATTAGCATTGATCTGTGGTCTTATCTCTATTAAACTGCAAAGGTGGAAATCCAGGATTCAAAAGCAGAACACAGTATTGGCTGATTCTGAGTGTCTCCACAGTACAGGAAGATATTATTGGAATGCAAGGAAACAGCAGTGAATTGTGCATTAGTGATGCAGTGGGATGTTCCCATGGAGATGTCAATTGTGATAGCCTCTTAGTCCAGCCAGTGAGATGCAGGATTGCTAAGAAACACTGCGAGGAATGAACAACACGTCCTGCCCTTCCCTCCACCCCTCCTACTAACCTGTTGTCATGCACCGCAGCGATACAGTCAGTCGAGTCAAACCTGGTCTGGTCAAACTGCATTTAAGAAGAGTGTCAATGGGCATGTGGTTTGACCTCGTGTCATGGGAATGCGTTACAAGGGCAGGCAGAGGGGAAGGGAGGACACTAGAGATCCCTCTGAATTATTGAGAGTGATTATTTGGTGACTTATGGTTGGTGGCTGTCAGGTACGGCATGATAAATTGTGCTGGGCA
The DNA here is from genome assembly GCF_011397635.1 of Epinephelus fuscoguttatus. Lineage (NCBI taxonomy): Eukaryota > Metazoa > Chordata > Actinopteri > Perciformes > Serranidae > Epinephelus > Epinephelus fuscoguttatus. The sequence goes on along the minus strand of NC_064758.1, from coordinate 23,398,824 downwards.
AGAATTACACTTTCTCATTTCTCTGCTGTCTATTTGTCTGCCTCTCTCTGCCTGACCACCCCTTCTCTCCTGTACACTCATCCCTCTACCTCCTCTGTCCTTGTACTAGTAAGTTCTCAGACTGACTTTGGGGGCAGCATGTCCTCAGAAGTCATGTACTGAATCAGCATATATGATGACTGTAGTGTTCACTTTAGGTTTTGATGGGCTTTTTTTTTAGCAATGTCAGTCTGAAGGTTGGTCAGTTGGTCAATTAGTCGACCACTTTGGTTATGTTGCACGGCAGCTGGATTCTCATGATATCCCAAGATTAAACCAGAATGGTGAGATCATGAAATCACACGAACAGTCATTTTGTCAGGCTTAATATGTTTGTGTCTGCACTACCAGTGGTTCAGGCCAATCAGCGTCCTGTGAATAGCTACTTGCAGCTATGGACATGGTTTAGGTGTGTGTGACAACCATTGACTGTATATGAAGATAGACATGTCTCCACTTCCTCCTATTATACAAAAACGAAGGCAAAATATCCCAGATACAGTCACTGCAATCTTGCACTGTTAACGTCATTTGGAGCCAGAGCCTGTGCCGTTCCCAACGTCAACTCCCCTTTTTTATAGCATCAAATAATAAAACCAAACTTACAGGAAAAATGAACACTTGTACATACAACATTGTTATTAGAAGTACCTAAAATGACAGAAACCATCTTTGGAAAATTTTATTTGACATGTACTTTGATAACTTAGTTGGCTCATGTCCTATCCACTAACATGGAGGGGGCAGGATTTATGACCTATACTGCAGCCAGCCACCAGGGGGCGATCTGGATGTTTTGGCTTCACTTTGGGGGAGCTGTTAAGTCAGTCATCTGTACTGTCCATGGTGACAACAGAACATGGAAGGGCAACTGTTCATATAAAACAATGGTAGCTCCTTCATAGGTTACTGTATATTGGAAATGAAGAGTCTTTCCTCCTTTAAAAGAGGAGCAAAGAACTGATGGTGCTCTCAGTGGAAAAGATGTTTTTGCCATTCTCCCAGCTGGCCCATGATGGACGACAAATGGTTCATTCAATACCCTGCCAAGTATTTGTGAAAGTGCCTGCCCTTTTCCAATTTCCAGTGTCGACTTTTCAGATGGTTCTTTGTAACAAACCATCTGGCGCGTCAGGTTACCACTTTGGGTCCCACTTAGATATGTCAACAATTATTGGATGGATTCCCATGAAATTTAGTACACATATCCAAGGTACCCAGAGATAAATCCTTATGACTTTGGTAACCCCCTGACTTTTAATTTAGCACCACCCAACATCTATTTTTCTTTTTCATGAAATGTCTTGACAGCTATGAGATGGATTTCCATAAAATTTGGTGCAGATGTCCAAGGTCCCCCAGACAATAAATCCACTGACTTTGGCAATACTTGGACCTTTTTTCTAGTACCACCAAATCTTCCAAGTCTTTCACTTAATCTGTGAAATGACTCAGCACCTACTGGGTGTCACAACATTTGGTACTGACATTTATGGTTTCCAGAAAATGCATACTACTGATCTTGGTGATCCCTTGACTTCTTCTATACCACCACCATGAAATAGACAATTGTTTTTGAGTTAAATGTCTCAACAACTTTTGGGTGAGTTGCCATTAAAGATTTGAATGAATGAATGAATGAATGAATAGTTTATTTTGGTTACAATAAACAATACTTAAATTGTGTGCAATCAACTGACAAAACATTTACATACATGTTTGCGCTACACATTTTCTCACAACAAAATTTAACAAACTCTGTATCCGAAAAAGGAATAGGCTAAAGCCGAGGCTTATTTTTGCCTATCAATTTTGGTTTTATGTTTATGTGTGAATTATCATGACTTTTGTTATGATGAATGATGAATTTATACCTGCAAAGCTTATGACACCAGCCTCAGATGTCCTTTGTGTTTAGGGCTAATTAGCAAATGCATGCTAACACTCCTAATTAAGATGGTAAACATGGTCAGCATGTTCTCACCCAGGGTTCTCAAATACTGACAATTTGTCATTCCCCCTCTGTGTCTCATAGCAATGCGAAGTCCACAGAGCTGAAACACGCTGTAACACATAGTCAGTGCTGTAAAATTGTTGTGGTTAGGTTTAGGCAACAAAACTACTTAGGTTTAAAAGTAGATCCTGTTTGGGGTTGAAATAAGAACATAACATGCTGTAAATACGTCACGTGACTAACATCAGTGCACAACAACCGTATGTACCAGGGGTGTAACGGTACACAAAAATCACAGTTTGGTACGTACCTCGGTACACAAGTCACGGTTCATTTTTTTTTCGGTACAGTAATGAAAAAAATAGACAACTATTAAATATCTTTTACTTATTGGTAACCTTATTAAAACGTACCACCACAGCAGTTAACTCTTTTTTACACAATTTTTGAATGAAACAAATATATAAAATCCTGCTTTTTTACATTGTTTGAATGAAAATAGAAATATAAAAGTGAAAAATAAAATCCTGCTGTTTTTTTAACACATTTTTTGAATGAAAAATATAAATATACATTTCTGCTTTAACAGTTTTATTCAATTAAAATAAAAAGTATAGTGCAGCTGGTCAGCTTTAAAGCCTGCTCAGATTCAGTTTCACTAGGAACTTACTTAGCTTTCCCACTTTGTTAAAGTGCAGTAAACAAAACATGGTTATATCTAAAGTGCAGCTTAAACAATTTTACTCAACTCCAATGGCATTGGTTATTTCTTTAGTGCAATGGTCAGGGAAACGCTCTTTCTTTTTAAACGACGACGATATCGTAGTTTGCACCAGATTGCTTTTTCTAGTTGTGCCAGTTATCGTTCAAACTCGGGTGGTGTTGCTTTAGATGCGTTAGCATGTTAGACGTGTTTCCACGTACATACCCGACCGCTGTTCTGCAGTGTCGGCACACTGCTTTTGTCTTGTCCACTTGTTTATTTCCATCTTCGTATTTTACCCGAACCGAAAGTCACGTACCGAACAGTTCGACACAAATGCATGTACCGTTACGGCCCTAGTATGTACATTGTCTAACGTAATATTAAAAGAGCATTGACTTTTGGTTTCACACTGGACATGGACTGTGGTCTCCTGGCTGAAAAGTCCGGTTTTATTTAACCCATCTACGAGCTACCTGCTTCTCATTAACATGATGAAGGCTTTCTTTGACATTGATATCACACACTGAGGGGCATGACAAAGCGGCAGTATTTGACGCCCTGGAAATGAGAAGGGGCTGACATGGTATATATTATATGTGCTTAACATCAGCATGTTGTCATCATGAGCATCTGCCCACACTAGTATTAACGTTTAGCTCACAGCCTCACAGAGCTTCTAGTATTACAGTAGTGTAGTTTTCTCTTCACTAAAAACTGAAGCATTTGGCAGAAAATGTCATCCAGAACAAAATTCCTTAGTCACAACCATTACAATGAAAGCAAAAATCAGTGCCAGTGTGCCCTGACAGTACTGTAAGAGCTAAGGTACTGTGAGAGTATCTTCGGGGAGGAGGGAGGCAGACAAAATAAGAGCTAAGAAGTAAGATAAAAGCAGTTATTTGAACTGAAAAATGATTCTGTGGGGATATGGAGATGCTTAAAAACACAAGTTTTCAGTAAATGATCAACAACAGGGTGTGACTCTGCTTTTTAGACCAGAGAGGGAAGGTCATTCCACCTTCTGGGACCCAGCAGGGAAGAGATTGACCATGTGGAAAAACAACCAGGGAAAGGAAAGCTAAATGGCTGGCAGCGGCCGGTGCATATAGCCCTGGCCTTGAGGTAAGGGAGTGTGGGATTTAGACCAGCACCAGGTTTTTAATCTAACTACAAACAGCCTGCGGCAGCCAGTGAATGAACTGCAACAGGAAGGGACGAGGGTGATTTGGTGAGGATGAAAATGAGGCAGCAGCATCATTCTGAATGAGCAGCAATGGTCAAAAGAAGTGTTTTGGAGGGAGTAGGAGGAGCGAGTTGCAAGGGAAATAATTAAAGCTTGAACATGGAGCCGGGTTGAGTTCGTGGGCTGACGCAGAGTTCACTTAGTGAATAGATAAAGTGATGGATAAAAAGTGGACAAACAGTGCAAGGACCAGCTTGACATTGGTTGAACCCATTACAGCTGAGAACTCCTCTCTCGATGAATAATAATCTCCCGAGACCATGAGTTTTGGGGTTATTCAAGACTTTCATGGTGTGTGTGTTATCCTCTCACTTCTCCTTGAGTGGCTTTGTTTTCCTTTTTTACTGTGCACATACCAGGAGACCCATTTCCCCATTTCTAATTGACATTCCCTGTTGCATAATGTTTCTAACTGACTGATCAGGTATCAGAGATGGAGTTCTTTGTGTAAATGCAGTCTGAATAATTCATACAGGGCTGTCAGAGAGAGAGAGAGAAGGGGCATTTTAGAAATCAGCTCGCTAGGCCCCTGACCATGAATAATTGATCTAAACTGATTAAAATTTGCCGTGATTACCCCTCACCTCCCCAACAGATAAAACGCCACACCTGTGTTTGCTGTCTCCTTACTTATTCTCCTCTTTCTCTCCTTCCTCTCAGTCAAACATGTTTCAATTAACCACACACGGCCACACTGTGTGTGGTGGAATGTAAGACACTTCAGTGTCGCCGCTGTTTCATATTGTCAAATGGATTTCCAGCAGCAAGCTGAATTTCCTCCCTTTCATGTGCATTCATAGGCATGCTCAAGGAGAATTCTGTTAATTAAACGCTGTGTTTGTATTCAGAAAACAGTATTGTGCTACTGTTCTCCGTGTCCCTGATAAAAAATACAATTACTCTATGCTCTAACTGCTATTCCAAATATTAGACCTTGATTAGCTGCTGTTGAAGTGCTGAAAGAAACATTTCTTCTCCGCCTCCCCCCTCAGGCAGTGGATCCTCAGATAGCCGTAGACTTTTTGTCTCGGACACAACTGTAATTGCAACAGGCATGCTGTCTGATACGCCGTAACACCTAAAGATACTGTGCTCCCAGCAGAGCCATCTTGATCAACTTGTCTCCTCTCGCCGTGCATGTCCACATCGGATAACACACATAGCAGGCTCACTCTGCATTGGGATCGCTTCTCACTTCTCTTAACCTTCAAAGTCCAACTAAAGATGGCACTTTGATCTGTGTTCCAGAGAAGAAAGAAACGCGTGACAGAGAGCGACTTGAAGGAGGAGAGAGGCAGGGAGCGGGAGGAAGTGTGGAAGAGTGACAGCTAATGACAGTGGCTACAAGCTGTGACCTTTAGAGCGATCACACAAGCATGACGAACCAGGCTCAAGGTGACAGAGTAACGGGGTACTCTGAAAGAGGATGTTCAGGACAACAAAGCTTTGTGTGTCTGTGGTTCAGCATCCATGGTGCAGCAGTGGTAATGGAGATTATAGGTACACGGGTGATCAATAACACTGTCATTTTTGTCAGAGAACAATGGTTATCTGTGCAGTTAAAGATTAAATGCTCACTCAGACAGGGCAACTTTGCGGGAGAGCAGTAACATTATTTACCTTGTTAACCTTTATTTATCCAGGGAAGGTCAAATGGTGCACACATGCTTTGTTTCACATTACCGGTAAAACAGGCCGCTATTCATACACAACTTTTTCTGTCACTGAGCTGATTGGGACTTGTGTGCCTTCACCACCTTAGTTTTCCTCTGTGGTCTGGGGATTTGAATCAGAAACCTGGCAACTTCTAAGGACATTACAAACCTACAAACTGTAGCTTAGTTTACAATACTGTTAACCATTTACTACAGATTTTTTACATCGATTTCTGACTTTCCAGGCAGCCTTTGCATAACATAAATATCATTGAAAATATCAATGTGATGAGGCTTGAGATTTGCACGAGATGGAAAATCCATCACTTGTCGCCTTTCTTTTTGTCAGGGGTATTGTGTAGAGCATACAAGAAGAGGCTCCGTGAGACTGTACATAGAGACAATGGTACTTTGTGCTAATCGCTAAATCAACATGCTAAGATGCTCATAATGACAATGCTTACATGCTGATGCAAGGCAGATGTTGCTTCATGTTTACCTTGTTCTCCAGTTTAGCATGTTGGCATGCAAACACTTTAGCTCAGCTATCCGTCAGTGGTGTTAAGAAACACTTCTTAGTTTAATATTGTGATTGCAAGATTCAGATATCTGCTGATAGCCTAGCATTAGACTTTGCTTATTATTATTATTATTATTGTATCTAAATCATGCAATCACAATGACATATAGCCAACCTCAGTACCTTCATAGATCACAAAACATGGCAACAACAAGCGTGTCCCCTGAATACAGTCTCTTTTTGCAGCATGTCTCTATTTGCAGCACTTTTCATAAGGTTACATCCAGACTAATGCGTTTTTGTTTAAAACGCTGCATTTACGCCTAGCATCCACACTGCTCCCCTAAAACAGAGACTCATGAAAAGCTGCTGACCCTGCTGTAGTTTGAAAACAGCGGGGTTATGTTTTAGTTTGGGTGACCAAAAATGGAGACTTTTGGAAATGGCACACACACATTTGCTTCCCAATATTGTATAAGCGGTGACAGCTTGTCAAGTCAAAACATCCACGAGGTCAGCACACATTTTGTGATTTTATCCTTCTTGTGTGGGTACACATTTCCCATTGCCATGGCTCCTCCAGCGATGGATAATGCTCTAATGCTGCTCTAATGCTCCCGTGATATTTCACAGTATATTCTTTGCATCAACTCCTTATCTATTTCCACCGCCTTGACCACCTTAAACTCATGTTTTACTTTCAGTGACAGCTCCACCTAATTGTCGATCCAAGCAAAGAAATTTTACTTTTCACCCTCTCTGAAGTATTTTCTGTTAGCAACCAACCCCAGAGTTGACATTCTGCCTTCTGTTTACATCAGCATGTGCATGCCCAGTGTACGTATAATGGTCATGTGATATCCATTTCGGTCGTGTTACTAGGGACAGAGATTATTTCTGAAACGATGCTGGAGAACTGAATGATGACATATTAGTTTGGATGTGGCCTTAATGTGCCATTAAATTGTTGAAAGTGTTTATTCCCCTGCTTGTGTGGTATCTGTTTGCATGTGTTCTCTTAATTTGTAGTGCATTAGCCTCTCGGGACCACAATATCCAGCTGCATGTACACAGAAGTAGGCTAATTTTTCAGACTAGGAGAAAGCACAGCAAGGCTCAGATCAGAGTGAAGTCCATTCAAAGGTGACAAAGTGTTCTTAGAAGATTTTGCAAGTTCATTTTTCTGTACTGAAATAAATGGAACCCAGTGGAAACCTGTGAGGTGGAAAACACATTTGAAAATGATGGGCATTGATGTAAGCTATGCAAGTTGTGGATGATGGGCTAAAATACTGATGCTCAAAAAAATTGTTGAGCAAATACAACGAATTGATACTTCAGAAGACATCTTAATTACAGTGGTTGTTTCATCACAGCGCCCTCCCTGGTCATCAGTAGATTATTCTCATGTCCAGTCTGAGAATAGGCGATCCACACAGTAAACCCATTGATCTACAGGTTTAAAAAAAAAGAGGGAGGGGAAAGGAAAGGGAGGTGTACAGGGAGGATGTGTCCAGTTCAGGTCCCTAGTGGAGGTTTTCAAGTGGCTGGGCGCTCTGTCTGTCCTGTCAGCCCTGAGCAAACACCCCATCCTAAAAAGGAAGAAGGAAAAAAACTCCCAGCTAGCATCACACACGGCTGGCCAGGGCCTCACTAGCAGTCCACTTGTCTGCTCTCCCCTCCGCAGAGCCTTCACAAGAGATGGGAGGAATACTAAGAGAGCAGGCATAGATTTTCTGCTGGGGGGTGGAGGAAGAGAGGGATGGCTGTTGGAGGGTGGTGGGGTTGACTGCCCACATCAAACTCCCCTCCTTTTCTCTCACCCCTCTCCCTTTCTCCTCCTCTCCTTCTCATCTGCCTGGCTCTGGAGGGACCCTCTGTTTGTCAGCCAGGCAGTGGAGCGTCTCCCTCTAACCCCACCTCCTCCTGGTTTTCTGTCTTTTCCCTTTTCTTTCTCAGTTTCTCTCTCTATCTCTCTTCTCTTTCTAAATATCCACCTCTATTGCTCTGCTTCCTTTTGTATTTTCACAGTTCCTGTTTCTTGCTTTCCTCAGCTTCCTCACTCTTCTTTTACGGGAGAGCCTATTGATAAAGTCAGTAAGGCTCAGTGATAGAGCAAGATACTATAAAGGGTGTTCAGAAAAGGTGGGATAGCTTTGCTTTACTCAGGTGCAAGCACTAGGAGAGATGATTAATTTGGTGCAAAGAAATTCTTTGAATTAAACTGTTAGAAAATGGACTGAATCACTGATAGCAAGTCGGCAAATAGGAGACACCGAGAGTGACTGGCCAAAAATGCAATGCAAAGTCCGTGCATCATTTCAAACACTGTAAGATTTTAAATCACTACACTAATATGCTGCACTGTAGGAGTGGTAATGTGTTGCTTTGCAGTTCACAGGCTACTCATGAACTCTCTCTTTAAAGGGAAACTCCACAGATTTACAGGTCTTGGGGAGTACTACTGCTTCATGTGAAAAAAGTTGTGTCAAGCTTTTTGTTGTTCCAGAAGGAGCTGCGTGAAATCTGATAAATTCCCTTTAGTTATATCGTTTAAGTCGGCTTACAACTAGAATTGTTAGATTGAGAAAAAAGTACCCGGATGGTGCACTCAAAACGGTCAAGAAGTTGAGTGTGGAACTATGGACACTTCTCGCCCTCAGTGGTCACCATCTTGGCTATGTAGCAGAAGAGGAGGGACCACTTTTCAAACTGGAAATGGCGGCCGAGGTCTGTGCGACCATGAACGTCGCTGCATTGTACAAATAGCTACATGTGTTTCTTGCACTAAGCACCACTATACTGTTGTCGGATATAAACCAGCAGTTTGTTTATTGGGTTAATTTAGCAGTCTGTAATGATTTGGTACCGCAAACGATAACGTAAATGCTAATGTTAGTTTGCTAGCAATCTAATTTGCGGTCGTCATTTCCGGTAAGTGTACAACGGCCGTGTTTGGTTTGAGACAACACTACCCTGTCGAAATTCGCGCACTACGCCAATGAGCACATAGTGCACATAGTATACTACATGGAAGTGTACTAACGGAAGTATGCAATTTGAGACATAGCATGAGTTTCATTGTAGTTGAAATTTCAGACTGGAATTTCAGTACAAATGGAATGCACCATAACACACCCGAATTCTCAACCAAACTGTCAGTGGTAAAGTTGCATTGTGGGTAATGTAGGGAAAGAGTTTTTCACAAAGAAGAAGAAAGCATGGAATGAAAAAGACTATCATTGTATCAACGTTGATTTTAATCGTTTTTATAAAAAACGGTCATCATGATTTTGGCAGTGTTTTAGTAGTGCAATGCTAAACCAGAGAGAAAGTCTTTTAACAGGTACAATCATACTACCAGAAAACATATTTTCTTATTCAGCCTCTCGTGGTGTCTTGCCATGCAGATAGTTTTGGTTTTATTCAGTGGGTACTGAGGTACCTGAAGACTCATATCATTTAAGATGACAGCAACATCTCATCATCCCAAGTCATTGTATTGTAACTCTTTATCCAGATTAATGTCACATTACTGATGAATTTTATTAGTGTTATTTTTTGCACTTCCACTGTATAAGGGGAGAAGCAGAAATCTCAAAGTTGACTATCTACAATTCTGGACAAATAGAGGAATGAGAGAAAATGTGTTTTTTTTTTGTTGGAGGGGTTTTTTTTTATTTTTTATATATATATTTATTTAAAAACTTAACTTAACCCATTCATTTCCCAATCTGACATGACCAAAGCTCATTTTCTGCCATGCAGACGTCCTCTTCCTCGATCCTCACGTCTCTTCCTCTTTTTGTGTCTACTTCCTTTACTTCTTTTTCTGCTTCCCTCCCTCCTTTTCAGGCCCAGTCAGCCCGAGCTCACTCCACACGTGTGCCAAGATTAGAAGGAGAACGTGGGGCTCTATTGATTTCTGAAGCTGTGAGATGACAAGTTTAGTCTCAGATCCCCCTGTTTACATCTGATTCACTGCAAGCCACAGAGAGAGAAAAAAAAATCACCAATATTTCCCTTGAAGAAGGAGATTGTTATCTTTTATTCTGTCATGCTGCGAGCGCTCTATAGCATCTTCGTCTTAAGTATTCCATTGTTTAGGTTTGTGTTTGTGAAAGTGCCTGGGGCTAGTCCGTTGTGGCACACCACTGAGCTGCCAGGTCAGATTGTAGTAAATGCCAGAACAGAGGAAGGTGAGTCACAGTGGCATTTGGAGGAGGAGGAGGCCCCTGCAGACGAAACCCATCATGCCTGCAGATGTGGCCTGCAGCTGGGGCAGGTGGATCACAAACTGCCACAACAAGGGAATCACTGCTGATAGAGTAAGGGGGGAGGCATTGACTAGATCACTGCAACTCATCACCATCCGATTAAGGGGAAGCCCCTCTACCACATACTGACACCCTCCCCCACCGCAGACAAGACAAACTATGGGCGAGGTCCTTCTTAGAAGGATTAGACTTGACAACGTTTTCGGATCTGTCATCGTTTTGTCAGACAAACCTCTGACTGTGTGTGACCTTTGACTGCTGGGCTTGTTTCCCCTTATTCTTTGAGGCAGCTGACACAAAAGGAAGAGTCATATGATTTCTATATAGCTCTGTGTTGGTGATTCATACTTGACGAACACGTGTCTGTTTTGCTTTGCTTACTGTCTTGATCAGCCAGGTGTGTAGCATTTTTATTCTTAAGGATTCTATGCATCACTGGATGTATAAATCAGTCGTACACTGGGCGCTGGTGTCACTGAAATGTGGACATTAATGGCTGACAGTCTATTGACTGGCCTGCCAAGCCTTGTTAAACCGACTGGCAGCTTTTCCGAGACCAAAGCCTACATCGCATCCTTTTATACCAACAACAAACTTCCTTCCTCCCCGGCAGCTATTTATCTACCTTTCAATTCATGTCACCTTTCATTTCTCGCTATTGTTTTCAGCTGTCTTCTTGCCTGACCCCTGGTCTCTCTTGAAGGATGCATGTGGATTTCTGGCAGCTTGCTGGGTTTTTTTCCCCCTACCAACATGCCACAATTCTATGATTGGCCTATAGCTCTCTTTGAAGCTTCCCTGCATCTCTCTAAACATCTCGGGCTACATCAAAGACCATACATTACAGGGGGCGAGGGTTCAACTGGGAGCCACTGTGATTCAGGCATTATCTCTCCTTTCCCTTTTCCCCTCTTCTTCAGGGGTCTTGTGTCTGCGCAGCGCTGCTGAAGGAGAGGAATAGCGAGCAGGGGGGGAAAAGGGGAGGAGGCAGCTTCTCTCCCTGCGTTTGTGTCCATCATGTGTCATGGCCGCTCTTGGCTTTCATGTTCTGTCTGGCTGAGTCTCCTGCTCCAGCAGTCTGTTTCCTTGCTGAAAATCTGTGTCCCTCAGAGGCAGGAGACGCTCTCTCCTCTGCATCCATTTCAGCTCAGCTCAGCGTAGCTGGGCTCTGCTCTCACCTTGCTGACACCAGCTCCTCAGCAGACACCTCTTCCCTGCATGGGCTCAGCTGGCTGACAGGCAGCTGTCCGTACGGATAAAGCAGGAGAGGACACACACTGTACTCTGAATCACCATCACTGCCTACTTTTCTAACACCTCTGCTATTGCCACCTCTTTGATTTAGGCACCTCTCCTGGAAGCATGTCACGCTACCCTTAAAAAAAACCTGCAGTCAAGGTTGCACAGGTAATATCTTTTATGATTTTTTTTTTTTAACTTCACCATAATGTTCAAAGTAAACACAAAATTCCCTCTTCACCCACTTATGTTGCTGCTTTTTGCTTATGTAGAATAATTATCCTCGCTACATCTCAAGTGTGGCTAATTGTTGAGCCAAATATAGTGGACTTTTGACTCAAACACTTGAGAGGTAGTCTGTGTTTGATTACCGCGGGAAGGAAAATTCAGTCGCAGGGGCCCAAAACAAGCCAGCAGCTGATGAAGACAAATGTGCAAACACATGTTGGCAGAATTGCTTTTTTGGTTGAGCGTGATCGGCTACGCTCAGGAAGGCGGAACCAGGAGTTGTGATTTATAGTTTTGTGCTGTCCCTGGACCACCACTGTCTGCTGCCTCCCACTACTGTAATTACCACGTGTGTCTATTAGAATAGTCCTGCTGCCCACAATGCATCACCTCAGCTGAGAGAAGAGGAGAGTTAACACTTACCAGAGATAGTCTTGTTATTCAAACAGTGTTCTCTACAAAAGCATGATACAGAGGAAGGTTGGAGAGCAAAAAGACACTGCAGATGATGTGGTAAAGGTCAAAAAGAACAATGCTGTAAGGTTGAGGGGTGTATTGGAAGTGGGCGAATAAGGACAGACACAGAGGGGACATGTATGACTTTATTTAGATGCTGCAAACACATACAATTTAGCTTCAGTATCCACAATCATCTACACTAAAAGCTGTTCAGCTGCTTTATATTCTGTAAGGCTACAGACCTGCCATTAATGCAGTTTAGCTAATCATTTTAAAGATGTCCTTTTTATGTGCTTTTCACTTTTGGATTCCACAACATATTCAATCTTGTTTTACATTACATGTCCTCCTACATCTTATCTGCATCCCTCCAGACCATTTCAAAGTCTGCTTTAACTCAAGTCAGCTGGTCTGGATTCAGTTTGCTTTGCCTTGAGCCTTACAGCATCTCCTAGTGGGCAAACTGCCCACTGTTTACAGTCCCATGAAAATTAATGCTTTGAATAATGTGATTCAGTCAATAACTTCAGGTACCTTGACAAATAAGAGAACTTGACATCTTCTGAGCTTGTTTATAAGGTGGATTCCTCTGCAGTGTTTCCATTATGGATCATTTTTCTTTTTGCTGTTTTATAGTCAGGCTGTGTGCGCAGTCCACTGCCCACAGACTTTGTCAAAGCATTTGTATCCGTCTGCATCAATTACAGTTCTGTTTAGCACTAATAAACTATTTTACATAAGGTAACTAGATTTCTTTTCTTTTCTCAAATGAATGATATTTGTTATGTGCACCTAAAAAGAAAATGAATCACCTTTTTCTTCTTCATGAGAGCTCTGAACCGATAATGAGACCTGGCACTGAGCTCTGGCCACTGTCATTTATGCTGTAATTGGCCTACGGGTGTAAAGGGCAGCCATGCATCAGAGAAGACAGAGAACTAAGTGGCTTACAATGACAGGACTGAGAGAGCGAAATACAAGAAGAGGGCTCGCATAAGTCAGAAAGTGATGAGAGCTTATGAGCTGGTTTATGATACAACATGCTTTATGGCTACTAAAAGACAATGATCACACCGATGAATAAATGCATGTATCGTTATTGAATGAAAGAACAGTAACCATGTTATTTTTATGGCATTTATCTCAAGGCTTTTGCACAAACAAGGTGCTTGTTTTTTCTAAATAACTGATTACTCTTAATATGAAACAAAAAATGCATCTATTTCCATGGGGATTTTATTTTTTAATAGCTGCACATATGGCAGAGCCCATGCTGTTTGCAATTCAAATACCTGGTTTCCAGACAGCAAAATCCCTCATCTGAACTTGGCACAAATAGACCTTTTATTTCCTTTACAGTAAACCGCTAAGGACGTCTCTAAACATACCAATATTGACGTTTTCTTTCAAGGTTCACACTGATTCAAACCTTGTTTTCTGCTATAAATGTTGCATATACTTTGGCCAAAGCCTGCCTGTGTTTGTAATTCACATGAGCAGCTTCTTTCGTCATCTCCCATCAGTCACACTCACTCATTTATGCTGCTGTCTACTCATACAAATAGCCCAATTTACTCAGCAGTGTTTCAGTAACAGTTTGTTTCCACCTACAAACATTGTGTCTACCTGAATCTGTTCACAGCCTTTGTAAACTTAAAATCCCACTACCCTCATTGTAAACACAGTAAACAAGCTGTTGGCAGCATTGCGGTTGTTTTTAAATGGTTGAATCAAAGGTCACATGCATGATTGAGGTTACACAGAGGATGGGGTTGTGCTGTTCACGCTGATATCATCGCTCATTAGAGAAATAACCATGGTCTCAATTGATCTCTGTGACCACAAGCTCAAGTGGTTCAGGCTGAATTTGTGAGCCATTGATTTCTATGGCTTATTAAAGGTATGAGTATCTTACTATACAGAGAGATGTGAAAGCAGGATTACCAGGAAATAGAGGTATTGATTGGGTCAAGAAGCTGGGGCTTACGTTACAAATTCCACCAGGGAGACAGGATTTGACATAAAAACAGTGTTGACTGAAAGATATGGGAAAATATTCTGATGAGTCACGAATTCCCTGGTCATGCATGTGTTTATAAATACAGAGTATTAATGTTGTGTTGTCATCATGTGAGTGATAATTTTACTAAACATTATACTATCCTGTGTTGTGCTTCTGTGTGTGAATGAGAAAACCAGTAAAGCCATGTTATTCTGGCCCCTACACATACAAAGAATTACTGTATTTCATAATAAAACACTGACAGACTTTAGTGAAATCTTGTTTTATTCAGAGAATCAAGTCAAATTAGTTTCCAACAGGAGCTCACCTGCTCTGTTGCAACAAAGAAGTAGCAAAATGCAACTTTAGGAACTTATAAGCGCATATATTTAGAGAAAGGCTCGCCCCGGTATTAAAACTGAGAACAGGATTGACCCTGCTATCCCTCTAAAACTAATTAAGATGTTTTAATAAAGGCAGGGAGTAGTATTAAACTATTACTCAGTCTACATTTTTAAACATTTTCTCAGCTTTAATGTTGTTTAGGAAAACAAAGTAGTCTGTCAAAGTATTTATTTTACCCAACGGTTCTTGAAATGCTAATTATACACAATGATAATTGCAGATAAATAAAAATAAAAATAATTATTGCATACCTTTAGAGGCCTTCTAACAAAGTTGGGAAAGTTACTTTTGAAATGTACTGGTTACAGATTACTAGTCATCCTGTTAAAGGGTAATATGTAATGTAACTATTTTAATTACTTTATGAAAGAAAATGCAACTTACGTTATATTTGATTACTTTTTTATTGCTTTTCTAATAAATGTTTGAAACTGAGCAACAAACGCTGAAAACAAAAAAAGGGGTAGGACTAGATAAGTTTTTATTAACTTCATCCTACACCCTTTCGAACATGGAATGGTTATTTATGTTGTTATAGAGTTGTCTCTTCAATTTGTTTTTTGCCTAAACATTTTATATATTTTATTTTTTGTTTTATTGTTTGTTTGTTTTTTTTAACCTGTTTGAATAAATAAATAAAATAAGATAAATAAAAAATAAAATACTCCAGACAAAAGAAAGCTTTCCTGCACAGCAGAAAAATGCAAAGCAACAGAATGAATGATTATATTCTACACATAAGCTTTCTATCAAAAGGAATATATATTTAGATGCAACCCTTTTGTAATCACCAACATATTGATTGATTGGATCTATTCTTCCAGGGAGTCCTGGTCTGTAACTAATTACAATTACATTTATTTTGTAATTTAATTACACATTACTAGTTACTCCCCAACACTGCCTACTCATGCCGGGCCCTGAGTAGTTCAAGTCCACTCTTCCCCTACTCCTACACCTCTGTAAATAATAATGCATCATATTTTATGAGATGATCATGTATTTAATGTAAACTATTAGTCTGTACGGAAGATTTTAAGAAAGGTTTGACATAACTAAGAGTGAAAAAAAACACAATATCTAAAGTAATGGAGGTCCTGATACAGTAGATCTTGTGTGTGTGTGTGTGTGTGTGTGTGTGTGTGTGTGTGTGTGTGTGTGTGTGTGTGTGCGTGTGTGTGTCTATATTTGTGTCCAGTAGGTGGCAGTGTCGCTACATGTATCATCTTGCCTCGCGTGTCACGTGACGAGAACCCGGAATAAAGAAGCCCAGCATTTATGTGGGTGCTCTTTCCTCTGATTACAGGCTGCTAATGAATAGCTACATCCTGAATGCATAGCAACAACAGGCACTCCAGCTTCTATAACAACGTAAGTTAATTCTATTCTTGGTTTAGTTTCATCTTAAGCCTGATTTTAGCCGCAGTTTCACCGCAGTGAAGTGCTTTATATAACTACCTGTTTTTCTTGCTAGCCAACGTTAGCTAGCTAACTGCTAACGCCGTATGTGTGTTTTGACAGACCGCTGCTGGTGATTCTGCACCTGTCGGGCAGGATGTCGTCTGCCAGGGAAAGATCCTGGACCTTTGTTGCACCCGCACTGGTGACCTTGATTCTGCTGGATGCTGTTGTTATTGCACAGGCGAAGGTAAGACATGCAGCTTCATACATGACCTGCAGAAACTCTCATTAGTGACAGTCATAAACTGTCTGGTGACTAACATGTCCTCTTTTCTTTTTGGCTGTAGAAAAAAATATTATGTTTGGTCAGGCATGTTACTCATTTTTCCTTAAACTAAATCCTTTTGTTGAACAGGTACAAAGTAACATTACAGTTTATCTGCAATGTAAATATTGATAGAGTGGAAGAAAACGTTTTGTCATTATGTAATGCATTTAATCTTATAATTTATTATTTTGTTTATGTAAAGATCTTCAGCAACATACTGTGTGTGTGTTTCTCCTGTCTTTTTCCCATTAAACTTAACTGAGACAGATATAGCAAGACGCCAACAATATACATCAAATGTACCGTGTACATACATAAAGTGAAAACCTTACAGTTATTAAACATTTTAGCAGCGTTTTTTGTATGTACGTTTGGCTATAGATTAAATTGTATTGTTTGATGTTGATAAAATGTTGATAACCAACTTCACAAAGTTTTGTTTCCTACTTGTAAACCTTTTTTATAAAGGTAAAATTTGGTCAGAGTAAATGAATTAATCTCAAAATAAATAAACTGAGAGCAAGAATTTGTAGTGTATCCAAACTATACTATCCCCCCCCCCCCCAAAAAAAAAAGATCTATATTATCTGCAATACATTATGAGTTTTCATTCACAGTTTTGGGTACAGGCAAGATCAAAACAAATGTACCTGTGTTTCCCTTCAAAAAGTAAAATTTACAGTCTTTCTGTACATAATGACTGTTTGGATAAAACCTGTAAAACATCTTAATGAGTATCTATTTGACTTTAGTCAGGTGCTTCTTTATTCTAATGTCTCTAATGTAAACAGTGTCACTTAAGAATTTTTTTGTACAGCTCAGTTTTGTTAACTCCACAGACTCCAATCCTGCACTTACTGCTCTACCTCCAAGTTGCAGCACATCACAGATCAGTTTCACATGCACTTATTCCAAAAACAATTATGGTCAGAGATCATTTTGTCACACGTACACTAAGATCTGGAAAGAGATCCCACTCTACATTAGAGCAGTAACCTCTATTACACATTTCAAACATGCATATAAGCACTATGTGATGGAAGGACGTATCTGCAACCACTGATTTAAATCCCATATCCCGTTTAACTCACTGCACTTCAGTCCTCTACTCTGCATTGTCTATGTAGCTGCCTACGTTCTGTTGTTTTGCCTCGGTTGATTGTTCCTGTTTTCATTCTGTATTATAATGTGTTTTTGTTGCATAACAGAAAACCTGCTGAAAACCAGTTTATAACGGAGTCGGGCCAGTTTTAACTGTAACACATGTTACTTTTAATTCCTTTCCTGTATAAATATGAAATGATAGGGCTCAAGTTATGAGGAAAACAGATAGGTGAGCTACAACATTTAAGTAAGCAGGTGGGGGTCCATTTAACAAAAAAAGGTCTGGGTCCATATTGACCCAATTTTCCTTACAATTACAGAACTTTGAGGATGTTCGCTGCAAGTGCATCTGCCCACCATACAGAAACATCACTGGCCACATATATAACAGAAATGTGTCCCAGAAGGACTGGTAAGAGAAACCTGTTATTAAAACTTTCAGTCAGAAACATGATTAAGAAGTGCCCATCCATCCTGACACTTTGATGTATTTTACAGTAACTGCCTCCATGTAGTGGAGCCCATGCCGGTGCCTGGCCATGACGTGGAAGCTTACTGCCTGTTGTGTGAGTGCAAATATGAGGAGCGAAGTAGCAACACCATCAAGGTACTACCAGCTTTCTTTGGGTTTTACTCTGTTTAGTGGCAACATACCTTTATTCAGTCATTAGTCTTAAACGACACCAACCAAGATTACAAGGTTGTGTCTGATAAGACAAGACGGAGCTTAATTTATCCCAAGGAAAATTGTGCAACGGTTGCAGTACAAAGTAGGAAGGAGTGTAAATGTATAGAGTGCAACTCAAACAAAATATAAACAAGAGAGATTATTGTATGACACACAGCATGAGTCATTTATAGCATCATGAAGTTTCTTTAGTTTGTCTGCTAAATAAAGAGATTAATAAATTGTGAGAGAATTGTGCAATAGTGTCTGTGTCTACAGAGGGCCCACATCTGCTTCGACTGGCACACATCATTTATAAAGAAAAGGGGGAAGAAACTGACTTACTGTCAACATTTTAAGGATTTTTAATGTCGATAACTGAAATTGTCTCTATTGTTTCTAGTAGGCAGTACTGATAAGATTTTATTGCACATTCTGTGGAAGACGAGGAGGAAGCAGTGTTGTTTAGTGTTGATGCCAGAATGGTAACTTCAAGTTAGTTCAGTATTTCTAACTGTTTTTCCATTCCTCCTGTCCTAGGTAACCATCATCATTTACCTGTCTGTTGTGGGTGCACTGCTGCTCTACATGCTGTTCCTGCTGCTGGTTGATCCTCTAATTCGCAAACATGACGCCTACACCCAGCCTCTGCACAACGAGGAGGACTCTGAGGTAACCATTCAAACATGTAACACGTGTGACCAAACGCATACAGGAGGTGCCTTTATTTAATTTCAGTTGAATGTAAAGTCCTTGATTTAATTTAGGCAGATGCTATCAGCACCAGGTGTCTGTAGGCAACAATGCCATGTGCACCCGGTGTGTAAATAGCCAATGTGGCTATTTACATGGTGGTGTATATATTCCAGGGTGTCCTAGCAACATCGAAATATGATGTTAACACGAGCAGGTCTATTAACCCATTCACTCACCACATCTGACCCCCTCTGTGGACACTCGTTCGTTATATGACTTCAGCTACCTTTCAGACAGTACATTTTTTATAATGTTTTTCTTGCATATTTACTGCTTTAATCTCAGAGAATATCAAGAGATTGGCTAGTATTAGCTTCTGATCTCCATGGCTTGGCATGACAAGTACCAGCCAATCACAGCATGTGGTGGGATTTGAAAAACTCATTGTAGTGATGGGTTTAAATAGCTGAATAGCCGCAATGTGACTGTTCTCACCTGGGTGCAAATAGATACTCAGTTTAATCTATTCTTTGTTTTTGTGTATGTTCAGGAGATGCGTCCGACGGTGGACAGTGCCCAGGCCAGAGGAAACACTGTGCTGGAGCGGGTTGAGGGAGCACAGCAGCGCTGGAAAAAGCAGGTTCAGGAGCAGCGCAAGACAGTTTTTGACCGCCACAAGATGCTTAGTTAAACCCAGAGCACATATAGAAAAGGTAACTTACCTGGGCTCAGCGCTTTTACACTGTCTCACCAGCTGCACTATTACTAACCTCTGTTGTCGCTGTGCACTGCTGCACCATCTGAAGCATTTCTTCACTTAAAAAAAATTTAAACATATTTGTCTCGCAAGCAGACATTTTATTTGAATATTATATGTAACATTTTAGGCTACGTTGCAGCTGTGAAAAAACTGCGTGTTTGGGCACTGTGAATGGCTAGAAATCATCTCAATCATTTCAGCAATTTGCAATGCAACAGATTTTGAATGTCTCGATAAAGTAAAAACCTTTTTCTCTATTAAGCCAGACTGTGAATAGCTTTTAAGCTTCTCTGTATTTATTTTTCTTTAGCTTTCTTCCAATTTGGTACATTATTAAGCTGTTTTCCTTGTAGCATAATTTATAAAATTACCTCAGAACAGGTAAGCTATGTGTATGTGAATGGTCAATTTAGCAATTTGAGTAATGAGTACCCAACCTGTGCTACTGTCAACTATCACACATTTCCTAGTTTAGCAGTAGTAATGATTTATATGTGGTAATTATTTCTCTTATTTATTTGTTCCCCATGACTGTGCATAGTAACCTGGGCATATTTAGTGCCATTTGCACTAATAGAGTAATTCAAGGATTGCACTTTTTGGGCTTTGTAATTTTTAAGGTGCAATATGTCACTCTGGAGAAAGATAGTCGATTGTTGAGTCTCATTTCCAATTCATCATGGTTTCCCCCAGAAAAGTTTTTTCTAGGTGGAAAGTATATTTTGAAAGAGCAGGCAACCTGACATGACATGATCCAGCACAATTTAGCGGACAAGTGTCTTTTTTGACGGGGGCCAACAACAGATTTTATTTTATTTTGATGTTTACAATTCAGCAAAGTTAAATTAAAACATAGTTTTATGTGTAAAAAGCAGCATTTGGTCTCAAATGCATATGAATATGATTCAGATTTGTTGTGTATTCATGAGTGCTTGGAATGGGGAGACAAAACAAGATTT
Source organism: Epinephelus fuscoguttatus (assembly GCF_011397635.1). NCBI lineage: Eukaryota > Metazoa > Chordata > Actinopteri > Perciformes > Serranidae > Epinephelus > Epinephelus fuscoguttatus. The sequence continues at coordinate 23,378,182 of NC_064758.1, read as the reverse complement.
TGCATAGGGCCTTTAAAATGCTAGAAATGGCCGCTGTTAGCAAGTGTGTCTGCTGACAAGATGCAGCCGTCATGGAAAAGACGCAGCATGATGATAAGGACGAAATGCAATGGAGAAATCTCGTCACAGCCTTAAAAGGAAATTTCGGTTTATTTCAACCCGTCTCCTGTCGTCCTAAATTTGTTTCAAGTCAGTAGTGACATAGAAATAATAGTTAGCATGTTAGCCGTTAGCCTAGATACAGCTGTAGCGTCAGACCTGTTAAAACTTAATTGAACGGGCATCCTTTCAAGTGCAAAGTTAGTCCACTAAACAAGCTTTTTCTCCACAAAGACCGCCTCATATCGTTAGGATAAATGTCAGAGAACATATAGAAAACGACTTGTAAACGTGTTGTCTTACCTTACCAGTGTGCTGCCATGTTTGTTGTTTACCATTTAGCTAAGGCTGCAACCGGTCCCATTCCTTGCAACAGAGGCATTCCTCTTCTGTGGGCACTGGGGTACAGCATTCACAGGTAACATTACACCACTGATCTCCAGAGCTAAAGCCTTCCAGCAGCCATTCCTCCTCTGTCGTCCTGTACCTGTTGTACCTCTCTCTCTCTCTCTCTCTCTCTCTCTCTCTCTCTCTCTCTCTCTCTCTCTCTCTCTCTCTCTCTCTCTCTCTCTCTCTCTCCTCCTCCGTTCTTCAATTTCACAAAGCTCTTCGTCAGTGTATTCTGGCTCAAATAAATAAGCGTTACCTGTGAATGCTGTACCTCAATGCCCACAGAAGAGGAATACCTCTGTTGCAAGGAATGGGACCAGTTGCAGCCTTAGCTAAATGGTAAACAACAAACACGGCACCACACCGGTAAGGTGAGAGAACACGTTTACATGTCGTTTTCTATATGTTCTCTGACATTTATCCTAACGATATGAGGTGGTCTTTGTGGAGAAAAAGCTTGTTTAGTGGACTAACTTTGCACTTGAAAGGATGCCCGTTCAATTACGTTTTAACAGGTCTGACGCTACGGCTGTATCTAGGCTAACGGCTAACATGCTAACTATTATTTCTATGTCACTAATGACTTGAAGCAAATTTAGGACGATAGGAGACGGGTTGAAATAAACCGAAATTTCCCTTAAGTCCCATAGCAGATGAAAAGGAATCAGTAGCATGATTTTTTTTGTGGAGTTTTAACTCCTCATTGTTAACATAACAGTAACACACACTCTATGTGCAAATGTTGGCTGCTAACTCATTAGCGTCTACGCAACGTTACCGTTAACCTCTAACAGTCTAACGTTAGCTAAGTGGTAACATTAACAATAATTCTAGCAAGTGTACCTCATGGACTTGGGTTGAATTTCCCATTAGCTGCTGCTGTCATGAGGTCAGAGGCAGGTGACTCTGTGCTGTGTGTGCAGTCAGTTTCATTTTCATTGCCGTTCATTAAAATGTTAGCAGGGTGCTTTTCTTTACTTTCTACTTTAATAAATTGCTTAATGATCAGGCCAGGTAGAGGTCAACTAGACCAGGTGGACCACTTGGCTTGCATTACACTGGTGGAAACCCTGGGTTGATAGTTGGACAGAAGCACCAACCCACAGCTTCAGTATTTGATGATCTGGAAAGACTCAACAATCAGCTATCTAGAGTTGCATACAGCACCTTTTAAAGCTTTGACATTGCTACCTTTAAGATAGCCCCAGTATGTGCCTTTTCTGTCTTCTCTCCTTGTTTGGGTGAGTTGCAGCAAATTCCAGTGCAAAATGTGGCTCTGAAAAGTTAGAAATTCACAGTTTGTAAAACATAACAGATGGTAAGGTCTCAGAATACATTTTAGCAGGTGTAACAGCCACCAAGTAGCTGTTAAGTTTTTATAAATTGAATCTTTTATCTTGAATTTACCAGTGGAACCTGATTGAAAAGAGATTTGTTCAGTAAAGCAGGCACCAGGGCACATTTTTTTTGTCCTGTATTTTGCACTAGAGTTTTAATATACTTCCCCATGCAAAGAGAGAAATGGAGAACGGGGCATTTAACAGAGCTTTAAAGCCATCCTCAGTGTAATCAGATCTCTGCCACTGGAGAATGTCCTGAATCAGTAAAGCTGCTGATAATGTGTTTAAGTGTGGCAGAATCAGGATGCCTTGTGGCGTTGAAGGGCCCTCATGTGCATCATCATGTGTCAGTGAATTCCCTCTCGCAGCCTCCTACTGAAGCTCCCTGTTGGGGAGATTTTAAGACGGCACACTGACTCACATTACCTCATGCACAATATGATCTGTTGAAGTTTTACTGGTTTTGGTTCTCATCTTTGTTTGTTTTTTTGTATCAATGAAGTGTTTTTGATTGATTGATGTAAATATTATTTTATAACACTGGTATCAGTGTTTTGTATTTATATTTATCTCCAGCCTCTCCGGAGTTTTCACTGCTCATGTCCATTCATTCAGCTTGATGTGAAATAAAAGAAACAAAATACTAAAAATATACAAAATAAGATTTTTTTTCTTTATTCTTGTGGATATTTTGGGTGTTTATGGTTGCTGCAGAAGTCACTGCTCTTGTGGACTGACAATAGGGGGCGACAGAGTACACAATATGTGCACTCTGCTTGCATTCATGTACTGTAGTAAAACACTGCTTCGTCATCAAACTTATCCTCACACTTTGTGTGATGTTCAAGTTTTGGGAAATCTTTCAACAATTTCACCTCTGTCATAATAAAAAATCACACTGTCAACTTGACAGCGTGACAAGCTAATGGAACTAATTTCTTTAGGGCTGGGCGACAGTTTAATGTTAGCATTTATCGATTTTTGAGTTGTGTCGTGATCATGTAAGCATAATTTGGAATCCTGTTACCAAATTCTGTGCTCATTTTCTGTCCATTCTGTCTGTAACCACTTATCCTGTTACGGGTCGCAGGGGGCTGGAGCCTTCCCAGCTGACACTGGGTGAGAGGCAGGGTACACCCTGGACAGGTCGCCAGACTATCACAGGGCTGACACATAGAGACAGACAACCATTCACACTCACATTCACACCTACGGCCAATTTAGAGTCACCAATTAACCTGCATGTCTTTGGACTGTGGGAGGAAGCTGGATTACCCCAAGAAAACCCACGCTGACACAGGGAGAACATGCATGCCCAGGGTGAGGGGCTCCCTCACCCTGGGTTTCGAAACACAAACCCTGGGTTTGAACCAGGAACCCTCTTGCTGTCAGGTGACAATGCTAACCACTGCATCGCTGTGCAGTGCCGTTAACATGTTTTCATAAAATGAGGTGTTCAAGTTCCAGATTTAGGTTTGAAGTTAGCTTCATTAGTACATTGCACACTTCACAACCATCTATTTAAGTACATAAACATGTGATAAATGGTTTATGGTTTTATAATGTTGTGCACAGACATATGACAAAAATACATTGAAAGTGTTTATTAATGTACAGTATTTGTAAACAATTCTAACTAGTCCTACAAGGGCACTTTTTATTGAAGTGTCGTGCCTTTTGTGGCCCATGTACATGGGATTTATAACTGTCACTTAATAACCATTTTCTGGTCTTGTGTGTACAGAACAAAACTTAGACAAAGAAAATACACAACAGAAACAAAAAAATTAAAAACAAAGCATAAAAAAACAATATCTGAAATAAACTGCTCACATGAGAAACTACCAAAAAACAAAACATAAAAACCAATCTCCCAAATGAACTGCTCACAGGAGAAACTGCCAGACGTTTACAGATTATCTCAATAAAGAGCCCTCTTTATTTTCTCCTTGTAGTTTATTAAAACTAAACAAAAAATTAAAACAAGGTGTGAATAAAACATTTTAATTAACCAAAATAAAAATAAAAACTAGACTTTAGGGAGGAAAAATGAAAACTAACTTCAACGACGTTGTGTACTCACAAATCTGAAATAAAATAAGAATATACCGGAAATATCTTTGGTTTTAATTTTGTCAATTAGGTCACATTTTTCAACACAATAAGCATGAGTAGGCATTGGTGCATATGTTTATTGAGACTGGGATGTCTTAGAGAATTCTGAGTCAATTACCCTCACAAAGTGATGTGTTTGTATTGTAATACCTATTCTGGACTTCTTAAATCTTGTCCCTGACAATTACCCCTCTTATTATAATAAAAAAATAGCTAAAACCAATGAAAACTAAACATTTTCAAACAATAAAACTAAACTAAAATGAGCAAATCCAAACTAATTGAAACTAAACTGAATTTAAAACAAAGTAAAAATACAAACTAATGAGAAATACAAAATAATACTATCTCCGTAACTAAGCACAACAACCAGCCATGAATTTCTTGAACAAGGATTTATACACAGAGCCCCACATTTAAACACAGTGTATAAAAGTTTTGGATTCTGAGACGGATTGATTCAAGTGGTCTCAATCATTTCTTGGTCCAACACGACATAGTTCCACCTGCACACTGTCACACTGGAAGCAGTACCATCCGTGTGTGTTTCCCCTTCCTCCCTGCCTGCTCACTATGTTTTCGTAGTATAGTGGTCAACACTAGTGTTGAGAGGCAGAGCAGCTGAGTTTGTTTTGAACAGAGAGGCAGGTTCAGGGGCCTTGTGATGATACTACTACTGCAAGACCCGCCAAACTATGTCTCTTCCAGTCTTTGTGCTCTCGTCTGCCACTGCTGCCCTGCCCCAACCCCCCTTGATCCCGTCTACTCCCATCTTCCACCTTCCACCCCCCACCCCCCCCAATCCTCCTAACCATCCCCAAGCATGGCCTGTCAGTGGTTCACAGTCTAAATTTAAACTACAGCAGGGCCAACTGCTCCTCCAGCCACTCTGGGCTCCTGTTATTTTTCCCTGCCGAGGGGGCTTTTTCTGTCAGAGGCCCTCAGCCAGGAGGAGAGGCCTGTGGCTCTGCGTGAGGGGGACAAAGTCAGAGGGAGAGGAGAAGAGGGAAGAGCGGGTGGCAGAGGAGTGTGCACAGGATCAGCAGGTCTGGGACCCAGGGGCCTTCGCAACGGGGAGATTTAAAGTGCCACAGAGTTTGGGATTATACCTTGAGAAGACACATTTTTACAGGACTGGGAGCTTGTCTCAGGTGAAGGCGTCAAGATGGCGTCCAATGCAGATGCCAAGCCGGTTATCATGAATGAAGAGGAGCTGAAGAGGAAGCAGAGGGAGAAGCTGAAGAAGCTGCAGGCCACAGGGGGAAACCCTCGACCTGCCAGATCCCTCTTCCTCCTCACCCTCAAAAATCCTTTCCGGAAGGCTTGCATCAGCATTGTGGAGTGGAAGTATCCTTTATAACACACACACACACACACACACGCTCAAACACACACACACACACACGCTCAAACACACACGCTCAAACACACACCTGCCTACATTATTCACAACTCAGACTTTTGTGTTTGTAAACAAAAGCATTTTACTCTCAAGCATACTGTATGTAAGTGGATGTTAAGGTGTTACACAGTTATAACAGCATGTGGTGGTGTGGTTAAGAACACTGACAGCTATAGAAATTAAGAGACTAAAGGCCAGTGAATTATCAGCTATGTAGTTCACCTGTGGTAAGCGCGCCTGAGCCACGTCTCTTTCAAATCTGTGTTAAGGCGATCCCCAGAGTGTTAAGACTTTTGTTATGTATCTGGCAGCCCTGTGTCAAAGTCAAGTTTGTAGCCTTCGTATTTTCACCTGTAGAGCCTCTTAAGCCTGTCTATTAAATCTGGCGGACAATTAATGAGGCTGCCTGTTTTGCGTCCTGATAGCTGACATTCTGCTTTTAATGTGGAAATAGTTGCTCTGACATGCTGGCGCTGTGTGAACACAAGGCGGGCTGCTGAGTGATGTTATGGGCCCTATAGGGGGTTTCCTGCTTTTAGCCTGATATCCATTCCTGGATAATGCATATTTTACACCCAAAATAGAATCCACTAATCATACTGTCCAGTCACCTTTCAACACAATAGGACTAACAGAGTTGAGTGTGTATTCTGCAACTTTGTAGTGTAAATAATGATGAACAGTTTGACTGAATTTTGTCTACATATGCTCAGCCACGTCATGGGTTTTACTGCAACAGTTTAATCACATTGGTATGTGATTCTGTAACACAAGGTATGGGCGCTTTGGTGAGAGCACAATTACAGAAATAGACCAAACCCCTTTAAATCCATCTTGTTGAACTCTCAAAAAAACAGTATATCAGTGCTCACAAATCTGAGTGTAGTCTCATGTAATAAACAGTTTTCTTTCTGATGAGTGGCCTGTGTTTAAATGGTTTGGTCATATTCTTGGGCTGTGCAGCTGTCCCCCGGCATCACAGGGAGACATGATGCTGACCTGGCAGGGGAATTCTCTCAGAGAGCCCCCTGTGGACGAGAATGAAGCAGCACAGCAGACAAGATTACATTTACTGTGACCGCTACGGCGGCTACCCAATGGGCTGTTATAGGGATGATGTTTCAGGCGGCATTTAGAGGTGATAAATATTAGCAGAGTGTGTAGAGCTGTTTGATTTGTGACATTAAATCACACAAAACAACTCACACAAATAAAGAAATGGTTCCTACCCTTTCATTGTTAGTATTTGTACTCAAATATTATCTAATCCTTCTGGGGATCATTGGGGGTTTACCAGTCCTCAAGTATTGTTGTTATGATCCTGAGTTTCCCCATCCAGAACCTTTGAGATCATCATCCTACTGACCATCTTTGCAAACTGTGTTGCCTTGGCTGTGTTCCTGCCCATGCCTGAAGAAGACAGTAATAACACCAACACAAGCTTGGTGAGTATGAGCGTGAACATAAACCCTTTCTTTGATGTCCGAGTCGGGACTCTATGAGGAGCTTTGGCTTTTTAGATATGGAGGAGAAACAAAATATCTCACTCATGCACTCCACCATTTATCCATGACTAGTGGATGACTGTGCAGCTGCGTTTAACAAATTAATCGCACTGCTTTACGCCAGCAAAATAAGACGCGTCATATCTAAGACTTTCAGCTGGTCACTGATCTGAGTGCCAGGCCTTATTTAAATGCTTTCAGACACAACTCAGTGCTTTATTTGGAGTCCCATCTGTGTCTGCAGAGAAAGTGTCAGCAAGTGTGCTATTAGTTTATCCTCCAACTGTGGTTAGTTTATCCCCCTCTGATAAGAAACTGGCTGTTAGAGAGGACAAGTGTTTGTGCTTAAGTTGAGATATACAACCCTTTAAAACTGAGCTTATTACATCTGAGTGGATGAGTCTGTGGTGCTTTTTGTGCTTAACAGAGAATACTTAAGGAAATTGTTGTTATGTATTCTGCCTAAAAAGGTTTCATGACACACTCACTCTAGATTCATGGCAGCTGATTCATCAGTCTCTCATGTTTGGGTAGTGTAAACTATCTAGTGGCAGGTGTATGACCACTGGATTCTGCTGCAGTGTTTCCAGGTGTTATTATATTTCAACTTCATAGGTTTGTGTTTACACGGCTGTGATAGTTTATTAAAGGCGGGCAACTGAACGAATGCAACCCAGGGATGATCAGAGGGTGTATGTGTGGTGTAGGAAAATATATGTTTGCTCTTGCTCGGTGCACACATCTCGCCGGTGTCTGGATATCTGAGGTTGTATTGACATGGTGTTATAGTACTGAGGAGGCTCCATGTTAGAGACTTGATCTGTGGATAGCTGTTTCTGAGAGGCCTGCTCACATATCAGTATGAGGCACCCATAGCCAGCCGTTACTCTCTTTCCAATATTCAGTCAAAAAATGGGGGTCAAAGCTATCAGTCTTGTTGGTACCCAACTGAATTTTTTTGAACAGATAAAATCATGAGGTATTTGGACCTGACACTGACCCCATTTCTTTAACATCTTTGCTTTGGCCCACTCACCAGCCTCCTCCCAAATCCTTCTTACTTCTTACCGTGCCATTCCTCAGAGGTGAACGATGTAAGAAGAGCTGTTCAGCTTCACCCCCCATCGCTGTTAGAAGTAGGTCGGCCCAGGCAGCATCATCCCACTGACGCAGGAGAGTCCACTAATGTTGCCTCATGTAACCAATTTTACACTCCTATTCTTATAAAACATGATGGCGTAGAAGTGCAGCTGTATTTGTTGCCTGTCTTCATTTAATTTGAATAACATTTCTTGAGTTAAAGTCTGTTTATGTATGTGTTATTGGTTAAATATGCAAGGTTGGCCTTGGGGGTTCTAGCTGATAGGGCCTTGGGGACCGCTGTTGGATTGTATCGCCAGAAATTATTGGCCTGATGAAATCATATATCATGAACAGTGAGCCGTACCTCAAATGAACTCTCTGATTTTGACACGACAAGTCTCAGTTCCCTCTGAGCTCTGTCATACTGTTGCATATATGTGCAGTGGAGTGTTTTGTTTGTAATAAGGCCACACTGAAGTTGCAGAAATATTAATCCTACTTGTTTGTTGTCAGTGGCAGTCACTGCTGAGGGAAACCGTGCTCAGCTGCGTTGGTCTGCTATGTGTCGACCTCCTTTGTCTCTGTAAACATCAACACTGATGATAAAAACACAGATACAGCCCGACATGCAGATGATATATTCCAACACCCCGATGTTTATCTGTTTACCACCTCTGAATTAAGCATTTAAAATGTCTGACAATAATTAGCGCTTTGCTGTTGCTTGCTTCGTGTAAGACTGCCAGACAGAGCTTGTTAAATTGTGGCTTGTTTTCATTAATCACAATGTGACTCATGGGCCACCCATCTGTTTAAACCGTCTGAGGTTGTGTCTAATCTGCATCAAAATTAGCTAAGAGGCTATGAAAGCTAATGAGTTCATCTAACACCAACGACATCTATTGCTATTCCCTCTAGCAGGTGCCGAAAGGCCACAGTTGTCATTTACTCCAGTCCCATAACTTTATAAGAGAATTGAAGCTGAATGTTGTGAATGTAATTTCCTGGTTTGTGTTTGTCTTGCTGCAGGAGAGTTTGGAGTATATCTTCCTGATCATATTCACGTTAGAGTGCTTTCTGAAGATAGTGGCGTATGGGTTCGTGTTCCATGAAGGCGCCTATTTACGGAACTGTTGGAACATATTAGACTTTGTCATCGTCTTCATGGGGTAAGATGAGCTCTCAGCTGCAGGTGGATATCTCTGCCAGTAAATCAAGACACAGCTTTAACCTACCTAAGTAACTGCCATTGACAGCTGAAATAATCAAAACTGGAATATTGTTCTGCTGAATGCTCATTTTGTAGGCAGGCACTCATGGTTATCAAATCTTTTCCTCCAGTCTCTTCACCTTTGCCTTGGATACCATCAATAAGATAGCAGGTGTACCGATGGAGAAGGGTGGGGGGTTTGACATGAAGGCACTGAGAGCCTTCAGAGTGCTGCGGCCCTTACGTCTCGTCTCTGGAGTCCCCAGTAAGAGTCTCTTCTGTCATCCAAAAATACTGCAGAAAAAAATCCCATGTCTATGTCACATGGTGTGATTGATGTGGAAATACTGCTCATGTGAAAAAGGCTTTCTGGAGACACCGCTGACATTTTGTGCCGCTGTAATGTTTTGATTTCACTGTTCACATTCAGGCCTGCAGGTGGTGATGAACTCCATCCTCAAAGCCATGCTGCCTCTGCTGCACATCGCCCTGCTAGTCTTTCTACTCGTCACCATCTATGCCATCATGGGGCTGGAGCTCTTCAAGTGCAAAATGCATAAAACCTGCTATTATACTGCCACAAGTATGAATAAAGGGCAAAATCAGACACTGTTTCACTTAGACTTTTATATATCCTGTCAGTTATAGTCATATCTGTATGTATTACCACTTATAATTCCCTGAAGCTGTGTTAAAAAAAATGATACTTATGAATCGCTTCTCTTTGGCACACAGATATCTATGCTACAGCAGAAAATGAGCACCCTGCACCCTGTGCTCAGGCTGGTAATGGACGCCGCTGCATGATCAATGGCTCTGAGTGCCGGCCAGGCTGGGTGGGTCCCAACAATGGCATCACCCACTTTGACAACATTGGCTTTGCCATGCTTACAGTCTACCAGTGCATCACCATGGAGGGATGGACCAAAGTGCTCTACTGGGTCAGTCACTGCTTAAACATCGTCTTGATTGTTTTTCAGTTTCAGTGTTGTTACCAAAACCTTTACAATTGTCTACATTTGAGGTATTTATTGTATAAAGTATCAGGAGTCCAAAAAACACACCCAAAAAAATCAAAATTATCCAAAAATAAATCAGAGAAAGGACTTGAAATGTTTATCATAATAGTTTCTGACTGATTTTCTGTCAGACAGCTAATTGATTAATCAAACTAATCATTTCAGCTGTACTTGTATAAACTGTTGGGTAATTTAACTTATAACAAATCATGTTTTACAAAGGTTTTACATGTTTTATGTTTTTATGGAAAAAATCCTCACTTGTAAAGTAACTATAGCTGTCAGATAGACGTAGTGAAGTAACAAGTACAATATGTCCCTCTGAAACAAAGTGGAGTAAAGGTATAAAGTGGCGTGAAAAGAAAAGAGTGAAGTACGGTACAGCTACCTCAAATTTGTATACAGTACAGTTACAGTCCACCACTGGTAAAGTGTATCGTATACCCAACAGAATACATTGCGGCTCACTTAGATTTCTCTTTCAGGTTAACGATGCCATAGGAAACGAATGGCCCTGGCTCTACTTTGTTCCCCTCATTCTAATTGGCTCCTTCTTTGTGCTCAATCTGGTTCTGGGCGTGCTCAGTGGGTAAGACAACCTCTGTCCTTTCAACTGTCATCTTGTCTTTTCACGTGAACAAACAAAACTATAACAACATGTTTTACTTTGTCTTCATCCTCAGAGAGTTCACCAAAGAGCGAGAGAAGGCCAGGTCACGTGGAGAGTTCCAGAAGTTGCGAGAGCGTCAGCAGCTGGATGAAGACCTGCATGGCTACATGGAGTGGATCACTCACGCTGAAGTCCTGGATGCCGACCAAGAGGGCAAAGGTCAGCTCTATAAACTCCCTCAGCACCCATCCCATGTTGAGTTACTCTTACATTACAACTGTTATTCTCTTGACAGGACTCCTGCCTTTAACCAGTGGAGACTCTGACACAGACAGCCTGTATGACCTGGAAGGCAAGAGTCGAATCGTGTACTACTAGTGAGTCCGCAGTTTTGTAAATGTGTAAATGTTCACATGCAATATTCACAACAACTCAGCACAGTAAGCCATGGTTATTTTTTGCTTAGCCGCCTGGGCCGTCGCTGGAACCGTTTCTTCAGGATGAAGTGCCTGGTGTATGTGAAAACTAGGGCCTTTTACTGGCTAGTCATGTTCCTTGTCTTCCTCAACACCCTGACCATAGCAACAGAGTACCACCACCAGCCTGAGTGGCTCACTTCTCTACAAGGTTGGTGTTTAATTTTTTTATTGTGAATATTTTTTTAACATAAATTCTTTAGCTCACAGTTTCATCCATTCTTGAATCTCCTCTCTTATCTCAACAGATGTGGCCAGTCGTGTTCTGCTGGTGCTGTTTGTTATAGAGATGTTTGTGAAGATGTATGCTCTGGGTCCACGAGCATATTTCATGTCTCTGTTTAACCGTTTTGACTTCTTCGTGGTGCTGTGTGGTATCCTGGAGATGATCATGTTCTCTGCAGGGGCTGTGGCTCCCCTGGGTTTTTCAGTCCTCAGGTGTATCCGACTGCTGAGGATCCTTAAAGTTACAAAGTAAGTCGTGCCCCCTCAAAGGATCATGTTGCATTAAAGAAATATTTCACCCCCCAAATGATCATTTGTATATCAATAAGTCATCCTGAATTCAAAAACTGGGAAAATTCTTGATAGTTTGAAGTCATAGGGGTCCATGTTTAGCAACAGCAAAACCTTATCAAATCTCAAATTCTACAAATTCTCATACAACTAGCGCAGTGTAATCCGAGTCTTATTCATCCAGTCAAATATTCAGTTGTTCCCAAACAGACAGCACTTTCCAACAGGGAAGTGAACTGCAACTGTACCTAGATACAAAGGAAGGCAATCCAGGCACACCAAAAATATAGAATACGAGGTAGAAAGTATTAAAAACCATTTATTGTAGTGTCTAATACATTAAAAGAGTCAACAAATTTTTGACCACTGCAGGTCTTTGTCAGGGCTTTAACAACATACAACAAAGGTATGACCCCATTTTTATAGTAGCTGGAACCAACAGGAGGCCAGCACATGACCCAGATAATGACATGACGTATGAAATAAATAGAAAATAATGAAAACACACAGAGTAACATGAGATGAGATTACACAGAAAACATATGTAAAAATATGTAATCACATGTCTTTACACATAGGCAGTGAGAAAAATGGTCAAGCTTATAGAGAACAGAGTCAAATCACAAAAAACATGTGAAGTCTATATCCTCATTAAGACCCAGCTGATGGATCCAAAAAGCTAGTAACGAGTAATTGATGTAAAAATGATCATTTAGGGGTGATGTATTCTTTTAAATTAGGTGTAGTGTGATTTAATATATTTATCACTTCTCTTCTTCCAACTGTTTTGCAGGTACTGGACCTCTCTGAGTAATCTCGTGGCCTCTCTCCTCAACTCTGTACGCTCCATCGCTTCCCTGCTCCTTCTTCTCTTCCTCTTCATCGTCATTTTCTCACTCCTGGGCATGCAGGTGTTTGGGGGGAAATTCAACTTTGATGACCACAAACCCAGACGCAGTAACTTTGATAACTTCCCTCAGGCCCTCATCAGTGTGTTTCAGGTAAGACAGGACACTGATTCACAGATGCTCTGCTTTTAGCTCTTAGCAGTGTCAGCTTTGATTATGTTAAACCTTTGTGCATTCACAGTAGCAGTATATCCTTCATCCTTTCATACTTGACATAAACAAATCTCTGTCTCTCAGATCCTAACAGGAGAGGAATGGACCACCATAATGTACGATGGCATCATGGCACATGGAGGGCCTGACTTTCCTGGCATCCTGGTCGCCATCTACTTCATCATCCTGTTTGTCTGTGGAAACTGTATCCTTTTCACACACTCACGATGTTACTAGAAATAATGGTGCATTCCAATACACACACTACCATGATATTTAGTATGCCAGAAAAAGACTTAGCATTCAGGCTATGTCAAATGCAGTATGCTTAAAATACCAGGATGTCCTACTGTATCCAGCCGCATTTTACAGAACGCGAGCCAGCATGCTTCTCTGGCTATTCTGACCCACAATCCTCTGCGCAGTCACTTTGACTGAGCCCCAAACAGATGACAGCTTCTTGACAGCTGACAGAAGCCGCAATGAGTATAATCAGTAAATCAATCACAATCGACAGTGTCTGCAGTTATAACTTAAAAGATAGAATTACATACATTGTAGAGTAGCAACTGCACTGTGAAGTGTGACAAATAGATATGAGAAAGAGTGTCAAATTTCAAGGTGCAATGTTATAATGCAGTAGTATGTTCGATTGTGTGCATACTCCATGCAACAGTACACACCCTATAAGGGCATCTGCAGTGCGTACTGAAGGTAAAAGAAAAAATCTGTGCTTCAGAACGCAGAATAAGTGTCTGTAGGCTTGCTGCTGGCTTATATTAGCATGTTACCTTGCTAGCATTTGCTAATTAGTACTAAATACAATGTGCAGCTGAGGCTGATGGGAATACCATTAGTTTTGCAGGATATACTGTATTTGGTAAATTATCTGGCACCCATGAATTTTTAGACTAAATTTTTTACCAATCCACCCAGTTTTATTGGATACGTGAAAATGTTGTCCTGATATTGGCAACAGAGAAAAAGTCAGGGGATCACCAAAATCAACAGGATACATTCTGTGGGGACCATACATGTCTTTTCCCAGAATTTCATGACAATACCTCCAGTAGGTGTTTAGATATTTCAGTCTGTACCAAAGTACCAACTGACCCACCCCCGTGGCGAAAAATTGTGCACAGAGCGTAAGGCTGGGCAATGTGGAGAAGATCACAATATTTTAGACCTAACACCTCAACATTGGTATTGTGACAATATTGTAGGGTTGACTATCATCAGTAATGTGGATTTAATGATTAAGGCAAATAATAGAACTGCTAGAACAGTCTGGTTAGTTCAGAAAATCTCATCACTTTATTGCAATGCAGCATTTAAAACCGGGAAAAAACCTAAACTCTCCACAATCAGATATCCTTCTAAACGTCTTTTTGGCCATTGCTGTTGACAACCTGGCAGAGGCTGAAAGTCTGACTTCGGCTCAGAAAGAAAAGGCGGAGGAGAAGTTAAGGAGAAAGCTTTTAAGGTGAATAAAAGAATACCTTACCTAAGGGAGAATATCTGCTCAGTCTTCTCATCACTAAACTCCACTCCATTCCCTTTCTTACCCTCCAGGTCCAAGATGCCTGAAAAGACTGATGAGGAGAGGGAGAGGATGGCCAAGAAACTGGCAGAGCAGAGAGCCAAGATGGAGGGCATGCCCACCACAGCCAAGGTTAGCGTTGTTTCTGGTATCATATCACATATTGAATTTTGGCAATGATTCAGGAGCAGAAGTGGCAATAAAATATGTTTGTTTTTTCTTCAGCTCAAAATTGATGAGTTTGAGTCCAATGTCAATGAAGTGAAAGATCCATTCCCACCTGCTGACTTCCCGGGTAACACATTTCTAAACCTCTGCTTTTCTTGCATCTCTAACTCTTAAGCTTCTCACATTTCTCAACGATGTAGCTGTGGCAAAAGGAGGTCACCCGTTGCAGGAGTTCATATTGATTACACTGGCTGTTTACCAGCACTGCTTTCTTAGCTATGTTACAGTTTAAGTATAGTAACCCCTCTTTATTATTATTAGACTGAGCCAAGTTTATATCAGTCTATAGTTAGGCTTTTTTCACACTACTCCTGTGACTACCTTATAAAGTCTATAACATGATATAGTATAGAGAGATTTCCTGTTTTCCAAAAATATTAGTTTAATTTATTTGCTGGATCTTTGCTTTGTTTTTCTCTTGTAATGCTGCAACACAACGACAATTACTCAGTAAATGACATTGCATTTTGAATCTTGAGTCTGTTTCCTTCAACGTGATAGGTGATGACGAGGAGGTTGAGCCCGAAATCCCCATTAGCCCTCGGCCCCGACCGATGGCTGACCTGCAGCTGAAAGAAGAGGCCGTTCCGTTGCCTGTAGCCAGCTCCTTTTTCATTTTTGGCCCTCAGAACAAGTATGAACCAGTGGTACCAACCTGAGAACAGCAGAGTGGTGATATTTCAGTGTTCCACTCAGTGATGACTGCATCTCTTTTCAAATTTCTTGATATCAAGGTTCCGTAAACTGTGCTACAAGATCGTCAACGCCTCTTCCTTCACCAACTTGATCCTTTTGTTCATCCTGCTCTCCTCCATCTCCCTGGCAGCTGAGGACCCCATTGATCCCAAGTCCTACAGAAACCAGGTGACCATCAGGTCTACCACTACATACTGGATATTTTTAAAAGAAGGACAAACTTGATAACAAACCTTTGTGTTTTTCCTCCAGATTTTGGCTTATGCTGACATTGTCTTCACATCAGTGTTCACCATTGAGATCGTACTAAAGGTAATGTGCTGTCTATATGTGTACGTGTATTTCATTTGACTGATGTGGTTCTTTATATAGATATTAATATTTTGTTCTAATGCTGATTATCTTTTTTCTGATATATTGTGTTTAAATTTGATTATATTGTGCCAGACTTTACAGAAAACGGAAGTACTCATTATCTAATGTTATTCTTGGCAGAGAAAAAAGCTGCTTCAACAGTATTATGAGTAAGACAGGACACCAGAATCCTTCTACTGGTACTGGTACAAATGAATTTATAGCATTTGCAACATTAGAGTTGCAACCAGCAGTGTCTTTCATTTTCAGTTAATCTGTCCATAATAATTTTCTTGATTAATGAACTAATCATATAGTCTCAGCAAAAAAAAAAAAAAGCCCATTTCAATTTCGTAGAGGCCGAGCCGTCGTCTTCAAATACCTTGTTTTGTTTGACCAACAGTTCAAAACCCAAAGATTTTTGGTTTCATATTTTAGAAGACTAAAAACATGCTCTCATTTGAGAAGCTTTTTGGGGCATTTTTGCCTTAAAAAAACTTAAAGGTATGTCCTTATAAAGCCCCTGAGCGCCTGAGCCTCACCTGAGTGCTGTGGGCATTCATGGCCATGAACATCATAAGCACAGAAAATAGTAAAGAAATAAGAAAATACAGGCAGAGGGCAGAGTCTCTGCAGATAAATACACAACACATTATAAGTGGGTCATAAGTGCCGACTGAGAGGGATTATCTCTGTATGACTCTGTACATTGTTTTGTAGGAAAATCCTGCATAGTGTATTTTTAATGATCATCAAACTGGATGCAAATGAATTCTCTAATAATCGGCTAATTTTAACATTAACATCCAGTGCAACATGTTTGTCCTTATAAAAAAAAAGAAGCTTAAACACAGATCTGGTTGGTTCAGTATTCTGGGTTTGACTGACAGATGACAGTTTATGGAGCGTTCATGCACGAGGGGTCCTTCTGCCGTAACTCCTTCAACATCCTGGATCTGATTGTGGTCGGTGTCTCTCTGCTTTCTATGGGGATGGAGTGAGTAAACGTTTTGATATATAACATCCCTATTATCCCTATCCCTATATTAGTTTTCTTTTCCTAAAACAAATTTTAGTAAACCCCAGATGCACATATAAAGACTGCTTTTTATTATGTGTTGTCTGCAGATCCAGCGCTATCTCTGTGGTGAAGATTCTCAGGGTGTTGAGGGTGCTGAGGCCTCTCAGGGCCATCAATAGAGCCAAGGGGTTAAAGGTACAACACATGCACAATACAGTAATTCCCCCTGTGGATGTGTCTGCGTTTCCATAGGTGGAAGTACTTCTTCCACCTATGACATTAAAAACATTAAAAACAACATTATAAAAAATTTTGCAGTCCATTACAAGTATAAAGCTTGCATTTAAAGTCACATCCTACCTAAATAAAACTACAAAAGTATTATCAGCAAAATGCACTTGAAGTATCAAAAGTAAAAGTACATGTCCTGCAGAAAAAGGCCTCTGTGAGACATATATCTGTATATGACATTATGATATGGTTGATACTAATCTATGAATGTATAAGCAGCATTTTACTGTTGCAGCTTGTTGAGGTGCAGTGAGTTTACCTACTTTAGATGCAGTTTGTTCCAAACCAAGGAGTCGGGCCCCTCTTTGTCGTTTTTGTGAACCATTACACACTTTGGCCTCTTTGGTCCTGGGGCAGACATTTGAAACGTGACAGGATCATACAGGACACTGCTTTTTTGTAAATGTTCATGAAGAAATAAGCTTGGAAACCACTGGTCTCTTTAGCAATGCATTATATTTTGTAAGATTATCTAATGTTTTATGTAAATTCTTTACCTGAAAACTTACTAGTAATTATGTGTTAAAAGTAAGTAAAGTACAATATTTCCTTCAACTGTATTTAGTGAAGTACAAGCATAACGTAGATTAAAAGGGAAATACTCAAATGAAGTACAAGTTCTTATAACAGTGCTTAAAAGAGCAGTGTGTAAGATTTAAAGAGATTTGGAGGTGCGTCACAGAGGATTGGTGATTGCAACCAGCTGAAACTGGAAGCCGAATTATCTGCAGAGGTCTCTTCCTCTCCAAAACAAAGGGACCAGGTGATTAAAACTATTAAAAACACAGAATAAAACAGTTTTATGTCATAAGTCAGTATTTCTGCTACACTGTTTGGCACCTTGCAGACTGGCAGTTCACCCAGTACGTGCTTTATGCCCTCACCTTTTTTCCTCTAATAACTGATATCTGGTTTTTACCAGGAGGCAAATTATCTGCAGAGGTTTCCTCCTCTCCAAAACAAGTGGACCTGGTGATTTAAACCAGTAAAAACACTGAATAAAGCAGTTAAGTTACAAATCAGTGTTTCTCCATTGCTGTTTAGCATGTCAGAGATGGCTGTTAGCCCAGCACCTGCAATTGTGTGCTCACTGTTTTCTCTGATAACTTAACATCCTAATGTTCAGGAGGTTTTTACCAGGAGCCAAATTATCCACAGAGGTCTCTTGCTTTTAAAACAAACTGATCTGCAGATTTAACCCGGTAAGAAAACTGAATAAAGCAGTTTCATGGTAAAAAAAAAAAAAAAAAAAAAAATTAAATTTTTTAAAAAAAAAATCAGTGTTTTTCTGATGCAGTCATCCCAGAGGGGCAGCTAACTACAGTGAAAATGTGAATGGCCCTATCTAGAGCCAGTGTTTGGTTTGTCCATTCTGGGCTTCTGTAGAAACATGAGGAACCGATCCATATGTAGATAAAAAAAATGCTCACTCTAAGTTAATGGCACAATTCTTGTTTTCAGGTGATTATGCACTTAAAAAAACATACTTACTATATCATATTATATCCCAGTTCTGCCAGTATATCCCCTTAATTCCTGCACACTGAGCCTTAAAATACAGTACATGTATTAACAGTATTAAGTGGTCTTTGTTTGTCTTCAATGACAGCATGTGGTCCAATGTGTGTTTGTGGCCATCAAAACCATCGGCAACATCGTCCTGGTCACCATGCTGCTGAATTTCATGTTTGCCTGTATAGGAGTGCAGCTCTTCAAGGTAATTTTTAAAAGACGGTGTTGACACTGTAAAGCTCATATATCCAGATTTATCTTCTGTAAATATAGATGCTTTGCTGCTTACATATTAAATGTGTCACTAATCCTTTCCCTCCCAGGGTAAATTCTACAGCTGCACAGACGGGTCAAAAATGACAGAGGAGGAATGCCAGTAAGGCAAACACCTTTCACACATCGTAGATTTAATCTATTAAAACTGCAATGCCACATCTGAGTGACTGTTGTCTGTGTTTGTTCTCAGTGGATTCTTCGTGAAGCACATAGAGAATTCCCTCCAAGACGAAGTGTTGGCTAAGAGAGAATGGCTCAACAGTGACTTCAACTTTGACAATGTGCTCTATGGCATGCTGGCTCTCTTCACTGTCTCCACATTTGAGGGCTGGCCAAAGTAAGCACAGCATAAATTTTGATTTGATGAATTTCTTTTTCTGATCCTATCAGTTTGATTGAGTTAGAAGACAGAAGATCTTATTACATGGATATTGAGTTGGAAGTAATTCCATTTCCTGGAGCCAGAGATGGTAGTAGGAGCAATAAATCCTTTTTTAATTCACTGAATCATACATTTCATCCATACAAATTAGTCTTGTGGTATTGATTATCTTTGATCTGTGTCCTGCCAATTTCCCCTCATCTCTCACCATCACTCCGTTTTTTTCCAGGCTGTTATACAGAGCCATCGATTCAGACCAAGAAGACATGGGCC
This sequence comes from Epinephelus fuscoguttatus, assembly GCF_011397635.1. NCBI lineage: Eukaryota > Metazoa > Chordata > Actinopteri > Perciformes > Serranidae > Epinephelus > Epinephelus fuscoguttatus. The sequence goes on along the minus strand of NC_064758.1, from coordinate 23,358,783 downwards.
CCGTCTTCAATAACCGCGTGGATGTGTCCATCTTCTTCATCATCTACATCATCCTCATTGCCTTCTTCATGATGAACATCTTTGTGGGCTTTGTCATTGTCACTTTCCAGGAGCAGGGTGAGGAGGAGTATAAGGACTGTGAGCTGGACAAGAACCAGGTATGCTGAACACACCTTAGAGATCAAACTTAGAAACATGAGATCTTTTCCTGTAAAATCTTAAACATTTTACTCAAGTGTCCAATTATTTTTTCTTTTAACCCACCTTCTGCCTCCCCTTCAGCGCCAGTGTGTGCAGTACGCCCTGAAGGCCCGACCTCTGAGGTGCTACATCCCCAAAAACCCCTACCAGTACAGAGTGTGGTACATTGTCACCTCCTGCTACTTTGAATACCTCATGTTCTTCCTGATTATGCTCAACACCTTGTGTCTGGGGATGCAGGTATGTAAATTAAGGTCATGTTGCAAACTAAAAGCATTGATATTATAATGAGGCTGCTGATACACAATATTCAGTGTCAATGTTCAGTGTCTCTAGATGCTTTTTTAAGTATTTTGGTGCCAAAATCTGAAGAGTTCAGTGTTTGTTACTGCATTTAATTAATGAGAAAAGTGGAAACTTTGAAACTGGATTTAAAATATGGGACATTACAACTGTCCAGAGAAGTTCCAGACTAATTAATATTGCGGGGATTAGGAGCGCATTAATTCAGGGTGCCCCACATATTCTTCGTCAGTTAATTAAGAGCAACTTTGCTCGTAAATTTTAATGACAATAACATTGTTTATGCAACTATGGGAAGAGAGGACCAGACAATACACTGAGAGGAGGAGGGCTGATTTATAAAGTTTTACTATAGACCTGATTTATTTATTATCAAAGGCTTATTCAGTTTTATTACCACTTGCATCTTATTTTTTGCCATCATTTCTTTTTTTTTATGAACACATGGTACTCACCAAAAAGATTTACAGCATGTACTTTATAGCTGGAGGTGCTGGCAACAGGAAGATGAACCCATAATTGGATTAAAAAAAATAACCACAACTGTTTGGGGTAGTAGCTCTATTACTATGAACTGCACACTCAACCGGCAACTATAATAGAGGATCCTCTGTTAACACTGACAAGAGCCTTAACATTAGAGCTGCAACTAATGATTGTCTGCTAATCTGAAGATAATTTTTTTTATTAACTAATTGATGTTTGATCCATAATATGTAAGAAAATGGTGAAAAATGTTGACCAGTGTTTCCCAAAGCCAAAGATAACATCCTCAAATGTCCACAGCCCAAACATATTCAGTTTACTAATCGTTGCAGCTCTACTAAAGATGTATTATATATCTCTGATGTTGCTTGTTCAGTCATAAATATTTAAAGGTGTACTATGCAGCAATTGTTGGTTACTGTCTGTAAACAAAACCTCAAACTTGGCCATCCTCACTACAATGCTTGTACATACACTGCAAGCTACTATTGTAGGAAGGGTACATTTGTTGTTATGGGAAAGCTGATACTTTATTAAACGCAAGCACCCACCTGTCCAACAGAAAACAGGTCAACTCCATGTCACTTTTCATCCCCTTCTTCAGTGCTCCCTAGCAAAAGTAAAAGCTAACCACAGATTCACTCTAGTTTTGTGAATCTTTGTCTACTTTGTCTACTTGGCTTTTCACTTCACTGTCATTACGTTTTTTCAGCTCTCTGTCCACAATTTTCATAGCTTCCTCTTGGATGCCTATTGCTACTCCCTGATTGCTACCTTTTTATAAAGTCCCGACTTCACCTGCACACTGTTTTACGCTGGGACTACACGCCCATAAGTGTCCTGAACTGAGAAGAAAATAAGAAAATACAGGCATAAGGCAGAGTCTCTGCAGATAAATAAACTGCTACACACTTCTAGTGAATCATAAGTGATGATTGAGAGCGATTACTTTTGTAGGTGTCTATACATTGTTTTGAAGGATCATCCTGCAGAGTATATCTTTAATGTAATATAGCGAAAAACTGATGGGCCAGTGTATTACTCTAATGGTAACACTGACTTTAAGTTTTCTGTAATAATCTTCAGTAAAACTGTACTTTGTAATAATATTACATCAGATTAATAGTGTGTAACAAATTGAGATTATTTGTTTTCCACTTTGAACAGCACTGTAACCAGTCGGACCATGTGACCAAACTATCAGACACTCTGAACTTGATCTTCACCGTGCTCTTCACTGTGGAGATGATTCTCAAGCTGATGGCCTTCAAAGCGAGGGTAACGACTTCACACTTTGTGGTTCAAATGGTTATCCACCCAATCCAATGTCCCACTGTAACAAAATGCTGTTTGATGTCATCCTGAGTGAAGTTGATGTGAGTATGAATGATAGAGCTTCTATTTTCTAAACTACTCTGAAGAATTCCACAGATTTCAGATGCTGCAGGTGCTGCTTATGAAAGTCTCTACAGTTGTCTTAATGAGATGTTCCTGGTCAGTAGTGTGATTTGGTTTTTAATGACTGAATGTATTTATTTGCTCTGACACCAAAGCATATTATTGCGGCCCAACAGCTGATTGGTGCCAGCAGAACTAGCTCACAGGAAGTGGTCAGTAGTGTGGTTGGCTATTTCTACCCCACATCTCAGTGCCTTGTGCAACCTTAGAAGCATCCCCATCCCCATTTCCATCACCAAACCACCACATTTTCCGTTATTCCCACAATTATCCATTACAGTAATGTCAGTGATTTGATGTTTGTGTGTTGTCTGAGCACTTAAAGTTGAAAAGAGCACATTATCAGTGAAGGATTTTAGTGGGTTTTTTATGTGGTTGTGCGTTTTTTTTCTGCCCAGTCACTGTTTTTTCTCTCCACTATTGCACTGGATTGTTTACACCTTTTTCATTCACAAACACAAGCTTGTGTCTGTTTTCTCCATCCAGTTTCACATCCTCTCCTGTTTCTTCTTTATCTCCTACCTCCCCATTTCCTTCTCTTCTTTTTTTGCTTATTTTCCCTCTCAACCCCTCTGTCCTCCACACACCTCACTCCTCACCTGTCTATCCTCCACAGACTGCCCTGGCCGCCAGTGGAGGACTGTACTGTCTCCATGGCTGTGCTGTAAATATCTGATCTTCACTGCACTGCACTGCTGCATGAGCCTTGCTGTGTGAGCACTCCACTATGTTCTCTACTAAACTGTAGTACTACTCGACTAAACTGTCTGTGACTCAAACTGCTGATAAAATACCTGCGTTTCTACTGTCTGTCTTATCTTGCAGAGCAAATGTAAGATAAGACCTGATATGTTTGTTGTGTTCCAATATGGCTCTAATAGTTTATACACCGGCCTCAACGCTGAACATATTGGCACAAAAAGTGTTAATGGTGGTTGGACTCACTGAAACCTGTTAATATCTTGACAATAAAGTGTGTATTTCTTCTGATTTTTTTGTAGTGCTATTTATCAGTATAGATTGTTTTGGTGTGAGTTGCCAAATGTTGGATGTATTGGCCATAGAGACGTCTGCCTTCTCTTGAATATAATGGAACTAGATGGCACTCGGCTTGTGGTAAAGCGGCAAAAAAATACATTTGAAAAACTCAGCAGCAATGTCTCTCTCCAGAAATCATGACCTGGTAACTCTAGATAATCCGCAGACCTTGTTGTGAGCAGTTTCATGTAGGAACTTTTTTTTTTTTTTTCCATCTGACTACACCCACCAACCATATCACTGCACAGAAAGAAGTGTGCATCTACTGCTAGCTCATCGAGCACCACCGAGCTAGCTAATGTTACAGCTCAGCCAGAGAGGACACCATTAATGTTTAATTCTCATGCTGTCACAACCTCTCTCATCCATGAGTAGATGCACGCTTCCTTCTGCGTGATGATACGGTTGGCTGTTGAGCATGAAACTGCTCACAACAAGGTCCGTGGATTACCTTGAGCAACCGGGTCATGGTTTCTTGAAAGAGACATTGCTGCTGAGTTTTCTAAAAAAAAAAAAATTCGGCACTTTGAGCACCTCAAGCTGAGTGCAATCTAGTTCCATTATATTGGAGAGAAGGCAGACATGTCTACGGCTGATATCGCCAACACTCAGCAATTCACACCAAAACAATTAAGACTGATGAATAGCACTAAAGATAAGAGGAAAGAATATATATTTTGATTTGGGGGTGAACTGTCCTTTTAAGAATGTTAACAGGTCCGTGCTATGTCTGCTATAGGCCTTGTATTAATGATATACCTCTCTGAAACATAATTCATGGAACTACAGTTTATCATCTCTTCATCTGTTTTGTGCAGGAGACAAATCCTATGCAAGCGATTGCGGTAAGCCTGGACTAAAATTAAAACCCAGTAATGTTTTTTTTTTCTTTGTTTTCTCCTCCTAAAATCCTCCACTTTTTTTGTTCGTAGGCTTCTGAAAATGCCTCCGTTTCCATCACGTTCTTCCGACTCTTCCGTGTCATGCGTCTAGTCAAGCTGCTGAACCGTTCGGAGGGCATCCGTAACCTGCTGTGGACCTTCATCAAGTCCTTCCAGGTCTGTCCCACTGTAGTCATCATCACTGTCAATTTTTTATCTCCATCTTCAACATGCTTTTAGTGACCTAACTGTTTGCGTCCACAGGCTCTCCCTCATGTAGCTTTGCTCATCGTGATGCTTTTCTTTATCTACGCTGTCATCGGGATGCAGGTGCTCAACTCTTAAGTTTTTTTTTTTCTGGGAAACATTGTAAACCTCTGTAGATTGTTAATATGTGTCTGATTAAATTCCTAAGTGTATTTGTACCAATTTTGACTGGGATTGTAACAACCCCTCAGATCTTTGGAAAGGTAGCCCTAGTGGATGGGTCTCAAATCAACCGCAACAACAACTTCCAGACATTCCCTCAGGCTGTTCTGATGTTATTCCGGTGAGTCTTCTAAACCAGGATCATTGGTTAAAAGCTCATTGTTTGCAATGTTAAAACTGAGCCAAGATCTCACTGTTGTTTATGTGTTCAGGTGTGCTACTGGAGAGGCTTGGCAGGAAGTCATGATGGCTTCCATGTATGGAAAGAAGTGCGACCCCAAGTCTGACTTCCTGCCAGGAGAGGAGTACACCTGCGGGTCCAACTTCGCCGTCTTTTACTTCCTCAGCTTCTACTGTCTCTGTGCCTTCCTGGTGAGCAGCAGCAGAAAGTCAATACTTATCTTTTAGCTGCATTCGTATCTGTATTTCAGCAATTATTTTATGCTGAAATGTTCAACTGTCTCAGTAAGTTTCTTTTTTCTCCCCACTTCAGATCCTCAACCTGTTCGTAGCTGTCATCATGGACAACTTTGACTACTTGACCCGTGATTGGTCTCTTCTTGGTCCACACCATCTGGATGAGTTTAAGAAGATCTGGGCTGAATATGACCCTGAAGCTACGTAAGCCTGAACACCTCTCAGAAAACTTTACCCTTAAATTATTTATGCTCAGTCAACCCAAGAACGAGACCGAATTCAGGTTCTGAACGTGAACATGAGGTGTTTCTCTGATCAAACAGGGGGAGAATTAAACATCTGGACGTGGTGACGCTGCTGCGACGCATCCAGCCCCCACTGGGCTTTGGCAAGTTCTGTCCTCATCGAGCTGCATGCAAGGTACATACAGTACAGTTATAAACAGGGTCAAAGGCCATGTGGTGGGTGAACGTAACTCATCAGACAGGCGGTTAGAAGGGTTTTATGTATGAATTATAACATTAACAGGAAGCGTTGCTGATTTTCAACCAGCTCTGTGTTATCACACTATGTGCAGATGAGCTATGTTTGGCGTCTCCCCCATGCTGTGAGTGCTCAAAACTCCCCCACTCATTTTCTGGTGGACGAAATAGTGTTTCACATCACTCAGCTGACTTTTGTCAGCAGGTGGGTGGAGATTTCCAGATGCTCGTGACACAGGAGGAAGCTTAACACTGATTATCTGCATACACTGCACACACTGCGATGACATAGAGCTGGTTGACTAGGCAAAGTTTCCCTTTAATGATACTGTGCAATGAAATCACTGTAGATGAACATTGTACTACAGTCACATACAAAGACACGATACACAGGAAGAAGGACCATGACATTTTGAATATCCCAAATCATCCATTAATACTGGACATGTGTACTTTTGGATGTTTTAGAAAAGATTAGGTTATATTATAATATTTTTAGATTTAGATCATTTAAATTTGTGAATGTCAGATTTACCAACAAAAATTACAAGGTCAATGGTATGCTAAAATAACTTTTTTTGGTAAAAGAAAAAAAGTTAAAGTGAATTATCTTGAAGTATTAATGATAAAGCGGAATAATGGACCATTTAAAAATGGGCTAGTAGAGTAGTAGCAACTTGAAAAAGTGTTTCATGTTTGCACTTATCATGATGGTAATAAATATGTTGAATTAAGGGGGGTTAATAAAACTACAAAAAGTAAAATTAATAAAAAATAATACTGTAAAAAAGTGTATTGTGTTTCTGTTTCTCTCTGGTGCCCAAATTCTGTCATCTTCCTGTCTGCAGCGTTTGGTTGGCATGAACATGCCTCTGAACAGTGATGGCACCGTCACCTTCAATGCCACCCTGTTTGCTCTGGTCAGAACTGCACTCAAGATCAAAACAGAAGGTACAGAGCATCAAAAATTGTACATGTGTTTTCTTTAATTTGATGTTCACACAGTAGTCCCATTAAATGTTTTATGTTCTGAACAGGTAACTTTGAGCAGGCCAATGAGGAGCTGAGAGCCATTATAAAGTCAATCTGGAAACGCACCAGTATGAAACTATTGGACCAGGTCATCCCCCCAATAGGAGGTGAGTCTATCAACATAAACAGGAATAGTTAGATTTCACTCTCCAGAATAATCAGAGTTTCTCACACTCACAGCACTGTGACTTGTCTGGTTACAGATGATGAGGTGACCGTGGGGAAGTTCTACTCCACCTTCCTGCTACAGGACCATTTCCGTAAGTTCCTGAAGCGTCAGGAGGAGTACTATGGCTACCGGCCCTCAAAGAAGAGCGCCTCAGGCCCAGAGATCCAGGTGAGCAGTCACCACGGGGTCAAAATCACATCAATATTACAATGTTAAAAATGTCAGACAATAACTGCCCTGAAAAAAAGTATAACTATACCAGGACTTTTTAACACATTTTATGACATACTATACTATGACTTTTTTTTATTATCAATTTTTATGACATAGTATACTATGACTTTTTTTTTTATCAATTTTTATGACATACTATACTATGACTTTTTTGATATTTTTATGACATACTATACTATGACTTTTTTGATATTTTTATGACATACTATACTATGACTTTTTTATGTTTTTATGACATACTATACTATGACTTTTTTGATATTTTTATGACATACTATACTATGACTTTTTTGATATTTTTATGACATACTATACTATGACTTTATGTTTTTATGACATACTATACTATGACTTTTTACCGAAGTTTTTTCACATACTATACTATGACTTTTTTATGAATTCTTTTGTGACATACTATAATGACGTTTTTATGAATTCTTTTGTGACATACTATACTATGACTTTTCTGTGCAATACTATAGTATGGCTTCTTGATGACATTTTTGTTAAATATTTTAAAAATATTTTTCAATGCACAACTATACTATGACATTATTTATGATGTTCTTGTGATTTTTTTTTTTTATGGCACACTATTCCATGACATTTGTTGTGATATAGTAGTCCCATATTATGCCATATTTTCATTACTTTTTAATGGATTTTTTGTGACATACTATTACTATATTGAATTTTGTGTGGCACTCTATGGCATGCTTCATGACATTTGAAATAGCTTTTGGCATACTATACTATGACTTTTTTTAAATGCACCCTAACCCTGCATTTAACAGACCTTGCTTTTCTTACATCAGCAATCAACATCATCTTTCCTCTTCTGCTTCTCATTGCTATTCCATTTTTACACATCTTCTATGTTTTTCTAGGCGGGCCTGAGGAGTATAGATGAAGAGGTGGCTCCAGAGATGCATAGGGCCATTTCAGGAGACCTGCAGAATGAGGAAGAGATGGACAGAGCTATGGAGGAGGCTGGGGAAGAGGCGCCCCACCAGGTGAGAAACACTGACTGCAACTTGGTAGAACAGATAAACATGTACAATACAGTGTGTTCAGAGTAACTGGTCAATTTATAGTGTACACCAATAAACAATACCCCTGCATGTGTGCTTGTCTTGCCTGTATTTCCAGCGTATGCACGGTCTGTTTGGTAACCGGGGGGAAGCTTACTCTGCTGAGCCCGTCGACGCTCAGCCCCAGCAGATGACCAACCAGCGGCCACTTAAGTTCTCAGAGAGCCAGCCTGAGTCTCCACCAGACTCTGGTGCCTTGGAGCCCACTACTGAATTTTTCCCCACAAGTGCACCAAAAAGCAACACTAACAACAACGCCTTTGCAGAGTGAGCACCAAACACACTCCCATCTATTGAGGAGACCAAGTGACATGCGCTCAGGGTGAATGTGTCTGATGGGTGACATTTTTTTGTTGTCTTTCAGATTTTCATTTGAAAGAGAAGGTACACCCGAAGAGTTTTACAACCCCAGTGAGGATGCTGAGCCAGGTAAGTCAACAAGTCTTTGGATAACAATCAAACTTAGACCGACAAGCAGATAATAAGACTACAAATACAAACAGCATGATAATTTAAGACTAAAGGCCCAAACACACTGAAAGTATATGACGCTGCAAACTTGTTACATGGGCCAAAATATAGAATTCAGGATCAGCAAATACTGGCTGAATTATATCTGGCTAATAACTAGGAACTGTACAGAAAGGAAAAAACGCATGGATTTTTCAGTTCCTCGAAATGACTTGTTTTTCTTTCTTCTCCCGTGTTTAGACAACATGCGCTCCTGGAACTTCACAGTGAGAACAGACAGAACACAGGTACCAGTTTAACCAAGGCTGACAGTGTTGATAATGATAAACAGCTTATATGGACAAACTATAGATGCATATCTTGTCTTTACAGTTCCCTTATGAACCTGACTATGACCGTACCGCAGCTGATCAGCTTGTCCACGAGGTAAGTGAGAAAGGATCTCTGGCTGTCCGCCTCTTATCACTCACTAATCACCCCCTCCATCAGCAGGAGATGTTCCGGGTAAGGTTTATTTTTTATTTGGCTGGGACTGTGGATTTCTGAAATTCTGTTTTAGATCTTACACCCAGTGAGTTTTATCTGGGTCTAGGGCATATTAAAAAAAACTCCATAAATCACAGTAATTATTTACAGACTAAATACATTTCTTTAGAAAACCTCATCAGTATTCAGTGTGAGAAGACTTCTTGCATGAATCAAAGCTGAGCTGTGAAGTGTTATCAAAATATTTCATTAAAATTCCAGGCTGGGTTTCCATTAGAAAGATACTCACTGTGCGTCATGGATGTTGATCTGTAGCTGAGCCTGCATGCCTTCATCTGCAGGGCTCATTAAAGTATCACATTACCACTAACATTATTTAAAATGAAATTGTTGCATAAAAAAAATATAACTTAGCTGCATTATGGTTGATGCATTACCAGTAATAATAATGAGGAAATGTTACCATATGTAAGCATGATGTTTTCTTTTCCAGGCTCTCGTGCAGGGCGGTCTGGGCACTCTGGCCGAAGACCCCCGCTTTGTCTCTGTGGCTAAGCAAGAGATGGCTGATGCCATGCGCACAACTGTGGATGACATGGAAAGTGTAGCTCAGGGCATCCTCAGCGAACGCGCCGCCAGCGCCACTTCTGTCAAAAAGAGACGCCCCATCCCCGTCCCTCCTTCTCCTCCTGCCCCTGCCGCGGCAGCACGGGAAACAGACCAGCCAGATCCGGCAGTGAGGAGAAAGAGACGCCCAATCCCCTCAGTTCCCTCCGTACGGAAGCCAGCTGAGGCCGGCTCCAATGTTTAGAGGATGTCACTTGAGTTTACGTGGTTATCTTGTGATTTTTTACACTTGCAGGTGGCTCCACCTCACCTCACTTTACTGAGCTTGTTGCTCCTGTGACACTCTGAATCTAGTAGCCTGGCTCAAGGCCTAAAGGCAGGTTGGCTCAGGTTTAACATGTTGTCAAGTGTGGTTGAATCTTAACCAAAAAGAAACAATATAATCTGATGATGAAACATCTTAATTTTCAGATTTATTGAAGGTAATAAAAATACTAACTCATCTCAGAGCGAACAGATTGACGCACTTCTTTCTTTGTTGCGTTTGTGGACGTTATCCATTCCAAATGACTTATGAGACAAACATGTGAGTGAGCTGAGTGTCTTACCGAAGCCTCACTGAGGGAGGTAGGATGGTGGTGACTGACGACTAAAATAACTTACTGGATACAGGGAGCATGCAGCCGAATTTAGTGTGCTGCAGGAGGAAAGTGGGAAAAGACTTTGAAGAAACGAAGACGTGAGTTTCTGTTCATCCAGACCCAGCTAAGTTCAACTGAGTATTCAGTTCATGTCTTTTTTTTTTAAAGGGCTCTGGTGTAACTATTACAATGCAAGTTTGAGCATTTTTTCTTTGTTGATAAATCAGCGTCCTCGGATCAGTTGGTACTTGCTGTATTTCAACCTTTTATTACTGAGTTTTCTCCTGCTCACCACTGCTCTTGTGTGCAGTTGGTGTCCGCAGATTTTACAGAGGAAACTTTTTTTTTTTTTGGACACAGAGATACATTTAATCTCTTATTTGTCCAAAAGTTTTAGCTGTATTGAAGTATTTGTCGATATACAGCCATGCTGTAGTCAGGGAGTATGTTTTTTTTTCCAAGTCACTCTACTGCTACAGATATTCAGTGTTTTTCATTTACATAAATATGTGAAACCTTTGAGTTGAGGACATGAAGTTTGACCCATACAGATAATGTATCTTCAGCATACCTGGAGTATGGTGGATTTAGCTTTACAGCTCACTGGGGCTCACTGTACAACTAGTTTTATTAATAATTGCATGGGCATAATTTACTGCACTTGTTTCATGTTTTGTGCCTCAATGCAAACAGTGACAGGCCAGATGGAGGAATTTTTTTTTTTTTTTTTACATTATCTTCTGATCAGCCTGTGTTTTGCTGTCATACGTTCACTGTGTTGCACGGTTTTGGAGATAGTCTGAGTGAGCTTCATAGCTCAACCTCGAGTCTCCTTCACTTCTGGATCTATGCCATTACAGTTGATGTTACGTTGGTGTTTTCGCCGTGGCAAAAGAAATAAATCATCCAAACATTCATTGCTGTGTTAGTTTTCTTTCTACAAACAAGGCAAAGATGGACATCTGACAACACACGCTGTGATTTGGAGAGAGAAAAACACTCCTCATACAACAGGTGAGTTTTAAAACTAATGATAGAAATACCTTGAAGATGGGTGCATACTTTGGAAGCTGCCTCACACAGAAGTTACAGTGTGAAAACTGAGAGCCTCTAAAAATAGTCTCGCCTAGCAAAGCACAGACTCCCCCTTATGGAATGGAAACTAACGCAGCAGGATGCATTCTGCACTATAGGCTCAAATAAAATGAAGAAAATTCCTTAAAAGTGATTAACAAAGCTGTAAAAGCAAAATTGAAAGGAGCTTAAATAATTCAAATTTTATTTATTGAGGCAAAGCAATCAATAAAACAGATCTGACAGAATAGCTCATGTTGAATTTTTCATTTTCCCAAAGCCGAATCAGAATGTCACTCAAGGAATAAATAGAGACTGTTGTTGTTCATACAGCTGCACAACGTCAGCACATTTCCTTTGACGTAATCTGATGACAGTTTTGACAAAGCTCCATGATCTCATTATAGCACTGCCAGCTGCAGCTCACTAGGGGGTTTCTTTAGCTATCACACACGGGAATGTATCCACCATACTGTAACAACTGTTTCCTGATTAAGCTTTTTTTTTAAAAAAAAAAAGAAGTAGCACATGAAAATGCAAAGACATCTTTCAGTACGCACGACAGATGACAGTCAAAGGCTTTAAAGCACACCATTGAAAAGAGGGCCATAAACAGTATAAAAGCTTTGAGAACAAAAACTTGTTTCAGGTATATTCAACACATTTTATCACGTGATACAAATTCTACAGTCTGTTAAAAAGGTTCGATTCCCTCACATTTGATTATAATTGATTTTTATGGATTATTATAATCGGTCTTGTATGGCCTAATTGAAAATGGGTGGGCTTTTATAAATGTACATACATCCTGGTTGTCGCGGTCTATAAAGAACAACCCCCCACAACTAAAAAATTCTGACTAATTCACTACTCTAACGTAACCCAAAAAAACAAACAAAAACATTAAAAAAACATTAGGAAATAACATGTGGGACCTAATGAATACATGATCTGTGACTATAGAATACATTAGTAATCCAGAAAGAGTAGCTGATGAACGTCCAACTTGCCAAAATGCTTTTGTTGGGAGTGCTCATCCTATTCATTCGGATTTGGGTTGGCATCAGGATACTGGGAGAGGTCAAAGGTGAGCACTTTGCTGATGACACAATCTCCTTGCTGTGAGTGGAAGAGAAAGAAAAGCAGTTAATACAGTGGATATGGATCATATAGTGTCTTTTTTTTTTTTTTTAGTAATTTAACTACGATGTACAGCAAACGGCGTTAAAAAAATACTCTATTTTTAAGTACATTAGCCATACTGTATAACGACTACTTTGTATCCTACAGGGCTTCCACTTTGGGCTCTTGATCAACCTGTCAGCATTTATCTTGCCACAAACTGGCAGTTGCTTAGTAACGCAATGCCTTGCTGTAGTCTGTAGATATTAATTTACCCACATTACAAAAACTCTGTGAAAAAGTTTTAAGTTTCACAGTGCTGTGCAGGGTCCACAAACTGAAGAAACATCCCACACAATCCCAAAATCAAAGCTCACTGTCTTTGTTTTGCCTGTGACTCACACAACCCCAAGCTGTACATGCACTGCAGGTGTAGCCAGTAAAAAGATTCACATCGCTCCGCATCTGTCGTGTCTTAAATGGAGCCAAAGCATAAAGCCATTCTTTGAGAAACAGAATTCAATGCCTTTTAAGACCTGCAGATATGCAGTCAAAGCTTCATGGCTGTATTTTATCATTTTGCATAGACAATATTGAGAAACCCACCTCTGGATAAACACCGATGAGCGAGTCTGCCTTGGTGTAGAATTCCTCCTTGAGAGAAATGACGATGGCCTGGAAGTTCTGCACCGACTGGTCTTTGATGTAATTGGCCACCTTGAGGGTACAGAGGGAAGTTATAAGTTGTTGTTTCGATTTAATGTGATGAGCAGCATTAATAAAACAAAAACACTGATTGATAAAAAGTCACTGAATCAAATATAATTCCTGAACAGACCTTGCCAATGTTAGTGTTGTCCAGAGCAGCGTCAATCTCATCCAGGACAAAGAAGGGGGCGGGTTTGTAGCTAGAGACAAGCAGGAGAAAGGCTGTTAATAATCTTCCAGTGGTGCAGAAGTCATCATCAGCTTTCAAGCAATGCAAATAACCAAACATGTATTAATACTTGGCACTCATCTGTTGTTTTACCTGTGAATAGCGAAGAGCAGAGCCAGGGCAGCTACTGTCTTCTCTCCTCCAGACAGGTTGTCCATGGGTCTGAACCTTTTTCCCGGAGCCACACAGTTATAGTTGATGCCATCCAGGTATGGCTCCTCTGGGTTTTCTGGGCCCAGGAAAGCCTACAGAAGGGACACACTCATTGTAAAAAGTTCCAACAAATAACACCAAATTTAAAGTCCAAGTTCATGATCTGTGACTTGTGTTTTACTGTCACAGCATAAACCAGTGTGTACTGACTGAGCCATACCTGGGCACTGCTGTTGCGTGACAGGGCCTTGTAGATCTCATCGATGTTGGTGGCCACAGACTCAAAGCAGTTATTGAAACGATCAAACCTTTCCTTCTTGATCTGCTCAAAGGCTTGCTTGGCCTTCTTGGCTCTCTTACGAGCAGCCTCAAACTCTGAGGGGAAGGACAGAAACAAACCATGAGATCACAAAGGGATAACATTCTCTGATTTAATCCCAACCTCGAGCATTATGCTCCCATCTCACCGTCACTGGTCTCTTGGAACTTGTCCCTGACACTCTCGAGCTTCTCCATGGCCTTCATGTTGGGTGCGCTGATCCTCTGTAGGATACTCTGCTGCTCATTCAGACGCTGCTGCAGTGTGTTTGTCTCCGCCTTGATTTCTTCCTCTGACAGCGCATCCTGTGTGACGACAAAGAGGATTAAAAAAAGTGTACCTATAGATGCTACATCTTTGCTGCAAAGAGTTCCTTTTTAGTATGTTGTTGAGCACTTTGTTACTGCGTAAAGAGAAGTGCTATATTATTGTTATTGTCCCCTAGAAAACAACACATCCAGAGAGCCGACATCACAGTTTAATTAAATGAAGAGAGGAGGTCAAGTTGGACTGATTACATGTAAAGTAATGGTGTCATGGGGACAAGCTACCTTAAGGTCTTCAGACAGGTTGCTGTAGTCGATCTCTATGAGAGCCTCTTTAGCGAGAACACTGCTGGACGTCCTCTGGCTGCTCGACTCATCTGTCTGGGAGCTTCCCTGGAACAGCAAAACAAAAGAAGGATGTAATTTGCTGTTTCACTCCCAATGATATAAAGGTTAGCGCCTGTATGAGTGTGTCTGCGTGTACCTCTCCCTGGCTGATATCATCCATTGTTCCAGAGCGGAGAGGCAACCTGATGTCCTGCATTTTGCAGGCTTGCAGTAAGTTGTGACGGTCGCTGCGCTTCTGCTCCAGTTTGGTCTCAATGGCTGTGACCTCCTTCTGGAGCTGAGTCAACTCTCTAAAAAAATTTTTAAAAAAAAGACATTTGTAGCACAACTCAAAGGTAATCTTTATATGAAGTAAAAAATAGTAAAGTTTATGTGAAGTTTGCAGCCACTGACTTGTTGGCGCCACCCAGTTTTTTGCGGATCTCCTCCATGTCGTGGTTCTTATCGTTGACTTCAGATTTTTTGGTGAGGTGCTGGTTCTTTAGGTCCTGCAGTTGGGCCATTGTCTCATCAATGATCTTCATGTGTCTGTGCTCCTCCTGCAAGAAGATAAGAAAGATGAGGAAAAGACACACAAGTGAGGATTAACTTGTGGTCAAAATTGAGAACAAGTGGAAACCTCATATAGTGATCACGTCTGTCCATGTCAAATTGATCACTATAAGCTGATGGTAGTTCTTCTGTTTCTTGATTTCTCATGCAGATTACCATTTGAATTACATTTGTATATCTATTAAATGAATAAATGTTAAGAAAAGTTTGACATTTACTGTGTGTTTACTGTGCAGTTTCTTAAACAATGTTTTTTTTCTTCTTAATCGCTCAAACCAGCTTATGGAGCTTTGAAAGTGTCCTCTTTCTCTTGCTTGTCCTTCACCAAGAGCCCGTTCAAGGTGACTGGGAGTTATTAATCTGCTTGACAAGGGCGGCTTCAACCACAGTTGCTTTCTCTGTTCTCATTTCTTTTCCATCTCCATCACTAGCAGCCATAAGCTTAGTGACGAGAGTTTTAATTGAGAGAAAGACTTACTAAGAGGCAAAGGGCCACAGGAGTAAAGTTAAAAAAATAAAAAATAAATTAAATGAATTAGGATTCTGTCCCAAGCTCTTTGATCCATCTTAGCGTTTGATCACTGTAAGTTAAGTTTTCATCTTTCACTTTGCGTCTTTACCTTCTTTAGTCGCTCTATTTCAGCCTCGTCCTTCTTGACGGTCTGCTCCCACATCATGACTTTCTCCTGGTCCTCCTTCAGCTGATTCTTCTCGTAGTCCACCTGGATACCCAGGCGGGTTTTCTGGGTCTCAAATTCAAGACTGAAAAAAAAAAGTGTGTGTGTGTGGCCGGTTAGACAAAATAGGAAATCTTCGACAGGTTAACACACAATGTGGAAAGAAGTGACCCTTGGCTGCACTCATTACTCAACTCACCGCTTCTTAGCGATCTCGTTCTGCCTCTTCACCTTCTCCTCCTCGAACTCTCGGATGTTCCTCACTCCGATCTCCTTACAGAACTCAACAAACACCTCATCCTCCACCTGGATAACAAGAACATTTACAGTGACATTACTGGAGTGACAGACAGGCTTCTTAATGGACCTCACTTTGGTGTGAGTCTCACCAGGTTCATGCGGTCTCGCAGGTCCGTGATCTCCCTCTCACGAGACTGGATGATCCTCTTGATGTCGTTGATGCGGGGGCCAAAGTTTGCCAATTCACTCTCCAGCTTAGACTTCTCCTGCATGACACAAATGAAACAAGTTTAAATGCAACAGTCACTATAGCAATAACAATCAGGAAGAGGAAAATACTGAGGTGTAACCAGGCCGTACCTGCATGTTGAGGGAGAGGTGACGGGTTTTGGTCTGTTCCAGATCACTCTGGGAGTACTTGAGTCTCATCTGCAGACCGTGGGCCTGAGACTGCACCTGACGCAGCTCCGCCTCCTTCCTCTTGGCCTTCATTTGCTCCTACAGAGAAAAACATTACATGGAAATTGTTGTGAATTTACTCTGACAATCCACCAAACTGCAGTCAGTGACTACAGATCCAAAACAATTCCCATTTTGAGGTTTGTCCAGGAGCTGTCAACTGCAATCCAACACACATTTTGACTCAAAGAGCTTTTAAAAATATCCTGATAACTAACAGACAAATAATCAAAGTTACCTTGAGCTCTTCAGTGAGTTTTTCTTTCTTCTCCTTGAGCTTATCCACTGCCTTCTCATCCCAACGCCTGGCCTTGGCCTTCAGGTCACTGGCTCCTCCAGAGATTACACCGGACTTCTGGAAAAGGGTACCATCCAGGGCTACCGTCTGGACACAGAGAGAAAAAGAATAGGTTAGATGGCAGACAACATTCACATCTTACAAATCATCAGGTTGACAGGCAAACTTTTCAATTCTTCCATCTTCATGACACAAAAATGTTGAGAAGAGATGTAAAACCTCAGTTAGTGCCCTAAATAAGGCCAAATACCTTGTGTCTGTATGGCCCTCCGAAAGCGATCCTTCGTGCATCCTCTACGTTCTCACACACCAGGGCGTTGCCACAAGCATACTGCAGGGCTTTCTTGATGTGGGGAGGCTCATAGCGAATCACGTCAATCACCAGTTTGGCTCCTCGTAGTTCTCTCAGCTTCTCATCTGTTGGTTTCACCTTTGATACAAGAAGAAAAGCAAAGCAAAAGATCACATTAACTTCTTCTTCCTTAAGTCTGTTAAAATCTGATGTTTTCATGCAAGATCGCCACTTAAATATTGTGTACTCCGACCACTCCAAAGACTCCTGAGTGGAGATGTCATGTGTACTTCTAGTATTCACCTCGAGGTAGTCGAGAGGAAGGAAGGTCTCGGGCTCTCCTCTCTGCTCCTTGATGTACTGAATACAATCTCTTCCAGTCTTCTCAGAGTCAACAATGATGGCGTCCATGTTCTTACCCAACACCTTGGTCACAGCAATCTGATACTTCTTCTGAGTGGGCTGGCACAGGTCGATCAGACGACCGTACTGCAGAAAGACAGCGAGCAGCATATTTATACCTCAATGCTTTCATCAAATAAAACAGGGAAGCAAAACAACTGTAGTCTTGCGTGCAAAAGTAAATTAGACAATACTGTGTTGAATACTGTCGCAGGGGCCTTACCACAGAGCCAGGGTAGAGTCTTTTGATACTCTCCATGATCTCAGCCTTGCGCTGCTGGCGACTGTTCTCCTGCCTGTCAATTCTGGCGTCTCCCAGCTGCTCCATTACCTACAGCAAGAGCCAATAATAATGGGATTCGTTATAGACTTTTTCACAGCTGACATTTTCACTTGTCAAATGTGGGTGTAACTAATAACATTATCAATAGGAGTGTCAGTGCCAGGCCCCGGGATTGTACATGATGGCCCACTGGCTTGGATTACTGGCACACCTACCATCATTTATTTTATTGGTCACACTTTTCCTTGGTTTCTGGAAAATGTCTGCAGTGAAAAACATCTAGTGATTCACATGGAGACATTAAGATTTCTCCTGCTCACTTCCAGGGCTCAGATTGGCTAGTGATGCTGTTTGCTTAAGGACATCGTTACTTTTACAGGGTAAAACTTGAAGTCATGGACATGAACTCAAGGATTTTCAGAGAAAGGTCTCTACAAGTACAGCACAGATAAGATGACAGCACTTGGAGTCAAACGCTTTTCTTCGCCTGCACGTGTGTCTTAAGTACCTGGTTAAGTTCCATGTTGATCTCATCAATTCTCCTCTTGGCCATTTCCACCTCTTCAGTCAGCTCCTCCTCCATGCGCTTCTGTTCATCCAGTGACTGCCTGAAGGGTAAAAGGACAAAAGAGTGAATGAAGGAGCATAATGGAGAAACCTATAAAAATCAATAAGCTGAACATATTACTGTTCAAACCCTACAAATATAGGAGCAGCATACCTGCTGGTGGTGATGTAATCCTCTAATTTCTCAATACGTTTCTGGTTTTCCTCAATTTCACGGATCTTCTGTTTTATTTTAGCCTGGAGAGAAACAACAGAACTCATTACATGCATTCAAATCAATTAAAATCAATTTAGTCAGACGCAAGCAAACCTGCCAGCATCATCTTATTTACCTCTGTCTCCACTTTCTTCCTCTCCTCCAAGTCGAGGCGGTCCTGGTCGGCCTTCTGGTCGCGGTTGAACTTCTCCAGCTCCTGTGCCAGTGTGGCAGCACGTTTACTGGCCTCCTCCTTCAGACGATGGTACTGCTTGACCTGGGGGAGAAAGACAAACAGTGGGTTATATAAAGCTCAGTCTCATATAGCCAAACCTTCTTGCACTGTGTCAGTGCTGGAGAAGATCTGGCTGAACCTATCATAATCCAGCACTAAGGGAAAAACACTCTGAGTTGTTTTTATTTCTTTAAACCTGCCACAATCATCTTGGGTGGTGCTAAGCTCAGGATGCACCACAGTCCCTTACTAGTTTCACATAGCGACGGGAATTTTGAAAGCAATAACATGCTTCCTGCATGATAGCATCTAACACAGGCAGCCAATGACAGGCTTCATTCCCCCACAGTCTACATCCAGTGAGCCAGACTACATAAATATAGATATGTCTACATTTTAATATCAATCTGATTTAATGACATCATGATAAAAATTTGAGAAACAATCTGCACACCAAAACCTGGAATGTGCATGTGCTAGCTTTCCAATTATACCATCATCTTAATGTCAAACCACTAAAGAAATTCTTTTATTAAAAACTACAGTCTTTTTTACTGCATGACATCCTAACGACCTGGTGCCAGTGTACTAGAATTTCAATTGCATAAACTAAATAAAATTCTGTAAATGAAAAATTATTGAATCACAATAAATTATAAACTGCGGTGCCCTTAAACGTGTCCAACATTCTAACATATCAGACCTGGTTTTCCTCGAGGGTAAGGTCCTGGCCCTGGCTCTGTGCCTCCTCCTCCATGCGCTCCTCAAACTCTTGCTTGGCCAGCTCCACAGCCCTCATCTCTTTATCCAGCTCATCCATGTCCCCCTTGCGTTTCTTGTACATCTTCTGGGCATTTTGCAATGACTTGCGCGCCGCCTCGAGCTTCTTGATCTTGTGTGAAGTGTTCTCTTTGGCCTTGATGTACTGCGGCCTCTTTTGGTTTAACTCAGAGTCTTTCTCTCTGTGGGCAGATTAAGGTGATTAACAAAGCCCCTGGTTTTAAATGGCATTAGTTATAGAGTAGATCATCTGAGAAGTACATCAAGCGAACTGTGAGAAGGCCATCATGTCATTGTTACTTACTTGATTTCTTTCTCAATGGTCTGCTGCTCTCTCATCAGCCTGCCCAGCTCCTTCTTCTTGTCCTTCAGCTCCTCCTCCACATGGTCCATCTTTTTGCGGTCCTTATCGATCTCCTTGTTCCGCTGGCCTAGCTCTTTGTTCAGCTTTTCAATCTCAGTCTCGTTGTGGTACAGCTTGAAGAGCTGCAACTGAACACTAGCCCTGGCCACTTCATCTTTCAGACGCTGGTATCGCTCGGCCTGGTGGAATGATGGGATAAGACAAAAAGACAGACCATGGGATGAGTTAAATTCTACATGTTTTGTATGATGATGACCTTTATTTAACCAGGAAAGAGACACTGAAATTAAAAATATCCTTTCCAAGAGTGTCATGGCCAAAATAGCAGGTTGAAGACAAATAACATAAGACAGACTGGTAATGAAATTACAAAACTATCCAGAAGCAAATCTTTCCAACTAACCCTTAGTGCAGGTTCAATCTTAAAATCAAGGATCAAAAGTTACATTAAACACTTCAGTTAAAGAAGGACACAAATACGTAGTAAAAGTAAAAGTAATTGAAATATATACCTCCTCTTTCTCTTGCTTGGCTTCTTTGCGCTCAGCAGCAATGTTTTTCTTACGATGGTAATTAAACTGTGTGTCCTCCTCTGCTTTCACCATTTCCTTCTTCCTGCGGTCGTACTCCTGGGCCAGCTCTCCAGAACGTGAGATTTCCTCAAACAGAGCTGTGCGCTCCTTGGGGTTCTTCATGGCAATAGACTCCACAGCTCCCTGCAGGGACAAGAAGCAGGTTATAAAACTACAGTAACTGCCAAGACAATGTTAGAAAATATTGATTTAACACTATAAAATGTATATATTGGGTTTCTAATTTCATTAGCCAAGTCAAAATTAAAAATGTTGTGATACATAGGGGGGGCATATGCAAGACATAACCACACCACAGAGAGCACCGGGATAAAATGGGGGGGGGGGGGGGGAAGCTATCCCAAAACCAAGTTTGTTTGTCGCAAGAATTACCTTTAATCATCAATTATTCAATATTTTCAATAAAAAATAAAGCATGTTTTAAATTTATGCAATCTCCATCTTAAAAATACAATAAAAAACTTCAAATCATGATAACCAACACTTCTTAACTGTACTGAAAACACTGAAAAACACAATATACTGGAGAAACATTATTACAGAACGCCAAACAATAAAATACTCTTTTAAAATGTTTTTAGGTTTTCAGTCTCACCTGGAAGACCAGGAAGTTTCTAGCCTTGATCAGGATACCAAGTTTTTCCAGCTCTTCACTGTATTCAGGCAGGCCCACCACTTTGTTGTTGATGCGGTACTCAGAGGAGGAACCTGATGCACACGCGACATGCACATTTCAAGAGATAAAACATCAGTATCATTAGCTTATCAAAGTACATACAAGATGGCTGCAAAGGTCTTTCAATAAACTTGCCCACTTAAAGACAGCTGTCTTATAGTAAACATAAGTTTGCATAACATGTATTACCTAACTAGCTTTGATGATGTAATGACAAAAAAATAAAGTTCTGCTATGCAAAATGTGACATCTCTGACTACTAGCAGGATTTTGAGGCAATGCTTCAAAATATTTTATATAGGGCTGCAAATATCTATTATTGAAATTGCATTGTGGCCAAGTGCAATATCCAAATTGCAGGAGCTACAATTTAAAAAAGTAAAATGTGTCACAACAAAAGTGATGCTACAGAGAAGCCCCAACTTTAAATTCATATTGCAGACATAAGGGAACATGCTTGTTTGGTAGAGACACAGGCAAAAATGACATTATCATAACTTTTATATTTTTTTTTCAAGTGAAAATGAAATGCAAAAATTGCCATTCCCAGTTAAGTCATGACTCTAAGCAGAATATGATTGTTTTACACTCATTGTTGTGCAGCTGTACTTGGGACATTTGGGCTCATAGAAGCCCTGATGCAACATTAAATTTTTTTTTTCAATGCTGCAGAGTTCATGCCTTCTAATTTCTGGTACGAGTGAAAGAAGTTTTTTGACCTCTGTTTTTCATTTCACACATATACAAACGTTTGAAACTGAAGCTGACATTCCGACATGACTGTGAATGGTGGTTCGTACCAATGATGGCCCTTGTAAAGGCACGCTCCTCTCCAT
Organism: Epinephelus fuscoguttatus; assembly: GCF_011397635.1. Taxonomy (NCBI): domain Eukaryota; kingdom Metazoa; phylum Chordata; class Actinopteri; order Perciformes; family Serranidae; genus Epinephelus; species Epinephelus fuscoguttatus. The sequence continues at coordinate 23,336,728 of NC_064758.1, read as the reverse complement.
TATCCTCCTGGTACACCATGCTGACAAAAGCTCTGTTGGCAGCTGGCTTCCCTACGGGTGCTCCGTGGATCAGATCCTTCAGAGTCTTCACACGCAGGTTGCTGGTCTTTTCTGCCAACACGAAGCTGATGGCATCCATAAGGTTGGACTTTCCTACAACAGCAGCATTCAGACTTTTAGTAACTCATACAAAGCTAATATGAAAGCATGACATATACAAACATGAGTTAAACCTAAGTTTATCTTTATGAACTTTCTAATGTGCAGATTTCTGTTCAATTCTTGTTTGTTTAGTTAACTCTTTGTCAGAAAGGTGCTGTTTCACATCTGGTCATTTTAAAAACTGTAGCTGATTGTAATGTTGCATTGGATGGTGTAAGAAGGACGGGTCTTTCCAAGATTTTGTTCTCCTGTGTAAAGCACGTTGGAAATAATCTATAAATGTCTACAAAATAATATATACTAAACTTTGCAAGAGAAAATGTGATCATTTTAAAAGTTTACACAGACAACATAATGTTTGATCATGTTCACATCAAATTGAATGATGATGTTGTTGACAGACACCGATAGCAACACAAAACACATTCCAATTAACAACAAAGTGCAGAGTCGTAATGTTAAACAGTAGGTGTAGTTAATGTTTATAGGCATCAAGCTGCTTGCCATCAAACCAGACATAAATTCAATGCATAAACCATAAGTTGTGATATCCACAAACAGTGGAGCATTAACGTTACTGCACTGTTTACCGTTAGCCAAAGCTAGCAAGCAGTTTGCATTAGCCGCGAGTTAACATTTGCAATCATAACATACCAGATCCATTGGGTCCGATGATTGCAGTGAACTTATGAAAGGGTCCAATGATCTGTCTTCCTTTATACGACTTGAAGTTTTCGATCTCTATCAGTTTTAAATAACCCATCTTCGTTGTATTTGTGCCGCTGTTGTGGAAAAAAAACTGCAGTGAATTTTAGCTAGCACAATGTTAGCTAGCTAATGCTAACAACCAATAGGTTACCTAACAAGCAACCTCAAAGACGAAAGACTGCGCGCAAATGAATGAACCTCTCTGTTCAGTCCAGTGCTGGCCTATGCATATGCCACATTATGAAGTGCATGTTTGGTTTCGTAACCTAAATAGCTTCATAATCTTGAATCAAATAGACGCGATGCGGTAGTGACAACAATGCGCCATTTTACAATCCAGCAGGAAGACCCCTCGAGCGCGCGAGATACAAAACCTCACAGTTTATCGCGAGATCAAATGGAGTCGTTTGGAGTTGCTTCAATGAATTTCGGTTTGTGCCCCGTATTCCACCACGAACCATAAAGTAGATATATAAATTACACAATATATTGTGTTAATTTAATAGAGCCTTAATGTTTAGCACAAATGAATCACTCAGTTTAGTGATTTATGTCAAAAAAGCACACAGACTGCAGCGGTAAACTGAGATGACCACGAGTTACCATGGTTACCAAGGGCATCTAAACACAACAGGAACCGACCAGCGACACAACTTCTTTCACTGAGGTGCTACTTTGGTCTAAAGACCTAAATTGAAATAATTTGGCCAGATCTGTAACGTCAGAGGTAAGTGATACTTTAGATCTGTGGTCACTGTACAATTGATTAAAAAAAGAAACTTGCACAGGCCTAAAAGTATTGGTTTTATGTTTTCAGGTCAGGGCATGCTCAAATCTGACTCAAGATAATGCGCTTGCAGGGTAGTGCCAGGCAATTTATGTATTTTTTTTTAACGATATGGAGATATGAGACTAGATGTTGTCTTAGATTTTGGAAATCATAATATTGTGTTTATTGTACTATAAGTGTTTTCCTGGTTATAAAGGTTGTGACTTTTCTTATTTTCATTTTGACCCTCACTGGACCAACAAATACTTCCACCATACATAACCTTTTTATTTATTTATTAATTTATTAAGTCACTCAAATGTTGGTATCAGAGCCAATACAACAAGCAAACAGCAGGGAGGGAAAAGCTGACAATGACTTTTGTTTTTGCAGTTTCTGGTGTAATTTTTGCAGTGGTGGAATGTAACTAAGTACATTTAATCAAGTAACGTTACTAACTTATACTTAAGTATAAATTTGAGGTACATGTAGTTTATGTGAGTCTACTCTTTTCATGTCACTTAATACTTCTACTCCACTAGGCCTACATTTCAGAGTGAAATATTGTACTTTGTACTTCACTATATTTAGCTGAAATTTATTTAGTTGCTTTACAAACTAATATTTTTGCATAAAAAAACAAGAAGCGTCAATAAAATATGATCAATTAGCCGCTTGACAAAAAAATAATTGGCATTTTAATTGGCAACTATTTGTGATAAACATTTGGGTTATTCTCTAATTTATTTTTTTATTTTAAGGTTTTGGGGTGGGGTTTTTATGCATTGTGTACCTTTAGTTTTAATACTTTGAGATAATACATGTTCCTGATTATACTTAATTTTACCTAAGCACTTTGAAGTACTTTTACTTTTACGTATAACAGAGTGTTTTCACAGTTAGTACTTTTATTCAAGGATGTGAATACTTCCTCCACCACTGAATTTTGGTGATTTTTAAAGAGGCCTTTCAAACTACTTTGGGGTTCAGAAGGTGTGTAATATAAATACAAAATAAAACCATTTAAAGTTGCATTTCACTCTTGTAAGGCAAAATAAAAACCTTAAGTCCCTCTCTATGTGCTAGTTTACATATTATTTGAAGTGCCTCCCTTGTATTGCACATAAATAACGAACAGTCCTTAAAGTGGTATAATTTTCTGAACTTATCAGGCTGTTTAAGCTGTTCTATTATTTGCCTTAACCCACTTACTCATTACATCCACATTGCTCATGATTATTGATAAAACATTTGGTCAAAAATATCATGATATTTGATTTTCTTCTAACACAGTAATTTCTTTTCAGTAAGGATATCAGCCACAATAATCAGTGCTGTAATGCTGTGTCTCCTCTCCTCTCTCTAGGCTTATTAGAAACTGAGAAAATGTACAAAGCAGATTTGCCTGTGGACCAGTCCATAGAAAAGGCTGTGGAGAGGCGGAGGTCTGCAGAAACAGCACGTAAAGCTCGGATCTATAATACCCGGCTTCGTGTGCTGGGCCTCGACCTTGATGCTCTCAATAAACAGGTCCAGGAGAAAAAACATCAGCAAAACACAGAGCTGCAATGGGAAAAAGCTTTTGGTAAACCATGAGCATGTTGGGCATTATTCACCTATCAATACTGAGTCCCCTATAATAATGTCTCATGAAATCACCTTTCGCCTCTAATGAGCAATGATCAAAGGCGTCTGTATTTTCATTGCATTGCAGATAAGCTCAGAGAGCGTCATGATGAAATCCTGCTGCAGCAAGACATTGATGAAAGAGAGAAGCGAGCAGCTTTGCACACTGACCTGACCCAGTATTGGGCCACTCAACAGCGTGTAGAGGACTCACGCGATGCTGATCTCAATTGCGGCCTGAAGGGGGCATTCAGGTTCACCATTCCAGAGGGTGAGCTGGGCCCTGCCAGTATGACAATCTTCCAGGTGGGTGCTTGGTGTGCGTCAAAGACCAGTGGAACAAAATCCAGCGAATGGTTAAATAAATGATCCTGCCTTAAGCACTGTGCCATTGATTCATGTACAGGGAGAGGACACTGGAGAGGAGCAGAGGAGGAGAGAACAAATGAAAAAGACAGACAGAGATCTGCAAGCACAGAAGGAAGACAATGAGAGGAGGCGCATGAGAGACAAGCACAGAGGTGAAAAGAGACATGTGCACACCGTGATCACTGATGAGCTAACGTGCAGTACGCCATAGCCTCTGTAAATCACACACATGCTTCATGCTTTCCTGCACAAACAATCACACACTCCTACGCGCAGCTCTTATTGCCAGGTGGCATTGATGGATGCTCATCCCAGAGCGTATGAGTGTGTCATTGAAGAGCTTTGCACAATGGGTAATGGCTAATGCAGGTGTGAAAAACACACAGTAGGTGATTTACAACTTGCCTGTGTGTGTGTGTGTGTCACAGAGAGTCTCATGAGCAAAGAGCTTGTGCATCAGGACCTTAAGGGGGTTCAGCTACATGCACTAGAGGAGGAGTGTCGGAAAGCTACCCGCATGGCACTCGACAACTACAATCGAGCTCTGGTAAAGTACACGCATGTGCACACACACACAGATGGACACACAGATGCACACACACGCCACCCGCTGATGTGGATGCTCAAAGCAAAATCCACTGGGGTTTTGAGTCCTGACATGGTGTTCTCAGGTGGGGTTTAGAAATTAAAATAGCTAATTGAAAATGTTAAGTGATGCGTGCACACACTTGCTGCAGGAAGGCGGCCATCATATTAGTTGGTACCGAGCAACATGGATGGTTAAACTGCTCTGATGTATGCGTGGGCCCTGTCTGTTTTCAAAAGCCCCCATTTAGCTCTCCCCTCATTTGCCTGAGCGCACTCGGTTGAATCCTCCATGGGGAGGCATCATTATGAATCCTTCAGGTCATGGTATTTTCCATGACTATTATGTGGTTTCTCTAATAACCACTCACATGCACGATGCACAAGCAAATACAACTGACTGAGTGGCTCTCTCAGGAGGACGTTCCCCATATGGCTGAGTCTATGTTAGAAGTAACCACATATTAGAGGTTTGGTTTTGTGAAACTGCTGCTACTCTAACCATCGAGGGAATGATCAATCGACTTGCCCTGGATCAGTGGTAAGGCCTCACCATGCCATGCTCCCCACAGGCTGCAGAGCAGGCAGAGAAACTGAAGGAGCAGCACAGGAGAGAAGAAAGGGAGAATCTTGAGGAGATGCTGCACACGGCGACATCCGACATGATGACAGAGTGTGCAGAGGCAGCGGAGAGAGAGGTGGAAAGGGGGAGGCCAACACGGGTTCTGATAGACAGATGGAAGGGGATGAGCGCTGAGCAGCTGAGCGCCATCCAAAGGGAGAGAGAAGAACAGCGTCTTGAGAGACAGGTACTGGAGTCACTTTAAAATAAAATACTACTCTAACCGGGCACCGTGAATAGTTCATGGTCAAGTTGCATCTTACTCTTTTCCAAGCTCCTCCTCTGTTCCATATTTCAGCAAAATTCCTTAAAAACTTTGGTTCTTGACCTTTTTAGCTCATGACCCTTTAAAGATAAAACACAGATGTATGATAAATTTAAGGAAAGGAAAGTTGTCCACAAACCCACAAACCATTCAGTGACCCTTTATGCCCCGTAGGGATCTAATTCATTTTATTTCTAAAGGTCTAAAGGTTATGACCAAAGAGGTGTGAATCCTTGTGAGAAAAGTATTTTTTTTAGCTGCCACCAGCTGTGTTATAGCTCGCTTTGACATTTGGTCCACAGAAATTTCCCTGCCCTTTGGTAGTCGCAGTTTTTGCCCTCAGAGGCTGAAATTTGACATGGAGGTTGCAGCTGTTGTGAATTCATGCTTGTTAAAAAGTAAAAATACATTTTAGAGGCCTGAAGCCATAAAATCATCCAGTGCTTCAAAAAGAAGAATCTAAGACTAAAAATAAACTTAATTTTGTGTGGCAAAGATACTTATTTTTCTGCTTTCTGATCCTATTAACTATCTTGGATCCCCTCAGATGTATCTCGCAGCCCTTTGGTTAGTCCTAACCTCCAAGTTGGGAACCACTCTATCATAAGAAAGCATAAGATAAAATCTCAGTATCCAACATAACAGTTGTACTTAGGTTTAGCATTTACAACATTGATCTCTTGACATCTTCAGAGGCAACGTGATGCTGAGAAGATTCGGGACACAGCTCGGGAACTCCAGCTACTGAAGCTGTCCAGAGAAGCAGAGGAGGAGGAGAGGAGAGCAGAAAAGCTGAGGAGAGAGAAGAGGATTCAGACAGATCATTTCAACATGCAGCTGGCCAGAGAGCAGCAGGCACAGTGAGCACTGCACACACATACGTACACTCCTCAGGCTGTAGTCAGCAAATGTATTTTGGGTGTAGGTGATTAAGCACTCCAATGTAGACTTAAGATTTAAAGGAATATTTCACCCCCCAAAATAATCATTTGTATATCAGTCACTCACCTGTGTTGCGTTGAATTCCTGAAGAAAACTTTTTTTCTCACATGCCTCCAAAGTGAACGAAGAATCCAAAAACTGAGAAAACGTGTCAAGAATTGAAGAAAAGGGGGCCGTGTGTCACAACAACAAATCTAAATCAAAAGATCTGGTTACAAACTCTCACTCCACTCATATAGTATAATCCAATTCTGATTCATCCAGTCATATGCTCAGTACTTTCCAAACATACACCCCTTTCTAATGGGGGCCTAAACTGAAACTTGAAGTTATCTAAGCCAGACTCCCCTCACAAAAGCAGTAATTTTATCTTGCTGAACACAGGAGCTGCTGGCCTATCATTGCCTTGAATGGCAGTTTGTTTGTGTTTATGTGTGATTCTGAACTAACCCTTTAAAACTCCAAAGTCACACAATAATAACACAAACAAAGTGTGACTTGCATTCATCAAGAATCTTCCCCGTTTTTGGATTCTTCGTTCACCAAAGGCGTGTGAGACAAACTACTTTTTTCTTTTTTGTAAATTCAACATAATACAAGGTGAGAAATGAACATACAAATGGTCATTTGAGGGCGTGAGCATTCCTTTAAATGACTATTTTTGGAAACAGTTACTCACTGTGTGTTTATGTGTGTTTCTGTGTGCCCCAGTCAGGAGTACCTAAACAAGAAGCTGTACACCAACAAACCCACCAAGGACTACTTCTATCAATTCAACACCGGCTCCCGCTGACAACCACACAATGTACACAGGCTGTGACAATGTGCAAATTAAATCTATTGATTGTTATACTCACACTCACTGTGAATCGAATCGTGATCGATCAATACTTGCTGCTTATTCTGAAGAGACACATATGCATTGATTTTATTGGCAGATACTGATGACAAAGAAGGGACCCTTGTTTTGGTACAGATTGTTCCACGTATTTTATTTTTCAGTCATAAATCCGGTTACAGTGGTAGATTCATAATGCAGTTACAGTTATAGTGGCCACCCAACTCCTGTCGTTCACCCATGACACATATAGATACCATCAGTTCCATTGTGCACCCCACACAGCACAAAGAGGCACATCTGCACCCCGGCAGTGACACACACACTCCCTGCCCCTCCTTCCTCTCCTATTTACTCTCACCCCTCCCCTTCCTCTCAGCCATTGTTGTTTAAAATCTGCCTGCTTTTTTATTGAGTTCTGAAGAAGCTTTTCTAAATGAACCAATTCACTTTTTTTTGTTTTTATCTTTTAAATATTAAAAAAAGGGGGAAAACAACAGCAAAAAGCAAAGATCAACATCCTCAGCTTTCCCCTCGACACATGAAAAGCAAAGAGTGAGTGGCAGTCGAGTGAGTATCTGTGTGTGTACACTCATTCCTCATTCAAAGCTAACATTTGCCCCGAACACTGACAAACACAGATGTTTAGCAGCAGATAGTCAAGTTAGTATATTGGCATATTTTGTGTCATTCATCGCTCCTGTATGAAAATAGATTTTTTTTTTTAAAAGCTTTATTTGTCCTGAGTGTGTCTGTGTAACTGACAACAGGGAGTTTACACACACCTCCTTCAGTGTCACCAGCCAGTTTAGACATCCCGTATATTTTACCTCAGGGACTGTCAGGTGGTGTTTGGCCAGTGTCAAGCTTTTATTTGAATAAGGAGAACTGAGGCAGCAGCGTTGCATATAGGTACTCCCTGTGGTATGCACAAACCGGCTCTGCCTCTCATAACTGCATCAGACAAAAACTCCACAGATATTCACTGCGCTGCAATGCATTGCAAGATGGTGATGGGCATGAACGCAATCTTAGCTTTCGTTGTAATGGAACTACGACTAACACTAAATGACACTAATGTATATTTTTTTGATTTTCAGATTTTGAAAATGTTCGCAAACATCTACAGAACAATATGGATTTTTTTTCCTTTTTAATTTTTTCATTTCAACTATAAACTTTTTTTTTTTTTTTTTTGCTAAAACAGCCAAATCTCACTGCAATCATTTGTCAAAAGTGGGAAGGTTGAATTTATAGCAATAGTACAAAGAAGAAAAATGACAACTTGCAACACTTTAAAATTAAGTGGTTTCAAACCTGCACATTTTTCACATTTTATATCAAACGTGGTCGGGTTCATTAAAACAATCTTTAGGGGGTTGTATTTACATTCTGTGGAGAAAAAAACTGTTCATCTCATAACCACTCTTACCTCTCCGGTACCTTGTAAGCTCAGGTTTTTATTTAATCAGTAGCATGTAAATACAATGTCTGCCCAGCTCTGCAAAAGAATACATTCTCTGTGTTTGATGTAAATGCCAACTGCTTGCCTTTATTATACATCAACTGGTAATCATTACGCCTGTCTGCAATATCAACTTGCATTAATGAGGGTCTGAAAATAAAACATGAGAGTGTTTGCCCGCAGGAGACTCCACTCTCTGATCTGTAAATATACATAAATACTGCTCCTCAAACAGTTTGCGAAGTATGAGATGGACAGGTATGAAAAGATTTGTTAATTAGAGACAACAATGTTTTAATACAGTGTAGAAAGAGACAAGGACACATACAGAAAGCTACACATAGGTCTCGACGAGAAAAAAAATAATAATTACAATATCATTTCCAATAATGACATTACACTTCTGGTGGGAAGGCGAGAGAGTAATGACATCAATCTGGTGCTCTATGCAGACCCAGCAGGCACAGGAACTTATAAGGAGCATGTACATATCTATAATACTGTATTATGGCTAAATAGATAGATGTAGATGCAGCTATATACACCAGATGCTACTCAGCATGTTCACAGCAAGTTCCCCTTATGCATCCAATGTTATTTATAGTAAGAAACTTGGCTTCACTTAGTTTCAATGATCTCGATCTATGAAATATGTCGATAAAGAAAGTCATGAGTTTTATATAAATAGTGTAAAAACAATATGAAAAAAGTGATGATATAAATAAAAAATGGCAGATAAAAAATAATTCGTATTCAAACACATTTGTAAAAAAAAAAAAAAGTAAAAAATGTCACTGGTAAGTACAATCTGAGACATCAAATGGCGTTAGACGTACAAATGTGCGAAATAATATAAGGCATGATAAATATCTAAGACTTTTCACAGCAGCATGTGCTGTCTGCCTCCCCACGCTAGGCTCTATCATCATCATCCTCTTTCAACGCACTACTCTGCATCTCTATAGGACCATACCTACAATCCCTCTGATATTTCTACCTGTACAGCATTCTGTCTTTATCTTTCTATAGAGTCGTCTGTGGAGATAAAGAAAGAGAAGAACTGGAGAGAATGAATGTTAGTCATTAAGATATGTTGTAAACTACACAGATAAAAAGAGGGTAAAGGGGGTCAAAAGACATCTTCAGGTCAGTCAAACTTGTATCACACTGTCCACTACTTTGGACACTCCTTTGGTCAAGACAGTCCAGTCAATCAGATGACTGCCGGGAGCATCTGAATAGTCAATACATTGATTGTATATTAGTCGTTAAACTACGGATCAGCAGGTCAGTAGGGAACAGGAGCGTATGGGCACATATGTGTTGACATGTTTTGGTCTGATGGCCCCCGATGGATGTGTGGGGGTTAATCGAGGATGGTGACTGAGTTGGGCATGCCGTTGGTGGCTGGGGAGACGGTGGTGGGGTTCAGCGGAGAGATGTCTGGCAGGCCGTGCAGCACCTCTGGACCCTCGCTGGGCCGACTGAACTGGCTGACCAGAGACTCGTCCATGTTGAGCTCGGTGGTTATGGCACTGCTGCCATTGAAGTCCAGGTTGTCCTCGCTGCACAGCTTGCTCTCCTCGCCCAGGGACGGCTGGCTGGCCGTGCGCTTTTCCTCTAGGTCACTACAATACGTGAGAACACAGAGGAGGTCAAAGCAAGACACCATAACGCATGTAAAGAATGTAATCTGATTACATATTTAAGCAGCAAGCGGTAACACTTTATAATAACCATCATTAATAAATGGTAAATTGAACTCATTTTACTGTTAACAAACAATGAAAAGATATGTTTACTAATTATTAGTAATGCTATAATTTGCTATTTCAACAGTTTATTGTTGCAAACATTATAATATTTTATTTACAATATTAAATATTTATTAATAATTACTAAATGATTGGTAAACCTTTAAGAAACTGTTTGAGAAACATATATTAACATTACAAGGATAGACTAGATATTTGTAACACTTTGTTAATGGTTTGTAAACCGTCTATAAACATTATTTGGACACTCTATAAAGTTACAACTGATGATTATGATGCAATTTTGGAGAAAGATAATTAATTGTTGAGTCTCATTTCCAGGTCATTAAATACAGTTTGGACCAACTGTCAACCCAAAGCATTGCTCAGAACAAGACTCAACAACTGTCAATATCCAGAGTTGTATATTTCACCTTTAAATGGTTAATAAAGACAGTGTAGTGTACCAACAAACAGTATTTGGGTGGCCATTGTAAATTTTCGTTTCCAACACTTAACAATTGCTTAATAAATGGTTTATTAATCAATTCTAAACATTTTTAAATAGCCTTTATAGAGTTAGAGTTGCTAAACTGTGCCTCAAAAGTACCCCTACCCCAACATTTTAAATATTATATCATTAATTTATTTTAAAATAAATGTGTCTGAATTGTTGTGTTGACTTTGTTATAATTCCATTGTTCTCATTGTGTATATCTCTGGTGCATGTTTGCATTGACAACCTGTTTAGAAATGTGTTCAACATGATGGAAGACGCAACTCTGTTTTCTGTACACAAATATAGATCACCAATAAAAGATTTAACGAGGCTAAATTAATATTGCATTAGTTGCAATTTTATAATAGCCATGCAAATAATGTTTCTGGATGATTTAAAAAAAAAAACAATTAACCATTAACAAATGTCATTTCATTGTTAAAAGTAAAATACTGATTAATTTAAGTTTAATTAACTACCAATGTACCATTCATTAATGGAGGTGATTCTAAAGTTCTACCCTGCAACCTTTTTTGAAAAAAAAAAACAAAACAAAAACCCACCATCATGCAAATATATCTTAAAAAAACTGCAACAATTAGTCGATTAATTAATTAGTTGATAATCGACTAATTTTTTAAAGGTCTAGTGTGTAGGATTTAGTGGAATTTAGTGGTGAGGTTGCAAATTACAATCCACTGAAACTGCCTGACGCGAAAACATAAGTGGACCCTGTCTAGACCCAGTGTTTAATGTGTTTGTTCTGAGCTACTGGAGAAACAACATGGTGGACTCTGTGAAAGAGGACCGGCTCTGGATCTAGATATAAATGGTCCGTTCTAAGGTAATGAAATTTCAAAAACACGATTCTTATGTTCAGGTGATAAACTAACGAAAACATAGTTATAAATATCATATTCCACATCTGCCAATATATCTTCCCTAACGATACACACTGGACCTTTAAGTAATTTTTCAGGACAAAATGACATACATTTTATAGCTCCAGGCTCTAAAATAAGAGGTGTCCATTTTTTTAATTATCTTACATTATAGTAAATTAAATATTATTGGGTTTTAGATAACAAGATCTTTGTTGAAGTCACCATGGGCTCTATGATATTGTGATGGGCATTTTAACTGCTTTCTAATGTTTTACAGATCACATTACTAATATTGAAAATAATCAGCAGAATTCTTCATAAGGAAAATCATTGTTAGTTTCAGCCTTTATGCAACATGATACATTACTCTAAGATTATATGACGTGCAGGGAAGTCAGTAGGTAAGCAAAGCATTGGCAGGGAATATTAAGTAGGTTTGGGATATCACATCACAGCATACCTTTCTAGAGATCTGCATAGCAGGGGCAGGCATTAGGGAGAAGAGGGACAGTGAAAGGAACACAAAGGGTTAGGAGAAGCAAACAGTGCTGAGGGAATCAGGGCTGCATGAAGAGTGAGAATTCAAATGATCTACAGTATAGAAACATGATGTAACACCCAAGGAGATGTATTCAGATGACCAACCTGTACTCTCCAAAAGTCTCATCCTTCATAGGCCGTGCTTCTGAGTCCATCGGACCCTCTTCTTTATCTTTCACTGAGGAGGAGGAGATTATTGGATTTTATTATCAGTACAATCTCAACCATGTTTCTCTCTAAGCCACTGTCTCAGACATCGATAATGACATTCTGTCACACAACAAGATAACACCCAGTGAAAAAAAGACGTCTGTGTCTGTGGAGAACAAAGACCGGGACAATCTGTAGGCAGCATCTGTTTATTTATGTGGTTTAAAGTTTGATGTTTGAATTAATTTCTCATCTGAGTTTCAGTGTAATAGATACCCCTCTGAAAATTATAAAACTCCAAAGAATTTAAATAATTAATCATTCAGAAGTATAATGCCAGTGGGTACGATTGGATTTATTATTCAATTAGTCCTTGCTTTTAGCACAGACAATTAAGCCTTCTTTAAAAGGAGCCAGCCACTTGTTTCTCCCTTGTGTGAGGACGGATGAAAGGCTGGTGGTTTTCTCTGCCCAGTCAGACAGTGGCCTCTTGGTTACAGTTACTCTTGTGGTTTGTGATTATTATTTCACAGTCCCTTTCAGGGCAGAGCCTCTTACTGCCACAGTAAGGAAGTGCAGGCTTAGAGGTCTGTTTCACTACGTGTTTGATGTGAAGGCTGTGAGGGAAAAGGTTGTCCATGTGAGAGCTGGTCAATTATTTGGAGTTGGTGACAGTATGGATCATACAGACAGCTGTTTGGGGAGAATTTTTTAAACATGGCGCATCTTATCTCATCTTATTTTAGTGTCCTCTTTCCAGTAAGAATAATCTTGTTTACTGTGGTGCATTCTCGTAACTGCTGGGCTTCTTCTTGTACTGCAGTGTTATTTTCATTGTCAGACAGCTTTATGGCTCCAGACTGTCCGGTGTCACCCACAAAGCTTACGTAGACTGTGACACAGCAGTTATTTGACATTGTTTTACTTTGAAAGGCTTAGAAGTAGGAATGAATATAATACATTCTTTAAAAAAAGTCCCCAATCATTTTCCTTCTAAAGGTCCCAACACACCAAGCCGATTGTCGAACGTCTGTCAAGCATCTGTCACCCTAGTTTTTGCGGTGTGTCCTGCATTAGTTGGCCCTTGTTGGCTTTTATAGTCGATTCAGCATGTTGAATGAGAACGGAAGTGAGGAAAGCAAACAACTAAAGTCAAGAGGGCGTGAATCGAAACGTGTTATGTTGGCAGTTAAGATTATTTTTTTAGCCATTTACCTGTTTAGCAGAAATGGTTTGTTAACTTCTGAGGCTGAAAAATAAAGCCTCTGTGCAAGTGCCAAAAACTGCAGTTCATCAAATGGCCACTTGAGGCTGGCTTCAAAACAGAGGAACTCGCCATAGAAACCCATCTTAAACTGACAGCCTGGTATAAAAATGGTTTTGGTCTATGTAATTAATTTCAACACAACTGTATGGGGGGGATTTTTGTTTTTAATAATTCACACATACACACGTTTACATTTTATTGGGGCCAAAGTTACACATATTTAATGGGATGCTTGAGTGATTTGATGATTTGAAGCTTGGTGTTGGTTTGGTGCGTCTGAACAGTTTAAAATACTAATGATAGCTCAACACTCATCATGGTGAGCTGCACTTGCCTGAGTATTTTCCTCCTTTACTCCTCTTTATGAAGCAGAGGATGAGCAGGGTCAGCAGCAGCAGCACAATGGCGCTCACAACACCGATAAACCAGCCCTGCGTTGCAAAGCCTTGCTGCACCTCCTTCACTTCTTCAGTGGGAAAAGGAGAAGGAGATGGGAAGAAGAAAGTTTTTTTTTGTAATGGGGAAACAGGATGAAAGTACACGAGGAGCGGAGAGGATGAAACAGGTAGGAGAAACAAGATAAAAGAGGGAGAAGAATCTGGAGTGAGAAAGACAGAGTATTATACATGCTGACAGGGTGGCATTGCACTCGGGAACCAAAGAATACAGCACAATACGCCAAACAAACACAAGTAATGGATCATTTCATACGGCTAACCAAGCTCTCTTGTCACACGAGTCTCTGAAAGCACTTCACAGGCAGCGGAGAGAACTGTAAGACACTCTCTGTAGGATCAGGCTTTATATTTAGATGTGGGAAGCCCAGAGGAGAGAGCAGAGAGGATGAAAGAAAACAGGATGAATGGAAGCAGAGTGTGCACAGTACCTGTTCCTTCTGTCACGATGTCAGTCTCCCAGAAGGTGGTGTTGCTGTAGGTGAAGCGTAGACGATAATGAGAGCCAGGAGTCAGGCCCTGGAGGCGGTAGAAAGACTGAGAGGAGTTCACCTTCTCCGTTTTCTTCCATTTACTGCCATCTGCAGAGACATGAAATAAACCTTGATTTCCTTTTCATCGTTTAGGATTGTGAAACTATTCCCAAGATGGACTAATGGCTTTAAAACAGTGAATATAACAAGGTTTTCCTCGTGCACTTATTAGTGTAGATGTTATACCGTTTTTTTTGATGTAGTGGATCTGGAAGCTAACATTCCTGTGTCTCTTCTTGGCCACCCAGCTCAGGTTAACTGCGTTTTCCCCCGCAGACAGGCTGATGTTGTCAGGAGGCACTGCAAGACATTCACACAGAGGAATCAAAGTCTCAAACTAGAACAATCCTGTTGTGGTTCTGTTTGTGTCACATCTGTGATGGCGAGGAACACGGTAAATCAGCTTTGTACCTCCATCCAGCATGGTGGCGCCCTCCCTCATGATGGGCTCTCCGTCGCCTGCAGCAGTGCGCCCCCTCAAGAAGAAGCGATAGTGGCTGTGGCGGTCCAGGCCCTTCAGGGTGAGGTGGGTGGCTGTGTGGTCGTCTATTGTCTCTACCTGCATGGGGCTGTCATCACTCTCCACAACTGACCGAAGCACAGCAGAAAAAACATTCAATCACAATTTGATCTTCAACACATCGTTACGGGTGACACATTGACTGACTGATGAGCATCATTAGGAGGCTACGCTTTGATATTTTCCCTGTGTTATTGATTTAGCCTTAAATGTATTGAGTAGTGTCATTCATAACACTGATGTTTTTACTTAAGTCTTTGAATCAGTCAGAGAAGCACTTATTCAGTTTATGTTCCTGATGTTGGTTATCATGTGGGATAAGGGTGTAAATCATGCTCACTTTGTTGGTACTGCAGCAGATATCCAATGAGCATTCCATTGGGCTGGCCTGGAGGTGTCCAGTGGAGGGTCATTTCTGTCTCTGATGGGCTGTCCAGCATCAGGGACATAGGAGGACCAGGAACTAACAGCAACACAAGCAGGCCTCATCAAAATGCACTTGCCCTTAAAAGGAAATATTAAACTATTTCCATCTACTGTCACCTATTTTCCCCCAACAACTGCCTGCTCAAAATCCCTGCATTAATTTCACCTTCCTTCACTGTGCTCCACCCTCTCAATCTTTGGCTGCCAGTATCATTTCCTCTGTTGTAATCCACCACCCTTTCTCCCATCTTGCTCCATCTTTGTCTTTCCCCGTCTGTAATTAAACCTCTTCACACACTTTATCAATCACTTCCCATCTTTTCAGCCTTGTTGCCCCCGATTTTTCTTCTTTTTCTCAGTCTCACCTCCTTCATGAGTATTGAAGGACAGCGCCTCAGAGGGGGGTCCCTCTCCCTTGCTGTTGAATACCGTGACGGTCAGGTCGTAGCGGGAGTATGGTCTGAGACCACTGATCACCTTCTTCTCCTCACTGGCCCCAGTCTCCACCACCACAGTGGTCTCCGGCTCCTTGGACCTCCGGCCTCGGTGGTGGCCCCTGGAGCCCTTTCTGGTCAAGTAGACCTGGAGACACAAAATGGTCATAATGAAATGATGTAAGACAAAACCATGGGTTATTTCCTGAGCTACATTTGAAATTTTGGAATTAACTCATATCATATCAAGAGGCATTTTCTTATGACATTAAAGGTACACTCTGCAGGATTGTCAGTCACTTTTTGTAAACACACTCGCCAGCAAAAGTGGAAGTCAAAGCCAACCCCAGATTCACTCTTGTCTGACATTTTGCCTCGCTATATTTGCGTTTTTGCAGCGCTGTCTTTTTTTTTTTTTTTTTTTTTTAGGGAAAATCCTGCACAATATATCTTTAGAACTGGGTTTTCTAGCAGTCTGAAAAAATGAAGTATGGCTCAGATGTTCAATGGATAATGCATCATTGACCTAAAGGAGAAAAAGGGAAGCACTGCAAATAAAGTGCGATGCATTCCGATGGTGAGATTATCTAAAAAAAAAAATTTAAAAAAGGCTTTATTCGTCACAACCTTGAAACTAAACTCCAAAGCCCTTGCCAAGCTTAGATCTGGCTGCCTCCATTGTAAACCCAAAACATGCATTATTCATGAGGACAGGGCCTGAATATGTTAGGCCAAAAAACAGAGCAGATACAGGATCAGTACCTTGTATCCCAGCAGGTGTCCTCTGACCTTCTCTTTGTTTACTGCTGCCCAGCTCACTCTGATGGTAGTGCTGTTTATCAGCACAACACCCACATCCATTGGAGCCTCCAGTGGAACTGAGAGACAATGACAGACAGGAGGGCGATAAGTGAGACAGAATACCAAATAGAAATATTTCCAGGGAAAAACAAGCTGCTGAAAAAACAATTTTTTTAATGATATTTTACCATCTTCTCCGGAGTAGCCAATGACAGGGTCTGGCTCAGGTCCCTCCCCTTTCTCATTGATAGCCTGAACTTTGATCTCAAAGGCAGAAAAGTTGCCAACGCCATCGACCGTGAATGACGGTGTGGTTGTGTAGTTGGTGTGCCAGTTGGGCCCGCTGCCCACCACTCGCCTCCACAGAACCCGGTAGCTGAAGTCAGGTCCATTGAAGTTACGTTTGTCCATTTCCTGCAGTGACAGCAGCAGCAACGAATGATGCACAAGCCCTTTTAAAAAATGCGTTTGATGCTGCTTCAGATATTATTATAATCAGGTAGCAAATGTACCTTCCAGGTGATAACCAGGGTGTTTGGGTCTTTGGACTCACTCCTAACATCTTCAGGATTATTGTCTGGAGCTGTGATTGTAAAAAAAAAAAAGTTTATTGTAGTGTCCACTTTGACAATAAAAACTTGTGGTTTGTACAGACAGGTGAAATGGGAATGGGTCTATGTTGGAGGAAATTTGGAGAACAGCTGGCAGATCATTTCCATATATCTCGGAGCAATATTCAGTCATATTAGCAGGAGGTAACACAGGCAATACAGAACATTTTTGGTGATGTAATTGACTGTTTATTCTCTACAATCTATTTGGAAAATATTGCAGCTATTTTATTGGTACAAGATAAATATCTATGGAAGATATTATTAGCAGCCATCAAGACAGCTGTAACATGAAATTATTACAGACTGAACCTCGAACAAAGACTGACAAGATAGATATTGTGACAAATGTTTAAAGTATGGCGAGAATGATTTGTTGTTGTTTTTTTTTGTTAAATCTATGGGATGATCAATTCTGGCAATATGGGGAAAATGGATTGTGTTTGTGAACTCATTAGATGATAAATGATGTTTAACTGAATGAACTGGCATGTATTTCCATCAGTATAATATTTGTATGAGTGTGTAGGTGACTAGCTGCTTGGTCTATTTTGTTTTTGTTGTATTTCTTTAAAAAAAAGTATAAATAAAAGTAAACTTGTGGTCACAAAACACTGGCTCTGACCTTCAGCAGGTGTGTTGTGAATTTCAGAAGGCTTGCTGGGGCCGCTCTTTCCCACATCATTGATGGCAATGACCCGGAAACGATAGGACATGTAGGGCCACAGAGGGAGGACAGCACGTTCCTTGTTTCCTCCTACTCTCTTCAGCACTTCCCAACCCCTCTCCTTCAAACCTTGATCTTCAAACTCAACCACATACTCTGCAGCGAGAGAAACAAAGAGTGGCGCAGAGATGGGGAAAGACAGGATATAAACAATAAGGAAGTAATAGAAATATAAATAAACGCTCAGTGGCGATAAAGTCATGCTGAGACACGTTGAGCTTCACAATAGTCTGATGCTGCAGATCAAATAATAATCCTGTCCAAGTAATGAAAACAGAGCAGCCTTTCATTTTGCCAGCGGGAGATAAATGATATAGGCTTGTTGCTTTGAGTATTGGAGTTAGACAAGATGAAAAGTTTTATGTTTGCATTTGTCTGTGTGTGTCTGAGTCAGTGCACATCATCATTTGGTGGCACTGAAGAAAAAGTCAGAATCACAGCATGAGAAATTTTCCAAAAACATAAAAATCTAGTCTTTATCCATATAAAAGCAGTTTTAGAAGTGAAAAGAAGAAAAGCAGAGGACAAATTAGTGTGTGTGTGTGTGTGTGTGTGTGTGTGTGTGTGTCTGCATTAAACCTTGCACGGGGCTGTTGTGGTCGTCTCCAGGAGTCCAGCTGAGGGTGACTGAACGGTGCTTGGAATCAGTGATCTGGAGGAGGGAAGGAGGATCTGGGCGATCTGAAGGGGGACAACAACAATATCACTCCCACAACCACCTGCTGTCTGTCGGTGCACTATAAGTTTTGAAGGCGTACTATGCAGAATTTTTCTCAAAAACAGTACATGGACTCACACAAAAGTAATTCCTCAAAAGTATGACCCACTACCAGTCTGTATCTGAGAAAGAACCCACCCTCTGCCTGTGTTTAAATATTTTCTTAGTATTTTGGTTTGTTTGGGATGTTTCTAAGTGTCAGCCTACATGCACACATGTGAGCAAAGAAGCCAAGGAGACAGGATGAAGCATGCGCTTCAGCTGAATTCACATAATATCTGGCAGTGCAGCACTCTCCTGCAGGGTTGTGCGGAGGTGTCTGCATATTTATCTGTTCTTTAGAACATAACCTTGGAACAATCAGAAAATAATGTTCTATTTGTTGTTCTCGTTAACGCTGCTCCGCCTCTTCATTCACTCTCTAGCTTGCTTGACCTTTGCTACTCGCTCAATCTTGTTGAGCCGAGGAGAAGGGGGGCAAGTTTGAATGTTGTGTTTACACACAGTAAGCAACAAGTCCTGCATAGTATGCCTTTAACAAAGAGGAAAAACATATGTGAAAATGAGTGAACAACATACAGTATATGATCAGTGATCTTACCCCATAAAGTGAGGCTGCCACTGGCTTCAGCCATGTCAAGCCTTGTCATGGCCTGACAGGTGTATACGCCCTCATCATCTTCTTCCACATTAGTTATTTTAAAGTCTGGTCCATCAGATGTGTATCTGAGGAAACATTATCATAGTTAGAGCAGTTTCATGTTAAAAAAAAAAAAAATCAGCATTTTTCCCGATACTGCTCGTCACAGAGGGGTTCTAACTATGGTGGCTGATTTGAAAATGTGAAAATGTGAAAATTTTAAGGGCCCTTTCTGGAGCCAGTGTTATCCGTTCTGGGCTACTGTAGAAACATGGCGGTAAAACATGCCAGATTCTGTGGACGAGGATCCACTCCTTATGTAGATATACATGGCTCAAGGTAATGAAAAAACAACTATTATTATTTTCAGGTGATTATACTCTAAAGAAAACATACTTACTATATTATATTCCATGTCTGCCACACACTGGACTTTAAAAACAACTAAACAAACAAATGGATAAAATAATTGTGGCAGTACTTTCTAACATTTTTCTCATTACTGTCATCTCTAAGGTGTAAAATAAAGTCTTACTTTTCATCACTGTGGGAATCAATGAGCTTTTCACCATTCTTTCTCCACTGAATAAATGGAGAGCCGAGTTTGGGGTCAACGAGAGCCAGACAAGTGAAGATTGCTGTGTCTCCACGCAGCACCTTCAGAGCCTGTGGAGGTGACAGGATGACTGTCCTGTCTGGAGGAGAGAACAAGCAGACACACAATGCTTAGACAGGCTGCATGGAGTGCAAATGACATCAGCTCCTATTTGGACAGTGTGTTTGTGTGTGTGTGTATGTGTGTGTGTGTGTTTAAGTAAGGTAAGGTTACTTTATGTGTACCCATAGGTAGATTTGGTTCGCAGTAGATGAGGCATCCATCTTGACACACATTTTTCAAACAACACACAAAAGACAGACATCATAAAAGTACTCAGGCTCCAATAAACACAAATAAATAAAAGTTGCCTCTGTGGCATCTGTGCAATGTTGCTGTGATGTGTTCATCTGAGTGATAGTTGCTGGAGCAAAGCTGTTTTTATACCGCTTTGTTCAAAACCTTGGGACTCTAAACCTTCTAGAAGGAAGAGGCTGAAATTCCCTGTGCAAAGGGTGGGAGTTGTTATTTAAAATTGAACTCATTATCCGCTGTAACTGTCTGGTGTACAGGGACACTGAGCTAAGCTGTGACTCACCAATCAGCCTACTCGACCATTTAACAATTTGATTCAGAGAGTTTCTGTTCTTTAAAGATAGGTCTCCAAACCATGACACCAAAGAAAAAGATAAAATTCAACAGAAGCACGACAGAATAAGGTCATCATGGTTTTGTTAATGCAGAAATAGAGCAGTTTCCTTTAACAAAACAAACACTGGTGCCCCTTTTTGCATGGGCAGATTGTGAGACAATAGGCCCCAAGGCAAAGACCTACAAAAGGCCCCACTGCCTCTTCTCCACAGGAGCAAGACACAGATTTTATGGTTGGTTAGCCTCTTTTTGTTGGTTGTTTTGCATCCCTTTGTAGTCATTACAGGTCTGTCTGTGGTTTTATGTCTCTTGCAGTTTTTTTGTCTGTTTTGCAGTCCTTTCAAATCTCTGTGGTTGCTTTCCCTCTCTCCAAAGTCATTTGTGTCTCTTCAAATTAATTTTGAGTCTGTTTGTAGTTGCTTTCCATTTCTTTCAAGTTAATTTGTGTCTCTTTGTCATCATTTTGTGTTTCTTAATTGTCATATAGCATCTGTTTTTTAGTTATTTTTTGTCTCTTTGTGATTGTTTTGCCCCCTTTCATGATTGTGAGTTTCTTTGTGTCTCTTTGCAGCTGTTTTGCATCTCTTGTTGTTTTTCTTTGTGTTTCTTCATGGTATTGAGTCTCTTTCTGGTTGGTTACTTTGAATAAGTAACCTGTAACTTTGAGGCCCTGGGCCTGTGCCCGTTAGGCCTGTTAAGTAATCCATCCATGCCTTTTTGCACACGGCTTCACAATATGCTTTGAAGTTCAGTTTTGAATAAATAAGTGTGTGTGTGTGTGTGTGTGTGTGTGTGTGTGTGTGTGTGTGTGTGTGTATGCGCATGCGCCATGTGCGTCAACTCACTAAGCACTTCGAGCTCGGCACTGACAGACAAGTTGGTGTTATGTACAGAGCAGGTGTAGAGGCCCTCGTCCTCGTGGGTGACATTAAAGATCTCAAGCATCCCACTGGTGAGCAGGTTCACTCTGGGATCCGCCAGAAGGGAGGAAGTGTTGCTGCTCTCCCTGGAAAAGACACACACATGCACCCACAAAAACACACATTAGAAACTTGGCAAGTAGAGGAAGAAATAAACCTTTTCAGATGCTGCAGGCGCTGATGAATTCACCAGTTCAATCGCCTCTTTGCCTATTTTACTGAAAGAATAAAGCCTGCTTGGATGCCTGCCACACTGACAACATTCAGTCACAGCCCAGATGTAACAGTATTTGGCTGTTAATTTATGCATATGAGGAGCCACCTACACAATAATATCACCTCTGTGAAATTTGTTAAAATGAAAATCTGCCAGACAGCACGCTAGAAGACATAATACAAAACAATGCAGTAAAGCACAATTGAGGAGAATAAGGCTGTTATGTGCCTCACCATATGACTTTAGGTTTAGGAGATCCAAAGGTCTCACACTCAAGTGAAGCCTTCTGGCCCTCTGCAAATGTGTATGTACTTCCATCCTCAGTGAGGATCTGGGGAGGCAGCTCTGAAAAAGCACACAAAAAGAGAAATGAGACACATAGGGAGCCACACACACACACACACACACACATACACAACTGTGTAATACACAACAAACATTCACCGATGACATAGACGTTGGTGTTGGTGAGGATGGTTCCATGCTTGTTTGAGGCCTGGCACTGGTAGATGGCAGTGTCTCCAAAGTTGACATCTTTTAGGATTAGAGATCCGCCTGCTGTCAGAGAACGTCTGGGATCCTTGTCGATGGCTGTTAACAAACGCAAAGTCAGCACATGCACAGTGCCCAAGGTTGTGTGTTGAGGTGTGTATTTGCAGTTGGGTGTATGCGCTGACCTGAGAGAGGGACCCCATTGATGGTCCAGCTGATGGTAGGAGACGGGATGCCATCCGCCTGGCAGTCCAGTCTGACAGTCTCACCTGGGGCATATAACTGGCTGGGTGGCTCCTTGATCCAGTAGGGAGCCGCTACAGGAAACAGAATATATTTAGTGTGCCATCTAGTTCAGTTAGATTAGAGAGAAAGCAGACATCTTTACAGCCGATATCTCCAACACTCTGCAACTCACACCAAAACAATCCAGATTAATAAACAGCACTACAGGTAAGAGGAAGAATATGTATTTTTGATTTGGGGGTGAACTGTCCCTTTAAGTCGCATATTACCAAACCTTTACACACGACAATACTCATTAAGACTGATAGATTGAGCTTGATAGGTCACACCCTATAAGCTGTCAAAGTGAAAGTGAAAACAGCAATTGATCGACAAACTGTTTTGTTGTACTTAAAAGGACACTCCATCAATTTTATAAGTCAAGGTCTATTAACTAGACACAGGGAATACCACTCAGCTTGTGACAGCTGTGTAATGCCTTCTTTTCTATGTTAAGAGAAAATGACTCGATTGACATCACTAAGGAATCTCAACGTGGGCTCAGAGAACAAGCTTTTTATAGAAAGCCTGTGAACAAGAGCAAAGCTTAAAGATGTGAACGTTTACTCCGCAGGGATCTAACGAAGATGCTATCAGGTGGCATTATGAGAAGTGCAGGAGTTATACCCATACTAGAGACTAAAAGTCAGGATATCTCTGTGGCATCCTTTTTAATGTTTTTTAATCTGACTCTTGCAAGTGCTCTTACTTTGTGAATCACTTGAATACTTTTTTAACTTTCATCTAAGAAAAAAGGTGAAAAATCAATTAACCACATAACTTGTGATAGATACAGTTACTAATGGTGAAGCAGGTTATAAACCTGGCACCTGGCTAAACTCAATGAAAAGCTGTTTCAAACTTTTCTTGTTGGAATGTTTGTTATTGCAGTAGCTGACAGGAAGTAAACAGAGACCAAACAGGCCTCCAGGAAGTGCGCCAGGCTTTTAAGCCAATTTTTGTAGTAGCCCAACAGTGGAATTATATCTTCTTAGTCTGTCACATAATGCCATGTCGCCCAAAGATTTACACTGTGAAAGAGACGTGTATGTATCAATTGATACATTTTTTTTTGAGCGTCACAACTCCTGCTAAATGACTGGTTTTACTATCAGAATTTAATGTATTAGGTCAGATGACATTTGGAAAGTCTAGAAGAAATGATTTTATCCGTATTCAAGCTAGCCAAGGGCTAACGTGTAAGCAGCCAGCTTGGTTGGCGGGGCCTCTTGTGCGCTTGCTCTCTAGGCCAAATGATGCAGAAGCAGTACTGATCATCTGGGTAAGTTTATACGTGGCATTTGAACATTTTTGGCTTCATTCGCCTTCATTCAGTTCACTTTATACATCCATGTGACCAGATCTGTTTGCTAAGCAACAGTAGTTATATAATAATGAAAAGGTCTATAAAGATAAAGTAATGTGATCAACTGTGAATCTGGATTATTGTAGTCACTACTTTATCGTAAAATCACAATACATGCCAAATTCATCCTTTTTTCACATGCTATAAAAATATGTGTGTGTGTGTGTGTGTGTGTGTGTGTGTGTGGGTAAGTGTGTGAAACATACCTTCTACAGCCACAATGTAAGTGTGTGTGGCTTTCCCTTGGGAGTTCTCAGCTGTACACTGGTACTCGCCCCCATCGCTCTCTGAGATATTAGTAAAGCGCAGGCGCCGGTCGAACATGTCTTTAACGGTCCGTGATTCTGACATCTCACCGTCCTTCCTCAGCCATGTGACTTTGGGAGTTGGACTGAAGAGGATGAGAAAGGAGAGGAAGAGGTATAGCAGGAGTAGGAACAATGTGAATGAAGGGATGCCACAGAGAAAGGGACACACGGAACACAGAGAGGTCGGAGGTAGAAGGAGAGGAGAGAGATGGATGAGAGT
The DNA here is from genome assembly GCF_011397635.1 of Epinephelus fuscoguttatus. Taxonomy (NCBI): domain Eukaryota; kingdom Metazoa; phylum Chordata; class Actinopteri; order Perciformes; family Serranidae; genus Epinephelus; species Epinephelus fuscoguttatus. The sequence continues at coordinate 23,312,364 of NC_064758.1, read as the reverse complement.
CAGGTAAGATTGATTAAAGGGAGCGGCTCAAGTTTTCTGATTGATGGGGGCAGAAACATATACACACGCCGATACTTACAGGCCTTGGACGATGCACTCAAGCTCTACGGTCTGGCCCCTGAGGGCATGGTAAGTGCTGCGGCTTCCAGTAGGTCTCATCATGTGGGGCCTCCTGTTCCGCAGTACGGAGTTGGCTGGAGAAAGAGAAGTGGAAACACAAAGACATGGAGAAAGATTCATACATATGTATGGGTAATTTTCAAATTGCCGTGCTGCTGACACAGCAGCCACTTTGTAGACTCTGACACACACACACTCACACACACACAGATGCAGGGTGTGGAATCCTGTGGAGAAGACTTTACTTTTCTAACAACACATCATCGTACAGATTTTCTACACACACAGAGGTCTCATGTTAACATGTGCTCATCTTTCTGACCTCTACTTGGGCCACAGATGCTGGCAGCCACATCTCAGTGTGAGCTGCATCTCATTACCACTGGGCTGAGGAGGTGATGGACCCCCTGCCGGCTCTGTGACCGTCTACTGGATGCGGTACTGCTTTGGTCAGCACAACATGCCACCACATGGGGGTGAGCTGACTTTGGTTTAACTAGGAGGCCTCAGTAGTTGACAACGTTTGTCAATATGATATACAGACAACATTTTATTGTGACAAATTGCTATTATGTAAAGAAGACAAGTAAGAACACTGATTTTTAATCCGTACAGATCATCTTTCAACAGTAATATATTATACAAAGGACAGTGTAAACTTGATCTCAACGGTTTGGTTCACCCAAAAAGCAATAATCATACACCATTCAGCCACAACATTAAAACCACTAACAGGTGAATCACATAACATTGATCAGCTTGTTACAATGCAATGTTCTGCTGGGAAACCTGGAACCTGGAATTCATGTGGATGACACACGCACCATCCACCCAAACACCATTTAAAACAAAGCACACACCCTCATGGCAACTGCTCTCCCAAGTGGCACTGGCCCCACCCAGAACAGACAATGCGCTATACCACACTGCGAAAACTGCTTGGGACTGGCCTGAGGAACGTGACAAAGAGCTCAAGGCAACAACTTGGCCTCTAAAGTCCCTAGATCCCAATCCAATCAAGCATCTGAGAGATGTGCCGGTATCCCACATTGCAACCCACAGGACTCAAAGGATCTGCCGCCAACGCCCTGGTGCCAGGCACCACAGGACACTCACAGAGGTCCTGTGTCCATGCCTTGACAGGTCAGAGCGAAGTCCAATCCAAGGAGGTCCCACCTGTGATGGACCTTGGCTCTGGGGTACTGGCAACAATGTTTAACTGGATTGGAATGTGGAGAATTTTTAAAGTAAATGGATGCCTTTAACGTTTTCTTTGGGATATTCTTGAGCAGTTTTTGTGGTGTGGCATGGCACATTGTCTTGCTGTGGGGGCCACTGCCATCAGGGAGTGTCGTTACAATGAGGGTGTATATTTTGTCTTAAATGGTGTTTGGGTGGACGGCAACCACATAAATGCAATGACGTAGGGGTTCCCAGCAGAACATTGCATTACAATGACATGATCGATAAGCTTCACTTCACTCGTCAGTGGTTTTGATGTAGTGGCTAATTGGTGTATATTTTGCCATGCTGGGGGATGGCAGTGCTGTTCTGTCAGATGGTTGGCTATTGATTCAGACTAAAATATCTCAACTACTGTTGGATGAATTGCCACGTAATGTGGTTCACAAAGGCCTGGCCTCCAGACAATGAAAACCTAATGTCTTTAGTGATCCTCTGACTTTTCCCCTAGTACCACCATTAGGTCCATAATTGCATTTTTCAGAGAAATGGTTCATCAGCTATTGGATAGATTGCCATGAAATTTTCCCAAAGCACTTTATTGTGTTAAAATCACAAAAAGAGCTGCCTTGGCATAAAGATGCAGTTCAGGTCAGATCAGTCCAACCTACTATCAATAGATTGATTCAGTTGATTCAGAGCAAAACTTACAGGGGTTTACAGTCAGAGTGATGGGTTCCTTTGCAAGAATGGTACGTGTCGCCAGGTACTGGACATTGCAGGTGTAGTCATCCCTGCTGTCCTCCGTTGTCAAATGGGCAAAGTATAGGTTGCCATCCTTCCCCACTACCACACGCTCACTCAGCACGATATGGTGTAGCCCTGTGAAGAGAGGCAGAGAGGAAATGAGACAGAGAACGAGAGAAACTGATGGCAGATAGAGGCAGTGGGAAAATGTGAAACAAGGGAGAGAGAATGAGGAGCTTAACAAGGGGATAAAATAGAGAGAGGAAATCGGAGAAGGCGGCTCAGAGATACAATAGGATGAGAGAAATAGAAAAATGATGATAAAGAGACGTCGGAGAATAGATGTAAGAACAGACTCTGCTCAGCCTACAAAAGGTACTGAAGACATTTTAAAAAAAAAAAGGGACATCCAGAGACAGATAAATGTATGAAAGGATATTCTGCACATTGAGAAAGAGAAAAGATAATATTGTTTGAGAAATAAATTATCAGCTACTTCATTATGATGTGAGTGGACAACAAAAGCATGGATAGATACTCCAAGTAGCAGATTTATTGTGGAGACAGGAAGGATGTAATGGAAGGAGAGATGGAAAGATAATGTACTCACTCCAGTCCATCCAGTGAATGATAGGCTCCATAGAGCTCTGCGGAGGGTTACACTTCAGAACGATACTGCTTCCCTCTTCAGACCTCACATTAACCTTTTTTTCCTTCTGCTGGGACGGGGGAACTAAAGGGGAGCAAGTGAGGATGACACACGGCTATTAGTCTGTGCAGATACAGATGTGTACACAACCACCTGTGCACACATTTTCAGTGTCCTGAGGCAATCCACATCACACGTCAACTTAAACACACCATGAAGTGGATAAGAAGTATTATTTATAAAACCCCATTTGAGGAACTTCAGGAGAAGCGTGTGAGAAGGAGCCAGGTTGTCTTTTGCCTCGCGGAAGGAGAATGATGTGATTTGTGAGTCATATGTGTTTCCCCCCTCCTCCCCTCTGCCCATTGTTGATAACCCCGCAGGAGCTACTGAAGAGCGCTTCACATGACATCAACTCAAGAGCGTTTCTGGGGAAACCGTTGTCAGGGAAACTGTGAAGGAAGGAGGTCGCCCAGGAGAGATTCAGTCACACAGGTGGATAGATACACAGAGGTGCTCTTTACTTTTGCCCAGGGGCCCGTGTGTGCATGTGTGTGTGTGTGAATACATGAGTGTATGCTGATTATCATGTTATTGCATGTAATTATCTTCTGAGTGGCGGTACTCTGAGCTCTTGGTGTGAGCCTCCATCTGCTAACAAATGAGCTCTCTATAAAGCAGGGCAAGGAAAAGGTTTATAGCTGGTTCTGCTCACAGCTTTGTAAATTGCTCTGTTATTGCTGATAAAAACCAACAACAACACAGCTCGCTTCTACCTGGACCTTGAAGGCATTTACAGGAGCTCCAACACTGAAACTGACATCTATAAATGACACATAGCTCCTCTAATGTGATGCAGCTTTTTTTGAAAACATATCAGAGGAGGTTTGATTAATTTGATTCTATTTCAAATGGTATGATTCGTCTCTCAAGGCTAAAGCCAAATGACTACAAATCAGCAAATTCTCTCTGAGCATGAGGGAATTTGAATATTCAAATGAACCGTAAAAATGTAATGACTGCGTCTCAATAACTGTTCACTGGTTGCTCCAGGATTATCAGTGTGCTCTTACCATCAGTGTTGAGTATGGCCTCATTAGAGACGGCTGTCCCCAGCTCGTTGGATGCGTAGCAGACATATTTGCCTTGGTACTGCTTCAGAGTCTCCATAGTATTACTGAGAGTGTAGAATGCGAATGAACCAGAGCGCTCAGTCACCTTTAGCTCTGGGTCCCTGCCTGGGTCAAACTCCTCTCCATCCTTCGTCCATCGGAAACTTGAGTGAAGAAAAAAAAAATCAGTAACACTGATGGGAGGGTGTTCACTCAAATATCAAAGCAAAAAAGAAATCATTACCATGCCTTTGAAAAAGAAGTTTTTTAACACATACAAACTGTCCTTACATGTCGCTGAATTTGAGGGCAAAAATGAATTGATGTAAAATTTACACGAGATGCCCCAGTGGGACTCATAAGCTTGTGCTGTGTAATTGCGATATTCATCTTTTTCCTTGGCAATTGGAGCAGTTTTCCACTTCAGAGAAGCAAAGACACTCTGAAAAGATTGCTCGAGGGCTTAATGACATTTATCCCTTGTTGAAATGAGAACTCTGACTGCGAGAAGCTGCGCTCTCATGTAATACTAATATGTAGATGTCAGCTGAACACGGAGAGGGAAGGTCACTGTTCTCAGTTTTCTAAAAAGATAACCACTGGGTAGGCTGCTCCTCCATGACTAATATAGCATCTTCAGACTGTTTGTGTTTGTGTGTGCTGACTAACATGGGTGGAGGGTTGCCGGTGGCTTCACAGTTCATGACGAGGTCTTCAATGCTAAAGACCGTGACAGACTCCGGCTGTGTGGTGATCATTGGAGGCCTCTTGACTGCAAGGACCGAAAACAGAGTTAGTGCTGTCACAACACCAGTTACAAAGCAGGCATGCATGTGCTACTACACCCCTATATGCTTTAAAAAGACAGAGACACGTGCACATACTCAGAATAGTGCTGCAGTCTTTACGTGACCTGCTTTCATTCTGCATGCTGCTGTAATAACTCCAGCTATGACATTAACATATACATCACCCCATTGTAACACACATATCTCTACAGCTGTTGGTAACGGCTTAGCAAACAGCGCAGAATAGCCAGAGATACAACTCATTTTCATAGTTTAAGAGCTGCCGATAAGTATATTCGGTCAATATCACTTAAAAAGACTCCCCAGAGAGAAAGATGAAATGTAGGCCGAGGAAAAGAGTGAGAGTAAGAGAGCAGGCGGAGAAAATGGGCTGAGATGAGAGGAAATTGATATAGCATAATGTAAGAGGGAAGGTTCATGCAAAAAGATATATGGCACAGTGCTCTGTGTGAGACTGAGAGATAGGCAGAGGGAGGGAAAGAGTCTGTGGGGAAATGAAGCAGGGATTTCGCAGGGAAAAAAGTAATGACCACCAGAAGAGGTTTCTCCTTCTCCGTCGCCATTGTCCGTAAAAGCCGTAAAGCAATGTCTCAGTAACAGACTCATAAAACCCAGCATGCTAGGATTTGCTGTGAATACTGTATTGAACCAGCATGTTTGATTTGTCCACATGCTTTATGGCCAATGTCGTACTTTTATGTTCTGTTTTTTCAATACTTATAGACAGAAATTTAAATCTTTTTCTGCACATAGCCTCGGTGACAATACACTGCTGGCTGCGTGCTGTGGAATAGAGGTCAAAGCTTGATGTGACATGATGGTAGAGTCATTAATTTGACCTTAAGGGAAAGAAACAGAGTCCCTGATGACTAACATAGGTAAATGGGTAAAGGAGGACCCAGGATGGAGCCGAGCAGGCGGGGGGAGATGGATGAAGTGCAGCGCAGAGAGAGCATACATGCAGAGCAACAGAGAAACAGAGCAAGGGGAGACGGAGGTAGGAGGGAAAAAAACAAACAAGGGGTAGATTCAGAAAGAGACGGATTGGGTGAGTGAGGGAATTTAATGAAAGAATTCCCACTGATAGAGGAAATAAGCCCATTTCCTCTGCTGATCAAATTGAAGTTTGGGCTGCAGGCACAGCTCCATTATTGGCAGAGGAGGAGGAGAGGAGCCGGTGCTTAGTGCTTTAACTCCTCTTTATTTCCCCGTGTCTTTGATCTGACAGCCCTGCTGCCTCCTTACAGACAGCAGCTCCTCACACTTCCTCCTCGCTGCTCCTACAGGGATCTCACCTACTGGGAGTCGGCGAGGCTAAACGCACACCCACATACAGAAAAAACGGCGCACAGAAACAGGCGCATGTTCACAAACCAACACACACACGCATCCTCACGTACAAACACACGTGCACAATACAGCACGTGCGCTGAAACAGGTGCAAAAACGCAGACACGCGCGCAAGCATAACACTGCAAATGCACACTAATGTCTGATTCATTAAAGTGCAGCACAGTGCGGCGGGACTTTTACTGTGTGCCGGATGGAAAAATAACCTCTCTGCCATAATGAAAGTGTTTACAATAAGCTTTGCCAACACCAGCATTAAGACAGATAGACATCAATAAAGTTAAAAGCACTTACGATCACTTATGTGGTCTGGGGGCCAGAGAAAAGGCAATGAGGGGAAAAAAACACGTTAGTTACAGTAAACAAGAGGGAGAAAAAGATAATTAATATAATTAATAATAGTTAATTAACAGGATAGATAGATAGATAGATAGATAGATAGATAGATAGATGTTTCATAGATAATTGAACAACAGTTATGATACATGCACGATAAAGCAGTGTAATGTCTCCTGTAATGGAGCACGGCTTTTAACCCCGGCCTCCTTGTCACCAGTTCTAACCCATCTCCTGTATTGATCCTGATCACTGCCCCATTGACATGGCAGAGGCTCGCTAATTGAAAGGCAGAGGACACCTTGACCTTTTACATCTTTGACCCGCTCCACCCTCTTCCTCCTCATCATCCTTCCTTCATCCTCCTCGGCCCTCTCACCTCTGTGTCACCTCCCCCCTTTGGGAATTAGACTGGGAGATTTACTGCATTTCATCAGCGTTTACAGGTTATTTGTGTGTGCTTCCACGCTTGTGTGATATCTTTACACACACTTTTGAAGTCTGTGTGGGTGGTGAAGGACTGTGACTCACTGCAAGTAGTCTTAGATAAAGAGTGAACAACAAAAGCAGCAGTGAAAACAATATTCTCTCTCTCTCTCTCTCTCTCTCTCTCTTTCTCTCTCTCTCTCTCTCTCTCTCTCTCTCTCTCTTTCTCTACTGGAGCTCTGTGGGCCAATAGAAGCAGAGGAGATGAAGATCAATTTCCCTGCAGGGCCACAAGCTCAGCTGTATTTCTAATGCCCACATATTGCATCGAGGAGGACGAAATGAGAACGAGTGAGGAAAAACCTGGGTGGATTTTTGTTGTATAACTCAGTTGTTGATTAAATTACTCCCCAATCACATTCTGGTTTGCACCAAGGAAACCAGATCAATAGTGGGACTAATCAATGCAGTATGAGGGGATCAATTACAAAGTAATTAGACACACCACAGGCACAGATGAGCACTAACCAAAGAAACCTCAGACAGTGCAGTATTTTGAGCATAATAGCGCAATCCAACCCTGAATACTGAGGTTACTGAAAGAGAAACACATGTTCATTCGGCTCATTTGCACTAATTAATCGCGATGAAAGATCATTATTAGCATGCTTTGATGAATCAACAATGTAATTAACACAACAAACGGATCTTTGAACCTCATGGAAGCGTTGAGCTACCATTGTTATGAATGGTGCGATATGAATCTGTACTCACAGTTGGAGGGTATGTGTATGGCTGCTCGGCTGGGCAGGGCAGCAAGGGAGAGGAGGAGGAGAAGGAGGAGGGGGAGGAGGCAAGAGGAGCACTGCCCCCTACTGCCAACCTGCTGTCGCTGCGTGTGAGGCATTGCTCACTGTCCCATCAAAGTCCCACCTGCTCACACACTCGTACAGTAAAAAGCACACAGAGGGCAACCTCACACACTCGTGCAGAGGAAGTGTGAGGCTTTGTTTCTTTTCCAGGAGGCCCCTGCTTTGCTTTGTATGTTCCTCTTGTCTTCTCTCTTTTTTTTTCCTCCTCTCTCCTTTAAGTCAGGTCCACGCCCTCCTGCTGGTCTCCTCTCTGAAACATAAAGGAGAGGGGGGAGGTGAGGGATGGACAAGTGGAGAAGCGAGAGGGAGGGGCAGAGAGGGGCCATGTGTCAGAATGGGAGAAAAATTACCCTGTACCATGTGGTCAGACCTATACACAGACCGAGACATGGAGTTAACACACCAATCAAGGGTCAACAATACACATCCCAACAAAAAGCACCAACAAAGCCTATCACTGAACCTGTCCTGCAAAAAAAAAAAAAAATCTCCATTTGGTTAATTACATGACCAGTGGCCCATATGGAAGGGCCAGTCAGCAGGACAGATGGACAGAATACCACAACAAGAAGCTGAACAGAGCCTTGCAGCACCCAGATGGGCTGTGGACAGACAAATGCAGATTGATGAAGTGTCAAATCAGATAATACGCAAGACAGACAAACAAATAGTTGATAATTAAGTTGACTGGTCTGGGCTGTGTTGCACGAACTGAACAGTCCCTAGTGTACTTGGGTGATAGTGCTGTGATAAGTGTGCGATAAAGATGCTATCAGTCGTGGTGAGTGAGGCAGGCCACCCCTGCAAGGAGTCTACCCGTTCTCCATCTGTACCCTTGGATCCAGTCCTCCCCACAACATGCAGGCTGTCCTCCCCCGCGGCACCACGTGGCGCAGCCCGCTGACTGTTTACACTACTCAGTATCACACACAAAGAACTGTTACAGTGCACCATGATTAAGACGTACATGTGAGACAAAAGAAAATGGCGATAATAGACAGAGGATGCTTATTTGGCAGCTCTGCAGTAATGGCAGCCTGACTGAAAGAGTTCTGGCTCCGCACGCTGCTGTTTGTTGGCAGTGCCACAATGGAGTGATGGGTGACCTTGGAGAGTGGGGGGGAGGTCAGAGAAGGGAGGAGATGAAGATGATGGAGAAGAGCGGTGCTTAAGAAGAGGATGGAGAGATGTGATTATCATTCATTCTCTGTTATCTAGAGGGTAATGGCTGGCCAGTTAATTACAGGGGATATTTTCAAGTCACTCGGTGAAAAATGTATATCTTGGAAAGAGCAACAGGAATTCGACATTTGTGTACATCAACAGAGCCAAATTAGATGAAATTAAAGACCAAACAAGAGCTGAGCCCTTAATAAAGCAGTTTACACAAACAGCATTGGGATTAAATGAGCCATTACACTAACTTGCTTGCTTTGTCAGAAGAATGGCACAACAAGCACATAGAGAGGGAGAAGAAGGAGGGGTGAAGTGGGTGGAGGACTTGAGGGGAAGATAAAGAGGAAAAGTGGGTTTGAAGAGGAGAGCGCAGGAGACGGAGAGGTGGAGAAGAGGGAGGAGAGAGACAGACCTGGAGGAGGGAGGGTGAGAGGGGATGGGAGGAGTGGAGGGATATGGAAGGAGGGGAGGAGGGATGACAAAGGGTGACAGCTGTGAAGTTAATCCTATCCATCCACTCGCACACATGTGCAGACTCTTCCAATCAGTGTGCATCATTTGTTCACTTTCTCCTTGTTCTTCTTCTTCTCCCGTCCTTTTATCAGCAGCTTTAGTGAATGTTGTTGTTCTCTGGAGACAGGGGGCCAATTACAGTGATCCGGTCTTAAACCAGCCTCTCCAAAATACCATTAGAGGCAGATGAATGAAGCAGGGTTAGTCAGGGTATTAGTACTTGTGTTAATGTGATCTAAGGTGGGAGCTTGCCCATCAGTGCCCCCTCCAAAGAGATGGCGAGCGAGAGCCGAGTGAAGCAAAGCAGGACTGATTAATGGTGTGGCGCGCTGTCGCTTGTCATGCCTCCAATCACCATTCACCAAGGGAGTGTGTTGCGTGTGCACGCACACACTGAGAGACACAATCGTGGGGAGTAACACATTCAAAGAAGCTTGCAATGCATGGATAGACCAACAGAAAGGAAGGCAGACAGACAGACAGACACACACACACCTCGAGTGGTCTGACAGAAAAAAATCTGACTGATAAAAGGGCATGGTCCAGTGGGCTCCAGTCAGGAGGTGGACCTTGCCAAAGAATATTCCAGTCATGGTGAGTAGGAGCAGTAAAGGGGAACACTATAATGGGTTGGGAGGGGAGTGTAAAGGAGCGACTGTGAGTGAAACAGTGAGGCTGAGGCAGACAGAAAGAGTGAGGGAGAGTGTCGCATGGGAGGTAGCCACATAATGAGGCTAACCCAGCCACCCAAACATGCTGATAGTACAGACTGATGTGGCCTGACACACACCCAAACACACACACACACACACACACACACACACACACACACACACACACACACACACTTCCAAGCTGTGTGCACGGCATGGAGTCTCCTGGAGCTCCATTATCACAGGGGCGAGAGTCACTGACATCGAAGCAGATGCCTGATTTCACATCTTCAGGGTGTCCGCTGTGCAGCTGTCAGCGATCCAATCCCAGCCCTGTTACCTGCTTCATTGGACAGGGTCAAAGGTCATGCCTGGGATGGCTGCTTGCAGCTGGGCTGAGATGACCTGCCACAGTGTTTCTGAGTGCTTTTAAAAACTATTATCACCACTGGGATGTCAACGGGCACCATCAGAAGTTGTTCAATCACGGGGAGATTGTGGAGCGAGCAGTGCCGTGTTGAGATTTGAGGGCGTGGTCGTTTTTTCCATAAGAAAGCCTGACTGCAGAAAATTAGCCGCCAACAGGCCATGTATCAAACGAGCCAAATCGACCAAGTCAATTTTGCAACTCCTTCAATTATTCATGAATTCATGCTTTGAGGCGTTTTGCTTACAAAAACACAAATGTGTGTGCTGTTAGTGCTGCTATCATTAATAGAATCTAATTGCAGTACACCATTGTGGTGTGTACCCCCCTTGTCATCCATCAGATAGAAAATTGCACCCTTCCTTCCTCTGCAAAATGTAGTAATTAGCATTAAGCAGACATGTTGGGTGTTGCCAAGGACTTTCCAGTGCTGAATAGGCTGTCTTATCAGTGGAGGAGGGGGCAGCAACACACACAACATCAAACCTCAAGAGTCAAATCATGTTCTGAGTTTCACACATCTTCTAATCCCCACCGTGCCAACCGCCCACATGTACATGAGAGACTTTTACTGTTTGCTTCATATCCTCACGCATCCCTGTGAGAAGCTGGGATGTTGATGAATGTAGCCTGGTATATTTTCTCTCAACACAGTGAGTCATGCAAATATCAATTCTGAAAGCTTCTCAGCACTTTAATCAGATGTGTTGCTCTACTGGATCCATGTGTGTGTGCATGTTCAAACATGTGTGCAGGTCTCGCGTCCTGTCATGCCTTGCTTTTAAATATTAACTACCTCCAGCTGTGAAGATGTGTAGGGGGAGAGGATGCGGGACAGAAGGAGGGGGGGAGAAAAATAAATGAATACATGCCCCCCTTTACCCCCTACTCTTCCCCCAGGGTTCGTCTGTCTGAAGAAAGATCGGGCTGAAAAGAGATGGACAGAGGGACAGGCCGAAGATGGAGTCATTTAGACATTAACAAAGGGAGCACTCACTAAGAAAAAATGGACTGAGAGGCATTACAGGAGAAAGGCAGTGAGAAATTATAAGGGTCAATAGATAGATAGTAGAGGTGAGGAGAGGGGGTCTGAGGAACAAGGTGATGCTGGTGGGGGGTAGATGATCAGGCCCCCTACAGAGTGAATTATTCATAGAAATCTCCTTCCTGTCGGCACAATTTGCCCTAAATTCACCCAAATTCATAATTCATCCACACCCTCGCCATACATTTGGTTTGGTCCCAGACTGATGCTGTCCATCTATACCTGGCGTCATTGGTGAGGCTGTCTGATTCTCTCCTCCTCTCCCTCCCCTCGTCCTCTCTCTGGCAGGGTCATACTTAATGCATGAGCCTGTTGCAGTGAGACAAGTCTCACACCCGCTTTGTCGCTACAGCAGAAAAATACCACAAATCATGTGAAATAATACTGGCTGGCTACCTGTTTCTGCTCTGCTCAACAATTCACAGGGTAACGCAGACATGTCTTTCATCATTCACTGCAGTGAAGATTGCATTTCTTACAAGCCATCCTCACGTTTTCTACTTAAGAGCCAAGCCCCTATAATAGGAACCGTCCAAGAACGATGAGTGCCCATTTTCCTGTCACCTTTTTATCAGTCTTCTTCTTCTCCTCCCTCAGCCCCCCTGGTAGCTGACACTAAAAGCTTTCTTCAATTCCCCTCCGATCACTTTTCACAGTACATTTCCTAGTCCCTCTTCCTCTTCTCTCTTTCTCCTCTCACTGTATTCAACGCCTTTTCTCTCCATCAATTTAATAAACTGCTGCGGTAGCACTCTGGCTTGGACAATAGGCGGCTAATTAATTCAGTATTTGCAACTTTAATGGAAAAAGGGGCTTTACAGCACAGAGGGAAACCAATATCTCCCTCATGCCGGTACTCTTTGTTTAAAAGGCCAAGTAACATGTGTTTGAAGACCGATGATCCATGGTCAACTACAAATGGAAATTTACCAGCGCAAAAGAAAAAAGCTGCAGAGCTACAGCTTATCTGGAATCAGGGTACACAGACAGCACATTTATCAATACTACTATTAGCATAAGCTTGGCTGTTAGATACTTTACTACTCCCACTAGTGTCAAATGCGGTGATAAAATGCACGCCATATTTCCCTCGTTTTCCAAACGCCTGCACCGCCCCCCCCCCCCCCACCTTGCTCTGTCAAGGGTTAGGGGTTAATATTGGAGTGACACAAAGCTGGAGAAAATAAAGGTTGTCAGAGGAGCCGTGAGGGCAACCGCCCACTCTCACTCTCTCTATCCTGGTTGCCATGACAACAGGGTCTCCACACAGCATCCCCCCTTGTACATACAAATTCAGTTATTCACACACATGGACACTAACGGGTTTGCGGTATCACTTACGTATGCGCACGCACGTACACACGCTCACTCGTTTGCTGCCGCACACTGACAGGCCGTCCCTCAAACACACATATGCATTCACACACCTCGATGTGTAAGTACAAATATCGGATGTCTTTACATCGATATTACAGTATGTGCACATACTTAAACAGACATGTGGACACACATAACACCCCAACTTGGCAGAATGTGTATAAGTTACTCAAACATTTATAAGGTGACATCATTTACAAACTCATCCAACTGAAAGCTAAAGTACAAAACAGAAGTACAAGATTCCCAAAGTTCTCTACAAATCTCTAGCCTCCTGCCCTTTCTCTCCCGTGTGCAACGATAAACATGCACACCATCATCCGTCCTATTACCAAGACTACAAAAGGAGCTACCTCTGATTTATTTATTGATGTTTTTCCCCTTAAGACACAATGGGAATGGTAGAATAAAAGAAGTGGTGAATAATTGAAGTAGAAGGGAGTGGACTCATTAAGACATCCGTGAGGGCTGGAGAAAGAGAGGTGAGGTGGATGGAGGGAAGGTGGGACGGAGGGCGAAAAACTGACAAAGAGAAAGAAGGGCAACAACGGCGGGAGATCAAAGGGGGGGCTGACGACAAAGTCAACAACAAAAAGTGAAAAATTCATAGGAGATAAAAACAAAGAGAGGAAGAGGTGGGATGGAAAGAACATGAAGAAAAAATTGTGACTGACAGATGTGAAAAGAGAGAGATCTGGTTCTGGGATCACTGACCAGTAAAAGCTCTGTAACGATCAAAAACAGGGGTGTTACCCCTAATGTAATAGTGTATCAGATTTCCTGCATGTGTGTGTGTTTGTGTGCATGTGAGTCCATGTGTGTGTTGCAGTGGGTATCAGTGGAGATCAGCCTGTGTGTCAGCAGGTCAGCTAATCTCTCTTGTCAGCTAATGGAGCTGGTCTTGCAGATGGAGTGCTGCCTCTAGCTCTCTCTCTGCTTCTAGCATGTTAGCTGTGGCGCACTTATGTCCACAACTGATAAGGTCATTTGCTTATGCCTTGCCTGTCAGTCATTTAGTCACAGGAAATGGAGACGTATGGTATCAATGAACAAAAAAGAAAAATAAGCAGAAAGGAGCACAATGGAAGTGTTGTGTGTTTGGGTAGATAAAATCACGACTCCAGATTTCTGTTTGGGTTAAATGGGTGCAACATGTGGGCAGTGCTGCCATATTGAATCTTTTTTTTTTTTTTTTATTTCCTTTCAATTCACCTGTAATCTCAGCAAATATGGAAAGAAAACACACTGTTTGTCTCATTGGAAAAATAACACAGAAAACAAAGAAACAAATTGTTTTTGTACACTAAAGAAACATTTGTATTCTCTCTCTCACACACACACACACACACACACACACACACACACACACACACACACACACACAAGCGTAAAGTCTCCTTACACTGCTGCCTGTGGGCGTCATTTGCTTCATTAGCAGCATCAGTTAGATTCAGTGCCTGCAGCAACAAAGCGTGGTAATTACGGCCACACCCTCCGTGTCATGCAGAAGATATAAGATGCGATGCATACAAGCGCCCCCCCATGCAACCACACATCCACATTGTTATGCACTCTGCGTGCAGTAGGAACATGCGATGACGAACATAAAGCTTATGACGATACTTTTTTGTGGCGGAATGCTTTAGTGTTCATACTGTAGTAGTTAATGGAGTTAGTTTGAGTAAATAAGGGCAATTATGACATTATGTAATTATGTGGAAGAGCTATTAGGAGTGACCTTCTGTTTGCCCTCCCCGCTTCCTTTTATGCCTCCTACAGTCTGTGCATTCTCCCTCTCTTTATCTCTCATAGTCAGCCTCTCCCCTTTTCTCCCGTTCCTCTGGAGCCAACGGCCTCGCTTGTGTTTTTTATTTTGCGTGCATTTTGACCTTCACTGCCACTTCCTTTTCTTTTCTCTACCTTTGTGACGACATGTGTGAAGTGAAGCTCACTGGAGATCCTTCACTAGACGTGTTTGTGCGCAGCTATTCATCCCTTGGAGAGAAAAATTAGAGGGAGATCAGATGGGTGAAAGGGAGATTTTATGTATATGTAAGTGTGTGTATGTGTGTGTGCGCTACTGAAGCCTTTGGGGATCAAACTGGAGCCAGGCGGGGTAGTAAAAAGAAGCTGACATCAGTATAGCATCTATCAGTGTTAGCCCTGAAACCAGATGCAGCAGCTTAACGCGGTTGGAGACGACAAAACAGCTCCAACAACACAAACAGCATGCAACAGCACAAGAGGGAAATATGCTATAAACACATGCTTGAATAACTATACCATGGCATATATGTAAGGACACTAAACATAAGCATTTACATGACTTGTTTTCCATATAGACCTCATTGTTATTCAAGTCAGCTCTGCATAAATACAGCATAAAGCAGCAGAAGAGAAAGCTGCATGAGCCTCTAAGAGAAGGCTGTAGTGCTGAGGTTATCTGATGAGCCTCAGGTGTGAATGAGAGCATATGTGTGCCCTTGTGAGTGTTTGTCTGGGTTGCATCAAGTGTACAGGTGGGGGTAGGTTTGTGTTGGCTGATGCAGGCTGTTGTCTGAGGAGGGGCTGTGCAGTCAGTCATTCGGCAGACAGGGAGGAGGAGGAGGGAGTGGTCCCTCGGGTCAGGTGATAAGTGGCCCATATAGCGCTGGAGGATTCAGCTGCCAGCGACTTGTGTGACACGCAAGGACACGTGGCCGCCTCCGCTGGGAGAATCAGCACGCCACACCCTGAAGAGAGGGGCGGGGTGTGTATACGTGACCCACGACCTCCATCACAACAGGTTGAGATCTATGCGTCTCAGAGAAAAAAAGCACTCTTGGAAAAGCAAAACAAAAAAAATCTTATTTGCCTGATGTAAATTTGTGGCATGTCTTTGTTTTAAAGAAATTTCTGTGTCTCGGGTTCCTAATAAGGGGTATGTAGTTTTTACAATATTTCAATAAGGTAATTTTTAGCCCTGAGCTTCCCCACACACAGCTCATTGCTAAGATTTAGACGTTGCCAGAAACATTTGTCATGGTCTCCTTAGGTTGGATGTAATCCTGTCTTTTCCACCACTTCAGGGAAATGAGCTGCGGGCAGGGCAAGGTCACACATAGTGCTATGCTAACACATTTGCATGGACGGGCCCCAGTGGCTCAACGACTGTGGTAAAGCAGCTGAATTTTTTTTTTCCCAGCCTGATGCTGGGCTTGTGGGGACATGAAAAAGTCACACATGAAATTACATAAAGTCTGTGAATGAAAACACACATCAGACATGCTTGTACCCAGGCACAGATGGTACAAACCCACACACAGCCACAGCTGTTGTATTAATCAGTGCAAGGCAAAAGAGAGAAACATAAACATTTGCAAATTCTTTACAACAAAAGCAAACCAAGGCAGTTGGACCAGAACAAGCATAACCACTCAGATGTCACAAGTTAACTGACCACAGAAGAGGAAGAGGAGACACATTTTTAAGAAAACAGCTTACTAAGTTGATTCGCATCTTCGAAATGATTAACCAGGTCAAACAACAGCTTCTTGCCAATCCCATTAACTTTGTTAAAACTTGCAAAAGCAGCACTTCCCCTTAAGTGCTTCTCATCTAATCAAATACAAGGTCTTCTGGGGATGAGGCAGGAGCTGCAACGCCCCTAAACAGCTAGTAAATGTCTATCGAGTGGAATCAGAGTAGAAAGACGAGAGGGTGATGGTGTGTGTATGGATGAGAAGGAAACAAGAGGACTGAAGTGGAAATAACAGATATTGCATCTTTTTTCAAACAGTCTCGTCTCCAACGTCCGGACTAAAATATTAAAAAGGATCACAGTCTCATAAAGTGTGGGGCAATTTATCCAACCTGCCTCCACCTTCCAGCACTCTGTCTTCTGTTAGGACGCAGCTAAAAACACATTTTATATAAGTGCTAACATTCTGAGTGAGCAATTTTATTGATTTGTTTGTTGTTCGAGTTGGAAATCTTTTTTTCTTTCTTCCTGCTGTGTTTGCACTTTGCTGTATTTCTTTTATGCTTCGCCGTCTCTTGCCACGCTGCAATGACAAGTCAATTTTTCAGATTTATCTGTGTGGATTTAAGATATTTTCAATCAGACTTGCAGAACTTCTAACGTCAGTGAAGTTAAGTAAATTGCTATTCTCCATAAAAACGCTCTCTACTAACAGGTCAGGATAATGGATCTGCAATATGTTTATATAAACCTTGACAGCTGCTGGTCTGAACACTCCTCCAATGCAAGGAAGTGATTTAGTGCTTCACATTTCTTTTAGCAAGAACTGCAGTTTGGAGATGTGCTATTTTACTGCAGTTTTGTTCTGTACAAGTTCTGTGTTTAAAAAAAAATCAATATACAAATACAAATTATTATTATATAAGTGTGTGCAGTGGCTTAGAAAACCATGCCCCAGTGGAGCTGCTGCTTGTCTCTACATCAGCTTGTTTCTGCCTCTCTCATCTCTCTGTGTCATCAACACACACAGGAAAACAGCAACGCTCAGATATGTGAAGTTTCTCTCTCACTCACACACACACACACACACACACACACACACACACACACACACACACACACACACACACACACACAGCAGACTGAGGATTGGTTTAGGTAATTGTCTGGTAAGACAAGTCAGTTTAAAGGGATTTGCCTGCCATTCAAATGGGGGTGTGTGAGGATAAAAGACAGCAGAGAGACATGGGAAACAGAGTTTGCATGACGATATGGCTCCTGAGCTTCATACATGGTCTGAGCCTATTTGTAGGCACCACCTGTGTGTACGCTTGTGGGTTTGTGTGAGAAAGTGTGAGTGTGTTTACTTAGGATGTGACAGGTCAGTATTGTTACGCATGAGTCATTTTGTTTGTGTCCATGTGTGTGTGTGTGTGTGTTTGGGTATGCAGTGTCTTGGGCAAGGTGTCAATACCCCTGCCTCCCTCTCCTGTTCTCACCCCGCTATCACCATGACAACCTCCTGACTCCAGCTCCGCCGAACACAGAAAATATTTCTCTCCCCTCCCCCTCCTGTGTTCATCCTCCTCACCCCATCCCCCCTTACCCTCTCTCTCTCTCTCTCTCTCTCTCTCTCTCTCATCTATCTGTACTTTATACTCTGTACCTTCATCTCCTGTCTCCCATGTCTCCATCTCTTGCTCTCTCCCCATCTCTGGCTTTCTCCAGCTCCCCTCTTATGTCTACACGCTACCCACACTTGAAAGAGTTCCTCCATCCTGACTGTCGTCTTTTCTGAAAGTCTGTCTGTTATTTGCGCTCCTCTATCTCTTTTGCTTCTATTCTCTATTCTCTGCTCCCTGCTGATTGCCTCTCGCTCCTTATATCAGTATGAAACTCCCCTTTTCCTCTCCCTGAACTCCTTTACCTCACCCCTCCTTCCCAGTCTTCTTCCCCTTCCCTATAGGAAGCAGCTTATGGAACACTGTCTTCCATCTGTGCTGCACTACATCTTCATTACAACCTTCCAGCCAACATCATACACAATGCAATTACAGGTAGCATTCTATCAACCTCTGCCATCAACTTTTATCAAGCCTGAGAGAGACCGTCCAGTCTGAGGGGAAATTTGCAGGCTGGCACGGCATCGATACAATCCCTCGGCCCTAAGTGGCTGACTAACTCCCATCGCATCTGTTATCATTATCATCAGCGAACCATTTCTGCTCTGTAACTAAATCCAATCATTATCAATGGAGTCCGCAGCGGAGATCTATTTGAGGCGGAGCGGCTTGCGCTCTCCAACAGAGGAGGGCCAAGCCCCATCAAAGGCTGCAGTGTTATCTGAGGCGCGCAGCCCCGTCTCTGCTGCAGACCCCTGTCTCTGCAAATCCCACTCCCCACGTCTCCAGCCCCTCCACGCACCAGTGTGTAGTGGTGCAAAGAGATCAAGGACGTGACATTTTCCGGATCGCGCAGCAATTTTCAGCAAGGCGCAATATGAAAGAGTAAACACACAACCTGTTCCACACCGCCTGTGTTTGCATCAGTGTGTGTGCGCGTCATCTCCTGTCAGACGGTTAAAGGGAGTGACAAGTATATCTGGCTTTATATTATCTATTCACGGAGGCAGCCAGAGTGAATAAGCAAAAAAAAAAATATGAGGAAGCTGTTTCATCTACTTTCTATATTTATATTGTTTTGCAGAGCTTCACTGCGCCTCTCCTTCCTCACTCTCCCTCCTCCTGCATCATCTTTTCTTTCCCCCCTCCTCTTCCTCCTAGGGTATTGCCCCGTACACCGAAGCCCCAGCTGTGGCCACAACTCCACCGCACTCTCTCATCTCTCTTTTCCTCCCGTTTTGCTTCAGTTATGAGAGATGACAGAGAGGGTTCGGCCCCAATTCCAGTGAGACAGAAGGAGAGAAAAACAGATAGAAACACAGAGAGAGGCCAGAGGCATGCAGAGGAAGATGCGGTGACCTTTCCCTGCAGCGTAACAACCAGTTGATGAGCTTTTCATAGAGAGTTAGGCCAACAAGGTCTGACAATCCACATCTATACTGTAGACATACACAAAACAAAGATGCTCGCGGCCAGCTGTTGATACTCTCGTGTGTGTTCCCGCAGTCAAATATATGAGCAACGTAACACGCCTTCTCATGGAGAAAATAGACCAGTGGCAATATTCTAGTACACTAAATCCCCTGCTATAGCGGCAGATATCTAAATAATCTCCATCCCATGATAGCATGGCTTAAAACATGCTGATCATGCTGCTTCCTATATAGGACACCCACACAGCACGTCAGCAACTCCTGCCAGGGAGCACTAGCCAAACAAACACAGCTTTTGCATGACAACATTTCTCAAACACCTTCATAGTCTTTTCTCTTTATACGAAGTGAAAGGAGAAACCAGCTTTTCTGACACTTGTGGAGGCGGATGGGCCCTGCAGGCATGGCTGAGGGGCTGAAACACGGGGAACAGAGTGTATGACGGCCGCTCGGCAAGTAACAGCCCTGTCACTAACGTTTACTGTTGGATTGTTTGTCCCCCTCTGAACCACGGGCTGGTCAAAGCAGTGTTCACTACACTGTCATAAATAAAACACAGACTGTCTGGACTTCTGGTTGGAGGAGAGACGGGAGGAAAGATGGAAAGACGGAGGGCATGCAGGGAGGGAACAAGCGGAAAAGTTATGAGTACGTATAAAATGGAAGATATACGGTATCCATGTAGTCATCCCAACTGAACACATGCTGACTTTATAGCAGGCAGTTCTACTATTTGTGTTTGGGGCTGTGTTCCGGATTTAGTGTCACAGAGTCACTCTGTACACAGCCTGAGATAATGCAGGTGAGCTATATACGTGTGTGTGTGTGTGTGTGTGTGTGTGTGTGTGTGTGTGTGTGTGTGTGTGTGTGTGTGTGTGCCTGGCAGGTGTGCATCTGCCTCTGCACGCGCTGACATTTTAATCCCTACAGGATCTCTGTCCTTTACACTCCCACCCAGCTCTGCTCCCCGTATCCTCCTCTCTTTATCTTCCCACACTGTCCTCTGTAATGGAATAATTAAATTTCACTTAATTAAGATTCACTTATAATTATTTGATGTGTAAGTAAAACTGTCTGGTGGTGTGTGAGTGTACTTTGTACTCTCTGACATTAGATTAGGTTGTGTAAACACAATGTGCAGACAGATTGGAAACAAATACGTGGCGATGTACTTTGGGATTTAGATGTTTTCCACTAGGAATCGTGTCACTTGTTTTAGAATCAAGTTTTGATAAAGTGCCAGTGAGAATGAGGTATGGCTACCCTCTGTGTGCTGAGAAGATACTGTAACCTTAGAAGCTGTGAACATTATATTTTTGGGTTATTTTATGATGATTTTATTTTCGTGATTTTTTATTTTCATGTTGTTGAGAATGCTGTGGAAAGATATATATTTTAGCAGGAGCGATTCTACATTGTTTTTTTGGACTTACAGAGTTATTCTGCATAATTAAAGATGAGATTTTTGTAATTATAATCTTGCTGTAAGACAAATATTATTGGTAATTTATTTAACTTATATGAATAGGTCTCACAGAATTAATTATTATACAGCTTTATACTGATGGGGAGCTACATAATTGACTATTATTAATTTATGGAGAAGGGGTGGGGATAAATAAGGTTGTACTTCCTCCCACCCCTTTTTGGACATGCAAATCAAATCATTATATGTTGTTCTTAGTTACCTTCTTAGTTAGCACTGTATGATTATTTTGTTTATTTGCTACTTACATGTTTGAAATAAACTGCTACTAACTAACTAATCTGTATAACATACAGTAATTATTCCATTATCATTTATGACACTTGAATATATATTCTATGTGCACCTTTAAGTTGCTATTTCACATCCACAGCCTCAAGTACGAGTAAGAGTATCTGTAGCTCCTACCTGACATTGTTTTGCAGGGGACAGGAGTTAGTGTTACAGACTCACGTTAACATGCACTTCAGTTGAGATAAAGGGAGAAGCTGGATTTAAGCTGTCTTGTCGTACTGTGGTGTGGACTAAAGAAGAAAACACAAGAGAAATTGTTGCCTGCTTATTACCCACAAGCCAGAGGGACTAAAAAGCACTACCAAACAAGAAAGCAGGGTTACAGCACCACTGGTCGTCCTTGTGAGCAGCTCTCTGTGACTGTTGATGGTATTGCGGCTGCTTGCAAGCGCGATATGACAGGGTTCCTACAACTTAAGGCAAGTTAGATTTAAGACTTTAAAGATCTTTTTTAACGCCACTGAGGGGAAAGTTAAGATCAATTTTTACATTAATAACAATTAAAAGGAAAAGAAATGAATTACTCAGATTTAGGGTTGATTCTGTCCAATTTTAATTGTAACTGACTCTTTGTAGTGTGGCAGAGACGAGGGCAGTAGTTCTTGGCGATTATGCTTTTTTCACTCTGCATCTAGTGCACTGATTCCCTGTGCGTCATAATTGAAAAACTTTTTGCATTAAATACACAGAGAATGGTTTGCATTTCCTTGGACTAGCTTCAGCCATGCTCCAATATATTGGTTAAGTAGCCAATTTACGTTAAATTTGCACTCCAGGGTACAGTGACAGCTAGCTAGCAGATAACAGATCCTCTATTCTGAGTATCCCACCCTGGTTAGTTCTGTTATCCTGAGCTGCATGATATTAATGTGAGAGGCATTTCGTATTTTTTTTTTTTAAAGAGATATTATCAGTTATTCTGAGATTTTACAATACAATGTCAGAAGAAAAAGATTCATAAAACTACCTACTTCCCATGTATGTATTTTCAAGACTTCTGAGACTGAGACTGTTTTAAGACATTGTATTACCAATAAAGGCCTCATCTTTATATTCATGAATTCAGTGCTTTTTAAACTTATGAAGAAACCTTGTACGAAGCTAAATAAAGACACCTTCTCTCTTGTGAGTTTTTGTTACAGAACTGCAAACACACCTCCTATCTTAAGCTCCACACTCTCACACTTCCTGCTCATCCCCCTGAGCAGGATCACACTTTAATGGTGCAATCAACATTATTAAAAGGTTACTGATAATAAACGTGCTTTCTTTCTCTCCCAGTATTCTACCTTCTCTCCTGCTTCCCCTGCCCCACCCAGCCGTGTAAGACCTGGAGGATGAGGTCTTTGCTTATGTGTATAATTACCTCGTTAAGCTCGTTAACAATGTCCGGGCCCTCTGTCTAGTCTCTCCTGTTTCTCTCTTTATCTCCATGTGGTTTGTTTTCTGCTCTTCGTCTTTTCTCTCTTCATCTCCCGCCTTCCCCCGATGTGACATCTGCACCCCTGAATAAATCTATCTTCCCTTCTTGTTGCTCCTGTGTTTCCTCTGGGGGATTTCGCCTTTTATCTTTCCCTCGTATTAACAAGAAGCCTCACCCCATGTCTCCTTATCGCTTCCTGCTACATCAGTCAGTCCTCTCTCCGGCACAGATTTCAACAAATGATTTACAAAAATTGCCACACTAAAGTGCGCCCTGCAAGTTTGGCCACAAAAACACAATTGCTCAATCTTCCCCGCTGTGCAACAGAGCATGATGGCTGATGTAAACAGACAGTTTTATAGCTAAATATAGAGCCTCATTATTGCAGCTCGGGCACTGTGCGAGGCTCTCTGTAGCGCCATGCCCAATTACCCCTGATCAATTCAGGGAGCAAACTCAAACAACTCCAACACCAACCTGATTTAAAAGCCTGCATTCAGAAGAGGCTAACAAGAACAGATTCACAGACTCCTCTTCAGGTGGATACTGGTGCACGGAGTGTGCAGCAGGTTAGCATGGCCTGATTTTTTTTTGGCTGTGAACAGATAAGGAGTGATGATGAGAGGAATGTAGGTCATAAATGGTAAGAAAACAGCAGAGGAGTTTATATAAACCATTACTCAACTGTGTAAAGTCTCCCTGACATGCAAATTATTTGCAACTTGGATGAATAAATATAATGAGATGGAGAGGCATCCCAAAATATACTAAGCAGAAGGCACACTGGACAGGTTTACAAACTGAAATATGTTTTGTTTTTTTTTGTTTTCAACCCAATAACAGTGAATAAGTGTGATAGAAGCCACAGACTAATGAAATACATCTCATTCCTACTCCTCACATTGTGCTGCTTGAGCAGAGGCCCTGCAGCAGCGGTTAACATCCGACACCCAGCTGTTGATCTCACACAGACATCAAAACGGCTCAATTCTGTCGTTTAACCTG
Source organism: Epinephelus fuscoguttatus (assembly GCF_011397635.1). Taxonomy (NCBI): domain Eukaryota; kingdom Metazoa; phylum Chordata; class Actinopteri; order Perciformes; family Serranidae; genus Epinephelus; species Epinephelus fuscoguttatus. The sequence continues at coordinate 23,288,847 of NC_064758.1, read as the reverse complement.
TTAATAAACGTTGGGTTACATTTGCATTGTGATGCTAACAGTTAGCCCTGTCACTGTGTGTGTGTCTGTGTGTGTTTGTCCCAGGCACAGAGCTCCGGTTCAGCAGCAGTAAGCCTCATAATAAACAGAGACAGGGGGGCGGCAAATCATTACGCTGCATGCAACTCTACAGTGAGATGAGACTTTACTCGTTGTAAATCATAAAATTTGCATTAAGTGCTGTGATCATAACAATCGCAACATCCTGGAGGGACTAATTAATGCTATTCATTCCCATCAAGTTGACACTTAATTCCCAAGATTAATTTTGTTTGAACCAATCCAACAGCATCCAGTCAAGTTGCAGGAGAGAACAACGAAGAACTTGTGTTACCTTACTGAGTACCAGTGGGAACAAATGATACCAAAGATAATTTTGTTCACATAAAAAACTACAGCTGAGATGCAACAACTTATTTTAAAAATAAGTAAAACTTTTAAAAAAAAGCATACATGTTCTCATGTACTTAATATATTACTACTACTCTGTTGTTAGAGTGTGTTTAGGACTCAAAACTCAAAGTTCATGACTTTGGACTTGTCAGTTTTGACTTAGGACCTAAATCATGACTTGCCTGTCTTGTCTTGGGACTTGAATGTACTCACTTGTGACTTGCAAAACAATGACTTGGTCCTGCCTCTGCTCTCAATACAGGCTACAACACCAAATAATAAAACAACTTGTGATATTTAAGAGATTCACAGTTTCTTGCATTTATATTCTATGCATGTATAAGACATGCAAGAAATGTCCTCTTGAGCATTCTGAAAGATGAGGCCGCCCACTTAGAGGGGAAATAAGCAACACGACTGTTGTTCCTCATGAAAGCAGGCTCAGAGAGCACACCTCTCTAAATCCTATCTGTCTCCACTTTTGTCTCTGACATTTCTTTACTCCTTGACATTTCCTGTACTTGAATCTCTCTCCTGCTGCTCATAATCAATTCCCCTTCTCTGTAGCTGTTTTCTTACAATCCTCCCTCTTTGTCTCCACGCCTCTTGTCTGACATTACCCTGTTTTAACCTTGCCTGCCCCTCATCCGCTATTCTCCAGCCAGCGCCTGCCTGCATGCATGTGGTGGGTGTAGTGTGTAATAGGATGGCACAGTAGGTGAGATTAAATTAGGCCAGTGTATGGGGATTACAACCCACTCAAAACCTGATCCCCTCCCACCCTCTGTAATCCAACCCTAATGAATATATCATGGCTGACACAGCAGATAAAGGGCCTGCGAGAAACTACAGTCACAACATCACCGAGACATGCGGAGGAGACAAAACCAGACAGCCTGTTTGCTTTGCATCACCTGCAGTACTTGAGGCCACTGTGTCTGTTCAAGTGGACGCTCGTGTTTCATGCCCCATCTATTTCGGTTAGGGTTAATTCAAATGAAGTGTAGGTATAGAATTGCGAGGAGACAAGTGAAACAAAATCAATGTACTTAAACGTAAACACTCCAAATAAACAAGCCTTTAGGAAGCTGCAGAACACCATCGAACCACAAATGTGTTTCCTAGGTGAGAAAATGATGCGTGCCACTCAATGTCAAGCACATTCAACTCCAATGCTACAAAAAACACAGTGGTTATATGTTTGCACTCATGACTCTGCGTCTCTTAGCGGCAACACATCAAACACTGCTTCCCATCTTCAAGTGCATTTTAAAGTGTTCATTAGTCAACAACTAAAGCACAAAATTTTCAGACTGAATTTTAGAGTTCGAGGGAGCACAACCTTGATCAGTGAACTTGTGGGTGTGCTTCTGATGACTAGATATACTCTAGCATAAACCTCAATGTCGCAATCCAGTCCAGCCTTTTAGGGAGCAAACAGAAGTCAGTTACTTGACGGCGATGATGACTCACTGCCAGAACGTAAATGTCCTTCAGGAGAACAGTGACTTTCAGCCTCAACACATTCAGTCATGACTGTCAAATACTACTTGTACAAGAGAGGCATCTGTAAGTACGAATGGTGGCCGAACACTGCCTTTCCACTGTCAGTCTATTGACTGTCAGAGTAACCGGTTTTCAGTACTGGCAAAGAAAAAAAAGAACTGTAAGAATGAATGTCATGCCAAGGACATTGAGAAACATTATAGAGGGGAATCTGAACACAGGTGAAGAATAAATTCCAACAGTAATGGAAAGAAAAAAGTTTTAGCAGAGCCGTGTGATGTAACTTTGTGAAAAGCAACAGTGCTGAAGTATCCTCCAGCTCTGATCCTACAGATACATCATGCCCCTAAGTTTCATTAAAAATGCAACCGGCCTCTCAGCAACAAATCAATAAATTAGTAAACCAATGCTGTCATGTCCCCTCAATAAACAGCCTGCACAATGTAATCAAAGCCAGACTGGGACAATGACACATATTTCCCCAAAGTATCACAATATGGCCACAGTTATCTCTCATATTGTCCCTAATAATCTTATTACCTTATTTACAAGCTCTAAATTTGCTATGTTGGAATTTCCAAAAGCACTTGAACCATAAGGGAGGTTAGGTGGTGCTGATCATAGATATGGTGCTGATGACCAATAACTTTGCTATTTTTAACCTACTGTCCATCTGCACTTATTTTCTCATAGCAAAAGAAGGAAAGAGAAAAACAGAAGCTAAATAGTTTGATTCTGAGACAAGGCATCACTCCATGTACATATCTAACAGCCCTACATTTGTATTAACAACCAACAAAATTATTATTTTTCGTCCAAAAATATTTCAATTTAGCACTATGATAACTGCGATAAGACTTCTTTGGTTCACAGCTAACATTAGCTAGCTGGCTAGCTAACACATACTAGAATTTTACAGATAGCATTATATAATAGCATATAATTTTGTTTACACTTTTACTGCATAAAGCACAATAGATAATCAGAAAATTGCCAGGTTTACCAGCTTTAATTCTTCAGAAATTTTGATTGAAGGTAGTGGGTAGCTTGGACTACCTAAAAACTGTTGACCTAACTAACTATATAATACATATTATACAGGTGGAGGCTTTTTGTAAACTACTGATCATAGATGTAGATTTCAGGTGGGACACAGGGGACAAGTCCCCCTCAGTATTTAGAACATGTGCATTTGTCCCCCAGAGTAAAAATATAAAAGCAGCAGAGGACTGACTGAGAACTTTTTGACCAAATTAGACATTTACACCATCAATTTGTGCAGAAAGTCACAAATTAATGCATGAAAATTCATCAGGCTGTGGAAATGAAGTGTTTAATTTCCTCAAAAAGTTCTGGCGGAGGACCCCCAGACCCCTGCTTAATATGCGTCCCTCCCCAATGCTGAAACAAAACCTACTCCCTTTCTAATAATCGTAACACTAATGATGACATATTTTGATTTATTTTAGTTTCTTCTCTTGGTTAAGTAAGTGTGTAACTTAATTTCTGTTAAAATCTTTTGGAACTCTTATAAATCCTTACATAAATTTTGAAAAACATGAGCATTAACTAAAAGCGTCTGTATCAAATTAAATGATGAAGACCTTCAAAGTGGAAAGAATGACAGGCCAAATAAAAGCATTAATAATATCCTGTGAGGCAGAAAAGGTAGCAGGTTACATAACCAACTTTTTTCAGTTATTTTACCCAAAAGCCATGAAACTTAGAGGTACTTACTGTATCTCACAGCAATGTGGCCATCAGACACTTGACATTATCTCTCCCAAATGAAAGGCAATAACCCAACATTGTTGTTGTATGTATAGTTAATGCATTCATGAGGTCATCTCACACTGGCCACTGTTAATAGTGAATCACGCATGCACGCAAATGCACAGAGAAAGCTCTTTGACAGTCAACAGAACACTTCATAGACGCAGTTGGGAAACACACTGGACAGAGGGTCAATTTAGTCCAATTATAGTTACTGATGTGGACAATAAAGCCGTTCTGATAGAGCTGACTGTGGTGCAGATGGGAGTGACGCTGAGGGGAATTCTGTGTTTTGCTGAGACAAAGACATCATTTTATCAGACAGAAAAAGGACGGCGACAGCATCATAAAGGCAAAGAGGAAGGTCAGACTTAAGAGTTTCATATCTCCCCTAATTCGTATTCAGTCTTATGTGTAGATTTATTGCTTTGCTGCTTTTCAGTCTGGCGCTTTATTTTAAACAATGCAGACTGAAGGAATTATAATTCACAGATTATTTGTTTGCACCATAATAATAAAAGTGATTTTTTTATTCCCTCATTTTAAGATATTTTTCAACAATATCTGGGGCCTCCAATTTCATTATTTGTTTGGCAGTAATTAATTTCTCTGCCAGTTTCAAGTAATATCCACTATGGGGTCCCAGTTTTGTAATTTTAACTGCCAATATCACATTCATCACCCAGGGGAATTCGACAATTTCTCCTCTCTCATGCCATCACTTCTGAGAGCTGTAATAAGGTAATTCACTCTGCCAAATTAAATTCATTTCCATACATGACGCCTCTATTTGTGCCCTAGTCTCCATCACAGGTTCAATTGTATAATAGGGTTGGATTTATGAGTCTTTGTCTGAGAGCCTCTTTCTGGGAAGGCTAACAGGAGCCTCAGTCATTATTTTGATTAAGACCCCGATGTGGGCTTCTCTGTCCACCACAGCATGAATACTGATATGACATGTGAAACCAAAGAACTGCATGGCGGTAAGAGCAGAGGGAAGAATAGAGATACAGAAGCAGTAAAAGGAAAAATGGATTACCCAGGTTGAAAGGTTTGCTCCAGCTGTCTAAGAAGAGAGAACGGGAGTCTTAAATGATGACTGGAACAAGGTGGTTCAGAGAAATTGCCATGACAGTCTTCTTCCACTTTGTCTCATCTTCCATAACAGCTTTTATCTTTTCACCATCTCCATACCATCCTGCTGCCTTTTAAATCAGTCCTTTCCATCTTTAGGTTTTTTTCTCTCCCTGCCTGCCTCATTTCACCTCTGCAAATTTCATTCTCCCCTTTTGCTGGGTTGCTTCCCTCCTCCTCAAATCTCTATAATCATTTACCCGTGGCTGGCCTGTCAATCCATCCGACCCTTAGCTCCCTAAATCACCACAATGTATTCTCCACCAAACCCCGACAGCATGTCTACACAATCCCCCACTTGACACCCAGTGGGCTGACTCCCATCTGCACAGCCTAAATCAAACATCCTCCACGCTGCAACCAGGAGTGGTGAGGAGGGGGACTGACTCTACATCTTGACAGCATTCTGAAGGTGCACATGTGAGTGCGCGCACACACATGCACGTCATCAAAAAGGCACACCGGGAGATAACTCAAGAGAGCTCGCTCAGAAGCCTTTGAATGTGTGTTTGTGAGTTTGTAACTTTACAACTATTATTCTCAAAGGAGGATGAAAAGGAAACCAGAGATGAAACAGTTATTGTTGACACTTCAGTTGAAAAGATACTTCTCTCTCTTAACCCTTATTTTACCCTGTCGCTGCTTTAATGGCTGAATCCCCAGAAAGTGGCGAGTGCGCTCTTTGATCAGTGGCAGACGCTTAAGTAATCAGGCCAGGGAGGCAACATTAGAGAATCTTTAATTTGGCGCAGTGCAACAGGATCTCTGCAGCTTGTATTTGCAGGGCGTTTGTTTGTGTGTGTTGACTAAGTTGTGCCTGTACAGATGTGTTTGTGTGTGTTGATGTATCTGTGTTTGGTGAGCAGCATGACTGGCAAAGGTGCCCTGAGGCAATAACAGGTGGCTTAGGAGCAAAGGGCCAGCGCAGCACTGCTCTTCCCCGGAGTTGCTCCTAACTGGCAGATTGAGAGCAGATCTCCTCCTACACAACACCAGCTCTTCACTCAACTGCAGGACTAAAGGCATTTGGAAACAGGCCAGTTTCTGACATTATCATCCTATAAAAATTAATGGAGCAAAAGCATTAATATCTGACCACATACTGCAGGCCTTTTCTCTCATTATCTTCGTCAACCACAATCTGAATCCTCCTTGTAATCTTTTCGTCTTTTATTTCTATGCTTCCTTTTGCTACTGCCCATCCTCCCTCATGACCTTGCCCTTTTCTATATCCTACTTGATCCCTCCTTCTCTCTCTCTCTCTCTCTCTCTCTCTCTCTACTCTCTTTGGTACCTATAGCAGTGAACATGAATTAAAGGATGCTTTGCGTTTCAAAAGGAAGTCCTCCTCCTTTATCTTTTTTATGTTGCTTACACCATCCTGCCCTGCCTTGTCTCTCTCTTTTCACTGCAGATTCCTGTCCCTCTCTACTCACATAAATCCCCGTTTCCATCCATCTCTTTGATGGAACAGCTCAATTAACCAGCCCGTGTCCAAGGGGAGATTACATTCTGCGCCATACTGTAGCAAGGGTAATCATACACTCCAAGTCTAGCCTGCTACGCAGACAACAACATCCCTGCTACTCTAGCAGCTCCAAACACCGCCAGGAGATCCGGCTGCCACTGCCATACAAACCCCACACTGCATTAAATAGTATGATAATGTGACCAGCAGTGGGTCTCTGGGGCATTGCTGCCACGGAGAGGATGCACACACACACACACACACACACACACACACACACACACACACACACACACACACAAACAAACACACACTCATTCATTCCAACACGCCCTCTTCAGCAGTAGCTGTATCTTGATCTATTGTGTGAATGTGTGCAGTGCAGTATGTTTATGGATGTTGTACAGATGGTAACAAGTCATTGTCAGGCGCAATGCCTTCCCTCCCCTCCAGTCCCCTGACTGGGTTCATCTGGGACAAGCTGCAGGCTACTGAGGCATGGAGGGAGGGAGGCATGGAGGGAGGGAGAGAGGAAAGGAGAGCAGGTTCAGTACACCACTAGCACACACATGCACTCACATGATATGAGCAGATGCACCAAGATGCCCACACATATACATATCTTTGTGCATCTGGTCATATTTTCTTGAGTCTGGTCATATCAGCAAGATGGGAGTGCATGTCATGAGCAAATGCACAGAGATATACTCACCCACAAAAAACCCAGACAGGTACAGACAATCTACAGACGAAACAAGCTCACACAGCCTTTAGCAGCTGCTTCTGGCAATACTGTTTTCTACATCATTAACACAACAGGTGGAACATTGTCTATTTTCTGCCATTGCGTAGAACAGATGTGTAACAGGCCGCAGAGGGTGACAGCAGGCAGCTGTATGGCATACAGCCAGGTGAGCGCCTGCTTTTCATGGGCACACCTCCATATAGTCTGCTGCGAGCGCTGCCCCACCCTTTTTTTCACTTCCCCTGATATCTCCTTCCGAATAAATATCTCTCTCACTGTCTGTCTCCTGTTGATATCTGAATCTCTCCTTCTTTCTTCCCCTTTCCAGTCCTTTTTTTAGATTACTTCTATTTCTTCCCTCCAAGGTCTGTAGTTTCAGGTTACCCTGCTCTGGCAAACAGACCCACTGCAGCTGCAGGAGATAAGATTGGTAGACTAGAAAATTGTTGTAGTCTGCTCCGCTGTGCTGTTCGCCATACAGCTGAGTTTCGGCCCCCACATCAATGAAAATCGTAGCAGCACATTGCATTCATGGGCAGTACTTAACATTAAGCCACTCAGCTATTAGCTGGGGGAGGGGAATGAGGAGAGAAAACGAATTTTCATATTAAAGTAGCAAGGCAAAGCATGTCATTTGCCTGAGAGATTACCATCAGTTTGCAGAAAAATGCCCAATGCAAATATGTTTTGTATGGGGGCATATTTATAGTACATTTGCATGATATATTTTTCACATTTGGCAGGAAATTGTAAAGAAGGGCTGTCTATACATTTCTGCAATGGTTCTATCATAATGCAACAGATTTAAAGTGCAGTTCAACACACTTTGCAGTTATTAAAACACAAACTCAATCACCACGTTTCTCTCAAGACAAGTAATCCAAATTAAATCCAGTTTTCTACCAACAAAAATCCCCAAGCCATAGCCGATAACAACAAAGTGTAAGATTGTCTTGTAATCTGGCCAGTGAGACGATACAATGGCACAGAGCAATGCTGTATATTTAATATTAATGTCAGAGGAGACCCTGTTGCATGCAAAGCACTGGATGCTCAATCGGCATGATTAATACACGAAAAAAACAGAAAGAACATTTTCCTAAAGTAATCTGCACCAACAGGTTATCCATGCCACCTGGCTTCAATATGCAAAAATTCTTTATGCGGTTCAAATTAATGCAGTGTTACAGGGTAGTATAATTAATCACAACCCCCACTACCACTGAAACGAATAAGTGAAATTAATTGAAGTATTATTTTTTCAGTCTAAGTGTGTTGAAAAAGATGTAGTTTTATAGTTTTTCTAAACATCAACACACCTGAGGGGAGCAGGATAAACGCTGTTAAAGTGATTTACAAGAACCAGACTGTCGTCTTTACTGCCGAAGCAATGTGAGGCAAAGGTGCGATTCCATAACAAGCCACCTCCACCTAACAGCCTAATTAATCCGCTCACCAGCTCTCTCCCGCTCTCATTCTGTTTACTGACAAACTGCCCGTCTCACTACAGAAACATCCTCTTACCTTCACAGTGATGTTCCTCTCCACTGGCAACTCCTTGGGTCCTTTTTTTCCTCCCCTCTTCCTTATCTACTTGTGCCTTTTCTTCCTCTTCTTTATGAAATTGACTGTGCCCCTCTCCTCTCTGCTGATGCTGCAGTGATAGAAAAACACACCCTCCTTTGGACGCGCTCTCTCTCTCTCCCTCCCTGACTCTCATTGGCTGCCTGTTAGAGGTGACATCACCCTTCTTCTTTGCCTGCCTCCCTCCCTCCTCCTCCTCTGTTCCCTCCCTCACTCTCTCTTCACTTCACTCTCTGTGGATTCTGACCATTCTTTTATTGTAACCCCCCAACTCCCCCCTCCTCCTTCCTGTCCTCTATCTATTCCCTCTGTCCTCTTCTTCCGCCCTGTATACAGTCTGGATTAGTAGGTCCAGCTTCTCTTATTACTGCTCTAATATTCAGCCATGCAGTGCCACGCATAATAATGCATACTGTACCTTAGCATAGAGCACACAGCCTATGGACCAGCACTTATTCTCCCCTCTCCTCCGGCACCAGTCCAAGAGCTAAAAGACTACAAAGGTGAAATAATGACTGTAGCAGGTTTTTGTGTTGGTAATCTCTATGCTCCACTGGGCCCAACTTCCATAAGCTCTTTTAATTCATTCTGCCACTAAGACATCCAATGGGCTTCAGTTCATTACAGTGCAATCAAAGGCATGACTGGGATGAATGTTATGTAACGCTGGTGGATAAAAATGTGTCAGGAATTACTGCGGTCTCTTATCTGAGTCGGGGTCGACGAGATGCCGAGATGCGCTGATTTCAGGGTAATAAAGGGCTGCGTAATCCAGCCGTTGTCTGCCTGTGTTTGCTGTTGTGACTAGATAAATGTCATCAGGTGCCTGTGATCCAGCAAACACAATGACAGAGATCAACAGATGATTTGTTTTTCATGCTTTCACCTCTTTGCGTCTTGATTACTGTGGATTAATGTGTCAGTCAGTTGGCCTTATATCTCCCCTCCAGCTCGTCTAAAATCCAGCTATACAAAAGTGAATCTGCTTTTACTTTCTTTTAGAGCAATGTGTGGACTGGCACCAGTTTATATTTAAAAACCCCCAAGTCCCTATTCCACCTCCAAAACCCCTTTAGATCCTCTACACAATTACTTTTTTCAATTCCATGCTTTCAGTTAAAATCCAAAACTCACTGAGCTTTTCCCACTGCTGCCTGCAGACTGTTGAACAGTTTACCTCTCTCTGTTAGGAGGATTTTTTCTGTCTTTCTATTCTATTAAATTTGTTCAAATTTGTACAAAAACATCCATATGAAGCAAAGACATGATATGGTTTGTGCCAGATTTAACAACTATGTGCGTTCCATCTGCAATCCCTCAGCAAGTACAAACAAACACTGCAAAACACAATAAATACTAACTGCAGTGTTACTGAGTTTACTCAGTTGTTGGTGTGACTAAATGATTTGCTTTTATTCCATGTTTCTAACACACTAGTGGCATGGCTCCCTGGATAGTGTTGGTCTGTTAATTGGTTGGTCCACCACTTTGGTCCAGACTGAAATATCTTGCCAGGAAATTTTGTACAGATATTAATCTTCCCCCTTAGAGTAAATTAACTTTGGTGATGAATCCTGCTGACTTAAGTGATCCCTGGACTTTTTCTGGAACGCCACCATTTGCAGTTTTGAATTAAACGCATAAACTGTGTAAAATAGTGGATGTATCTACTGTGACTCAGTGATTTGTGGACTCCCATTCTGAGGCCTCAAGTTCGGCATTTAGGCCTCCACCATCTTCTTTTTTGAGCCAAAGTTGACCTTATTTGAATGAGGTGGAGCTGTGTGGAGGAGCGAGGGGTGGATCTGAGTGAGAACCCAGGACACTATCAGCAGACAGCCTGTGAATCAAAGCACCCACGCCTTTAATTATGTGTAACTTTTAGCCTTAATAAAATTTAAATGGGTGAGTTACATAAAAATTCGCCCCCTGTACAGTCATCATGAACGAGGCAAGTAGCTATAGAGACCAAAACTGTTTTTTGTATCAGGCTGTAAACATGTTTAAGTTGGACATTTTAACATGGGGGTCTAAGGGGATTGACTCGCTTCTGGAGCCAGCCTCGAGTGGTCGTTCAAAGAACTGTAGTTTTTGGCACGTTCATGTTGCAGGAAAAGGGCCATTCCCCCCTGGCCCACATTCGTTTTAAGTCGCAGATCACAGGAGTGATCCCGTCACATGGTATTTAGTTTATCTAATTTTAATCATCTAACTGTATTTTTAATGTCAATTTGTGCTGCACGCTTTGCATAATATTTGTTGTTTTTCTGTGTGTGCCTTACAGATAAACAGACTTGAATAAGAATGCATGATACTCACTCTGTTGTAGACTTGACAGCGCTGAAGCGTAACAATACACAAACACTGATACACAGATGAACTTTTACCTCTATCTGAAATTAGAAAGGAGAAGGAAAACCAAGGATCCAGATGAGAAACAGACAGACATGACTCTCACAACACACTCTCTCTACACTTGTTCCTAAAAATAAAGTACTCACAACCATTCAGGTAACTGGGGCAGCACCATGTCCACTCAGAAAACCCCGTTCCCACTGAGCTGCTGTAGTTTTTCTTTGTGCCTGTCCAACCTGAGGGAGCCAGCCTGCCCATCTGCCACTGGTGCCTGCGGATATGCCAGGCATGCAGACAAAAGCTGCCACGGGAGCAGACAGCATGGGAATAATGATTGATGACGCCAGTTTAGATAGGTGAGAACCTTTGCCATTATCCTCAGGAGAGGCGGGATGGCTGAAGAAAGGCTGAGAGTTCAGGGTCAAAGCCATGGCTGGATGGACGCCAGGGGCAGAAACAAAAACTGGGTGAGAATATGGAAAAGAATATTGCATGGACACGACAATGAAAGATTAATCTGGAAACAAATACAGTTGTTATTTTACATTAAAGAAGTAATCGGTTAATTTTTTGTAACATTTTTAGGCAGACCTTGAAGAGTCAGGAATGAAAAAAAGGAAAAGGTTGGTGGTCCATCATATGTTTTATATGTTTTATTGTTACATGATGATTTAAGGACTGAACTTTTTTGTAAAATGTTTCTCTGAATGAATACTTATTTTAAAAAAACAAAAAAACCCAAACAAACCTGAACCGTGGTTTTGGAAGGGAACCTTTGTTTGTGTCAGGTTTTATTGTGGAGACAGAAGACAAAGTTCTTTCTTTGCAATAAAACATTATGTTTATGTCTGACAAATGTTTCCTCTTATTTACTAAAAAACTAATTAAGATAACATAAAGGTGATTTTACTGTGTGGAAAATGGGTTTTCCTTTATCATCAGGAAGTTATTAGTACCTAATGGTCAATGTTGTTCTCAACTGGAACCACTGTCTGACTCACTTCATATCTACAGCCTCTGTTCAGGTCAAGCAATTAAAACATAAACCAACACTGTATTATTTAGAAGGTAACTGCAAGTGGAAGATGTAGGAAAATTAGTGTCCAGCTTGTAGGAAGTCTCACTCAGACTGATCAATAGCGATAATGTCTCTCCTGTCTCTTTCTAATTGTTTCACCTCCACATAGCCAGAGTCTCATGTTAAAGGGTAGGTCCATTATTTTTGGGGTTCCTGAGCTTTTTTTATAGGTTCTGTTGCTTTACAGTACTGTTGCATATGTATTCAAATCCGAACATTCAAATTTTGGTCAAAATGCATATGTTTTAGTGTCAAAATACTATTATCCCAAGCCCTTCTACGTGACCTGACGTAACTTTCTGCATGATGACGTTGCTACCTATAAACCCCCTAGCTCACCTTAAGTCAGGCTTTCTTTAAGATTTGTGTGTTATCAATTTCCCAAATAACCTATATTCTCTAACCCACTAACCGGCGCTGAAGCTGAGGATTGCACTGCTGTGGACGCCACATTAGTTCGGATCTGCTAGTCACACAACACAAACAAACTGACTGATGCAGCAGTAGACCAGCTACTCCTGTGTTCTGCAGGGTAAAATTACTGCTTTTGTCAAGAGTCTGGTGGCTTTGAGAAGAGCAATGCAGTGGTGTCAGTTTCCATGGGTATAAGGGCTGTCTGGTGGCAAGGTTAAGTGGTGAAAATATTCTAAATATAGCTTACACTTAAAACTAGTACTAGGTAGTCCTATTTTTAGGTTGATATTGGCTAAAACATGTTATGCTTTTGTCCCCCATTCACAGCAGTACATTACTTAGCTTCTGTGTTGGTACTCCTGTCTGCTTCTCCAAACTGGGACTGAGCCACCTGCCATCTACTATAGATAATACACTAACTATGGATAAGTATCTCATACAACCACACTTAAAAAAAGATCAGGATTAACCCTTTCAATTATTATTAAAATAATTAGCGCCCTTATCTATGTCACGGAAAACCCAGAAACAAATGCAAATGGAGTCAGTCTTTAATGAGAAACTCAAACAGGAGAGTAAACCCACCTCCCTGACCTCTGTAGTATAAACGTATCTGTGAGGAGACATTTACCTCAGCTGTCACTCCCTCATGCAGTAGCTACTAGCCAGGCCTTCGCTAAAAACCATTCATCTGTGAGAGACTTCTTACTTGCCCTTGCAAAAGCTCTGTGCTCATTTTCCTTCCTCCTGACTCCACCGTAGGTGAGTCAGCTGGCAGACTGGCGGGAGAGATGGAATGATATATGAGGAGGGAGACGGGAAGGTGGAGCGAGAGAGGGAAAGGGAGAAGAAGAAGGGAAGGCTATGAATGAACAACTTAAAAGTCCGGAGCTGCAGGAAAAACAGATGCAGTCAGCAAAAGAGAGAGAGAGAGAGAGACAGAGAGAGAGAGAGAGAGAGAGAGAGAGAGAGAGAGAGAGAGAGAGAGAGAGAGAGAGAGAGAGAGAGAGAGAGAGGGAGGGACAAGTCCATCAGTTTAAAAAGCAAGGAGACGGAGGCAATATAGTAAATGGCTGCAGTATGGGTGTGGAGGTTCAGAGAGAAAGGGAAAGAAGTAGGACTGAAATGGAGAGCACAACATATTAAAGCAGAGAGGGATAAGAGAAGTAAGGAAGGTGCGGTGGACACATAAATATATAAAGACAGGTGTCAAAAAAAGCTACAAAACCGGACACTGTTGGCATCCCCTCAAAGACTCAATTGATCTCTGGAAGAAGAACATTAGCTAAAAGCCCTTCAGCTCTGGGAAAACAGGCTGTATGGACACAGGAGGAGCCACATCAGGCCAAATCTACGACAACATTGACGCAACAGCTGCAGCACTGGAGGCGTAACAACTAGCTGCAATAAAATCTAACAGAGAGAATAACAAGACAAGAATGAAATGTTTAACAGTAATGTTAAAATGTAACAAATGTGCATGAGACAAAACAGGGAGCATCTTTGAGCAGATGGAAAATGCCAAAGGAAGTAGAATGGACACAAAAAGAACCAAATTCCTAATTCATGAGAATTCATGAGCGTTGGAGTCTTGTCCACTGGAGTTCATTGTCCGCTGGAGTTCATTATCCACTGGAGGTCATTGTGCAAACATTTCCAGGCAAAAGCCAGATAACAGGAAATCAGGAAGTTTCAACACAAGAAAAAACTGAATTATCAACCTCCTGACCCAAACACACAGTCAGAGGATGAACAGTCTCTGTTCTGTTGCACAACAAAAATTGAGAAATACAAACAAAAGGGGGAAGAAAAGGACAAAGTAGACCCAAAATTCCAGCCCAGTTCTCTCTTCAATATTTCAGTCAACAAGTTTTAAATCAAAAATCCAACATAAGACAGCAATGATATTAATAATTAAAGACTCAATGCTCACTCTCTGAATTCCTGTTTTAATTTAAAGTTTCTGAGACTGATCCAAGACCAGCTTTATCATTTAGCTGCCTGGAGTTTTTAAGTACAACAACTTTAGGATTAACAAAGGGACAGATATTCAATAAGATTTATTACTTGTTCTTCTATTGTGTTATCGGTTACATTTAATCAATTTGTATTGTTTATTAATGTCTGCTTCTGCATTATTGAAAAAAACCACATCATCAAAGCTGTTTACTATTCTATATAACAGAGTAAACTGGTTCAAATTGAAGTGTTTTCCTCAGTGCTGTAAAAATAAAATGTGTGTCTAAGCTGGGAACATTGATAAAGCCTCCTGTTGGTCCCTCTTAGACCCTAAAAATCAACTTCTCCCTGGCAACAAAAGTATTTTTGCAGCCTTAATAATTTTCCAGCGACTACACCAACTGCTCCACCTGGGAAGAAGCTGTTGCCACATAAGTGGTCTAACATCGTACAGAGGGCCAGAGGTCAGGTCAACTGATTCATTTAAAGTGAATCAAAAACTATAGTAAGAAAGAAATGCAAAACATTTGCAGCTTCCTGCTTCTCACACGTGAGGATTTCAAAGATTTTTTCCACAGAGGACAATATTACATGTCACAGTGGGAAAACCACAGGCGTGAAACATAAAATTAATTAGGACTGAATTCCATTTAGTTTCAAGGTCCTGGTATTATGCATGCTGGCTCACTACCATCCATCATTAATGTTATCAGTAACACTTTCTGCTACAGCATGCGACTATAATCAAAGTGAATATTTTAACTATTTTCTAAAAGAAAAGGAAAAAAAAACATAGAAAATTTCTACAATAAAAAAAAATGCTATTGCAAAATAACCATTTGCTGCAGCCTTAGTCTGGACTGCTGCTCTGGAGTGTGCAGGTAACACAGGGTTAAAAGAAAGTATACCAAAGTGAGAACGTGTTGAGAGTGTTGAGAAGGTGCTTGGAGCCATAGCGAGTGACAGAAAAAGATAAAAAGATAGCAGTGAGCCAACAGTATATGAAGGGGGGCGAGAGGGGGTAAAAAAGCACGTTGATGTGACAATTTTGCAGAGAAAGAGAGAGGTGACAGGCCAAAGATAGAACAAGAGTGAGAAGTGGGCAGTCAGAGGTATATTCAATGACTCTCTGCTCCTACAGGGCCTGTCCACTGACAACACAGGTTTGATGTGGCCGGCGATTGGAGAGTCATTGATCCAGTTAAAGTCATTAGGTGGCCAGAAGGTCAGCCAGCCGTCGCTGACCTGCTGTTAATCACTCACTAATTGACGGGAAATGACTCTGATTTAGTTTCCTGCCATGCTTAGAGTGGCTCGGCTGCCAGATATGACCAGCACTTCACTCACCAGAACACATCTAATTAAGCATGTTAACTGCATGTAAATAGCAATGAGTGAGCCTCAGGACAAACAGTGCTACACCAAAGGTTAGAGCACCATAAGCTGTTGTTAGTCAGAAATGGTAATTTGCAGCTTATGTAAAGTCAAATGGTCATCATTGATATTCAAATTGAGGTTTTGCATAGACTTTGTCACTGCATGTGCCATGTTGTTAAAGCAAAGGAATGACGGCGATGTTAACTAGTTTACTGTCTTCCACTTCCAAGGCTTTTTCCTCTAAAAATAGAAATGACCCTTTGCTGTCCTTTATCTTGTATTACAGTGCACCATGGAGGAATTACATCATGCAGTGATTTGCATTTTTTTAATACACTGTAATAAGGTAGCAATGAAAATGTCACTAGGAGGAGTGCACTGTGAACATTTCCATGCTATATTTACAGATAAATAAGCTGTTTATTTCGATGATGCCATCAAACCCCACTGCAATTATTGCCTCCTGCTTTATTACATCTCTCTCAGTGGCGCAACAATATTGCTTCTGCAAATGATAACCTTCAGCAGTTGACCACATTACATGATCTGTGATATGACAGGGCTGCATTTCATGCAGTGGCTTACCGCCTTTAAAATGCCACAAGCTGCCCACTGCTGTGCCACTGAGGGGAGGTGAGGGAGAAGCTTGAAGGGGAGAGGGTTGCAGATGCAATGTGGTAAATAGATGGCGACCACAGATACTTGGAAGCTCAGAGGTAATAACGGCTATGACCTTTACAGTAGACAGACTGTCACTTCTGGTTTGGGTCTGGATGGTGCGGTCCCTGCTCATGTGTCTGTGACCAAAGGCCAGTCTACGTGCACCCACCTGAGCCCAACTTTTTCCACAGCTGACTCTCCGCTCCTCCCTGAAGGACCAAATGCACACAATGCGCAAATATTTCAGTATTTGAAAGACAAGGCAAAAGATTTGTCTCTACAGTCATTTCTGCTGCTCTCCTCCCCGCTCTTGGTCCTCAAAGGCAGAGCAGAGATAGCAGCCTAATCAGGAGGTGATGACAAACCCGACAGTTTCGCAACAGCACATAACACCCTCCCTAACCCGTCACACTGCTGTCAAAACTGAGGGCCGCTCCTGTCCACCTTGATATGTCAAGCCTCTCCTTTATTTATACATTACACGGCTCACAATATTTGCTGCAAGAAACTCTAAGAGCGCAGAAAAATGTGACAAAGCACAACATCATGACAACAGAATGAGTCTGATTATCAAGTTTCCACTGGGATGCTTTATATTTGGAGCATCATGAATAAACCACAGCAAATTAATGGGAAGAAACAATGACAAGCTGTCAGAGTGGTGCTCACACCCTGTAAATAGCAACACTGCTAACTGGTTTCTGCTGCAAATGAAGCCAGTGTTAACTGATTATGAATATTCATCATTCCTCACCTTTTCCCTTTGGAGGATCAAGAAACTGGGAAGGAACAGACGTGGATGATGAATTCTGCAAAGGAAGGGTTAAGCACTATCATCAATTTCCGTCAGAATAAATATCTCTCAAGCTAATTAGAAACATTCAACCAATTACTCTAATGAACTGATTTTGTCCCGTTGCCCATTTGGGCTCTGTGCTAAAGAAGCCTTTTATCATTTTGCTCTTGCACTGTAATATTGTGATTTATTCCAGAGACGCTGAAGACAGCAGCGGTAAAATGTATTAGGCTGGGAGCTTTCTGGCTCATGCACAAAGTAGTCATTATTAATCAACTCCACTGGCCTTCATTTCCTCCTCAGCTCCACTAGCGCTGATGAGGACAGATCACTATTGTTGCTGCACTTTGTTTACTACCCACAAGTTCCTATATTTTAATATAGTCGCCACACTGATTTCTGCAGCCTTTTAAGCAATTTACTAGCCATTTATTTCTCATATTGTAGTATGAAAGAAAAGCCGAGGTACCATAGTCTGACAAATTCTGAATTTGTCACACTGTTACTCACATGCAGACTGAAGGCAACAGTGGCCCGAAACACACAAATAATTTCAATCCTTGCAACAGTCACCCCTAAATTGTTCCCGGAGCATGAAATGGAAAACATCAGAGTGACTTTGCTGGAAACCAAAATGCACTGACATAGAGAAAGCGTGACAGGGAACATCATGTTCACTCTATGTAGTCTGATGATCCCCACCCAGTGGAGGGGCCGGCACAGTGCATTACAACAGCTCATTTGGCAACACAGCTGATATCTCCATCTGTAACTGACAGTTACAGGAGAGATATTTCTTCAATCTTCAACAGGAAATCTAAAATCCCCTGAGTAGCAGAAAAGTCAACCCATTTGTTTGGAAATGTATTGTGAAATCCTTTGCTAAGCAAATTCCCTGCATGATTTAATTATTTTTCCTCTTTAATTGCAAATCAAAGCCTCCACACAGCAACAGATGCTTACAGAATATGTAAATCAAGTGAGGGCAAAGAAAATTACGTGTGCTTCATACATGAAGGAGGGTAGGGGGGGCAAAAACCTGGTTAGGCAATGTACTGTAAAACCAGGGCTTACTGTGGGGTCTAAAATCCCTGCATGACAGCACTGTAATTTCATTTATCACGCCTCAGCACACAGCAAATCAGACATGGACGCTCCTTATTCTGCAACCTGTGTGTAGGTTTTTCGGTTGGGGTGGGGGAGGGTCAAAGAAGCAGTGAAGGAACACCTGCAGTTGTGGTGCTGGGGATTCGATTTCCACTGTTGTAGTGAGTCTTCAAGTGGAACAAATTCACCACGCAAGAGCAGGTAAAAGAAGATGGATACACAGGGGAGGACTGAGAAAAAAAGAGGGAACGTTAGGTGCAAACTGCAAGGAGTTCAGAGGAGAAGCGTAGAGCCAAACAAGGAAGGAAACCCAGAGAGGCAGAACAAACATAAGTATTCCTTAACTGGATATTGTGGCTGCACAGAGCGCAGAAAGCAATCAGCTCTAAATCCCCGCTGACATTAAAGAGTTTCTTCATGGAAACAGGGAGCGTTACCAAGTATGAGCAGTTTACTATTCAACTGTTTGCATGAAGTGGTTTTAGCTAAACTTTGGATTTAAGTCTAAACATCCTTAAACTCTTTGTAGGTGGTGGGTAATAATTATGTGGACTGATAAAGAAAAAAATGCACAACTTGTTCATTCCCAACTGACCCTTCGCTAAGCCATGTGCCTTTGTGATGAACTGTCAAGCAGTTGGCACAAGCATTGAGCCCACACTGTAACGAACTGCATTACCTGCAGAAATATCATCAGCAGTTTCAGAAAGAAGCAGAGGGGTCTACAATATGTGTTTGAAGGATATATTCAGATGTCAAACTGGCTCAGCAGCAAAAACTGGTTAAAAAGATGAAAGTAGAAGCTAAAGCCTAACATACAGATCACAGTGTAAACATGAACCACCACATCACCTGGTAATCAAGACAGAAGACAATGAATATAAAGGGAAACTTTGCTAATATTTAACTCGCTGTGTGGTATCACAGTGTGTGCAGGTAAATGGTGTTTGGATTCCACCCACGCTGCTGCCAGTGCCCGGACCTCTGCCTTTGAATGGGTGGGGAGCTCTGTGGGAAACCAAACAACTCATGTGCACACACTGCGACGACACAGCTGGTTGAAATTCAGCAAAGTTTCCCTGCTTCCCTTCACTGGTTCCTGGAGAGCAGAGTAAGTCTTGATTCACTGTTAAAATCAATAAATAGCAAAAGCAACATGTGTATTCAGTAGGCTATATCTTCAGTAGCTTTCAGGGTTTGATTTTGGTTTTGAAATGGGGAAGAAACGCATACGTCCTTCCAACCTCTCCAGGTAACATGTGTCATTAATACATGCGCCCCAGGCACAACATTTAGCTCCAAATCCACAAAACCAGCCTGAAAATAAAGAATATCTTTGACAATTGAATTAGAGTCTGTGGAGCACAGCCGTGTTGTTGTCGGAACCTCGTCGGAGTTGGCTGATGCTATACTATGATTGGCAAGCCTGCGTTCAAGGGGCGGCACCTAGCGAAGGGTCCAGTCTACCATTACCAGGTATTGTATGGCAATGTTATATGTAGGCTACATAATTGACCTTTCAACCAGAAGATGTTCTCCAGACAGAGCATTATCAAAAGTCAAAACGATGTCAGTTTTTTTTTTTTATTTATTCATTTTTTGTTGTAAAAATTTCTGGGAGACTATTGCTGTCCTGGTCTACTTTGAGAACTACAGGGATAGAAGGGGCCATTTCGACTTAATAAATTCATCATCTCATTGCACCAGTTCTTCTTAAATTAAGACGTCATTATAATTTACTAAGTGGAGATTTAAACATCACTAAATTAAAATGCAACATACAAAGCAACTAGTTCTTACATAGAGATTAGTGTCACTAGCTAGCTAGCTAACTTAACTGTTCAACTTACACTAACTGCCAGGTGTGACTGATGGCTAACAAAGTGACAGAGCTAACATTAGCATGCTAATATTAGAGTAAGCGTAAAAGGTACGTGCTGAATATATCTGACCTGACACTCAAAATTCTGTTTAGTAATGTGTAACATTAAAATTTAAGGATTTGAAACATTTCACAAAAAAACCCCAACAGAATATAAGTAAAGTTACCTCAAATTACAAAATATCAGGCTAACCTAGCTAGTTGTTTTCAGAATTTCCCTCTCATTCTTATTTTCACAGATGCTACAAACTCTGACACACATTTATCCAAGTATTTATTAATAATACAAAGTCATACCTACCTATGAAAAAGGAAAAGGCAACTGACCGGCGCTAGTGAACAGGTGGGCTCCCAGACACCTGCTCCTAACGTTCAGCGAACGAGCGAACTCCGACGGAAGGAGCGCGAAAAACTGTCCAGGTGTTGGCAACATTTGGGAAGCCAGTCCAGCTGAGCAAACGTTAGTAACGGCTTGCTGTTGCTCTGAAAAGAGGCTGGAGGTGAGCGAAGCTTTGCCAAAATAAAGCCAGGGCGCGTGGGGTTTCAAACAAGCTACACGTCGCTCGGCAAGTTCGCTGCAGGCAAGGAACAATCTGATGTTCGCTAGCTCGCTCACATCCAGTTCGTCTGTCAAGTAAATGCATTCTGATTGGACAGAGTGACAGACGTCTCCTAGCAACAACTTGACTACTCCAGAGCGATAGATAAGAACATTACCTATCGCTCTGGACTACTCTTGCTAGATTTTTTTAGGTTTAATTAGGGATGGATTTATGAATAGCTGATCCACCCCAACCAAGTGCTTTTGGTTCATTTAATTCAACTTCAAAAACAGAGGCAAATTACACCTTCATTTTCAGTCTTCATCTAGTCAAAACCAAGGCAATTAATAAACCTTTGTTACTGCAAACGTTTTGACTTGTCATAGCAGGAAAAATCCAAGGTGAAACAAACTGACGTGCACAACACCAGGACCCCGGCCTGTCCTCTTCCTGCTATGACACGCCAAGCAATGTCTGCTTTGAAAAAGGTCAATTTCCAACCATGATGTGTTGCATGTAAATGAGAAATGAAATCTGACAGCACCCTCACTCAAAATGCACTCTTTGTGGCATGTACCATGATAAGAAATTCGAGTCAGTGTCTTCTGTCATATTCAGTAACAAGGCGGCAAGGAGGGGACATTGTGTGACATAATCAAGGGTACAGACAACTGTTTGAGACTGGAAGGCATACTAGGCCAGTGTCAGTGTGGGAAATGACAGCACTGCTGCAATGAGCTCCCTTTAATGCTCCCAACTGATTGTTTAAACATAAAAACTTCGGGCAGCGCATGAGAAATGTGCTCCAGGATGGCATCAGTCATTACGCATGATGTTACTGTACTTGATTGATTTTGTCAGGAGGGACAGTTTGTCTGGGATCAATGTCAGTGTAAACTGTGAGATTGATTTCACTTGTCACAGAGTCGTTGGGGACTCACTTGATAAACTGACAATCATAATGTTGTCAATAGAAAATATTTTCTATTAAAATTATCCAATAAATATAACCTCCACCAAGGAGGTGATGTTTTTTGTTCGCTTTGTCTGTCTGCAGTATTATTACTTCCATCAGATTTCGTGGAAAGGTGGAGCACAAGTCAGTTTGGAGCACATCTGAGACATGGTGCAAATACATAAATTATTTTTCACTTTTGTTAACATTATGAGATAGGGCATTTGACCCTGGCAGAATAAATGCCACACATCCTAAAATCCAGTGGATGGTAGTGAAGTTCAATAGTGACAAAACTTAGTCAACTGTAGAAATACGATGACCCCCTATCATGATCCACATTCATGGGTACCAGAAATCTCTGGGGTAGCCTACAAGTGTATTTGCTCAAACTTGGGGACAGTGGTTTCATTGGAGAACCAGCCGGTACAAATGTTAACATCACCACAATTCAAACTTTGTTCTCACACATAGGTGTGTCTATGTAAAACACATTATGTAACCAATTATACTTACTCACACCTAAATGTCAGTTGTCTGCAATAAACTCCACCCAAGATATTTAATTTGACTCAAGTTAAAATGTCTTCCTTGTGGACATTCAGTTGTTTCTAATGGCTGTAACAAGCTGCTGTCTTCATGACGTTATTTCACTCCTTGAAATTTGTACATATGAAGTGCTTCCTGGTTTTCACATGTGAAATATACAATGCACAGCTGAGGGGATGAGGTTTCAGATAGGCACAAACATATTTTGGTATAATTCCAATAGTTTTGGAAATATATTTAAAATATAAAGCGGTTCTGCTTGATTTGTAAATCATTGCAGACTATAGTGCCTTTATAGTTAGTACTTTGGTGTGATTACACACAGAATTCACACAATTTTGACGAAATGAATTCACTGCATGTAATGATTACAACAATGTTAAAAGAGACAATGGACGCAATTTTATGCATTTATTCATGTAGTTATTCCACTCTGATTCAAAGGCTCAAGGCTGGGTCAGCGATTTAATAGCCAAAAATACTCTAGAATTTATGGTTAATGTTTTTTTAATCTCCTTCAGGTTTTCTCTTCATTTTTTGTACCATCCTTCCTTAAAAATGCCACAAAACTTTGAAAAGTGCATTTTTGTGAATATCTCCAAAACTTCTCAAGTTGTTCATATACCCCCGATAAAAATGTTCCCCGTTGTCAAGGCTTGTGAGGTCACAAATTTGCAACAAGAAACCACCAACATTTTTCCCCAAAGGTTTTATAACCATCCTGTTCAAACAACATTCTCTTTTTTCTTTTTACACAGCCAGAGAACAAAAAAGATTAAACATAATAAACTCCCAAACCTTTTGTACAGAGAAATCAAACTAAATGAAGAAAACGTCTCTTATATTAGTCCATGTTTTATCCTCTGAAATCCGCTCTTGCATTTGCCATTAAATTGGGAAGGGAGACACAATTGTGTCAACATGAGGCTCTCTGTGTTGTACGCAATGTCAATCAGTCCATTTCACTTGCTGGTTTTATCTGTTTTATATGGAATAGAAACCAGTAAGTCTAGGCCATTCAACAAGTAATCCAGTAATGTCTATGATAGTGTGTGCGTGCGTTCAAAGGTTATCAGTGTGAATGTGTCAGGAGGAGGCAAATCTAAATCAAGTGTTTGTATGCATGTCTGTGTGTGTGTGTTAAGAGTCTCATTGTTTAAGCCAGTCCGAATCCCTCTGAGCATTCCTGAATGGCCAGCAGCAGCATATGTCTCAGCTTCTCATAACTCTCATAGGCTGGGAGGTCCAGCTGGTTAAAGCTGAGGGTGGAAAAAGAGAAAGAACAATAAATATAAATAAGATTTTCATAAGTTTCTTCCAAGATTGTTGTAATTATTCATGCTGTGCAAACTTGCTGTGTTTACCAGGTATGAGCAGATGGCAGGCGGTCAGTGGAGCGATCATCACGGTGGATCTGGAACTTCTGGATGCCGTTCATGCCCTCCAGAGCAGCAAAGCCCTGGAGGGGAACCTTGGATGTGCCAGTGACAAACTGTAGGAACTTGGCCCGGTCTGCCTGGTCAAAGGACCGCAAGGCTCTCCAGAACCACTGGATCTATATCAAAAAATGAATAAATAGACAAATTAAACATAGCTACCTCAGCTCTACTGAGCTAGAAGTGAGCGCACAATCTGCATTGAAATTAACACGGGGGTAAATCTCATATGTGCCTATGTGACTGACATGAAAAAAATATGGAAATCTCCTGTGTTTGGCATTGTCATTTTTTAACACACCCATGGTCCTGGTATTCATGTGGATGCCACTTGAAAAGCACCCCCCACCCAAACACTGTTGCAGACAAAATACACCCCCTCATGGCACTCCCCTATAGCAGTGGCACCCCCCAGAGTGAGAACCCACCATGACACACTGCCAAAACTGCTCAGGAATGGCCCAAGGAATGTGACACAGAGTTCAAGGCATCAACCAGGCCTCCAAATTCCCCAGATCCCAATCCGATCAAGTATCCGTGGGACGTGCCAATACCCCAAAGGTCCTGCGGTGTCTGGCACCAGAGCACTGGGAACAAATCCTTTGAGTCCTGTAGGTTGTGAGGTGGGTTACCAGCATGTCCCATGGATATGTGATTGGATTTGGAACCTGGAAAATTTTGAGGCCAGGGCGATGCCTTGAGCTCACTGTCACATTCCTCGGGCCATTGCTGAACGGGAGGATGCAGTGTTCGTGGTCTGCAACAGTGGTTGGGTGGCTGGAGCATATCAGGTAGCATACACATAATTACTGGGACCCAAAGCTTCCTAGCAGGACACTGTTTTGTTAACAAGATGATCAATGTTATTCATGTTGCTTCATCATCCATACCTGGATGGAGCTGGACTGGTATTTGTGATATTCAGTGTTGGCCTTTAGGTCATCGATGTCAATAGTGGGCAGGCCAGAGATGAGCAGCTCCAGCTCCTGCTCAGTGAAGATGGAGATCAGCCTCTTGGGGATGATCTCATAGAATCCCTCGAGGAAGGCTGCCAGCTGCTTCCGGATCGCACCTAGTAAACAAGTAAAAGCATTCACTCAGGGTTCTTTCTGTAGTGGGGAGAATATTCTTTATCTTGCATTCAACTAACATTATTTTATCAATTAGTTCGGTGGCTATTTTTTTCCAGTACAGCAGCTGGAAATTCAAAGCTTTAGTGAATAATGTATTTGAGCAGCTGGAGGGTGCTGCTTATGATAAATCAGCCATCTTCCAGAGGGAAACACCTTTAGCTCTCTGCTGCATATTGATCAGGTCAAAATTTAAGAGTGCTGCCACCTAGTGCTTTTCTTTGTGCACCACTGAGAATAATGTCTTTGATACATAAAGCCTGAACTTAAAATGAAGTCTTTTGATTAAATGATACAAATAAACCAATTTGCACTGACAAATTGTTTATTCAGTAATATCGAGTATTATTACAGCCTTATGGCAAACAAAATATTTGGTGAAAGAACCACAATCTCACCTGTCATCTTCATCTGGCATACCAGGTGCACATACTCTTTTTTGTTTTCCTCTGTGACCAGGATATTGGCTCCATTTGGCTTGAGGTCTCTCACTTCACACACTCCAAACTCCTGGACCTACACAGACAGAGCACATGCAGACTCTCAGTATCACTCGTTTCTGCTTAATATTTTACCGCGAGTCACAGATGGTATCCATTAACAGTATTTTAAGGCCATCAGATTGCAAATGACACTTCTGAGGCACTTATTATATGAGCGCGTAAAGCATTTGGGATTCAAACCCTTGAGGCCCAATCCTAATTTCAACAGTTAAAGAGAGGACACAGCACGAGAATCAATTTTCCACATGAAGCTAATTGAAACATTCAGAGAACAGACACCAACCTCTGTGCTGAATGTCAGCTCATAGCCCAGTGTGGACACATCATTCTCCAACAAGTACACCAAGCCCTGGAAGAATGGGTAGTCCTCGCTCTCCATGTCTGTGTACCTGGTAAGACCACAGATATACATCTATATTATACACATATTCAAGAAAAAGACTGCAAAATATAGCTAAGGGTAGGGTAGTATAATCAATAAGGCAGTTTGTTTGGATATTTTTAATGCAGATGGAACATTCCTTGAACAATTAGGTTACTTGGCTGTAACTGGCAGTAGCTCAAATACCTGACACTCTTGCCCAGGATGTGCTTGTAGAAGCTGCGGGTGAAGTAGCACTCCAGTAACCGGTTATCATAGACTGCCTTGGCCACCACACGACCAACAAACTTGAAGTAGCTGAGGTGGTTGGGGTTGCAGTGGGATGAGGGGTTGATAGTATAGGTGACACGGTCTCCTGGTGAAGTGCGAAACAGGGCGTACATGGGGTTGAACATCTCCCTGGAGATGATCATGTACCATTCCCTCAGCAGGCCACCAGCATCCTGACCCTCCTCCCCCTCAAACACAATGTACCTGTAATGGAAAGGAAGCAGATTATGGCTCAGGGTGAGTGGTTCTGAATTGAGAGGACACGCAGGTGAGTGTCGGGGCAATGGAGCCTTACAGCCTATTCTTCATGTCCTCTGGGCTCTTGCGGTGCAGCTCCCTATAGGAGTCCTCAAACACGTGATCTCTCCTCACATGCACGGCCATGTCCTCTTTCCTCAGGCCTTCATCCAGTCGCTCCAACTCCTGGCGGAAGTACCTGCAGAGATGATCAGAAAGACCAAAACATCAGTGACTTAGAAAGCCAATGGCTGTATTAGACAGTGTTAGAAGTGTATGATAATCCCCCTTACTTCCTCTTGACGTCAAAGTCCAGGATGCGTATGTAGTCAACCAGTACTGCAAAAGGCCCATCAGCCAAGTGAGTGGTGGACTGGCGCAGGATCTGGTTAAGCACTGTGCGGTGAGTTTCTAAAAGGAAGAGGAATTATCCGTGTTAGACACTGTGCTACACATCAGAACAAAGCTTTATCATGCTCCCTACTTTAATTTTTCAGGCTCACCGGCAAAGCGGAGGAACTTCTGGGTGTCTGGTGGCAGGTTTGAAGAGATGTGCATGGAGGATGGCTCCCTGGAGAAGAACGGGTCTAGGGATGAAGGTGTGGCAGGTGTGAGGGGTGCTGGCGACAGTGGTGGAGGCTCATCTTTGATGTGAGAAAGCTGGCTCTCCCGGGTGTCCCTCACAGGAGGTTTGCTCTCTCGCTCCGTGGCGTGGACTAAGAAGAAGGCCTCCACAGCGGGCTGGAGAACTAGGGAAACAAAGACAACATCATTAAGGGAACAAATCACTCAAACATGCTCCTTCAACAGACATAAATATAATATAAAAGAAGAAACAATACAGGAAGAACTACACTTACCCAGTACAGCATGCTGGTCATGGGATTCCTCCAGCTCCTTCAGGCACTCCCCAAGCATGTCCCATAGTTCATCCAACAACAGCTGCTCGCTGAGCAGTGGGAGGTCTGGAAGTCTCTCTTCACTCTCTGATTGGCCGTTTCCATCTTCATCTGAAAAACACCATTCCGATATTGACTGAACTATTACATCAGTTATGCTGTCAACAACTATGGTCACATTATGGCCAAAAAAAGAGTTTGAGTGTTGGCGAACAAGCCCATATTCGTCTAGTGTAAACACATGGTGCTCACTAAATGTAGGGGTCATTCACTAACAAACAAAAATACACTGAATCAGCAGGCGTTTTAAATGGTCGATAGCAGTTTGCGAGTGATTCATACCCAGAGGTGCAGGATCCTGCTCTAGAGGAGACGGCTGGTCCACATCCATTGGAGAGTCATCTCTCTGGGCTGCCTGAGCTTCTGACATTGACTGCACTTCAGACTATTGAAATCGAAACAGGGAGAAGTTGAGAGGCAGGGACAGAAGATGAACAGAGGGGGGAAAAAACATGAAAGGATTAATGGTTTGCATGACGTTTTAAAATCTATAGTAATCATCTTAACTGATAACACCATGCATAATGACATTCCCATGATCCACTGAGAAAGGAGGGGAAGGAGGGAGGGCCAAAAGCATGAAGCCATGTCAGCCAGCAAACAGACAACATCAGTGAAACAGATCAAACAGTTTGGAGCAGGCAGCACATTCATATTAATCAACAGTCACTCATGTCAATGCAAAGACACTGATACAGAAAGCAGTGGATCACTGGCACATCTGTCTTTCTGTCAATAGAGCTGTCAATGTTCATCATGGCAGCAATCGTCACTATGCATAAACCACATGAGGTAGTAGGCTGTATGGTAACTGCACACTGCATTATGTTGTGTACAGATACAATGCCATATATCATCATTATCTTATTCATTTAAAAATCACTAAAAACACATTGAGGGAGAACCCTCATTTTCACTGGTGCCGAGGAACATCCAATAAATGCAGACATGACTAAAAGCACCAGTTAACTATAGCTTTTTTCTGAAATAAGACAGATATGCATTACAAGTAATGGGTTAGCTTATAATTTTCCAAAATGCACAAAGCCAGTGCAGGCAAAGCCAAATTAGACATGAAGCACATCGGTAGCTAATGGCCATTTCATAGCATTTATCTTGATGACCATCTCAGTAATTTGAAATAACTGTACTGTGATGGTCATACTGTGAACCGTTTTTTAGCTTTCAAATGGTCTCCTACTGTAAGTGTGTGCAGTGTGTGAGTAGAGTATGCCTGCTGTCAGTGCAGCCCATGCTAACCGTGGCAGCAGCAGCCGTGCCAGCAGGGGGAGCAGCACCAGTGGGGGCATGGGGAGCCGCCACTGAGGATCCGGCAGCGGCGGCGACGGCGGCAGAGGCAGAAGAGGCGGTGGGTGGGGGGGCCTGTTGGAGTCGGCGTGCCCGCTGACCCTCTCTCACCATCTGGATGATGGCGTCAGCCTCGGCCTCTAGCTGACGTACCGCAGCCTGGATGCTGCTGGCTGAGCCCAAACTGGTGGAGCCTGGCCGTTGGGAGAGGGAGGAGAGAGTTGTTTCTTTTGATACATCATCAGGATATACAAACATCAAGAAAGTTGCTTATATGTAACGTCTTTGTACCTAATCGCCCTGTCTGTTTGGCTTTCTTGTTGGCGCGCCGTGTGTCCTCACGGAGCTGGATAATGACCTGCAGCACTCGCAAGAAAAACTTCTGTGTCGACGTCTTGGAGGTTAGTGAGCTCATACAGGGAAGCTGTAGTTCACGTCCCCCGAGAGTTCGTTTTTGTGCAGCCACAATGACCACACTCTCCGACCCGTCAAACCTGTGCCCCAACCAACAAACGCATACAAGGTAAAGGACATTGTAGTGGTGAGAAATTCATGTAATGCAAAAGCAGATACCAGGAGGTGACCAAGGCTTATTCAATTAGAGTT
The DNA here is from genome assembly GCF_011397635.1 of Epinephelus fuscoguttatus. Lineage (NCBI taxonomy): Eukaryota > Metazoa > Chordata > Actinopteri > Perciformes > Serranidae > Epinephelus > Epinephelus fuscoguttatus. The sequence goes on along the minus strand of NC_064758.1, from coordinate 23,259,700 downwards.
TAGGTTAACAGGATCAGTCTACCAAAATCTCTGTGTTGACAGCCTTAAGTCACGGGGTGGCCCAGAACCATCACTGGCTAACCTGCTAGTCATCTTGCCCTTGAGTCTGGCTGAGATGGAGGAATCCTCAGGAGGAGCGTCCGGGGAATGCGAATCAGCTTGTGCCCGTCTCTGCTGCTCCAAGTTGTATTCTCTGAGTTCGGCCAATAATGTGCCTGCGAGAGAGGAAATGTTAAAAAACATCCGTAAAGAGAACTATATTTGCTCAATAGGAGCATGAGAACTGGCATCAGTGTAGCTGTCCTGCACTGACCAATCTGTTTACAAAGAGTGTATCCGAGATGTCTCGCTCCACTCAGCAGCAGTCTGAGCACAGTGTCTCTGGTCGCACCGTCTCCTCTAGATAACTGCAGCAGGATGTTAGCTGCATCCTCCAGACCCTCCTCTGAACACGAGTGAGATGTCAATACCTTGGAAGGAGGCGGAAAAGAGTTATTAGAAAAACATCTTATCAAACTGCAAAAAGGTGGGAAAAAAATAAAAAATAGGTCAATTGGCATGTGTTCAAAACAGTGAGCACAAGTGCCTGTTTTGAACACATGGCAATTATGTCCAAGGAACAATTCCCTGAAGACTGCTCAATATACTGCATGCTTTACAACTGTGGGACTAACCAATCCGTCTGGCTACTGAATGCGCATGAGTCCAGGTTGACTTGACTTGTGGCTACTCCAAAGTCAGGGGTGAAAAGGCTGCTGTTTTAGCTCCTCAACTCTGAACAGACTCCCATGAATTCTCAAAGGAGCCACATAAGTGCACATCTTAAAACATATTTATTTTCTTTGACATTCTCTTGGTTTTTAACTTGTTGACTGTACACTTATTTCTCACTGTTTTGAGAAGTGACCTATAAGTAAAGTCTGCTTGCTTGGTAATTGGACAGATAGCTAGCTAGCCAGCCAGCCATCCAGACTGAAAGATATCTTTGACTGATGGATGCCAAAATCCAGGTACCGTTTATTACTCAATCAATCCATCTAACAGTTGACAGTGACATAAAGTCTGATGTGCAGCCATGCACAAATGACAAAGCCAGATGGACTGGACTGTGTTGAAGTAGATAAAGGCAAAGATGTGTGAAGCAGACGCACCACAAACCTCTTGTTACTATTGTAACATCTACTCAAGTCACTTAAATCAAATGCATTAAAAATGCAGACATTAAAGAGAAACTCTGGGTTTATGCTTTGGTGGTAATGCTACCAATGTGCCAGTGTCCCTTAATGGAACATTTAACTATTGTTTAGTGTTTGAGCTGCAGATGACATTTGTATTATCTGACTTAAATGATCAATCATAAATTTCTGACCTGTATCTTAAACAACTCTCTTTTTAAAATATTCAAAAAATGCTAAATACTTTGTAAATTTTTGTGAAAGATACTAAACAAATACGAGCCCAGAGCCACAACACAAACATGCTTCTCGACTCAGACTTAAAATTTGGCTCTGCTCTTACAACCACCTAAACCTCTCCCCTAAGTTTGCTTACTGGCTTGCCTAAACTGAATCTCAGTAGAAGTTATCCACACTGTCACTTGAAAAATTTAGTCTGGTACAAGCAACTGTCCAGGAGCAGTAATGGAAAATCACACACAGCATCATGTTGACAGCATCAATAACACCCTGTGACACTTTTCCCCCCATACCTCAACAGAGAGTTGAAGCTGTTTCTCTGTGAGTCCACTGGAGGCCATCTTGTTGTCACTCTCCGTACTGCTAGTAGTGCCCCTCTGCTTCCCTGTTTTGACAAAACACCCCAAAAAATACACATTATTTTCTACTTATATCACTGTTACATTAAAAAAAAAGTCTTACTGAACTAATGACATTTTATTTTGGAAAATATGAGCACTACCTGTAGAGGTTGTTCCAGTGGACGTGGGTATAGTGATTGTTGTAGAGGATGTCTGGGAGGCTGCTAGACTTGTCCCTGAGGATGTACCCTGGGCTACAGCTCCAACAGAGGCCCCAGGGACTGACACAGTGGGCTGGGTAGAGCCCGCTGACACCGTGCCCTGCGTTGTGATTGGGGCCGTGACTCCTGAGCTGGATGCCGTGTTGGGGATGGCAGCCTGTGGGGTGGGGTGTCCAGCAGGCACCTCGGTGGCCTTGTTGTCAGGCAGGGCAATGGATATGAGGGAGAGCAGACGCAGCAGCTTTTCAGTGAGCAAGGAGCTCCGTCTGATTACAGGGTGGGACAGCATGTTCATCAGCTGGCCTAGAGGGGACGTCTCCAGGCTTAACTGAGCCCCCTCAGCCTCTGCACTGCCCCCCAGAGGCACTGTCTTCATAGAGGCTTTGCCCTTGCGGCTGACATTCATGTTGTCCAGCTTGACCAGCAGGTCCCAAAAATCAGTGGAGATTCCCAGAGACTGGAGAGTAGCGGCAGTGGAGCCCAAGGAGTTTTGGGTGTTGGAGGCATTGGAACTGGGATTACTTAGAGACCCTGACCTGGAGCCCCCACCTCCACCCCCTCCCACAGAGGAGATTGAACAAAGACGAGAGTCTAGGTCAGAAGAAGATGCGGACAGATCCTTACAGCGCTGCTGGGTGAAGTGGCTGGGGAACACCTGCAGGGACAGACAGGAAACATGAAGGACTTAAATTGTTAGAACTTCACTGATTTTTCACAACACACAATCGATGATGAATCAGATGTTCATGAAGACAGGTGGAATCTCACCTTAGCTAGCTGGATGAGTGTGTCCAACACATGTCGACAGACTACTGGAGCAGCTTGTGGGTGGATGTGGACAGTGGAACCTCCACCTCCAGAACATGTGACACCTGCAGCAGCACCTGACACTCCTCCCAGTGTTCCAGATCCTGTAGAGCCGCCAGCTGAGTGCCGGTCAGCGTGCTTCCTACCTGATGCTCGCTGAATCTGGAAAATGTTTGTCCGACAGCCCAAGGCTGCGTCCATAGAAACAGAGAGCCAGGAAAGCTGGCTGGAGCTACGAGACTCCACCCTGTTCAGTAGCTCTAAGGAGGAAGATGAGGATGAAGAAGAAGAGGATGAAGAGGATAGGGAGGAGGTAGTAGAGCCTTTCCCCCCACAGCCTCCCTGGGTGCTCCTCTTACCACGGGAGTCTTCAAGACGTGAGGTCTCCACACACACCTCACTCTCGCTGCTGCGTTGGAGGATGGACAACAGGCTGCGAATGACCCACCCACGTGTTTGAGAGTGATAGCAGAGATTCCTGAGCACACGGTGCAGGCGGCTGGTGTTGAGCTTCGGTTCATCCACAAACAGCAAGACCAGCAGGCAGGACAAGGCCTCGTGGTCGAGAAGCAATCGACCGCGCAGACGCAAAAGGGAGTCCACACTGGAACTGGATGGTCTGAGGAAACAAAGGGATACCACAAATTCAGTTTGTTGCCTGTTAAAAGTAAAGTATGATTTGCTAATTTCTTAAGTACCTCATACATATTGTATTCGCTTTTCTTATCATTTAACAAATAGCAAAAACAAAAAGTGAATGCTCAAGCAGGCAATCAGACCCCATCCCCTCTCACCTGTGGTTTGTTCCTCCCCCCATCTGAAATGTGCCTCCTCTCTGCACAGCAAGTCGGGTGTACTGGACGCCACGATTGCTTCCCAACCGGCTGGTGAAAGCTGGTGAACGCAAGATGGCAGATAGGGCTGAAGATGAGCTATGACCAAACAGCCTCTCATGCATCAGTTGCCTTTGGCGTGCCTCTTGCTCTCTACGCAACGCAGCTGCTTCGGCAGCAATGTCTGGGGGCATGACAGCCAACACGCTGTCTTCCATGTCCTCCAGGACACTACGCCGGAGCTCTGAGGGCAACGTCTGGATGAAGGTGACTGGATCCAGAGGGGTGTCTCCCTGTGGGGGCTGTTGGGATAGCTCCCGACGCTGCTGCTCTGCCCGTTGCTGGGCAAGAACCTAAAATGACCAATGGCATCCTTCGTTAGAAGAACTGTCTCTACTGACAGAAATCATATTTTATATGGTAAGTACTATCTTGTAAGCAAGGAGTCTCTCACCTCCTCCTGGATGGCAGGTGGCAAAGCCGCCAGGAACTCAGGGCTGACCTCAGTAACCCCTGGTCCCCCCAGTACAGGTGCAGTAGTGGAAGGCAGGGTGGTAGCAGCTGGAGGACGGGAGGGTGGTCTGATGCCAAGCTGATTTTGCAGCACCTCTCGACGGATGTCCTCAGGAAGAGCTGCCAGAAAAGAGGGATCTACACCCTCTGGCAGACTGATGCCTGCCAAGACAAAAACATGAGATGTAATATTTCATTAAAAAAAAAATAAAAAATGAAAAACTGCTTAAAAAGTAAGAGAGAAATATATTTTACCTGCAAGTGGGTCCTCATCCTCATTGCTGGTAGATGGGAGGGGCTCTTCCTGGATGGCCTGAGACTGACTGTCAGCGCTGTCACTCCTGGGCATCGTTTCCCCGGGTGATGAGACAGAAGTAGAGCTGTAAATATCAAAGAAGAAAAGGGCTCATGTCAATCTGCAGCAGTATGTGTGATGAATTATTCAGCCGATTTACAGTGTCAATCCAGTCAAAGGGCATAAAAAAACCTAACAAATAAACAAAACATAAAATAAATCGAGTGCAAGGTACTTAAAGTTTCCCTGCTGGGTTTTAACTGAAATGCTACACACACTAGCAATGAAAAGTGGGTAGGCATTATAAACAATCTGTAACTTTTCATAGAAATGCATGGTTATCTGGCAGAGAGATACAGGTACATCACTACTTTTGAAAGTAGGTCTGGTAAGGAATGACACTTCAGGCTACTCACCCAGACTCTGCATCTGTTTGCCGGTCAGTCAGCCCACTCTCCCCACTGCCAGACAACTCCTGAGACAGCTGGGCAGTCTGGGCAGGGTTGGGAGCAGTTTCTTCCTGAGTAGCAGAGGCAGGGCTGCTGGTATCCATGGGTGACCCCTCCAGTTGTGACACACCCACTACTGTAGGCTCTGAGGTCTCCACAATGTCTGGACTTAGGGAGGCTGAGGGAAAAAAAGTGAGGGTAAGGTTAGGAAAATGGTGTGAGTCAATGTGCTGTAGCAAAATTCCTTGGGTAAGGAATGACAGATACTAGCTACAAGCACGGTCAGCAACATCATTTACATCACAGATGTGCGTCCTCACTGTTGGCCAGTCTGTATAAAAAGAGTTTTCAAAGTTAGTCTACCTTCCCTGCCTTCATCCAACGCTCCTCCTCCTCCACCACCTCCTCCTCCTCCGACTCTCTCACCAATTGTGGGTGCCGGGGACATTTCCATCTGAGATGCCTCCGCTTCACTGTTTGGCCTGTCAGCTGCCGACAAGGGTGGAAGGCCTGCCCCTGCCAGAGCAGCCAGTGAGCTCGCATGCGACTCAGCCAGAAGCAGGTCAGCAATTGGCTGGTGGACTTGCTGACTGATCGCAGTCTCCAGGGAGACTAGGGCCTGTTCGTGAGGAGCAGGTGTGGTGGGAGTGACCTCTCCAGATGGGGGAGCAGTGAGGAAGCCCTCCGAGACCCTGGGTGGGTCCAGACATGACACCGTACCACCCTGAGCCTGCTCACCTTCTGCAACACCCAGAGAGAAAACTTACGTGAGAACAGATGCAGGTTTTATATATTCTTGAGTGAAAGTTGACTTAACAAGGACTACATGGTTTAACAGTCATATACTTGTTCTGAAAATACGACTGAATACATACAGATAACAGCTATATGCCCCCATGGCATGTTGTCACCAAAACAACAAACAAAAATCAACATTTTCTTTAGTACTGGTCAAATGACCATGACAAACAGTTCATTGTCCGCTCTACTCTTATTCTATTTCTGTGTGAAAAAGCAATATGTTAATTAGTTATTGATCATTTTCTACATCGATGACAAGGGCCTCCACTGAGGAAGGCAGTAAGTTGTATAGTTATCTCCTGAACGGGGTGCACAATCCTGATCCCCAACAACAACACAACTTACTACCTCACCACAGCACAGCCAGCTGCAGGAAAATGCTATGCATACAACACACACGAGACAACACTGTACTCTAGAGTTCCATGTAAATGTGTGGAATTAAGTGCTTAAGACAGCAATGCAGATCAGATATTTTCAGTTTCATAACTATCATTTCATTTGCAGGTTGAGTATGGATCTCCTGCAGCCGATGAAGATGTCCAGCTGGTATAGCATTGCCATAAGAAAGACAGTAGACTGTATAGTTATCTCCCAGATCTGGTGTGATCCTAAAACTATACAAACTACTACCTCATCCCACAGCACGCTCTGCTGGCTGCTTTCCTCTGGGTGCCCGTCACTGAGCTGTGTCCATTCTGAACAAAAATGTCAACATCAAAAACAGGAATAAAAAGAAATCTACACAAATGTCAGTACCTGCAGTGTTCTCTGCACCATTAACTGTCCCCAGTCCAGAACCCTATGGACAAAAAATAAGTTGACATTAGTAAACAAGTGAATAAAAATGGCAAAAGATGCATGCACTTCTAAGTTTGTAGATTCCTCCTCCTACACAGCCAATAAATATGTATTATTTGCAAACCTGCAGGCTCTGTTCCCTGGCCTGTTCAGCTCCAGAGGCCCTCCTCTCATTCTGCTTAGACTCCTCCTCCTCAGCCAGCTGCCTCCTTCTCTTCTCCCTACGCTCTTCCAGTTCCTCATCTCGTAGACTCTCCAGATGCTGCAAGATAGGCACCTTCACCACTGAAAGCAGACACAGATGTCAGAATTTATCCTTGGTTGTGGCTGTAGTTTAAACATGTAACAAATCCAATTAATGCCACTTTAGTGTTAGACATTTAGCCTGGTGCACTGATCAGAAGACAGTTTTTATTGGTCATAAATTGTGAAGAGATTAAATATTAATGTGGGATTAAATTGTATCATTCACTCCTATTGATTTTCTCTTTCTAAATCCCCGCCCCTACTTCTGTCAGCACTGTCACCCAAATTATAGTTCTTGTGTCCTGCTGCCTCTGCCACCTTAGTTAGTAACAAAGTAGACCAACAGAGTGCAAATATGCAACAAACCAAACTATGTCCTATGTCAATTCAAGAACTTCACTAAAAAGCAGATCATCAGACTAGCTGAATTATGCTGAATTCAATGATGTCTTGGCCATCATGTCCAAATTAAGTTACCCAGCGATCCTGAATAATGTAAATGTCTTTTGAAAGCCCCAACAGCCATCTACTAAATGTTTTTTTTATGATAAAACTGATAATATTTGTCTGAATTGAAACAAGTCCCCAGTATTAGATCAACATACCTGCTACACAGTCATGCATACTCTCAGCATCCAGCACTTTACACTCATCTGTCCATCTAGTTAAGGCAGTGGGAATACTAGAGAGGGTGCCTGGAGAGACAGAAAAGAACAACCATGTTAGGAATTCAGGCTTATACTAATCCAAATGATCATTAAATTAAAGACACAGCGATTCTCACCTGCTTGTCCCCCAGTACTGCTTTGCTCATGGAAAAAATCATCCAACAACTCATCATCAGAACGAGCGATGATGTGCACGTCCTCGTTTCCAACCAAAAGGCGGGCACGACCACGAGATTGCAGAGGCAGAGAGCTGGACAACTGTAAAATGTCTGCTGCAGCACTGGGGCCCAACAATCTGAAGGGTGGAGAAGAGAAGAACAGACATTTTAATTAGCATTATCCCTCAAACAAAGAATAGTGATGTAACAAATGTTGCCGAAAATTGTGTTGTTTAATAACGAAACATCCTTCCACCTTTGCAGGATGAGCGGAGGGTTGGGCTGGCGGTTGCCAGGGTAGTGGACATGGATGGTATGTCCACTGTTGGCAGTGAGCTGGCGCAGTGTTCGCTGGCTGCGACCCATGCCCTGTGCCAGGCGACTGCTCGTGCCTGCCACACCTAGGGTGAGGGAACCGTGGTCTGCATGGCGCACCATCAGTGGGTGGGAGCTGGGGATGTTTCCTGGGGAGGGAGGGATGTCAGCTGATGGGAAAACAACAGAAGACAGTAGGCAGACATTAGGGGGACAGCTCTGGCACAACCCCGAGTAATGTTTATGAAAAATAAAGCTAAAGAAAATGCATTTACTGCATCATCTGTTTTATGTGTTTGTAGTTCTCCTCATTTGGGATGGCCCCAAGCTTAAGTGGGTGATGTGAGTAACCCGTTGTTTGTCCTGTGTTTTTGCAAGGATTTGGGGATCTGGTATTTCCTTAATTTCTTACAGTGGGCTGCAGTATCGTAAAGACAAGATTATATGCAACCATTAAGCCGAATTGTATAAAATTATGATGGACTTTATCCAAAATCAACTCTTAAAAAGGTCTCAAATTGAGCGTTTATTCGTAAAAATAATAAATTCAAATAATAAATTTGACCTCAGTAAATGTTTATAATAAATCATTCTGCTTACCGTTGTTGGAGAACATGTTGTCAAACTCTATGATGAGGTCATCATCCCTGTCAAACCTTTCGAAGCGGATGTGTGGCGCGGCATTGATGTCAGGAAAGTCCTCATCCAGCTCCATCTCTGAACCTTCATCATCATCATCCTCATCTCCTTCTTCATCATCCTTTAGGAAGAGTAGCAGCCATGAGTGTTAAAGATAAGCAAGAACTGAGATATGTTTACTGAACTTCACTGCATTAATTCATACCTGATCCTCTTCCTCCTCCTCTTCTTCCTCCTCCTCTTCATCCTGGCTGTCCTCATCATCATTGCTGCCACTAGAATCTTCCTCCTGTGTGTGCTCCTCATCCTCTGGTTCAAGAATGTTCATGGAGTCTGAGGGAGGAAAGATACATAGAGTCCCTTACTAGAAGACCTTAACTAGAATTACCACCCTGTGTCTAGTTTCGAGGTGTCCACCCAAGATTCGTGTCACCAATTCAGTATCTGACCAAATGTGTCCTCTTCTGTTCCTGAGTTATGACGTTGAGTAATGGCCAGGAGTGTGCTTTATGCATAATATTATGACCTTGACCTTCAATCATCCAATTCCACTTAATTTATTCTTCAGTCAAAGTCAAATCTGAAGAAATTCCCTTGAGGTGTTTTTAAGAAAACACACTGACAAGAATGAGAAGGATTCAGGGTCATAGTGACCTTGACCTTTGACCACCAACATCTAATCAGTTCATCGTTGGGTCCAAGAAAATGTTTTTGCCCAATTTTCAAGAAATTCCCTCAAGGCTTTCATGAGATACTGCGTTCACGAGAATGAGATGGATGCAAGATCACAGTGATCTTGACCTTTGACCACCAAAATCGAATCAGTTTCTTCGTCGAGTCCAAGGGGACATTTGTGTCATATTTGAAGAAATTCCCTCAAGGTGTTCTAGAGATATCTTGTTCACGAGAATGGGACGTATGCATGTATGGACAGACAATCCGAACATATAATGCCTCTGGCTATGGCTATCGCCGGTGCGGAGGCATAAAAATTGAATCTGAAGAAATTCCCTTGAGGCATAAAAACTGAGAAGCCGTCAGTAAAACCAGTTGCAACAACTGTTAATCATATTTTCTATGATAAACATACAAAGTTTTGTCGTGCCAATGTCTTACCTTCCCGGTTGGCCTGAAGAGTGGATGCTTGGCTAATATTAGAGGGGGCTTCATCCATTAACACATCCTCTTGAGATTCATCTTCGCCGCTGCGTCCAACTGATTGACAGGACAAACAAACAAGTGATACATCAAATCTGAGTTTCCTTGCCTGTTTACCAACTACTCCTGCTGTCCCCTCCATTTCAATAAAGAGAGCTTACCTATAATTGTGCTGTTGACAGTACCAGCATCTCTCTCCAGCAGCTCATCAATCAGATCCACCAACTCATTTTCTACCTACAAGCACAGGAAATAAAAATGCAAAAATACAGAGTCAGCCATAAGTGGAGAAATGGGCATAAAATATCTGAGTGCAACTATCTACATTTCTTAATACCCATATTTATGTTATGGACATTAATTATAGATGTTTCAGATGCGGTAATGTGCTTTTTGAGAATTTTTTGTGTAATGCAATGTCAATCACCTGCATAGCCTGTGTGCTGAGAACCTCTGGCTGACCGGCAATGACCACTGTGTCTCCCTCTGTCTCTCCATCCATCAGGTCATTGTCTGTTCCCTGCACCCTATGGTTGCCCTCCACTGGCTCTGCCTCACCAGACTCTCCTGGAACAGTTACCACAAATCAGCAATAGAAACACAAGTAATCACTGAATCTAGAGTGCTGTAAGTATCTCATGTCATCTGATGTGCATACCTTGGTCCTGAGTGTTGCTGTTGCTGTCCCTGGCAGTGCCCACAGTGTCATGTTCAGTCTTGTTCTTGCTGGAGCCTCCTTTGCCCCCAAACAGACTGCTGGGCTGGTTAACGATGCGGGACAGAGTCTCTAGAGGCTTCAGGGCAGCATTCACTGTGTTGGCCATGTTGGGACTGAAGCAGATGATGTAAAGGAAGAAAATGGAGTCATTTCACACTGATTTTATAGGCTGTCATGGGCTATTAGTTTAAAACTAGTGATCAAGGTAAGCCAGGGTTACAAACAGCCTCTGTCAAAACTGGGTAAAGTTGTCATGTTGGCGTTGTTACCTGGACAAATCCAAGCTGTGAGGCACACGAGCCAAATCGTTGACCAGTCCCTTCTTCAGAAAGAGCCTTATGATATTGTTCATGCCATTGTGTTGTGTCTTGGCTGCTGCTGTGCTATAGAAGCTGGACGTGGAGGGACATGACTCCATGATGGTGCTGATGATGCACATTACTGCCTGAAGCCTGTAAAAATGATGTATGAAGACAAATGAGAATGGGAGTATGGGTTTCTGCAGATCTCTATTAATTATTATTAAACAACCAAGTGTTATGGTATTAATATCATTTATGTTTATTTATTTTTTAATGCTGCTTACCTTGCATGTTTTTCAGCACCTTCTGCCATTGCTAGTGCTCGACTGAGGGCAGCCTTCACCTCATTGACCAGGGCCACCTGGGCATCAGTGCCTGTGCCGGCAGCTGCCAGGCTGGCTAGGAAGAGACGTGCCAAGGCTGGAGTGTCCTTGTCCTCCGAATTCTGCGTGTGGGGCAGTAAGTGGTCGAGCACAAAGGCTAGAACACTGCAGTCCTATTAGGATTGAGGGAGGTCAAAACAGGCAATGAGAGGATGTAGTTACAATAAAAGTGTGACAACACAGAGGTGTGAAAGGCTGACAAGATTTTGTTTAAACTACCCACCTCCTTGATAAGCTCGGACTGTCCAGCAGTGTAGCAGTAGGAGGCGATAAGAGTGGCGATGCCCACGTAGGAGCGCACCAGTTCAGCCAGCAGTCTCAGGATGGTGGAGGTAGGCATTAGAGGTTTGCTTGCCTTTACCTTAGCTGCTTTACCCTCCTCTGAGCTGGTACTCTTCTCTCCCTCCTGTTCTTTCTTTTCCTCCCGCATCTCTTCTGGTGTGGAGGCTGAGGAAGTAAGGATGACAAAATTATAGGATACACAGATCATATAGGGTACCACACTAATATGGTGGATCTCGAGAAGATTTTTTTTTTCTCAGTGCAAAATAAAGTGCTTAAAATGTAAACACAGCAAATAACCATGAACCACACAGAGCAATGTTCTGCCATATGCTTTGAACTGGGCATCTAATCCTTTAATTAAATTATTGCTGTGCTAAAACTGTTTAATTGGGATAAAAATTACAGAATAGACTGAATGACAGTCTGCTACTAGGGATGTGTAAGGTAAGTCAACTTGTCATTTAAATGTTACCACCCTCACTAATCAGCACCAGAGATTCTAGCCGGTTAAACTTATCAAGATATCCAGCTTGTAATTAGTGGACGTATGGGAAGTAGAGCTCTACTAAAAAAACAAACAACAACAACAAAAAAAAAACAGGCCTAACCCTACATGTACTCGCACAGTTTCTGTCCAAGTCCATCCAATGGTAGCATTTTTGGGCCTGAGCCAGATTAAAAACCAAAAGTTTGACTGTAAAACAATAAATATGTTTTGTGTGTTTATGTTTATGTTTTAGGCTTTAACATTTCTTTTAATATTGCAACATTTATTACAAGCTAAGGGGTTATGTTTTTCCTTGCACCACTTCTTCTTCTCTTACTTCTGATATTTCAATAGTCTGTTGTCTCGTGCACAAAAGGTTTAACAGAGCAGGCTGCACCCCAGGTGCATGTGGAGCACACTGCAGTCCATGATGATACATTATACAGATGATGATCACAGCTCTCGCTGCATGTTAGGCACATCTCTCCCATTGCTGGAGAGGCAGAAGTAAACACTAGCAACCTAGTCACCTTACTGGCTCTCTCTCTCTCATTTGTTTCCTGTCCTTCTTTAGCACACGCTCTCTGTCCCAGTTCTCCACTATATTGCTCCTTGTTAAGTCACTTTACCTCTCTCTGTCACAGTCCCCTCCTCTTTCTCTTTCCTTCACTTCTGATTCAATCCATTAAAACCCCATCATTTACACACGACAACTGCCACTTTCATTAAAACAAAACAAAACACCAGTAAATTGGAAAATTGGCGAGAACCCGACCCGACTCAAGCCTGTGGGAATAATGAGAAAATACAGCCCAGCCAGAACCCGGCAGGTCGGGCCTAATCAGGCTCGGGCAGAGAATCAGAGCTCTAACAGGAAATCATGCATCATGCATGACAGAATTACTGTGTGAGTGCATTTTTAAATGGAGATGAGTGGAGACATTAAATACACGATGAATAAATGTTATTTAATGACTGTTATTTACTAAGTTGTCATCATGTTTTGTGGGATAATGTGTAATGTTCATATTGCTTTGTGCAAAGGTGCACACTTCAGCGTCATTTAAAATACAATTTGGTTATTGAAAAATGTGATTTACAATTACAAATGGCTATTATACGCAATATTTTTTGGACAATGTTCAACCTTACCTTACTTTGCACAAACATTCTTGCATACATTCAAAAACCTTTTAGACTCACCTTCGCCTTGTGGTGTGCCAGACTGAGAAGACTCAGCCACGCCTCCATCAGCAGAAAACACTTGAGCCTGAGAGGAAGAGACACAGCTCTATTATTAACTGAGGAGATGACAACGCATTTCACGTTTCAACACAGGACAACTTGTCATTGAGACTCACATTGATATGGAATGCAGACTGGGAGTCAAAGTCACTGCCCTGGCGGGTGAGTCTGTACTGCTGGTAAACGTCATCACCAACATCCTGCAGTATCTGGCACAGGTCTGGTCCACCAGGCACTGCTGCTGCACGTTCTTCTGGACGCTCAGCTGTGACAAACACACACACACAATTAGCTGAAATGTTCAAAAGAGTTTTTCCATTAACATTACATATACGTCAAATGGATAGCAGTCAGGATATTACATGTCTTACGTTCTTCAGGAGCATGGTAGGCAGCCAGTGCATTCAGCATGTCATAGATGACCTCCTTGATGGTGTCAGGGATAGGAGGTAAGGGGGACAGTTTCAGAGGAGTGGTCTTCACCAGCTGCACAGCATTGGGCCCCTTGATTCGAAGGTTCTCAAACTCATCATCCGAGGCTGTAGAAAAAGACAAAGTATGAGCTTCTCAGGGTCAAAAAATGTAGGCACAACTAGTTAGCTATATAAATCTACCAATCCAATTTACAATACTAGTAATGTCTACCCTCATCTAAAGTTACCACACCTACTTAGAAAAGCTTTCACACTCACCTGTGCCAGCTCCCCGGGGTGCAGGCAGAGCAATGCGGACACAGTTGCTGGCGGTTTCAGCGAAGCATTCAGGGTTACGGCAGGCAGCAGGGCCCAGGACACGGAGGATGTAATTGATTTCTCTGGAACCAAGGCTGCCTGACACCACTCCTGAGGTGGTACTACCTGCTCCACTGGTAACAGCCGACCTCACCACCTATGGCAACAGATTGTACAGGAACTTTTTTATATTTGACAGACAAAAAATGCCATATTTCGAATAAACAAACTGGTGACGCAACAACTCGCTGACACCATCTTCAAATACTGTGAGCTCCATTTAAACAGTATGAGAATAAACTCTAACCTTCTCCATGGTGTGCCGCAGCGTGGCCGGATCTTCTATGATGTGTCTGAACAGCAGAGTTACAAGTGGGGTGAAGCCATTGAAGCCAGAGCTCTGCGTCAGCCCCAGAATCATCCGCGTGCTCTTCAGCTCAGCAAACATCATCGCATAGTGGTGATTGCGTGTAAGCCGCAAACAGAGACGCAACGTGGCGTGGAGGGTGTCTGGGTCCACGGGAACACTAATCATGCTGACACAGGCACGAATGAGAACGGTGGTCATGTCCTCGGTCAGGCCTTGTACAACGATATCGGCACCCTGAGAGCTCTCCGACTCCAGGGCAGATGAGGGGCCGGACGTGGTTTCCTTCAGCTGGCTGGAATCATCTTTAGGAACACTCATCTCCACTGCTGTTCCCGAGTCTAGATCCGTCTGGGTTTCCTCTGCTTTGTTCCTGTCTCCTTCTTCTCTCTCTGAGTCTGTAATGCTACCAGCCTTGGCAGGCTTGGGCATGCGAGGCACTCTCTGGACAGTCAACATCACTGGCCTCCTGTTGCCAGTCTCTTCATTTACCTGCCCGATAGAAAGGTTTTAAATTACACAAAGAAACACAGCAAAATCTACTAACACAACCAACCATAAAATCATGTCATAAAGTCCATGGGTTGTAGTTTTCAGGTGGTCTCTGGTAGTTGAGAAAGTGTTTGTGTATACCTGCACCATGGTGTTAAACTGCACAGTGTATCTCCGGCGTCCAGCTGTGAAGCGCACACTGCTCTCCCCAGCCCTCCACGCTGAGTCAATGGTACTGTTGTTTGATGCGCTGTAACTGCACCAACGGCCTGAGCGGTCATCAAACCATCTCCAGTTATTTCCATTGGGTTGCAGGTACTGAAGGCAAGAGAGAGAAATCATTAATGTTACAAAAGAGGTGCACAAAGTAACACTTTACAATGTAGCGTTGACCACCTCCTGTATAATCAGTGCCTAAAATGTATATCTCCCTGTCTAGATACAGCTCATTCTAGACAAGTCTTGAATAAAGGAAAGCAAAGACCAGTGACTTTTCTCTTCCAACTTTTACTCTTTGCATACATGAACCCATAGTGGATGGTCATCGATACCTGTGCTTCTAATTTGGCATTCCTAGTTTGTAACTTTTCAACTGTAATCTGTGGCTTGGTTTCATAAGGCTGACTTGTACCTTGTTCATTTGCTCCCTGCGCTTTGAGGAGACTGCCATCTTCTCATAGAAGTCAATGATCAACAGCACTGGTGTGATCCATCTGCAGAAAAATGGAGTCGTTTTATTTCATAAATATTAATTAATTACCAACAAATTAGTACCGTCATGGTGAAAAGCTGTTGTAACATTTGTAAGTGAAGATTACTATGTAAGGCTGTACAAAACATACTTTGGTGTCTGGATGTCTTTCTGTTCTTTAGCAGCCTGCAGACAGGGCTGCACAACCTCGAGCAGCTTAATCAGCAAATCAAGAATCCCGCTGTTCTCCACCACTCTTGCACCTAACAGCTTCAGTTCCTACAGAAACGGACACCAGCAAATGCATGTTTGGATTGTGTAGATGAACAACGACAAAAAAAGACATCATCCTCTACGAATGAACATTTTGTTACCTCAAAGAGCAACGTGAGCAGCAGAATTCGTGTTGCCAGCTTGGAGGCTTGGGGAAGTGTGGCCATCTGTCTGGTCCACTCAGACACAGTCTTTGTGTCACTGGTAGTCAGGGGCTCAGCCGCCTTGATGAGCACGTCTGCTGCCTCCCACACCTACACACAACATGAACACAATCAAGTTGGTACAAGAATGATGTGCTGCTACTGCCAAGACTTGACTTTTAAAGATGTTTCCGCGGCCATTTGTAATGAATGTTAACACAAAAATGCATAATGGCTTACAAAGCTGCATTTGCATTCAAGACATGTTACGCACTTGCTGAAAGTGCAGAGTAAACGCCTCTGAAATGCCTCAATCTCAATTTGAAAAACAGACACAAAAATCTTTTTTATTGAACTGCATGCAAATCTGCATCTGACAACTGTCAATTTAATATTAAAGCAATCACAGACATCATCCATACAACAGGAAAATGGAAATATAAAAATCAGGAATGAACTCTTCAATGTCCCCCTTAATCACTGGATCCTAACTCTGAACATACACAAGAGCAGACTGCAATGTAAATCTGCATTTATCCACTGACCTGGCGGACAACCTGGCCGAGGATGAGATCCCTGTACTCTGGGCCACTCCTCTTAATGGCAGTCATCAGCAGGTCACAGAGTCGGTAGACTGTGTCGGGCAGCTCATCCAGAAGATGGAAGCAGCCGGGCAGCATGGAGTCAGTGAAGGTATGCAGCTCCTGGGGGTCCAGTGGTTCAGCCTCCATGAAGCGCTCCAAGCAGCGGGCCTCCTCCTCCTCTGCCCGCTCCCTTGCTCTCCTGTCCTCTTCCTCACGCCGACGAGCCGCTTCCTGCAGCAGACACAGAAATAATCTCAACAGCTGCTCAGATAAACGGTTAATTATTCATGAGGATTCATTTAGCAACAGGCAATTTAGAATGAAATGTTTTTTTAATGTAATCTGAGCAGTGAGGGTGACAGACCTCTGGAGAGTCAGAGCGCTGCTCCATGCTGACCTCTTGTCCAAGTGACATGGCGATGGCCCTCATCATCTGGTCCTCCTCAGACATCGTCAGGTCCTAGATGGAACAAGGGCAACAATTTCAGCTGCCTAAATCTGACTCATGGCAGTTGCAAATAATGAAAGTATGAGTAGTGTTTCTGTCTATAAAAACTTACTCTCACTGCTCCACCAAGAAGTGGAGGAGGGTGAGTGAGCAGGTACTCCGTGGCCTGCTCCATGGTGCTGGTGTTCAGTAGGGCCTCCATGGCATGCTCTCTTGAGAAACCCATATCCATCAGCTAAACAACACAAAAAGATGAAGAAGCACTTTTACAAAAGTACACAGACACACGCGACAGGCAATTAAAAGGATTGAAAAATGTAATGAATGGTGAGGGAATGTCAGACATAGGGTTTCTGTTAAGTTGATGCCGGTCCACATGTCCTGGATGATTTCACTGTCCCGGAAAAATGGAGGAAATTCTGCACAAAAATTTGTGTTTGTTGAAAAGGCTTGGATAATAAAAATGCAAACAAATCACCTATCTTTTAAGTGGTTGCATCTCCAATATGACCTTGAGACACAGCTGATAGGTACACGGTTTGTTTACACAATGTCAAATAGGTGCATGTTAAATGGTTTCAGTGTGGACAGAGAGCAATGTTAGCTTGCTGACAGGATACAATTTCAGGTCTGCATGTCCTCAGAGGGAATCATTTTCCCAAGACATTATGACAGAAAAGATTTCAATATGTTAAACACATTTTCCCAGTCAAAAGCGTTACCAGATAACGGAAACCCTGGTCAGACACTTGCCATCATTATGAAGGACGAGGAGGCATTCTTCTGCTCACTCCTTGTCCTCCCATCTTTTTTTTGGACGAGTGCACACAACCTCTCTGTGTCTAAAAATATTCAAACCTTTCTCTGTCCTAACACCATCCTGACATTCTGCCTGAAAAGGTATAAATCTCAGTAATCTGGTCTAAATTGCTCCCTCCTTTTTCAGTCCTACCTCTCAAACTTGTCTCTATCTCTTACTCCTTCCCTCTCTCCATGTCTCCACTAAATTTCTCCCACTCTCCCTGGTGGCTCTTATACCTGCTGGAGTTGCTGCTGGCGGACCTGTGCGTGCATCTCTCTCCCTCTGCATCTTCCCTGTTATAAAACAAATGGTGGCCCAGGATTCAGTGCATGCAAGATATGGGGGAGGAAGACTGGTAAACACAGCACCTCTGTTTAAGCGTCTTGCTTACAGGGCCGTCTAGATAGCACCAATATACAATTATGTTGTTAACCTGTGCTGTCAAAATCTCCCGCAGTGGTGGCACAGCAAGCTAAAAATAATGAGGCTGCAGGGACAAACCACAGCCGGTCAAACTACATAGAATACAACACAATGTAAGAAAAAAACACAAAGGGAAATATATATATATATATATATATATATATATATATATATATATATATATATATATTTGTCCTCAGTTGTTTCTGAACTAATAGCCCAAAGACAAAAGCCCACTTTTACGACAAAGTGTGTAGAAACTTATCACGTATTAACTGTGATAAAAAGAAACAGCTAACGTCAAATCGCCTGAGAAAGGTGTCCGAGTGTCATACAGCTTTCCCACATACCTGTGTAAGCTGGGCCTGGTTGACCTGTGGCTCACGGCGAGGGGTAGAATTGGTTGAATCATCAGCTGATCCTCCTGCTGGCACTGCAGGTGTTGTTCCAGTTCCAGCTGCTGGTGCCTCTCCAGCTGTTGTGGATGCTCCAGGGGCCCCACTGGGTGCCAAAGAAACAGTAGAGGCTGCCTCTTCATCCGGGCGCACCGTCCCCTCTCTCTCCTTGGCCAGGCGCTCCTGGATAACGGGCTCTCCTCTCAGGATGTGGCAGAGGATGGCCAGCATGGATTCAGCCATCCTACCTCCGTACACCTTCAGTGGCTTCCTGTTCCACAGACTGCGGATGCAGTTGAATGCAGCCTTGATGAAAGAAAGACAGTGTTAAAATAATAAAGCACCAACGTAACATTCATGGGAAAATGTCCAACTCTCATTGCAAGGTAAGAAAATGCTTTGAAACATTACAGCATATCCATATGAGAGAGAGTATGGTGCATTTCAGCAAGGTCATGTTTACCATGTTCACAAGGAGTCCAAATGAAACAACTACTGCTTAGTTATTTATATTCATTACTTATTGTATTTTAAATGTAGCAATGGTCATGGGCGTTTCTAGCCTACCCTTTCCTTGTTCTTTTCTCACCATGGTATGGAAATGCAACAACAGAGAACAACCATTTTGAAAAGAGATCAGAGAGGAATCTTTCAGTCTCTTTCTTTTCTCATTTGCCTGGCAACTGCATTCTCAGAGGTTAAACCACTTGCATGCCACACATAATGAAAACACATATGCACAAGTTTTATCTGAAAGCAGCAATAAACTCATTTAAATTCTACACCGAGTGGATACTGACCTTCTGGGTAACTATGAGGAACCGAAGGGCACTGAACTGGGGCATGGTGGGTGTGACCCCAGGCATTTTAGCTGGCAGGGAATGGGGTGAGTCAAGCACAGTGCTTGGGTTCACCATCTTCTCCACCAACATTAGCCAGGCATCCAGGAACTCTCCTGTCCCATCTGGTAAATCAGTATGCTCCAAACCCTCAGACACAGGCACCTTCCCACCCATTGACAAGGCCCAGTTAAATGTCCTGCAGAGAAGCAACACACAATAATTCCCCTCGTAAACATTAAAATAAGAATATTATACATAACAGCAAGCAAAGTTTGAAGATACTGTTCTTGATTGGCATATATCACTTAACAGCATGGGGCTTACTCGAATAAGGCATCATGACCCCCAGAGCAGAAGAACTTTTGCAGCATGAGGTGGTAGGGGTATTTCCTCTCATCAAACAGCATGGGTGATGTGAAGCCAACTGAGCAGATGAAGAAAGTCAGCCTGCCAGACAAAAAGAAAATAAATAAATTCCTCACTCCATATCACCTCTCATCTGCCACATAACAATAGAAAACAGTGGTAAGGATAGTCTGCTCTTACCTAAAACGAGGAGTGGGTGTGTAGGGTGGAGGCTGCCAGCTCAGACCCTTGGTGAGGAGCTTCGTAAGGGCAGAGGCAGTGGCGCGGGCAGCAGGCGTGGGGGTGGTGCCTGTGCTTGTGGCATGGTGGGAGCGGCGTTGGCGGACTGGGGAGCCCACACACAGCTTCACCAGCAGGCCAAAGAGCTCAGCCAGAGCCCTACCTAGTCGAGATGAAGCTGGAAATACACAAGGAGGTTAGTGAGACAATAAACGCATGGCGATATAAGGCAATTTGTTATCAAAAAAATATATATCTGTTGAAATATTAACAGGAATAAGTGTATTATAGAATTTATCTCACCAGACAGTAGCGGTTTGATCTGTTTTATGCGTGTGGCCATAGCTGGGGTAAGCTTGGATTTGGCCTTAGGGTCCGTTGCAGTGGGTTCGTCCGTCTCCATGGGAGCCAAGGTGTCCCCATCTAGACCCATGCCTTCCAACAGTCCACCAGCAGATGAATCCACAGACACTGCCTCAGACTCTGCTAGTTAAAAGCAGGGGACATTGGAGTTGTTGGAGGGTGTTCCAGGCACATGGCGATTCTCAGTGAACAAAATTAAATGGTTAATTTACCGGTTCTCCTGGAGCCAGAGGCTGTGGTAGCTGCAGTGCTGCCAGATGGCTTCTCCTCTTTGGGCACCAGTTTCTGCATGTCAGCCTGGCCAAACTCACAACCTGGAGGCAGACTGTTGGGCAAAGGCGAGAGGTGTTACAGGGTTACAGCTAATCGAATAGTTAAAATAAACGGGGTAAAGGATTGAAGATTCACCTGTTAGGTGTGCAAAGGGACAGCAGCACGGTGCTCTCCCATACCAGAGAGCAGTAGAGCTGACTGAGCTTGTTGAGAACACTTAAGCCCAACTGGGAGCCCCACTGGTTGACTGAGATAGCTCTGATCTCACTCTGTTTAGAAAGAGAACAGAAACATTCAGAGCTGCTGTACCATTCTGAAATGGTCACAAATTTGAAGAACCCCTCTGGAGCTTATAAAACAAATGTGATTCCTCATAATTATCTACCCTAAAGTTATCATCTCATCTGCAACTTGAGCACAACTGTGCGCACATCACAACAAAGGGACACAAGGAATAGATTAAATCCTGGAATTAAAAACTAGCTGTGAAGGTAATCTATTAAATTCAGTGCCTAAAAAAACTATTCATCCTTCAGCTTGATTTACTGTTCACAACACCGATATGCAGTACAGTGGCTGTATTAGATATTTTAAGCACTGATCAACAAGAAGACAACAATTCTCTACAAACTGATCTAAGTCAAAGGTACAACAGGGTGAGAGTGTGTAAATTCTGTTCATTAAGAAAATACATCCATATTTACCTGTCCTACTCTGCAAGTATGGACAAACATGAGGATGTAGGCATGCGCTGCAGTAAGAGCATGTAGCAGTGGTGTGGCACGGGCTGACAGCGTGGCATCGGTGACATGGCCTGCATTAGCCAGTTCTCTGAGAAGCACGGACCCACCAGGCACCTCAATTGGCCGATGAAGTGGCTCCAGAGACGTGAGGATACTGTCCAGTTGGCACAGGCCTTCCTGGAGTACCTTAGGCTCATGAGAGAGAGTCTAAGGGGGAGAATTTGGGGAGAAAATACTCAGCAAACAGATGTTTCTTTTACTTCTCCATTGAACTGAGTCTTTGGGCTAAATCTGGCACATCAGATTCATGTTAATGTGTGCTGTTCCTGATAAATAAATACAATAAAGAAAAAGAGCACAACAGTCATATTATTTTGTGCTTACCAATATAGACTTGCAGACACCTGCCACAGCCTGGCAGGCAGCAGAGGTGGGGAAGTCTATGGGCAAGTTGGGCAGGCCCAGAATAGAAACCAGGGGTAGCAGCCCCTTCTGGTTGACAAACTCCTGACAGTGGTCATCTGTGGTGTTGTTGCTTAGAATGGATTCCACAAACTTCATCTAGAAAACATGTTCATCGCAAATCAGTGACTGAACTGAGAAATTAGGTGAGCTCCGCTTACAGCTTGAAATATTTCACAACATGCCAAAAACAGTGCCAAAACTGTCCAAGACACCACACTCACCACGTTGAGAATATAATCCATTAAAGGAATAGGTATTCGCTCCTCAGTGCCCACCACCCTGCAAGAATCCAAAAATCATTGAAATTACTACCGACTAAAATATTGAAAATCTAGTTGATTGACTTGAAAAGAAAAAAAAATCAGAGTCTGTAAAGAGTTGTTGTTCTATTCTATTGTGTTATAAACTCAGCGTCATACAGTTCAAGTGGCACTGACTGTCTGTTGCTCTCTGGTTCCCCCTGCTGCTGGCTGAACGTGTGGAGGGCCTCCTCTTCCTCTTCATCCTCACTTGAAGCTTCTTCAGCAGCGTGGCTGGAGCGTGCTGGTGGCACCGCCACAGTGCCATCTGCTTTCTGGATAGACGGTTTCTGGCAGATGTACTCAGGGGCTCGACCCAGGTTGCAGATCTCCTCCAGTAACTGTAACACCAATTTAGCTTTGATTATCCTGCCAAATCATGTGGCAACACAACAAAGACTGCTTGTAAATGGAGGTACACTACCTTAATAATGGCAGTAGTAGCATCAGTCTTCAGAGTGGGTTGATGCCGCATGAGCTCGTCCACAGCGCTGCCCAAGTTGGAAGCAGTGTCACCTGAAGCCAAATATGGAACATGTCATCCACTTTAGCATATTGAACCAGGTTAAGATCTTAATAACACAGCACATACAATTCAACTCACCCAACGGGTCTGAGCTGCGTCTCCGTCGCATGGCAGGCAGGTAGTCAGGGGACAAAAGCACTTTGAAGAGTCGCTCAAACGGCTGGCACTGAACGAAGGAGTGCAGGCCTCTTGCATTCAGGCACAGGGCGCTGAACACATTGGGGAGAGAACCCAACACCTCACGGGTAGCAGGAACCTTGAAAAGACAAATGATGAAGAACATCAAATAAAAGTTAAAACAAAACCCCTCTGAATTTTTCAGATAGATATTGGTATTGCGCTGTATGATATGTCATTCAGAACTATCAGAAAAGGCCCATTTGTGGGAGCAGATCGGCTGTACATTAAATTTTGGTGGTGAGTGTTTTGCTTTTTTCACTGTATGTGTTTTAAGCTTGATTATAGCTGTGTAGTCAATCCTCTGCTAACACAGAGTTATGGTAGTGTCAAGATATTGTTGTCATAGAAACAAAACCCATACCCAGCTCTTCATTAAAAAAGCGCTCAGGGCTGGGATGAAGCACTCCCCAGTGCCCTGCCAGTACTTTTTTTGCCAGAAAAAAAGCTATATGGACACACTGCTTATAACAAGTCAACAGAGCATACATATGCATACATAACTGGATACTGCAACTCAGTGGCAGCATGAAGGCATGGAGGCTTTCATGAATCAAATATTTTTTTCATGCAAGTTGGCTATATTCCATCATACGTCTCATGTGGCATTCACATTACTGCAATGTCATTTTAAATCCATTATATCAACCAGCTTCATACTAAAACACTGTAAATGCAGCCATTTTAAGTTGCCGAAGAAACATTAGGTTTTTTTAAGATGACACTGCTCCTCATTCAGCATCTGCACGCAGGGGTTCAGGTATGGTTTGACTCACTATTTCAGTCTAAAGCTTACAATGTCAGTTTTATGAATACATTCACAGGCCGAAACCCTAATCTATAAACACAGGGAAACCCCTTTATATCCAAAGCGAATAAGCTGAAAGAGCTGAACGCAAAGGATATCTATAAATTTATATCTGACGATATTAGTAAGTCTTTCAGACATCTCTGAAAGACTTAGGAAACAAATGCAAGTATTAAATTTAGTACAGGTGCTGAAACAGACAGTAAAAAAGAGATGGATAATATTGAACTGTCGTTAACTGCCAGAGATTGAAAAAAGGAGACAGCCAAATAATCGCAGCATGCAAGAGCAGTGCTGGAAACTCACATCTTTGATAAGAAGGGCATGCAGCATGACATCAGTGAGACCATTATCCTGCAGGGAGGAGAGCAGGGATGGCTCCTGGAACACAAACACCGTCACAACCTCCGTCGCTACATAACAGAGAGACAGAGACAAGAGCATGGGGGAGTGAGGGGACAAAATTAGATCATAATCCAAAACAACAATAACAAATTTTACACAACATTAAATAAGCAAACAGCAAAATTTCATTACATTCAATTCCCTTCTCCAATTGACACCCAGTTTAATATGACATCAACTATGCATCTCTGAAGTCAAGTGAGAGCACTTTGCTCAGCCAGGAGAGTACTTGAAGGGCTTTCCTGAAGCACCACTGTGAACTCACCTAAGAGGAACAGTGAAGGGCCATAATACTCTGCATTACTGATGATGTGCTTGAGTGAGGTAGGCAACGACCCATCCATTACTTGTGAGAAAAAGAAGGTGTACAAACACATATTAACATCCAACATTTGCATAATGAAATACATAGATCTTGAGGCATTACTGAAGAACTTGTTAAGCGAGTATAAACAAGATGAGCGCAAGACCCTTGATCTCAAATATATAGAATAAGTAAGAGGATGCTAATGACTCACCATGGCGGATACCATCAGAAAAGGCAGGGTCCTGGATGGCTTTCTTTAAGAAATTTAGCATCGACTTTAACAGAGCTGCCCTCTGGGGGATACACTGCATACCTAGAGAGACAGAGTGCCATAGTGATGATAGAGCACAACAGTGGCAAGTGGTTTTTTTTTTGTTGTTGTTGTTTGCGTTTGCTGTGTGTACCTGCACGAGGCGTGTTAGCAGCACTGCTCTGTGGTCGGTGGTCCGCTTCTGGTCTGGAGCCAGAAGATGTGGACGGTCCAGGGCTGCTTTCCATGGCAACTTCTGACACTGTGAGAATACATTATGTTGGCAAATGAACACGAGAGCCAAGGGAGTCTTTATAACTTGGAAATATTGACTAATGGTGTAGAATTTAAAATTTAAGCCTTGTTTAATATTAATTTTTGAAGGTGAAAACATTCCTCAAGTCTTAGGAATAGCTACTTACTCTCCATGTCTGTGTCCATGTCCTCAGACTCAACAGCTGCGCTAGGCCTCTGGATCTTTGGCTTGATGACAAAAGGGCACTCTTTCCTCGACAGGTCCACCTCATGCTGCATATACAAAGTAATTAAGGGAGTGATGGACAGGATAATGAGTGAGTCCGAAGGTTTGGCAGAAGTTTCAGTGACTCTATAGCTGAGGCTGCTGTGTCAGGAACAGATAAATGCAAAGTGCAAAACCAACCTCTAGCCTGCAGATGAAAATGGAAAGGCCGCTGTGGGACTGAAAGGCAGCCATGTCAAGGTTGGTAATGAGGTCCACGACCCGCACTGCTCGCGTCACAAAGGTGATCTGGTCCTGTTCATCACCCAGGAACTTGATAACCTATGAAGTTAAAGATAATAAAAAAAATAAAATAAAAATAAATTTTTTTTTTAAAACAACAACTACAGCTGGTAACGACATATTGGTACAATCAGAATACCTTCAGGAGAGCTTCCATCATGCCACAGGACACAAGGGCTTCCCCTCCAGCATCATAGCTAGCCAAGTGGTAGAGGAATGAGAAGAGTGCAGTGGCAAACTGGTGCGGGTAGGGTTCCATCAGAGGGTCTAGGAAATAGGAATCAAAAGTTAGCAAACAAGTTTCCATTTTAATTTGCCCACTTCCTTGTGCAACACACGCTGAGGTGTTCAACACAAATCTTTGGCTGCATTCTCACCAATCATTGCTTGTATACAGTTGCGCACCAACACAGGCAAGAAGCCGTGGTAGGAGGCAGTGCCAGTGCAGTCGATGATGTTGGAAAGCTTGGGTGTCCGCTCCAGATGGACAATCGAGGTTAAAGTGCGCAGAGATGCAGCTTTGATATCCTGAAGAACAAAATCAAACACAGGATTTCAAAAACCAGAAAGTGACTTGATGATACTTCTGCATTGACACTGGTGAATACACTCATTAAGATCATCTGAAAATAGTCTTAGTCTGACAAGTCGCAAATGATATCTGTCATGTGTCATGGTTTAATGACATAGTGATTAAGCAGAAGAAACTGACTACTTTCTTACCACAAGCTGTTTGTCTGTAATTTGTAATACATCCACCAGCTCCTCTATCAAGCCGTTATACAGAATACTGTTGGCTGACTCTTGGAGTGCATTTGAATACACTGCAAAGAAACAGAAAACATCATAAATTAAAGCCTGGAACAAACCCTTTGTCAATTTATCTTAGGAAGAGGGCTCCTACTCACCCAGTATTGAGATAGCGTGCAGTCGGGCCTGCACCGCCTGCAACCTCTTCTTGTGATTTGAGAAACCATGGGCCAGACGAATGTGTGTGAACAGCAGGGTCTGCTTGTCTTTAGGGATGTTGTACATCACTGTCAGCGACTCCATGATCTCAGATGGGCTTTCTGAAATCTGAGAGACACAGAACATGTGTAAGTTGAACAACCTAAGGTGTTTTTACTCAACTGTCAAGGACACAATTCAAATCTGACTGTACCTTGTCAAGCTGCTCGATGTGAATATAGTGTAGTGTGTTACTACTTGTCTGCTGGGGAATAAGAGTTTAGAGAGGTTTAGAAAGAAGTTGAGGCATCAACAGAACATTCCACAAATATGATTCGTTTTTATTACATAATGATTGCATTAAAAATGTTGTGGTTTTTACCTTCCTCTCTACTTTGACCTCAGGGCCCGGTTCAGCGTAAAACTCAAAGTGCAGTGTGGTGGCACTGGGAGGGTACTTCTGCTTAAGTTCCACCAGGGGGCAGCACAGTAAGGAAAGATAGTTTATAAATAGTGGTTAATTGGTCTTGTTTGACAGCCTTTATTCATAAACATAAAACTAATAGTCCCACAGCTGTAGATAGTTGATAGAGACAGATATTAAACATCACTTTGTAAAATTCTTACCGTCATAAGCAGATCCCTGCAGCACTCAGCCAGACCAAAGCCATTCTCCTTTCCTCCCCAGCTCTACAAAAGAGAACAAAGAGACTAAACAATACAGCTCTTTCTCTTGAGGGACAGCTGGAATCATGGCGATAGGAAAACAATGGCATTCACTAGACCTCAGCCAGGTGTTGCAGACGGGCCAGCAGAGGCGTCCTTTTGTCAGATCCCAGTCTTGTGATGTAGTTGGATCGCTTACTGAACACATAGAGCAGGTTCAGCACAGACAGGACCACCTGCATGTCACATGACGCTAACAGGGTGGTTAAGTGCTGTAAAAGGGATGGGAGTAACAGATAAAAGAGAGTTAAAGTTAGTGAGCTGCTTTACTTTTTCCTCATTTGACATATGTGCAGTCCAGAAAAGCAGAGTCAAGGTCAGGAGTGTGCTGGATTCAAGCCTTACCTCTATGGAGCTGTACAGGTGCCTGGAGAAGCTATACTCAATGAGCAGAGCTGTGAAGTTAAGCACTGCCAAAAGCAGAGCTTTGAGTTGTCCGTTATCGGGACGGTCACACACCAGCAGCCATGACATGTTCTCCACTGTCTGGCCTGCATCGCAAAGAATGCCATCAAAGCGGTCCAGCAGATCAACCCAGTGGTACAGCTCACACTGAGGAAGACAAACAGAATAATCTTCAGTGATCAATCAAAGTGATCGATGAAGTAGTAGTAGAAGGTAAAATATTCCAGGATTTTTATTTTCCTCAAAAACACATGGAAGTTTTTTCAGAGGAATGAAGTCTGAACCAAGCATATGACAGATCCCCTACAGTAAAACCGATGTGAATGTCATGACTCTTCATGACATGGATGAGAACTGTAAATTGTACTTCCTAGTTGGCATAGTTGTTTGGTTTGGTTTTTGACACTTGAAGTGGTTACAGTCAATAGTTTTCACAGTTGGGACACATGGAAACAATATACAAATAAAACTGCTGAAAACCACCATCCAGGAGATGTTTAAATACTTCCATCTGTTTATATTCAGGGTGGTATCAATGTTTGTGTTGCTACTCTCGGCACAAACAGCATACCTGTTCTTGTCAGCTGCCTATTTTATGATTACTTCTTAAGCTCTCCGGTGGAACAGAGGCATTATGTGCAAATTCAAAATGCTCATAAAAACAGGGGAATAGAAATTACTTACTAAATAACTAAGGCACCCTTGTGGCCAAGCAGACCAAGGGAACAATCTCATTAAATTGGTTAAACATAAAAACAATCTCTTCGTTTCAGCCCTCCATCCATGCTAAAACAGCATTTCCTTTGACCTTTTATGTCCCCTCTAACCTACCCTGTAGTCTCCCATTTTAAATGTCAGAATAGTCGATTACACAACATGACTGTTGTCATTAACCTTATGCTGATATTGTCGCAATTTTAAAATAATGATTTACAGCGCAGTAGCCTGAGTCAGACTGATGTTTAACATGTGGTGCCGATGAGCCGCGATTAAATCACTAGTCATACTCATTCCTTTGTAAGACACCAGAAAGACAAAAACAGGCAAATGAAAGCCAAAAAAATGTGAACTCAGATGTACTGAATGGAGGGGATTGAGCAGTAGAGGACAATGAGCTGAGTAGGAAATGCTAATGTGGATTTGTGCTTATGTCTGTAATATTCCTCACAATCACTGACCAGTGGGTGCAAGTCATAACAGATACACAGTTATGACAGGGTTCCAAAAGAAAAGACTGAGGGAGGTGCTTCTTCCTCTTTTCTCCAGGGCTTACCTTGCCAATATTCCAGGTCTTGATGTGCTGCAGTTCAACCAGCAGCTGCTCATCACTGCATGCTTTGAGCTTCTCTATAAGTATCCTGCAGTCGGCAGGCTGTTGGTTCAAAAGGTGCACAAAATGGTTAGTCAAGCTGAGTTCAAAGGCCACCTATGCTTCTTTTCTACTAACATAGTATAACACAGTATAACACAGTATAACACACTTTAGGGATGCTATGACATGCTGAAATGTTAAAATTTATATTTCTACTGTGAACTCACAGAATGGGGCAACTGCGCTGGCAAGTAACATTGGTACTTTTGTCCTGCTTATGTGCAGGACAAAACTATGACCATCTCCACTCAAAATTGAGATGTGTCACTGCACTAAAATAATTTGCCTCAACACTGTTATACAGTACATCCAAAAAGCAGTCGTGGTGAAGCATACTGTCATTGAAACAGATAGGAGCCTTATAGTTTGGGGATCTGACCTCCTTCAACATTCTAACTCAGAAGTGTAAGGGTTTTGTCACTGCTATGCAAAGCAAAAATGTACTGCTGCTACTTAATAGTCACCACTGCTATGTCTTTTACAATGAAGCAAATGTAGAAAAGAGGATTAGTAAAAGAAGCAGTCACAGCTAACTGGTTAGATAAAGATGTGCAGATGAAGATATCTACTGCTGTATGTGCAAATCTCAAACCTCCATCATATCACTCGGGAACACCTTTAACAAAGCCCTCCTGTTAAACAGAAAGTCATGTGGGCTGTGCCCCCATTATGGGCTCCTGTCACAGTTTGTGATGGTAAAGCTCAGTTATCCCAACTGTATAGAAATTAGCCGCTAGTGAGGCTAGGAATGGCGACACACTACTCACAGCTTCCGTAGGAGTTTTCTTTAACTTGCTTCTGTCGACCTTCATTGTCGATAATCTCTATTTGTTGCTCCTGTTAAAAAATTGCCACGTACATCAGAAACAAACACGTGATTCTGAATTTCAATGTGTTTGATGTTGAACTACATATAGATGTATACTTCTAAAATAACATCTAAATAATCTAAAACCAATGCAGCATTCAGACCCAGAATTAAATCTTTATGCATGTACACAACATATGTGAAATGTACTTACAGAAAATAATTTGGCAAAACCCACTTAACAGCATGTTCCAGTCACGTTATCTGCAAAATGGTGGTGTAAAAAAAAATAAAATAAAAATCAAAAATCAAACGAGCAACAGTGTCCCACATATCACAATTAAAAAAACAGTTTTAAAAATGTGCAGACTAATCTCAAGAAATGATGGTTCCTAAAAAGATGTAGATAAAGCTGTAATTTAATTGGATAGCACCAGATTCATTACAGGATGCCTAACAGTGTATTCTAACTAAATATGATGATAAAGAGATGATAGAGGAAGACTACTTTAAGTAAAATAACAAAACACAGGCAATCAGAGACAGACAATCTTGAATTTTGACAAAGCACTCAAATAATTAGCAAGGACAGTGAATATGGGTATATTCCTTTAAAAATCTGTTGCAGCTCCCAAATGGTCGATCATAATCTTTAGATAAATTGTGATAACGATAGGACATTTGTTTAGGTTATCTAGCAAGATCTGATCATCACAAAGCAGACTCAGACAGAGCATTAGCTTGAGGCTAACTAGCAACATACGACACAAAGTTAATTAAATTAGGCTGGGCCCTATTTATTGGCCTGAAGTATCTGTCTAACCTTTCTCGTAGTTGGAAACCCAGGTGATATATCAATAAGACAGATCACTACCTGACTGTGTGCTTTCCCTTCATCAACTCAAGAGACTTGACGCTGACAGGTTAAGTTATAGCTACCTAGCTAACAAGCTAACGTCACCCTCGCTAACAGCATAACGTTATTTACCTATTGTTAACAAGTCACTACATACATGTTGGGCCGCAGTTACTAGTCACAAACGACACTGGTTTGCTGGGTGACTAGCTAGCAACACGTCTGACGAAACAAGAGACGTTGGGAAGCTCACCGTACCAAAGAAATAGATCGGTAACGTTTGCTACGGAGTTGATGTTAGCCCCTAACCAGCTAACTGTGAGCTACCGGTAACGTTAACGTTAGCAAACGATCCTCTTTTGAAACACTTCAAAGCATTTGAATACCACCAGACAATATAAAAGTCATCCAAGTCACAAACAAATCATGTGCGTAATCAACGGCAAACACATAAATGTAGCTAACCAAAAATCAAGCGGCTTTTGCCGTTTGTGCCACAGCTGTCAATCCAGATCTCTCAAATTCACCATGCTGTCCTGACCTGACTCTTGACTAATTTAGGTCGGGGCTGTGCAGGCCGCAAAAGAAGACCGCACTCCCCACTCCTGCACCATCCCCGCTCTAAGTAAAAACGAAACCGTAAACACCAGTTGGTGACCAGCGACAGTAAGATGGGTGTGTGTCAAGTACGTTGAACCAGGTAACGTTACTTTGCTAAGGCTCTTACCCTGGTTCCTCGGCTAGACAGTCGTAGCACGCGCTAGCTAGTCGGCTAGCTACCGTTAGTTGAATAGCAAGCAGAAACGCATAATAACTCGCTGAATCATTGTCGGACGGGTCTAACGTGACACTGCGAGTTCTGTTTTCAGTTTTCGTTCAGGCAAATTGACTACCGGCTACCGACTCGATAGAGAAGTGTGCTCATCCGTCCGTTGGGGTATTTTTCAGAGTATCCGCGCTTGTTTCCATAGCACAGAGGCACTAGCTGTTGGCACAGTCATCATGACTCTGGGTAGTGTGCAAAAAGTGAATAACGTTACGGCAGGGAATCAGTAGCCACTGTTTATCGATGCAGTGCATGTTAATATAGGGCAACTGGCCCTCCGTGGAACACATCACCTTAATATTTCATGCGGTCCTTAACATCTAAGATCAACACAGGTGTCCAACTGACAGCATCCGCAGCAAACGACCAAAAACACTATAATATCGACTATGAATACATATGCCTGCATAATGGTTTTCATCAAAATCTATCAGGCGTATAACTGTCAGCCTCACCATGGGGAATACATTTTCATATGCACATCACAAGTACTGAACATGCCACAGATTGTGAACAGTGAATCAAAAAAACTGAAGTATTGACAATGCAACAACACAGCTGCAGTATTTGACACATGCATACAAAGTAAAGCTCATATTATAAGAGCATATTTACTAAAACTGAAGCAGAATTATGACTTAATCAGGTAACAAGGAAAGAGGTATTCAGCATCCTCGTTTTTATGCCAGCTGATTAAAGCTTACTAATGATGGCACTGATCAATGTTTCTTCAGTTAGTTCAGTATGTGGGCTTTTTTTTTTCTTTTTTATGTTAGCCACATTAACAACATATGTACCAGACCAACACATGAACAATATTGAAAGCCGCCTGTTTTGAGGGGTTTACATGTTAAAATTGAAGCTATTTTACTTAGTGGACCAGAGCACTCCTTTTGCCTCTAAAATATAGAATCAAATACACATACAAAATGTGTGGTGTTTTTATTGCAAGAACAAATATTAGTATTACTTGATATTTATGATGGTAAAAAGTTTAATAATTAGTAAACTATATGCATGATTATTACACCTGTAAATTCCATCAAATCTCAGACACAATTTACAGAACAGTGCAGTTTAACAAATGGTTTATTGAAGCCACTAAAAAACACAAGCTGCTCTCTCAATTATAATAGAAAAGAAACTGTAACTATGTCAAATAGATCATCTTTATCCAATCGATGAAACTGAACAGCACTAAGAAAAATGGATTTAAAGAATGTTTCCTCTGTCAACACATCAGTTTGAGTCTGATCTGTCCCTCAACATCATAATTTATTAAAAAAATATTTCCAGTCTTCTTTTAGTAGATTTAGTCTTAACTTATATGTCACCTTTACATGATATTTTTTTTTTTTTTTTTACAACTAATACTTATTTTGGCAATATTTTTTTTTCCCCTATTATTTCCATCAATTTTATTTACATGTTCAACATCAACATCTCTGGGTTATACTGAGAAAGGCTTGTCTTGTTTTTAAAAAACAAGTCTTTAATATCAGCTGATAATGACTTATCACAAATATTGATATTATATTGGCAGATTAGAAATCTAAATCCCACTGCATAAATGCTTTGTATTCATGGATACATTTCAATACATATTTTTCTTATTTCACACTTAAAATATTTCTCTTATTTAAAATTACTTATTTTTTTTACTCAGTTTTATCGAAATATAAATTATCATTATTTACTGTATTTGGTCTCATCTCTTTAATATCAAACGGCTTTCTGGAATAACAGTAGTGTTTCTGTCACAAAAAAAAGGTTGTCTGATCTTCTCTTGGTTACTCTCCCATATCAAGTATAACATTCAAAAGTCTCACACCGGTCAGCCTCTAGGAGTTGGTGAGTTTTTCCAAAAGTAATTTTACGGTGCTATGAGCAGCAAAATCCTTTTGCCACTGAGCTCAGTTGTACTTGTGTGAACTACAGCTGATAAATGCAAATTACAGTAAATCATGCCAATACTATCTGGATGGATAGATGAAGACCACAGAGAAGAGGAAATACATTAACATTGTTTAGGGTGAATTGTCCATGTAAGATGCTACACAACCCTTCACTTTAAAAGGAATATGAAGAGCTTAAGGTAATTTGCTTAAAAAAGTTATTCAGATTTACCAGTGTAGTCAGTGTAGTAAATAAGTTAGCTCTACATACCAGAAACTGCTTTGGTTCAATAGCTCCACCATTCTCATCCTTGGCTTGCCTGCAGTTTCTTTTAACTACCTGAAAACACATAAACAATGCAATCCGATATAAGAGATTATTCAAGCAGCTTGGAATTGGCAAAACATTTAAACTGGCAGGTGTAACAGAGTTGTTGAAAAGCATAAGTACTAATAGCAACTTCCAGCCCAACTATATAAAGACATACTGTGATAATGCTAACAGATGTGTAATGTGGGACAGAGTTCTGATAAAACCGCAAGATATTCTGTCTAGCAATCAGTTACATACTGTTCAACACTTTTTTCCCTGATGTTAAATTAAAACCTGAAACATTATCGTACCTCTTTGGCTTTCTATGCGACTGACACTTAAAAAAAAATCACAACTCAGACTTGCTTTTGCTATGCCTGTACAGGCCCTGGTTAGGTCAATCAAACTGATCGTAAAAGTCTGCAAGACTCATTATGAATCACCCACATATGTATGTATGTAAGCAGTGCTTTGTTTGAAACATCCTGAATTGTAGAATATAAATATCACTGAAGTGAATTGCCTGGAACTGAAATGGTCGTTATCAAAATCACAACATATGCATGACGTGCAATAGCTGAAGAGCTCCAAATTAGAGTTACATGCTCATATACTGCCAGACAAATCACCTCTAGGTGTACTGATGATCATTTTAAGTGTGCCAGGCTGCCAGCTAAGGACTAGTATGAATTGTTAAACTCAGTCATTGTCTTTTAAATTAATCGATACAGTATGCAGCATTCTTTGCAACAAGTCCACTCCTCTTGTTGTCATGTCATCCCTATGGTCACTGATGACGAGGACCAGAGGGGATGCTGACAGATTCACTGTTTTGGTTGTGTGTTCATTGAGAGGCATCACTAACGTTACTTACTTTCAACAACATGTAAATGTGATGTGTATTAGTGGTTGGAAGCCTATTTGAGAGTGCGATGCTTCCCACATCAATTAATTAAATTTGCAATACCTCCCTGAATAATAACGTCCACAAACAACAACAACTACTGACCGTGGGAACTGGTCAGATCCTCTGCATCTGAAAACACTGTAATGTTAAGTTAATAGCTGTGGATAATACTACCATTAATGTTAATGGACTCCAAGGGTGTAGATTTGCCTATGGACGAGGAACATGTCCCTACCAATAATTTGGGAGGACAGAATTGTCTCTACCAATATTTGAGTGAACACGTTTGCATTATTCACATTCTGTAAGTTCTGTGCACGAAAATAAGGGACAAACACAGTCTAGTATTGATTCAGCAGGGGACAGTGTATTTTATTTTTCAATGCGGGACGATCGCGTTTTATGATTAAAGGCAGAGCAGAGCACATATACACACACTCCTCACACAGAGACAGCCCCGAACAGGGTTGTGTCTGTCAGACGGCCTGAAGAGGATACTACCATTTCAACAGAGCAATACCATAATGCACAGCAATATTACAACCTTTTCTTCTCAATATTAAAACTTTATCCTTGTGTTCTCAGAGAACACATATGTGTGGGATTTGTTTTGAGTGAGTAAAGTTTTGAATAAGAGCAGAATCACACAAGAGCTATAAAAGTCAAGGAATTTGTAAATAAAATCAATGAATGCATCGCTGAGGTGAATAGGTGCCACATGCATATTTAAAAGTGGTAACTTCCCCATACAACAGACACAAAGGAGGACGAAAACGTAAATCATGCCTACATGTGTTGACATAGCAGGGACGTCATAAAACAAGGAAGAAGAATAAATATTTGAATGCAATACAGAATGTCTGAGAGCTTTAGAGCATTATATTTTCATATTTTGAATTGTCACCTGATTTTTCTTAATTCATAATTAAACATTTCCGCTATAAACTGGTGCACAAACCTTCACCAGAATGCAGGAAATGAAGTGTTTGGACCCCCAGACCTTCAGCTTAATGTGTATCCCCATCAAGGTTGAAATGAAAGCTAGGACTCTGCTACACTCCTTAACTCGTTTATCACTCCCAAGTTGGTGAGGTTAGTTGTAGCCGTGTGAAATCACCTCACACTGTTTACCAATATTACTGGGGTAACGTTAGCTACCTAATGTTACGCAGTTAGTGGCAACATTAATGGTGGTGTCGTGGCGCTAACGTTAGCAAAGTTAAAAGCTAGTTAGTTAGGTGACGTTAGCTGGGTTCACTAGCAGTTTATGCTAACGTTAGTTACTTCGGCTTCGATTCAGCTTTAACGGCTAACGTTAACGTTAGCAGATTACGAAAAGTCAAATCTGCAGTCTGACACACATTTTAACTCTAACCGGGTATTTGTATCATCATTGCCGAGGAAACAGAGGAGTCACTGACCGAGGATACCTCTTTGACTCGTAGTTGTACAGAGGCGCACATACCCACACACAGCGAACATGAGTGTGTGTATGTGTGTGTGGCATGTATGTTTGCGGGTTTCGCGCGAGCTAACTAGCTAGCAGCGGGATCTCCGCACAATGCTCTATCAGTGGGATCATGGCTAAATTAAAAATGGCGGTTTACATAGCAGAGGATCCGTACTTCACCCTTAAAAAGACACTAGTTTTGTGGTATCAGGTCGCAGTGACGGGTGTGAATCATCGACGGTAGATGTTAAAGAAGAGAAATGTCTGCCAGCAGTTAGCTTAACCCCATGTCAGTACTGTGGAATAAGTCTTTCTGCTTACCTCGAATGCGTGTTACATTTGCTTCTCCATCTTGCACTAGCGAGTGGTAGGGCAGTTTGGATCTCGCGAGAATACCTGCTGCTGCGTTTACCCAGGGCACTCCCTTGTAGCTGTTGTACAATAACGATGCTGGTGCGTCTTCGTCTCAAAGAGGGCACCCAGCCTCACTAACTGGTATTTCCACCCTCAACCTTTTTACTAGATGTGCACACGAAAGCACACAGCAGAGTTCTCCAGAGTTCTTATGAAAAATATATTTTAATTCAGTTTAATATGAAAGTGTATTCAAACTCACTGACAATTTGGAAATAAAGACTGGACATTTTTTAATAACAAATGTATTGGACGGGTAAAGTTGAGCAATGGAAATAATGTTAAGATGTGAAAATAATTGTACAATAATTCGTACAACAAAAAACCCTGAGAAAAACTGTAGTCACCACTGATCATTAAAATGAAATATGTCTTGACATTAAAATGTACGTTCATTTGAAAAAAATCAGTGTTGATGTGTTTAATACAACACAAAATTACTTGTGTCTTAATGACTTTCTGATATATTCCATTAATGCCTAAATCCCACCTCAGTGACTACGATGAAAAACAGAGTTCTCCAGTAGACCACAGTAAACATAAATCATTCATTTGGACCACAAATCACAATTTTGGTGATTTGGTGGTCCCATAATAAATTCAATGAAAAAAAGAAATTTTGCCCAAGGTATACTTTATCTGTTCCAGGTCGTGATTAAACACATCATGTTTAAAACACACAGTACACACCAACACAAGAGTGAATATCAACAATAATTAGTATAAAACTAAATTGATGAAATTAAACAAGGGCATATTTTTTTTCCAGAACATTTCCACTATTACACTGACAAGACAACATGACAAACTAAGCATGACAATTACTGCGTACAAATATAAAAAAATGAACTATTTCAGATATTTTCCAAATACAGCAATGTATCATGTACAAGTTATGTTAAGAAAGATTTAAAAGTTTTTGAACTATAAAAGAACTTAAATTACAACATATATTTACATGTCAATTCATGTCCTGCACCTTCACAATGTTTTCACACAATTAAATCTACATGTCTGCCGACATTTTGATAACTAGTACATTCTGTGGAAAGAAAGCACATCTCTAGATCTGGCCCGAGAATGCTGCCGAAACTTTGGGCTCAAAAGGTTAACAACTTGCAGGAAACTAATCTCTTCATGTCATTATATTTTTCTGCTCTTCCAATGTAGTTATATAAATTACAAAATATTACAAATATTTACAATGACAACATAAACTGTAAAAAAGAAAATTCTAACAAAGCAATGGACACCATTTTTGTACAGGTATTAAGTGGTTGAAAATAATTAAAGTGGGGACCAAGAGGACGAGGTGGTGAAAACATAACACGTTAAAACAGGCTAAGAGATGACAAAATGCTGCCTTGTTAAATAAATATGATGAGAATAAATAGAACTGTACGATGTTACTCTTGGCATCAGTTGTGCACTTTTTACTTTACGTGTCGAGCTACAGTATAAACATCAGTGACAAATTCCTCAAAAAGAATGAAAACATGTGGCGCTCTGAGTGCTGACCATGTGCATACACTGGATTTTTACAAAACTGTTTATTGTGTGTAACGAGTGGTATCCTGTAATCATCATGCCACACAAGAATGTGTTTATGAGGTAAAAAGACTAAATACAAGACTACAACTGCATGACCGTGTGTGTGTGAGGGCTATACAGACATTACATTTTACCTAACTAGAAAATGTGTTTTTCTTTCCCTTTTTAAAAATCATTATGGACAGCAGAATGTCTTTGCATTAATAAAGCCACTAAAAATAGCCTAAAAAACCATAAACTATTGGGTTTTCTCAAATTATTACGCTAGTTAATCTAGCTACTTAAATCAGTGTCCACCTGTCATTTTGAAATATGTCACAGCTTCCCATTGCCAATGCAAATGTTTTGTAATCATTCAGAGTTACTTGCGATTTTTAAAAAGTCACAGATGTGCCTCTGAAAATGCCTTTATGCCGATATGGACAAATGGAGTGCCACAACAGGCTGCAATTGCTGGGCAGAGTAATTGGTGTAGGACAAGAGATAGTGAGGTTCAATAACAGGTGAAAACCATAAACAAATTTATCTGGAGTACAAAATATAGATCGCTATCTCTATTTCCTTCAGACCTACTTTCACAAAAAGCTTTTTCTTCATTCCCACTTAAAAGTCTTTTAGCCACATATCCGACAGCTCTCACAAGAGAAGTTTGCCGTTACGGTGGATTTTCAGAATTTTTCCAAGTCTCTGTTTTGCAGTTGCAAGTCCTTTCTTTGGACGTTTCCCTATATTAAAGTAGAAGGGGAAAATATATTAGAAAATATGCTACACAGAGATATGACATTATGCTGTCAATAATTAATGTTTATGCAAACCTTGACCGACTCCTGTTGTGCCTTGGCTGGCTACACCTGCAGGGGATGTACCAGAGTGAGAGCTGCTGTTCTGCGGAGAAAGTGAAGGTCGGCGTGAAGTGAGGAATACGCCAGGGGCCATGGCTCCGCTGCCTCTAGGCCCTCCAGGGCCAAAAGGTCCTGGTCCTGCCGTGTATTCATGATCCAACAGACTAGCAGAGTAGTAATCCATCCTCCTGTCTGGGCTGAAGTCTCCTGCAGACTCTGGGGCAGGTGGTGGTGAGGGTGGAGCTGGCTCAGTCTGAACAGGAGGAGGAAGGGCTACAGGAGCAGGAGGACGCTGCTTTTTGGTGTACTTCCTCTTGGCAGGCTTTTGCTGCTCCTGGTTCATAAGCAAAAAAAGAAACAAGGGTAATTTTCTTATATTGAAAGATGCTTCTACCACACATTATTCAATGGGCATATACTTCACAGATCAATACACTTTGTTTCCTGACTCACTTGTTGTGCCAGCTTGGCAGCAGCTGCTGCAAGACCAGTTTCTACAGATGCAACTCGAGCCCC
This sequence comes from Epinephelus fuscoguttatus, assembly GCF_011397635.1. Lineage (NCBI taxonomy): Eukaryota > Metazoa > Chordata > Actinopteri > Perciformes > Serranidae > Epinephelus > Epinephelus fuscoguttatus. Next base: position 23,220,636 of record NC_064758.1, on the reverse strand, counting down.
TTCCCTGGCTGGTCGATCCTGTTTGGGAAGTGTGGGCATCACCCTGGCTATAAATGAAAATAAATCATTAAGAGATCAACCATTCAAGAGCTGAAAGGCAAATCTAATCTGTTGTGCTATTATGTTTAAGCCAAGCACCTTTTGGGCTCCAAGGTGTGTCATCCCAGTTTTTCTTCCGCTTCATCTTGGCCTTGTTAGCATGATCCTCCTCATCAGACTCTAAGGACGGGTAAACTTAAACAAAAATTTCCTAACATTAGTTAAACATTGGCTTGATCAATGAAAGCTTTGTACAGCAGCAGGTGTAAGTCACTGAGTGTTTTACTCACCATAGTCTGAATCTTTAAAACAGGTTCCCAGAGTCTCTTGCTCATCTGGACTGTCCTCGTCACTAAGATGACGGGCTGGTCGTTTAATTGGCCGTTTCCCAGGCCGCTGGATGACAGGTTTCTTCTCGGGGCTTCTCGTCTTTTTGACTCCTCCGGTCACCCATACCGCCTTGCCACCCTTTTCCTTGACCACCCCTAATCCCTCTGTCAGGCCTCCAGAAATGGATAGAGGAGATGAAGAGGAGGAAGATGAGGACGAGGAGGGGGGGTTGGCCATGGACAGCATACCCTGTATGGCATCCCGAGTACTGGGAGAGGCTGGGGCTTCCTCGCTGAGAGGGGGAGAGAGTTGAGTAATCAATCGTCATCTCAAAAATAACCTTCTAAACATAGCGTACAGTCAGAGCCGTTGCAAATATGTGAACTATGCGAGTTTCAAAGGTTATTGGATTCTTGCAACAACACAGTGAGACATTTATTCCCACTTCTGTTCTAACGTGTTGCTCTCGTCACTCTTATCCAGAGCTCAGGAAGTCTGCATAGCCTAAAACATCATCACAAACTCTTCCTAAATATGAGTGCTAAATGAATAAAATAAAAGGATCACATGTGATCAAAGAAATCTAACCTGAGTGCTGCAGAGTCCAAGCCTGCCACTTGCTTGCTGGCCTTCAGTAAGTCCAGGATGCCCCCTGCTCCACCCTTCACCCCGTGAGCAGCTAGTGCCTCTTCATCTGTGGTGTAATCCTCCTGGAGCCACATGTACAAACATGCTACTTAACCAGTGCTATCACAATAAAGTTCTGATGGAAAATGCGTGATCTCAGCCGTGACTGGTTGTTTATATTATGCAGCAAGCTTGCAAATTGTGATATGCTGTGAACCAGCCTGATCAAAATGGAAACCGTATTTATCACTGTAGGGAAAATTAGCGAGAAAAAGCAATTGATTTGATCTGATTCAACTGGAGGGGAAATAAAGTGAATTTAAGTGAGCCACTACAATGTAAACAATGTCAAACTCAAAACCATAATGCAGTCAGTGTTAAGAGTGCATTATTTTTTCATCTTTGAGACTGACTAGTTTACTGACAAATACTTCTTACTTACAGATCAAAGATGGCATTCAGAACTGGCTACAGAAAATCTGACTGGTGTGTCCGTCTCATAATGATGATCTCACCTCAATGTCAAAGTCTACCTCTCCTGGCTCCCTGATGCGATTGGGGTCGGAGCAGGGTTTGGCTCTCGGCAGCTTCCTGGGAAGACCTGATGGGACAATTTAACACAGTGAGGTTATAATAGCAAGACTGCTTTGAAACCATACTACTTAACTATATAACTTGATGTTCTGTTTATACATGCTACCACCATGGAATATATATAAATACAATATTCAGTAGCTTTGTTATGTAGATGACATGCAAATTTATGTCCCATTAAAAACCAGTGAAGTAGGCAATAGTCAGTAATTATTATGTTGTCTGTCAGAAATAAATGCTGGATGTCCAGAACCTTCTCCAGCTAAATGAAAACACATAAATAATTATCTGTGTCTCCCAAAGTTGATTCCTATTATAGAATAACATCTTGGCACCCTGTCTACAAATGTTGAACCTGCTGCCAGAAACTTGGGTGTAATATCTGACTGTGACCTTTCATCTAAGGAGGTTGTAAGGGTCGTTTAATCATGTTTTTATTAGCTGAGGAGCATTTCAAAAATCCGGTCTTTTCTCCAAGAAAGTAATGCATGCTTTTGTCCCATCTCAGTTATTCTAATTCACTGAATTTAGGGTTAAGCCCAAACAAAAACATCTCATGCCCTCAGCTGGTATAAACGCAGATGTTCAGCTTTTAACAAGCACTAGAAAACAAGATTATCGTCGCCCTGTTAAAGACTCCCTTCACTGGTAACCAGCAAGTGTTAGAATTGATTTTAGGACTTGACTGATTACATTTAAAGCACTTTTTGATTCAGCTCCCAGTTACACTGCTGAACTGCTGCTCCTCTACGAGCCAGAGTGCAATCTCAGATCCTCGGGCAAGGCTCTGCTGGCTAAAAAGTCCCAGCTAAAAACTAAAGGTGACCAGGCTTTTGTGGTCAGGGTCCCTGAGATCAGAAACAGCAACAACTTTTCAATCACAAAAAAATCGTATCATTATTATTACTATTATTATTATTAATATTAATGAAAGTAAATAATTTTATTTCCAATATGTCTTATTAATTTAATAATACTGCATTCTGTTCTTTTTTTTTTTTATTACTTTGGGGTATTTTATTTCTACTTCTAACGTGTTAGCTGTCTGATTTGATTTTATTGCAGCCTGGAAATGTTTTTTATTCCAATTTTAACTACGTCAAGCACTTTGTAACTTTGTCTTGAAAAGTGCTGACAAAAAACATTAATTATTATTAATATTATTATTATTAGTAGTACTAGCAGTAGTAGTAGTAGTGTATAAGGTTCTATACTTAGCCAACTATCCAAGTGTTTAAAGGGATAGTGCACTCAAAAATGAAAATTCACCCATCATGTACTCACCCATATGCCCATGGAGGATCAGGTGAAGTTTTAGAGTCCTCACAACACTTGCGGAGATCCCAGGGGAGAGGGGGTAGCAACACAACTCCACCTAATGGAGGCTTACTGCGCCCCAGATTCAAACGTCCAAAAACACATAACTGAAACCACAAAATATCTCCATACTGCTCGTCTGTAGTGATCCAAGTGTCCTGAAGCCCCGACATAAAAAGTTGTTTGGAATATCATCATTTGAACTCTGTTTTTAGCCTCATTGTAGCATGCAGCTCTGACTGCCTCTCTGTGCACCGCGTTCACGTGTGCGCACGAGACCAGCGAAAGCACATGAACACACATGTGAACAACTTTTTATGTCGGGGTTTCAGGACACTTGGATCACTATGGATGAGCAGTATGGGGATATTTTGTGATTTCAATTATGTGTTTTTGTATGTTTGAATCTGGGGCGCCGTAAGCCTCCATTAGGTGGAGTTGTGTTGCTACCCTCTCTCCCCTTGGATCTCCGCAAGTGTTGTGAGGACTCTAAAACTTCACCTGAGCCTCCATCGGCATATGGGTGAGTAGATAATGGGTGAATTTTCATTTTTGGGTGCACTATCCCTTTAAATAGCTATACTGCTCTCTCAGAGACTTCATTGGCAGGTAAAGGAACTAAAGAAATGTTGGTCCGCACAAAAGCTACAATATTTATTTGAGCATTCATAATGCTCTTGTTTAAAGTCAAATTCTCACCGCTTAGTTTCTTTTTCTTGCTAGCTCCTGCCGGCTTGCGGCGGGGAGGAGGGGTCTCATCAATCTGCAGCTCATCCTCGGACTCAAAGTCAGACAGACTGGATCCTTCCGCAGCAAGATGTTTGAACTTTCCTGCACTTCCTGCACCATTACTGCTGCCGTCCTTCTTCCTAAAATCAGAGGATCAACAGGTAAGAGCCAAAACCTTTGATAAGACCATAAGATCACAAAAGTAATAAGAACACAACAAATGGCTGCAAAGCTTACCCTTGGATTTTTCCATTGGTCAGCACAAGTTTCAGTTTGCTTTTATTTAGCTTCCCTTCAAACTCCTCTAAAGGCAACTCCAACTGAAAGACAGAGAAGAATTGCAAGTAAATATAAGGATGAAACATTCAGACACAGATGAAATGCTGTATAAGCAACACGAGTGTCTGCAAATGCCATACCTTGTTCTTGTTTTTGGACTTTCCAGGTTGAAATTTTTTGAGTGTGTGTTTGGTGTGGATCTCAATGAGGTCAAGTTCTCCTGCTTCTGCTTTCAGTAGCCCCTTCTGACTCTTCTTCTTGGTTCCTGGGGGCCCAAGACCCCCGAGCACCTCCTTGGGCTTGGGGCCTTTCTTTTTTCCAGGGGGGCGTCCTGAATTCTGAGAGGTGGTCAGGGGAGCTTTAGAGAGTGGTGAACCAGGATACTGAGGTCCAGCGCGGCCAATGTTTTGCTGGAAGATATCCTATCAAAAGAGAGTAGCATTTCAATACGCACATTAAAAAATAAAATAAAGATAGAACATGCATAAACTTTCTGATTCTGCTACCTACCTCAACCAGACGAATCTCCTTGGCCAGGTCCTTCACTAGCGTCTGAGTATTGATGGTTTCTGGAATCTCCACTTCATGGTCTGCTAAAGCCTGAGTGCATGGAGACAACTATTATCATCTCACATAATAGTTTATAAAGTTAACTGGATGTACATAATAAGACATTTTAATGCTGCATTTTTGTGTAGACATTCAAAATGTAAAAGAAACGTTTGACATTTGAAGCTATAGCCAGCAGCTGGTTAGCTTAGCACAAAAACTGAAAACAGGGAAACAACTAGCCTGGCTCTGTGAAATGGTAACACAATCCTTCTACCAGCATCTCTAAAGCCCACTACTGAACACAATATATCTTGAGTGTGTAAAATAAAATTGGCCATTTTATGGCGGGTTATATGCCAGATTATTTCTTGGGTGTGACCAGTAACTTCCTGGAGTCTCTGCTGGTTGCATGGAAACCACTCAGAGCCAGGAAACAGTCAGACACATGACCCGCTGTCATTTATTTATACTAAATAAACAAACAATCACATTAGTGAGCTTAAGAGCTCCTCAAAGGAAGTCTCTGTGCTAAGTTAACATAATCAGCTGAAAGCTGTAACTTCACAGTTAACAGACAAATATGAGAGTGGCAATGATCTTCTTAATTTCTTCCAGAAATGATTAAGCAGCATTTCCAGGTATTTTCCCGTGAAAACAGGAGCTGCTGATCTACTGCTGCCTTGATTGGCAGTTTGTCTTATTGTGTGACTTTGATTAATCCAAACTAATCCTTATAAACACCAAAGTCACACTATGTTAAGCGAGGTAAAATGACTGTTTTTGTCAGTGGAGTCTGGCTTTGAAGACAGCATAGATAAGTTTCACTTGTAGTTCACTTCCCTGTCAGAAAGGGCTTTCTGTTTGGGAAGTACTGAGCATACGACTGGATATATGAGACTTGGTTTATACCGCACAAGTTGTGTAAGCATTTGAAAACGATGTTTTGATGTTGTTAAACATGGTCCCCTATGACTTCGATTCATCAAGAATTTTCTCTATTTTTGGATTCCTTATTCAGTAGAGACATTTGAGAAAAATGTTTTCTTTACAAATTCAATGTAACATCAGCAATTCAGGAGGTGACGTATTCCTTTAGTGGTGCAACTGAACATAACCTTCTAAGATGAAAAATGTCCTCTGCATTATCCCTTTTTCAAATCTAATCATATATGTTATGCTTACATAAAAATATAATTTTTATGTAATAATAATTTTGCTGTTGTGCCTCTGCTCCAGCAGTCTCGTGCAATATGAAGCAAATTCCAGCATGCCAATGTCACTATTACTTATGGATGGAAGTAATGAAACAAGAGGGAAGAGATGAAAGAATGATATACAAAAAGGTAAATGTAAGATCAGATTTTGCTGACCTCTTTACGGGTCCAGGTGCGGAAGGCGTTATTCAAGGCCTTCGCTCCATGAACCAGGTAAGTGGCAGGATGTCTGCGGTTTTCTCTCAAACCTGCGAGACAGAGTAGCACACGGTTAATAATATCAAGATGACACACAGCAAGCACAGGCCACTGCCAGTAGTAGACATAACATAAATATTTGGAACTTAATTGAACTGCCTCACCTCTGAAGGTATCAAGAAGGTGCTTTCCAACATACCAGCACACTGTCTCAAAGTTGGGAAAGCTGAACATCTCTGCTGTGCTTAATCTCTTCTCTATTTCATATGCCCTAGAAATGACAACACAGCACATAGGAAAAGTCAGACATTAGTGGTTATTACCACAAACTTGCAGATTTCCTCTGCAGAGATGTGACCGGAACAGCCTTACAAACTACGAGAGAGAAACTACAGTGATTCAGGGCTAAATGTTCCCTTAGCACAATGATGTTTAAGTTTGTCTGGACTGTCATGAATATTAGGCAAACCACAACAGATCAGTATAATGTGAAAGGGGCTGTGGGGTATGACACCAGAAAAGTAAATGTTTGCAACACAAAGAGGATCTGCCAAATGTTTTGTTCTTTTTTCTGGTTAATTTTCTGCTTTTGGTATGTTACTATATTAAAACAACTTGCAAATAAAATTTAGTTCACTTTCATTTCTCACCATCCTCTGTTTGTCTTGCCTTTATAGAACAATGGGAAAGTCAGGTTCACAAATGTTGCTTAAATGTCAAGACCATTAAAAGAACACTGCAGTCAAGAAGGACAACAGTAAGATTACATTGACTTGGAATGGAAAACAGTCCTGAGGAAACTAACCGGAGCTGCATGTCAATGTTGAGACTATGCAAGAAGTTTCCTCCAAAGGCCAGGCAATCCACTGGAGTCAGCACAGCATGGATCCACCCTGGAAGACAAACACATGACATAAGTGTAAACAGTATTTGATTCAGACTCATTTGACTGTCATAAACTCTGCTGAAACCATTTGAACTAACAAAGCAAACAGAAGCATTGCAGCTCACCTGTTGGTATGAACAAGGTGTTTCCTTGTTTGACAGAGCACTTGTAACACATATCAACTTGGTCTCCGAAGAACATCTCATTCTGGTTAGATGAGGAATTCCAACGCTCAAAAAGTGCCAAGTTGGCTGCAGTGGGGGAAATCAGGTAGAAGATTTTCTCTCCCTAAACAGACAGAGAGAAGCTATTTATATAACACCAATTCTTTTTTTTTTTAAGAGAAAATTTTGTGGTCAGTGTGACTAAAACTTCCTAAACTTGACTGCAACTGTTTTTCTTCTCACCCTCAGGACGTGGTACCATACTGAGGTACCTCCAAAGTCAATGTGGAAATCTGTGTAGCTGTCCTTCACTCCCATTAGGCAGTACTTCTGCACATTGGGGCGCTCAAATACAGACTCTTCAGGCCAGAGGTTTTCCACCCACGACAGTTTCCTCACAATCTTAGGAGTCTCCACCAAATTCGATAGCCTAAAACAAGTCAAAACTAATGTTAAGTCTTCATTAAAAACATCACATCTGTAACAACTCAACTTAATTTGAAAGAGAAGTATTATTAAACTCAAGTTACAAGACAATGCATTAAACAGACGAGTTGAACTGTCAGCAAAGAGATTATCTTTGTGTACCTGGTCTCAGAAAACTCTAGACTGATGACGTTGAGCACTCTGTCTCTGTTGGGGCTGTTGTAGTATTCAACAAAGTCTCCCAACCGCATCTTCAGGTCACATTGGCGAGACACATCAATCACATCAATCTCCTTGTCTGCACCTGCAATTAGAACGAATAAGTTTGAGAAAACAATATATATTATGTCCATGATAAATAAGAGTCTAAAAGTCTTTACATAAATCAGTACAGATCTTTGCATTTAAATTAAGCACAACAATTTCACCAATGTAGTGCTCTACGTCGCTGACGCTGAATGATGCTGGAGGAAGGGTCATGCCGAGTCCATCCCGCCTCAGTACCATGACAGGAACACTGAATGAATGCTCTTCCAGAAACTCGACTGTCAGCTGGGCCCCAGACGGCTTTAGCAAGACTTCATCCGCACTGTCATAGAAACACAGACGACGACCAAAAAAAATGTTGACTGTGCTCACAGAGAGAAAATATTCCAAACAGAATGCTTTACAATTATGTCCCAACCAATACAGGAGCAGAAACTGTCAACGCATGGTAAAAAAACCACACACACACACACACACACACACACACACATATATATATATATATATATATATATATACATAGCACACCATACATGAAGTAAGCACAATAATATCTACACTACATCAACATTAATACAATCTATTACAATAACAATACAATAAAAAGTAGCTTATGTACGCCATTTAATCGAAAAACTAGATTTATATTTAGCTTCTGCCTTTGCAGGAGACTTACCCTGGGAAGGTGCGGCTCCGTAGCTCCCTAACAAACTGTGGGCTGCCTGTCTTAACAGGCCGACCTGGCTCTCTAGCTCCAGCAGCACCACCATCTGTCTGCTTATTGCCACCACGGCGTTTGCGCACTGAGAAAAGGAGAAACAGAGAAACAAGATAAGCAAGTGCATCATTATGTAAAAGTAAACCAATTAGATCATAAAAGGTACACTCAAGAGATGGTAACTTACTGACTGATGGCCCATGGGTGACCTGACAGTTGGGGCAATGATACAGGTCAATCTCAGCTGCTTTGTCCTCCTCTACTCCAACACAGCTACACAGAAAACATACTTATATCAGACCAAGAATGCACAGGAATAATAGCTGACTGTGCTGTGGAGGGTTGCATACAGAGTATACCCACAGGAATCATGCAACTAAGACAACACACCATAAATCACACAACTTAATAACTAAATCTCAATGCACACAGACAACAATATGATCACCACAGAGTTTAATCTGAAAATGACGTACCTTCCATGAAACCAGTCTTGACATATGTCACACTCGATCATGAAGCGTGTCACATCATAAGGCAGGCGACACAAGCAGTACACCGGCACCGATGCCATAGTGAATGTGTGTTCAGATGTCAAACTCTAACTCAGGTGGAAGGGACTATTTAACAAACTAAATGCTCTATTAATAATTATGTGGTAAGGGTAATGTTATTGTTGACTGTAAGTTCGCTTCCAGATTGTTTTTACTGATACACATGTCCACCGGGATTCACTTGGAAACCTGTTGAAATATAGAAGAGAGAAAAAACATTGTAATAGCTTGTCATAACACACGACAATAATCCTTCATAATACTTTAACACTCCACACCGTAAACGCCTAACGTTAACGTAAAAACTACTGCTAGTGTAATGTACAATAGCTACTACTGCAGCCCAGTCAACTAACGTTAGCTGGGCAGCGAAACTGGTCGTTTCAGTAGCATAACATTGATCTTACGAGTATCACCCACTTCATATACTACATAATTGGCACGGCAAAGTTGTCGTCTTTCATTTGTAGATTTTTTTTAAATTGAAACATTTTGCTGCTGCTAACTAGCTGTTAACAGTAATGTTAGCCGACTGGCAGGTCCTAACGTTAGCTCACTGTTTGTAAACATGCCCCTTGAATGTTGTATTGCTGTCAAAGGACTAACGTGTTTAGCAAGTAAGCAGCCGATAGCCGCATTAGCTCCAGATGTAGCTAACTGAAAGCTAAGCATTTGCAAATATGGTAACTTAAACTTCCACAAGAAAATAGTTTGTGTAGTTAATTTAGCTTTTAAACTTGAGAGAAACACTACATGCACCAAACACGGTTAATTCATTTGAGCTAAACAAAGAAACGTCGTCCGCTACGTTAATTGATATTTAACGCTAGCAACTCACCGAAATCTAGCTGCGGCAGGCCAAGCATTCGAAAGCCGTTGTAATCCCTACGCAAGATCGGGGGTAGCTGCGGCCTTATTATGCAACGTAAATTATAAACAATTTGCTTCACCACATTTTTGTTTATCAACTCCGTAATGCCCAAATTATGGAGGCTGAGTCCAAAAATTTACACTGGACCAGAAAACTAAAATCTGAAGCGACCCAAACCAGCACAATAACTACAAATAACAGCGTATTGAACTACATCAACGCCATTTCAAAGGCAGTAGCGTCAGACGGTTGTTCGTCGCTGTCTGCTACCGAGGAACAATAAAGTTGTCGACAGTCAAATGTGGAGTAGCGTTCAAGAAAAAAAACGTTGCGGAACGTTTGTGTGGCAGCAAAGTTACAGAAACATGTAGATAAATATTTTTTATATACGCTATAAAAACCATACCAATATAGTAGCCTGTGTGTGTTTTTACTCATAAAATCTAAAATATATTTAATTTAAAAAAGGTCAGTAAATACATCAGTAAGTAAAAATGCAAGAACAAAGCAGTCACAATTCTAAAAACAAGTATTCATTTATTTCACATTTGCTTTTTTTTTTTTATTTTCACCCCAGTATTTATTCTACATTAGCATAAAAACTATAAAGATGTCAAAAAAAACCCCCATGGATTTATAACTATATAGACAATGACTTGCCAGTTTGACATAGGAGGGCCCAATACAATACTGTGTATGCAATGTAGTTTAAATATGCAAACATCCAATATATCCTCAGCTTTTCTTGTGTAAATATAATATTTCAGGAGATGGTTGTAATATTTTTTAATGTTTGACAATTTGCATATTAATTAGGCCTAAAGCAATTCAGCTGACCTACACCTTTATTTAATTATTGGAGATAAAGCAGACTACACCTCAAAATACATTTTCAGAATCCATCTTGGAGAAAATAAATCATCAGCAGTAATTTGATGGATCTCAGATTGCACGCCTTTTAATTTAGTTTTTCATCAGTTTAATAGAATTTCATTTCTTAATTAATTTGTGTGTTCAAATCTGTGAGGATTGGTCATTGTATGTTATTGCACATGTAATTATCTAATTATAAATCACATTTGCCTTAAATAAATACCAAAGTTTTTTGGATTTTGAAATTAATGTAATGTAAAGTGGCTCTGCGTGGTCCCTGGGCTGTTCTTGTGATGAAGTCTGACTTCTAACTCACTACCTCAAACCTCCACAAGAACCCAGCTTGCCCAGCTAAAATAAAGCATGTAATAAAAAACACACACAATGTTTTAGTCTGATGTTTAACATCATTTATTTTGATTAGTTACAAAACATAAATAAAATCAACAGTTGAATTAGTTACAATTTACAGAGGCTAAATCACCAGCAACATACTTTATTTTTTGAGGTTTCTCTGCCCAAATATCCTTTTGTCATTGGTTCTCAGTCGTGCCATTTTGGGACTTCCCAGATTTTTATTATTATTTTTTACTTTTTGCATGTTTTTTAATTTTAAAGTTAAGTAAACCTGACCTGCAACCCAGCAGAAAGACTTGTGTAAGACTAATATGTATATTCCAGATTGCCATTGTTCAAAACTGAAAAAAGATGTCAAAAGTTCTCCCAATATCATCTAAGATGACCCTTGGGAGTCCCAATAAACACGAATGAAAACCAGTGTTTTCTAGTTTCAAATAACCTCAGATTTATAATGATGAGAACACAATTTTACAATTTGTACAACCCCATTTCAAAATACAAAAATAATCTTTATCTTTTAGATAACATTTTGGTAACACTTCAAGGACAAAGCCAGCTCCACATCATGAACATGATCATTAAGCTGTAGCTTGCAGCCAACATGTTAGTATCAGACATGACAGCACAGTATCTCACCTTCACTAATAATGAACTACATCTCTGTGACAATGTGGGTTGTCTTGAAAAGCAACAAATACAGAAAATCGTTGTTATAGTCTAGATTATGCAGTTTCTGAACAACCATACCCTGTAGCACAAACTACTCCTCCTTAACCGTTCATGTTTTAAATGTCTTTGACTCACATGTAGCAGTTTTTAACAACTGGTACAATCTTCTGTTTTCAGTGGCACACAATCTCTCTATCATTAATAAAACAGAAGTGCTGCTTTGACTACAGCCTACTCATTATGCCAAAAAGAGTATCAACGCCTGATCTTCAAAGGTCAAACGTGTATGGCTAAGTGCTCTGATAACCCAATATAAAGTACAGTAATATATCTGCTGAGGATATATTACACCATGTATCTCTGCATCTACAAATGAAGCATTTAGAAATAGAGAAATGGGAGATTTTTGACTTGAGTAAACCTTTTGCAGTGTGCATAAAGCACAGTTATGGCCCACAGTTCAGCTTCTGACTGATGCATTCACACTGACAGCCTATGGCCAAAGACTAAATAGTTTACAATTGAAACAAGGAATTTGTCTAACGCCAAACAAAGTTGACAAATAGGCAAGTGAGGATCTGACAACGGTGTCGGACATCAAGCTTACAACTGGTAAATGGTTTAACCTCTCACTTGTTTTGTTTGTTGAGGAAAAGAAAGCCTCAAACGTAGGCAGAGTAAACATTTTCATTTGGGTAAAGTGACATTTGAGAGGCCGCTTTGAATGAAAGAAACAGGGATGTAATTTATAATGCAATATACCATGGGACTATCACAAAGCTTTGTCACACAGAAAAAATATACACTCACACACCCACAAAAAATGCAGTAATTTTAAAAGGCAATATGGGAATAACCCATATGGTCTCCCCAGTCTATTGGCAGTTTTTTTTCTTTTTCACCTTCCTCCTCAGCATGACACCGTGATATACTCTGATATGCGGAGCTCAAACTGAAAGCAACAATGTCAAATGTGAAAGCATTTCAAAGCAAATTTACTCATGACTGATGAATTATCTCAGTAGGCTGCAAATAGTAAATGTGAGAATCATGAATATACAGCAAGTGCAAGCAGTTTGCACTCTGGCAAGTCAAGTTAGTCATGCAGTCTTGGGTTGAGTACACCCAGGTATCCACTGAACGTAGATGGCATGTTTCAATTCACCATCGTATTATGAATTTATTTTAATTTATATCACACCACTCATGGTAATTCTGTTTCTATGTTACAACTGCTAAACATAAAGTAATACAAAGGAAGCACATGCTGTACCGGTGCACAACACTGCAACACGGTGTTTGGTCGCATGGTGGTAATGAGGGTAGCCAGGTTAACTTTACCGTGCTTTACTGTACAACATGCTGTTGTTTAATTTTTTTCCATTGCCCATTTTAACGCCTTGTGCTGTAGGCCTACGCTTTTAAAAGATCACGTGACGATCATGAGAAGATCCTCTATGCGTCTGGTTTTCATCAATGTGCTTCTACAAAAATATTTTATGCCTTACAGACAAATCCATACAATACATGCTGATCAATTTAGATGACCATTACTAATTGCACTTTTAAAATTGATAGTCCTTTCACTGTAAGCATTGACAAATTAAACAAGAATTGTCAACACACTGTCAAATATTTTCTGTCCTTCTTGTCTCTGCTTAGGGAGAGTTCAGGTCCAACTGAGTCGGTTTGAAACAAAAACATGAACGTTAATTTGTGTAAAAGGACAAAAGGGATATGTACTCGGATAATCCATAAACACTCACCCACACTCATAAACGCACACACTCATACATTTAAGAATTTATACATCTCAACACCCAAACATACCATGATTCATAAACCCCAGCTGCTGTGTTCCTTGTTACCCTCTGTCTGTACATACTAGAATCTATCATCTCTCACATTCACTCCCCTTCTCATCCAGAACTACACTGGAATCCATACAGTATATTCATTGCAGTCACAACTCTCTCATACATACACAGAACTAACACTCCATGTGGATCTGCTTTGCGTCCTGATCCACTTAGCATTTCCATCTCTTGCACCTTCATATTGACCTCTCACTTCACCTTGGTTTTATTTCTGTCCCAGAGGAAGAGTCGAGGTGGGAGGTGTTGGGTGAATTTTGGCACTGGAAGGTAGAGCAGCAGTAGAACAAGAGGGGGAAGAGGTTGAAGAGGGCGAGGGACAGGAGCAAAATGTCCCCCCAGTAGCAGCAGTGCTATCTGTGGGTGCGGTAGTGCCACTGCCGGGCAGCAGAGACGGGGCCGTGGACACTGGAGATGTGGGCATTTGGGAAGGCAGCAGCGGTTGGCTTTGAGGTGGTGAGTGGGGCAGCTGGGTGACGGGTTGTGTCTGTAGTAGGGACTGGGACTGCATGGGGGTTTGCATTCGGGGTTGCGGTATCTGCTGGCGGATTGGGGACTGCTGATAGGTCATCTGCTGGAGGGGGAGAGACTGATGGAGGTGTAAACTTTGCTGCATCTGTGGCACTTGAGCCATGTGCGTTTGTGTTGGTGGCCCTGGGGAGGGCAGGGTGGACAGGTTTCCTCCACCTGTGTATTGGGAAGGGGCTGCCACAGGCAAGCTGGTAGGAGTAGGGGGTGCCTGGGGGTTCAGTGGTGCCACTGGAAACCAACCTGATGGAGCCACCTGGACGGAATATAGTAATGAGTGCTTAGGGAATATTACAGCACAAACATTATAATTTGGTATTGTTGCCTTTTAAAACAAATATAAAGGCCCAAACACACTGGCAGGTGTCAATTATCACTTTCAGGGTGTCTGAGTCTTAAGTCAACAGAAATATCCAGAAAACTCAGCCTTTTTGAGCCCCAAACTCTTTTGCTACTCCCAATTAGAGCCAACTGAATGCTGCCTGGCTTCGTTTAATAATCCTTTTATGACATAAATATATTTTATGATACAGAGCCAGTGATTTATATAACACATGATTATATAATAGCATTTATATAACACATCAGAGATCTCTCTGACCATATATTAAAGGCTCATTTTGTATGGCATGAAAAATTGATGCAATATAGTGTGCTGTCCTACCTCAGTCGTCTGGCTCCAGCCTCCCAACTCCTGCACCTGCTGAATCTGCTTGATTTGATTCAGCGAAGGTTTGGGCGGGGTGGGGCCCACCGCCTCCTTCGTCCAATTATCAACGAGTTTGTGCAGTTCATCCGTGAATGTGCTTTTTCTTAGAGGGCTGTGATCTGCAGAGAAAAATAAGAGGAAGGCATCATCATCACCACTGATTGTCACTAAATTTTGTGTTGCCTTGATATATCAATGACAAACCGTACCTCTTTTAGCAGGCAGTGAAGTACAGTGCTCTGGGTTGCAGTAAAGAGGCAGTCTACTCTGTTCACTACCTGAGAAACTACTTGACTGCTGAATCCCTAGGCGGGAGATACAAGAAACAGTCACACAGAGAACAAGCATCAGAAAAAAGTGAGAGAGAAATAATTTATGTAAGTGCGTACCAGAGTGCGTAACTCCATTGTTATCCATGTGAGAGTGGGGCCGGGGCCGGAGCTTGATTTTGGCCGGCCTGGGCCTACGAGGAGAGAGGATAGGAGGTCCCGTGGGCAGAGGAGGGGTTCGGGACAGGGAGACTGGCAGACTCTGCCTTTGGTCTTTGAGGGAACGAAGCTGTCTGTACAGCTCCTGCAGCTCTCTGTTCTGCTGGGCCTGAAGTGATACCACCTCCTTGATGTGCCTGTAGTGGAAGAGAAGCAAAACAGAAAGTAGAAGGTGGGTAGAATTCTTGAGTTTAGTAAAATCATGAACTAAAAAAGAAGATAGAAAAAAAAATAAAAACAATACATATGCATAAAAAAGGTACAACGATTAAAAACAGTTGTCATATAGGCAAGAAACAACAATAGAAACTTTTAATAAATGGAGAGACACAACTATAAACCAATGGAGTTGTATCTTTCCCCTCACTGACTTACTTCTCTCTTAGCTTGTGTAATTCTTTTCTCAGCTCTTCATCCTCCAGCTCACTCTCATCCTCATCATCGCTGCTGCCCAGGGGTGAGTGGCTGTGCCCATGACCTCGGGGCAAGTGAGCCATTGCTGGGGTCCTCTTACTTTCATCTTTTTCTCCTTCCTTTGCCCGGGATCTCCTCCTCTCCCTCTCCAAATCAGGAGACACCGGGGAGCTGTCAGTTTGCCTGTCCTCTTTCTTAGTCTCAGCCTGGGTTACGGAGAAGCGTCCCACTTTCCTTTGAGTGCTACCATGGCCGGATGGCGCAGCCTTCGGGGGAGAGGACTGGGGCACTGGAGTCACCTAAAGGCAGAGGATGTGGGAGAGTTCGCTGCATGTCCAGACCGCAATGAAGGTTCAGATTAATGAGTGGCAAAGATCAAATCAGAATTTTTGCTCCTACCTGAAATCGTCCTTTGCATGAATGAGGTGGATTTAAGGGTGGCGCCTCCTTCTCCTCTGCAAGTGCCTGACTGCTGGAACGCCCTTCTGATAAAGATATAGGGATGAAAAACAAAAAGGGGAAACAAGGAGACAGGAACACAGAGACACGGGTATAAAGAGCACATGAATGACGAGGTAGACACACACAATAGCAACACACAGAGAAATGTACATGACAGAGACACACAGATGCACACATAAAGACATGGGACACAAACACACAAAGACACAGTGTTAAAAATCACCCATCAAACTCATACATCAT
Organism: Epinephelus fuscoguttatus; assembly: GCF_011397635.1. Lineage (NCBI taxonomy): Eukaryota > Metazoa > Chordata > Actinopteri > Perciformes > Serranidae > Epinephelus > Epinephelus fuscoguttatus. Next base: position 23,204,251 of record NC_064758.1, on the reverse strand, counting down.
CAGCTCTGTGACTGGCATGACTTGCATGCAGGTCTATGAAATGTGTTAAACGCTGAGATCTGTGTCAGTCATTTTTTATAAATTAAAAGCAACAAACTAAAGAATAAATGTAAGGTTTTGTGGATGTAAAAAGAAAATCATGCTTTGGAGAAATGTGTAATGAACGTGTGGGAAGGGGTGGTAGATGTTTCATTTAAAAAAAAATATAGGAAATCATTAAATTAAAACAAACATATTGTGACAGTTGAATGTTTACAACAGTGTACCCCCACCCACCCACACATCCACTCTCTCATTCTCACTGACTCACCATATTCCCACTCATATACCAGACAACAAAGCTCAATATCACATTTCAGATCTGTGCTCAGATCCACAGTGATATTGTTCAATGTGTTTGATGTTTGGGATTACTACATTAGCAAAGTGTGTACATGGATAATGTACAGTAGCCTGATGTACAGTAAGTGTTACTTACAGATAACGATCCATTATTAGTCACTCGTGTAGAACATAACATACGTGCTCATGCAGGTGCACTTGTAGCAAAGGATCTAAGCTACAGCTACACATATTAAACATATAAACACAAACACATGCAAGATGGCTGAAATATGTTAACAGCATGATAAACCTTAGCTTCATGAAAAGTCTACCCGTGTACAAAAGAACCTGACAGTAAGCCCTTGGTAATGTGAACAATATGTGCTAGACTTTCAACATAATCTAAATATTTCATACAGATAATTCAAATGAAAAAGCAATCTTCATAAATGCATCTACTACGACTACAGTATACAGTAGAGCGTCATAAAGCAATGCTATACTGCAGGCGCTGACACAGAAAGCGTACACATTCTGAATGACAACTGATTACATAATATTAGCTTAGCAACTTAGCATCTATCTTATCTGTTACGATGTGAGTTGCATGGCGCTGTCTACACAGAGCCAGCAGGTGGAGGTGAGATGGTTGCTGCTGGCTTTGCTTGCGGACTTGGGGCAAAAAAAAAAACAGGGGAGGGGGGGTCCTATGAAGGGATATGTCCTGGGCACAGGCACAGCTGGGCTTTACTCCAGAGCTCATCTGCACTGGGATGGGCATCAGATTTTCTGATGCCGCCCTCTTCACTACACTGTGCCAATCTTCCACCCTCCTCTACTCTCCTCTGTTCTCGCCCCAGGGTGAGTAACCCATGCAAAAGGAAAAAATTGCCAAGAAAATTAAATTAAGTCAAAAGAAATACAGAAAACAAACAAACGAAACAATAATGTATGTAGTGATGTCAACACTAACATTACATGGAGACTGTAGTCACATTACAATATACAAAAACAGGATTATTTAGCTGTAAACATTAACATCCTTTAACATTAACAGTTATTAATTCCTGATGGTTAAGAAAGTTATTTCACTATGTTAAAACTAGTACTAGATATTAGATTTAAGTCCATTCCCCAACACCCCATTCTCTCTCTCTCGCTCTCTCTCTCTCGCTCGCTCCCTAAGAGGACGCTACCTTGCTGGACTCTGGGCTTCTTGAACAAGCTGGCGGAGTGGCGCAGTTTGCACGCCCAGTTTTTGAATTTGCGAGTCCAGGATTTCTTGCTAACGGGATTTCTGATACTAGGACATGTCAGGTTTAGGCCAAAATATCCACCTCCTGCATTGTGCTTCTGCTGTCCGTGCCGGAGGGGGATCGGGTGCTGATTGGGAGGCCACGATGCGTCTCCAGTGGTACTGGTGTCAGAGTGTGGGGGTACAGCCTAGAACAGTTGAGACGTTCAAAACGGAGAGACACTCAAACATTTAAACACAACAAATATCACAGACAGCTTCACACAGCAATACACTGAAATATAAACAGTAAAATAATGTAAATTCAGTGTTGTGAAAGACAAAATTGATGTGCGAGAATTTTTTCAATTTCTTGTCTGTGGCTTTCACTCACAAGAATGGTTGGTTCTCCTGGTACAGGTGGACGCTGGGGTCCAGCAGGATCATCCTGGCTGGGAGGCAGGAGAGAGGTTGGCGGGGTGGAGGAGGCAGAAGTGGAGGGAAGAGATGGGCCAGGCTGTTGCTCCACTGGGCCCATCTCTGCAAGGTTGGGCGCTTCTATGGAAGCTTTCTCTCCTCCGCCATCCCTCTCTGGGTCAGGGGAGGTAGAGGAGGAACGTGAGGTGGTGGAGGAGGTAGAGGAGGTTGAGGAGTGAGGGGATGTATCTGAGGAGGAGGCAGGTGGGGGGAAAGACAAGTGGTGAAGAGACTGTGGCTCAGATGACTCGTCTCCTCCTGCTGATGTGGAGGCAGCTGACGTAGGGCCAGAGGCAGCTCCCCCAGTCGGTGCTGCCCCGCTGCTGTACTCCTGATACAACAAGTTCCTCAGCTTTTCATCCAGAGTCTTGATGCGATTGTCTACAAATTCAATTTTGGGGGGGCCTTCACTGTCTGACTCAGCCACAGAGGAAGGCTGAGCAGGGGATGGCGTCATTGTGAGGGAGAGAGCGGGTAAGGGGGCTTCGGTGGTGCTCAGATGGAGAGGCGGCAGAGAGGAGTCAGAGGAAGGGTGAAAAGGAGTAGAGTAGCTGCATGTGTCCTCTGTAAAACTTGTCTCTCCTGTGGACACCTCTGACTCTGACATCTGTAAAGAGGACTGCTTCTGCAGCGTAAACTGCTGCTGCTTCTGGGGGGTGTCCATGGCTTTAACCACCTCTTGTTGCTGCTCAGTGTGTTGCAGCTGTTTCTGTGACTGTATATGTTGTTGTGCCAGCTCAGCAGGGATTTGGACTTGTTGTGGAATCTGCTGTTGTGGTACAGGGCTGACATTTAGCTGTGCCTGTTGTTGAAGAAACTGTTGACTAATTGAGAGGGGCAGTATTTGGCTCTGATCTGTCTTTAAAGCCACAGTACCCATAAACAGCTGTTGTTGTTGCTGCTGTAGCTGCTGTTGCACCATTTGCTGTTGCTGTAAGTGTATTGTCTGTTGTAGGTTTAACTGTTGCTGCTGCTGGTGATCGATGTGGGCCTGCTGTTGAGGCACTACTGCAGCTTGGGGTGCCATAACCTGCTGTGGTAACTGCTGTAACTGAGGCTGTTGCAGCAATTGTTGAGTAAACTGGGGTGTTTGCTGCTGAAGAAGAGGTTGTTGGGTCTGCTGCAGGGGCATTGGTGGCAGAAACTGCTGCAGAGACTGCACAGACTGTTGTAATAACTCTGTATGACCCTGTCGAGGCAACACCTGCACCTCAGTCAGCTGTTGTTGAAGTGGTATTTGCTGCTGCATTAGTTGCTGATGTTGTAACTGTTGGAGAGACTGTTGCAGTGCTCGTTCCTGCTGCAGCTGAATTTGTTCCTGGTATGCTTGATGTTGTGACTGTTGTTGTTGCTGCATTGTTGCCTGCTTTATCTGTTGTGCCTGTTGTTCAAGCTGCATTGCCTGCAGTTGTTGCTGTTGAACTACTGGCAACTGCTGCTGTAATGCAGGCTGTAGTTGTGGCTGTGGTTGCTGTGGTTGTTGTACAGCTGGCTTGGCCACCTGAGTGAGTGTCTGCTGCTGTTCCATACCAAGTTGGCTTACCGCAGAAGAGGTCACTGCAGCAGCAGGAGGAGGGGAATGAAAAGAGGTTGAAGACTGGTCCACTGCCGGCACACATGCCCTTGGAGCAGTTGTCACTGTATCCCCAATACTTTGACCTACAGTGGAGCAACCACTGCTTCCAGGAGAAGTGAGGACATCAGGGAGAATGGTGATGGGTGTGGGAGACACAACAGTAGGAGCAGTGGACAAGGTGGGGAGGTTAGCAGCAGCAGGTATTGCTATGGATGCGGGAACACTGGGAATTTGGTCAACAGAAGCTGAGGTGAGGACCGGCAGATCAAGACCACCTGAAGCTGTGACAGGGACAGAGGCCTCAAGAGTGGAGGCTGGTGCAGAGATGCTTTCAGAGGCAGCGGTGTGAGGAGCTGGGGCAGCTATGACTGAGGGGGCCATGGAGGCAGGGGCTGAGACAGTGGAGACTGGAGGGGAGGTGGCAGAAAGGGATGGGCAGGGGGGAGAGGCAATTCCAGTCAAGGACTCCAGACTCTGGGATCCTTCACTTTCTACAGCCGCAGAGAGGAGCACATGGTTAGTTTCTGTTATGCTGCCAAATCAGTCATGTTAATAAGCCACAGCATTAAAATTGACCTGGATAGAGCTCACCTTTCTCTGTTTTAGGAGACTGAGGTGTCCTCATCTCTGCAGTGGGTGATGGTGCACCTGCACCCTGACTGGATAGAGAGTCTCTATGGCGGATGGTCTGGTTGATAAAGAAGCGCCAGCGTCCCACTGGGGAAGAATGAGGCACCGAGTCCACTGAAAATCATTAAGATAATTTACGACTTATAACAAGTCAAGTTATTGAACATCTAGCATTTCTCCTCATTCTGTAGTGCCACTTTTTTGTGACTAAGAAACAATATATTCATAACTCACTTGTAGAGCTAGTGGGAGTGCTCACATGCAACTGATCAGTTGATCCAGTCTAAAAAAGAGATGAAGATTAAGATGCATCATTATTCAATCAAAAACAGAGACGAAAGATGATGGAAATATAGAAATCAACATACCTGTGAATGTGTTTGAAGAATTTCATGAGCTTTCTTAACTATGGCTCTAAGCTCCTCAACAAATTTTTCTTTCTCTATATCAAGGACAAAGTCCTCCTCCACCTATAAACAAAATGCAACCAAACAGCAATCAGTAACACTTAGAATGATTACCTTTTACGATCAATGCAAATGAAGGAAATACATGAACAGTCTACCATGTAATCTGCTATGTCCTCCGGTGCATCCCCTTCAATGTCAAATTTGAATGTCACCATCTTATTGGTATGGGTTTCCAACTGGCATTCTACCATATTGTCCCCGCTGCCTGACACCTAATGAGGGCAAGACAAATTAAATTTACATAGCTGTCCTTTTCAAAATCTATTGTTATACACCAATTTAGCGGTACAGGGGGTCATTTGTTGCTGTTATTTTCACCTGGAGCATGCTCAGTTGAAACTGATGTGAAACTTTCTCAGGCCTCTGGCAGGAAGCTCTTCTTTGAGTCTTTAATTTCTCTAACTTCCCATTGGCCAAAAGCTGAAGAGTTTCTTCTCCATTTGCTGGGACAGACCTGTGGGTGGTAAGATAGTATGGTAATGATGTAAACTGGTCCCAGAACAAGACACTGAACACATACTGTAACAGTACTGTCTGTAAGTCTCTGAAAATGTGTACATGTGATGTATATATATTTATTTACATGCTGTACATTTAAATATTTTATAATCAACTTTTTCTGTACCAGCATTTTGTGCAGGTGGTAAATGAAGAAACAAGCGAAAAAAATTATCCAATTTTGTTTGCATAGTACTTCCCAAACACATGGATTTTTGCTTCCACATAAATCCAACTTATACCATAGGCATGCTACTCGTCCTTGCATGAACCCGTTGGCAGAAGTGTATAAAATCATGAGGTTTTAGCAAAAATACACTTGGTTAGGAAGCACTGAGCACACAACTAGATAAATGAGACTTGGATTATACTGCACGAGTTGTGTGAGAGATGGTAAACAGATGATTCCTTGTTCTCTGTAGATGCATGTGAGAAAAACAAAGCTTTCTCCATAAAATAAAGGTAACATGAGGTGAATAACGGATACACAAATGATTATCTGAGAGATGAAGTATTACTTTAACATCAACATTTTTTGCCTTGTTAAGCAGCTTTACAACTGAGCCTTTTAGAATCTCACAGTATCAGTATTCATAACATTTTTGAATTGAAGGATGGACATAATTCATGATTGGAAATGCGACAACTATTCCCAGTGAACAGAGCTAACACCAGACAGTAACGATAACAGACATACCCTGACGAAGAATGACGTTCTGTACTTGACAGGTATGGACCATCCTGTAGAGTAACACGAATACAGACACAAAGGAGTACGCAGGTACACAGAAAAAATACACACAAAAACATTAGCAACATCAGATGCAAGTAAAACTATAATGTAATAATGGATAATACATTTAGTAACAAATGTACAGTTCTATGAATATACTCATGTTTTAAGATTTAACACTTGTTAGTTTGAATCAAAAAGGAAAAGTCAAAGCTTTTTCAAATAATTAGACAGCAGTACTCTCAATCATTCTGCCAGTATGTCAGCAAAGTAAAATTATTTCTTAATTAATACAGCAAACTTTCATTCTTCCTGTACCTGAGCAATGCCCAGCAGGGTAAGGTCACAGTCTTGCAGCGAGGCTTGGGGCAGGTTGGGGGCATTAGAATCAAGCGATTGTAGAGTAGTGACAGGAGGAGGGGAGGTGGGTATAAAGTCGGCCTGCCCTGGTAAGGTTACCTGGGCCGCTGGCGGAGATGTAGGCAGGTCTGGCAGGGAGGCAGCAGCAGGTTGGTGGGGTGGTAGGAAAGGGAGAGATGGTAGTGATGTTGGGGGACATGAGGTATGAGAGGGGCTGAGGGGCATTTGTTGTGCAGGAAAGACGGCATGGGGTTGAACAGGCTGTTCTGCAATAGGTGTTTCAGTGGATGTCTGAGTGTGAGAATGAGCCTGTGTCTGAACAAGTGTCTGTGTTTGGGAGTTTGTTTGGGCCTGAATGCTGGTTTGTGTGTGTGTGTGAGCTGGCAGTATCTGCTTGGCTTGGTGCTGCGGAGATGGAGGGGCGCCTGCCACTAGATGACTGTAGAGGGGCAGGGTCCTGTTCTGAGACTGCGGATCTGCAACACTGCTGGGGCCTATCTGTGCAGAAGGATGGGTCACCAGATGTGAAGCAGGTGGGCATTGTGAGGGCAACTGACTCTCGTCATGGGGCATCAAAGCCTGCTGTACAGGAAGTTGTTGCTGAATGGGAGTTGGGATGGGCTGTGCCAGTGACTGGGTCTGTGGAGGAGCTGGAGCTAGTGGTTGCTGCGCTTGAGAAAGCTTCTGTAGCTGTTGCTGGTACTGCACAGCAGACTGAGGTATAGGAGGCTGGGAGATCTGCTGAATGACAGAAGGGTCAGCAGTGCTTCCTAGGGGCTGCTGCTGAGCCTGAACAACTGGCTGCAGTGTTGTTTGGCCTGGACCATAGGCTTGTCCAGCCTGCTGCACAGGATGAGAAGTGGTGACAAAGTTTGCAGGGTCAACTACAGAGGTGAGACTATCTGCTGTAGTTCCAACACTTCCAGCTGAGCCAGGAGACAGAATCATCTGCTGATATTGCAGTACTGGCTCTTGTTGTTGCTGCTGCTGTTGTGTAATATGAGTTATATCCTGTTGTACAGATGGCATGGCTTGGTGGGTAGGCTGAGGGACATACTGAGAGGTCAAAAGGCCAGCAGCAGTCTGAGCATGCATCTGGCTAGGTGGCTGGCCTTGAGTTTGCTGCTGGAGCTGGGGTTGCATGAGCACTGGCATTTGAGCATTTTGCTGAACAAGGGTCTCATGTTGGATCTGACTGGGAATTGGGGTAATTGCAGCTGGAGGCTGGACAGTAGCTTGGGTTTGTTGGCCCATCATATGAATGTCCACAGTTGGGCCCTGACCATGTGGTGGCTGGGACTGGCTTACTGTCAGATGCAGAGGCTGAGTCTGGATTAATGGCTGAGCAGTTACCTGGCTCTGTGTGAGAGTGGCAGGTCCTGTGTAACTCGTCTGTAAGGGAATTTGCTGGGTCTGGATGGTCTGGTGAGTCTGCCCCTGGATCACTGCCGCAGGAGGAGATACTTGGGCTTCAATCATAGCTTGAGCTGCTTGAGCGGTGGACTGGGCTATAAGTTGGACTGGGACCTGGTTTGGAGGATGAGCCTCACTTTGTCCTTGCTGGGCAAGGACTTGAGCTTGAACAACAGCAGGCGTCTGGATCGGGATGTGCGTAGTCTGCATGGCCATGGGGACCTGAGCCTGTGGGACAATTTGAGTTTGGTGCTGAATCACCTCAGTGCCGGCTGGAGCTCCAACTGGGATATGAGGTTCCATTGCAGAGGTGTGATGCTGCGGCTGGGCAACAAATGCTTGCTGCTGCTGGATCAATGTTGCTGGCTGCTGCTGCTCCATCACTTGCTGTTGTATGAAAGTAGAATGAGGTGTAAACTGAGGGGCGTTTAGTTGTGGGATACATGCATGCTGTATGTCAGTCAGTTGCTGCTGAATCTGCTGCTCACTGTTACTTTGTGGAATAGGGACAGCCTCTTGCTTCTCAGTTTGCTGAAGTTGAATGATGGCTGCTTGTTGCTGCTGCTCTTGAATCTGTTGCTTTAACAGAGCCTGTTGCTGTAGCCTCTCTGCTTGCTGTTGTTGTAACAGGACTTGTTGCTGACGCTGTTGCTCTAACTGTTGCTGCAACAGAGCTTGCTGCTGCTGCTCTAGCTGCTGTTTGAGCTGCACCTGTTGCTGCTCATGTTGCTGTTGCTGTAGCTGAGCTTTCTGTTGTAGCTGTTGCTGTTGCAAAATAGCCTGCTGTTGCAGATGCTGTTGCATCAGTGCTTGCTGCTGCTGTTGTTCTATTTGTCGGAGTAAGGCTTGCTGCTGCAATTGTTCCTTTTGCTGTTGAGCCTGCTGGGGCTGCTGCTGCTGCTGCTGCAATACAATTTGTTGCTGCTGTTGTCCACTTTGCTGTTGCTTCTCTAGTTCTGTTTGTATTCCAGTTTGATGTTGTCCTATTTGTTGATACAACTGATTTGGCTGCTGTTGCTGTAGAGGAGGCTGCTCTAACTGATGTTGTAAAAGTGCCTGTTGTGGTTGCTGTTGTTGTACAAGACCTGGCTGTTGCTGCTCTTGTTGCTGTTGAATAAGAGTTTGCTGCTGATGCTGATCCAACAATTGCTTGTGTATAAGTGCTTGCTGTTGCTCCAGTTGATGTTGTTGCAGTTGGGCCTGTTGTTGTTGAAGCAGTGCTTTTTGTTGCTGCTGATCAATTTGTTGCTGGACATATGTCTGATGTTGCTCAAGCAGTAAAACTTGTTGTTGCTGCTGTTGTAATAGAGTTTGCTGAAGTTGTTGCAGTTGTGGTTGTATCATGGTCTGCTCACGAGGATCCCCTGTTGGTTGCTGTTTGTAAGTCTGAGGTTGCTCCCCTGGCTGTGGCATTGACATAGGTCGCTGCTCCATACCTGGTTGTGTAGGTAATACTTGCTGCTGAGGAGCTGTGTGGACTGGTGGAATAGGCTGTTGTACATAGATCTGCTGCGGAGGCTCATGTTGATGTTTCTGGGCAGCTGTAGCTGAAAGGCTCTGTGGCTGATGTTCCGTCGGTGGCTGACTGGCACTAACTTGTTGTTGTTCAAGCAGAGTGGCCTGGGCCTCCATTTGCTGTTGCTGCTGCTGCTGAAGGGTGGAGGCCTGGGGATCCATCCCTATCTGTTGTTGTTGGACAATAGTCTGCAGAGGGATCACGACAGGCTGTGTTTGCTGGGGTGCTGCCTGGGGAATGATGTCAGAAAGCTGCATGGGAGTGGCGGGGGGCTGGGTCTGCTGAGCGAGGGGCACAATGGTCCCCCCTAGTCCAGTAGGATCACTGACTGACATGGATGTAGTGAGAACACTACTGGGTGCTTGTGGGGAAACAGGGGGTATATATGACTGTGAGGGGGCCAATGACCCATGGGGTGTGGCAGTTTGAAATGCATCTGATGGGAATGTTTGTGACTGCTCAGTGATCATGACAGAATGATGATTGGTGTTGAAAGAGGAGGAAAAAGAAAGTGGTAGAAAAATTAGGCAAGATTAAGCTTTGGCAAGGAGCATCAATTATCAACACAATTAATTTTATACAGCCAGTTTTCCACAGAGTATTAAAGCAGAGGTGGGCTGCCTCACATGAAGGTTTATTTGTAAAAACATATCTCAATTATTATATATTTTATAAGATCATGTTTTCTTTTTTGTGCATCAAGCGAATATCAATCAAACTAGCGTCGGTGTACTCATTTTAGGAATGGTTTTTATGTGTTTATGCAAATGAGCTCTTACACTTTAATTAACTTTAATAAAACATTAACCCTCAGGTAAAAAGAGCCATGGCACTATTTTACATGGCAAATTAATTATAGAGGCTGTTAGACCATTAAATTTTACCACCTCCACTAACTGATCTCCTGGGGGAAACCTAACAGCATAGAGTCAGATTAGGCTAGAGCGGTATACTTTTTTTTTTTTCAAACATTCATATGTTCCTGATATTTAATGGGGTATGCAATATTTGAAGAATTTGTGTAAAAAAAAAAAAAAAAAAAGAATGTAAAAATGAACATCTGAAGTCACTTTACCATGGTAAAGTGACTTCAGTTGCTCATACTTAAATACTTAAGGCCCATAGAAACATGAATAGAAAGGAAATAACCGCCCTTCTTTCTGGATGACTCAATGACACCCGTTGCTTTAACGGATACTAACACATCAGTGGGCTAAAAGGATATGATGTCTTGTCATCTCCAGATAAAGTTGTATGTGGAAAAACAAAGGCACAGAGGCGGTTTTCTTTTTTACTACTCCTGTAACGTAATCCCCAACACTTGCAGTCACCATCTTTCTCAGCTCAGCTGCCTGTTCCACCTACAGACTGACCTCTGGTGGTGCGTGCTGTGCACTACAGTATATCCCTTCAATACAGCATCTCCGTATCAGTTTAATAGAAGAGGAGCATCAGTATTTTTGACGGTATTGAAAATCATGCCTTCTGGATTTTTAAATACCCTAGTATACCGTAACACCTTAATACCGCCCGAGCCTAAATCAGATGGTCAATCTCAGAGGATTGTGAGGATGATTTAAAGCCAAGTGATTAGTTACTTGAGAGAAAAGAACCCAAAATGTGATGGAGTAGTGGAACCATAGCTTTACTTTCATTAATGTAAAATGTAGCCGTAGTGTAAATATGGTTTTTATTTTAATACTTATTAGTATCATAACCATTTTCACCTGAAAATATTGTTGAGGGACACTTGGTGATACCTGTGGAACCATGGTACTGGGCTGAAGATATGCCTGACCAACAGGCCCCCCTCCACTTTGGCCCACGGGCATGCTGGACATGCTAACACTCTGACCAATAGGCACGTTTGGAACACTTCCACTCTCACCAATGGGGAGCATTTGGTGATGAGCCAACGCACCAGTGCTCTGCAGTGCAAGAAAATGGTTAATTAACAATGTGGTTATCAATACAGTAATTTCAAACAATGATTTATTACTAACTTGGTATGATTTATGAACAAGAGAAAAACAAAATATAGACGTACAGATGCGGTAGGGGGGAGAACGGTCTGGGAGTGGGTGTATGATTCCCCTTGCTGAGAGTACGCCTGGCTTTGTCCACTTGCATAAGATTCACAGCTGGCAGACCCAATGCTCTCTCCTTCTGAGTGAAAGGCAATTTAAAAAAGGAAGAGGGAATGTAACAAGGTATTAACTTATAGCATACTTCTTTCATAGACAACAGGGTATGAAATATATTACATATATCATGAAGATGCATACTCTACCTGGCAGACTAAGGGCTGTACCACTGAAAATATGCTGCTGTCTGACATGTTGGTCCACCTCAGGCAGCTCCTCAGACTCCTGCCCTCCTCCTCCACCTGCGGTCTGTCCAGCTGCCCCAGGCCCCATTGAGGATGGGCAGGATGGATGAGAAAAGGTGTAAGAGGTGAGAGTGGAGTCTCTCCTTTCTTCGAAGCCCTGCTGCTGCTGGAGCAGCTGCTGCTGTCGACGCTCTCGTGACTTTTTGATCAGATTTACTCGGTCCCGGATGGATTTCCCCACCACCTTGGCATCACTCTCATGGAAGAATCCTGACTTCACCTGAAAGGGACAGACAGACAGAGAGAGAGAGAGAGAGAGAGAGAGAGAGAGAGAGAGAGAGAGAGATTAATGACTAGAGTTAGGCTGAGGAAATCTAGGTCAGAAGGAGGTACCTTGAAATGGCTGATAAATGAGCTGATGGATTTCCCTCTGCAAACTTTGAAGCATCAAATCCTGTTTTTCCAGTCTGCCATATCCCACACAGGGCCCCCACATGAACCCTGTTTATATTAGTTCAGATGTAAATTCATCAAGTGTCTCACCATCTCAAGAGCCACTTCCTCAGCACTATCATTCTCCAGGTCATAGCTGAATTCAATGGCCTCATTGTCTTTGTGCTTCCCCTTTAGCTTCTTGGGCTCTTCAACCCAAATACGAAGAGCCAGACAGTCTTGGGTGCCTGTGTCCTCCTCTGCAAGTTCTACCCGGACCCCTGTGTCCTCCCCAAAGAATGCGTGGTTAAGGAGGTCTCGGATGGAAAGTCTGTCAAGGGAGAGGCAACAAACAGAGCAGGGGTAGTGAAACAGGCACCAGCATGTTTTATCAGCCCTATTAGGAATTCTGCATGAGACAGTGCAGTATGTCATGTTATGAAAGTAAAATCTGCATACCTCTGGCTCTTGTTCTGGCGAATGCAGCCTTCAATGATCTCCTTGATCTCTGGGTCATTCACTTTATCAAAGCTTGCTGGCTTTATACCCTGCAGAGGAAGAAATGGGAAATTAATTAACAGGAAATGGTGGAATTAAGTTTTGGGATATTATATGAACTGCTAAATAATTAGGCTTATACATCATCGCCATGAATGCATTGAGTTTGTATGAGAGTAATGCAGTCAAAGACACTCACACTTGTGACTTTGCGATAGATCTGAGCAGCATTTTGGCACTCAGAGTACGGGTACTCTGAGGTGGCCATCTCCAGCATGCACATCCCGAAAGCGTAGACATCCACAGACTCATCATAGTGCTCCTCATACATCTCTGGAGCCATGAACTCAGGTGTTCCTGTTAAAAACAAATGGTGGTTCACAGTCAGTTACAAGCAGAACAGCCAAATAGTTTTTCACCACTATCAATCTGTATTTACTGTCACTTAACAATGTCCACAGAGCTCTAATGCCCCAAAGTCAATAGAAAAATGAAACCTCTAGCCCCTTTTAAACAGAGATTCTGCAATACTGCCATTAAGAAGATTGGTTTTGCTTTCTTTTATACTGAACCAAACAATGTCGGCATGATGCTGCCCTTGTGTGTAATCTTAGAGAGCATGCTGAAGCAAAAGAGACATGACATGTAACAAAACATCATCAGAGTCTGGTGTGACGTTTATGACATTTTACACAGACATCTATTCGTCTCTGTTTCTACGTCCACTGCTGGTTTAATGGCAGAACAACAACGTCCCCCCATTCTATGTTTGAACATTTTATATAGATAGGAGAGGCGGTATAGCGGCACAACATTTCCACTTTGACCAGGCTGTATAAAAGGGGCTTCTGATAACAATCTTCCTGGCATAGCTCTTTCTTTTTAAACTTTATTGAGCTAAATGGTACTCACAGTGCATTGCTTAAGTTGGCTCACAGAGCCAACATCACATCAGTGGTCTCTGTTTACATTAAGTGCGTCCCACGTGAATTTTAAAGTGACTCTGTCAATAATGATCTATACCCCCGGCAGCTGATGCCCTCTGTAAAAACCTGAACAGTGCTGAATGCAGAGAAAAGTATATTTAAAGGCCCTGACTCAGGTTGCTGATGTAGCTACTACATGCCGGGCATTGTTCTCGGAAGTAGTTGGTCTAATTATGTAGCCTACCTATAACACTCTTGGCAAAAGAGGTCCGCATAAGAGTGGCCAATCCCAGGTCTCCTATCTTGACTGAGCCTGTTGGGCCTGTTATGAAGATGTTGTCACACTTGAGGTCCCGGTGGACAATTGGAGGAGTCCTGGTGTGAAGAAAATGAAGCCCCTTCAGGATTTGCCGACACCAGCTCCTCAGGACCTTGGGCTTCATCACCTTAAAGCGCTTCAGGTAACTGTGCGGAAAGGGACAAGAAGGATTTGGTCGTCAAACTCAAAAAATACTGTAATCAACCACTGATGGACAACTAGATGATCATAGAGACAAAATCATAAATCACCTTAAATTCATATAAGTATTTACATAACACAATAATTTTCTTTCCCATAAAGTGAAACTGTCTTTAGCTGTAATCAGTTGGTTCATTGAAGTATGAACCATGTAACTTACAGAAGCTTTGAGCTTGTTTTTCTTTTTGCTGTTTTTAGGGACAAGAATGAGCAGCACTCCCAAATATTTTGTGAACCACTGAGCAATGTATTGATATTTGTTTACTATGAAGGCAGGCTTACAGCTATTGGTTTGCCCTGTAGCTAAAATGAACACTGCTTCAGATGACATCAGTCAGAAAAGCATTTTCTAAGATATGTAAATCATGATATAGAGTGTATATCAGCTTAGGTTTTTTTTTTTTGGTAAGTATTTGCAGTACAGAGCTGCTTGTGGGTTATATTTACTGTAGTGGGTACCATGACATGAAAAAAATACAGAAAGTTATACTGGGATTTTCAGTCAATCAGAGACTATGGCTAAAAGAATATTTTTCATACAAATGAAAAAAAATCAATAGAACTAAATAGCACAATAGTAATGAGCTGTCATTGAGTGAAGATCAATAGATATAAGGAGGTTGTGCTAACGTTTTGAGTGTTCCTGAAGTCATGAGTTCAGTAACCAGCACGATGCACTTCTTGCCACGGAGCACAGACTCCCAGGAATCATAGAAGCGGACGATGTTGGGGTGCTGCAACCCCTTCAGCATCTCAGCCTCCTCCTTGAAGCGCTGCTGCTCCGCCTTGGTCAGTTTGCGGTCCTGAAATGAAAGGTATACAACCAAGTTATTTGGCATGAATGTGAACATTTGCTTCTCCAGAGCTTTAGAGAGAACGTTTCCTAAACACTGGCTGACAATTCTTGAACTGGAAACACTACTCCCTTAATTTCCAAAAGCTGCACAAGAATACTGCCACGCAATTCTGTTAAGAGCCCCAAAACATCATGAGGTTACCTGGCACTTCACACCCATGGCTGTGCACTGACACCTGCTGCCACTAGATGGTGCTAGCAGTGTAGAGTTGCAGCAGTGCTGAGACAACACCCAAGCCTTGGCTTTATAAAACACATTTCTACTGCATCTGCCACACATCCCCAGTATGGCGGCCAGAATGGACGCGGCAGAAATCCAATTCACAGACACGGGTAGCATCACATTGGAACAGATACAGCCATAGACATATCCCTCTGTTAAACCCTGGTGCATAGGTTATTTATAAGATCTGAGACTCATGCATGTTATGCAGTGAAGGTGTTCTGTCCTCCTGTTTAATAATATGTATATTTTAAATTATGTCTTGTTTTACTTGGGTATACTTATCATTCTTCTGTCTCCTTAAACACGTGGTGCTCTCATCAATAACATCTGCTGTATTCACACAAAAAAATATACATCTTTAAATTCTAATATCATGTCAATAGGAAATTGGGTTTATGACTATTCAAGTGATGGGATGGTGATATAGCACTGAAGAATCAAACGCTTACAATCAAAGCATTTTACAGTGGAGGAAATCCTGACTGGCCCCGCTAAGACGGTATTTATTTTTAGACTTGTCAGAAGCAACTGTTGTCGTTGTTGTTGCTATTTCCATATGTACAAATAACAAAGCACTTCAGGTCTTTGGCTTTTTGACCTTTGTTGACCTTGTGACCTGCTGGGTGTGCTGTGAGAGGGCTTTTTCGTCAGTGGTACTGAAAAGTTTGTACAGAAAACGCACTTAAAGAGTTCGTTGCCATGTGTTTGCGAGACAGGCTTAAACCAATTACGTAAAAGCAAAATATGAAAAAGGAAAAAAAAAAACAGAACCAGTCTGTCTGACTTGATATCTGCGAGGGCGTCGGGTGCCAGCCGTTGTCGTGTCACAGACAGACCTCACTATAAATAGAAGTCATCATAACACTGGCTTTCCACTGATCGATTCCATTGATGTTGAGCTTTTTGCTTTACACAACACTCCCCAAAGGGAGGCGGTGTACTGCAGATGTGTGGATGCAAATACACAGATTTTCATGTGATGCTGTTTTTCTGTTCCTACATCTATCTGTACTTATAGGGTTTTTTTCTAGCATTTACTGATTTTGTGTCTCTGCTTCTCTCTCCCCCCTGGTGTGTCTGTGTTTCATCTTTTCAGAGATCTGTTCCTCTCTGTTCAGTGTCCTTTTCTGGAAGTACTGGTGGAGGCAATCTCTCCACCCCTCCCCTTACAACAGGGAAGTAGCATCAACAAAAAGGCTGCTCCGCGTTGCACTGTTATGGCTAAGAATAAGTTACCCGGCTAAGGTCTGCCCTCATGCTCTCATTCCTTTAACACCAACAACCACATGCTACTATGTGCATGCATACTTGTGCAATTGAGTGTGTGTGTCTGACTGTGCACAGGTGTGTCTAACCAGGTCTCAATGCCGCCTCCATCCATATCTACACATGTTGTCGTGCTTGATTTTGTCGGGGAGTACTGCCTGTGTTTGGGTGCCTCTGCCCTCTGTCTCACTCCTCCGTCAGAGCATCACTCTGCCTCACTGTCTGAGAGACAGAGTGCTTGCCTGTGTGTCCCTGTCTGCTGCCTCTTCAGCATCTTTTTTGTCTCCCACTGAGTGTCGCATCAGACAGCCTTCGGGTCGGCAAGGGTCACACAGAGTTCAGTTGGTGAGATTTTGTCTAGACAGACTCACACAAACACACTACCCATCCGCATAACTACCCACACCTACAACCACACACACGGACATACGCACCCATATTTGTACAAACAGGCATGACAACAACAAAGCATCTCTAGAGAAAGGTGATACTAAACACACCCAGATACAATTACTGCTGCTAGGAGGATTCACCCATACTGACGTATGTGAAAAATGTAAGGGAATACTATTCGTTAATCTGGAATTACATTCTTTGACTTTGATACAAAAGCAACTCGCAAAAACAGATCTGACAAGCATAATGGTACATGGCCGCCACAGGAGAAAACTGGACAGGAACTGTCTCCTAACACAACAGATAAATGGAAATGGGGAAGCGACAGAGAAACAAGGCAGAAAGTAAGGGAAGGAAAGGGCAGCTCAGGAGCCCATGACACAATCTTTCTTCCTCCATACAGCCTGATCGTTCTCCATTTCTGCAACCGTGTGACGTACACTCTCTATCTGATACTTTTAAGTACACAGTAATCATCACAGTAAGAATCACTAATTCTTGTTAACTCTTGTTTAATTGTCTGTATCATGGACTTCTGGGGGCAGTTATCCTAGACCATAAACAAGGCAGCTATACATACATACACTTGGTTCTTATTGTGTAGAGCACAGTGGGTGGATAACTTCCATTAAAATCAGGGATACATGCACATATTTGTACTTCCTGCCACATTGCTTTTAATTAATGTATATATTTTCACTCTCTGTGTGACATGTGTAAAAGACACATATCCATTGCCTTATGATGTGAAGTTTTTCTGATTTTGAATTTCACAAGACCACCAGCAGAAAATATAGAGCGATCCAAGAAGATTATGATGTTCAGTTTTTGCTGAGATCGTGTCAGAGATATGGTAAATGGACTTGCATTTGTATAATGTATAACGCTTTCTAATCTTCCGACCACTCAACGCACTTTAGTACTATCTATCACATTCACCCATTCACACACACACATTCATAAACTGGTGGCTGAGGCTACCATACAAGGTGCCACCTGCTACTCAGCTCTTCTGCCTATCTTCCAATTAGTGGACTCTACCTCCTGAGCCACAGCTGTCCCTAGACAGATTTGTTGATTCAGCTCTATGGCAGTTTTTTGCAGTAGTTTGTGGTATTGTTAATGTTTTTTTGCTCTAATTTTGGCTTCAGTTAGTGGCTAAGCTACCAGGCTCACATTACCACATCACGAAAGCCTTACAACACAGGAACACCCCTTTGATAAAGTCTCAACAAATACAGAACATTAGAAGTTATACAAGTTACAAAGTAGTATTTACTGCAGGGTAACTAAAATGAATTACACAGTATTTTTGGGTGTTCCTGGTATTCTGTTCACATCTGCAGAGCCAGTTTGGTCATGTAATATTGCTGTCACATGGCACCTTCTCTGTGGCAGGGGCCTAAGTGCTATACCTTGGTAAACAGAGTAAGACCTGGTTGTGTACCATGAGATTTTTTTTGGATCAGACATCTGGTAGAGCAGAAGGTCAAGCTGCAGGTTAAGTAGCCTCATAAAACACCGAAGGAAATGGACAGGATATGGCTTACAAGGCACATTTGGTAGATGGTAAGAGGCTGGGGCCATGAATGCCAAAGCATGTGAACCTTAAAACATCTATTTTGGCAAACACTCCATGAGTATCAGATATCGTACTGACTGAAGATGAACTGGCTTCCCTAGTTACATTCTTGTTTGTAGGAGCAGTGGGCCTGCTCTACAGTGGGATAAACAGGGGGTGGTTAACGGCACAATGAGCACATAGAGGGGCCTTAGAATTGCTGTAGGTGGATATTTGTACATTTATGAGGGTGCATGTGTGTTTGAGCATTCAGTGTGGGAATAAGCATGTCAGCGTTTGAAAATCCGAGGTGGCGGGTGGCTAGGATTAGATTAGTGTAAGCTACAACAGCTCAGACTAACAAGATAAATTGCTGGAAAAGGGCTGGCCCACACGCTGGATTAGAACCCGAGGCCAGTGGGCCAAGTTCACTAACCTTCATGGTTGCCTTTAGCCAATGCTAGGTGACCTCTTGTTAGCAGGAGGTCTTCATATCTAGGCCTCTCACAACAATTACATTATTGACTTATCAAGGTCAGCAAAAACGATCAAGGTCGTGTCCATATATCGTACGATATTGCCTTGTAATTACGTGTGTATTTGTTAGCATAAGAATATCACTGGCCAACATGTTACCATAACCATGTTGCCATGTTGCCATAATAAACAGCTGGGTTGGGCAGTAAATTGCCTGTTAAGAAATTACTCTCTATACCCCTGTGCCAAATGTTTGATATTTATTTCATTGCATTATTTGTTAACAGAGTCTGGGAGCCCATTATGTTTATTGTTTTCGTTGTGCAGTTAATTTAATTTAATTTAATTTAATTTAATTTAATCATTAATTTTTTTCACCGTCCAATTCCAACGTCTGAATATTCTTAAGTATTAAAAGTCTACTGCTCTTTAAAAGAATGTACTTCCATTATTATGATATTAGATTATCATTATAGCATAAAATTGTAGTGAAATATTACTGACATCCAACAAAAGGGGTTATCATGACAGGCCAATTTTTATCTCTATGTACTCAGTTCTGCTGCTCATATAGAAAAGTGTGCAAAGCTTTAATAATGGACATCTAGGCTACCTTACAAATTAATCTTAAAATCTGACTCAGAGTTCTCCCCTTTTGTGGCATTCCCTTTTTTGTCATATGCCTTAGTTAATAATCACATACCATAGTGATCTATACAGTTAATGAATGGGTTATTAGGTAATACTCCAAACATTCAATAGCAATTTAATCCCCATTGTCAGTTAGGTAATATGGATACAGCCCGAGGGACACTTGCCAACTGTCAGTGCCCTAGTTGAGTGTGTGTCTGGTCAGTTTGGTTGGATCGATTCCATCCAGATTTAGTCAGTTCAGCTGTAGTCCATTTGATCACGCCTCTTCTAATTTTAGTCACCCATCAATAGTCTGTCTTTGCTTCACCTGGCCTAACCCAAATGGTCTTTTAATCAGAAACAACCAAGATAATCTCCATCTGCTCCCTTTTGGTGCTGCTATTTGTCACACTGAGTCAAAGAATTGTGACTAGAAGCATCTTTTGTAAATATTATTTAGTCTTTCTGCACATGATATTGTTTACCAGAATACTTCCACCAGAGCCTGCAATGTTTGTGTTTATCAGGCATACAACTATTATTTCTAACGCGAGGCAAGCAGCTAGCAGTGATTAGAAATGATCTCCCAGTCTTGTGATTGACTCAATAATCATGATGTCAACTGCCAAACTGGGGGTCTCATGTGTATGTAGGTGAACAAGGGGTCTAGACTCTGTTTTACAGGGGCTGCACACTGAATTCTAATGTTGATATAACCCTTAACTGTGTCAAAGTACAAGTGCTCTAATGGCCTTAATAAGGATGAGCCTTTTACTAAGAAACATGGCACGGTAATTGTAGCAGGCAACCTCTTAAGCTGGCATTTATCCACAGACATAAATCCAAAAGGCTCTATAATAATACATGTTAAATCAAATATTTAAGGTGGTAATCATCATCATGGCAACCTTTAGCACGGCAGACATGAAAGCTGCTCTAGTGTTCGTAGTCCTGTCGGTGTGGCTGAGCTGAGCTGAGCTGAGCTGAGCTGGACCAGTCTGGGATGACTGGGTTGAACCAGTCTGGTTTCTGCCGCCCGAGTTATGCTGTCTGTGCAGGGTTTTTGTTCCAGCCTTACAGGCACCCACTGTAATTAACTCCCTGGATCACTCTGCATGCTCACTCACACAGACAAAAAGTGATGGAGGGAGGGAGGGTGAGAGAGGAAGAGAGAGAGAGGGTGACAGGCAGACACATACAGTGGCATATGTTGACACAGACGGACAGAGAGCAACAGCTTGCATGCAGAAATGTAATACATGTAAAAGACATACAAACACATCCACTTATGGTGAGTGACGGTAAAATATACGACGGAAGCCGTAGCAAGGGAGATATATAGCTCTGCCCTTTCGGGCATGGAATTCCCTGGGAAAGAGAGAGGAAAGAAGAGCGATGGTGTCCGCACTGTGAACTTTAATTACACACTCTTTCAAGCTGCATTTGGACAGATAATCCCCTGGCTTCCCTCTCTTTGTGGACACAGGAGAAGAGGAGCTAGGTGCTCCCAGGGTGCAGTCTCACAGGATAGTGGCAATAACATCAAATAGTGCATTGGCTAGTCATGTACAGGCTGTTTATCATCCTGTCCCATCCAGGGTCTTCAAATTGGAAGCACTGAACATTAAACAAGCACTGAGTGTTCGCGTATTATGATCTATATTTTAGTGTAGAGCTGTACCGAATAATTCATAGCCTCGAAGCTTCATTCATAAAGTTGACAATGAAATTCTAAATATAACATCCAAATGCTAACCTACTTTTTTCCTCCCTTCTTTTTCCATGTCTATTCATTCTGTTTGAACCTACACTAATATTATTAGTATTATACTATTTGCAGGATTAGATTGCAGAGATAGCTGTGTAGAACTTGTGATCGAAACATTTCCAATAACTCTGGAGCATTGCTAAGTCCAAAAGTCAGAATTTAATGAAAAACATGGATGTCATCATCTAAAAAATTGAAAAAGTTTTTTATTAAACAAAATATTCTGCTCCTATCCATATTTGTTGAGTTTTAGCCTTTTAAAAACAACATTTTCATTGCGGTCAAAAAGCTTTTTTGACCACAAAGGGAGGCACTCTCTTGTATGCAGTCTAGCAGCAAACTAATGGCACTCATTTATTCTTCCAAGAAAGTTGATTTGATAAAGAAAGACAAGCTCATTTAATCTGATAAATCAATATATTCCATTTTTTGGGGTGATGACCAAGCACCAATCTACAGGGCTGAAAAATCAAGCCAACACACAAGTGCAAGAAACCGCAGTTCTTCGAATGGCCACTTGAGGCTGGCTGAGACCAGTCAAGCCCCATTGACCCCCATGTTCAAATGCCCATCTTCACTGCAACATGTTTACAGCCTGGTGCAAAATAACTGTTTTGGTCCCTATAGCTAATTTTCCCAGTCGTGAAAATGGAATGGGCGGGGGGATGAATTTCTAAATAACTCATCCAATTACATTTTATTAGGGCTTAAAGTTATGCATAATTAAGGGCAGGCTGCTGTGAGAGACAGGCTGTCTGCTGATAGCGTCCTCAGCTTCTCACTCAGATCCACCCCTCACTCCCCTACAGCAATAGTCTCTTGTCCAAATATGGTCACTTCTGGCTCCAAAAAACCAAGACGGCGATGGTCGCAATGCTGAACTCAAGGCCTCAGAACAGGAGTCCAAAAACCAATGGGTTATGTCACAGCAGCTATGACCATTATTTTTACAGTCTATGGGGATGATGTAATAAAATCTATACAACAGTTAGTTCCGGCCCTGCAATCTGATTGGTCGAGAGACAGTAAAACCGTGACGATATTGGAGTACAACATCACGGTTATTTCACTGTGTATGTATCACTCCGCCTCACAGCTGATTGCAATCTACAATCAAATCAACTGACGGTTAGTGTCAGTTAGGTCAGCAGTTGCGTTGTAGGCTAATTAATTCATCCACTGTCAAACAGCCAAAAACATGGATTTATTTCCTAAAATAAGTTTTGAATTGAACTATGAATGGTCAGCAGAGAAAGATGAGGGAGAGGAGAAGCTGAATCCATCTGAGCACACATCCAGGTTTGTCAGTGTTTCATCAGCGAAGCTCAATGACTTGGAGAAAAGCAACATACTGTCAGATCAGAAGGCAGAGTCGGCTGTGCCTGTGAAGCGACAGTCCACCATGCAGTCACCACAGACTTATTTCACCGGCTGCACAATTAATGGGAATGTGCAGATAAATGTGTATAAAGAGTAAGTGCCTGGCGCACCATGTTTGCGTTACACAGCAACAGTGACAGCGGAGTCCTGAGGGAACTATTTTTGTTGGCGGAAGACAAATAAAATGCTTAAATTATCTGTTTTGTCCTCATTTTTCAACATTTCAGCCTTGCTTATTTAACTGTTAAACTGTGATTGTCTTCGGCACTCAGCCTGCGGCCTCGTGCCTATGACCAAATCACAGCTGTGACGATATACGAGTATAACATCACTCCCTCTCGTGTGATATTGCTTAAATGATGACAGAAATTCAAAGCTTTATTTGAAAAGCTCATCAGAAGCTTTCGAATTAAAAAAAAAAAAAAAAAAAAAAGACATTCAGTACACAGCCCTTCTTCAGTGCAAGCTGTTTAACTACTAGGACGTTTGCTTTTAATTTGAACTGATTCTTGTTCAAATTTCAAAATAAAGTGTGAAGAACTGAGCAAACTTATAGGCTTAAAACCATTCTATACTATACATACTATAATGAAATTGTTTGTCTTTTATCACAATAAACAAATTTAGGTTAAAAAAAAAATAATAATGTTGTTTATTCTTATTTACATATACTGTGTTATTGGAGATTGTTCATCTTTGCATCCAACACCAGCAGTACAAATCAATGCTTGCATGAAGTCTATCGTTATTAACACAGCAGGCCAATCATACGTAACCATTACTATTCTGATCACTATTGTTCAACCTAATGCCACTTTGCATTGAAACTGTGTACAAGCTTTGGTAAGGTGGGATAAATAGGACAGATCACGTGACCTGACTGACTAGAATGTTACACTGAATGTGGCACTGGATCAATCTATAGGCTTGTGACCAGGCCACTGTGTCCTGTCTGTCTGTGTGTGTGTGTGTGTGTGTGTGTGCATGTGTTTGAGTGTGTTCGTGTGGTAACTTAGTGTTAGCTACACGACTGCTCTCTGTCAGGGATGCCATGGTAATCCTCTGCTTGGCTCGTCATCTCCCCCTCTATCTATCTCTCTCTCTCACTCACTCACCATCACCTCCTGTGTCTCTCTTTTCTTTCTCACACTCTGCCTTATTGTCCTTGATCTTGCTCTGCGTGTCAAAAACGCAGTCTGTTTTTCTCTAAAAGGCTGTCTTTCTCTCTGTTCAGATTATAATTGCTAATTAGTAAAATACGCATGGAGTGTTTTAATTGTCTCAGTAATTTCTGTCTGATGTAGCTGGTAATGTCCTCATGCTTCATGAACATATAATCAGTAATAAACTGTTTTTCTCCATCAGATTTATTTTGACCCAATGCAGCCGTGGGGACAAAATTGGATATCGCAGATTCAATATGGGTGCGTAAATCAGCTTAAGCCTACTGTCTTTTCATTTTCAAAAAATGCTTTATCAGATCAGATTGGCTCACACTCCTGAGCCAACACAAAAAAACAGTGTGGTGCCTTTGCTGGTGTCATGTAACAATGCTGTCCGCTAGCAAAATATATTAAAGAGACAATTCACCTCCAAATAAAATATACATATTTTTCCTCTTACCTGTAGTGCTATTTATCAATCTAGACTGTTTTGATGTGAGCTGCTGTGTGTTGGAGATATCAGCTGTAGAGGTGTCTGTCTTCTCTCAAACATATTGCAACAAGATGTCACTTGGTTTGTAATGCTCGAAGCACCAAAAAATACATTTGAAAAACTCAACAGCAATGTCTGTTTCCAGAAATCATGACCTGGTTACTCAAGATAATCCACAGACCTTGTTGTGAGCAGTTTCATGTGGGAACTAGAGCAGGGGGATATGAAGAAAATCAAATATTACAATATTTTTAAACAATTACCTCGAAATTATTTCTTTGTACTAAACTACACCAGCCAACTGTATCAACATGTAGAAGGAAGCATTCATCTACTCATGGACAAGAGGCTCATAATCATGACAGCGCGAGATGTAAACATTAATGGCGTCCTCCTTGGCTGAACTGTAACGTTAGCTAGCTCAGTGGTGCTAGGTGAGCTAGCAGTAGATGCATGCTTCCTTCTGTGCTGTGATACAGTTGGCGGATGCAGTTTGGTAGAAAGAAAATGGTTCGTACTAGGGCTTTGCAATATATTGATATTGTGATATGAGACTAAATACTGTCTTAAATTTTGCATATCATAGTGTCACAACTTTTCCTGTTTTTCAAGGCTGCATTACAGTAAAGTGATGTAATTTTCTGAACTTACCAAACTGTTTTAGCTGTTCTCATGTTTGGCTTTACCTACTTAGTCATTATATTTATATTACTGATTATTATTCATCAAAAATCCCATTGCTTAAATATTTTGTAAAAGCATTAATAGTCAACCCTACAATATCTTTGCAATATCGATATCAAGGTATTTGGTCCAAAATATTGGGATGTTTAATTTTCTCTTTATCGCCCTGCACTAGTTCCTACATGAAACTGCTCACAACAAGGTCTGTGGATTATCTTGAGTAATCAGGTCATGATTTCTGGAAAGAGACACTGTTGTTGACTTTCTCAAATGTTGTTTTTTTGGTGTGCTTTGAGTATCACAAGCCAAGTGATGTCTAGTTCCATTATATCAGAGAGAAGGCAGACATTGCTACAGCCAATATCTCCAACACTTGGCGACTCACACCCAAACAGTCTAGATTGATAAACAGCACGACAGGTAAGAAGAAACGTGTACTTTGATTTTGGGGTGAACAGTCCATGCAATG
Source organism: Epinephelus fuscoguttatus (assembly GCF_011397635.1). Lineage (NCBI taxonomy): Eukaryota > Metazoa > Chordata > Actinopteri > Perciformes > Serranidae > Epinephelus > Epinephelus fuscoguttatus. The sequence goes on along the minus strand of NC_064758.1, from coordinate 23,178,943 downwards.
ATAACATTACCATTGAAGGTGAAACAGGCTACCTTTGCAAGCTAAGCAGATCTCTTGACACACCAAGTAGACAGAGCTTGATCTCAAGGATTAGTCCAGGCTCTTGTTTTGGAATTAGGTCCAAACCAAACACATGACTGACTTTTCTCACACAAAGCCAGCAGTCAAATCAAATGGCTTACCATAACACTGCTCTCTATTGTGGGGCCAAGAGTCAGAGGGATGCATTTCTTCTCTCCTCCACAAGTCTGTCTCCCACCGCATGTTGAGTTCACACATCTAACAATGTTTCCTATTACTTCTCTGCATAATAAACCCAGTTGGATGCAGTATGTTACGACTTTGACAATGCTCTGGTATTAGACATTTAAAATGTTCATTATATTCCTCCCACTGCAATGTCATCGCATGCCAAAGAGTTCCTTACAGTAATGAATGCTGTACATTTGCGACAACGTTCCTATTTGCTTTGTGTTCACAAAATGTATCCCATTCAGAGCTTCCCTTTCACATGACTATTTCCATTTCAGGCCTCATTACATGACACAATAGACAAGCCAAGCGTGAGCTGTGACATGTACTGTAGCCTCGGCTGTACCCGGCCATGTTAAACCTAGCCTAATTAGCAACATAACTTTTATTATATACCTTATTATAACTTCTCATTTTAAAACTTGTGATACGTGTTGGCTATTTTATTATTGACAAAGTGAAATTCTTCAAAAAGCAATTTCGAGTAGGTAACAATGCAGAGTGAACACAATGTTTTTTCTCAAGAGCTGAGAGAAATCTCTTGCCTGATTTAAAGCACTACACCTAAAACACATTAATGCAATCCCTTAAAGTAATATTTCCCTCAAGTGTTATGAATGAATAAATATAATTGAGACTACTGCAAAAAATGCTGCTTCTAATAGGATACCGTATCACAAGACGGAGACGCGCTGACAGCCCATGATTCTATTATTCATAACAGTCCCAGAAAAGGCAAAGTCTCCACTTTCACTGTGCGCTGTCACTTAACTACAAGCGATGCTCCTCCTTTTGACCCCGGTCTCCACTGAACTGCAGTCGCGCAGTATGAATAGCAAGCAGACAACGTGCTGTGAGAGCTCCAGATTTCAGGTGGAAGCGCTCCTGGGACACATCTGATACATGCAATTCCCTTCAAAAGAGTAGCACTGGGCTTAAAGCTCTCTAAAACAGACTAATTAGAAATATTATTTGTTGATGTAAAGTATTTTCATTTACCTCTTAGGTTTGTAAACACATTCTGGATTCTTTAAGTGCATTGAGTATTTTGGGTTTATTTTGTCTTTCAGCTAATTGTGCCTGGGGATGTGGAATTTATATTTATACATTTTGAATATTTTGCTAGTGGTGTAAAATAAAAAACACTTTGTCTTACCTGAAGTTCACACCAAGCCACCTCCACCCATGTCTCTGTGTCCAGGCCTTTATACACAGTCTTGAAGGCTCCTCTGCCCAGTTCGATGTCAAACTTAAGGAACCTGCCTCCAGGAGACGTAGCCACAGCCTTCATCTCTGCCTCCTCCTCCTGTTCACGGTCCCTCTCCTTCACCCTCTGGGTGGGTGCAGAGGAAGGTGCATCCTTTCCTGGCTCCTGGATGGGGCTGGGGCAGGATGGGTCATGGCCCATGGCAGCACAGGATAAGGCAGCCCCTTGCTGCTGGGCACTGCTGGTGAAGACTGTGTCTGAGGAGCGCAGCTCCAAGTGGGGGGCACTGTGGGGCGCCTCTGGGGGCACCTCCACCTCATCGTCCTCCTCGCAAATCTCCACACTCTTCCTGAAGAAGCGCTTCTCCCTCCTCAGTCGCTTCTGGCCAGTGTCGACTGGTAAAGAAGGCGTGGAGAATGAAATTGGTCTGTCTGGATTCTCCTCACCCTCCTTGCTGGCTTCCCCTCCTCCTCCTCTTCCTCCTCCTCCTCCTCCTCCCCGGATTGCTCCATCCTCTCCTCCTGTCGCTTTCCTCTCCTGAGTCTGGGAGGAGAGGACGTCTGAGGGGGTGCTGTGCGTTCTCTCCCTTTGTGGATCGGCCCTGCCCTCCCGCTCCGTGTCCTCCTCCTTCTGTCCATCAGGTTTCTCCGAGGAATCCTCGGTGCCTGTGGGCTCTCCCGGGTCAGTAGCCATGGGGAATGGCCTTTCCCACTCCTCCTTGACCTCCTCCTCCTCCTCCTCCAAACCTTTGCTCCTCCGTCAGTCCCCGTCTCTCTCTCTTTCTGTGGTCACCCACTCACTCCTTCTAGTCTGTCAAGCTGATCTTCCAGGGCTGCAGGTGACTGAAGGCCGTCCTTGGTCAAACTAGTGACCCTCTCGTACTCTTCCTCCACTCTCTGCCTCCCTTTCTCCTGTTTTTAGAAGCTTTACAGTAGCACAGGAGGTTGAGACCACAGCTGTTGAAGAAAATATTTTGTCCTTGCTTTCCTTCTCAGCATGTCCTACATTTTCTTTATATCCACTTAGGTGCAGCACTAATCAAAGTAAACCACACGTCTTGCAGCTCTTGGAAACACACACTAAAATAGGAGTTTTTTTAAGCCTGTTGGGAAAGCTGCAGTGTTTTTCTTTCAGTCTGTTGTGTGAATATCTTCAAGTAAACCCTGCAAGACAAAAACAAAACATTGCATTAATATTCAGTCAGGGAAGGGAATTTTGTAATGTTGTTGCCATATTTAACTCTCTTACGAAGAAAGCAGGTGGTATACTGTTTGTATTTGATGAGACATTTAAAGAGGAAAGTCAGAGAGTTCCCTTTACTTTAGAGGGACAAAACAGACCAACATCAAAGACGCAACATCACTGAAAACTCTGGCCTATAACTCTGTGTAAACATATGTGTAAACTGGATAGGACTGGAAATAAAATGCTGAAACATTGCACTAGGAAGAGGAGCTGTGACTGTTTCAACAGTTCTTTCTTGTAAAGCCAACCACTGCTAATAATTGCAAAGAGACACAGTATTTTCCCTTGAGAGCGTGAAGTGTTGATTGCCTGTAAAACTTCTGCTAATGCATTTTTAGCAATTAGGCTCACAAGGTAGCAAAATGCTGCGAACATAAAAGAAAACCTAGCGTGAGTAGATTTTTAAGATCTCCATAATTGGTGCAAATGTTTCCAGTAATCAGAGACAGGGTAAAGTACAAATGTCTGTAAATGGTCTTTTTCCACAGCTGCTTGCCAAAGTGACCTGAGGTTATTAATTGGGCAATGTTAAATCAAACTTAGTAGGGAACTCTGGCAGCCCAGCTTGTATCCATATATGGTAAGAGTCTCCCAAAACCCATATAGGAGGGCAACGTTTCATCTGCTCAGTCTGCTCAGAGAAGCTTCATCTTTGTTATGGGCTAAACTTTGACAATTAAACCAAAGAGTCATCAAAGAATATCCAGCTAGCCTGCTCAAGAATTACACATTGCGTCATCCATCATCCTGTGCACGTTTATCAGCGTCTTGCGACTTAAGTTGTGTTCAACAGCTCCATTAGTCAACAGAAAGCTGCAGTTAGGAGTATGCGATCCCAAACATTAAATATGGATGACGAACTATGGGCCGGTTCAGTGTGAATAATTCATACGCAGTTCGAACTGTACTGGAGTGACTACCACACATCTGCAACAAAGAGCTCATAAATATACACAACTATGATTGTGATTATCGTCAGCACAGGCATCAGCGGACAGTATTACTCAGTGCATACCCAGTCAACCATTCAGGCGGGGTGATAATAGACAGTTTTAAATTGGCCCTCAGTGTTATCCTCTGCCAGCAGAAGGTGAAACTGAACACAGCAGGTTTCCTCTGACAAGGCAATATCCCTGCTATGCTGTAACTCATTCACTGTTTGGGTTGGTGTGTATGTGTGGGTGAGCGTGTGTATGCTAGTGGGCAGCTTTCCGATGACATCTTTATCTTCACTTCTCCTCTATCACTCTCCATCTGTCCCAAAGGTATTATATCTCCTCTGCCCTCTGACAACCAATGATCTCTTGGTGGCTGCTTCAGAGCTGTTTTATTAAGACACCAGGCAACCTAAAGTCACTCTCGAGCCAATATCTAAGAGACAGGACTGGTTTGACGATTACAGATGCAATAAAGCCCAAAGTCACCATTTATGATTAAGCAGCTGTACTTAAAGGAAAAGGTTGTGCCATTACATACCAACAACAGGAGCTGCACCTTAGAAATGTGGCTGTTCTGGGGTTGTAACGGTGCAGTAAATGTAAAGTAAGAAGTGCAGTCTGGGTCAAGGTATTAACTCACTTTGCATATTAGTTTACAGCTCAACACATATTACTTTACAACTGAACCCGTGGGACTTTAAAGGGTCATTGCCATGGCTTGGGTTACAGCACTCTTAGGTATGAAGCTATCCACGAGGACCACACATGTATAGTCTATCTTGGCTCCTGAAATGTGCTCTCCACTGCCAGACGGGCTCAGTCAAAGTCACAGCAGTAGGCCTAAACTTTTTTTCTTCAATTTTAATGAGCAAAGCCCACCGTGACCACTGGGGGCTCGTCTAGTGGCTCACAGCAGCTTTTATCTCTTTTATAAGGCGGCCATTAACACTCACGTCAAGCCTGTTGTCTCTCCAGGCTCAAAGCAAATGAGTCTGACATGTGATGCTAGTGGCTGTCAGTCAAATTAAAAACACAATAGGCTGATATTAGACCAACTGCTAAGAGGCTCCCGAAGAAGAATTCCAGTTCTGCAGCATTCCCGAGAAGTAGACACATGCTCTATGAGGCAAACTATAATTAAGCAAGTAGCTTCCCGCACACACTCCACAAAAAATCTGTGCTATGAAAATGTTGACCCATATGATCAAACTGCCTGTCACATTATGCTGTATGTGGTTTTGAATTTGCAAAAGTTCAATAAAATGTTATATGGGGGATTTTCTGAAACTTTGATCTAGAAACCAATTATAAATAAGTGCCTGGTTTTGTTTAAACAAGTTGAGTTCATACACAACAAATCAAACTACTGCATTGTTAGACAGGAAAATCCTGTAAAGTGATAGCTGCCTTGACTAAATTCAATGGCAAAATCTTTACCAGTTACAATAGGGCTGTAAGGATTATTTAGTTATTTATTTTATCAATCCATTATTTTTTATTTAATCTTTATTAAATCAGGCGGTCTCATTAAGATTAAGATCTTTACAAGAGACCTGAGAACAAGTAACATTCACAAGAACACAATCAGTAAAACAGACACAACCCACCTACGTGATAAAAAAAATAAAATAAAACAAAAATAGTTTGCAGTTGTAAAAAAAAACCCATCAGATAATAAGGCTGGGAAATATTAAGAAAATACCTTGATAACGATATTGCAATGATATGGTGGGTTTGACTATTGGTGGTTTCACAAAAATATTTACACAATGATTTTTAAGAAATAATCATCAGTACAGTGGATATCATTACTCAAGCAGGTAATGGCAGATAATAAAACAGTTTAGTAAGTTCAGAAAATGACATCACTTTGCTGTAATGCACCCTTCAACATAGGGAAAGAACTTATGTTACAATATCCAAAATCTAAGACAATATCTGGTCCCCTATCAGATAAGAGAGCTTTAAAATACTGAATATCTCTGTAGTCAAGGACAGGCATGAAGACTGACTGCACAATACTTTTACAGTTGGAAGAAATCAGACATTCTTTGATTGCATACAAGAGGCCCAGTTTAATTTTTAACGTTTGAGTTGAATATTGAACATGAGTTAAAATGACAGTCTTCTTTCAAGCCATATTTCTATGACGCAGCAAGAGTAACATGGTGGCCATTTGAATTTTTAATGGCAGGATAGTCAGAGTCACTGTATTTAAAAGTAGTGTGTGTGATTCAGGGGCGATAACTGGAACGTATCAAAGACAGACTGAGGACAGGTCAGGGCCTGGGCTCGGGTGGTGCCTGGGGCTCATAAAGTTGCATCCTCAGCAAAAATTTTTTCCCTATTTTCAATATCCAATTCGATACCACTCTACAAAACAAAAACAAAACAATAAATCCAATGTACTTAAATACACTCCCTTATTAATAAAAAAAACCAGATCCATCCTTGATGATCCACCTTGAATGCAAAGTACTAGTCTACAGTATGTGGGTTCATGAGATTTTGTGGGTGAGGAAATACATACTAATATATAACCTACAGATTTTATATATGTATATATATATATATATATATATATATATATATATATATATATATATATATATATATATATTATATAATATATAATCTACATATTTATTGTCTGTTGTTGCTCAGCACTTCTTGTACACGCCACTCTTCCACTGTGATTAGACAGTGAGCACAGTGTTTTAAAAAATGTTGAATAATTTTCTGCTCTCAGCAACCAGAAAAAAGCTAAACGTTGAGTGCTTAACGCAGAATAAACGCTCAGCACCTCATCATGCTACTGGTGTTTGTAGCATAGTGTAAATATGTGGCGCTCCTATTGCAAAAATTGTCAAACAATACACTGGCCTCGTGAAAATTCACTTTTCTTTCTGACAAATCGAGGTGGAGCTGTCGCTGCAGCTACACTTTTAACCATTTTCTATGCGTTGTTGTTTTTCCACGCTGCTAGATGTTCTTTCTTTGGCATTTAACGGCAGACTAGAACATTTGTAGGTGTATATTCTGCCCCATCATGCTGGAAAGAATTGGGAAGTATCTATTGTACTAGAGAAAAACGAGTACCATCACATTCCCAGAATTTTGGTATTGAATTGGTACCAAAGTATTAATTCTCCTGCCATCCTTCCATTGAAGAATTGGTTGGGAAGAACTGTGTTTTTTGTGTATGTGTAAACAGCAGTGGACCAAAGATAGAACCCTGTGGCAACCCACTTCTGATTGACTAAGTATGACTGGCAATATACACGTCAAAAAATAGTGAAAAATGCCCATCACAATTTCCCTGAGTTCAGGGTGATGTATTCAGATACCCTTTTTATCAAACCAACAGCTAATACAAAACTAAAAAAGATATTCAATGGACAATTACAAAACATAAGAGCAGCAAACCTGCACACTTGAGAAAAGCCAGAGAATGTGGGTTATTAAATTATTAAACAATTATTTAAATGATCAAAAATGTCTTTTTCTATTAACTACTCATTTCAGCAACCAGTGGGGGACTTATTGTATTGTACAGTGAGACTAAAAAGGTAAAGGCTAACAGGATGTGGGGAACATAAAGGGGGAAAAACAACAGTCGATAAAGAGAGGGAAGTTGCCCTTTAAACAGAAGCTTATTCGCCTGTGTCCTCAGGGCAAGGAGTTCCCATGAAAGCCACATACCGGACAGAGTTATCACAGTACATCAAACACGTTCAACCCCATCACTGTCTCTCACACACCGCCCAGTCTACATACACACATAGACACACACACAAATACAGATATCAGACACACACCAGCAGGCTAGAAAAAACTTTGTTTCACTTTTTCTTTCCCTCTGTCCCTCTCACAGTCTTTCTATCTTTTATACACGGACAAAAACACACACACACACACACACACACACACATCAAAAGCAAACCCTCTCACGCACCCAAACCGCATGTCCCCTTTCAATGAAAGAATGCCGAAAGGAATTTCCTGACACCAGGGAAATGACCAAGCAACTGCCCATGTGGGCAAACGTGGTAAACCAAAGTTGAAGATAATGAAACCAACATCGCAGCTGAAATGGTGGCATCTCTCGTAACAGCAAAATGACTCCAGCATGCAGTGTGCACATAGGTTCACATGTCAGAATCATTGTCTGTTCATTTTTCTAGCAGTATTGCTGTGTGTGTACATGAGAACTGAACATCTGACGTGCTACACGCTGCCTGCCCTCCAGGCTTCTGTGAGGCTCTTGCATGGGGAGAACACCTGCAGCGGCCTAATCATTTCTGAAATGTGCAGCAGAAATCATTGTGACACCTTTGCCAAAGATGTGATTTCTATTCTATTCTCAAAACCCGCTGAAGGCTACGTTTGTTTTTGCTAGAACTTTTTGTTATCTGCGCTCAAAGTTTTGAGACAAGGAGAGAGAAAAAACCTACACCCTACATTATTTGCACTCTCTATTGCACAAAGACAAACAAAAGTGTACACACAGAAGTCTCACAACTCCACACAACAAATACATTGCAATCCTATCTGCGTCCTGCACTTTTTTCATCCCTTACTTCATGGGGATACACACATTAATCCCCTGGAACCAAACTGCCACTGGAAAATTAGGCAGGCAGACAAAGGAAGAGCTAGGGGACCCCATGTGTGTGTGTGCGCGCACAGACAGTGCCGTTTTAGCAATTGAGGGAGACGTGTAGATGAAAAGAGTGAATAAAAAGTGGCGAGGGGGACAGGAAGGGATTGTAGTTGGTGGGAGCAGGCAGACAGCAGAGTTTCAAAAAGATAGAGAGGGAAGGAGAGATGGAGGGGGCCGGCTAGTAGAAGGGGTGGGAAAAATGTGTGTGTGAAAGAGAACAAGAGAGAGATAAAGAGAGGGGGGTGACACAGACAAAAAGGGGGCTGGGGGGGATTTTGCCTGATAAAATATGTGCCAATGTTTGTGTGAATGAAAGCAGTGACTATAGCTAAATTTTTGCCCGCACAAAAGCAGCTACAGTTGTGCGAGGAGAGGAGAGGATAGGAGAGGAGAGGAGAGGACAGGAGAGGAGAGGAGAGGAGAGGAGGAGGAATGCTTTTAGTGGTTGGAAAAGGTCGAAAACATGAGGTGATTACATTAGCATAGGAATAGTTTCCGTTGGTATGTCCAGTGTCACAGAAAGACTTGCTGTAGGGGGCCGAGGGAGAGCAGGGGGAAGGACTTGATGTAAACCTTTTAATGTGCTCTTGCTGCAAAAGAAAATTGTTTTAAGTGGAGCTCACATGATTTATCATTTGATTGATGGGCAGAGCATTAACTGCCAACTATTTTAATAGTTGGCAATTATAGTTAATATCAATTGTTAAAACGTCCCATAATCACCGCTTCTCAGTTGTAAGGATTAGTGGTTCCCAGAAATGGGATTTTCAATGACCAATGCTGATTTTTAGAGAGCTGGCTAATATGCAACACTGATATCATGTTGTTGTTTTCTGATAAAATACATTCATAATAATAATAACAAAAGGACTACAGTATAGTATCATGATCATTTGTGTGGCAATACAGTATCAATACATGGACACCAAGTATTGATTTTTTTATTAGGTAAATTCTAAATATGGCAAATACAAACTAAACTTCTGGTAGCCTACTACGCTAATAAAATCAATTGCTTTTTCAGTCTTGTTGCAATAAAACAATTGAGGTGAGATGAACAGATTGAAAAAGTGATCTTATTAGACAAAACTGAAAAATTTGGAGACTTTGGAGATATACTGTAAAACTTCAATTAGTAGCCCGGGCTATTATTTGCTTAAATCACTGAACTCAACAGGCGCATATTTGGGACAGGTATTTAATTCTTTTCACACAGAACTGTTGCTCAGCTCAGTTTTGCACATCAGAGAGAGTTCTGGCACTCATTTTGCAGCATCCAACATACCAACACAACACCACTTTATCCTGATATTCACAACTTGGATTATTTTTGATGATCAACCCTTTTGATTCTTTTGATCTGAGGACCCTTACGGACTAAAGGTGTATGAATAACTTACAGGGTAATCGAGGTTAGACACGTTATTCTAGGTTATTCTAACTTCAGCTGTAGGGAGTCATCACTTTGTCCTTTCCATCTCTCTTGTTTACCAGTCTGGTAAATCTGAATGAATTACTGTAGTCTCTGGTGCTCATGGTTTCAGTAAAATGAACTGAACAACTGCACTGTGGAGAATCTAACCAAACTAATGATGTGTGGCATCTCCATATTGACATAAGTTAAAATATTTTACTTGTATGCACAACCGAAGCAGTTAACTAACATTAGTTCAAGCGGGTAGCCAGCAACCTGGTTTTATACATCCAAAGAACTTCTTTAAAAAAAGGACTGCTTGGCAACCAGACCAGGTGTCTAATAGAGTGCCGAAGTCACCCCTTCATGGGACCTTAGATCGGAAAAAATATGAATGGCAGTGAATGAGGAGAGCAATATTATCTTTTGGTCCCGTTTGAGTTGTGACATGAAACCCAAATATGTCATTAATGAATTTAAAACATAAATTTTAAGGTCAAGAAAGTCATACTTTGTGGTAAAACTGTTGAGATATAAGCTTTTGAAAAAAACGTAATTAGAAAAACTACACAGGAGGCGGTCGCGTATGTGACGTCATAGCTTTCGCTGGCTTCCAGCAGCTTGGAGTGACTGCAACCTGGCACAAAACACACAGACATCTTCAATCATAAATCGATTAATCATAAAACAGTGGAATTTCAGCGGGGAGGCCAAGCTGCAGGAAGCAAGCGAAAGCTATGACGTCACATACGCGACCTCCTCCTGTGTGCTCTTGAGTCTTTCTAATTAAAAAGCTTATATCTCAACAGTGTTACCACAAAGTATGACTTTCTTGACCTTAAAGTTTTACATTCATTAACAACATATTTAGATTTCATGTCGCAACTCAAACGGGAACAAAAGATAATATTGCTCTCCCCATTCACTGCCATTCATATTTTTTCCAATCTAAGGTCCCATGAGCTCTACCAGAAGGGGTGTGACTTCGGCACTCCATTGAGACTCTTCATTAAGCCCCACCCCTCTGTAACTAACTGGACTCCCTGATGAAATATTAGCACATTTTTGGAAAAACGAAAACGTGATTCCAGAGAGAAGCAGACAAGAGAGGTCTACAACATATGTTTAAAGGATATAGCCAAGACGTCAAACTCAGCAGCAAAAACAGATTAAAAAGACAAAGATAGTTAGAAGCTAAAGCCGAACTATAGGCTACAGATCACAGTGTAAAAGTGAACCACCATATCACTGCTGATTGCCACAGAAGACAATAAATATACATATAATAATAATAATAATAATAATATATATATATATAGAGAGAGAGAGATATATAGATATATATATAATATATATATATAATGAATATATAATATAAACATTCCGCTGTCAGCCAACACACGGCTGTAGTGAAGTAGCTGGAATTTCTCAATTATGGGATCAATAAAGGTGTATCTTATCTTATAAAGGAAAACTGATAGCAGATGAACGCTTTGATGAACACTTCGGCTTCTCCCCCGTGCCACCACCAGTGATCAAACCTCCACCGCTAGACTGTCCGGAAGTCGCACACGGTTCTTCTGCACACATTGTGATGCCACACAGCTGGTTGAATATCAGCAAAGTTTCCCTGCTTCCCTTCACTGGTTCCTGTACAGCAGGGTCGGTCTTTTTTTCACTGTTACAATCATTAAAAAGCAAAAGCAGCATGTGTATACATTCAGTAGGTTATATCTTCAGTAGCTAGCTAGCTAACCTTACACTTTTCAGGGTTTGGTTTTGGTTTTGGAACAGGGAAGAAACGTATATCATTGTCCAACCTCTCCAGGTAACGCGTATCATTAATACACCAAATCCACAAAACCAGCCTGAAAATGAAGGAAATCGAATATAGCCTAATTGCATTAGAGTCTATGGAGCACAGCTGTGTTCTTCCTGGTCTGACTTGTCCCAATGCTAAGCTATGATTGGCCAGTCTGCATCCCGGGGTGGGAGTTAGTGTAGAGTCATTTGGGACTAGGCTTTTAATTTAAGTTTTACAGTAACTTTGGAAACTTTGGAGACTTAATTTGCAGTTGAAAAAGTAATAAATCGCAATATATATCGCAGTGACAAACTTATCGTAAAACAGCAATACATTTTTATCACGATTTAAATACAGTGATAATATCATATTGTGGGGCTTCTGGTGACTTCCACCCCTAAAAATAATAACTCGTCATTGGTCAGGTGGAGCCGGAGGTCTGGAAATTGGGGTGACCCCACTGAAATGACTTTTTAAGTTAAATTTCAAACTGACTGTTGATATCATCAGCGAGTGCAGGTGTGTTATCAGATGTAATTAAGGAGTAAAATTATGAGAGCATGTGGGTATCATCAGTATGTGTTGCAATCTTTTAGTGAGGTTCCTTCATCAACTGCTGGCTCTTGTTTGCATATAATCCCATTGCTGATTACTAGACTGAGCAAGCTTTGTTATACCAAGTAGGCAGTCAGAATGAGTGGGAACATTTAGCAGATACACTCGACTGGAGTGCGTAGATCAAATCCAAACCAATACCTGCCTGTAATAATAAATTTTCAACGTATAATTAATGCAACACTTGAATCTTTCCCATCATTTTCAGATTTCATATTAGTCCCACAGAGATTTAAAGTGGAGACGGAGGCTGAATGATGTGAGGAGACGAGGCAGAGGCAGCACAAGGTCTGAAAGCTGCTGGCCAAAGTTCAAATGGGCTCCATGTCAAGCAGCAAATGTTCTGAAGATCACAGGTCTACATCTGAACTCTGCAGCTCAGCTGTTGATCACAATGGCAAGTAAAAACAAAGGCAATGTTTGTTCAGTGAGGCCATGTCTAACAGGCTCGACTTCTGTCATAAAGTCACACCAGGATGCATTATTGTAAGTGGCAGGTGTAAACCTTCAAAGAGCCGACTCTGTCTGTGCTGCTGTCACATATAAAAACAGGAAGCTGCCTCAAACTGTGACTGTGTGTTACAAATACAATTAATTACAATGTTCGGGACAAGCATCATGCAGTATACACAGCCAAGGAAAAGAGAACACGACAATTTGAACCCACAGGCTGATGTCTTAATAAACAGATCTTAATAATTACCCACAAAAAATCACTATTCATCTACAGTGTATGTGCTATTGTGCAATAAAAGATGATTAAACTTGCTCTGACTACTCCTCCTACTCAATTACAGCACGAGTTGGTTCGGCACATGTTGCGTCCCTGTGTGGCTTCTGTCTATAGGCGGCGTTTTGAAATCTGATGGAAAATATCCAATGCTGGCCACTAGAATCAAACGCACAATGATTGTTCTCTTCCCATTAGGGAAACTCAAGGCTGAAAACACAACAAGGACTTTTGTCCAATCCAGGTCAAGCATGGGAGAGTGGAGTGTAGGTAGCACACACAGAGCACTGTTCACTGAGGGAGAGAGACAGAGTGAATATGTGTTATCTAACCCCCCCTTTTTGTTCTCTTTCATTCCCCTCAGCGAGCACAACCATCCCATACCAAAGGATTCCTCTAATCCAGGTGAGAGAACGGCTCCCAAATCAGCCAATGATGAATTGGGATTACATGTTACTAAAGTAGCTTACTACTCCTGCAGCTCATATCAACAACTGAGGCTGCGTTACTCCTGCAAATGGTCTCTGAAGTTTGATGGATGATGGGAGTACTCAGAGATCAGCAAAGTGTTGATTTCAGTATTTAGCGGCTGTCAGCCTTCTTAAGCAGAGGAAGCATCCTTCCTAATGTGTTGAGTACATCACTATCACTCCCAGTGGGTACTAGCAGATGCAATGTTTTCATACATATCAATACAATGTCAATACAGGAGGAGTTGAGGAGGGCATGCTTCATGTTATACATAATTTATTGCCACCATATAGAATATATTTTATGTATTTCTTCTACATACAAGAAACATGTAGGATGATTTGAATTTCTAACACCCATATTGTGGAAATTACTTCAAGCAGATAACCCATGATGCGCCTGGTTGTGCAGTAGTCACTGGCTCTGGAGCAAAATGCAATTAATGCATGTTATTTATAGGCTACAGCATATATGACACAGTGATGCCAGGATGTGCAGGCACCATGAAGTGCAGCTATTGGCTAGCTGGTAGCTCAGCTGACTTCAGAAACGCCATGCAAACGCTGAAAAACACAAAGTGCAGTCACCATACAGGACAAGAGCACAGTGACTGACACCACCACACATCAAAAATCCCCAAACCTCCTGGCCTTTGGTGCCCCCGAGTACAGGCACATCATTTAAATGATGGGCTAAACATTTGCTGTCTGAGGGCCTGTCAGTTAGTCTGCCCGCAGATCTGCACTTGACTTGAGTGTATTTACACAGCATAATATAATTCAGAATAACAAGCAGCCATAAGAGAGGACGCATACCTGCTCAGCAATCTAGTGGTGCTTAAACAGACTGAACACAATAATATTAATGCCTCACTAGGGGGCCACAGCCTTGGGATAACGAAAATTTCTATTTGTAAATGAAAATAACAACAAACATCACTCACCTGAATGCAACATCATCATAGCTCGTCTGTCCAGCGGTGTGTTTATTTTAAAAAACGAGCAGCTCAGCACAGATAGCTAGCTAACTCACTGGATCTCTTATTATTCCTATATCTTTTTACAAACGTTATTACACGAGATTTACACGGGGCTTTCCTGCCTACAAAATTATTTTTTACACCCACTGAAAAAATACATTTACAAAAAAAGAAGCTTAAGAATAAAAATTCGCGGTTCCGTTGTTGTTGTTGTTTTCTCTTTACATCTGATACGCTTTGCTGCGGTCTTGTCGGCTTGAAAATCCCCACCGGAGTCGTCGAGCCTCGGTCTGTGTGAGAGACGGGCAGAGAGCACTTGGTGTTACGTGTTCCAGTTCAGACGATGTTGGCCGTTGGTTTACACATTTTCACACTCGCTGCTCGGTGAAACGGCTCCAAGTTGCGCTACCTGCCATTCATGTGTACCCGAATAATATCAGTAACTTATGTACATAATTTACAACGCACGACTCCAACGGCCTTCAGCAGGTTCGCGTGTGTACTGAGCGCGCGCTGCCTGCCTGTTCACACTTGCTACAGGGCTCCTCATCATCCCGAGCACGAGCAAATCCGACAGTTAGATCACTCCGCCACGAGAGGGCAATGCTGCCGCGTGTTTGTGGGCCAACGGCTGGCGATGTGACTTTAATGCTGCGTTCGAATGCGCCTCTTAAGTTTCACACTCCTTAACCAGCGTTCAACCGTTTTTCTAACGAGCCTGTAAAAGATTTTATTGCACTTTTTTATCGCTAGTAGTGGTGGATTGTTACCAAGTGCTGTAGAGAAAGATGGTGTTAGATACTTCCAATAAATGGCACTAAGTCTGCTCTCAACACATGTATTGAATGGCTATGAATGGTGACATTTCATCTGGACTCCTGAGATTTATTCGACCAGAACTACCTTACAGTAAACTGATCCAGTTTTTGCCACTAGAAAATATTGATTTATGTATTCATATTAAGTTTTACATAAAGGGCTTTGGTAAATATATGATGATGGGGGCTTTATGGGGAGAGTCATTCAATTTATTTCAAAAGAAAAATGATTTTTCTTCTTTAAAGTAAAAACGTAGTTAGACCATTTGGGGCAAAAGGCCCACCTTAGAAAGGAAGGAAATATCCCCAGGAGCATCCTGCCTCAAATTACTGTTCAGTTAAATCATGTGGTATTTAGTCATATGTGACTCTATGTGGGTTATGTCTTCTAATTGTAGAAGTACAGTATTGCAGTTTTCAGCTCGCTAGCATTATTAGCTAGCTAGCAACCATTAGCATTGTTAGCTATCTATTAGCCAACATTTTTTGCAAGCTTGCCAGAAGAAGACATACTGAAATAAAAACAATAAGCCTGAAAGTAAGACTAGGATTCTAGATAATCCATTAATGGTCTTGGATTTTATGGATTTTAGTTTGTTTGTTTTGTTTTGTAAGATAGCTTTTTTGTAGCTTTACAATATGCTAATTTTGTGTTATAACAACAACAACATTGGCTACTCAATTTATTTCTCCCAGCAGTGTATTTAATTATGCAACATCTTCATGCTAAAATCATATCCAAATATTTAAAATTTATAGTAAAGTGACTTCTTGAGGGAGGCATCCTCCCCCCACCTTACCTTACTTTAATAGAATGTTGAGGTACCTGTACTTAAGTATTTCCACTTAATGTGAATGTATACTTCTACTCCAGAGAAATATTGTACTTTTTACTCCACTATATTTATCTGACAGCTTTAGTTGCTTTGCAGATTGGGATCTACAATACAAAACACAAATCCAAGTATTAATTATGATGTATTATTATAAATTTAGTTGTCCAGCAGTGCTTGAAGTATTTAAAATTAGCCCCAGATTTACCTCCTTTAAATTAAACTGATGGAACACAATGGACATATGGTCCATTCTGCATAATAAGTACTTTTACTTTTAGTACTTAAAAGTATATTTTGATGATATTACTTTTTTACTTTTACTTAAGTTAGACTGTGAATGTGGCACTTATACTTGTAACTGATAATTTTACATGTTCGTGTTGCTACAAAGATCTAAGTAATTATTCCACCTCTGATTGTTACCAGGGCTGGCACAATAACAGATTTTTCATGAACAATTATCATGGCTAAAAGAGTTAATGATTATGATATTATCGCAATATGGTTATCGACAATACGGGTATATATCGAAACACATTGATTTTATTTGACAGGATCAGACAGATAAATGATCATATGAATCTAGACACTATTAATGTATGTAATAAGGAAAATACCTTGCTGAATACTAGGTTTAGATGTCTGTATGTGTAGGCCTTTATGTGAGCATCACTGGTGGAATGCGTATAAACTAAAGTAAATGTAGTATTACTGCAATGTAAAAACACAGTATTACAATTGTAAAATTGTACTTAAGTCCGGAACTAACTGTTGTATTAGTAAAATTACATAAGAGAACAAATGTAGTTAAAGTGTCAAAAGTAAAAGTAAACAATGCAGAGAATGACCCCTGTAAGTGTTACTCTATCAGCCTATATATCAAATGATGTTATTATTACCATTGTATTAATGTGGAAGTATCATGTTGATATAT
Source organism: Epinephelus fuscoguttatus (assembly GCF_011397635.1). NCBI lineage: Eukaryota > Metazoa > Chordata > Actinopteri > Perciformes > Serranidae > Epinephelus > Epinephelus fuscoguttatus. The sequence continues at coordinate 23,162,037 of NC_064758.1, read as the reverse complement.
TGTTGGTTGAGATGGAGCTAATCTTAACTATTCTATGTACTGTGGTTTATTCTGTAACTATGCATCATATTCTCTAAGCTAGTCATGGTGTATTTTGTCCTAATTTAAAATAACAGCCAGTAACTGCAGCTGTCAGTGAGTTTATAGAAGTGCAATATTGTAATAATGTAGAGCAGTAGAAGTGTAAAGGAGCATAAAATGGAAGCATTTAATTTAAGTGCAGACACCAAAGATTTAACTGAAGTAGCCTGTGTAATATTTATTTACTATTTGCGTTTTAGAATTTGTATGAACATGTATTTTTTCCTCTCCTCTGACAAGAGACTATTTTGTACCTCAGTTTTTACTGAATTCTTATTATCTATTAATGATTTAAGTTTTTCTGTTGTGCCACTTAAATTCCCAAGATGAAATAAATAATGCGCACCATATTTAAATGAAGACAGAAAAAAAAAAAACCGAGTGGCCTCAATGGTAATGCAGGATAATACGATGTAGTAATCTCAGCGTTAATCTACATCATGCTCCTGGTCTCTTCCACTTCATTTAAACGTCACATAATAACCCAGTCCATGAGAGCACCAAAATCATTCATAAATACGCAACTCGAAATCCCGATTTTTCTACAGACACTGAAAGGCACCACAACACATCTCAATGGAACAATGAACTTGATCGTGTTTTTATTATATTACTGCGTTACAGCCGATAAATACAACGTGCAACACGATTCTGTGCTGTCACTGAATTAACCGTCAAACCTGAAATGCTCTACATTTAACCCACAGTGTTTATCACCACCATATGCTCAGTGAAGCCAATGCCTTGAGCAGGATGAACTGAATGAACCCAGCGAGACTTGATTTTTGTCGCCCTCTGGTGAATGTCTTCAAGTATGCCAGTTGATTCAAGACCCCTCAGGAGGAAAAACACACACACACAATAAATATTCAGACCGTTTAATTCATCAGCATTGTTGTCACAATATAAGACAGACTGTGATGCTTTGTAGAAAAATCTTTACACTTAGAGGTAACATAATTCAGACAATGTCAGCTAAAATGAACTTCTAACCATACATGTAATATAGTATTTTTTATTTCTACACATTTCCTTCATTGTTAGGCTTGCAAGTTTCCAGGTGGATACAATAAACATTAAAAAAACAACATACACTTCCACACATTTAGGTTGAATCTTTAAACAAAGCACTCAGTTTAAAGATGCTTGCAGGCCTGAGACACATTAAAACCATGGGTGCTGTTATGACGAACCCACACTAGGAATCTTTTTTTTTTTACTAACAAAGTATTAAAATAAATAGTTTTATCAGAGGAAAATGACCTAGGCAAAGGTTGCCTGAAGAAATCTGTAAACATGTGCCAAGCAATAACTGCAGTGCATCAAGTTCTAAGGAAACAATGGCAGCTAACACTAGGCATAACAATATCACTGAAATATGTATCACAGGATGAAAATATATTAACCGATTTAAATATAAAATCTGTCCACAGACCCTGTGCTTCGTAGGACAATTAAACTACTAGTGTACCTCAAATGTTTTTCTTATGCTGACATGGATTAGGTTCCCAAATGCCTTAGTGTGAAACCAGTTAGGTGTGTTTTATGCCTGCTGAACATCAAATATCGTGCACAGGATATTGACACCCTACAGACAGACTTGCAGAGAGGAAATATGCCCATTTCCTATAATGGCTTTGGAAGACCTACTCCAGCTGCATTCATTCACATGTCACCGTTACACTTTGGTCGTCAAACATTTGGCCTCTCTAGTTTCCCTTAACCTGACACAAACATTTTCCTTGTGTCTACAACATTACTTCAACTCATAATTGGCTCACAAAGCTTAATGCACAAATCATCTATAACGAGTTCCAGCAATTTTAAATATATCAAGTCCAGGTACAATCTTTGCAGTCGACTCATGCCTCTGCCACCAGAGGGGAAATGACATGCTGTTTGTGGTCCAGATCTTGGATGGTTTCAGTCATTCAGCAGTTCCCAGGCTTTTCTTTAGACAAACAATTATTTGGATCCACTGCTGCCACTCCAGGTTCTGCTCTACTGTACTGTACGTGGGAGAGAATCAGGAAGAGCTATCCCTCCAGGGGAGGCCGCAGAGGAATACACCCATCCATCTCCAGAGATTCAGGCCAGCCTTCATACTTGTTGCTGCTCTTACTGTTCTTCATACGCTAATGGAAACAACCCCAAGCAAACAGATGTCAACAAATTAGCCTGGGAAAGGCTTCACCAAACAAGTTTATACAGGCTGTTTTTAATTGCGTTAGCATTGAACTGTAGAGACAAAAAAAAAAATTGTACAAAGTATGAGATACAAGGATCGAAGCATTATCATTAACGCATGATCGAAATCACATTACATTTGTCTGTGATGCTGTATGTCTTCAACAAGGGGTCCATGACCCCTAGGGGATCGTCACAGTTAGGCTGAGGGGCCACCAAATCATTGTTTGGTAATTTAAGTTTTAATTTAAGGTTTTTCAAAATTTAAAACATGTCTGAAAAAACATACACATGAATGTTCATCAATTCATCAAAAACAAAACAAACAAACAAATAAAACCCCATAAGTCACAGCACACAACACTAATGCCATGCTGTTATCCATGAATCCTTGTGCAATCATGTGAGCTAACTAATGCTAAATCACTGCTCAGCACTTATCCATCAAAGAGAGGTAAACTGTTAGCTAACAGTTACATATAATTAAAATATATTGGCCAGTTAACTGTATTATTATTTTAAGTGTGTGGACATTCTTGTAGCCACAGTGTAATGTTTTGTAACTTTTCAAGCTCGTAAATATTGTCCAGCTCAGAAATGAACATGACGATCGTGAATGTGAAACTGTCAATCATTATTTTTATAGCTTAGTATGGTATGCACCATAAAAGGGTATGTTTATACATGGCACTTTAGGCCATTCATTCATTCATTTTCCATAACCGCCTATCCTGTTGAGGGTCGCAGGATGGCTGGAGCCTATCCCAGCTGACACTGGGCAAGAGGCAGGGTACACCCTGGACAGGTCGCCAGTCTATCACAGGGCTGACACATAGAGACAGACAACCATTCACACTCACATTCACACCTACGGACAATGTAGAGTCACCAATTAACCTGCATGTCTTTGGACTGTGGGAGGAAGCCGGAGTACCCAGAGAAAACCCACGCTGACATGGGGAGAACATGCAAACCTCACACAAACTCCCTTCCCTGGGTTCGAACCACGTGTCGCCCTCTTGCTGTGAGGCAAGTAGGGCCAGTTTTATATGTAGCTCACTTTTATGCAAGTTATAAGTTGTGTAACACAGTAATTTAACTTGTTAGCCTTTCTAAATTCAGAAATCACATTAAACTTACTCATCAAGCAATTATGGTGTTACTCATGTTACACAAGTTTATACATTTTTTGTATAATTGGTGGATGGACAAAAACAATTAAGTGTGTCAACAACAGCGATGCTCTCTGTAGCACCCGTTGACAGGCTCTTCAGCCTGGGGCTGACTCAGAGGAGGAGCAGGTTGTTTGACAAACAATTTACCAGTGCTTTAGTGATGAAAACATGCGAATCAACTGTTAAATGCACTTCATATGCTTTCATATACTGTTTTTTTCCTTCTTAAGCAATATTTCACTGACAGAATGGCCATTTGTATATCAGTTAATCATGCTGTTTCCTTCAATTTGTAAAGTAACTTTGTTTTTCTCTCAGAAACATATTGATTTATGGATTGTAAATGGATGTTTTGTTAAAGTGGTCTCCAATCAAACTCTCACACAACTCCTGCGGTATAATCCAAGTCTCATTTATCCTGTCATATGCTCAGCATTTGCCAAACACATACATCGTCCCTCAAACATTACTATTTAATACTGGACTGAAAGTGAATATTATCTGTGCTCTCTTCAAAGCCAGACTCCAATGGTTAACTTTTGTAGCACAAATGCATGTGTTTATGACGTGCTGAATGTATGACTGAATAAATGAGGCTTAGATTACACTGCACGAGTTGTGTGAGTGTTTGTAACCCGAGGTTTTTATACAGTCTTGCTGCTGTTAAACTTTGTCCCGTTCAATCTGTAAATGAATATATTAACTGTTTTCCAGGGAGGCATGTGAGAGAACAGAAAAGTCTCTTTTCTATTCTAAGTAACACAGCTCGACAATTCAATTTACAAATGTTATCATGTGGGTTCAGTTTGTCATCATCAGTCTGTCTCATATAATTTTATTTAGGCCTAATATGAGGCAATCAATATTTGTATCAGGCAGTGTCAGGAAGGCCAAGCTCTTTTATACTGCTTTTTTTTTTTTAATTGCTGGAGTTTTATTTTGAGCCAGTGCTATCTTGATTCTCCTATTCCCTCTCAATCATCACTTAAGACCCATTAGAAGTGTGTGGCAGTGTATTTTTCTGCAGAAACTCTGTCCTCTGCCTGCATTTTCCTATTTTGTTCTCATATTCTGTGTATGGCGTATGTGGGTGTGTACCCCAACAGCTCTCTGGTGAGGTCTGGGCTTCATAAAACGGTGGCAAGCCGGTGCCAGAGCATAAAAAGTAGGTATCCAAAAGGCACGGTGCTGAGGCAAAACTCCAAACGAAAGTGAATTTGGGGTCGGTGTTTGCTTTTACTTTCACTGGCAAGCCTGTTAAACTGTAACCAAGAAATCCTGTGAAGTATATCTTTGAGTGAAGTAATGCATTTCTTTAAAAAGGTGCAGAGCAATGTCCAACACTGTTCATCATGTGTTGGCACATTTAGAGGTGGGATGAATATTTAATTCAACTGTGTGCAACAAATCCTGAAAATACTGACCTATGAGTCATTTTGCATTGTTCTTTATATGACGACACAGTGAGGATTTACTTTTTAAGTTTTCTGTGAGCACGTAAGTGCAGGCACATCAAATGAGCTGGTGATTTCTACCCTTGGCCTCTGTTCAGCACTGACAATAACAGGAACATACCTGCTCAAACGGGCTCTTATTCTCGATGCCCTTGGCTCCCACAAACACCCAGCTATCTCTAAAGGCCAGCTCCTTCACTGCTGTGCTCCCAAGCTCCTCGAACAGCCTTCGAGACTCGTCGTTCAACCTATCAGACAGAAAGGAGGATAAAATAGCAGGTTAATTACCATTAAGTTTACTGAAATTAAATACAGGCCATTACCATTTCTCAGTAGGCTTGTCCTGGACTTTGACAAAGTCTCACAGATTAATCTTTCTGGTTCAACTCTGAGGTTTAATCACTTACAACTGTGATGTGTTTTTAAGCTATAATGCGTTAAAGGGAAACAGAGGGATTTACGATCATGCTCATTTTGTTACACTGAAAAACCATCAAGTGTTCATTAACAAATAAACCAGCCGCCAGATGTCATTTAAATGTAATATTAAAAATGAAATCCTGATTCCTGACACCACATGGGCACATCTTTACCCACGGGCTATTTTCCCTTCAGATTAAAATTCCTGACTGGTCTGCTCACTTCCTTCAGTGACAATTTGGAGCTTTTGCTCTCAAACCAAGTTAAACTTCAAAGACATATGCAAATGCAAATTTGTTAAGCAAGTGACTCCTCATGGTATCAACTGATGGCTGGTATACCGACTCCACGCTGAGGCAAATAGTCTTCAATGCTTTAAAGATCCTGTGTGTCGGATTTAGTGGCATCAAGCAGCATGTAGGGGAACTACAGTGAATGGCCCTATCTAGAGCCAGTGTTTTGTTTGCCTGCTCTGGGCTACCGTGGAACAACATGGCAGACTCTGTGGAACAGGACCCACTCCGTGTGTAGATATAAACGGCTCATTCTAAGTAGAGTTGGGTATCGAAACCCTATTCAACCAGTGCCCACCAGACCAGATCATACCTCAGGTTTCGGTGACTCATTTCAGTGCCAGATTGTTTGCGTAGCAGCGGGTTGGGCGGGGGGCGCGGGGGTGATTACAGTTTAGGCTATCTGTCACTGAGTAAATGCTACAACTCCTTAAGACCCAGGCCAGGCATCCATGTCTTACATGCCACCTGCTGACTGAAGTGAGGAGGGTTAGACCTGAAATTAGCAAGCGAAGTTAGCCTCCCATTGGAACCTCAACAGACTCACTTAAGGTGGTCTGTTAAGGTGGACCCACTGTTATTATTATCCTGACAATCTCAGCTGCTCCTGAACAGATAATGGAGAAATGTCTGACTGTAGAGTCTCTCCTGAGTGAGGGAGACAATTATTGATCCCCACACAAAATTTATTTCGCTGTTAATGTACTGTAACTCTTATTTGGTGTTAAAATTGACCATTGCTTTGAGCTCCACTCTGAAAATAGTATCAGTTCAGACACCATTTAGGCAGCAGTACCATTTTAAAAGTATTGTTTGGCACCACTATCAGAAAAGACCTACATGATAACCAACCATAATTCTAAGGCAAACACAACAATCCTTATTTTCACGTTATTATTAGTCTGAGTGAGCGGAAGTTCACTGCATAGATCAGCCTCTCATTGGGCGGAACGAGCCACCCACTGAAGTCCCGCCCTACCACCTCCAGTTGTGTAGCAGTTTTCAACCATTTTCAACACGTCCTTTACTAACTTTTGCGGTGTTTGATCTTGTGGGGATGTAGCCATTTTTCTGTCATGGTTCACGTCCTGTAAGCGATATTTTTGTGGGCGTGTTACACCAAAACCTGTTCCCCCAAGCAGGACTACATTATTATAAACTAAAGAAAACACCGTTATGAATTTTATGTTCCATTTCTGCCCTAAATCTTACACACTGGACCTTTAATACTATATTTTTGTTAAGTCTGAGATTTTTAAGATGTTTGAATAAATGAATTTATGGAATCTTGTATATGTGGAGTCTGTAATGTTAAATTTCATTGTAAAGATAAACAGACAGGCAGCAGCTGTTGCTCTATAAAACTTGTTGGACATTTGTCCAGCTGTTTTTAAGCAATGGAAATATGCTATAAATATGCTATTCTCTGTAGCAGTACAAGATAATTATTTTACTCTCTTCTAAAATGATGTATTCTTTTAGCTTCAGCTGACAATTTATCTGTGGAAATTGCTTTGAGGTGCATCTAAGGGGGAAAGAGAGGGGTGTTGGACTGGAACTGACAGCATGTGATGAATTCTTACTTTGTAGCTGCATCATCAAAGGAAGCAACAAACACAAGTGTTCCTTCATGGAGCGGCCGGAGAAACTTCAACAGGTCAGAAATATCTGAGAACGAACATCAGATGAGCCTTGATCTGAGCTTTATAGCTTGTCATTGCCAAACCATATGCACCATATGTGAAATATGCACTATACATTAGCATCTGGTTTTCATTACCTCCTGCCCATGTATCAAAGTTCTTAGTGTCCAAGAGCTCTCCTGTCACCCCTGGAGCAAAGAAACATCAGTCAGATGGAATAATAACACAAATTAACAGGAGCTTAAAATATTAATGCAACACAGTCAGTTAAAAGATAGATGAGGACTCTCTTACCGTTCACCAAAGCTATGTTTAGTCCTCTTCCAACATTGTTCTTCACACTGCTGACTAACCTGTAAAACAGAAACACAAACTGTTGCAACACGAGTTGAAGCAACTTCCTTGCCTTGCACATACACATTAATCTACACACTTAGACACACTGGCTGGAACTTGAGATACAACAATAAAATATAATAAGAACCAAGACTACAGACAAAAGCAAAGAAATGGGGGACAGACAGACTGAAAGAATACTTGCATTCAGCTCCCCAGACAGGCTTGGAGGCCTGGTTATGACAGCACAGAGGGAAAAAACAGAACAGAGTGTAAAACAAAACAAAAAAAAGACAGACAGACAGACAGCAGGGGAGACAAGGACATAGATGAACAGAAGCCGGTAAGCACGGAATCTCACATCTTGTCCTCCAAGCAGATTTTGGGCCCGATGACATTGGCAGCACCAGACACCAGGCGGAAAGCCAAATGTTTTGGAGGACAGGGAGCGGAAAGTCCACATTTATACCTTCGGGGGCGTGTTTCAGCTAAAATATACGATACATTTGTCAGTGGTAACACAGAAGATCATACAGACATAACGTTATCATGATCATATTTGATAGAAAGAGTATTTTTTCAACTTACCAGGTGTTGGTTCCTCACTTGCACCTGAAAGAAGAAACAGTTTTCACACTCACAATCAGAAAGTCTTGTTGATATTATACACAGAGCCTTCATCAAACATGCTTCAAACATTAAACCAACACTTGTACTTTCTCTTTAGAGTTGCTGCTCACAATTATTTTCTTCCACATGTAGCAGCTAGAACCACTGAATGTTAGCAGCTAGAACCACTGAATGTTAGTCATTCTTGTTTGATTAATTGTTCTCAACTAGGGCAGCATTGTGCGATTATTTTCATTGTCAATTAATCTGTCAGTTATTTTCTTAATTAACTGATTAGTTGTTTGGGCTATAAAATGTCAGAAAATGGTTATAATGTTGATTTGTGTTTCCCAAAGCACAAGATGGCGTCCTCAAATGTCAAAAATATTAAGTTTACTGTCATGAAGTCGTAAAGAAACAAAGAAATGTTCACTTTTAAGAAGCTGGGAGCAGAGAATTTAGACTGTTTTCCTTACAAAATTACTCAAACCTTTAAATCGCTACTCAGATTAGTTAGCTATTAATGCAATAGTTGGCAACTAATCAATTAATTGTTACAGCTCTAGTGTCAACTAATTTCCTGTCCAGCAACTTATCTGAATCACTACCTCTCTTACCGCTGAAGAAGTGGCGCACAGATGAACCGCTCTCCCCTCCGAATAAGGTATTTGCCAGCAGCCAGGTGAGCCCCACCAACAGAAGCACAGCCAAAGCTCTGAGAGGGCCTGTCAAGAGGAACAGGACATACCAGTCAAGGCAAGACACATGGGATTACTACCGCACTAACAAGTTCCCACTGAAATGAAGTAAATGTTAACCAACCTGTTAATCTCATGATTCACTGTCTCACAGATCTGGAAAGAGATTTTTAAAAGAAAATAGTTATATTAGAGATATGTCAAAAACTTTATAAACACAGTGTTTTCATTTTCCATTTATCATAAGTTTAATAAGGGAGATATAAAACAAAAAGGGGGCACAGTAAAGGAAGGAAATACAATACAACACAATAAAAGGTCGATTAAATACTAAGCGTTTTCACACCATTTTGAAGACTTTGTGTGAAGTCTTGAAGGAAAATAGCGGATCTTCTTTTCCTAAAACTGCACTTGCGTATAGTAAACTTACCTCTTAAAGTAATAACACTTGCTATACAATTGATCTGGGGTCGTTTGATTTAAAGTTTAGTATGGCATGTTTAACAGAAAGCTTACAATGGCCAGGCAAGATGGCTCTGCAGAGATGACGTTTGAAGGGGTGACATGAACCCAAACCATCGTAAAGACGAGGCAACAGATGATAATTCATTTGACAACATAATTAACCACTTCTATGAACTTATAAACGAGCATCGATTGATCTTACCTGCTGTGTCCACGCTTCAGGCGAGCACTGCCTTTTCTTTTCACCTTTGCTGGTATGTAATGAACGGTAACGAGGAGCTGTTGCTCTTGCCACTCGGGACTTTGACTATTTCTTGCGCTGTTTCCTCATTGAGACTCGTCTGGTGTAAATCAGCTTTCAAACGCGGAGATAGGATTAAGTTAATTTGCTCAGTCGGCCATTTACACGAGTCTCATTTCTTCGCTTTTAACAAGCATGGAAAAAATTATGGATGGTTTATTCCATCTGTCTTCCGGACATAATGCCACCCCCACCTCTGTGCCTGCGGAGTCTGCGCAAAGCTGCTCACGTGAGCAAAACTGATTTAAATATTTAACGATTTGTTCTTTCTTTTATTTAAAATTAAAATATGTGTAATAAATCGATACCTTCTCCCTTTAACTGTCACGAAAGCTGCCACTCGGTTTTAAAACAATAAATAATTAATTGTACTGACAATAAACAGCTGCCGGAGCACCACGCCTCCTCCTCGTGCACGCGACTGAAGCTTCAAAATCAAGATGGCTGCCCACAGTGCTGTGCTCTCGATGTCCAAAATTATAAATCCTTTCTGGGGTGGACGACTTGGAAATACTGTTAAAGTAAGACAAGACATGTCGCTGTTGTCATATAGGTTGTGGACGCTATTGTTGTTGTTGTGTGGCCCTAAATGAAAGTCTTTTTTTTATTTTATTCTTATTTTATCTTAACACAAGGTCATATGGTTAATATCATAACGTTGCAGTTGAATAAGCGAGACAGCAGTCTGTAGTCTTCTGTCAGAGATTGAGCTGGTTGCGTTAAAGTTTTGCTAAACTGCTTGAACGCTCTAATAATAAAATGCATTCACAAACACCATGTAAACAAATTGTCTTTACTTTGTATTTCAGGTATTTGGAACAACTCTGACAAGTCACAGGAACAAGGCCACTGTGAGTGAATCAGATTCTCTGTGGGTTGTTATCCTGTTAGAATGAGTAGCTGTGATTTTTGTCCATTTGTATGTACACCATGTTCCAAATTATTATGCACATGCCATTACAGTCAAGACAATTAAGGATTATTTTTTATCCTCAGCAGTTATATTATAATGTGGATGTTACAAGTAGCAAAACTATAGATGACAGAGACAGTATCTTTTTTAATATTTTGAAAAGAATTCAAAACCCAGTGTTACAAATTATCACGCACAATTCAATTTGAGACTATTCAATAGGTCAAAATAAATAAATAAATAAATGCAGTTAAATTAAAAAGAAAATTACAGATCAAGTCACACATCAAAATATGAAGGGATAGTTAAGTTTTTTTGAAGTGGGATTGAATAGAGTACTTAGCTATAGACAGTGTATTACATTTAGTAGATGTCAGTCAGCACGCTCCCAGTTTGGAGAAGCAGGCCAGAGTCTGACACAGAAGCTAAGCAATGCACTACTGTGGACGGGGTCAGCAACAAAATGCTTTTTAACAATCTAAAAAAAGTCCCAACTTAAAAAAACTTTCTTAATCATACTCTTGTCAAAGCCACCAGACTCCATTGGGATGAACAGTAGTTTTACCCTGCTAAACACAGGAGCTGGTGGTCTACCACTGCTTTGATGAGTTAGTTAGTTTGTGTTATTGTGTGAATGTGGGGAATCCATACTTATCTTAACGCCAAAGTAACAAGATAACACAAACAAAATAAGTGAACAAGGCAGCAGCAGACCAGCAGCTCCTTTATTCAGCAATGTTAAATTACTGTTTTTCTTTAAGCAGTCTGGCTTTGAAGAGAGCGATAGGACGGCTTCATTTAGCCATTAGAAATAACTGTATGACATTAAGGTGAAGCAGTGAAAATAATCTCAATCTTGTATACACTTAAGATGTTATAGATTTTTTTTAGGTGGGACTTTTTTAGGTGACGGAAATACATTATGCTGCTGACCCTTCCATAGTAGTAGATTGCTTAACTTCCATGTCAGACTCCTGCCTGCTTCACCAAACTGAGGATGCGCTGACCACCAGCTACTGTATGTAATATACCATCTATGGAAAAGTACCTCATACAACAACACTTAAAAAAAAATGGAACTATCCCTTTAACATCTCCCTCTATTGAACTTGAAAGTCCAGCTATAGTTTCAGCCTGTATTCTTCTGAAGTATACTGCCACACACCCTTATGGATCTAACTTTTGAGGATGCCCTACAGGTTCTCAGTAGGGTCGAGTTCAGGGGATGATGGTGGCTACACCATGATTTTTTTCTCCCTTTGTGCCTTTAGCAGCCGAGTCTTGTTGGAACAGAGTGGCCTTTCACCAAACATCCAGAATTCCATTTGTCTGGACCATCCAGTGTAGCACGGCATGCATCAGTTAATAAAACAGTTTGAAAGTTAGTCCTTATGTATTTCTGAACCCACTGAAACATTTGTCTTTGTGAGCACTGGTGTGGGGTGGCCAAAATACAGCTTTTTGTAGAGTTGCAAGCCTCTGGAGGATCCTGCATCGATAGGAGAGGTGCTTGGGCCTCCAGAGACACCAGCAGCTTCAAATACCTGTTTGCTGCTCAATAGTGGCTTTTTGTAGCTCTCCTTGTAATACTTTTAGTTTGCATGACAGAAACTGATACTATTTATCCAAAAAAGATAGGACAAATAAACCTAGGAAGAACTTATTGGAAAAATAGCAACCAAATGTTTTTTTAAAAACTGAAATCATACAGATTTTTTACTTCCATAATAGTTTGGAACACAGTGTCATGGCACTGATAATGCCATAAAAATCACTGCTACTCATTAAACCATTTATTTCTAAGCTGTATGGCTTTGGGTGTAACTTTGGGAGTGGCATGGTACTTTTTGTATCTGTTATAATGTAACCTGGGGGCTGCTATATACCTTTGTTTCCACCCTCTTGGGGGAGGAGAGGTTATAATGCCTCTGTACTTGCTGTTCTTTCATGTGGCTGTCAAAGTAACTCTTGTGCTTCTGCTTTCCTTGCTGTGCATCTTCAACAGCAGAGAGACAACATTGTAAGTAGCTGACTTTGATGTGGTTTTCCTGATGACAATACACGCCTCACAAACAAGACAGAACATTCCCATTTTATACGTGGACTGTGTGATGTAGAAAAAGACAGAAGACCTTCTGTGAACACTGATGTACTTCACAGTGTCAGTAATGTCATGGGATTTCACATGTCAGACAATTAATCGATGTATCCGTCTTGGCAATTCCAGTGTCATTTTATCTTAAATACAAAATTGTTCCTGATTCACAATATTTAAAAAAAAATCAAATATGATGACTTTGATCAATGATAAACATCAGTAGTATATTGCTTAACCCTTAATAACAATCAACTTTTTTACTGCTTAACGTTACCCTTACAGTCTTCCTTGGTGCTTTGGCTTTGTAAAACTTTACTGGTGATTTTGCATTTTCTAGTCCATTTACAATAGATTTTTTTCCCCTCCATTTCACTGCGGTATGAAAACTGACTTTCACAAATTAGAAAATTGCTTTATTAAATGGCAAGTTACTGCAGTGTTTTGTGCTGAATTCCATAAGAGTTACAGTGATTAATTGATAATAGATCAGTTCTCAACTATTAAATTAAATGCAAACTAATTTGATTATTAATTAATTATTAATTATAAATTTTCTGATTCAAGCTTCTTAAATGTGAATATTTTCTGGTTTCTTTCAGATTCAATTCATTTATTGGTCTCCTTAGTGAAATTTGTGCAACTAACAAGCAACTGAATGTTAATGGTAAAGGATGATCTGTCTGACGAAGGCGTCAAGTCTCTGCATAATGAATTTCATTTTGTACTTGTGCTAGTTTAACAGTGGTAGGTTGGAAATTAATCTAAAACATGTAACATCATGAGTTAACATATCAGCAAAAATGTATGTAAACATAGGTGATTTGTAGTTGCATTAAGACCTCAAAAACCATCATGTTTTTCTTTAGGTTCAGTGCCGTTAATAATGTATAAAATGCCAATGTTACAGCCCCCTCCTGCAAAGTATGGAGGCAGACACACTGTGACTCTCATACCTGGAGATGGAATCGGCCCAGAGCTGCTAAGTCATGTCAGAGAGGTTTTCAGGTTTGTTGGACTTAATCTAAATTTTAAAAAGATCATTTTCAAAGGTTTGACTACAGGCAGGTGAGCACTGTCTCACCACGTGGTTTGTTTTGATGCTTTAGGTTCAGCTGTGTGCCGGTGGACTTTGAGGTGGTACATGTCAACTCTGCAATGGAGACCGAGGATGATATCAACAACGCCATCACTGCCATTCGCCGTAACGGAGTTGCCCTTAAAGGCAAGCAAGCCCCTTTGTTTCTGTGTCACAAGCTGAGCATGGACACATGAAAAGTACACCACAGCTGTGAGAAGTATGTAGTTTATTATAAGAGCATGACATAGAAGTTTAACTGTGACATTACTTAACTGTCCTGATAGGTAACATAGAAACCAAACATACCATGGCGCCATCTGTCAAATCCAGGAATAATCTCCTACGGTAAGAGTTTTAAAGAAATATTCAGGACCTTTGATATCTATCTATCTGTCAGATAGCTTACATGTCTTCTATGATTTGGTCCTTCATGTCACTTGACCCCTTGTTTTGTTCCACGTGTATATCAACAGCACAAGCTTAGACCTGTACGCCAATGTGATGCACTGCCAGTCGCTCCCTGGAGTCCAGACACGCCACAAGAACATTGACATCATGATCATCAGGGAGAACACAGAGGGAGAGTACAGCAGTCTGGAGCACGAGGTCAGACAGAACAGAAACAATCAATTCTACTGTCTGCTGAAACACACGCTTAAACTCCCTCCTTTAAACACTGCTTTCCTGTCTGTGTGTGTCTTCCCTTCATCTTCTTGTCTTATTATTCTCTGTTGAAATGGGAGTTAGATACCAACCATGCACTACTGAAAGTACAGCATTCATTTACTAAGGGAAAAACAGTGGGCCTCAATCACCAACTGTTCTTAAGAAGAAATTTCTTCTTGGAACCCACTTATGCAATTTGCATGAACATTCTGACATTGATCAATGTTTTCTTGTTTGGGATTTGCCTAATGAATGGGAGTCTGATTTTGTGGACCCAAAGGATGTTTGATTTCTTTTTTATACCCATATGTGCTTTTTTCTACAGTAATGTTCTCAGTTCTAAAAAAGAAAACGCACCCATATACTCAGAACATTCCTCCGGGTGCTCTCAATATCATCGAGAACAACTTTCCCATTTCATTGTCTTATGTCATCACATGTTTGAGTTGTGGCTCTCTAATTTTTGGATTTGGGAGAGTCTCTTAAGGGCTGATTTATGGTGGGGCGCTCAACACTTTTGATGAGTGACGCTCAACAAAAACTACGTATTTTTGACACTGTCCTTTCATGTCAAGCATCTGGAAAATTTTGTTATGTCGTGGATAATGTCATGTTTTGTCTCACAGTATGATTGGGCGGTGTTACTAACGTCAGCATGGGGATATTAGTTTTCATTCCACACCCACTTTAACGTGGATTCAGCCTCTCTGTCCACAGCAGCAGCCATCTGTCAGCAGTAGCTCCTGGGGAGCTCGGTCAGAGGACAGTGGTTGGCCAAACCGCCATCACCAGCCTGAGCTACAGGAGACATTAACTGAGCCAAATTAGTTTTCATGTCAGCTTCATGGGAAGAACAGTATTTCTGTTTAGTATTTAATGATTTTATTTTCCAGCTCATGGAAGTCAATGAGGGGAATTTTCTCTCACAGACAGACTGCAAGCTGATCAATGAATGTATGGATAATTAAATAAAATCACACATACAGTGGGATATTTGTGTGGCTTAAACAGCTGTCTGTGCAGATTATACTTCACTAAATTTGAGAGAAATATACCCAGAGTGTAAAAAAATAAAAAGCAAGGCAAATTGAAAACAACATGCAACTGTTTAATTTCTGTCCAGTGACACTGATTAAAAGTGTTGAGCTTCCTATCATAAATCAAGCTTTAATGTAAAGCAGGAATCACATGTATGTATTTTGAAAATGGCCGCAGTTCCCCTTTAAACAGACTGAGGCACATTAAATTTCTTAGTTGCCACTTTATGAAACTTTGAGAACAATAAAAAATTTGCACAAGCCTAAAATGGATGTTGGTGTGTGGACAGCGATGTGCAGTTACAGCCTTATGTTACCTTTTACACAGAGGAAGTATCCGAGTCAGCTCTACACAGTGACATACTCTGCTTCACACATGACTCAAAACAATGTTATGAAATTATTGACTGCACCAAATAGTTAAATGTAGTTGACATTTGTTGGTCAATCTCCTTCCTGTCTTCTCTTAGAGTGTATCAGGGGTAGTGGAGAGTCTTAAGATCATTACCAGGAACAATTCCCTCAGGATCGCCGAGTATGCCTTCAAGCTGGCCAGGGAAAAAGGTCGTCGTAGGGTCACCGCCGTACATAAGGCTAACATCATGTGAGTTACTTTGAGGCATATGCATCATGCTGGAACCGTCTGGCCTCATGAGTCTTACATAATACTCCAAGTTTCTTAGAGCTACAAAAATTGAATTTGGCCTTATTGCTCCAACAGGAAACTCGGCGATGGCTTGTTCCTGCAGTGTTGCAAAGAAGTGGCCTCTGGTTACCCCGACATCACATTTGACAGTATGATTGTGGACAACACCACCATGCAGGTAATGGATGATTAAATTTCATGACTCGTGAGACCTGTTCACACAGGACTAGTGTTATCCGGGGATCTTGTGATGTAGAAATCACCACCACAAGTCTGTGATTTGTGTGTAGCGTTCACACAGGATAAACAAAGGGTCATTTGTAACCCCACTTTAGAAAACACCAAAACCCTACACAGCACCGTTAGGGTGTATAAACAATGTTAACCTCCTTTTTTTCTTTTTTAATGTTGGTTAAACAAACAAAACCAAGTCCACAACACTTTGTCATCCATCTCATCATCTGTCGAAATTTTGCTCATCTGATGGTTTCAAGCTTGCTCTTTGTGCAAGCAGGTCTCCATACGCTGTGGTGAGATGAGCCTCCTGCACCCAAAGTGCTGTCAAAACTTTCATTTGTAATTGACAACACAGCAGCTGTAGTTTTTGACCGGGGAAGAGGCAGTAAAGAGGTGTGGAGAAAACAAAAAAGCTAAATACAACCCAAAATCAGAGAGATGTGTATTCGCACTGGACTTATATTATCACATGACCTCTCTGTTTGGCAAAATATGGCAGGTCATTTGTGGTGGAATTTTTACTTGACAAATTACAGACGTGGCAGATTCACACTAGATTAATATCACAGACAATCTCTGCAAATATTACTAATTACTAGAGATCCCCAGGTAAGACTGGTCTTGTGCGAGTACAGCTTTAGTTTATAAAAGTCGTTTCTAAGTTATTCACATACTGCTTTGTTAATCTGTGTCTTTAGCTGGTGTCCAAGCCCCAGCAATTTGATGTGATGGTGATGCCCAATCTGTACGGGAACGTGGTGAGCAACGTGTGTGCAGGCCTGGTGGGAGGGCCTGGCCTCGTGCCCGGTGCTAACTACGGCCGTGACTATGCTGTCTTTGAAACGGTGAGTGTTTGGCAGTTCACGGTTAGTAGGACAGTGTCTCCTCTGTGTTTTGAAGAGTGGAAAATACCGTCTGATATATTGTGACTCTCTCAGGCCACAAGGAACACAGGGAAGAGTATTGCGGACAAGAACATTGCTAACCCCACTGCCATGCTGCTAGCCAGCTGCATGATGCTGGACCACCTCAAGTAAGCTTTTCCAGATAAAATACTTCTATTGCACACCTGCTTGTGGTTCTGTCTGAGTTGCAATGCTGTCACTGTGGTGTACAGTAAATAATTCTTTCACCTGTGCATCTTCAGGCTTTATGACTACGCAGCTATGATCCGAAGTGCAGTCCTCACCACCATGAATGAAACCAGGGTAAGTCATCCTTCACTGACAGGTCACTGCCCTCACCTGTCTCACTGCCACAAAGCTAACAGGCTTTGTTGTGTAGTGTGATGTTGGCCCTGGTGGCAGGTCTGGCACGCTTCCCAGTGGGCATCACAATACATTCACACAAAGCAGCATCGTTCCCTTTCAGCGTCACAAAGCTCTTATGAAGTGCTGTGTTGCATGTTATCTCGTTTTACATTGTTTGGCACCGACATTAATCACGGTCCTTTAGCTCATTCAAAAACATGATCTGCTTATCATCCAAGGCAGCAGACTGCTTCCTGCCTTGGCAGCATTTTTGAGAGATATGTGATATGTACTTTATTTAAACTAATCAGTTATCTTGGGCGTTACAAAGCCCAGGATGCAGTGACAGTGCCTTTGCAAAACTGTGTCAGGGGGAACTTGTTTTGGTGGAACATTTGGATTTGGTGAGGCGAGCACTGTCAGTAAAACGTTGAATTCACCGCAAATGAAAACACCACAAAAACAAGAGCAGATGTCGACCCTGTGATTCAGCTTTTACTGATTGAACAAGACAAACATAATTGGAGAATTGGTACCCTTAAGGTAAAGCCTGACTATACTTCAGCTCCGGAGGAACTCACTGGACTGGTTAAACAGATGATGAACCCAGGCAATTTCCTGGCTGTATGTGGCTCTTGCAGATTGTTATTAGATGATATCACAGAAACTCGTGAGAAGTGAAACAGATGGGCACATTAGTGAAGTCAATGTCACTGACACACATTGCTGCCAGAGTGAAAGATCTGGCAAATCGACTCAGAGAGGAAGTCTATGCTTTTCTCAGGTGCATTCACAAGTAGTCGCCTTATTGTATAATCCAAATCTTCATCAAAACCTGCCATTTTCAGTGTGTAGATTGTTTGCTCGCAGGTTGTTGTTCCGATAGCAAAGGGGACTTTAAAACTGTAACATGCATAAAGCAGAAAGGGGGGGGAAGTTTTTTTGTTTTTGTTTTTTTTTGAGCATCCTGTTTGTTTTTTCTTTTTCTTGCAGTTGCATACAGCTGATATCGGGGGTCTGGGCACCACGTCAGAGGTGGTCCAGTCCATCATGAGGATCATCCAGAGTAATGGACAGCTCACATCTCAGTTCTAAACACACATATCAATCACAGGTGTGAGTGTGAAGAGGTTATCCATGCATGTCTGTTTCCATGGCGTCGGGTCATAGCACTGACAAGAACGTTTCCTTTTTTTGTTCTTGTTCACACAGTTTACTGATCACTGTACAAACAACCTTTTATCCACACACCTGTGAGTTTGGCGTGTAATAATGTCCTTGGCAAGACAGATTTTAAAACGGTACGGTTATTTTCTGAGTTCAAGTTAAAAAATTCTGTTTTTATAAACTGTTATGAAACATGAAAAGGCATCTCTTGTTAAATGTCACTGGCCTGCCACATGTTAGGGTGAGAAATACTTAAAATATCACATATCAATGCACATGCATTTCCCACTCTGCCTTCTCCACTCTGGATCATTATTTATTCTCCAAATTATAACTACGTTACAGCCTTTTAATCAACCAAAATGTGCTATGATCGTTAATGCCTTACCCTTATGTGTCATACTGTAACTTTAATATCAAGGTGCCTGTTATATGTTACATGTTCTGTCCTGTGTGTTCACATCAGATCAACTGTACATTAAAAACTGTAATGTAGCTATTTCAGATATACTGTATCAGAGGAGGTGCACATCCTGTTGTCTTAAAGTCTAAGCAGACAAGAGCTTTTAAAGCCAGACATGAGAAGGCTGCTTTTATCATAACTGTGGGCGGATATATATACTGTATAACACAAATAAAGAAGAAATAATCTTCCCTATTGTGATGTTTTTGGACAGATGTTTGAATATAAACGTCTCTCGGATGATAAATAGACTTTCAAACTATATATATGTACACTCAGCATATCTGGGTGTTTCTATTATTTTGTGCACCCTAACCTTTTCTTTAAGATGTACCCTCGCACCTCTGTTAGATGCACCACCCTTCCTTTGAATTCATTATTAACTGAATATTAGTTATCGCTGTTAAAAAATGTTTCTTGTAAAACTTTTATAATATTTAACAATATTGTTGCGGCATTTTTTTATACAATGTAACTCTAAATGTTTAGGTTAGTTTGGTAAAGTTTGCATTTTGTACTGCTAGTGGCAGAAGCCGGACGCTTAGCTGTTTTAACCACGTAGCCATTACTTTAAGATAACTGTATAGTAATTAATTTTAGCTATCTTTTCAAGCTATTTATCATTTACTGTTATCTGACTATTCAAACTGTATATTCCTTATTTTAACCTTCTTTTTTTTTAAGTATTTACACATTACTTTTAGCAAACTGTTTAGATTTCTCTGCCTGCTTGGTAACTACTTTTTACCCACTCCAATTGCAATACATTGTGTGCAAGTTACAGCTGACTCGGTATATGGATATATATACATTTTTTATTTTATTTTCTAATCAAATTGTTATTTAAAAGTGGTGTTCACATTAGTTGAGCTACACCACAGTATTTCCATATACCCCCCCTGGTAACTACAGACGTACCTCTAAAAGTACAAGTACCCCTGATTGGGAATCAGTGGGCTACAGTTCAACAGTACCACAAACTAAATCCTTAGAAATGATCATACAGTTGAATCAACATCTCTTTACAACTGAACATTACAGCTGTCATAAAGGTAGAATTCATGTCAGGACTACTATATGAGGCTGCATTAGTTTTGGCAGTAGGTGTACCTAATAATCTGGCAGCTGAGTGTGTAAAGTCTTTATACAACACGAGTTTTTTTATGCTGAGATCAGTAAAGATTTATCTTGACTCTTTGCCTCTGCTTTAAAGACAGAAGCTCTCTCCCGGCCTCTGGCTGGGGATAATGATTATTTCTCTCCAAATAAGATAAAGCTCACTGATCCTTCCGTTTGTTTTACAATTTCACGCTCCATCAATGCCTTGCATGCACCATCGGATGACAAGTTGCTGTTTTACATTTCATCACTAGGTGGCAACACCACTGTCTAGAGTCACCACTACACTGTAACCCTGCAGCAAATTGAGCTCAACTGTTTGTGTGTGCGCTGCCCGTTACATATGCGGTGGATCACTGTGTGTCCGTGTAACTGTACTGACAGTAGTGTGAAAAAGCTGCAGGGAAACTTGGGATGCAAGAATCTCTGGCAGGCAGATTGTTCCACACAATTGGGAGCATTAAGATGATTCTTGGTCTTCTCATGTGATTTCTAGGAATCAGGTTCCTGGCCTCAGACGATGAGTTTCTAAGACAAACGTGAAGAATTTTGGCTTTCCTCTCTGTTGGTATTATCTGCATTTAACATAAAACCAAACCATTTGTTATAGTTCCACCTGGTAAAATGAAGCCATCCATTATTGTCTCATCTTGTTTTGTAGAAAACTCTGATCACACGGTCATTTTAAGAAAAACTGCCAGGGTCATCTGAGCCAGCAGCTGCAGGAGGAGGAGTAGATGGATGTTAGGCATCATTCAGCAGTGACCTTCTGCTTACATACATTGTACAAATAATCCCAGTTCGCCTCTCCTTTTCCAGTGCGGTCACAGGGACACATCCCATTGTGATGGCACTGTCCAGTTTGTCATGCGTCTAATTCTGTGGGAAAGTTACAAACTGTTTCCTCTGTTGGAGCATTTGTGTATTGAGCAAAGAAATCCTTGGTGATGAGGCTCCTTTTTTTTTTTTTAAACGTCCTTGGAAATCAACAATCATACATAATCATACAGTGTGTTGTGAAATGTGCAGGGAATTACTATGTGTGTACTTTGGCCTCTGCCAGCTGGCCGTCTTTGACCGTTTTACCCCCTCTCCATTCATGTCAGTTCTTTGCTCGACAGAGAGTTAGAATCAATCACATTTTGTTTTGCTTTCTGTAAGAGGTTCCCCACTCCGGGCCAGCTTTTTCTAATTGTCTTCCTCCACTCACTGTTTATCT
This sequence comes from Epinephelus fuscoguttatus, assembly GCF_011397635.1. Lineage (NCBI taxonomy): Eukaryota > Metazoa > Chordata > Actinopteri > Perciformes > Serranidae > Epinephelus > Epinephelus fuscoguttatus. The sequence goes on along the minus strand of NC_064758.1, from coordinate 23,140,482 downwards.
CACTGTACCTTACATCACCTCTCATCATTGTACGTGGAGTTACACACTCTCTCCGCTGTCAGTCCTCACCTCTCAGCCCACCCCTCCCTCTCTCTTGAGCTGCTGCTGTGTCCCCGCTGAGCCCCAGCTGGAGCCACGCCACAAGGCAGATGCTCGGACATTTGTGGAACAAGGGAGATATTGCAATGAATCACTGGCCATTTGACCTTTAGGGGCCACCTTTCAGTCCTTGAATGAACCTATGAAGAAGCTAAGATAAACTGTTTCCATCCCACGCCCAGGAAATTTACTGGTACCAGCTGCTAAAGAGACGCAGGCAAATTAGAAAAAGAGATTGAGTGGAAAATCAAAATGATAAAAAATAATAAGAAATAAATATAAAAGCTTTATACAAGTGAACTTATACAGATGATGGATGACTGCACAGGATAACTAATACACGCATGGTGTGTAGCTTTGAAATATAAAACTAAAAAATATTAACACACAGAAATTAGTAAATGTTATTGCACAAGTCGGGAAACTGCACAGGAATGTTGCACAGTATAATCTAAACAATATTTATAGGTATATTTATGACTGTATATTTATATGTGGCGGTGTTTCTAATCTGCACAGCTTTAGCTGTAAGAGCTGCCTTTTAAGGGTTGGTCACCGCACTACCAAAACAAAACAAAAACACAACAAAACAAAAAAATAACCCTACTGAGCCTTGCAGATGGTTTTGGTTTTATGTGTTCAGCAGTTTTACGGATATCTATTCCTAAGGTTTGTGCTGCTATTCTTATACAAATGAGGTATCGAAAAACAGCATTAACTGGAGCGGTATCACTTTTCTTGTGCTGCCTTTAGACGCCTTACAGAAATATTCAAACCTTCAATTGAGCAGATTGGTGCAATATCTGTCAAAAACACAGGGAAAAGGGCAATGAGCAACTTGTTCCCCAAATTGCAATATAAAATAGTAGATTTAGAAAATATTTTTTTAAAAGCTACAGGGAAAAAAGTAAAAAGCTAGAGGAAAAACTATATTTGTAATTGTCACAATTAATTATTTTAAATTATGTATTATGTATTTCAAGCTCTTTTTTCAGGTAATTTCCTTGTTTTTAACTTTCTTTCCTTTTTTTAAAATGTATTTCCTTGTTTTTAATTTTCTCTTTTTACTAAATTCTTGCTCATTTCTAATTTCATCACCCATTTTTAAATCACATTTAAAAATGTCAGTGTAAGCCTTTTAAAATTGTATTTATTTTACCTTTATTCTACCAGAGAGATAGAAAGATAAAAATCTTTTGAGAGACTTGGCCAAGGTAGCAGCCCTGCAAAATCCCAACATTTAAAAATACAACATGCACAACATGACAGAGTTCACAATAAAACAGAACAGCTATTAACACAGTGGCCTCTCAGGAAAAACAACCACATGCCTCTGTCAGTATGTTCTTTATGATGCCCTTAAATTCATCAATAGATTTAAAAGTTTCTATTTTAGATGTTTGTGCAGATTAGTCCATGCCCACGGTGCTTAGTAGGAACATGCTGTTTTCCCCACATCTGTCAAAACCTGCAACACATTAAAAAACAACCACATGGAGAAGCGTAACTGGTAACGGCCAGAGCCAAAGAGCACTGAGGTAAGCTGGACGTTTATCTTGTAGTAAAGATTTGTAGATAAAAATCTAGTAGTGCAATTTCCTGCAAATGGTCAATGATGTCCAACCCAACAAATCATAAAGAATGCAGTGGTGAGTAAGGGATTTTGTCGTTTGTAATGAAGCGTACAGACGCATGATACACTGAATCATGGCCCCATAAAATGGAGGAGGCTGCATGCGTATACAATATGTCACCATAATCAATAACAGACTGAAGAGTAGCTTCCACAAGTTTTTTTCTTGGCACTGAATGTGAAACAAGAGCTTCTTTTTCCCAGAATTGGTGTCCCTGATGCTTTGGATAATCCACAGAGCTCAAAATAGTAAATAAATGGATTATCCAGAGCAATGGCAACGTGAAAGAAATGTTGCTGTTGAATCATTTAATGTTTCGATACTGTCTGCAGCACAAACAAAATTGTATTAACCTCCACTGTATTGGGGTGAAGGCTGACATGCAGACAGATATCTGAAAGCTGCATGGCAAGATGTTACACAGTAATAATTTTTTTTTCTCATAATAGTGAGTTTCAAATGTCCCTCCCTGCTGTCTGGTGTCTAGAATGTAATGAAGGAGCATGCTTGACCGACCAGGTTGATAAAGGAAATTTCTGTGACGTTATTTTATGTAATCTCCCTTACTTATCCCTCATCATCCAAACTCCAGCCATATCTATCATCATCTACACTCATACAAGTGTTTTATCTTTCAAGCACTCACTAAACTTGCGTGTGCTGGCTGCTTCACTCCTTCACCTGCACCTCCTCCCTACGTCTGCTTCATTCCTTTCCTTCTCACGTCTTTTTGAAGCACTCAGTTTAGTATTTTTCTTCATATTTCAAAGGTAAATGCTAATCTGAAAGGTTGAGTCAAACCACAAGATATGACACTGATATAAAAGCATGAGGTTTTATTATTGGCCGCAGCTCTGTCCCAGCTTTCTCCTGATCATTTCCAGAGTCCTCCTCTCTTTCCTTCTCTCATTCTGTCACTCCTTCACACACACACTATCAGTCCAGTGTAATCCAACATCCACTGGGTAATTTCCACATCTTATGAACATGCTCCCTCCTTCTCATGTTGATCAGCTCTGCTATGCTACGCAGTACGCAGTGCATTGCAGGTGATCACAATCAATCAACTTGCCTCTGATCAGGCTCTGCCGAGCACAGCTGCATCCAGTCAGCCGGCCCTGCTCTCTGTTAATGGGGCTTTTTTTTTTCCCCCACAGCTATGGCTTAGTTACATTAAGCTACGTCAGCGGTCAGCTATTCTCCATTACTTGGGCCTGGCCGTGTGTGTTTTTGGCTCTCTGTGTGTCCTCTTGGCTTTCTGTTTACAGGGACTTCCAGTGTCTTCCTCAGCAGTGACAGCCCCAATCAAAGAAGAATTACGAATGAGTAGGTGCGAGAAGTTAAGGGTGATGTTCGCTTGGCAGAAATGGATGTAGAAAGGAGGTCAAGGGGGATGGCATGCAGAGGACTGAGAGGGAGAGAGTGCAGACTTGGCTGGAGGAGAAGGGGGAGTGCTGAGGGTAACGGGCTAATTGAGGGTGGGGAGGATGGAGAGGTTTTGTTTGGGAGGAGGAACAAAATGATATATAGCTGATATAGTTTGGTAATCAGGGAGTTCACTGGACAGTTAGCTCTTGAAACACTTCATCACCTTCTTATCTTTGCATGGAGAGGAGCCAGTAAAGCATCTCTTGACTCCTGCTTGCCTCTTTATCAGGAGCTGCGCACTGTTATTTTTTTTTGCACCAGAGGGTTACCACCTAGTGAGAGCACACAATCCTTAAAGGGAATGTTCACCCCAAAATCAGAAATACATATTTTCCTTTTACCTGTATCAAGGTAGACTGTTTTGGTGTGAGTTGCCAAGAGGTAAATAGACCCTCACTTGCACAGCACCTTTCTAGTCTTCCAACCACTCAAAGCCCTTTAACACGACTTGTCACATTCACAAACACGTTCACACACTGGCAGCCGAGGCTACCATACAAGGTGCCACCTGCTACTCATCTCAAACACACTCACACACTGATGGAACAGCCATCAGGAGCAATTTGGGGTTCAGCGTCTTGTCCGAGGATACTTTGAGAAGAGCCAAGGATCGAGCCGCCAGTGTTCCAATTAGTGGACAATCTGCTCTATCTCCTGAGCCACTGTTACTGCGAATGTTGGAGATATCGGCCATAGAGATGCCTGCCTTCTCTTAAATATAAAGGAACAAGATGGCACTCGGCTTGTGGAGCATAAAGCAGCAAAAAAAATTGAGAAACTCAACAGTAATGTCTCCAGAAATCATGACCCGCTTACTCAAGATGATCCACAGACCTTGTTGTGAGCTGTTTCACATTGGAACGATTTTCTTCCTACCAAACTACACTTACGTTTCACTATGCATAAGGGAGAGTACCTCTACTCATGGACCAGAGGCTTGTGCTAATCACAGCGCGAGGTATAAACGTTGAACATATCCTCATACAACAAGCTATATATCTTACGAATTAGCGTCCCATGAATGACGTTACATTTAGGCAAATAAAGTTAATTTTGTTAGGATTAGAGAGAAAAAAAACATGGTTAGGTTGCTTTAGGTTAAGGCCTTGACTCAAAGTTCACTCAAAGTTTGCATGGTTCTGAACACTGGCCTCCTGGTGAAAGCCCTGAGGGAAAGTCCCATGTTTTGTGTCCCATCCATCACCCCTACCTGCATCTTACTCCCATCAGTGTATTGGTCATCTCTCTCGTAGGAAAACGTACTGACAGTGCATGAGAACAGCCTGAAACATTAATGGCATCCTCCTCAGCTGAGCTGTAATGTTAGCTGTCTTTGGTAACAGTATCAAACTATTAGCTAAAATGTTATTGTTGCTATTTGTTAAGCACGCTTCCTTCTGCACAGTTACACAGTTGGCGGGTGTAGTTCGGTAGAAAGAAAATAGATTCCACATGAAACTACTTACAACAAGGTCTGTGGACTATCTTTGTATTATATTTCAGGGGAGGCAGACATCTCTACAGGCAATATCTCTAACACTGTGTTTTGATTCTGGAGTGAACTGTCCCTTTAACATCACAGCTCTGCACAAAGTGAAGTGATCCCCTTTAGAAAAGTTTCTTTCAGTTTTGATCGCTTAACTATTTCTGTTTGAGGGCTGCTCGTCCACCTGTAGAGCATACACCCCTTCAGCTGCTGGGGTTGCACTACCTTACATAAGGACACTTCAAGGAGCATGTGCAGGCCAACATGGTGCATGAACCGAGGTCATGCAGTTATACAGTCTTTCTTACTCGACGGATTTGGCCACCCTGATAGCGCTCTAAGCTGTAAATAGATACGGGGGCTCCCCACCCTGACCTCATGGTTAAAACATACTGAATAGAAGCACACATGTCGGTTGTATGTGACTAAAGCACTTAACTTGCAGCTTGTAAAGAAAGTTGTTGTCTGTAGCACTTTTTAGTTTACCTCATGGGAGGAAATCTGAGGCTCTGAGCATTGCTGTGTCAATGTACACACCATTATGTATACGACTATATGCATGCATGTGTCTTTTTATGTGTGCACATCTGCATATGCTTTTACTGGAGCTATGCTCTTAGCTCCAGGCAGAGAAACTGACTCCACCTGTGCTACATGAGCAAGCCCTTTACATGGCCCTGCACTGGTATTCTGCCCTGTCAGAAGTCCAGTGTGGTTAAATGTTGCATGGGGGGGGAGGGGGTTAACATGAGTGCGGGGTGCTTTATTGCATTGTGTCTAAAAAGAAACCTGTCTGTCTTGCTCACTTTTCCATAACTACCTCACACATATTTTATTTTTCCTCTCCTCGGCACTGAGAGCGTCTTGGCAAAGAGGCAGTGAGGGGAGCCTGTGAGCTATTTCTGTTTGGTTTTATGTTTATGATAAATTAGAAGGCTTGTGTTGCTATCTGGGTCTTCTGAGAACGTTGATATGTGTCTCTCATCGGAGGAAAAACAGCAGGGTCACTGCAGCACTCCAGCCAGATGCATACTGGAGAGGAAGACTTGGAGGGAGGAGATAAAAGCAGTGATTGATTGGCTATCGATGGGCTATTTGTTCCATCTGAAACCATTCGTCTATGCATGTCAGTCTTTCCCCTGTTCTCGCTCTGTCTTGAAATCTCTCATGCTCTCTGTCTCTCTTGATCTTTCTGTCTCTAATGCTTTTAAATGTTTTACCATCTGTGCCCTCCCTGTGAGTTCAGGTGGCACTGCCAGAGTTACATTACATCAAGGCAAGCATGCTGCGCTCATGACAACCTGCATTACACTGCCCTGATGTCATCACAACTCTGCTCCCCTGAAATCGGAGCATCTTGGCACTTTGACAACTCCGCAACCCGCCCCCACCCCCACTTTCCAATTCTGTGTTCACCAGTCAAAAAACAGTGTGTTCTTTTGGTTGCCAAAACAAAGCATATTTCCCAGCGACACTCATGTAGTTCAATCTAATAAATCTCTTGAGTCCCATCCACGACCAGTGATTCAGCTCTGTGCGCTCTGTGAGCAGTTCATCTCCTCGACCTGGCTGGGACGATCTCCCACCTGCTGCCAGACACATGCTATTAAGAGAGTAAATATGTCATGCTAAAAGACCTGCGCCATCCCTCTAAAACTCCCCAAATGAGAAACATGACATTTAGCCTAAACTTTGTTTTCCTGTTACCCTAAATCCAAATCCTTGTCCATATCTTGTACTGAACAGCATTGATGAATATAATCTTGAGCTGTTTGTCTTGTGTCGCTCCCTTTCTTTCTGTCTCATATCATTTGGCATCTTCGCTCTCCTCTGGTGAAGCATCTCGAAAGAGTTTTGATGAAAACAGATTTCTGCAAATCCACCAGAAAACACAGCTTTGATTATATATGTCTGTTCACTGTGACAGCTCAGCAGGATTCTTGTCTGCGTTGCTCTTCATAAACGACGTCTGGTTCCTGAATGATATTTGAAGTCTGAGAGGGGAGGTGGGAGAAATGCCATTGTTCTATCAAAACCTAAAGCGGTTGTTCGAGGCTCTGTGGCACACTGTTATTATGTCAAAGGAGTGTCGTATAGCGGTGAGAGGTGCAGATGGCAACCAGCTGGAACTTGTCCCGTTAGAATCCCTTCAATGTTCATTGTTCAGGAGGTTTTTACAGGGAGCTGAAATATCAACAGAGGTGCCTTCCTCTCCAAAACAAACGCACCAGGTGATTTAAACCGGTTAAAACATTTAATAAAGTTGTTATATGTTATAAATCAGTGCTTCTCCGATGCTGTTTGACTCACTGAGACGGGCCACTAGCTCAGCACCTGCTAAAGTGTGCTCAGCTTTTTTTCCCCAATAACTTATGATCCAGACGTTCAGAAGGTTTTTACTGGGAGCTGAATTATCCACAGAGGTCTCTTACTCTCCAGAACAAATGGACCAGGTTATTCAAACTGAATAAAGCAGTTTCAGGTTAAAAAAAATTGTGTGTTCCTAATACTGCTCATCGAAGAGGGGCTGCTAACTACGGTGGCTGATGCGAAAACGTGAACGACCCTTTCTAGAACCAGTGTCCATACATACATGCTTCCTATGTAGATACAAATGGCTCATTCCAAGGTAACAAAAACATGGCCATTCTAATTTTCAGGTGATTACACACTAAAGAAATATATATCCAATATATCCCTCTAAATCCTACACACTGGACCTTTAAGACAAAGTTGTATTGTGTCAATTAAAAAGGGGAGTATGACTTTTCACTGTCAGAGGGATGAATTTGTGGCATGCTCGATCTTGGCAAACCATCAGGGAGGCTGCAAACAGGAAGCACAGTGCAATTTTAACTAGCCGCAGGTACACACCTGGCCTCGGGGCAGGCTAATCAGTGACATACATGATGTGGCCTGGTGCAAAGCCAACTAAGACAAGGCAGATATGAAAAAGCAAAGTGTAGCAATGGCCTACCTTCAGTCTCGTCTCTTATCTCTCCATCTTTGCACATTCAACCCAGTCTTTGGGTAAATCCAGAGGGAATGAAGCAATAAGCCGTCTCCGTCTCAACTGCTCTCAACTGATGTACTGCCATTAGGTACGACATGTTTTTAGTTGAATATAAAAACAGCGACAGTGTCTTTATTGTTATTTCCAACCTTTATCCTGCTTTTGATGGTATCTTATGGAACAACTGGGAGATTCGTGAAGGAATGAAGATGGAATATTGGATGCAGTCTTGTTTGGTGACATGCAGTATGTTGCCCTTGTATGTGCTGCATCTGATAAACAGAATGGCTTTTGAGATATATGATTTTCAACGTTCATAACCTCGAGAAAAACACTGTTGTTATTGGCGCTGAGGAGAGAACTTCAGCACTTACACTATTTTGTTTTTATTACATTCTTTAGCCGCTGCTGACCTGATGTTTCTTTCAGCAGCTCTTCGAGTTCACATGCCTGACTGGCCCCTTCGTTTTACCCACTTCAAAGCTCCTCTGCCATCCTTATCCATGGCTTCCTATCATCCTATGGCCTAATCTTAGAAAAACAATGCATAGAGCCCGGCTGAAGACAGGCTATGAGTGCAACATATGGCTTCATTTTTCACATCTTGCTATGACCTCATGCTGTAATTTTCCAAGCAATCACCGTATGTTGCTATTAAAAGTGCTGGTGTTAACAGGCTGGTCTGTGCACAGCTTAAGTTCTTATGTATTTTGCCATATCTTAGCTCCTTCACTAACTTTAGCTGCGCACACTTTGTCTGCATACTGTTTACTGTGTGGTGTTCTGGCTCATTTCAGCTAACTACAGGCCAAAAACCATTTCTTCTACACTCTCCTTGTATGTCAACACTAAAATATCAGTCATTAAATGATTACATCAAATCATGGAAAGAATCCTCAAACAAGCTATCTGTTTATGTTCCCCCTAAAGGTGTTTTTAATATTTTGGTTTAAGGAGAGGCAGCAGCAGAGGGAGGGGGGATAAACAGGAGTCCTTCCAGCAGGCAGGTGGAAATAAAGAGGCAGGAGAGAAACTGAGCGTGGGGTGACAGAGGGTGTCAGGCCAATCACAAAGCCCAAGCTCTGATGCCTTTCGTTCCCTGTCAACTCCGCACATCGCCGGCTCATTTTCCATGGAAATACGATACAGAAATCCGCCCTAATCCCTGCTCTGTTCCACTAAACAACACGGAGAACACACACAAAGACTGTATTCTAAATATATCTCTCTATGTGTATTTCTTTACATTCTTGTTCATGCCCATTCAGAGTTAAACACTCCCATATAGAAGTCATCAAAACTAATCAAGACCTTTCAGTTTTACTTGGACTTTGCACTCTTCCTCAGGATGTCATCAATCTTGGGAAAATGTTTAAACATCAACTACAATTGACATGGTTTGTATTTATAACTGTGGAATTACTCCAGCTAATTGCATGCATGATGGCTAACACATGACCCTATGAGCCAGGCTGGGTTGTTTATGTTATTCTCTATATGACCTATTGTACTCAGGACATCCGCTGAAGAGCGAGGAAGACTGGGGGCCACCGAGGGATGATTTACTTTGCAGTGAGAGCCTCACCTCTGTCCCTCAGACAACAATCCGTACGTTCTACCATAATTATCTTCAGTTACTTCAAAGAGATGGCCTTTGCTGCCTCACAGTACTCTGTGTTCATTGCGGTAGGAAGGAAGCGGGAAAGAGAACAGCTAGTCCACTGTCAGTCACTGAAACTTGTCATCCATCCCATTTGGCTGGTTGATGCGGCGTCATTACTGCCCTGTCACAGCCCTGTCATCATAATCACAGGAGCCCAGACTGAGCAGGAGCAGATGGAGAAAGAGACGGAGCTCGCGCTGCCACTCTTGGTTTGCCAGCACACTTGACTTATGCAAGGCCTGTTACGGTGCTCGGCAGGACACAAAACAGTTTGTTCCAACGTCCCGAACTCCTAAGTCGAAGTGACACCTCTGTCCCAGGAGAGGAGGAGCATAAAACCGGTACACCAAGGTCTGTTCATGGCCTGAATGGTCAAACTGATGCCGGGTTTCCACAGCTTGCTCAGTCTCCTGTCCCTGGGAACTGTAGGGTCACGCTCCGTGAGAAGCTACGGGAACACTGCCATAAACACATTATACCATACAGCTTACATTGGCGCTGTGAGACTATATTTGATGTGAACTTAAAGTATAATTCTGCTGACAGTTGATTGCGATTTCACTACCATGCTTAGCACAAAATTACCATAATAGTGTGTCTAGACACGGTCTAACAAAGTTACTGTATCAGATTAGCACCCTTGGTCGAGTGAACAGCCAGCGCCAGATCAGGTGTTAAGACTCCTTTTACACATGAGAGGGCTTCATTAAACAAACAGAAACTGGTGGACGTGCACACACACACATGCAGAAACACCACAACGAGTGAGGAGAGCCGCTCTGCAAAGGGCACTAACCTGACACCTCTCAAACACACTATGGTGACTGACACACTCAGTGTTTCATTGGCTGTAACAGGAGATGAACTCCATCTTCCTGAACACCCTCGTTTATGTATACATGTTTGTTTGGGTATGCCACTGTGTGTGTGTCTTCCTCTCTCCTTTTTAATCACCCCATCACTTTTCTGACATTTCCTGCTTTCTATTATCATGTCATGAGGTTTTCCAAAAGATTTTCCAAAAGATTACTCCTCAAGGCGAAAAACAAAACGTAGACTCCCTTCTCCACAACGGTCTCTGATCTCTGTATTCTGTTTGGCTTTTTCCATCCTTCCACCCCTGAGACAATATTCTCCCCCATTCCTCCCTCCTCTTTGCTTATTGAATAATGACAACCAGCCTGATACAACAAGCTCCTTAGCAGCTTTAAATTCAGGGAAACACTCAGATGTGCACTCATGACTCACACCAATTGTTCCCACATTATTTGAACTTTGCTTCAAAGCAGAGCGGAGCGTGTCTGCTGGTGATGGGTCATTTCCTGATAACAACCTCGTAGCAACATATATGTCTAATTAAGTGCATTGATTAACGTGTGCAATTGTTCTGAAGTGGCCGGGTGCAGTTCAGGAAAATATGGATTTTCATCTTGGATCTAAATACAGTTGAGTAATTGTGGAGTTATTACTTGCAGGTGCCATTTATTTTCCATAAATCACACCAAATTTGGTTCATTTTCCAATAAAATATACCTCCACTGGTGTCTCTCGGTCCAAAGCAGCATGAAGCCAAACCCCGGATTTACACTGCCTGCCACATGGAGGAGGATTGTAGCTTTACGCTATGATAAATCACAATGGTGGAATAACCAGGAGCAAACCCTTTAATACACTCCCCTCTCCGCAAAAGCCAGGCATTACTTACAATGTCCAAAGGGTTACTAAATTAAATTACACACAGCAACATATCATTGTATAACACTTAGTATGTAATAGACGTAATGGTCCCACTTAAATTATAGCGTAGGGAAGCCTAGTATTTCAATGTGGAAACCCACTTGGTGACACAAACACACACACAGATACAATCAATCAGACGAGGAACTACGTTGACATGTAAACATACCACAAGAAGCTCTCTCTTTTCTCTCGCTTCCCACACAGAGATCTATTCACCCCTCTCCTCCTCGCTCCCTCTTCCTCGCTCCCTCTCTCTTCCTGGCTCCGCTCTCTGCAGCCCCTGACACTGCACTCATTCAACCGCAGTCTACCTTTTTCCACCTCCGCAGATAAATAAACACCATCATCTTAATCATCATTAACACGGTGACGTCAGCACACTCATGCATGCAGATCTGCACATGATAAGTAGGTATGTGGAAACATGCACCAGCACATACATACATGCGAACGCACGACTTGGGTTTAGAAAACTCCTTTTCCACAGGGGAACACTGGTTTCTTGATGTGACATAAACAAATGCCCATTTTGACAGAAAGCACAACACCTTTAAGGTGGCATGAATGTGTGTGTTTATATGTGTGTGTCCATTTGGGCTACAATCCATCTTCCACCTTCAGTCTTCATTAGGTGAAACATCTAGAGATGATTTCCAACCTGGATTTACTTTGACTCAAAAGTGTTTATGTCGCTTTCTTTCACTACAACCATAGAAATAGATTCTAAGTACTATAAGTGCTAGGCAACTGGACTTGCTTGGCGTTTCACTTCTTACCCCAGAGGCCTCTTCAGCTCCGAAGAAGAAGCCAGAACTGAAGAAGCCTCTTGGATGAGAGGTGAAACGTCTTCAAGAAACTCAAGCAAGTCCAATTGCCTACAATAGAAGCACTTAGAATTACCATGACCTGAATTACCTGGATGATGGAGAATCTTCACCAACACATAGAAATAGAATTATTATTATTTTTATGGCTTTAACGCTTGTGTGGAAGGCCATCTTTTCTCCTACGCTTTCCTCTTTGTCTGATTTTGTAGTTACAAATGAAACTGATACACCTCTATCGTCAAATATTTTCCTCCTGCAACTCTTCATCCATCTCTTCCAGTTTGTGTAACACTGTCTCACCCAGTCCGTCTTTTGGGGTTTTCAGACGGATGTTCCTGGATTCAAGTAGATCTTTGTAAACAAACAGCTGTAGCCCATCTGGTGGTTATCTGGATTCCGTTGTCATTCTTCTCCTCACACACTACTGTTTCTGTGTGCTTAAATATCTGCACTGCCTCAATACATGAAGGTATACATGACCACAGAAACCTGCTATAGACGGCCTCACAGCAACATTGAGCTAATGGGCCCCTATTGACCCCCTTCTCCTCCCACTCTCTGTGCATTGTGTATGTACCCTTCTGTTCGCCTGCAAGTATCAATCAAGTGCAGAACACACTGCTGAGTGCGCCTGACAGCTTGATTATATTTTGCCTGGAGCACCAGAAACCAACTATTAGTCCGTTGCTGGAAAACCACCTGACCCCAGGTTTGCTGTGGGTTATATAGGAATAAGCACCATGTGAGCACAACAACATCAACTTAAAGGTCTTAAAAAAAGATGCCGACAGACAGAGCCTCAGTATTGCATATAGAACACATATTCAATAGATCAAATCAAAATGTTTGTTTACAGTAACCCCCCCCCCATCAACAGCGCAGAGCAAACGCTGCCTCAACTGGTTAGTTTTAGCCACCTAAAAAAGACCCATCCAAGAAAAATCTATATCAGTTTTGGTATAGATTATGTTTAGAATATTTTCACTGCTCTACCAAACTGTCAAACAGCCCTTTTGATGGGGACCTGAAGCCGTCATCTCAAAGTCACCACACCCCATCGTCAACACAATCAGATTACAGTTAAACAGGGGGAGATGCTGGTCTGCCGCTGCCTCAAACAGTTTGTGTACAATGTAGAGTTGTGAAAATATTCCAAATATAGCTTACATTTAAACTAGTATTGATTTTTTTGAGTAGGTTTTTTAGGCAGCTAAAATTTCTTACTGTAGTCGCCATCCACAGCAGTACATAGCTTTGCTGGTAGATTTGATTAATCAAAGATGCTAGCAAAGCTATACAGTACATAAGATAATGACAGAAAGGTCAAACCACCGTGTTTAACTATGTATCTCTGAATGTTACAGTTACAGCTTCACATATCTCTGGGTTCAAAACAATTCAAAGTTAAAGTTAAAGCACAGGTTGGAGACTTTGGGAAATACCCTTATTCACTCTCTGGTGGAGAGTTAGATTAAAAGATTGATGCTACTTTGTGTTGTTACTTTGAATATGAAGTTATCGCCAACAGCTAGCTAACGTAGCTTAGCATTAAGACTGGAAACGGGGAAAACCTGGGCTGGCGCTGTCCAAAGGTAAGACAATCCACCTTTCAGCACCTTTGAATCTCACTAATAAACGCTTTATTTGTTGTTGTGTTTTTAGTGCAAAATCCAACATGAAAAAACAACTGTTTGCTTTTTTGCAGTTGCCAGGCAACCAGGGATGTTAATCAAGTTACTGTCCGGCCAAGGAACAGTCTGACACCTAACTCCTTGTAAAACAGTCAATTGTCATTTTTACACTTCTGGGTTTTTTGTGTGTGTTGTTTAAACAAACAAGATAAACTGTGTCAATTACTATTTGCTTTTTTTGCAGTTGCCAGGCAACCGGGGAAATTACGGAAGTTACTGTCTGGCCAAGAAACAGTCTTGCACAAAACCCTTGTAAAACAGTAAATTGTCATTTTTACACTTCTTTCTTCTAACACTTTTTTGTATGGATTTAACAAAAAAAGATAAAAAAGAAAGTGTTAATTACTGAACTTTAGAGGTGCTGATAGGTGGATATTGTTACACTTGGACAGAGCCAGGCTAGCTGTTCCCACACTGTATGTGAAGTTAAGATAACCAGCTGTTGGCTGTAGAGTTATATTTGATGGACATTTACGAGAATCAATCAATCTTCTCATCAAGGTCTCTGCCAAAAAAAGAGAGCATCTTTTCCCAAACAGTCAAACTATGACGTTAAACAGTAAGCTATAAATACCATGAAACACAAACAAGATTTTGTGCATGAAAGAGAAGCATGATACCAAATAAAAACACAACCTTATTTCCACTGTGGCTGCCCAGGCTTTTAGAAATACATGAAATGGATACCTACAGTGCCTTAGGCTACATGGTGATGGGCATAATATGTGTTAAAGTTGCATGCTGGCAACATGAAAATAATGCAAATGCAAAGTTAATGAGGATCTTGTGTCGTGGTGGAGACACAAATTAAGTAAGAAGTCCATGTAGGTCAAGTGGATCGAACAAACATGGACAGACACTGTTCGTTTTCTGTGTGAAACAAACACAGTAACATGACTTTATGGACTTTATAAAATATGCAAAGTATGTAAGTTTACAGTACTTATGTCCTGTAGCCTGTTATAAACAAAACCACAAGCAGCATGAAAATCCATTATTTGAACCTGTAATGCATTTTTATCCCATCCATATGATAAATGGATGGAATAACAACAATAACAAATGGCTAAATGACAGGTGGACATTTTTGTCATGGATGGGATTAAAATGCATTACAGGTTCAAATAATGGATTTTCATGCTGAAAGTTGGGATTTTCAAATTTACCCCACAAAATTACTCCAATAATAATAATAATAATAACAACATGGGTTTTGGGGCCGTGGAGATCTGGGTCATCTCTACACATTAAGATGCATGCCACATACAGAGACACTGATCCGACTTTAACCATGGATGTGCACATGCATAGATAATGGACATAAAGATGCAAATGTGGTTGTGAATGCTGCATCCTCTGCTGTACACACACACAGGGACACAAACACACACACACTGCAGGTTGTGAGTCCAGACCCAGCTGGGGGTGTTGGCTGACACTGAGAAAGTGGAGGGAAATTCAGAGGGCAAAAACTTCTCAACACTGCCAGTTTATCCCAGAGATCCCCGAAGCGCACAGAGTGCTATTCACCACATCTGCATCTCCATCTGCATACTCACTTCTCACACTCTTGCTACTGTAAACAAACTTCCATCTGTATGGAAACATGCTCCGCACTGCGCTGCTCACTGATGTACGCTCTGTGTACACACACACCACCACCATGCTGCCTCCCACAACCATCACGTTGTGCTTACTCTCTGTTTTCCCCGGACGATCACGTTCAAGGCTCCACGGGCACAATGCTCCTGAGCCGTGCACTTTATTCCACTGTGACGTCATGTTCCCATGTCTTGCTTTCTCTTCACTGAACACTGACAGACAGTCCCCCTCGTCCTCCTCCTCTAATTTACCCTGATCTCTTCCTTTCCACCTAATCCTGCTAATTATTTCTCCTCATGCTGTCTGTTTTTCTTTTTCCAGGATACATTTATCTACCTTCCCACTGCCTTCTATCCATCTTGATGCTTGAGTTACAGACAATCCTGTTTTTCCTGTTCCCAACCACTTTGTGCGCCACAGAGGAGATGCAGGATCCGGGAGGATGGATGGGCAGATAATATGTGTGCAGAGGGGAAAATGCTCCCAGTGCAGAGAGATTACAAATGTTTGTTTTTGTTGCAGCTTTCCCTGACTGACGCTTCAAATGGCCTTAAACACAGCTGTCATTAGTGGATCAAAACATTTTAAAAGCATCTTCATGCTGAGTTAAAAACATAAAAACTCCGTTCCCCTCATTGTTTAACTGTGTTGTCTCTCACTGATTTTCTTCCACTTTTTTTTCTTTGTTCTCTGTTTCTGGGCTCCTTTTCTGTTGTCTCCTCTTGTCTGTCAATATATTTGCTTTGTTGTTTATCCTGTCCTTATCTGAGCTTTTTGTATGTTTGCTGTGCACACAGAAAATCCATCATAGCCATTGAGCAGTAAGGAGCCCCTGACAGCTTGAGCAGAAAAAAACAGCCCATGTAAACCAAGTAAGGGGCCGCAAAGAGGAGAAGAAACAGATGATAAAGATGAGGAAAAAAACAGGTTTGGATTCTTGACTGCTAACACAGACCCTGTAGAAAGTACACAAATATCCCAGACCCTCCTGCAGAAGGGGCCAGTTCTCAGGACCCCTGTGTGGTGGGCACACTGTAAATATTGAAACTGCACGTATGCTTTAAAATTAGAATTGTCCCAAATTCATGTTATTCCTAAATCCCATGGCTTCTTATTTCAGTCCAATATATTTAATATTATTTTTGTGCTGTTTTCTTTTAGTTGTAGTAGTCATTAGATCTCCTCCGACATTTATCTTTGACTGTGGATTGGCTCTATATCAATATATGTAGCCTATGGGGCCTGATCAAAGCTTTTCTTTGATGGTGTCCTATATTATCATGTGCTATTTTACTGTGTATCTGTGGAGAGAGGAGTATCCCTGTGGTATCCTTGTGGCAGGAAAGTTTCGACAGATTTGTGACAGCCTCTCTTCATAAATTGAAGATATCAAGATCTAAAAAACAAGTAGGATGTAAAGGGGAGAAGTCTGAAAAAAGTTTGAGAAACAGCAGCAGATGTGGATCAAAAACATCTGTCCTCAGTCTAGAGGGAAGGATTCTGCCAATGCCAGATATTAATGTTACAGCATTGTGTTAAACATGACTCAAGTTGGATGCAAGTACAGTGTGCTGCGACTTCTCAGTATTTGTAGCCACAACCCAGATTTTAAAGGACCCAGACCTCGGGAGTGGTTCATCTGGTAACTAGGATAAAGTAGCTAATGTTAGCTAATAAGCTAGCAACGTTAGCCTGAGATGAGTTGAATGTTATACTCAAACACGTTTACCCACCTGGCCAAAAACAAGACAGCAGTCATTTTTGTTGTGGACACAACATAAAAGTCCACTAGACCTGTACGCTTTCACTGGCTTGGTGTATAACGTTGGTATTCTTAGGAGGTCTGGGGGATGAGGTATTTCATAGCAATGATTGTGTCCACTCTGGGCAAATCGGTCAAATTGTGGAAGAGATCAGTTTCTGCACTTTGTATGGATCACATCCGACATGAGTCTCAATTTTCTCAAGATACCTGCTCCCCGCGATCCCGGTCTCACTCTGAAGTCGTCGAAATCCGATGCTTGGCCAGTGGCTTGCGCCATCAGAAACCAACAAAAAAGGCATCCTTTAACGTTGGCATGATACATGGCAGGTTGCCATTATTGTTTAATGGCGCTCGGCGGCATCAAGGGGAAATGCGGTGGGACAAGGACGAAAGTTAAGAAGGCTAAAGTCCGAGTGGGGCAGGCTGGAGGAGTCATGGGTGAGTCCAACAACCACCAACCTTCACCCGAGAAAGCGGTGTTAGCATCTGTAAGATTCTAAAGCCAAACCCTGTTGTTTTTTCCTAAACCTAGCCACATGTTTTTGTTGCCTAAACCTAACCACATGTTTTTGTTGCCTAAACCGAACCACATGTTTTTGTTGCCTAAACCTAACCACACGTTCTTGTTGCCTAAACCTAACCACGTGTTTTTGTTGCCTAAACCGAACCACGTGTTTCTGTTGCCTAAACCGAACCACGTGTTTTTGTTGCCTAAACCTAACCATGTGTTTTTGTTGCCTAAACCTAATCACATGTTTTTGTTGCCTAAACCTAACCACACGTTCTTGTTGCCTAAACCTAACCATATGTTTTTGTTGCCTAAACCAAACCACGTTTTTGTTGCCTAAACCAAACCACATGTTTTTGTTGCCTAAACCTAACCACGTGTTTTTGTTGCCTAAACCTAACCATGTGTTTTTGTTGCCTAAACCGAACCACGTGTTTTTGTTGCCTAAACCTAACCACGTGTTTTTGTTGCCTAAACCGAACCACGTGTTTCTGTTGCCTAAACCTAACCACGTGTTTTTGTTGCCTAAACCGAACCACGTGTTTTTGTTGCCTAAACCTAACCATGTGTGTTTGTTGTTGAAGGGAAAAAAACCATCAATTCGATGTGTTGTACCGACGTGGTGCATTTATTTAGAAAGTGACCCAGGGTACCTTGCGTGTCGTATGTGGACATGGAAAGTCCATGACCAAAACGTCAATATGTGAAGAAGTCGGAGTGAGAATGTGTTCTCCCTGCAGGTTCATCCACCCCTTTTAATGTAGTCACCTTCCTCTAAATTTACACAGTATAGGGATTTATCACTTCCTGCCCTCTATCTGAACTTCACACGTTACACTAGTCATGTGATTCTTTGGTCACATGAAAAAAGATGTTCACAACGCTTTGTGTTTCAGAAACAGTTCGAGTTTTTTAAAGGACAGGGTGTTTGACAGATGGCGTATCCAGAGCAAATAAACAAAGAATCAAAAATAGACAGAGTTCATGAAGTCAGTATTCATTAATCCGTTTAAAATGCCTGGAACGGGACGGATCCCGACCCTCCTGACTGACTCAGAACGTGACATTCCACACGCACACATGCAGCCTCCATGCTTTTGTTCCTGTCCAACCACTTATCTCTCCTCTTCCCCCACATATAGATGCACACAAAATAAACAATTTATTCTAGCTGTCCAAAGATTTGGATCGTGTTCATACAGTAATGCTGGTGAAAATTCTTTCCTCGCATCAGTTCTGCATCCATGTGTGATCCATCTGTATCCGTGAAGGCCAGTGGATCAGATCTTTCTTCAAAAGCTTACATTGACATCCAACTTGGCAGCGAGAGTCACGGGTCTGCCATTCAGCTTATTCGTCTGTGTCTTCCACAGCTATTAGAATGACAAAGCACACGGAGATAATGGCCGCATTCGTTTATGAAAAGTGGTTATGGCTAGCACACTGTGACCATGTGCAGAGCTGGCTATGATATGATGAATTAATTCAGCACTCCACGCTTAATGCTTTGAATTTTCATAAACAGATTATGTCATGGACAATCTGTCTTTTGCAATGAACATAAAGTAAACAGATACTCATAGCGTCTGCACTTTCGAACAGCAGGAGTTTTGTTTACAGAGCTCTTGTAGCCCGTGCGCTCTTAGCTCAAAGACCACAAACCCGATCCCAACAATAGCATCGGATCCTGCCAAAGTGCCTCATTTATAAATCCTACTTTATCGATCTCACAGCTGTATTAACTTCATAAAATTGATATGGTGTCATGAAAAATATTTCATTATGTCATAAGAAGAGCTTTATGCAACTTTTTTTTTTTCTTCATGCACTCGGTGGGATGTAACTTAAAGATGGAACTGTACTTAAGTACAAATTTGAGTTTTAATCTCATGTCACTTTCTATTTCTACTCTACTACACTTTAGAGGGAAATATTTTACTTTGTACTCCACTACAATCATTTGATAACTTGAATTAAAATACTTAGAAATTGAGATTTTGCAGCTGAACCCATTAGTTGAATGATTAGAAAATTAATTGGAAATTATTTTTGTAATTGTTGAAGTTATTTTTTCATGCAAACACATTTCATAGTTCAAGCTACTTAAAAATGAGGACTTGCTTCTTTTTCTTTGAAGCATTTCTGATTTATTAAATAGATCTAAATATTTCTGCACTGAGTACTTTTACTTTTGATAGTGAATATACAGTACAGGCCAAAAGTTTGGACACACCTTCTCATTCAATGCGTTTTCTTTATTTTCATGACTATTTACATTGTAGATTCTCACTGAAGGCATCAAAACTATGAATGAACACATGTGGAGTTATGTACTTAACAAAAAAGGTGAAATAACTGAAAACATGTTTTATATTCTAGTTTCTTCAAAATAGCCACCCTTTGCTCTGATTACTGCTTTGCACACTCTTGGCATTCTCTCCATGAGCTTCAAGAGGTAGTCACCTGAAATGGTTTTCCAACAGTCTTGAAGGAGTTCCCAGAGGTGTTTAGCACTTGTTGGCCCCTTTGCCTTCACTCTGCGGTCCAGCTCACCCCAAACCATCTCGATTGGGTTCAGGTCCGGTGACTGTGGAGGCCAGGTCATCTGCCGCAGCACTCCATCACTCTCCTTCTTGGTCAAATAGCCCTTACACAGCCTGGAGGTGTGTTTGGGGTCATTGTCCTGTTGAAAAATAAATGATCGTCCAACTAAAGGCAAACCGGATGGGATGGCATGTCGCTGCAGGATGCTGTGGTAGCCATGCTGGTTCAGTGTTCCTTCAATTTTGAATAAATCCCCAACAGTGTCACCAGCAAAACACCCCCACACCATCACACCTCCTCCTCCATGCTTCACAGTGGGAACCAGGCATGTGGAAT
Source organism: Epinephelus fuscoguttatus (assembly GCF_011397635.1). Classification (NCBI taxonomy): domain Eukaryota; kingdom Metazoa; phylum Chordata; class Actinopteri; order Perciformes; family Serranidae; genus Epinephelus; species Epinephelus fuscoguttatus. The sequence continues at coordinate 23,120,146 of NC_064758.1, read as the reverse complement.
CCATCCGTTCACCTTTTCTGCATCTCACAGAGACACGGCGGTTGGAACCAAAGATCTCAAATTTGGACTCATCAGACCAAATCCCAGATTTCCACTGGTCTAATGTCCATTCCTTGTGTTTCTTGGCCCAAACAAATCTCTTCTGCTTGTTGCCTCTCCTTAGCAGTGGTTTCCTAGCAGCTATTTGACCATGAAGGCCTGATTCGCGCAGTCTCCTCTTAACAGTTGCTCTAGAGATGGGTCTGCTGCTAGAACTCTGTGTTGCATTCATCTGGTCTCTGATCTGAGCTGCTGTTAACTTGCCATTTCTGAGGCTGGTGACTCGGATGAACTTATCCTCAGAAGCAGAGGTGACTCTTGGTCTTCCTTTCCTGGGTCGGTCCTCATGTGTGCCAGTTTCGTTGTAGCGCTTGATGGTTTTTGCGACTCCACTTGGGGACACATTTAAAGTTTTTGCAATTTTCTGGACTGACTGACCTTCATTTCTTAAAGTAATGATGGCCACTCGTTTTTCTTTAGTTAGCTGATTGGTTCTTGCCATAATATGAATTTTAACAGTTGTCCAATAGGGCTGTCGGCTGTGTATTAACCTGACTTCTGCACAACACAACTGATGGTCCCAACCCCATTGATAAAGCAAGAAATTCCACTAATTAACCCTGATAAGGCACACCTGTGAAGTGGAAACCATTTCAGGTGACTACCTCTTGAAGCTCATGGAGAGAATGCCAAGAGTGTGCAAAGCAGTAATCAGAGCAAAGGGTGGCTATTTTGAAGAAACTAGAATATAAAACATGTTTTCAGTTATTTCACCTTTTTTTAAGTACATAACTCCACATGTGTTCATTCGTAGTTTTGATGCCTTCAGTGAGAATCTACAATGTAAATAGTCATGAAAATAAAGAAAACACATTGAATGAGAAGGTGTGTCCAAACTTTTGGCCTGTACTGTATATTTTTTAATAGTACAGGGTTATGCCTTAATTTACTTAAATAACATTTTCAATGCTGGGCTTTGACTTATAACAGAATATTTCTACAGTGTGGTAATAAATACTTCTACTCAAGTAAAGGATCTGAATACTGGCTCCACCTGTGTATGCAGTAGAACTCCCTTATGACCTGCTGACAGACTTTACAGATGTGTAAAATGGGTGGAGTACCCCTTAAAATACATCTTACTGCAGCAGACACACCTGTACGGTACAGCGACTACATTCAATGCAGGCCTTATACACACAATGGTGGCTTCACATAAATTACAAAAAGGCAGATTCATCACTTATCTCTGGTGGTATTCAGCCATGCAGGTAGTTTCAGTTTTATTTGACCAGGTGTTTGAGACATTCATCTCTTGAGATTCTTGCTGTCACCTCAATATAATAGAGGTGGATGGAATTCTATTGGTGATACTCACAGCATTGGAAATGTGCTGATTTTTTTTCATCAACAGCAAACACACTTTGACTTTTTTTTTTTTTTTTTTTTAGTCATGCGTATACCACAATCAAAATTCCATTCACTTTCATTGCACTGTGCTGGAGGCAGAGGATGGGATTGTTAAAACATCAAATAAAACTGAAACTATGTGGGATTCAGATGAAGCAACCTTATAAATGTTGTACTTTTTTGATGTGGTATAGCTTCAGTTATTTAATGGAATATACACCCAAGTTATCAGTTGTATATAAATTACTCACCCCTTTGCAAACCTGTCACTAACTATTAAAAATATATGTCACACCTTTATTTTGAGCATTGATGGTAAGGCTCTTACAGAGAGCAACACAGGTGAAAAATAAAACACTTATTTAAAGGAATACTTCACCTCCCAAATGATCATTACTCACCCCGTGTTAACATTGAACTTAATGTTTTTCCCCCATACCTCCATGGTGATCAAAGAATCTTAAAATGGAGAAAATGCTTGATGAGTTGAAGTCATAGGGGAGCATGTTTAACGACACCAAAACATCTGTTTACAAACTCTCACACAACTCGTGCAGCACAATCCAAGTCTCATTTATCCAGTCAAATTCTTAGTACATCCCAAACACATGCATTTTTGCTAAAACCTCATTAAACACATCCACATGTGCAGTCTTACACATGCGCATGTAGCACGCCTGCACTCTTTAAGTGTTTTAAATAGTAACGTTAGCAAAAATGTATGTGTTTGGGAAGTACTGAGCATACGACTGGATAAATGAGACTAGGATAATACTACGGGAGCTGTGTGACAGTTTGTAAACACATGTTTTGATATAGTTTTGCTGTTGTTAAACTGCTAATGCTCCCCTATTTCTGCAGTTATCAAGATTTTTTTGGATTCTACGTTCCCCCGTGGAGGCATGTGAGAAAAACTTTTTTTTTTTTTTCATAAATTCATTGAAACACAGAGTGGGTAATTGATTTGTGACTGATAGTTTGTGGAGGTTAAGTATTCCTTTCAATAAAATGACTCACCTTTTCACCTATGTTGCTCTGTATATCAGCCTTAACTTCAGTGCCCAAAATAAAGGTGGGATGTGTATTTTTAATTTTTAGTGACAGGTTTGGAAAGATGATTCACGCTCATAGCATCTCATGGAAAAGGGCTCTGAGAATATTCACAATAATAGGGCCTTAGATAGAAATAAAACTGCACTTCATTGGCAGAGTAATGTCCCACAGTGTCTTTTCCTGGTTATAATGGATCCACGCAAGATGAATCTCAAATTCTTCATCTGTCTCTGTTATTCATGGGTCGGACGACAGTTAATGATTCCCTCAGATGCTTCTTAACTTTCCAGTGCCAACTTTGACAGACCAGGTGTTGTTCTGTGCTCTGTGCACTTTTTAACCTAAGGCATGGCCTAATTCAGGCCGTCCCACAGGAAGACAAATGTCTCTGTTGGACTTTTCATCCCCCCGAGTGAACATTTAGTTAAGCCTCATCTCTCTGCACGGAGGTTGATGGTAGCCATGTTTGTGGTCTCTGACAGAGTCGGAGATGAAGCCAAACACTTTGGACTGAAAAGTGAACTTGATTGAATGACTGCTTTTGGAGTCGGTTCAGTGTATTTCAGGACTGTCTTCATCTTTCTCCTGTCCAGGCAGAGGAGCTGACTGACCACATGGCAGATTCATGCATGCTCAATGCAAGAATTTTCACGATTGTCAACACCTCTGTTCGAATAAAGAGGTCCCCGAGAAGAGTCATTAAAAAGCCTTTGCAGAAGAGACTCCCTCCCAGAGGAAAACAGCTGTCATTTTTTATTTCTGGCACAATACTAGGGGCTGGAAATAAGCCCCAACATGTGGGAGAATGTCCAGCCAGAAATCTCAGAGGGAAAGGTTGTCATAGATTGAGATATTTAAAGGTCTCAACATTCCTTTTAAACTTTAGGGCTGCTCTGCGACTGAACATGATGTGCAAGATGTGCTTTACCTGATGATAGATAACAGTAATATAATGTGGCTTGATGTGTGATATTTCTTACAGGTTCCCTGTGATGTTATTTTCCTAACCTTAAAACTCTGAGCAAACCACACATTATCTCTCTGTCACACATTCGTTTTCCAGCTGATGCCTTTTCTCTTTGACGCCGCTCAGTTTCATCAGTTGTCATGTGTGGCTGTTAAACGAACAAAGTGGATTTTGGAGACACTTTGGTGCTTTACCGTCTTTGTGACAAAGCGTCCTCTAAGACCAGAGAAGCCAGGGTAATCATATTAGAGTGATTCTCAGGGAGCTCACAGCCCCACCTCCTCAGTGGCAGGACAGAGTGGTTCGACTGAGGGAGACATCTGATGTGAACCTGGCGGCAGTGCTGAAGGAAGACCGCCAGGTTTTCTGACATCATGGGACAATCCAGTCTCTGCTGGATAAGGATCAATGGCTTTGGGCTAGACAGGCAGAGTGCCCCGTGCATATAGCATGGTGTCTGTGTGTGCTGCTGGGGGGCCACTGGATGATATAATACTCATAAAATGTCAATGAACTACAGTTTCCTTGCAGCTTTTAGGGGAAAAAGTAAGAGGAAGCTGCAATTTAGTTGTCAAAATAAATGTGGATCCATCACCAGCATTTGCCTGTTTGCTTGGACCTTTGTGTCTGCACGTGTTCGAAGTTTGTGTGTGAGAGTGTTTGAATTTATGAATTCACTCGTTGTTTACACCTGTGTGTGCGCGTACATGCCAAGTCTATTTCCTACCATCACGTGTGTGTGTGTGTGTGTGTGTGTGTGTGTGTGTGTGTGTGTGTGTGTGTGAGAGAGAGAGAAAGAGCCTTGACATTAAAACTAAGAGACAGCCATGTTTTTTTCTTTGCACCAACATTTACTGCTGTGTGTACACCAAGGGCGTGACCTGGCTGACTCAGCTGATCGGCATTCCTGGATAGGTGAAGTGCACCGGCCCTTGTCCACCATCAACAAGGGAGATAGCAGGTGAGAGAGCACAACAGGAAAAGCTTTGAATAAAACCATGAGTGGCATGTGTGTCAATGACTCACATCAGGCATAAATCATTACAGTGAGAGGAGGTACTTCTCTGGCACACACACACACACACACACACACACACACACACACACACACACACACACACACACACATTAACTTGAAAACAAGTTTGCACATATATATGCACACACAGATACACTATGTGCACATGCAGATACACCCAGTACCTTGTCTCACTGTCCACCTACCTCCCTCTTTCTCTCTGTCTTTCTCTCTCTCTCTCTCTCTCTCTCTCACACACACACACACACACACACACACACACACACACTGTCCCTCTCTCCTTCTCATATACACTTCATAGGTATGTATATCACCCTCCCTCCACTCCTGGCTCCATGCTCCACCCTCAGTCCTAGAGGACAGGCGGGTTGACCCAGGAGGAGGGGATAGTAGGGGAGGGAGGGGGAGGTAAGAGCAGACGGGGCTCAGATTCATTTCTGCTGGTGTTGCTGGAGGCACAGCACATTGCGAGCGCATATCGTGACGCACAAGGAGCCGGGACACCCATGGCTATCAAATGGATTACTCTGCCATACACTTGTGAACTCCAACAACACAGCGCGGACAATACGGTCAGGAGGTACACAAAGGACCTGCACAGAGCTTGCAGAACTTGTTTGTCACACTGACAGAAAATTAAAAAAAAAACTGCCTGGCTTTAATGAGGACGCGTTCATTCAGGAGCCAGCTGATAGCAGGCTGAGCGGAGGGACTTGGGCTGACAGCACTGAAGATGTGAGTGAATATTTTGGGGGGGGACTCTCTTGCCTCTTGTAACACAGCTGTATCAAGTGGATCACAAGTAAGTGCGTTTTTATTTACTCTGTGGTGACTGATTGATTTTTCATACAGATTCTGATAGGGATATTTACACTACAAATACTAATTAAAATCCTTCAATAATTCTCCTCCATTGACTTACAACACTGCAGCCTGGGAGTCTATTGGAACTTAAACTTGTTCACATTGCGTGGGAATGGATTTGTTTACTGATCAATCTAGGTCATCTCTCTGTACATCTACAGGAACTCATGTCCACACGAGACGCAAGTGTGACACTCAGGCTCTGTACTCAGTATTTTAAAAAATGACTTGGACTTTTATTTCACATTACATTTCCAACTTGTCACCATCAGTGTCATGAATCTTTTTCTTATGATTACTAAAACATTTCTACTCTTAACATAACAGTAGTAGGTTTTCCTAAAAAATATTTTAAAAAGAAAGACAATGTGTGTCATTTATTTAATAATTAATATTAAAAGACAAGAGGAGAACAAATCTAGAAACAGTACCACAACATGACATCTATTTTGGAAAGTGCACCTATGACTGAAGCAATTTAATGTATTGATTATACATAGACATATATCTAAAAATGCAAACATATACATTAGTTATGAGTTTTACACATTAATTTTCAGAATATTGTTATCTGCTTATTTCAAATGATTTAATATCACTCAGGCTGATTTGACAAAAAATATACACACCATACATAAAGCTTCTGATGAAGTAATGACAGTCACAGTTTGTTTTTAACTTTCCTCTCAGTCCTGATTTCAACACATTCAATATTTAACATATGTCCACTATGCTTGATTGGAAATATTTTATGACAGCCTAATTCAAAAATGTGTGTGGTCCTCTAAGTGTTTCTGTGGATTAAAAAAGCTCAAGGGAAACTGTCAGGTTTTTTTATGTGATTTGCTCTTGCATGTAATGTTAATGGATTGTAATGGTGACGGCTCTTAATGCTTCGTCCCACAGCCAACAAGACAAGAGCATAACACACACCAAGAGAAAAGGACACGCGTGAGAAAGCTTACCATGCACTGACAACAAGGTGAGTAGTGACTGAGGCGTATACACTCACCTTGAGTGCTCTTCTTTAATGTGTGTCTGTGTCTTTGTGCGCGTGTGAGTGTGTCCTACCCGTATTTTAAAATCAAAGGTCTTTAGATGATTAAAAGGAGATCTGTGGTCCCACAGCAGCTGTGTGTTTATGGTGAACACAAGTTTGCACTTCAGAGTTAATTGCTTTATAGCCTGACTTGATTTGTGTACACAACTAATGACTTAACATACAGACAGAAATTTGAAATGTTTCCTCACAGTGAAGCTTTCATTCTCAGTGAGAGCCCATAACTCTCCCATCGCTGGAGATTGTGCTGTCAGTTTACACTAGTGTCATAGCAATTAGACAATTAAAGAAATCCCTTCAGCTTGTCAGTTGGATCAACAAACCACTGTTTGGCAGGATCATCATCATTTTTTGTGAATGAGAACAGGAAGCTGTTTGTGTCAACTCGAGTGCTTTAAAATTGTTTTTCCATTACACTTTTCCTGCGTTTGTGTTTGGCACAATCTATATTATGCACAAAATGACTTTCTTGATTGTGGCCCCCATCAGGAAAAATCATCATCATCATCATTACTGTTATGTTCATGGTCAATTTAGTTTGGTCTCTAACAGGGAATCATTTCATCGTGTGGCACGGAGCTGACCATATCTGCTACATACTCCCCGGCCTGTTTTAGCTGCTGTGGTAACACTGCGGCCCAGTTTCCATTCTTCATGGGGAATACTGTGAATTTTATAACAGCTATGTGACATGAAAAAAAGGCCCTGTTTTTGTTTAGGTCACATGCTTGTTGGCAGTGTGCTGGTTAATGATACATAACAGGAGCAACAGTCAGTGGTCTTATGCGCAGGCTTTATCAGTGCTGATAAGGGGAAGTTGGACCGTCTTCAACACCAGACCTGGAGAGTTGTGTCCACTGGCTGGTGTATTATGGAAATAAACTCATAGTGATGTATGTGAACACAAAACTCAAGTATAACAGCAGCACATATGGCTGAAATGTTGGCAGGTAATGGTTGTATCAGCATGTGCAATGAGGTGTGGCCCCTCATGATTAACATTTAATGGGTTGTTTGGGCAAGACAGTAAAAGAACAAAGTGTTTGCTTTTATTTCTCACATGGGCTGCAGTCTGGTGTCCGGAGGCTAGTTACATACACTGAAAGGGAGGAATAAATCATGGTCACAGAGCTCTGAATTAATGAGGACAGCTGATGCCCCCACAAATTGAAATGCATAAATATATACAGAGCGCCCACCTGTCACTGAATCGACCCATTCAGATGGGGAGTATATATGCTGCATATGAGAGTGCCAATGTGGAACTCATTTACTGATATGGGGGTCTTTAAGAGGAGAGTGTGATGATATCTGCTTTATCATGCAGATGAAATGCTGCGCAGCCCGGCCTGTGGCACCACATGACTCACCCAGACCTTTATTGTGTAAGGATCTATTGACCAGTATGTAAATAAAGTCTCCAGCCACACCGATAAAAGCAGAATACCAACGCTTAAGTATATCACATGGTGTGATCTAATGCTTGATGCATATGTTTATTTTCAGTCTATTTATGCAGATCAGGCCAGGCCATTTTAATCCTGCTGCCAAGGTCTATTAATGAGGGCGATAATTAAAATCAAACAGAAATAACAAGCACATCAGACACAGTTTCCTCTGCAGTTTTGATCCTTAATGACAGGAGGTGGTGGATTCGTTAGGACAGACGGAGAACAGGTGAAAGGACGTGGGGAAAAAAGGAAATTAACATGTGAGGGGAGGAAATAAAAAAGAGGAAGAAGAGAAGATTGGAGGGGGAAATTAGCGACAGGTTGTTTGAGTACACACCGGGTTGCTAATGAGGACAGAGAGAAGTCCTCATTAATCAGGTTGGGTCAAATGTGGTCAAAGGGAACTAATCAAGGGACTGACATGCGGACACAAGACAGGAGGGGCAGTGATGGATCTTTCATTATGTTTGGATTATTGCACACAGTGCTAATAAGCACCTGTTTGCCTGTCTGCCACTGATGTCACAACCATTTCACGTCAGCTACTGATTAGCTTTAAATCTGCCAAACAGGTTAGATTCACAGCTGTCAGTGTAGTTAAATGCAAATAAAGTGCTCAGGTCATGTAAGAGAGGGTGTTTATCTGCCATGCAAGAGATGGCAGCGCAGAACCAGAGGCAGGCAATATTCTGACATCCAAACACAAAGTAAAGATGGGCGGTTTAGTGTCCACTTCATGTTTTCTACTTTTATTAGAATGTTAATTTCTTTAGAAAAAGTTCTGATTTGACCATCAGTACAACACTAAACACCCAAATCAAAAACACATAATTTGTCCTCTCACTTCTCAGGAACTCAATCAGCTTGTGGTGCTCAAAGCACAAAAACATATCTTTGAAAAATTCAACAGCAGTGTCTCATTCCAGAAATCATGACCCGATTACTCAAAATAATCCACAGACCTTGTTGAGAGCGGTTTTATGTAGAAACTATTCTATTTCTACCAAACTCTACCAGCCACCTGTATCATGGAGCAGAAGAAAGTGTGTATCTACTCATGGATGAGAGGCTCGTACTCGTAACAGTGCAAGATGTCAGTATTATGGTGTCCTCTTCAGCTAAGCTGTAACTTTAGCTACCTCGGTGGTGCTAGGTGAGCTAGCAGTAGATGCACACTTCCTTCTTTGTGTGGTGACATGATTGATGGGTGTAGTTTAGTACCAAGAAAATAGTTCCCATATATATGTATATTTTGTTGGCATGCACTTTGAGCACCACAAGCCCAGGGCCATCTAGTTCCATATATTCAAGAGAAGGCAGGCATCTCTACGTGAGTTTTGGAGACTTGGCAACTCACGCCAAAATAATCTAGACTGATAAATAGCACTAAAGGTAAGAGGAAAAATATGTAGTTTTGATTTAAGGGTCGCAGTGGATTTGCATCACATTCCTCACACTTTACATCACAACTGCCTGTTTTGCAAACCTTTCTTTTGTGTTGTTAAAATTTGCATGTAATTTGTGTACTGTTCCAGTCATCCATTTCACACAATTTGAAACTCCATTAGCATCCCCAGAAACATGATTGTTACGTGAACATTCACAGTGCCAATCCAGTTTGCATTGGTTTTTGTCAAAGGAGTGCAGACTTCAAATCAATCTGTGCTCCAAGTGCATTATCACACTACAATAATTCAACACTGACAGATATTGATGTAGACCAGTTTTTAAGTGTAGCGGATGATGCAAGTTTAAAGTCTGCTGATTCATTTGTAGATTGCACAGAAAATAATAAAAAACAAAGGGTAGTTTAGGCCTGCAGGAAAACACAAAAAATACAAAAAAATAAAAATAAAATAAATAAAAAACTTTATATTGTATAACTTGAATTTGCAAATAATCTACAAAAATGGCAACTATATATAAAGAATAAGATGCAAACATACTGTTTTGTCCTTTAAGCATACCCTTTCTGTTGCGTGGAACATTTTTGTTCATATTTGTTTTAGTTGCTGTAAACCAACACATCCTGTAAGTCTGAGTCAACACGCAATCTTAACATCACATGTGCTTATATAACATCAGATTTATGACCAAACTACCCTTTTTTGAACATCTGTCAAATTGACAAAATGGCCAAATAAGTCATTTTGACAAAGAAACACAGCAGTGATGATCTCATCCTAGAAATGTTTCTCTTAAAGGCATTTGGTACTTTACGTACTTCAAGATGCTTTAAGAGGACTTTGACATTAACCGATAGTATTTGAATCTCAGCATATCTGAAACATGACGTAGGCTGTCAAAGAGAATGATCAAAACATGTGTGAACAGCGAGAAAAGTGGACTGGGATGTTGACAGATGTGAATGCTTGGTAGCTATAATGTTTTTGGGGGCATTTTAAATACCTGTTACTGTCACCCCTGAGGCACTGAGTCCTTGGTGCGGAAAAGCGGTGTATGGAGAGGACACGAAAATGGATGGTTGCACACAGGTTTGCCTCTGGAGAGGAGTGCAGGAGAGGAATCGACTCCATCATTAATCACAGTGAAAGCTTTAAAGTAAAGAGAGGAAGCGACGCACTGTACCAACTACTAAAAGCAGTGTCTTTGCTTCGTCCAGCACAGAGCGATGGAATAATTTGTGCCTTGCAGTAAGTCGATCAGACAGACGGGAACGCTGCGCTGTGCTTGTGTTATTAAAGAGAGAGCAAAGCAGAATCCATTTTCAGAGACAGGGTATGTAAAGGAATTAACTGCATCCAGCACAGATCTGCAGACAGTATTTACTGTCTCTATGTACCCTCAGTTTAAGGAATTTCCTCTGAGGAAAGGAAAGATCAGTGCCAGAAATTTTGAGCCATGCGTGGGTCTCCTGTAGTGGAGCCATTGAGCAATTTCAAGACAATCCATCTTGATTTCTTGGATGCACAAAGCATGCAAATGAGACATGAGCATATTTGGAGAAAATACTTTGTGTCCTTGAGGGGTTTGGGAAAACAGGGGCTCATTCAGAATTTATAAGAATAAGACTTAGATGTGGAACAGGACTTTATCAATCTGTTCTGGAGAGAATGCCTCACACATTTTCCCATAGTCTTGACGCCATCATTGAGGATGCTCCCATAAGGTTCAGCGTGAAGGATTTGGGCGGATATATCGGCAGAAATGGAATGTAATATGAAAAGTCTGTTTTCTTTAGTGTATAATCACTTTGAAATAAGAATTATCGTGTTTTTGCTAAGGATCCGTTTATATTTACATTGGGAGCAGGTCCTTGTTTATGGAGTCTACCATGTTGCAGAGTAGCCCAGATCGGACAAACCAAACTCTAGCTCTAGATAGGGTCATTGCATTTTTGCATTTTCACATCAGCCACTGTAAAAAAACAAAAAAAACAATGATTTTTAAACATGAAGCTGCTTTTTGAAGTGTTTTTACTGGTTTAAATCACAGGGTCTATTTGTTTTGGAGAAGAGGAGACCTTTGTGGATGTCCCAGCTTTGCTAAAAACCTGCTGACTGTCTGGATCTTAACTTATCGGCGAAAAAAGGGAGCACACAGTTGAAGGTCCTGGGCAAGACGGGTTCATTAAAACACTGATTGGTAACATGAAGCTGCTTTGTTCAGCATTTTTACCGGTTTTAATCACCTCATCTGTTTGTTTGGAGAGGATGCAACCTCTGTGGATAATTTGGCTCCCGTAAAAATCTCCTGAGCAATGAACACTGAAGGAATTCTAACCCGGAGTTCACACACGGCACATGGGAGACGTTTTACCTCACCACTAGATGCCACTAAATCCTACACACTGCTCCTTTAATACTTTTATTTCATCTTATCAAATTCAATTGGGGATATCAGTCTAGCATCACTGTTATACTGTGGATTAATTTCTCCCTCCCCCCTAAGTCATTACACCTTATCTTCACCGAGGCATGCCTGAGAAAGGGGACTTCACTTCAGAAATTTGTCACATGGGCAAATATACATAATGAGATTATATAGTGGGTATAAAGGACTACAGCAGCACAAAGAATCCTCTCATGAATTATGCTGTAATTACAGAGAGGGGCACAAGGCTCCTCAGGTCCTGACAAAGAGAGGCCAGGAGATTCCTTGATGAAAAAAGGCCCCATTGTCTAAACTCCTAATGAAAAAAAAAACTTGAAAAGGAAAAAATAATAAACAGATAATAAGAAAGAATATTACCAGCTTTGATCCAAACGACCTTCAGACAGGGACAATATTTGAGCAGAATGTGAAAAACTCACTAAACCAGCGCAGGCTTAGACTCGGTTGAACCATTTATGGCAGTGATGTGGTCGCCTGGTGCGGCAGTGGGGCGTCACTCAACCCAAAGAGCCCTTGTTTGACTCAGAGGGTGCCACTCAGATTCTCTTCTTCTCACAGCTCTACCTTCAGGCAAGGGCAGAGAGGTCCAGCTGGCCTGGCTTGTCATGCGTTCATCTGAATACATTCCTCCGGCCAAGCCAGCATGTGACGCCCGACAATATCAACTGTGTTATCTCACACACCCAGCAGTGAGTGCTCTATTACGGGCAAATTGGGCATTAGGCCTCAGTTGAGTAGTGGGAACAAGCTTGTAATGTCTTGTTAGTCATGCCGAGTTGCACAATACTATGACTATTGTTTGCCTCCTATTTTTAGATGTGGAAAGTTTCCAAGCGCCCATTCAGTGTAACATTTGTATACCTAACCACTCCTGCACATCAGTCAAAATAATACATCAGCTTGGTGTCAATCAACACACACTCTATGTTAAGAAACAGACCATAGCACTCTTTAAAGGCACATTCAACACCATCTCTTCCCTTATCTTATCATCCGATTTCCACAACTCTATTCTTTTACCTTTTTTTCCCTGCCCTTTCTCCACTCTGCCTTCATCACTCTTCTTTCATCTTCCTCCGTTTTCCCTCCCAGACTTTCTTCTTCATGCAGTTTATTTGACCAAGGCTTCCCCTCAGCATCCCACGACCGTTTCTTAAATTGTCATATCGGCTTTCTTTTCTTATGGGACATTTATTTATAAGCAAAGAAAAACAAACATTAAGTTTAGTAAGATTAAAAGAGAGTGTGACAGGGGTAAGAGAAAAGGACAGCTGGATGTATGAGAGAAGAGAAAGAGAGGAATGGGGGGGAAACAAAAACAGGGGAACGCAGGAATGTATGGGGGTATGCATGGGATGAGAGCGATTACGAGGTGAAAGAATAAGAGTGGTGGGATAGAGGAGAAAGCTGTCAAATCAACCTTGAGAAAATATGAAAAAGAAAATAAACCATTCTGGACTTGCGTCAAATGGAGCGGGCAGCTTCGAGAGATACAGATACGCTGAGGACTTATTAAAAAATTGGAGACAGCACCAAAAACACAACGATATTCACATGGCAGCATGATTGGTACAGCCTCTGGATTTCATTACTTCCGCTCAGATTTCACAAAATTGCATAAAATAAGCTATTTATAATGTTGTTGTTCATCTCAAATAAAAGGCCCAAGTGTTTTGGGTTGGATTTCCAGTGAAATTATAATTTAAAAGAAAACTCAGCTGACAAGATTAAGGGTCACACATGACATGGAAATTATGATTATACAGAACAAGTAAATTGTTTGTTGATGAAAAATGTTTATTGTTAACGCCCAGCCGCAAACAGTCATATGACCCTGCGCTAGTGAAACTCCTGGGGTCTATTTTTTGCAGGCTGCCCCTGAAACAACCCAGAAACAAAAACAGATTTTATGGTCTTTCATGGACTTTCACAGATTAACACTTGGTTTGTGAATCTTTCAGGAATGGAAAGCATCAGTGTGGAAACAGGCTGGGATGGGTTGGCCCTCTCCTCTCTGGTCGCCACAGGAAGGAGCAACTTCTCCTCCTCGTCTTTGTTTGTCTCTGAACTGAACTCCCTGAACAGTTCTCACAGCGGAGGGTCCTTCTTCGGGATCTTCCCTGAGAATGGTACCACCACCACGCCTCACACCCTGCCCCAGCCCAGGATGAGGGACCTGGGCCTTGCCCGGGCAGAGATCGCAGTGCTCGGGGTGGTGCTGGCTCTTACCACCCTGGGGAACAGCTTTGTGCTGTGGGTGCTGCTGAGGAGGAGGAAGCACAATGCGCCGATGCACGTGTTCATGGTGAACCTGTGTGTGGCTGACCTGGCGGTGGCCCTCTTTCAGGTCAGTTCGACAGAGATGCCAGATACAACGGCCTCGTCACTTTGTTGATGCATTCATTTTTTTTAAAAAAAATATAAGACTCCTCTGTTCTGGTGATCTCAAAAAGAGATGAAGGCTCAGACCTTAAAGTGTTGCAGTTGTCTGCTTTTCTCTTTGCTGCATTAAGCAGAATTATTTATGACTCGTGCAATTCAGAGGGACATCTGGCCTTTTAGTGAGCATTAAGTAGGTTGTTACATCTGTTTAAGATGACACATATTGCAAATATCTCTTTAAATTAATTGGACTTATAGTGTTGCTGTCTTTATAACTGTGATTTATACTACTAATGTGATGGGTTGTATGCTGCCCGTATTGCTCAGCAACACTAAAAAAAACTATGGCAACAAACGTTAACCTATTCTTAAGAGGTGAATAAATGGTTTTGAACTCTGTATTCCTGTTTTGAACTTTAAGGTATTTCAGCTGGTCATGCCTCTATTCAACAGGTCTCGGTGTTCCATATTTGTCTTATCGTCAGCAAATCCAGTGACCAACAATGTGTCAGACCGTTTCTCAGTACTGTGTGACTCTTGCCCCCAAACCCACTGCTTTCTGCTGAGCATGTAAATCTTTAACTTAAAAAAAACATACACACGTTTCAAAACCCACTTGGTTATTTTATGTGCTACAGCACCATAGCTGAGCATTTTCACCTCAGAACTGCAGTGTATCAGTGACAGTCTCAATAATGGGGATTCTGACTTCCAGGGTTTGTGACATCACAAACTGAAGGAATCAATCTTGTTAAATTGCAAAACAATGGGTTATCAGAGGAGAAGCCAGGTGTAGCTATGTAGCTCATGGAAGAAGTTTGCCTTTTCTAAAAGAATATTTATTATTTTTAACCCAAACCATTATGTTTTTTCCAAGAAATCCCTGTCTGGCAGACAGACCAGAAAGCAGACTTCTCCCAACAGCAGCTATGTATCGGTATTTTGCAGGTTAAGTTTCACTTTCACTTTGACTTGTCAGAGCTGGCAATCAGGAGGCAAATTTGCGTTTCCTACGATAGCAAAGCCATGACCCGCCCTACTCTTGTTTACTCCACCTTATGACTGGCTTACCCTGACATTCTCACCCTAACCGTAACCAATCCCATTCCTCTCGCCTAAACCTAACCAACCCAACCAACAAAGGCAATGAGTACTAGCTAATTGGAGTGAAAGTAGGGCAGGTCATGCCTTCACCATCCTAGGATATGCAAATTAACGATCAGCAACACATTATGAGCTGTTTGATCAGTAGTAGTCAAGCTGAAGGCTCATGTTATGTATCACTGTTTACAAGCAGAGGTTTGTGTGTTTGATGAGCTGGGGCGAAGGTGAGATGCTACACTCGATCGGCTGTGGAGCTTGACTAATTTGCATATTCACAGGTCTGTGCAGGTGCATACTAAATGAGGCGAAGGTTAGAGTTAGATCTAAACCCTAACCCTGACTGAATGTGGAAAAACTAAGACATACTGTTGAATTTGCACACATTTTCTGAGGATATCGCGGGCTGTTTATCATTTGTTTCGTAAATGGATGAACATTTTCACAATGTTCTTCTTATTATGCAGTGGTTTCACTGGTCCAGCCTACTTAAGCTCAACTTGGGCTGGTTGCGGGCCATGAACCACAATGAGTTTGACACCTCTGCACTAGGGAGTGTTTATAGCAGCAGGATGGTATATGTGGGCAAAATATACTACTGTGCCATGTCACCCAGTGTAACAGTATGGCTCATTAGTGTGTTTCCGGACAATAATGAAAGTGTATGGCACAGAGAGATAAACTACATGAAGACTTGGCTACACTGGGAATCAATTCATTATTGTTCTTTTCATGGGTTTTTTTTAACAGTAAGACAAATATACAGTACAAACTTACCAGACTTGTCCTTTAGTGTTTCTTTTCTACATTTCTAAATGCCAAACTAAAAACAATGCTCCACTATTCCAGGAACCACTTTTACATCAATAACTTTCTTTTCTAATCTGTCCAGGTTCTTCCCCAGCTAATATGGGACATCACAGAAAAGTTCCAGGGGCCTGACTTTCTCTGCCGGTCCATCAAGTACTTGCAGATTGTGGGCATGTTTGCTTCCTCCTACATGATAGTTGCCATGACAGTAGATCGACACCAAGCCATCTGCTGCCCTTTGCAAGCCTACCGTGGGGGAACGATGTCCCGCTGGAACACCCCTGTCATGGTGGCCTGGGGCTTGGCGCTAGTTCTCAGCATACCGCAGGTAGGAAGGGATGGACACACACACAAACAGAACCTTACACACACACAAAAACACATGGTGAAATAGGAAATGAGAACTCAGCAGGTGTGCACACCTTGATCGCTACAGTAGAACTCAAGATGTTGGTCTATTTTTAGCTTGGTGAGGTCATTGCAGTTCAGCTAATGGAGGAGGAAACTGACAGTCATGTCTGCGGGTGTGCTGACCACCCTACTTGTGTTCGGTCTTTCAGGTGTTCATCTTCTCTCGGTCAGAAGTGGCTCATGGAGAGTTTGAGTGCTGGGGTCACTTTGCTGAGCCGTGGGGGCTGAAGGCCTACGTCACCTGGATGACCGTGGCTGTATTCCTCCTGCCCGCCCTCATCATTACCATCTGTCAGGTAATACAGGTTGTACTGGCTCGTCTCTCGATCTCTGCACCGCCCACACACAACACCACTGACTAGGATTACATACTGAAGGCAACCTTATCCGATAATGACACGTGTGGCATGAATGAAATTCTGTTTTGTTTTCATTTAGGGTGCATTTGGCATGCATTGTTTGATAACCCATGGGGGACCGTGGTTGGTGTTATGTAGCATCCCATGGTGGACTGGCATTCTGGGCTGCCTCCCATCAGCCCTGCTGCTCTATTTAGGGAAAGATATTTCCAGGGTCCAGCTATTTCCCCTAATTAACACAGCACTTGAAGGACCACTGCTGAGACGGCTGCTCAGAAAATGTGCCCACTCTGAGAACCTCCCGCCAGGAAGTGGAATGTACCAGATCTCAGCCAAACATAGAATCCCTGACCTTTTTTTCATTATCGGATTTCAAATCGAAAGGTTTCTTTCGACACTTTCAGAAGTATGAAAGCCGCAGTGTCTAAATCATGCCCTCATAAAGCTGTTTAAAGAAGTAAAAGGTGGCAGAAGATCAACAGTTGGCAGTAGCAAACCTTTAAAAGTGTAAAAATAAACTTAAAAAGCTACAAGTATGAATGACTTATTAATACTATTCAGTTTCATATTATTGTTTTAGTTTCCCAAATGAGCGTGAAGAACCATTTTACTGCAATAAAATTTTATAGTAGCTTCTCTGATTGGAGTGGAAGAGTGGCAGTATGACATAAAAATGTCCGACATTGGTTTATTGCTGATGGTGAAGGCCAGCACACGTTCTCTCTTTCGTTTCAAGTTTCCTCTCACTGTTATTGCCAGAAAGCAAACAAGAGCAAAGACAAGAATCTGAGTCTGGCGCGTGCCAGTCACAAAACGTAATCCTCGGGCACTTCAGTCTGCGAATGATGGAATGGTTTGTTTCCCTGCTAATTCTTGAAATTTGTTATTTTTCAGATAAGAATCTTCCGAGAGATTCACAATAACATCTACCTGAAGTCAGAGAGGATGGTGATGGCTGAGCTGAAGAAGAACGAAATCTTCTTCCGCTTTCACAGTTTTAAGAAGGAGGACGAACGTGCCAGGGAGAGGGGGAGACGGGCATCCGGAGGGTTCAGGGATGGCAGAGGGGGACAGCTCTTAAAGGGTGTGAATAACAACCCACACAGTAACACCCATAGCAGCCAAGAGTGTTACGACTACGTACCAACCGCTATTCAGTACAACAGTTGCTGTGGGGAACATGTGACAACAGCATTGCCTACACAGCAGCACTGTGCACTGAACAACTCAGATTGCCATGACGAGCTGGCCTCAGGCTCACCACGCTGCTCCCTTGACTATGCCCCCCCTCCCCCTCCAGCCACTCCGCCTCCAAGCATCACTAAAGCCATGTCCAAGACGGTGAGGATGACTCTGGTCATCGTGTTGGTCTATACTATCTGCTGGTCACCTTTCTTCATCGTGCAGCTTTGGGCGGCCTGGGACCCCAACCCTCCAGACCAAGGTCAGTCACACATTCTTCACATTCTTTATCCATGATAAAGGAAGGTGGTTAACATTCACCAATTCATGCAATAACCCTCACAAAGCAACAAAAGCAGACATCTTTTCATTGCCTGTGAATCACCTCAATTGTTTTCTCAGGTGGGTTGATGTTCCTTAGCCCAGTTTATCCGTTTAATTGCCCTAAATGTGCATAGACTTTCTGTTTTGCACTATAAGCAGCCAAAAACAAAAGCTTAACGATCAGGTCTGGTTAACAACAACAACAACAACAACAACATCCTCTGATCAATGCTGTTGTCATTCTTAGTGAGGCAGCGTACTCATTCATTATTCCAAGGATACCTAGCTCCTGCTAAGCTGTGGCAACAGTGAGTGAAATACAAGGTCGAAAACAATGTTTGTTTTGACCCACAACCAGAAACCCCTGGATGACATCTCTGGCCTCTGTACATTTTGGCACACAAACAGCATCTGTTGATGTCCTTACTGGCAGCCAGTGATGAAGCAAGTGAGGTTAGTGTAGCCTGAGGTTGTGGCCGATAGTATGGACTGGGTGTGTGTCCTCTGATCTGGAGCTAAAGACAAACATCAGAGGCCTGTAAATAACCTGTTTATATCCCCTACTGATTTTGCAACACGGCCAGATGTTGACATTTCATCAACAATGATACATGCCAGCAGCTTACACACATCATCCAAATCACATGCAGGCACACAGAGCAAGACACATAAACACACACACAGAAGCTCACTTGCATATACAAAGTGTGAGCATACAAGTACGCATACACATGAATGAGTCCTCATTGGCAGGCAGCCCCTGTTCCCGCCACACAATCGTGCACACACACATGCACGCACACACGTACACACAGCTGATTATTATCAGCTTTGTATTCTAAAATCAGTTTTCCACATCTATTGTCCTCAAGTGTCTGTGGTAAAATAGGCATTTTTAGTTGTTATGTAAAAGACTTATTATTAGCAGGGAAAAACTGAAAAAGGAAGTATGCAGGATTTTTGTCCCTCTGGGATATTTACAGCTCCTGAAAAACGTAAAATAACAAACAATAATCATGAGCAGTTTACATTCAAACTGAATAGATGTTGTACATATTTCTGTTTGCTTCATAATGGAGAGGAAAACAATGTGATGTACACTGTGATCAACTGTCCCAAGTTGTTCATGTGAAAACAGACATTTTAATGCTTGTGTATGAACTTGTTCCTGCTTTTTCATTGCACACTTGTCTTACAATGTGTGTGTTTGTGTGTGTCCTCAGCAGGCGTGGCATTCACCATCCTGATGCTGCTGGCCAGTCTGAACTCGTGCACCAACCCATGGATCTACACAGCTTTCTCCAGCAGCGTGTCCAGAGAAATGCAGAACCTGCTGCAATGCCGGTCACGAGCTGGCCGCAGGGGCTCCCTGCCCGACGACTCCACCACCACACACACCTCCACCACCAAGGACAGCCTGTACTGACAGAGACTGATGAAACAGATATAGACATATTTGAAAAAGACATGCACGGATGCACGTGGGCCCGTTGCAAGGACGTGCCGTTGTACATAACTCTGCCACCATCACCTCCAGCGTCGCAGCCTGAGAGCAGAGCATGTTGACCTCTACCAGATGTTTCCAACAATAAAGGACAGCTGTACTGTCAACAGGACCTCTATCTGTAATCACCGGTCCTCTCCACCCCAGCAGAGGGAAAGGGTATCATTGAGGATGTCAACACCATTTGATGAAGGCACTGTGGAATATACAGTGACAGCATCTGCGATGCAAAATGGCCTTGAAAGTAAAGAGATTTTCACCTCAGCTGCAGCGCTTTGCATTGATTCATACGAGAAAAACTCTTTCCCTGCCCAGACAGAGTGGAGGAGCAGGAATGCAAGGGGTGGATCACTGCATTAATAGCCTTACGGCACGCCTAATGTACAAAGCAGCAGACAGGGCTATGGGTGTAGAGAAAACAAAGCAGTAGGCGAAGGGAAAGAGACAGAGAAACACATATGGGCAGAGAGGGAGAGAGCGAGACTGCTGCTGGACTGAGAACAGACAGGGGATGACATGGATGTTACAGCTGCAGGAACAGCCCTGAGAAGGCTGCAGGAGAAATCTAATAATGTGAACAAACGTTGTTGAATTAGAGAAAGTGGATGAGAGGTGGATGCTTGAGGCTGAATTCATATTCGCTCAGAAGGAATCCAGTTCCATGGAAAAAGAGTGATTAGCAAGATGGACGCAGATTCACTCATGAGGGCGGTGCGGTAGAGTCAACACACTGTCCCATGAGTAACTGGAATGGCGTGGATTAATGCAGACAGATAAACACATACACACACACAAAAGAACCAGAGGTGACAGAAGGGGGATTAAACCTAGAAGAATACAAATGAACAATCCAGGTTTCTGCAACTAACCGGGACACAATTACCTGATTGTGTTTTGTACAAACACAACATATGAGGTACATAAAATTACCTTCCTGTCATGCTCTCCTTAATGAACATTATGCAGAAGATGCAGGAAGGAAACAAACAGCATTCCATGCACAGTGATGAACAATGTAAAGTATATTTATTAAAAATGTAAGGCACATTATATATTATTACTTTTTGTGTAAGATGAATGTTGAATGTGTAACAGAAAACAACAAGGGGATGTCAAACCAAAGATTTTTTAAAGCTCAACTCTGTCAGTTCAGGTCTTAATAGTCATTGCAAAGCTTCAACAGATACAACACATAGAGTGCTGCAGGGGTGACGTTTTTTCTGTAGGTCAATATAGAAGATAGCATCGCCCTGGTTCCCTTGAAAAAAGCCAGTGGGATTTTTGCATTGGATTATTGCAGAAAATAAGCTCTATCACAAACAAAAGTTTATAGCACTTGCATGTTTTGTTCAGCAAGATAATCTTCACAAATGAAAACCACTCTTATGACTTTGAAGTGTAAATGCAGTCACTACAAGTAAAAAGCCAACGTTGTGCTATAAACAACACCATAGTCGCGTGACCTAACATCACCACCACCACGAGGCTGTGAAACTGTGTTCACTTGTTACACATAAAGGCTCCAAAATTTACAAATGGGGTATTTATGTCACAGAACAAAATGTTAAAGTCTTTTAAGCTTGTGTTAACCACAGACTTTACTGCAGGCATCGAACCAAAAAAAAAAACCCCAGAAAACCCACTGACT
Source organism: Epinephelus fuscoguttatus (assembly GCF_011397635.1). NCBI lineage: Eukaryota > Metazoa > Chordata > Actinopteri > Perciformes > Serranidae > Epinephelus > Epinephelus fuscoguttatus. Next base: position 23,098,687 of record NC_064758.1, on the reverse strand, counting down.
TTGACACGAGGGAAATGGGAGTGCTAAAACTCATTTCTGCATTTTGGGACTCATTCCTGCACCACTCTATGAGTTGCAAAGAGAAACTACTGCATGTCATGTAGACGGTTCGGCAGTTCAAGACAAACCGCGCACCAACAGTGAAAATACTCCCAGTCAAACCAAGTGCCTGTTACGTCAGTAGACAATTTCAGAGGGGCCTCCCTTACTGGATTAATCTCTGAATGATGTCAGCCATGTTATTCTTAGACAGAGCTACTGTTCCACCACAGCAGGAGTCATTGGTTATATCACACCATGAGCCATGCATTCTTTTATCTTTTTATTTATTGTTGTATAAATGAAAATACACACACACACACACACACACACAGACACAGACACATATATGTGTGTGTGTGTATATATATATATATACAGTATATATATTTCTCAGTTTCTGGTACTGCCTCATGTTCATGTACAGTTTTTGTATTGCATTTCTTCAGTGTAAAGAGTAATGTATTATGCCCCTCAACTGCATGACAGACTTAAAACAGTAATTTTTTTTATTAAAGTATGATTATATAAGCTGCTGTACATACATAGATGTGATGACTTTCTGTGAGTATAAAATAAGATTAGAATTTACTGATGTGGTCAAACTATTCATTTCCGTCAAGATGTTCCTAAGTAGTGGCATTTGTTCTTTTAATGTCTTGTTGAGCCAGTTCAACATGTCCGTTTTTCATGAGAGAGCGTGTCGGCGAGTCTTCAGGACAATACTTGGATGCTTTTAAGGTGTCTCGGGAGTGCTCGTCTGGGTCAAAAGGAGAAGCCTCACCTTTTCCTCTGTGTGGCTGGAGTGTGCATTTGTTCCCCAGACGCGAGGCTCTGCTTTGATTCTCTGCCAAACGAAAGGCTACGGCAACAACGTCCCGTGTTTTACTTTGTTATATCAGGAAATAGATGAACTTCTCCCAAACCCTCGGGGTGTTCATGTATTTTCCTCTTCCTGTCAGGAAGTTGAAAGGTCACAGGATGATTCCTGTCCACTGAAAGGGCCAGATCTCAGACCCATCCAGCCTTCCAGACTGATGGGCGAGGCCGAGCACACTTTGGTTGTGCATTATACTGTCCGTGCAGCCATTAGTGCGCATTACAACAGCTAAATAATGAATGTTCTCCAATAAATGACACAAATACCCTTTAAAATTAGACTCATCGCTGCAGAGAATTTCCCTGTGACTCTGTCTTATTTCCTGAGGCTAGCAGATCTGACAGTAGCTATTATCACCCCAACACCCATCACAGCACATGATAGATGGCCTGTAGGATAGGTCACTGCGTTTTTGTAATCCTGCTGTGTGTGTTAGTGAGGGTGTGTTTATGCTGAATGTCCTGATGCTTATGGTTTCCAAGCTGAAGCAAGGTTGATGTCTGAACTCAAGGTCACTTCTTCATTACAGAGGGGCATAGAGAAATAAATTATTCCTCCGTGTAGTTGTCACAAGGGCAAGGAAACAGGTAAACCTCCCTCTCTGAATCTCTGAATCAATTTAGGGTCAGCCAAGAAGTGCATCCAGTGGCTTTGAAGAGTGACGGAGGCCCCCCCAGCCCTGACCAAAGTAGGAATAAATCAGACCTGGAGCCAGGAGCTTTACTACACTGAGCAATGTGTCTGCATTGCTTAACTCAAGACCCCTCAGCAGACCTGATGACTGGCGAAGCCGCTACTGAGCTCATTCCAAGACACCGGGAGGTATATCTGGCCCCAACCAACTTACACAACCAACTCTAGCGTCTGTGTTAGCAGAGAGCACTGAAGCATCATACGTTATAAACAGAGGAAGCAAAAGAAACATGAGCCAGGCGATTTATCATTCCTTTTCAGAGCACAAAATTATTTTCTTTGTTTCACTTTTCTCTCTTTCGACTTGATTTTTTTCACAAGGCTGTCTGTCAAAGCAGCTGAGAATTTAATTGGGGAGTTTGTTTCACACAGAAAATTGTTCTCACATAAAAGGTATCTGCATGCAGATCTGCCTTTGTTTACTAAAACAGCTAAACTGCAGCTGTTTGTGAGATTTTTTTGCCAAATATAGCCACACTTGTGTTTTTATTGGCGGCTGTTACGATTTTACAGAAAGATGAAGCATTTATTTATCTTGAAATGGTTTATTCCCCGGAGAGCCAGGAGGATCAAGGTTAGCTTTTATCACTTTCGCCCACCTTGTTTTCATTACTTAAAGCGTGGTTGTGTTTACAGCTCAACGAAGACCCTGTAATTTTTCTCCTTCGTAGTAAAAACAGGCATGTGGACAAGGTCTGATAAAACCCATTTTATGGGAGCTCATTCAACATGCTTTCTCAGGATTTATGCGCAAAGAAAAGGTTTGTTGTGATGTGTCTGCTCCTGTTTAACCTACAGTATTTCATGGCTCCCGGCCAACTATGAGTTCTATTACAGTGGTTGACCTTTTGAGTGTGAAAGTGGAGGTGATGTCTAATATGATGGTGGAAAAGAAATTGAGAGAGAGAGAGAGAGAGAGAGAGAGAGAGAGAGAGAGAGAGAGAGAGAGAAAAGGGCATTTCCCCATATATGGCTGGTTCTTGACTGGCAATTGCATCCACAGACAAAGCCAATGAAAGGATGCCCAATCAGGACAGGAAGAGGGAGATAACCATAGAGGAAAGCACAAAAGCTTGCAAATGACAGTGAGTTTATTCACCCCAAACACAGCTCAGTTGTTGTGGTTGAAGCAGCTATGCATATAACACGCCTCACTGTACATACACGTCCATGAAATAACCACAACAATAACTGTTATTGTAGTGTGACGAAGGGGAAGCCAGCGTGAAAAAATATAGCCTGTTGTCTGATCACTGAGTTAGCCCTCAGTTTGTTGGCCTTGTGCTGCTTTACAAAAAGGTGTGATGAACGAGCAGCAGAAACAATGCTTAAAATGTGACATCATGTGAAAATGGTTTGTGCGACGCCAGTTTCCACATTGCTGAATCTCACTAAGCCCATCAGTGTCTGCCTCCCGGAGCTGGTGTTTTACACACCTCTGTCAAAGCGGCTTTTCTCTGCCTCACAGCATTCACACACACACACACACACACACACACACACACACACACACACACACACACACACACACACACACACACAGATTCCTCTGCACTCACTCCTATTTATCTGTGAAAATGTTTTGTCTTATGTAATAATAAAGATGAACTGAATAATAATAAGCACATGTACACTGTACCTCTAAAACTAATTTACAAGTGGTAGCACCACCAGAAATGTTTTACAGATGTAGCTAGACGGGACCACTGAAAAACCATAAATGAATTTCAGGGATTCAGTTACGCTGTTGAAGCATATGGCAAGTTGAAAACTATGTCAGTGCGAGAGTTAGGAATATACTTTGGTTTCTTTTTTTACAGTTCAGATTACTTATCATCTGATGTGCATAGACAAATACTGGTACAGTTAACATTTTGAGCTCCATAACAATCCTGTTATGTCCATAATGTGTTATGTATGTATACATGTGTAAGATGATTCGTTGTTCTTCAAATAGGCTGGTTGTCCTTTTCCTTAAAGACAAATAAACAGTTTTGATTTGATTTTCGTTGATTCTAAGGATCAAAAGATTCACTGAGAATGATTTACTGAGCACTGTTGCCCCACAGCCAGAGGGTTCTGGGTTCAATTATTCTCCCCGTGTCACCGTGGGTTTTCTCCATGTACTCAAAGACATGCAGGTTAGGTTAATCTGTGACTCTAAAGGTGTGAATGTGGGCGTGAATGGTTGTCTGTTCCAATTGCCCCCTTCATCGTGCCGTTATGCTGCCTTGCTATACTGTATATAAGGTACAATCACCTCTGACCCCGGAACAGGGGCAGTAACAGCGCCAACACAATGTTTGTGATCCCATCCTGCAGTTTGTGTAAATGGCACAACCAGCAGGACGGGATCATGGGCACCACGGGTGTGATGTTTTGATGACATGTTGTGCGTGCGGCCCACCACGGGAGATTTCAATGTGAACATGTCCTCAGATTGGGAAAACAATGAGGTGCAGGAGCTCCTTACCCTCCAAGCAGAGCATGAGATCAGCCGCCACATGACAGGCAGGTAAATAATTGTTATTGCCATGCTATGCCATTGTTTTGGTCAAGGCTGACACGCCTGTGTTACATGCCACGCCCAGCACGCCTCTTTTGATTCCACAGTCCTGGCATGCTGTCTTAAATCACACATGGAGCAACATGATGCTGCCATTGTTTGGTTCTAAAAATGCAAAGGAGGCATGAAGAAAGGATTTGGAGTGTCTCTATGGCACGATTAAAAAGGGCTTTTGTGACAGCATCGTGTCAGATACTCTGGCAACCTGTCCAGGGTGTACTCAGCCTCTCACGCAATATCAGCTGGCAGGAAGGGCCATGGCCCCCTCCTGCCCCCCTTGAGAGTGCCAATGATTACAAAATGCTTTCCAATGGTGAATCAGATTAAAACCATGTGTTGTGTAATTCTGTTAAAAATTTCATGTGGTTCAGATTTGTTTGTTAACCTGACCTCGTAAATTAGTGCCTGAAACAGAACAAAACATAAACAGATAAACAGTTTGTCACTGGAAGAATAAATTGCAACTTCCTGTGAGTGCATTCACTCTGAAACAACAACAAAAATCTCAAAATATTTCAATCTACATGCGCAATCGTTCGTCCTGATGTGTGGGTTCGGAGTTAAGCCCTTTGAACTCCATCACACAACAAAGCGGAGGAAGAGTCTTGTGTCAGCATCGACTCAGTGAGGCCTTCTTTGACTGTTTGTTTGTTCATTCCATTTATATCCGTCCCCCACTTCCCACAGCCTAATAGGTGACTCCATGAGGGACTGCCTGGATTTACTCCAGCTCATGTCTTCCCTACATTACCAGCATTGTGATGTCTCTATTGTAGCCTCATCAAGGTGACAAGAGACAAAAGCTGAGATGTGCTTACACCATGAGAACATGTGTTTACGCTGACAAAGCTACAGAAAAGCAGAAATATGAGAAACTCCTTGTGTACTCTGTACACCCCGCAGTGTTTATGTGTGCGGATCATGTTACTCATATACAAAGTTTACATTAGTCCCATGGGAGTCAGTGAGAAGTTGCAGTTGTGCTGCTCTTGTAGACGAAAAAGCAACTCTCCGTGTGAGGTAGGTAGAGTGTGCAAACACTTGTTCGAGCCAGCTACAGAAATAGACATGCTAAGTTTAAATCTGTAACAAACTCGATCACATAAGCATGAGAGTACCTATAAATGTGACAAACTAGAGTAACTGGAGTGAAGTTGATGTGAAACAGAACAGGGGCTCAAAGTGCATAATGCACCGGTTGCATTACATTACCAACAGCTGATACTGAGCCAGGAGTGTTATCTCTCCATGAGGTAACAACTGGCCTCACTGGAGCCAACAGAGGCCTTACACAGCAGCACAGAGCTGCCACAGTGTGTTCAACTGGTGGCACTGCAGCAAGTCAAAGAGGCAGCAACAGCTCCAGTGCCACTTTCCTGATTTAACACCTGTACTGTGTTTACTGTTGGTGTACTCTGAGAGAGAACAGATCGGGACATCAGCTGCTGGTGTGCTGCTGTGTTCAAACACGTACCCCTCCATGACTATCTAGGAATGCCAGGAGGACAGTCATGCTTCTCGTCTGCAGACAAAAATAGCTCCCATGTCCACCAAGAGTTCGGCCACAGTGTTCAAGCTGAACATGTTTACAGCAGAGGTGTTCTTCATGGTTTGTTAATTTTTAAAAATAAATAAATACATGGGGTGAGTTTTAAGAACACACAGGGTGTCTACAGATACCATGTTAAATTTAAGACTTCTTAAGACCTTTTTAATACCACCATATATGAAATTTAAAACCAATCCTGCAATGGACATACACAATATATGTGTGTGTGAGAGAGAGACACACACACACACACACACACACACACACACACACACACATGTGTAAGTACTCTTTCCAAGTAAAAACACTGATGTTAGTTCAAAATGAACAGTAAGTAAAAATTACAACAATTGGGTGAGTTTTAGTTTAATGTAAAAAGAAAACAAAATCTCATTGCTGTCATAAATGCTATTTATTATTGCATTCTTCAGTCTGTCCAATGATTGTCAGGCTGCAGATTTTCAAGGTAATGTGAATGAAAATATTGAACACCCGTTGATTCTGAATTTAAGACAATTTAAGTCTCTTAAAGGGAAATTTCAGTTTATTTCAACCTGTCTCCTATTGTCCTAAATTTGTTTCAAGTGACTAGTGACATAATAATAATATATCTGCATAATATTGCGAAAATTAGGCCTATCCTGACCCGAAAAGATGCAGAAAAATTGGTCCACGCTTTTGTTACCTCTAGGCTGGATTACTGTAACTCTCTATTATCAGGTAGCTCTAGTAAGTCCTTAAAAACTCTCCAGCTAATTCAGAATGCAGCAGCACATGTACTAACAGGAACTAAGAAACAAGATCATATTTCTCCTGTTTTAGCTTCTCTGCACTGGCTCCCTGTAAAATCCAGAATTGAATTTAAAATCCTACTGTTAACTTATAAAGCTCTAAATGGTCAAGCTCCGTCATATCTTAGAGAGCTCATAGTGCCTTATTATCCCACCAGAACACTGCACTCTGGGAACGCAGGGTTACTCGTGGTCCCTAAAGTCTCAAAAGTAGATCAGGAGCCAGAGCCTTTAGCTATCAGGCTCCTCTCCTGTGGAATCATCTTCCTGTTACGGTCTGGGAGGCAGACACCGTCTCCACATTTAAGACTAGACTTAAGACTTTCCTCTTTGATAAAGCTTATAGTTAGGGCTGGCTCAGGCTTGCCCTGTACCAGCCCCTAGTTAGGCTGACTTAGGCCTAGTCTGCCGGAGGACCCCCCTATAATACACCGGGCACCTTCTCTTCTTCTTCTTCTTCTTCTCTCTCTCTCTCTCTCTCTCTCTCTCTCTCGTATTCTATTACTGCATCTTGCTAACTCGGCCATTCTGGATGTCACTAACTCGGCTTCTTCTCCGGAGCCTTTGTGCTCCACTGTCTCTCAGATTAACTCATATCGCAGCGGTGCCTGGACAGCGTGACGTGTGTGGTTGTGCTGCTGCCGTGGTCCTGCCAGATGCCTCCTGCTGCTGCTGCTGCTGCCATCATTAGTCATTAGTCTTACTTCTACTGTTATTATACACGACTATTGTCACACATGTATACTGCCAGATATTAATACATACTTTCAACATATTGTACCACAGTAGCCAGAACTATAACTATAATATTATTACTTTCAATAATGTTGTTGTAAGCTACTGTCATTACCTGCATCTCTCTCTCTCTCTCTCTCTCTCTCTCTGTCTCATTGTGTCATGTGGATTACTGTTAATTTGTTATGCTGATCTGTTCTGTACGACATCTATTGCACGTCTGTCCATCCTGGAAGAGGGATCCCTCCTCAGTTGCTCTTCCTGAGGTTTCTACCGTTTTTTTTCCCCATTAAAGGGGTCTTTTTGGGGAGTTTTTCCTTATCCGCTGCGAGGGTCATAAGGACAGAGGGATGTCGTATGCTGTAAAGCCCTGTGAGGCAAATTGTGATTTGTGATATTGGGCTGTATAAATAAAATTGATTGATTGATTGATTGATTGACATAAAAATAATAGTTAGCATGTTAGCCGTTAGCCTAGATACAGCCGGGGCACCTTGTAGCGTCAGACCTGTTAAAACATAAGTGAACAGGCATACTTCAAGTGCAAAGTTAGTCCACTAAACAAGCTTTTTTCCACAAAGACCACCTCATATGGTTAGGATAAATGTCAGAGAACATATAGAAAATGACATGTAAACGTCAGACTTCGACTTTGTGGAGGAGGAATTTGATTTTGCAGATTTTGATGGCCACCCTTCGTGAAATTGAAGAACGGAGGAGGAGAGAGAGCGAGGCACAACAGGTAAGGGACGAGAGGGGAGGAATGGCTGCTGCAAGCTTGCGTAGCTCTGGAGATTGGTGATGTACCTGTGAATGCTGTGCCCCAGTGGAGAGGACGAGACACCTCCACCTGGAGTAACGTTAGTATCCAGCTGGGCTTTATGTAGAGCTCGCGAGAATTCAGGCACGGTATGAGATCGCTGCTTGTTCTTGCAATATTTCAGCCGCGCTTTGGAAAGCAGAGCTAAATGGTAAACAAACATGGCAGCACACCGGTAAGGTAAGACAACACGTTTACATGTCGTTTTCTATATGTTCTCTGACATTTCTCCTAACTAAAAAAAGCTTGTTTAGTGGACTAACTTTGCACTTGAAGTATGCCCGTTCACTTACATTTTAACAGGTCTGACGCTACTATGCGCCCCGGCTGTATCTAGGCTAACGGCTAACATGCTAACTATTATTTTTATGCCACTAGTCACTTGAAACAAATTTAGGACGATAGGAGACAGGTTGAAATTAACCGAAATTTCCATGCCTTACAATAAGAAAACTTAATTTTACTTCTTAAAGATCTGTAGACACCCTGACTTCTCACATGACTCATATCTTTCTGAAACGCAGAAATGGAAATTCTTAACTTTTTTATTGTTAGATTTTTGAGTGGAGGACAGAAACAGTAGCTGTTATGAACACCTGCACAATCTTTCATCCCTCTACCAATTAAGTGTGTGGAAGCTAAATCTGCTTGGAACTGGTTACTGTTTAGTTTGGATGTGGTCAGGGACTGTTGAATCATGCAGACTGCACTAATTTACTACTGGCAACCAAAAACAGGACAAAAACCTTCTTGGTTAACATGTTGCTGGGGAACGAGAGATAAATCTCAGTCTGTCTTGGAAAAAAAGGAATTTATGGAGGAGGTGGTCTGTCAGTGAACTATCAAACGAAGCAACACATTACACTGGAAGAAAAACAAGCCATTTATTCAATTTACTGGAAGAGACATGTACACTTGGCCAGTTCAGTCCAGCTAGTGGAATCACATGATCGACATTTTATGTGCACTGAGGCCTTGGCTGCTCTCTTTTGGTGTTGAGCACATCTGTACAAGCCCCACTCCTGCCAATGCATCCACACAGAGGGACAAAGGATAACCTGGTCTGGAAGTAGCAACATCCTTAAGCAAGACAGAATTCAGGACATAACCTACATTTATTTTCATTTATTTATGTGGTCCAGGTTTATTGTTTGGTATTTATCAAAAAAAAAAAAAAAATTACAAAATCCCATCCCTCATAAAAAGACCAACTCGTGACGAAATTCATCTGAAAAACTGATAAGACTGACGGCATACAGACACAGTCTGAATAAAAGAAAATTCAAAGACTGCTTCTCCTGGTCCTCGTCCCCAAGCAGATCAAGTGGCAAACTCCTTTTGGCTTGCCACAACACTGGATGATGGATCGTTGGTCGAGATCCACCAGAATTCAGTCTTTAACAATCCAGTGATTGTGAATCTGTTTATGCCTGGATGGTGCTCTTAGCAGTGAAGGCCATGTAGTAGACCAGGATACCTATGAGGGCAGCCACCACCTCGGTAGACACCCATGGGCCGTTCCACGCACCCTGTGGAGAGAATTAAAAAAAGCTCATCACAGGTTCCGAGGAAGAGAAGTAGGAATCAGATCATTTATATCCTTCAGAATAGATTATCAGCGTCTTTTTTTTAACAGATTCACTCGCTGCTCCCAGAGAAAACAGACCACATGCTGAAACTATTGCTGCAGATTGTGAGCCAACAGCTGAGATTGGCACCACAGCACATTTAGTGTGAACAGTCCAAATGCTTAACATGGACACCGAAAGGAAGCGGGCATCGCTCCACAGACAATCGCCACGCTTTGCATTGATTTCACATCCGGCGTGAACCCAGCATGAGGCTTAAGAGCAACATGGATGGATGATTACACAGACTGGGCCTCGTAAAGAACACAATTAATCACAGTCATTTTTAAAGTACGATGTTACTCTCAATGGAGCCGTCCTACTTTTTTTTTTTAATGATACAATAACAATATTGTAGAGGATACATTTCTTATCAACAAAATATTTTCCCAAAATGTCAAAACAAGTCTCTCTGTAGCCAAAACTGAATTACTGAGTGTCTCTGTGGGCTTCATAAAAATTATGTTTTTCATGAATGTAGGGATTCCAGCTGTGAAGCAGAGCCCTTTCCCATTGAAATCAGCACGGCTGCTGTCATTGTGTCATAAGAGTTAGTTGATCCTTGTTCACAATCTATGGACCAGCTCCAGGATTTGTCTCAACAAGACACAATCAGTACAGTCATGTACAATAAAATCATGTATTGAGGAAGGGAATCCTGTAAAACTGACCTCACTAATCCTGAAACAGTCAGTACGTTTACATGGACAGTTTAATTCCACTTTTAATCGGAATGAACGGCCATTCCGATTAAAAGTGGTCATGTAAACGGTCATTCCGATTGAAAAATGGTCATTCCAATTGAAAATTAAATCCGATTAAAGGGGGTGGTTTATTCCGTTTGTCATTCCGAATGAAAGAATTTTGTGTGCATGTATACACTCATTCCTCTTTAAGTTCATTCCGGTCTTTCTGCGCATGCTCGTTTCCTTGCCCTTCTCGTGCGATGACGTATATAGCGCGCATAGCAACGGGCTGCATAGCAACGGGCTGAGCTAGAGCAGTCGGACTCGTTGCAGTCACCGGTTTCCATTCGCCACAGCACGGTCTTCTGCCTCCCTTCTCCTGCTCAACAGATGAAGTATTAGCAGAACAAGGTTGTTGTCGTACTGCTGCTTTAAGAATATAAGCAAAACACGCCCGAAAAAGGCACTAAGAACGGCATCGTCAAGCATCTTGTTATCTGGAGCGAGTACTACAGTGTTTTCTTCCGGTAAACGTAAACACGTAACATCCGCCCCGCCCCCTATCCAATCAGAAACCTTCCCTGCCCCAAACCTTACGCAGACCTGAATAAAGGCGATTGAACTGATCTCCCATGTAAACCCTCATTCGGAATTAATATTTCCCATGTAAACTACCTGGAAACACTTTAATTCCGAATGATTTCATTCAGATTCATTTCATTCTGAATGAGAAGCCATCATGTAACCGTAGCCATTGAGTGGTGTAAAATTATTCTTCTAAATGGACTGTGTCTAACAAAATTATGCCTTAAAGCCATTACAAGTTTAAAGTTTTCTTATGACTCTTTGAGGAATAATATGCTAACTTGAGCCAGCAATAACTGATTTTTTTGGCCTCTTGTGGGCAGCAGACTAAAAACTGGGAACATACATTTAACATTATATTATCACCTTTAAAGTTTATGCAGCAAATACACAGCAACATTAGCATTCACTGGAAGTTATTTTTCAGGCTGCCTATTGAATGCCAGTCCAATAATTACTCTCTTTTACTCTTGTTTTTAGTCTCTATATCCTGAGTCCTGGAGGAAACAGCTGCTAAATGCACAATAATGGTTATCAGCAAGTCAGTAACTGTGTGTTTGGTGCTGGGTAGGTAGTGTACAGTGGGTTTTCAGAGCTCTTTTGTGGAAAGCAGCAGCCTGCTGATAAAGCCATAAGACTGTTATTGACAGTAAAGTTATTGGCAGTAAAATCAATACACTACACTAATGCGCATTCATGTTTCAATCTGAGGGTCTAAAAGACACTCACCCTGTGGTCAATATTGACAGAGAAGAGAGGCTGGATGGCATTTACATCTTCGTTGTTTCTCTGGGCCTAGAACAAAGAAGATGCAGACATATAAATCAAATTAAACAGCATTTAAACTTTCTTTTAAAAAGGTCAAACATTGCAACATACAGTAGAGCTCACCGGCAGTAAAGAATGAGGCTATCAAAACTATGCATCAAACACTAACCTTGCGCAGGGCACTGTAGGACTCCTCATCGAAGAATTTGACCTGATACGTTCCAGAGCTGGCCTGTTTGTGAGGAAGACTCCAGGACACCTGAGGGAAGGAATCACATGTTCACAAAAGCTTCTTTGATAAACTGTAGGTTTGAAGAGATTGTTCATCTGAAGAGGGACTCTATTCTGCGGTTGACATCAAGGTCAGGAGCAGAATCACATGTAGCACTGCATTTGTGGTTTACCTGTTAAAACAACCATGTGATTTGTTTCATGTTGGGAAAACAAAATGACAGTTAAAAACCAGGACCTGTGGACATAAAAGTCCTATTTGTGATCATGATTTTAAATCACCTGTGGCTAGGCACTTCAACAGTCAGAACCACAGTATGAGTGAACTACATTACATGAGCTTCGAGACAGTGAAGATGCCATGGAGAGGATGTAATGGTGACAGAATCCTTCTCCAAAGGTGTGTTGTTGGATACATTTCCCTTGCAATCAGGTCCGCCAACTCTTTTAGGTCTAGGCTCAAAACTTATTTTTATACTTTTATTCATTATCATTTGAGTCCCCCTGATGTGGCGTGCCTGTGTGTGTTGTGTCTCTAAATGTGTGAGCTGTGTACCTGACAGTTATGTTGCCTCCCATGTATGTGTTTCTGGCATTTTATTCCTTTTGTACAGCACTTTGTTCAATGCGAGTTGTTTTTAGATGTGCTTTATGAATTAATTTGAGTTGAGTTGATTACTTTTGTACCTCTTGGGATGAATGAAGAGATTTTGTTTGCTTGTTTCTCACGAAGAGAATATATTTATGTTGTTTCCTTGGTATTTCTTGTTTTAGCACTCTGTACCATGACAGTCTGTGCTATGAACGGTTGTGGCTCCCCCTGTTGGGATCAACTTTGTGTACTAGTTGCAGTCACCTATAATTAATCCCACCTGTGTATATTGTTTGTGTCACTGCCAGAATACATGCTAAGGAAGAGCGTCTGCCCTAAATGTCCATGTGCCAATATTAAAAAGTTAAACTGGAGTGCTGTTCTAGTCTTTACTATGATAAGATAATTATAGAGGAAATATTTTAATTGAGGACAAGCTTTTGGCATTGAGTGTTTCTGTAGTAAAGGGTGGGAGGTTCAGGGTTGTGCAGAATAAGAAAAGGAGGCCTGTGATTTGCAATTAAACAACACCCGATGCTCAAATCATAGTGGCTGTAAGATCAGCCTCCTTCAATGTCATGTGTGATCCAGTACCACCCATAAAACAATACCAAGTCAGAGTCAGTCTTAATCAGTGCACATGAACATAAGACCACTACCATACCTGGTACTTGCCAACATCCTGTCCTCTAGTCACAGGGAACTGTCTTCCATTGACATCAGCATACAGAGTCACACTCTGCAGAGGTCAGAAATGATCACCAGTGAGTCAGCTGCACAATAAAATCAATACACAATCATCCTGTGTGTCTGGAGTGTTGGGGGTGCTACCTGTGCTCCGTTGGCACAGGCCAGGCTGAGTTCAACGATGAAGACAGACTCAGAGGAGATGACGGCGTCAGAGGTGGTGTAGGCCGAAGGGGTGATCGCTGGGTCTGTGCAGCTCTCTCCTGTCACCACACAATACAGAGGTTAGCTAACATCTCAGACACCAGTGAATCATGCTCACAGTATAAGCTGTTAATTAATACACATTTCTCCAGGACTTATATTCCACCTACTCTGGAGGACAGAGAGGAGTGATTTGATTGATTGAACTTGCTACTAGCTAAAGTTGTTTAGCATCACAGGCTAATTCAACCGGTAAATCTCCCCCACCGGCCCCCCCGCTGACTCACCCGAGCAGGCGACCACCAGCAGAGCGAGGAAGGCGGCTATCCGGATCATTGTGGTGTCTGAGAAGTTGTCAGTGAGGTTTCTAGTTGTTCCTGAGCTCCAGCTGCTGAACTGTACTGCTTCTTTCACACTGACAGAAAGGAAGAAGTCCACCTCAGCGCACTGCTACTACTCCTCTGCGCCTGCGCAGTAATGACGTAGACTGTTGCGTCGCAGAGCACTCTGGGTATTTACTATGTCGACACGTCATCCGAATCAAAACATATTTTATTTATCAAAAATAACTTATGAGCGACTTTTCCTTGTTAATCATTACTCATAATAACCACATCATTTGATTATATATTTAAAACTATTAATGGTCTATCCCATCCAATGAAAATCATCTGAATTTTCAAAACGCACCCTCTTCATGATAAATGTATTGACATAATGAATAGCCTGTAAGTGCCACAGTAAACATATACTTAATACACTATATGAAAGTAGAAAAATACTCCTCGAGGAAAAGCTTACTGGGAAAACATTTTTACTGGTACTGACTGACAGAGGGTGCAGCTAATTCTGTATTAATAAAATTGAAGAAATAGTCCACACATCAAAATTTTACATAATATATCAAACAAATCAATACTTTAATTTTATACTTTCATATATATTGAGAACATAGCCCTATGCAATTTTTGCAATGATGGTCCACAATCTCAGAGACATTTATTTTACCACTGTAGCCACTGTGTTACTACTCGGACTTGAATAAAAGATTATATATTATGTAAAACTGTGTAAAACTAATCATCGTGTCAAAATTGAATGTAAAAATGTGTTAAATTATGAACATGATAAATACTTACTTATTGATTATACAGTGTATGTTAAAATTCATATACATAAATGCAAAATAGCAAAAGCGACCCTCAACTTTAATGAATTGTTATGTGAATTTAAAGAATGCCTATATCAAGACTCTCAAACTCACACTCTAAAACATAATAAAATGTCAAACTATATGGTGAACTTTTAAAAGAATAATAGGACCTCTTTTTCATATTATAAAAGTTTATTTATCCGTATTCTATTTAGCCTATTATTATTATAATAGTAGTAGCAATCAGAAGAAGAAGTAGTAGTAGTAGTAGTAGTAATGGTGGTAATTATTATTAGGTATTATTATTATTAAGTTATTAAAGTTTATCTTGACACTATCATAGTACTAACCTAATACAGGCAAATGTATAAATGAAACAAAGCTTTTAGTCTGGTTAAAATCATACCCAGAATATATTCAAGCATTTTTTTTTTTAGACATTTAAATGGTGCAAAAGCACCCAAATGTATTTTTTGTCTACTCTCTCGTCCACCTGGCATTTCCATGTGTGTCACTAGTGCTTTTCTATGAAACAAATGCAGCTATCATGAAGTCAATAGACCTTTTACACAGAGGTCATTATGGCAGGTCATAGCAGCAGAAGCACAGGTGTTACTAATAACAGTAATGACAAATACTGGCTGCATCCATTTTAGGTGCTCCAGTTCCAAGCAGCGCCTGGATTTGCATCTGTGTTTTTCCTATGAAAGTTAAAATGTCTGTTGTGAAAAGGTTCTGTTGCCAAAATATCTCAACCATATTTTTTTTTCTCTTTCAGTCCAGTCAGAGTTTTCTGATGTTTTTGTGTTATGAACTGTGATTTGACTCATTTGAAATTTCTGTTACCATAATACAGCTTTATCTAAAAAAAGACCTCAGCTTATTTCACAATTCATAAAAATGGAACAAGACATATTTTGAATGATAATTATTTTATATCAGCCCCTACACCCACTTGTAATAAGCAAGGCTTCATGTAAAATAAATTTACACATTTTACAGTACTCATATTTATGACAAATAAAAAGCAGTTAGAATAGACAAAATATTTATTTGGCATGTAGCCTAGATATACAGATCAATCATAAAGTGTGAAACTAGTTAGAAATAATATGTACAAATCCATAACAGCTACAGTATTCACAGTTTTCTTATCAATGTGACTCTGACTAAGTGCGTGTGCTGACTGGAACTCAGAAAGTTTGGCTTAAACTGGAAGTAATGTAATATCAACACCTACACAGAGATGCAGATACAAAGTCCTAAGTTGCATAACAATGTTCAGCTGAACACAAACACATCAGTGCATTTCAAGTAATCCGCAGCTTCCACATTGTTCTGCAGGTTTGCAGTCTGCTGTATGAAATATAAATGACAGGGCTTCTGAATGAGTGGGGAGCAACCCCGTGGAAATGATCTCAGAGAAATGACCAAGGGTCAGTGATCTCAGCTTTCCAGAAATAGATATGCTGAAAGCTACTGTCAGAGCACATCACCCCACACCTCTGTTTTCATTTGTGTCATCTCTCTCTTTTTTTCATGTCATCAGCTCTCAGTCCAGTGGATCTCCTGCTCTGAAGAGCCCTGATCCTCTCCCCCTGCGTCCATCCCGCTTCCCTTTCCTTTGGGGACCCTGGGCAGAGGGAGAGGAGGAGGTGGTGGAGGAGGGATCCTGCAGTGCTTGCCGTGAGAGAAGCTCCATGAAGACTGAGTCCATCTGGCGACAGACCTCCTGTGAGATGAAATAAACAATAGCGATGAGAGGAGAGACAAAAGTCTCTTTGTTCTCTGCGTTCCCTTCTGCTCGAAAGCTTCGTATCATGTTTGTTTGAAGACATAATGCAGTTTTGTAATTAGATCATTAATAATTTGGTGCCGCTTTCTACCAAGGCACTTTATAAAAAGGGGTTTGTAAGTTATTAACTGATCAAATGATAAATACAATAAAATAATGCACCAATGCTTTATAGATCAGCCAATAGCTGTTAATAAACTACTTCTGCCAGGTTGTATAAAACTTTAGTCCTTTTGTCCATCAGGAAATCTCTCCAAAGGATGGTTCAACCTCTTACCCTCTCAAAAAGTGGTACAAATCCATGTTTTGGCAACTTGTTAAATTACAACATTTACAACTGCAGATCTGACTGATAAAAACCCTTCAGTGACTTATTAAAACTTATAGTTGCAGATGACTCACTAAAACATGATAAATCTGTGACTTTTTATCAAAGCAGAGGTAAATTATTTATGATCTCTTGTAAAGGGACAGTTCACCGTCAAATCAAAAATACATATGCTTTTTCTTGTACCTGTAGAGCTATTATCAATCCAGATTATTTGGGTGCGAGTTGTAGAGTGATGGAGATATTATCCGTGGAGTTGTCTGCCTTCTCTCAATTATAATGGAACTAGATGGCACTCGGCTTGTTGTGCTCAAATAACTAGAAAAATACATTTGAAAAACTCAACAGCAATGTCTCTTTCCAGAAATCATGACCTGGTTACTCAAGATAATCCACAGACCTTGTTGTGAGCAGTTTCATGTAGGCACTATTTCCTTTCTACCAAACTACACCTATCTTGAGTAACTAGGTCATGATTTCTTCCAAGACACATTAGTGTGGAAATTTTCAAATGTATTTTTTGTCTCTTTGAGCACCACAAGCTGAGTGCCATCTAGTTCCATAATACTGGAGAGAAGGCAGACATCTCTACAGCCGATATCTCCAACACTCAGCAACTCACACCAAAATAATCTGGAGTGATACATAGCACTACAGGTACAAGGTATGTGTTTTTAATTTAGGTGTGAACTGTCCCTTTAGAGCCATTATTACAGCTTACAAACCCCTCAGTAAAGGCAGCCTCATTACAGAGTGGAACTATATAATTTAAAATGAGAAACAACACAGACCTTGTCTATTTTAACTGGAATATCTTCAGAAGATGAGTTTCTGTATGCAGAAAAAATAAACCAGAAAACAGTGAATATTCATTTCTCACACAAACATAAGTCAGTTGTAACACTGCAACATTCAGTGGTACTCACTCTCTGCGCAAATAGGCAGGAGAGAGGCCTCGCCGTGGCTTGCACTGTGGTCCAACGGGTATCTGGAGCATTAACTTTCCACTTGAAGCGATGCCGCCCCCAACTGGTCCAGCTGTCTGCCTACTGTAGTCAATTGCTCCGCTGCTGTTGGCTCTCGGACGCTCTGCTTTTCTCTGTGTTGGTGCTGCCGATGAGCTGGTGTTGCTGTCAGCTGAGGATCCTGTCTCAAACTCTGTAGCACATCACATCAACACACTCTTTAATTCCATTCAGAGATACCATAAATAATGATAAACTAAGATAGGCACCTAAAACTTACCATCTTTGCTATACTCTGCTTCCACATCTCCCTCTTCAATGATAGGCTCACTGTGATGAAAAAACAGCTTCAGATAATTGTTCCAGCGCACACTGTATCCATGTTATGTGTATGAACATTTTCTCAGTTACCAGTCATCCTGTTCCAGTGTCATGCATTTCTCGTAAACTGGTCCCTGTACTTCGCTCTGGCTGGGGAAGATGCTTTCATGCTGGAGGATGATGTCCTTCACCAGGGCGTTGATCTGAGGCTGCAGGGTGACGACATCATCATCATTAGCCCCTCTTACCAGGCTGGGACCGAAACACACAGCCAGGTTGTAAGGCTGCATCATGTTCTCGTCACTGTACTGAGACACGCTAGAGGTGGAGGACAGAGAGAGGGGGTGGAAAGTTAAAGTTAGACGCACATAGTGACAGGTAGACTAAAATATCCTGATGCATTTTTTGTGCCTTCTTCTTACAGTGTGTTTATAAAAATACTATCAAAACCAAGGTCATTACAGTTCACTAAATGAAACTAAAAACTAGATGTAAAAAAACATTTTAGTTTATTAAAAAAAAAAAAGAAGAAAACTAGCTGAAAAGACATTGTGTACTTAAAATCCAACTGAAATAAAAAATATTCAGGAAAATATTGTCTACACAGGAAGCATGAGGAGGCACTGTTGCAAATGTTTGAGACTGAGATGTCCACATAATAATCAATGTAGATTTTTAATTCAATAAAACCATTAAAGTAGTAGAGGACTTTTATTTTGACAAAATTTGGGATATTTACACCATAAATTGAAGTAGAAAAGGCACAGACTGGTGCATAAAACTTCACCAGAATGCAGGAAATTAAATGTTTGATGCTCAAATTTTTCTTGTGGAGGACCCTCAATAGTAACCCCCTTTTTTTTATATGTGCACTTTGCTGAAACAAACCCTGCGGCCTTTTATATGACTTTGGGTCAACTGCTTTCCCAAAGTGTCATGTTTATATTGTAGTACCTATTACAAACGTCTTAAATTTTGCCCCCGATGACTAATTAAAAAAAGTAAATTAATTAAAATAAAAACATTGCTGCAACTAATCAAAACTAAACTAAAACTAAACATCTTGAAACAATAAAAACTAACTGAAATGAGCTAAGTGAACCTAAAACTGTACTGAAAATAAAAAAAAAATAATAATAATGAAAAACACAAATCTATAATAATTCTGATCAGAACTTTACCTCAATCCATCTTCTACGTGCTAAACCTGCTACTGCTACATTGATTAAAACTAGATTAAAATGGTTTTCATTTAATTTGGTTTACTTTCATTTTGTTGCAGCGTACACCCAAAAATTGTGGGCTATTGTCTATTTTCGTGTGCTGTCTCATCTCTATTATCTATCAAACCACTATTTAGTCTGTCATCTTTTTGCACCAAAAAAAAGTTTTAATTTATTCTAAATTAAAACTCATCAATCCAATCTTTTGTAAATATGTGTTGGTCTAAAAAATTAAATGTGATAATAAAATAAACCTGACCCATCACACTTCTCAGATCTAATCAGCTAACAGGTAAAAATAGTTGCTCCTTCCTCTTCCTGTAAAAGAAGCTCTTTGGTTCCCTGTGACTGATTATATGACTTTTGTAGAAACATGTCCAGGGCGGTGATGATTGCAATGAGTTGCAACACTCACTGATGAAGGAATGCAAAGAGGTATCTCATGACGATGATGATGGGCTCAGGGTAGGAGGAGATGACCGTTTTGAGCTGAGCCGCTCTCTCTGCCTCGTTCTTTATTTCTGAGAAAAGGCGATGACAGAAAGATAAGCCCCTGCTGTACACCCTCAGCCACACTAATTTGACATTTCAGCACCCACACACTCACGTGCATACTCCAGGAGTTGGCTGGTGCTGTCGATGGGGAAGAGGGGATTCTCCAAACCTCTGAAGTAGAGCTTCAGCACTCCGGCAACAGAGTCCATGTCATAACTGCGCTCAGCCAGGGGGTCCTCTCCTGCAGGAGAAGCCCACAGCACACTGCCCCACATTATTAATGCTCTTAAGTGAGAGGGCTACTCTGTGAAAGGAGATCTACAGGTCATGCCAGTGCAATCACAAAAACACACAGGCCTACCTCGCTCAAATGCATCCCTCAGATTGTTGACCTCCACCTGAGACCCCGGCACTCTGAATATGCCCTCATGGTGGAGACCTGATGGATAGACACATTGTTAGAGTTGAGAACCTGTAGATCCAGTAGCCACTATTTTATGCCAGTAAAATTCTTAAAATGAAGTTTGTTTGTAGAAAAAAGGGACAGTCATGGTTAATACTGGTTCACCTATGGTGCTGTTTTAAGCTCATTCATGTCAGTGTTGTAAAGCCAGATCTGTGGCAGAAGGGGATTGTGATGTCAACCACAGTGGCATTTTAATACGAACACTGGGGACACTAGAGCTGGGGATCTACGCCATAGATTATATGACTAATACTGGACATAGCCACTCTAACATCATCCATTGGTTTGTGGTTTTAAATTTCAAATTTGGCATTTCGGCTGTTGCCATTTTGGATTTTTGAAGGTAGAAGTAATCGTGGGTGCAAATCGCATACTTTTTCTTTTTACTTTTAGAAGGTACTGCAGCTGCCCTTAAAAAGTACGTACTGTTGCATGCTGTATGCACATAATTGGGACATACTACTGTCTCATAACATTACGCCCTGAACTTTGACCCTCTTGTTTTTATATCTGTTACCATGGAGATGAACACAAATGCCACTCACTGAGTTCTCCACAGACAGATCAACCCAGAGAGCTCTGCTGTTGTTACTTTGCAATGTATGTAGTTTAACTTTAAAGTTATAACTGAACAGATTGCAGATTGTAACATATTATATATATGATAGTGAAGTTACATCTGCAGTTCTGTCATTGTTATTTTTATGGTTATGTCCTTTTGTTGTGAGTTATATTTATGATTACTGAAACAATCAGTACTCCTATAATTACTATTCTGCTGGTTATCAGTTACTTGAATGCGCTGTCAGCCATCATTACTTAACTTCTGGCAGCTGTTTATTAGATATCATCAGCTGTCAATGAGCTGTCAAGCTGTCATCTGTTTGTGGCTCAGTGGGTGTGACATATCATCCGCTATGCAGAGGATTGTGGGTCAGAATAGCCAGAAAAGCATGCTGACTTGCATACAAAAAAAAAAAAAAAAAAAAATCAGCAAAATCAGACCGGATGTAGTAGAACATCCTGGTATTTTTGGCATACTGTATTTGACATACTATTTATTGGGACATACTGAATATTTGGAAGAGAGGGTGGAGATGCAGAGGAGCGAGGTGTGGATCTGAGTCAGACTGTCATCACAGACTGCCTGTCAGTCAGACAGCCACTCCCTTAATTATGTGTGACTTTAAGCCTTAATAAAAAAAGTTAAATAAAAATTTACCACCCGTACAGTTGTCATGAAGGAGGAAGTTAGCAATAGAGACCAGAACTGTTTTTTTGTACCAGGCTGTAAACATGTTTATTTCTGCTGTAAAGTTTGGCATTTTAACATGGGGGACTTTCAGGACTGACTCACTTTTGAAGCCTCCAGTGGCCATTAAAGGAACTGCAGTTTTTGGCACTTCGCATTCATGCTTCATTTTTCAGCCCTGGAGGTTGTAGTTTGGTTCTATGCAAGTCTTATTATAATTTTTTTGTTTTAAATATGTTTTTCAGTAGATTAGCACAAGTGCAGCTGCTTTTTTGGGACTGAATACTCACCATTGAGGTTGATAAAGCAAATGCAACTTTCCACAACAATTGGAATCTGTTGCCCCGATGCCTGGATGGAACAAATTTAGTGATTAATTTAAAAAAATTCAAGGCTAAAACAACATTGATAACTGATGTGCTGTAAAAGGAGAAACAGACTGAATATATCTAGAGAGAAATGCTGAAAGAGGAAACAGTGAGATAGTGTAATCATGATGTCGCTACCTTTATGAAGGACAGCATGTCTCCTTTGAAAAGTTTGTGGTTGTGAAACAAATTGGCACTTGAGTGATTCTTCCTGATACGCATCGACTTTCCACTGTGTCTGGGGATCCAGATACCAAAATGTGAAGACATGGTAAACTCCATTTTGTTGCAGTTGTAATATAATCACAATATTGTTCACAGGAACACAAATATGTCTGTACCTGGGGTGATGTCCATTTGATGCTTCTGCTAAGAGAGAAAAATGCACACAAAGAAAAAGAGAAACAGCCAGTAAGAGGAAATAGGGAATATTTCAGAATTAAATAAATATATATACACTTTCATTGCAGGTGAAAAAGGGAACAACATTATCTTGGAAAACAATACCCTACAATGCAACAGCTGTAATGAGCTGACAATGTGGGTCAGCAGTTTTTTTTACATTGTTCAGTGTGAAATGCAGAAGTGATACCTTTTTCCACAGCCACCTTCAGCTGGTCATGTTTGGCTTGCAGTTTAGATACCAGAGAGCTGCCAATAAGGTGTTCTTTTACTCTCTGTTAAACAAATCAGACGTGATGTAATGTCATTGTCATGTTGTTACCAACAGTCAAACAAACAAAAAGCATGTCTGCATATCCACCAGCTGCATATCATTAAAACCTCCATAAACCGTGTGCTATTCTGGTTTATTACTTTAAAAAATGACTCACAGTGAAGTAGAGGTTTTCCATTTCCTGCATGCTGGCCCTGCGCCGGGCCACACTGGGCTTGACTGTCAGGTTCTCAGTGCTGCCGTCCTGAGAGCCACTGCCGGGATCCAGATCATCATCGCCAATAGTCTCCAGCAGGGAAGACTGGGTCGCCAACATGCTCTTACCAGCCTGTATGACAGTGGCAGAGATAACTGAATATCATGCATTTGCAAAACTGCACTTCAGAATGGACATTTGAATGCACTTATTCTTAAATTTGAATTTTGCCAGTGCCTCCAAGTTAACATTGTGTTGATGGAGTGCAAAATATGAGGTAAACTGACAATGTGAGTGCATTTATGTTGCATTCAAGCACCTGTTGGAAGTGCCAGAATTACAATATAAGCATGTGAATAATAGACTCCTGCAGGGAAAACCCAGAAATGAATTAGCATTTTTGCATTTCTGCTTCCCTCATTTCAAAGTCAAAGGGTTTTTTGAATGGGTTTTTGTTAAATGACTGACATGGGGTCGGTGGTTAACACAAGCTTGAGAGACATTTTGTTCCACGATATAAACGTCATTATTTGTTTTATGTTTAATACATGTTTAATAATAGTAATGTGTTTTATTTGAGGCCCCTTTCAAAGCACTAAAGGACACCTTACAAGCAGCAATGTATCCATAGATAGTAAAGTCAAAAAAATCGGTAATACACAGTCATAAGTTAATAAAATAACTGCACAAAAAACAAACTAGGTATAAAATTATCATTATAAATTCAACATTAGTGCAAATCTCAATGTGTGTGTCAACCAAATATGCTAGCTTGACAACGTGTGTTTTCAGACAGGATTTCGAAGATGGAAAGGAAGTCAATATTGTGAATGTCATGTGGGAGAGAGTTCAAAGGCAGAGGGCAGAACGGCTGAGGACTCTAGAGCCCATAGTCGTCAAGCGGGCTGATGGTGATGTGAGTTTAGATTGCAGAAGAGGATTTGAGACTACAGGAGTGTGTGTAGATGTAAAGGGGGTTCAGAAAGATACAAAGTACCTTGCTTATGAGGGGCCTTGAAAGTGAGAGGCAGAATCTTGAAATCGACAGAACATTCAACATAAAGCCAGTGAAGCTTGCTTACAAGTTTACAAGCTTGACTTCACACCGTTTCTTGAACTCGGTACACTTTCCATTTACTTTAAAAAAAAAAAAATGGTTTAGAAAGCAAGAAAAAAAAATCCATTTACAGCTATGGATGAACTCTGCCTGGACTCAGGCGCGTTGAGTCAAATAACACTGGCACTTACAGTAGACCGTGACTGTGACAGACAGTGAGGTGCTGAGGGTGGTGTGATGTACTCTACCTCCTCTGTTTCCTGAGTGACTGCTTTCAGTCTTGTTTGTATCTGCTTGAATCTGGTCTCCAGCTCGCATCTCATCTCACCCTCTGCACTCACCTCGGAGACCTGAGAGACACATAAGAGGTTTAGCGCTGATGCAGAACGGCTGAATAATCACACACACACACACACACACACACACACACACACACACACACACACACACACAATACAGACCTGGTCTCCATCATGGGGCTGGTAGGGGAAGCGTAAGGGCATACAGAAGGTGTTATAGTGGTCCTGCAGGAGCGTGTCTCTGTCACGGCTCTGGTCCAGTCCGGACACGGTGGTTTGGAGCTGCTGCAGCCCCGTGCTCAGGTTCTCCTGGGTCCGCCACCGACTGGACAGGTAAGCCTGCATCACCCGGCTTACAGAGAGATGGTACCCTATATCTGCACACTGAGGAAGACGACTACATTTCAGCCTATGTAATTTGGGTGCTTATGTGCTTTAACACGATATTTTAAAATACAAAAAGACAAAACTGATGATGCACTCACATCTATGAGAGTAGAGATGTCTTGGAGGTAGTACTTATTCACGGAGGAATTAGCTGCAGCCAAGTTTAGGAGGTAATCGTTTCGGGCCTTGCTGCACTTCAGGTAGATGTCTTGGACCTTACCCTGTCTCTATGGTACACAAACACTTATCAGTAAGAGGTGAAATAGACACATATAGATATGTATCAGGGTTCCCACACATTTCTACTATTGAATTTAGTAAAAATTAACATTGGTATTTACATGACTTAATAATATGCAGAAATCTATAGCGATCGTCAGGCGCAGTATGCTATACTCTAAGTGGCAAAAATGTTGCATGGAATATGGCATGAAGTGTCTTTGTGTCTATACATACAGTAGACACAAAGTGGTAACATTATCCGGCTACAGCAAGCGTGAAAAATGTGCTGATGCTGTTTCTCTGCTCAGTCACCTTTTGGTTGTATTGATGCTTTTTTCCCCTAGCATGGCTGACCAGAGCCACTTCCTCAATGTTGCTAATGTCAAACATTTTGCTGTAGAGCGCCTATATGTGGTGCAACTACAGTCTGCCTCTTTCTTGAGCAATGTACTGTTTTTGTCATTCAAAAGTCATACGTAACAGAGTGCTCCAGGAAGGAGTCCTGAAAACCAGAAATGAGTTAGCATTTTAGCACTCCAGGTTCCCTCGTCTCAAAGTCAATGAGTGTTTTTTGTAATGGGTTTTTGGTTGCCTGAAATAAGGTCTGTGCCTAACGCAACCTTAGTATGTTCTACAACATAAAATATGTTGGCAAATACCCCACTCTGGAATTTTGAAACTTTTATGCGTCTTAAAAAAAGCGGTTGCTCACAAGTGGCTAACTGAGACTACAGAACATCAGCTCTTTACCTCTGGCGATTGGATTTGGGCTTCAAAAATCATATCATATTGTTCATTTGTGAGGATTATCTTGCTGAACAAAACATGAAATCATCATAAATGTTAGTTTTCCACAGACCTTATTTTCTGCAATAATTCGAAGGAACCAGGGCGACACTAACTTGCAGGCTGGCCTGCAGAACATCATCCCTGCAGCACTCTGTTAGCACTTCCCAGGCATTTTCGGATAAGCGAACTGCTAGCGTTTGCTAACTTTACTCGCTAGTTAGACATTCCTGCCACCAGCTACCTGCATATACCAATCATTTGATGCTAGTGACGTTTCACCGGTCACACACCACAGAAGTATATTTAGAAGTAGTAATAAAAGAATGCATTTTGTGTAAGGTTAAACATGTTTTGGGAATTTTATGAATATATTTTAAACAATCCAGAAATTTCATGACTGTGGGAACCCTGTCACATGCACATGATACTACATAGAGGGTATTTACTTTTTCTATCAACCGCTCCAGCTTCTTGGAGCTTTGCTTTTCCTCCTGTTTCTCTGCCTCCTTCAGCTTCCCCTCTGCACACACATAATCTGAGTGGTACTGGTAGTACGTTCGCCATGCCTGCACACAGACACATACAGCCATGCTTTAGTTTGTTTGTTAGGGGAAACGGAAAATGTTTTGGGTGGTTGGTTTCTCGCTTACAGTCTGTAGCTCCGTGGTAACCTTGAGTAGTCCATCTTGCAGCTGTGTGCAGATGTCTTTACTCTGGAAACGGGGCACAGAGACAAAATACCACAAAGTGAGTTGGTACAACACGGAAGGAACACGGTGAACCACAAAATACTAAATGTCAGGGGTTCATGAGAAATACAGGGGTGAGAGTTAGAAAATAAAAGTGGTAGCAAAGCAGTCAGGTAAAATGTGCTGTGCATGCACAGACCTGTGTCAGATGCCTAATGAAAGACTGAGTTTGTGCTTGAAGGGTGCCAATACCAATGTTCTTACCTTCTTGGCAAGGCGCTGTGTGTACTCCAGACAGTGTGTGAGGGGCTGGATGAGGAAGTTGCTGCAGCGCTCACTCAGTCCATTGTGGTCCTTACTTTCCTGGCGGGTCTGGGACAGCAGAGCCAGCCAGACCTGGGCCACCGTGTTACTACTGGGCTCCTTCCTGAGCATATATTGAGAGGGAAAGGAAAACACAAGCACAGTTTGTAAGATACAACCAGGAATGCTTTCACAGAAGCGTCCTCACATGAACTGCTGGTTGAAATAGTACATTATGTGCTGAGGATTGCCTTCACCTCTTGATCCTAGAAGTGAACCTTTCAGCAAGTTTTTCAAGGGAGCGGGCGTACTCGCTTTCTATCTCACCCCGCCGCCGCAAGTAGTCTGTCAGGTCCTGCAGCTGCTGGCTCTTCTGCTCAAGTTGCACATCTAACACCTTCAGCTGGTCTACAAGCTGGCAACGCATCTCTGAAAGGGAAAGAAAGAAAGGGGCGAAAGAATAACAGACGTGGCGAGGAGGGACAAACACATACGAGAGAATGAGACTCATTGTGAAACTCTTGCTGTGGGTGAAAAACGGATTTTACATAATTCCCCCACATAAATGCACACATGTTGATCGTAGTGAAGATGTGGTGTGATAAGGAGGGAGGAGTTGTTAAAAGGGTGCAGTTAAATGTAATAACCTTTGATTTGTGTGTCATAGTCCACCAAGCCGACCCTCTCCTTCCGCAGTTTCACGTGGGAAGTCATTGTTGCTCCAACTGGGTGGAATTCTGGATAAAGGACGTGAATATTTTATTATTTCACGGCGTAGCATGAAATATCACTTGCTCTGGTTCTTCTTACCTCGTTTGCCAATTCAAAGTGTACTTAATATGCATGCAAGCTACTCTGATCTTCTTTGCTGGAAAAAGCTGGGTTAAAAAATATTTATGTGTCAAGGCCTGCTACACCCAAACATGCCTGTCTACAAACTTTCACACTCTGAGTGCTGAAACACCCCCCCCCACACACACACACACAGACCATGCTAACTTCCTCCTGCCACAGAAAGAGTGAAAAGAGCATGTTCAGCTTACTGTAACACATCTCCTCAAACTGGTTACCCGTTGCAATCCTCTGCTGGACGGCAGGCAACTAGAAAACCAGTTGGCATGTGCTGCCTGCTGCACGGTCATGCTGCAGAATTGCATTGGGTGCAAAAATAGCTCTAGCAACATCTCAGCTGCCCTAAAAATAGGGTGAACCACACGCCGTACAGCTCTGTGGGGATGTTTGTTCTCAAGACTACAGGTGGTTTTACCAATGTTACTTGAGTCAAGTCAAATCCAGCTGCTTGTCGCCGACTATTTCTACATACCCTACTAACTGAGCGGCTTAGAAGCTTCACAGAAAGTATACTTCAGTTCAGGATAACAAATTGGGCTGGTTTATCTGACTGAGACTAGGCCTTTCATAAAATAAACATCACAATGAACAGTCAATGAAAAATTTTTTTTTTTGCCATTTTCATCATGTTATGTGACAGAAAGTTACTGTACAAAGCAAGGCAGTCATTTAAACGCAGTCATTTAAACACATGATCATCTCACAGGCCTTTGACGTATTGAGAAACAACAACTTATTTGTTGATATGTCTGCAAGATATCATTTATTAGATGACATTTAGTACATTTTAAAAAGGGGAAGAGCAGGGTGTTTTTTGCTTGATCATAACCCTTTGTACACAACCACCACACATTCTCTCTTTTTACCCTTCGACTTCCCCTTTTTTCAAAAGCCAAACATCACTCATCAGCATTCTCTTCAGCTGAACTGTGCGCTCTCTACTTCTTTCCCACTGAGACGTTTACCGACTGACTTGCTAAAATGAGTCTGCTGTGTGACAGCAAACCCCAAACTCCTTGTAGAAAAGGAGAGTGTCTCATTTTTCCAGCCTATGTCACCCTTTTCCATTAGCCCTTTTCATTCTTTCTCTATGTGATCAGCAATGAATCACCACCTCCTGTCGTCACAATCTGCTTCAATACTTTATTATAGAAAAGGTGTAGTCTTTACCTATAATACAGCAACTGCTTCTTCATCTGCTATTCTGGTAATTCAGGGTATTTCACTTTGGGTTTTCACAAGTACCAACACATTTAGATGCTGCCTCAGCCACGAGACATTAATGGCCTGAGGGCTATTTCTGAAGCCAATAATAACGATCCTTCATAAGAGCACTTACTTCGCAGCACAAACATGTTTATTAGAGCTAGACTGGCAACCTGTCTTGTTTTGGCGAGACAGGTCAGTAAATGGAAATCAATAAAAGTCGAATGCATCCAAAGAAAGAGTCCTACCTGATGGGGAGCAGTCCTGACTAGTCTCCTCTCCAGACTGAGGCAACTAAATAATGCCAGTTAATAGCACAGTAAGCTCTCAACTGTTTCACCTCCCCCTCACATTGGACACGGATGGATGTGGGTGGAGTGGAACTCATCTCTCTGACTCTCTCACTCTCTCACACACACACACACACACACACATACACATTCACTGCTCCACCGCTCTCTCTTTCTCAACACTCATCGCACTCACACATTCAGTTTGAGCCATCAGTGTGTGATTGTGCAAGTGTGGCGAGGAGTGAAAAACCTTTCTGAGTTTCTCTTTCATGCTGCCTCTTGAACTCCACAGCAGGTTTTCAGTCCAATCAAACACCAGCTGTTTTCACTGATTAGTCCCTCTGCACTAGTATTCACAGGCTACTGAGTGAAATCAGCTGGTATAGTGTTCAGTTGAAGAAAAAGAAAGAAAGCTCCTGAATACTCTGGGATATTCTTAGCACAAATCTGGCGGCCTCTCCAATTGCTCCACAATTTGCTTACATACTGTATGACCACAGTTTATGATGACTAATGCATGACTTGTAACCCTGGAAACACCTTGTGTCAAACAGTTACACAAAGGCTAAAAAAAGTTTCTGACTTACGAGAAAATTCCAAATTCCTTTCATTACATGTGCACTGGTGGTAAAAAAGTGAAGCCATTGCTCCTATTAAATCGTTGCTCAATTATCTGTCCACTGTGGAAGACTTGTTTTGAACAGCAGCAGCATCTGTTGCTGTCTTCTCTCACCTCTTGCTAAAAGTGTTACATGGCATGAAGGTGTGAACGTGTACTATTGCCAATTTGTGACAAACAGCCAAACTTGAATGTCACTGTGCATTATTTGCCTTTATCTGCGTACTTCTCTCCCTCCTGTTTCCTTCCTCTAACAGGCAGTGTGATGGTGATGTGCAATCAGCATAAAGAACTACTAAAACTGACATAGGCTGGCCAACATGACACTGCTCGATAGAAGGAAGTTTCTAGTCCTGATGTTACCAAATTTAGGACCTTGACACACCAGTTTACATTAAAGGATTTTCACACAGCGTTGATTAGTTGTGGTTTAAACAAGGAGGGTTTAAGTTTACAGATCAGACATTCATTGTAGGAAGTGTTCAACTTTATGCTGAGTAGTATGCTTTGACTTCTCTTTAATCCCCTGTACATACAGTAGCATTATTGTCATCACGATGGTATACATTTTTATTTGTAAAAATGCAACAACCCTAATTAAAACTGGTGCAGTCTGATGTGTTCAGCCCATCATTAGTGCCTAAAGTGCCTAAAGGTCAGACACATTGTGGGTCGACAGTGAGCAGTGCTACCTGCCAGTGTCTTTTCTGATGCTGCCACCAGGAGTCACCAAAGTTGGATATAGTCAAATCCTACACACACTGACTTGGCTTTTTCACGATCAATGGAAACCTTTACTATGGATCTTGTGTGCCTTATATAAAAACAGAGCACAAATAATATCTGTGACAGCTCTGGCTATACAACTTTAAGAGTATATGATTAAGTCGCTAAATTAAATATATTTTGACATGTCATTGACCTCATACTTCATTGTTTCATTGTATTAAGTTTTTATTTTGATTGTACTGTATATATGAGTGTCTGGACCCCAGGAAGAATAGTCTTCACTTTGGGAAGACTAATGGGGATCCATAATAAAAACATAAAACATATTAAATAGAGGCCATGGACAAGTCAAATATTTTCCCACAATTATTGACTGTTATCAGAAAGTAATGATCTATGCTTAGTAGTAGCATTTCCACCAAACACTTTTGATATAGTACCTTTGGAACTATACCTACATGGACATGTACCTAAACCCTAGATCTGTCTTCGCATTTCCGCTGCAGACAGTGTTCTTAACATGTAAACAAGGTTGTTTCTAGATGGTAATAGCTTCATCATCGCTCCATCCAGCTCTCACTGTATTTCGTCTACACCAATGATGCAGAGGAACATCCTTGCTGATCGGCGATTTTCAGAACAAAAAGGAGGCAGCTGGTGTGTTAAGAGCAGGGGTGTAGCACTGCTGGAGTGCACAGGAAAGATGCTCTGACATTTTTTTTTCTCCCAGTGAGGAAATAGAATATTTACAGTTCGCAAAAACCGACTGACATTCATATTTTTTGCTTAAGGATTCAATCATTTCTAAAGCATGTCATGCAAGAGAGCCTATAAAAACAAATGGACTGGTCAGCATTATCATATTGACATTTAAGGTGTGTTAATTGGTTCAAAATGTCAACTCATGCATTGAGTAACAGGCAAGAAAACATTCCACCTTAAAAGTTGCCAGTAGCTGCCAGCAGTAGCCTTTGAATGGCACAGTGAATTGAATTAAATTGTGAACTGGCAAAGATGGTTCCTTGCCATCATAGGAACAGTGGTTACAGTCCACTGTAGTCCGAGTGTTGATTCTTCATTTACCAATCTGTCTAGGTCTACCTTTGAGTATTGGATCAGCATGATTGGTGCCTCAATAGAGAGGTGATGAAAAACGGTAACAAAAATGGAGTTCTATTTGTACCATCCACAACTTTTGACCAAGGAAACAAAACAGATAACTGTTCTAAAGTGTAATTGACTGAACTGAACCAGACTGATTGGTGGAAACGAGGCTGACACTGCTTTTATGATCACTTACTGAAAAAATTAAGTGTGATACAAAAAGGATTATTTGAAAGATTTATTTGCAGTAATTCTGTTAAATAATTAAGAGACCAGATTGAGACAACTTGAAAAGCAGAAGTTGTTTTCAACTCTCTAAATCTAACAGAGCTTTGGGCCACTTTTGGTAATGACAACAGCAATCCAATAAAAACATTGAGAGACCTATGATTCATTTTAGTTTCATTTAGATTACACCCCAATTTATGTCAGTACCAAGACTCTTTGTTCATCGCTACACTGGAAAGCAAGATTTAAGGAAAACCAGTGATGGAAATGTTGTAACAGCTTTGATGCAAAGATGGTCAGTTTGTAAAGCCAGACATATTGTCAAATAGACATAAAAAGAGGAAGTGAGGGATGAATTTAAAAATGTCTAGGACTGCAGCGTCATTGTGAATCAGAAGAAGAATCTTTAACGTCTGTGCTTTCCGTTGCCTCGCTGACTTCGCTCAGCTCTTTGCTCTCTCCTCCGCTGTCTCTCTCGTTCTCTCTCTCCTGGTCACCAGACCCTGATGGGCTCTGGCCAGACGGAGCCTCCTGGCCCGATACACGCACTCCAGGCTTTCTCAGCTTCGGGGCATATAGACAGAAACACAACACATTCATAGTCAGTATCTGCTCATCTGAGGTCAGTGGTGTAACACGTCCCCTGAGGACACAACGAACTCTTGAAAATGATGTCAGTGTAGCGTCAATATGTATTGTCATACTGGATAAACAGAGAATTTAGTCACCTCATCGGCCATGTGGGCCAGGTCTCGTTTCATGGCGTAGGCATCCTCCCCATCTGCATAGTATTTAGGCTCTACTTCACTAATCCTGTGAAGGAAAAACAACAAATCACATCACTTAAAGTCAGAATAAATAGGTCAAATCAGGGCTGTCGCTGTCATTGAGGACACTGAGGTCATGTCCTTAGTTTTTGGGAGGTTAAGCAACATGGGAGGATTTTACAGTTACTGGTTGAGAATTTCATACTGCAGTTTCAGAAATTAGCAGTGTCAAGTGGGAGTAAATGAATAGTGTAGGTCGCAGTTTGTCCATAAACAATGCAACATAACACTATGTGCTGCAGTAGTGTATAACAGGACTTAGGTATGTTATATATAGTTCTGTATTGTCCTTACATAATTGTAATGTGAAACCACAACCCACCAGATTACATGTGCACAGTGTAACAAAAGTGCGTACCTTGGTTTCCTGTATGAAAAGGCCCTCAGTGTTTTTAAGACATAATATATTCAAATAAGCTCACAGTCAACAAGTTAAAGAGGCGGAGGCTTGAATGTGTCAACCTTTCCTAACTGTACTGTTTTAAAGTGATGGCAAACATATTAAAATAACTTCTATTTCTATTCTTGTATAAAATATAGAAATGCAAGCACTTTCAATGACCCAGGCCTATTTATGTCTATTTTCAAAAACTGTCAAAGCCTTTATTCTTTCCCTCAAATTCACAAACTTTCAACTATTTCAAGGACCTGTGGGAACCCTGCCAAACGGTACTGGATTTTTGAGGCCAATACAACATCAAACACTGGCCACGAATGAACACTGTTTCTTAATGGCCTTGATGATATGAATGGGGTTTGTGTGTGTGTGTGTGTGTGTGTGTCTTTGCACAGTGTGTACTGCAGAGTTGCAAAATGAACATGCAGTCAGAAAAAAAAATAATTATGCAACACTTTGCAAAACACCATGCTTTTGTAAGTGTGATTAAATTATAACTGATAACATATTATAATGTATTTGCAATAAACCCCTATTGACCTGAACTGCACTACACTGTAATAATACCACAGAAGTACATGTATAACAATTAAAACACCAAATAATGTTGGCAAAGAACAGACTTACTGGAATTTGAGTGTGTTTGAGTACAGGTGCAGAGCTGCTCGGTTGCTGCAGGGGGGAGAAAAGATTGGTAAGTCCCTGAGAACAGAAGCACTGACACACACATAGTCTGAGCTCATTTAGAAAAGGGGCACCATACAATAACTTAAAAGAGACACCAAGTCCACAGCAAGCCAACAGTGCAAAGTACCTTTTACGAACATGAAGCGAGACATATTTAGCATTGAAGTTTTCTATCATGGCCCGACTGGCCTGGTCCATCAGCTTCTGTGCCAGGCCAAGGCGTCTGTGGGAGCGCTTCACAGCCTGCAAGACACAGATGAGGGTTTTTATTATGCCTCAGAGAAGCCAGCATATCTTAGTACAATAAAACATGTAACATGCTGAATATATAATTGACGAGGGTGTGTCTCGGTCTGACTCACCAGAGATGTGATGTGTCCATGGGGTACATCATCAGGGTCCTCCTCCCTATTTAAAGTTAACAAAAGTGTTTTGAAACACTTTATACACCTTCTTTGTGCAAATGATGTCGGATAAAAAAATCACAGTCACATATACTCACATCTTTGCTAACACATATCCCACAATTTTGCCATTTTCGTCCTCTGCAATGTATGACAGCTGAAACGATTCAAACAGAAAATTAGTGTCAAACACACAAATGTGCAACACTGTAAGGATTTAAATGACAGGAGCAGTATTGTTAGCAGAGATAAGGGTCCACTGCACAGTGAATGAATCACCTGAGGCCAGGACAATCCGTGATAGAAATAGTATTTCATCTGGTAGTTTTCTGGAAGACACAGCAGGTTACAGTGCTGCATATTCATAAGGTCCTCCGGCTGAAAGACAGAAAGAAACTGGTTAGTAAATATCATGTGCATGACACAACTCAAACCCTTTAATCGGCAAACTCTGGACGGCTAACTAGCAGGCTGTGGTAGCTATGCTAACTTAGCTAGCAGTAAGTAGAAACAGCATGGCTGTTGAGGGGATTCAGCAACTTACCCGTGCGTTTCGTATGTTCATTTTGTTAGCTTGTTATGTGGACTACGGAGACAAAAGTAAAATATACAACACGGATCAATCAATTCATAATAATAACGCTTAGGTTACAGGGTTTTAAAGAGCTTCTCTCGCTAGCTTGCTAAACCGAGTAGCTAGCAAGGAAGAGAGGGGAGGAAGGAGCGTGCCACAATAACGTTAGGCACTTCCGGTCACAGTGTGCCCTGGGACTTCACAGTAAAAGTCGTAACATATATGTGAGGCATGAAAGCATGCCACCTATCACTTTTATTATGAAGAATGCCTTCACGTCGATAAAAACACGGATGTTATGTTGTTGGATATGGTACATAGTCGCCAACTTTATACACCTGCAGGAATTTCCGGCTGTTCAAGCAAGACAGGCAAAATGGGTTACTGCTGTGGGGCCCCGGATCCCTAGGGCCCCCACAAAACCCCGGATTCACTGTGTGCCAATTAGTTGTTACAACGTTACAAAGAACAACACCAAATCAATTAAATGAGTCGTGTCTAATTACCTGTCTTGTGGTCCTGCCAAGTTTTTTATTTGTAGCCTATATTGCAACAAATGACAAATTTGTTGTGCAAAATCACAAACAAGACTTTTGGTTGTTTTTTAGTTTAGCTGTGCTTGTGTGATCTATACTCTTTAATATAGTTAAATAAACACATTTTTCCAACTAATCTGCATGGGGCTAAGCAGTATTATTCCAGCAAAATACTAGGCTACTGGTCTCTTTGCCTGTAATGAAACTGCCATCTGAATCTGCTTTGATGGGAACTTTAGGGGGTCAGCCTACACACAATGCACAGATGATGGGAGTTGGAGTCAGTAGAGGCCAAAAAGCAAACTTTTGCTCTGGAGCCCCCTTTCAAGTCAACATAACTCTAAACTGATTTAACAGGTATTTCTTATGATTACATTTTTATGTAGCCTTGATTCAGTGTACCACACATCTCCACTGGGTTCTAAACTGCATTTTCCAACTCTGCACCGTGGACATGGAACAACCTTCAAGCAGATCCAAATTAGACACACATATATCCATTGATCAATTTTAAGCCATCATAAAGACTGTAGTGATAGAGATGTGCTTGTTTTTCTTAAGAGGCCACATGTTTGAATAGTTGTTGTTGTTTTATTGTGATTTTCTGTATTATATGTATTTGTTGCATTTTAATTAGTTTTGAGTGGCTGCTATCTTGGCCAGGTCTCCCTTATAAAAGAAATTTTTAATCTCAATATAACTTTCTGGTTAAGTAAAAGCAAAGAAGAAGAAAAATGTGTTTTGGATAAGTCCATGTTAAGTCTAGTCAAAGTCTTTGAGGGGAGACTCGTGACATATCATAGATTTTCATATTTAAAGGCATTCAGGTCTCTGAGTGCTTACCATTGAAATAATCATAAATCATTCTTCTTTTTCTTTTAAAGTAGCCTATTTAAAGCTTGATAGTGTTCTCGGAGACCAGGCTTTTTCAGACCCTAATAATTGAATATGCATGACCATGCAAGGTTTGTTAAAGTCAGTGAGGGCCTAAATTGTGTTTTTGCCCAGGGGACCCCCTAAAGTGAGTTAATCTTGCCCTGGTTGACACCAGGGTTGTAAGACAGTACAAGCAGTGCAGTAGCCCATGGGATGGAGGGGGCCCATAAAGCCGGCCATCCAACAGCATGGTGACAGAGGACAGGCTCTCGAAACTCATTGACATTACCACCTCAGAAATACAACAGTGTTCAAAGAAAAACTCATGTTAGATTTAAACAGTGGGGCCAGCTACATGCGCCATCATAAGGCAAACCAGTCTCCATCATTTTTTTTTTAGCAATCTATTCCACAATAAAAGTATATGCTTATTCTACATACACTATAAAACCACAAACTAAAATAACTAAAAACTAAAATAAGTAAATTGAATACTTTTTACATTTTATGTGGTATTGTTGTCATATACAGATTTGTGCTTATGATTGCTTAATAAGTATATGCATGTTGATGCTGTGCAATGTCAAGCTGTAGCTAGTTTAGATGCAAAATCTTGCACTAGGGCCCATCATAATAACATGCACATGGGGCCTGTAACTATCATACACCACTGATTAACACCGTAAACTACAAGCACAATATCCTGTCCTCTGAGTACTGAAGGGTGTTTTTGATCCTTTATAAATAATTTTCAGACCATCATCAACAGTGAATCTCATTCCTTTTAAATTTTGTATATAATCCCTAAACTCTATTTAACCCCTTTTTTCTTATAGACTTCACAGTGTTTTGGATTTGGATATTATAATTTATAGATCATCCCACTGGCTGGTATCATAGCCTGCTGTATATTTTATAATTTACTGTGACAAGATCAGATCCTTCTTTCAATCATTAATTTATTTGTGCTGCTGTATAAAATAACCAAATCCCATAGCAGCAGCCTAACTGGTCAGTATATGCTCGCACTTCAGGTAAAGTAGCTGCTGACATCCAATGAGCAGTGCAATATGCAAATGATTCAGGTGTCAACAGGGAGGGACTGTACAGGAAATATTGTGAGAATAACACCGGTGTGCGAGGCGGTGTATTCACCATTTCACGGGTGTGATGTCTTAAAACAGATCTTCGGATTAATTCAGAGGAAGATGAAAGCTTTCACATGTCAGATAAGGACTGGTGGGTTGTAGACTGATGACGAGATAAGACTGTCAACCTGCTGCTGTTTCTCAGAGATGTAAAAGTTATGGTTGTGAAATGTAAACATAAAAGTTTTCGGAGAAACGGAAAAAGAGCGACTCTGTGGTTGAAAAAGCGCTTTCCGGATGGAGACGGACCTGAGGCTGGAGTCAAGTTTATGGGTCGGGAATAAAAGATACCGGGCTGTTCTGACAGGCTGGCACTTCAACTGGACCGAGGTGGATAAGAAGAACCGGGACAAGAAAACAAGTAGGTGGCTCCTTACTCTCCCAGACATCATCCATCTATAATGTCTATAGACTATAGCATCACATAATGTATTATAATGATAATAATGTTTACATACGGCACCATAATAAGCTATTACTGCACGCGCACACAGGGGAATACTCTTACAGTCACGTTGTTGCCATGTAACAAGCGCAAAGCCACAACCTGTTTCCTGCTTTCACTGAACAGGCACATTATCATGATGAGAAACAAACAAGGCAGTATTATTTCTATAGAGGTAACCAAGGAAACACCATGAACAAAACAATATTTGATACACCATACATGTAGACCAACTAAATTTTGGACCATTAGCCTACAGGGAGGGTTTAATTAATAAGCCCATGGCTGCTTTCAGAAAACACGTAGAACAAGTTCAGCAGCACAAACATGACACACAACCTCCTCAGACAGCTCATTGAAAACACGAACTATAAGAAACTCACATACCTCCTGGCATTTT
Organism: Epinephelus fuscoguttatus; assembly: GCF_011397635.1. Taxonomy (NCBI): domain Eukaryota; kingdom Metazoa; phylum Chordata; class Actinopteri; order Perciformes; family Serranidae; genus Epinephelus; species Epinephelus fuscoguttatus. The sequence continues at coordinate 23,060,924 of NC_064758.1, read as the reverse complement.
TCCTCAACTGCACAATGCCTCTGCCTTTATGTGGCTGTCACTCATGTACACAGAGAGTGTGTACTGTGGGATCTGCTGTCACTACAGAGAAAAATCTGATAAAAGTTTTACAGAAATGTACGTGTCTTTTGTGGGACAACACACTTCTGGTGCTCAAACAAACACACAAACAAACAAAACCATAATGACGATATATTTTAGCACACCATACAGTGTGCTCTCTTTGACGTGTTCAAAAAGCCCTAAAAATATTGACCCAAAGAAGACGCAGTAATGTTTTACATGCTTCACACAAGCTGTATCATCCAAATCTCTCTGACACAGTGAGGCTCCAAAACTGTTGTTGAACACCACCTACATCAAGAATTCCAATATATTATCCCCATGGCCTTGGTTTAATCAATATTTGTTATCTCTCAAAGCCAGAAACCAGATAAGTCTCAAACTCAAGTATAAAGTCAGACACAGTCAATGGCTGGGTCCGAAATTCTGTGCTAACATACTGTTTAGTAGGGTAAAACAGTATGTGAGAGGTTTTAGTTTGTCCGTAACCTTAGAATAAAAACATACAGTATGTGAATTATATACTATTTCTGGCAAAATATTATATTATAGTAACACTAGACACTACGCCGCCATAAATATCGTCGTCAATGGCGTCAACGTTCCTAACAGACATTGACCAAGACAGCTCTGTAACATCAATAATGCTCCAGTCAAGTGTCCGTATGAAAGAAGTGTAAGATTTCACTTTGCTAGGCGTAATATAGTTATAAAAGTAGAACTTAGGTTGGCATGGGTTACGATGGTTACACATCTCCAGCCAGATCTGAGGAGGTGACGTGATAATTACAGCTCAGTGCGTCTGAAAAGATACATACCATCTTTACTTACACAAAAGTATGTCGAACGATAGAACACATATGGGGTATGTAGCCTAGTGCATAGTGTGCAGTTTTGAATGCAGCAAATAAATGGGAGCCTGAATTTGTGGACCTACAGAATCTTTGTTATCTTTTTCATCCCCTAATAAGCTTTATTCTATTGTAGTGTTCTCAGTTCTGAAACACAAAAGTCATCCATATACTCAGGACATTCCCCTGGGTGCTCTCGCTGTCATCTATAACATCTTTCCCAATTTGCTGTCTATGGAGCAGCTCCAGATTTTATACCCTATGACATCACAGATTTGAGTTTTAGCACTCTTTTGGTTGGTTTGGGGAGAGAGTCGCTCATGTTAACTAATATTTTTGTACTGTCTTGAACCATAGTAATAACATGTATGAATTTTGAAAATAGGCATACTTCCCCTTTAAGGCAGACATTAAGTTATTTTTTATAGGCTAGGTGTGAGTAATAATCTGGATAGGTGGCCCCACTCTTATTAGGTGTGCCAGTGAGTCACCATGCATAATATCAGGACACTGAACCTGAAGCTGCCAAATATAATGCAGCCATCATCAACATTATTAGTAACACTTGTGTTTTTCCTACAAGAGATTCCCAGCATTGGAACAACTAATTGTGATGCAGCCATTATTCATTTTACACCTGTGCTTTGACACCTGCTTTGAAAAGTAAACATGTGTGAGGGAGGTCTGCAGTCTTTTCCAGTGATTTAAATATACTATTCATGGTATGCAAAAAAGCACTGATGTTTTAGTGCTCTGTGTGTGTGTCTGTATGATTCAAGTTTCAGTACCTGTGGCGGAGTTGGTTGGAGTGGAGGATGGCCGAGTGGAGATCCTTCCCCAGAAGTCAGTCGAGGACACAGACAAAGACTTTACAGGTGGGTTCTCTTGGGAGACTCTCAGGCATCACAAACCCACGGCCACAGTCAGTGCTGTAGTAAATAATAACACAGCCTGAAGCATGACATGTCGTCTGTAAGAACATGGGTAACTTGCATACAGGTGCACGGTGCTCAAGCTTTACAGTTTAGTCAAATATGTGCCTGTAATTCCTTACATTTTAGCAGGTGATGTTGTCGTTTTACACCATGGTTTTGTTTTTTTTATCTGTCATTTACTCCCAGTTTTCTACGTGAAGCGCAGCAGCAGCGGGAGCTCTTATGGGTTACTATGGAGACTGGGCCGGACCCAGTTCAGCTGCCTCAGTCGGGTGCTCAGAGACCAGTGGACGAAACACTTGAGAACTGCCGTCAAGACTCACAGTAAGGATGGATGATTAGAAATTCATTTTTAAATCCTTCAGAGTTTGCTGGCTCTCAACAACCTTTGACATTCCAAATATGTCTTTCAGGTCCGTTGCGTCCAAACAGGCTATTGGTGTTTATCAACCCATTTGGAGGGAAGAAGAAAGGAAGGAAGATCTACCATTCTCTGGTTGCCCCTCTTTTTGAGCTGGCTGGTATCAGCTCTCATGTAATAGGTAAAAAACAACTAAACTGTGTCTCATAGATGGCCTTAGAGACCTACTTCTTTAAGAAATAATCAATGAAAGTGACTGGCAGTCTATATGTAATCACACCATTTATTGTTTAGTGACGGAGCAGGCAAACCAGGCCAGAGACCACCTCCTGAAGAAAGACCTGACGGGCTTTGATGGGTAAGAGCCACCAGCACCACAAAGTAAACACTGTGGTATGAGAGAATTCAGGGAGGTGCTTTCACAACAGAAACTCTTGTGTTTGTTTATAACAGTGTGGTGTGTGTGGGTGGGGATGGCATGTTCAGCGAAATACTTCACGGTTTGATTGGGCGGACACAACAAGAAGCAGGCCTTTGTGAGAATGATCCCACTGTCACCCTACAGCCCTGTCCGCTTCACATTGGCATCATCCCTGCAGGTAATGACACTGCTGTTAAAGGGATAGTCAAGATTTTTTGAAGTGGTGTTGTATGAGGTACTTATCCATAGTTAGTGTGTAACCTACAGAAGTGGGCCCCCAGTTTGGAGAGGCAGGTAGGGGTGCCACCACTGAAGCTAAGTAATGCACTGTGATGAATGGAGGCAGCAGCAAAACATATTTTAGCCATTTAAAAAAGGCCCATCTACAAAAATCAGTATTGGTTTAAGTGCACACCATATTCAGAAAACTTGACCGCTTTACCTTGCCGTCACACAGCCCTTTGCGACTGGTAACTGAAGCTCTTATATTGCTCTCTTCTCAGCCACCAGACTCCATTGACCAAAGCAGTAATTTTACTTTGCTGAACATAAGAGTTGCTGGTCGACTGCTGACGACTGTTTCTTTATTTGTGTTATCTTATGATATGATATGATTCGGTGACTCAGAATCAACCCTTTTAAATACCAAAGTCACATAATAACACAAACAGACTAATCAAATGAGGCAGCAGTAGACCAGCAACTCCTGTTTCCTGCAAAATAAAATTACTGTTTTTGTCAAGTTTCACTGTTAGTTCACCTTCTCATCGGAGAGGCCTGTCTGACAGCAAGCTAAAGCGGTGAAAATATTCTAAATATATCGTATATTTAAACCATTTACTTTTAGGAAGGCCTTTTTTGGGTAGCTAAAATAAGTTTTTACTTCCGGCCCTGTCCACAGCAGTACATTGCTTAGTCTTCGTGACGATAGGCTCCTTCTGCCTGCTTCTCCAAACTGGGGGCGTACTGACCACCATCTACTGTAGGTAACACACTGACTATGGATAAGTACCTCAAACAACCCCACTTCAAAAAGTCTGTACTATCCCTTAAAATATGAATTAATGATGGAGTTAGAGCAGTGACACACTCATCCTGCTCTGTTATATCTGCTGTAGGTTCTACAGACTGTGTGTGTTATGCCACAGTGGGAGTGATCGACCCTGTCACTTCGGCTTTGCACATCATCATTGGTGAGGAAGGATTTTCTTTAAAATAACTCACTAAATCAAAGCGTTATTCTTAAAATACCTAAAAAAATTTGTTCACTCTGAGCTCCATGATAAAGCCCTCATGCCCTTTCTTATTCCTGTAACACCTTGCAGGAGACTCTCAGCCTTTGGATGTGTGTTCAGTCCATCAATCTTCTGCCCTGGTGCGCTACTCAGTGTCTCTGTTGGGCTATGGCTTCTACGGTGACGTGCTGGCTGAGAGTGAGAAACACCGCTGGATGGGACCTCTCCGATATGACTACTCAGGTGTGGACTGATGATTCATTTAGAGAACACAAATGACTGCATGGGAAATTACACAAGATGCTTTTAGATTCTCTGCATCTGTTTTTAGGTGAAAGTTAAAAATTAATTCTGAAACCGTCACAGATAGCGGTACAGCTAAGATGAAAGGACTTCATGTGACGCACATGCACATTATGTGCCACAAAACCATATTCCCTGCTTACATTCTCTTTAAAAGTGTTGTCTATTCATGCAGTGTTGTGCATTTTCAGCTAACCTAATTGCTCTCCTTTGTCTAGGCACAATGGTGTACCTGAGCAACAGGAGCTATGCAGGCATAGTTCAGTATCTACCAGCAGACCCGCTGCTCTCCAGCCCGAGAGATAGGACACGCTGCCTCTCAGGGTAAAACACAAAACTACTGACACAAAGACGGGTGTATACACGGTGCAATTAATGACAAACACAAAAGAGACTCTCAAATTACAGTGTGCATAAGAAAATTACAGTGTGCACACCAGATTAAACATTTGTGATGTGGAGGAGTTTTAACACTTAAAACTAAAAACAGCAAACAGCAACTATCTGGGAGCGTGGGAGCATTCTCGTACTTTTCCTGTATCACCGAGGTGACTTTATCTATGAATTAAGGATCCATATTCATCACTTTAGTTTCCAGCGTCATGTGACCTCAAACATATTTTGTATATAGCACCTCTCCATGAGTCCCATTTGTTTATCTCTTATAAGTGACTCATCTTGGATATCAAAAGTAGTGACCATGAAAATGCGGGTGCAAGGTGGCAGTGTTGGAAGACGCCCAAAATAACATAAACCTCCATAAATGAAAGCCTGTTACATTTTCTAGTGACTAAATGTACTCAAAGCCTTTCTGTAAGACCTCATTCTTATCTAAGCTGTCTAAGGATGAGAGCTATTTTGACCTCGCTGACCTTAAACTCTTTAACGAGAAAGTGAAAAAGTGTCCCTGCGAGCAGAGTCATTATTATTAACGCACCAGTCAGGTAGTTCAAATTCACTGCTAGAGACACTGTAACTGCTACCACCTGCAGCGGGGACTCGGGTGTTGGGTGCACCTCAAGGAGGGTAGGATCCACAGCAAGAGGAACTTGATCTAGATGAAAGGTGAGCCTCTGTCTCCCATTAGCATGTACAATGCCTCTGCCTTTGTCTGAGGCAGCTGCCTCTGGCTGGTGTCAAGGTCGAGGAGCTTGTTATTTCACAGACTTACAAGCAGAGTGAAAATTCTTTGTTTTGTGTGTGTGTGTGTGTGTGTGTGTGTGTGTCCTTAGGTGCAATGTGTGCTCCAGAAGCACAGAAAGACTTTTCCCCCACTCTTCAGATTCAGGCTCACTGTACAGCTCCCACTTCAGCCACCTCAGCAGTGACTCAGAAGGTAATAACATACACATATAAAAGTCCTGTTTTTGCATGTTTTAGCCCATTTAGCAGAAATTATGCATACTTTAAAGCAGCTTTTTGTCTTGTGACCATAGACTGTATAAAAAAATTGGACATAGTCAATGTGACGTCACCCATTTGTTTGTAGACTCCCATTTTGAACCCTTCTGCATGTTGGCCATCGCCATCTTAGTTGTTGGGGGGCCAGAAGAGACCATATTTGGACGAGAGGATGGAGCTGTGGGGTGTCATAAACTGTGGTGACACCTCGCAGATGGCCCCATCCTTAATTATGCATAATTTTAAGCCTTAATAAAATGTGAACGGGTGAGTTGTATAAAAGTTCGGCCCCCAGACAGTTGTCATAAAGGGGGAAACCAGCTATAGAGACCAAAACTGTTTTTGTATCAGGCTGTAAACTTGTTTATTTCTGCTGCAAGGTTGGGTATTTCAACATGGGTGTCTGACTCATTTTTGGAGCCAGCATTAAGTAACCATTAGAGAAACTGCCGTTATTTTGCACGTGCTCATTGTCTTTATTTTCCTGCCCTTGAGGCTGCTGCGTAATTGTTAAGCTTTAAAACAAAGCTTAAACTTTCATTAGTCATTCAACATGTTCTCGTTGACTTCCCCTCGGCACTGGCCTTTGGGAGAATCTCTGCTGCCCTCATAAATGTTGTTCCACTGAGTGGTTCTGAAAAACTGAAGTGAACTTGTCACTCCAGAGGTATCACCCACAATGCATTGCAGTTAAGCATTTGATGCATGAAAAAAAACATGGTTAGGTGGCAGTAAACTCTGGTTGCTTGTCACCATGGTAGGAGAAGATAAATTATTTGGAAAAATAATAAATAAAATAAATAAATTTAGTATCTGTCATGCTTTTTGGTTTCACTTTTTAAAATACATTTTATAGGTCTCTGTACATTTGTAGAGGTTCTTGAGTTAGCAGATAGTTTCTTAAGACAACTGAACTTAATACAGTTCAGTTTGATTTCTTTATTCTCAGCTAGGGTTGCAAGGATATGAGATATTCAGGGTACGATAACTGTCTCAGAAAATATTGCGGTTCACAGAATCACTGTATTACAACATTTTTATTATCAGTCACATTTTTTACTATTTTTTGGCTGAACAACGGGTTTATTGCTATAATTAAAACCTTGAATCATTTTTTTATGGATGTATGTGTAAAAAGTCTCCCTTTTAAAAATAACCAAAATGAGGGTGAGAATCTACCATCCAGATGCATTTTTTAAAATATTGTAGATAAGCAAATGTTCACGGTATGATAACTGTCAATTGTCATATCGTTGTATACCTTAAGACAGGTATACTGCTGTGACCCTATCCCCAACATAATCTCTGTCACAATAATAGTTATGATACTGATGCAGCTTATAACCAAGTGCCTGCCAGTGTATTACAGTTATCCCCAGAAGACGCCTTCACCTCGCTGAGATGATTAAGCCTGCAGGTATTTCTGATAGTCTGTAAAAAGCAGCGTAGCACTAATCTTACTGTTGGTGGTTGATCATAATAGCTTGGGCCAAAAGTGTGCAAGGGCTGGTGTGTTCATTTAAATCCCCCACTCCTCCCCCTGCTTGCAAAGTGGCATCTGTGCAACGTATGCTGTGTAAAATGAATGAGGGGAAGTGTAAGTCTAACTGAAACTCCACAGTGTGAATCTTATGTCTAAGATTGTTTTATTTGCAACATATAGAGAGCTGCAGTGGTGATGAAAAAACTTTTGTAACAGAAAACAAACACAGCAAACTCAGCTCAAACCAGTGGTTGCCTATAAAGTAAATCTTAGAAATCAAGGGTAGGAAAAACATTGTGGACAGTGGTGAGCAGTAAAGTGCTTGATGGGCTAAAACATGCAAAAACAGTAGTATGGTCCTTAAAGTTTCATCTGTGATTTTTTTTAACATAGCATGATGTCTCTCTGTCTCTGTCCAGGCGAGTGGGTGAGCGTGGAGGGCAGGTTCAGGTGTGTGTCTCTCACTTGTATGTCCAGCTCATGTCCCAAAAGTCCTCTGGGCCTCTCTCCTTCTGCTCACCTGGCGGATGGAACAGGTGACCTCATCCTGGTGTGGGACACTCACCCACTGGGATTCCTCAAGTTCCTCTACAGGCACACAAGCTCACAGGACCAGGTACGGGCACTTCCACATTACAACCAAGCTGGACATGCAAGATTAAACACCACTTAACCTGATCTCTGCCACTTGTCTTAGTTTGACCTGCCGTTTGTGGAGGTTCACCGGGTGAAGGCCGTCCGCTTCTCCCTCCCCCCCAACAAAGAGGAGGACCCATATGAAGAGATCAGGGAGACGAATGGTGTGGTAGATGAAGAGGAGAGAGGCGACATCGAGACTGTAAGCAGGAATGGATCTCAGCAGCACCTGGCAGAGGGAGGCACAGGACGAGACATGACAAAGGAGCAGAAAGCAGCGAACCCCTTCATGTGTGGTCTGTGCTGCAGTAAAGCTCCTGCTGTGTCAGTGTGGAACTGTGATGGAGAGATTCTGCCTTCCACTGAGATCCTCAGCAGGTAAGAGTGTTCAGTCATCCACATGTTGTTTAGTGCAGTGGTTCCCAACTGGCTCAGCCACGGGGTCCAGATTTCTCCTTAGTCATTAGTTCAAGGTCAGAAACAGTTTAATATACTCAATGTCATACTTGAGTTATGCCATGTTGTTGAGCTAGTTTGCTGTCTCTATTAAGTAGCTGTCAGTCACTTGCACTTCTTCTATAAGTTTAATGGTGGTTGGCATACCAGCTTTCAGGTGCATTGCCGCCACCTACTGGACTGAAGTGCAGAGCAGTAGATTGGCAGGAAACAAAACAAAAACCAAACCTAAATTCTCTCTATTAATTCTGTTCTTCTTAAATAATTAAATAGAAGCTTATGTACATTCCTTGATGTCTTTCCAAGTGGATTCCCTAATGTAATACTGTGGTTTTTTCCACGTTAATCCTGTTTAGTCACTCACTCTACAGCAGGAAACAACACTTCAAAATAAAAGCTCTGTGGGGCGTCGGCGGATTAGTGGTAGAGCAGGCGCCCCATGTACAAGGCTGTTGCCGCAGCAGCCCGGGTTCTACTCCAGCCTGTGGCCCTTTGCTGCATGTCCCTCTCTCTCTCTCTCTCCCCCTTTCACACTTGTCTGTCCTATCCATTAAAGGCTAAAAATGCCCCAAAAAATATCTTTAAAAAAAATAAATAAATAAAAGCTCTGTGCCAGAAATTCACTGTACTTAAAAATAACTGTGTTTTTTACAAACTTGAAACAGTTGGGAGTCACTTGCGGTCCATTCAGAATGGACTCACGACCCACTTATGGACTGCAACCCACCAGTTTGGAACCGCTGATATATTGTATTCTCATATGGTACTGTATTATCCTCCTAATATATGTCAGGTTTAAACTTAAAGGGATACTTGGCCGGTTTTAAACAAGCTTGTATTATAACAATATGGGTCGTATGTGTAAATAAACTACAGTGAACTTTCCTCCATCTTGCCAGCGCTCTGATCTCCCTGGTCTATGAATCAGGAACATACTTTAGCTCATTGTTTAACTGTAATTCAAGATCATTTGCTCCCCGCCGACTACCATATTGTTCCTGTGTCAAAATGTCCAAGCTTGCATTACATCACCCACCAGCGGGAGTGTTTGTTGGTTCTGCTGGGTGCAGTGCATTCTGGTAATTGTAGGTTTTCCACCTCTTGAGCAAAAGCAAATCACACAGCCCTTTGTTTCTATTTTCTCTGGTCATGTAGAACCCATTTCAAAAGTATTTGCTTTCATTATGAAAAGAGCATCCTTTCAGCAGTGAAATACTTCTTTAATCTTAACTCAGCTCAGTCATATACCAACAAAACAAAATAGTGCACAGATGGCGAAGGATGACTATTTCTCAGGAGCACAGTTTTTAACTGTCTTCACTTCTCTCAGGATTCATGGCCAGCTGGTGCGTCTGTATGCCAGGGGCATCGAGGACAAAGCAGCCATACACAACTGCAGCGGGGAAGGACTAGTGTGAAAGGGGATGCACCCGAAACAAAAAGTCAGCTAAACTGTGGATGATGACAGAAAAGTGACACAGTTTCTAATTTGTGAATTCACTGAGACAGCGAGTCTGTCATGGCCAAAGAGTTCCTACAATTTCAGGTACTTTTACATGTTTTCTCATTGCAATAATGAGATAACTATTTATTCTTAAATGAGTGTGTGTTTGTCGAATACTGCTGCTTAAAACACTAATAAAAGACTTGCTAATTGATACACCTGTCTTTAGTGCAGGTTTTAATGCTATATTGTGTTTGTATGGATTGTTTGATCTGCATTTTTTTTTTCACTTGAGCTTCCAAAGAATAAAGTCATGTGGACTGTTAAAAAAAACACATCCTAACGCAATAAAAAAGACTGAGCTGACTCCTTTTATTCTTTATTTTTGTCAACATTTGTTCAGCGGTGCAGTGTACCCTCAGAGGAGCAACAGCTTTGCCTCCTTTTTGTTGTGTATAAACAATCATGTATGATTGATATCTTCACTATTTGTATTGTCAACATAGCTTCCCCCACTGACAGATTATATTACTATTGTAAAAGCCATTTTACGGTTAAAAATCATGAACACATGAAAGAACAAATAAAATAGTCCCAAAGAAGAAGTTGTTTAAACACATGTCCGTGCCTGCTGCACCTCCCACGGCCCTCTGAGTACTGCCAGGATCAGCAAATGGTTTGTTATTGGTCGGAGTGTGTATTTATTTAAGTGTGTGTGTATTTGTAGATGGGAGGCCTCCCAGCCAGGACACACACCTGGTAGAGACACACATAGGTGAAAAGAAACAGCATCAGTCTGTTGCAGGCAGTTAAAAAAAATAAAGGTAAATTGAAGTGTTAATGTTAAAAGTAATTCATGCATTGTAGCAGATTGACTTAAAACACATACCTGGATGTCATTTTTACCTGAAGCGGGACATTTGAACTTGCCTTTTTTATTGAGAGTCACCTGTTCTTACAAACCAGACCAACAAGCCCTCTTAGTATAAATATTATGTGGTGTTCAGTATCATGATGGTGTAGTGATGACTGTAAACACAGCCCTGCTGATAGCAGAGAGCAGGTTTTTATTCTTAACATTCAAATGAACCCATGTGTAAACACTGACCCATATTCAGTCCATAACACACAGGTCTGTCTTAAGGCTAGAGGTGTTAGGTGTGGGCAATTCCAGTTAAAAAAAAGTGCAGGCAAAAGAGTGCATGATGATTTATTTAAAAAAAATCAAATTTACAGGTGAACACTTAAATCAAGTCTCCACAGTTGTTATTTCCACATTCGATTAGGACTAAAAAGCAGTGATATTTCTTTCACATGCAGACAAAATCAAGCAACATACAGCAGTGACAGATTTTAGTAAACTTTATTGTTTGTAAACTTGCCTAAAGTGGCGTGCGAGTTCATGAGTGTATGTGCATGTGTGAGATAGAAGGCATCATGCTGTGTGGGGCTGCACCCACTTGTATGTTCCCTCATAGCGGAATCCCACTCTCTTCACCAGCTCATCCGCCTCGTTTGGACCGCGACTGTGGAGGCAACACAGAAAAGACAGGATGAGGATAAATGATCACTGAAAAGGAAACTGTGCATTGTGTATTTATTTTTGTCTCATAAAAAAGACACATAATTTTACCTTCCATAGGTGTAAGGAATGGGGTGTGTCTTTTCTCCCTCTATTTGGTGCAGGAGGGGGGTGAAGATCCTCCAGGCCTCCCGCAACTCATCGCTGGGACAGAAAGTAGAGCAGTTTAGGCAAAAAAACCCACCACGTTAAAAAAAATGCCACGACAATAAAGTAAGATAGTAAATGTTGCAAACAACCTGCGGACAAAATGCATCTGATTTCCACAGAAGACATCCAGTATCAGCCTCTCATACGCATCTGGGAGCTTCACATCCTAAAGGAAAGATGGCAGATGTTAAAACGCTGTAAATGCCACTGGATAACCTCCACTATATTGCAATTCAAAACAACATCAGTGGCCTTTATTTGGACAAGACATGATGGAGAGGCATGGATGGATTGACCGCTCAGAAGGAAGTGTGAACCTACTCATAGAAGAGAGCCTCATGATCATGACAGCGCAAGATGTAAACATCAATAGCATACTCCTTTAATGTATTTTTTGGTACTTTGAGCACCACGAGCCAAATGTCATCTAGTTTTATTGTATTTGAGAGAAGGAAGACATCTCTACAGCTGATATCTCCAACACTCTGCAACTCACACCAAAACAATCTAGAATAATACACAGCACTACAGGTAAGAGGAAAAATATGTATTTTGGATTTTAGGGTGAACTGTCCCTTTAAGTCATTTATCAAGTGTACCATAAATGCCAAGTATTCACTTGTCATAACTTTTCAAATATTCAATTGTGCTTCAAGTGTAGCACCTTGTATCTGCTCCTGTAGGTGAGGTCCAGCTCAGTCTCCTCAGGGCTGAAGAAAACTCCAGGCCTCTTGGTCATCATCTTCAGGTAAATGGCTTCGTCTGGCTGCACCCGCACCACCAGCTCATTCCTCTGACAGCGTCCACAAAAGATGTCTCCTGGCACGTCAGTGAACTGCAGACGCACTTCTGCCTTTCTCTCATTCAGAGCTTTGCCACAGCGGAGAATGAAAGGAACGCCTGGTGGAAGGTGGTTGACATAATGATTAACATGAAGAGTGGAAAAGAAGTGACGGGGTGAGAATCACAAGCAGATGTTGTCACATGTAGACTAAGACAGGAAACAAAAAAGTTTTGCCTCACCATCCCATCTTTCGTTCTGGACATAAAGCACCGCAGTGGCAAATGTTGGTGTGCAGGAGTCCTTTGGTACGGTGGGGTCGTCAAGGTAGCCCAGCTTAGAGTGACCCTCACCCTCAGGGTCCCCTACGTACTGGCCGAGTACCACATCTGAACCAGCAACAGGAGCTATACACTTCAGCACCTTCACCTACAGCATATGAATGATTACAGGACTGCACTGACATGGATGCTCTGGAATTTTAGACTGGAAATATGCACAGATTATTTAACATCCAGGCGTTGGTGTTACCTTCTCATCCCTCACGTCATCTGGGCTGGTGGAAGCAGGCTTCTCCATGGCAACCAAACAGAGCATCTGGAGGAGATGGTTCTGCATGACATCTCTGCATCAAGACACAAGAAGTGGAATCAGGGCAAGTAATCATATTATATTCAACATTTTAACGTTCATCTTAATGTGCTGTCTCTCACCGAATGATACCAAAGTTATCAAAGTATCCTCCACGGCCCTGAGTGCCAAAAGGCTCCTTGAAGGTGAGGACGACACAGGCCACATTGTTCCTGTTCCATATGGGTCCAAAGATTTGATTTCCAAACCTGGAAGTAAGAGAAGAAATCACTACTAAAGTGAAATTCACAATACCAACAGCACAAGAAGGAAGAGATCATGAGTACTCCTGAAATCTAATCTATGATGCTTAGTTTTACACAGGTGGTTAAGTGTCTGAGAATGTGTGTATGGAGCGTTTTACCTGAGCACCATGAGGTTCTGGACCATCTCTTTGCCCAGGTAGTGGTCTATGCGGTAGATCTGGTCCTCTGAGAACAGGGAGGACAGATGGGCCGACAGCTCCTGTGAGCTCTGAAGGTCACGGCCAAAGGGCTTCTCAACAATCACCCTGCTCCAGCCTCTGTTTCACACACACACAGCCGATTAGGATAATGTGATCAAATAGCAAGTAAACCATCATTTAGTAAGACAGACAGACACTGACTTGCAGCTCATGCAGTGGGCTCTGATATTTGTGCTGACATGCTGGTAGACAGTGGGTGGCAGGGCCAGGTAGAAGAGTCTGTTGGCGTCAGCTCCCCCGGGCAGAGACGACAGATGAGCGTCGAGTTGAGCGAAAGAGCTGTTATCGTCATAGAAGCCGCTCAGGTAGGAGTTCTTACTGAAGAAGGCTGAGAGAGACTCACTCTCTTCATCAGTGACCTGAGGGAAAAGTCAAAGAATGATTCCTGAAAAGACACCCCAAACTATGTGCTCAAAGATTGTGGGTCAAATGCTTGAGTCAAGTTTTCATGCTATGTACACTAAAAGAATGTTGTCTCTCAGAAAGAACTACTTCTGCTCCCAGGGGTGTAGCACAAAATTCTTGGCCCTATGCATATGCAGTCTCTGTGGGCCCCCCACCCTTTCTCTCTTGATCCATGTCCATCCATGTCTCTCTCTCTCTCTCTCTCTTTTTTTTTTTTAACAAAGTCAGTTTGCTTTCTGTCCCTTTCTTTCTTTTCTTTTTTAGATGCCAGATTTCACTCGGTAAGACTCAGTGTCCGTTGATGTTCCAGCAGCATTAACTCATTCGGCTTTAGTTGCATTTAGAGACAAAACCTAGTGCAGGGGTGGACTAAACAATTTTCCACCTTTAACCCTTTAAAACCCTTTAAAACATGGGAAGAAGGCAGTGAGCAACAAGAGAAGACATGACCAAACAATTAGCAAGAAATTGGTAAAAAAAAAAAAAAAAAAAAAAAAGAGAAAATTAAAAACAAGAAAATTAGTAAAAACAAAAAAGAAAGAAAGAAAAAGAAAAGACAGAAAGAAAATTAAAAACAAACAAGGGAATAACCTGAAAAGAATGTTTAAAAATTTAAATAATTCTGTCACATAATTTTAAAGTGTGATAATAATAATTGTTATAATCATAAATATAGTTTTCCCCATTTTTTTCTTTTCCCCTGTTTTTTTTTTTTATTAAAATAATTTTCTTAATCTTTTTTTTTTTTTTTAAACTTTGTGAGACATTTCTTACCAAGTTGCTTTTTTCCCATGGTATTGAAATAAATCACCAATTTGCTCATGGTTTAAAGGTATTAATACTTACAAAAGGTATCTGAAAGCAGCACAAGAAAAGTGATGTCTCTCAAGGTTTCGAAGGGTTAAGAGGCGAGCGGGGCCTCAGAGTGCTTCCAACACTTTTTTAATACAAGGTTTAGTTGTTCAACTGATTTATTCAGCCAATTTTAATTTTGTAATGGAATTTAGCAGTCCCACTTGTCCCCCCTCACTATGTCGCCCCTGTCCATTCTCTCTCACAGGCTTGACTGAACAGGTTCAGGAACTCTTTTACTCAGTCTATCAAACTACTAAATAAGAGTATGTCTTCTAAGTAGGATCAGTGTACCTGGGTCGAGCACTGAATCTAATAGGATGATCAGTTTGCTGCACTGCATCCACTTTTCATACTATATGACATGATTTGTTTGGTTAAATATTGTTTTGTATGTTTGTATTTATGTGTACTTATTGGAAACGTCCTGGGAGACTCAAGACAAATTTCAGATTTTTTTTCTGAGTATGACTTATCAAATCAAATCAAAATTTTGTGTCAGGTAGCCAACAAGGAGCCTCAGGTGTACTACCTTCATATGAGGCAGACATGCTGTCTTGATGTCTTCCACAGTCAGCTTGGAGCGGGCAAAGCCCACAAAGTAGGTGTCATCTGGGAGCAGGCCATCTCTGAATAACCACCTAAAAAGGGATGGCCAAAAAGCAGTGATGCAAAACACTGACCAAGGTCCAAACTCATGAAACAACTTGAAAGAACTGTGTGTGCAATGGGTGTTTACGCAGCAGTTCTTTACTCACCATAAAGTTGGATAGATTTTCTTTTTAGCGAGATCTCCCTATGTAAGAAACACAAATAAAATAAAGATCTCATCATTGACTCCTGTTGATAATCACTGTGACTGAAGAGAATCAAGAGTCCAAAGAGTAGGTAAACTTTAAACACAAGAGGTGATGTATAGTGGGTGGATCTGTTGAGTAACAGGAGAACTTTGAACAAACCCTTTTACAGAACTCTGAAACTCTAGGTAAAATCTATATAGACGAATGGCTTCGATAAGACAAGAGAAAACAAAAAAAGGATAGATAAAAACAACTACATTTTTGAACTTGTGCCAGGCTCAAGGCCAAGAACAGTCTGACAAAAATGTTTGTGCTCCAAAATTATCCCCTTCTTTCACTGCTTGACAAAGAGAAAAGTAGATGCAGCACATTTCAGTCAACATGTGCTCATTCCCCTGGCTTTCATTCCCTGATTACCACACTGTAATATTACCCACTGAACTGTTCTCCTGTTTGGCTTTGTGACAACTCAGTTAGACCCCTGCCACTTTAAGATCTGTCACTTTTTCCACTGTTGGTAGTTTAATGTAGATAGAAACCCAGAAGAGTGAAGTGACCTCGGCAAACAAGAGTTTGTACAAAGACCAAACATTCCTACAGATCTGTGTTAAAGGGAAACCACAAGTGTACGAGTTACAATTTTAGAATAGGAGAAATAGTCATGTCATGTTGTAAGAAGTTTTGTACTCACAGAGGCTCCCAGTACGATGAATATGTGAGTGTTGGACTGACTGGACTGCTCCTCTCCATAGAGCTCCCTCCTGAGCTGTCCAAACACCTCAGAGCGAGTCAAAGGCTCAGAGCTCATCTTCTGGCCCATCTGGTCTCAGTCTGACCCTGCTGTGGTCACTCTCATTTCCCTCTGGCTACATAACACACACACACACAGCATGGTGAAATTTCAATTGTCATCCTTGCCTTGCAGAAAAACACTCAGTGAGTTAATGCTGCCACCTACTGATGCAAAGAAATAATGCCTTTGTGTTGCCACTTCCTCATGCTTTGTGAAGTGACCTCTGCTCTTAAGCCCCTACATTCCAGCAGGTTGGGTGAAAGGAGCGACGTCACGCATGAAATCAAATCTGTACATTCAATCAGATCAGGACTGGCAACCTGGAATAAATGCTTCTTAGTCGCTGAAACCTGCACGTCAGGTCTATTCAGACAAGGCTGAGAACAATTGGCAGGAATGTTTCTTGCTCTGAAACCACTCCTTGGACAAATGTTGCGCAAACATTAGCAGGTGCCTGTGACTGAGAAAGTCTTCTGGCTTTGTTGCAGCAAGAGTCCTTATCAGTACATAACCTCTGGCTTCAAAACTTTCACGGGATTATAAACTAAGGCATGAATCATGGCAGGAAATCTGTGTTCAAATCCATTTGATAAATATCTGTAGCTTCAGTAACCACAGTGAGTTAATCATTCTTTCAGGATATAACCCGGTAAATAAACACCGACTATTAAGCAGCTGAAAAATAAGTAAATCAAAGATGATTCTAATACTAACATCAGATTATTACTGTACACATATGGATGAATTATTAATCAGGACTGATGAAAGCTGGTTACAACTAAGGGTGTCTCAATATACCTGCATTGAGGATAACTGATATTTAGAAAGAAAATATTGATATCTTGTTATTACACATAGGATAATATTGTGTAAGTAATCCAGCGCCTCTTAAATCTTTTTTTATTTTTATTTTTTACAATGTTGTACAGTTACGGTGACGGACTCTTTCTCCACCTCCCTGTACTTGTACCCTTTAATTTTTCCATATTTGTCACAATAATATTGTTATCATGAACTCTTTTGGCCACAATACTTGTGTAGTGAAATTTGATATCATGCCAGCCCTAGTTACAACTGAAATATATTTCACTGTGTAACTGTAAACCCCTTAATTATTTTTATAATTATTTTTGGTGATTAAATAAAACTTTTTCATATAATACAAATGATATTTTTTCTGACACAACAAAGATTTTTTTATTTAAAAAAACAGACATCTCTTGCTCTTTAGTTAAGACGTGTGCATATTGTCATCTTTCAACATTCACTGTCTCACCAAAAAGTCAATAAATGGTGATTTTCCAGCTGGAGTGTAAATTCACTGAAAATAAGATCACTGCAGCTCAGCCAAGCTGCCACCCCTGAACATGAAGTCCACACTCTGGTGTCCGATAATCCCCCAACCACCTTCAAATGTCTTTCTCGAGTCTTCATCATAAATACATTTAAAACAAGTTAAGGGCAACCCCGAGGCTCCTCCAACGAATGTGACTGTCTTCACTTTGTACTCCATCTTTAACTGTCCACTCTGTATGGCCATATTCCCCAAGCTCCACAGCACAAAGTCCCTCTGGATCAATGTTGCGTTGGCTCCTTGGAGCCGAGTCTAAGGAAGGGGACACAGGGTGCCAGTGGTCACCTGATGGGCAGACTGGAAGGTCAGCTAAAGCTCCAGTGCTGGAAGAGGTCAGCAGCGTTACAGTTGTCCATCTGAAGCTGACCTCCTTTCAGTTGTAAACATTTCCCACTGCTGGGATTCTTCAGAAGATTTTCCTAGAGAGAAGCACCAGAGAAAAGATAGATCAATCCAAAAGCCCAAAAAACATCAACATATCAAAATATAACTCTTGAACTTTTCCTTTCACCATTCTATACTGAATAAATACTTTATTCAGTATAATTATAAGCTTAACCTTTCTTGCAGAGTTAGACAAGATCAATACCACTCTCAAGTCCGTCTGGTAAATACAAAGCTACAGCAACAGCTAGTTATCTTAGCTTAGCTTAGCATAACGACTGAGCACCTCTAAAGCTCACTAATTAACACAATATATCCTGTTCGTAAAATCCTTACAACAACCAAAAAAAGAAAACAAAAACATTGTGTTTATATCTTCACTGGGTGCACTGACTTCCAAAAGTCTTTGCTAGTTGCCCTGCCACATAAGCTAAGCTAACCAGCAGCTAGCTAAAACCTTATATGACCAATATGATAGTGATATCAATCTTGAGGTAACCTCAGGTAAACTTTACAATCCCACATGGCAAAATTCATGTGGTCATACACATTCTGTTTAAAACACAAAGGTACACTGTCAAACACTCACACATATCATGTGAAATGCTGGGAATATAAAATTAAAATCCACATCATATATGTTTTACAATCTAAAAGTACATTATACACAAAAACACTAAGTGTACATCTACCTCTTATTTAGTAGTCTAATCGCTGTAGGTACAAATGATTTGCTGTACTTTGTTCTAATTTTCTGCTGCAGGTTTTGACCTAACATTCCCTCACAAATTAAGGTGGAGAAGATGGGTAGGATCATTGGGGATCCGATCAGCCTTTTTACGAAGGCTGGAAACAAGAAAGAAGTTAAAAGTTCAAGGTAGAAAATTAGTAGAAATGAGTTTTGCACACACACTCTAGCTCCATATGAATTTCTCTTTATTTAAGATGATGTGTTGGCCCCCAGGCCTTCTTCTAGGTCAACAATCAAAGTCAGTCACAGGCATTGATAATTATAGACAACGCCCTTATCACTGGTTTTATGTATCCAACTATGATTGCTGATCTAGAAGAAAGCCTGAGGGTCGAAACATCCTAAAAAAGAAAACTGCATTAGGATCCTAAAGTCTACTGCTAGTCATTAGCACCTCACTAAAACCACTGGTGTGTGCTACTTTCATACATTATGTAATATCCATCTTCTCATCTAACTCTCTGCAAGAAAATGAATAAGTACATTTCCCAGAATGTTGAACTATTCCTTTAAGCCCAGCCCCAAGTGCTCCTTACATCTGTAAAGATCCACTCCTGCTGTGGTCCCAAACTGGTGCCCTTCCCCTTCAGCTGGCATAGCTCGATCTTTATCTGCTCTGGCTGGGGTGTGGCATGAAGACACAGCTGCTTTCCAATATTGTGACGCAGCTCCTTATGAGATGTGTATTCAAAGTACTGGAGGAGACAGTCATCCGGTCAGAGATCAAATTGTCCCAGAGAACATTAATCATCTTCAGTTCTAAATTTGACATGTGTGAGTCACGTACCTGGTTGCCTCCCATGTTGTGACAGGGGTACATGATCACAGGTTTACCTCCCTGGTTATTCTCTCCAACATCCAGACAGGTATGAGATCCAGAGTTTCTAATCTGGTGCAAACACAGGCACAAAGTAACAGTAAGACACAGCCATGGTTACGTAAAAATTGTGTTATATCGCTGATATCCACATCCAAACAAAGGGAAAGGGAAGTGACTCACTGCTCCAAACTTTTCTGGGTTTAAGTCTGGAATGAAGGCCTCTGGGTAGATTGTGTTTAAGTACCAGGTGAAGTTCTTACAGTGAAGCCTCTCTCTCAGATTCAGACGATCAGTGATGTCCCCAAACTTATTCTGAAACAGTGACGTGGACATATTTAAAATAAACAAAAACAATCACTTACAATTACATTATCATATCAACTTGTTCAGCAAGGGGGTATAAATTCTAGTCAAAAATGTTGTGGAAAAATGGTGATAAATGTCACTGTATCTGTGTGCATTTAGCACTTAAACACTGTTGCTTCTATCAGCAGGTCACACTGACCTCTCTAGCCATGATTGCAGCATTCTTGTTGCGGCGATAGTAGATGTTCTTGAAGTCATCCATCCAGACCTCCGCCAGGCGCACCTGGTTGCGTGTGATGACCTCTGTGCCCTTGGGGAAAGTGTGGGGGCTCTTGTTACGGAAGACATGGCCCACCACAGAACACGGGATGATCTCTAGCTGACCGCCACACTGCCACACCTGTGAATCACATGTAACACAGGTAGAAATTAATGCTTTTAACTTGATGACAGGGAGATTTGATAAATATTGGGCCTCACGCAGGAAGCAATATACCAACAAATTTCTTCTTATATTTGTTTGCATCCATGATTTGTTCTTATTTTTTTGGGATTCACCAATGTTTTCTTATTTTTGCTCTTTTCTTGGGTAAGACAAAATTTTACAAGAGGTCAAGAGCTGATATCAGTAAATATCCTCATTGTCTTTTACTTGGCTGCTTGCCATTGGCTGCCTGGCTCTAGCACTGTTTGAATGTTTAAGAAGGAGGTGTACTTTGACAATATTGACACAGACGTGCTGTCTATATCCATATCTTAAAGATGATGATATGTATTGATGTTTTCATTTGGCATTGATAATATTTGATTGTTCATTGTATCGATGTAGATCTATGCATCATGACACCCTCTGTTACATACTGTTTTTACAGTAGAGGCTTTGGTCATCCAGGCCTTACACAGAACATGTTTTTAGAGATTGCACTAATCTATTTGATGAGATAGATGAATGGCTGCTGAGTCGTTTCAGATCACCAGGAGCATTGCACTCTGGAGCCTTAACGTAGGCAAAACACACACCGGTCAAATCGTGTGCCTACAGTGGCATCTCCAATTCTTGGGCACATGCCAGAGTATTTGCACACAGCATAATAACTGCCTCCATTTAGTGTCTAGGCCGCCTATGCTGATAATAAACATCGACCATGCAAATTTAAGAGACCGTTGCTGCGTGAGGCCCAATGTGTGGAACTATGAGAGTATAGATAAAGAGACTGACTCTGAATGACATCTCCACATTTTCACCGCCCCAGATCTCCATCTTGTCATCGTATGTTCCAATGTGTTCAAAGTATTTCTTCGAGATCGAGAAGAGACCTCCGGCAAACGTGGGTGTTCTGAAAGTTTCATGGACAGATACAAAAGTTTTAGACACTTAAATGACTCAGGATGTTCTGAGAGAAACCAGCATGATCCTTCTTACTTTACAGGGTAGGTTTCGTCCTTGCGCAGCTTCCTCGCTTCTGGAGGGATTGCCTCCCAGCCGAAGGTCAGGCTCCAGTCAAAGTTACCTCGGTTGAAAGCACGGGCGGTGGCTGTGGGCTTGTTGAACTGAAAGCTGTTGAGGTCAATGGTGGAGATCTCTGGACTAACAACAGCAGTGGGTTCCTCAACAATTCGGGCCAAGAGGGGCTCGAGCCAACCATGGAAACACTCACCTAGACAGGAAGGAAGGACAGATAACTAACATCTACTAACATGTACTGCCGCCCTGTATCATAAAAAATAATTTACTACTTTACACCAAGGGTTTCATTTCAATTTAGGGGGGACACATATGAAACGTGGGGTGTGGGGGTCCTCCACCAGAAAATTTTGAGCATCAGATACTTAATTTCCCGCATTGTAGAGAATTTTATGCTCCAATTTGATGGAGATGTCTTTAAATTGTCAAAATAAAACTAAAGCTACTTACATGTTTTTACTGGGGCGGCCAATGTACATGTACTAACTCCTGAATGGGAGGTGTCCCTTGCCCCATGCCCTTTTTTTGCATCAGCATCTCCACTGACATCACAGAAGTCAAAGTATACTGTATGTGTAACTTGCCATAAATGTGCAGGTAAAGAAAAACTAATATTTAAAAAGTAATTCAGTGAAAAGAGAGCACAACTGGCCATTTACTTCTGCTGATGGCAGGTGGTTGAAGACTGAGGGAGATGTCTTCAGGGTGCAGATGATTTAAAAAAGATGTGGCGCTGCACAATTAACCGTGTACCAATCATGATAATGATTTTTACAATTTAACCCTCGACCCTGGCAGTACCCGATTGAGCTAAATACAACTGCTTAAAAAAGGCCATTGTGACTTGTGTATTGTTGTGGTTGTGTGTGTGTTTTCTCACAGTGCGCGTCAAGAAAGGTTAGCACTTCGCCCTGAGCGATGCTGGCACCCAGGAGCCTGGCAGTGATGAGGCCCTTCCTCTCCAGCTGCCTCACTACATGAACAATCTTCAGTTGACTCACAAAGTCCTCCAGTTGGCTCTTCAGGTGCTCTGCAGACATAAAAACATCATCTTGTGGGTGATCCATTTGTGGTTGATGCTTGTTAGATTGTGGTTACAAACTGATACGACAGAGCACACCTTTAATAAATACATCAGAGCAGCTTACTGCCCCCGAGAAGAAAAAGTGAAACGATCATCATATTTATACCTGTGAAACCACTGCCAGGAGAAATAGCAATCAAGTGGAAACGTTGCTGGTAAAACTGGGTTACACTTCCTTTCCAAGAGCATTTTCTGACCACAATGCACGCTGCGCATTGCTTATAAGTTTCGGTCTAAATGAGTCCACCAACCACGTGTTAACGTTATGACAGGCATGCAGCAGTGGTAGAAAAAAAAAGGGAAGTTTGGCTGCAGTAGGAAACACGGGACAATACCTTATGACAGAGATAACTGACAAAGAGGGTATTTTGAGCTCAGCCAGCGGGTCACTGAACATTAATACATACTTAACGCTGAATGACTTATTATAAGCTCTGCCATTTTAATACCTGCTTTACTGCAGGGCTGATCAGGCTAGTGTCAACTGATGTGTGTATAAAGATAAATTAATATATGGAACAATCCATAAACCTATGTGGTAGTGACAGGAGGCATCGGAAGTCTAAAAGTGTTTCTTTTATCTACCTAAAAGTCACTCAGTTATGCTGCTACTGTACAATAACCCATGACAATAAAGGTTGGACTGTAAAACATGTTCCAATGCAAAACATATGGCAAAGCTGCACTCATATGTCAAAGATAAGCTTCTTTTATCATAACTGTTCTGTTACTTTTGACAAATCTCACTGAGCTGGAGGTGCTTTTGTAGAGTCTGCTGTCAAGCTAGTGTGCACCACTGTAATTTGTATTTCACTGGAGGCCAACCATGTGAACATACCCATAGTAAAATACACAGGGTGATTTCCATTTATGACCACCTGTTACTGTGTGTGTAAGCTGCTCAAAATCCCGTGCTAACATCACTCTTATCGAAGCTCAGAGTTTACAGTGACTGGAATGCTGCCCTAAATACTCTGAAGGTCAGTTTAATTAATATATCACTTATAACTTGAGACTTCATGATTTCCCAGATAAGCTGTCTGTCCTCTGGAGCTGTCTGTCCCTGCCTATACCTTGTGTAAGAAATGACTCACCAGAGCTTCCTGGTGATTTTCTATTATGCTGTTGAAAAATGTCTCCTCGCTGTCAAACATTTCTATGAAACACACCCAGTTTACAGTGAGGACAATTTAATCTTTACATCATTAAATAAAATGTCAGAACTAGATGGAGGGCAGATTCCTCTCCTGTAGTGTAACACTGACGGTCTCTGCTTATCTGTAAATTATTGTGTTTACAGTCACTTTATTGAAACATCAACATGCCAGCATTTACCAGGTTAGAAGAACTGTTGCGTTTACACATTTGTTCCTCACTTGCTCCCTGATTAAAGCCACAGTTGGTAACTTTTATAATGAGAATGTTTATGACCCAGCTGCCATGTTGCACAAGCTAAAACAAAGCACCGCCCATCGGCTGCACCAACTTTCTCATTTCACAGCTAAACAGTGCACTAAAATACGTTTCTGAAAACATCTGAGACGAGAAATAGACAGTGTATAAGCAGAATCTTAATTGACATTTGATCTGCCCTGCCTAATTTGACGGTTTGACTGCAGTTAACAAGCAGTGAGTCCACATCATTAGCACACTGGTGTACACTGTGGTGTGCTTAGTAGTCGGAGTCTGTGTCATATTGTGAATATTTCCGTCCACGCAGGCAATTATTTGTCAAGTAGGAAAGCTACCATGGCTTTTGACCTGTAGGCCAACGTCGTTTGTTAGGTCAGCTGACAATTACATGGCTGCTACCTGAGCTAGTGATTAAACTCTATATAAACTGTTTTTTTTGACTCATGTGTTGGGGCAGCAGTAGCTCAGTCCATAGGGACTTGGGTTGGGAACCGGAGGGTCTGGTAGCTGGAGAGGTGCCTGTTCACCTCCTGAGCACTGCCAAGGTGCCCTTGAGCAAGGCACCGAACCCCACAGCCGCTTGGAACGCTTGTCATGGGCAGCCCCACTCTGACATCTCTCCACTTAGTGCATGTATAGGTCCTGTTTATGCATGTGTGTGTTCGGACCTGTGTGCAATTGAGAACCGAGTGAAAAAATTGAATTTCCCCTCAGTAGGATTAACAAAGTATATCTAAAAAAAAAAAAAAAAATTAAGTGGGGCACCAGTGTACTAAAATGGAGTAGACCCCTCAGCTCTGATTATCTGTCTCATGTATCTCTGTCAGGATATAACTTTTATTTTCATAAAAGTCACTAACTGTAACTTTGAAAATAGAACAAGGTCTTTTAAACATTTTACATTTATCTGTAAGTCTTTGAGTATGTTTTGTCATTAGTGTCTGTGTGTTAAAATTTTTCACACCTGCAGTACTGGCGTCATCTACCATGATGATCTCTTTGAGCAGGATAGCAGGAGATGAGTGCAGGACGCTGTAGACCGTCCTGATGAGGGTGGACCAAGCTTCATTGTGGAAGACAATAATAACACTGGTGGTAGGCAGAGGAGGACAGCGACGAAACTTCCTCTCCACGCACCTAGGCGATGTGAGCCACGTCAGAGCACAAAGATAGACAAAGAGATGTCAGTGTGAGAGGCATATCTGATGAAATGAAAGTCATACAAGGGCCTGCAGAGCCACGTATAACAGACCATTGTTTGCTGATATGCAAGGTTTATTCACCGCTTTGAATAACGCAGTGAGCAAACAGCCATAAACAATCAGCTTGTTTTAAAAAGCCGCTCTGCAAAAGAAACAGCTCAAGGCCTATCGAGCCTGTGACATGTTGAGGTGTCAAATTTGACAAGCATTTACAGTGAGTGGAAGTATTCACCTCAGCACAGATAATGCCTCAGTCTCAGTCCCCAGGATACTGATACGTGCATGCTGCTATGTGGCTTTTTTGGTTACATGTAGATTAGACTTTTAACTAAGTGAATTTCCAGGATAATTCAGAGCGCAATATGAAAATGCATGTAAATAATTTACTGCCCTGAGCATGACCCAAGCTGAGACCCAGGAGATTATCTGGCTTGCTGTGCACATGTCAGCACACTTGTTGGTGAAACAGTGATTAGTCCAAACTATCTGAGATTATTTTGAGAACATGTTCTTACTCTGGAGGCCTCGTGTCATCCCCAAGACTACGGCTGAGCGAAATGCGGTCACTGGCAAACTGGTTGAAACAGTGCCGTGTCATACCCTCCTCCTTTTCCTTCTCCTCCTCTGGGGTCATGTGGTCTTTCTTAAAGGGCTTCCCATCAGCCCCGGGGCTATTGGGGTCCTGAGGCGGTCTCTCCAGGTGAGGTTTGAGCTCAGCCTGAGTGTAGAATCCAGTGGGACATTTGGCGTCCTTGGTGGGCTGCTCCTCCACTGGCTGTGGCTGCGGAGCTCTGATTTGGAAGCCAATGTTGTTGACAGCGTCTCGTACCATGACCATCACCTTATCCTTCTTGATCACCAGCTCCTTAAACCAGGGGTCGACAGCAGGCGAATTGCCAACATCCCTCTGGAGAACCACTAGCACCACCATGAAGAGAGTCCCCCCAAGGAGCACCAGCTTCAGGGGGGACATACGTCGGCGTAGGAACCAACGCATGTTTCAGGATGGTTGTTGCTCTCAGGGCTATTAAAAACAGGAAAAGCAAAAGTAACTGCTGGCTGCAAAACAACTGTACATGTTACCTGAAGAGTTTAACCAAGCTCTGAAAAATACCTTAACTAAAAACCAACTCCTCTGAAACCCTTACCTGATGTTATTCACTAATCATTCAGTGAGTTATTCCTGAAGAAGGCAAGCAGGAGAAAATTCCCTAAACCGGTTTGTGCGTCTCTGCAAGTGTCATAGCAGCAGGTAATCTAGCCAACCTCGCTCCTCCTTGTCTCTTTAGAAAACAGTCCCACAGGGCGGGTGTAAAGAACAGGGAGGAGGAGAGTGTGAACAAACACACCACACCTCTCAGTAAACACCTGAATTAACCTGCTCCGGCCACAGTCCTCCAGGACCCACGTGGCAGCAGGTGGGCTGTGACACTGCTGGCTCAACCTGCAACTCCCTCACCTGTTAATGACTGACGCACTACGCCCTGCCTAGACACCTGCTCCACAAGACACCTCACCAGTAATGATCAGCTGTCATCTGCAACAGGAAGTAGAGTTGCTACGTAGAGAATGACAGGACCATAACACCACCCAGCTTTGGCACAATAAGAGGCTGTTTCCTGTTATGTGAAACAGGATATCACTGAAATGTAGGACATCTGCGTGTCCGTAGGTGATCACTGTTCAGTTAGACTCACTCTTACTTCTTCATAATTAATTTACTCTATTCTCAAGCCAGCCCCCTTCATAATTGATTCAAGAGGACACTCTTTTGGTGCTCCAGAAAGGGGAAACAAGTCCACTCAGTCTCTAATTGGTAACCAGTTGGTCCAGTTTGCTGTCACCACAGTCATGAAAGGAGAAAGGAAAAATAATCAATCTTAAATGTTAAACAATATCATGTGGGCCTGTAAATCTGGATTCTCAGTATCTTAATGTTCCCTCAGGTTAGTATATTCAGTAAGGCGCTTGCCAGGAAGTAAATATTGACACTTTTCTACAGCTTAAAGTGACTTAAAGAACAAAGAGACAACACGGCACAGACTTAAGTAATTCAGTAACGTCAGAGCAAAATGAAAGAGGAAGAGCTGGCGGTATAACTTTCCTGCTCATTCAGAACATGTCAGCACATTCAGTAGAAGCTATTAATATGTCTTTGAGCGGCTCTCCAAATCACACATTTGACAAGTCATTGAAATCTGGCAGTCAACCTCACAAATGACACCGAGACGCTACTGAAAGGTGATGATAATGAGGAGTCTAGGTGTCCAAAACGCCACCACTTACCTAAAAACTGTCGAGCAGCTGTCGCCTTCACCTGTTGATAACTTTATTAGTGTGTAAAGTGGGCAAATGACCACGTTGCGGGCTTTCCGGTTTCTTAAAGTTGTCAGACTGGAGTTTTGAGCGCACCAGCATACAGCAGCTATGTGGCCTCCCGGCTTTTCCTTTGAACCTAACAGGTGCCATTTGTTGAAATAATTAGCTGAAGTGAGTCCCCTGCTGGTCGCGCGCGCCCTGTACTCAGTTATTTCCGTGCAGCGCGTGAGAGGCAGCTTCTATTAAAGACAGCGCGAGTTCCTGTTGAAAAAAAAATCATACAATCTGCAACAAATGCGGAAGAACCTAAAAATTACAACAACAAAAATACAAAAATAAATCAAAATTAAAAAAAAAAAAAAATAAAGACAGAAAGAAAAAAATATTTTAGTATAAATATTATATATTAAAATATTATATAAATATCACGCAGCAGCTAGAGGTAAAAAAAAAAATAGCCCATGAGCTACAGCAATCACAGCGTAAACTTGTCCAGTAGTGTGTATTACAGACACTTTACAAGCCCCTGTATCATGAGCCCATTATAGTGACATTAGTGCTTTTTCATCGGGGATTAGGAGGAATTTATGTCGCTTAATTAATGTTCAGCATAGAGTGCTGTGAGTGAACATTGCCATTACCTCAACAGAAATTCATTATTCATGTGCAAGCAATTAAATACTCTCTCCTGTATCACCCTCTTGAAACCGTAGACTGATTTATTCAGAAAAGGAGAAGGAAGCGTCTCTCAGGTTACTGTCACAGGGAGGAATCTTGATTGCAGGCTGCTGATTGACATGAGGGCTGAATTAAAACCCAAACAAATAAGCAGGCCAAGGCTGTGTTGTGAAATAAACTGTTGGGGAAGTTTATTGTTGTTGTTGTTTTTGTGAAAGAATGAATATATTTGCATTGAATTTACATTTGTAAGTGTTTGATTTCTGTTATATGCAGCTGCCCTTTCTGAAACAGCAATAATTATAAATAATTTTTTCATTTTTCACTATTTATTCCTCTCAACACACATTAATAAGAACAAATTAAAGGTGGGTGGTGCCCTTGTTGTCTTTTGTAAAATTCATTTTACTGTCATTTCTACCGTAGAGATCCAAGAGCCTTCAGTTTTGTTGCAAGGACAACACTGAAGTAGACAATGCAGTAATGAATATTAGTCACGGAGACCTCAATTCTTCCAGAAGCTTTCTCGAGTAAAAGGTTTCATTGGATGATCCTAGAAAAATCCAGGGCTCCTAAAAGAAGCATTTTACGCGCTGGGTTCTTCTAGGAACCCTCCAATGTGCATGAGGACTCAAATTAAAAAGGGTTTGTCCAGAAGCTGTGAGCTGAAGAAAAGTGCTTGTTGGAGCACACTGCGGTCTGAGGTTCCTCCAGGAGCTTATAAATTGTTGAGGGTTCCTCTAAGAACCTCATCCTATAGAAAGGTTGCCTGTTTGAGTACCCACTTTGACATCTGAGTGACCTCACCATATGTAAGGGGTTTCTCGAAGCACCATAAATATATTTTTAAAGGTCCAGTGGGTAGGATTTATGGGGATTATGTCTGAGAGGGAATGTAATATAATGAGTATGTTTTCTTTTAATGTATAGTCACCTGAATATAAGAATCCTCGTCTTTTCATTACCTTAGAATGAGCCCTTTATATATACACAGGGAGAGGGTCCTTAACCAGAGTCCATCTGTTGCGCCACCATGTTTCTGCAGTGGCCTAGAACTGACAAACCAAATACTTGCTCTAGATAGAGCCATTAGCATTTTTGCATCAGCCGCCAAAACACTTTTTTTTTTAACATAAAACTTCTTTCTTGAGTGTTTTTACTGGTTTTAATTACTATTCAGTGCATTTGTTTTGAAGAGGAAGACTCTGCTGTCAGTGCTGTCAGTTCCTCCTGAACAAACACTGAAGGAATTCTAACTAGTTTCAGTTGGTCGCAATCTGCAATATCATTATTATACACATATGATTATTATTGTCACATTCTCTCATATAGTAATATATGCATATAACATACATACTGTCACATGGATTACTGTAATTTTATTATGCTCATCTGTTTTGTACACACAACATCTTTTGCATGTCTGTCTGTCCTGGAAGAGGGATCCCTACTTAGTTGCTCTTCCTGAGGTTTCTACCATTTTAGTTTTTGGGGGCTGTGATGGACAGAAGGATGTCTTATGTTGTGTGAAGCTCTCTGAGGCAAACTGTGATATTAGGCTTTAGAAATAAAATCGAATTGAATTGAATCCTAACAACTAAATACCACTTAATTCCCCTAGTCTTTCAAAACTGTTCCTTTAAATTCCTTGGGTGCCCCTCTAGATATTTGAGGTAGGAATGATATGCCTACAAAAAAATCATATTGCAATTAATATGACAGATTCTGCGATTGCAATATGAGTCACGATTTTAGAGGGAATGGTAATTTCGTGAATTTGAATTTTCACTGAAAAAAATATTAAAGCAATAACGTGATCATTGATGGGTTCTGTACCAAACAAGCTTGTCCCCTTACTTGAATATGATTTGTAGGCTGGGGCTTCATTTATAATGGTATGTTGTGACATACCATTATAAATGGTATGTTGCGACATACCATTTATGTTGTGACACATTTTGCCTTTATCAAAAAACTGCAGCTCCTGTAAATGCGATATTGCACTTGGCCATATTACAATTTCCATAATAATTCCATTAACTGTGCAGCACTAATTTGAGGCATTTTTTGTACAATGCAACAGAAATAATAAAACAAATAAACACAATCAATGCAAAAACAGCCATTTATTATTTTTTTTATCCAGGGGGAAATAAATCAAATTAATCATTGCACTATTTCTTAACCTCTGCCACTTTTTAAAGGAAAATGCAACAGTGTTCAGCTGACCTTTTTTATTGTAAGGACAGAGGGATAAGCGAAAGTGAGGACCTTTTTAGTAGCCTGTGAAGGCAACATTGTTTTGGCTCAGACAGAAAAGTGAGCATATCAACACCGGGTGTAAAGCTCGTCTACATGTAAAATACACCTTCACTTTTTAGCAAACATGACGTCCAATCAACTTGGCCTCTAGTACAATGATTAAGCTCCTTCCTCAGTACCAAAGGCAATGTAAAGAGTGTTTTTTTTTCAGTAGTAGTTTCAGTGTGGACAAAAATATTACGTACATTCATATGATTATTGTGTTGAATGACTCATTTTAGGGGGTTACAAGCCTCCACGTACCAAATACAACCAGATGGGGTCAAATACTGTTGTGTAAAGTGGTGAATATTGGTCCATAAAGTATGCGGACCTTGTAACTGCATAATCTCAAGGCAATACTTGTGAGCAGACGGAGAATTCCTGCATACGGTTAATCCTGAAACCAGTTTACGTTCACACACGTGACACAATCCAAAGTTTACGTCTCTTTGCTTATTTAGGTTGGAATGAAATCAGTCAAAATCACAGTCCGCTAAAAAGCGCAGTAGACATAATTCTCTTCAAATGATAATTTTGACACGAGAAATCAGGAATGGACACACAACTCCGAGGAATAATATAAAACATGCCTTGCAGCGACCAGTTTGGCAAGAAAGCATTGTCATACAGTATCATAAAAACCTCACAGTGAAAAGTTACAGTATGCCCCTTTATAGATAAAGATCAGCATTCAGCTATGTGTGCTCACACCCATACACACACCCAAACACCCATACATATTGTACTCACACACACTTATATAAAACATTTCATAACAGTTTAACAATCTCTCTTCAGTACCGGGATACTAATGCAAACGTTCCTCCTTCAATTCTCATTTTTGGCTTGAACCAAAAATACATTGCAGGGAGCGAGTTATTAATCGTACATTTCAGTGAACCACAAACAGCCTTGTGTCCAAAAGATTGTGGCTAATCACAGGCTAGAAGAAACAAAGAAGGCCCTGATAAGAAACACAGAAGTCAAAGCCAAGGTTATTGTGAGTGTTTCCGTATGTGTGCATGTGTGTGTGTGTGTGTGTGTGTGTGTGTGTGTGTGTTCGCCTTCATGAGTTAAGTCCACAACAAAAAAACAAAAAGTGTTCGCCCCCATCAACGACGGTGACGTTACCGTGGCCTTTACTGTCAAAAGATGAATAAATTACTGAAGTTTGCTGTAGTTTAGAACAGAATCATTAGTGTGTTTCATATCAAACATTTGTTCTTTGGTCATTTTCATCCTTCATGTTGTCCTTGCATATTTTCTTTTAAGTAACATAGTTTTTTGTATGTATATATATATTTCTTTTTTGTACAAGGTCATCACAAAAATCCATCCACACCAAAATAAATAACGACTCCAGATGAAATACTTGTACTATTGCTCATAAACACAAGCATAGCCACTTCCGTCCTAAGGCAACTGGGCTTCGTGATCTCTCGAGCAGCTTGAAAAAAGCCTTCAAACATGAACAACGTCCTACATGTGTGCATCTGAGTACGTGACAACAAACAGACAGGCCGAGCTCGTCTCTGTTGGCCATCTCCCGTCCCCAGTGTGTTTCGCACCGTGCTTTGGTGCTCCTCGCCGAGCTGACCACTCAGTCTTTCTGCAGTCTCTGTCTCATCAGTGCAGTGGGAGTCACGCTGCGGTCGGCCTGCCTGTTGTTAACTGCCCGGGGGACCGCTGGTGAGGAAGTAAGTGGTCATCTCTCCCTTGCCCTTCACCTTGACAACACCTCGACAGTCCAGCTGGTATCCGTTGTTGACCAGCACGTGGTATAAGTCCGTGGTCACCTAAGAGAGGACATGGACATTTGACACCCGGGACGTGAGACACTCAACCCTTCCCAAGAGAAACACTGCCAGTCCCAGTTTCACATCGAATCATCTCCCTACAGTGACTGAGATGAAGGAATATTAAGTATGGGTAGAAAGATACAGATAAAGGGCTTTAAAAGTATTCAAGTACAGCAAAATAGACCTTCTTATCTATTAGTGCTGAAACAAATATGCAGTTGGCAGAAAATGTATCCACAAACATTTTGACAACCGGTTTAGTTTAAAGGGACAGGGAATGCTATTTATCAGTCTAGACTGTGTTGGTGTGAGTTGCCAAGTGTTAGAGGAAAAAAAAAACAGCAATGTCTCTTCCCAGAAATCATAACCCAGTTACTCAAGATAATCCACAGGTGTGGTTTAGCAAAAAGAAAATAGTTCCTGCATAAATCTACTCACAATAAGGTTTTTTAAATGTATCTTTCTGGCATTTTGAGCACCACAAGTCCATTATATTCAAGACAAGGCAGACATCTTTACGGCTGATATATCAAACACTTGGCAACTAACACCAAAACAATCTCGACTGATAAAAATCACTACAGGTAAGAGGAAAAATATGTATTTTGGATTTTGGGGTGAACTGTCGCTTTAAGTAAAAATATCATGAATGTCAAACATTCACTAGTTCTGTTTTTATTTATTTTATATAATTGTAAACTACTTTTTTTTTTTCATTTTTTTATATCAGGGGTGAAGATTTGTGTTTATAATACATTTGAATTTGGACTATTGGTTGAATAAAACAAGATGCACATTTTATTTTTATTTTTATGACATTTCACAGAGTAAACAATTAACCAATAAAATGGACAAAAAAGGTAATTATGGAAATAATCATTAGTTGCATCCCTACTAGTTAGTGTATTTTGTCTTGCAGTAGCTGTAACTGTACAACAGATGGCAACATTGTTCTGACTGTAATGTTTGCAGCAGCCAATTTATGGATTTCATTTGGTACAAGAAAATACATAAATCACCACTGATCTTAGTCGGCATGGCATTCTTAACATATTTCAAACTGAGTGTTGACATCAATCATATATCCATGAATAAGAGAGTAAAAATTAGACTGTGGGAATCTTCCTCCAGTGGTTGCTCACAGTGGTTACGATTTTCCTCTTTTAAACTTTCAGATGAGAATAACACAGGGCATTCAGATTTAGCTTCCTGCCCTCCTCCAGAAGGACATTAGAGCACTGTTTCTGTAGGAGAACAGCATGTGCTGACAGTGATTCTTGCTCAAGGGCACTTCTGCAGAGCAGATGTGTGGACTTAAGGACTGTGCACTGAGTGTATCTGTACCACTGGTATCTGCTATGATACTTTCATACTTTCAGTACGAGGCACATGACTTTGTGTCTTTTAAACACCACAGTACTTTAAATGTACTTGCCTTGGAGTGATAAACATCTCTCAGTTAGAGGAAAGATGTCTGCAATGTGCGTTTTTTGATTTGGGTATGAATAAACATAACTGACGCACACTTTCATGTTGGAGTGACTAATGATAACAGCATCATGACTAATTTCATCAGTAACTGGATTAGTATTCTGCTTTGGCTGATTCACTTTGCAATAACTTTGACTGCTAAATGCTTCTTGTAAACATAAAGTTGCTGAGGTCGTACTGAGAAGAGTGTGGGGGCAGTACCTGGATGCAGTCTGGTACTCCTGTGCTGTCCATCCGGCTGGCCACATTGACTGTGTTCCCCCAGATATCATACTGTGGTTTCCTGGCTCCAATCACCCCTGCTACCACTGGCCCCATGTTCAACCCTGAGAACAAATACCCCGGCGGTGTTACATCATACTTCTTACACCACAATAACTCAATTATAATGCTGTTTGTGAGGAAGTAGATAACTGTAACTGGGAAAAGCATGGTCTTTAGAGGAATGCCAATCAAAAGAAGCTTTATCAGATAATGCTTCAAGCCAAATCTCTGTTACCCTCCAGGCTTACCTATCTTCATCTGGAAGTTGTTGAAGGAGTGCTCATTGATGTATTTCATCTGCTCCCTAAGCCTCATGGCGTAGTCGGCCAGAGCCAGGATGTGTGAACGGCCCTCTCTGTCGTAGGTGGAGTCATTGAGGCCAGAGGCTGCCATGTAGGTGGAGCCAATGGTCTTGATTTTCTCCAGCTGACGGAACCTCTCCTCACTGATGATCTGGAGACGAGGAACACAAGCTTATTAAAGTTGCAGAAGGACACAGACAACCAGGACAAGGTGATTGTAAGCAGCAAAAACAAATATCTAACTGCCCCATTTTACAGATCTGATACAGAATTTGTATTCATCTTTCAAATTTTTCTCTCTCTGCTCACCTCGTCAAAATCGGCAATGATCTCGTTGAGCAGCCTGAGACACTCCACTCCCTCGTTGTTAGCCTCCAGCTCCACGTAAAACTCAGAGAAATTGCTGATGGAGGCGAACATAACTGCAACGCACTCACATGACTGGTAGTACAACTCGTCATTCCGGCGCTCCCGTGCAAGAAAATGGGCGGCTACATCCTTGGGCAGGATGTTGTGGAGCAGGCGCCGGTTGTATGCCTGCAGCTCCTCCATCTCCTCCTTCTCTTCTGTGGCCTGCGGAAGGGATGGAGAGAGATGTGTTTACTTAGACTTATTTGTCATGTGACTGGATTCCTGAAGTACTCACAGGTGTTGCCGTAGGCCTGTTTTGCAGAAGGTATGATGACATGTCATAGTAGAGAGAGCACGGGAGTAAAATGTAAAATGCATCATGGCTAAATTCACACTGTCATGACTTACTGGGACACCTGAATAGACCAGAGCCATTGACAGTGTAATTATTAACCCTGTGCTTTTCCTTTTATGACAAGTCAAAATGTCTGCTCCATTTATTTTTGGTGAGTTTATCTTCATGTTTATTTAAAAGGGAGAGTAAACATTAATTAGCATGAGCACTTAAAGGTCCAATGTGTAGGATTTAGGGGGATATATTGGCAGAAAAAGAATATAATATAATAAGTATGTTTTCTTTAGTGAATAATCACCTGAAAATAAGAATTGTTGAATTTTCGTTACCTTAGAATATGCATTTTAAGGTAACGAAAATGCATATTCTAAGGTAACGAAAATTCAACAATTCTTATTTTCGTTACCTTAGAATATGCATTTTATATCTACATAGGGAGCGGGTTGTTGCCAGTGGAATCCACCATGTTGCACTGCCATGTTTCTACAGTAGCCCAGAACAGACAAACCAAACACTGGCTCTAGACAGGGCCATTTGCTTTTTTAAGTTTTTGAATCAGCCACCATAGCAGCAACGAGCACCGTCGAAAAAAAAACAACAAAACAAAATCCATAGCTTTAAGGTTTAAATCACCTGGTTCTTTTGTTTTGGAGAGGACGATACATTTGCAGACAACTGGGCTACCGTTAGACCATCCTGAACAATAAACACTGAAGGAATTCTAACCAGGAGGAGTTTCAGCTGGTTGGAATCTGTAGCCTAATCCTCACTGCTAAATGCCACTAAATCCCTCTGAATCTGACATACTGTTCCTTTAAGTCCATCGTGTAAATGTGCCAGATTTAGCAATACAGGGGAATTTTAATCTGCAGTCCCTGGCAGGTG
This sequence comes from Epinephelus fuscoguttatus, assembly GCF_011397635.1. Lineage (NCBI taxonomy): Eukaryota > Metazoa > Chordata > Actinopteri > Perciformes > Serranidae > Epinephelus > Epinephelus fuscoguttatus. The sequence continues at coordinate 23,025,349 of NC_064758.1, read as the reverse complement.
ATGGCATTAAAAGAAAAAAGTAAATAATGCAGTAGAAACCTCTTAAAGTGATCATGTCTGTCTGGGTCACATTGATCACTATAAGCAGATGATTATTATAACCATTTTTGTCTTTTGCTTTATTGCTCCTGCTCATCTAGTTGACATTTGTATATTTATTACATGAGTGTAAAATAATGAGAGGCATTATTATCTCGATGTTTTATTACAAATGCAAAGTCAATTACTCATCACTGCATTCTTTATGATTTGGTGGATTGGGTCATTGACCATTCGCAGAAGACAGCACTTGTTTATTCTTTTATCTACAAAGCAATATAGGGCAAACTTCCTGCCTACCTCTGTACCCTCCTGTGTGTCAGCTCTGATAGTTACCAGCTACACTCCTCCAGTTGGTTGCTTTTCAATGTACCCTGGGTTTTAACAGATCTGGAGAAAATTGCATTTTCCTATTATGCACCTTGTACATGGAACAATCTCCCGAAAGATCTAAAATTAGAAGCACTTATATCCATCAGTGAATTTAAGGGCATCATAAAGAATGTGGTGACAGAGACATGTGCTCGTTTTTCTTGAGAGACCACTATGTTTGAATAGTCGTTGTTTTACTGTGGATTTTTGTATTATATGTTGTATTTGTTGCATTTTAAATGTGCTTTGATTGGCTGCTGCCTCGGCCAGGTCTCTCACGTAAAAGACATTTTCAGTCTCAATGGGACTTCCTGGGTAAATAAAGGTGTTTTCCCTAAGCGCATTTGTTATCTGTCTCCATCTCTAGCAGCCATGACTTTTTCTCATTGTTTGAGTAGACAGCACAAAGTAGACAGAGGAGCACCAATTTTTCTCTGCTGGCTTGTTTTTGGCAGTTTGTCATAAGCTTTGAGAAGACTGTGTTTTTCACTGAGAGAAGATAACCTTCTTTTTCCGGTCACGATTTCAATGTGCACGCAGCACCGGCCTCAGGAAGCCAGCTGGAGGCAGTCGGGTTATTACAATGTTAAGTAACAGGGAGTAAAGTGATAAATATATAAGCAGTTTCCACTGTAGCAACTTTTATTCTGTTATACACATGAAACTGTTTCATTTACCTGCAGCTTCCAGAGGAAGTCAAGGCGAGCGGTGGACTCCACCTGCTGGCCATGCAAGTAGAGAGCCAGAACAAACACGGTCAAGATTACAGGGGTCATGACCTTTAAGGGTACCTGAGGCACACTGTCCAGGCTGAGGAGGAAAGAAGGAGTTGACATAAGTCATGAATGAGCGCCTTGCATGGCAGTAGAATGTACGCAACCTGACACATTCTAAAACATATGATAAGTGAAAGCTACTCACCACTGTTCTGCAGTTTCATTGAAACCAGGCCTAGAAAATAAGAAAGAGAAAGAGAGAGTCATGTCGACAAAAGTGTATGAGTCACTTAAATTAGGCAGTGAAAAACAAAAGAATACAACTTACTGTTGTTGGGAATCATTAACAGGTGATAATAGCCTGAGAAAAAAATGAGAACATGTTTAAAAAAAATGGAGCCCAGCTCATACATGAGAAATTAGGTCTTTGACAATCTAAAGATTATTGTATTAAATTAGGCCATGTCCAGCCTAAACCACAGTATTGTGACACAGGAGTTAAACAATTCAGGTTGAAAACTGGGAAAGAGCGAGTGTACTGTGTGTGTTAGTACATGTGTGTGCTCCTAGCAGGGGACTCACAGGGTGTTGGCAATGACCAGCAGGTCTGCGTTGTCAAACAGGACCACCTGAGGCCACTCCACCAGCAGGAGGAAAGTGAGCTGGATGAACACCATCAGAGCCAGCTTCCCTATGCTGCTGATGTGGAGGAACACAGAGCAGGCCAACAGGGTCAGCAGTACACTGTAGCTGAAATACTGCAGCAGAGAGAAGACAGCGAGGGAGGGGGAGGAGGAGGAGGAGGAGGAGGAGGAGGAGGAAGAGGAGGAAGGTTAGGTGAATATTCAAACTTTCCATGCACAAAGAAAAACACACAGACATTTGTATGAACACACACACAATATACACACACACTAAAATGTTACGGGACTGACCTCGGGGAAATGGCAGGGCATGGGCATGGAATCAGTGGAACACAGAGTCAAACCGTCGACTGCTGTCTTGGTCAGGTTGTGCAGCAGGCAGAGAGTCACTGAGTTGGGAGTTGTGTTCAGCGTTTCAGCCACACATTCCCGCAGTTTCACTCTGCTGCAGGTAAACTGGCAGGAAAGGACAACACAGTCTGTCATTTCAGCGCCAGCCCATAAAGGTACAACAGCGAAAGACACACACAAATCTAACGCTGAAAACAGAAAGCCGCATTTATAACACATGTCAATACTTTTTCTTGTCCCCATCGAATGACAGTGAGGCCCAGCTGGTACTGGGTTTTTGAGGCCGACAGCAATATCCCTGTTTGGGATTTCTGATAACGATGTATTTGTGCATAACATCTGCAGTTTGATAAAGATCATGATGGGTATTACATAATTTGGAACAAGAAATGCACTGAGCACAACATTTTACATTTGGGAAATAGTTATCAGTGCTCTCTGGTAAAAAAAAAAAAAAAAAAAAAGTGTAAATAATGTCTTCAAAATAACACAGGCCATGTCAATGTAACTTTTCCCAAACAACCCTTGGGCCTGTCATTACTCAGCAAACACTGTAACCAGGTGTTTTCATCCAAGAATATTCGTCTTTTCTACCATTTAATTTGAGTTTTGACACAAAATTTTAAATGCCCTCAGCCACAGTGCTTGAAATATTTTCTGCACATACTGTAGGTACTCATATAATATCATTTTACAAATTGCATTTTGCGCATATTTGATATATAGGTGGGGGTGGGGGGTCCCAATTAAATATGTTTAATTATGTCAATTATGTTTGGAGTCAAACAATGACTCCAAAAAAACAAGAAGAGTGGTAGATTCTCAACAGTGCAGACATAGGGAAAGCAGCTGCTGATCTGAGCGAGCGAGCTACTGAATAAGTCTTTATGAAATCTAAATTGGCTAGCTCGATGTTGGAGTGTGACACTGAGCAACCAATCGCAGGCTGAAACAACCCTGCAGGCAGCCAATCTTAGAAGTAGAGCAAAAAGCTACAGCTGCAGAGCCATAATCAAATATAATAGCTTTACAAGATTTACAATGCAAAACAGGTACAGTACAGAGCATCAGCCTGTAGTCACAGCACACGAGGCATCTGTGGGTTACTGTTTCTGATACTTAACATTGTTTGAAAGCACATTTCATGAGGATGATGCAAAAGGGCTTTCACTGACTCTTAAAGGGGACCTACGCCCATTTTCAGAATTCACACATGTTATTCCTAAGGTCAAAAAATATTGGTACACATGAATGACTCGCTGACATAGTGCTAAAACTCAAATTTGTGATGTCATAGAGTATAAAGTCTGGAGCTGCTCCATAGACAATGAATAGTGAAAGATGTTCTAGATAACACAGAGAGCACCCAGGGGAATGTTGGGAGTATATGAGGACATTTTCTGTTTCCAAACTGAGAACACTACAATAGACAAAAAGCTCATTTGGGAACAAAAAGAAAACAATCATCGTGAGTCCACAAAATCAGTCTCCCATGAACTGTTAAGGGAGTAGCTTCAGACTTTATATCCTATGACATCACAAATTTGAGACTTCTCTGGTTTCTGGCTTTGAGAGAGAGTAGCTCATGTTCACAAATATTGATTGAACTTTTCTGGGCCATCGAAGTAACCCTTTAACACTTGTCTTGGTCATTCATCCATTCATCGTCCATAACCACTTATCCTATTCAGGGTTGCGGTGGCTGGAGCCTATTCCAGGTCTGACATTTGGCGAGAGGCAAGGTTCACCCTGGAGTGGTTGCCAGACTATCACAGAGCTGTCTCTAGGTTGTCAGTGTCTCGGCTGATGCATAGAGACAGACAAACATTCACACTCAAATTCACACCTATGGGCAATTTAGAGTCCCCAGTTAACCTAACCTAACCTCAAATGGATTTGGATTGTGAGAAGAAGACAGAGAACCTGCAGAAACATGCTACAGTAACTCCACACAGAAGGGCCCCAGCTGGTGGCTAACCATCCCAAGGTCATGGCATTTATAATTTGGCATGGCTAGAATTAAACATTCATTCATTCATTCATTCATCTTCTAACCACTTCATCCTCTTGAGGGTCGTGGGGGGGCTGGAGCCTATCCCAGCTGACATCGGGCGAGAGGCGGGGTACACCCTGGACAGGTCGCCAGACTATCGCAGGGCTGACACATAGAGACAAACAACCATTCAGGCTCACATTCACACCTACGGGCAATTTAGAGTCATCAATTAACCTAGTCCCCAATCTGCATGTCTTTGGACTGTGGGAGGAAGCCGGAGTGCCCGAAGAGAATATGCAAACTCCGCACAGAAGGGCTCCCACACCCGGGATCAAACCGGCAACCCTCTTGCTGTGAGGCGACAGTGCTAACCACCACACCACCGTGCCGCCCTAGAATTAAACATGTTTTAATCTAAATATATGCAAAAGCAATGCTAAGTAGATAAACATGCTAAAAAATTTGATGGATAAAATGGTTAAAAATAGACCTATTTCTGTCACAGTGATGGATCATGAATAATAACACCTAACCCCTAACTACACCACCCCCTTAGGCAATCTGGTCTAATTTGAAACAACACCAGTCACAACTGTCACAGGATAAAAACGTGACAAGATGGAGAGCTGCCGTCCCTACCATGTTAGCAAAGGAGGAAATGAAGAGGAGGATGATGGTGAAGACGCCCACCAGTGTGCTGTTTGCACGAGACTGGACTATTTTCCTTGTCACGGTCTGCAAGGCAGCTGGGAAGAGCTTTAACACAGACGGCAGGGAGAAGATCAGATAAGTTAATACCATTAGTGATGCTGGCTGAAGACATATGATAATGAGTCTTATCTGAAGATATCTGCACGAGAAATCATATGAGTGGAGAGGGCCTTTGTTTCTCACTTTGATGCAGGAGTAGATGGCACAGATGAAGAGGATGCTGGTAAGGACGATGAAGATGCTGATGTAAAGACCAGTCATAAGCATTTTGCTGCGGAAGAGAAGAGAACAGGCTCAATAGGACGTGTAACTCTCATTAACTCCTCATAAACCAATCAAGACCACATTTCCTGTCCACAGTTCAGTAGAAGTGGGGAAAGTGGGAAACTGGGAAAGGCAACTTATCGGAGAGAGCTACTTACTCTGGGAAAATAATGATCTGAATGGAACAGATGCAACAGAACACAAAGAGTGTGCAGGCCACGTATCCTCCAAAACGATCATCAACCTTTTTGGAGTACTGGAAATACAAAATAAAAAAATCAAAGAGAATTAAGTTTAATCAATTCAGTTGATTTGACAGAGAATTATGGTATATTTTCAGAGCAAATATCAACCTTTTTCTCAAGGTCGACAGTCTGAAAGGTGAGTAGGAACTTCTTGACGTGGTCCTTCCTCAGCTGGTCAATGCTTCGCGCGTCAATAGCCCGTCCAAGAAACTCATCCACCTCATCCTCAGGGTTCAGGGCCTCCTGAGCACAGCGGCTATGAGGTAGATGGAACAATAGGTCACTGTGTGGTGTGAGTTTGCGTCTGTGTGTGAGTGTGTATGAGGGAGTTGGCCTATGCTGTGACAGGCAGGATGACTCAGAGCTAATATGGTATTAGTGCTGGGTTGCATCTGACTGAATAAAACCAACAGTGGGCTCTAAAGTTAGACTGCTACACTGACAGCCTGCAAGTCGATCACTAATAACAAAAGCCACCCTAGTAACATAAACTGGGGCCGCAACACTCACTTGTCTTTGCTGGATGCTTCGTCGATGCCCTGCGAAAAACAAAAACAGAGAGTTAAAATGAGACCAAAAAGCAGAGGAAGTGCAGGAAAGAGAAAGGGAGAGATTATCGTGTAGCCACAGTGCAACTGAAAAATAGACAGAGACTCAGACATCTGCACAGCTAATCCCTGAGAGCCAGACTGATGTTTTAATTAATGCTCGGAGGCTTCAAATTACAACCTCTTTGCCCCTAGGGCTCAAGCCCTCTGAGATGGAGAGGACAAAAGGAGCAGTAGAGGGGGAAAATGTAGCAAAGACAAGGAAATGAGACTTGCAGCATGAAGAGAGGGAGGAAATGAGACAGAGTGAGAAACAGAAATATCTGCAGCTGCAGCCTCATCAGATTAGCTTCAGTAGTAAATGATGCACTGGGAATCCCTGGGAGCCCTGTTGTAACTCCTGTTTGTTTGACAGGAACAGATCAATACTTGTTCTCACGTTTCCATTGTCTCCTTTCGGCTTAACCATATATACAATTCAGTCCACATTAGTCACCCTCAGGCAGTCAGATTCAGTGATGAAGTGGCTGTTGTTGAGGTAAGTGTATTACTAGGTAGATGGGTAGGTTACCAAGAAGGAAGTGGGTATACTCTCTCCTTTGTATTCTGGTGGCTTTTTTTGGCTGATTAGTGGGTATACTGTAAATGGCCAGAAAAAGAGGTGTGTACCTGCGTATACCCTCCACCACACCAATGCTCAAATTCATATCTACAAAGTCATGCTGTCAGATTTGTGAGGCTGCGTACATAGGAACAATTACTAAGGACAATAACAACAACAGGCTAATGCATAGTAAGGGATAATGCCGGAGGAGGTGTCCATTATCAGGAATGTATGAACGTCAGGGAAGCCAGAACCGTCCAACACGAAACAGAGGACGATTGCTTCAGCGGAGGAAATTAATTCCTAATTATGGACACCTTAAAGGCTACTATCCTGCTTATATCATGGTCATTTGCCAAAGGAAAAAAAAATTAGACCATTTATATTTCCATGCAATTAGCATACAATTTTTTTCACAAGCCACGATTCAGTCCCTCTGTTTCACACCTGACTAATACCTGGAACAATCTTCATCATCCCATAAGGTTCTTATGCAATGGAGACATTGTTCACTACTTCAGTAAATAGGATGAACCTTAGATACTTCTTGGCAACAGGTGATATTTTTAGTCTGCTCTGCTATGAGCCAGAAAGCTAATGCCAGACTAGCAAGATTCAAAGTCAATAAAAGTGCGTATTTGGCGGTATGTTTAACAACAAGAACAGCTAGCTATCCAGCCATGTCATTGTCCCCAAATCAATATCAAGATGTTCACGAACAAATACGTGTCATGTTACTGTCAGCCGCAGCCTGAAGTAGCGAGTTGAATATAGTGTACTTCTTACAGCTTGTGTTGTTACAGTTGCCATCCTGTGGTGTTCAGGGCATGAGACATTTCAGGACTGCACAAAAACAGTAAACAGAGGCTCTGACTGCGTCCCTGTTGCTTTGGTTACTCATTTCAGATGCAGGCTGATACTGTGTAGCCAGTCCATTAATTTAGAGTGGTGAACAGACAGTTTCACTGGAACTACTTAGTAGGTGTCCTATATCAGGAATTAATGGACACTCTGAAGGCAATCAGCATCTAGTATTCAGAGAGTATAAACAGGTTTAATGTTTATCATGTTCACTGTCTTAGTTTAGTGTGCTAGCACGCAACATTTGCTACTTTTATACTGTGGTCATATTTGAGAAATTGAAGGGAGAAGCATATGTGAGTCGTTGTAAGTTCAGAAAAACAAAGTTCCACAAAAGCTTATCTTCAACTAAGGCAACAGAAGACTTAAGGAACCTTATTATTATGTTATCACATGATAGATGCAGTACTTTTACTTTTTGTATTTTATACGTTTTATGTTTGTAACTTTAAGAGATATCTGTCTTCTTTTGTTCTTGATGTGATTATGTTGCAGGTGGTGCGGCAGTTGGACATTGACAATGGCAACTCGCACTTGTGGATTCACTGTCCGCTAGATTTTAAATCCATCTATCTATCAATTCATTTTCATTGACTTCTCTGGGGCTGGGTCGCAGGGGCAGGAGGCTAACCAAGGTATTCCAGATGTCTCACTCCCAAGCAACACTTTGCAACTCCTCCTGGGGGATCCCAAGGCATTCCCGGGCCAGTCTGAGCTATATAATCCCTCCAGCATTTTCTAGGTCTACCCTGGGGTCCCACAGTCGGACATGCCTGGAAAACGCTAACAGGAGGTTCCCTGAAGGCATCCCGATGAGATGCTCGAACCACCTCAACGCAAAGGAGTTGCAGCTCTACTCCAAGCTCCTAATTTGGAATCCTGGGTAGGTTGACGATATACAATATGTCACTGACTTTTTGTCTTTATTCTCTTTGGCTCTGATGTAGACAGAGTGGTGTCGAAACGTTAGCCTGCTTGCATAACTAGCACAACAGACTAACTACTTTTTAACTAACTAACTACTTTTGCAAGTATTAAGTTATAAATCCAGGGACTGGACACTAAAAACTAAAATGTTGACCTGATAATGGCAATAGAGAAAACCCTACAGGATCACCAAAGCTTCTACAGTCCATCCTGTTGGGGACATGAATGTCTGCAGCAAATTGCAGACAGAAACCGCCCTGCCTAGAGCCATGCGTGACTGTGTTTTCAGAGACTCTATGAGAAAAAAGGAAGTTGGTATTAAGTGTATTGATAGAAAGTTGGGCTTTAGCAATAGGCCTCTGACCCTTGAATGTCCCCGTAAAAGAAAAATCTAATATTAACAGCTACTTTGAGGACATAATTAGAAAGGATATTTGTGATTTGACTTCAGAGAGCGGAGAGAATGACACAGGAAATTAGATATAGACAAGAAGAACAGGTGCCATGCGCTCAGCTAAGTGCTCCCTGTGTGTATCTCACCATCTGCCTGAAGACTTTGGACTCCTTGGTTCTGGAGAAGGATCTGTCAGGCACCCAGCGTGGCATCAGTCCCTCGGCAGAATTCGCACGTGCTCTCTGCATCTTGGCCATCATGGCTTTCTCCTCTTTCTGGAAGTGAAGAATCCCCAACAGAGTGACAAACAAGCTCCTCTATGCCTGGTGACAAGCCATTATATTGTTTCTGCGAAATATGGCACTAGTGTGAAGTTGTGAAGAGGTCAAGCAGGTAATCAAGGACGTGTGTGTGTGTGTGTGTGTGTGTGTGTGAGACCATGAACTAACCCTCTTCTGGCTACAGCCCAGCACCAAGAAGGTTTCAATGTTGTTCTCCTTCAGGTAAGCATTCCTCTCTCCTCCAAATCCAGGCTCCACCTCATAGTCCCCGTTCAGATACTGTAGCGTGGCTTTGGTGATGTGGATACGCCTACACACACATACACACATATACACACACACAATGTGTAAGAAACAATACAGGCTATGGGCGAATACGTCAATGTAGTCACATGCAGAGTAGGAGGGCCTCACCCAGCCTTCCCCCCAGCTTCCATTTGATTGGCGAGGGTGACGTCGTTGGACCAGACGTCAAACTGCCACTTGCGCAGGCCCAGCACCCCGCAGTGGACGCGGCCGCTGTGAATGCCCACCCGCATGTTCACATTAACACCCGTCACCTCTCTCACCAGCCTGCAGATGCACACACACATTATTGTCACAAAACTAGTGTCACCTTCAGGTTCACAGCATCTCTTCGAAACACCCTGTGCAGCATGAACAACGCCAGAAATCTCAACTTAACCTTCCGTGGAATATTACTGTGTGGCTGTAAGGGTGTGTGTTGTCATTTGAGTGTGTTTCTGTTTGTGTTTCAGTGTGCATTTGACTCACGAGATGGCCTCAATCATGTCTACTCCCATCTCCACACAGCAGTGGGCGTGGTCAGCCCGGGGCTCAGGAAGCCCTGACACACAGTAGTAACAGTCCCCCAGGATTTTAATACGCAGGCAGTGGTTCTCCTGTACCGGAACACACACACATATACACACATGTTCATGATGTTCATGTCAAATACAGAGCTTTTTATACATAATTTAGATGACTCATCATTCTCAGCAGAGTCTAATAGATGTTTTACACAGTGCTTAAGTAATCCTCCCCCTTCAACAAGTACATCATGTTGGCTTTGTCATACTAACAGTAAAGACTAAGACTTAACGGTTACATAAGCAACAGAGGCTCAAAGTTCTACTGTGAAAATGACGGCGGCAGGTTGTCAGTGCTCACCGAGGCCAGCTTGTCAAAGCGGGCAAACAGCTCGTTCAGCGTCATGACAAGCTCCTGGGCCGTGCACTGAGACGCCAGGCTGGTGAAGCCCTCGATGTCTGCAAACAGTATGCTGCAGGAGAGGTGATGGGGTGGTTGGCAGTGAGGGAGAGTTGGTGAGGGTCACCAAAACAGACAGAGAGGAGAAGAAAGACAAAGGAGACAGGGAATGAGATCAATCAATACAATATAGAGTTGGTTAGCATGGTCTAGCACCTCCCACCCTCCTCAGCGTCCAGCTGCCATGTGAGCAGGGGAGGGAGAGAGGCAGACATTTGTTCAGCTCTGGCTCTCATCATCTAGGCCAATGTAGGTCACCTCCTCCAGCCCGTCCCTCTGAGAACACCACCCCCCGTCCCCCTGTCTGCATGCCTTTCATTGCTAACTTTTGATAGTAATGAAAGGCGAGGATAAACAACACCGCAGACATTCTGAGTTCCAGTGGAAGACGACAGATGGCGCTGTTGGTCCCATGAGGTCATCCACTCAGGGACAACTGGCCCTTAATTACAGCAGCCCGGAGCCTGTCTCCATCTCCCACCCTGTCCAAAGCTGTGGGCCATGATGCAATGGATTATCTTCACAAGGGTCAGTTTCTCACTTACTCACTGGTGTTATCTAGCCGTGCAGTGGATGTCCTTTTGGCATGCAGTTTTTTGGTTTATTTATCCAAGTCCTGAGATATCCGTTTCTGCTGTCACTGTGAACAGTTTTTACTGGACTGCTTAAAACTGTGAAAATACTCCCAAAGAAAACTGGCAGCAGGGTGTGTGAATTGTACACAGTGACTGGGCTGTTGTTTCTGGAGAAGGATGTAGAATTTTACTGCTGCTATAGGATTTTTTTTCATTTGATTTTTCAATGACATCAGCACCACAAACAAAATAAGCACCTACATTGTACTGGGTGGCAGCAAAAGACAAAAGTGACAGAATATCTGAAAATATAACCAGGACATCCTGCATGGCCAGATATTACTAGGAGGACTGTGAAAAACTTTTTTTCTGTAGTCTGGGTGATCTGACCTGCTGACGGAGCAGTGTGTAGGATTTAGTGGCATCTCGCAGTGAGGATGGCAGATTGTAACTAGATGAAATTTCTCCCATGAGTGTGAACTCCTGGATAGAATTTCCTGAGCGTTCACTGTTCAGGAGGTTTTTAATTGAATTATCTGCAGAGGTCTCGTCCTCTCCATAAACACAAAATAAAGCAGTATCATGTACCAGCTCAGGGTTTCTATGATGCTGTTCAGCTCATCACAAACAGGCGTTTAGCCCAGCACCTGCTAATGTGTGCTCGCCTTTTTTCTCTGATAACTTCAGATCCAGACATTCAGGAGCCGAATCATCCGCAGGTCTCCTCCTCTCCAAAACACGCCAACCCAGTGATTTAAACCAGTGCAAACACTGAATAAAGCAGTTTCATGTGAAAAATCAATATTTTTCTGATGCTCTGTTGCAGAGGAGCTGCTAACTACGGTGGTGGATGCAGAAACGCAAATGGCCGTATCTAGAGCCAGTGTTTGGTTTTTCTGTTCTGGGCTACTGTAGAAACATGGCGGTGCAACATGGTGGACTCTGAGGATGAGGACCTGCTCCATATAGACATAAATGGCTCATTCTCAGGTAACAAAAACACAATGATTCTTATTTTCCATTTTCCATTTCTGCCAATAAATCACCCTTAACCCTACACACTGTCCTTTTAAAGCCCAAATCAATATTTTTTGACCATGTAAATTACAGGTATAGTCACACCCATAGTAAAGAGGTTTGAGTTATTGATAATTATACAGATATGCATTTGAAGGGTAAATGTACTGACCATAATATATACCAAATATGAGCTTGTTATGCAAACATAAGTGATGTAAACAACTGTATCAAAAAAAATGAATAATAGATTTAGTTGTTGTCTGATGTTGGAGCTTTTACAAAATTACCTGCTGTGCATCATTTTGGAATAAAAGATAGCAGGTTTTAAACTTGTTGTGTCACATTTGGATAATGGATTGTTCCTGCTCTACAAAGGTGTAACCTTAGTAGAGCAGTGACTGATTATTCCACTAAGTGCATCACCTGCACCTATTTGGGTCACCTCTAACAGGAGATCACTGCTGCAACCTCGTTTCACCATCTTCAACACAACCTCAACAGCACTGGCTGGGCTCAACAGCAGGCTAATGGATGGAGAGTTTCAATCACCTGTTTAGTACCGAGTTATTCCCTCTCGGGAGGTGAAATCCAGTGGTGATGGCAGAGACAGGGGGCCAGAAAACTTGGGGTCTGCCTCCCATCATTTGCTACAGAAAGCACAGCAGTCTGCAGCCGGTGCTGTCAGTGTCAATAAACAACAACATGCATAATACATGCTGTCAGGGAAATAGCTGTTGGAGTGACTCTGTAACTGACACATCAGTCAGCGGAGTGGGGTCAAAGCCACTGGTGCTAGTTGCGATAGCAAAGTGTACGAGCTCTCTCCGACATCCTCCTGAGTGTGTGACAGTGCAGCTGTATGGAAGCATGTATGTGTATCTGTCTGTGTTTACTGTACCTAACGTTGTCGTGTTTTTGGATGTAGATCTTGTGGAACATCATATCTTCCTTCTTGGCATTGATATCAGCCTTCATCTCCATGGCAACGTGCCTTGGCAGCACTGACAGCAGTAGGCGCTCCTGAGAGAGAGAGAGACAGAAATTAAAGAAAGAAAGGCAAAGAGAGAGACAGAGCCCATTCATTTTCATCAGTTTCTACTGTTAAGAATGCTCAATGAGTCACCCTGCCTCGTTGGCATCTGCGTGGGAACGTGTTAGTCAAATAGAGAGGAGTGGAGATATGTGTTATACTTCAGAGCATATTGTTGACCTCAAAAACTGAGACAAAAAAATTAGACTGGAAAATGGAGACACCCATTTGTTGCTCTTTTGCATTCATGTGTTTAGTTTTCCTACAGGACGCAGGCAGGACTGCCTCCCTCTCTTATTTGTTTGAATATGCATGTGTCCGTGCGTGTGTCTCTGTGTGTGTGTGTGTGTGTGTGTGTGTGTGTGTGTGTGAGCATATGTGTACCTGCTGCTGGTTTTCCCTCTGCAGGTACAGTCTGGCCTGGATATATCCTCTGGTCTCCTGGAAGGCTTGCCTCTGGGAGACCTCAGCAGGGTAGTGGGTACAGATCCCGATCATGTTAGTGCACACGAAGATCAGCACGTTGGCACTGATCTGAAAACACAAACATGGCAAGAGAGACTGAAATGCATGCACACATGTCACATCATAGGAAAACAGTGAACTCTGGCTGACCTGGGTGAGGTCAATAAACGAAAATTGATAACACTCTGTGTCATAGGATTTACTGCGAGGAGAAAAATTCCTCAAACGTCTGAGGGGCCATTAGACGTGATCTGGTTAGAGAAGATGAGCGTGGCCTCGTGGTTGCTCTGCAAGAGGACATTCTCCTCACGTCGTGCTTGAAACAGCAGATAGGAAGCCCAGAGGGTTCAATCTGATGCACGACTGGGAACACGTGACATGTGTCACTCCAATTTTTGTGCTACTTGAGCTTAAAGTTTATTTTGTCTTTTATGTTGTTTATATGGAATCAATTCAAAATGGAAAAAACAGGAAATAGATTCATCCAGCATGAAAAGCCTTTTTTTGAGAACCAAAAACAGATGACACGAGCCTGCCTGCACAACAGATTCTTCGTGTCACAATGGAGCACTTTAAAGCAGTGCAACAGAGACATTTTCATGTTTGAATGTACAGCCTCAGATAGCAGCCATTAGTGTAACTTTCTTGTGTGTACCTAGCAGAGTGAGGTATGTTGGTTGAACAATGAGGCTTTCAGAATGCAGAGGGACAAACTGTAAAACAGCATTATCTGTGGCTTGAGTAAATGAAGCTTAGATACAGTGTACAGTTAGCTTTGTGGGGTCATCGACCTCAAAAACATTCTTCTGCCCTGTTGCAGCCTCTTTTTGTGCGTCCCTGTGTGTTTATGGATGCGTGTGGTGAGTCTGTGTAAGTCTGTTACTGATTTCTCTTCTCACTCGTCTACAGCCAAGACCGAACATCAGAAACGGAGCCTTGAGCTCTGGACTTCCCCTCTGCTAAGAAATACACTCTCACACACACACACTCACACTCACACACACACACACACACACACGTCCTCTCCATGCTCAGAAACACACTCCAGCCTGGGAAAGTCACTTGACCCATGACCAGAGAACAGAGTGCTTCCTCTGAAGATGATATCATCAATAATGAGAAAAAGACATGCAGGCAACACACACACATTAACGCTGAGTTTCAATCAGTCCTAATAACAACATTATCATTAAACTGAGGAGGACATGAAAAACTTCATCAGAAGTACAAGCATGTCTGAGACACAGCTGGTATGTTGCCAAACCAGTACATGTTTGTAAGTTGTGTTTATGAGAAAGACTCCCAAAGGGAGATGGTGAACTGCAGATACAGGATGATTATCAGTATAGATGCACACACGGCATATCTTAATGAATGTGTCTGTGTGCTTTTTTAAAAAAAAAGAGGAGTGGTAAAATACTAACTTGGCATCCATATGCTGATTAAAATTAGTAGGCTTAAACAAACTTACAGGCTTTGTGCCATGGTCCAGAGATGAGGTTTCAACTGTATACAAAGGGACTCGCCCATTGTTGTCACAACAAGACAGAGACAATCTAACAACCTGCACTTGAAACACAACACCATTACCACAGGACAGTGGTGGGCAAACTCTACTGTTTATTCGAGGAGAGTTGGAGGTAGCTTCCTATTCCATCTGAAAACAAATGGCCAAACTAGATTAGAAGCACAGCAGTAAGCAAAAATAAACACGCTGATGGTTCGCAGGTGCAGAAGCAAACATGCTTTTGATGTATTGGGTAAATACTAATCCCTGATGTAGCTGATGCAGGCAGAGAGCAACAACATTATTCAAGGACTAACAACGGAGCATCCAAAATGCATCCTCATTTTTCATTTCTGAGGGTGTACAGTGGATGCAGCCAGGTTCCTTCAAACAGGTTTTCAGGGAAGAACACTTTTTCCTGAACTCCTTGATGCGGGATGACAGAGAATTGCTGATGCCAACTGTCAGTCAACTTTCAAAGATTCAGATCAAAGCTGTCAGGACGTGCGAGACACCTCATCACCAGGCTATTGAAGATCAGTTGTGAGTACCTACAAAGAATATCCACTCTTGTTCTTTGCATGACTGGCTGAGCAATTGTTTCCTCAGTGCAACATTGAATTTGTGCCGCATCGTCACTTAATTAGCGATTAGCCTGCTGTGGTCATAAATCATTGACAGGCCAGGGCTTCCTGATAAGCCCTGCATCGTTATGTTATAGACCACCAATGGAGAACTGACACTCCGCTCTTGAAGGGCCCCTGATACAACCTGATCGTATTAATCCCAAACAGATGGCCCTGAACAGAGCAAGCCAGATAACTTGGTTAAATGGCCTGTCTGAGATACAGGGCCACCTGCAGTTCCCAAGACCACGCTTCTCAGCAACGCACTCAATTTACATTCAACCAATTCAGCTGTGAGCGCGCAAGGCATTCCTATCAAACTGATTATGAAAGTTTGGCAACAAACACAGAGTGTGCTTGAACGCAGCTTAGGAGGTCCCACACTTAGGATTCTGTGTATTTTTGTTTCACAGAAAAACACACAATAATGCTGTGGTAGCATGGATATATATTTATGTGCAAATGCGACTCCAATGCGAGAGCGGCATCTATTGAAACCTCGAGAATGCCCCCAATATCAGCAGGTACGGTGCGTTCAGGGTGAGCATTATTAGAGCTGAGCAACAATTGAGTGACTACATCTTGAATGATAGCTCAATATAACAGCCTGATAGCTCTGAATAGGTGAAACTAAAGTGTGGGGAAAACATGATGAACAACGCTTGTGTGTTAATGCCAAGTTATGCTTAGTCACCACACAGTCTGGAGATTAGTGGCAAAAGCATTTAGAGAGGCTTTTGAATAAATCTTGTGTGTGAGCTATGCGTGTGTGTGTGTGTGTGTGTGTGTGTGTGTGTGTGTGTGTGTGTGTGTGTGTGTGACTCCTTTTGGACTGGCAGTTCTTTGATCCTGAAGCTTGTTGTGTCTGTTGCTGCACTTATATCACCCAGGCCTGCAAATCCAGCACAGATCCACGGTAGCTCTGACACTTTGCTCTCCAAACAGTAATGTGGTGTAAAGAGAGCAGTAGAAGCTCCTCTTCATTAGCACGCTGCCACTCTCTTTACAACCACTAAGCTGGACTTAGAATATCTTCCCCTGATGTCTCCTGACCATTCTTCCTTCAGACTTTTGGCTCTCAAAGACAAGCCTTGCTCGACATTTACTTAAGCAGGAACCTCTTGGCGGTGAAGTTAAAAGGAGTCCAAACATTGGCTTATAAGGCGCGGCTCCCGGCAAGGTGCTTTATAAAGTAAGGCAGACGGATAACATGTTAAAGAACAAGTGAAGGAAGGGGATGGAAAAGATTTTGGCTTGGCAAACATACAGAAAATCCATTCTGTCTTTAATAATATCCCACTGGACAATTCCATCACGCACAGGCACGCTGGAATGTGCGTGTGCACAAGTCAGGTTTTCACACCAAGGTCCATTCATTCAGAGACAAAACTTGCCACAGCTTTTATGTACTGATCAATAAAAGATGTTTCCATGACGTTTAGGCCTGTGGCAACTGTACAAGTGTTTCTTTTATTCTTAAAAAGGTTAAACTGTAGAAGCCTTGTCTGTGAGCAGAGCTGACGTGGTCACACGGTGATGAATTTGTGGCTAATATTAACTCCTATAACAATACAGTGAGAGGTGGTAAACTAAGAACTGATAACACACTGTCATTTCTTAAATGAAGGCATTGTCCATCACGTAATCAATGTTTGGATTTATCCAGGAGTATTTGAAAAGGCCTGCAATGAAAGATAAGTTTAGATATCCCACCAGCCCTGAGCTCCACTAAGGCTAAAGTTTAAACTTTAAAAAGGCCAGAATGCTACATCCCATAAGTCAACACACTGACTCAAGGGACCCTGACTGCTGTTGACATGGGGGCTACTCTCCAGCACATGACCTTTGATAGGCATTTTGGAGCTTTTTAAAATGTCTTACAGAGATGAACGTCAAAGCCCAGTCACACACGGCTGTTCGTAGCCGGAAAAGATAATATGTGGTACAAGAGTGGTAAAAATAGACAATACTATGAGACTCTGTTGCACTGGCCCAGATCTAATCAGGGGTTACTATAATGTGTAATCACTGACATAAGGAAGAAGCCATTCCTTATAAAGATAAATGTTGCAGAAGGGTGGGGGTGCCTGTCTTTGCCATCTTGGATCACTGCCATCTCGAATCAGAGCTTTGTTTTTGTCATGGCTCGGGCCAAACCAAAATTGGTCTCAGGCGACCAGTGAGGCCACGAAGTAATCTTTGTGAAACGCTGAAGCAAAATCCGCAAAGCTAAATAGAGCTGGACCCAGGCCGCACATCTGTCAGAAAAACAGATCCCGAATTAATACTTGTACATAAACGCTGTCCAAACATGAGGAAAAATCTCCCAGAGATCCTGGAATTATTGACTAAAACAAACTAAAACCAGCAAGCTAAATCTACCCACTCCACTTTTCTAATTTGACCAACAAATTTTTCCTCAAATCAAAAGATTACAATGCTCATTTATCCTTCTGGTTCAATATCTCGACCTTCAATTTACTCTCGACTGGCTCAAGTTCAACAGTTCCAATAAGGCCCTGATCTTATTTATTATTACACTGAATGTACCTGCACAGCCTGAAGACAGCCGTGACAGAAGATCTAACAGGAACAGAGAACTTACTGGCCTCAGAGAAATAAATGACAGCGAGTAGAGGAGAACGACTTTCGGTTTAACAGTACACAGATATAACAGATTCTTTGTTGTTGCAGTTACACTGTCATTTGAGAGCTTTGAACAAGGCCGCTCCCTAAAACACGAGCAGCAGGGTCACATGAGCTCACGTTTTAGTCGTCCTAGTACTTTCTTGTGGCTCACTTCACTTGGCTGAATTATACCATGTAACATCCTGGGTTTAGGTTGGCTCTGGGACATTTATTATTTGTCCCTTTTCCCCTCTTTTTCCAAACATATCTGGTCTCTGTGAACTAGAGGGGACAGCCACAAAATAATCTCACGTTAAATGAGTGTGCAACCTCAAGTTTTGCAGAGCTTATATGCACTTTGTGTGACCTATTACTGCTATCTCCTTTCTGATTTTACATTAAGGCTGCAACTACCAACTGATTAACAGTTTGGTATTGAATTAAGCATACATTTAGGGGTTGGGGTGTGTGTGTGTGTGTGTGTGTGTTGTTATGTTTGATCATAATTTCCCAAAGTCCCAACTGAAGTCTCTAGATGGATTGTTGTGTCTGGCCAACAGTTCAAAGCCAGGACATCATCAATTTACCATCATACAGTAAGATCCAGGCTATATTTGGCATTTTTGTTAATAGATTCATCAGCTAATAGATGCTATGCACTGGCCCCACCGATAACCAAACCCCAATAACCAAAATTTGGTGGACAAAGCACATTTTGGTGGTACAAATGTAATCTTGGCAACTTAACACAGCCTTCCTTAACTGTGAGACTCCAATAAATTACATTAACATTAGAAAATTAGATAACAACAGTATAAAAATATATAATTATGTATTTAAATTGAAAACCAAGTTCCTCGTATGGTACATATGTTCTCTCACAGTCTCTTAGTTCACAGTGTATCTTTTTCACACACCCCTCCCCCTCTGTGCCTCTGCCTCACAGTCTCTCACTCGCTCCCTCCACTCCTCTTACCTTCCCACCCTCCCTCCAAGCACTGTCTGTAATAAAAACATTACAAAACGCAGTAAAAAAAACATACAATACATTCTTCAAACTGTAGCCGTCTTTGTCAAAATACATTGGTATTCCTATTATCCTAATTTTTTGTTGCTGTTTCGGTTTTTATCATCCGCTTTTTGTGTTTCTGGTTCTTCTGTAAGGATCGTGTTCACAGTCCGAGTAGGCTTACTCTCTTTTCCCACCCAAATAAGCACGTGTATGTGGGTTTTTAAACATGGGAAAACCAGTTCAAAACAGGCAATAGACTGCTTTCTCACGGCCAGCAAATGGGTTTGCCTTTCTGTTTTTTTTTTTCTCTGTAGTGTCACTTTGGTGTCAGTAGCCCCTTTTACACTGTCAGATTTTTGGCAAATGTTGGGCTGTTTTGCCAGCAAGCTGCGAGCGTTTAGACACACAGAGCGAGTTGATCCAAGGTGCCCAATTTTCTGCCTCGTAGGGTAGACATATTGGTGGAACCTTTTTGGTTTGGTTTTGGTTTTTTGGACCGAGGCGGCCTTCCGCCACAGGAAGGGCTGTTGATGACTTGTAGGAGGAGCTGTTGATGACGCCGCACGTGCGAGCCACTGGCAATGGATAAACAGGAAACAGCTGATAGCAGGAATGAGCAGCTAGTAGCAAGAGGGAAACACAAATCTGAAAGACGCTGTAAAGATGAGCAGCTGGGGAGACAAGTAATTGTGCGCCCTCCTTGCCCTCGCAAACGAAGAGGCCATTAACCGTCAAGTGACGGGGACGGTAAAGGACTGACTAGCCGCGGCTTCCCTCCTATGTCACTGCTTACATCACACGCTGAGCTACACGATTTGTTACTTGCTCACGCCCCCCATTTTCCCGACAAAGGCGCATTCTGTATAAAAAAAAGTAGGCAGGCTGCATTTTGCCGCACTCCCCGATTTTTGTTTTTCCTGCAAATTTGCACAATTCCTATTTAAAAAGGGCTACTGACAGGCTGGAAATAGGTTAGGAAGAAGTAGAAAGCAGCATGGAGGCCAGTGAAAATGGTGCACTGGTTACTTATTTTTTTTAATCTATTATGTATTTTTCTTAAAGTCGGTGCAGATGACATTTTGAACGATGTTCGGGTGCTGCTTGGGTGGAGACGGACAGTATTTTGTGGCAGCCCATCATTACATCACACAGGCAAAGGGGCTAAAAATTAGCGCCTCTACTGTGTCGTATTTCCATCAGAGCTGGAGCAGATAAATACCCATGACTACTGCAGTCCTTTTTCCTGGGAGTGAATGCAGATTGTAATCTTTTCCACTGAATACAAAAGCCAGATATTAGTGGCTGTTAATGGCTTTTTTTGTCCAGTGGGAAAGGAGCTTTAATAAACCCATACTCCAGTAGCCCCGACACACCACTAGCTAGCCAGTGACAGAATGCTGAACTAAAATACATGCATGAATCGGGATCTTTGTTGAAATGTTATGTTGTGTTGGCAAAGGCTTGCAGTATGATATTCTAGGCAGGGGCCTAGAATATCATACTGCTATTTGGTGGCCAGATAGATAGATAGATAGATAGATAGATAGATAGATAGATAGATAGAACATCACTATAGAGGTGGGAGTGACAGTAGTATGAGTAGTTGCATTAGTAACAGCACAAACCAACAGGTGTCCACTGTCATTCTCTCATTTGAATAATGATTCAACATTTCAAATGTATTAATTAACACATATTAGTATTAATGAGTAGTGGATACAAAACTGTGCTGATGTGTACTCCAGTGTGTGTTTGTCAGTGGTCTTGGCTGCTCAGTGGTTCGGGGTCAGAGTTTGGCTGGACAGACAGAGAAGGGGGGGAGTGAGGGGGAGGAGTGGGCAGGGCCGGACACAGCACCCTCCTCCCAGCTGTGTCCTCACTAACCCCTCACTTCCTGCCCACTCACACCCTCACAGGCACAGCTGCAATTACAGCGCGGCGGCTGCATGAACACAAGATTTGGTTAATTAGCCTAACAAACCAACCAGGCGACCAGCCCCGTTCACTCCTCTGTTGGCTGCTCCTGCTGATTTGAACTGTGTGAGGGAGTCCAGACCTTGAACTGTGTGACTGTGAGCTAAACATCCAGGAATTCCCATTTCAGCTGCTATTGCCTCCATCTCCTTTTAAGCACAATGCACAACATGAACCCAAGGCCACCATTTCACTGTGACAGAGACCGATGTAACAGGAATATTAAGAGATTATTCCAAAATGGGAAAATGTCTGCTGGCGACTCGTACTAAGGCACGTTTTTTTTCTTTTAGCCAGACTGTCTTTAAATACTGAGTAACAGAATTAAGTGCGGGAACATTGAGCTACATTAAATGAGATTGTGTGTGTGTGTGTGTGTGTGTGTGTGTGTGTGTGTGGGCCAGATGCTGGAGCTCCATTAAAAACATACAAGAGTTTAGTCTTACTGTCCAGTTATATAAGCATCTGCTAACATTCATTACACTGTTTTAACGGCTGTCCTTCCCTGCTCTGACTCCTCAACCATACACAATATTGACTTTTACTACAAAGCACACAGATCAATACGGGTACAAGAACAACAGGTTATAGTTTAAACAGCAGAAACACAAGAGCAGTTTGGTTACTGCTTCAACCCAAGCTTTGGCTTTAATGAGCTGCGCCGTTGTGGATGAGCTGACACTGAACTCATGCATGTAACACATCTGCCTCCCGGGCCATCTTCGGGAAAAGTCGCATGTGACATGTTTGCGAAGCCTGACACTTCAGCAGCGTTTCTTTGGAATAAAAGCACAGGTGTTGAGTTTCAACACATGGTTTGAAAACTACAAGCTGAGCTGCTACTGTATATGTCTTAGTGTTGTGGCCTTTTGTTTATAATGTCCTGGTGTTCTCTGCTCAGCCCTGAAAGGCTTTACACACCAAAACAAAGAAGAAATGTGATTCAGGCGTTATGAATGTTAAAGAAAATGTAGAGTCTAGCAGCTTTGGCAGCTATGATACTTCATCCCCAACAAAGAAAACAGTGCTGTCTTTCTGCCACCTTAAAAGGAGAGGCTTTTATTTTTTTTACGGGTGAGGAGGGAGCGTGATAAATTAAGACTTTTTTAGCTTTCTGCACACTTCAGTGGGAGGATCCCGTGAAGGCACAAGACAGAGTGCAACTTCCTTTGGATTAACCCTGAATGTGTGAAATTACATCATGGGACCAGAGATCTTGTTATTGTATCTGACGTCATTCACTGAAAATGTGAATAAGACATGCTGTGAGACACGAAGGCTCAGAGCTGCAGACAGGAAAAACTATCCACACTGACTGGACAAAATCATTAGGGTGATCTGCTCTTTCCATTTAATAAGCTGGTCAGGTGAAAGTCAAAGAGGCAGAGCAGGTTAAAGAGGGTCTGTAACATCTGCGTCATCGGCACAGGGCTTCAGAGGCTTTAGCCGGGAATGTTTTTTATCTAGCCCTGAATCTTTCTGAGAGAGGAAAAATATCTATAATCACCCTGAAATGTAAATAATTCAATTACTGAACATCTTAGCCTTTGCTGCTGTGGCTTCCTATGTGTGTGTGGATGTAGAGAGACTGAGGGAGTGGGTGGTGTTTGGGTAACGTCCTCTCCAAGCTTAGCCAGTCCATCTATAGCCCTCTTGACCTGGACACAAAGCCTACAGTCATGGATGTATCATGCGCTCATTACATCTTCTGCTCAGCTGCTGTATGTAAAATTACCACCGTAGGGACAGTGGTTACAAAACCTTCATAACAAGCCCACCTTAACTGTCACAGGTGCGCTCCAGTACAAATAGCTATACACCCCTGGTTATCAGGCTCACAGAGCAGCAGTAGCTGACAACACTACACCAAAAAGTTATGGTATAAACACAAGTCCCACTAGCGACTTTACTGAACCACTGGTTGTTGAATAATGTAGATAAGCAAAGCCCAACTAGGCCTTTATATCTGTGATATCTGATGCAGGTGCAATAACAGTACAATTTATATGATGATTGCTTTGTGATAATAAAAAACGTGTTATGGGAACAATGTTTTAGGCAACAGATGATTTTGTCATGTAAGAATAGATGACATAAGTTAAAGGACATTAGACACTTGGGGAGCTGGTCACACAATTTTAAGAAAAGGAAAATAATCAAAACACCTGATATTCCTGAATGTTTGTCCAAATAAACAAATGTGTCCATTCAATCGACTATAATAATAATAATAATATTAATAATAATAATAATGTAAAAACAGAACAATGTAAAGTAGTAGAAGTAGCAATGAAACACTGGTGCCATAGCTTTGAGGATTCTCAGCTGCCGCGCAGATGTCCATTTTGTCCAAAGCAATGGTCTTAACATGATTATTGTTAATCATCAATGGTCCATTCTCCTTAGTAAAATTACTTCTTTTGTCAATGGGGACCATTTTGTCCATGCTTTGGACAAAATGGTCTTAACATGAGTAATCAATAATCATGTTAAGACCATTTTGTCCAAAGCAATGGTCTTAACATGATTATTGATTACTGATTGTGATTTCAAAATTGATCAAATTTGACAGCCTTAATAGATAGATGGATAGAATAAATAAACACCCACAGGAAAACAAGCTGTTGTACTGTTGTGCTGTTGTATCCGTCCAGGACCGGGAGATCGAGGCTAATCGGAAAGCTGCTGGGGCCAGGTGAAAATGGAGCTGCTGCCCACAGACAGCTAGCAACAACTGGGTGATATCAGTCCTGTGTCCTGTCACAGCACAGTCATGTCTTACTGCATCCAATGCATTTTTTAGGGGTGGCAGCTGCCACTGTATGCCACCCGATAGATCAGCCCCTGCATACAATGCAGTAAAGCTAAATGAAATTTAGGTGGTATTGTTTCAGGCATAACAGTGGGGACCACCCAAAAAAAATGAGCGCACACACACGCTCACCTAAGCCCCAGACGGTCCAGGCTTAGTCCCAGTTGTCGACTCCTAGAAACGGCATTGGTCTGTAATGTCTTTGACAATAGATCCATGGCTTGTTCACAGCGGCGTACATTTCAGTCGCAGGAAGGTGTTTGTTCACTGATAGTCACTATGTGTGTTAATTACTGCCTCGCTCCGGTGATGCATTCTCACACCAGCCCGACATATGTTTGGGCTGTTATAACAGTGTAATTGTAACTGGGATAGTGGGATAACAGGACAGTTGGCTGGTGTGATAGTGACCTTTGACAGAGAGCCATTCACCTTCCTGTCACCAGCACTGGGACAGGGTGCACTACACTGAACAGGATCCAGAGCAAAACTGCCCTTAAAAGCCTAGGGGCTTGCATGCCACACAGATCAACATTTAACACTGCTAATGGATTCCTAATATATATCTGTTGGCTGTCCGCCATGGCCGTTCAGCCTTAAATCCCTGTGTTTACTTTTGCAGAGAGCCAAGTTGTTAGTAAACCATGAGCTGTTATTAGAAGCCTGCACTTCCTCATCCCGACTCGCACAGCTATTATTAGCCCAGCTATTATTTGCCTTATCATCGGCTGTATTTAAGAGCAATATTTCGCTTATCACTAATCCTAATTGCTCCTACCCGTGGTGGTGGAAGTTATCCGGGTTTGTATCGTTGCCTGTGGTTGTAATACAATAAGTGGATGAGTCACAAACACTCTCCCTCTCTGAGGGGGCGGGGTGGGGAGTAAAGGGGGGATCTATTATTTGAGCCAGTGCATTGTTTGGCACCCACAGCACCTGATGATGGGTTCTCACCATCTGACAGCAGCCAAGTGAGCCACTCTGATCCATGCAGCTCACGCAGACAGACACAGATCACACACTCCACTTCTCCTGATCTGTGTGTGTATATGTGTGTGTACAGGATGTGTGAACACTGGACACCGGATTCACTAAATATAAATATGACAGGGTGTCAAACTTGTCAAGACTTATTGAGTGCTAACCAAAATCTGTCCACAGAATCTGGTATTGATGAGTGTCAAGTATCAAATGCAACTGATTCTTAGTCCTGTTAGCTTATTGTTTGATCTCATTATGTCATGATCTAAATCAGAGAGCACATTTTTAAAAATCCTATTTAATCTAATGTATCAAATTTTAGGCTCTATATGTTTCTTTGTTAATGCCGATGTTTAAAGGGGAACACCACGTACATTCAGAACTCTGAGCCACCAGACTCCATTGACAAAAGAAGTAATTTTACTAAGGAGAATACCGGAATTGCTGGTTTAACGCTGCCTGGATCAGTTAGTGTGTAAGGTAAAGCAGGTAAAATATTCCAAATAAAGCATACTTTAAAAAATGTTTTGAATAGGTGGGTCTTTTAAGGTACTTTTTGCTGCAGCCCCATCTATAGCAGGTAATTGCTTAGCTTCCATGTTGGTAGCTTTTGTTTTTCAAAGATGCTAGTGAAGCAACATGGTACATAAAATAAGCACAGCATTAACATCAGATACGTCCCACCACCAAGACTAACTATATATCTTTGAACATTACAGTTATGGCTGAAAATAACAACAGAAATAACCGATTTCACGACTCAAATCAATTGCCAGTCATCTACCCAGAAGTGATAGCGTGATGTTGCAGTGCTCGGTTTATTGTATCTCAGTTCTGAAACAGAAAGCGTACCCATATACTCAGAGCATTCCCCTGGGTGCTCTCAGTGTCATCCAGAACATCTTTCCCAATTAACTGTCTATGGCGCAGCTTCAGACTTGATGATGACATCACAAATTGGAGGTTTTAGCACTCTAGTTTTTGGATTTCAGAGAGAGTTGCTCATGCTTACTTATATCATTGGAGTGTCTTAGACTACAGGAAGAACATATAAATGTTACAAGTGTCGTAGTTTTCCTTCAAGAGGTCAAACAAACAGATTTAGTACTTATCTCTCAAACTAAAGCATGAAAAAGTTGTTTTGGTACAGGCACCAGTATCGGTTAAAAAAAAAGATATCCAGCCCTAAAAATAGGCCACTGTGAACTCTAATACAAAAGCTGCACAATAAATCAATGTGATAATAACCTGCGCAATAAACACATTGTGAAAGGCTGCAATATTTCACTCAGGGTGTTAGCTGAAAGAGAGTACCAGTAAAAAAAAAACTGCCATTTAAAATGTGACAGTCATCTTTTTTAATTGGTGCCAGTTATGTTCCATTAATTATTCAGTTTGAACAATAAATGAATGTTGGAAATAATTTCCTTTTTTTCCTGTTTAACAAGCAAATTATTGTATCAAAGCAGTATGCAGAAATAAGGCAGGACTGAGTACAGTACAGATACCAAAATCAGATATATATCCTGCACATCCAGAGAGATAATACTAAAAAGATACAGAGCCAACACGGCATATTTTCTTTCAGTTTCAATACCACTCAGAGAGCAGAGGGTGTTAGCCTGCAGTACATGAGAGTATCAGACACAGCCCTTGTCATACTCCCCAAGCAAACATCATAAATAATTGCATAAAGGTTAAAGTAGCCTGTGTGGCTGCTTTGAGGTTTTACTTAGGTAACACCAATGTTCTGGCCTAAATGCATTATGCACGCCTCGGTCATGCCTGTGACATTTCATTGATTGGTATCTTTTTCACCAGTGTTAAGCAGAGGGATCAGTATGTTTCCACTAGTCCCACATTCGTTGACCCCATAACAATCTGCCAAAGGAACAGGTTTTTCCTCTAGTGTCAGATCAGCACACAATAACAAAAGCACAGACGAGATGTACCTTCGAGACTTCACTCTCTTCTTGACCTGCATGTCAATAGCTCACTCTTCAGAGGACTCCATTTGGGATTTGCCTATTCAAATATATCCTGCTGCACATAAAAGAACAACTTCACTTGGGTCCTTGATAATCCATGTATGACATCTTGCACACAGGCTGGTTATACATTCTTAGAACCAAACAATGGCACCAAAAGTCACATAATCCCCCTTAAGGCATACAGGCGTATGGACGCACAGCTGTTCATACTTAACTTATGGAAATACTGTACATATATCAAAGCAAAACTTCTCTTCCCACAAGAGAGAGTGACATAAGAAAAACACGAGGGACATGTGGCGTCTCACTGGGAAGCACTCAGTGGGCCAACTGAATCTGTTCTGGACCATGTGATGTGTGTGCGTGTGCACTGGCTCGTACGTGTCTGACTTCCAGCCACAGTCTGAGTGCTCGGCGCCACAAGATGAAACCATAACTCAGGTGACGGGACAAAAGTAGGCCGATGCAAAGGGGGCATTTTCCACGGGGGGCTCTTTCAAATTTGGAGTTTGAGTACATTTCTAAAATCTCTAGAGATTGTGTTCTGTACTCCGCAGCCAACAGGATGAGAAAGCTGTGGGTGACAAAAAGTCTGATGGCAATAATCTGACAATTGTCCATTAGGATTATTGCACGCTTACACTAAAGGTTACAAACAAAACCTCATGCGACTTGAAGATAAACTGCTAGCTCTGTGTGGTGCATTCATGTGCTGGAGTGAAGATCTGACATTAGAACGTTCAGTGCTAACCAAACATGGGAACAAACACTGATGCCACCAATAGAATAAGAGGAATTTGTTAGCTTCTTCTAATCAAAGGGCTGCTGCGCGTCTGTCAAAACTTGGAAGTAAAACAGCTTCCACAACGTCAGCTGTCAGAGCAGCCCGCAGCAGCAGACTTCTTAAACCAAATGCAGTTAAAGGGATGAAGCGTGCAAAATCCCAGAAAGCAGAAGTGAAGACGAGGAAATAATGAATTGACCCTTCTGTGGACAAGTTGCAGCACCAGAGGGGCTAAATATCCATTCAGAGTTTCCAGCAACTTGACTCACTTTGCAGTCAGATGTCTTCTGCTTACAGTAATATGATGAAAAGAAGTAATTATGTGAGTGAGATGAAGACAGATGAGTTGTTCAAGAGCAAAACTGTATAGACTGTAGGGCCGCAGGAAGACTGTTCTCATGATCTGTTCGCACATATACTTACTAAGAGTAATGCACCAGAATTCATATATAAACCACGTAATCTGTGTATGACTCAGTCAGGACGGCTATGATCATGTGACCAGTGCATCAAGAGGAGTAGAGGCGGCAGTAATATAAAGACAGAAAGTCCATGTAAGGAGGCAGGTTAGGGTGGAGGATGGGTCAAACAAACATTGGACTTTCCACCAGGAGACCGCTGTTTGTGACCGTTTGAAACCAAGAGAACCTTTTTTCTCACACCGATGTTCAGTATGTAACTTTGTGTTTAATACTTAGTATGTAGCATTATGATGCCCAGCCATATTTATTTTCCTAAACCTGACCTACAGAACTTTACTTGCTTAAACTGAATGGCAATAGACACAGCACATTTCATTACACGTAACCTCAAAGTGGTTTACGTTAAAGACAACATACAGAAGAAAACACAAGTACCTATGTAACTTTATGTTAAGTTAGTAACTTTACATTAAGCATGTAATGTGACGATGCCAGCTGAAGGGTTCTAATTTGTTAGATACCATTGTATGAGGATACGTTGCTGCACAATATGAGCAAAGTATGTGATAATGTTTAACATCATGATAACAATATTACTTGTGATAAACAGATATTTAAGTGTAATCAGGTCTTGACTCAGACTTGCACACTATCTGTGCTGGTGCAACGTCATCTCTCCTGTATCCAAAATATTACCAGATGGCTGATGTGCTACTTTTTTTAGGCACCACTTACTTCCTTTCTGGCTTTCACACTTTCATCTGCACTTGTCTTGTCAACCTTTCCCCCTTCAACCATGCAGAGGAGGACGGCAGCACTGGATGCCTAACTGTGAGGTCTGACTGGCCAGAGAGACAGGATGGCATGTGACGGACAAAACAGTACCTACAGACAGAATGTCATTTAACATGTTGGTACTATATTCAAAGCACAGTATCACAGTCTTTCATGATATGTTTATTGCGCAAGTTGACTGGAAAGTTGACGATTAAAAAAAAGAACCTGAAGTGGGTTGAGTTTTTTGTTTTGGAGTGAAATCCTTCTTTGCAGAGAAGAAGATTATAAATATTAAAGGTATCATTTACTGAATAACTACTTAATTCATGAAATAATTCTTAGTTTTGACCTGCAACTTTTACATCATTTTAAAAATATAATGTCTGTGTTCTGACTTACAGATGGTTGTTTATCATATTAAACTCTTAAACAACAATAGAATAAAGCTAAGTAAGAACAGTTGTGATGAGAAAATAATTGATAGTTACCAATTAAACTATATTCCAAAGTCTGCACTGTGACTGAATGCACACACAAACACATTATCCTCACATTATAGTTGTATATGCCATTTTGGTAACTTCTGATGTTTCATAAGTAAGAACAATAATCAATACAGCATTCCAAAATCTCTAGAGGATAATTTTGAAGGAACTGCATGTTTCAAGAAGAGCTGCCAAAGACAGGCCAGCAAGTAGTGAAATAAATGGTTCATCATGTTGATTTTTCTCTGTGAGGAAGAACACTTGTCAATAATTTCTTGCCAAGCCTACATGAAATGATGCTCATCTCAAACAAGCAAAACTTGTGAGCCAGCATTATGACACTAATATGATACTTCTAGGGGAAATAGTGCCAAGAGGGAGAGAGAGAGAAAAATGTATTCACAGAAGAAATTAAATATTCTGGCTAACTATGAGAGTTCACTATCTTTCCACCATTGGTGTGTATTCAGGTTGGTAGCTACCACTGAGGACACGAAAGTCAGGACTAGAGCGCAGCCCTCGTCACTCCTGTCTGAGTCAAAATCTTTCATTCGCCACCTGTACGAATGAATGAGGTCCCTCTGGAGACTGTTCCTGTAGGACAGTGGAGGCACTTCAAGTGAGCAGCAGCAGTGTAACTTGCCTCTTCCTGAGAGCAGTTAAAACTTCATCTCTCTATAGTTGTCAGAGGAGGCCCTTCAGAGCCGAGCAGTGAAATGTGGACATCCATGGGAACAATCCCCATGAGTAGCGTGAGCTCAATCTCAGCCCGTTGAGAAATAAAAGGCCACTCCATCTGAGGGGGATTTTGTGAGAATGGAATTATGACTCAGAGAAAAAGAGGGAGAAAAGTGGAAAGAGAGAAGAGACTGGCAGCTCTTTTACAGCCGGGTGCGTCAGCCCAGCATTATTTCACACTTTTCATCTGTGGCCATCCTCTTGTCACCACTCTAACCCCCCCCCACACACACACACACACACACACACACGCCTCCCCGGCTTCATCGTGGAGGTCCCTAACAAAGACCACTTTTGTGCTCGTCGTCATCGGTCTCACATCTTCTCAGCTCTGATCCTGCATGAACATCTCCGCAGGGAAAACACAAATAAGGAAAAAACAAGAGATAGCTGGAGGATGATGAGGTCCCAGAAGAAGAAACCAGCTTTCCCAGATCAGAGAGTCTGGCCATGTGACGCCAGGAGCCACAGAGTTTGTGTGAGCTGACGTGTGTGTGATAGAGATGGTGTGACAGACTGAATGGAGTCCTTCTGTATTCATAAAACTGCAAGTGGTTTGAAGCCAGACTAAGTGATACCTGTTGAGACTGAGCACTGACTCTGCCACGTATTGTGCTGCTCTTTTCTTGAGGGTGAAAACAAAGAAATTCCTCTTAGTTTCTAAATATTTATGAACGGATGAGTGTGATATGGCTGATAACAGCATTAAACAACCCCAAGCAAACCGGACATCTTGTCTTCAATCTCTATTACAACCCTACGAGCCCCAGGAGAGAGTGAGACGAACAGTGCGAGACGCATGTCCCATCATTGATTGCTCACAGAACTGGAACGCACTGTGTTGGGGGTCCAAGCCTGCAGGCAGGGCAGCAGTCCATCATCATCAGAGGACCAATTCAACCAACCAGGGCTAGAGTGCACAGAGGCAACAGACCAGTGTGCCTGTAGTCACCCTGTCTAGTCTGGGGCATGGGTACTTAACACACAAGCTCACTAGACCAGTAGAGTTATGTCAATATTGCCTTATTCAGAGTGGCTCCACATTCATCTGGTTGCTTAACAGTGACGGTTGGTAGAGAAAACCAATCACATGATGTCTCTGGAGAGTTACAGAGTTCAATCCATGTGTGTTTTTAGAGTTATTTTGTGGCACTGACTTCAAACATGACCACGTCAAACAGGGAAACATCATGTAGTTAAGTGTGTGGCACGATTCTTTTATTCTCCTCTGAAACAGCATGTAGGCCATTATGGGACACCCCACTGAAAACTGTTCAAATGAGATTCTTCCACTACACTACACAGCTCTTACTGGCAAGATGACCTATGGCACCAAGTAAATGGCACGAAAACTGTAGGATACATACATTAATAAGGTGAATAACCCTTTTTCATAGTCATAGCTGTCATATTGGGTTCTATTGTTCTTTTGTTTATTATTTTCTCAGTTTTCCAAGTAAGCCATGACAGTGTGACAGTGAGCCTACACACACAACACAGGGACGATAAAACTCAAGCAGCTAAACAGAATCCAACCATCATTAAATGTATTGTTTACACCTAACGTAACGTAATGGGTTTGAGAACCTTTTCCAAATGGTCCCATCTATCTCAATCGTAAACCTCCGAGCTAATCAATTCTTTTTTATCAGTGCAGGTGTTTTTTTTATTTGTGACAACGCAAACAATGACGTAAGAGTTTGTCATTTATCTACACTGTTGGAAACCTGCAACAAGGGTCAAGGCGTGGAGGATGAAACAGTCCAAAGCGTGGCAACATTCAACAAATATGCAACAGCACTGTTTGTACTGTCTGTAAAATGGCTTTTTTCTACTCTTTTTCTACACTGTGTTCAGACTCTTGTATAATAATAAAACAGTTGCTGTGATGCTAAAACCCTATAGGACTACTTTTTTTCCCCCACACAGAAAACTCATCACAAATCAATAAGGGAACTGATTAATCGTATCGATAAGCAGAATCTATAACAGCATTGGTATCAATGAAATCTTACTAATTCCCATTGTTACACCTGTGCTTTTTCTACTGTGACGTGTCCATAGGTCTTCAGTGTGAATGTTCTGTTGTATCAATGAACGTGACTGGGTAACAGTTAAAAAACTACATTTTAAAGGTTTGGTGCTTAAATGATAAGTTGATTTTCAATACTAGATAAACAGAAAAATGACCATTTAAAAAATCTTTGATGGCATCTGTCGAGGGAAAATGCCAAACATTCACTGGTTCAAGTCTCTAAAATACCAGGGTTTGCTTTTTTTCTGTGTTATATCATTCTAACTTTAATGGTTTTGGGTTTGGATCAAAACAAGCAATTAGGAACATGTGATGTGCATTTTTAATGTACATTACAAGTTAATGTTTTTAATGAAAGTAATGGTTATTTGTTGTTCTACAAAAGGTCAGCCATTCCTTCTGTTCTGCAGGTTCATGAATAGTTTTTGAATCCCTGAGCACAATTTCATAATACAATCTGAGACAGCGTAAACCTCAGTAACACACTGAACATAAAGACAGAATCAGTGAGGATCTGACCGCACATACAAGAAGAATAAACACACAAAACTAATGAAGAAATAACTCCAATGTGTTGGGAGCCGAAGCCATAATAAAAGTCTAATTCTGCTTTTATTTTTTTTTCCACAGCCTCCAATACGAAGACGTAGTCATCCTGTTTTCCATCGAATTCATTGCACAATCCGAGTATCCCACCCCACCCTGTTTCATTTTACTACAATAGCCTCCTTGTTTTAGGGAATTGCGGCCTGAATGGCACCATGCTACATTATCATGATATTCCTCCACGATGCAGCTAAACGGGCTCATTCAACCCAGATGACCTTCCACAAACCCCAACAGAGTTGCCAATAGCTGCCCTACAGCACAAAACATAGGCTCATTAAAAATCTCATTTGAAAAACTGCCGAGATCTACAGCACCATCTACTTTTAGTACGGCACCTTTGACATGGAAAAGTGGTTGAAGAGTCTGTACAATGTTTGTCCTATATTGATGGGAAGAAAAAGTAGGGCGTTTCCACTTGTGAATACAGTAACAACATTGTGCTCAATTGTATGGTGATAATAGTGGGCCCTGACTAGCACGAGTCTGAGACATGTTTCTTGTTTTCTCATGAATATAAATGTTCACTTTCATTTTCAGAGATGGCTGTATGTTGAGCAGCAACTACAGTCCAAAAAGACACATCAAGACAACATTTTTTACAGCTACTGATTGACTGATTCACATTTTTCAAGTCTGTCTTAAAACAATACTCACATGTCCAAACGTACAGTATATGAGATATAGGCTGCTGTTATTGTTCTTCCTGTCTGTGCTAGCTGTGAAAAGACTTCATGTGACTTCAGTGTGATGGGAAACAAAATCCACAGCTCTTATTTTGTTCAAAAATGCATTGTGCTCAGCCAAAACTGATAAGAGACTGTCAGAGTTACACAAATCAAGTCAGTATCTTAAAGTCTGGGTCTTTTCAGTGCAAAATTCCCTTCAATATTTCACACAAAAAAGACAGTAACATTAGAAGATGTCTACTTGATTTATTTACTTCAGACTGCTGACGCCTCGCACTAACTTTGACTGAACTTTGTATGCAAAACAAACTCTGTATTGTATCTCCCATCATTTACACTGAAACTGCTTTAAGAGGTGACCAGTATGGACAGGTGGAGCAACTACAGTGACTTTCACTCTACATGTCGCTGTGTGTATTTTAGTAAAACAGAAAATTTGTGAAACTTTCCTTTAAAAAGAATTGTGACTAAAAGGTGCATCCAGCTCAATAATCCCTCCACTAGAGATGCACCAATTGATTGGCCAGTGACCGAAATCAACAGATTTTCAGCTTGATCGTTCACACCCTGTCAGTTTTAGATATAGCTGATCCTGTGCCAATTAAATTTACATGCATGCCCACACGATGGTTCACGTCACACGCACAGTGACACAAATGATAATCAACTATTGTTACATCCACTGCAACCTGTTCTTATTCGCATGAATGAAACGCTTTGTCACGTCCTCTTGTTTGCGACTTTTCAGACCCTCATAACGCCTTTATTTCTAAAAAGCAACTAGTGACAAATTTAGCAACTCGGTTGGATTTTACTTGTACAAAAAAGCTCTGTCCTGTAACCTGGAGCACTTTTTCATTTTGAGATTTGTTTGAGTGAGAGCGAGAAAAGGTCCTGTAGCCTGGTGCAGTTTCAGAGAAAATGTAAAAGTTGGTTAAGGGTCAATGTTTTATTATGAATATACAACTGAATTTTCATCGTAGAAAAGTAACCAAATGTTTTGTATGCTGCCAATTGTAGCTTTTAGAAAGAAAGAAAATTGGAATCGACCAGAATCGGAATCCCCAGCAGAATTGTTCCAATAGCGATAGCAGTACTTGGATCAGGTTAAGTACACAAGTCTAATTTATTAATTAACTTTAAAGTAGTTTCACATCGGATAAAAATGGCAGTTTTCTCAAAATTTGTTTTTTGCTACTGTAAACAGCACCCTACACAGCAAGTCGCACTGTGCAGCCACTGATAGCTACCGTTTTAGAGTGGCGAAGAAGAACTGATTACTGGTAAAAAAAAAAAAAGGGTAGCCATTAGTACAATGTCAAACTAGATATTAAAAATAAAATTCTATGACATTTGTTCTCTGTATTTCATCGTGTTTTACAAGTGGTTCAACCTGAAAGATGCCAATGATAGCAATTATTTCACATCTATGCAGGGTTAGAAAGGTTTTTTTAGTGCAATGGTGCGGATCAGTTCTTGGTATCAGTCAATAGGAATCAGAAGGAAAAACGGTATTGGAACATCTCTTATTGGCAAGTCAGACAAAAATCATAATTTGCCAAAAAACTGCAATCAGTACATCTCTACATTCTAACCTCAGAGATTTTGCCAAATAGATGGAATGACTATTTCTTTGATATATCTTGTTGTATGAGAGCATTGTGGGCAAATTTGCAATTCAGTGAGCAGAAATGCTTTGTGGCAATATGTGATATTCTGCGTCAGCTTGATGAAGTAGATTGATTTGTCAGATGTCAGATCTTTGTGTATTATTTCATCTATAAACATTTTCTCAACTGAGTTTCCAACAAATGTACAATTTCACTGTCAGAGCTGCATCTCACCATTATTTTCATATTTAATTAATGTGTTATTTGGTTTTTCTTTTTCTATAAAACGCCAAGAATTTGTGAAAAATCACACCACAATTTCCAAGACCCCAACCTCCCAAACCAAATTTCTTGTTTTCTCAAACAGTCCAAAACCCAAAACCCAGAGATATTCAGTTTACAATTATAAGAAACAGAAAAAATTAGAAGTAGTTAGATTTAAACTCACATACCTGCTAATGTTTGCTTGATATGTGCATCAAACCATACTGTCAGCTCTACTCATAATACAGATGTTGGTATCGCAATATAAAATTAAATGTACCATGACAGAAAAACATCCATATCACCCACACCTAACAGACCCAATCAAATCTCCCTCCATTATTTTTTGTGTTCTGCGTTTGTGTTTTTCTGTTCCGTGATATTTCTGCTCTCACTCACCTGTTTAAAAACGAACTTGTAGTCTTGGTTGAGCTGCCAGGAGGTCACTAGGTGTATGGTGGACAACACAGCTCCGCTAACCACAGCAGCTCTCATTCTGACTGGCAGCAGCGTGTAGATGATGTAGATGAAGAAGACCGTCCACCAGATGCCCTCTGAGGCACTGGGGGGGTACACCCTCAGCACCCCAAATATCTGCACTACAATCAGCACGCCGATCACAAGGTAGCTCACAATCCACATGTAGTCCTGGTGGAAGCCGTTGCGGTTGCAAACCACCATCATGGCCAGGAAGAGAGCCATGGCCACAGAGAGTACTGAGACGTAGGCCACGTCGGGGGTCGTGTGGATACAGTGGAAGGCCAGCATGACCGCACAAACCACCACCAGCACCCCCATCAGCATGGTCAGAGAGCTCTGGTTGAGTCTGAAGAAGTAGCGCTGGTACAGACGCTCCAGCTTGGCTGACTGAAATTTCTTAGATTGGAAAACCCACACAATCCGCATCCAGCAGTCTGCTGCAGTCATCGCCTTGCAGCCACCCTCTGCTGATTCCTCTAATTCATCCTCTTTCCTGCCCTTCAGCTCGCCATCTTCAAAGCCCAGGTCCACTGCCTTTAGACCCAGATCCCCACCACCCATCCTCTTCCCATAGTGGTCCTCCTGCCAGCCACAGCGCAAGCCATAGCTGCCCCCGCTGGTGCCTGCTCCGCAATGGTAATGCTGGGGGGCTGCATTAGGGAGCTCCAGGTCCTCAGGGTCTCTCAGACAACTCATGTAGTGTGGGTTGCACAGCGACGAGCTGTCCTTTCTCTTTTTGCCATTGCGCTCTCCCCATGCTGTCTTTCGCTCATCCACTCTGCCTACAAAGAGGCCTCTGGCCCACGACATCCTGAACACAACACAGGGACGTTAAGAGAACACACAGATGGAAAAGCTTCTCATTAAAACACTGCTGATGTTGAGGCATTTAATCTGAACATCCAACATGCAAAATGTCAGTTTAAGAGATAATGGCATGGAGAGATGAGGATCCTCTCACCTGTGTGGGCTTTATAGTGTGTAGCAACACTGCGCTCTCTGGCCAGGCCACTAGTTTATCCCAGCGAGCACACACCATGAGCTCAGACTGGCCCGAGGCATCAGAGGTGTGTCTGTGTTTGAGCCGTCCTTCTCTGTAGAAACAGTCAGTGTGTCAGCCCTATACACCACCAAGTGCCTTTATAGACCACCTGTTTTCCTGTGAAAACACACAAACGATACACATGATGTTGAGCTAACATCGCCTGAGGAGATATCACCTGAGGGTCAACATCATAATGGACACATGAACACCAAGGAAAACACTTATTTGAATTGCATCTGTTGATGGGATGACTGTCTCGTGTGCATGTCTTTGTGCATGACTCTCTGGCAGAAAGTTTGACAATCAATAGCGGAGACAGGAAATAATATCTAGCAAATGGCTTGTCCGCTCCACTCTCGCTCATCACCTTCCCCCTCCACCCTGGGCTGGGACAGTATTACCATGGAAATGATTTTCTGTTTTGTTTGCAAAACACTGAATTGTGACAACAAAATCTCCTCCAATTATTACCTCATGCTGCGGGTGCCACTGGTCAATTTTGCCATCAAGCCATAAAGTTAAACAGTCCTATTTCAACAAAACTCTCCGACTGCTGTTTTTTGAACACACACCGTGGGGGGGGGGGGGCTTTTGGAGGACACTAACAACTCTTCCTGGTGGATAGCACTCTGCTCTGCTCTATCATTGCAATCTGCCCCTAACATCTTGAGTGGGCAAGAATGGGTGTGCTCTATTTGACAACAAAGGCCTACTGAGTGGGCACCATCAGAGATCAAGAGCTCTCCAGTCCGGATTAAATTGTCCATGCTTCCCCCATTAGCTTTGATGACTCACTATAGCTGTAGCTGGCTCCTGGCAGCACATGTCAAGGACACTGCTAACCTCTAAACTTAATAAGCAAATCTCTGCCAGGCGGACTGAGGCTGAGACAAACAGTGGGAAGGAAGCACATGAACTGCACACATGGCCGTGTTTACAATCAACAGCATCTTATAATGTGAGCTGCTCAACCAGCACAGACAAAAAATCTAATTGAAAGGGTGGTTTCAGATAAACATTGTCTCTGGATTGTGAGTAAAATACATATTTTAAATAAATATTACTTCCTAGATAGCTTCAATTAATTAAACTTCTTATGATAATAATCTAGTAATAAATAGCCCTACAATCATCATGATGTTTCACACAGAGAGCATCACTTCAGCACACTGACCCAGTGTGGAGTAATGCAAATATATGACCACTTCACCTTCTGCTCCGAGATTACAGGCTTCCTGCTGCAATAACCTTAATCCTCGACTCACCTTTGATACATTTACGACAGGTCAGGCAGCGACATGCGGCTCTTATGTAATACAATCTGTACATGCATGCATCTGCCATTGAACATAATCTGTACCACATATGGGCCGATTTGAGTCAGCCGTGCTGCATGCGCTACAAATTAAGGAGATGCTGATGCGTTCACTCACATTTCAGAATAGATTAACAACATCTTGCTTCCCTTCTCCCTGCACATGATCCTCACCAGCAGCCCCCCTGTCACCACCGCTAATGCAGGCCTGATGTCAAAAAACATGTTTAGCAGTTACACGTGTAGGCCCAGGCTGTTTGGATGCGGGCAGTCGGCCGAAGCGCATTACATAACAGGACGCTCCAAGTAGCCTACAGGCGAAGTCGACAGCTCTCCGTGTTCAGATAAACCACACTACACATGGAGACACTGTACCACTGGGTAGCCTCAAGTCAGCCTGGAGTCTGTGGGCTGCAGGAGAAAGTGCAGCTCGACACACATCGCCGCCTTTACCAACTTATCAGGAGTAAAACATTCCGTCGGGCAACTTCAGTCTTGGCACTGGGTCTCCTGATGTCGCAGGGATGTGCAGTCCAGCTCTCAGGACTAGTGTACAATGATAATGGGCTCTACATACTGGGCCTGTCTCCCTCTATATAAACGTCATTATGTTTAGACTCCAAACAGGTCACCGGGCGAGAAGGAATTGGCGAGACTGCTGTGGGCCAGCATGCAAAATGTAACACAGCTGATTTGTATCTTAATCGCGGTTTAGAATAAAATAAATAAGTGTATGTGAATTGGCTCTTCCTGCATAAGGACCAGTGCTTAGTGTGTGTACAGTCCCGCAGGACAGTTCAGGCTGCCGCCGCAATCGTCACAGCAAAACACTGTAGTACAAGTCAGCTGTTGGACTGCTGTATCCTCTTACTGCGTTTCAGTTTAGCCGAGCCGCAACAAATTCACATTGTGCAGAGCCCAAACACAGCCGCGGGAAAGCTTAAGATAGGCAGCGTACTTACCATTGGACATCCTCGTTACATGAGTAACTGTAACACCGCAGTGGAGCTCCAGTTTAGCTCCGCGTTCAGTCTCCACGCAGCCGCCGTCACGCGCTTCAGATGCGGGTCTGGCCCTCTGGATGAAGGTACAGAGGGAAGCGAGGAAATAACTGCGAATCTGGCCGGACAACCTTCGCTCTTCACAGCCAGAGCTACAGTGCATTCCCACTGCTTCGACCTCCCCAACTCCCTCTCCGTCTATCTCTCTTTCTCACACACACACACACACACACACACACACACACACACACACACACACAGGCTGTACACACTCACACAGGCTGCATTCGTGAACACAGGAGTCCCCCTAGAGGTGGCACGAGTGTGTCACCTTTGCTGCAATGTTGTCCAACTTTTGTTTTCTCACCTTCACATCACTCTACAATGTCACCCACATAATACCACACCACACACATTAGAAACATTACGCATTTTTACTTTCAATTGGCAGAAAACAACATGAAACTCAAGTAGTGCCTTCATACAGCACACCCAGACATTGTTATGGCACCACCTCGTGGAGAAAATGTATGATCACTGCCCTACAACAGTCACACTGAAACTACTCCACATCCATTTCTGTGAAGTGTTTACATTCATGAGAGGTTAAATGATAAAGGCAGTAAATACACAGGATCAGGTTTACAACCAGCCAGTAACCAACCAGCCACCACATGATTATGTTTAATCTGTAAACCAGTAAAGCAACATTGGTGTTGACACAGAAGAATGTGTTTACTTTTCACCCTTTAAAACAACTACACTCCCTGCCAGATCCCACCAGGAGCTTTCAACATGACATTACAGTAAGCTGTTACACCACTGCATAACATATATCAATATAAAGTTGAGCTAGCAGAGTAGTTTCTATGCTATAGTAATTAGAGTAGGCTGACAGTACAGGCCTACTGCACTGTGCACAGCTTAAACAACAGCCTAATGCTACTGGTGAATCCAAGTGTCACAGCAGCAAAAGCTCAAGCGTGACACATATTATGCAACTTTGAAAACCTTTTTCAAACTAAAATGCATCATCTACACTATGAAGCACTCAGAAAGTACTACATGATATATATACAAACATAACTATAAAGTGTATTGAGACAAAAATAGTCACTGCAGTGTAAACAACTTAAAAAATATGATTATTGCACTTGTGGCAGTTATATTCTATATTAATAGTTAGTATAATGAGGTATTTAGAAATTAAATCCTAACACAAAGGAAAAACAATATCATTATAGCTGAGGTGAGAACAATGTGTCTGTAGGTCTTTAAAAAGTCTTAAAATGTCTTAAATTATGACAATAAGGCCTTAAAAGTAATTAAATAGTCTTAAATTTGAATTTGTGAGGTCGTAACTGCTACAAATATTTTATGTAATTTCATTTATACATCTTTTAATTTCTTTTTGTTGAACTAAGTGAAGCTTTTCTATGTAAAAGTCCACATTTGTAATGTAACAAATCTTTAAAAAATGCTGTCATTTTACTCCATACTTGCACTTATGTGTTGGCAAAATGTAGATCAACTTAATTCACTCTAATAGCCACATTCCTACATAACACCTAGCTCTGCGCAAGACCACATATATAATACTTCCTGCAATGTTCACCTGTGATGCTTAAATAACTAAAACATGATTTGTCCAAAATCTGTGCTAAATTTGGTTAAAAGGTGGTCTTGAAAGGATTTTAAAAAGCACATAAACACCCTGGAGACTTGTAAAGCCAACTTAAATGTATCCAGCTTTGTTCATACATGAATGTAAATACAGACGAATACACTGTAGGTTGCCATTTCATCAGTTTTACCAGCAGTCGGCGCCATTGATCACTGATAGTTTCAACAGTCTACCTCTGTGCAGGTGTTAGAATTGTTTCCTTCTGTTTGAGTCCCACTTCAGTCAAACATGTGTTTTGTTTGTTGTGACTTCACATGAATGTTTTACCTTCACTGTGCAGAGTGATGTATGCACAGCTGGACACTAGAAGGATGTTTCCACATTCATCTGCTGGAGGGGGGCTTTTCTCTGTGTTTACCTGAAATCTCAGTTTAACAGATGTGTGCCTGCATGGTTTTGTGACATCACAATGGTTTGGAGGTCAGTCCTGGTCCAGTATGAAACTTCCAAGCCAACATTTGTATGTGGGTGGTAAATGGGCTGAAAATGGGCCCTTTATGGGACCATATTGGCCCTGTGACAACCCTCCTCCCATAATCTAGATGGCTCTCTTGCTCGTTTTAGTCTGTGTAGCAGGAGCTAAATGGAGGGTCTATGGCTGACTGAGCCACACCTGGGCCCGGTGTGTTCTCCAGCATAAATACTCCCTTTGCCGTCATTCTCGCTCTCTCTCGGCCCGAGGAGAGCTCTGGGTTTTCTTCTTTGTTTTCCACACATACACACACTGCCACGCACTCACACATGCATCTCATGACTGATTACTCACTATACATGTTGTGGTTTGATTTAACTTAATTTTTATTGTAAATAAATTATCATTATTGTCAGCCAGCTCGTTTGTCTCCCGTGCTTGTCATAGCTTTTGAGCTGGGCTCTGACAGCCCCATTTGCCCATGTGGGTGGGTTTACCGAGTGGGCCCCAGCTAAGATGCCCATTTTGGACCCATACCCACTTTGTACCCAGGTAGCCCCCCAGCATGACCCATGTGACAAATGCTGGCTGGGTTTGAGCATCCGGTGCACAAACACTGAGGATGAACTTTATAGAGAAGTAGGAGAACTCTTGTGTCCAGTAGTTTAAAATTTAAAATGTATAAATAAACAATATTTACATAGTCTGATTCTGGATTTTGAAAAGGAGTACTGGAGACTGGAGATGGTTGTAACTTTTTTTGTCTCAGCACCTATAACTTGCTGAATTTTTTTGTTGAGCTCTTAAATTTTGACTCAAGGTGCCCTTATTTGTCTACTACAAAAAGTAATGTTCCCAACTTCTCCATACAGAATCAGTAACTGATGTCAGAAACATCAAGCTCCATTGTTACACCCTGCCTCAGTACTGGAGTATTTCCAAAAAACACACACTAAAAACTGATACATACACTAACAACAAATTCCTACTTCATATGCTTCGTACTTCATATGGAGTGAGTCTGCTGTGTCAGTCAGGACATCCTCTCGCTGCACACTGAAGACTTTATAACTCCTGTGATCGCCCACACAGGGCAGCTGTGTTTATTTGTTCTCTGAGGTAATGTCTTGCAGTATCTGCAAGTATCTTTCTTGCTGTCATGGTTAGTTTGCAGCACTTTTTAAAAGTTGTAACAACAATGCCCCCTGTCAGCCATTGTTTGGCTAGCTGCAGCAGTACGGGGGTTTGAAATGAGCATATAGATGAACTGCCTCACATTTTGACA
This sequence comes from Epinephelus fuscoguttatus, assembly GCF_011397635.1. Taxonomy (NCBI): domain Eukaryota; kingdom Metazoa; phylum Chordata; class Actinopteri; order Perciformes; family Serranidae; genus Epinephelus; species Epinephelus fuscoguttatus. The sequence goes on along the minus strand of NC_064758.1, from coordinate 22,982,874 downwards.
TGACTTTCTAATCTTATACAAGTTACATAAATCCAACTTCAACAGTATCAAGACTAATCAAAATATTGACTTGGTCCAAAAAATACTTTCATACCTTTTGTACAAGTTTGGCTGTAAAATCTGTAACCTCTTTTCACAGCTATTACATTTCACATATGAAAAGGAGGGTGCTCTGCTAGAAAATTTTGAGCATTTCTATGCACAAACATATGCCTTTTCTGCATCAATTTAAGGTGTAAATGTCTTTAATTTTATCAAAATAAAAGTCCTCTGCTACTTTCATGTTTTCATTAATATATACAAATAACTACAGACCAGTATTCAAACTACATTTTCTTTCTAAAACTCTTGTTTTAAGTAGTTTTTTAACTGTTGTCCCACCTGCCTAAAACTGCATTTTTGAACATTTCCAATCTGTTTCAGAGCTCTTCACTGGATCAGCTGTACTAAGAAAAACGAATGACCTCCTCCTAGCTGCTGACATGGGTAACTGCTCCATTCTCTTGCTCCTAGATCTGACTGCAGCCTCTGACACTTTGATCACTCTATTCTCATTCACAGATTCAAGGAATCAGTGGGGGTCTCTGGTTCTGCTTTAACCTGGTTCTCGTCAATGGAGCCCTCATTGTCTCTGTCAGTAACTAATTTCCTTATTTGTCTCCTGTGGTGTACCCCAAGGTGCCATACTTGGTCCAGTGCTCTTTTCCATTTATTTTCTTCTGCTAGGCCGCAATATTCAAAAACATATCTTTTCACTGTTATGCGGATGTCACACAGATATACCTCTACTCAGAGCCAAACAACAAGAGCAACCTAACTGACCTCAATAAACGTCTTCATTAAATTCTGGATGGCTGCAAATTTTCTCCAGCTCCATGACAGTAAAACTTAAGTTATTTTTTGGGACCACAGCACTTGACTAACATTATTTCCCCCCTATCTTTGCACCCTCAGTGAAATAACATGTAAAAAATCTTGGGGTCATATTTGATTCTGAATTGAAGCTAGACAAATATATCAGTCAAGTAGAAAAATTAAGTCTCACGTGGCTTTGCACATCTCCAAACTCAGATCAATTCTCTATCCTTCTGACATTGGAGAATGTCATCCATGCCTTCATATCCTCCCGCCTAGATTATTGCAACTCATTATATTTTTGTATTATTATATCCCGTTTGTAACTAGTCCAAAATGCAGCAGCAAGAGTTTTAACAGGGTCAGAAAAGGGAGCACGTCACCCCCATTGTCTGTTAGCTACAGGATCAATTTTAAGATTCTGATGTTCGTCTATATACTGGTTAATGGCCATGCCCCTTCTTACATCATGCAGCTCCTCTGCCCATACATTGTAGCCACTTTTACACTGCCTGTTCAAGACTGGAATATCATGCCATTATGCCGCCTTGCCTTTCTGTGAGGTACAATCGCAGAAAGGGGGCACAAGGTGGTCTTGCTTCTGAGCCGGGAACAGAGTAGTAACAGCCCCAAAACGAGGTCTGTGTAAAATGTAAAGCTGGATGTGACGGTGGATGGAACAGGTGTGATGTTTTGATTACACATTATGTTGGTAACCCACCGCAGAAGATTTAAAAAGCAGCTGGTAGCAGCTAGTGGCTAACTCAAAGACGAATAACAGCAGCTGTAAATGTCCACAAATCGGGAAAACAATGAGGTTTGGTAGCTCCTTACTCTCAGAGGACGAGATCAACTGCAATATGATAAAAATAAATGACTGTGATGTTGAAAGCACTGCTGCTGATGCAGTGTATAATCACACAAAGGAGCAGCGTGATGTTGTTGTTGTTTGCTTCTGTATATAAAAGCAAAGGAGGTATAAAGAAGTGACGTCGTATCTGCACATGGTTAGGTTTAGGAAAAAAGAACAGGGTTTGGCTTTAGAATCTTACGGGACACAAACACCGCTCTCTTGGGTGAAAGTTAGTGTATGTTGGACCCATCCATCACCCCTCTCATCTTCCCCAGTCAGACTTTCGCCACCATAACTTGTGTCCTTGTCCTGCTATGTTTCCCCCTGACACCACCAGGCCCCGTTAAATTATAATGGCAACCAGCTGCGTTTCATGCCAACGTTAATGGACACCTTTTCCGTTGGTTTCTCACAGCACAAGTCTCTGCCCAAGCATCAGATTCCGATGACTTCGATGAGACTGGGCTCGATTCTTCCCTACCGCTGATATTTTCATGAGACATCTTGTCATTATTGCTGCTACTGTCACAGTGTAGTGACAATATAAATATAGCCTACATGTTCTACTTACTGAGGGGGATTTGTCCCCTGCGACCCCTGGAAATCTACACCGATGCATGATGCTCAAGTCATCCCTTTTTAGTGACTGTGGCGCTGTTACAACCGTCCCTCTCCCCAAGATATAATTTTAGGAGTTTTTAATTCGATATTTGAATTTGTGGGGACACAAATTATTTTGCAAGTACTTTATATGTGTCTTGGAACATGTATGGAGGTGATCTTCAAATCTGACTTGCAGTGGATTTTGCCAAACGTTATTTCTGCTTGTCCCAGGTTGTCACAAACTCAAACAAGCTGCTTCAACCCAGGACTGTGTGAGTAATCACAAACCACAAAAGGTGCTCCAGTGTGTGTGTGTGTGTGTGTGTGTGTGTGTGTGTACAGTGACTTTCTCCTGTCTTTTTGACATTGGCAGTCTACCTGACTGGGGCGGTCGATTGGCCCTGTGTAAATGGAATGCGTTTACAGGATGTGAGGGGGCCAAAGTGCTGGATCAGTGAAAACCGAGAAGACCCGCATCTCACCCCTGCCTGCCTGCCTGCCTGGACATCCTCAGCCAGCGAACACAAGACGTCTCCTTCCGCTGAAAACAGCACCTCAACCCAACTACAACAAAAGGAAATATGGGAACCTCTCAGACTCTGACAATTATATAACAGTGTGGACTATAATAATCTTCTCCATGTGCGTAATGGCTCATCCCATGTCATTCATATATTTGCATCCAGTTTAATTCTGTTAATATGAATTCATGCTGTTAAATCTAATAAAAATAGAAATGTCAGTGAGTGACTTAGGGCACATTTTCAAGGGAGCTGATGCCAAACTCACAGACCATCATCACATATTCAAATTCAAAAATAGAAATCCTGGTGGGAAAAAAGAAAAAGCCGCAGAAAATTCTCGGGGACTTGGCTGTGTGAAAAGTGCAGGTCTTGCATAATTTATTAAGAAAGCTGTAATCTATCCATCCGTGTGTCCGTGCCTATGGCTTTGTGTACAGTCATTGATCATGCCGTGAATCCAGAAACAAGAGATTTTACAGCGCAGATGCCGCCGGAGCTCCGCATCCCAATGAGGCGCTGAGCAGCAGCCGAGCCGTTTTCTCTCGCGTCTTGTGGAAATGTTGGGACGAGGCGCGGTGCTCTGTCTTTAGTTGATGCCTTTTACCGTAAAACAAAAAAAGACACTGTGGTTTTTTTCACCCAAGTTGGGCTGAGGTGACCGAGATCCCCGTTAACTGCGGATGTCCCTGACCAATTCAAGCGTCTTTCTGCTCAACGAGGTGGGTTGTTTTCAGTTTGTCTCTTCTTTTTGGATCTCTTCAGGGATGAATGAGGTAATTAACGAATGAATGAGAAGGAAGGGGTTTGAAAACAAGCTGCATACGTCGTGTAGCCCTTCATTACTGCACCTCCAGACATAAACAAGCACTAAAAGGTAGGAGCAGGTTCTTGTTGGGATACCGATAATTAAATCAGGCACGCTGACCTCACCGGGAATCTTTCACTTCGGAGGAGTCTCGGCATGTTGTTGGCACTGTCAGTCTGCCACATGAAATTAGGGACATATAGGTGTAGCTTGATTTTAAATGTTCACAGTAAACATGTGCATGAAATAATTGGTCAGCAGGAGCAACAGATGAAAATCCAGCTCTGTTGGACTGTTAAAGCTTCCACCTTATCATTTATTAGGTTATGGGAAAAATAATTACAGCTCTGCTTCAGGGTGAGCCACAGTAATTGCATTTAAGATATAATAATGATTTTGTCACACATCAAACATGCAGTGAGAGGGTAATAAATCAGGTTTTACATATATTTGAATGAGAAAAACATTCATATTCCTCTACTCTTCAATCCATGGCACTACACGTGACTTAAACGTGCATGCTTATGAAGTTTATGTCATAATTATATTCTTACTGTACACTTTTATTACTTTTTGCAACAGAATGACATCAGGAAAAGATTCATATTCACAAAACAAAATGAATACCTTTGGGAAATACACGCCTACATAATAAAGGGGAATATAGAGTGGACCTTCCTTCTGTAACAATGTTGTCATGTGTAGCAATTGATGACGTAAAAGCTGTAAATGCAATATGCATGGGCATGATGTAATTCAGCTCAATGACTCAGAATTGTAATCCCCGTGTGTTTCCAAATGTAATAATGCTCTCTTGGTGTGAGAATGCGATCCACTAATAGCTGGTGAAAAGAGGACAGAGGATTCTGTTATTATAGAGAAAAGTGTGATGAAATAATGACGCAATCCTCTATAAGCCACAAAATCTATAGTGTTTAATATTTTAGGCTGTTTTGTCTGTTTTTGTGTGTGTTTGTTTTAACATGGGTGGAATATGAGACAATGAGCCCCTGGGCACAGATATGCAGAAGGCCCCCACCACCTTTCCTACAAAGGAGACCCACAGACTTTGTGGTGTAGTTGTTATCTATCATTTTGTGGTTTGGTATCTCTGTGGTAATTTTGTGTCTGGTTGTGGTAGTTTAGCGTCTATTGGTAGTTGTTTCACGTCTCTTTGAGGTAATTTATGGTCTTTTTTGATCATTCTGTGTCTATTTCGTTGTTTTGTGTCTCTTTGTTGTTCCTTTGCATCTTTTTGTATCTCTTTGTCATTATTCTGAATATCTTCTCAGTTGGTACGTATTAATTTGAGCAACATTTTTCAGGTGAAGGCCAGGGAGGCTCCCTGACACTTTCAGCCTCTGAGCCTGTGCTCAGTAATACATCACTGTGTTTGAGAGTTGATGACTTGCTTAACCCTGATCATCCTAACCATTAACTCAATTTTTAGGTTACTCTTTCCGGTCTGATTAATAGAAGAAATAATCAGAGAGAATGATTCTGCATTTTCCATAATTAACACAAACTTCTGAAGCTTGACAAACTGAGGCCCACCTGTGAGATAATCCATGATCCAGGACACCTTTGGGGCGTCCATCTGCATCTCTATGAGCTTGTTTCCCACCCAGAGGGCCTGGACTGTTTTGAAGGTGCTTGAAAAGTCAAAGCACATGATTTTGACTGTGCTGCCAGTCTTATCCAGCTGGGAAAAGGTCCTCTAGAGGAGCTAGATGATTGCAACATTTGCTTCAGTGTGTGTCTGGTAGGCAAACTGCAGGGGGTCGAGTCTCTGCACTAGATTCATCCGGTGTGTCAGAGTGCTAAAAGTCTCTCTAGCATCTTGTTGAAGAAGGTTTCACTCTTCAAATTAAACATCTCGTCTTGAAAAACAAACTGCAAATGACTTACGCAATTTGTGCCATTATGTAACATTTAGTGAGGTATGACACACTTACTTTAGAAAAATACTGAGGAAAGAGAAAAGTTACTGAGCAGAGTTCTTTGAAAAGTAAAGTAACCAGCAAAATTTGTCTCACTTATTTGTCACATCATTGATCAAAGGTTTTAGGTTGCAGCATGAGACGGAAAACAAGACTGGAGTTTGGTGCATTTCCTGCATATTCAATTCTTCCCATTGCAGTAGTGCAGAGACTAAATTTGTGTTGTTTATTGATGATAAATGGAACTTCACAGAGGTGTGGACTGGAGTCACACGACTTGAACTCGAGTTAGAACTGAAAACCAAATTTGATAACTTTAGACTCGACTGGAAAAAGACAAAAGTACTTGATACCTTTCTCCAGGCCCAAAGATTAAAAGGTTTGTTTGAATCAATCTGACAACATCCAGACATACTGTAAGGGGGAATCATAAAGACCTAATCTTATTACTGAGCTAGTTGGGGAAAAAAAGATACCAAAGATAATTTTGTTCACGTACAAAAACTACTTGATAGCCAACAAAAAACAAATTACAGATGGAGACACAACAACTTCCAACACACTTGTTTTAACAAAGAAAAGTATTCCTGACTTTTGTAAACTTAATATATCATTATTCTATTGTTAAAATGGCAGAACAGTTGGTGTAGAGCGCATTATTAGTCGTTTAGGACTTGAAACTCAAAGTTTAGGACTTGGGACTTGTCAGTATTGACTTGTGACTTGCAAAACAATGACTTGGTCCCACCTCTGGCACTTTGTAAACAATATGTAAAGTGTTAAAGGCATTGAACACCCAATTTAAAGCTGGCAGCATGAACATGCATGCCCATGACAAATAATTATGTTATTCATCATCACATTTGGAACAGTGATCATTGCTTAATGTCTCATTTCATGAGGAAGAGAACATGCTTTTATTTATTTGTTTTGGACTGTAGAGTGATGTCATGTATTTTTGGAAATTTACAGGTAATATTTACATTAACAGCTTGAAAAACCGTCTTCTGCTGTGATTAAATGAACTGCTCAGTGATCTAACTAACTGCCCCAGATATTTGTAATACACTGTATATATGTGTGCTTTATCTGTACATAAAGTAAAGTGTTTGTGCAGAGAGCTGCTTGATGACACTATCACTCACTTCACTGGCGTCCCAGCAGTCTGTTTACCTCCTCCTGGTGTGCGCACTTCAAACAGGGATCAGGTCTGTGTTGGAACACACGCTGTACCTGCATGTCTGAACCCATCAAGTACTGTACGAGCCTCATGAAAGGATTTGGCAGCACCCAGGTGTCATCTCCCTCCACTCAAAAATCAAAACGCAGCATCCCCGCTGCCTTAAAATAGCCCCTCATCCATAATGCACCAGCAGCAGCTCTGCCCACAGAGGCGCTTCTTATGGGACAGACTGACAGACATCTGCACTCAATGCTTGGGTGCAGCTCCTAAAGCTGCTCTCTCTCTTTTCCCTGCCTGTCTCGCGCTCGGCGCGAAGCACTGTGGAGTTTAACTTTCAAGCCTTCATTCATTCATGTTTTATTCACATCTACTGCTCATGCAGAATTCGAGTGAATGCCTGCTCTGTCTCTCTCTCTCTCTCTCTCTCTCTCTCTCTCTCTCTCTCCTTTTTTCCTCCTCCGCCTCACTGTTTCCTGCAACCTATCCTATGAATTATGAATCTCAACTTTGCTGGAGATTTTCACATCACCCGTAGTCATGGTTTTATGCTGTCAGACCGGTCTGTCTCTAGATACATTTTGTTGATTTCACACCGTGTCTTACGCACAACGTTCTGCACACAAATTAACACAAGAAGCAGATACAGCCTTCTTCTTTTGAGATATTTGGTTGGTTCGTGCTTGTTTTTTTTAAACCTCCCACATCCACATCTGTACACATCCATAACACACACACTCGGCAGCTGAGCAGGTGTCAAAGCACAGCAAGCCATGACATCTACTGAACACACTCAGTGAACAGAAGGCTACACAGGGGACGCCTCCACATGTCGAACAGAGACAACTTACATGGCTCCCATATCCCCTCGCCACCACAAGACTTTCTCCTGTCTCTAAACTTTTGGCTTTTGACATGTTGAAATCCTCAGGGGCTGAAATAAAAGTGTGATAGGACTGTAGATGGCGGATTTTTCCCTTTGAGATTTTGTCTTTGTGTTTGTGAGTTATACAGCGTGGTTGTGGATAGCCCTGTCTGCATACTTGTGTGTACCTTTGGTCTGGAGCTCATGGTCATAACTTGTTATATTAGTTCCAGTCACTGCAAAGCTTAATGATACAACATGCAATTATATTTTAGAGCAGTGGCTCCCAACTGGTACAGCCACGGGGTCCAGATTTCTCGTTGCTCATTAGTTCAAGTTCCACACAGTTTAATATACTCAGTGTCATGCTTGCGTTTGGTTATCTTGTTGAGTTAGCTTGCTGTCTCTGTCCAGTAGCTGTCTGTTAGTTACTCAATCTACAGCAGGAAATGGCACGTTAATAGTATAAAAGCTCTGTGTTGGTACTTCAATGTACTTCAATATAAAGTGTTTTTTACAAACTGTTTGTGAGTCACCTGCGGTGCATTCAGAATGAACCTGTGACCTGCTTGTGGACTACGACCCACCAGTTGGAAACCACCTTGTGGCAGCAGCTTCAACACAGGCCTCCAGGAAGTGCACCTGACTTTGAAGCCAATTTGACATAGTGGCCAAACTGTGTAACTACAACTTGGGGCTGTGTCATGTGATGACATTGGGCCGAAAACACTTTTTCCAATAGACTTGTGACAGAGACATCTGTAAATCAATGGACACTTTTTTTTGAGCATTCTATTCAGTCCAATAGCATTTTGAAAGTCTAGAAGAGCCACCAGATTAAATCATTTTATTCCCATTCAAGTTAGCGGAGGACTACAGCGGGTGTTAGCCCATCGGCTGGCGAAATCTCTTGTGTGTTTATTCTATGGACCCAACAATGCAGAAATCAAGCTTATTTGGCGTCATGCGCCATGGAGCAACTATCATAGGAATGACAGGGCCCCGCCCCCAGTGTTGTGTCCAGTTCTCTTTACACATCCATGCTTCAACATGACACCGACCAAAGCCATGCACATAAAGAAATATGTTTCCTGACTTTAATGTGGGATATTTTGACTGGCCTACACCAAAAATGTGATCTCAACAGCATCAAACACTTTATGGACCACCAGTTGAGAGCCATGACCTTCACCTACCATCAGTGCATGACCTCACCAACACTCACGACACTGAGTGGGAGCAAACCTCACAACTATGTTCCAAAATTGTGTCCTCCCAGAGGAGTGGAGGCAGCATGTTAATGCCCGTGATCTTGGAAATAGATTGACAGTAACATATGGATGTGAAATTCAGGTGTCCCCATACTTTTGTCCGTTATGTGTGTGAGAATCCCAAGACGTGACTAAAATGAGAATATGGTGCTTCAGAATAAATTTTTCACTCTGATCTGAAAGTGTGGATTGATTTTACATCGCAGTAGCAGTGAGATTTTCGTAGCCTGGTTGTCGCTGTGAGATATGATCTCATCCAACCTAACTACACCTGGTAATGTTGATCTCCAAAGAGATGTTCTGTCGTGAATGAACTTAGCATGCGGTTGCGATACAGAGTCCCATTGGACAGGAGAGGTAGAGATGAAGAGAAGCGAGGGGAGCAGCAGAGAGGGTGGGAAAGATGATATGCAGAGCGGAGAGAGCCTCACTGACGTAGCAAAGGGTTGTGTACTGAGAGTGGTGGAGAATAAGAGAGGGGGGGGGTGTAGAGAAAGAGAGAGGGATAGACTGCTTACAAGCACGCTACAGTACACTTCAGTGTTACCCAAGAGAGAGAGCACACCATGACTGACTAGCAGAGAGAGCGAGCAAGAGAGACGGGGAGTGTGCTCTCCTACCTCCAACTGAGTAAGTACGCTGCTATCTCTTCTGCATCTCATCTCTGCTGCAAATTGCATTCATGGCCACCTTAAACCTAACAACAGATCTATACAAGCTTTTTGATAAATATCTGATTAGATGGCGATAAAAGATTTACTTTGGAGAAATAGGAAAACCTCTCAACTCCTGTAATTTTGAGTGAAAGTTTGATGTGAGTTGACGTATGCGGCTGTCAAAGTGGGGCATGGCTAGTTTTTCATCTACATTTGGAGCGCTTTGAACAAATTTGATGTACGTCCAAACTCCTCACCCTCAGCGCTGACATTTCTGTGGAAAGTCTGAGTTGCACTAAAGCAGAAAATGGCATTTAGTGCAGTTGTGTGACAGAGGAGCAGTGGTGGGAAGCTGTGGGCACACTTGCAGGCGTTCATGCTTTCTCTGTTGGTGGGGGGAAGGAGTGCATTTGGGACCGCTAGGCTTCCTGTGTGGGGTCAATTAAATACTGCATGAGACAGAGCACTAAAAGCCTGTCCCGTGAGGAGCGAAGTGCTTTGTGTGTTTGTGTGTGTGTGTGTGTGTGTGTGTGCATGCATATGTGTGTTTGTTGGCGCATCAGTGTGCAATGCCTTGATTAAATTTGATGAACCAGCAATGTTGAGAGGGCCAAAGATTCCAGTTCAGCTTCTGTTTGAGTTCCTGTCAAGAAACACTGCCTTTTTATTATTTCTTTTACTTATCAAAGATGAGGACAAAGTCACAGTGTAAGGAAGTAATCCGTCTCATTTTTTTATATGACATCTGTATGTTTGGCTGGTCTTATCTAGGACATCTTTTTTTTTTTTTTATAAATATCTCCAGTTGATTCATCTGTCTTTATGGGCTGTAACATTTGCAATCTGTTCACGCAAATGACTTTTATTTTTATAATACAACCCTGTGCAAAAAATGTCTCAAACTTGAAAGGAAACACTCTGTTTTTAGATGTAAAGCCGGGATGTGCGAATATGTAGGGCACCATTACATATTGATAAGTCTGACATTCCCTCAGTTAGCTCAGCCCACTAGCCAAGACGCACCAATTAGGCCTAACCGAAACTTAAATCAGGTCAGCGTCTAACAAACACATCTGATTTAATGAAGGATGCAGCAGCACTGTGCCATTCTGTGCTGCACTGTAGGTACACAGCTTTATGTGGGTTAGCTTGAGCCTCCCTGCACTTTGAAGCAGTTTGGTGAAGTCAGGTTGAGGGATCCCCGGGGGGGATGAAAGCCTAAGTATGCACAGCGTAGCCGGCAAGGCCAAGTCAACAGCGGGGATGAAAGATAGAGATCCCCGGCTGGGCTCGCTGCGTCCTGCTCCTCTTCCTCCTCTGTATGCCAGCTTCACTGTCGACCCATCCCTGATGATTCACATCATTGCATTGTCCTCATTGCATCAGGAGTATTTCTCTTTGCAGTTGGCTAATAGGAGATGCTCCTGATTCTTTAAACGCCATACAGACTGCTGTTACTGTGAGGACTTGGTGTGTTGTCTTGCGTGTGTTGAAATGACTTGGAAGTGCTTATTTATAGGCTGCCAAGGGCTCATTACAGGCAGGGAGAGAAAGTATCCTGAGGCAACATTAGAGCAGGAGGAGGGTGGAGCTGCTCAGGACAGGATGGAGTATCAATCTGGGTGGCTCTCCTATTGATCCACTCTGCCCTACTCTGGTTGCACTGTCAGGAGACCTTCTCTCTGGCCGATCCACCTCTGCCTGTAATGCTGCCTCAGCTCCCACTGCACACCGATATGTGAGGTGCATCTTCACAAGTCAAAAGGTGGGAGACGCGGGGCAGCTTCTCTGCTTAAATCTGCAGATTTGCTGGGGAAAATCTGGAACTCTCTCTTCTCTGAAATGCCCTTTTGCAAAAGCCACACAGTTCCCAGTTGGTGCAGAGCTTCTCAGTTGCTTACAGCACAAGAGTGTGGTTGCACTGGGTGGCTCTGCGGTGCTCAGCAAGAAAATAAATAAAGGGCTCAGTATCAAACCCTGATTTTTTTTTGTACCAACTGAAATGTTTCTGCAGCATTATCAGGGAGTACAGAAACATATTTGATATTTAAGCAGATATTTAAACATGTTTTGCCTGGATTCGATTGTATTTTATTACATTTATTACTAATTTTTGTTCAATAAAAAGGATTTTGAAGAAAGAAAATATCTCTCAAAGAAAAGAACTGTTAATATGAAAACTCATCTTCTGTGTTGGCACTTGTTTTTAAAAATGTAAACCGTGATGAGAATTAACATGCGTAACCATTTACCTTCCTTTCCTCGATTGTGACGGCCTCTGTGAACTTTAAAGCGAAGTGCTAAAAAAAGAAACATTATGAAGTATGCCTGCATCACATTACCAGGAGGATTGAACAACGCTGGATGTAATATTATCCTGCTGGAGAGGAGAAGAAAAAACATATCATATCATTGCAGCAGAGACTGAATTCGTGCTATACGCTGAGCAAAGACGAGCCTCAGTGGCTGTCTGTTCTTGTTCTCCATATAGACACTTAGTTCACATTCAGATGGGCTATCTGGCTTCAGTGAATATAGCTGAGCCAGTCTCAAATCTGCTTTGCTCTTTCTTGAGGGAATTCATCAAAACTCAGTGAACTTTGACAATCCTCCGCTATCCTCTCCCCACTGCCAACCCCAGTCTGTGATGGGAGGAGTGGAAGGAGAGGAGAGCTATATTTAGACCCACCGAACAGCAAAAAATAACAAAAAAAGAAATGATTCTGCTGTTAATCTGTAGTCCCATTGTTCTAATATGCTGGCTTTCTTCTTCCCGCACCCTTTTTCGTCTTTGTCCCTCTGTTTTTTTCACACTCTTCACCTTTTCCTGTTGTCTTTTTGTTATTCTGTCTTCCTCCGTTTCTTTTAAATTTAAGCAGTTTAAACATTTAACACACATGACACATGACATGATGCACATTTATAAATCACTTTTCAGGATTTGTCTTCGAGTTTTCCTAACCTAATTCACTGCTCAGGTAAATTCCCTTCCTTCTCTCAGTTTCTAGCTCTTTTTTTATCTCTTGTCTTTTCGCTCCCTCTCCATCTTTGCATTCCTCTCCCGCTGTTTGAAAAGCTGCTACTCAATGGCTGCTGCATGCACTAATGATGAAAATTGTCGCCCCATCTTCTTGGCTCCAGAGCATCCGAGGAAGCTAGCTGCTCCCACTACAATAACATGTGTATCAATGTATGCTTGCTTCCCTGTACTTTTAAAAAGCCATGTAGAAACATAGCCCTGAGACATTTTTTGCTAAAAGCCCCGGTGGAGTGCACTTAATTCTTAAGCAGCCAAAGTTGAATGAGGGTAAGGAGAGCGCACGCTGCCAGCATAATGGACGCTAAAGTAGGGTCCTCAGTGCCTGGGGCGACCTGAAGAGAAGGCATGTCGACCTGGCTTGCCAGGAACAACAAGGCTTGTCTCCTACAATAGAGACCTCTCTGCTGGCTTATTAAGACATCTGATGGACTCTAGATGGCTGCTTGCTGACTCACCGCTGCATTTCTGTTATGTAGGCTCATGCATCACCTTCCTGTCAGAAGGATGGTGCAAGGCAGGCAGACAAGCAGGCGGGCACAGCCCTGCCCTCCTCTATTCCTCCCCTCTCCTGCTTTCATTCCTCCATTCATGTCCTCCTGTCGTTCTGTCTCCCTGTCCTCCGCTACCTTTACACCCTTTGAGCTGTTAAAGCAGTCACCTGTTAAGCAAAGAGAGGTACTAATTAAGAAAGGAAAGACAATTATAGACTCAGCCGTCTCTTGCTTGGTTGTTATTGTTATTATCACTTAGCATGGCTTACATAAGGGCTCAGTCTTTGTTCTGTCTCATTTGGAGAAGTTGAATCTATGGGAAAATGACACTCTGCAGTGTGTGAGTAAAGTATTCATCAGCTCAGCTTGAGCTGATGTCACTTTTTAGGACCTGTTAAAGCAGGACATAAGAGGAATGTGTTAATGTGATGCTGGAGAGTAATACATGAGATTTGTGGCGTGGTGGGGCAACTCGAGAGGAGAGGAGAGGAGAGGAGAGGAGAGGAGAGGAGGAGAGGAGAAGAGAGGAGAGGAGAGGAGAGGAGAGGAGAGGAGAGGAGAGGCGGTGCATGAAGCCAGAGAAAAGCTCCTTTTCTTACATGAGGGCAGGCTGGGAGCTGAAGAAACCCACTGTACTCTACCAATACGCGGGTGTGTACACACCAGTACTGCAGTCAGGGCATCAATTTTGTATAGGAAATGGCTGTTGAGGCAGCGCAGCAACGTCAGCTGTGAAGCACTTAGCCTGAGCGCGCCTCTCTCTCTCTCCCCCCCTGTAACCACGGGCTGAGGGGAGGAGGGTTCCGCCTTTTCTGTGCAATGGGGGAGAAGGGAGCGCTGGCAGCACAATCATGTCTGCCTCCGACTCGAGCGCTACAGGACTCATCTGTAACAAGGTACGCTGTTGATGCTCCCCTTTTCGTTTAATCACTCTGCATGCAAACTCAGTCTCCTCATTCATGAGTCCCCTGTCTGTCTGCTCTGAGACATCTTCTTCTCTCTGTTTTTCCCTTCTCCCCTCCCCGTCTCACTCTTGTCTCAACAGAAGTCTATTCCTGCTCACTCACTTTGCCAGCATCTCCCCAGTTATCCTCTCCTCCCTCCCTCTTTCTCCTCACACTGGACATACTGTACTGCACACATACAGTTTTTCTGTCTATCTCAACTCTGTATAGGCTACTTTATAGCTTTGCATTGAACTGTGAGGATCATCTGTTGAATATCATGGGTTTTGGCTCTGTTAGAGTCGTTTCTCCTGCCTTTTTATGAAGTCATGCTTACCTTTAAACACTGAAGTTGAGCCCATACTCTTGTGGTTCTGTTTGCTCAGTCAGGTCCAAGATGTTACTATGAGTGCGCAACAGCTTCTTAGAGTCCACTGTGAAATATCAACAATTTAAAAATAAAGTGAGGCACCATATCCACAGTCAAGTGAGAATATTCACAATCTTTTTTTTGCACAAAATTTCATCTTTAGCTTCCTACCTGTCCACTGCAGCTAAAATGACAGTAACTTCGGAAGGTAGCCACTTGATTAACTACAGACTGAAGCCCAAACGTATATGTACCGCTGGTTTCTTTTATAAGAATAACTTTCTGTGAGGCTGAAACTGTTTTCTAAAAGAATTACATGAGACGGATAATCTGTTAAAAAAAAGGAGGAGTGTTGGAACATCGCCTCACACGGGACACCATGTATTGGTGACCCACTACATTCAACAAGTTCTCAACAGGAGTCTCAAATGCACCTGTCAATCATGTCAATCACCACTTTCAAACTGTCAAACTAAGCAGCAAAGATCAAATATGAATCAAGATTATGTTGCTGCGTTACCTACTTCTCATTATAACTAGAAACATATTTTAGTGTACTGTTTAGCTGTGAAATGAGAATTCTTGTGACCCAGCCCCTATGTTGGAAAAAGTCAACCCAAGTACCAGGCACCCCCCAAAAACTGTACTAACTTTCTTATTTAACAGCTAAACAGTACACCTAAATATGTTTCAAAGGCAATAAATAGGCAATGTAGTAAAAGAATCTTGATTCATATTTGATCAGCGCTGCCTAGTTTGACAGTTTGACCGTAGTTCATGAGCAGTGATTGACATGACTGACAGCTGCGTTAGACTCTTCTGCTCTGATTGGTTATTTTCATTAATGTGCGGTAAGGGCATTAAAGTGCTACAAGACAACAGAGTAGACGGAGGAATATGATTTTTTTCAGACATTATCTGTTGTGTGTAGTGCTGCGTGAATATAGACACCGTGTCCACCAAATAGCAAAAAGTATTTTTTTTTAATTAAAAAAAACTCACAAACATAGCTTTAACTTCAGATATATGAGAACTGTGGGTTTTGTCCCACATCACTGCATTGGAAGCATGCTAAGAAGTAATGGGAGGAATGTTCATAGCAAGCAAAATTTGTTTCAATGTCTACATGGACATGTTAGTATTATTTTAAGACAAATTTGAAAAAAATGTGAACCTGTCCTTTAATAGTAATTTCATCTTGAAAGAGTAAAACTGTTTAGTAAAAGCTCAAAGTAAGTGTGCCCATAATTCTTTTGGTGTTGCAGATGATTGGGATCTGTTTCAGAGTCCGTTCTGTTGGCTTTTCAGTCGACAACCATTTTAAAATCTTCCATATTCCTTATTGGGTCTCTTCAACAAACAGCAAGGTGAATTACACAATACATTTGACTTAATCATTCATGCAAATAATAAAAAATGAATAAATACACACACACAAAAAAAAGAAGAGTATGAAATCTCCCTGACTGGGAATGGCTTTGAACAGCAAAGCACTGAAGGATGTGTCAGAGTTACCAATGAGGTGACACTCTACATAGTAATTGGCTGTAATATAAAGCATTTATCATGTAGTTGAAAGGCACCAAGGAAGAGAGAGAATAAGAGATAGGAGCAGAGGCCTTTGAGATTATGTAAAACTTGCCATACATTTGAAAGAAATATTTTACACATTTAAAAACTTGTCAGTGAATTAAATCAGTGACTCTTGTGTCACTCTTTGTATTGAAAGCTCAGACAGTTAATCTTTAAAACTGTCTTCAAACATCTGGCATGTGGTGAAAATGGTGGGGCAACAGGGACCAAGACACTACTGCAGGTGACAAAATAGTCTATACATGACAAGTAATGTAATCATCCTACAATACAGTGCACTCTTTCTCCACCCATATCTACACTGTTGTCAGCAGTAGGGATGTCATGATTATAGATTTTCTTGGTACGATTATTGTCAGAGAAATAATCACGGTTTTACGATTATCACGATTATTATGCATTAATTAATTTCACACTATAAATGTGTAAAATCACATGAACACTCCTTATAGATCTTTAAGTTTCATTTATTTCCATGTGCTCTTGCTTTTTCTTTTATCTCTCAACACAACAGTGATGGTTATAAGTACGTGTGGCGACTATTTTGTTCATGTATGAAAATATAGTAGCCGTACAACCGGGCTTGGTAAGGTTGGAGTGTTTTTAAGTTGATGTAAAAATAAACGACGAGCATTTGTGAAATCCCACACTCGTGTGGACGTGAGTTTCTGCCTGTCGTCTCACTTCAAAGAGCTACACTGACCCAAAACCATTAAAGCCTCACGCTGTGTGCACACAAACTGCAAAACTATCCATCAAAAAAGTTTTTGAGACGTGCCTTAGCTTGTCACGTTGCACTGTAAGCCCAACTCGTATCATACCACTACGCCATTAATTGCAAATGACACGCTAACATATAATTTTTTAATTCAATGTTACATTAGATAAATTGAGATTGACGTATTTTAACCCAGTTATTGTGCATTTACCTTTACTTGCGCATGTAAAGCCAGGTGGTTGTCCCGTAGGTGTTGTATCATGTTGCTCTTGTTTGATCCTTTGGCCGCGACTTTTTTGCGACATGTTTTACAAACTGGTTGTCGTCAACAATGACCCCTTGGTCATTTTGCGATAGCCAAAATGATCCCACACGGCTGACTTTATCCATTTTTTTGGGGGGAATAAGTCTTCTTCATCCATACTTCATCACTCGGAGACGCCGCTTGTGTAACTTTGATTTCGTTCCATGTGAGTTGCGCTGACCTACTGTATATGGTTCCATTTCGCGGCATAATCTTTGGAGAGTGATGGTGTTGAGGAATCTTTACGAATAATTAACCGTGGCGTTTAAAATCGCGGTTAATAGTGAAATCAAGTAATCGTGACATCCCTAGTCAGCAGTGGAGGCTACTTTGAGAATATTATAGTTAAAAATATAAAGATGTTAGCCTTAATATCTGAGTGTCTGAATCTAACATTGAAATTTCTGCAGGTTTAGAACAACTCAAAAGCCAAAAATTAGACAGCAAAGACATCTGAGCATTTTGCACTGTTGAAGCTCATTGGGAATCCATGCAGTATTAGGCAAAGCAGTGTGACGCTTTAACAAAGGATTTAGGGATCTGGACGGTAACAAAGAGAAAAAGACTGGCAGGCTGACTGCTTCAACTTTAAAGGAATGTTGTTTTAGTGTTCACTTGTCTTTTTTTAATCTATACAGGAATTCACTGTTGGTCCTCTTCAATGAATCAAAACAATATACATTTGCAACGTTACAAAGTGTGATCGGTAAACTGTAGGTGAAGACAATGTATATACGTCAGTGCTAAAGAGACACTGAAGAGTCTGTACTTGAGAGTATCAGTCCTCTTCATCCATCTGCAGAGCTCGATGTGCTTTAATTAGGTTTTGTTTCTTCTGCTGGTAGACTCTTCAGATTCTGCTCCACCTCTGGCAGCCTTTGATATTCAAATGATATCCATAAACTCTGTGCTGGATTCAGCTGAAACAGTTTTTCTTTTTGGTGGCATGGGAAAAAAGCAAAGGAGGGGTGGAAATGGTGGGGAGGAGGGAAGAGAAGAGGGAGGAGGAGACAGATAGGGGGGAAAAAGGTAATAAAGGATGACGTTGTTATTGAGCTATATTTATCTTTTGTGGGTGCTCCTGTCTGCTATGTGAGGAGGCTTCCAGCCCTGCACCCAGCTGGGACTGCAGCCCCCAGGGAAGAGCAGGATGCTGATGGAGTGAGAGGACAAATGTAGGATCTGGTGAGGTGAGCTTTGGGAGAGTTTTATCAGCCTGGAAGTTCTAAGGGTAAAGAGGGTGACAGGTTCTCTGTCTGTATTGTAAGTGTACTCCAGTGAGTTTTTATTATGATCCTTCACAGTGTTTCATAGAGAAGAGATTGCTTTTTTGTTTGTTTTAGGGTGTTCGGAAGTGTGATGTATTTGATGATTGAGATTTTAATTCTTTGTAAGGAGTAAGAGTTGTGCCAAAGGCCAAATCAATTAGGATTAGGCTACATGTAATTATTTTTAGCACTAACTTTGAGACTTTTCAAATGTTGTCAGACTGAATGGATCAAATACCAAAAGTGAAACAAGTCATTTTGTGTGGATTGTGATGCTCAAAAAAAATGTACTAATTGTTTTACAAACGTCTGTTTCACCATGTACGTCAATATTAAAAATGTCCTTTTTTTGCCGCATGGCATCACGTGACAGACGTAATTACACTGTTTCGCTGCTATGAAAATTGGCTCTGAAGTCTGGCACACTTCCTTGGAGGCCTGGTTTATATCTACATTCAGAGTGTGTCCTCTTCCACAGAGTTCGCCATGTTGTTGTGTTTTTTCTCATTTTGATCAGCCACCACAGTTATACACTTGGCACATGGGAGAAGTTTCAGTTGGTTGCACTCTGCAACCTCACCACTAGATGCCACTATATCCCACACACTATACCTTTAAAAATGTTTGCAGTTTCAAATTAACACATTTTAATGACAGCATGTTGATTCAGTCATCCACAAACAAATTCAAAACACAAACTTTGAACTCAAAACATATATTTAGAAGTGACTCTAGTTAAACAACTTCTACATCACATCCTTTGTTGATTCAGACCAATCTGAAGTCTAGAAATGGAAAGATGGATTTTGTTGCATTATCCTGTATTATCAGACCTCTCAGAGTTTTGTCTTAGTGTTTTTTCTCTTTGTTGAATACTGAGCATTTTCCAACATGTGGTGTGCCTGACTGAGTGGATAAATAGACAACAAGCACTGTGATGGTTGTTGGTGTTGTTGCAGTACTCATGCACATGTTCCCCTGAGATGGCTGCTTTGGAAAGCTGCAGGAACTCTCTGGTCCTTGCAGGCTGGATCACATGGCTTCAGGAAAGGACAGGCAGGTTCAGAAACAGGTTGAACAAGGAGAAAGACATGGGAGACACAGAGGGAGATGTAGGTGATCTGTCCGGAGCGTCATCGGAGCTATTTATACTTTAACTATATGTCATCATTCTAAACAATGAGCAACAGCTGCAAGAAGGTGTTAGGCACGGTATTGTGGTGGATTTGTCTCCTCTCTGCCTGAGCTGTAACAGTTATTTCTCTCCTCTCCTCCTTTCTTCCAGGGTTCAGCCGATTCCTACACTAGTCGACCCTCGGATTCCGACCTGTCCCTGGAGGAGGACCAGGAGGCGTCTCGGCGTGAAGCCGAGCGCCAGGCTCAGCTGCAGCTAGAAAGAGCCAAGGTGAGAGCCTGAGGGTCAAAGGTCAATGCTTGTCTTTAAATTCACCTTCAGCTCCAGCAGAGCAGCATTCAAACAGCTGACTCATGTTAACACTCAGAGATCGCTTTACAATAGACTGATTTAATCTTGTTGTAGATTGATAAAGGTCTAGCCTAGCCGCTAACAGAAAATTTTGGCATTGTATGTTTCTCCAAACCTATGTATGTTACATTTGTGAGTTTCATGCATATCATATGAACGTTTCTAAAGTGACGAAGTTCATATATATGAGCTAACTTTGTCGTGAGAGGATGGAGGAGATGGTGGATGTAGTGACAACCAGATGAGACAGCTGCCAAGCTGCAGACCGCTGTTTGAAGCCAACAAAAAAATTTTTTTAGTGATATATTACAGCATTTCCAGCAGTGATTGTGCTGCCAGAAGCGAGCGTTTTACAAAACATGATCTTCTCCTGACCACAACCAAGTGGGTTTTTGTGCCATAACATAACCACACATTAACTACAGCACTGTTGAAACATAAAGAAATGTAAAGTTCCAGCTACAACATACAAATGTTAGGTATCTGTGGATTGCAGTAACATGCAATGCCAATGTTTATACTGGTGGTTGGGTTTGATTTGTCATATTGGGCTACATATAAAACACTTACATGACTTCTGTATTGTCAATTATGATCTCTAGACTAAAGATTTTTGCGAGTATAAAGGCAGTGATACTGCACATTGTTATATATGTAATTTATATTCTTGTCTTTTTTTTGTCTGTGAACAGTCCAAACCAGTAGCATTTGCAGTGAAAACCAATGTGAGTTACTGTGGGGCCCTTGATGAGGATTGTCCGGTCCAAGGTGCCGCTATTAACTTTGAAACCAAAGACTTCCTGCACATAAAAGAGGTGAGAGGCATTCAGCATTAAGATTAGCATGTTACATACAAATAAAGACTTTTATTATTAAACTTGATCCGTGTCAAGATATTTTGCTGCATAACTCCTGAGTCATTTCACTGTGTCGCAGAAATACAACAATGACTGGTGGATTGGTCGGCTGGTGAAGGAAGGGGCAGACATTACTTTCATCCCGAGCCCAGTCAAACTTGAAGCCATGAGGATAAAACAAGAGCAGAAAGCAGCAGCAAGGTCAGAGGTCACACAGCTCTAAGAGATCTCTGTTATCCCTCTACTTGTCTCTGTCTTTCTGTCTCTCTCTGTGTTGCCCCAGTTCCACCAGTTTCTCGTCTCAGACACTCTTTGAAAACTTTTTTTTTTCTTCCTTTGACGTAACCAGTTCTTGCTCATGTGTTGCTCTGTTTTGGAAGTCCTTCTCTCTAAATTGCCTCCTGAGGGGATTTTTCGCATAATGAAGCTTTGCATTATGTTGCTCCACAGGAAAGGAGGGAACGCTTCATCTGGAGGCTGGAGGTCCACCCCGCCATCTGCAGGTAAGTGGGACTGGAGGAGTCCTGCTGCTGCATCTGTCTGCTCTGCCTCTACGGGGACTGCATGCTCTCACAGGGTCACATTTACATACAGGGCTAGGCCTGGGCTAAAATATTCCCTTTAAGAGGAAATGTGTGTGTTTGGAAATGTCAGCCTCTAAACATAGTCTGACATCTACATCAAAATAAAGCTTGATGATTATGTGAGATGACCACTGACTGGCCAAAAATGTATGAATAAATGAATAAAAGCTGCTTGAAGGGCTACAGTGTAAATGTTACTTTACTGCAGCATGGCATGCATGTCTTTGTTTTGTTAATACACTCTTAAGTAGCCTTAAAACTCAAATATGTTATACTGAAGTAATAACTTATTGCCCAAGCCTTCTCATTAGCTGTCATCCTCCTTGTTTAATGTCCGTTCTGTTTATTCTGAAGCCAAACAGAAGCAGAAACAGGTATGTTTTCCATTGGCCCTCTTCCATATTTATTATTTAGGAACACCCTCAATTCTACTGCTAAACCTAATACATTTCAGTGCATTTATATGGCTCTGTACATGCAGAGCAGCTAGCTTAATGTGTGTGTCATGACAGTAAATTTACTTCAGCGTGTTGTATATTTTCCACCTTCAAACCCTGCCTGTGCCTGTGGCCTGTGCAGACTGAACATGTTCCTCCATATGATGTGGTCCCTTCGATGAGGCCGGTGGTGTTGGTGGGCCCCTCACTGAAAGGCTATGAGGTAAGACAACCATCAGAGCTGCTCTCTTAGTTAGACTGGTTCTGCTATGGATCAGATAAAGTCATTTATC
Source organism: Epinephelus fuscoguttatus (assembly GCF_011397635.1). Taxonomy (NCBI): domain Eukaryota; kingdom Metazoa; phylum Chordata; class Actinopteri; order Perciformes; family Serranidae; genus Epinephelus; species Epinephelus fuscoguttatus. The sequence goes on along the minus strand of NC_064758.1, from coordinate 22,960,937 downwards.
AAGTAAAAATACCAAACATCTGCAGCTTATAACATCTGACATATGAGTATTTTCTTACTGAAGACCACCTGACATCACGAAATTGATGACTTTTTAGCAATGCTTGCATGTATGCATGACTCTAGGGACAGGTTTGTCATTCAGTCCACCACTTTGGTCCTGACTGAAATGTCTCAACATCTACTGGATAGACTGCCATGGAACTGGAGACATACCCAGAGGATGATTCTTACTGACTGGTGATCCTCTAACCTTTTGTCTAGCACCACCAAGTGGCGCCTGCAGACATTAATAATAGAGGTGGCCAGATGGTGCCACTGAAAATCTTAGGGTGGCACACCAAAACCAAAAACCATAACCTAATTTTAGGAATTCAATTATGTTGTTGTAGCATATAGGCTAGTTGAAAACTGTGTCAATATAAGGATAAAGGTTGTTGCATTCCGATTTACGTTGGTTTCTTATGTTACACTTAATTTCACTAATTATATGATGTGCATAGACTAACACTGGCACAGTTACATTTTGAGTTCCACAACAGTCCTGTTTTAATGTGGTATATATCTATACATGATAGGTGTGTCATTGTTCTTTAAATTGGCTGGTTGTCCTTTTCCTTAAAAAGGCAAATACAAACCTGTAATTTGAAGGAGTACTTCATTGTAAGGAACAAAATATTTACTGTGAACAAGTCTCAAATGTAGAGCAGATCATGGGTATCCATAGAACCCATTTTCATTCAGATAGGTGGGAGTTAAAGGGACTCCTTTGAAAACGGCCCTGCCAGTTGTACCCTTGCCAAAATTTAGTCTAAGTTTGCAACATTATTTAGCCCACTTCCCAACAAGCTATACTGACATGGTTGATACCAATGGATACCTTAGGTTGTCTAGTGTCACAAGACACCACTAGCTTCACCTAGCTTACAGCCTGTTAGAGACAGAATTATTGGCTTGCAGTTATTTTTGCCTGGGGGCACCAGTTAAGGGGGCAGTAATTGTGTCAGAGGGGCCTCGGTCCCCCTCTGGGCCTCCTTTGGGCATGCCATGATTTTAATATTTTTGAATTAAGTGTCACAACAGCTGTAGAAAGGATTTCTTTGAAATTTTGTTTTTTTGACCAAATACGGCCAAAAGTATTCCCATCAGCCTCGGCTCTACTTTGTGTAGTGTATGTTGTCTTAGTCCTAATTTGTAAATGTTAGCATGCTAACATGCAAAACTAAGATGGTGAACATGAGAAATGTGAAATGTTAGCATGTATTGTCACTGTAAGAGTGTTTTATGAATTTCAGTGTTAGCATTTAGCTCATAGCACTGCTGTGCCTAAGAACATCCGCACAGAGCTGCTAGAATGTAGTCTTGTTTTAATATTAATGCACATAAGCAAATTTAATGTATTTTTTCATGGTGCTGTAATTAACACACATTTATGCACCACGTATATGTGACATTATGTGACATATCTGAAGGTTTGAGCTCAGTCTCAGATCTTTTGTTCTTGGGCTTGATATTGTTTGCTCCCGTTTGTCTGGTCTAGTAGGACTTGCCTGGTTTGATCTGAAGGGAATCACTCTCGCCTCCATTATCCCATTAACACTGATACTAAACACCGCAGTCACATCCTGATGAAATTATGGCACACGCAACAGGAATCTTAGATCCATTTTGAGTGATACAGAACAGCGTGCATGCCCCTTTATGTTCGCTACCGTCTGTGATAGTCTCCTACACTGAACTCTGTGTAACTCATATGGGATGAGATGTATGAAAACACATCGCAGTTAAACTCGATTAATCTTAGAATATGTCTATTTCCAATGACTCTGCGGATGAATATGTTGAAATGTGAGGCGTGTAATTGAACAGAATGTCTCTGTGCTTCAACATTTTCTCTCTGCCCTGCTCTCTCCTCTGTGACTGCGCAGGCTGTGTGCCAAGCCGGTTGTTTTGTGTGTGTGTGTGTGAAATATTTATGCATCGCTCTAGTGATGTGCTTTGGGGATGCTCCAGTGGTGAACGCCAGCCTGTCTCCCTCTCTCTCTTCCCCTCTCGTTCTCCTTTTCCCTGCTTTGTCTCTCTTGTGCATAGTATTATTTTCGGTTGCTCGCCATTGTTCTCTCTCTTGCACTCTTTCCCCCTCTCATTTCTCTTCCTCCATCTCTCTGTTACATCGTAGACGAGCAACACCACTGTGCGCTTCATCCCCTATTCTGAAGGCCATCCATTTTTCAGGACTGTTTGAAAATAGACTGCTTGTCTTCATCCTCACAGTGCGCATGCAGACACACACTCTCACACAAACATTCAATCTCTCTCCATGTCATATTTAAAAATCTCCTCCACACATGTTGGAAGACATTTAAATAAACTCTGCGTATGGGTTTTCTCACAAAAGATGCTATTGCTTGCTTAAAAATTCTTAAAATTACATCCACTGTTTCTCCCTCATTGAAAAATCAAAAATCTATGAATATGGCAATATTGTTAATTTAAAAAAATTAAATACTGGAAAAGGGGACGTCTCTTACTTCACAGAGAAATTCATTTTCAGTGTATGGACACTGGACAGTTTAAGTTTCCACATCACACCCTGATAAGTTTACATATTGGATCATAACTGGCTCCTGACTAGTTGTGATGTCACAAATCCTCCAAGCATAGAGTGCTGCAGGAATCATAGTTTTTTGTAGGCCGACATGGCATCGCCCTGGTTCCCTCATCAAAAGCCTATGGGATTTTCCCATTAGCTTTTGGATTGCAGAACATAAGCTCTGTTGAAAACAAATGTTTGTGATACTCACGTTTTATAATAATCATCACAAAAAACACCACTTTTGTGATGTTTAAGGCATAAATGCAACCACCAGAAATAAAAAGTTATGCTAAAAACAAACAACACTGTGTGCGCATGACTTAACACCGCGCTCGGCATGATGCCTTTTTAAGACAAGTAAAGCCTTCAAAATTTGTAAATGAGCTATGTGTTGGCATATTTTATGTCATAAAACAAAATGTGAAAATCTCTTAAAGGAGCTATATGTAAGAAATCTAAAGCAAATAGTCATAAAATCATCCTAATATGTCACAGAGACTAAGGAATAATGTTCATATAACATACTGATCTCACCGACAACAATAGTACAGCCAGAATATTTGCATTTAAAAAAAAAATTACAGTCCGCAAATCATGTTTATGTTTTGAATTTGTGTTTTGGCCTGTTGCGTCACCCACCGCTGTCTACCAGTCACGCAGTCAGTAGAGTCTCAGCATCAGTTACAGTTATGACTGAGCTACAGCAGCACGGCAAGCAGCATTAGCAGTGTCCCAGTACACAGCATTAGCAGTCTCCTCAGCTGTATCCCAGCAGCAGCGTTAGCAGCAGAGAAGCCGGACTTGCTCGTACGGTCCACTGGAAAACCAAAGATCAAGGACGCAGCAACGCGGCCCCGCCACGGCAGCCGCCCGTGGGCAAAAAAATCAATCTCCAGCGTGTCGCTGTCCAGCAACCTCGAATCTGTAGGGGAGAGGGGGCAGTATTTTGAATTGGAGTGCAGTAACTGTTTTGGCCACATTCTTACATACAGCACCTTTAAGCTTGTGTTAACCACCTTATTTCAAGCATCAAACCAAAAACCCATTCAAAAAGCTGGTTGACTTCAAGACGAGGGAAATGGTAGTGCTAAAGTGTTAACTCATTTCTGGGGTTTAGAACTCACTCCTGGAGCATTCAATATTAGGGATGCACTATATTGGATTTTTTTGCCGATATATCCACTTTTCTCCCCCACCAAATTTTAGTGATCATCAGGCCTCTTCTGTAGTGGAATTAACAGCATAGTACGCATGCATACTCTTATCATGATGGCCCACCGGCAGATGGAGACATGAAATAGAATGCTTTCCAATGTATGTAATATTTATTCAGTTTACAAATGAAGAAAAAGCATGTTGGCAGATTCTAATAGTTCATTTTAAAGCCAATATCTGCCAATACCTATGACGTGCCGATATTATCGTGCATCCCTGCTCTATATCTGTAAAAAAAGGGGATACAAAGACACTTTTCCCCCGTCAGCAGGTGAACCTAAAAACAGTCTTCTTGTGTCAAACTCTGTACAGTGAAGCTCAAACATCCAAGTAAAGTTACAATAAAACAAGCACATTTTTGAGAAGGACTTTAATGGGACTCATTTCTATCTGCGGTGACTGTCTTTAACACCCTCTTTCTTCATGAGGAATGTAACTGTTTTAATAGTGAAAAAATGTTTTGTTTGTCCTATTATATTTAGAATGATTGTGTGCTAGCTATATGATGCTGCCATTTTGGCCTTTGGTCTTTCTTGTAAAATAGATCATATTAATCCCACAAAGACTAGCTCTGTCTAACACCTAACACTTCCCTTTTTATTGGGGTGGCTGTGGCTCAGGAGGTAGAGCAGGTCGTCCACTAATCACAAAGTCTGACTCCAGTCTGCATGTTAAAGTATCTTAGGCAAGACACTGAAACCATAAACTACTCCCGATGGCTGGGTTGTTGGTGTGTAAATGACTGAATGTATACTGTAACTGTGTAGCAGGTGGCATCCTGTATGATAGCACTGATCACCAGTGTATGAACGTGTGTGTAAATGAGTAAATGTGACAAATAGTGTTAAAGTGCTTTTAGTAGGTAAAAGATGCTATACAGTGCAGGTCCATTTACCTATTTACCATTACCACTTTAAGTCTCCATATTTAGTATATACAAACTGTATGTAAACATTCAATAAATGCACATTAATGCACAATGTGGAAGCACATTTCTGCTAGTTTAATGAAAAAAAGATCCCGTGTCTCAAAATAATGAGAATTTTTTTTCAAAATAATGACTTATCTCTACATAATGACTCAGTATTTCAAAAAAATTACTTAGTATCTCAAAATAAGGACTTTGTATTTCAAAATAATGAGAAATGTTTAGAATCTCAAAATAATGGCTTAGTATTTCAAAATAGTGACTTATTTCAAATGAATGACTTTGTATTTTTAAAATAATGACTTACTTATCTTAAAATAATGACTTATTAGGCTATCTCAAAATAAGAATTTTGTGTCACAGCATACAGTAGTGAGAAACTTTCTCAAAATTATGAATAAGTATCTCAAAATGAAAAACTTTCTCAGCATATTGACTAAATATCTCAAAACAAGGAGAAATGATACGTCATACGTCATAATAATGAAATATATTTGAGATAGTCATTATTTCAGCAAAGTTTCTCATTATAATGACTTACAGGCTCTTTTATTTTATCACATAGTCAGAAATGGGCTTCCATATTTAGCAGGTAAAAGTAGGTAATTAAAGAATAATATGTGAACTATAACTCTTCTTGTGAGCACCCATAAGTGGAGACTGGTGTAGTGCTTTTGAATGTTAAATAAGGGAATTAACACCAAAGTGTGACCAAAATCAAAAGTGAGTGAGAAATATAATTAATACTGTCGGGCTAAGTGTGTGTGCTTCTCTTCTCTCCACTCTCCTTTCCACCTATCTGTCACCTAGGTAACTGACATGATGCAGAAAGCCTTGTTTGACTTCCTGAAGCACAGATTTGATGGCAGGTGGGTACGGTTGTCTGTGTGGCTCTCCTTACAGCTGCAGCTCAGCGTACAGTGACACTGTGACCGAGCTTCAGAGCTGTTCCTGGGATTCTAGCTATCAAGTTTCATAGTCGATAGGACACATGGTGGTGATGATTTATTTTTAGCTGCAAGAGAGTACAAGTTCGTCTCATCCTTTGAAATGCTGAACAGTTGTGGATGTGATGTGACGAGACGCTTCTTCTGTAGGATCTCTATTACACGGGTGACTGCTGATCTGTCACTGGCAAAGCGCTCGGTGCTGAACAAGAAGGCCATAATGGAGAGATCGAACACGCGCTCCAGTCTGGGTGAGTGATGAGAAACTTGTCTTTGATCTTTTTTAGCTAAATAAAGACTAATACCTGCTAAGAATAGATGCCTCCTCTCTCTTTAATGTTAAGTCTGTGAGAAACTCAAGTAACCGATGTTGCTCGTGTCTCATACAACTGCCCGTCTTTCTTTGGTTTGCTGACAGCTGAGGTCCAGAGTGAGATAGAGAGGATCTTTGAGCTGGCCAAGTCTCTCCAGCTGGTCGTCCTGGATGCAGACACCATCAATCACCCAGCACAGCTCCTCAAAACTTCTCTGGCTCCCATCATCGTCTACGTCAAAGTCTCCTCTCCTAAAGTAGAGCACAACCCACATAAACTTCACAAAGAGATGCTAGCCTGTATAGTTGCTGATTATTGAAGGGACAGATCAAACATATTACATATTTTTCCTCTTACCTGCAGTGCTGTTTATCAGTCTAAATTGTTTTGGTGTGAGTTGCTGAGTGTTGGAGATATCAGCCATAGAGATGTCTGCTTTTTCTCTAATACAGTGGAACTAGATGGCACTCAGCTTGTGGTGCTCAAAGCACCAAAAATACATTTGAAAAACTCAACAGCAGTGTCTCTTGCCAGATATCATGACCTGGTTACTCAACATAATCTGCAGACCTTGTTGTGAGCAGTTTCATGTAGGAACTATTTCTTTCTACCAAACTACACCAACCAACTGTATCACCGGCTTTGAGCACCACATCAGTGCCATCTAGTTCCCTCATATTCAAGAGAAGGCAGACATCTCTACAGCTGACAATCTAGACTGATAAATAGCACTACAGGTTAGAGAAAAAAAAATGCATATTTTGCTTTTGGGGTGAACTGTCCCTTTAAAGATAGGGCTTTCATTACTTGGATTTTTTTTTTGACTGTCTGACTCTCTCTGTCTCTGGCTCATCTCACAGGTCCTTCAGAGGCTGATCAAATCTCGAGGGAAGTCACAAAGCAAACATCTCAATGTCCAGATGATGGCAGGGGACAAGCTAGCACAGTGTCCACCTGTATGTCACTCAGCCTAAAACTTTATAATTACATAACGCTATATGCTCAGAAAAAGCTTCACACAGTGATTTGTTATGGACACTCATATTTCTATCTTTGACTCATCAGGAAATGTTTGATGTCATCCTGGATGAGAATCAGCTGGAGGATGCATGCGAGCATCTTGCAGAGTACCTGGATATCTACTGGCGTGCTACGCATCTCCCCTGTTCTGCCCCTGTTAACCCCTTACTGGACCAAAGCGTGATCACCCCACCCTCAGCTAACTCCAGCCAACAGGTAAGACAAACACACAACTGATGTTTGATTTATTAATATTTTGGCTGTGTTATTAATCACAACTCTTCTGCCTCCTGTGTTCATTCACTAGTTTTCTGAGACTCAAGAGTTGATAGAATGATCACTACCAGAGACAAAGGTGAGAGGGAATGTGTTTCTCTTACTTATTTTGGTGAGCATCGGTCCTTTGCTGCAGGTTTCTGGTGTTGTTTTCCCCCTTGAAATGTTCCCTCTGTCCCTCTGCAGGAAGCCTGTGCTGTCGGCTGGGGTCAGACTAGGAGGTCATAGAGCACAGGGACCAGGGCGCCACCAGGGGGCAGCAGCAGCCCTCATCTCTCCAAAACCAGCCACCACCTTCTCTGGCCTACACCCAGACTGAAGAGGAGAACAAGAGCAGAGTCCCTTGCTAGAGAGAAAGAGCAGGAGGCTGGTGAGCTGGAGGAAGAGGAGACACGAAAGCAGGGAGAGGAGCAGGAGGAGGAGGGAGATTCGGAAGAGGAGCCTCCACCTCACTGCTGCCCCCTTGGGAAGAGCTCCCTGCCCCCACCTCCACGCGACAACTCAGGGCCGCTTTCTACAGCTGCACACCTACTGGTAACAAAAACCAGTACAGCAGTGCAGTCACTGCACACCACCTTCCCTCACCCTCCCTCCCAGCCTGACCTTGTCCCCAACTCCCTGCTTTCACACAGGAAGTAACCCCCCCCCACCCCCACCCCCACCCCCACCCCCAGCAGAGCTGAGCCAGCCCATGTGTGATCAGACACCCAGGGGTGGCTGTCCAAGACACACATAGACTAACTCAGCTCCCGTTGTAGGCAAATTAAACACCTGTGAAGGCAGAGTATGTTAGCATACAGAACTGTAGCATAGCAATGCTATCAGTATAACACACAAAACAAACATGAGTAGCTTCCCATCATAGGGTTCCCAGGGTTTCCTCTCTGATACACCTGGCTTCCCCCTCTGGCCAAAGAGTGCAGAGAGCAACAGAAACCCAAGTCCGTATGTCCTCCATCTCCACAGCTCTCTGTGAGCTGAGATTCCAGTTTAACCAAATGTTTCCTCGAAGGCACAATCGTTCAGCAGAGTCAACATGGTCTCACCTGTATTGACAACGTTCCTCTTCCTTTAGCACTTGCGTTCTCTTTTGGTTTATCAAGTAGCCTTTATTTCATTTTATTATTTTTTTTTTTACAGTAGCTATCTATACTACTATCTATGATTCATATCTTGGCTCTTAGTAAAGCTGATCACATATCTGTAACGCAACAGTGATGCAAAACTCATGCATGACAAGCACATACTTGCACATCAACAGTCTATATGCATCTTCTGTCACAGCTGTGAATGTATAAAAGCTGGTCCGTTGTCTTAGCAAGGATAATTTACAATAACTGTGGTTTGTTTGAAAATATGTGGTGGTAAATCCCATCACCTAAATGCAATTCAGTATTAACCAAAAAGTGTGGCTGTTGTCAAATATGATTTTTTTTTATTTTGTACTAAAAAAAAAAATAATTAAAATTCGTTCCAGATGTCATGAAATTTAGTCTCAGGCTTTCAGTTTTGGTACACTTGGTATTTATTAGCTGTTGTTTCACATCAAACTGCGTCAGATGAGGTTTTTAAAGTAAAACTTAAAGCTTGAGACCGAAAAAAAATGACTCTGTCCTTTTTAGGAGAAACCATACTTTTAAAAACAGATGTTGCACAAACTGCCATTGGCTGTTAATCACATTAAGGAGAACAAAACGATAAATTGTGAGAGATTTAACAGGTGGACTTGAAAACACCTCATCAAGTAGATTTACTGTCAAATTTCCAAAGACAATAGATGCATAGGTTAATAACACAGTTAACTGTTACCTCAGCATGTGTGCTGAATGTAATTCTCGGTGATGTTAGCACTAAAGTACGCACATCAACAGCAGTCAGGAAAATCTGCATTTTTTGTTTTGTTTTAACACATCAGTGATGTAATTTACATTTCACACTTCACTGCTGCTCAGTGGTGAAGTGGTGACCGGAGAGGTGGAGCTTCAGAATGAAGTGAAAAAGGAGTTGCATTCACCCTCCACTACATCACTGTGCAAAGAGAAGACTATATTTCCACTGAAGAGACATCAACAGATTGCAAAGGGCCATTTCCTAATAAGCCCAGTAAATTATCTAATTATCTTTTGGCACTAACGGCTAAACTCAGCATGTGTACAGCAGGCCTATGAGTATATGGAGGGTGACCTCTGGTGGTGTAGTTATGTTACACTTATATCCACCACTGCTTATTTCTCTGCCCGTTGCAAACAAGACATTTAATAAGCATCCACATTCACTAGTTATATATACAACTTCCAGTCATAGGAGTTATTAAATGTCTTTGTTGCAAATACCAAAAACTTCCAAACTTCACATAACCACCCACCGTCTCTTCTGTGTTAATTTAATCATCTACTGGCCTCCATATCGTACAGTATTCACAAAAACGAATGCATCTTAACTGAGATTCTCTACATTCATGCATCTGCTTTTACCATATAAACTATAGACTTCAGCTGACATACCACACATGTAAATAATCTAATGTATGTGCATGACATATTGTATTCCTGTTTCATCAGAAGGGCTTTTTAGGACCATCCTCACATGAGCCATTCACTCTTCAGAGTACATAATCAGTCACATATATCAAGGCTTAATTGTACATACTGTATATTCAATATGCAGATATTATATTATTATTATTATTATTATTATTATCAAATTGCACAGAAACAATAAATGCTGACTGGAAGTAGAAGGGTTTTAGTCACAGTACACAACTCTATACTCAATGCCTCAGAAAGCATGTGTTTATCTGTATGTTCCTCTTGTTTTAGAATGATGCACTGCAGTTATTTAGGACCACCGTAAAGTTTGCTTCCACCGGCACCCACATTCATTTCTGAAGGACCAGGTTTGAGATACATAACTTCTACTTGACGAAACACAGAGAGCACAGTACCTTCTTTCGATAATAAAAAATACAGATTTCAACTCCTTCTATTTGCTTAATTTTTATTGCAGGAAATTTCTACAAAAAGTGAATTATTCTTTGGACGTCCAAAGCACAATTTTTTACAATTATCATTTCCTATTGCGTTTCACTTGCCTAAATTCTGTATGCAATACAAAGTCTAGCACTGACGAGACACTAGCTGAGACTATCAAGGTATCTCCTCAGTTATGATGGGGTATAATTGCACTACTATCATTTATATGTCTGCTTTAAGATGCAATAAATGCACTAAACGTTATGCTGTACCCACCTCCAATACCGAACAAGTTGTCTGGTCTGATGATGATGTCAACATTTCATGTGGTTTCTGACAAGTCGACGGGATAAATGATATCCAACAGTGTCTGATGATGATGTGTACAGGGTGCATTTGTCTATAGCACATTTGAAAGAGGGGGTGAATAAAACACAAACAACATTTAAGTAACAATTTTTGTCTGTGGTGTTTTTATTTCTCCTCTGTGACTCCTAACACCACCAACAGAGGGCAGAAGTGGCCTGTCTGTAGTTTCAGGTTGTGTGGTGATGTGAAGTAATCAGCTCAATGTAAATCAGACATGCCATACAGTGATTATTTCTCTCTTTTTGAAACTGCTATTTAAAGGGCCAGTTCACCATAATAACAGCACAACCATATTTGTCACTTTGCAGATAGTTTTGGTTTTATCTGGTCAGAGTTTGTGATAGATGTCTCTGAGATTTCTACCAACCCAAACTTCACTGTGAACATTTTCATTAAAACTACAACTACCAAAAAAAACCATCAGTATAAAACCTGCACAACAAAGCAGTGTTGCCACATTACTGGTATTTCAAACCACGACACAATACCTGATACCACTTTATTTGGATAGTTGGCCTACAGACAGTTTATAGATCATTAGTAGCATTTTAACATCTTATTCCACTGTATTTGTCTGCAGATGTTTAGCAGATTATCTATAAAGTATGTGTGATAATTCATGAATATACTTACATATTCTCAGAATTATTCAGCTGAACTCTATACTCTATATTCAAACTCTATGCTCTCTAGATTAACATCTACAGACAAAGCGAAAAATAAGCTGCTAAAATGTCACAAATACTCTGTACTGTAAACTAACTGTAGGTGGACTGTTCAAATAAAGTGCTACCCAGTACCCTGAAAAATATTAATGTTTGAAACCATTTTTGACCATAGGGAATGTTTGGTCATTGTTAGAATGCCCATAGTAAATCTTAACAGTAAGGGGAGCAAGAAAGTGTTGCTGGTACTGTAGTGGTGTATCAATACTGCAGAAAATGTATATTTAAATAAAAAAAAAAATCAAATATTCAGAATCAGTATGTATGTCACTACATCAAATCATCATATTTGTGACAACACTACAGTGAAATACCTGGATTGTCTGAGAGTAGCTGTGACATTATCGCTCGCAAAACAAACTGCTACAGATTTTTTTAAACAGATTTTTTTCAATCCTGCTAATACCACAAATAAAACTTCTTTGACCACCATTATTTTAATTAGAAGAAGTTACATATGTATTTCAAAACCTGGACATGCATTAGCATGGCTAGATACCACTAGATATAAATTAAAACAATCTATATGCAGTATATTTTTGTAATTTGGGTGAACTAACCCTTTAAATGTGTCCTGGTAACTGGTTCTACACTGTCTGGCCAAAGGTGTATACTACTCTGCTGTTGGTCGGTTCCAATTAAGATAAATCTCAGTGCAACAGCATGCCATGCAATCATATTGTAGACATTAGCATGTTTGCAGGTTTGTGGCAACACTTAAGAGAGGTCACTTTCCTGTTTTAACATGACAGAGCCCTTTGTAGAAGAAGTGTAGAAGAATCTGAGTGGTCTGCACAGAGCGTGGCCTGACCTCACTATTCAGATGAATTGGAGCCAGGCCTTATCACTCAGCGTCAGTGCCCAACCTCACTTAAACACACATTAAACATGGCTTAATAGAGACAATTTCAATCACAAGTACACAAATCAGCTTCGCTATAACTCGCAGCATTCACAGACAAAGCACTTGTCTTTTGCTGGACACATTTTCTCCACAAATACAACATGCTAATGTTTTTAGCACAAGCCTATGGCATTTTACATTGAGTAAATTATATGATATGAACTATGATAGTGTAATCACATTTCTGAGGAGGTGCATGTCAGGCTAAAGTGAAAGGTACTATGTGGGCTCTCTTGACGCAGAGCCCATGCTGTAGGTACGCCGTCTATTCAGCCGAGAAGTATAAACCCACATTAGTCAGCACTGTTGCCACTGTTAGCACTGTCAGCTGCTAGGTGCTGGCTCAGCCCCCTCCAGGTTGAGAACTGTGTGCAGACAATTCCAGCTCAGATTCTGAATCATATATATGCTTAGTATGCTGCGTACAGCTCTTGTGACATTAACATGGGTGTCTGGAGTGTCTGACATACGTTTGGCCTGAGCAAAGCCAAGCTGGGATGTTGGTTTGGCTCTGCACAACTGTATCAAATCTATATGATAAGGCGAGGTCAGATATAAGTCAATATGCATGAGAAGTAGGGACCTTTGGCATGTTCTAACTCTCTTTAATCAGTCCACACATGCTTTTTTGATGAGCTACAGTCTGTTCAAATCATTCATAACTGCACCCATGTCCCACTCATTATAATTCCACTTGAGCTCCACTTCCTACAGAGACCCACGATATTCCCACCTCTATCTGCATATGATCATCATTTACCATCTGTTCTGCACTCATAATGCCACGTTTTATTGATAGGCAGCTTGACATTCCCTCTCTGGTTGATCTAACATGAGTTGTTCTAAATTGCTGCTATCACATGTGAAAGTCATGTTAATCCTGGGTTACAACACCATCTGCTGATGAGTTTGTGGCAGCAAAACAAGGAAGTCTCCCTGTTAACGTTTGTAACTGCCTGAGGATCCAGTGAGAAGGAAAGTGACTCAGCTTTTGCCATGTGTATATTGCTGTCACTCTTTCATTGTGTTGATGGTAATTACCAACGCTGTCACCAAATACATAGAAGTGTGATGCTTTAAGGCGCCAATGCTTTATCCTGCCAGTAGTAACCCCCCCCCGCCCCCGTATCCTCCTACTCATCCTCTAGTGTCAGCCATATTGGAAGGTGTCACTTTATGCCTGATGATTATTCACCGCCACCTGTCTCTCCCTGTCCCATCAGAGGAGCTCTGTGGTGGTTTCACGGACATCCCTGTATCCATTGCAGCTATTTTAGAAGGGTTAGAGAGAGTTCATCGTCTGCAACTTTTCTTCTCAACTGTTTCTATCTTCCTGTACTAAAGTTTTATTCCCGACTAATCAGCGGCTTAGCATAAAAATATGAGCCCTGTACATATGAAGCTCAAGAGGGCCCCTTCCCTCTTCAATGCATCCATTGTCACGCCTGTACAAGTCATCAATCAGGTGTTTATAATGCATTAAAGCTGGACAATCTCACATCTCAGTGTATTTCAACCCTTTTTTCTCCACATTCTGAAATTTCTTCGTGAAGCTTTTACTCTAAACGACAAACAACGACTGTCAGTTTTTAGGTCTCCATTACACACTTACTGGGAATAAGACAACATGGAAAGCTGTCTCACTCTGGGCCCCACACTGAGAAAGGATTACTGTGTTCCAAGAAGTAGACCTCACCAAAATCCTGCTTTATTACTGAATTAAAGTGAATAAGTGTTTGCCCAGTTTCTTGGAACCATGGAAATATCCCATGAAAACTTGAAAAAACTTAAAGGCACAATCCATATGTTTACAAAAAGGCTTGAAACCACTGACTGTAAAAAAAAAAAAACTGGACATAACACCCATTGGTTTGTGGACATTTTGAGGACTTGAGTTTGGCATTTTGACGGTCACCATTTTGGATTTTTGGTGCAAGAAGGGATCATACTTGGATGAGAAGGTGAGGCTAACCCTAATGCTAACTGCTAGCTTGGTTAGGACTGCTCATTTACAGTCTATGGTTAACTGTGATTATGCTAATGTTAATTTTTACTATTAAAAAAAATTAAATCAAAATGCATTCATTGAAAGAACTGAACATCAGCACTTTTAGTACAACCAAATGCTGACCAAAAATTTTTTTAGGCTTTAACTTTCATGAACTGAAAACACACTGAAGTAGCTACGCCTACATGTACACCTAAAGGCTTTCTCTGTGAATTTGGGGCTATGGCTACCTTACCTAACCAACGTTGTCACATGAATGAATAGTGAAGTTAGCTACAGAGACCAAAACCATTTTTTGTACCACGCTGTAAACATGTTTATTTCTACTGTGAAGTTGGGCATTTCAACACAAGGGTCTGTGGGGACTGACTCACTCTTGGAGCCAGCCTCAAGTGGCCATTTGAGGAACTGCAGTTTTGGCATTCTTGGGCTCATGTTTCAGTCCTGGAGGTTGCTGCTTGTTTGAATCTGAACGCTGCTTCAATTATCAGCATGCTAACTATTATAATATCAACTAGCTAACCAAGTTACATATCAATATCAATCCCTTCTGTAGCAAGCAAGTTGTGTTCATCCCCCTGTATTTTGAAAGATTTAGCTGCCTTCTTTCTCAAAGCTGTCTTTCTTTTCCTTTTTAGTGCACTGATTTACCTTTTTGAAATTACATAACGGCTTCAGCAGTCTTTGGCACCAGCATCAAAGCTGTTACTGAGGTTTTTCCATCCTTCTGCAGGATAAACACTAAAGTAATTTTAAAAACTTAATTTATATAAAATCTAGCCAAACATGAAATTGTATTACAGCAAAGTGCCTGTTTTTTTGCCCTGTGCTGTGTTGTGTTTTTCCACTGATAATAACCATTATTATTTCACAACATTCATTTAAAAGGCAGGTGTAAAAAACACGCTCTTCTCACAGAGAAATACTATGAACAAAGAAAGAATGTGCAGTCTGTCAAATGAAACGGTAACAGCAATACAAAACATTTCCTCTCCTGCATGCAGACACAACCCCCACAAATCAAAGCTGTGTACGATGACAACAAGACATATTGGGCTGTAAAGCAGAGACAGATCCCAGCATGGGGGGATGAATGATATGGGCTGTTTATGAACAGAGGCAAATTGCTTTGACCCACTGGGGCAACAACCACAAGGGCTCTGATTGGCAACAGTAAGTAAATTAGCTAATAGGCTGCCAGACACAGAGGAAGGCGGCTAATTGACTTTTATCTTTTAATTCTCCTTTTCCTAACAATGAGATGCTGTTTCCATACAGTAATAACCTTCAGGGTGTGAAAGTCAGTGTCTGCCTGTGTCTCCAGGGGTTTTACCAGCACAAGTGAGAGGAAGGACCTCTGACCTGACCCTGTGGGCAGCCGATAGCTGGTCACCTATCAGGGGGCTTCACACCAGCCCACTGCATGTTGACATGGTGGTAACACAAGTCACACCGCCTTTTGATCAGCAGTCACTGAAACAATCTTGAAATGGTACGTATCTGTCCTTTATAGGGCAGTAAGAAATGTTGGTTTTAAGAGGAAATTGACCACGTCTGAGAACATCATTGTCCTCACACTAAATCTGAGACAGGGAATTTCAGCCCAGTTGTCAAAGAACGAGAGCAAATTTCAGAAGGACGAATCTGAGCTGTTTAGATAAAATCGTCTTGTCTCTGTAGTGCAGATCAAAGCAAACTAATTAGTCCACTGTGGCTTGGTCTATCAGCCCCATTGTCCTCGGCCAGTGCTGTGCTATTGATCCAGCCAGTCAAGTCAATCTAATCAATCAATTTGCAGCAGACCAAGTGACAGCCAGGACCCACAGGTGACAAAGACAAGTCTGCAGTGACCGGCTGCTTTGTGCTGTAATTCATGAGCCCCAGATATTAAAGTTAAAGCAGTTTTAGATTAAATGATTGGAAATTAATTGTTCATAACAGTTAATTTAGTTTGCAGGTAAACACGAATTAATATATGTCCCTTAAAATTAAATCTTGCACAGTATTCTGACTAAAGTATTTTACTAAATCTCTGCTCATAACGCAGCTGTTGTATCATCTTAGACAAAACAACTTGTCTCTGCTCTCTGAGAACAGAGTGCAGTACAGGGATGTTAGAAAGCCTGTGGAATGGAGAGCTCCTATTGGCTGCTGCTCGCTTGTATAAAGAGCCGCAGTGGCAAATTCAATCAGATCAACTGCGAGCATCCTCCGAGAACTAGACACCGGGACGCTCCATCACACTAGGACGATTTTTTTGTGTTGTTCTGCTTCTTGTTTTTACATATTTTGTGCAACAAACACTGGACCATCATTACCACCATGAAGGAAAGGAGAAATACACAGCCGCTCGTGGTGAGATGTAAACTGGTTCTTGTGGGAGACGTTCAATGCGGAAAAACGGCGATGTTGCAAGTCCTGGCGAAGGATTGTTATCCAGAGGTATGCTCTAATGTGGCTCCAGATAGTGAGAAATGAACATAATGTGAATGCACATAAGCTGTTTTGTATTTTTGCTGATATTTACGATGTTAAGTTTGTTCAAATGAGTCAATGTGGCAGAGAGAAAAGCAGTGCGCATGCTGCAGACACTCAGTTTTCATGCGCATTTTCTTTAAAAATCGTCCTCTCTGTGAATTTTGCCTGCATTTACCGTAATACTTTGTGATGCATTTGCTTTTTTATCGCATGATCAGTGGAAATGTAGACTATTCTTTACGCATACATGGATAATTCATGTTATATTTGTCTGTGCAGAATGTTTCTTGCAGCTGCAGTGATTCATGTGATTGATTGATCCGAAATTCATCCAAACTGAGGGGGAGAAAAATATCTTAATCTGAGTGTTACTATTTGATTAAACCCTCTGTGCGTGTTTGCGTGTTGCACTAATTAGCCAGATAAATCCCATTACCTGTAGCTGACTGACTGACACCTCCCCACTAATGGCACCATGTTGCTAATTGCTCTCCAGACCTACGTGCCCACGGTATTTGAAAACTACACAGCCTGTCTGGAGCTGGAGGAGCAGCGAGTGGAGCTCAGTCTGTGGGACACTTCAGGTAACTGATCACCTTTTTCCCTCTGTCTGTCTGTCTGGCCTATCATGGCCTGTATTCTGCCTGCAGCACTGAAGGAGAATATTAGGCAATGCGCTGTGAATATAATGAGCATCTATCTCAGCTGAAAGCAGAGCTACATCTTGGATTTTTTTTTATCTAGATGTTCTTCTTTTAGAGGCAAGAAATGTAATTTTCATGACCATTCTCATCTTGGAATAAAGGACACAACGTGGAAGTGGTGTTTGATTACATAAAGGCTAATAGGCAGGCCTAGTACTCTTTGTTTCCATCCATCATTGATGCAGAAATGTGCACTTGTTGAGCTGCAGCTTCTCCATCATCTTCCAAATCTCAATATTGCAGCTGATTTAATTTTTGTTATATCATCTGATGCATTTCTGCATGTGGCAGGAGACAGTATTTACAGATCTACAAGTACATGTCTGTGCCCAGTGTGTTTCACTGAAAACTAGGCAGAAAGAGACAGGGATTATTCCGCTTCACTTGTTGTTATTGCTGACTTTGTGCATCGTATGTTCATTTACCCTAAGCGTGAAAAAGAGGGTCAATGTGTCAGTGTGGATCTCCCGGGGGATCCGCTGTTAGTTGTGTTGACCTGGATACTGTGAACACGGGTCTGCAGCACCTGTTTGATTCCCTTCATGCTCACTGCACAATGGTTCCCCTCTCCATCCTCACCCGTGCCGGATGTATCTGCAGCCTCACTAGGTCACTGCAAGTTGCCTCGTGTGCGCGTGTGTTTTGCGTGTCTGCGTACAACAAATCCTTTACGTAACAGACCCACTTGTCTGAGATGATGCAGTATTTACTCTGGTCTCCTGGTTTACCCTCCCTCCGTTATCCAAAAGCAGCAACAGGGGGAAAAAAAAGTGAGTGTAATTCCCTCCCCAGACCAAATCCTGCTTTTTAATCTCAGACTGTGGACCTTTGGTATGGCCAGCAGGAGTGGGCCTGGTGCCGGGGGATGATGGGCACACAGGGACATCCTGTTGAGCAGGAAGGTTTTCTGGAGCAGACAGACAGGAGGCAGCTCAGAAACTCTGGTGACCTGCATTTGCCTCCATATGCTGCTCTGGGTCACCCACTAGAACAGCATGATGCAGAGGATTAAGACTCTGAATAGGTCCACTGGGCCACCCCTTCTGACCAACCCAATGAGTCTGACATGCTGTCTGTCTGTCTTTCTTACTTTGTTTCTTTCTGCATCCTGTCACTTTCTGTTCCCATTTACACTTTTGTCCTTCATATGTTTAATTGTTTCAACTCTTTTCATCCCTCTGTTGACTCCTTTCTTTGTTGCTTCCTCGTTATCCACGCACAATCCAAAACTGCACCAGTTAGTTTCTGGCTAATTTGCATTACAAGGAACAATAAACACACCCGGTAACAAACACATGCCATGCAGTACAGCTAGGGTTGCAACAGAGTGAGATTTACACAGTGAAACAACCATCTCAGAAAATATACTGGTGTCCATTATCATGGTATGTAGTAGTGCACATTTATTTTTTAATATATGTTGCAATGAGTCTTAAAGGAAAGAAAACAGAGGGGTTTTTTGGTTGAACAAACCCATTAATGTATTGACACTTGAAACCATTTTTATGGAAGTATGTGTAAATAGTCTGCATTTTGTCTCCATTGTCCAATACCACAGTATACCATGAAACTGGTGCAACCCTGGATACAGACACAATAATGTATGTAGTACACATGTCTTTCAGACAGTTGAAATTACTGAATTAAATCAGCCACGAAAGGCATCACAGGAAGTTACTAATGGTAATGTAAATATTTTTATTTGCCACCAGCTTTAGGTTTGATTTAAAGACCACATTCTCACTCTCTTGTTCCACAGAGAGGAAAACTTACGTCACCCCTCCCCCACATCATTTGTTATGGATGACTCTCATGTATCTCATGTCAAGCTCCCGGTGATGGACGATAGGCACCGGTGCTATTTGTTGGTCACACTGTACTGTTTCTTCTTCCTACTGTAATTTGCTCTAATTGCGTGGAGTTGTGCCGCTGCGGCCCCACCACACTGAGAGGGTCTCCTCATTATCCCGACTCCCCTTCATTGATTGGACTGACCTCATCACCGGCTCCACATGGCAGGCAGCTCCTTCTCCCAGCCCCGCCATGGATTTACAGACCAAAATCAATCCACCGGTTTTAATCAGCCCGGTCCGATTGGACATGCAGGGGAGGAGAGAAAGAGGGGAAGGAGAACAGTGTCCAGTGGCTGTAACTCATGAATAGTGGATAATGAATCTCGTTATGGTGTTAGTGGGTAATTTATTTCAGGTTGAATGGTCTTGCTGATAAAGCCTTTGAGTTTTAGAAGAAACTGTATATATATAATCATTTCATCAAATGATTAATGAACAGGATTGATATGTAATGAACCCAATATCCATTTGAGCTGATGAAACAATCTGTATGACTGTAAAAGAGAGGCACTGTTAATAGACAATAATCACGTTAAACAATCTGTATGACTGTAAAAGAGAGGCACTGTTAATAGACAATAATCACGTTAATGGATATATGTCAGTCGTTTTCTAACAGCCACTCAGCTGTAAGTCATTTTCAGGGCTCAGTCTGTTTGAGGGCTGCAACTAAAGATTATTTTAACTATTGATCCAATAGTTGATGAATAGTTTGATCTATAAATCATCAGAGTAGAGAAAAGTAGCAATTTGATTGTTTTATCGGACCAACAGTCTGCACAATCATAGGTGGAGATTTTTTGGGGGGGACACAGTGGGCACATCACCATAAATATTTACAACATGTGCATTTGTGTCATAATAACTGACTCCAATGATAACCCAATGCAACAAATCACTCATGCCCTGATGAAGGCCAGTGAGCTTGGCCGAAACATGTTGGTGATTTTAATGTTCATCATGAACTAGCCATTAAATAAAGGCCTTTTAACTTTTACACCAGAGAAGAGTTGCCTTGGATTTTGTTTTTTTCAAGTAACAAATCACTTGACTGATTAATAGTTTAAGCACTGGATCCATTTTTGATTAAAATAAAGGATAAGGAATACAATTGCATTATTTTAGAGTTCTAGACTAGAGGCAGATGAAATCTTTTCAACAGACTGGGTTAACTGATTGGTATTAGCATTAACATTTAAACAATTTCAGCCCTTTCTCATAGAACTTTGAAACAACAAATCTGTTAGGAGGGAAACAAAATGCAAATTATGTTTTTTATTAATTTAATAAGGAAATGTTGCTAATTAACGTATCTGTCAGGTTGCAAAAATGTTGATACTGAACAAATTAGCAAAATGATCACTAAAAACATATTTCAGTTGTTTCCCCACCAAAAAAGGCAATCTTGCAAGACAGTACCTAGTCGTAGTGACTACAGCATTTTATTTTTAATTCCTTTTTATTAGAATGTAACCCACATCACAATCTTTCCCTAACCCTTGCATAAAGTGCATTTGTTGCCTAAACCTAAGACAGGACTCTGGACATGGTGTCAAAGTCCTGCACTGTATACGCCCACCATCCTCCACAACCTCCTTCTGAAGCCTATGCAGTGTAAGAATGTAGTGTTTAGTTATCTGAGAGAAACTTTGTCTCTGAACATACACAGGGTTGACAGTTTTTACCTCAGAGGCTCTGGCTATGATGCTGCGAAAGCTTGTAAGCAGAAAACACTTTTAATTGAATGCACATCAAGGCTTTGGTTTAAATTTTTTAAACCATCTGCTGTTTGAGTCAACTTCCAAAATCCAGAGTGTGATGAGCTTTGACAGTGTCAAGTTACAAAGTAAAGCTTGTTAACAGCTCAGACGTGGTGATGTTCAGGAACAAAGAGCCATCCTCTCTCTCCCTGCAGGGGTCTTCAGCTCTGATTCTCACTGGCTCTGGCATGTGAAGCCAAGGAACAACTGTCTGACGCAATGTAGTGTGTTTTTTGGCCTGGCTGTGAAGTCCGTAGTTATCAGCTGCTGCAGCAGCAGCAGCAGCAGCAGCTCCCAGTCGGCTAAGTGTGGGTGGAGGGGCAGGGCTACTCTCATCCCCAAATCTGTGAGTCATCCCATCACTGGATCATTAATCTGTCTGACCCCTGCATTCTCACTGTAGGAGAGGAGTGTGCTAATGATGAAGACGTGCTATGTCGCTCAGTTGATTTAGCACACATGCACAAAAATACACTCACAGTCTTACTCCCGTACACTTGGAAAAAGCAGATCCTCCCCTCCCCCACCTGTATGCTCCACCACAAGGCCCGTCGTCTCGGCCTGCAAAGCCTACTCCTGCTCTGGCCCAATTTTCACCTCGACACATAGCTCTGGGCACCACACCATCAAGACGGATGGAGCTGAGCTCAGCCGCAGGAATTTAGTTATGCTCTTTTCTTTTCCCTCCATTCCCCAGTTAGTGAGCCTCACTCTCCATGTTTCATGCCTCAGAAACTCTCCATCTGTTGTCGAGGCATGCTGTTGAGAAAAAAGAAGAAAGGGAACATTTGGAGCATGCTTGGGCTCTGCATGTGTATTGATCTACCCAAGCCATTCTTTGGGTTGTCGCAATGGAGGGAAGGAGGGAAGAGACAGAGACTGGTACTCTGTGATATCAGACTGCAGGGGGTGAAGGATTAATGGCATAGGAGAGCTCTTTGTGATCTCCCTCAGTAGGCTACACTCCTGTTTTCCCTCTTCTCTTCCTCCTGGCTTTTTCTTGCCACAATAGACTGAGCTATTTCTTCCAGGATTAGAAACTGGGTCCTGGAGTGTCGGGAGAGTGCTGCCAAGGCTGCTACTGTACCCAAACAGTACACTGTGGAGCTTCAAATACTAATATTTACACATTCATACCATTTTTTATTTAATTCCTTTGAAGATAGGATAAATACACCCACTGAACCATGAATCCTTTGTCCAAAATAAATGATAAAATCCATTTCTGTGGAGAAAAAAAACATCCTAGACGTCCCTTCCATCTCCCCTCCCTCTTGACAGGGTAACTAATTTGTCAGTTTTAATTGCAAAGGCTCTTGGACCCCCTGTGCAACTTTCCATTGATTGCTGCATTTAGATCAGTGGCCATTTAATGCAGAATCACACCCAGGTTCCCGGCTCTGTGATAACCCCTTGAGGGAGATTGAGAAGATTTATAAAGCGCCCTGCCCCCCTGACTCAACCTATGAAACACCTCAGAGTCACCCCACACACACTCACACTCACACTCTCACACACACATACACAGACTCATCATCCTAGTGGTGCTAATTGCTCTGATTTTAATGTGTGTCAATTTTCACAGTCAGCTAACGCAAAGTTGTCTCACAGATGAGCGTGGCTTTCCTACTCCAGCCCTAGGTGTAAATAGTGTTTGGGCAATAATGTCATTTGCATTCTTAAGGTGGCGACGTCTGTCCTCTTTGTACAAACACAGCAAGTCATTTGCTTTAATCAGAATGTTTCAGTTAATTCGCTACTTAAGAGTAGAACAAAGTCGTTTTTCTATCCAAAGGCACAGAACCCCAGTTTTAATACAACAAGCGTGTGCCTTTGTTCCTTTGCTGCGATGTTTACTTTCTTCAGGACATTGAGCCCTGAGGAATTTCATCGCAGCTTGTCATTATTCCACTCACAGCGCCCGGCAGCTGGCAAATTCAGTTTTACCCTTTGATAATGTGGAAAAATCATTAAGTATTCATGAAACTGATCTGTATGCACACATCCATGTTGCGTGTGCTTTTTCATATGTTTTCGTCTGATGCATTGTTTTTCCACGCTGTAAATCAATTAGGATGGTTGTGTAATATCTAATGAGTGATTACACAGCCTGCTTTTGTTTTCTGTAGCTATAAGAGGAATGCTGAATCCCTTTTGGGATTCACACCGAGCCCAAAGTAAACACGTTAATCCCATTGAGCTGCTCCTCTTCTGTTTCATCTGATCACAGACCTGAGGTTGCTGCCAAATTTAAATACTGAGTTTGTGTGTCATAATAAGGTGTGGTGTTACCATGTGGATGAATGTCTGTGGTCCCCAACTCTGTTGCAGAGCGGAGGAATGTCCCCAACAGTAGGTGGGTGGGCAGTTTGCGGTGTAAAATGATTGATTGGCAGTTAAAGCGAGCCTTTATGGAGAGGTGGGAGGAATGCCTGATGTAGATGGTGGATTCCAAGGCTGTTGCTGTGGTAACAGAGGGACTGGAGGTATTGCGCGCAGAGCAGAGGATTTTTTGGGGGGTGGGTGGTTTACTTAAGGATTCTGAGCATGAGTGGGAGCGTCTGCCTGCCCCGAGCCCCACCGTTCCACTTGCGTAATCTACTGCAAGAGAAGATCAATGAGGATTTAGTGCTCGATTGTCATCTTCTCTCCCTCTGAAATGCCAGCAGAGGATATAGGAGCAGGGAAAAGAGCAGTTGCAGGGACAGCAAAGTGAGGCTCAGCAGGAGGAGTGATGCCGATTGCACATAATCCCTGCAGCTGTATTCTCTTGCTCTGCCTCCGCCACTCCGCTGCTCCATCACCCTTTTTGCCCTGACAAACTGCCTGTTGTCACAGCAATCGATTCCTGAAACTATCTCCACTTAAAACGAATAAATCATTGGCTCAAATTATGCACTCTTAAACATTTTTCAAAGCAAATTTAGCCTCAACCCTTGTGCCTGTGATATAAAAATATACCTTTGAATGTGTGAATCAAAATATCCTTTTCCATCAGACATTCAGGAACAAAAAAAAACTTACAGAGAAACTTTAAAGCACTACAAAGTATGGAAACTACAAGTGTGTTACCATTTCAGCACAAAAATAACAAAAACACTGAGAACCTTTGTCGGTATTTCAAAAGAATGGACTAGATTCCTCTTAAACGTCACAAATCAGCAATAGTCAGCACTGCGCTCATTCTTCTTTGAGTCCCTGTGATTAAAAGGGGCTGTACTGAAATCACTGATGGCACCTGAAACTTGAAATCAGAAATGCCTTTGTGTGTTTTATCCCCATTTAAATTCTCTATTTTCTGCTCCTCAAGGTTCTCCATACTACGATAACGTGAGGCCTCTCTGCTACAGTGACTCAGATGCAGTTTTGCTGTGTTTTGACATCAGCCGTCCAGACACTGTGGACAGCAGTCTGAAGAAGGTAACGGCTTCAGTACTTCTCTTTTGTGTCCCATTGTCGCACTGAATATCAGCAGTTTCTTCATATATAGCTTGTTTTTGTTAAAATATGCCACCGAACTGTCTAATATGTATGTGAAGGTCATTATGTACTATACACTTTGGCAAAATGGATCCTCTGAACTGACTGTCCTTTTGTATTCACAGTGGAAAACTGAGATTCTTGACTTCTGTCCGAGCACACGGATCCTGCTCATTGGCTGTAAGACCGACCTGCGCACAGATGTCTGCACGCTGATGGAGCTGTCCAATCAGAAACAGACTCCCATGACGTATGAGCAGGTGAGACACAAGAAGTAACAAATAGAGTCAATACCCAGATTAAAAACATCGACAAAAACATGTATGACAACTAAACTTTATACTATATAGGTATACTGTGTGGGATTTTCTTGAAAAACACTGTAAAGACTCATACAAAAGTGATCCCTCTCAATCATCACTTATGACCCATGAGTGTGTGGCAGTGTATTTATCCACAGAGACTCTGCCCTCTGCCTGTATTCTCTTATTCTCTTCTTATTTTACTGTGTTTGAGACTTTCCTGGCCACAGCACGCAGGCGAGGTCTGAACTTTTGCAGCATTCCTATTACCTTTAAAGTTGTAAGCCAGAGCTGGGAATGATGTTACACCTAAATTGACAGTGTTCCAGTTTAACAAGTTGGAAAAATGTTATTTTACAGTGGGATTTGCTCTAGTTAGGTTAGGGTAGCAAAGCAATAAGCAGTAATTTGTGCATACAAATACCGTAGCAACATGTCCACAGATAGACGTTAGAGAGTATTGTGTGTACAACTGATTTAATGAGACACAAATAAGACAGATGTGGTAATAAGCTTTCACTCCAGTTGAAGTTGTGGTTGATGAGGTTCTCCCAACTTTACAACTTGGAAATCTGACTTCAGGGTGCGTTCCAGTTGAAATTTCCAAATTAGAACTAGGAAATTTTGACTCCCCTGTTTTGATGGAACACAACCTGGTCCCAGACCATAAGCAGCACACATCCAAAAGTAAGCTATATAGTGCAAATAGTGCAGTTTGGAAACTTTTATGTTGTTGCTTTAATTCTTGCTTTTGTATCTTCAAGTATGTCAGAATCATTTTGGTAATCTGACCCATTTATTCCTTGAAAAACATTATGATTACAATGGCAGTTGATAAATTATAAATATCAGTAATTCCTATTGTGTCTTTTTATGAAGACAAAGGGGTAAAGAATATCATAAATCATCACCTAGAGGAGTCACTGGTGGCATGCTCCCTTATTTTTAATTTGACTTAATGAGTTTGCAGGGGTATTTCCTCCTGAACTCAACATTACATAGTGACCCTGGTGCACATAGAAACCTATGAAAATATATTAAAGGACGTCATGAGCAGCACCCTTCATCACTCATTACATTTATTGCAGGGTTCTGCTATGGCTAAGCAGCTGGGTGCAGAGGCATACCTGGAGTGCTCAGCGTTCACCTCGGAGAAAAGCATCCACAGCGTGTTCCGCACAGCGGCGATGGCCTGCATCAACAAGCTGCAGCCTCTCCCTAAGCCCAGCCCCACCCGCCGCCTCTCCAAAAGACTTCTTCACCTGCCCAGCAAGTCGGATTTGCTCTCCTCCACCTTCAAGAAGGAGAAGGCCAAGAGCTGCTCGGTCATGTGAGTGGAGACCTCTTGGGTTACAGTCTTCACATGCAACCCCCAGCCCCTGCCTCTTTGGTCTCGGGGAAGGGGGGGTGGGCAAGATGGTTTTATCAGGGCTTCCTGCTGAATCCTTCCCTCACCCCCCCAGAAACCAAACACCCCTCAGAAGAGGTGGACACCTCGCTGTCCACTTGCTCCTGAACCTTTTAGCGCACATCCATCTTTTTCCACTACTGTTTATCTTGCTTTCGAACAAACAATATCAGTCAAGGTTTGATCATCGAGCTATCATTTCTTTTCACCTGTAAAACAGTATGCAACTACAATGGTGTTACATCTGTCTGATTTTACTATCTCTAGGCACATGTTGATTTTGTCCAAATTGGAAATGTGCAACGTGTGACGTTTAATCTTGTGATGTAAATGCCTCTCAGACAATTCAATGGATATTTTTCTAAGTACAAAAATAAATCTAGCATGAAACCGTCAGGAATTAGCAAAATCCTGTACATCCCTCTTAGTAAGGTGTGTGAGGTGTGAAATAGCTTGTCGCTGGTGTCCCCATTTAGGCCTGTGAAAGCACAGAGATGTAGAGGGAGTAGTGGGACAAACCACAGCGAGAGCTATTACATAGAGAGCTGTTCTCATTGTCTCAGTGGTGATGAGAGCAGGGATAAGAGCTGTGAGCGCAGGCTGCTGTGCAGACAGCAGTCTAGACTAGTTCAACCTGCATGGATTGTTGATGCATGGTTGTGTAGCTCTGGACAGCGGTGCTCCACAACCTTTCAGTGGACTAAGTGGAGGAGGCTGAAGAGGCTCTGTGCGTACAAAATGACTGCAGAAATGACGAGATGCAAAAAAAAAAAATAATAATAAAGTGAAGTGTAGTTGGGCTTCCGGTGTCTCTGCTGTCACAGCTGGTGTCGATTTTAAAATACAATTTGGGTGATGGGACAGACACATTTTAATGGATGAGAAAATATGCTTTTGTTGTGACCAGGAGCATAAAAACAGCTCAATGCCGAGCTGTCGAGTGTTATTTATGAAGCTGTGGCTGGTTATTGATGCCAGTCACAGTGTTATGAGGCATATTTAAAAGCATAGGAAAACGCCTACTTAAGTCAGGCCGACTGCTAATGGGAAAAAATCTGGTCTGCAGTTTCAAATATTCTTCAGAAAAGATTTGTAGCATTGCCTTGTTGACAGGTTTTCAACAATTCTCAAATGGTATGCAGTTTTGAAAAATGCCTTTCATATCATGTTCCCGGAAGTCAGTGAGATTTTTGGACTACTGTTAAATGCCTTTGGCTTTCTCTCGTTTGCAACAATCCAATGTAGCACCCCCAACCTGACTCTCCTCTTCCAAGATGACTCTAGTTTTTGTGTCGTACACTCTTGTTAATCTATTGACCTCCAATAAGCAGCACTTACTGTAGGTTACGACGACTACGGAGCAAAAATTTGACCCCTTTTCTGAGCTTAAATCTTTGGCTTCATGGTTACGTGTGTGTGCAGCATTGATCTCTGTGCTTCTAACCATAAAGCAATAATGATTTAAGTGCTTGTGATGCAAGGTAACCTGTGCGGCAATAAAGATGCAGCTTTGTGATTACTGTCATGCTACTGCGCTCCATGGACATCCATGTTATAGACTGAACTGAAATCATCTCTGCTGTACAAAGAGGCTGCTGATCTGTGTTTGCCCCTCCTCCTCCGTCTAAGTAGCCACTGGTATATAGAAAAACCAATGACGATGTCCTGCTATGAAATAGATGAGAGTATGTGAATAAGAGGGAACAGTGCTCTTTGAGTTGAAGATGCTAGACTTTGCTGTCAATTTTACATAATCATAATAAGAAGTATTGAGGCGGCAGGACTTAAATAAGCTGCTTGAGTGAGTTGACAGTGCAGTATATGTTTTCGAAATTGGAAATCTACTTCAAAAGTCTAACAATCATCTTGTAAAAAGGGCTAGTGAGTGGGGAAAAAAGGAAATAACGTGAGGAGAACAAGTAATCAAAATGCACAGGCTGGCCCTGTCCAAAGAAAGCTATTTTTCCATTCTTTGTTCATTTGATTGATGTGTATTTTCTTTTCTCTTTTTTGGTATTTAAGTGCATGATGTGAGTCCCGGTGTTGTTTTGGAAATATCTCTGAGATGGTTGTAGCGTCTTTATGGAGCTGTGGACTGCCCCCCGGTAGTCGGAGGAACTTAAAGTGGTGATTTGCACAAAGGCTTCCAGTTCATGTTCACACACCAAATTCCTCAGCATTGCCTAGCAACAATTCAGCATAGGAAACAGAGACTGGCTTTTCGGGTTGGTTGTGTGGACAGAGAGGGTTGGCTCACAAACAGACATCCCCACATCCATTATTACAGCATCAGTTCTGCATTTATTGCCAGGCTTGTTACAAACAAGACGTTTCTTAATATTTTCCTTTGGGTTAGGGAGCTGATGCCAGGCCTTCTGATGATGGGATAGATGGGCGGCTCACGGACCTTGTCAGTTAATATGCAGCCTTTGTGTTGTAGTCAGTGTGTGGTACAATGGTGCAGTCAAACTCCTAAGCATGTCCTATTAAAGTTGTATGATTGTACATACTGTCTCTTGTTTTATAATCATTGTAAGACATCTATGAGGATGTCTCATGAAAATATTGTTGTTGATGTGAATATTTATTTGGTAGCTTTTTTTGCCTTTTTTTGATTGACATGTACATTTGTTTAAAATCTATTTTGGAAAATTGAATTTTTTTTCCCCTTTTCTTTTATTTTTTTGGCTTTCTGTTTTTTGGTTTTGTTTCTGCTGTGTTAATAAAGCTTGCCCTGTCCGGCACCCTTGAAATGTTGTTCTCCTGTCATTTAAAATGTATGTTGTCAACAATTCAAAAGTCCTCACACAACGGTTTGTGTGTTATGTAATGCAATAGCACTCCATAAATAACGTTACACACTTAACATAACATTACATAGGTCAGGTTTAGGAAAAGAAACATGGTGATGATATACCTTAAAGATGAATCAAAGTTCACTTGGTTTCACACAGTCCAAAACCGTCTGGTCTCCTGGGGGAAACGTCATGTGCTGAAAAGTCCTGTGTTTTGTGACCAATCCACTACTCCACCTACGTCAGTATGCAGACTACTTTCTTTACCCTGGTCAACTCATTGCTCATGTGATCACAGCCTCCTCAATTACATGGGTTCTCCACAAATTACTGACTCATGATAACATGGGATATACGTGCATTGTGGTTCATAACATTTTGTAGGTATATGCACAAACAGTGCATGAGAACAGTCTGGCCAATTAAACGCTTCTTTGCACATGACATCATACATTGATGCGCTGTCCAGATGGGGGGCAGGCAATGACTTCCAACACTGCACAAATGCCTGTGATTAGCACTGTTTACAGCTGTTCCAATCTATCTAATTGGGAAAAACAAGGGCCACTTTAAGTCCCAAAAATAGTAGGATGTAAAGGGGAGAAGTTAAAAAAAACAACTCACTGAGAAACAGCAGCAGATGTGGATCAAAAACATCCGTCTTCAGTCTGGAGGAGTGGAATAAACTAATGTCAACGGTTAAAGCATTGTGTTAAACATCCCTCAAGTTGAATTCAACTACACTGTACTCTTCCATGTTTTTAGCCACGACACAGATTTTTAACAGCATTTTTTCTTGACATTTGGGAACAGCTGACCACACAGGTAGAATATAGAAGCTAGAATTAGCTAACATTAGCTAGCCTGACAACAACACATCCATGTGCTCTGTGCATGATATATAAAAGACAGTTATACTCAAACACATCTACTCAGGCTGCCAAAAACAAGATGGCAGTTTATTTCGATCATGGACCCAACTGCACAAAAAATAGGTCTAGTCCCATAGACTCTTGTGCACTTTCATCAACCTGCTGTGTAATGTTAGTAAGGTTAGGAGGTCTGGAGGATGAGGTAATCTATAACGACGACCTTGCCAACACCAGTAAAATCGGTCAGGTTTTGGGAAAAATCACTTCTCTTCATTTTGTATGGATCACATCCAACACAACTTTCAGTTCCCTGATGATACCTGCTGCCTGCAGGTTCATCCAACCCTTTTATGTAGTCATTTTTCTCTATATTAAGTTCATGCAGTATGTGGGTTTTTCACTTCCTGCCCTCCAACTGAATTTTGCACAGCATAATAGTCACATAAGTGCAAAAAAAGCTATTACTGAAAAACTACCATTCTCTGTGATGACTTTCTGTAAGATAGACTCACAGTGTTGTCATAAATTATCCAAATGTGAATTTATATATTTACTCAAGAATCTAAATAAAACAGCTGGTGGTGAGATCAATTATGTATTTGCATATACAAGTACATATTTCAAGTCTCCTTAGAATACATTCATGTATGAAAAACTATATTTAAGTACACTCACTTTATAAATTCAGTATTCAGTAGTGTCCTAGTCTGACTGCATGAAAAGTCCTGGAAAATACAACATTTGCGTTTGGCTGTTGAGATGCCTCTGAACATAGCATTGACAATCCACAAGTTCTCTTAGCTTCAGCTTTTTTAGAAAAAAAAAACTGTTAACATATGAAAATTAGTCCCATCTAGTTTAAACCCTCCTGACATTTTTCTGATCACACACTTCTGGATGTGTTCTAATGAAAGTGAACAGATGTCTCCACTAGTGTATCACTTCAATCATCTCTGTAGGAAGTGAGGTGCTTATCTTTTCTACTCTATCAGCACTAATAATTCCTTTAACAGGCTCCGTGTCACCGCATGCATGCAGAGCATGTCTCATTAAGGATAGAGCAAATTTAAATCACGATGGATGGGGGATTACTGTCATTTTCGATTACTTCAACCCTGAACTAAGATCATAGAGGCTGATTATCAGGGAGTTATTATCACAGACTGAGAAAAGAAAACGTGTCAGTCAGATGTGTAACAGGCAAATGATTAACAGCATAATAAACATGAAAAGAATGATAGAAAGTTTTAATATCATCCACGGGCAAAGTATAATACATGCGTTGATTAATGGAGCAGTAAAACCAAGTTATTAATTTGAAAGTAATGAACATTCTCATAGATGGATAGATAGATAGATAGATAGATAGATAGATAGATAGATAGATAGATAGATAGATAGATAGATAGATAGATAGATAGCAAGCACCTGGCACACCTTCATCCTTACAGGTTGTTGGAAATCTTCACAGCTTCTCGGTCTCTTCTAAAGATGCAAATGGCTGCTGCTCTCATCTGTCTTCAAACGCACCACATCTGGTCGCTGCAGCTGCAGAGGTGTCTAAAACTGGCCTGGTGCCACAGAATGTGGCAGAGATGCCAACAGGCCAACCAGCACATGTGCCCTCACATTGCCTCTTCTTCTGATGTACTTGTGCTAATAAGCTGTAATGACACTGTGCAGTGAGGGATGACTGCAAGGTGGTGCCAGCTGAACAATACTGAATGATAATGTAGCAAAGAGGAACAGTAAATTTAAGTAAACTGGATGCAGTTGAAGTGGCTATGTGTATTGTGCCCTGTAAAAGTGTACAGGGGATAATGTAATGTTATTCCTTTAACTAAGGGCATATTTTTTTAGTTGTCTGAAATAAGGTCTGTGGTTAACACAAGCTTAATTGAATTTCATGCTTTCCTATGAGAAAAAGGTTAGTAAATACCCTGCTCATGAATTTTGAAGCTTTTACGTGTCTTAAAAAAGGCAGTAGCTAACACTGGCTAAATGAGACTAAACCAAACACGTCTTTACGGCTTCATTGTGTTGACAATGAAGTAACTTGACTGTGGTGTAGTTCCTTTCCAGCCAAAGGTTAGATTTTTAATTCTGGAGATTGCATTTATGCTTCAGAAACCATCAAAGTGATGATGCTGAACAAAACATGTACGTATCATAAACTTTTATTTGTCACAGAGTTTATGTTCTGCAGCAATCAAAAAAAAAATCCCATTGGCTTTTGGTGGAGGGAACCAGGGTGATGCTAACTTTTGGGTTGGCCTACACACAAACCTCAGCGGTGGAGCACTCAGTGGCAGCCTAGCCCGTTCTCAAGTTGCTAAACACCGCGGTGTATCACACCTTTGGCAAGGGTATGATACGCTACTGGCAGTTTCAAACCGCCACTGGTAACAATGTAATATAAGGATCTTGAGATTCCCTATAGGGCAAGTGGGAGAGATGGTGGATGAGACCAACAAACCCTGGACTTTCACCCGGGAGGCTGCTGTTCACTTCTCGTGTGAATGTTAAGCCAAACCATGATGTTTCTATCTAAACCTAACCAGTGCTTTTGTTGTACTGGGAAATAAACACAAATATGAGGCATTTTACAGTGTTGTAAGTTTATTTTGAAAAAGACTGTATGCATTTAACAAGCAGAAACTGTACATTTCCTGTGAAAAAGGACGTGTATTTTAAAAAGACACAATGCATGTAACAAGTGTAAATTGACACGGCATCCTGGAACATAAACAACAGATGCAGATGAATACCTAGTGTGTCATATGTAGAGGTGAAAGTCCACTGACCAAGCAGTGATATTTGAAGATTGGGATGAGAACGTGTTGAGCAGCTAAATTGACCTGGGTCTTCATGTAGTTGCTTGTCAGATGATTCTGGGAGAAACTGTGCATTAACATGACCCCAAATTTTGTGCACGGCCTTTTTTTTCTCAGGATATGGGACTTGGTTGTGTTGCTGTTGAACACCTGAACTGTAAAACTAAAAATATAATCTATTTTAATCAAAACGCACTGAAACAGTAAGAAACTGATGCAAGCATGTTGAGCCTGAGCCATCCTGAATTCTCGCTGCTTTTCTACTAAATAAATAAATAAAAAAAACACTGCTGCTAAAAACAAAATGAATCATGGGATGTCAGTGAGGTGGAGGCTGGAGCACCTGAGGTAGAGGCTGACATTGTACACATGCAGGCACACACACAGGGTGTGAGGACATGTAAATGGGCCACATACGCTGCTAGTCGTAGTAAATTAGGCCAACATCTGGACAGGCACAGAGAGTTCAATTGCCCACTCAGCTGTGGCTTGTACCTCGAGGGCTCAGTTAAGGAGAAGTGGCATCATGGCACAGTCCAGTGAGCTTTTAGGATCAACCCTGCCATTTTGTTAAGACTTTGCCATAACCAGCCACCTTAGAAAAGTTCTTTGTGTTACAAATAGAGGGTCACGGTGACCGAGGCTTACTGTGTTGCCATGGACAAAAGCTGAAGGGGCATTTTAGCTTCACAAAGCCACTTTAATGGACTGTAAAATACTGTGGGTTAATTCTGATTCACACAAGTTTACCTAATCTGAATATAAATCCACATCACAACAATAAATTCGTAAAAGTGCTAACATCATTATCTCTCTGGTGACATTTAAATCAATAAAATATAGATTGATGATGGACGATGTGACAACAGGCATTCCTCTATTCATTGTAGTTATAGTGATTATATTCTGGCTCAAAGCTATGTGCGACTCCCCCCAAAAACTATATATATAGTGCAGTGAGTCAGTGTTCAGGCTGGACTGGACAGTTTTTCTGCGGGCCTGAATGGTGGTGTACAAAGGGTGATCTGAGGGGAGTCATGCAGCACTGAGTGGACAGCCCTTAGTGCTGTTGTGTAATATTAACATCATGTTCCGGGTCCTCAGATAACTCTCTGCAAGGACGCAACAGCACAACAACACATTCCAGAAGTAACCTGTCACTTTATGTTTCCTGTTGCAGGCAGAATCAAATCCATACTGTCATCTTAAAACCATAAAAAACGGTGCTCAGGAATGCTACACCAAAAACTGCACGCATCCATCGACACGCATCTGCACAGATACGTGCTAATCTTTGATTACTGATGAGGTGTGATGAGGTGTCGAGTCCTGCGGTGTGTGCTCTCCCTCTCTCTCTCTCTCTCTCTCTCTCACTGAGACACACAGACACCAGATTCTCTGCCTCTGCCGCAGTGCAGGGCAGGGCCAGAATATCCAAACCCATCCATTTCCAATTCAGCCAGTTTGCTCTCAGAGAGGGGGGGTATAAGAGGATTTAAAAGGACATGATCACAACATTCCTAATATGCCTTTTATCCTCACAATCTCCATACAAGCTCCCGCAAAGACTGGCAGTAAAATTTAGATTTTTCTTTTCACATTATTTTTTTTTTAGATCTCAGAGGAAATAATGAATTCATGCGAAACTACAAATATATTCTTCCCTCTATGTCCTTGTTATCTTGTTGATGACTTAAATAAATCACCCTGAAAGACACCCTCTGGTTCATAATGTTACACACACAGCACCAGCAGCCGTCCACCTGAAAAAGACCTTCCCTCTGTATCTTCTGGCTCACTGAGGACTAAACTCGTTGCAGCTCCTCCACCACCCCCACCCCTGTGTGTGACCCCTGACCCTAAACTCCCTCCTGTGGCTAAACCCACGGCTCCCCTGGAGCTCTCTCTTGACCTTGTGTTTCCCTGGCAGCACCACCAATGAGCTCAGTCAAATGTGAGCAATTGTTTAATGTTCCCTGTGGCCACAGTGGGAAAGCACAAGTTGTGCCTCAGAAACTGGATGCTGGTTTTTTTTATTTTTTATTTTTAAGCAATACAAAAAAATCAGTGTTGTTTTTAAGACACATCCTCATGCATTAACGGGGATGGATCAGGGATGTGTATGTGGCACAAGTCATGCAAATTGAGAAGATGTGGGCTGGATGAGTAATCATCAGTTTACTCTAATCCTTACACGCTGTGTGTGTGTGTGTGTGTGTGTGTGTGTGTGTGTGTGTGTGTGTGCAAGCGTTACCTCTGTTATATGTTTACTCTATTCCATTTGCCAGAAGAGCAAATTTCCTCAATCTAGTTCACACAAATGGCAGGTATTTGTTGGACAAAAATAAAAATGTGTACAGTTTTGTTCACATCATACAAGGGACGTTATGTTAAGTATGACACAATGTGAGGCATCCTGTACCAAATTTCAGTGCTTTATGTTTGTTCATATGTTTTAATTTTCAGATAAAAAGTCTGGAGCTATACATCAAATGGCGGTGTTTAATTTTCTGTATAGTTCTATAAAAAAAATTCTATTTCATATTGTTTCTTAGGTTGTTTTGGGTACTGTATTGTGCACGTTTTATACAAGGGATGTTCCCCGTGGTGAGTGCATCAATCCAAAACTTACATCCAAAAAACACAGGGTACAAACACACACACACACACACACACACACACACAATATGCACATGCTCTATGCCCTGCTTTGTGATCTCTGGGCAACCGCACACAAAGGCGAAGGCGTGTTCTGCTCTGCACAATGTGACACTGTCTGAGCACGAGAGGATGAGCACTGGGCTGTGCCCGTAACACACATAAATACACACACACAGAAGCACACACAGTGGATTTGGCAACATGCCACATCCTGCGTGTGTCTGCACAAGCCAAAATAACATGGAGACATCCAGTACATCGCCCATAAGCGCCGTCCCCTCAGCTGCACCAGAGCAGGGTCTGATGCTTTGTCCTTCATGCTGATTAAAATGCTAGATTAGGTCAGCTGCAGCAGACTGAGTGCACAGCAGTGATAATTACTCCATAATTACACCATATTGTGTCTCTGCTGTGTTTCACCACTGTCGTTTTCCTTTTTGCTCAGTGGTCATGTGCAAAAGCCCCAAATCAAAGCACTGAATCCAAATCTGGCAGCCTAAGTAGATGGATGAACCTGCTCCATAACTTAGAGGGAAAACATCAGCATCCATTAAAAGGACCAGTGCATTCCTCCAAACAGAGCACGTCTCTATCAGTGATTAGCGTGCATGCGTGTGCGTGCATGTGTGCAACTGTTATCCCTAAGGTCCCTGCAGCTATGAGAGGAGTAGAAGCAGTGGGGGGAAGGATGGGAGGGAGACAAAAGGGAGGCCGCGGCTACTGCAGACGGCACTCTGCTCATTTTTGTCTCCGCCACTCCTCTTTAGGGAACCATGGCTACAGGCGGGAGCATGTGCCTTTAGAGGTTTGTGGGAGTGTGAGGTGTGTGTTACGCTTGGTCCAGGATGCATGAGGGACCAGAGGGCCCTCCCACTGAGCAATAAGTCTTCTGCTCTTTCGTGGAGGGGGTGTTGGGCGGAAAGAAACAAGGAGTGAGCAAAGGCCGAGGGGGAGGGTGTGAGAGGAGATGGGAGGATATCTTCAATAGCTCAGTGTCTTTAAGCCTCATCTCTATTTTACTATAAAATGAGGTGGACTTTGAAGACAGAGCTGCTTTAAGTTTGCCCTGCTGCAACAGATGCGGACACTGGAGTGTTAAAGAAGGAGGGGTGGATCTAAGAGAAACACCACAGCCGAGCGATGACATTGATCTTTAGTGACAGGGGAGCTGTAAAAGCACTGAGAATACACACAGTAGAGGGATGTTCTTGCATGTACATACTCAAAGGGGGAACTGAAGCATAGAGCCGATGCAGATTACATAAGCACTGCAATGGGAAGAGATCTTTGCTGTCAGGCAGCATCCACAGGAAGCTGAAATGAGCCAAGTCGCAGTGAAGATGTAAAGATCAAACAGACGATACATAAGTAAGGTGTATATGATCACTCTTTCAAACAAGGCGTCGTTATCAGCATAATTACCAAACAGGCATTTGATGTGCTGATCTACAACAGTTTCATTGCAGGGATATGTTGTCATGACAACAACAGCTGTTTTATCTGTGATGAGAGCGTGTTTCCTTACTTTTCTAAAGGAAGAGACAGGAATGCAGTGCGTGCATTGAGGGAAACAGTAGAGCTGCACAGATGTTTTTTCACAGACAGTATCAGTTCTGCCTGTTTCACCATCGAACTGCAGTGTGCATCGCCTTGTCTTACAGTGCAACAGAGGTGTCAAGAGCCTGGCGTAGATTTACAGTAGGAGCCTCAGTCACTGACTCACAGCAGTGAGTTTTCAAAGCCTTTGCATTTTCAGCGGCACATGCAGTGCAGATATAAAAGCATCACTATGATACACATGAGACAGTTGATGAACTCAGTAAGCGTGAGTCCTGCATGCCAGAGTCTGTGTGTTTATGGCTGCATGCCTGAGCATCCACGCAGCCTCTGCCAATTCCACTGTGT
The DNA here is from genome assembly GCF_011397635.1 of Epinephelus fuscoguttatus. NCBI lineage: Eukaryota > Metazoa > Chordata > Actinopteri > Perciformes > Serranidae > Epinephelus > Epinephelus fuscoguttatus. The sequence continues at coordinate 22,923,612 of NC_064758.1, read as the reverse complement.
CCAAGGGAGAGGAACACCAACAGTAAGCATTCTTGCTTATTTTCAGGCCTGGAAGTCAGGCGGTCATGACATTTCTAATTAACCGTCACACTTATGCCAACTTATGCAAATATTCACTTTGCTTCTCATTTCTTTATCCTAGAATGATCAACTTGTTCTCATACCAACTCGTCATATATGTCCTGTCACATACAGTTACAGAACAGTTTCTGCTCGTTACATGCATACAGACTTTTTCAAAAATACACTTACGTAAAACACTTGGTTTTTGGTTTATTGGCAACAAAAGCAAGTGGTTAGGTTTAAAAAAAAAGCCCATCATGGTTTGGCTTAAAATAAGTACAGTTGTTGCTAATGTGATGTGACTACACGTGACATACATCATGTCACATACTAGCACAGACAGTACTTTGTTATTAAAATAACTCCATTAATGTTTAGTTTCACACAGGAAATAAACAGCACGCTACGGATGGCCTCCTAATATGGCCTGTTTCGCTCTTTATGCTAGAGTAGTTTCCAGCAGTGCCCGCTGCATATCATAGACTGCTGCAAAGGGTGCTTCTGTGCGTCAGTGTCCGACATCAAGATCAGTGTCAAAAAATGACCGTATTTGATGAATTGGGAGCGAGAATGGGCTGATGTTATGCAAATGAGAAATTCAAGAATGTGTGCCTTGAACTCCAGCAGATTCAGCGTCAGATTGCAGCTTCTCTAACAAGCCATGCAGCAACTTTCAGGAATAACATAAGCCAACATGGAAGTGTCAAAAACTGCAGTTCTTTGAACGGCCACTTGAGGCTGGTTCCAAAAACAAGTCCATTCACATGGACCCTTGTGATAAAATGGCCAACTTTACGGCAGAAATAAACATGTTACAGCCAGCTGCACAGTTGCACTCAAACAGTTCGAGTCTCTATAGATAATTTCCCCCTTCATGACAACTGTATGAGGGTGAATTTTTGTACAACTCACCTGCTACATTTTAGGCTTAAAGTTGTGCATAATTAAGGACATGGCCATTTTTGGCAACAGGTTGTCTGCGTGGCATCATCAAAATCTGTAGCCCCTTTCCCACTGCACAAATATCCAAATGACACCCACTAACAAATAGCTACTGTATTAAATGGGAAAGGTTACATTCGGCATTCACTCACGGGACAATTGACTCTGCAGTAGTAACAGGTATTTATCGGCTCCAGCTCCAGCTGTTTTCAATCAGCTGTTGAGTTAGATTCACCCCTCGCACCTTCAGAGCTCCAACCTTTTGTTCAAATATGGCCACTTCAGACACCCTGAAGAATGTCAAAAGAGCTCCAGCAACACTTGTGGTATGGAAAGAAACTTTATTGACCGATGCGTTTCAGCTTGTGGCCTTCATCAGGGTCATCTCTTCACTTCACTTCACTTCAGACACCCAAAATTCAAGATGGCAACGGCCAAAATGTCAGAAATTTAGGCTTCAAAACAGGAGTCCACAAACCAAAGGGTGGCATTACGGTGATTATGTTTATTACAATATATTTATCCAGTCTATGTACCAAGGAGTGTTGTTCAGCACAGCAAATGGTGCATTGTTGTGGTTTTACTTTGGCATTCTATATTTAACTCCTGTCTGTTTGGGTACGCATCATCACCTTTAAAAAGCTGAGAAAGAAAGTCGTTTGAGATAAAAAGAGAAGTTCCTAATCAATGCATGGTCTAGATAGTGGAATGCGGTCTGTTACTATGCAACACATCAGCTCCAAAGATATTCCCGTGGAGGATTTTCATCCGCCCTCTGTCTGTGTCCTTCCTCCTGAAGCTGTTTCTTCTTTTCCCTGTTTCTTCTTCCTCTTCTTTTTGACTCGCATGTTCCAAGGTTTTTGATTCACAGCTGCTTGGAAGGCATCTTTGATAAGTAAATATGCATTTCTCCCCCGGTTGCTATCCTTCCTGCCTTGATACTGACTGTAAAAGGCTTAGAGGCACCTTTGTGACAGGAATCAGTGTGCCACACTGGCTATATTTAAATGCTCGTTTTCTCCGTCTTCTCCATCTCGCTCTAATTATTGAGATGGCCTTTGATGTTTATAAGATCTTTTTTTCCTATTACATTACGTTACATTTTCACAATCATTTAGTATTAAATAAACAATTTAATAACAGTTCTGGAATCATGAAATTAAGTAGGTAATCTTTGCCCGGCTCCGTAGCTGGCACACTATCATAGAACATGGGTATGATTGATTTCACTGAGGCATCCACAGTCGGCCTTGGGTTGGAATATTTTTGTTAGAAAAATAGCAATAAAGGTGGGAATTACAATCAATCAATGCATCGTGGGATAGGCTGGGTCACGATGGATTCATCTGTTGCATCCTCCAAATTCTGGGAAAAAAGACTCCATTTCTCTGCGGCATTTGAAGGAGCCTTCAAAATGGAACAGCCTTGGTCGCGCCGATGCGACGCAATCGGTCTCCAAATGTTGCCTTTGAAGGCTGCAGCCCCTGAATTGAGGCACAGTTCATGAATACCTTTTTTGAGTTACACAAACCCTGCAAAATAACTGGTTTCACTATCAGAATTATCAGACCAATGTTTCCACCTGAATCTCACATCATTTTAGGGTCACACTGATGTGTACACATGCCAACATACTTGTTTTGCTGGGGTTTTAATAGTGGAGTGGAGCGAAGTAAAATAAACTATGGTAATAACTATGGTTTTTGGTGGAGTGGGCGGATTCCAAAGTCTGGACCCAGGAAAATAATTTACCCCACAGATAAAATCTTCTGTCAAGACTTCCTTATCCTTCTAGGTTTGGAGCAATCTTTATTTTTTAGCTATAAATATGAAAATGTATTGTATGACTCACTCAGATTCATGTTTCATACGAGGACACACTGTAGCAGGAAGGGTTACTCACATAACATTCTCAACTCTTGCTATAATTATCTGACATGATTAAGCTTTCTGTTTACTCTTATGATTCATCAGCTAAACTGCTGAGTGAGCTCTTTGTTGCCATAAGGTGCAGCTGCTCCATTTGCTAATTGTAAGAGCTCCTGCTCTGCCCTCTGGAAGTGTGATGTCTTCTCATCAACAAACCACAGGTGAAACAAGGTGCCTGCCTCATAACCACAAGGATTCACCTGCCCTGGCATACTTTACCTTGAGGTTAGAGACTGGTATTACTTGTCTGATAGCTCTGCACGTTTATCCTGATCTTCTCTGGATCTGTATCAGGTCTCTGTGTGGAGGCTCAACCTGAATTACAGTGCAAGAAATAGTTACATCACACATGGGTAAATAAAATCTTTGTGTGGCCCACAATATCTGTCAGCAAGTGCACTTAGCTGCAGCAGAGAATGCTTTCTCAGCCTACACCTTGGCACAGCAAAATAAAATCTACAATTGTGCAAGCACATTTTTTCTTGAGCTGGTCCATATTTATATTTACACTGCGAGGCATTAAAAGCTTATGTGCAGGATCGTGCCTGAGCTCAGGTCTTTATATAATAATGATGCTTTCTCTACAGTTTGGGAAATCTTTAGAAAACTACTGGTTAATGCTGAATATATTCGTCCTATATATTTGTCTTCAAGTGTAAATAAATGGAGATGAAATCCAAACACAGAAGATCCATTAGATATCTATTTAATGTGTAATTTTGACATCTAATTTTAGATTTATAGAGCAAACCCTACCTTCAATACACATGAACTTATGCTATGCCAACCTGGAGATGTGCTTTATATATGAAGAGATAAAAGGGCTCATTGCTATTTGAGCAGTATAATAACTGGTTCCTTCAAAGTCTCAGTGGGGCTCACATACAGTAAAAGTGCCACTTGATACAACCTTCCCGTGCAAAATATACCAAGCTGCATCAAAAATTGATGGAATCCACAACATCACTTATTTAACAGATTCTTTTAATACCCACAGTGTTGGGTAACCAGTGACATGTAACACAGTTATGTAATAAACTTAGAAAACAAATGTAATGTATTAAATTACATTTATAATAAATGTAATCTGTTACATTCACTGAGAAAAAGAATGTAATTTGAGTATAGTTACTAATCAAAATGTTGGTGACTACAGAAGGGTTACATCCACAGTAGCATAAGTTAGTTACAAGGAGCCTCAGTGCATGCTATTATGATGCTATCGTGCCCATATCGTCTTGTCACGTGATCAGAGACTTGACATTATATAACAACATACATATTACCCAGCAATCATCATTTCATATCTGTATACAACAAAAAATACCAAAGAAAATAAGAAACGATTGATTTATTTTAACAATTTTAATTGTTGATTTATAGAATAGTTGATTTATAGTTAAAGAATAAGCATGTAATTTGTTATAGATGCTACTGACCGTTTTACAAATAAAGAAAAATAAACATGACAGAGATGGGTTTTTGCCTTTTTCAAGGGCACATATAGCACATGGCACTGTTTTTAATTTAATGAGAGTTCATCTTTGAACACAGGCATATTCTCAGGGTGGCAATAACTCATAAGGGACCATTCTCCATCCAACATGTTGTCCAACACATTGTTGGAGGGCCCTTCTCTCTCTTTAGGCACAACTCACAGGCTCCAGTGCAACCACACTGCCTGTACGGTCTATATTTACTCCTCTGTACATCTGAATATATTTAACATTCATTCTGTTGCTTTGCATCTTTTCACCATGCAGGATGCCTTCTTTTGTTGTGGCCTATTTCCCAGCAATTTTCCAGCTTAATTACCTAGTTATAGGTATACCATGCGGGATTGTTGGTTACTGTTTGCAAACATGCTTGCAAGTAAAGATAAAAGTGAAAGCCAACCCCAGATTCACTCTTATTTTGTGTTTCATCTCGTTAAATTTGCTTTTTTTTTTTTTTTCAGCACTGTGTCTGCTGCTTACAGTCTGGCTTCCAGTCGCTACCTTTCATAAAGCCCTGACCTCACCTGAGCACTGTGGGGGTACCCACCCATAAACATCCCAATCATGGAGATAAGTAGAAAATAAGGAAATACATGTAGAGTCTCTGCAGAAAAATACACCACCACCACACACTTACAGTGGGTTATAAGTGATGATTGGGAGGAGTTACATCTGTATGAACCCACACATTGTTTTGTAGGAAAATCCTGCAAAGTATACCTTTAAAACATTTGTTAGAAAAGTAATCAATTTACATTACTTTGATTTAGCGATTAAAATAGCTACTTAATACATTTTTAATAGGGCAACTAGTAACTATTACTTTTCAAAAGTAACCTCCCAACACTGAGTACCCGCTGAGACATGATGTGTCCAGAGTCCTCACTGAGACACATCTCTGCCAACCTCAGTCTGATTTTTGTCATGAAAAGAAACATTTTTCCACTAATGTGAAAAGAGCTCCAGACAGCTGCTACAGTTGTTCAGAAGAACGACAGGCCTTGGTTGAGATTCTCGTTTGTAAAGTGACAGAAAGGTCATGCTAGTTGCCATGACAGCCACAGCTAATTGCTCTTACATGAGGCAGTCTGAGAGTGGCTGGCCAAGGCTGAGGATGCAGACAGGACAAGACAACAAAGGAGTTTGGCATTCCTCAGTGCACCCAGAAAACATTTGTAAAGATTGTATTCGCTTTGGATTTCACTCATCTTTTGTTGAACATTTTCATGTAGCTGCACAGCCTGTTACTGCAGTTTCACAGGAATGAAACGATCAGGTTGGGTGTATGAACAAAAACGCTTACATGAGCGTGATAAACAACTGATAACAACAGTGGTCCTGGTTTAAGTTTGGAGGGGTAATTACTGGACATTATTTTAATCCCTCTCACGGTGACAGATAATGGCGTTGCTATTCTCATATCAGGGAGAAACTCGGCTGTCGCTAATGAAGAACAGCTTGAGCAGAGCCTTCAATCTGTGATGCTGACATCTCAGCCAAAGACCCCAATAGTTGCCAGCTCTGCTGTTGTGTCCTGACTGTGAGGTAAGTCAGTAAATCTGTCAGCATTACTAAGAAAAGCAGAGGGTCTGTTCTGCTAAATCAGGCAGACAAAAAGCCGTGTAGCCCCGGCTATGAATCAGAGAACAGAATGTGAGAAACTGCCTCGATAAAGACACACACACACACACACACACACACAAGTATTCACTGGTGCATATCCGTACATACAGTATGCACAGATGCAGTCAAGGGCACACAGACAAAAGCCACAGAAGCACAAGCACCCACACACCCACCTTTACTTTGCTGTTCTTAAGCAAACAGCCTTAGGCTCAGTGAATGAGCATGTCGGCGGTGTGGGCTGACATTCTGTCACACAAAGAGTGTGTGTGGAGACAGATGCCTCCTCAGCCTCCTCCTGTCCATTTACCTAACATATAAACACAGCCTGAAATATCCTCATTTGTCCCATATAGATGCTTTTAAATCAGGCAAGACAGAGAACATTTATCTCTCAAATTTGGCATTAAAAGAGGAAACTGGGTTAAGAAATATATATATAAAAAGCATACCTTCAAAGGTATGCAAAAGTAGGCTATGTCTGGTGGAGCTGATCCTCATTACAGTGAAGGGAGACAAAGAGTAGCGCACCCTGCACATAGATAGACAGGTATATCTGTGATTGGGTAGCTCTAGCACCAGAGGATGAGGAGGCAGGCAGGCAGGCAGGAAGGCAGGCGATGTGCCAGGGTTCTCCCCACAGCCAGAGACACTCTAATTAAGGAGCACAGTGGGGAGAGGGGGCGAGAACAACAGCTCTGCATTGTCACATAATGATTTTCTTATCATCTCTAGTACAGGAAACACTGCACATCTCCCGTCTGATGGGTATGCACGTCTGTGTGTTTCCTGGGAGCCCCTCCTGAGCGGCCGTCTAGTCACACCCAGAAACACGAAATCACCAAAGCCTTGGTGCTATTTTCAGCGCCTGACAGGGAGAATATTCAAGTCATCCAACCACAACGGAGCAAAGCGACGTTTGATGGGAATGAACGCGAGCAGCCACAGATATATTGGTTTTAATCCATACAGAGAGCTTATTTTCACTGTCATCAATCCATTTTATAGGGCAAGGTTGTCACTGGCTATTTACATTGATGCATGTTTAATCCACCCACAATATTGCTCTGCATAATCTTTGATGCATATTTATATCTCTGGGTATATTTCTGTGATTCTTTGCCCCTGTTCCCAGATGTCCAGATGGACAATGACAGGGAGGGGAAACACCTGCAGAGAAGGGCAAAGAGCCGTTCAGTTTAATGTAAATTCTGGACCCAAAGTTTATAAGTGAGAGTGCAAACAAAATACTGAGTCCATGCCTTTTTGTTTAAGTTTAATCAGGACAACAATAATGCCTGAAGAAATACAGTCAGATGGGTCTTTTTACAGAAACCGTCTTTAGCCTTTCACATGAAATATCTTATGTTCAAAAGTAGGTTACATTTCCGCACTACCTCTCTCTGTGTGTTAGGTATGTTCAGTGTTCCACTTTTCTTTTTTTATCACAATCTGCTCCACTGCTTAGCAAGCCAATTTTCCAGTCCATCACTGTAAATCACTCCTCTGTTGAAAGGTCTACAACATAATAATAATTCACAACAAAATATACAAATATGTGATGACATGTTCATGAAGTTGTATCAGACATTTACACACTACAGCAGAAAGGGAAATAATTGGCAAATAAAAAAAAACATAAATAACAGACATTTAATGGAAAATGATAATATGATGCGACAAGAGAGGAAAAGGGATGATAATGAGAAATGGATGGACTAGACTGATGAATTATGGGAGAAAAGGCGATAAGGCGAAGGTGGGGGTGGGAGGGTACATTTGACCAGATGGGTCCTGGTCTACTTTGTGAGAGCAGCAGATGCCCTGAGATCCTAGGCCACAGAAATGCCCCCAGCCGCTAAACACCAGAGCGCTAAAGAGCTGAACTCCGTAGCTCCACCTTGTTACGTATGCACTCTCTCTGATATAGAAATATAGGTTAAAGGTGTTTCCTCATCCTGTAACTCTGTTGCTCCTGAGAAGATCAGCTGGATATTAATTTATATTCAGCTGTAACTTAGTTAAATAGATGCTGCTCAGAGAGCCTGTAGTGAAAAGCAAAAACAGAGCTTGTGTCTCCTGCTCGGTTTGCAGTGTTTTAGGTTTATTTGTGTGGGTGATGGCTCGGACACTTTTCAGGCGTTTACAGTAACTTTCAGTTCAACAATAGATGACCCTTGAATTCTTTTGTCTTTATTAACCTTTAAATTGAATCAGGGTTTGTCTGTGTCCATACAACGACTCATCTTTAAAGGGACAGTTCACCTGAAAAGCATAAATGGGGCTTACATGCAGTATTTGTCCTCTTACCTGTAGTGCTATTTATTAGTCTACATTGTTTTGGCATGAGCTGCCAAGTGTTGGAGGTATTGGCCGTAGAGATGTCTGCCTTCTCTTGAATATAATGGAACTAGATGGCACTCGGCTTGTGGTAAAGTGGAAAAAAAAAAAAAACATCTGAAAAACTCAACAGCAATGTCTCTTTCCAGAAATCATGACCCAGTTATTCAAGATAATCCACAGACCTTGTTGTGAGCAGTTTCATGTAGGAACTATTTTCTTTTTACCAAACTACACCAACCACCTGTATCACTGCGCAGAAGGGAGTGTGCATCTACTGTTAGCTCACCTAGCACCACTGAGCTAGCTAATGTTACAGCTTAGCCAAGGAGGACACCATTAATGTTTGCATCTCACACTGTCATGAGCACAAGACACTTGTCCATGAGTAGATGCACACTCCCTTCTGCACAGTGATACAGAAAGAGACATTGCTGTTGAGTTAAATGTTCTTTTTGGTGCTTTGAGCATCACAAGCTAAGTGCCATCTAGTTCCATTACACTGGAGATAAGGCGTCTACAGCCGATATCTCCAATGCTCGGCAGCTCACACCAAAACAACTTAGACTGATAAGCAGAATACAGGTAAGAGGAAAAATATGTGTATTTGATTTTAGGGTACACTGTCTGTATAATAGTATATTCACAGCAATCAGAAACCTTAAAACAATCAGTTCAATGTGGTCAAACACATGGTGATAACAGTTCCCTCTGTCGTACATACGCTGCTGCTAAAACTGCCCCGAGCACCATAGAAACACATGACTCATCAACTATAGCTCTGCTCCTCTCACTGACTTTGGGCGATGAGGTTTGGGAGGTGCTGCGGGACTGTGGGTTTGTGATGATGATACAGCTGCATACCAAGCAGACACCATCACACAGTCTTCTTTGAGGAGAGCATCACCCTCTAGTGGAGCAGACAGGCAAGAGGCAGGACTGAAAAATATCAAAGATGCTTTTGGACCAAAAGAGTTTGATAGCTACATGACTGGACTTGAGATCGCTCCTGACACTCCTTTGGTCTGCCACAAGTGTGCTGACTGGTGTGATAGAAAGGCACAATGTTAATTAACATGATATTAAAGGTGCTTTATGATAAGAGTAATGATTTTCTTTATGTCTATATAAGCTGCTGTCACATACAACATGCTCAGAAAGCAGCGACACAAGTACTGACAGACGGGGACAATGTATTTTTAGGTTCTCTAAGTAGTTTAAAAATCACTGAATGGCCTGACACCAGTCTATCACTCAGACATGCTTTTTAGATATGTACCTAGCAGGTCTCCAGGGCCCTCTGCAGCTGGCCTCCTACTAAGGCTCCCAAGGATCTCAAAAGAAATGCATAGGGAGTCAGCATTTAGCCTCTGTGACCCTAGTTTCTGCAACAGTCTGCTTGAGGATGTGAGGCACGGACATTTTTAAATAGACACCTTAAGACTAGCTTTTACTTAAGGTGCACCAACATTTGTTGCCTCAGTTTTTAAGTCTGGTCTTTCTACTGTTTTTTTATCCCTTGTATTTTGTTTATTGTCGTAAATTTTAGTCTTGCAAAATTCTACTGACTGTTGTCTATTTTTATTGTTCTGACTTTTTTGTCTGTGCTGTTTTAATCCTGCTCTGTGAAGCACTCTGGACTGCATGTTGTATAAAAGGTGCTATATAATTAAAGTTGAGTTCAGAGTTGAGTTAGTGTCAACATATCCCTTGAAAGGACCAAAACCGACATCTCAGTACTTTCTGACTTCCCCGTCTGTGTCACTCATCCCTGAACCTGTTTAATCCTAATAAAGACGTAAGCATATGAGACGAATATTAATTTTTATTATTAAAACATTAGTAAATACTGCTTTTGTTGGAGTCTATTTTCAGCCACAGATCTGGTGCATTACTGAATATTAACAGCAGCAGGACGGTGTATGTGAATCAGCTTAAAACAAACTACAATGCCCATGTCCATTGTAATGAAGGAACATGTCACCTGTGGTTATATTAGGGTTCTGGACAACAATGGGGGTCCACAGCACAGTTAGCTATATCTTATATAGGCTTTGGCTACACAGTGATTATAGGAATGATTCAGATTTGTTGAGAATAAGAGATTATCCTTTGCATACAATACACTACCTATGACAATGCCATATATATATATATATTATCATCTCTCATATTCCTAGGAATCTTTATCTATGCATTTCACAGATGATGTGTTTTTACCACCTGTTCTGCCTCCTATGTTGCTTTTAGGCTCCAGACCTGTGATCCAAAGTTGAAAGATATATACCTTAATGAACTCTGATGATCGGTAGTACTAAATAACTCTTTTACTAACCAACTGCAATGTAATCTTTGTTTTGTTGGCACACATGCTGCACAGACTGTGTTCAGAGCTTTTTTGTGTTGTTTTTTTTTTTTTGCATAGTCAGTTGGCAGTTAAAAAAAACTCTTTGGGAAAAGCCACCGACCTTCACATCTCTAAACAATAGTTCCATGTATCCCCTTCATAGACTAAAAACATCTCATAGCGTCAGTGATGACGATCCCTGCTTGAGGAGTGCAAAAAGTGCAAACTGGAAATCAGAGACTTTGTAACCATACAAAGAGTCAAATGTATTTGAAGGACATCCTCTGATTGTCTTCATCCATCAGTCATCTAGTGTCACTCCTTTAAGACGAAGCTCCTCTTGAACCCTGGACAAATAATCTGGATCTGGATACCCAAAACTGGAATGGATAAAGACACATATCAAAATGTAGCAGGTACATCTCTGGAACAAGGATAACAACTTTGCTTTAACTGTAAACAGTAACTTATCAATCGATAGATTAAAAACTAAGTAAATGGGAATTATATGTTGAATGTAATTATGATGATGTTAGTAGGTCCAATATTGTTGAAATTCCACAAACTGTATAAATCTCAATTTAACATACTTAAATACAATTTAATATCTTCAATATAAGTTATCAAATTCCATAGACTCATAAAAAATATAACAGAATGCCTCCCCTAATTGCTGGGGATGTAAAACCTGGATGAGGAAGGTTATTATTATCATTATTATTATTATTTGTTAGTTTCTTAATATGCTTTGGAATTGCTTCATATTACTCACAGGCACAGCTGTAACAAAGCGTGTTTTGCAAAAGTGTAAATCTGAACTTCCTCTTTCACAGAGGTGATGGTTAAATTAATTAACATCCTATAGTAAACGGGAGAAGATTTTATACAGTGTGAGGAAGAAAACAGAAACGTATGAAAACATGGGGCTCTTTTTGGGCCTAACTACCATCATTACACCCCGAGGCTGGAGGTTTAAAGTGGAAACTCCTCCTGCGCTCTTATTGTCTAACTTAGTGTTATAAGTCTTTGTTAGCATTTAGTTGAACCTCATACTTTACTTGACTTTTTTCTGTTTTTTAATTGTAAACAAGAGTGCAATTTCTACCATATCAAGCCTGTGGGTGTGGAGTCAGACAGTTTTTTTTTGGGTTTGTTTGTTTGTTTGTTTCCTGATTTGTCTTTCTCATGTGTATTTGTTAATGGAAAAACGGCTATTATACGCCAACAAAGAATCTGAAACTTTTTTTTAACTTAGTTTAGCTTACTGTCATCTGTACTAAAGTACAGCAGAGGCTGCACTTCCTGAGAAGGCTGAAAACCTTTAGTGTGACCCAGGAAGTGCAACTTTTCTATCATGCTGTGATGGAAAGCCTACTGCGCTATGGGATTTCTGAATGGTTAGGAAATTTGACAGTCCAGGCCAAGGCCCAAATTCACAGACTAGTAAAATCAGCCATGAAGATTATGGGAGTCTGCCAACATCCCAGTCTTCAAGATATATTTTTCAACAAACTATAAATAAACAAGCGCAGAAAATCATCTCAGGCCCTGTTTAGACGACAATGGTTTCTCTAAAATCGGAAAAGTCTGTCCTTTGTGTTTTAAAACACTTCTGCGTTTATATGACGACGTTATTGAAATGATCCCCGTTCACACAAAACCGCAAAATCTACTGGGAATGTTGTAGTATGCACGCCAGGCCAATGGGTGGCATTGTAAATTTGCAAAGCAACACCAAGGCATGACGCCACGTGCCTGCGCTGAAGCGCTTTCCTCTACAACGCGGTGATTACAAACCAAAACAAAGAAGACACAATGGCGATAACTTTGTCTGGACGGACGATGAAGTGACCTTGCACTATAAGGCATCAAAATTTCAAGAAAATGTTGACTGGGAATCATGCCAGTCAAAATATGCGGATATCTTGGTGGCATTTCTCCAGCAGTATCCTTCGAGTGAAACTGCAGGAGAAAAGGAGTTCCTGCAAAAGAAAGACTCCATTACCAAAGCCCAGGTGACCTCAGAGCTAAAAGCCATCCAAGGAAAATACAGACATACCGTGGACTCTGGACGGCAGAGTGGCCACAGACGTGTGGTTCGGATATTTTTCAAGTTATGCGAGCAGATATGGGGTGGATCGCCAGCGACTTACAGCATAGAGGCCAGTGTTATGTCCCTACTGGTTTCCAATTTAACTGGTTTCCTTACCAAACAGCTGCAGATGTGCTGCGCCTCCATCAGCAGATTCGTCACAAACATACACAACATTTTACTGGCAATTTTAAAGTCACAGCCCACATCTACCACAGTGAATATGCTTCTGTAAGTGAGCACTACGTACCAACGACATTAAAAAAAGAAAGTAAAGAAAATATGATATACACAAATTTGCTTCAAGCTGGACTCGATTTCACGTCAACAAAAAGACAATATAACACAAACCGCATGTCCTACCTGTGTGAGCCACTGAGACTCACAGAGAGCAAGGCTTTCCTCAGGTATTAGTAAATTACGTCAGCATCCAGGTAACATTTTGATTTGGGCTGACCTGAGACAACTGGTTACCCTCGGCTTGCCTTGAAAATAGTTTCTTGTTCTTCTTCCACAAGTCTACAAACATATTCAGTGCCACATTATAGTCCGCACAACTATGCACACTATGACAAAGCCTGCCAAGAACCCATAACTTCCAGTTATATAGATTTTCTGCCATTTTGAATTTTTTGAAAAACACTTCAAAGTGATCTCTTCCTAGGAAGTTTGACCGATCTGCATGAAACTCGGTGAACATAATCTAGGGACCAATATCTAAAGTTCCCTAATTCTCAACTGGGTGGCACTATAACAACAGAAAAATGCTTAAAAATGGCTAAAATGCAACTGATCACTGTGGCTCCCCCTGTGGCTGAATGTTGTTGTTTTTTTTCTCCTGTTTTTTTGGTATGACTAAGTCATGGTATGGTATGCTGTACATAATCACGGAAACTGTCAGTGTGTCATTCTGTCAGTCAGTCATTCTACCAGTGCGCCCCACTTTTAAGACAATACAACATATAAACACTTTAACTATCTGCCTTTCAAAGTGCTACCTCAGCTACTAATGTACAGTTTTAGCCCACTAACTATGCCACTATTGGCAATGGTACTACTGTACTTTCAATAAAGAATCGTACTATCAAATTCACAAAAACTCTGTCTGAATACATTGCTCTTCTTAATGGGTTCAGTTGACTATTTAATCTGCAATTTCCTATGACCTGTATGCCAAACACACACCATGTGAAACTGTACGTGGGCCAACTATGCACTCAATGGGTATGGACTAGTAAGAGAAACATACCAAATCACATAAAAATGAAATTTCTTTTCTTCATTATATGGCAGCAGCTAAGTTAAGTAATGTTATGTTATGCAGGTATCTGGAATACACACACCTCTTTTTCTGGCCATTTGTAGTATACCCTCCTATCAGCCAAAAAACATCGGAATATATAGGAGTATACCCACTTCCTCCTCTGTAACCTACCCATCTACCTAGTAGTACACCCACCTCATTAACTAACACAACACCACTGTATATGGGTGTAAAAAAGGCGTTATTATACAGCAGTGATATGCATACCATTGTGGACCACCCGCCATGTTGGTCTTGTGATGAATGTCATTCCAGGTGATGACGTTGTTGAGGCCTGTGGTGACAGATCGTCCTACGGTGAAGATGAGTCTCCTGTCGAAGGCTTTCTTCAGCAGCTTTAGGACTTTCTCGCCCTCCTCTGTGGCTGGCAGGAAAGCAGTCCGAGAGGTGCCGCTGTATCTCACTCCAGGGTTTGGGTGTTGAGGCTGTAACATGATAAACAGCTCATATGTAACACTGATCAACAATTGTGGCCCATTTCTGATAATGCTTAAATCCTGCTTTTAGGAATTATGGAAAAACAAGTTTCATGATGCATCTTGTTGTATGATATCTGTGTTACAGATGAGGAGGTAAAGCTCATTCTAACATCTCCCTATCAGACACATGTGGGGTTGTTTCTGCTGTCACAGTTTGTAAGAAAAAGACTGACTTCTACTAACACCAAGAGGCAGAAATATTCCCAGAAAGCATCATCTTTTACAACAGAGACTTTAAGATGCATTCAGTGTTGCACAACATCCAAAAATATTGACCCCTCTCTCTTGCTGTCCCTCTCCTACACACACACACCTCCTCCCTTTATATCCTGACCTGTAGAACATTTTGAACACAGGGCTGCTGGTGATGGATTTTTCTTTCTAGTACATCCAAGATGAAAAACAATGCATGTTTTCAGTATTTGCTTTGGTCTATTTCTCCAGTCTGACCCTTCATAAACACATCTATGTCATGACGGGTCTGTGTGTCTGTCTGTCATAGACAAACAGACACACACACTGTTTCTGCAGTGATGTTTGCTGGTTAAAATATGCTCTAAAATGGACTGCAAATACAACTTTTGACACACATTTGAGGGGTTAAGAGTAGAGCTGAAAAGATAAGGCAATCAATCAATGCGACAGAACAATTAGACGAAAAAAAAAATATATTTGAGGACATCATTGTGGGCTCAGGGAAGCTCGAATGGACACTTTTTCACAATTATTTGACATTTCATAGCGAACATGGTGGACTCTGTGGACAAGGGCCCATTACAGGGTGTCCAGTTTTTCTGACAAATTGTCATGATCCTGGGTTTTTGTTGATATTCTGTTATCCTATTGACTTTGTTTTTAAATTTTCTGTTTGTGTTCCTTGTTTCGTGTTATTCATTCATGTCTGATCTGCTTCCTGTTTTATTTTGTAGATTTTCTCCAAGTGTCAGGTCTGGTTTTGCTTCCTGTCTTGTGTTTTCCTGCCTGTTTTCTGTCACACCTGTCTCGTTAGTCCTTCCCTGATCCCTGAGTCTTCCCTTCACACCTGTTCTGTATTACTCCATCCTAGTGTTCCCCATCACACTCTTGTTGTTAGCCAATCCCCATTTCCCTCCTTTTGCCTGTGTCCTCCTACTCTATCTGTGTCTTGTTCTTGTGATTAGTTTTCTGTGTATATGTATCTGAGTGTTTCCCTTTGTTCTGCATTCATCCCTGTGCTCATCCCTATGTTCTTGGTGTTGGTCCCTGCTCTGTTTCATGCCTGGTGTTCTGTTTGGATTTTTTTTTTACCTGAGTTCATCGTATTATCCCGGTTGCTTTTCAGTTTAGTTTTTGTTCTACTTTCATTTGGACTTTTAGTCATTTGCCTGCTCTGGATGTTTTTTATCAGATGCATTAAAGCTGCCTTTTTGTTATAACTGCCACCTGTCTGCTGCTCTGCATTTGGGTCCTCCCTGAACTGATTTTTGACACAAATCATGTTTTACTTATTTAAACATCGCAGGTAAGCATTGCAGGCAAGTCGTACATGGTCTTGCACAGAGTCAAGCGTTATGTAGGAATATGGTTATTAGAGTGAGTTAGGTCAGTCTACATTTTGCCAACAGGTGAGTGCAAGTATGAAATAAAATGGCAGTATTATAGTTTAAAGATTTGTAACATTAGAAGTGTAGACTTTAACATAGAAAGGCTTCACCCATTTTCATAAAAAGAATTTTAAATAATGGATAAATGAAATTAGATAAAATGTTTGTGGTAGTTAAGACCTCACAAATTCAAATTTAAGACTATTTAATGATTTTCAAGGCCTTGTTCTGTAGACATCTTGCACCAACTATATTAACAGCTCATGCTAAGGTAAGGAAAACACAGCAATTCTTATTTTCAAGTATTTTACATTAAAGAAAACATTTTTATTAAGGTATATAAATCCACACTGGACCTTTTTAATAATAAACAGTCATTAGTTGCAGCTCCAGTTGAAAGTTATCAGACTTTAGAAAGTCTTTGGTTTCGAGTTATTGTATATTTGTTCTATTTGAAGAGAGAGGAGGAGCGCACACCAGGGTTGGAGAGTTGCTGAAAATACAAATTTGAAAAAAGATGTCAGGCGCACACTCTAAGACTTGATGCAAAAATATTTTCTTTTATTCAAGTACCAACGTTTCGACTAGACTGTCTTCGTCAGGGTTTTTATATTTGTTATTTGTCAGTATAAAAAAAACTTTAATGTGCCCTTTTAACATGTTAATCAAATTCAGCAATTACCAGATAACTTTAGGAATATTGCTGTCACTTAGATTGAGAAGTATATTCCTATAAAAAGTTGTGGGCAAATAACAGCGAAATCAAGCCCATCTAGTCCTCCTTCCCTACACGGTTTCTATGGCAACAAGAGGATGCGCCTCTGAAATCACCTCCATATTGGATTCCCTGGATTTTACAGGCTAAATATTTTACTTTGATTTACTTCTTTTGGCCCTTTAAGAAATCTCTTTGAACATGTAATAAAACTTTGAACTGGCGGCCATTTTATCATACCTAATCCAGATGCCTTAATGTTTCCATGCAGGACATGTTTGAACAAACAGCGCCCTCTGGTGACAAGATGTAACATCACAAACAGCTGAGAGGTGTAGTCTTTACTGACACAAGCTCTGTGGATATGTAGCCTGCTCATGTTGCCTCTATCTTCAAAGTGTGAGTCTCACCCCTTGTATCCCTGCTGGGAAACTGTACTGTATGACGATAGAGCCGCAGTGCTCAAAGCCGGGCAGGGTCTGCCAGCTGCGCATCACCGTCATGGTGCCCTCCGGCTGGGTCCCCTTGTACTCTCCGTGGTAGGTGTAGCATATCGGACACGCCGGTTTAAACTTGAAAACAGAGTCGATACACGCGGAGCAGAAAGAGTGACGACACTTTAACGTTTTCTTCTCCTGAATTTTGTCCAAGCAAACGGCGCAGTCTTCCGTACTTTTACAGACTCCACCAGTGTTTGGGGTATTTGCCATTATTTTTCCGGTATGTGACGACAAGTCTGTTGCCTTTCCGTGTATGAATGCACGAGGGGTTGATATATGTCCGGTGATATGTGACGTCAGAATAAGGAAAGAACCACATCCATGTGTAAGGAAGTGGGGCAAACACTGGCCTCTGATTGGTCTGAATTTGATACTAGTGATTTCTATGGAGACTCTCTCATATTTCATAAACCAAATATAAACAAGTGTTGCCCCCAGTGGATAAACTAAAGTACATTTACTATTCAATCTTGATTTACTTTAACCCTGCTTGAGTATTTATATCCTATGGTACTCTATACATCTACAGAGTAATGCTGCTGCTCACTGCTGCTTAAGCAGCCACTGCCATTGCTTAAGCTATGACAGCTGGTTACTAGGCCTTTATTTTTTACAGTGTGATATTGCTACTTTTCTACATAACTCTAGACAAGTAAATTTAGATAATGCTCAGGTTTGTGTATATCAGCAATGTTTGTAATCAAGAGAGTCAACATGCCTGGATTATGATCACACGAGAAACACACCAATGCACATTTTTTAATCTGTAACTGTGATACTTTAATTATAAATGAGTGTATATGTCATCTATTTGGCCGTTCTGAACCAGGGTCCTTAAGGGAGTTCCAGGGGGTCCCCAGAAAAATGAAGAGTCGTTTACTTTCACTTTTTAATTCACTATATAAGCAATACCAGTGTAACAGTGACTATTCTGATCATAGGTTCCACTTCCTCCACAGGTGTCTCCACAGATATAGTTGACATCTGTAGAATTCTGGCCCTAATTATATCACACAACCAAAATCTTTTCAGATGGAGGTCCCTGAAGCAAAATTATCGAATGGGGACCCATGCTTTAATGTGTGTAAATTTAGGGGTCACTGACATGAAAAGGTTGAGAACCACTGGGCTATTATATATGTAAAACAGATAATTGAGTCCATTGTTTATTGGAAGTTTAGTATTTGCTTTGACAATGTGTGATAATTAGCCATACTTAGTTAATGTCTTGAAAAATAAGGGTATTAATTGGTAACTATCTGCTGCCTTTGTAAAACTACTTCAAGTATTGAGCAGGTTTTGTAGACAACGGGTAGTTGTTATGAAGTTGTAGTGTTTGAGAAAGCAAAGACAGGTGTTCTTAAAGATGATTCTTCCTAAATTCTTCTTAACAGCTACTCTGTATATATATATACACACATATACATCAGTGTTTCATAATCAATTTGCTTTTAATTTTGATTAAATTAAAATTTGATGTTTTGACACAGTAATTAATACTTATCCTAAAATTAAGTGAGAGAAGGACAGATTTTTAAAATGCACCCAAACAAACAAGTGGTATAATGTAATTTTTCAACTAGCCAAGTATTGACACTACAAGTACTGGGCCATAACAGATAGGCTGTTCTTCATAAAGTCAATATGAACAGGTACCAATTGTGATGTATTGGTGGCTATGTCTAATTCACTGTATTTATAAATTATATAATCACTTTTGCTTGTGTCCAATGCGGCACACCCCAAATCTAATTTGCAGTAGCACAGAATACCTAACAATTATTTCTATTACAATTATTCTATTATATACTGGTCATCTGTGGCTTTAATTGGCAGTGGGTGGCAGACAGGAAATGTGGGGACCTGATTCACTGGAAAGTTGATCCACTGACATTCATGACTAGACTTAAAAAAATTAAATATAGATGAATATAATTGCCCGTTTGTGAAGGTAGTGATCCTACTAAATAAAGTTCAATGTACACGGTAAGGTATTTTCTAGCAGTGCTCACTCCAGTCATGATCCACTAGATGGCACACAGTGCATTAGCAGAGTTCATCATGTTGACTCAAGATATTACAGAGCAGCTCAGGTCAAATCTCCATTAGAGGCGACAACCCCGACTCACTCCAAATGGACACAAGTTTAATATTCAGTTTCTTGTGATGCACCTGGTTTATTTCGGGCCTACATTGAATATCCAACACAAACCCAAACATAACTTTTTATTCAAGTATTAAAATGTAAAGCACATTATTCTGAATATCAACAAAGTACGAATCAACACAATTAGAAAAGCAAAACTCAAACTTTTCCTTAACAATCAATTTGTAATATGTGTAATCTCTCCGACGGTCCGTTCTCCTGGCTCTTCTTCGGTCGTGTAATGCATAGAAATGTTTGCACAGTAGCTTTAGTGAACTACAATCCTGTGTCCCAAAAATATTTAAGTTGGTCCCTTAACTAAAATACAAAGGGGATGAAAACATAATAAAAAGGGTATTTGATGTATGGATCTGACCAGTCAAATTAATGACAAATGTACCACTAGCCAAGCAGGTTACTGCACTTAGCAAAGCACTTTCACACATACAGCTTTATCAGTCTGAGGGGTTTTTCAGCATTTGGAGTACAAGAATGTTTATGGAGGAGCAGCTAATTTAATACACATTAGTATACATATTTCCATGAACTGTGTAGTAGTTGTACTTAAAGCCAGATAGTATAGCTACAAACATAATGCTGTTTACCTATCAAATAACACCGAAATACGCCCAAACTGCTTACCATTCATTAGTAACATCATGCTTGAATTTTATCAAAAGAGAATATAAGAAAGGCACAACAAAATGAGATCAATACCCCACCCTAAATCAGATCAAGTGTTCCCACAACATTTTCTTTTGTTTTTTTAAACTGTGTATGGTAGATTTTCTATTTAGAGAAACAAATTTACAGCAGTTCCCTCATTTGAAATGAGAACGTGAGCAGGCAAATCTCCCAGTTCGACAGGGACGGAGGCATAGATATTTAAAGAGCGTTTGTGCCTTTGATTTGGTTTAAGTGGTCTATATGCCCTTTATATTTGACATCGTCATAAATCTGGTAATTAGATGAGCTCACTGCCAACAACTGAGGTAATGGGCTCAACACCTGGGAGACATCTTGAAATAACAGGAGTGACTGATGGCAAAAAACCCCAAGGGAAAGTCCTAATGCGTGTAAAAAAATTAAAAAAAAATAAAATAAAAAAGTGCAGCAATGAGACATAGTTGAACATTCGTCCTCTTTAAGTAAAACATGGAGGGAAAAATGACGATCACACGCAAATGAAGAGTTCCAAGCAATTGACATCAACTTGTAGCCACCGAGCTAAGAGCTGATAGCTGCACGAACCTGTTTGCTCCGAGCACTCTTCCACACAGAGGAAGCAAAAACAATGACTTCACTGAAAACAACAAAAAAAACCTCTTACAAAAGTGCCTGTAAGTGCTTTAGATTGCAATAACTTCTGAAAATGAATTTGTTCTATTGAAGCAGTGCTATTCTGCCATATAACCCAAGTACTATCCTTACAACAGGTAATTAGTAACAACTTAGAGACTTACTTTAACATTTCTGAGGAGATAAAACCAAGAATGTGTGCTTGTAAGAAAAAAAGTGATCCCCAGAGTAGAAATAAACATTAATTTAACATAAACTATCTTTATAACATTTAACTTAGATTTCCTAAATAATATGTAAGTACCATGAAGTGCAACACGCCACGGTGCTCTTAAAGAAGTGCACCAGATATGGGCCCTGTTGCCAACAGTGACAGGTAGAGGATTGTGTAATACAAGAATGCACTGCACTCAGAGTATCTTCTTCCACCTGTAACACTGGGTTAAGCTGAACTATGGAGGAAAAAGGAACAAACGGAGGAACAAGTAGTGGAGTGATGTGCGCCCGGCTGCAGCATTAGACGCCTGTCTGCTGAGGGCCTCATCTTCAGCCATCCTTTAAGGGACGGGCAGTCTCAGAGCACAACCTGGAGCCGAGTCACGTCCACCTCAAGGACACTCGGAAAAGTCCTACAAAGTCTTGGAAGAGTCATTTTCATGCTGTCAGTCTGCCGTGATGCCTTTCTCTCTGAGCTCCTCTGTCACTCGCACCAGGTAAGTGGGGTCTGGGTAGCCAAAACTGTCAGGAGAAATAAAAAAGCCATCACAGCATCAGTATGAGCTCACGCAGCAATAGTGCCATCAAGCCAAGGACATCAACTGAAAGCATTTCCTTGTCAGGAGCTTGAATTACATCTGTCAGTCTTTACTGAGCCCTTTCCACAGACACCACACCTGTTAGGGAGGCTGTTGAGGCTATGACCAAATCAAATTTCAGTGGCCGTTTGCTTCCAGCTAAAAGGCCATACATACCAGCGGGGCCCGCCCCATATTGAGGTCTTGTGGTGAATGTCATTCCAGGTGATGACATTTTGCATGCCCGTAGTCATGGAGGTACCGATGGTGAAGATAAGGCGCTGTTCAAAGGCCCGGCGCAGCAGGCCCAGCACGCGGTTCCCCTCAGGGCTGTCAGGGAGGTAGGCCACACGGTCTGTTCCTGGGTACCGAACACCTGGGTTTGGGTGTTCTGGCTGTTAAACAGAAGATCAGATTAAAGGGGCATTAATGGCTTAATGACATTTGTGTCTGTCTTCTAGAGTCTGGAACTCTTTGCTCCTACAGCGACTGTGTTACCCATGTCATGTCTTGTATATTTAACTGCGTCTGCTGCATGTTTTCGTGAGAAGCATGTTTGCAAGTGGGTTTTTTGCTTATTCATTAAGTGTCTTGTGACATGTCTGTTTTTATGCAGCAGCTCCTTCAATGCAAAACAATTCATCTAATTCATGGGAAAGAGGAACTTGCACTGATTTAAACAGATGAAGGTCAGTTTACAAAACTTCTCAGGGGAATTCCTACTCAGACTGTTACAAGCCTTATGACGTCTCCTTGGGAAAGAGTGTTGTAAAGTCTGAGAAAAAATGTTGACATAATCAGAGGTTATCTCACCCTGGACGATGAATTTACAACAGAAGGCCTGTGTTACATCCCAGAGCCTGTGTTATAAAGTGGCGTCATGGAGACACTGGCATTTACCAGGGTGGGGCTACAGAAAAGATACCACTGGTTCCTCGTATTACGGGAAGTGTAAGATCAAAAGAATGGACAAGAAAGTCTAGTCAGATGCAATATTCAGATGCAATATTAAAGGAAGCACATGCACGCATACGTGGGTGGATACACAGCTCTTCCAATGGTGTCATACTATGCCGCTGATTAACAAGTGCCAGTGATGTGCCAAGATATGCTGCAATGTGCCAGTGAAGGCAGGGGAGACGAACACTGCAAACGAGTAGTAAACACGGATGTAAACAACACAGGATTTAAAATACCTTCAAAGAGTCAGCTTTGCAAATATTTCATGAGGAAGAAAATGCGCTCTACATATTTGTTAGACCTCAAGGAAACAAACAGGCATTTTGATGAGTACTGAATGTAGATGTTTACAGGGAAACTCCACAGGGCCATTTTGCATCACCTGAGTACACATTTAAGGTAAAAGTCCCTTTGATGCAACACCAATCTTCCTTAAAGTGCCAATCCTTAATTTTTACCAGTTCAGTTCAGTTCTTGCCAACTCAGGGCAAGTCAGGTTTAAGACTTTTTTTTAAAATGTCAACTGGAATGAAATTCAAGCTCAATTTTACAATAATTAAAACCATGACCTATTATTAATCTCTCATGGTTAGGGACAATTTATTCAGTTGTTTATTGTATCATAAAACATGACTTCTTCATTTTGCTGTGGAGACGAGGGTTGAACAGAAGTGGTAAACACCTGAAGTTTGATGGGGAGTTTCCTGGTGATTTTATGATTCTCACTATGTGTGTGGGATTCCACTGCCTTGATTCCCATTGTGCTGAGTTTGAAAAAAAATGTGTTGTAGAAAATACACCAAGCCTTGTACTGCTTTCAGTCATGCCACAAAATCTTGGCCAAATAGCCACTTCTCATTGAATCTGTCCTTCCCCATGTCGTCTAGGGAACAGTGACCGCTAGCTAACAGACAGTGGATCCTCTGCTCTGAGCATTGTGGCCAGAAACAAAACATGAGTCTTGCTGGCTCCACAGTACTGATCTGTGTGACATTACTACGAAAGACATTTGGTAATTTATTAAAAAAAATATAGATGTTATCAGCTATTTAAATCTTTTTACAATGCAATGTCAGAAAAAGAGAGATTCATAAAATCCTACTTCCCATGTCTGAGCATTTTTAAGACTTTTTGAAGATTGATTTAAGAGATTTTAAAAACAGTTGAGGCCTTATTTTTAGATTAATTAATTCAATACCTTTTAAGTCTTTTTAATGAATGAAAAAAAGGATAAATTTTGTTTTTGCCAACTCATACTTGCAAATACAGAGCTGTTAATAAATTCAAAAGTGTCAGCTAGTTCAGATCCAGAGTTTTGGTGGTGAGATGACTATGTTGCTTACAACTGGATCAGTGATTGTACCTTTAATTTAATGTATTTCTTTCTGAAACTGGATGTAAGTTGCTGTATGTAACACAAGTGCAGGTAAAGATTAGAAAACAAGATATCAGTCATAAAAAGGAAGCAAAGCAGTCAAGCAAAGGGGCTGGATTATTTAAAAAGATCTCATGGTTTCATGTAAAATTAGTGACATAGGTGCTTTGACTAAAGACATAAAATCAATTAACTATTAAATTCTAATACCTAGTGTTTGATGAGTTGTATTATTTAAACAAAACAAATAACTAATCACACCCATAGATGATTATTAAAACTAACAGTTATTCCAGGAACGAGACAAGCATGTGCACATGCTCTTGGTCTACTCACCGCCTGTAGGCCAGGAGGGAAGCTGTAAATGATGCAGATACATCCAAATCCTTCGTGGCCAGGAAGCTCCAGATCAGCATCTCGCTCTACGATCATGGTACCATTAGCAGGCTGGTTCCCAATCAACTGGCCGTACACTAGCCGACACACAGGACACGCTTTCTTCACCTTAAATGCTTGATCCAGGCAGGAGCGACAGAATGAATGGCCACATCTCTCCAAGGTAGTCTTCTCCACTATGTCCCCCATGCAGATTGAACAAGTGCTGTTGTCCTCTGCCTCGCTGTGGGAAGCCAAGCTGGAGTCCAGGTCCTTCCTCTGGGTCGCCTCGTGGAGCATGGCGCAGGCCTCCTCATCAGCAGGCTTCCTGAACCTCTGCTGCTGTCTCTGGGAGCGCCGAGGCTGGGGAGGCGGAGGCTGAAGCAGGCTCCCCTCTCCGTTCGGCTCCAGGACTCCCACGCAGGGCAGCAGAGCCCTCTTCCTCTTGGATCCCCCGTCCTGTTTGCTCATTTCTTTGCGGGCACAGCGGCATAAGTCAATGAAGGCTTTTCGTGTCTCGCTGGAGATGGCTCCATCCATCACACCGGCCCCACCGTTCCTGGAGCCTTCCACCGGCTGCAGCCTCACGGCGCAGCAGCCCCCTCTCTCCCCTCGCCTAATGATACCAGCACTCATCCCCTGCTTGTGCTGGAAGTCAATGAGCCAGGGCCGCCCAGCTGCAGCCAGGTAATCCCACACCGCCTGTGAAACCAGCACCTCATCACTGCCCTGGCCAGCACGCACACTCATCTCATCAGAGGAAACTGCATGGAGAAGAACATCAGCACATTACTGTACGAACAAATTATGTTTAAACACAATTTGCACTGCTGTGATTGTAAATCCAGTTATAGAAGTTGCTCCCTTAGGCTATGCACTAGCCTTTTTTGCTATTCTCAAATGCATTGTGGGGAATGATGCTATATGTTGCTCAGACATGGCTACAGGAGTGTTATTGTTCCTGCTGGCTGTGGTGGCTTTACTTTTGTGTCTACGTGGCTATAGCTCTGGTAATGCACATGAAAAGCAACACCATGTGTATATTTAGGTGGTTTTGTTTGCAGTGTAGCCTATCTGTGTATGACTGAGTAAATGTAATCTCTCTACACGGGCAGCTATTCGCAGAGGCTGCACCAAGTCAGAGCAACACACAACAGGCAGCAGGAGGACGTATCAGCTGTTCAGAGATTCAGACTGTAAACAAAGGAAACTAAAGCCCGTCATACGCTGAGAACATGAAAGCCTGCGGACAGACACATGCAAACACAAGAGTGACACTTGTTCAGGTTGAGAGGTTACCTTGTGATCCCATAAATCCCTTCAATAGTGAATAAAGCGTCCTGTTGAACAGAAAAAGAGAGGAAGAAAACCTGAAGGACTGGAACAAACATTATCACAGCTGCTCGCCGATATTGTGACTGAGCCATTCTCCGCAGGAGCAAGGGAAATTCATTTCGCAACATTAGCTTAGCCTGTGATACATTTGGCGTCAACATTTAGCTAAGTGCTTTTCCCCCCGATTACTTCAGTACCTCACCCTTTGCCGTAGCTCGTCGCTGCCTGTCAGGGAGGTTTCTGGCTGGATTAAAGAGCACAGTGCTCCATCAGAGGAGGCCTTTATTTCTGACGTGCCGCTGCAGTTTATCCGCGGATAATTAGTCTTTTGTAGTCAAGACATGATATCCAAACGTATTCCCAGCTCATATCCCTTTAGCTTTTCAGCAGCCCCTTCCTGCTGTGGCAAACGCTATCCAAATCCTGCACCTCGTCCCCAGTCTCGCCTGTGTTTGCCTTCCTCGTACGTCCTTGGGCTAGGCGTAACACACAGTAAATAGCATTTGTAGTTACTCTTCTTATCTGGCTCCGACCACGCTAACTGTGTGACAGCTTTCTGCCGGCAGATAATTTGTTATTTCTTCTCATTGTGAGTCGGTGTGTCCGCTGTCAGACCGCGTCCTCCCTGTTGACTGTGCAGGAGCAAACATACCCATTAATAAGGGGACTGGGACCTACGGGAAAGTGTGACCAGGAAGTTCGTCACTGAGCTGACACGATTGGCTGACAAATGGTGGTTTGTGTTTTATTTTTTTTCCATGTTGGGAGTGAATCATACTTTTGTCGTGATTAACAGCTTTAATGATAAAGCAACGCTCTGTACACGCTAAGTACACACTAGAGTCCAGCCTACGCGCCATCCAGGGAATACCCACTCATTCACTTATAATGCAAATGAAGCTGTCTCTCAGGGTACACCGACTTGACAGCAATAATGTACTTGCATGTGGTGTGTGATATATATATATATATATATATATATATATATATATGTGTGTGTGTGTGTATGTGTGTGTGTGTGTGTGTCTTTTTAGACACAAATATGTCTAAAAGACATAGTAACATTAATATATGTATCTCCTTTTTATTTGTGTATACATTTATAGACATAAATATGTATCTCGTTTATACATACATACATACATATATATATATATATATATATACACAGTACAGGCCAAAAGTTTGGACACACCTTCTCATTCAATGCGTTTTCTTTATTTTCATGACTATTTACATTGTAGATTCTCACTGAAGGCATCAAAACTATGAATGAACACATGTGGAGTTATGTACTTAACAAAAAAAGGTGAAATAACTGAAAACATGTTTTATATTCTAGTTTCTTCAAAATAGCCACCCTTTGCTCTGATTACTGCTTTGCACACTCTTGGCATTCTCTCCATGAGCTTCAAGAGGTAGTCACCTGAAATGGTTTTCCAACAGTCTTGAAGGAGTTCCCAGAGGTGTTTAGCACTTGTTGGCCCCTTTGCCTTCACTCTGCGGTCCAGCTCACCCCAAACCATCTCGATTGGGTTCAGGTCCGGTGACTGTGGAGGCCAGGTTATCTGCCGCAGCACTCCATCACTCTCCTTCTTGGTCAAATAGCCCTTACACAGCCTGGAGGTGTGTTTGGGGTCATTGTCCTGTTGAAAAATAAATGATCGTCCAACTAAACGCAAACCGGATGGGATGGCATGTCGCTGCAGGATGCTGTGGTAGCCATGCTGGTTCAGTGTGCCTTCAATTTTGAATAAATCCCCAACAGTGTCACCAGCAAAACACCCCCACACCATCACCTCCTCCTCCATGCTTCACAGTGGGAACCAGACATGTGGAATCCATCCGTTCACCTTTTCTGCGTCTCACAAAGACACGGCGGTTGGAACCAAAGATCTCAGATTTGGACTCATCAGACCAAAGCACAGATTTCCACTGGTCTAATGTCCATTCCTTGTGTTTCTTGGCCCAAACAAATCTCTTCTGCTTGTTGCCTCTCCTTAGCAGTGGTTTCCTAGCAGCTATTTGACCATGAAGGCCTGATTCGCGCAGTCTCCTCTTAACAGTTGTTCTAGAGATGGGTCTGCTGCTAGAACTCTGTGTGGCATTCATCTGGTCTCTGATCTGAGCTGCTGTTAACTTGCGATTTCTGAGGCTGGTGACTCGGATGAACTTATCCTCAGAAGCAGAGGTGACTCTTGGTCTTCCTTTCCTGGGTCGGTCCTCATGTGTGCCTGTTTCGTTGTAGCGCTTGATGGTTTTTGCGACTCCACTTGGGGACACATTTAAAGTTTTTGCAATTTTCCGGACTGACTGACCTTCATTTCTTAAAGTAATGATGGCCACTCGTTTTTCTTTAGTTAGCTGATTGGTTCTTGCCATAATATGAATTTTAACAGTTGTCCAATAGGGCAGTCGTGTGTATTAACCTGACTTCTGCACAACACAACTGATGGTCCCAACCCCATTGATAAAGCAAGAAATTCCACTAATTAACCCTGATAAGGCACACCTGTGAAGTGGAAACCATTTCAGGTGACTACCTCTTGAAGCTCATGGAGAGAATGCCAAGAGTGTGCAAAGCAGTAATCAGAGCAAAGGGTGGCTATTTTGAAGAAACTAGAATATAAAACATGTTTTCAGTTATTTCACCTTTTTTTGTTAAGTACATAACTCCACATGTGTTCATTCATAGTTTTGATGCCTTCAGTGAGAATCTACAATGTAAATAGTCATGAAAATAAAGAAAACGCATTGAATAAGAAGGTGTGTCCAAACTTTTGGCCTGTACTGTATATATATATATATTTTAAGACACATAACTATATGCACCCATTATTCAATTATATATACATATATAGACAAATAAAAGGAGATACATATGTGCATGTGTATGTGTGTACATATGTGTGTGTGTGTGTGTGTGTATACAAAAACAACATAAACAAGAGACATATATATGTATCTCCTTTATATATATATATATATATTTTTTTTTAAAGACACATAACTATATGCATCCATTATTCATTTATATATACATATATAGACAAATAAAAGGAGATACATATATACATTTGTATCTATTAAGAGACATATATATATATATATATATATATATATATACATATATGTACATATTTGTAGGTACATATATGTATCTATAAATAATAGTTACATATATTTATGTTTATGTACTATTTATGTATTTATATATAGAGAGTAACATACATACTAGGTAGAGAGAGACAGAGACAGAGAGAGGGACAGACAATATCATTTAGGGCTTTTGTGACTTCTGTTTCTTAGCTAAGCAGGGATCCCCAGAGGAAGTCAAACAACGGTTATCTCTGCACAATGCAATGACACACAGCTGATTGAATATCAGCAAACTTTCCCTGCTTCCCTTCACTGGTTCCTGTGCAGCAGGGTCAGTGTTTTTACCAGTGTTGTAATCATTAAAAAGCAAAAGCAGCATGTGTGTACATTCAGTAGGCTATATCTTCAGTAGCTAGCTAGCTAACACTACACTTTTCAGGGTTTGATTTTAGTTTGGGAACAGGGAAGAAACGTATATATTTTTTTAACCTCTCCAGGTAACGAGTATCATTAATACACAACGTGCCCCAGGCACAACATTTAGCTCCAAATCCACAAAACCAGCCTGAAAATGAAGGAAATCTTATATAATTGACCAGTCTGAGTCTGGTGGGGTGGACTTAGCAAAGGGTCAGTTTCCTGTTGCAATTAATAAAGTACCATGCCTATCCATAATTACTTAAAGGAGCATTGTGTAGGATTTAGTGTCATCCGCTAACTACAGTGGCTGATGCGAAAACACAAATGGCCCGACCTAGAGCCAGTGTTTGGTTTGTCCATCCTGGGCTACTGTAGACAAATGGTAACATGGCAGACTCCATGGAAGAGGCACCACTCGCTTTGTAGATAAAGTCATTCTAAGGTAACGGAAACACAATAATTCTTATTTTTGGGGTCACTTTACCCTAAAAAACCCTTCAATTAATCTGTTGATTATTTTCTTGATTAATCGATCAATTTTTTGGTCTTAAAAATGTCAGAAAATGTTGAAAAATGTCAATCAGTATTTCCCAAAGCCCAAGATGATGTCTTCAAATGTTTTCTTTGTTCACAACCCAAATCTACTCAGTTAACTGTCATAGAGGAGTAAGGAAACCTGAAAATATTCACATTTAAGAAGCTGGAATCAGAGAATTTTGACTTTTTTTTTTCTTTAAAAATTACTCAGACTGATTCATCATTTGTCTTATGTCAGCTATTAATTATCAATTTGTTGTTTAATTGTTGCAGCTCTACAGTGGTGTCCCATTTTCTTTGACCAACAACCAGGAAAACCTAAAAAGCACTCAGTGTGGAGAGAAACCCAGACAAGCAGCCAGGATAATACATTTGAGATGCTGTAACCAACATATTGGGCAACAACAGAATTTTTCCAGTCGTTTCGCAATTCAGGTTGTTGTTTTAGTGCTCTCAGCTATGAAATGTCATAATTGAGAGCTGGCTGCAAAACAGAATTGCATTCACAAGTTTACTTCTGACTGAGAAAGTCATTCCAGGAAATCTTCAATCAATCAGTACTGTCTACTCCATCTCCATATTATTGAAATAAGCGCATAATTATTACTATTATTATAGTAGTAGTAGTAGTAGCAGTGGCAGTAATAGTAGTCGTAGTAGCAATATATATATATATACATATATACACCTCTACATGTACACCTGAATTAGTGGCTGCATCAAGTGAGCTCATATGACAGGACACGTGTTCTCTGTCTAATAGTGATTCACTGAACAGATCTACTAAAGCAATATATCTCTTAATAATGACTTCACATCAATGTGTCTAATAACCCACAAATGAATGATAGTGACAACTCTCAAAGTAATTCTTGAGCCTGATTCATATGAACCTCTGTGATAATTAAGCCATTATTAATGCTGTTGAGTGCAGTGAATTTTTATTATTCTTGTTTTAAATTTCAATAGAAAAAGAAATAAAAAGGGTTGATAAGTTTTTCTGTTCTCTTTAGAAAACATTGCTGACACCGGGGCTTTAGAAAATGTAGGAACCCCTCTCAGTCTGCAGCAAGGACAAAATGTACCAGCAAAGCTTTCACTGAGGCCCTGCTACAATCTGTCTCCCCTTCTATTTTGGTTTTTGGTTAGATTCAGGAGGTGACAGTTGGCCCTGGCTGTCAAGGCCCATAGACGCTGGATCACTCTGCTGGAGGAGCTGAGGCCAGCAGCATCACACCATATATTTCACATCATTCCTCAACAAAACATTTCATACACTGTGTCTTCATTTCCGCATAATCAGACCTGGCATTTATCTAAATGTATAGTTGGCCCAAGTCAGCATTAGCTAATATCTAAACGTAATTTATTGTTATCTGAGTCATTTTTAAGGTTACTATGTCGTTTGCCTTTCTTCTACTGACAGCACTACACATTAAAACATTTCAAATACTCATCTTTTTCATTGTAGCCATAGCCATAAATCATAAAACATATTTAACATGTGCTATTATATTGATGTTGGAGAATTATATCTCTATGCACAGACGACTTTCCTAAGCTGCAGATCAGAACACAGGACACGTCATCGTGACACTTTTTGGAGTGAGTCCATTAAAACCGATTTAGTTTCTGACTGTAGACTCATTGATTTCTTTTTTTAGATATTACGTCAAATGAGTGTTATATAAATGTAGGACATCCAGCTGTGAATCAGAAAATTTAGTCATATGCCAGTAAAGCCCCTCCCCCCTCTCCCGGTGGCTGTGGTCATGCTCTCAAGTCACAGGGGTTTCTCTATTTCATTTTTCTCTGTATATAGAAAAAATGATTTGTGTCTGGTTGACATAATCACTTCACAAATAAAATCTTGTAAAATAAAGAGTTGCAAAGTCTTGTAGAAATAAAATATGTAATATCTTATTTTAGAGTGGTTATTCAAATCATGTAATTGTAATTTTTAGTAATTAATAAATTAGTATGTGTTTTAGTTTGTGATAATTCCTTGTTCTTAAGAATACACGTATAACTATTTTCTTTTGTTTACAGTTATGCTGTCTTAAGCTACAGAAACTGTAGTCTCGCCACCAGACAATCAGAGATCTCCGCCTTCTTTAGTTAAGCAAAGCGTCTAAAGACTGACTTGTGAGTCTACAGAAACTGTTCCTTCACCACAGCCAGAGTTTCAACAGTACGCTTGACAAACTCTGTAAATTGCATCATTACAATCAGGCCAGTGGGGAAACTTTTGTTAACTGGACCACAATGAGGGAGGAAATTAGGTTTTAACACCACAATAATGCATCCAAATTATGGCTTATTATCTGCCAGAGTGACTGGTAGAAAAGACAGCAACACAGCAAGCTATGCTTAATTCCCCATTCAAATCACATTGTAGCTGCAGAGAGCTCCTGGAGGTAATTCAGGTTTCACTGATGTCTTTCTTTTCTTTAATGATGACTAATTCATGAGACTAGTTCACTGTAAAGATACTCTCCTCAGCAGCTTTAAGGTACAGGTGGAATCTTTCGAGAGAAATAACACAATTACTGTACATCTATCTGGAGGAATGTTGCATTATAAGGTAGATGATGTTGATATACAACTTTTTAAATGTTGGATTACTGAAAGAAATTAAGTTTAGAGATCGACGCTGCTAGTTTGGTTTGCTTTACTGAGGTTCTACTTTTAATAATACACAAAGCTGTTATGGGCAATCATCCTGAAAACTTGTCTGTCACTCTCATCCAGGCTTCATGTCCCCTCTTCTAAATAGGCTAAATTGGGATTGAGCAGTATTGCTGGGTATTGTTTAAAAAATGATGACACCAGTACCAGAATCAGGACCCTCAGATTGATACTGATACCAAGAGAGTACCTCATTCGATGCCTTTTTTTTTTTATAACTTTATTTGATTCCCATAATGAGAATGGAAGCATTCAGTTGCATAAAATGCTACCAGACACCACATGCATGTAGTATAGCCATACTTTGGAACATCTTGGTGACATCTCGGCAAGCTGAATGGGTTCTAGCTGCTGTGGTAATTGGTCAATCACACGTCAAAACCATACAGTCATTTTTTTCTAAAACTCGGAACAGAAAATATCAAATACATATATGGTTTGATTGGAGAAGTTTCAATACTTCTACTGTGTTGTTTCCGTCGATACCATGACAGGAAACACCACCTAAAAGTTATTTTCATGGCCTAGAAAAGTTCAATCAATATCTGTAAACATGAGCTACTCTAAAGCCAGAAACCAGAGAAGTAAGTCTCAAGCTTGTGATGTCATAGGTATAAATTTTGGTGCTGCTCCATAGACAATAAATGGGAGCCTAATTTTGTTTCACAGAATGTTTGTTTTCCTTTGTTATACCCAAGTGAGCTTTATTCTATTGTAGTGTTCTCAGATTTGGAACAGAAAATGTACCCATAAACTCAGAGCCTTTCCCTGGGTGCTCTCAGTGTCATCTATAACAGTGGTTCCCAACTGGTCCAGCCACTGCGTCCAGATTTCTCCTTAGTCATCAGTTCAAGGTCCACACAGTTTCATATATTCAGAATCATACTTGAGGTCAGCCATGTTATCCAGATAGTTTGCTGTCTCTGTTAAGCAGCTGTCTGTTAGTCACTCACTCTACAGCAGGAAATGGCACTTGACATGTTCATGAGTTACTTGCGGTCCATTCAAAATGGACCCGTGACCCACTTTTGAACCGCGACCCACCAGTTGGGAAACACTGATATGTAATATCTTTCCTAATTCATTGTGTATGAGGTAGCTGCAGACTTTATACCCTATGACATCACAAATTTGAGTTTAAACACTCTAGTTTTTGGACTTGGGAGAACTGTTCATGTTTACTTACGGTATGTTGTTGGACTGTCTTAGACCATAGGAATAATATGTATGAATTTTGAAAACAGGTGAAGTTCCCCATTGAAGGTATCAGAACCTATAACCAGCCTTACTGAGCTATTTTATTGTGTCCTTCAACTACAGTCCTTCCTGTGGCCAACAAAAACTCTGTCTGACTACCTCCAGCCTCTCGTTTCCAAAGTGTCTTCCCTCCCTTGTGTCCACTATCCCCCACAAGGCCTGCCATTATTTTGGCACTACATTTAGTCCTTGAAACACACATCTGGCACAAGGCGGTCAAAACTGGAAAGAAAGAAAGATTATTTGTCACCAGTAACCTACACCCATCCACTAAACCCTCCTCTGTACTGCATGTGTCACTCCTACCTGAGTCAAACACCTATTCTTTAAATATTTTCAACCCATCCTTTCTGACATCACCACTCATGTCCCACACATTCAGAAGCTTCCTGCATTGTTATTCTATCCAAGCTGCTCTCTCTTTCCCTGCCTTCACGCTATTGTTCACTTGCTCTATCGACAGCTGCCAAGCCTCATATTAGTAGCACTGCCTCTCAGCCTATCTTCTCTCTTGTCCAAGTCCAACTGCCTAAAGCTGTTCCCAAAGGGATCCTGTTGGTCTTTAAAGTCATTTGACAGTTTCCCTGTCTTTCCCTGCTGCTTAGGTGTTTTGGCCCATCAAGAAAACCATGAGAAGTCAAACTCCAGCAGCAGGTGCCTCTGACAGCCTCTGCTCATATGGGGGGGTCTAAAGTGATAAAGCTAAGCTTCACTCTGATATCATGGCTGAGAGCGAGGCTAAAATGACATCTGTTAATAAGCTGGTTGAGAAGCAGGCTGTGCAGGGAGGCATGGTGGCTTCCACCACTGCATCTGTGCTCTTCCCTGTTGTGAAATTACCCACAACCAAACAATAAAAGTCCTTGTCTATTTAATCATCTCCAAATGAAGGAATGCCCTCAGTCCTCTACTGTGCCCATGATACTGTCAAAGTAGACTACACTCTCTCAATCAGCAGCATCTTTTTGGGGAGGATTGATGACCTCCTCTAACTCATGCCACCAGAGGAACGTGTTTCATTTATTTTCTCCATAGTCTTAGCCACTTTGGAGGATCTAACAAGGGACTCCTTCACTAGCCCTGACCTAACTCATAAGCTTCTTTTACCTTCTGCTCTGACCCCAACAAAGAGTAGATACTCGGTGGCTTGACACAGTGTTAGATCTACATTATCTGCTCAGTTTAAACTACAGTGGTGGGCCCAGTCTCAGAAACCATCGGCTATTGTCGGACAACGATCTACCCTCTGGGAGCGAGGGCCAATACATTTAGCTGATCCAATGTAGCAAGGTGGATCCAAAACGTCCTCCTCTGAGAGCCATCATTTTGGCTAATCTCTATAACCAAATATCTGCATATGAATGCAGATACATTATTGAAAAGCTAATATAAAGCTAAGTCATCGTCAAATGATAGTCAGTGGGTTCCAAGATTGCATTTCGACCAATGCATTCAACCTCTCCACACAGACTTTTTACCTGCTGGTCAAACTACGGATAGGCTATGAATGGTTGGTTAAATGGTAACTGCTAAGAATATTTTTGACTGTTAACACATGTCAGCCTGTACATATTTGCTACTCGCCAGTTTACTACACTGTGCGCCACCCGGATCTGGTGGGAGACAGACAACCAGTTAGCTGTGTTAAAATGCTAACACAACGAATAGTGCCAACTGCCCAAATTTTGGTCACCACTGGTTAACTAGCCTTAACTGCTATGCACTGCGCACCAGACAGGTCAGGTGTGAGCTAGCTAGCGATGCACTCATTCGGTGATTACCGCTAGTAACGCCGTCCTGACCCAACAGTGTTGCTATGGAAACATTGTACCCACCCTCCGATCTCCCCCCAGGTTCTGGTAAGTAGAGACCGAGGGTGGCCACTATGTTTCTGCAGCAACATTGTCCAGCCAGCGGGACGGCATTACCAGCAGTAATTCATGCGAATGAGTGGTGCTGCTAGCTAATACTAGTTCCCACCCAACCCAGCTGGTGCACTGTGCAGAGCAACCAAAGGTAATGTTAGCTTAGCAGTGGAGTCCGGAGGGTGGGCGGTGAACACTTCATGTTAATGCAGCTAGCCAGCTGTCTGTCAGCAAAGGCAATAGAAAATAAAATAAAAGCCAAGACCTTTACATTACAACACATTGAAATTTTACCACCTCTAAACAGATAGCACTTTGAAGCGGGGTGCTTAAGCTCACACTGGGTCAATGGAGAGCTGGATCTAAGGGAGAGGAAGAGGAGAGGAAATGTTTCTTGAATTGTGTCCCTTCCACCTGCCTTAAGGAACATGGTATCAAAATGAATTTGTGTGAATGTTAAGAGTGCAAGCCAGTCTACAGGGTCATCAGGTGGGTGTTCCACAAACCAACCAAGCCTCTTCAGTTAACTCATCCTAGCAAGCAGCTCACCACCTGCTCACCATACACCTCTGTCTAAGCATCACAAGTTAACATTACAAGCTTCAAGTTTAACTTGAGTTAGCTGTATTTTGCTTGATATTTCTATTCCAGCCACTTTATTATCAAACTCCACTAGATTAAGGCAAATATTGTAACCTACTTTACATTTTTTGACAGATTTATATACTACTTTACAAATAAAGAATTTACATGAAAATTTATGATGGCTGAAATGAGATGCCCCCAACCATGTAAATGAAACTTATAGGTAATGATCTATAGCCTAATGCAGGCTAGTGGCAGGCCTAGTCGCATACGCACTTCTGCATTGAGTAGCCTACTTTAAAAACTTGTTAAGTGCATTTTGCTGAGAATATCTTGGTACATTTACTTTTGAAAAACATGCTCAGTGCAGGTCTTTTGCTTGGACTATTTAGGAGTATTTTCAAAGGATTTGAATTTTTGCTCCCATTCAACAAAAGTGGAAGGATTCAAGGAAACCTGCTATTAACAACTTGCAGCCATTTTTCAGTTCATATTAATCATGCCAGTGTTAATATAGCCATCAGTTAGTCACCTTGTGCCACTGTCTGCTATGGAACCAAACACGTGGTGGAGCTCGCGGGCTGCTCTGGAACACTGAGCTTGCTCATTCTAGAACTGTCTCCGACCGCCTCGGTCTGTTGAGTGCTTGTGCACACGCCCGTGGAACGCGGGTGTAACGTTACGTCACGAGAATGGAAAACACGCGATGTTTTAAGACACACCGACGCATCTGTCTTTAACGCTGGAGTTAACTATTTACGTTTCAATATCAGTTTTGCCGGGCACCACAGCTAGGTAGTACTATTATCTAAACCGTGGTCCGACGAGGGAGTTTT
The DNA here is from genome assembly GCF_011397635.1 of Epinephelus fuscoguttatus. Lineage (NCBI taxonomy): Eukaryota > Metazoa > Chordata > Actinopteri > Perciformes > Serranidae > Epinephelus > Epinephelus fuscoguttatus. The sequence goes on along the minus strand of NC_064758.1, from coordinate 22,886,608 downwards.
ATTTGCTAAAACAGTGAAGATGTAAGTGTTGGGTTTACTAACTAAGGTAGCTAACTAGCTACCAGTCTTGGTGGTAACGTTATACTGAGGGTCGTCCAGCTAGCCTTAGCTAACTGAGCTAACGTTAAGCACACGAGTTAGCCTTAGCGGCGCAGTCATACACGGATGTCAATACTAAAATCCACTGACAGCTAACTTTCCCTCAACGTAGTTTAATTTGGCACCACCATGCCCCAGAAGATTATAAACTCTAGTTGAGCTAGTTTTTCTTACATCAGCTCCGTTATCATTTGCTAGCAGGCTAATGCCAAGCAACACAAGGGTAACGTTAATGTTGGCACCGAAAAGCGTGGTGTCATGATTAGCTCGGAAGGTTTCACTTAAGCTAACGTAAGCTAATGCCAACTTTCACATGCTTGTCAGTGGTACACGTTATACAGACAGCACTCATCCTGTCAAATATTGTTCTCACTGCCCTTACCAAATAAGCATATAGTTTACTATTAATGCAACGTTAGCATTACCCGACTCCCTCTCAGTTTGATAATCTAATTGGCCTATTGCTCTGATACATTTGTACTATCTGTAATGGTAAAGATAGCAGGTGCACCTTTTACATTAAAGGGTTTGTTCACCAGTTCTTAGGGAAACACAGTATTGTCTTTAGGTAAAGGGGTAAAGAATACTTGGACTTTCATGCTCATCAGAGATGAATGAGTGACGCTTACATGCACTGCAGCCTAAACACATGGACCACCACAGTATAATAAATATCCCCTTGATGTAAAAAAAAAAAAGACATGTCCAACCAATGTTAATAAGCAGAGCACTCTTTTTTTCTTGAATAATTAATACGTTACATAACCTGCATTAAATTATGTTGGATAGTATTGTCACTTAATCCCTCTTTCTACTCTTTGTCTTTAGGCAGCCTGCAACAGCCAAGTGGTGGGACAGACGGGACACTGTTTTTGTAGAGTTCTGCGTGGAGGACAGTAAAGATGTGAAAGTAATTTTTGACAAGTCCAAATTTGAGTTCAGGTGAGTTACATTTATAGTACATTAAAGGGGAATATTCCTTATTATCTTCCCAAGAATCCTCTTGAAGAAAATATGAGCCTGTTCATGGTATATGAACAGAATGACAACAAAAGTAGTTGGCAGTTGTAAAGGAAATATAATGGTCTGTTTTCTTTTCCCGTTACAGCTGTGTCAGTGGAGCAGATAATGTCAAACAGCATAATTCGGTGGAACTTTTCGGGGAGATTGACCCCAAAGTATGTTTGTTACCTGTAGACAAAGTTGCAGTTCTACCATGTATTTTTTTTTTCCCTTAAAGCCTTCATCAAACTCTCTCTGTTCCACACAGGACTCCAAACACAAACGCACTGACAGGTCTGTGTTGTGTTGTTTACGAAAAGCAGAGGCTGGGAAATCATGGCCGCGACTTACCAAAGACAAGACAAAGGTAAGTTTCAATTTAAAAAAACAACAACTTGTCAATGCCCAGATATTAATCACCTGGCGGTACAGTTGCAAACCAGGTACTGCCAGTTTACGCTGATTTATTTAAGATGCATATTAATAAAACTTGCATCTGACTGCCTTGTCCTGGTAATTATGACTAAAGGCATGGAAATTCTCAGATAATTATATACTACCTTTTAAACAGCTAAATAGATATCAGCATTAAAAAACACAACTACTGATTACATGTAAAACATTGCCTTACTTAAACACTTAAATCTATCTTCACTTAGTGCAACTGGCTGAGTGTGAACTTCAGTAACTGGAAAGACTGGGAGGATGAATCAGATGAGGACTTGTCAAGTTTTGACAAATTCTCAGAGGTAGGTGTATTAAACGCACACAGTGCCTAAAGTGAGTATGGGTCCAGATATACTCCAGTGCTGACATGTTGATTGTTGCCTCCTGTGCATTTCTCCAGATGATGAACAACATGGGAGGGGATGATCTACCGGATTTAGATGGTGCAGAAGAAGAGGTATGGGTGTTTTTTTAAGCACATATAGTACTTTTCTATATGCTTTATACTCTTAATAACGGATAAGGGGTGTTTTGTAAAATTTTATCCATTTGACATGAACCAGGTAAAGCAGTGCATGAAAAATTGTCTTTATTGTTTTTGTTTTATTTTGCAGCATGAATCTGCAGACAGCGACGATGAAAGTAAGTACTATTCTAAAAGAGCTATCAGGTAATTTATAATCAGTAGTCACTGAATCCCATGGGGTGAGAAGACAGACACAATGCTAGGCAGTGCCAAGTGCATACAAATATGACCTTAAAGATCTGTTAAATAAGCTATCAAGTGTTTGTGGGAAAGATTAAGTCATCCCATGTAGTATGGTAGGACTTTTCTGAATACCAGTTTTTGGCCTCTGGAGAAGTCCTGTACAACTCCGCACTTCTCCTTTCCTCCTCTGCGCTCTTTGTGCAGGACATTTTCATGCATCATCAAACCACTTGCCAGATATGTTTAGATGAATTATCAGAGCTGTGGTGTGGGAGATGGAAACATTAATTCAAACTGAGTTTTGGTTTATGAAGAAACGTGGAAGTGGGAAATCAATTCTGTGTCCATCTCCAGATGCTGAATCTGCCAGAGTTGGAGGGAGATGGTGTGAATTCATAACAGAGTAGCTTACTCATTGTTAAGCGTAATGGTGGGCTATTGCCTAAATTAAGCTGGCTGAGATTTTTCAATAGTAGTTTAATTTCACAACAATGACAAACAGTGTTAAGGCTTAGGGCAACCACTGTCATTACGTGATTGTCCAGCAATACAGGTCAGGGAGACAAGGATGCTGCTCAGCAGGGTGCTCATTTACGTGTGCTAACTGGTGGGTAGGTAGGTAGCTAGGGGCCCGACTCAAATACAATTAGCCCCTTTTCCACCGCAGGAACTTTTATCATTTACAAGTTTCCACCGAAATTACCCGGGGAAATAACTTTCCCACAACCCCAAACTTTCCCTGAAAAAGTACCTAGTTGTGGGGTAGAATTTTTCAGATTACCCTGAATTCCTGAGGGGTGGTGCTGTGTGCTGAAGAACGCTGATTGGTGGGACACACACTTGCAGCGTTCCACACTTCGTGGCACGGGCAGCCACTGCAAGTTTTATTTAATTTCTACAAGCTCCACTTCGTTTGTGTTTTGATTAATGATGGGTACCAAAACCTGGTACTCGAAGACCGTAGTACCGATAAGCACTAACGGTATCGGTTCTTTTGTGTCGGTGCTGATCTCCTCCACATACACACACACACACAAACTCACACGCCTACACGACACGATAACTGGTGAACAGCTGAGCGGCAGTGGTGGAAACGAAGTTAAGATAACTCGAAAATGACTCGAGTTGACGGCAGCTACACTCGTTACTGTAAGCGAAGTTAAACCTTAGCTAGTAAGAAGCCAGTACTTTGTCATAGTACTTACTTGCATCTTACTTATCATAGATTTTCCGGAACTTTGAGGTGCGGTGGAAACGCAAACCATACAGATTACCAGGAATTCTTTTACCCAGGTAAATAAATTCCTGGTAATAAAAGTTCCTGGACATGTTGGTGAAAAAGGGGCTATTGTTGGGCATACAACACACGTTGCATTTGGCACAAGCTAACACAGCAGCAGTGGCTGACATCACACACTGAACGGTCCATTTTAAATAGTAAAAAAGTAAATAGAAAAGCTGTGGGAGTTAATGTTGATGTTGTGGCCGGCTGCCACAAATAAATGTGTCTGAAACACAGATTTATAACTTTGTTATTGTCATTTTCCAAGAAAAAGAAAACGAATATCTGAATCTTGAAAAGGAAAACCGAAAACCTACCCAATGAGGATTTGTTTGACCATTAGATGTTATGTTAGAAAGGGCTTGATTCCACGCCAGATAACCAGCTTTGTATCATATCATATCATTTATACTTCAGTATTTTTGTATGCCACCACCACGGACACAGAGTATAGAAACAGATTGTGAAACAGAGCTGCCCATCTCTCTTAAATGCAGACCAACTCTGAACAGACAGTAAAACTAGGCAGTGATGATCGTTGACTGTTTCACGCCTCAAATGTTTTCAGAAACATATTTTAGTACACTCATAAGCTGTAATTCCAGATCATTGGTACCTGCCGGCCTCCATATGGTTTTCTGCATCAAAACAGACAACCTCGGATTATGTCACCCACGAATGCCAAAGCCCTTTTCTTGTTTTCTTTGGTCACATAGCACCAATTTCAAAAGTATTTGTGTTTTTTACTGCATAGACAGCCCAGTTTTATGGAACGACCATCTTTCCGACAGTAAAATACATCAAGTTAAATAAGAGATACTTAATTTTTGCTATAAAATCACAAACAAATATGTTTTAAGTATTAATTTGAATATGGCTGCACGACATTCAAAAAGCCTGTGGGACCAAAGTTTGTTGTGGTGTTATCACCTCTATTTAATTTCTTGTGGACTATTTGTAAATGCTTTTTTCTGTGCCTTAGTGTTTATGTCATAACTATTGATCGGTGAACTATTGGATTCAAATCTAATCACATTTTTAATTTTGTCTCTATTCCAGAATTGCCTGACCTTGAGTAGATGAACATGAATGCCACCTCAGTAGTAAACAAAGCAGGCTATAAGTTGGTTGAAGAGAGAGACTAGACATGAGTTGGCAGCCATGTTGGAGAGGAGACCTCATCTCTCTACGCAGTTTCCAAAGCGAAACCCCTCCAGGGAGTGACAGGGAGTGACTGTGGGATACAGACATGCACAGAGTTCCATAGCGACATACAGTGCTGTGCTTTGCTGTTCTGTTCTGCATGGACAATTCTGTTCAAATGAAAATGTTATTGTTCGTTGACTTAAATGACTGTAATGGGATGTGCTAATGTCTTACACCTTCTCTCTCTTTTCTTTTTTTTTCTTTTTTTTTGGCAAAGTATTGAACATTGTGATTTCTAATGAAAAACAAACTAAATGCCTATTTTCCAAAAAAAGTAGATTTTTTTAATGACAGATTTTCCCCTTTTAATGTTTGTATTGTAAAATGCACTTATTTTGTTTGTTAATTTAAAGAGCAGGCGTTCCGCTTGAAATGGGTTTTCCAATGTATGCCAACATCTGCAAATATTTAACAATAACTTCATTTTTTAAAAACATACTTCAGCATTTAAAATAAACAGATATGCTTGTGCAACTTACAGCTTGTGTTGAGATTATGGTAGTGGAGTGGTACAATCTTCGCATATAATCATACCTTTGCTAAGGCGAGTTTGTTTCTCTATGCCAGTGTACAAAACATATTGCACATTGTAGCAGGTACAAAGATTAATTTTCTTCCATATGCATACTGAGGTGAGGGCAGAAATCCTATGTAGTCTACCAAGAGTTTCCTGAATAGGTTTAACGATACAGGTTCTATTTGTTAATCAGATACACCAGATCTATGCTTTGGAGGCTTGTGTGTTTGATTCAACACATGTTGAACACTTTTGCGTTTGTCTTATGCTGTGGGAGTTTGAGTATACATTTCTAATAAACTGTTAAAGACTGTTGAACACAAGGCTCTACTAATTAAGCATCACTATTTCAAGTTACAAAATATCTTAACTCATCACTGAAGTTTCATAGAAAGAATCCACTGAGTAAATAATTATTATTTTTGTGGGAATGTGGTTACAGCATCAAACAATGTATAAAAGATTGATTTTCATTTTTCCAGATCTATCTTAAAACCATTACTTGTATGTCCACAGGCACAAAGAAATATTGGTCACTGTAATTGTTCATATTGGCCACAGAGAGATCCCTAACACAGCTCCAATTTCAATTATAGCTGGGCCGGGCAATTTTTGGCAAAATTAGGCAATTCTGAGCAACAAGCAGAGTGTAGTAAAAAAAAAAAAAAAGGTGGCATTCTAAGCATAAGAGACTATGCTCTATCTCACTGAGCTAATTAGCAAGAGACAGCTCTGCAGTATATATGTTTAAAACTTCTTCTAGCTCTTTATTCTGATAAGAAGTCAATCTATTAAAACACTGAGTGTGTGGTATATGTAGAAGCCCATGTGAAACATGTAATACACACACACACTAAAACAAAGCATATCACAACATAGAAGTTACATATAATTATGGCATGCCCTTCAAATTGTGGATGAGTTGTTGAAGTGATCAGACTCATAATATACAAAGGAAAGAAAAAACTCAAGAACAAGAAAGTAAGAATAACATTAACTGCTAGCAATTATGAAGAAACTGGCCTGATCTAGCTTAAAGCTAAACATTATCCATGGTGACAACAATGAAAACATTTTTTTTTTAAATGTAAAAGCTATTGGATAGATTCTGCATATTGACTGATAGCTAAGACAAATAAACAGGGAAAGAGACAAGGGATAACAGGGAAAAGTGTTGATAAAGAGTATTTGTCTCTTCGCAAAACTGCCTGGATCATAATTATTTTAACCTTGGTAGTCTCTAATCCACATAGCATGATGCCTGAACATAGCACTTTCACATTAGAATGTCCGTTCTGCCTTAGCTGAGGCTTGAACTCTCAATTTCGGAGACTGAGGTCCATCTTCTATCTCACTGAGCAAATTGGCAAGTGACAGGTCATGTGTGGCTTCAAAAATTGACTAAGTCAAGCATCAGGGTGCCAGACAGTAGCATCCATGCCATGGAAAAGCAAATTTCAAAGTGAAAGTTCCAAAGCTGTAGCACATATGGTTGATTTGTTATGAAAGTTTTGAAATTTAGATGCTTGCTGTAGCGCCACCATCAGGACTATTGTCTTGTGTTTCCAGTTGAGGACATCTGGATCTGGCATGGGACTGGACCTTTATGAAAAGCTTGGGTAGATTTCTCACATGGAAATGTTGCACAAGCTGAGGCTTGAACTCACAATCTTCAACACCAAGAGCCATCCTCTATCTCACTGAGCTAATTGGCAAACAGTAATGTCACATGTAGCTTCACAAACTGACTCAGCCAGTCACCTGTGTGCAAGACAGCAGCTGTTAGTGTGTAAAGGCAGATTTCAAACGGCTGTCAAAAATTCAGTTATTAAGACAAAAATCCGAAAATACACATATTGCATCTAGACAGCATGGAGATGTTGGTAATTTGTTTTTAACAATGATTTATTGGCTCCATAAGTGAAAAACTGATGTTTAAAAATGCCATTTTTGCATTGACTCCAATTGTTCGCATGAGAGCGAAATACAAAATGCTGTAAAAAATTCAGTTTTTGAGATAAAATTCTGATATTTTCCAAACATCATCTACCATGACTCCAAAATTTTGTCTTTTTTTTTTTTGATGCACTGTAGGTTCAACTTTGGATAAATCAAAAATCTGTGTGGATCGTTTGTGTAGGACAGTCTGAAGATGCTCTGTAGCAAGTTTGGTGTCAAGTGAGCAAAAATTAGAAGTTAGAAGTTAATTAAGAACAATGCTATTTGAACTCAGGGTGGAAGAGCTAATGTGACTATTTACATATAGCATCATGGCAGAGGCACCCAGGTGTCTGTAGCCAGCAATGCTTTTTGCACCCCAGGTATAAAAAAAAAAAAAGTCAATGTGGCTATTTTCACCTGGGTGTATTTATTCCTGGGTGTCCTAGCAATAATGAGACATGACACATACACTTAAGGGTCTATTGAACTATTCTGCTTAAGTTTATGTACACAACATGCATTCAGCAGCTGTATACATCTTAATAACTGAAAAATGATAAGTCAACTAAATAACTACTATAATTAATAGGCCAGTGATGACTCACACAAGACTTCAACCCCAGCCTCCTGTGTGGATTGTGAATATCTTGTGCTTCACCCATTCACACATCACATTTTCCTCTCTAAATGCATGTGCAGATTGTGAGACAAGTGGGCCCCTGGGCACAGATATGCAGAAGGCCTCGCCTCCTCTCCTAAAACAGAGGAAGACATGCAGACTTTAGTTATTATGCACAGCGGCGTAAGGTAGTCAGGATGGGCCCCAGTGTGGACTAGTTATTAGTTATGAAGCACACACACACACACACACACACACACACACACACACACACACACACACACAGAGTTTTAGGTGTATATGTATTTTACCAACAGCTGCTTTTATGTTACATCCACTTGCAGATGTGCCCAGCTTGTCAGTGTTGAGAGAGTTTCCACCTCAGCTAGCTACTGTACAACATCAGCATAGATATTATCCAGCAATCATTATTACATACTATATGTATGACAAAAACTACAAAAGAAAATCGGAAGTTATTAGTTTAACTAAATAGTTTTTATAGTTTATGTACAATAATCATGTAATTTGTTATAGATTGATTCTATTTTACAAGAACAGGAAACAATGATGAAGATGGGTTTGCCTTTTTGAGGGCATATATAGAAAATCACACTATTTTTCATTTAACATGAGCTCTTTGATCACGGGTTTATTTCCAGGTGGCAATCGGAGTCCTCCATCCCATAGGCCGCAGTGCAACTGCACTGTCTGCATATTTACGCCCCTGATTATGCATCTTTTTGTGGTTTTATGTGTCTTTGAGATCATTTTCGTGGACATTCTAAGTCTCCTCCTGGTCGGTACATGTTACAGTAATCTGAGTGACATTTTGCAGATGAGGGCCAGGTGGGCCCCTGGTAGGCCTACCCATTCAGTAATCCATGCATGACTAAATGTACTTTGTTGCTATTCATACTACGTCTCCTGACTTTCTTGTGGTAGATTTGTGAGTTTTTACTTGTGAATTTCCCACCGTAATCTCAGAGAATATCAATGATTGGCTAGTATTAGCTCTAACAGTGACCTTTTTGCTCTAAACGTAGCTACTACTAACCAAACACGGCCATAAACTAGCCACATTTCTTCACAGCCAGTATGGAAAGGGGGAACAATTATAGTGAGTGATTGCACTTTTAATTTACATATGAGCATGTGGAAATTATATTTAAACTTTAAAAAATATGAATCTACCCTTTAACCAGTTCCCATGAAAAAGTGAAATATTACTTTGTAACCACTGAGTAGTGCTAACGATTCAGAGAACTCTGCTCTCACTTCTCTGACTTTACACGGGGTATTTCAGGGGCTTCCCATCTTCTCTGTGGTTTCATACTGAACACAAAAGGGAAATAGAAACCAGGAATTCCTTTATGCTGTAGATTTCCTGAGTATTTTTTGCATTGCTGTGTGGTTTTTCTAAACTATAGTACATACTTCCCTTTTACGTTATGAGCAAAGATGCTACCTCCTGATTTGGTGATGCTCAGTAGATCTATTATTAGAATTAATTATCAGTCAGTAGATTATTCACGGGCAAGAGAACCCTAGATTCTTGTAATGGGATGACAAGGATGCTTGATCACTTATATAAATCAATCATTTGAAGGGAGTAGAGCATAAATATTCCCCTTCTGCTGAGGATTTTTTATCAGCACCTCTGAAGCCTAACATACAATGTTGATACTGTATGTTTTAGTTCTTCACCTCATGTGTCCTGCAATACACGTGTTCACCACAGTGTGGTGAGTGGAGGCCAGAGCTTCTGCTCCAGTGTGAGATGTTTAGTGGCTGCATGTTATTATGTACGTGTCAGCAGTCTGGACCCAGGGAGCAGGAAAACACAATGCAAGCACCTTTTCAACACCATCCCCTGTGAAACTAAACTGTGGGCTTAAACCCACAAAAGGTGGCTTACCACTGACTGAGGGAGTCATGAGAAGGACATAATACTCATCACAATAGAGGTGCACCAACTGGCAAACTAATAAACTGTCAGAATCAGGACAACATCATCAACACTTTTATTTTTATTTTTTAATTCAAAAAAAGTACTACCACTGTTGTGTTTGTGTTTTTCATGTTGTTTAGTGTTGAAAAAAACATCCAAATGTCAGGCTGTTATGAGGCTGATGTGATAGATCACATTAAATCTCAACTTTCAAAGTTACCCACATCTTTAAGACTTAAAATTGTGCATGGATTATATTTGTATATTCCTCTGATGCCTTTCCAGCACAGCTCTCTGGAGTGTGAGTGCAGAGGTAAATACATATAGCCACTCTTGGACACAGATTCAACAGTGATGGCAAGACAAACAGATCATAGAAACCAGCAGAAACTGTTACTGCCAGCGTTTTGTCTCTATGCATGAAAGGAGAAAAGCAGTGAGCTCAGCATAATCCTTTCAGAGGGCTGCGGCCGTCCCGCTGGCTGCCCTGGTCAGCATGATGCTCCAGTGCAGAAGCTCAATGCCAGGCCTGCTCTCCCCTCTTCCTCTCCAACCGTGGATTTTCCACCGCTTTATCTGACCTGAGCCTCCAAACCCGCCCAGCACACACTCACACACACACAAAGTAACACTGTGCCTAATCAGTTCTGCTGCCACAAACCTAATTTGTACCGATCCAGAGCACCAGCAGAGAAATTGCCCGTACATCACAGAGGAGACAATGAAAGGAAAGCCATGGAAAATGAGTGAAAGGTGGACACTGTCATGACATTAACGCTGTGGTTGTGAAAATATCAAAATGATGGGAAATCAAGCAAAACTCCCACTGCACTCAGCCTCTACCTGCTCACAGGGTCTGCCCACCACATGCCCACTGCTTTTCTGTCTTCAGGTTTGAAGGTCAGTGCAGGTTCCCAAGGGGGCTGATCAGGCAGTGATGTTATGAATTAGTTTTTCTACCACTTTTAATAATACTTCAACCAGACCGTTGGTGGTACCAGGTACAGGATCTCCACCCCCTCCAGTAAAACAAGACAGGGAAGTCCCCAGCAGAGATATAAGAGGCTCCAAAGCATTGAACATTTTGTTTATACCTCACATAATCTCAACCTCAAGTCATAATTACAAAAGTACCCCTTAAACTCCAGCAAATTCCCTCACAAATAAGTTAAAGAAATTATTAAGGGCTGCTTGGCATTTAAGCTTGCAACCCATTAGTCCAGATTTTCTACAGACAGAGGCAGGTCAAGGCAGGAGAAGGGTTAAATGAATTTGTTTTGATTTGTAGTATTGTGCGCTGGCCCCTCCCCTGGGCCCGGCAGGGCTGCTGTGGCCCCTGTGGAGTTATAAAAAGGCCTCTGAGCTCCCCCTGCTCTGGTAAAGAGGCTGAATGTCTGCAGGACATGCTTAACGTTTGTCTATCCATGTTCTTCTACTAACAACCAGCGGGGTTGGCACATAGATGCACAGAGACTGGCGTATTGCTCCACTCAGGAGCTCTCTATGACAGAAATCAGAATTCAGAGCAGCAGATTGTTCACAGTTGCATGAGAGTTACATGTTGAGCAGTTTACGTGTTGTTGCATTTAGCTTTAGAGAGGCAATTTCTGTTTGAGGGCGATTTTTTTTTTTGTCATCTGCTCTGTGTTTTTTGGTTTGAAACACAGTGGTTATTGTGGAGAAACAGCATCTCCTCTTAGTTGGTTAGTTAGTTTTTCTGTTTTCATCCCTCCATTGCTTCGAGGTTGCTTTTTGACCCTTTGCCACCATGTGGGAGTTCAGGTCCATGTCTTTCTGGCGGGCTGTGTTCGCCGAGTTCTACGGCACCATGTTCTTTGTATTCTTTGGGCTGGGGGCAGCCCTCCGCTGGACCACCGGACCCCATAATGTCCTCCATGTTGCCTTTTGCTTTGGGCTGGCGGCTGCCACCCTCATCCAGTCCATCGGCCACATCAGCGGAGGACACATCAACCCAGCTGTTACCTTTGCCTACCTGATTGGCTCCCAGATGTCCCTGTTCCGTGCCTTCTTCTACATCATGGCCCAGTGTCTGGGAGCACTGGCTGGTGCTGCCGTGCTCTACGGGGTCACGCCCAGCAACATGAGAGGAAATCTAGCGCTCAATACGGTAAGATTACCTGCCAGTCACCGGAATACCACATCCATTACCACAAATGTTACATCACATTAGTCACATGCACTGACTGTTGAATATTTATCACAAATTAAGTATTGTATGTACACAAAACATAGCTGCCAATTCAAGCCTGACAAGTATGACATATTGTCTTTAAAAGGGAAAAAAATCAGTGTGTATGTACGTGTATAAAAAACTGCATCTGCATCATCTTGACTGTGTTTTAAATTTTTGCACTCACATCGCTGATTTCATCTTTCCTCCCCTTCTTGTCTTTCAGCTGCAGCCAGGCATCAGCCTGGGCATGGCCACCACCATGGAGGTCTTCCTCACCCTGCAGCTCGTCGTCTGCATCTTTGCTGTGACTGATGAGAGGCGCAACGGACGCCTGGGATCTGCCGCCCTGGCCATTGGCTTCTCTGTGCTCATGGGGCATCTTCTTGGGGTAAGAACAAACATCTCACTGGGTTCGTATAAAAATCTAATCATTGTGTCACCTCACATGCACAGTTATTTACCCCTGACCTGCTTTCTGTCTTTGACTTAGATGTACTACACTGGAGCAGGAATGAACCCAGCCAGGTCCTTCGCCCCTGCTGTCCTGGTCAGGAATTTCGTCAACCACTGGGTAAGATGATGATCCGATCTGTAAATCTTGTTATACTTTACATAGTAATGTGGCATCTTCAAACTCACTGACACATTCTGTTCTTTTTCTGCTAATGGCAGGTGTACTGGGTGGGACCCATGATTGGTGGCGCCATGGGTGCTCTGCTGTATGACTTCATGCTGTTCCCCCGTGTCCGCGGACTCTCTGAGAGGCTTGCCACACTGAAGGGCACCCGGCCTCCAGAGGCTGAGGGCCAGCAGGAGAGCAGGGGAGAGCCCATCGAGCTCAAGACACAGGCCCTATAAGCCTGGAGAAGAAGATTGGCTTTCTGACCCCCCCCCCCCGCAATCCCTCACCCCTCAATCTGCACCCTCAGATCCCGGTCCATCCTCAGCCCACTCAGCATTTCTGAGCACATACCTCCTCCCTGCTTCCGCACACGCTTAACACGATCCCCAAACACCTTTGTTATCCTCGTTCTGCATCCAGAACTGGACCTACCGAATTATAGTGAAGGGGCATCCACAGCCCCGACCATCTCACCTGATTTCACCTCTACCCAACCTTCCTCCTCCTCTTCCCCCTTCTCCTCCTCCTACTCCTCCTCCTCCCCCTTGGACTGCAGGACAAAGATGGAGGGTTAGAAGAAGACTTGCCACTGAAGGAAGCACCCTGTGCCCTGTGGTGTGGGGAGTCAGTCACTCCTAGCTGACCAGGTGGCTATAACTGCTCAGGACAGGGGCCTCTCTTGCTATCTTTCTTTCAGTTTCTCTCTCTTTCTGTTTTTCTCCCTATTTCATAGTCTGCTAGGAGTGAAGCTACAGTAGAGCAGTGGACTTCTGCATGCTTTTCCATTTTGATCCGGTGTGATCTTGCCCTTCGTCTCGTTATGTTAAATGAACTTTGGGTAAATTACATGTACGTATTGTACTTTACCAGTATTTATTTGGCTCACATTCTTTTTTTTTCAGTTGTACGTGTGTGTGCGCGCGTGTGTGAGTGTGAGTGAGAGAGAGAGACAGAGAGTGGGTGTGCATGCATGTCTCTGTGCATGTGTATGCGTGTGTGTGCTTGTTTCAATTGATCATTTTTATTTTTCACTTTTCATTGCCACAGTATTTTGTCTGTACCATGATTTTTTTTTTTTATTTATTTTACAAGCATATTTTAGGGAAAGATGCAACCTTTCCCACGCCCTAACTGATCCTGCAAAAGTTCAACAGATTCCATGTTTAGATTGATCCCCTTTTTATATCTAATGAAAATAACTTCTGCCTTCGAGTCTTGAAGCCAAATTTAATCAGTTTAGAGTTTGTGTCTCAGCTAATGAAGCACACACACATTCATATTTATATTAAAATAAACACAAAACACAAAACCATCTGGTCTTTTCTGAGCTCAGTCTTCAATGACGTTACAGTTACACTTGAAATGGTTTAATTGCCACCAAATCAGTTGCTTTATAAGTGGGAAATCTGCACCACATTTAGACAACTTATACAGTGTTTGTGTTGGGTTACATTTTAAATGACTTCTGGCATGAGCTTTGCTTTTAGAGCAGCGCTTATCACAGATTCATGTACAGGTGTGTGATAGTTGGTTTGCTTTTACTTTTGCGTGTCTGCCATGGAAAAACAAAGAAAGCAAACCTGACAAGCTGTCATGAGGAACAAGATTTTTTTTTTTTTTTAGTTGAATTGTGTTGTTTGACACGACTGAAGGGTCTTTGTTACATCAACTCGAGGTTAGAAAATGAAAGAGTGCATGAGGTGTGGTGGCTTGTTGCTGGTGTTGGCAAACACCTGGTGCCTTCTCTTTTCTATGCTGAGCTGGGCGGCTCTTTGGGAGTGAGATAGTTTTATTGGACAAGCCCCTCTCCGATATTTGGGAGAAGAGAGAAGGTCACTGCGAGGCGACTGAAATCTTTAGTGTGTTTGTACAGGGTGATAAATGTACACCTTTATTTTCATACAACCTACACAAGAGAGAATGAACTTTGAAGTTGAAGCTCTACATTTGCCCGGCGTCCCCTCTCTCTTCCATCCCTCCTTCATTCACCCTACCTCCTCCCTTTGTTTACGAGGCAGCCATCTTGTTCTGCTCTAATGAGGGGACATCTAAAGCTGCTGGGATGGAGGGAAGGGGACAGGGCACGGAGATAAGTTAGCATTTTGACAAATTTCACCCGAGCAGTTACCGAACCAGACATGTAAGCTGATTCTCTTTCTGCTTCCTCTACATAACCTTTTTTTTCAGTGTGATTTCCCTGGCAGTGGTTGAGTAGAATTTACATTTTAGTGACATGTTGAAAATTAGCATTTGTGTTCTAATGGAAAAGCTTTGTGATGTACAGTGTAAAGTTTTCTTTTTTTTAAAAATCATTTCATGATTGTTGAAACTGGATGGATAGGAAATATAATATGCTAGTTATGCAATGTCTCTTCTTTGGCTGATGGATTATGGAAGTGATGCCGATTATGTTATACACCAATATGCTTTCATTCAATGGACAGCCTTTTTGGTACCAGGCATACCTTCCCGATCGCAATGCCATTGATTTATTATTTTTATATGTCAAAAATATCCGAAAATTCTTATGTTTCCAATCATTTCTTTGTCTGTTTTCTTTTAGACTGTAGAGAAATATGAGATTTAAATAGATGGTCCCACACAGAACAGACTACATTTGCCAAAAAAGCAAATCTTAGATGTTTGCAACAATTATCATTTATGACAGGGGTGTCAAATTCATTTGAGTTCAAGAGCCACATACAGCCCAATTTGAACTAAACTCAATCTCAACCTCAAACCTAAATATTTCCCCTGTCTTGTAGTGTAAAGAAGGCCAAGTGCTTTCTGAAAATGTTAAACCCTTTATAAAACAGATGGTGAACAGCCTGAGATGTCTTCAGAAAAATAAGTACAATTTCAACAATATGGCTCAGTTTTTCCACATTTCATAAGTCTACTACTCAGTGACATTAAATGTGCATTTTTCCATACATTTCCACTCATGTGCAGGAATGCTGGCGTCACCACACTACATTAAAATAAAGCGGACGCTATTGAGGAAGCAGGTTAAGTTATCCCCTGCCTTACAAACCATTTACAAATCGAAAGTTTTGGCAGTACTATACCGAAACTGCTGACTCACACAGTGTTCAGTATCTTTAAATATAACTGCCAAAGGGTATCCATTGCGTTTCCAGAGAACTGTGTTGTGGTCAGGGCGGAAAAGCCTATGACGCAATATTTTACATGAAGTGGCTACTTACTGTTTAACTTCCTCCTGAAACCTGATAAATCTTAGCCTTTACAAATACATCAGAATTAGATGTGCAAAGTTGTCCAGAGGGCCGGGTTTGACCCTTTGGTGGACGGGTTCTGGCACACAGTTCATATTTTTGACAACCCTGATTTATGACATACTCATGCCACATCTGAGAACTAAACCCAGTAACCATTTCCATAAACATTTGCAAGTCAGATGAGGTTATGTCTGCGGTACCACAAGGACAGTCAAAGAGTCAATTCAGTCCCCAGTGGCTTGTTGAACATATTCCTCTGTGTGCAGCTTTTAAAATGTCTACACAAACATCTGTGATATCAGTCAAAGTTGGCTTAAGACAGATAGGCTAGTTAATACCTTGTAAATAAATTCACGAAAATATTTTTTAAATTTTGAGAAAAACTGAGATTTTATTTGACACCACGGTTGAAAGATTATACGGATTGTAGTAGCCTCAGGGTGATTTATCCAAAAGTCACTCTGCAAGATATGACAGGTTATGATCCAGTAAAATTACATGCCGCATGGTACATCCAGTACACCAATATGTAATCACATGCACAGCATTGACAGTGATGGTAGGGAGTACAAAGCTTCTCATTAAACCAAAAGTTGGTTAATAAGGAAGATTTCTACATTTAGCTGAAGATAAAAACTGCTAAAATCAGAGCAAAATTAGATTTAGAGCTCCCAAATCCCCTCATCAGAATAAAATTATACTAATGACTTTACTCTATATCCATATGTTTTTAGCCTGTAACACCGAGAATACATTTAAATGGCACATTAACATGTTATGTGAGACTCAAAACAAAATTACATGAATGTAGTAACATAAAATAACATCTAATTTTGAAAATCTACATAGTAATATAGGTATGGAAATATACTGTTGATCATTTACTTTCACTGCATTTATGAGTTGTATCACTCTATAAGACTGAAGACAGACGGTGAGCATTTTTTGCATTAGGGACTTGATGCATACTCAGAAGAAAAGGGCCAAAATGACTGGTTGAGATTAATAAATGACAGCTTTAAAAATATACACATGTAACAGAAAATACAAACAATGGTGTCTTTAGGGAGGCAGATATATGAAGAGCCCTTACCACCACCACCACCACTATCATCAACACTTCTGCTGTGTCCATCAATGTGGTGTAGTTTCACAGTCAACAGTGATGGAAAAGCTTATTGTTTCTTACATTTGAGTCTTATAAACATTGGCTATGAAGTCTTTACCATGCATACTGTGCATAACTGTAAGACTGGGTTCGTGATATACTATTGATGAGACTTTGCCACCAGAGGGAAGGGTTATATACAAAAGGGAAATGCAAATACACTTGCCTTGTCACGATAAAAAAACAAAAATGCAAAAAACAATCTCTGGTAGCCGACTGCGGTGATCAACAACATCAACAAACCTACCACCAAGTGAGAGACAGAAGAGGTGTTCGACAAAAAGGTACACAACAAGGATGGTCGACGCACTGCCATGACAGCACTTTTCATTCTTTTCGTTTGTTCTCAGTTTGACGTCCTAAAAATGATTTCCTGCTCTCACGTAGAACCAGCTCAACATGTTGAGTCCCAGGGAAATCACATTTGTTGTCACTCAAAAGTAGATGAATCTGTAGATGGATGATGGAAGTGTAGGGAGAAAGTCTGCACAAACCAAGGCGGTGGTTTTTAACATGACGGTAAGACAGATGACTGTGGCTCTGGTCTCTATCCATTGTCTGCCTCCAGGAGTTTAGACACTGTTTTTCTCCAGAGTCTGGAGAAAAGTGTCTAAGTCTAGATCCATATGCGGGCTAGCTGCGGGCCTGGAAAATAGACACATACACATTGTGACCTCTCAACACCATGTCAAACTATTCATTCATTCATTCATCTTCTAACCGCTTCATCCTCTTGAGGGTCGCGGGTGACATCGGGCAAGAGGCGGGGTACACCCTGGACAGGTCGCCAGTCTATCGCAGGGCTGACACATAGAGACAAACAACCATTCACGCTCACATTCACACCTATGGACAATTTAGAGTTATCAATTAACCTAGTCCCCAATCTGCATGTCTTTGGGAGGAAGCCGGAGAGAACCCACGCTGACACGGGGAGAACATGCAAACTCCGCACAGAAGGGCTCCCACACCCGGGATCGAACTGGCAACCCTCTTGCTGTGAGGCGAGAGTGCTAACCACCACACCACCGTGCCGCCCCGTGTCAAACTATTTTTGGGAAAAATCAAACAATATTGAGATGCCTAGAAAATGAAAACCTACATGTGTACCGGGAAGCCAACAGGAGGGCTTGGACTGAACTCCACAGAGTTAGGTGCAGTATCCATTATGTCTTGATTGATAGACTCCTGTGGACTGAAGGGCTGCTGGAACTGATGCCTGGAAGAAACGACGACAGCCCTATCAACACAAACCTTAAGATTCATGAATAACTAAACTAAAGTTGGCATGTTTTGCCAGAAGAAGCAGCAGTAAATCTGTCCACAAATCTGAAACAGAGTATTTCACAGAGCTTATTTCACGTGACCTTAAAGGTATACCTTGCAGGAATTGTCAGTTACTGTTTATAAACATGCTCGCCACTGAAACTAAAAGCAAAAGCAAACCCCAGATTCACTCTTGTTTGGCGTTCAGTGATGACTGAATGGGTATACTTCTGTAAGAGTCTACGCATTGTTTATTTAGGAATATCCTGCATAGTATATCTTTAAAGACATGTTTAGGGGGATCCCTCCTCAGTTGCTCTTCCTGAGGTTTCTACCGTTTTCTTTCCCCGTTAAAGGTTTTTTTTGGGGGGGAGTTTTTCCTTATCCGCTGTGAGGGTCCAAAGGACAGAGGGATGTCGTATGCTGTAAAGCCCTGTGAGGCAAATTGTGATTTGTGATATTGGGCTTTATAAATAAAATTGATTGACTGATTGATTAAAAAGTACCATGTGGTTACGTGTTGATTGTATTGTCTGCACTTGTTGTCATGGTGATGTGTTGTTCTCTCTTGTTGGTGTGTTAAGTGTTTACTAGAGGACCACAATGGGCTTAACAATGGGCTTTATTGTGTTTACATCCTCTGTGATTTGTAACATGTTCAACGACTGCAGTGCAGTGTTATCTGTGTTTTTATCCATCAAATAAATTCAATAATCAATCAATAAGGAGCTGACACTGGTCAAATTACAAATTAAAGGCCAAACTTTTTGCTCATGACTTTTAAAAGTCAAGAAATCACTGTGGCATTATTTCAAAATGGCTGAAATATTAACGCTAATATGCATCCCATGTCCTCAGACAGTGTTGTTTTTCAGCAGCCATACATCAGCACATTAATTTTGCTGTGCTGGTGTTAAGAAGAGTTACCTTTCATTTGTTCAGCCGTTTTCTCTTTCGTCAGAGTTCATGGAGGATGATGTTGCATTAAATTGTGAGGTAAGTGTACAATGTGACGTACGAACGAAGTCCAAGCCAACGAAGTGACGATGGAACAAAGAAGCCCAAGTGTACCACCAAGTCTTGCAACATCACCTTTGTAGACTGATAACTAACTAGAACTACCGCCCTGTGGTTGTATGCCTCCACGCACCTGTCAAGTTTCTCCTACAGTTTGCATCCATGTCTATGAAAACATGGATGCTTCACACACATCTACCCCCCAGTAGCATGGAAGATCTACTATACCATCAGCACAGTTTCAAGATTAGTGTCACCATATGTCTCCCCTTCTATTCCTGAGTTATGACATTGAATAATGGCCAGAAAAGTGTTTTATGCAGACTATTATGATGGCACAGTGGAGTTGACCTTTGACCTTTTGGAAATAAAATGTCATGACTTCATTATTTTATCCTATTAGACATTTGTGTGAAGTTTTGTTATTATTAGCATATTGAGTTATGGCCAAACACATATTTTATGAGGTCATAGTGATCTTAACCTTTGACCACAAAAGTCAAATCAGTTTATTCTTCATTTCAAGTGGACGTTTGTGTCAAAATTAAAGAAATTCCATTAAGGTTCACAAGAATGAGACAGACAAGGTCACATAGACTTCAACCTTTGACCTATGATCACATAAATCTAATCAGTTCATTGTTGAGTGTAGGTTAACTTTTGTGCCAAATTTGAAAAAATTCCCCAGAGATGTTCTTGAGATGATGCATTCATGAGAATTAGATGGATGCAAGGTTGCAGTGACCTTGACCTTTGACCCCTGACCACCAAAATCAAATCTGTTCATCTTTGAGTCCAAGTGAACGTTTGTACCAAATTTGAGGAAATTCCCTCATGGTGTTCTTGAAATATTGCATGAAAGAGTATGAGACAGACAAGGTCACAGCGACCTTGATCTTTGACCAATGACCATCAAAATCTAATCAGTCTAATCGAGTCCAATCTAATCATTTGTGCCAAAGTTGAAGAAACTCCCTTGAGGTGGTAAGACACAGCACCAGGGAGTATGAATGACAGGAAGTGAGTTGGTGGTATGGAAATAAAGTGAAGGAGAGAAATGTGTAGATGTGACACTTACACGTTGAAGCTGTGAGGGTTTTCTGCGGCAGCCGGGGGTGTTGCTGAGCCAGCTTCCCTGCACACACACAAACATGATCCCTTAAAATTATTTTACTTTAAGTAAATCAAATGGCATGGTTTATTTGTGGGGGAAATAAAACAAGGTCACTTACGTGCCGACTTTAGTATGCAGAGTCGCAGGGATATAACCATCAACACGTAGAGGCTCTGTTTAAAACCACAGTAGTAAAAACAGAACTTGTTAGCTGTCCATTTTCACTTCAGCCTAAAAACATACATTTGACTTGGTGCATGAAGAAAAATACCTGTGTAGAATTTTTTGAAAACTTCATGTTTCGGAAAGTCAGGATACAGGCACGTTATGTGGCTGATGTCTCGGATGCGGTCCCCAAGGCTACGGATCTCAAGATCTCTCTTGGTGAAGGGTTGGATGTTCTGGATCTTCTGTCCCCCATCTGGTGGAAAAATAAGTTTAATGTGTCAGCGCATATGTGTGTGTGAAATACTATACTATGCTTATTTATGTGTTTCTAATGACATACTATGTTATGACTTTTTAATGAACATTTGTATGACATAATTTTTATGACTTTTTATAAATGTTTTTATTCCGTGCTATACTATGACTGTTTAATGACCATTTGTATGACATATTAATATTTTTATGACTTTTTATGATTTTTTTTTGACGACATACTATACTATGTCTTTTTTATGATTTTTTTTAACGATACTATTCTATGACATTTACTGAATTTCTTACTGACATACTATACTATGATTTTTTAACAACATACTGTACTATGACTTTTTATGATTTTTTTATTTTAAGACATTCTATACTATGACTTTTTATGAATTTTTTTAACCACATATTATAGTTTGAATTTTTATGAATTTTTATTGACATACTATACTATGACTTTTTCATGAACTTTTTTATGACATACTATACTATGACTTTTTATGATTTTTTAAAAGACATACTATACTATGACTTTTTATGAATTTTTTCACTGACATACTATACTATGACTTTTATTAATTTTTTTTACGACATACTATACTATGACTTTTTAATATTCATTTTTATGACATATTAATTTTCTAAATACTTTTTACAAATTTTTTATGACATATTATATTATGACTTTTTTAGTGAATATTTTTATGACATACTGTACTATGACCTTTTAATGAACATTTTTAATTACATTCTATAATTTTATTATAATATACTTTACTATGATTTTCATATTTATTGCTTTATAGCCTACTATACAATGACTTTTTAATGAACATTTTCATGACATACTATGTCATATGTCTGTGTCAAATATGTTACTCTGGCTCCATATTAAATCTTTTATGACACATCATTGTCTAGTATGCCATTAAAATGACATTAAAGTAGTATGTCATAAAAGAGTCAAAATGTAACAACATTGTATGTATGTAAACTATTTAATAATATAGTACAGTATGACATAAAAATCATTAAAAGGTGTCGTATTTTCTGCCATAAAAAAAGTTGTAAAAAATGTTTAAAAAAAGTTAGAAAAATGTAAAAAAAAAAAAAAAAAAAAAAGTTGACTTGTTTTAATTCAGAAGAACCCCCTACAAAATGGGGAAGGGTGTTAAAGAATGGTGAAATAAAATACAATCTTGAAATTCCCTCACATAAATAAAAATAACAGATATAAAAGATGTATGTACGATTTCCCTCATCACCATGTATCATCCCTCACACCATGCCACCTGCATCATCACAGTCCAAACAGGAAACTGAAGAAACTGAGGGAGGAGACAAAAAAGTCTGTGGCCACACTAACACTTACTCTCAGTAGCGGACACATATGCAATGGTGATGCCGCCGATCTCAGAGTCACTAAAGCGAAGCAAAAACGTCCCATTGGGCCTGTCTTTTAGAATCAGGTGGAGATGCTGCTTCCCAATGAAACCAAATATCAGCCTAGTGGAAGAAAACATTGCAACCATGTGGTAATATTACAGACTGTAGCAGGGTGATAAGATTTAAAAGTGAAAATAGCAGGGCAGTCTCCTCACCCTTCGCTCCAGTAGGTCTTCAGGTGCTTCTTGGTCAGCTCCATCACTCCTTCAAACCATTGCCAGAAAGTAAATGGTCGACCCGGGAGAACCTCCTGTAAGATTGAGAGGCTGTGTGAGCTTTAAGTGTGTGTCAGCCTGGGTACGTCTCTGTGAGAGGACCTGCGTGTACCTTATTAAACTGGGCCCAGGAAACCATCATGTTGCTGAAGTCGTCAGCAAAGTCAGGCTTGTCGAATATCTTCTGGGCCAAGAAGTGCTGGTTGTACTGGTCCAGATTGTGGTGTGTCTGGACCTCAGAGGTGAATTTACTGTTAAGAGTGCTGTACATCATCCTCCAGGGCACACGCTCCGGCACCATGAACGGCACTCTGTCCTGATGACAACGACAAAGAGGTTGACAGGGCAACAACACTGATATGGATCTATAGTGATGTCAGGGGAAGAGTGAAAGAAACTAAAGCTGAGAGGAGAAAAAAAGGAAGTGCAAATACAAATGCAGCACAAGTGTGTAGACAATGTCCATTTTGTTTGAGTGGTTAGGCGCTTCAAAAAAAATCAATGTATTTCTTACAGACCACATCAGACTATTTCCAGTCAACAAAGCAACAAACAGGAAGCCTGTCTAGGCCCAAAGAGCACATTACTGTAAGTCTGTGGCTTGTTTCCAACTCGACATGGCAAAGTGGTAAAGCTGCATACAATACTCTGTGTGATAAACAAGAATGTTTTGTTCGGTTTTTGGACTATATCAAATGTCTTTTTTTTTTTTTTTTTTTTTTACATTCAAAGCTTCTATTGTACAGAGCCCCTAAAGTCCCCAAAAAAGAAAAAAAAAAAAACCTATCTCGTGCGCACGAGATACTAACTGGAGCACACGAGATGAGCTAAATCGAGTGCATGAGATACTAAAACATGTGCTCAACATACAATTATTTCCCACGCTGAAAGCTCAGACAGGTCACTCACTGACTCATGACTCACGGTCATTACACAGTAATATCAGACCTCTGAATGCTGCGACTGACCAATCAGACCCCCCCCCAGAAAATAGTTCCGACGTCCATGGATATAAGACTAAAATATCCACAAGTGTTTTAGAGTAATTGTTCTACCTGGAGATGATGTACGAGCTCACAGAGACCAGTGTGTCTTGTGTACTGGACTGGACAGCAGTCGGCAGTCATCTAGTGGTTGCACTGTATAGATTTATTAAACTACATTATAATTCATTATTTGTTATTAGTGAGGATCATTTTAGATGTGCCTTATTATTTATAGCCTGTACTATTTACAACATCAGCATATAGTTTGTATTCACAAAATACAGTTTAGTATTCAAGCGGATGCGCTGGAAAACTTGGCAGAGAGCCAATGCTGCCTGGCTGCGCTGTAACGTAACCTTCTCTATAAATAGTACACAGCCATGGTACTGACTGGCTTTCAATGTGGGAAATAATTGTATTTCGAGCGCACATTTTAGTATCTTGTGCGCTTGATTTAGCTTATCTCGTGCGCACGAGATAGGGTTTTTTTTCTTTTTTGGGGACTTTAGGGGCTCCGTACTATTGAGGTTTTTGATTGAAGCCTCAAATGTCTGTTGTCATATTCTGTGATGTCATCACCCTATGAAAATGTCAACAAAATTCTTGATTTAAATAAAGTGATTCATCCGATTAAACGAGTAAGTCTTTTGTCTTTTAATTAAATCAATTTTCTATAATGGATAAATGTAATTTATGGTGCTGTTGGATTGTTGCTAGACCTTAAAGGGATAATTTTTTCAGCTTTGTATCGCAATAATGTGGGTAGTATGTATGAATGAACTGTGGTAAACTTCTTTCCATCTTACCAGCTCCCAGATCTGCTCATATCAAGCAAAAAGCATAATCCACTGGATTTTAGCTGGCTCTAAGGCTGTTGCTTGAACTACAGATTGTTTGTATTTCTCTTTCTCTTTCTCAAACTCAGACTGTACAGTACTGATTTAATATCAACTAAAATTCTGTTTCTGTGTTGCCTCTTTCTCGCCTAAATGTCCTCAGAAACACATTGTAGTGACCTGTTTAGCTATAATATAATCATTTGAGAACACAAAGTGGGTGTCATACTGTATTGTAAAAACTGAGTGTTAAAACCAAGCAGTGCTGATCAAACATAAACCGAGAGTCTGTTACTGCGTTTCCTATTTCTCACCTCAAATGTCTTCAGAAACTTCTTTTTTTTTTTTTTTGTGGATGGTACCAATGGAATCGTTCCTAACAGTCCCCATTCATGGTCCCCCCTCTGTTGGGGTACCTAGCACACAGATCTGGTGCTAAAAGGTGGAGCTAAAAACACTGCAGTCTGTTGATTGGTCAATAGATGGTCACTGTGCTCAGTTGTGGCTGGTTTTGAGGGCTCATGAAACCACTGTTCATACTGTGGAGAGTTTTATTAGCAAACTGTAACTATAAAATGAAAGGACGTTTTGCTGCCATTTGCAGCAGCTGGAGAAAATAACTTAAATCACTGGGCCGACTGCCGGCGACTTGTAAGGTGGAATGTTTACTTGTAATGTTACTCAATGCATGAGGTGACAACGTGAAGCCATCAGCAAACCTTGAATTTCACCGTCACAACTTTGACCATTACTTTAGTTTTTATTTTCTCTCTTGGATGACATAAACTTTTAGTAATGAGTGGATCTACTACTGTTAAAAATATATTTTAATTTCAACCAGATTATGTAAAATGCTTATATCAAAATCATCACCTGGAGAAAAAGAAAGCGTTGCAGAGCA
This sequence comes from Epinephelus fuscoguttatus, assembly GCF_011397635.1. NCBI lineage: Eukaryota > Metazoa > Chordata > Actinopteri > Perciformes > Serranidae > Epinephelus > Epinephelus fuscoguttatus. The sequence goes on along the minus strand of NC_064758.1, from coordinate 22,861,399 downwards.
TTGTTCCTGTGGGCTCTAGCAACACTAAACCCCTGAGTTTGCCTTAGAAGGACTGAATGCACAAACCCGCTATTTCTAAAGTGAGTGACAACAACCCCGCCCACATTTAAAGGTACTGTCTGCAGTGGAAACACTCAGGTCTAGGTACCATATCTCAAGGGTTACTTTTGATTCCAAAGGTACCATACTGAAAGTGTTTGGTGGAAACGGGGCTTTTCTTACCAGCCAGCCACCATATTGTTTTTGGACAAGCAATTCACATTATTTATTGGTCCTGTATTCTGGTAGTTCCTATCAAACTCTTGAACAACAGCAAATGCCACAGCCCCTTTCCTCTGTTTTTCTGTGGTCATGTGGCACCAATTTCAAAAGTATTTGCATCTTTCTACAGCATAGACAGCCTAGTTTTATAAAAAATACTTCCTTAATGTACTGAATGTCGTATATTGCACCTTCAACATTGCAAGACAGGGCATTTGGCCTCTTGGAGTGCCCTTCTAGTCCAAATGAATTTAAAATAATGGAGGCAATTCTTCCAAAGAACAAGTGATGAAGACACAGCCTCAGCATCAAACATTAATGCTTCACTTAATCTACATTCAAAGTTATCTATTCCACATGAATCGGCTGACTAAAATAAAGCTGCATTTAACAACAGCACAGACAGACAATGTGACACTTACTGGTTCAGAGAAAGCGCAGTCCCATATGATGGTGGCCAGAGCGTTGTTGTCTTGACTACCATGGACAATGACGACCACCGGCAGCGAGATCATCTACAATCAATGACATAGTTTTGAGTTGTGTGTCGGTGTACGTCAGCTCAGTGTATCACTGCTGTAGTCATCTGATAAAGCTTGTTTATGGTGTAATGTCTTAAATTTTGTCAAAATAAAAGTCCTTGGTTAATTCATATTTTATGGGGGGAGAAAAAAAACATGTTCTAAATATTAAGGGGGGTGTGTCCCCTGAGCTCCCCCCTGAATTCTACACAAATGGCTGTTGAATGATTTACCAGAACATCAAAGGTATCATCAAACTTCACAGCAATGTGACAAAGGAAAAAGACATCATCACCATAAATGCAAAATTCACACCTTTCCTTATAAACAGGAAGTAAAAAGCACTTAAAGAACAATGGACAGGGGCCAAACCTGTATCCGGTAGGGTGTGTCGCACCCTGTGATGGTGATCTCTGTCGAGAACAGGAGAGCAAACTTCTCCTCTGTCACAGACTCTGATCCCTTTCTGTCCGCTCTCTTGATCTTCTTGATGGACTGTTAAACCAAAAATAAAATTGGTTAACAAGACTTAAAAAAAAAAAAAAAATCTGGTGTGATAAATCTGGAGTGCTACACACCATGTTCCTGAAGGTGGCACATGTGCTCTTGCTGGCTGTGTTGTGTTCTAGGATGGCTGTATTGTTGATCAGTTCCCCGACGTTATCGCTGCAGATGGCAAAACAGAGAGTTTCAATGTCAGTTTTGCTCTCACATAAGTGGTGTACAGTAAGAACGTAAATTGAACCCATTCCAAAGTGTGAAATTTTATTAGAAAAAAAAAATATGACTGGTTGCGGTGTAAACTAAACCGTAGATCAACAATGTGTTGGGTGCTCTCCGAAAACAGGAGAAGAAAACAGGATAAACAGAACAGGCGAACCAGGTACTCCAAAATCGACAGCTAAAATCAAAATATCAATATCAATAAATATCTGGAAACATTTAAATGCATGTACTTTTGTTGCTGATTTATTTTTTTTATTATTACTATTAATTATTACTATTATATTTTTTCTTTTTATCCTAAAATAAGGCTTTTTACTAATTCCTATTTGATATTTTTCTCTCATATTTTGGAGCACCTGGATTGCCTTTCTTGGTTATCCTGGTAAACATTATTGTTTGATTTTATTTATTCAACATTTTGGGCTTATAAGACAATAAAATAATAACGATATACAACAACAAAGTCAGTCGTGCATGAGGTACAGTATCACAATTTCACGAATACATAACGAAAATGTTCTATAATTTAAAAAAAGGGGTCAAACTGAGTCTTAGCCACCATTTTTCTTTCTATAAATCTTAAACAACAACAAAACAGCAGCCGCACACTCAAACACTGTGCATATATGCATATATCACTGATATATGCACAGTGTTTGAGTGTGCGGCTGCTGTTTTGTTGTTGTTTAAGGCTGTAAGTTCAGCTCAAGCACCTCTTTAAGTGTTTTGCCTACGGATGAGCGGTGGCTTTTTTCACTATAAATCTTAAACAAAAACCTACAAATTAAAAAGCCACTTTACTATATTACCTTCAGAAGAGCAAAACCAAGTAGGATCTCTTATTTCTATATTGCACATTTTTAGGTCATTGCACATCAAAAAATATACTACTACATTAAACCATATTTTATGATAATGGAGACAGATTGCATCTAGCTAATGGTTTAATTCACAATAACCAAATCAAATTTATACCTCAAAGCTTTCATATTATCTAGTTATTTAAGGTTCTAGTTATTCTGCTTGTGCACTCTATTAAGTTCTTCAAGTGCACTACTCATCCATGTGCGACACAGGTGTATGTGGAAGCATTTTAAATATTACAGTTGTATGTGTTTGGAAAGCATACAACTGGAACAATGAGTCTTGGATTATATGGCACCTGGTGTATGAGAGTTTGTTAATGGATGTTTTGATTTTGTTCTGCTGTTTTTAAATGTGGACCCCTATGACTTCAATTCATCAAGAATTTTCAGTTTTTGGATTCTTTGTTCACCATGGAGGCATGTGATAAAAACAAAGTTAACGTCACAAATTCAATGTAACACAGGGTGAGCAATTGAAATACAAATGATAATTCAGGGAGTGAAGTATTCCTTTAACTGTAACCAAAATAATAACCAGAAAAAAATGCAACAACACTTTCTTTTTATAAAGGGAAATGGAGGGGAAAAAAGTACTGAATACCATGAAAACCAATTAGCAATGTGCTCTATGGCTCTCCTCCCTCCTGACAGCGTGCAGCCCTCCCTATTGTGCTGTGTGTATGACTCACCCAGGTACACTCCCCAGGTTCCTGGCCTGCAGTTCATTAATGATTTGCGCCTTCAGCACCACAGGTTTTCCGGGAGCGACTTTCTCCCCCAGCAGATATCGCACTGTTGTTGAGAACTTTGACTGAGTTTTAATGACCTGAGGGGGCTGCTTGTCCACCACAAGAGAGCTGGAGGAGACATCAGTTACATTAGTGAGGAAAAACGCTTCCTGTTTTCAAAGATGTATGGAAGTACGTCATTTATGCTGCTATTTATGAGTGAAGGAGCAGAAGAAGTTTGAGGTAAATACATTTATCTTCTTTGGCAGTTCTCCAAAGAAAACAACATGACTGTGCTACCTTTGAATCAGAACTTGCAGAAGCTGCCCCAGCCTTTCCTGGAGCTCTGGAAATGGCTCCCCTATCAGCATCAATTCCTGTCTCAGCTTTCCGTTCACGCCAAGCAGCTGCTCACACCTAAAAGAGAAAATACATACAGACAGTTAGGGAGCAAGAATGAAAATGGAAAGAAAAAACACAAATAGGGAAAATACATATGGAGAGGAAATACATAAAGGCAGTGAGGGAGAAAGAATGAAAGCAAAAACTAAACAGCCAGTGGAACATACATGTTTATGTAATGATTCATCATTTCATACAACATGACGTGTTTACCAAAGAAAATAACTTGAGTACTATATTTAAAAGCTTGACATAAAGAATTATCAGGCTGGTTGCTGAATCCCTCCAGCCTCATAGCCACGGACTCCCATAAAAAAGCTGATGAACAGAAATACAACAAAACAAACAAAATGCAGTCAATACTTGTACAAGGGAACAAGTGGAGCAGGGTGGGCCTCACCAGGTCTGCATGGGGTTAAGGTTGTCGTCAAAGGGGTGTCCGATGGCGGCCTTGTGCTGCTCCCACCTCCACGCCTTCAGCCTGCTGAGCAGACGGGTCTGACACTGGTCCAGACAGTCCACAGACTCCTTCAGCAGCTGGAAGCGCTTCTATAACAACCAAGATCCAAAACATATTACACTGACACACATAGGCAAACATGCATGTCAATAAACAACATGCACAAACACAGAAATATCACACACCTCCATACATACAAAATAATAAACACTATTCATCCATAAATTAGCCAAGAGACATATTTAATGATCGTCTACTTTAGCGTGATACGTAACATCAAACTATGACTGAACAGCATCACGCTCTGAACATACAACAGCTGTTGCAATCTACATACAAAAAACAAACTGATATCCCTCTAAGGCAGTAGTTTTCAAACTTTTTGCGCCCAAGGCACACCAAAGGGCAAGCCAAAATCTCAAGGCACACCTGTATTTATATCTGTACACAACAGCCTTTGTAACATGTATTATAACTCTTATCATGACATAAATGTTTGTTTTTATTTACTAATATCAAATATAAGTTAACAACCAACTATTACTGATGAAATATTTATTTACAACATGATTTAAAAATCAATTTTAAGTTTTTTAAAATTACACCAAAGGACCAATAAAACACACATTTACACAGGAAATAATGTAAGATAATGTAATGCGTTGCACACTTATAATTCCCTTGCACGAACAGAGTCAAATAGCTTCTCGTGAGGGTTTTTTAAATTAAATTCAATCAGATTGTTTTAGGTAGTTTGTCTCTTTATAGTAAATGGGTGCTCACAACAAACTGATACAGCCAGTTAAAAAATCATTCAGAACTTTTTGTATATGCCCGGTTGAATATTGCATAATAATGTGTGGTTATCACAAAATCCCACAGCACACCTGAGTTTGCATCACAGCACACCAGTGCACCTGCTGTGGCACACTGTTTGAGAGCCACTGCTCTAAGGTGCCAGTAATGATGGTACTCGCAGCTCATATATCACAATAGTTTTGAGAAAAAACCCTGCCAACGATATTGTGACGTTGTGGGGTTGATTATTGGTGTTTTTAGAAAATATTTACACAATGAGATTTTTGATAAATAATCGTCAGTAATGTGGATATTAGGGATGTAATGATACATCTGTCTGGATCGATACATTGATTCAGTGATCAATGATCCAATATCAACAATGCAAATTGGGGATACACCTTTATTTTAAAAATTCTCAGGCCACGTCTGTGTCACTATTTCCATCCAAGCACCTCCTTTCTAAACATTCAATCAGTGCTAGTAGCCTAGCGCCAGGCGTACTGTGGCAATCAGACCAAAAAAAAAAGACAATGAGTCATCTCATATTAATCGTATCAAATCAAAACCATATCAAGGCAGGTTTAAGATATGAGTGAATATTGTAACCTCATCTAAAGAATTAATATAATAATTGTTTTGTGATGAAACTTGTGATTCATACCCCTCATATATAAAGACTATGTGGGTAAAGGCAAATAATAGAACAGCTAGAACAGTCTGCTAAGATCAGAAAATAACTTCACTGTACTACAATGCAGCCTTTAAAACCAGGAAAACACAAAACTACAGATCTTACTATATCCAAAATCCATGGCAATATTTAGTCTCACATCAAGATACAGATATAATATCAATATATTGCCAGTCCTACCGTGGCCATTGCCTTCACATTATATTCCAGTTGCTGGATGTGATTCTGGAGTTTCTGGATTTCTGACTTTGCTGCATCCAGTCCGTTCTGTTGGATCGGCCCTGTGCAAACAAATATTAATGTCATATGGTGCTACCAAACAAACACAAACTAACAACCAGACCAACTTGTCTAAACGCCTGAATGGGAAATAATGGTCACTGTTCCAAAATGACGGCAAAACCGAAAATGAGTAATTTGAGTCATTCATTTAACAGGATGTGTGGGTTTTGTTTCGTGTCTGCATTTCCAAAGAGGTCTTTATGTTATTGGGATTGTCACTGTCACTGTTCCCTAACGTAAAAACACATCCTGTCAAATGGATGACCGAAATTACTCACTTAGTGTTGTTTTCTCAGAACAATGGCCACTCTTCACACACACACACACACACACAGCCAGGGACAGTGATGACCTGAGGGGTGCCTCAGGGATCCATTCATGGCCCACAACTTTTTACATTATATTTACACGTAACCTCTTTGTCAGGCCATTCAGAGACGTAATGTCATCACCAGTGACTCAGAGCTCTATCTGTCGACTGATCTCAGCAGCACTGGCCATCTTGATACTGACTTCCTGACATTTAAAGCTGGATGTCACTAAATTTCCTTCCTAAATTTCCATCTGAATTTAATTCAGAAATCAATACGAATAAGATTGAGTAGGGCTGCAACCAACAAGTATTTTCACAACTAATTAATCAGCTGAGTATAGTCTTGATTATCAGTAACCTGTTAAAAAAATGGTGAAAAATCATTAAACTAAACTGAACATAATAAAACCATGAATCAATCTTGGGAAAAGAGGAACTGACATATCTTCACTCCATTTCAGTTTCTGTGAGTAATGGTACCTACGTGAGCTTCAGTTCCTGCACCGGATCTTATTGCCACTTAGAACTATGGTGTGTCTGTTTATTGTACTTTAGACATACGAACATGAATCAGGGCGTTACTTTGAAAGGAGCTCTGTTCAGCCTGCCTCGTGTTAGTGTCTCTCACCTTGTAAACCCTCATAGTTCTGTCTCTCCCAGTTGAGCTCCTCTTGCAGTTGGTGCATCTTTTGTCGGATATCCTGGACCTCCAGCACCTTCAGAACCAGGCAGTCTACATCCTGCATGTTGGGGAACGAGGTCTCTCTATTCGAGTACTGCTGGTACTGTGGAGGGTTGGGCATCTGAGCGGGCTACAGACATAGAACAGCACTTAATGCACTTATTAAAGCTGGCATCACAACTGTTGACAGAAAAAGTAAATTAAATTAAGTATTTTTCATTTTTTAAGTATTATTAAGTGGAACATCTAGAATCTTAAGTTAAGTTAAGTTCATTCTCACTGCAGTCACAACAACTTACACTTTCAAATACCTGATATGAGCCCCCACTGCCAGAAAAAATGGTTTACGTAATGCAATGTTTAAAAAGAATAATGAAACACAAGTCATGCCGTCAGTGCTTTTTAAAGTCTGACACTTTGGGACCGCCCCCTCAGACTAAATTTTGTAACTCCTCCTATTATTCTTCGTCTCACTGCATTGTGGAGGATAATGACACTCTCAGTTTTGAAACTACAGTTCCCATAATTTGGAGTGCAGTGCATGTTTAAACCCCTCAAGTTGCCACAGAGGTTAAGTAAAGTAAATCTACTCAAGAAATGTACTTCAATACAAATTTTTCTTGAGTATTTCCATTTTCTGCTACATTACACTTCTGCTGTACTAAATCTCAGAGGTAAATATTGTACTTTTTACTCCACTACATTTATCTGACTGCTTTAGTTACTTTCTTGATTACAGTTTTTCATCCTCTTCCTGTCCAGTGAAAACCATGAATCTCTGCATGTGTTGATTTTAAATGTTTGTGATGAACTGAAGGATGAAGCGTTCCTTTATAGGTTGAGAAAATTCTCTTCCCTCCACAGCTAAATAAACTACTTAACAACCCTTTTGGATCAGCTGGAAAATACTTCATCACAAAGCTGAAAACAGGGCTGTTTTTATAATTCCATGAAAAGTTGGCTTTTTAGAGATACATAGTTCTCACAGGACAGCCACACTACAAACATATATGATGTACAGATACATTGCTCAAATTAGCACAACCTTGAACATCTACAGCAGTGCAATGCAACATATACATTAATGCAGCAGTAATATTAAATCAAAAACATCATATATAATAGTAAAACACTGACTGGGAACATTTTACTGCACAATGGGCACTTTTACTTTAAGAACTTAAGGAACATTTTGCTGATAATACTTAGTCCTTAGTTAATACTTAAGTAAGCTTCTGAATGTGGGACTTTCACTCGTAGTGGAGTATTTTCACAGTGTGGTATTTGTAATTGTACAATTACTAAATCTTGTGTGGCACTGTTTCCCAACGTTGCCGCTTTCTGACTAAACTCAATGAGTTTTCAGACCTTTTTAAAGGGAAATATCAGTTTATTTCAACCTGTCTCCTATCGTCCTAAATTTGTTTCAAGTGACGAGTGACATAAAAATAATAGTTAGCATGTTAGCCGTTAGCCTAGATACAGCCAGGGCCCATAGTAGTGTCAGACCTGTTAAAACGTAAGTGAAAGGGCATACTTCAAGTGCAAAGTTAGTCCACTAAACAAGCTTTTTATCCACAAAGACCGCCTCATATGGTTAGGATAAATGTCAGAAAACATATAGAAAATGACATGTAAACGTGTTGTCTTGCCTTACCTGTGTGCTGCCGTGTTTGTTTATCCCTCTAGCTCTGCTTTCCAAAGCGCGGCCGAAATATCGCGAGAACAAGCAGCGATCTCATACCGTGCCTGAAATCTTGCCAGCTCTAGATAAAGCCCAGCTGGATACTACTCCAGGTGGAGGTGTCTCGTCCTCGGTCACATCCAGACCTTGAAAATAAGGCTGCAACCAGTCACATTCCTTGCAACAGGGGCTAGGGCTGTGCAATTAATCGTCTGGTGATCGCAATTACGATTTTGAGGTCAAACGATTTCAAATTTACTGACATTGAGGGTAAACGATTTTTGGTCACGGACACCTGGAGAAGTTATTTTGTCTGCTACGGAAGCCGCGCATGTGCAATACCGCCCCCTCCCCTCCTCTCAATCCACAAGCCAGTCAAGTAGGTGAACTACGAATGATGCGAGGGGCAGGTGATCGCGTAAGATTTCAAAAACAGCGTGTGGAAAATGGCAGAAGGAGAGCGAGAGAGGTTGGTCTATGTGTGTGTGTGTGTGTGTGTGTGTGTGTGTGTGTGTGCTCGCGCATCGGGGCCGAACTCCGCCGTGCACGATATAGAGCAAAGGAGAATTGTAAACATGCGACCATGTAGAGAAAGAAATGACATGCTGTCGTGTAAACAATATAAGTCATCACGTGTGCCGCATAATCGTTTGCATAATCGTGATTTCAATTTTGACCAAAATAATTGTGATTATGATTTTTTCCATAATCGCACAGCCCTAACAGAGGCATTCCTCTTCTGTGGGCACTGGGGCACAGCATCCACAGGTACACCACCAATCTCCAGAGCTACACAGCCTTGCAGCAGCCATTCCTCCTCTCTCGTCCTCTACCTGTTGCGCCTCTCTCTCTCTCTCTCTCTCTCTCTCTCTCTCTCTCTCTCTCTCCTCCGTTCTTCAGTTTCACGAAGCTCTTCGTCAGTGTATTCTGGCTCAAATAAATAAGGGCGGCCATCAAACTCTGCAAAATCAAATTCCTCCTCCACAAAGTCGAAGCCTGACAAAAAGTCAGCAATTATTCTATAAATCTTTTATAAAATAAATGAATGAACTTTTCAGGCTACTGTCCTGTTCTGCCTTCCAGCTGCTGCTGCTTGTTCTCGCGAGATTTCAGGCACGGTATGAGATCGCTGCTTGCTTTAAATGGTAAATTTGTATAGCGCCTTTCTAATCATCTGACCAGTCAAAGTACTTCTTACACTACAAGGTCACATTCACCCATTCACACACACATTCACACACTGGTGGCCGAGGCTATCATACAAGGTGCCACCTGCTACTCAGTTTTTAACACACTCACACACCGATGGAACAGCCATTTGAGGTTCAGTATCTTGCTCAAGGATACTTCGACATGCAGACTGGAGGAGCCGGGGATTGAATCACTGATCTTTCAGTTGGAGGACGACCCGCTCTACCTCTGAGCCACAGCCGCCCTCACAGCGACTTGCTGCTCAAAGTGAACTCAGTCAGCAGCTCCTCTGACAGCAGCATAGCTTCCCTACCTCCCTCTGTTTGTGTACACACAGGCAGCAGTGAGTTACTATGTTTTATAGCTTTGTTGAGAACCGCTCGAGGAAGCATTCAACTTCTAAAGCATTCATTCTCAAAATAGGGGCAAGCAGACAGATGGAGGTTCATTGCTTTATAGTCATACGTATGTAAATAGGACGTATAATATTACTTAAAAAGTTACAACTTTCTCAGACAAGTTTCAAGACTCAGAAAGTTTACTTTTAAGGACCACTGAAATGCACCAGAACCAGTGGCTGCCTAGAAGTTAGGAAATCAATCTACACCTGTAACATCGCCCTTGAAAAATGTCTGCATATCTACAGGTGTATCATTTATAATGCAAAACCCCTGTTACAGTCCTTTGTAAGGCTATTGTTTGTAAAGTAGTATGTAGTATTATGCCCTTTCCTGTTTGTCTATGTATTCATAATGGCACCAACTTGTACTTTCTGTCATCATTTCTATTATACACTCTGAGATCAAGCCTCACCGGGCCCTTCACAATGATCAGACAGCTTGTTAGGGTGAGGGCTGCAGATAAACTAAGCACAGACAGTCTTTGTTAAAAGGTCTTACCGTGCCGAGCAAAACCCTCTCCTTCGTGAGGATTTCCCTGACCATCACTCCAAACTGTAGAGGATGCTGCTGAAACATGCTCTGTAAAACAAGCACGTCTTATCACAATCACATCTCACAAACACAGTCCATAAAACCACTGTGTAGCTACTTTTATGCCCTGGTGTATTCAGTTTAGGGCTGCCCCCTAAGAGTCAACCAGAAATGTCATTAGTCGGCAAGATGTTATTGGTGGCTTAGTTGCAGAAAAAAGCAAACAAACAAACAAAAACGTGAACCTCTATTAGGAGATGCACCTTGTCAAAATAAATCAAAACCTTAGGACTGGACCATGTAGGAATTTAATTTGAAAGGACAGACACAGGAAGAGGCCACGCTCAGCAGTCAGACAGAAGTCACATTACAAACCAATCAGAGCCGACAGATATCTTCCCCTCCTTTTTAAATATTCAGTCTGATAAATACGAAAAAGTTGTAGTGCAGGGCTACCCAGAGCTTTACATCTGTCCCACTACAATAGGCCTACACACTTATAAACAGCACCTGGAAGAAGGATCAGCTCTGCACTCAGGATTTCAGGTAAATAGGCTCTACGATGCTTGTTGAGGTTGCTTAGCAAGTTCAGACGCAACTAACTGAAAAAAGCACAAGAGTAGCACCCAGTGTTTGACCTTGCAATTTCCAAGCAGTTAAAGACGTGTGTGTATGGCCCCTAATTTCCAAGGCTGGTACCTGCGGTTATTCCACAAGCTAGTTAATAACATGTCGGGCAGGAAATCCAAAGTGTGGGATCATTTTGAGAAGGTGAAGGACGAACCCAAGGTGATATGTAAACTCATCTTCATTGGTCGACTACAAACATGACGTATCATCTGAAACATGTCAGTAGCTACATGCCCATTAGCCACTTAGCACAATCACTAGTGTTTTGCTGACAGCGTCATTAACAGGCGGCTCACTCAGTGTGTGACGTGCACTTGTAGATAAAACATAGGCCTATATTAATTAAGGATCATTAGTATGGTTTTGTATTTCTCTGTAATGTAGCACAGTGTTAACAGTGTTACTGATACTATTCTTTCTCACACCTTCAACTCAAACCATTGTGTTGCCCCGCCCAAAATATATAACTTAATAATTAAATTAATAATATAATACAACTAGTTGACTAACGGCCCTAAATGATGACTATTGGTCAACTAGGAAAATTTTCAGTTGGGGGCAGCACTAATTCAGTTAATGTCACAAACACAACAATTCTACTGGCAACAAACAAGAAGCTTGTTCAGTTATTATAAATTCCTACAAGACTTTTCCTTTTTTTATTATCTTCTGGTCAGTAAAACCAAAAGATCAGATAGATTGTTTTTTAACAGCCTGATGACCTTAGGCTGCTGGAATTTGTTTTCGGTATGTTATTCTCTGCCGCACAAATACATAAATGGACAACATCAGACAATCATGGTAATGCATGTCAGCAGTGAGGAGGAGTTAGAGGGAGGAGTTCAGAGTCCTGACGGACTCTAAAAGGCTAAAAAATTACAAAATCGACAGATTAATAATCCATTGTTGTTTTTTCCTTGTTTGACTGTCCATGCTGCTGTGCCATACTGACACAGAGGATGTGATGGCTGAGTAGAACATAATGAGAACTTGTTGCTTGACCCAGAATTTTTTTAAGCTGTCTCAGGAAGTATATTCACTGTTGAACTTTTGCAATGACGTGTTCAGCGTTAGTTTTCCACTTCAGGTTACTGCCAGTATGTGTTCCAAGGAAGCTCAGTTGTGGTGATGAGGTCTCCATTTATTTTTATGGGTGGTTTTGGATCTGGCATGCAACAGAAATCAACAATGAGTCTCTGGGTTTAAGCTGTGTTGAGCATGAGGTCATTGCTTACGCACCACCTGGGCCACGTCAGTGGGGTACTGGGTTTCATCATTACTGGAGATGAGGCCTACAATGGTTGTGTCATCTAGATATTTAATTGTTTTTGCATGTATGTGGGCTTCTGTTTTTCCTTAGGTATTTAAAGAAAGTTGTGGGCAACTTCTCACCCTCTACACAGCCAAGCAAACACCTCACATTACTCATAAGAAACACAAACTCTTCTATACAAAAAACACCATCTTCCTGCCTTTGGTTTCGGTGGTTTCAGTAACTGCTGCAACCACTGGCAGCTGCTTGGTATTATATATATACATATACATATTGGCTTGAAGAAACTGCATTTAACTGGGTGTAACCTTGACTGAAAACAGCAGGAAGAGTGCCACTGTCTTACTGTAGCCTGTCCGGTATCCAGAACGGAAACTTAATCCTAATCTTAGAGCTAGAGAGTAACACAGTTCCCCTACCATGTTCCTACTGATATTCATCAACTTCATTCTGTCCACCACGTTGGCGTTCTGCTGAGCAATGGACTGTAGCATGCTTATGGTCTGGTCCAACAGAGCCTGAGCCTGGCTCTCCTGCTCCACCTTTTCCAGCACAAAGTCATCCCTGTGAGCACACACAAACACATACATGCCCAATGCTTATACAGTATGTGCAATGTAAACACACACACATGCATATAGATCCACACAAACAGGGCCGCAGAGCAAGCACAGGCAATATGCAACAAGCATGAAAATGTTGTGTATATGCGAGCATTTTAGTGCAGCTGTTTGGGTGTACATAAGGGCTGCAACTAATAATCATTTTCACTGTTGATTCATCTATTATTTTCTCAATTTACCAAGAAAAAATGACGTCCTCAGACCCAAACATATTCAGTTTGCCATCATAGAGGAGTAATGAAACCAGAAAAATTCACATTTAAAATGCAGGAACAGAGAACCTTCACTTTTTTCTTTTTAAAAAATGACTCAAACCCATAAAGTGATTATCAAATTAGTCGGTGATTAATTCAATAGTTGACAACTGATAGATGAATCATTGCAGCTCTAGTGTACATGTATGAGTACGTCAAGTATTTGTGTGAGAGTGTGCGTTTCATACCATCTTTGGCTCTCAATCCATTCAGCTAAGAAGTGTCTGACTTCAATGGGGAAGGCGGCTGGGGGATAAAGGTTGTTGACCGTCTCATCCGACAGGCACGGAATCAGCTGGGACATGTGAATCCACTGGGTCATGATCAAGCAGGGCTACAAAAGACAGAGTGAAAGGACGTTAGGTATGATGACTGTTCAATTTTACCACATTTTTAACTTACAAACAGGACATATTTTTGCTCATACGCCATGCTGGCATTAAAGAATAAGACAGGCGGTGTTTTATGTTTTTCATATTATTATTATTATTATTATTATTATTATTATTATACAACGCTTATGGAAAGACCAAGATTAACAAAGCTTAATACTGTCTCTCTATACCACTGGTTCCCAACTTGAAGGTCGCCATATTTTCACAGGGTGTTGCAAGGCCTTCTTGAGTTTAAGGGGTGTAAGAAAACAACAAAATTGGCATTTCATTCATTATTGTAAAGGAAAACTAAATAAAATCTTTATTTGAAGAGTGAAGATTATTATTCAAGATATAAACTTTAAAGAAATTCAGAATAAGGACAAGGTGAAGACCTGAACATAAGCTATATTCACAAAGTTAATTTAAACTCATTTAAGCTGGAGCCTATCCTACTGGGTGAGGCACGCTGCCAGACTGACACACAAGGACTGACAACCATTCACACCTAACCTAACCGCATGTCTTTGGACTGTGGGAGGAAGCCTGAGAACCCAGAGAAAACCCACACTGACATGGGGAGAACATGCAAACTTCAAACAGAAGGGCCCCAGGCAGATTCAAACTCACAACCCTTTTACTGTGAGGCAACTATGCTGATAACAGCACCACCAGGCTGCCCGCAGTTAAAATAGCCAAACATTTAACAGAACAGTGACCAAGTGTCAGGGAACACTTAAATTGTTAAAAATGAAGCCTATTAAATATGAATAATTGTTAAAAGTACTCATCTCCGATGCAATTTCACAGGACACAATCTGCTCAAAGCTGTCCAGATCACTCGTTTTACAAACTTCCTGCAGTTATTGTGTTCACTCTTTGGGTTAATTGTAAAGTTATCAGCTGTTCTGTACTGTTATTATTATGCATTGAATATAATGTGAAATATCCTGGGTGGGCTCAGCCTTAGAGATAGGGTGAGGAGCTCGGACATCTGGAGGGAGCTCGGAGTAGAGCCGCTGCTCCTTCGCGTCGAAAGGGGTCAGTGGAGGTTGTTCTGGCATCTGATCAGGATGCCTCCTGGGCACATCCCAAGGGAAGTGTTTCGGGCACGTCCCACTAGTAGGAGGCCTTGGGGCAGACCCAGAACACGCTGGAGGGGTTACACATCTCATCTGGCCTGGGAACGCCTTAGGGTCCCCCAGAAGGAGCTGGAAAGTGTTGCTGGGGAGAGGGACGTCTGGGGTGCTTTGCTTGGCCTGCTGCCCCCGCGACCTGGCCTCGGATAAGCGAATGAAAATGGATGGGTGGATGAAATATCCATAAAATATGTCACTAAGTCAGAAGTCGCCAGTTTAGTCAATAATAGAAAAAGGCTCTCTTAAGAAAAAAGCACTTTCCTATTTCCATACTTGGTTTGCAGCCACCGCACAGTTGTCCCTCCCAAAGATGTAAATCTAAAAATGGCTAGCAAATACTTCGTTTCATTTTTAACTTCAATAATGCCTCCTGTCCTAACAGCAGGACGGTCAGCACAGACTGCTGTGGAGCTGAACATTGTTCAAGGGAAGCCCACAAAGCTTTGTTATACAATTTAGTGAAGGTCCCACAAGGACAAGTGGAGCATTTCCATTTGATGATGTAGTCTTTTTTTAAAAGCAAAACATGTTTTTAACAGTGTTTGGAGATCAGTGGTCGTCTATGGCACAGAGTAATAAGCCACGTTCAGGGCCTGGAAATAGACGACATTGGTTTTGGTCTTTTCATAGGATTTGTTAACTGCATGTCGATCAACATCTGGTAGACATGTACACCACGGCTATGGGGAGATGTGTCTTAAATCTGCTGCTGGCAACAACCAAGTATATCCTGTGAGCTTTATCAGCTTCCTACATGTGGGGAGAAGCACACAGTGTAAAAACTGTCTCTGAAAGCTTGGGTATCTCTCTGTAGTAGTAATTTCTCTGTCATAATGTAAGTTTAAAGTGGTTTCCTGTTTCATTCCTGGTCTGAGTTGCGTTCATGTTGGCTTAATTACACAACAGATACATTATAAGGTGTTGTCAATTCATGCACCATGCTTTTGAAAGGTGAGAAGAGAGCTAATCTAACTAGAAAAGTAGAGTGCAGATCTCCACCAGGCAGGGCCACAGCCACTCGAGCTGATCACGGCTACCACAGACAATTCCTGTATTTCCAGCAGACATGCCACAGTGAGTTTCAGTGAGTGAGATAGGGTGTAATTATGAGGATGAATGTATATTTAATAACAGTCACAAATATTTGATCTATGTCATTTGTAAATTGACTTAACTTTGCCTGTGGGCTACAGAACAACACAACAGGAAATAACAAGCACGATCAAGTGCCAGAAGTACATGAGACAGATAATACGTTAAAAAGAAACACACACTGCCTACTCTATTGCTTTACAGCATTTTTTAATGACCTAACTGCATGTGAATGAAAATAACCAATCAGAGTCGAGGAGTCTCTAACGCAGCTGTCAATCATGCTGCTCATGAACTGCAGTCAAACTGTCAAACTAGTTAGCGCTGATCAAATATGAATCAAGATTCTGTTACTGCATTGCCTATTTCTCACCTCAGATGTTTTCAGAAACATACTTTACTGTACTGTTTAGCTGCGGAATGGGAAAGTTTGTCAGCCGCCAAGGATACAACTGACTGGAGTACTTAGCTCCGCCCTTTCAGCCAGACAGCTGGTGGCAGATGGCAGCAAAGATAACAAAAGTAGTGATTTAATCATAATTGAAGGAATCTCTTGCACTTCAGCCCCTCAACAAGCGAAGGTCGGTGCTCACAGAAAGGACGAACTGCAACAAACAGATCAATGAGCCACTTCACAAGGACTGCACCAAACGAAAATACTAGAGCACACGACTCACTTTAATGTTTAATACGGTGCAAAACAGCATTTCGACACGCACTGTGTGTTAATCAGAGCCAAAATTGAGTCAGAGATTTGTTCATCTTGTAACCTGCCTAACTTAAGTGGATCATGACATATGAGATATAGCATTAATCAGTTGCTCCGGTTCAAAACGAGACCAAACTTTTCTACAGATGTTAGTTAGTGAATCACGACGAAAGCCATAATGTGGCCGACTTGTTGTTGTTAGCCGAACCTGTTTGTGGAAAATTTGTAGCCTCTACCAGCCGGTTAAGAGGAGTAAGCAATCAGCAGTTAACGACGATATGAAGCCGTCAATAAAACAGGTATTTCTCCAGCCAAAACACGAGAGGTGCTTGTTTGCGAGCTGTTGACAGACAGATCCACACACACACACACACAACCAAATACAGAATCCCCTCCAGGCTCACGTGGCAGAGATAATCACCAATCAAATTCTCCTTATGGCAAGTCATGATATCTAGTATGCAACACTGAGCAACATTTTATAACCGTTGTGTCACACTGAAGGAACACGGAAGAAAACTGTGATAGAACAACAGCTATTTGTCTTCTTAGAACAACAGCTTCATGTCACTAAATACTTTCAGGCTCAGTCAGATAAAGTGCTGGGACAACTAATCCCTTCTTAAAGGAACAACTCGACATTTTGGGGAAATATGCTTCATAGTTTTCTTGCTGAGAGTTAGATGAGATAACTGATACCACTCTCTATGTCTTTCAGATAAATGTGAATCTAGAGCCAGGAAAGGATTAGCTTTGCTTAGCATAGAGACTAACAAAATATGCCTCGCAGCACATCTAAAGCTCTGGTAAAATGTTGTATCTCTTTTGTTTAATTTGTACATTAAGCTATCACAACTTCATCTCTCTACTCGAACTAATGCTGTGTTCAATTTAATATGCTAGAATGAGCTGAAAATGTAAATATTTAACCAGGGCTGTAGACAATATAACACGCTAACATTGAATTTCCTCAGATAAGATCAACAAATTGCTCTTCCACTTTGTTGCTTTGTCAAAAGAAAGACTGACAGATGTAACATCTTGCTTAGCTGATCGGCTTTGTGTCATTGCAGTTTAGTCCCTCTGATATTAGACTTTATTGACAGAATGTAAAATTAAACTTTGGACAACATGCCACCCAATAAAACTTGGAAGGAGAAAGCTCAGTTTAAAATAGAGTCAATCTCGCTGAGAAGCTTCGACAGTAAACAACCACCATAAGAGGGAAAACTCCAGAGTCCTGAATACAGATGTGCTGTTTAAACTGCATTGGCTCCAAGACAAGTATTTATGGTATCATTGCATGCTTTCACTAGAGTTCATACGAGTTAACACACTGACAGCCTCTTGCTGCCAACATTCTCTCTGGCAGCTAAGGTGATGTTGGGTAAGCTCTTTCTTAAAGTTGCTTCATAACCAGTGTTGCACAGTTTCACTCCCAGTCAATGCCAGCATAAACAGGCAGGTCCTGGCACAGGTAGGGGAAATATTTCTGGCTGTTTACAATAATCAGGGGCCTGTTTTGGCAGCACTTTCACATAACAGTTTACAGCCAAGCTATGAGCCACCTGTAGCTACATTTGCTTCCTTGGTTTCTCAGTCTAATTGTTATGAATACTTCTCTATAATGTTGGCAGACGACCCAGGCAAGTATTTGATCCCTCAGCCCTGCAGCCTGAGAGCTGTAAGAGAAACTGGACCATAGTGTTGCATGGTATACCGGTACTAAAACAGTACCGCGGTACTAGAGTATTCCAAACGGTACTATGCTGCATTTGGAAAATACCGGTACTTTTTAAATTGATTCAATTCATTAATTTATTTAATTCATTTATGCACACAAACGCCTTCCTTGTTCCTACTGGAGCACAGACTGCACAAGTGGTGTGTATGACAACACCTGTATCAACATTCGCAGCTGGCACATGTGAAAAAAGGCAAGAGAAAGTCTGCCTCGCAAAGGGAGACATCACGAGACAACACAAACGTGGTGAAACATTTGAGCAACCAAACCGTGACGTCCGTACCGAGGTACTTACCGAACCATGATTTTTTTTTGGTACCGTTACACCCTTACTATTTATTGTTCTAAAGGTTTGTATCCAAAAGGAGTTTTCCTTAGGAAAAAGTACCGAAAAGTATTGAAATTCATATTGGTATCGGTGACAACACTACTGGACCACTGCCTCAGTAAAATTATTCGAAATACCTGATGATTAAGCCAACGAAAGGAGACATAAATTGAGTTGTACTTGTGTATATCAAAATCATGAATGCCTTTCTTATTGCCTCATATCATAGAACAACAACCCATACATCATCCTTGGCCTTATTTCTTAATATTCTTATCCTTCCATCGCATTTTTTTGGCATGCTACTTGTCCTGCAGTGTTGCCAACACATTCACAAAACATGTGGAATGATCAGGAATGACTTTCTCAGAGATCAACCAAGTTGTTTTCACAAAAATCAGAAAAAAAATGCAATAAATTTGCCCATAGAAAATAATGGGAAATCGACATGAACAGAGCTCAAAACCACTCTACTTTGGTGCCATACCAAATCACCACACTTTGAATTAGAAAAATGATTTTTAAACTGCTCACAAGATTCGGGACTTTACTGGGCCTAATGGGCATTTACATGACTAGTACAGTTTTCACAAAATGGCAGTTTAGATTTCAAGAAGTCAAAATTTCTTGCTAAATCTTCTAGTAATTACTATGTCTACAGCAGGAGTGCTGTGATATACCGGTGTTAAAAAATCAAACATTGATATCATGTTAATAATATACATATTGATAATGTAAATAATCCAGCACCTCTTAAATCATTTCCCTTTGTTTTTGTTCTTGCTTTGTTTCCCTCTATTAACATCTATCTGGTCGCTTTTTCGCCATACATTCAGTACAGTTGCTCTTTTTGTACAGTTTTGTACAGTTATGGTTGCGGACTCTCTCCACCTCCCTACATTCATGTTTTAAGTGTTATTAATTTGCAAAAAAAATGCGACAAAGTGCACAGTAAACAAAGTTAAAACTTAATTTGACTTAAATTGGGACATGTGTATCCACTGGGCCATGATCAAGCAGGGCTACAAAAGTAAGAGTGAAAGGACATTAGGTATAATATGACTATTCAATTTTACCACATTTTTAATTTACAAACAGGGCATATTTTTAATTTGAGGGGCATTTTTTAATTTAAATTTCTACAGATTGTGATAACATGGTTACTGTGAACTCTTTTAGCCACAACAATCATACAGTATCGCTGCCTCTTGCAGCCAGGAGCTGCAGTGGGTGAGACTTGATCAGACCTTTGAGCCCCATAATAGGTAAATTAGAAAAGCATTTATTATTATATTGTTGCATTTCATTAACAGGAGCACCTGTATATGGGCAGGTGTTTCATTAAGGTATTTCCTCACCACTAAGTTCTTCATAAGATGCCTGTGAGCATCAGGCTGAGGTGCTTATAAGCAGAAACCTCAGCTGTACTCTGGACTTCCTGAGGTCATGTTCTCCAGCTGTGGGCTCTTTAGTCTCTGACTGGATCTGCACCAGACAGACAAAGTAGATGGCCAGAAGCGCCTCGCTCTCTAAGCTTAGAGCAGCAGGTCATATCAGCCACTGCTATCAAGCAGCATATGGACCGCCTTATAAACAAGAAATCCCACTAAATTGTTAGGGGAAAGTACTTTATTCTTTGATGTTGGGTCTCTAAAACAATCCTGATGATTAGCATTATTACTAGACCGTGCAGTCATGCGGAGGAGGCCCGCTGTGACTGCTAAGTCATCCAGAAAAATACAAGGAGCAGAGCAGATATGAAGCTCAGCTGTGACGCATTTTATTTTACAAAAGGATGAAATGTTTATCTAAGGACTGTATCAAAGCACTTTCTCTGATTTAAACAAGAGAAATTAAACTCATTTATATGTATTAATTTTAAACATTTTCTTTATAAATTGTGAAGACTGTATTCATCGAACAAGATCAGACACTGATTACAAAATGTGCAGCACAGAATCAAAAAAAAAAAAAAAATAAGACGGAGAACTTAAAATCTGGGTAAAACAACAAAACCTGGAAAAAATAAAATAGATTTCATAGGGCCCTATACTGGGACTCTGCACATTTAGTGCTCAAACACTTTTAGATGGCAGATTTTCCTTTATGTTTATAAACTGAGGCATATTGGATGCATTCAGTATAAACCACCAGACTGTCAGTGGTGCACAAAGCAGGGCTTGACGCTAACTTTTTTCCCAAGGAGCACATGTGCTCCTAAGTTGAAAAAGTAAGGAGTGCACGAAGAACTTTAGGGGCACAATGTAAATTGATAGATAGACATTTAGAATAGACATTTACAAGCAAAATTATTTAATGAATTTGTATACAAAATGTACAGAAAGGTAAAATCATCAAGTTTTGAAAAAGTATTGCAATTTAATTTTGTCTTTAATGTTATCTTATATATATTATCTTATTATGATTATCTTACATAATGTTATTACTATCCTAAAACATTCTCCAGGTCCTCTGAAACTCTGCAGGACTTATTTCCACCCTGCCCAGCAGCTGCGGGGAGAGGGGAGAGGTCTTCCCCAGAGGTCCGCCGCTAAACCTGGTCCGTCTCCTCCACACTTTGACTGATTTCCACGCTGCCAACAGTGGGACTTATATTCATTGTGCTGACAGTGGCTTGGAAAACTGCCCATAACCGTGTCACATGGGGAAAAGGGAAGAGGGAAGGCGGCTGAAGTTCCTCCAACATTTGCGGTTAGATTATCATATTTTTTTATTGACAAAAAAATGTGCCCCTAAATATTTTTTACAGTTCGCACACACCTATTTTTAGTCGCAAATGCGGGTGAAACGCTCGCACTGTCGAGCCCTGCTGAAAGCCTCCCTCCTTTTGTTAAGGTCTCTTTCCCAAGCCAAAATAGAGCATCTCCCTGGTGTACCATAAAACCTGGTGGGCTCATATCCTGCCAGAAAACCTCCTCAAAGGAAATCACTTAACATTACAAGCCCTGAATGTTTCTTCTCTCTGCTTTCTGCTCCCACAACCACTTCAACTGATTTGACGTCATTCCTCTCCCTGTGTGTCCTGAATGTTTTTACGATGATGTGTCTAAAATTTAAAAAAAGCAACATGTCAAGTGAAATGTTCACTTAGTGGCAGAACAGGAGGTTTTTATATTCAAGCTACAATCGGAGACACGGTCATTTTAATACTTGTGTGTCATTATTCCTTTTCTTTTTTTGCATTTGGTGTTGTTTTTTCTCTATATGTTGTCATAGTGACGACAGTATTTGCTAAGTGTTTTGGTAAATCCAAACAAAAATATAATTTTAAAAAGATTTAGTGACATATATTTCATGCAAGCATGATAAATGTAGGACCGCTATGCAACAGGTGAGTGAAAACTTTCATAAAGATCAAGAATATCAAGTGCAACTAGTGTCTGTTATTACGCAACACTGTTAATGTACACTTTCCCTTTAAAACAGACTCAAGTCAGTCAGTTGTATTTGTGAATCTCAATTACAAATTTGGTAAGGTGGGGTAAGGTAAGGTGAAAAAAACCTCACAATAATCAGAAGAGTAATCTCATCACGCTATATGATAACATCTGTTAGAGTGTATAGAATTCACACATCAGGTTAATGCAAATGATGTCACTGCGTAATGGAAAGTCAAACCAATGCTGGTTATTTTCCACTGGCATTCTCAGAAATCAGTGGAGGTGAATTTGACCATTGTCATGTCATTATTTTGAATTCTTAACTTAACGACACCCATGATAGGACTGAAGGATAAATAATGACTCCTATTGTTAAAAGAAATAAATGCACTTTCACTTTCCAACACCCTCACTTTCTACCAGCTCACACTCACACTACCTGAAACCTCTCTTCACTGACAATCAGCAAATATAAGGCTGCAACTATCAATTATTTTCATCACTGATTTATCGGCTAATTATTTCCTCAATTTGTCAATCAATCGTTTATTATATAAAGTCACAGAAAACAGAGAAAAACACCCGTCAGACCAAAAGGTGACGTCTTCAAATAACGCAGACAAAAACACAAAAGATACTGTCACATAAGACAAAGAAATTAACTGACAAATGATGCAGCTTTGATTAGTCAATTAAACAATTCTGATCACTGATTAATTGTTCAAATCATTTTTGAGCATCAGCTCTGTGGGTCCAGTTTCTTAATGTGAGGATTTTCTGCTTCACTGAGTTTTCATGACTTTGGGGGGCTGTTAGTTTAACAAAACAAGCAATATAACGACATCACCGGGCTGTGGGAACTTGTGATGATTTTTCACTATCTTTTTTATCTAAAGATCAATCAATCAATTTTATTTATTATTATTTATTTATTTATAAAGCCCAAATTTTACAAATCACAATTTGCCTCACAGGGCTTTACAGCATACGACATCCCTCTGTCCTTAGGACCCTCACAGCGGATAAGGAAAAACTCCTCCCCAAAAAAACCCCTTTAACAGGGGAAAAAAAAGGGATCAATGGATTAATCATAACAAAACCAAAACAACCAGTCAGATTGCTCCTTAATGAAAACAGTGGTAGCTGCAGGTCTAACTTGTTCACACAGCTCAAAGCACAAGTCACTGCTGACTCATGAGCACTTTCTGAGAAAGAGAGGCCGCCTGCATCAAGTCTGTCATTGTCTATGCTGTAATTTTATTATGTCAGTCTATTCTGATCACACAGCGTCTATTGCACATCTGTCTGTCGGTCCTGGGAGAGTGAACCTGTGTCAGTTGCTCTTTCCCTGTGAAAGGGGTGTTTTAGGGAGGCAAGTTTTTCCTTATCCACTGTGAGGGTCCAAATACAGAGGGTGTCGTATGTTGTAAAGCCCTCTGGAGCAAAGTGTGATTTGTGATACTGGGCTGTAAATGAAATTGAATGATTTGAATTGACAGAAGAAGGGAACAGGGGAAAGCACCCAATGCCAAGATTCCTAATACTCGCCATTCAGGAACATGACCTTATAACCTTTAATATCACCAAAGAGCTTTGACACACTTCCTTTCTCTTTCATTGTGTGTGGGAGGTACAGTGCAGTAATAGAGGACAGAGAGTGGATCTTTAGGATTGCTGAGTCATTTGGGAAAACAGCTGTGGCTGCTCAGTATGAACTATTATCTGTCTGTACAGGCAGGACTCAGCAGCGTGTTTTGTCTTTTCTGTTCATCTGCCTCCCAGGAGTCTCTCCACTGACTTGTGTTAGCCTACAGATATTTCAGGTCTTTAGGTTTTCTTACACCTTAACTCTCTGTGCTGTGCTGTGCTGTGCTGTGCTGTGCTGTGCTGTGCTGTGCTGTGCTGTGCTGTGGTCATGATTCTCCTCACCTTGTTGGTAATAGCTACTGCATTACGTTGGTTAGGATGAACTGAGCAGAGCTGCTTTTTATGATTCCCTGATGTCGGCTCTGTGAAATCTGGACGGCTTTCATCACTCAGATTCTGTCAAGCAAAACTTAAACACACAGGAAATGTCACAGCTGCACTAACATACCCCTCATGACGTGTTTTTCTGGTGTGAACACCTCACCTGTGCATGCAGGTCTGATAATATCACAAAGGACAAAGAACAAAGGAAGAGCGCGGCCCGTTGGGACAGCGCCTTTTTAGCCAGTTAGAAAGCAACTATGCTTCTGTCATTCGTCACGCTCAAACTCAAACTTTAAACCTCAGAGTGGAGACAATCACAGTTTAGAAATTTACAACATGTAAATACACTGGCTCTTTTTTTATTTTTCTTCAACCATGCTATTTTTAGTTTGAACTAAACATATTATTGGAAAGCTGATTCACCGGCTTATCAGTTGGCGCCAGTATCAGCTGTCAGACTGTGTTCACAGCTAACACAGGAGTCCAAAGTGTGTCCGCTCTATCCGGGCGATTGGAACAGTATATTTTTTATTGTTCCTGTCACAAATCAACAAAAATGTAGAGGAAAAACAAGACAAACGCTTTTCCTGACTGAGTAAGACCCACTGTGAAGTCACTGAGTGCATATTTACAGAATCAGCTTCATACAGACCAACATTTCAACTTGACTATTTAGCTATTTTTAACTCTGAAGTTGTCATGATTGACTCTGACTCAATCTAATAGCCCTCATAAAATACATGTAACCTGTGTTGACCACACTGAGCTGTAATCTCAGTAATTTAAGAAAATATAATAATTTTACAAATGTCTTTTTCCTCAGTATGTGAAACAAGTGACATTGTAAATACAAGGTGTTAAAATTTAAACTGCATCTATTTATTTGTGGCGCCCCCCAATACATCAACATCTGCCACCACAGTCTGATTTTCTATTTTTGGAGCTGGACCGCACATTGGGAGCAATGTTGAAATTAGGGCTGCCCCACACTAAGAATTTTTCTAACCGTCAAATAGTCATCCTTAAGGGCCATTAGTCAACCAGTCGCGCCCATGTTTACGATGTTAATGTAATTAATAAATTATCCATTATCCACCTGCCTACTCAAACTCCACAAACTGCTGCAGAGGAAATAAAGAATTACCAGTGAAGAGCTGAATGAAGACCTGCTGTGTGTTCCAAAACCCATACCACCATACTATATAATATGCCAGAACAAGATTAATTATGTCCTTAATACATAGTATGTGAAATGCAGTATGCCAAAAATACCAGGATGTTCTAC
Source organism: Epinephelus fuscoguttatus (assembly GCF_011397635.1). Lineage (NCBI taxonomy): Eukaryota > Metazoa > Chordata > Actinopteri > Perciformes > Serranidae > Epinephelus > Epinephelus fuscoguttatus. The sequence continues at coordinate 22,836,036 of NC_064758.1, read as the reverse complement.
TACATCTGGTTGTATTTTCTAGTATGCAGGCCAGCATGCTTTTCTGGTTGTTCTGACCCACAATCCTCTGCACAGCAGAAGATTTGTCACATTGACTGACTGAGCTGCCAACAGATCACCGCTTGTTGACAGCTGATAGACAGCGAATTAAAGTACGTGGTGACCGGTCTACTAGTAACAGTAGGAATATTAATCGTTTAAATGAACAACATTATCATAAAGATTACCATATGTCAGAATCTACCTTCTATGCAGTTATAACTTTTTAGTTAAAACTATACACACATTGCAAATTAACAACAGCAGAGCTCTGCAGGTTGACCTCTGTCTCTGGCAAACTCAGTAAGTGGCGTTTATCTATCTAACTATCCCTTTCATGTTTGCGTTGATGTGTGTTTGTACCAAACTTAATTGTTAGCAGACACCTGTGTCGGTTCAGTCATCAAATTATTATCAGATTTACACAGGAGGGGTCACAGGGGCGTGATGAATACTGGAGGTTGTGTGGCAGATCAATGGCAGACCACTTTCATATTGATGATGTTCAGATTTACCTGCATGATGAAAAAATAAGTGGGGACTACTTTCCTCTGAAGCTGTCAGAATATGTGCCCATTCCTTGATTATCCAGTAAGTTTATATATTCCTTTAGTCCGCAAAGGTCCACCAATCAAAAGTGTTTTTCATAGAAACTAATCCAAGTTATGGATATCATAACATGACACATGATATGTTATTTGAAGCCTAATTTTTATACAAATAATATTCATATTGGCTCAAATAAACAACTCGACCATATTTTCCATCTTTGCTGAGCAACAGTTTTGTCTAAAAGGAATTAAAGACCTGTCCCATATACATGCCTGTCCCTAATATAAACCTGTTGGGTTCAGTGATTTACGCAAATAATAGCCACTGTATGGATTATATCACCTTTTCCTTAAGACTGCAATTAATGTGTAAAATACTGGAAAAAATGGTCAGTATACATAAAAGAATGTAATGTTGAAAAACCCTGTGCTGACTCTTACCAACCTTTGCCCCCTGAAAACACAGGTAAAAATAAAGTTTAAAAACGAAATAAATAAACTACATCAGTTGCAGTTAAATTGGAAAAAATAATTAAATTCTAAAATGTATTATTCATTATTTATTATCGTAACTGTTCAAACAGTATGTGAGTAATAAAAGGATATTTTGCTTTGATGTTTGTCTGGTAAGATACTCAATACATGTTTTTCTGGGGATCTAACACTTTAATATAACCTGTATTTCTTAAAATATTAATATCTAATCACCTCCAACGTTGAGCTTCTAGGCACATAAACAGTGTTAAGCTGTACAGGGTTTATTGGTGCAGCAGACAAGTGCTTATGTGGGGCCGGGGTGTGGAGGGAGGGACTAAATTGATCAAGATGATTACATAATTCCCTTCAACATGTCGTGCATTACAAGACAATAGCTATCATTAAAGCCTCTTTTTAACTGGTGAAATTAAGAAAAACGACCTCACAATCACTCACAGGTGTTTGCATAAGTGTAGAATAATACGAGGCTGTATTTCAGGCCGACAGAACATCCTGCAACTTTTTTTTTTTTTTTGGTAACCAAAACATGCCAGAGACGCAACAGCCCCATTTATATTCTCACAACTGACAGGCCTCATCAGCTGTTTACCTGTCATATCAAGACAACAAACAACAACACTCACCTTCAGTTCAAAATAGACTTCAAAACATTGAATATGTGTCTTGTCCGTCGCCTCTTCCTCCTCCTCTGTCTCATAAGTCCTCCTTCAGTCCGAGAGTCCTACTGATCGTACCCTGCCTCCATTACGCACTGTAAGGCTGCCTCTGTTTAAAAGCTGGACCGTCGCCTTTAACCGAGGAGAAATCAACTTTGAGCAGCGAGCAGCTCAACTTTTAACACCGTAACAAAAAGTAGGTGAGGCTTACTTCCCTGTTGTGCACTATGTGTCAGTAACGGAGGAGCGCGCGCTACTTCCTGTCCTCACGTTCAAGTTTACACATGACCGAGACACAGAGTCATCCGGACAGCATGGGGGCTGCTACTGTATCATGATGATGTAGGCTCCTACACACACTTTGCACGTTGGGGCGGTCACACACTCACACTCATACTCACACACAGCAGGGTGAGCTACAATATGCTTGGGTACAGATGTGCACCCTTTTTATTCACATCTGTCTGCACTGTGGTCTGTTTCTCATCACTATCAGGACTACACATAACTCACTCTGTGGCCTTTACCCTCTCAGAAATTCAGCAATATATTAAAAACATAATATAGAGTGAATATATTTGGTATGTATCTGCCGCCGTTGAAACAGAAACTATAACCAAGCCCAGCAGGCTTGGTGAACTTCCACAGAAGGAGACGTGGGCGGAGTGACGTTGAGTCATTTCAGCAGACGCTGTAACTTCCAGTAAGTCTGAAATCAGACATATGATACCATATCTGCACATGGCAGTGCCAGCAAAGCGGATACTCTCCCAACGGCACATATTTGTCGGAAAATCAGCAGACTTGCGGAGAAAGTTTGGCAGTTCTCGGGATTTTACCTCTCTGACAGATATATGGCGTGGCAGTAAGCTGACCTGTGGGGTGGAGGGGGACCATGAAATCCACGGAAACATTCCCAGTCATGTGTGTGTGCTATTGTGTGTATGCACATATTTGTGATGTGTTATTGTGTTTGTTATAAAAATGCACCCGTTTATGTTTTATAATTGTTGTTGTTTGCACTTTAACCGAATGTTGTGTTCACTCATTCGTGGTGTGTGTTTGTGTTAATTGTTGTAACACTGTTTACAGCAGACATTAATGTAACTTTTCAGTGTTTCCCATGTAGAGCCAGCAGGGGGCGCTCCTGTATTAAATGTTTCAGTTCAGGTGCTGCTTTGCTGTTTTTCTGAGGGTGCCACACAGAGGGAGGGGACGGCACCAAGATCGCGCCCCCCCACTTTTATTTATTCATACATTAGAAATATCTAATATAAGAGAAATAGGGGAGTGGAGTGTGTGTGGAGAGTATTAGAGGAAATTAAAAGGCAGACACCATCCAGGTCACCTTACAAAAACATTTTATTTGTTGTAGTAGTAGCCTAGTATTTTAATTTAATTAATTTGTTTATTTTATTACATGAAATATAAGGGAAATGATGGAGTAAGGTGTGTGTGGAGAGTATTAGAGAAAGACAAAATGAGAAGAGCGCCAGGTTGCCATACAAAAACAACAAGAGGACGAAATTTACAATTTTGCACATACTGTATTCTTTTATTGTTTGATTTCTTTTTGTGTGTGTTGTTAGCTCTTGTTCTGGTTAGCAATACAGAAAATTAATGTAAGTAAAAGATGCTACGAATAATAATAGTAATATTATTTATTTATTTATAGAGGGGGCCGCAGGGGAAGATTGCATAGGACGCTAAATTTTCTAGGTGCGGCACTGTGTTGTAAATGTGTGTTGTGTTTTATAGCAGTGTACATAGTTCACACCTTGTTTCATTGTCATATTGCACTTGGTAATTTTAAAATCCCATCAGCTGAATTTTTAGATTTTATTTAATTTAAAATCCATTTTAGAGAAAACTACTTTTTGAGATAAAAATTAAAAAATCTCCTTTTCAACAGTGTCCTGGTCAAAACAGGCAGCAGCACATACAATTTCAGAACCACAGCACGAGTATAACAAAGATCAGCTTATCATATCCTGGATCACATAGAGGCAAACAGCTCAGTCAAAGTGTCTGTAAGCTGATGCACCATCCTCCAAGTCCTCCACTCTCATTGATAAAAACACTTTAAGAGACCAGCAGCTCACCAAGACAGAAAAATATCTGCAGCAAATTCATGGCTGCAGTCTTAGTTTAGATGTCTTAAAGCCCTTTGACCAATTATAAGATGAGGTAAGGGGCTTAAGGATTAACGCTGTATCCTGTTTGTGAGTTCAGTAAATAAAATCACATCACTTTGGCTATATCTGTGTATGTGGTGATGAAGTTTACAGCACAATAAATACCACAGTAACTTCAGCTAACAGTAGAGTTATCTGTTGGAGTCTGATCTGAGTAGATTCATGGGACAGTGTGGTCATTCATCTGGTTTTAAATTTTCTTGGACTGGCCACATGAGGGAGGTATAGACCTGCATTAAAGCCTCCTCTTTTTTTTTAAAATGGCCTGTTTGAAATTAGGTGCCATCATAGCAAAATCACACACGATCATCTGCAGACTACCCAACATGAAGAAAACTAATTTAACATGAAGACTTTCATGTTAACGCCTTCATCTGTTTCTATCGACATCAGATTGTGCTGCTGTTCTCACAGTGACACGTCTGTTTCAGTTGCTCCTAAACAGCAATCTGTTTATTCTCCCATGTACCTATTTACTATTTATTTATTCAGTGATCACGTTTAAGTAGTGTGGGAGGGGGCAGGCCAAGATATTAACCGGGACATTCCACCTGTCAAACCCAATTTCCTGAGAGTTTTGACTGACCTGTCCAACACAGAAACAATGCAGCTGCACAGATTTGATCATTTCCTCTTTATCAACCTGAGTAGTTTCCATTGTGCCATTGTTTTCCTCTCTCGATCCAGATCTCAGATTAGTTTATTTATCTGGCTTGAAGCTGCAGACTTCATCTGATGATGGTGATTCACTTTTTCCATGTTGTCTCCTTAGATCTTACACCACTCGGTTTAAAATCGCCCAATGTTGCAGGGCCAATGGACTCAGTCCCAGTTACCATTAAGATCGGACTCTTTAGTATTCAGGCCAATATTTGTGATGACAGCAACGCCGTCCAAGAGGGAGCCACTATCTAATGTTAAATGACATTGATCCCATTCTCTAAAAGCAGACTGCAGTGGTTGTGCTTTCTCTGTTACAATGTGCAGCACTTCCTCCATCAAGGACAAGAGTTTGAGGATACTGTGTAAAAGCTTTCAGTTCAAGAAATGCAGGTTCTTTTCTTCTTATATTAACATCTGCTGCTCAGGTTTGGTGTTGAAACATATTCTTCAGCTGCTTGTGTTATACTTTGCTGCATTTCCACTCCCTGTGCAGGTCCACCATCACTTTCGGGGTCCTCTTAGGTAAAGGGCCCTTACTGCAGCTTTGCAACATCTGGAACCAATACAGCTGTGCTGGCTATCGGTGGGACCAGGGGGCTTGGAGGTTGTAGGCAGGGTTGGGGGGGTGGTGAGGGCTTGGGCTAGTTGCTGCTTTGGCCCTGGGGGTCCATGTGTCCCTGACTTCAAAATAGACTTGATTGCTAACAGCTGGCAGTCCTAACTCACCCGGTGTCAGAGCTCTCCTCTGATGTCAACCTTGTCAGTATCAAGGCCCGGACAATGGAGGACCAGCAGCACGGCAAAGGTAGAGAGGACTGTGTCCATGTGAAATGAGATCAGAGAACGACCTTTTCTTTATGAAGGTTGTTACCATAAATAACTTTGTCAGTTTTTGTCAAGCAGCCCAGTCGCTATTAAAATGTTAGGATTATACATTTCTACAAACTACAGATAGGTTACATTTGTATGTTTCATACGTTTCATAGCCACATTTCTAAAGTGGTGTAGTTCAGACATTTGAATATGAGCTGAGTTTCTCATCAGGAGGTGTGGATGGTGGATGGTGGATGGTGTGAGGCCTAGGTGAGACGGACCACTCTATGAGTCTTTTCCAGCCATGTTTGTGTGACAAAAACAGTATTTTAAGCCAAAGTGTGATGTTTTTCTAAACCGAACCAAGCAGTTATTGTACCTGCGCTTAACCACAGCATTGCCTCAACATAACACTAAAAACTGAAACATAAAGGAAGGTAAAGTTTCAACATATTGCTACACATAAAATATACAAATTTCACATATTTGTGGTTTGCAAATGTACAACGCCAACATCTATTCTGGCGACTGTGTTGCAACAGGGCACCTCTAACTCAGGCTGTACATGAACACGATATTTATGTAGAGTGCACGCAGAAAAAATATTCTTTAATCACAATCACCACAGAAGAAATGCATAAATACTGAACACATCCATGAGCTCGATGCAGTGACTAAAAACTTTCCACTGTCATTAAACACCTTTGACATCATCAGATCATAAAAACCATACTATACGACCATTTATCCCTATAACCTTTACTATCTATAAACCCAACTATGTAAAGCTAATTAATTTGATAATTAACATGTATATCTTTTAATTATTGCAAAATGTACTTTCACTATCAGTTTTTATTAGAGCAGTGTTGCGATGAGGAAAGTGTGGCAGGGATGTGTGGTGCTATTCACTGCCACAGTATGAGTAAATAGGACAGCAGCTCATTAGCATCTTTTATTATCCAATTACAAACTCTGCTCGCCTAATTACCTCCAATCAGCAGGGAGACGAAAATGATTGACTTCCTGGAGGACAGAAATCACTCAGGACAAAAAGGACAAACAGGTTTTCAGTCACTTACTGGATGGAAAGTAACTCAGAAACATGAAAGGCAGGAGTTACTGTTTCTGCGCTTTGGTTCAGTTATCACAAAACAGGTTCATCAAACTGTGGAGGTAAATCTTTTTCATTTGTTGCAATGTACAAAAACATGAAAAACTCCAGCTGGTGTATTCAATACTACGTGTCTTACCTGTGGTGTGAAATTAGGATTTATGATACAAATAAGCCTCTCCTCATGTACCAATGTCACATTTCCACATGGTCTATTCTACCTTTGCAAGGTTATGTTGTTCTGTAGATTATGTCATTGAGTTTGTGACAGGGAAAGATAGGAAGTAATTTTTAAACAGCTGCAGAAATGATTATCCTTCATCAGAGGATGAAGGGCAGCTGCAGCACAAGGTTGTGCTTATAACAGAGCTATGCATCATTATTAGACAATTAATTACTCTGTCATCAACACCACCAGCGTTACTGTTCTGCTGGGATTCAGTCGCAGATGTTTTGAACTCCGCTTTTGACACCACAATCCATAACTGGGGATCCTGTTTCAGGCCTCGCCTAAACTTTCACTTCTTCCTCCAGAGTTTCTCGGATTTACTTCTTCTCTCGGTTAGTTTTGAGGCTTTGAAAGATGTCAGGAAAGGCCAGAAATAGCGCGGGGTGGGCCGCTGGGACGGGCAGTTGTTTACAGACAGTGACAGGGATGAAGGACCTCTGTGCTCTGGTGCTGGGCCTGAAGCCTCAGGGGTGTGCTAGCACTGCTTCTGTTGCTGTTCTGGACACGGCAACACACATAAAAACACACGCACACATGCAGGCCGGCAAATGTATGTGCACATAGACACACAAGACACGCACAGTATTGTCTGTTTTTATCTTTAATGCACACACATACACACACACACGGCTCCCTATGTAATCTTTCACCCCACAGATACGCAGGACACACAAGCTACAACTGCAGAAATGCTTGCTTCAAATCTAACAGCACACTTTCACATGAACCCACTGTTTTATTTTTTCACCCTGACGTTACCTGCTGAGTTTACAGGCTTCTATGCGAAGTCAAATCCAAAACCTTGTGATGTCGCCTTCGATTTAGCAATCAGTTTAAGTAACTGTGTTGACCTTAACATTGGGGTCAAGCCAGGCTCCACATACAGAGACATAAGGTAAGCACCACCATCCTGTCATTTGTGCACTCTGGTCAATTGCAGCCCCTCGACCGCTGAAATCAGAGAAGAAGAAAAAAAAAGAAAGAACCGCAGTGCAATATTGACAAATTCTGTTTAATATTGTGTGATACTCTTCTCTTAAAATACAGTCTTTTCTGAGGTAGACCATTACAGTTCAAGAACATTATTATCATTTTTAAAACAGACATCAAAAAAGACATGAAATAAATACTTTCATGTACAATATGCCGCAAAAATGAGGTAGAAATGGTTACAGAAAATGTACAATAACCAAGAACAAAGTTACCGCCATAACAGATCAAAACATAAAAAATAAAAGCTTGTTTTGTTGGACAAACTGTCGGGGAGAAAGTGGGAGCAACAACAAATCAAAATGCTGCGGCTACTTGTACCTTTGAGTCATCGTTATTATTTAATTTCTGTGATTACACGTGAATAATTGTGAGCAGTATTTGGACCTTGAGGCAGGGGCTGTGTTGTATGTGTTTTCAGTTTCGGAGACAGTGATCAGTGTGCACAGCAGGGGTCACTCTGATTGATCTGGCTGTATGGCATGACTGAAGCCACCAGCTGGAGAGGGACGGCTGCACTGTGATATAGGGTTGCTGGACATCAATCAGACCACTTCCACTCCATGAGGAATCGGTATAAGGGGAGAGGAGGGGGAAGGGCTGGGTGGGGTGGGGAGAGGATACAACGCCACATGGCCACTGGGGCTCGTGGCTAGGGGGCAATCCAATCTAATGAGATTGCACTGGGGAGAGAGAAAAAGAGAAAAATAATGATGAGGGGGGGGGGGACAGAAGAAGGAAAGGGCAGTGGGAAATATTACATCATTCTGTGTATACCTCCTCAGGACCATGGCAACAGTCTAATACGTACGACCTCTGTACCTGCAGTCCACTGACCGGGTTTTTCCAGCTTGTTAAAACACAACTGACGGACTGGTGGAAAAAGAGAGATCTGTCTGGATTGTCTACATGTTGGGTTTATCCACAATATGTACACATTAACTTTGGGATTTGCTGAAAGCTACATAACACGACTTCATCTTTAAGCTTTTTTTTTTTGTTTTTTTTTGCATCTGTGTTTGTATTTGTTGTGTTTTTTGGAAGGTATTTTGTGCTCAGATGTTCACTGTATGATTGTGTGCATTGTATTTACATTTTCAAATAATATTTTGCTGTGAAACTATAAACAGAAGACATGCATATACAGGTAAACACGAAATAAGACGGGGATTTGCAGTTTGTCCAACAAAAAAAGGAATATTTTCTGTATTCTACATAGCATTTCTTGAAGACAATCATCACTCCACCATAAACTACAATAAAAATAAAGGGTAAAGAACAGAAAAGAAAACGTATTTATATATTCATATATAATAATACATGGATTTATGGCATCAAATATCCTTTGAAATACCTGAATTACATTCAATGTTACTCTTTGTAGCATATTCAAGTTTCTCTCCCGAGGTAAAAGCCCAGCTGTAGCGGGTGTTACAAGACTGTCAGGTTTCTCCTCGCTCCGTTCTCTCGCTCCGCGCCGCTCCTCTACTAAGACCCTAAGATTACATACATTCTTTTTCGTATTTCATATTTCTGAGGTAAAGAAATTCTTCCTGAGCATTTCAAACAAGACTACATACTAGGAAAACAAAAGGAGAAAGTGAAAGCGCAAACAGATACGCTGTAGGAGAAGCTGGGTGTGTGTGTGTGTGTGTGTGTGCACGCGCGAGTGGGTACGTTTTGTTCTGTGAGTGTGATTCTCAGGAAAACTGCAGACAATGAGGAATGTGAGATCGAGAACAAATGTATGCGGAAGTCAAGGACAACAACCTAACAGTGAAAAGTAAGTTGTCTGTGAATTGTACCATTTTTAGTGTAGAACTGTTGGTGAGTTAAATGTAGATACTTGTGAAATATATCTACAACCAGACATTTTGAGTGTAAGTGCAAGGTTTTACTGAAACAACTTAACTCCTGGGAAAGACAGCAGCATGTTCGGATTTAATACAAGTCATCTGATTTGATTTTATTTGTCAGAATATTAAGGACTAACTGTTTTGATTTGGTGAGAAGCTGTCAAGAGGGGTTAATTTATGGTGATTTTCAGGACCAGTCTGTTTTGAGAAATATAGCAACACTGCTGATTTGGTTTGACGTCTTTTTGGTCAAAAACTGTTTTTTGCTGAAATGATCCCGAGCCCTTCGTACTGAATAATTAGCGACAATCCAATGACTAAATCAACATTAGGACAACACGGTCGTGGACTGGCAATAAATAGGATCCTGAGAGTAGCAGTCAAAGGGGGGATTTTCCAAACCCTGATTATCCATAATCTTGGACCACGTCACCTAGCAACAAATAATTGATTTTGTCCCGGACCAAGGCTAATCAGGATCTCTGAGAGTATCCAAATAGTATATAATCTGATTTTCCCATTGGCCAAAAGACTAATACACTACCCCACTCAACAAGGCCTATTCATCTTTCTTTTCTTTGGGAAAAATAAAATATCGCGGATATTCATACAAAAACAAAAACAGCACACCATGGCATGCTTCTGCCAGGAAAACAACTTTGTCAGCTCTCCCGCATCGTTGAGCTTCTCTGGCTCTTTTGGCTGCATAATCTGTAATTACAAAACAACAAAACATTCCCAAGGCGTTCCATGTCAAAGCAAAGACAGGGTCATGACGCAGTCCGAGTTCGCCAACTGGCTGCTTTCTCAGTGGTTATACATCTTGCTCCACTCTATACAAGTGTCCAGTTCTTTTGTGGTGGTGTGTGGGCGCACCTTGCAGAAGGCATTCTCAAAGTCTGTAAAGGCTGGGGGTTTGGAGGATGTGGGGTGGCCATGCATGGCCCCAGTGGGGGAAGATGCTGAGGAGAGTGCCTGCTGGCTGAGCTGCAGCAGCTCCCACACTGTGAAGCCCTCTGTGCGCTGCAGCACGGCGCTCAGCTCCCTCTCGCTCAGGCTGCAGCCCTGGGGCGGCAGTGCCTGCAGCAGCACCTGCCTGCGCATCCCCACATCTGGCAGGCCAACGTGATATCTCTTGGCAAAGCTTCGATGAACTGCATCTTGCAGCAGATCTGGCCTTCCAGTGGCACATACAAGAATCACCAGACCTGTGGTCCCCACCTGGGCTTTCTCCAGGGTGGTCAGCAGTGTCTGCCTCAGCCCCTCCTCTTCCATGGCCTCCACCTGGCTGAGCAACACCATTGAGGGCTGCCGTGCTTCTGCCACCTGCAAAAGAGACCCCAGAATGTGCTCTGCCTCAGCCTTCCCTTTAGAGGCCAGCATGGCTCCACTTAACCGGTAGAACGAAGCCCCCAACTGTGAAGCCAAAGACCGAGTCAACGTTGTCTTTCCCCCTCCCCGGGGGCCGAACAACAGGACGGTTCGTGGTGGCCGCATCACTGTGCTAGGCCTCAACACGGGCCACAACAGGTCCTCCTCCAGGGCAGCCTTGACATGGGTGAGCCCGGCCAGCTCACCCCAGCCCAGTGCCGGGCTGCAGTCCAGTAACTCCCCATTCACAAGGTCCAACAGTCGGGGGTCTGGGCTCTTCATAGTCTCAACAGTTGGAGCACACAATGGAGGGCGTTTGTGGGCCTGGGAGCGGTGCGGCTGCTGTTGGATGAAGCCCTGCTCTGTGACTCCATTCTCCCCCGTCATGCCCGCTGGAGGGCTGTACTCCCCTGCTGCCCCATACTGGGGAGACACCAGGGGCTGAGAGGAGGGCTTACTGGGCTTGAAGGTTTGAGGGTCTGTGCTGCCTGAACTACTGAAGCCATTTCCTCTGCACTCTGTTTTGTCACTCACACTGTAAGGTGAGTGTCCCCCGGTCTTCAATGGGTCATAGCTGTATTTCCTGTACCGAGACCCGTCCCCACTCTCATCCTCTTCTACACTCATCTCAAATGCTTTTCTTTTTAATGTCCCTCCAGACTCAGATGTCCCAAGGTTGGTGCTCTGGTAACTGTAGCTGCCTCCTACCACTGTGGGCCTCGAGGGAACGGGAGTAGGGGCTGGTAGGCCTGAGGGCAGGTAAGTTGCAGAGGGGTGGCTGTAGGTGGGGGCAAGGCTGGTCTGGGGAGGATACGTGCTAGGAGGGTAGTTATAGACAGGTGTGGTAGGGCTGTAGCTGGGCACTAGGGTGGGGGTGGATTGGAGGGTGTGGAGGGAGGCAGGGGGAAGTGCTGCACTGGGTTGGGGACAGTACCCTGAGGAAAGATAGGTGCCATTGTAACTAGAGGGGTACTCGCTGGAGCCGCTGCAGGAGCTGCTGCCGCTGTAGCCCGAGTCTGAGAGGTTACTGTTCACCACTGAAACACTACTAACCCCTGGAGGGCCTGCAGATGTGGCTACAGCCTTGGAACCGTCATGGCCTCCAGGGGGCACCAGGGAATAGGAGGCATCAGTGCTGTGTGTCAGTGGCCAGGGCTCCAGCTCAGTCTTGGGGACGGTGAGGCCCCCAAAGGCCCCTGGCTCTGGGTAGGTGCCCACAGTAGGCGGCCGATCATATGGTGAGTCCAGCACACCAGAGTATTTCTCAGCATAACGCTTCAATAGGTTGGAGGCTGTGAGAGCAGAGATGTCGTCATTGGCCCAAGCGTAGTTGTAGCCACTGCGACCGCGGCCAGAGTAGAATTCCGACTTGTGGGCCGGAGAGGAGGTGGTCGAGGAGACGTCCAGGTGCTGCTCAGGCCACTGGCTGAGAGGCTGGGCATGCTCTGGGTTCCAGTGCATCTTTAACAGGCCTGAAAGATGGAGCAAAGAGGGAAACCAGGTCACCACCTTTACAAATACTACAGAGTATATGATACTGAAGGTGTGGGAATTAGAGATGGGTATCAGTATCAGCATTCATTCAAGTTGTAGAGTGGTCACATTGTTTTGGCTTTATTAATATATAAACATACATGTAAATCAACCCTGTATGACTTTTTTTGGATGGGATGTAGTGAATAAACTGCTATATAAGAACATCTGCACAGATCCATAAAGCAAAAATGATGGATCTGGACGGTCACTCTATCTAACGTTACAGGCAGAATGGTGAAAGGCATAAGAGTGATGTTTGGAAATATTTCAACAAAATAAACAAAATCAGCAAGTAGTGAAAGCTATGTAATGTTAACCTTGTGTATCATAGCTAATCCCGACAATGTGTGCAGCGTAAAAAGGCAGGCTGACCTCATTTTCATTTGGGTGTTCTTTTCAGATCCCAGTCTTCTTTTTTGCAAGTACAAACAATTTAATGTAAGTACACAAATATGGAAATAACTGAGAATACCCTCTGGCAGAAAACTGATCTTTACAGCTTTGTGGTCATGATATGAATCATTTGGGTCCAAATAGCATCTTTAAAACTCCCCTGTGACTGGAAAGAAGAGAAAAGTTTCCCTCCATTTGCTTTGACTGATAAGTGAAATATTTCTTAAAGTCAAATTGGTACACTTCAGACACTCTTCCATGACTGTTTTCCCAATTTTCCTGTTCACACTGACACATGCTCTGAGCCCCTCCTCTATGAGCAGCCAGTAAGAAGAAATGGTCTTTCTTCTGTTAGGAGAGGAATCTTTTTCAGTGTTGCCATCATGCATGTTAGCAGGAGGAGCTCACATTTCCCACAGAGGGATAAGGAGGTAAAGAGGAGATGGGGGGGAGAAAGAGAAAGCTGCTGGAAGAAAGTGTGTGAAAGCAGATCGGTGAGTTGGATGTGTTGCTTTGCAGTTTCCCAGCTTGTGTTGGAGCAGCGATAAGATCCCACCACTATTCCCTGTGCTGCTAACATCTGCAGGTCTCCCAGAGGAGCCATTGTTATCTCCCTGTGCATGTTGCTCTGAATGCCTGCTCTCTCCGCCCTGCACCCCCACCTACCACCCACCAATCCACCCACCCACCGTACACCAGAGCTCCAAAGGTCCAGTGGCCGGCTGGACAGAGGGAGGGAGGGAGGGAGGCAGGGAGGGAGAGGGGAAGGGATAGGGGAAAGAGTGTGTGTTTTTTGTGTGTGGACAGTGGTGTGGAGGAGAGAGTGAGAAAAAGAAAAAGACAGAAAGAGAGAGGGGGGTGTGGGTTTCGAAATGCAGCATAGTGTGCTATTCATCAGCACAGTCTCCCATGGAACATTGGGAAAGTGGAATGTCTGTTCCTCTGGCTGACTTCAGCACTGGTCGAGCTCTGATTGATCATGGCTGCTACGCACTGAGCACATCGCCGAGCTAACAGCAGAGAGGGCAGTTGAAAAGGAGGTTTTGTTCCATGAATTGTTTCCTCCTCATGTCCCCTCGTGCAAAGGTTTTATTTTCCAGTAAAACACTTGACTTTGCATCTAAAATAAGTGGGACATGCATGTACTCAGAACTCCTGTAAACAAATGCACAAGGCATCTGTTAATTATCAGTGTTGTGTCTATCCTGTCTGTGACTATAGGCTCGACTGTGGATTTTCTAAATCTAAAGAGTAAGTAGATGTGTGTTATTTCACAGAATAGTTATATAGAATTGTCTATTTTCATGAGACTAGCGCTACCTTTTGCTGAGGCATTAGCTTGACATTCCACACATAGCTTTGCATTATTGAACTGTCACGATTTACCCCGAGGTGAGGACTACTCCAGCCAGAAACAGGGAAGTAAAAAGGAATATGGCAAAAGCCATCATTACTGGCTTCTCTGCCTTTCCTTCAGTGGACGCCTGACAATTCATTATTCATGGCTGTCTGTGTGTGTGTGGAGCCGGGCTCCTTATTGCCATTTAAATCAAATCTCAATATCCACAGCCTGCAATTCCGCTGCTGCTGCTGCTCTCACTCACTCCTTAACTTTGCCCTCTTTCTTTACCCGCTTTCCAAACCTCCCCATGTGTGTTTTCAGATTATGCCTGTTATTTATTCAGTCAGATGAGACCAGCAGACCAGATGGCCATTGGATTATCATGTCCTTCATATTCAAATCCACTGCCTTAAGTTCCCAATGGCCAAACCAGTTCAAGTACTTCCCTAAGCCTCAGTCAACCCACACACCCACCACAGTGAGATGTAAAGGAACATTCTCACACTCGGTTCACGTTTTTTTTTTTTTACAAACATGCTGAAGACATTGTCTTGTCCACACCCAGATGACCACATATTTTTGTGGTCTGACTCGCAGGTCTTTGTCCAGGCTGCAGAAACCATATATGTCCTGCAGGCCCTTCCCATCTGCAGCCCAACCAGTTTGTGAGCAGCCCCAATAATGGGGCCTGTGTGTGACAGAGATGGATGAGAGCCCAGGGGAGCTCATAAAACCTGCAGCGGGGAGGGAGGGATGGAAGAGGGAGGGGAAGGAGTGGACAGCAGGCGCTTCGTCCTCTCTAAGCGGACTGGAGCGGACATTAGAGGACTCAGTGAGGCGAGCTAACTGCTGTCCACTCCATCATCAGAGTAGCACCAACAGAGAATGGACTCCTCGCACTACCCCCTTGACCAACGTAATGACCAGCTGCCCATACCTGAGGAACCAATTCACTGTCAAATCTGAGAGTAATTACTTTCTATGAGTCTCTTGAAGAAAGTGCATTAAACTCAACGATTCTTTCTGCATGTACACTGTGAGTTAGATGAGTGATAGGCCGCCATTCACTTCCCTGATGAACACAGCAGGGTTGCAGAGCAGTTTAGCCCTTTCCATGTAATTAGATCTTGCCTTCTGCTGGATTGTGGTTTTTAGAGCAGCAGCGCTCCACAATAAACTGAGCAAGCTCTAATCTACACTTCTGCTTAAATCAGAGCAGAGCAATGTAGATTAATTCACTGGAGGAAGAAAGCTAAGATTAGAAGTGGGAAATCAGGACAATGTGGACATACTGTGTGTGGCAGTGCAATCATTAGATTAACTTCAATCTATCTTTCAGTGCGATGCCTCATTTTAAATTATCCCATACAACAAAGAAAAACATGCACAATTTGCAAATGACAAATTGTAATGTTGCAGCTTTTACTTATGTATTTTGAGCTCCAATGCTGTGACATTTCTCTCTCCTGCCACACCCCCAACAACTCTCTTGCGCAAATTAAAGGAGGATTATGGATTTAAAAAACACCCCACACATTAACAAAGAATGGAAAAGGATGTCAGTATGTTTGAAAATAGGAATCCTGACATTCAATTACTTTGGAGGCTATTGTTGTTGTTGTCAGTATAAGAAAACTGTCTCTGTGATCTGGTCACAAACAGGCTGGAAAAGTATTTAATATATTTTATCATTTATCAGTTGTGCTGTTGAATTTATGGTGAACAGATATCTGTTGCAATGACCGAGTTACACAAATATGTATGGAAACTGCTTCTCTATTGACCGCCGCCGGCCTTACTTGGTTGCGAGGAGGTTGATAAAAACCTTGTGTGTATGCACATGAAACTTCCCACTGCATGTGGGTGTGTGTTCTTGGCCCCAGGAGAGACAGATGTTCTTCTGCTGACCGCCTTACTGTCTGTGCAGCCATTGTGGTGGACGTCCGTCCAGCAGACGTGCGCAGCTCGGACAATCCAGTTGGCCCTGAGACAAAGCCTGAAGGATCCTATTGTCAGGGGCCTGTCTAATTATGGAAATCTTATTAATCTATTCAGCAGCAGTCCACTGACAGCTTTTGTGTCAGCCTGGGATTTATTGAGGGACCTGTGTGAGCTGCATCCTATTGTAGGAGTGCGTGATCAAGACAGTGGCACGGCTCTCTTCAGCAGAAACCAGCTTTCCTTTGAGGAGGCCCTAAAATTAAAATTAGACCACTTATGGCTCAGGGGGAGTGTGTTAGGTTCATTTGCAATTTCTGCCCTCAAATGCTCCAATCTGTCATCTACAAAGTCACTGGATCTCATGTTGACGGGGTGAAACCTCGGTAGTTTTTGACCTATAAAGGCTGGTAGTACTCTGGACTGTGTTGTGGTTTCCTATAAAGAAGTATAAGTGGGTGAGGTGAAACGTTATCCTGGCAGGAAGCCCGGAGACAGAGGGCTCCAGTGCCTTTTCACAGCTCCCCTGTGGTTGCTTTCCCCTTCTCCCTTCCCGGCACTTTTGTTTTCTCTGCCCCGAGGAACAAAACGGACACGGATGCAACAACCCTTCTGGGACAGTGTGCTATTAAACTGTGCCGATTGTGAAGAGGCCGCTTGTAAACAAGAGCGCCGTGGATCAATCCAATCAGGGCTCTATTCAGGGCTGAGCTCTACCCCCACCCACCGAGAGAAAACTACATCTACACTTCACCGTACACCTCCACACACAGGCACTTATAAGGAGAGCAATGTGCTTGTACATAGATCTATAATCCCATCATGCTCTGTTCCTAATATCTTAAAGAACATTAATAACAAGAGCTATCATGATTAGGACCTGCAGGTGACTGCACTGGTGGTCAACTTTGTAATTTCAGAATAAGCTACACCAAGAAAAAGGCAAGGCGAGTCCCCCGTTTCCAAAGCCCTCACAATAACAGGGTCATTCTGTCTGTTCAACAAGGTGTAAAAGACGCTGAAAAATATTCAAGGGTGGGAACTCACTTCATGCTGAAAACAAAATACTTTCAATACTTCTAAACAGAAAGTTGCAGAGAGGGCAGTGTCAAATTGTTTTGAGAATGCTGCTCCGGCTGTTGTGTCAGCATGTCAGGGATTCAATTTAGATAACATCTCACAAACACTTTAAAAAGAAAAGCTTTAAATGAACGCAGTTACAATACAAAGCACGCAGCCATACCAAAAGGGGAATGACAGGCAGAAAGTGGAGAGAAGGGCAGAGTGTGACAGACACTATATTTGTGCTGATAAATCACAAACTTGATGCTCTGATGACTGCATCAGTCGTTCTGTATTCAGCAAGCGCGAGCTGATCAATGAGTTATTGGATGAAACTCCTGCTTGCTGGACATAAATATGGAGAGGAAATTATGTCTTTCTTCTGGAATCTTTAAACACTTCTGTGCATTTAAATCCAATAAGCAGCTTTAAACAAGAGTTTGTCGTGCAGAGGGAGCAGCACTCAGAATCTGTTATTTATTGCTGTTTGTTATCTTGATTTGTCGCTCACTCTTGAAACCCCTTAAGTCCGCTGTTCTCAAGTTCACTGTGATTTATGACACTAATATCAAGCAGGGCATTCTCAGTAGGCCTGCTGCCGTCCTGCCGCTGCATACTACCTGGTCCGTCATAAAAACACCAATCTGAGAGGCCGGCCACATTTCACAGCGTGGCAGGTGGAGACAGTGGAAAATTGTCTCTGGATGTTCTCTCACTTTGGTATGAAACACACATTTTCTCAGCTGCTGCTGTTTCCAGCAGCAAACTGAAAAATTATATCAGATATGTGAATTCTGCATGTTTTAGTTACAAAACATGCAGAATTACCCCTCACATGCTGAATAATTGTGTGAAGTATTGTAAAAAAGCTGCTAAAGGAAGTTCGAGGTCAGTCCTAAAGCCTCTTCCCAAAGCGCCTTAAGACAGGGATAATGCTCACACCGGACAACAGCGATCATAATTTATCAGACGTGCATAATTGGCCGTTGCTAAGGAGAATTATTATAAATCTATGTGTTAGTCACAGGGCTGCTATCAATCAAAAGAAACACAATCCCGCACTCCCACTCTGCCTCTCGCTCCCTCTGGCTCATCTGCTCCCTCTTTCATGGCCCTAAAAAGATGTAATAACAGAAGAGTGCGGGAGCTCTGGTGGGGAGTTTTCACACCTGCTGCCCAGCACACGAGCAGACGCAGCTCTTTTCAAGCACGCCTCACCAGTCCAATCCCAGGAGGAAGGAGCCCATCTCCTGCAGTGGCATTGAGGGATGTCCTCTATGCGTGTCTCTCTCTCTCCTTACCTCTGTACCTTCCTCTCTCTGTGGGAAGAGCTATCTGTACTCCATGTATCAGAATGACACTTTGACTTACTCTATTTTTTGTTTTATCCCCCTTTGGGAATGTTTCAGGCCAGCTGTCAGAATAGTTTTTGTCAGCGTGTGCAGCTAATGTGGTTTTATTAGAAGAGAAGGACATCATCGCACTGAGTTTTTGAAGAGAATAATGAAATCATCGCACCCTTGTCTGTGATAAATATAGTAAGGACAAAGAACAAAATAAGCTTCTATGTGGTAAATCTCCAATTCATTAGCGGTGAGCGTATATTGTCATTAAAAGTTGTTGTTTTGCACAGTGGATGGAGAGGAGCAGTAGCCAAACTACTTGATGGCATTTGTTAAACATTGATTAATTGACAAACGTGTTTAGAATCACTAATGATAGTGCAGCAAAAAGCAAACTCCCATCTCAGAGCATGCTCATTTTACAGCCTTTTTCTCAGCACTCTCCAAAACTAGAAAGCCTCCGGAATAATTGCTGGATGCGTCACTTCATGCTCGTAATTTTAGAAACAACTCCCCCATCCCCCGTGTCTACTAACGCATGTCCGCAAATGGCAGACCCACTACCCCCCCTCCCTCTCAAGAAAAACAGGGTCCCTATTTTCTGTGACTGCAGGCTGGCTTTAGGGCATTGTGTCCACTAATATATCAAAGAACAGCTGTCCTAAGGCTCTGTGATGACCAATCACCCCCTCCATCTGTCTCACTCGCCCAATCTCTGCTCTATCTCCCCCTCCTCAGCTCTATCTTTTCCCTGCAATCTCCTCCTTTCCCAGATTCCCTGCTTCTCCACCTCCCTTATTCCCCCCATTCCCAGTGAGCATTCTGAATTCCCTCCTTTCTGTCCAAATCCCCCAGCCCCTCTGCGCTCCCAGCTTGTACTCGCAGCACATGGACAGCTCTGGGATTTGTTGTTTTCTGTTAGTACACACACAAATTAGAGAAAGCTCAATATATCAACAGCCACACTTCCCTCTGTGGCAGTGCATTTTATGATCACTGCACTACAAACACCTAATGGCATAACGATTAAAGCATGTTATTTCTCAAGCGTGCCTATTTACTAATTAGCTGTGCTGGTGTGAAAGAAGTTGTGTCTCATTGTCGAGCTCTGAATTCTGCTGCCTCAGGAATCCAGTGAAGTGTTGCCATCCAAATGAGCCTCACCACCTTTGCTTCTTAATTGGGCCCTTAACGGGAGCATAGGTCTCCTTAATGAGCTGATGAACCCTCAGAGAGACAGAGCACAGGGCCAGTGGACTCACAGGACCCTGGTTCCCTAACCTTCTTTTCTTGTGGACACAAACACATGCAAACATCCACACAGACACACACACACACAACCACACACACTGGGGGCTAATTAGAGCCCATTCACACCCCACACTAATGATCCCGTCTCTTATTCACACACACTTTAGCGGGCTGTGTGTTTACTGAAGGGCCTCACAGGCCCCTCCACTGCAGCACTCATACCACTCTGCCTACAATAGGGATGGACATTGGTGGAGCCCTCCAACCTGCTACTTCAGGGGCCAGGATGAGATCTACTCCTTCTTTTTTTCTATACAAACTACTCCATGACTTAGCCGAGTCATTCACAAAGACACTTGCACAAAACATAAAAACAGAGCCAGGGAGAGAAAGGAGAGGGAGAGGGGTCAGTCAGAGGAGAGCTATAAAAACTGCCAGATCTGGACTCCCGTGTGTAGTTGCTGTGTGTGTGTGTGAGAGAGAGAGTGTGTGCTGTTTTAAAAGAAAAAGTATCGCTACACCAGCGGGGGCCCCAGAAACAAGAGTTAGGGCACTCCTGGGTTGGCGGCCTGGGACTGATTTAAGAGTGTGTTTGAAGTGCAGATTACAGATTCTTTGCACCAAATCCCTCCAGGAGTATCCATGGCCCCTGGAATCTCTCTCAGGTTTCTCCTCAGGTCCGGCCGTGGTTGTTCGCCCCAGCTTCAAGTCCGCCGGACTGGCCGGAGACGAGGACCAAGGCCGGACACACCAGAGAAGACTGAGACATACACACACACACACACACACACACACACACACACACACACACACACACACACACACACACAGGCTGAATGTAGGATCTAAACCACTGAGACTGGATTATTCAGAGCTCCTGATAACAAAAAGAGCTGGTTGGCATACCTGTCCTAACAGTGTGTGTTTTTACACTGGGATACGTCTATGTATAGAGGCAGAAATGGCTACAGCAGGAGTTAGAAGTAACGCTGGGAAGCAGGAATGCTCCACATTCCCACAAATGGGATTCCAACATGGGGGTGAGAGTCTTCACATATCCTGCACATATGCAACGTCCCTCACGGTCGTATTTTTGCTCAGCAGAATCATGACTACAGTCTTTAACTAAAAGACAGTGAGCTGCAGTGTCACCAGTGAGCACAGGGGCGTGTTTGTGTGTCACTGGTCTGAGAGTAAACAACGTGACTACCTAACATTGCCGTGTGCGCTCATACGTTCCCTCTAGCTACACACACACGCACACTAGCAGGCTGTTCTGAAACGATCACAGCGCTGCAGAAGCTTTGCACAACAGAGCTACTCTGTAAATGAAGAACCATGAAGCTTCTCGACAGAGCGGATGAACACCAGCATTGTGCGTCCAGATCATAAAAGCAAATCACACACAAAGGCAAGTACGTAGTGTACTGGAAGATTCCCATGAAGGACCAGCAGTGTGCCGGCTCTGAAGGCATGCTAACTATTCCACCAGCAGTCTGTGACATTCTTGGACGTGCTGTCAACTTTAGCAGCAGGGAGAGTGTGTTCAGTTAGTGTGGACTAGCAGGGTGCAGGGAGCTGATGGAACGAACACTTGAACAGGCCTTGATGGGAAGCAGCATATGCATGCATGCGTGTTCTTACGAATTAATGGTCCATCAGTGTTATTTGAGCATATCAGCTTAATTGGATTTACAACTATAAATATCTTCTAATGGGAAACAAACATAACATGTTCTGGGAGAATAGGCATTAAATCAACATCATCAAGAGCCACTTGTGAGAGACATGTTTCATAACAACACATAAGGTCAACTACTTATTCGGCTGGCAAATTCCACTCCTCTTATGAGCAGTCAAATAATAACACTGGCTATTTAGAGAGTGAAATTTACGAAAAGCAAACAAAGTGTCATGGTTACTGTCAAACATCAGCTCATGATGCTTTAATCAGGCTGTTTTGCCCAGTATGATTTCTCACACCCACACACTTCCCTCACACATCCTCTGCAATACATTTTTTGGATACTGAGAAACAGATCTGAGGTTTTTACTATCCATTATTAAGTAATACTCTTTAAATTCTGTTTGATTTCTTCCTCTTTTCTTGTAACTGTCATGCCGATAATGCTCCTTTGAGGCGAGTTAAAAAGCTGGGGAAAAAGGGGCTGTTGAGGCCGAGGCTGTGGAGGCAGCCCCATGCTGGCCGGCAAACAATGCTGTTTTGGAAAGCCAGAGCACTGGACTCAAATGAAACCTGGTGGGAGGGTGCAAAGGGGGGAGGCCAAAACTGGACACGTCAGTTATTAGGTCAGCAATGAAGGGAGAAAAGGGAGAGAAGGGGAAAGAAGGGGGGGGGCAGGGGGCAGCGTGTGTGGTGGTAAGTCCTGAGCTGTATTGGTAAAATGACACTGGCAGAATGGAGGGGTTTCTCCTGCTTAAACCATCAGCCCTCAAACCTCCCTCTGTCCCTCTTCCTTCCCCCCCTCTGTGTCTTCCGCCTGGTGATGAAACATTCAGACAGGGCTGGTGCCCGAGGTTTAGCATTTCCACAGTGCGCGTCAAGGAAAAAGTCAGGTTTCTGCTCTGAGGCTCGCACATTTGCACAGTTGGCTGAGGATTTTTTCCTTCTGTTTGCAAACTACAGCACACAGTGTGCACAAATGCTTATTTCTGCAGCAGGGGCTCATTGATTTAGGCAAAGTCCAACTAAGTCGAGTGGGGCTGTTCAGTGTGACATGCAAAGAGAAACAAGAGTGTACTCACTATAGGGGACAATAGGACTCAGCATTCTGTGGAGCTGGTCTCAGTAAGGAGGAATGCTGTTTTGTGAACGCCAGCTAAGGTTAGCGTCCGTCCGGCTGTAGTCCATCACTAGCATGAGCTCGCACTGACAACAGAACAGCCCTGAGAGAGAGAGAGAGAGAGAGAGAGAGAGAGAGAGAGAGAGAGAAAGAGAGAGAGAGGCAGTTACAGGCTGCTGCACAATGTCTGGACAAACACTCACATGTCAACCAACCCTTTCACACAAGCTCACACGGCAACACAAACCTAAACACACACACAAACACACGACCAGAATTCACCCAGAGTATGATAGAATTACTGACAACCTGAGAACCCTATCAGTGTAACACTGAGTTCACACACACACACACACACACACACACACACACACACACACACACACGCATGCACACAGTCTGCCAAATTGACACACACAAGGGTATTCATTATAGGCAGGCATTAAGCTGATTGTGAAGCTGCGTTCAGCCTCTAAAGAGGGCTTTCTAAATCTGCCTCACAAAAAGACTCATGCATACCATTGCTCTGTGCACTGGGGCAATAAAGACTGCATTCTTAGCAGACCAAACACTTTTGGAGCTGCATAAGAAAAATACAGAGTAATAAATATTTCCTGTAATGACAAAAATTTACTCTTTAAAGTTATTTAAATAAAATAACACCACTTATTGTCCTAATCTGTCTGAAAATTCAAATAACTCTTTTCAAAAAACAAAAAAAATTCAACCAATTATGTCCATTTTCAATGACCTGTTAAAGTGAAATGTAGTCTATCTGTGTCCTGCTTTGAGTTATAAATGTCATATTTTAATCATGCACAGATTAAAGACAGTTTAATCCTCCATTGTTTTATTCTGATATGAGGCACCTCTCTGAGCAAACCCATGAGATTAGAGCAACTCTGAAAGTGTAGTTTTTTTTCCATAGCAGCCATTTGGATTATTTCTCAATTCTGTGGACACCAAGCACAATTTTTAATCCATACTGGTACAAGAAAATATAGTGTAAAAACAATACAGAGATAACCAAAATTGTCTTCCAGTTTCTAAAATGTTTCAAAACATTTTAGCAGCAAATAAACATGTAAATGTTAGTGTTGATATACAGTCTATCTATATGAAAATGTAGAGCTATTGTATCTATTGAAAAACCAAAATCACAACACATAAACTCAGAAGTATCAACTTAACAGTAGCAATGCAACATAATCACATTTACTGCTTTTACACATGATTACAGTTGTCACAGAGACTCTATCCTTCTTAGTATGTTTAAAATCACGAGTCAATAACAGTTTACGTTCACTCATATACCGCATGGAATGGTAAATATATGGGACATTACGCAATGACCACACGGCTGTCCCTGGACACCAACAGGCTTCACGTACAACGCTGCCTCAGACTCCGACCCCCTCTGCTCTAACTGACAGTCAACTTTTAACACTCAGCCCAGAATAATTAACTGGGCTACGGCAGCAAACCACAGCTTCCACTTAAAACAAACACAGCTCTGTTCCAGCACAGTTCAGAGAAAGGCTGAGAGGAGAAGGCAGAGTTTGGAGGTTTGGTTTGCTCAGGGAAATGTCTCATGGTCAGTGGCCAAAGAGGAGAGCTGCCACAACACGCTCAGCTCCGGTCCTCCTCCAACTTAAGCCAGCCAGTGGAGCCAAGTCAAACAGCGGGCTCTGACAGCAGATCAACACAGAGATGCAGAGAAGACAGACAGCCTTACCTATTCATGCCTGCATGTCCTCCATCAGATCTGAAAGCGCTACGATAATCCCTGGAGCAGACCAGACTCGTGTGTGCACTGCTATGCTTTTTTTCCACATATGGGACACAACTCCACTCTCTCTCCCTCCCTCCCTCTCTCTCTCTCCAGCCAGTGACAACAGAGTGAGCACTCAGCTCCCCTCCCCCATGGATCTCCCATCCCCCTATCCCTCCCCTCCTTCTCTCTCTTTATGCTAAAAGTATTTAAGTAGGCAGAGAGAGAGAGAGAGAGAATGAGGGGAGGGCAGCAGAGAGGATGGGGGACTGACCAATCGTGTACTGAAGGAGAGAGAGAGGGTGATCATACTAAAACTTGGACACAGAGGACAGTGGAGAGAGGGATTTTTTGGTTGGAGGGAAATGACCAGTGTAAGTTTGGTTTGGCCTGACAGGATTAAGAAGCAGCTGAAGGAACAGTGGTGAGATTGTAGTGAAAACACAACAAGGAACAAACTCTTCTCTGACCAACTTAGACAGATGATAATCAAGTTACTTAAAAAATATCAGCAGCACCTTTTACACATACTGCTCAAGGTGGGAATGTTGCATCATTATTCTGACTTGCTGTTGTGTGTTAAGCTTTGTTGATACTCGCTTAAGACACCATGGCGCAGGCTTCTGTAGGCTCAAGAATGCACAGCGATTTAATGCGTTGTTCATTGCAATATGCTCCGAAACACTAGGGGGCACAAAAACAGGATATTCTGTGGATAAGCAACAAGTCAACCATGAATGTATAAAGGAATATGCATGTGTTGGAGGTGGGCCCCCATTTCTTTCAACGAAAGTTGCATAGTGGCCATGAAGCCAAAAAAAGCTTGGTATGAAATCACCCGATGATTAGCACTGTTAGCCTATTTCCGGGTCAGCCCTCCGCTAACTTTAATGGGGATAAAGTGATTCAGTCGTGCAGCTCTTCTAGACTTTCTTAGTGTTGTTAGACCAAATGGATCCAATTCTGATAGTAAAACAAGTCATTTCGCGGGTGCTGTGATGCTCTAAAAATCTCTTTTCTTGTCTCGTTCACCAAATTAATCAACAGGAAAAAGTCTTTTTGGGCCTCACGGCATCATGTGATGGTAATTGCACTGTTTGACCAGTACAAAAATTGGCGTCAAAGCCCTGTGCACTCCCCGGGGGCCTTAACTTCACAAGCGTTATCAGAAGAACATTACCACAAAAGTAGGCTGCCTAGTAACAGGAGTTAAGATGATATAAGGGAAAAAAAACAGAAAATTGCATTTGTGAACTGTAATTATTACTGCTACTTATCTCCAAGTTGAAATTATTGTGTACCGCTCTGGAGCCTGGTCGCCCTCCAACGTCGTCGAAATCTAGCACTTGGGCAGTGACTTGTGGCATCAGAAACCAACGAAGAAAGACATCCTTTAATGTTGGCATGATATATGGCCGGTCTCCGTCATAGTTTAACGGCGCTTGGCGGCATCAGGGGGAAACACAGCGAGACAAAAACGAAAGTTAAGGCAGCGAAAATCCAAGGGGGGCAGGGCGGAAATGATGTTGACTGGGTCCAACAAACTTCGACTTTCACCCAAGAGAGCGGTGTTTGCATCCTGCAAGATTCTAATGCCAAAACCTGTTCTTTTTTCCTCAACCTAACCATGTGCGTTTGTTGCTGAAGGAAAAAAGCAGCAATTTGTGGTGTTGTACTGACGTAGTGTGTTTATTCTGAAAGAGACTGTATGCACATGTTAAATTTCCTGTGAAAATGGAAGTGTTTTTTGAAAGAAGATGATGCATGTAACAGGTAGAACTTGCACGTTGTATGTGGATGTGGAAAGTCCATGACCAAAACTTAAATGTGACAAGGCTGGAGTGAGAATATGTTGGCTTTGTCCCCCCAAGTTGTCCCTCTTTCCATTTTTAGCTTTTACAGCAATCTCTCGTGTTTTTCCACACCCTGCGGCAAGAAGTCTCTTCTTTCCCCAGAGTAATCGGATCGTCCCTGTGATGTCTCGATGAAGAGTTGAAGAGACGTCTGTACAAGCCAGTCTACTTGGCCAATCATCCCTTCGCCATGACAACTATCAAAGCCTACCCGTTTGACCCATAAGACATGATGATGTAATTTTTTGGGTGTGTGCGAATCTGGCGCCAGCTCAACTACAACGAACATAAACCCAACTTAAAACCTACAAACACTGAATGGGGGGGCTTTGTTGTTCCATTGTTAACCCACAGCAGAGGTAGTAACAGAGACGAATCAATGTATGTGTAAAATGGGGAGCCAGCAGGACAGGACATAAGTATGTCACACATGTCGCAGATGATGTTGTGTTTCACGTCACACCTCTTTGGCTACCAGAACACCAGCATGCAATCTAATAATCACACACTGGAACAGCATTATGCTGGTGCTGTTTGGTTCAGTGTAAAAAAGGCAAAGCCAGTGTAATGGAAAACCTACGTTACAGCAGTTATCTCTGTTTAAAAAGGCCTATCTGATCATTACTTATTAAAAAGCTCTTTCACTACTAATATAGTTACTTAACAGCAGAAAAACTGTTAAGTTACTTGTTACACAACTTTTTTTAAACCTTGGCTCAGTCTCTTCAAAGGCGCCTTTGAACAACCTAAATGTTGGATCTTCTGTATGTTAACACGTTAAGGAAGAGAAAACAAGACTACGTGGTTTGACAAGCAGCTATCCTACAGTTTGGAGATATTACATGCGTAACAGCTAGCTGAACCTCTGGTGAAAGGTCTCCAGTCACTAGCACTCCAGAAGCCCTGTCCTCAATTAACCCTGATCCAGGACTGTCAGACTACATATCATAGTCCAGGTCAGTCTTCTCCCACAAACTACACACTGGATTCACTTGTCTTAAAATTCATAACAAGAAGGATGTAAAAGTGCACAGTCAATGAGGGTAGGCAATCTCCTTACCAACTTATCAGTTGGGGGAAAAAACAACACATAAAAAACTTCAGTCAGTTAAGAGGACAAAACCCGGAAATAAGACAACCTTGGACTTAATTTCTGGGGGGTAAGGTAGTCACGTGTGTTCACCTGGTGAGACAGCAAGCAAGCTGAGCCCCACTTCAGTGTTGAAGTAGTATTACTGGAGTCAGTTACTGTTACGTGACTATATGTTATATATTAATTTTAAGTAGTACCAACATTATTGTCACACTGATGATGCCAACAATAAATATTACAATTAAGAAAAGACGGACTCTAGCACTTCTCTCTTTAGC
The DNA here is from genome assembly GCF_011397635.1 of Epinephelus fuscoguttatus. Classification (NCBI taxonomy): domain Eukaryota; kingdom Metazoa; phylum Chordata; class Actinopteri; order Perciformes; family Serranidae; genus Epinephelus; species Epinephelus fuscoguttatus. The sequence continues at coordinate 22,808,397 of NC_064758.1, read as the reverse complement.
TGAGTAGGTTTCTGATTTTCATAGTTAAACTTTTCAGAGAGAACAAACTCCAAAAGAAAGACATGCAGTAGTTCTAGTAAACACTACAATAAATAGTGTTAAATATATTTTTTGTGTTTATGATCTGATATTCTTGTCACTCAGAAATGTTTCTGAGCTCCTTCTATCTCATGGTCAGGTGCTGTTCCCGTTTCATTCATTCACTCTTCACACAGCTGTCAGGCTGTTTTTAGTGCCACACTTAGGGCCACATGGCCAAGTCATCTCCTCCTGTTACACGGAGCCGGTACTCCGGTCAGGCTTCAATGTTTCTGTGTTGCACAAGCTACAGAATACCACACACACGCGCACAGTCCACCACATATATTCCCATACGAGTGGGCACATGAGTGGACCAGCCGAAAATAGAGAGGGACATTGTGTTTGGTGTCCAGAGCATCCCATGCACCCCATCATGTGACAGCATTACGGAAAGTGTTTGCTCACAGAGCAGCCTGGATACCGGCTGACGTTAAATTAATCATCCAGTACTGTGATTTTACTTTCTCACATTTATCCTTATTGGTCCAGTGTGTAGGATTGAGGGGAATATATTGGCAGAAGTGGAATATAATAAAATAAGAATTTTTTTCTTTAGTGTATAATCACCTGAAATCAAGAATCACTGCATTTTCCTTCCCTGAATATATCTACAAAGGAGTTGGTCCTCATCTATCAAAATTGCCATGTTGTTTTTATTGTAGCCCAGTACGTAAAACCAAACGCTGGCTCTAGATAGAGCCATTCACGTTTTCATGTCGGCCACTGTAGCTCTCCTACATGCTTGGCACATGGGAGAAGTTTCAGTTGGTTATAACCTGCAACCTTACTGCTAGATGCCACTAAATCCTACACACTGGACCTCTGAAGGATGATTTTGGTTTATTACAACTTACATCTTATTTTACTTGGTGAGATCTTGGAATGCACCAACATTTAAAAAAAGAAATCAGGACACAAGATCAGTTTTAAAGTGTTGTAAATAAACCCTCAAACTTGAATAGAAGATGAAATGTAAGTGAGCAGTAGAATTATTACCCAAACTGTCTGTTATAAATGTTCATGAGTTTACCAACCATCTTCCTGGTTCCACTTTGACCAGCCTTGATGTAGGGGACACACAATGCACAGTTTCCTGTGCAATCTTGGCTTGTTTTCAAGCTATGTGATCATCTGACAGCTGGTGTTTCTTGCTTGTCAGACTCTCTTGTAACAATGTCAGGGTGTTCCTGGGTACTTCAGTGAGAACAATGTCGGTACAGATTGAAGTGACTACAAAAACAAAATCCAAGTAGTAATAAACTGTAATTACCTTTAAAACACATGGCCTCTAAAAATGCAAAGACATGTGGGTTGAGCTATTTTAGTAGATGCCCCAGTGGTCAGTGACTTGGCTCAAATTGGAATGTAGGGCAATAAATCCATTGGAGGATACGCTGCAACTCATTAGAGTGGTTACAAAACTTAACACACCCAGTAAGTCCCAGTTCAGAGCCACAATTAGACTCCTTAATGTTTTCCCTAATATGGGATCCTCAATAGATTTGCTAATGGTGTCTCTGTGGGGGGTTAGGTGAGAGTACGGTTGAGTAGGGATGTTGAAAGCAGACAACTCTGGCGCTCTCTCTATCACTCTATTGCCTTATTAGTGCTGAGGCAGCAGTGTGTGGACACAGGCAGCCTGCTGAGCCTAGCACTACTGGAGCACAAAGACTTCAGGGCCCCAGGACAAGAGACGAGCCAAAAACAGAGAAAAATAAGACTGGAAAAGAGTTTGAATTAGACAGAGACGGTACGCCTGCACAGACCAGTGCCCCAGTCACAGGACTGATTTTGACAGGTGTCAGTCTTGAAGATCCCGCCCCTTTCTTTGACATGCATTAAGATATTTCTGCACACTTGTGACACCTCAGGCTCCCAAAACATTCAGAGGACATTTAGTCCAGTAGACAATGTGTGACATGGGTTACTGTCAGGGCTGGAGGGCTGCGTAGGTGCCTGGTGGTTTGAGGTTAATGGAGAGATATGAGAGGCAGACAAAAGAGCCATGGCAGGCTTAAAATGACTCCTGAATGGACAGAGGGTACAGGTCAACACGCTAGTGTTTGACCTCATACTCCGGGCCATGTCAACTCAACACCTCCATTCAGCAGGTTGTTCGCCCAACGATGAACTATGTTAGCGGGTCAGCTGGTTTCATCGAGCCAAACTGATGAATCAGGCTTATATTTAATTGGGTTAAATGAAAATCTGCATGCAGCACAGCCCACAGGGTGATTAGCTAAGCAGAATATCACGCTTAATGGCTTTATGGACATAGTTTCTTGTCAGAGAGAGAGGGAGGGAATCAAAGTTGTAATTTTACCATGAAAGTACAGTAGAATAGACCTCCTTCACTGCAAAGTTACTTTAAACTGTGAAATGCGTACAGTGTGGTCGTGTGAGGTGACTATATTTTGAACCAGTCACATTAAATGTCTCAAATCACTTGAAAAGAATGTACAAAAATGATGTAACCAGTGATGCTTTTTGTGTTTGCAGCATCTTGCATAATAATATGTTCTTATTTTTAAAAATCAAGAAGCTTAACTGGGCTCAACACTAACTTTTACAAACAGCTGCCAGGCTGGCATCCAGGAATTAGCTTTTGGTTACTAAAACTCAAAATATTTTTCAACTTTGAGCGAGCCTATATTTTGAGTAAGAAAAATACTATGGAGACTTACATCAGCTTAATATTGAAAATGTGACCTAAAAGAATGTTTAAAAGCTTAGTAATAGCATAATAATTGAACAAAATTCTTTGTGGTTTGGGGTTTATTTGATACTTTACAGACTTTGAATACAAAGTGTTACCTGTTCACATGCCCACCCTCAATTCCTGGTACACAAAAGACCAGTAGTGCGCCTGTTGACCCTCAAAAATGAATACTGCCAGACACCAGTTGCTTGATCATCCGTTCAGTCCCTTTCAAATTTAGGTTATCCCGACCTTTCTGCTGATTTTAACCGTCATCCATGTGAGTTAACGTGCCAATGCATGCGCAGTGTTGCCTGGCTCCAGTTCTGACTAACAGCAATATTTAAATGTAACTAATGCAAAAAATATCAAAAAAATGTATATTTTGGGTGCACATTTTGCTGGTTGATGTCCATATTTTTTATGTAACAAAGTGGTTACCACTGATGGCAACCAAAGGCCAAGAATTGGTTGCCAGTTTCTTAAATTGGTTGCCCATGGCAACCTGGTTATTGTTACTGTCAAGCCCTGGTTTAACTCTTACTGTATCAGCTGTTGTTAGATAATTCAGCAACTATCATAACAGGTTAAGTACTGATTAAACAGTCAGCTTTCTGACTACGGACATGATGTCTGATCCACAGTGTTGTTTAACATGTTCAAAAGCTGCCTACAAAAAAAGTAAAATTATTACCCAAAGAGTGTTGTCAGAGTGACAGAATTGTATTGTATTGAATTATGTCAGTCGAATTGGAAATAGGCTGTTTAATATGAATATTTAACTATCCTCTCCTTTTTTATCATAAAGAGTTTGAGAGTTTGAACGGGTTCAGTGGGACGTTTAAGGTGACAGCAACGTAATATAGTAAACAAGCCAAGTTAGCCCTCCAAGCTAATGCATGCCAACTATGCTAATGACAGATCAGAAATGTGCTACATTTTTTAGTGACACTAGATAGGCCCTATCAAATAAAAGCTAGTGACTGTATCATATTAAGTAGCTGTGAGCTGTAAATTTAAAACTTCTAAACAGACCTTATTTCTGAGCATGACTGGGCAAAGCTTCTCTTCCTCCGGGCAGCTACTCCTGTCTAACTCAGACTCATCCTGGCTCTGGGTCTGCAGCTGCCTATACAGGAGATCAGTGTGTAAGCTAGGAGCGCTCACTCTGCAGCTAAATCTGGGAACCAAAAGCCGCGCTTTGGAAAGCAGAGCTAGAGGGATAAACAAACATGGCAGGACACCGGTAAGGTAAGACAACATGTTTACATGTCGTTTTCTATATGTTCTCTGACATGTATCCTAACCATATGAGGCGGTCTTTGTGGAAAAAAGCTTGTTTAGTGGACTAACTTTGCACTTGAAGGGATGCCCGTTCACTTACGTTTTAACAGGGGGAACTGCCCATTGGTTCGACATCCCATTGTTCCGACCATATTAAACTCATTGTTCTGAAGTCCGTTCCGAAATCATCATGACACCCTGTGGTTAAGGTCTGGTTAGGTTTAGGCACAAAAACCACTTGGTTAGGGTCAGGAAAAGATCATGGTGTGGGTTAAAATGAAAAAGAAAGTGACAAACACATAAGCCGTGAGCCTGCTCCGCCTCAAGCCGGTTGCGGTGCACCATACGTCCGCCGCAAGCCATTCAGCACCGCGGACAGTCGGACTAATGTGATGTCGAACCAATGGGCTGTCGAAACAATGACATGGACCCTTAACAGGTCTGACGCTACTATGCGCCCCGGCTGTATCTAGGCTAACGGCTAACATGCTAACCATTATTTCTGTGTCACTAGTCACTTGAAACAAATTTACGATGATAGGAGACGGATTGAAATAAACTGAAATTTCCCTTTAAGGTTTCACTGCAGGAGACTAACTGTTGCAAGGACTGTGTGAACTGCCCAGATTAAAGCGACTATTGGAGAACTAAACATCAAAATCCAAATATGCAGGCCTGCAAGCAAAAAAAGATCACAGGCAAATTTTGTTTTTCAAAACACACATTACATGGAATTTCCTGTAATTTTCACCCTTCTGTGACATCATCTAAAAGCTGACAGAGTCATGAGAAACAATAGGATGTTAAAAAGCAATCCACTGATACAAAGTTGAGTTTGCACACTGCCTATGTTGAGGAGTGTGCGTAAGGATTGTGCATGCCTTTATGTATCGTATCCATAAACAATCCACAAATGTGCGTGTGTGTGTGTGTGTGTGTGTGTGTGTGTGTGTGTGTGTGTGTTGGTAGTGATAATCAGTTCCAGGCTCCCAAGGTTGGCCGATATTATTTCATTAGAGCAGAGAACGAGTGCCGGGGTTTTGGCTAAGATTAGGGCAGAGTGAGAAACTCTACCCCGGCCCCAGTTGCCCTGAAGAGGGCTGGTCAAGCAGTGGAGGAAGGGACAAAATGTGTGTGTGTGTGTGTGTGTGTGTGTGTGTGTGTGTGTGTGTGTGTGTGTGTGTGTGTGTGTGTGTAAAAAAGCGACGGACGGACGGGGGGGTCAGCAGGATTATTAGTGGGAGGTTCAGCTGTTTATTATTCCAATTCTATCGCTAACAGCTGAAAATTGGAGAATTAGGCGGCAGCCCAGAGCAACCTGGAGATCAATCCAGAGGGGTTAAACCCTGTGGCATGGCTCCACACACTGACAGCGCTCACAGATACTGACGCAGCACATACACACACACACCACAGAGGTCATTCACAAAACTTAACAGACACATTAGATTTACCGCTCTGAAGTGATAAGACACTCACAGACTCCACAGGTCGATGAATAGCTTCACACTTCAGATGTGGGTGAGCGTTTGAAAAACACGCGGCTGTGTGCTAAAAGCTTCAGGTTTTTGTTGAGGTTCTATTGATTTTTCTCTTTCAAGCTACAGCTATGCATCTGCAAAGCGTCTAATTCAAACCAAAGTTTCTTGATTTTATATTCGTGGCATTTACAGAGAAACTGTTTTCACTTTACTTTTATGCTGCTGATCATGACCTCTGACCAGAGGAGAGCTTCAGAGAAAAGAAGCCGAACAAACACTTTAAACACGTTTGAACACAGCAATCCATCTCTCAATACATCACAACACACATAGACTTTTTCTGTTACACTGGTATGAGCCTGTAGTGTCAGAGGGTCTCTAGTCACGTCCATGCATGTTGCTAATCTAGAGAGGGACATGTGACACTGGGAACTGTGAAACCTTAACTTTCCACGCCATGCAGGCATGCAGTCTGAGGGCATGGAAACAGGTTTTTGGACATATGGAGGTCTCTGAGTTGAATTTAGATTTTAAATGGGCTTTAGCTGTTTCAAATTACAATTACATTCTGTGTGGGTATTTTGTGTTGTTTTAGTGTCTTAGGTTTGTTTCTCAATCCTTACGGAGTTGAACATTAACTCCAGATGTGGAGATTCCCACATCAGCTCTGTGGATCAGTTATAGTGTTTGCCGGCATTTGGACTATAGCTCTTAATGCCTCTCATGTTGATTTACAATGAAAAGAGCTAAAATCACAGGCAGTGAAAAGCAATTAGATGGTGAGTGCTGCTTGTGGGATTGTCTGTGTGAGTGTGTGTCTGTGCATGTGCATCCCTTCAGCCTGCCAACTTTAAGCTGCAAATAAAGACAGTGAGCTAATCCACTAGCTGCAGGACCTAACACTAGTTACTATCAATAAGACACTAAATGTTGTTTAACCTCAGAGTTCCCACAGTCCCTTTCCGCCCACTGAACGTTGTGTCTGCACACACTTGTGTAATGTACAACTGTCATTTTCCCTTTGAATCTACAGAGGCATGTTTTAATCTAATTAAAAGTCACATATATGTCTAATGACATGTAGCGGAGGCTCACTCCTCTTGTGTCCTACAAATGAGGGCAGGTTGATCAAAAATGATAACTGATGCAAAACAGAACCTTGCTTACTGAGGCAAGTTGTAACTTGACGCTAAAGTCACTGACATTAATTCACAAAAATGCTTACTTAATGAAGATGATTTCCTTAAATAATGCATGCATTTATTCACTGTGAATAGGTCAGCTGCAAATTGCATGAATGTATTCATTATTTCAAAAATCTTCCAATGGATTCCCTCTTTTGGCACGAGGCTGAACAATGACTCACAGAGCACACTGTGCACTTTCAGCCTACTCAGCTGGTTGAAAGAAACTTTATCCTGGAGTTTGTTCACAGTCACATAAGTGTTACAAATGGTACAAAGACAAGCTGGTGCTGAAAAGTAACAAATCAAAATAGGCTGGCTTTAATGACAAGCACTTTGGGACAGAAAATGCTACCAGAGCTAATTTGAGGTTTATTGCAGTCAACTGTGGGATGTTATCCAGTTGACTGCAATAAACCTCAAATTAGCTCTGTTTGGCCACTAGAGTCGTACAGGTATGTGTGAATAAAATCTCACTTAATTATGGCTCAATCGCCATCCTCTCAAACCAGCAGTTATTGATAGATGGGAGAAAAGACTTCGAGGAAATTGATTGAAAATTGATTTAATTTTGAAAAGACAATTCATATATGCAGGGAAGGCATGAGGGAAATCAATGTTTGCCATCTGAATGCAAAACAGAGGAGTGTGAGAGAGTGCATCCAGTGACACTAGAAAGGACCTCACTAGGAGAAAAATATGAGTTTTATAAATAAGACTGGTCATTTGTGTGTGTACATACAGAGCTGTAATGCTTTGCGTATATGTGTTGTACCATCACAGTATGAAGGTCATGATTTGGTGCATGCAGCGACTCTCAGATTACATATAGATTGATGCATATAATGTGGATACAAATATTACAAGCGCAAGTTCCGGCCAGAGACTTGTATGTTGTTTGCAACAGGTGCTGTGGTTAGCACAAGAAGTGACTGGTGTGTGAGTCAGTCACATTCAGACAAATGCAAATAAAACACTAGAGCTGTAAGACCTGCCTGCAGCTTCCTGGTCAGCTACAACAACACTGTAGAGAGAGTTCCGTATAAGAGGAGGATGGTGTGTCAGTGTTGCTCAACCATTGTAGGCTATGTGAACCACTCAGATGTGCTGTTCACCGGACAGAATATAAACAACCAGGGGCCTAAGGGGGCGATCACACAGAGATGAAACGCTAGAAGCGCTATGCCAGTAAAACAATTGTTTTCCTATGATATGGCGTGTCTGACCGGCGTTCAAGCATCTTTTTAGACGTCCGTTTTTCCAGCGTCTTTTTAGACGCGCGTTTTTGTAGACGCTTCTTTTTAGCTGAAAAGTTAAAATATTTTCAACTTTTTTGAGCATCAGACACCAGTAGCTAGCGTGCATTGAATAAGCGCTTCCAGCATTTCAAGCGTCTTCGAAGCGTCCGCATCTCTAGCATCTCATTTCTGTGTGATCACCCCCTTACTCCATATTACTGCTGCTATCAAGCAGTCTTTAGACACAAAAGCAGAACAGGATAAAACAAAATCTTAATGTGTACATTTGTTTTTCATTATTATTCTATTTCTTTTGTATTTCAATTTCATATCATAAAAGATGCTTTTCAGTTTCATCGCCAGTTGACAAAACGCTCTTGGTCCCCAGCAAGAGCATTTTGTCTGTCTGTGACGCTTGCACTACTTCCTGTTCAAAGCAAATGAAAAGAAGCTAATCCTTGTGCATTTGTTTTTTCCCCAATGTACTGAACTCGCATTGAACCAGGGTATGAACCAAACCATGGCTTCTGTGTAGTTTTAGGGTGCGTGTCCATATAGCATTTTTCTTTGGCAGACAACCGGTGGCAAGCTATGCGTGGGTTTTGTTCCTATGATAATGATATCTTCATATAAATGTTAGCTTGGTAGCTAACGTAATGCTACATCAACAGAAGGCTGACTACACAGTTAACAAAAAGCTTGCAACATGTACGCTAATAAAGGGACAACAACAGACAAACCTGCTCTAACAAATGGGTTTTTCTGTCTTTGTTGTGATACACTTTGGAGCAGACAGTAGCTAAAGAAGTGACAGTGACTACACAAGTGCCTTTCTAAAATGTTCAGAGGTTTTCTACTAGAAGCGCTTGGAGTGGCCGCACAAGAAAAGTTAGAGCGGTCTGAAAGAGACAGTGGGTGCAGTGCTTTTTCTCTAGGCGGCTGCATGCAGCTGCAAACACTCTCCTCATTGGGAACAACTGAAAAAAGATGCCAGCATTCAGAAAAAAGAACCTATGTGGACACAGAACCTTACACCTTTAGTGCAGCCTTGCCTGGCAGAGACATGAGAAAAGGCAAGATATCAAGAAGCTCACACACACAGCTCTAGATAAGTGAGAAACTGTCTGCTGATCAGATGTGATAAATCAGATGATGTGTAACAACTCCAATTTTCTTTAAACTCTGGTTTCTTACATTCTGTAATGACTGAGGCCAAGTTGTTGATGGAGTATAGTTTCAGCTCAGAATTGGTGGACCAGTCAGGCTCAACCTCAGGAAAAGGAATTAGTTTCCCCTTACGTGATTGTCACAGATTCCAATGGTTCTTGTTGGTCTATTGGTCCCTCTATTTTCTCCTCCATCAACAGAGGTTGGTAGAGAGCTAATGGCTATTCTCCACTCCTTATTAAACCTTTTCTCCAGGGTCTAACTCGTGCCCAGTGTTCAGGGAAACAGGGGCAACAGAGCAGGGCACGGCTCACCGGGGTGTCTTTTCTAAAGTGTCCTGCTTGCTGGAGGACTGGACAAAGCGGGAGCCTGGTGAAAGCTGCCTGTTGTCCACCTAATCCGAGCTATGGCCCGTCTCCATTGACAACGCGAACCCGAACAATGGTCTCTTTCAAGAGTCGTTCTCTTCACTGACACACTGACATAGCCACAATACAAGAAGACACTTAAGGAATGGAAAACCTTGTCCATGATCACACATGTGCTGTTCTTCACAAATGATACGAGGAGAAAAGTGCATCTGTAAATGACATATGAAATAAATAGAGTTTTCCTCTAAGAAAAAGCTCTGTGAGGAAGAAATATGAAGGCACATAAGATCTGTCTTCCATACCTTCACTGATGAATGCAATAAACAGAAGCCTCGAACAGCCAGTTGTACCAGACCAAAGGGTGAAATAGGCTTCACCGTGTGGTCTGGTATAAAATGATTTCTCTTCTTCGAGATCAGCTTTTCTCGCCTTGCTTTTTGCTTTCCTTTCAGCACATTTGCTGACCAACAGAAAAGGAAGATGAATGCTTCCATTTCAGATGCCGAGGCCCCCTTCTCTCATCTTCTTCGATCCAGATTTCACATTAAACTTGTAATAGCATACGACCCTGCAAGGCACAATTCTCATTCAGGTGGGCCATGTTATATGAATGAGATTTGGTGAAATGCCAATATTTATGCACATACATTCACATTCCTAGCCCTTCTCATCATTGCATCTTCTTTAGTATTAAAAGGAAGAGCAGCTGTCATCTGATACATCAAATTATACTGCGGAATACACAAACCCGTACATGTGCACGCACATGCACAAATGCAAAAATCCACCACAGCCACGAAATGTACAACCACAGCACACAGTCCAGACGCTGGTTAGCCTGTAATAAGGTTCTCACTGCTCTGTGCAGCACTACCCAGCCAGCTGGCTGCCCAGCTTCAGCTACAGTTGTTGGGAAGGTCATCTGTCAGAGACTGAACTAGGCTGTGGCCATTTGGCGTCCCCAGGAGGTCTACAGAGAGAGGAGAGACATCTCTGAAGGACACTTTCCCTCCTCTCCTGTGCTCTAATTCAATCGTTCTGACAGGGTAGCGGTGTCCCAGTGTCTGCCAGCCCAGTAATCTCTGTGTAATTGAGTTCCCAATCAGCCATCCATCAATAATGCATCTGGTTCCATGAGGGAAGAGACGACCACACTGCTCCGGCCCTCGGCATGGAGGAAGGAGACAGGATTCTGCTCCGACTGGCCAGAGAGATCTATTACTTCCTGGAGTTCACTGACTAGACTCCTCTGGCTTGTATCGGTCCCAAACACAAGCTACTTGAGAAAGGGGATTATATGTTATATCAGACGGTACCGTGGTGGTGGGTGGAATGCAGAGCTGAAAACATTGTTGTTCAAGACAAACATAGAGATGTTCAGAAATCAGCCCACACATCGATGTTAAAAACATCACAATACAATGATTCAGTGCCAACAGATATGTGTTGTGTGGTTGGATGATAGAAAAGGTTCAAGGAAAATGTCAAGGGACATCACAGAGATATTGAACCACTTTAATGAAGCACCTCTTACAGTGTTTTGTAAAGCATGTCCATAAAAGCACACACACAGGTTCGAAGTCTACCCACATGCTTCTCACTTTTCCAATGCATGCCAACCCATCAATTAGTGACTAAGACGATGGTCCTCCAAGGTTAAACTGTACAGCTGTCTGAATGATTTTCAATTATACAGCCAGGAAGCCCCCGACAGCTCGCTGGCTCCCACCTCCCTCTCTGGTCTCACAGGGTCATTTATAATACCTAACGCCTCCCATAGATAATTGTGTATCACCACTTCCACAGTGTTATCTCCATTTTCAATTTCCGATCTCAGAGCACCTGGTATCCCCTTTTAAAGTCTCAGTTCGCCCCTGTGCCCTGTGTTATGAATAAACTGCTTTAGATGGAACATTGTGAGATAAAAATCACTGTCCAGCAGTGATACATGTGTTATCAGCCTTTTGATTGATGTAATGATTTGCAGGCATATTTAGTCTCATAAAAAAAAACCATCCACCTCTAAATATAGTTCAAATGTCAGGTATTCTTTTTAAAATATGAAATAACCACACAAATAATTTGCGGTCATGTGCATCTCTCCACATCTTGGTTACATCATGCTCCCAGGATCCCTGTTGTGCTGTCCCTTTACCCTTGGGTCTGCCAGATTAATGGCTCATTTAAGTCCCCATTACATTACATTAGCTCTTTCAGCCAGCACACACTGTACACTCCCCAGCAAATAAATCACATCATGAAAATATTAATCAATCTCAATAAGTGACTGCACATAATCTGTTTGATGTTAAAGACTATGACAAAGGTTTATACTCAGAGCAGCAAATTACTGTCACTCACACGGATAGACTGACTCTAATAGCTCTGGAGCTATTGAAGCTATTGGCTTAACATAGCAATGAGGCTGTAAAGCTAAGGGAGGGAGAATATTCTCAGTGTTACTGCGACCAGATTTCACAACCTGAAAGCCAAGTATGTCAGCGTGAGAGTGTATTACACTAGTCAGTGGTCTGAGCTGATTCCTGTGGCTGGCTGGTTGGGCCAAAAGTCACAAAATGCCACAAAACAGCGCTGCTTGCCCAAGCAATTTCAGAAAACCGATCCTGTGCTGCATAATAGTGTGACAGTGTGGGTTCAAGAAAAATCTGTGAATTGCAGGCATGGAAAAGGCGTAGGTGTGGTTCACACCACACACCAACACACACAACAACACCGTTCCCAGCTGGAGGTTAATTCAATCCCAGCGCGTTCCATTTTGAGGCTGCTGTCAGGCTCAGGTCTGCAGTGTGACATTGTGAGGGAGAGGTAATTACATTTTGGTCCAGTCCGGCGACTCAGCGTCTATTCAGAAGGTGCTGTCAGTGCCCTCCTCTTATAGACCACAGCCACCAGAGGAATGTCCAGCTCTGGACATACTAGTGTGGACAAAAAGCTCCACTGACTGCACCATTACACTTTACAGGCTACAGAGGTTTAGACTAAAAAACATATATAAGCCAACTTCCCTTTAGAAGAATTTTTCAACACAATTATCCTGTTGTTCTACATTAGATATCACAGGCTGCACACTACATCACGTAAATAACAAGTAGAAGCACAGAAAAAAAGCTCTAAGGTTCATCTGACAACAGTAGGGATGTCAGTTTTAGTTGATTTTGCTTTCAATAGCCCAGCACCCCTTCACGGGTAACTAACCAGTTAATTTTTAAGAAGAAAACACAAAATAACGTGAAATACAAGAGGCCTTTTCTTTTAGTCCAGCACTCCTTAGACTCTATGAGCTTTAGCGTCCCATTTCAAAGCACTATCCATTTAGAGGCGCTGTGATGGTAATGCCTGTTATTCAATTTGTTATTCAATTTTCTGTTGGCTTTGCTGACAAACAGATGGCTAGCCAGGTTAACATGCAGAAATATAGTGCCCACTGTGAGCCTTGGCCGCTCTGTACTGCACACCACCTGGGTCAGTTCGGAGCTGTGGTGCTGCTCATTAGCAATTACAATTACCACTGGTAACTCTGTCCCAGTGGTGAGGTGGCAGTGCTGCAGAAACACTTTGGCCACCTTCTGGTCTTCCCCAGGTAGCCCCGATGAGAAAGCGGCTTCATTTTGACCCCTTTAGCATTGTTAACTGTTGCACCTCTAGCCATGCTGGTGCTGTTAACGGTGCTAACAGAGCTAAAAGTGGTAACATAGCTAACAATGCCAAAGGAGGTTTGCTGCTCAAATTTGAGCCACTTAGACAGAGACCTGGGGGGAAACTGAAGGGTGGGCATAGTGTTTCCACAGCAATGCTGTTTGATCAGGATGGCGTTACTAGTGTTAGTCACCAAATACACTAGCCCTTACTAGACCCAGGTGGTGCACAGTGCAGTAAACTGAAAAGTAATAAAATTACCCTATAGACTTACATGCATAACCTGTCAAAAATATTCTCAGCGCTTAAATGTTGACATTCCTAGACAGCACACAAATTAATAACTATATTACAATCGTTCAGACTGAAATTCAAAAGTGTTAAACTGTTGTGTTACATTGAGAAAAAAAATCCTAGATTAATGCACTCAGCCAAGTTGCCTCAGCTCTATATTGGTCTCTAACCGGCAGGCTGGAACAGACATATGAGCCTTTAAAGCAGCTCCTCTGCAATCAACAGTCACAACTTGTGCAACAGATCTGTCTTGTGACGGAAAGTGATGTCATGGTGAGAAAGCTGAATGTAATCCAAGAGTGTTTACTTTCCATTTTAAAGGGCTTTTTTTGGAAGAGCTCCAACACTAAGAGTATCTAGTGATGACGTGAAGCATGGGGATGATCCATATGTCAGAACAAATGAGGGGACGACCACACAACACATGTAAAATGTCCTCTCTGCACACTATGTATAAATATTTCACAATGAAATGTCACTGTGCTATAAGTCAAGGGCTGTGGACTTTGAAGTAGAAATGAAACACACCCTACAGTTTTTATAGTTCCTCTGCAGTTAGTATGAGCACCTGACCACAAAACTTTGTGATAGATTTACAGCTTTGCTGATGCTCTCAGTTCATGTGTGGTCATGTTGTACATGTCCATTGTGTACTATTGATCAGGCCCTGGTGAAACTTGTGACTAAAGCTTAGCCCTATCCCAGCAGAATAAATCACAGTATTGACCCTGTGGTTATCAATAAAGGTAATGACAAACATCTGGCCCCACCTTTAATGGAATCGACAGAGTCTTCCTGGCAGCAGCCCAGCATTGGCCACACATAGATTGCCTTGATCTTTTCAGTGGGAACCCACTCTTGGTATGCAAATGAGAGGGGAGAAATGCAATCGCCATCTAAAGCTAAGCAGTGCTGCTATTGAATTAGGAGCTGAAAATCTCCATAAACACCAAAGGAAAAACCTTAGAATGTCTGCTGACAATAAGCCTGTTTAGACTGACTAAGATTTATTCTGTCAAGGAGCTCTGACACAGTGTATCTATGTCAATGGAGGAATAAGTGGGGAGATCAAATCAATGGTCACTTCACTCAGGTCCAGAGGTGCTGAGCTGGACTTATGGAACGGCCTGCAGAGACAGCATTCTGTCCTGTGTGTATCTTGGGCGTGCCAGACCCAGACCTACACCTGATATCTTGTTAATAAGGCCAATGATCATCTGTGACAATATGCTGGCATATATGAAAACACAGACCCTAGTAATAGAAACTATATCCACAGGCTCAAATAGGAGTGTGGATATAACACTATTTGTGCAGAAGAGCCACATTGTTCCTCTAACCTTGGGATCGATGAGTGGCTGAGAGAAGCACACTGGAGTAAATGTCTCTGTTTTGTATGTCTTACAAAGATGGGGCTACAGAAATTCATCATATTGAAGGGACAGCACCATAACTGAAAACACAAAGCAGATGGATACCCTGCAGCCCAGTTAGCATTTCACTGCAGATGACAATCAAAGGGAACATGCTCAGCGGACTAACAATAAATGACACAGTTGCACTGTATTGACAGTATTGAATTCCTAAAGGTACTGCAACAGCAAGCAATTACAGCTCTCTATCACATACAATTTGAAATAACATCATTCCGCTCTAATGAAAATGTTACAACTGACATTTTCCTTCACAGGCATAATGGCAACACAACAATCTGGTGCGCCACACAAAGAGAAAAGTACCGTAGTTAGGGTAATGCTAAATCTATGCAAAGCTGAAACGCGCAAAGTTTAAAGACTGATACTAAATAACACTGAGAGGTTGTATGTTTTGAAATGAAATGAAAGAAAACAAAGCCATAAAATATTTCAGTTGTATCTTTCCTGGAGTTATCCAATGACACCAGAGCTAGTGAAATTTTATCAGCGCATCATAAAATTCAGCCATGTGTCTCCAGGTTTTCATCATCATTTCTTTTGGGTTTCCACTTCATTTAGTGGATGGGCTGGAGCCCAGTGAGCGAGTGACTCATAAAGCAGGGATATACACACAACATGCAGGGGAGTAACACATAAAGGTTTACTAGAACAA
Source organism: Epinephelus fuscoguttatus (assembly GCF_011397635.1). Lineage (NCBI taxonomy): Eukaryota > Metazoa > Chordata > Actinopteri > Perciformes > Serranidae > Epinephelus > Epinephelus fuscoguttatus. The sequence continues at coordinate 22,792,854 of NC_064758.1, read as the reverse complement.
TTTAATTATGAGAGGCTTTGGGGTCTGCTTTGTCTGGGATCACCTCATTCAAATCTGAGGAGAAGCTGCACATGAGACAAACATAAAATAAAAGGTTTGTGTAATAGAACACCTGCAGATAAATGCACAGCATGAATACAGTTTATCTAGCTTTTAAAAATGGACAAAATCATACTGGTAAAGTCCACCTGATTGTAAAGAAAAATGTAGAGTCATTCTGATGCTGATACTAGTATCAGAAATGCCTCCGATACCGCCTAAAATGCTGGATCAGATGTGGGCGAGTAAAGGAGTCTATGCAATGATCCGATACTTCTTAATTCATAAATTAACATTAGGGTTGTCGAGGTTGTCTCCACTTCGTTACTGTTGTAGCTTTTTAATGTGCACTCTGGTGCAGATCATATCTCTTTTAGAAGTTTAGTAATCCAGTATGGAACAGCAGTGATTTTTAGAGACTTTATAAAGCTATTAAATCCAAAAATGAACATCTCCTATGATTATTTATCTAGTTATCGGTGTTAAAAGGACTTGATGTTATTAGACATTAGCTGAGCGCAAGATGTATCGCATGATGTACTGTATCAAGTCAACAAATCAGAAGTTTTGTTTCTGAGTGCGAAATAGTGGTAATCCCAGAGGTCATGCGCAATAAAAAAACATTCACCCAATTCTAGTATCAGCAGATCTCTGCTCTTTGGGTATCAACCGAAATAATGCGTAGAATGTTGTGAGTGTATAAGTAATGTGTAGATCATGTCTTGCACACTTGGATAGTGTTGTAAGGCATGCGCCCAGGGCGTAGGCTACTGAGCAATCCATGGATATATACCCCAAAACTTCAATTAAAAGCCCAGTTCCAATTAAACATCCAGTCCCCTTTACTGGCCTGGTGCGGCCACACATTTTGACAAATAAAGGCTTGTCTCAATTAGACACCTGGTCTGGATGCCAAGCAGTTCTTTTTTATAGAAGTTCTTTGAATGTATAAACCCAGGTTATTGTCTACCTCAAATTATGTGTCCATTCCTCGATTACCCTGAATGTTATTCATATTCCTTTAGTCCATAAGGGTCCTCATAACAAAAGAATCAAAAGGGTTTTTCATAAAGATTAATCCAAGTTTTAAGTATTGTTTCAAGAGCATGAAGTGGTGTTGTTTCGGTATGCTGGGTGTCGTGATTGCTGTCTTGTCTTGTCTGTTGGAGCTAGATCAAATGAATGATTCATAACTGATATATTATTTGAAGTCTAATTTTTAAAGAAGTGATTTAAATAAATAATTTGACTGTATTTCCTGACGCCCAAAATATAGGTTTGTTGATTTCAGTGATTTAAGCAAATAATTGTCTGGGCTATTAATTGAAGTTTTACCTTATATACCAATATATACACAACGGCATAACGTCAGTACTCAGCTGATAGGCAAGTTCAGGTATCGGAATCGGCATCGGAGCAAAAAGAAAATTACATCTCTGGAGAAATGCAATGAACACCAGCAGTGGTTCATTGCAGTGGGATTATCCTAAAGTCTAAAATGAAAACTTCAAAAGATCGATAATGTTTAAACTTGTCAAACTGTAAAGTTTATCTTCATTTTACATTTGTCTCTGAGACACTAGATAATCTATCACATTAATAAAAAATATTAACTGAGGACTTTTAAGACATGCAGTAAACTTATTACCCCCCTTAAAAAATAATGTTTTTATCTAAACAGAATCACTTGAAGAGAATCACTCATCTTCTGTTTATTTAATCAGTGAGACACAATCATTTAGCAGAGTAGATGAACAGTACCAAACTCAGTGTGAATATTTTTCATCATTTTGTGTGATTTCTTTTATTTACGGTAAGGTGAGGCAGCCCTGAACCTGCTCTTCCCCACCAATCCTGTTACTGCCAGGATTTGTTCTGCTGGCCCTATAAAAGATTAGTCCTCCAGGAGAAAGAATGGACTTGATTAGCTAGACAGCAATTTAATGGGATTGTCAGAGGGCCTACAATAAATCAGCTTTTGTGATTAAATGGGATCTCCAGTAAAAGTTGTATGTCTCCAAATCAATAACTATTGAATGTTTGTCCCTTTGTTCCAGGCGAAGGGAAAAAAAGAAAAAAGAAAAAAGGCAAGAGAAACAAAGCCAAAATTTCCGGTGGGCTAATGACCCTGCAGCCAGTAGTGAGAAGCAGCTTACATGTTCAGTGGGGAGAGAGGGCAAGGAGCCACTCAGCCTGGAGACGAAAGGAGAGAGCGAAAAAGAGATGGATAGAGAGATTTGTATTTAGAGTAAAGAACAAAGCATCAGGGAATAGTTGGGGCATTAAGTAAAAGCAAATGGACTTAAGCAGATGCGGATGTAGAGCCATAATTGGACAGATACTGTAAAAGCTCTAAGCATCTCTGTAATGGCTAACCACAGACAGCACCGTCCTCCCTCTCTCTGTCTGTCTCTGTCTGTGTGCTCACAGGAGTATGAGTCAGGTCAAAGAGATACACTCCATGTGTATCTCCCTCATTGTGACTGAACACTTGGAGAGGGAGTTCGGCTTTGTCTATTAGCGGGAAATAAAATGGTGTGGAGGCACCGAGTCTCCAGCACAATTCGTGACCCCATGCAACGATGGAGAGCTGCCCTGGTCAATTAAGCAGCAGAACTCTGATTCCTCCATACATATTAACCACCAAACACCAGCGAGACACAGGAGGTAGTGCCCATAGATCATCACTGCGGGTTAAATAGAAAATATCATTGACCAACGGGTGTTTTTTCTTGCTAAATAGATATGGGATTTGGATTTTGCAAGAGGCATCACAAGGTTAAAAGATTTATTGACGTTCTGAGGCGTATTGTGCTTTTCTGCAAAAACACAAAAAAGAGGGCATCCATCACAGCATAACAAATGCTCATATAACAAAATGTATCCACACAGCAAAACATTAATGACTGCAGTCCGTGAAAGTGGCCACTTTTTTTCCCGAGTCTGGTAACCAGCTGTACGTCTGCGGCCCTGGTCTGTATCTCGGGTGCTGTGTGCAGCGCTAAGCTCTGACTCACCCCTCCACTTCACACATCACATCAGATCAGAGGGTTAGAAGAGCGTTCCAGGTCCTACCAGCCCGCTGTACATTCCTGCTGCTTTGATACTGGGGGGGCTCCCCCGTGTCTGTCCATCATCATCGTCTCCCCTCTCCTCCACCTCCAAACCTCCTCTAATCCCCCCCCCATACACGCACCACCACAGCGCTCTCTCTCTCTCCCTATCCTCCCCCAGCTCAGAGGAATTCTCCAGCTCTGGACAATGTTTCATTTCTTCACAGGCTTCATCTTTGATAGCTTAATGGCCCCTGCTAAGAGGAGAACATGCTCTGAGAAACATGGAGCTTGTAAGTCATATCCTCAATATCAAAATCAAAGTTTCAACACTTTTGTCTGGGCCTGTGATACAATGTGCAAAACCACTTTGTGTTAGTGGGAAAAAAACATGTTGACTCCCTTTCCATCCAAGTCCATATTACTCAGCGGGCTCGGCTAGATGTACCTTTCACAGGCTGCAGCTAGAAACACAAGGACAGTGCACAAAGAGAGAGGAGCCCTGAGCATTGTCCAGCAGTGAAAGAAAAACACAATCAGCTTGAACTCAATTCCATCTCCTTATTCACCTCCAGTTCTCATTGAGCCATGGCAGCTCTGCTCTTTGTCAGGGCCATTTCAGTACCTTTCCCTTTGACATCATCACAAGACATCATGCACACAGCCTATGTGGCCCTCTTTACTTTGAAGGTCTGTTCATTTTCTAGGCTGAAGGCACAACACGCAGAGAGTGGCCATGCACCCACTGATCTTTCCATCTGACAATATTTTGCTATGCTTGAAAAGGAGTGAAAATCTCTCACACTGTAGGGCTTTGCAGTGCGCTGGAAGATGTGAAAACATGCATTTGAAAAGATCCAAAGATAAAGTAATGATTTATTGATGGATTTCCGCTGCTCCGGAATGGGACAACAATCATAAAGCAAAACATCTAAAATGTTCTGCTTTTTACCTTCGCTCACCAACCTATCCAGCTAGTTTCTAGACCGGTGGCTGTCAATTCTTCAAGACCCTATATAATGAAAAATACATGTTCACAGTTTTAATCCTGTGTCACCATGTTAATCAATCATTTATCTCTTGTTATATTCCAAATATATATCGAAAATCAGTATCAGTAGGTTTATATAAAATTCCCTGTCTTTTCTCTTCCTCTAAGACCAGGTAAAACAGTTTAAAATGTTTGATGACTCATTCTGCACTCTGGGCATTAATGAAAGTTCACCCTATCAAACAAGACTTGGGGCAACAAGCTAGCCACACTGGTCAACATACTGTAGGAGCTAACAGAGCAACGTGGAGATTGATAGGAAAAGATGTGTGTTTCAATATCAGTGGGCAAAACCTTTGTTTTAATTTTCAAAACAATGTGGCCAAAGTCTAATTTATTCATCTCTCCCTCATCCAGCAACTGATCCAACAACTAGGAGGTGTGCGTATAGCCAACGGTCCACTCAGCAGTGGACTCCGCTGTAGCTCCGTATTAGGGATATAATGAACCATCGATCTGGATCGATATATCGATTTAATGATCAATGATCCAGTATCATTGATGAAAAGTGAAAACATCAATCTATATCGTCATCTTTAGAGTATGCTTTTATTTTAAAAGTCTGCGTCACTGTCAAACGGCGCAGGCAGATGGCAAACAGCCAAGAGAAAGACGATGAGGATAATGTTATTTAATAACATTTGGATTTTGGAGAAAATAAGGATCAACAGACAGAGCACATGGTATACTGTACGTAAACAATGTCGTCACAAGATGAAGCATGACGTAACGTCACCTTATGCAATATAAACATGCTAAAGCTAATAATGGGTGACCAACAAAAAACAAATGTTTTGCTCGTGAACCTTGACAGTTACTACTGAGCTGAATGTTGTACTTCTGTTGAATGATCTTGATGTTAATTTGTGTTTTATGACTGTTTGGAGAAGTTTTCCTTCAGCGCTTTAAGCCAGATATTCCTGAAAAAGATGATGGTTTGGGTTAAAATGAAAAGATTTCTTCCAGAAGGGTCTCTCTGATAGAAAGCTGTGAAGGTTAACTTATCCCATTTGCTGTTTTATGTGTTAATGGAGTCAGTTTAAAGTGAACTTTACTGTATGTATTATTTATGTGTTAAGTGTTTTATGGCTAAAAGTAAAAAAGAAAGGGGTGGCAGCTTCTAAATGGGCATTTAATATCTCCTAATATTGATCGCAGACCCCTGAATCGTATCGCATCAAAATCATATCTTGGCAGACTTTGTAATATCTGAAAATATTGTATCATTGTCCAAAGAATCAATATAATATCGTATCGTAATGAAACTGGTGATTTAAACCCCTAATTGTAACTGTACACCACTTAAATATTCTGTTTCACCGGGGAATTCATCTCAGTACAGAAGATGCTCTAACTTCTGTTTTATTGGGACTTTAACCCAATGTGAGTGGTAGACAAGGTTAAAATACCTGTTAAGCAATGAGCCCGTGTCTGGCCCTTGACCTCTTAGTTCAGTTATTTACCCATTGCACTTTGAGGTAAAATTGTACATAACATTGTAACTGGAATCAGGGTCAAGAAAAATTAAGTTCCAGCCACTATGATAAATGTAAGATAGATTTAAATAGCAAAGAAAAGTCCCTCTGCAAATGCAAAGTAGATAGAGAACAGTAGAGAATTAGGTTGAGTGAAGGGGTGCATTTGAGCTTTATACAATTGTTTGATGTTGCATTACATGCAAACAAAGGTATTAATCAAACATAAAGGGAAAGCAAAGCAAATACAACTGGCAGTGTCTCTAAGAGAGGGTTGGAGCACAGCTGGCCACTGACCTTCAGGTGTCATTTGAGGGACAAGTCCATGATGTTACTTTTACAGCCACCCGCCGCTCCCCCTTCTCCTCTCTACCTCTGCCTGTAATAGCGCGGCTTATAGTCATTTTCAGCTATAGGACATTTTATGACAGCCATAGCTATGATTGTAGACCAGGCCAGTGGCAGCAGCAGAATGGCTGAATACATAGAACAAGGTGCAAGCTGACCCTGAACCAGCCCCCACACTACTGGCTCAGCCATGTAAGAGAAGACGGAGGGCTGGCGGACAGGCAAGATTATGGCAGGAGAGGTACGAGTGTGGGTTAATCTCAGGTGTTGTGAGCAGGTTTTAATATAGATGGTCAGCAAGGATGTGATAGGGGATAATTGCTTCTGGGGTTGTCACAGATGGTGCTGGTTGATCTGTTAACTATGGCCAGGCCACAGCTCTGTCAAGGACATTTTTACGGTTCTGATCTCCTTATCTCATCCCCACGATGTCAATCAGAATAGTATGACTTCATGTCTAATTCATTACACCTTAGTATTTTCTTTGCTGAGCAGTGACACTATAGAAACATGCACTATGAAATGGCTGATAATCAAATCTGATGGAGAAAAAAAAAGTGTTCAACAACAGTTCTTATAGAACAGCCACACTTTTGTACACAAAAACATTGGTGTGCACAGTAATCAGACCGTTCTGACTCTAACTCACTGATCATGAACTACAGTAATTTTATTCCCATAGTTTTCAGAGCTGTAACTTCCTACACAGAGACTGAGATACAAAATGCCTGAAAGCTGAAATAAATTCAGTCAAAATGGAAGATGCAAACATACAGAACTGTACACTTTAAAATGATGTCACACTGCTATTCTGCCTCGCCATTCAGTATAAAAGGTGCAATAACAGAATGGAATGTTGTGCCTTTAAGCCAGTAGCAGAAGACATAACTGCTGATTCTACGTCTGTGTAAAAGGGACAGCCGGTAGGATGCAACCAGTGTGACGTTTTGACGATGTGTTACGTGTTATAGGATTTAAAAGGCAGCTACCAGCAGTTAGCAGCTAACTTGAAGATGAACAGCAACCAAAAATGTCTGCAAATTGGGAAAACAATGAGGTCCGGGAGCTCCTCCTCCAACCACCATATAACCGGGACGGTAATTGTTTGTCATTGCCATATTATGTTATTGTTATTGTTTAAAAATGTAAGTGCTGCCTGACGCATATGTTATATACCACACTGGAGGCCGATGCTGTTGGGTTACACATCGTGGTTGTCACGCCTGATTTGCTTCAAGAAGGTGCTATCTTGGTAATCAAAATCACACACCGGAGCAGCATAATGCCACCATCGCTTGGTTCTGTGTAGAAAAGAAAAGCTGGTGTAATGGAGGGACTTTGTTGCGGCCCCACGCAGGATCTCTGTGTAAAAAGGGCTTAAGGCTAATTGGAAGAGCAGAAAGAATGAAAACGCCTTTCCTCAGGTAACACCCCCTCCAACTCCTGACTCCTAACCCTTATATTAAAAACATATAAGTAAACTCCTTTGCACTCCACAACTTTGGCATTGCAGAAATTTAATAAAAGTTACAGACATAATCCTAAAAGTTATGTTTTTTTCATTTCTCTTTAGGCGGATCTTGAAAATCCCAGACTCTAATATGTTGGTAAATATCAGATTAAATCAGAGGACTTAAATGTAGTTCATCAAACATGATCTGCCTCAGCCGTACATGATCTATACTTTAATTATGACATTATTATGGCTGCAGTGAAAATCTATAGCTATATATTTATGTACATGTAAACACTGTCACTGTGTCAAAGACGTTTTATTGTTACAGCTTAATCACAGCAATTATTCCTGATGCTATCACACTTACACAAACATAAACCAACAGCGGAGAGCATGCACACACAGAAACAAAGACAGAAAGCAAGAGTGACAGGGAGCAGCAGCAGAATGATAAAGGTCTGTGCTTGCCTCTCATCAGAGCTATTCCAAGCGGCCGCCCTGTCAGAACACGCCCCAGATGAGGTCTCTCAAGGCGGAGAGAGAGCTGTCATAACAGGACGCCTGGAGGGCCGTTCGATCAGACAGACAGCTCGGAGAGGTGTTAGACACACACACACACACACACACACACACACACACACACACACACACACACACACACACCCTGTCTGCATGTGAGAGGTCTTGGTTATAGCCACAGAGTACAGCCCTGCTGAAAGACAGCCATCAGTCAGGGGCCTTTATCTTTCTCTCGGTGCCTTTTTTCCCCTTTTTCTCCCCTTCTTCCGAGAGAGCACTGAGAGGGAGGGAGCACCACTGACAGGTTTACTTAAATATTTATGCTGACACGGAAAAGACAAGAATGTTATCTCCAACGAGACGTGCTTCCATATCAACACATGCTCAGACTCAGCCACTCACATGAAACATTTGCTTCCTACAACCCCTCCACCTTCACTTAGAGCTAGTTAAAAAGTCATGTGCACCAGTGAAGAGATTAAGAACCCAGATAAGATCGCCTCACATGTCTGTAACTGCTTTCATTGGGTGCTGTGAATATTAACATAATCTACCTATGTGATAAAATGGCTGCAAAAGTGTCAGGGAAGGAATCACGACCCTAATAAAAATGTTAAAACACTCTTCTGAGCTCCCCTCTCCATCCACATGAAATGACCTGCACCACCTTCACCTTAATCAGGCACACGCTGTCCTGTTGTTCACTCTCTGAGTTCATTTGGCTCTTCACTTACACAACACAGATGGGCTGGTGTTACTGTGCGCTGGGCCCCGGGGACATGTGTGCGAGAATGAGGCAGCACTGTACACAGATGCCACATCTCATGTGATGCACATCCCATTAAAGAAGGAGGGTGGACAGCTTCTCCAATCAACAGATCACCTTTTCAAACAGCCCTTTGTTCCCCGACCCCTGGCAGCTGGCTGCAATTAGCTGCCAGGACAGGACACAGCAGTCCAGCATGCCAGTCAGTCCATTATGGTGCAGGGTGAAGCATGGGAGCGGAATCACAAGCGCCGGGGGCTGTAAATTAGATCTGTGATAGATGCCGTGGAATCTCTACCCCCTAATCATACACACCTAACTTGGAAACTTTTCAAGGCTGGTCGTACCCAAAGCAGGGCAGCACACAAGTTTAGTCTATACCATAGTGAGATTTTAGTCTTTCAGTTGGTTTCTGCTTTGTCAACTTGGCACTCAGAGGTGATGAGTTCAGTTTACCCAGTGGACTGCCAAGTTTCCCCTTGAAAAGTCTTGTTGCTGACAGCAATAATAAATTGCAATCTGACCAATCAATTGCAGACCAGCTTGAACCCCTTAAGTCCTTAAGAATGAGAGGCTGGGGAAAAAATCAATTTGCAATTTACATCAGGCTGATGAGTGTTGAAAACACTGAGAAAGAGACAGCTCCAAGGATCCAAGTATAATTACATTCTAGCCAGTGCAGAGCTGTGGTCCTTACATCATCATGGGTTTGATAATCAATGTTACTGAGCAGAGTCTCACAGTACCTAAACTCCTGTCACTCGTGTACACAGACTGCTCACTACACTGCCAGGTATCACACAGGGGAAGTGATTTGTGTCGCATCAACGGGCAGTAAGTGTGTGATGACAACCTCTTGGTGTTCTCGCTTCCTGGAAACGTGGCTACCTGGCTGAAACACAATGGTGCTGGTGGGAAGAGGACACCATTGTGGTTAAGGAGCATATTGAGCTGCAATCATGTCTCAAGTGCCAGAGGCTACTGCCATGTTGTGCTGAGGCCAGTGGACTCACATGCTGCAAAATCAGACCTGTTGGAGTATCACCCAGACTATGTGGCTTTTATTTGATTCATGTAGGCAGCACGGAATGAGTGCAGGAATCATCTCCATCCTCCACCTCTCATTTCTCTAACAAGCACATGCAGCACATAAAGAGCGTCTCAACGCATTCATGCAAACAGCGCAGTGCACAGCTAGAGACAGAGCCAAAAGTCATAATGAAAAACAGAAGCAGAGGGAGGTGAATGAATAGTCGCGGTTTCAACCATGTTTTGTTTTCTAGTGGAGACAGAAAGAAGAGGCAGAAAAAGGAGCAGACTCGAAGGGTTAAACGTTGGCAAAAAGCGGGGAGGGGACAAAAGGCCCATTGTAAGGGCCAGAAGTGTCCCCGGAAAGGAGGGGAGAGAAAAGAAAGCCACCACTGGCTGGTCCCCCGGACCCATTGTAAGCGAAGGGGAGTGCAGCCACGCATGACAGATGTCCCTGGCCATTGTTTCCCCAGCAGCCTCCTCTCTGCCTCCTGCTTCGGCTCTGGAATTCCATGAGATGGCCTCCGCCTGTGAGAGTTGTTCAACACATCTCGTCTCGTCTCTCGCTCCGCGTTCACCGCCGCCACCCTGGCCGTGCACAGAGGGTGTATACAGAGACTGTGAAGGTGGGGATGGGCTACAGTTCTCAGGGGAGGGGTTCTCAGTGTGATGCCAGAAGTTATCCTTACTAGACACTGCTGTTCCCACCGGTCTATCACTCTGGTACTGCCTTTCTGAGACGTGTTTGTATACAAACAGAGCAGCTGTATGTATGCACAAAAATGATATATACTTGTAATACATAGGTCACTTAGAACAGTACATAAAATCTGACATTCAACAACTTAGAAATCAATAAAAATAAAATCGATTGTATTTGTCGTCATCTCAACGACTTGAAAAAAACAGCACTCACATTTTATTTTAGCCTCAGGGCTGTGAAACAAAAGCAATTACTAAAGTGTTAAGTGAAGCGCAGGTGAAAGCTTTTCGCAACATAAAGAGTTGAGGTAAGCTGTTTTTACAAAGCAGTGACGTTTTGCATTCCCCATTCAGTGGCCCACCATGTGGCAGACCTACAGAGGCGGCTTGTCGGGCTGTCAGTCACAGCAACAGTGTGCCAGTGGGAAGTGAGCGCAACAAAGGCCATGTCTGGTTAATGGGTGAGAGAAATAGCAGACAATCCTCCATTTCTATGCCTTGCTACCACACTGTCTGTTCTCTGTCCTATTCTTCTCCTGGTAGTAACCGCATTCTACCAACACTCGCTCACTCAGACTCCAATCAGTTACCCCACCCCCGCCCGCCTGTTAACATTCATTTTGAAAACACACACCACACACACACTCGCATTCCAATGCATAAGTATGAGAGTGTCAGAGAGGGAGAGAGAGATCTAAACAGAGTGGAAAATTTGTTTGAAAGCAATGAATGTTTACCAGGTGGATCAATGGCTGACTGCTAAATCATTTGGTGAATTATAATAGTGCTGAGGGTAGCTGCTGCTGCAACACCGCAAACTCTCTGCCACAATGACCGAAGCCTTACTGCACCGACCCCAAACTAAACACTGAATCAGCACAAAATTAACTTTACCACCGGTGGGAGACACTTCCGGGTCATTATGAACAATACACATACAGCTTCCTCGTGTAAGTACTATAGTCTATACTTCTGACACCTTAATGCTCAAAGAGGAACTCCACCAATTTCACACATCAAAGTCCTTTTACAGGACCTGGGGAGTTATATTTCATAAGTAAAAAAAAAAACAGTTACGTAGAGTGTATTATGGGTCCGAAGATCTGTGAGTGTGAAGTTAGAAATAAATATTGTTACCAAACCTCTGTAATCCTTATCTCTAACTTGAGGCTAAAGGCTACATTAGCTGCTGCTAGCATAACACACCCAAATCTACCACCATCAGTGTTTTCACTGGAAGACAAATGTGTGGAATATAAAAGACAGTATCTCAGGTTCTGCTGCATAAATTGCTCTTCTCTTTTTTCCGGACAATGTTGCAGGAGTACAATGCTAAATGGGTGGAGTACTCTATTAACAGCTACATACAGCCTCAATTTTTGTAAGCATTTTTGGGGGTATTTTTGCCTTTGTTAGACAGCAATGGCAGAAAGGTGACAGATAATGCAACAAAGGTCCGCAGCCACACATGAATAGGAGACGCTGCAATAAATTCCAACATATTGTGGTGTTAAGATGCTGTTGGGTATGCATATCAGAATGTTTGCTTTATTGTTGCTTAATGTAAATAATAATAATCTAAATAATTCCCCAAGGGATGGGAGCTTTAAATGAAATGAAAATAAAACTATCAGTTAATTAATTTATACATAGCACCTAAAATCAAGATGCCCCAATATCTCAATTATAATACTGTATAACCAGAACTACACCATAAGTCACATCCAATCATGATTCCTCTCAGCAATGGCAAGTAACTACTTAACTAAATAAAAGTACTCCCTAATATTCACAAGAAAGTCTTTGAAGAGGGTGTTTTCAATACTAAAAAAAACATCACAAATGTGAAAACTATCGCTGAATCAGAGAGGAATGGATTCAAATTTCACAAAGATAAGAAAACTCAATGCACTGCAACACAAGCACGTAAAAAAAATTCACAAGTAGATAGAAGAAGAAGAAGAAGTAGAAACCATAGCCACCACTTCGACAACACATACGTTTAATTAATTTGTATGTTGGGGGGGGGGGGGGGGGTCTTTGCACAACTATTTCTTTTATTTTTTAAGAAACCAAGTGCAACGCTATGAATGCCCTCCAGGAGAAACAGTTTGAAAATGTGTCGGCATTATCCCCACACAATATTTAAACCTTATGATGTCAAGTCATTTTCCTTCAGTCTGGTAAGACCATCCTGATGACATGAGCTCAACATTCTGTTTCGCTCTCTGTATCAGTCTGGACTCAGTGCTGCCCCGCCTGTATCCAGAAATTAAAATCCAATCCGGGCCAATCGATCTGCACCATAGCTGACAACGTAAGCAGCCGATCAGGAACCTCATTGTAGTAGATGACATGAAATGCAGGCCACCAGAACAGTAATGGCGGCCCTCAAAGCAATGCTTGCTAACTCAAGTAGGGTAACGTAAGTACGGTAAACACAGCAAAAAGTGAAGTTATTGCAGAAATAGAGTCAATATAAACAATTGAACATTAACAATAGAAGGCACTCGCAGAGTTTCTCGGAGGAATAGATGTTTTCACCTTTCTTCTGACTGGATTTAGCAAAAGCTTGATTTATCAAGTGGCTCAGCTAGTGATGAAGATGTCCCCCAGTGTTTTGTTACGCCGGATTTCCACTTCTTGCTCCCCCGTCCGTCAATACCCACCGGCTGCGTTTGCTGTGCGGTGCAGTGCAGCTCCGCCGGAAGACATCTCGGTGCACTGCCATGATTAATATCTCCTCATCCATGGTGTTCATGGGGTGAAATGACGTCTGAAAACCTCTGACCTGTTGACTTCAGGCCTGCCTCTGCCCATTATGTAGTTTTTAAGGTGTAGTGCAGGGAAATATGATCCGCCGTGAACACTGTGTATTTTATTTTGAAAATTAACCAGATGTTTTATTGTGTTTCTGTGCACGACTTCCTGCCCCGCACAATCTGCTCTGTGCTGAATTGCTGCGTTGTGCTCCGGCATCCGGCAAAAATAGAAGTCCTGCGTATCTGTTGTGGAGGGCTCCGGAGTGCTGGAGCTGAGACGGAGCTGGAACGCAGCACAGCCGCAGCCGGTGGACACACACATATTGACTAGAATTGAATCCTATTGGCTCCGCTGCCGTGCTGAGCGGAGACGCAACCAACACGCATCTGGTGGAAATTGGCCGTTAGAATGATCAGCTGAAGGAGTTTGTCTGTCAAGGCGAGTACTCCTGCCCATTTAAAGTGTTTGGAGCGGCACCAAGTCCAGGCTGATACAGAGAGCAAAACAGAATGTAGGGCTCACGTCATCAGGATGGTCTCACCAGGCTAATTCATTTTCTGTTGATCAGCTAGTCAATTAATCGACTAATTGTTGAAGCTCTATTGAGCACAATGTGACTCTTAGTTAGAGTTGACTTTAAAAGAACAGCTTTCTTCATTTTTTCTTCTACAACCATTATTTTTTGTGTTAAATTTTTTTGTATGTAAGTGACAGTGATTTCAGGAGGATCGTCTAGGAGGATCGACTTTTCACCTCTGCCCTCACTGCTGAAAACACATCAGTTTGTGTCAGTCTTGTTTTTCTTTAATCTAACTTTTTATCCCTGGGGCTCTTTTTATTTTCTTTCTCAAGCTCAACTATTTTCCATTTGTTCATCTCTGTTCTTCCCTGTCACATTTGGCTCCAGGTAAGTGCATGACTAAAACACTGTGTGCACAGGATAGTGGCTTATTTTTCTGTCATGACTGTCAAGTTAGTGTCAACAGAGAAGCAACATTAGTGTCATGCATGTTTCTCAACCCACTCATGTTAAAAGCCACGTCTGGTGTCACAGCTGAAAGCTTAGAGCCAAAACACAAGGGAAGGACCCACCCACAAAGAGTATTTATTCTTCCTAACTAGCCTCCATAACCTGGTGGGTCTGACCTTCAAACCAGTGGTGATGTAAAGCATGACATATGGCCTAGTCTGCCCATCCGCAGGACGACCCTGGATTGGGCCAGCAGACCCCTGGGTAAAGTCAAATGAATGCATGTAAACATTTAGCCCCCTACGCACTGTGCCGTGATCCCCTGCATGGGCTTAGGTGACCCCAGTCAACATCAATCAGAAAGAACACAATGGGAAGAGGCACACAGGGGAAAAACCGGGGTCAATCACACTTTTAATAAGCAAACACGGATGGCATTGTGGAAGCAGATCGGTCCTGTTCTCCTGATCGTGGGTAAGCTGGGCACTCCTGCCCCCTCAACTGCAAGCAGCAATTATGAGGAACCCTCAATGCATGAGCTTTAGAGATGAGTGGATAATCTACTTGGGCGGATTTAAGTCTAATCTGTCAATTCTGCTGTCCAAATCAAATCACAATAGGATACATATAGGGCTTGTACACTGATATGATGATTTCAAAGCTTGGACAGAAGGAGGGCGACTCACAGAATGGCCAGGGGAGTATTTGCAAGGATTTGGCAGGAAAATGATATAACAACAAGATGAAATGCTTTTTTTGCTTTAGTTCAGATAGCCCAAGTGGTCACTGCCTCCTACAAGAGTCCAGCACAAATTGTACTGTGACAATCCATAACCTCTTCCTTACAGCTTAGCTAAGCTCTATCTCTCAGGAACATGCATCAAGTAAACAGACAGAGAGAGAATGACTGTTTTGACAGCTGCAGACAGCATTACCCTATTTTTCTGCCTTCTGAGATAAGACCTATCAGCAGAGTAGGAAATGCAGGAGCTGGTCACGCCTTCCCCGCTGTAACACGCTGCAGTTATGTTGTCATGCTGAGGTTTCAATCTATCACTGCGGCAGGGCTACGAACCCTCAGAGCTAATGACAGTTAGCAAACACTTACTCCTCCTGTGATCCTGTCTGAATGTCAGCAGGAGCAGTGACTCTGCGAAAGCGCTGTGTCTGCATGGGCATAAACACGTGTAATCATATGCACAACTTCCCACACATGTGAAAAAATATTCACAAACAGCACACTAGCATGGTGTGTGTATCCTCTGATGCAGGTGGCTGTCAGTTAAAATCTCTCGGTCTGACGGCCCAGGCCCCTCATTTCATTACCGCTCCTCCTCTCTGCCAGACACTTACAATCCCATTACCTTTCACAGAGCAGCTATGGCCCCGGCCAGAGCCTCCATACACAGAGACAAACACATTGATCCAACATCTGAACCAGCAAACACCAAGGGCAGACACAAGAAGTTCCAGATTCACAGCTACACAATCAATAGAGGAGGAAGTGCGCAAGTCTTCACAGCAAATCAGATTTTGCATTACAAGGATTTTACTTATGATTGACTGCTGCAAAAACCCAGAAAAGATTACTGCCATGTTTTTAAAGGCTGGGAATGACTGACAGTGAGCTAACTATTCCTAACTAAAGGCCAAAACACACCAGCGGCGTACGACGTGCGTCAAAACAGCCGCCCCCATTATTTTCTATTTACAAACACCACACCGCGCTGCGGCACTTTACGTTATTGTCCTATTTTTCCAGCGTCGCCGCCCTTGAAAAAGCACTATTTTGTACTTCCCAGCCTAGCGGACTGGAGTGTGTAATAGAAATCTGGTTGACGCCACGCAGCGCGATGCTTTTTGTGTGTGTTGAAGGCGGCACTTGACTCGCGTCAATGACGCCGCCATCATATGACGCCACCGGTGTGTTTTGGCCTTAAGTCTCTCACCACCCTTGTTATGACAGGCAGATGTTTTAAAATCCTCCAATTATAAACACAGAATCAATACATGAATCCTCTTTTAAAATACAGTGTGAACATTATACATATGAGCATTCAACTGCACTCTCTTTACCCCAAGGAAATGACAAGAGGCTATGAAAGAGGCAATCACTTGGTTTGAGACCGCAGTTGTCCACAAGCATCCTTGAAAACTGCTGTAAATAGATGTCCTCAGCTGCTCCACAACCATATACACCCAAGCTGCACCACACCACCCCCTCCACCTACTCCCCTGTAAGGAAAAGACTTCACTCCATGCTGCAGAGCACGGTTCAGTATCCCTTTTTACACAAATGTTGCACTATAAAGCCGATACGAAGTCCCTACTTCATGCCGCCTTTGTGTTTTTACACAAAACCAAACAACAGCAGCATCATTCTGCTCCAGTGTGTGACTTTAGATAGCATGGCAGCAATACGTAAGCAAAAGAGGTGTAACAGGGGTGACATATAACATACACGTGAACAGTACTTTATAAACAATAACAATGGCATTAACATGGCAATAACAATCATTTACCGTCCCTGTTATATGGAGGCTGATTTTGACCTCTGCTTGGAGAATAAGAAGCTCCTGGACCTCACTGTTTCACAAATTTACCAAAATTTCCTGTTCTTCTACTCTGAGTTAGCCGCTAGCTGCTAACAGCTACTTTTTAAATCTCCCACGGTGGGTTGCACGAATAACACCACATCAAAACTTCACAACCCTGCAGCTTATGATCCCTTCCTGCTGGCTTTCCTTTTATACAGACATCTTTTCGGAGCTGTCACCATCTCCAAAGCCGGTATTGAGGCGAGACAATTTTATTCCCTCTTTCCATAATTATACAGAATGGTGAGGTGGCATAAGCTTATCCCTTTTTAGTATAAAGGAAACAGCATGTCGCCCACTTTTCGTTCACAAATTCTCATAATACAGCCTGACAGTGCACTGAAAAATGTTTCTGAAGACATTCTAGACAAGAAAAATGCAAAACAGTAACAGAATCAAATGGTTCTATGTATTTTTTAAAATAAATTTTTATATTGCCTACTGCCTACTTTTACCATTTGATTGGAGTTTGGTTTGAGTTAGAGCCAGCGAAAATTCGCCAGATGACAAAAAGCACTTAATTTGGCAGATTTAAGCTGAGAGATGAGCAGGAAGATCTGGGCACTGGTAAGCTCAAGGAAAGTTTACCACAGTTCATACCACATTGTTACGATACAAAGCTGGTTGAATATCAGCAAAATACACGTTTAATTTACAAGTTCTGGTATAACAGGGCTAAGGACCAGCAGGACTGTCCTCCATTCTCACTAGAAAGAGAGGAGACAAGAAATGGAGGAAAGGAAAAGGAGAATTGAGGGCAAAAACATTTTGTGGGGACGCAATGTATAGAAGCAAATAATGCACCAAGAGAAAATTCACAACTAACGAAAGCTGCTGTGTTCTTGCTGGCTTCGTTTCGTCTCTCCCTCCTCCCCACCCCCCGCTACCCACTCACTCTCCTCTGTCAACCATGGCCGAGCCTCCATGCCCCGAGTGCGCTCACTGGAGCACAGGGCCCTGCAAGAATGGAGCCTATTCAACAGCCTGCCTCCAGATGCTCGCCAAAACAGTCCTCCAGGCTACAGCAGGGAGCAGAAGAGGGGAGAGAGCAGGAAAGGGAGATAGCAATCTGATAGCCTATCATTAACAGCCCAAATAAATGGAAGGAAAAATCTCAGGCTAAACCACTGCCCTCAGTCGTGATGTTTATAGGTGATAGGCTTATTGTTTTGTCTCCTGTGGCGTTTCAAAGACCTGCTCTGCCTTGCTAGAGGAGGTGTTTGTTGTTGCAGGTAAACTGTCTAATGTGTAGCGTCCACTGTGATTCACACTGCCCTCAACCCCAAGTGATGCACAATCCATATAAGAGCACTGTGAGCACTGTTCAATCTAAAGTAATCTGTTATGTTATGTAACATCTGCCCTGATGCCGGGTACATTCTTTGCCTTTTCCATTCAGCTGTAGCTTAGAATGGTGAGAAAAGGCAATACCTTTAAATACTGGTTTTCTGTTTGTTATGGTTAACATTGGAAATCAGGTTTTTCCAGCATATGAACTCAATGTAGAGGATCAAGCATAAAACAACACTAAATTCTCTGATGCTGCACCAAAGATCTCCCCCTCACCTTGCTTTTACATGATGCGATGTAAAAAAGTGGCCCCGTGTGAGAGAAAAGGCACGGATCGATGCAATATTAATGTATCAATCAGCACCAAGTTATCAAGCAGCAGCGGCAGAGAGAACAGCAGCACAGCCCCTGTAAGCATGACCCTCAGCTATATGATCCCTGCACTGAATTCCCTATCTTCTGTTAGTGATGATATAGATTGAATATAGACTCAAACATTTCTACTCCTCCTCCCCAGGGGTAATGCCAGAGGAGAATAGTGCATGTGAGTTGTGAGGTCAGTGTGTATATGTATTTCTCCAAGGATCCAGCACATTTCTTATTAATACTATATGATTGCACTGTCCCAACATGGTACCAGAGCTTCTTTAACAAAGCAAACTGATCAAATATTTGCTTCTCCATCAGTTCCTCTATCTCATTATGTCAGACATCAAAATAGGGCTGAAAGATTGCTTTTTAACTGTTGATTAATCGGTCTATTATTTTCTCAGTTATTCAATTAGGTGTCTGGCCTAAAAAATGTCAGAAATTGGTAAAAAAAAAAAAAATGTCAGTCAGTGTTCCCCAAAGCCCAAGATGACGACCTCAAACGTCTTGTTTTGTCAGCAGCCCAAAATTATCCAGTTTACTGTCACAAAAGCGTAAAAAAAAAACCATACTGATATCAGAGAATTTTGACTTTTATTTCATTAAAAAATCACTCAAACCTATTTATCAATTATTAAATTGGTTGGAGATTAATTCAATAGTATACAACTAAGTGTCCAAACTACGAACAACGTGTTAATCAGGTCTTTGGATCTTTTCGGCCAGGCCTATTCAACTGGCGGCCCAGCAACACTCCTCTTTCATAAATGCATGTTTTCTCTTGTGACACAGTTCTGACCACACTTAGTACCTCCTACATCTTTTCCAAAACACTCAACCTCAATGGAAAACATCATGAGGTAAGGTGTGCAGTTTCCAACTCCAGTTTCTCAGGCGTCAGGTTTGGGACCCACTGGGTTGCTTGAAAGCCAGGTGGGACTGTCAGAAATTATTTGTTTGCTTTCTTTTTAATTCAAGTAAATAAAATGTTTAAAATGTAGCAACATGTTTTTATAATCAATCTGCAGCTCCCTCCTCCTTGAAAACAGACTATAACTGACGGAATTGACAAAGACTTGACAAGTTGTTAGAACTGCTGCAGTTGTATGAATTTAAGACCAAATAAAAGGACCTTAGTCTAGAAAAGGCTGGGCAACTCTACACTTGAAGTTACAACGACAGGCTCTTCAACATCAGAGTGCAGAACTCACTGCAGTGCCCTGGTAAACTCTGACACCTAGTGGCCAAGGCCTAGAAGTACACTACATATAGACACTGGCAAGCATTAAAAGATAGATAGATAGATAGATAGATAGATAGATAGATAGATAGATTACTCCCCTACTTACATCACACAAGTTAATTCATTTTTTGTCCTTTCCTTTTTGTCTTTATTAGATTTCCTTTAACCCGTCTGGCTTTCTCTGTTTGTTCCTCTATTGATGGGCGGTCAGGTTGTGACTGTAACTTGCCAGTCACCTTCCCTGTAATGGTGACAATCTTGGACCACTTATATCTGCTCTTTGCACTCAAATTGCCGTACTATGACAGCCTCTCAGTATCTCAACAAATGTTAACAAGACCAAGTTGAAGGTTTTTAGTTGTTGTGGACAATTTTTTTTTCCTTTTTTCAAGTTGTACCATGAGATGGAAAAGGTCGGCCTTCAAAGTGAGTAGTCAGGTGTAGCAACTGCCCTCACAGACTAACCTCTGTGAACACTGGAGACAATATAATCTTACACTTTAAAGTGATACAAACTTTTCATCATGGCTACTGCATAGGTTTTTACCAGAGAAATGGCACAAGCCAGATAGATTGTTTGCAAACATCAAAAAAGCACAGTTTATTTAAAGTGACAAATGTTTGAAACTACTACTACTAATAATTATAATAACAAATCCAGTTACCCACTTAAGAAACCCTACTGAGGCCAATCAGGTAATTTCAATTAAAAGAGGCTTTACTGGCATGACCATATTGAAACATAGTATTGCCAAATTCCATTTCAACTCTCTCAACTGTGTGAAAATTCACAGATCACACATGATGACGCCAGAGCTTGAGCTTGTCATTGATATGAGAGGCCAATTGAAATTTTGTACCTGACTTGTCTTTTGATTCAAATGTAAGCTTGTGAAAGTTAATAAGTAAAGCACTGAAAACAAACAAATTGGACAAGGCTGGTAATAGCGTGCACCTACCTGGACACATGATTTAGCTGTGTTGAGTGAACCTCTTGCAGGCTGAAGAGGGGATGTCATCCTTGTTCTGTGCTCTGCTGAACATCCTGACCAGTCCGCTGAGTCCTGTCCTGAAGAAACATTCATACTCCTCCGCTGGGGCGCAAGCAGCAGGTATGAGGGGAAGACCAGCTCTTTGCCTAAAACATTTTGAAACCATCAAAACATTTAGTGAATAACATCATCCTATAACTTCTGTAGAGGCTACACCAACACTTTAAGCCACTGAGATGCTGCATCGAAATTTGAGTCCGAGTCAAACTTGCCAGTTGAACGCTCTGTCCATCACAAACTTGTCAGTGTCCATCAAACTCGAACAAATTTCCAACAATACTCAAAAACATCCACACATGTAACTACCATAGCAACAAGCTGCTTTAGCAGTCAAAAACTGTTTTTTCCTTCCGGGTGGAACACCTTACAATACAAAGATGGGTTCCTACCATGTACAGTGATGACCGCTAATTACCTTGTGAGACCTGATACCCAATACAACATATACACCATACAAAAAACACAATTCATGCATAATCTGCTCCCACAACTTCCCTTTACAACAGCAACAAAATAATTATTTTCTGGTGTACAGATGAGCAAAAGTGGCATAACTGTTTAATTTCAATGTGTCGAAGTTTGCTAACTTTTTCTAAAATGCCTGGAAAAGAAGGCAATAAGATTACTGAATTAATATCCATTCTAATTTCTCAGTACAATACAGTATATGTCCTTCTCAGTGGTTGATGAATTTTGTAGTACAAAATGATGGTCTGAGAATTTGATTGTGAAAGGCGCTTAAGTTGCGTCTGTATTTTTTCAGTTTCTTTATTGTTTGGAAATGTATACACAGCACTCAGGCCCTAGCTTTTGTGAATTTATGGTGCCTTTTAGGCCCATGGGTGGGTATTACTAGAGACAATTTCTAAAACAATTATGATGTTATCCTCAGCACTCATAAAGTGCCTCTCGTCCAATCAAATTACTCGGTCGGAACTAACTGTTGTATAAACCACAATACATCATGTTCAGTTATCTAAATACTCGTGCACAATTACAGACACACACAAAGTGCAACTTATTTAAAACCTGCATACCCTTCAAGTCCAGTTCAAAACCAACCAACCAATCACTACTACTAGTACTACTAGTAAAGGTTTTCAAAATTGCCACTACCAGTAGTGTTTTTAAAAATGTTGTCACTAGTAGTACTAGTTGTACTAGTAGTACTAGTGACAATTTCTAAAACAATTACTAGTAGTGCAAGTACTACTAGTAGCACTAGTAGTACTAGTACTAATATGCTACTGGTAGTTTATTTAAAACGTCACTGGTTGCACCAAGTCGCATGCTTATAAGAACCTCAACTTGTACTACTAGTAGTACTAGTGCCATTTAAGAAACCTTCACTAGTAGTACAGGGTTATAAAACTGGACTTTATATTTCAAATCAAATCAAATTACGTTTATTTATAGAATAAGGTAAAGCGCTCCACAGCTTGGGAGTGGCCACCGCAAAGGCCCGATCTCCCCTGCCCCTTGACTTTGAAGGAGGGACAGCCAGGAGCAGCTGGTCTGAGGATCTGAGAGGTCTGGGGGTATTTCACTTCCCTTATTTAATTCCTGCACTTGTCACCTTGATATATTTCATCAAACTCTGTATAGTCTATATTTCATTTCAGGTTTTATATCCCATTTCAAAACTATTAGTATTCCATTCTGTAAATAGATGAATTAATTAATTAAAAAAATAATTAAATTTCAACTTAATTCTAGTATTACTTTGTTGATTCTATCATTATTATTACGGTTATTATTATTATTATTGTTATTATTACCTTACTTTTGCATAGCTTTACTAGTTAACGAGTAAGACGAATTTGCACTTGACTAGTTAACATGTCGGCATTTTTTCAGCGCACCAGTTAACTAGTAAGACTTTGAGCTTTACTAGTTGAATCCAGACATGAGTAGTGCGCAAAAAAGCCAACTAGTTGGGACTCTGGCGCTACTAGTGTGGCGCACGGCTCAACTAGTACGGCTTTTGTCCAAACTAGTCGGCCAAAAGTGACACTAGTTGGTGAAAAGGCGTTGCTAGTACAAGGTTTCGTTCAACTAGTACAGCAAAATGGCTAACTAGTTCGACAAAATGTCCAACTAGTGCTGCCAAAGACCGAACTAAGTTAGTTGAGGACACTTTTGTTTGATATCAAGGATTTCTTATTAATGCTCAAAGGGCTTTCCATGTCACCGCTCACAAAGACACCAGACATGTAACGCTAGCTGAACAACCCTGCTAACGTTATGGCTAGCTAACATTAACACTAGCTAACATCAACGCTAGCTAAAGTTAGCTAGCTATTACAAGTTCAGCAAAGTTAACAGTGCCAGCTGTAGCATTTTTTGCTTCCTAAAAACACTCTATAGCATTTAGATACTGACACAATATTGGGTTTACCCAATATGCACACAAAAAAACTCTGCGATAATTTAAAAGCTTTATGAGCTGATAATATGCTTTTGTGTATGTAGGAATTTGCATGCATGTATGTCAACAGTGGACACGATTTCTGAATTACTTCATTATGTACTGCTGACTTTGCTCCCCTTGTTGGTATTTGTCCATCATTAACAGCAGTCTGTCCTCTGGTGTTGTTCCCCCGAGTTTGAAACATGCAGTGGTCCAGCCCCTACTTAAGAAACCTGGCCTTGATGGCAGCGTGCTGGCCAATTTTAGGCCCATCTCTAAGCTGCCTTTTATCTCCAAAATCTTAGAAAAAGTTGTTCCTGCTCAGCTAAAATCGTTTTTAGATGAGCATAATGTCCTGGAGACCTTTCAATCAGGCTGCATAGCACCGAGTCAGCTTTACTAAGAATTTTTAATGACATCCTCCTGGCAAACGACTCTGGTGACCATGTAATTCTTGTTTTATTGGACCTAACAGCAGCTTTTGATACCGTGGGCCACAATACCCTAGTGGCTCGGTTACGCCACCTAGTGGGCATCTGTGGTACTGCACTGGAGTGGTTCATTTCTTATCTGGCCGACAGAAGCATGAGTGTAAGCCTTGGAAACTCAGAATCCAGCTCTGCTCCACTGCCGTATGGGGTTCCACAGGGGTCGATTTTAGGGCCCCTGCTTTTTTCTTTGTATTTACCGCCCCTGGGATCCATCCTGAGAAAGCATGACATCTCTTTCCACTGTTGTGGTCCCAGTAGCCTTTGTGGACCCCCCCCCCCGGTTGACTTGGGACCTTTGGCAGATTTTTTAAAGCCAGCAGTCTCAAACTTGGGTTTTAAGATGGACAGCGATTTTAAATTTGATCAGTAAATTAGCTCTGTAGTGAAGTCCAGTTTTTTTTCAAATTAGACAGTTGGCTAAGGTGAAACCTTTCCTTGCACAACAGCACTTTGAAACAGTAATCCATGCCTTTATTACATCTCAGCTGGATTACTGTAATGGATTTTATTTTGGAGTCAGCCAATCCTCCCTCACACGTCTCCAGTTGGTGCAAAACGCAGCTGCGCGCCTGTTAACTGGAGTACGTAAGAGGGAGCACATAACTCCCATCCTGGCCTTTCTCCACTGGCTACCTGTGCACTTTAGAGTCCATTTTAAGATTCTTTTACTAGTTTTTAAATCTTTAAATGGTCTGGCCCCACCTTACCTCTCTGGGCTTCTTCACCCCTACGCTCCTGCTCGGTGCCTCAGGTCAGCTGATCTGCTGCTCCTGGAGGTACCGAGGTCCAAACGGAAGCTCAGAGGGGACAGAGCTTTTTCCGTTGCTGCTCCTAAATTAGACAAGCCTCCTCACTGTCCATTTTTAAAACTTGTCTAAAACCCATTTTTATTCCTTGGCTTTCAACTCCGCATGAGACTCTGCTTCTGTTTTAGTGTTTTATGGTTTGTTTTATTTATTGTTTTATTGTTTTTAAATTGTTTTAAAAACAATAAACAATTATTTTAGTATTTATTTCCTGTTAATTGTTTTATGTCCCTGTGTTGCTTTGTCTATTTATGTACAGCACTTTGTTTCAGCTGTGGCTGTTTTAAAGGGCTATATAAATAAAGTTGAGTTGAGTTGAGTCCAGTCTAAATTGTGCACTTAATTTATTATTGATGACAGATGTTTCTTATTGGATCATTCATTCATTCATTCATTCATCTTCTAACCGCTTCATCCTCTTGAGGGTCGTGGGGGGGCTGGAGCCTATCCCAGCTACATCGGGCGAGAGGCAGGGTACACCCTGGACAGGTCGCCAGACTATCGCAGGGCTGACACATAGAGACAGACTCTTATTGGATCAAATATTTTAAAATTACTTGAGTGATTAGAAAAAAATCTACCTGTTTGTCTTATTATGAACAACCTGACTGTTGACTGGATACATGTGCAGGTGAGGTGGTGCTGGAGGAGGAGAAGCTAAGAATAAAGTACATCAGAGATACTGATCTTGCTCTGCCCTGGGGCCACTTTTGAAAATGACAGGAGGCCAGGGGCCAGATGCAGCAGCCCCACACAGGTCAGGAGTACATAGGGACATTTCTAGGATTTGAGGACACTCGGGGCTTAGCTCAGAACTTTTCCAGGGGTCTTCTTCTACACTTTTTGATGCACTCTGGCACCTTATTTATAGTAAAAGTACAAAAAAGTCCTAGTGTAAATCAGTCTATTTTTATTGAAAATTAGAAAATGGTTGGGGGGCCACCCAGCCCCCTACCAGGAGCCGGATTTGGCTTGCAGGCCGCAAGTTGAGAATCATTCAGTCACCATCATGGCCTCTACCTTAAACCCTTTTCTAGGCTTAAATACCTTATTAGTAGCTTCATTTGTTGTCCTTTGCAACAGAGTATACGATGATGAAAAGACTACATAATAATTTAATAAGTAAAATTGTTGGATTTAATCAATACAGCAACTGTACACTGTAGTTTGTAATACATAAGATGACTGAAGTGTTAAAGCTTCTTGAGATAGATGTCCATCACTGTCTGATTTTTATACTTTTATTAGAGGTTTGTAAAGAGTGTTTTGTAAAGACAAAAATCTACCCTTTTTTTTCCCTCAAATTTCCATCAAATTTTTAGTGTGGAGTTCTTGACACTGCAGCTGAATACATCCAAAGACCTAGATTTCAAATAATAAATGAATGAACAATGCACTTTAAGAGTCATTTCCTTGACGTCAAACGTCCGATCAACATGTCCTCACACCTGCTACTCTCTGAATAAGTGCGACTAGGCTCTAACCTTTGAACTCTGTGGAGAACACATGTCACATGTCATCCTAGCTCAGATAAGCTGTGATCCCGACCAGCCTAATGAGGAAAAGGGTCGCCTTCTGTGGGAGGTGACCTACAGTAGGTGTCACACTGGTACACCTGCTGTCTATATAAAATGACAGAGATATCAATACTTGCACTCCCAGTGTATCTTCAGCGTGTTGTGTTGAGGTGTAGAGGGGCTTTTCTGTGGCTACATCAATACAACACTGCATGTGCTCCAGACAAGCAAGTACAGCACTCCAGTGGACAAGTGTCAAAGTATCCACAGGTGAGTTTGTCCGTTCAAACTTAACACAACTTCAGCTTTGTGATGTTTTCTTATTTAATGTAGATAAACAGTGTGTTTGTGCTCTTGGTTGTGTTGACTAGGCGACCTGAGGATGAGCCTGCACGTGTGGTGTATGTTGGTCCTGTTTCTCTGTCCGAGCACTAAAGAGATGGTTGTGGATAAAACCACACCAGTAAGGTGTGTATTCAGCCTCTTTTTGCATAATTGGATCACTGCATGTTTAGACATTTCTCAGCACATTTTAGAGCTGGAAATTAACTTTTTTGTCCACCTGCCACTGGATTCCAGAGTCTACCCGACACCCAATAAATTATCATTGATTTTTGGTGGGGGAGTGAAGCAAATCTAGCAGCCACTTGCATATTTTACCAGCATTTGGCTGGTGGCTGTTGCTAATTTACAACCCTGCACTTTAACATTTCAGCTTCATTAAGTTTCTAAATTCATTGCAGCCATTTTAACTGAAAAAAAAGGAAAAGCTAATATACTGGTGTCATAGATAATCCATGTCTGTTGTGAAATATATGAAATATGCAACATGATTTTTAGCACTGAAATTGACTGTAAATTCAAAAACTTTGCCTCTTCAACACCACTTTTCTTAGATGGCATTCATATCAGATGGAAAAAGGACAAAACATCATCCGGAACCTCAAAAGGCATTCAGATGGGACGTTCAGCAGCGACTTCACCCACTATCTAGATAAAATTAAGGCTAAAGATTTTGTGGATTGGCTGGCCAGCACCAAACGAGAAAGGTAAGACGGAAAGCAACATTTGAACCATTTTATGTGTCAAACAAAGTTTATTAAGAAGTCATATTACTCAAATATTTACTCTTTTATCAGTGAACATATCTGTGTAAATTTGGATCCAAGTAAAAATGATTCACACATGGTGCCAGTATTTCAGATTGGATGTATGTTGGTTTTTGTTTTACTTAAATTCATTATATTTGACTTGCAGGTGTCATGAAGACCTGCTCCATCTTGCAGCACAAGTTTGAAACAACCCAGATTACATGTAATGTTTGTTTGATGCTGCTTTCCATCATCCAGCACCATAAAAGAAAATGAATTATCTGCAGCAACATAGGAAATATTGATCAGTTTATGTATTCAGTTTATTTTGAAATGAAAGGTACATTTTGCACAAAGTGAAGAAAAATAAAGATGTTGAATTTCTTGTCTTATTTACTTGTTATTTTTCAAATGTCCGTCCACAGGCTTACTGTTAATTTAAACATAGTCATGTTTAGATAGCACGTGACAGAGGATGCAATTATTGTTAATTATTAATTAATTATTGTTTTTTGCCTCTTATTTTGATTTTTGCTGTAGTATGAATAAACTAAGATGCACAATGAAAAGAAATAACTTGAGACAATCAATTTAGGGTCTCTTTCTGAATGCATTGTGATTTTAACTGTATATCTTGATGTTGTGATGCACACTATTTTCAAATGATGTAAGATTTTAGAATAAAAGCAGCAATGTTTTGTATTGACACTGCAGACTGATGCTTTTCAATGCAAATGAATAAATGAGGCAGTATTTAGTGATATGCATTTAAAAAGGGCATGCTTCATACATACACGGGGCTGACCAGAGGTGGGTGCTGTTGTTCAGCAAATCAGAAAAATCAGGCAGCCAAACATCTCATGCTCAGCACAGGCTGATTTGGGAAATTGGCAGTGTGTGGGTGTGAAGGCATCTGTTTTGTTTCCTTTTGCAGAGCAGACTGTATATAGCATGCACTTTGTTCACACAAATTTACATCGTTGCACAATAAGGTTATGCAATGAGGCAGGCAGAAAATACAGTAATGGAGGTAACATTTAAGGGGAAGGAGGGGCTGGTAGATTTTAGGTAGGTGGAGAGAAACTGTAGGCTATCACTGCTGCTGCTGCTGCTGGTGATGGTGGTGTAGGTTTTTATGTATGTGTGTGTATGTTGCATGGATCGGTGGGGGGGTTAGTTATGTGTCTGCCTCCTTTCTCATTGAGAAATGTGAGTTGGATGAGGGTGCAGCTTTGGTGGGGGCTCTTGGCTTCTGGCCACAGCCATGATGGAGAGCTCCCTCTTTGTGCTCCATCCTCCCTCCTTAGTCTGACTCTCCAGGGAGAAAGGGAGACCTGGGGAGGAGGGGGAGAAGAGGGGAGGGAGAGGAGGAGAGGAGGAAGGGAGGGAACACCAGCAGAGCACAGAACGCAGCCCTCTGATCTCAGTCAAGGGTTGAAATGGGATCAGATAGTAGGAAAACCCCCTTTTACTGCTGGCTATTCGAACGTAGTGCATGTCTGACATTTACCAGCAGGACTGCAGCAAAATGGAACAGAGGAAGGGAGTGAGAGAAATGAACAATGTAATCCCAGCATTGTGGTGCAATGGATGAAGAGTCCTTCTAAGTGATGTAAGGTTCTCATTAGTGATTAAAGGATTATAATAAAATTCATTGTCACTATCATGTGTATAAAAGGCCAGAGCCTCTCCTTAAAAAGCTAACCATGGCAAAGGGAATACTGTGGCACGTTTAATCGTTATATTTAGCCACGTTCAGGTCTGCCCACAGAGAAACCACATGCTATATGGCAACATGCTTCAGAGGGAGGGAGAGGGGGTGAGAGGAAAGCGAGCAGAGGAGGAGGAGGAGGAGGAAGAGGAGAGGGGAGTGTAGGTGTGGCTGTCTAAGAATTAGGTCGAGCTCCTCCGCACACTAAACACACATTTTACGGCTTGGTTTATGGCGCTGTCATCTCTCCATCCGACCCCACCCATGGAGCCTCAAAGCCGGGCAGAGGATGCTCGCGGGTCCCGCTCCCACCTCCGGCACCGGGGACAGCTCCTCTGCACCGCGCGCACCAACACCCGTCTGCAGTCGGCGCTTAACATGTCGTTAACGAGCCCAATTTTGGGATTAAATGTCCTTATATTTGGTGTGACTTTTTTTCCCGAGCGTGGGAGCCGGTCTCCTAGGCAGCCGTGCATGGGCACAAAGTGATGGAGGCACTGGGCCAAACTGGGAGTGTGCTGCTGACTCAGCCTCGACTGCTGCATTAATTTATCTGCACTGCAGTGCTCCACCACCTCCCTTCCCCTTCTCTTTTCCTTACCTCCCCCCGCCTCCCCTTCCTGACTCTCCCTCCTCTCCACCTCACTGCACTCTCACACTGCCATCCTGGAGCATGGCAATGAAAGGAGCAGGTTCCCATTGCCTACATGTGATGGATAACAGAGAGGGACATTAAAATATCATGCAAAAATCCAGGGAGATGGAGGAAGGGCGGGGGAGGAGGCAGAGTCTAAAATAGAAGAGGGAGGGAGAGGAGCCAGGGAGACAACATTTTGTAATGTGAGGGAGGGTAGTCCATGGAGAATTTTCCATCTATTCAGTGTCTGAGGACAACTCCATGCATCATTTACATACAATTCCACCTACTCTTCCCCCCCAAAAAAGGTTTCTGACTTCCCATGAGAAGCACACACACAGATCAATATCCCCCAACATGGCTATTTCAGCCCTGTTCTCATGAGGTTGTGAGGTTACGAGGGCGATGACTGTAATATCATACCTCTGGGCTATTTACTTTATGGTGGACCGCAAACAAGAGCATCACAGCACAGATGGACTGCATAATAACGGGGCTGTAGTCCATCTTCTGCCTGTGAGGGGGATGTTAACACGGGGCTCTTAACAAATTCAATAAGTCCATTACATTTGAAAGGCTGCCTTTCACGACCCTGTTACCACAGCGCCACTCAGCTCCATTTCACAGGATGTTTTGTGATCCAGTTGCACCCACAAAAGTAAAATAATAATCACAAAATGGTGACCGCTACTTAAAGTGCACACTGAGAATATGAAATAAGCCTGAGGGAAAGCAGAGGAGGAAAGAAACCCAACACACGAGTCGTAACTGGAAGGCTGCTTTATTGGTAATAAAAAGGTTCGTGCTCAAATGAAGACAATCTTTCATATATTCTTACCAAGAGTCCAAGTGGTTGTGCAACACACCATCATATTGTACTGTATATCCTCTTTTTTATCACGGTGTCAAATGATAACAACAGTTTGAAAAGCACTTTTTAATTTTTCAGCAAAAAGAAAAAACGCCCATAATAAACCATGCTAAAAAAGAATGAGTCCTATAATCAAATATTGATACAAAAATAAATTTCAGATGGAAACAGAAACATTGAAGAAATAAAACAGAAATATAGAAGGCAAGCTGCTTTTTCACAAGCCAAGTGGGTGACACACATAGCACTAAGAACAGGACATTTTTTGAGTTAGCTGTTTTTCTGTTAACATCACACACTGTTGAATATTAAGATGAAGTGGGGTGTCTGGATGATCCTCCGGCAGTATTTCTGACTCGACATCCCTGATTAATGTTGTGCTCACCCCCAAACCTACACCCACCACAGTTTGGAAATATGTTCTTTTTTTTGTTCGTTTTTTGTTTTGTTTTTTTCTTTGTTTTTTTTTTTTTTTCTTTTCAGTGTGGAATCGACATCCAAATTCGCAGAAAAAGCAGAAAAAAGGCACATGCCATTGAGTGGAACACTAGAAACAAACCATTCAACAAAAGAAATGTGAGGATGAGAAGCAAGTACATGATTGTATGCATGTTGAGCTGTAATGGCACTGATGTGTGGGTATGGGGGGGGGAGGCCCTGGGGGTAGGAACCGTCTCAGGGTGTATGAGGCAGTCAGTCACACCAGCTGACGTCCTCCAGGGAGAGATCACTGGTAAAGTTGGTGGGCAGTGAGGAGTCAACTGTGTGTGTGCGTGTGTGTGTTTTGTGTCCGTGACTGTGGGTGTGTCCTGTATACTCAGTGAGGGTGAGAGATATGACAGTAAGTGAGAAATGTGCTGGTAACATTATCCTTTCATCATGATCAGGCTACAATCCATGGCAAGCAGCTCCAGTAACATCGCACATGAGCTATTCCCCAACATAGAAGGGTGCTGGAAACAACCAGTTTTAGACATCCACTGAACGTGTTGCACATAAATCAAATGTGACAAACAGTGTTCTTCTGTTTTATGTATATACATATAGACATATATGTATACATGTATATATCTTTTGTATTATATAATATCTATATTTCATTCAATTTCCGTCAACAAAGTGAAAAGTGTCTCAAAAAATCCAAAAGGTAACAAATGTGACAAAGGGCATAGCTGGAAGCCATTCTATATTATTGTTATTATTCATTTTTTGATTATTAGTAGTAACATTTTTAAAATTCCGTATTTACAAAAAACACAACAAAGCATGCCGATAAAATAAAAGAATATAGTACAATATTTATAGTTTCTCTCAAAAAGTTCGTTCTTTTTCAGCGATTGTGCCATTTACATCATAGCCTGCACTGTACATATATATGTTTTTGTGTTTCTTTTTTGACTTTTTTTGCATGTTTTTTTTTCTTTTTTTTCTTCAAGTGTGAATGTATCATTCTAAAACATTACATCCAAGATGAACATGGGTAAATTGGATGGCATACTCACTCCGACTGTGGTTTTCATTGGGAATGTATTTGGTTTCAGTGTGCAGCAGCCAAACTGATTCGGAGACCTCATATTGTAAACAGACCTCAGTTATTTGTTACAGACAGGGGGTTCTGGTACAGGCAGTGTTAAACACACCAAAATGGCATTAGTGGTGCGACGAAGGATGCCAGATTTTTGTCCAGTCATCCACTTATAAATAGGACCATCACTCCTGTGTAGAAAAAGAAATGGCAGGAACACCTAAGGAGGCAGTTGTGTCTTGTCTACCACTTGACAAAGCCTCAGGTTTTTTTTATTTTATTTTTATGAAAAACACCCACAAAGCTTATTATACAACATAGCTGCGTCGATGTGAGGCCTGCTGATGTTTAATCTCGACAAGTGTTTGCATTACTACCTCCATCTCTGGCTAATTATTTTTGAAGCGGGTGATAGTACTTGAAAGCCTCCAAGTATGTGAAAAGATGGTGCAAGCCCGGGTCCAACACCACACAGTGTTTAAGAGGTCCCACAAAAGCACAATGATACACTGACAGACATGGGACTTTCAGCACTCTGACTCAGACCAAAGCACTTTTCTTTTCTTCCGCACTTCCATTACTCTCTTGTATTCATGGCAGTCAGTCTAAAACCCTGAAGGGAGGGGCTCTACCTTTTTATTATTGGTCCACGTTTTGTGTTATTGATCACCCAGCCACCTCCCTGAAACATCAGACAAAATCCATTTGATTCTACAGTCCAAACCACAAAGCCCTTCATGGCCATCCACCTTCCATACATGCTAGGCACGACAAGGCATGTCCTTGTGACAATTCTCTGCTAACTCGGCTGTGTCAGATGGTCAGTGTCACTCTCACTGATCAAATTCTTTTCTGAGAATGATTGCATCACAAGGACATCAGAGATAGACTTCAAGGCTTTTTTTTCTAAAGCTGGCAACTCAAATTGTCCGAAAAGCACTACCTAAGACATCATTCACTGGGAAATTCTGATGCGGGTCCGACGGAGTACAAAAGAGGAACTTGAAATGAAAGACTCAGTTAAGAGTACTGTCTAATGTATATAACTAAACATGGTTTTCAGTTTTTCCACTAGCCCAAAACAAAACAACAAAAAGAATATAAAAAAAAATGAAACCATATTTTCGTCCCTTCTCCTGGAACTACAGCATTAGAGGGGATACCTATTGACACTTGGGTACACCAGACCCTTACTGGTGCCACTTATGGATTCCTTGGCGTGAAACATCACCTGCTCTCATTGCCGTAACAGGGACCACATGTATGATGGATGTAAGTAAGCAAAGAGATGTAAGCCCCAGATTTGGTCCAGGACATGGCCCTCCAAATCTGTGCATCCTCATCGTGAGGATATTCTGCTTCCGAACACTCACACGCTCCACACTCTGTCTATACTACTAACATTCAGAGCAGCAAAAAAAACAAACTATTTTCTAGTGTGTTGTTGGCTGATCCGACTGAGACTTCGCCTCTGAGTGCTTACATCCTTTATTCACCTGAAATTTTAATGAAGGGCTGAATTAAAAGATCTGTCAAAGAGCAAAACTAGTGAAGGGCAGGATCAGACAACTATCATTCCCCAAATATCCTATATATCATTATCCAAAAATCTCCATTTTCCAGTTATAGTACTCGTAATTTTTCCAGTGGACAGCCTCAAACTACAGTCAAGCCACTGCAGTGGTCTGAGAATTAGTGTCTTGTGGACTATGATTACTCATGCATGATTCCTGATCAAAACATGCCTTCATGCAAGTCATTTCTATGCATTGAACAAGCACAATAATTATTATTTATCTGGAACTCGGCCTGAGCAAGTCTCCTTCAGCCCAAGTCAAAACAATGACTAATGACCCCTACCCAGTCAGTGTGAAAGCCCATGTAGAAAATGTCTTTTTCAATGTCAGTATAACAAAGAGGAGATGAAAAGACCAGTGACATGGGCTAAATGTTATCTTTTTTGCTGCTCAAATAATGTAAAGATGCAAGTATACTCAGCACAAACAAACAAAAAATTCTTTGTCTACGCTTCTGGGTTTCCCCCTCCCTCGCTAGGGTTTCTGTCCTCGCTAAACTTGCTTGGTTGATTATTGTTTTCTTCTTGATAAAGATGGTAAACGCTGTGTTACAGACTCTCCTTTAGACTGCTAATACAGTTCTAGCAGGATCTGTATGATCCAGTCCCGTAGCATTGGAGCCTCGCTGCGGCAGTTGGCTGGGTCCACACTCAGGTGGTGGCAAGGATTTTGCAATTCTTCGATCATCTTGCAGAGATTTCTGTGCCTTGGCAGTTGGTCCCCAAAGAAATGTGTGTCATTGGCCAGCACACTGTAAGTCATTTTGTATTTGTTCCTCATTTCTATGAACTTGGTCACTATGCAGCAAAGTTCCGTGGTAAACTGATTGTGTTTGGTTCAGCTGTCTTTGATGACATAAGAAACCACATTGCCTCAGTAGTATTGAGTCTGTAAACATTTTTTTGTATTTTTTTGTTGTTTTTTTTCTTACTTGCAAATGATCACTTTTTCTACATTTGTTGGGTTTGGGCTCAGAGTCTCATCTCACTGTGTTTTACTGGAATTTGAGAGTCACTGAACCTTAACACTTGGATTCCCACTCATCTTTTTGGTTTTTGTCCTTCTCTTTCCTCGCCCACTCCTCCTTGTTTTCGTCCTGCTTCTCCTTGTCAGGTTTGGTCACGCTGTCGTACGATGGGAGAGAGGCTGTGGATGGCGTGCTCTCCTTCTTCTCTTGGTTGGTCCCGCCATTCTCAAGCTTGTCGTTAGTGAAAATGTGACGCTTGAAGATGATGCCGCGCCGGATGAGGTGGCTGCGGTAGGCGTTCTGGATAGTTCTGGCGGAGACATCCTCCTGTTTGCGGCGAAGAGTGGTGGTGATGGGTTCATAGGACACCTTGGAGGGGTTGGCTGCCACAAAGCGCTCCTCCATCTGTTGCCTCAGCATGTCCAATTCACCACTATCACCAAGCACTCGCTTTGTGAAGGCAAACAGGATGTCCAGGCAGTGAATGCGATCACCACTCACCATGGGCATGTCCATGGCAATTAGTTCTATAGTGTTGGGCTTTGGCACACGAAGTGGGTGCTCCAGGGCGTCGGCAAAGTCAGACAGCTTGGCAAAAGTGATGAACTGAGAGGCAGTGGGGTCAAACTTCTCCCAGATCTCATAGAAGGTCTCAAAGTCATCCTCACTGAGTGGATCAGCACTTTCCTCTGTGGCCACGCTGAAATTCTCCAGGATAATGGCAATGTACATGTTGACCACAATCAGGAAAGAAATGATGATATACATGACGAAAAAGAAGATTCCCACTGAGGGGTTACCACAGTCGCCCTTCACAGATGTACCAGGGTTCTCCAAATTGGGATCGCAGTCTGGTGGGTAGTTGAGGATCGGCAGGAGCAGGCCGTCCCATCCAGCCGACGTGGTGATCATGAACAAAATGATCATGCTGTTGCCAAAGGTCTCAAAGTTGTACAAGTCGTCAATTCCCGCTCCATGTTTTACATAGCCAAAGTTAGACATGCCGAAGATGGAAAAGATGAACATAACCAGGAAGAGCAGTAGGCCAATGTTGAACAGGGCTGGCAGTGACATCATCAGAGCAAAGAGTAGTGTCCGGATACCCTTAGCTCCTTTAATCAGACGGAGGATACGGCCAATTCGAGCCAACCTGATCACCCTGAACAGGGTCGGTGACACAAAGTACTTCTCAATGAGGTCAGCCAGGAACATACCTGAGAGAAAGGACAGGAAAAAGGAAAAGAAAAACAAAGGAAGAGAATAACATTAGAATACAACAGACTTAACCTAATCCCATTTCGTATTTTTACCACTACCCCTTGTTTTCAAGTGCCACCTTGCCCCTCGGGACAGAGTCAAAACGGGCAGTGGTTGATAACTTCCCCTATGACATGGGACAGCCCTTCAAGACCCTGATCCATTATCGGTATGCTGCCGTTTAAGTAAACAGATGCGACTAGTGTTGCCGGACATTGCGAATATGCTGTCTTCTGCAATGGAGATTTCTATAGCATGGGCTACAGGCATCCTTCAGCAGCTGTCAGGATGCTCATGATTCGTTCAGAACTTAAGTCTCAAGCTATCAATCAATCAAACAAGTCATCAAAGAAAAAATAATACTGTTTCATTATCAGGCCACTAGCATTGCTCTGTAGGCGTTAGCAACCCGTGCTCCTAACCAGCCATTCTGCAGTGATACCAATTAGAGGAGTGGTAACAAGTGCAGCAACTTCACTGCTAGCCTTTAGCTAAATTCCGGGTATCATATGCCATCAACGGAGGGGGGATGCGACATGGAAGTATGAAAAAATGTGGGACTATCATGCACACATCAACAATAACAATGTAACGTTAGCTAATTAGCTGGTTAGCTACTGAGTCATCAGCATACTAGCTTTTTTTATGGTGGCTATAAACAAAAGGATCACAAGGGCAATGTAGGTCCTACACTTCACCCTGCTCCTCTATCCCAAGAAGAATCGGGACACCCTACCCCTAGATGTGAACACGCAAAATGAAGGCGTAAGGCATAGCTGGTAGGGGAAAGGGATGTATTGGGATAGGGCCTTGTTATCATCAAGCTACTCCCTCATCGTTCTGTGTCTTCCACCTCCTTCACTCACCGACAATAGATAGAATGACTACCACCACGTCAAAGATATTCCAGCCATTGGTGAAGTAATAGTGGCGAAGGGCAAACAGCTTCAGCAAGAACTCTGTGGTGAAGACTACAATAAAGATGAAGTTGACCCAGTAGAGGACGTTCTCCGTTTCATCTGACTGATCGTCTGTTTCCACCATCATGGTGACCATGTTGAGGCAGATGAGAATCATGATGGAAATGTCGAAGACTTGCTGCGTCACAAAGTCAAACACCATGCCCTGGACCTTGTTCTGCGAGTAGAGAGAGAGACACAAAGAGGGATGAAGTTTACTGAGGTTTCAACCCAAAGCATCATGTGTTGAAAAATCTGAACACTTCCTATGTGGGTACCCAGAAAAGAAAAAACATACCTGTGGTCGAGGAATAGGTTTTTGTGGCTTTTTAGACCCCAGTTTTTTCATGGCATTGTAGTACTTTTTCTGTTCCTCTGTCATGAATATATCCTGACCTCCAAAGTAAAGGGACAAACACAGACTTGGTTATAATCCCATTCTGAAACTTTAAAATAGAAACTCCTAAAGCATAATAGGGGATAAGGAGACAGAACGGGTCTTATCTTTTTCTTCTGCTGGTTGAAGTTGTCAATAATCACACCAATGAAGAGGTTGAGGGTGAAGAAGGAGCCAAATATGATGAAAACGACAAAGTAGATGTACATGTAGATGTTGACTTCATAGTCGGGCTGGTCTTCCACCTTGGAGGGAGGTACAATATTAAAGGTAGTGTTGTATTTTAATAACAAAATAAAAAAAAAAAAAAAAAATACAATATGACATTTCTGTAAATATGGTTTCTTTCTTAAGTTAAATGAAATTACTGAAGCTACTGCCAGCAGCCAGCAAACTTAACTTAGAACAAAGACTGGAAACAGGGAAAAACAGCTCATTCTAAGGTAAGGAAAACATGCTGATTCCTATTTTCAGGAGATTATACACAAAACATAGTTGGTGTATTAGTTTCTGCCATATGGTCCACTTAAATCCTACACATTGGACCTTTAAGTCAGCTGGCTGCAGACAGTAGCTTCATACTTGCATACAATTTTCTCATCTAACTCTGAACAAGAAAATGAATAAGCAAATTTCCACCTTTATCAAACTTTCCCTTTAAGACCTGCTTGTAAACAGTCTGGTATACAACATCAAAATATTAATTGAGGAAGCAATGAATATACCTCTCTGGAATCCACGGCCGCGTACATAATGTCCATCCAACCTTTGAATGTGGCCTTTCAAAAGAGAGACATGACTAAATACGTTTGTAGAAACCAAAAATTGTAAATTAAAATCAAAGAAACTCAAACCAAAACTGATGCATGTCCTGTAGTATAGCTTGTGCATGGAAAGAAACAAGTAGATGAAGGAAAGGGTGTGGAGAAACACCGAATATAAGCAATGAATAAGAACAGAACTGCCTCAGAGTACTGTGAGAGCAAATGGAGTTTGAAGCAACAACAGACCCTCAGGTGGCGCACATAAAAAAAAAAACAACAACAGAAAAGTGCATAGGAAAATGAGAAAACCAAGTTAGCATGAAATTAGAAATGGAGTGAGGAGAAGAGGAGCGACACTCTCACCACTTGCAGCAGGGCCAGGTAGCCAGCGCCCACATTGTCAAAGTTGATCTTGACGTTCTTCCACCTGACCTCGGTATAGTTTTGTTTCATGAGGGCCTCACACTGGGTCTTGTTGTTGACCACGTCGACAGAAAAGTATTCCTCTGATGTCTCATTGAAACAGTAGTAGTACTTGCCCGCAAACAAGTTGACCCCCATGATACTGAAAATCAGCCAAAAGATGAGGCAAACCAGCAACACATTCATAATGGAAGGGATGGCACCCACCAAGGCGTTGACTACCACCTAGACCAGACCAGGGAAGACAGGATATGACATGAGGACCAGGAAACAAACACAGCTCTTTCAACCCCTCTGACAAGACACAACATACTGTTATGGCATTACACTGAGTACTTTAAAAAGAGCTGTTAAACCCTTTGTTACAGGTGGCATTAAGAGCAGCAGTTCAATCCTATTATGAGTTAATGTAGTCGAAAATAAGCATAGCTCACCGCTGTGATGTACGTACGAAGTGCAGGGAGTTAATGGAAAGGGGAGCTGTATTGGTCCCTTTCTAATTAGAGCAACACTGATGTGACTCTGAGATGCTCTTTGATCTGTTGAAGCATGCGGCAAGAAGTGCTTAAGGGATGCTCAAGCGCGCGTGCACGCGCGCACACACACACACACACACACACACTATAGAAAGCACATATTTATGATGTAAAATGTACAATTCATAAACTTCTTTATGTAAAACATGATAATTTTGGGACATTTTGTGATTTTAAGATAAAACAAAACAAAACAAATAGTGTTTGCTACTACTGCCTACCATTCATTAGAAAACTTTAAAAGACTTTGAAAATGCGTTTTAAAGACTAAAGGGTAACATCATCTCTAAAACTAAAGAATATGTAAGTTTTTAGTCACACAATACAAGATTTTTCAAAGACTGGGGATCTTTCAGGGTCACTATCTGCAAGCTTATAACTAGATTCCTTTTGAGATTATTTTTCATCCTGCTCCTGGTGGAAAATATTTAGCCAAACTCCCTTTTAAAAAATGTGACATATTAATAGTTCCTTACATGTCTGCACACACACTATAAAAGACCTCGTATGTCAACGGTACTCTTGTCAATTGCATATCAGTATAATCCATAGAGATAAACTGTATTTACCTACAAACATTACATTTTGGATTTTGTCGCCTCAACTCGCCATTCAGCCTTCTGTGTTTAGCTGCACTATTTTAGAGGGAGAAGACTGTGGTAATGAGAGGTAGACTGTTTCTATAATTTCGATCACTAAAATACACTCTGGTTGGTGGATCAGATAGACGCCAAATTAAACACAGAATCTTGTTCACCCTACCAGTTTCTTCTCCTATTCCACAGTCCAATAGAACAGAGACTTGCTCATCCCCGGAGTTCCCTCCATATTCACTGACTACCCGGTTTGCTGCCTCCTGTTGATGCTGGAGAGAGCGCACCTAGCGGTTGCTGACACAGTTTAGTGAACTTCAGTGAACTTCACTATTTGCATGAGCCGAGACTAAAAACGGCAAGATAAGAAAAAAAATGACTTAAGACAGCTTGGACTGAGTTTTATGACAATCTTCCACAAAACGATTGTGATCATGGGAGCACACACCAACTGAGGTAAAACTCTCATTATGTTATTCCGACACTGGAAACTTGTCTGATGGTAACACTGCCTGCAAAGTCTGGGGTAAAAGTATAAAACAGAAATAGTGAGTTCAAATTGTACACTTTACAACATATGTGACTCTAATATTGTTTTTCATAAGGCTACAGACACACACCATACATAAACACACACTCAGGCACATGCTCACACACTGCTTCCCGGGGGCTCTTTTCTAAATCTTTATCTCTCCGAAGACTTAATGTAAAAAACTTTTAAATGCTCCTATTATTATTTCACCTTTACATATATTTATTACATTTATTTTAATCCAGAAATAATAGCATTAAATAATAATGGGAGCATTTGACAGGTTTGTGAGAAACACAGTTCATAATATTTTGAGAAAATAGTTGTGCTCATATTTGTAAATGTTAACTTTGTAAGCTTAAAATATCATTTTTAAAGTGTTTGCCATACCACTATGAAGTGTCCACTCTTACCACCCCAACCTTAGACAGTCAATATTCTTAATTTAATGACCCTTTCCCATAACTAAGTCAAACAATAACTCAAACTAAAGCAGTAAAAAAAATCAAGTTACGAATAATAATTCCCACCACCCAAAATCTAGGCCTTTCAAGCAATCCAATCTGATTCCCCGTAGATTTATCATAGCCAGTAATAAGCTCAGCACATAGTGAACCGCTCACTACCAGTGTTAGGCAGGCCGACCAGCAGCTCTCAGGCAGACAGCTGAGCATGCATGTCTTTGGCAGACTCGTTTTATGGAGCCATATTCCCTCCTCATTACAGACAGACAGGGAGGAGCAGGATTCTCTCAGCGCGTACACGACCTTCACAGGCTGACTCGTGCTGAATCTTAAATTTGAGCTGTACAGAGGGCACACCGTTAAAATATTGTGCCTAATATAAAATGCTAAAATGTTTTTTCAAATATAATTATAGACCTATAAAAAACGCTCTTTCCCTCACGTTGTTGCCATTGCACTCGCTGAGAGAATGACTCCTTGCTCGATCTGAGATACAATTGAACTGCTTTCAAAAACTCAGTGTTTAAAAAAAAGAATTAGGCCATGCTGTGTGGAAAGCATTCTCAGAAAGAGGGAAAATGGCTTTCAAAAATGCATAATGTGCATCAGCAGTTATAGTACATGCGTGTTACATGGCATTGTGCAATCTCAAGAACCGCTCAAATCAATAAATAAATAAATAGAGAAATGTGTGGATAGAGAGATAGCAGCTAAAGAGGTAATGGTTGAAGCTTTGCTTATGCGTCTGACGAGCCATTCTGATATTAACATGGTATCTGACAAATATCTGCAACACATGACTGCTCATATAACATGTGTTGGCCTGCTCCTGGTGAAGACAGGCCATTAAAGTGATTGGGGTTTGGAGGTTACATCCAAAGGCCCCGTGATGACTGATACCCTTAATAGCTGGCAAAGATAAAACTACCAAAATCAATGTCATTTCAAAATCTTTGATGAAACTTAAAG
This sequence comes from Epinephelus fuscoguttatus, assembly GCF_011397635.1. Lineage (NCBI taxonomy): Eukaryota > Metazoa > Chordata > Actinopteri > Perciformes > Serranidae > Epinephelus > Epinephelus fuscoguttatus. Next base: position 22,751,635 of record NC_064758.1, on the reverse strand, counting down.
GTCAGCAGGTTCGTCAGGAAAAAGGGGATTTACTGAAAGTGGGGTAAAGATGGCTAGAGATGTTGTCATTCCTGTACAATGCATTGCTTAAAAAAGTAAGACCAAGATTACAAAGCAGCATTGAGAGAAAGAGAGAGCAAAGTAGGTAGTCAGAACAGCCCGTTTTCATTGCATGTTAAGCAGTGCAATGTGTCCAATTGAAGCTGCACTGCTCGCTCAGCGCTGTTGAGTTGCGTTGGCCTCAGCGATGCGTCGTGCCGTAATACTCAACCAGCGGGGATATATATATACGTTCTCATCATTCTAACTCTCCAGAATCTCTTTCATACGGTGTCATCTCTCCATTCATGTACTTCCCTATTCATTTATTTATTGCTTTGACCTCAAATTTTCTGTTTTCAGTTCAAACAAAATGGTAACTCAATTGATGAACATAGACATTACAGTAAAAAATTGATACAGCAGGGTCAAATTCCTCTGTTTGTTTCCCTTTGCATGACTGGGCCACCCGCACCATTCTTACCACATACACCCAGTGAATAAGGTCATTCATAGGGGCACTGGTATTAATACACTCTATTAAAGCAAATGTGCCATGATGTCCAACCCCAAAAATGACATAATAATTAACAGGTCTATTTCCCATCCCACAATTAACAATTAAACCTATGAAATTTCAGTGAAACATTCATGACAACATCCATAAAGCCTATCCAGGGCCTAAAAGCATTGATGTCTCATGTGCAACGGCATCACATTTTAGTCGCTGGATATCTCGTATGAATGAGACAATAAATTTACAATCAATCCACCCACTAGATTAATGCACAGGCCTTCATCTCCTGCAGGTCTGTCATTTTTGGGACATACTAAAGAGGGGCGACACATTGTCTGTCTAGGGTTGAGAGTGTTGTCCGAACGCTGTAGTGCTAGTACACCTATGGGCCACCACCCACGAAGACCCAGAACTCAAAGTCAGAGTTTAACTGGGCCCATTGTTGCCTCCCAGTTTCACTTCCTGTGGGAGTGGAAGGCAACAGGAAGCCAGGGCCTGCTGTATGCGCAACAGTATGTGGTGCCATGACATGACAGCAGTAATGCCTTGTGTGAAATGGCAGCCTAGCATATTTGCTCAGCTTCTGCCTGCATTCCCAAAGGAAGGCACTAAAAATGATTTTACGTATTTAACATGGACGATGTTTACAAAAACTACAGTAATAACCTGCCACCAGAATGGACCGTTAGCGGATCAGTTGGTGGGATGGTGCGACCCAAAGTGCTGACGCCGGCAGAAGCTTAACAAATATTTTCCTCCCAAAGCCACAACACTGTGAGTGTGTGGTTTCTGTCTCAGTCCCTGATGCAGAAAGATCCTGGACAAGCAGGAGAGAGTGTGGTGACCCTCCAACGGTCCGGCCCAGCCGAACCGGGTCGAGGTGGAGTGAGTAGCGGAGGGATAAGAGGGTGTGGAAGAAGAGGAGAAGGAGGGAGAAGGGTGGGGTGGGTGCCGCACAGTGCTGCACATGTGGGGCTGAAGAGGAGGTGGGGAGGGGCTGAGGTGAGAAGGAGAAGCTCAAACTAGAAGACAAGGCAACCAGTCCAAGAGTAGTGAGTAGTAAAAGAGGAGATCAAGAGTTAGAGAGACAGAAAGAGACAAGGGAGGGCTATGGGTGACAACAACCAGGTGCAACCTATTGCTACCACCAGTCACAGAGACAACCAATTAGATGTGTTTGGAAGAGACGGCTTAAGCAACTAATCGCAAGTGATTACTCTTTGAACTACCAAGCCCATGGTTGGCCATCAGTCAATGTTGGGCCATCCATGAGCGTCTGTTGCCTTCGCTTTTATGGTGTGTCCCACACTGTTGACACTAGTTGGCTCTTCTAAGCTTTTTTTGGCCAATTCAGCATACTGAATGTGCGCCGGAGACAGCGATCCTGGTTGTGAATAAAATCACTGATTGGCAGCTCAGCACATGAGGAAAAATGGAAGTGATGTGAAATCGAAACAAACTTGTTATATTAGGTAATATTAATTTTTTTAACAATTAAGCTCTTTTGAAGAAACGGCTCGTAATTGTTTGTGTTATTGTTCGCCGGCACACAGTAAATATAATTTGTTCTTTCAAAATCGGGCTGTGTTAATGTGTGTTAATGTGCTAACTGGCTAACTTGCATCTTGAATCCATCCTGTCAGTCTTCTAGTTTCCCTTTTTGAATGACCAATACAGACTACCACTGCCTGCTGGTATGGAGAATTCTAGTGTGTGTTTGAGTGCAACTTTTTGGCCAAGATACAGGTGACGTGAGGCAATACAGAAGTCAGCCTTCATTGCTACCAGTTCTTTGATGTTGGTTTGGGGAATCTGGGCCTTGAAGGCATGGTCACACATGAGCGAATGCAGGCAAGTGACCACCGCAAGGCGCTATTTGTTCTGAATGTGGGTAGTGCCAGATGTGATGCTGACAGTTAATGTTAGCTAGTTTGCTGGCTTACAAATGAATGTTAGCTTGCAAATCGATGGCGTGAAATATTATGTTATTGGTACATTTTCCATTATCTTATGTTCCACACCTGTCTAGTGACTCACTGCATAGCCAGGCAGCGTCTCTCATGTAGAGCAGTTTTTATTTTTCTTGGCCAATATCAAATAATATTGGCTGGTTAAACACAGCAAAAATAAATGTCTCTTCCACACATACTTCTTTGCTGCTGGTTGAGGCTGTGACTTCTCCAGTCAAAGTTCACCAAAGTTGAACTCTGTGCAATGCAAAGATGCAAATTTGCGCATTTGCGTTGCCACCAGAAGCAAATGTATATTCCCCCCTTCGCTAGCATTGAATAGAAGTGAACGGGAGGCAAATGTTTGCCAATGTTAATTTTGCAGATGTGTGATTGTGGATGGAACAGATTTCTCTGAGTGGTTATTTGGCAGCCGCCCTGGATGCAGAGTTTTGGTGTGACTGGTTGGGCAAAGGTTTTGTTGTCCTGCAGCTCCCTGGTTCCTGCTGGTTGTTCTCGATGCACTGAGAGATGGTGAGAGCTGGGGAGGGGAAGGAGGGTGGGGGGTTTATGGGAGCAGGGGGGCATGTGGAGGGGGGGGGGGTCTCATTTAAAAGCAGTGGTTGAGAATCAGGCCAAATGAAGAGCTAACTGTTGATCTGGATGCTCTATGAAATGACATGTAAGTTTGGTTAGCTTTGACCAATTTCACATTCACTTTGGCCAATCAGGAAGAAACAAAGTAAGATGAAGTATCAGAATTTCTAGTTCGTCACTTATGTGATGAGGCAGCTTTGTGAAAATATTTCTGTTACTCTTTGGGTAATGTTTTATCATGAAACAAATCAATTTGTATGTAGATTGTTTTGTTTGTTTAATACAGTTCAATTGAAATGCATGTTGTTCTGCTGGCAATACAACTTTACTGTTACTTTACTCAGTCTCCCAGCTGCATCATGACTTGTTCTTTCGCTCTAACAAAGGCATGGTACAGGATTGCGCATGGAAAGGTGACTTCTTGGCTTTCATTTCCTGGTTTTAAAAACAATCCCCCAATATTTTGGGTTTTCCTTGTTGTCTTACTTTTTTTTAAGATCAGTTCTAGCATGCTTTAAACTGTTGAATGGGCATGCGGAAGGATCAGCTGCTTAGCTTTGGATCTTACCCTCATCCCTTCAAAACGTGACAAGGCTCTGAGGGGTCTCAAGGCCCTTAGTGTCCTGAGTGATTTAATGGGCCCTAGATCGGAGTAGCCCAGCGCATTAGCTACAAGGCTGACTATAGACACCTACACAAAAACAGAGAAGCAAAAGAGGTTCCAAACTGTTAGAAGTGAGAATATTCACTAGGGAAGAGAGACGGCCCTGGCATAGGCGGAGAGTTGCTTGACATACACACATAAATCTATGCATGTATATGCATGTATAATATTGCATTTATACATGTATATACACTGAGAGAGAAGGTCAATGTTTAGTATAGGTTTTATGTGCGTAGTATTTTTAGTAGCAGTACGCCATAGGGATTGTTTGTCTGTTATTTTGGGGCAGTTGACGTGGTGTGAAAAGTCCTTTGTACCTGCAAAGAAATTTGTGATTGAGAGAGAAAGAGAGGAGATAGAGACATAAGACTCAAATAGAGGGTAAATTAGGCAGAAAAGAATGCTACATGATTTAGTAAAGATACAAGCGAAGGGACTGGGGGGGCAGAGGAAGAGGAGTTGGGGAGGGAGGGAAGGAGAGAGGTTACCCTGTAGAAGCTGATAAAAACCCAACAGACTTGAGAGCCTTACCCTTGCCCCTCTAACATTGTCTCTCCATGTCGTTCTTGGGCTGAGGCATAAAATCCCATATAATTTAAGACAGACAAACTAATGGAACCTAAGAGAAAGAATACAAGTAAACATGTACAAGTGTGTCATTTTGCCATTCTCTTTCTCAGACATTAAATCAAATTGTCACACAGCATTTAGAGTCAAGTAGGAGAGCCACAGTCACATGAACCACGCACAAGAAACAGGGATGGAGGTTAAGGGCAGACCGGATATAGTTATTAGCACTGGATGGCACTGAAAGGACAAAAATACACAGAGTACAGTCGAGTTACACACAGTTAACAATAACAGCACACAACCTCAAAGAAACTGGCGCAGCCCCTCTCAAGTCCGACAGCAGCCACCGAACCATTGCTGCAGCCAAAGAACACTTTGTAGTGTGCTATCATTATTCAAAAACACTCACTAAAACACCTTATATTATGTCATTAATTCACAAAACTGTACATACAACCATTCACAGCACCATAATAAATGTACAGAACTGCTATAGCTGTAATAAATCAATGTAAATTTAGGTAAAGTGGACTGTTATGGTTTGTGAATCCCCGTATAGCTCTGGGCCACATAGCTGATATAAGATGAACACATGTATAGTATTGCATTGTTAACAAAGGAGGAAATGGACAATGGTGATTGCGGTCAATAAGCTGCACTAATGTTCTCTGAGGGATGGTGAGAAGTGCAGAAATGACTTAGCCTTGATGAAGTCACTTCAAGTATGCTAAGACGGCCATTACATGCTGTCTGCTGCACAGGGTAGCTTTGTAATGAAGGTTTCTTTGGCTGAATGCAGATTATTCTAGATGCAAAATGCAGGAGTGGGCAGCCGTATTACAATTAGGTCAAATAGAGAGAAATTTGTTTAAGATTGAGTACATGATCACAGGAACTGTATCCTCGGGAGGTCTTTTCATTTTTTTCCTAACTGTAATCTCGGTCTGGATGCTGGAGGGACGGAAACAGGGGGAGTACCAGTTCCTTACAAATAAGGAAAAATATCAACAGTGAACACATGTGAAAGCACCTCCAACCAGCCACCGACACCAACCGGTCAAACTCACCGCAAGAACAACATCCAAAGCTTACCAAAGTCACGGAGGGAGATTTTATAACAGGCAAAATCTTCATTTTGACTGATGCCAATATCAGCGTGGATTTCAAAAGACCAACTTTTTGACTGTTTAAAGGTGGAATGCATCAAAACTTATGGAAAGAACAGCAGAAAAGGTGGCAGCATGGATTCAGACTTCTTACTGTACATGTGAATGCTGGAACATGTTCAAACATCAAGTCCAGGATTTCTCTAAGTACTTACTCTCTGGCACAAAGCCCCTATTTAAATCAATAACCTCACCTCTCAAATAAGTAAGCAGCTGTTCTGGTGGGGGACAGTAAAATAAAGATTTTGCCTTGATCTACACTACAGTGTTTGGGGTAATTGTCACCTTCAGCCTGACCCCTTGGAGAGCCCCCCATTGGGGTGCCTGGCCTCTGGCCCCCCGCTGGGCCAGCTGTGTGGTAGTGACCTCAGCGCCTCAACGTCCTTCTCACAGAGCTCTGCAAGGCAAGGCCAATGACATCTGGGGCTGTGATCCCATGATGACGACAGCACAAACCAAACAGAAATAAACCAAACTAAAAACAAAGGGGAAAACACAACAAAACAATGATAATAATCTGAGTGAAAAAGAAAGATGAATGGAGTATGACACCTATCATCCTCACATTCATACTCAGCATTACTTTTTAACAAGAGTCACCTACCCTGGCTAGTTTGTCATTTTAAAAGTTTTGTATGTAACTTTTCACCAGTATAAATCGTTTGTTCTTGGCAATGGGTGAACAGGTTGTAACGTAATTTAAAAACTGAAACTTTCCCCTACTTCCTCTGTAGCAGCTTGGACTGACTTCTATGCAAAGGACTCGGGCAATATTTTTCACGGAAAACCCGAAGGTTGTGATATTATGCGCTTGTCCATGCCTTGTCTCTCTTCAGCTGGGCCACAGTGCCTTGCTTCCAATTTTTCCCAGTGGCCAATCGCGGTATTGAAGGCAAAAAAAAATCCTCTGCAGTTCATAAAGCATTTTCCCCATAGATCACCAATATAAAAGCAACATCTGTAAAACTGTTGACGGGGACACCCTGAACTGCAAGCAAGGTCAATTACAACTCATTCTATTATGAATTCCTGATCAATAGTAGTTTTATGTTTTTTAAACTTTCCTCAAGCCAAGAAAAGCATTTTAAAACTACTACTGCGCATATTTACTGGGCTGCATACTGCTGAAGTAAACCCAGAAGCTGGAAAACTTTTTTTGGCAAGCAGCTCCATTGGAATGAATAGATGCACTCTTGCTGTCTGGTAACTAGTTGTTATTATACATCTATGGTTCAGCTCCGCCACAGCGCTAATAGTGTGCAACAGTAGCTAATGTGAGCTAAGAAATGGAGTCTGCTAACACCAACAAATGACCAGCACCAACGTTTGTTAAAGAGTCTACACATGCTGTTTCAGTTAAACATTTTGCAGCAACGGTTCAGCAAAGAAGGAGCTTCGCTTAGCGTCCTGTAGCAACTTGAATTCAGCCAGAGCAAAACCGAGCACTCCAGTGCGGGGGGTCTGATCCCAGACTTTTGTCCCAACCACCCTAAGTCCCTATTAGATCAGCACACTTTGTTGCTGCCGCTGGCCACCAGCCTGCTATGAACCCTGGGGCTGGGGTTTGTGCTGGCAGAATTTGAGTTGCTACAGTGGCTAAGGTCTGAGCTGCTGTCCGTTTTGTGCCAGGGAAGTAGTGTCCTTGTGCAAGCTGATTGAGATTTATTTTCCAGCCTTCTATCAATGTAATGATGGACAATCACTGTAAGCCTCGTGTTTGTCACTGTTTTGGCCGATGCCTACAGTCAGGCACAGGAGCACGAAGAACATAATGCTGACTGCAGTTCACCCGCCTCAGGGACAGTGTCACTAGTGACAAGGATTTCTATTTTCTGAAAGTTACATACAGAACCTTTAAACAGCTAATAAAAGATACATATGGATTATTCCTCATACAATATGAAATCAGGTGGACACAAATCAAATGGGTAACAGAAAGATACAATAACAGAAGGGAAATGAGGAGGAGCAAAGTTTATCTCTTAACTAACTTAACAAAATCCTCAACTTTCTGGCATTATATTTCTTGCGCCACGATTTTTTAACCAATACATAGAAAATACAAAACCATTCTTCATAATGAAAATCAGGTGGACACAAATCAAATGGGTAACAGAAAGATACAATAACAGAAGGGAAATGAGGAGGAGCAGACTCACACAAAGAGTCAGGCACATCCACACTCAGAGAAAAATACAGGCCGGTCTAATGATGGTGCCCCCCCTGTCTGAGTCCATGGCAATGGTTTCACCCCACAACACAGAGGCACAGTCAGGCCACAACACAACCCAGACTCATCAAGCACAAGTATCTTTTTTTTTTTTTGGAGGGGGAGCGTTAGTGAAGACCAAACTTACCGCTGGCCGCCTGTCACCCACCATCATTACATCTCAGCACAATATCACCACATTCCTGAGGTTACACTTTCAAGAGGGAATGAAAGGAGGACGGGGAAAGAGGGGAGGAGGGATGTCACTCTCTGTGACATGTTCACAACTTGGGAGACATGGCGCCCTGCACTGTCCCAAGTGTTGGGCTTGACAACACACCTACAGGGAGGGAGTCTACAATGGCAATAACCAGAATCAGTACAGTGTGATATGATTACACTTGCTACAAGCTCTATGTGTGCTGTATGGGTCAACCTTGAAAACACTGTTTAAAAAAAGTGTATGCTGAATCTTTAGGAAGTCTTTACAAACTGATGTGTAATTTTAAAGAAATACTTCACCCCCAAAATGATCATTTGTATATCACTTACTCGCCCTGATTTATGTAGAATTCATGAAGGAAACTGTTTTTCTTGCATGCCTACAGGGTGAACGAAGAATCCAAAAACTGAGAAAATCCTTAATGAATTGAGTCTGTTCTCATGCACTGTTCTTACGTATACCTACAAAAAATAATGTACCAAATGTGGTATATATCCCACTTAATCATGAGCCAGTAATTCATGTATAATCCATGTATTTGGGAGGGCTGCGATCACTTGATCAATGCGCTGATGAGAGTAGGAAAGGAAGAAGTCCGCATAACAAGGCTGGTTCGGGTGGTGCATGGGTCACAAAACACAGAGCCTTCCCTGAGGAGATCAGTTTTAAATAGTAAGGTTTTAGTGAAAATGCATGTGTATGGGAATTACTGAGCATACAACTGGATAAATGACACTTCCGATTATACTGTACGATAAGATAAGATAAGATAAGGTAAGATAAGGTAAGACTGATATGTGTAAAAGTGTGTAAACAGATGTTTTGATACAGTTTTTAAAATGGACTATGACTCTATTCATGAATTGGAGACATGCAAGAAAAAACAAGTTTTCATCACAACCGCTATGTAACAAGGGCTGAGCAGTTGTCATGTAGGGGGTGAAACATTTCATTTAGCCATACAAACTGTATATGAATGGTTGTCTGCACTGTCTGTAGTAATAAATGTATGTTTGCTGTGTGGGATCTGGGATACAGGAGCTTATAATGAATCAACATGGCAACCTCTGGCCATTGATAGGAGTCCATTCACAGGCAGTGGCTGAGGTGTTGGACACTGCGGAGAGGTGGTTAGGTCAAGGAGAAAGTCAGAAATCAGGGAAATTCTTATTCTATCCAATTCTGCCACTCAGGGCAGATCACTCCTCAATTCAGCATTTATGTAAAATTAAAATGCTTTCAGCTTCTGGCCATGGAACTGTTTCCCTTATTTCTCCCCCATACTGAAATCTCTTATTGAAATCCCTCACAGACACCTCACAGTCTGAGGTTATGTCGTCTTTAAAACAGACAAATCAAGATAAAAACGTGGTTATCTATGTCACTAACAAGGGATAGATTTAAGAATTTTCCCTGTTCCAGTCTTTCAATCTTGACTGACACAAGGAGCAGAAAAGTACACAAAGAGAGAGGACAAAGGCACATATCAAACATCTTACAGGTCAGAGACACGGGCAAAGACAGCTTTACAGAAACACATCTTTGACACGTCCCTTTGCTCTGAGCATGACTTGAATATGGTTGTAGTCAATCAGCTTGGTTCTTGATTGGCTGACTGTAATTTGTGTTGGCATCCATGCCTGAATAGCTGTACATTCAAATGTGAATTTCTTCTAATTCTGCCTCAATACATCAAAATCGGTGTCTGCACCAAGAAGGAAAACACTGGAGAAAGTGTTTTAATTTACAGCAGATAATTGTTGTACATATTCAAGCATCTCAGAGTGATAAACCAAGTACAAAATAGGGATTGTTGCTTAATGGATTGTAAAAGGTGACTCCTGCATGTGTGCATGTGAAATGGACAGACTGCAGTAGAGTCTTGTAAAACACTGTCCTTAAAATAAACCAAACAAAGAGGCTTCTTATTATAAACAACATGCCCTCTCACCTAATGCAAGCCACAAAGCAGATTTTCAATTAATAACCTGATCTTACAAACCTAACCACACCCAACAGACAACAATAAGGGCAACACTTAGAAATGTAAAACACTATATCCTACATCCATATCATATATATAGTCTAATGACGTCATAACAATCTGGTAAAGCAAAAGACAAATGATTACAGCAGAGATTAGCCTTAGCTCTGCTGCTTAATAGACTGTGTTTATCTTCAGTGTGTTGCTGTTGGACCAGGGTGTGGTTGAGGACCAAATAACTGCTCTTCATCTCTACTCTACTTCACACACGAGAGGAAACAAGAGCTGAACTTACGTCCACAATGAAGAAGTCCAGCCAGCACCAGGCATTGGTGAAATACTTCACAAAACCATAAGCCACCCATTTCAGCAACATCTCCAGGATGAAGATGTAAGTGAAAACCCTGTCAGCGTACTCCAAAATGATTCGAATGGTCTTCCTCTGTTCGATGTACACATCCTCAAAGGCCTGTGGAGAAACAGGAAAAATATGTCAGCTGTAAGAAGGATGGCGAGGGAAATATTACACCTCATGATTTGATTCCACTAATGGAACTGTACACAGCACTACAGCAGTGATTTACAGTGATTTACTAGATTATGTTCGATGTGAAATATTTCAACTAACGCCTCAGCTCGTGTAAATTTGCATCTGTCTCTGCTCTTGCGTTAGTAGAATTTGACATGCTTGTCAATGAAATGCATGTATCATTTAGAGATCAATATATTTTCTGCTCTCAAACTAAAGTCCCTCTCTAGACACATTTTAAAGTCTGTGAAACTACTCTCCTGTGATTAATATTTGGTTTAACATGGTGTTCCAACATAAAAGGTAAGCTCAATAAATAAATGAATAGGAATGAAAAAGGGGCCGGAAGCAACTCTATTCTTTTCCCCATGGATATATAAAGAGAACCGGAGACAGCGTTGAAGGTGGCCCAGGAAGCAGTTTCACCTAGGGCACCCAGATGGCCAGCAGCGACCCAGGAGGTGGGGCCCCGTTCATTCCTTTGAAAGCTGCTCAGTGGCACAGGAGGCCAGGAAAGACCCCGGGAATGCTCCTGCTGCCAATTTTTCCCAGTGGCCATTTGTAGTATTGCAGCAAAAAAAAAGGCTTTTTCTCAGCAGACATTTTGACATGCCATATTAGGAAAAGCACAGGTGTATTTTAAAACATTCATGAAAGCCGCATTCCAGGAGGCCCTGGTAGTGTCCATGCTGGCTCACTGGAGTTGCTTACTGGGATACTTAATGGAACGAAGCCACTGTTAACGTCAGTTTCACCAGTGCTTTTCCTACTCTGACAGGCCACAATGTGTGCTGAGAAACAGGTCTTTTATAAAAGAGATGTCTGTAAAATTGTTGACAAGTCACCTCCAACTGCAAACATGGTCAGTTATGACGCTTTCTATTATGAATTCTTTATCCATGGAGATTTTAAAATCCATGACATCATCACAATATAAAGTCTATGAGCTGAGTGGGAACTCTCGGGCGGGGTCAGCGGGAGAAACGCTATTGTTCATATTCAGTGGGCTGCATACTGCAGAAGTAAACCTGGGAGCTAAAAACTTTTTTTGGCAAGCAGCTCCATTGGAATGAATAGATGCCATCTTGTTATCTGTCTTGCCAAAAGTCTTTTTGGGTCCAATGGCGTCATGTGATGGACCTGGAAGTTGTAACTCCACTGTCCACTGTCCACTGTTTGGCCACTACAAAAATTGGCTTTGAAGCCCTGTGCACTTCCTGGGGCCTGTTTCTCGGTCTTTGAGAAATTCTGGATCTGGTTGACTGATAAAATAGCCATGCGCATCAAGATGGCTATCGTTAGAGGAAACATTGGAGAGATTACAGTAAGCCATACATATCTGAGCCTCACTCTGATCCAGGCTCAGATGAAGACTCTGTTGTGCACCAAAACTGGCTAACATATGACATATCAGAATGTAAGTGTAGTTAGCATCTTTTATTTGTTTATGCTGTTTGTTAGTTTATTGTAACTGGCAGTGGCTGACATACAATAATATCTGATAAGATGCTGTTTTTGGTTGATGGTGGAAAAAAGCTCCAGGGTCCAGTTAACATCAAAAAACTGCACAGTCTACCATGTTTACTGTCAAAACTTTCTCTACGCTAACACAAACTCACACTCTCTGTACTGACAAATGTGCTCTGCCCTGGAAGTTTCAGGTTTCTTTGCTGGTATTGTGTTGAAGTCTGTTTCCTTGCCAGTCTGTGTTTCCTGTATCAGACAGCGATTGGCTTTCATATCAGTGATGTACCTAATTTAACACGCCCAGTATACATCTGAATCTCAGATTTTGGGGAACTAAATAGACATTGCTTTTTCAGTAGAGGAATGTGAAAACACCTCTCTAGTAACACTTTGCACAGATACAAGTCGGCAAAGTCAAGGTCACTTTAGGGGACATAAACTGAAGAAAAACACAGCTTTGATGTTTTTGTGTAACAGGCCAGAAGCAGGCATCCTCACCAGGGCACCACTGCTGAGGAGGATCATGAAGATGATGAGGGTCTCAAACCAGTTGTGCTCCACAATCAGGTAGCAGGTTTTTCTCAGGAACCACCAGCTCTTCCACCAGCCCACAGTGATGTCAACGTCACAGCACTTATACTTTGCCACACAAGCTGAGGACACACAGGAGAAGACACAGCATTTAGTTATAGTCAGATAAGTTACAGTCCTGTGTTTAGAATTTTTTCTGCTTATCCTGAGAGGATGCCTTTTTTATAGCCCTGCATGCAGCTTTAAGTCTGACTGTTGTTTTGAACGTGGAGCAAATAGCTAAGTTAACCAAGCTTAGCTCAAATCCTGGATGTTTCTGGATTGTGCAACAACACTTCTACAGTGAAGAACCACAGTACACCTCCAATGCTAAGGGTTGAATACTCTGTATTGTTATCCTATTTTTTTTCTTGGCTTTTCACAAAGTATTTGCCTATAAATATCCTAAAGGTTTCTCTAACATTTGGAAATATATTGAACAGAATCCATGTATTTGTATTCAGGCATTTGTAAATTCGAACAGTCATCAGGCTTTTTTAAAGCAACATAAGTGGAAGTACTCAGATGGGTTACTTAAAGGAGAATAGCACCTGAATTAAGAATTCCAATATGTTATTTCCATGGCCGAGGAAAGTTCAATCAATATTTGACAACATGAGCTGCTCCCTCTCAAAGCCAGAAACCAGAGAAGGAAGTCTCAAACTTGTGATGTCATAGGGTATTTAGTCTGGAGCTGCTCCAAAAACAATGAATGGGAGCCTGATTTTGTGGAGCCATGGAATGTTTGTTTAACTTTTATACCCAAATGAGTTTTATTTTATTGTAGTGTTCTCAGTTCTGAAACAGAAAGTGTAACCATATTCCCCTGGCTGCTCTCAATGCAGCTCCAGACTTTATATGCCCATGACATCACAAATTTGAGTTTTAGCACTCTCGTTTTTGAATGTGGGAGAGAGCTGTTTATGTTTACCTATTTTTATGGACTGTCTTAGACCTTAGGAAAAACATGTATGAATTTTGAAAATGAGTGTAGTCCCCCTTCAAGTAAAATTTGTGATACACACTTTAGAAATACCCTGTTACAAGTAAAGATCCTGCATTCACAATTTTACTTAAGTAAAAGAACAAAAGTATTAGCATCAGAAAATACTTACAGTATGAAAAGTAATAAAGTACTAATTAAATTATTAAATATTAATTATTAATGCATTCATCTGCTCAAAGATACTACTCGATCCCATAGACAAACTGGCACTGAACTGAGCTGGGGTGATTTCACAGCCCATACAGTACTGTACCTCCAAACTGCATACGGAAACATAAAAAAATCCATGTTTGTCTGACATTAGGAGAGAAGGAAAACCACCCTCCCTGTTATATGTAGTTATGTATCAGTGTATTAGTGTGAGCATCACAGACAGAAAGACAGACAGACGGACAGACTGACAAGTAGAGTCTCCATGGGTGAGTGATCCTTCATAATGAAACTGCCCTTCACCCCTATCACTGCCCTATCATTTCCAAAGAGCCCAAGGGAGTCTCTGTGCTGTGGAGTGGAGGTAATGGGTGCTATGGGAACAGTTGTCTCACCTTCTGTCCAACACGCCTCTGGCTCCATGTATTCCTCCACTGGCTCCACAACCACCACCTCCTCCACATCTGGCTTGATGTCGATGGTGCTGCCCTCCGAAGAACTAGTGTCATCCAGCTGCAGATACACGGACAAATGAGCGCACACACACACACACACACACACACACACACAGATGCAGATGCACAAAGAAACACAGGAACAAAGAATTAGAGATTCAGAAACATTTTAGTTTTTATTTTAGTTTAGCATAGGTGACAGAACGACTAATTATGGAGAAAACTACGCTCCTGAAGACGAGTGTGGACTCAGGAAATGACAACTTGATGTTATTAGGGGTTTAAACCATTAGGGCTGAAACACTGTTGTTGTGTGTGTAGTGCCAATTTATTGTCCGTAATCTTCTTCCCAAATGTTCTTGCAAATTCCTGTGAGACTGTGCACACATGAAATTTTTGCCATTGATTCAAAGGTTCAAAGAAATATGACCCCAACTGGCCAGATGGGGGCGCTATAATTAAAGGTCAAACTGTTGAACTCTGAAAAGGTCATAATTCTGACACCACAAGTGCGTTTTACACAAAATTTGGTACAGACACTCATCTGCACTCACTCTGCATATTTGCATCAGAATCATTAAAGTCAGCCTGACTAACTTTTTTTGCCATTTTGAATTTTAAAAAACAACATTTTTGCAGTTTTGACATTTTCTGTTAAACCGTAGGTCCGATTTGTGCCATGTTTTCTGTCATTATTAGAACAAGCTTATTAAAAATGATCAAAAACTTGCAGTTATCTCCTTGCACATTGAAGGTATTCACCAATGAATTTTAAACAGGGCGTGGCTCAGCATTAGACCTAACTCCACAGCTCCTGGGCCGAGCATCATATACTTGCAGGACATATCCACATAAGGAACTGAAACATATCTTTAAAGTATCTTCATATTGACCACTAGGGGGCATTATAAATGCAAAAAAATGGGCGTGGCATAACAGAAATCCAACTATGAATTAAAAATTGTTAGTCCAGTAATTACAAAACTCACATGATACGTTTCACAACGATGCTAGACCACGTGTGTGAACTTATGTTGATAAACAAACAGGTACATTTTTGCCCAGCACAAAACTTTGTACAAATCAATGACAGTTTGTTCAAACATCACCGAAGTCAGAGGATATTTTTAATTACGCTGCTGAAACATGTCTCCAAAATATTTTCATAACTGACCAATACAGAGCAACGGCATTGCTGAAGAAGGGCATGGCTGGCACAGATATCGACGTAAATGAAGTGTTTGTCCAATTGCCATACAATCTGTTAGTTATCTTGCAGGTGTCACAAAACTGATTAACTTCTAACAGTCTGTGTTGGCCTGAACCTCAGAATCACTGCTTGTGGCTATATTTTCCTAACTGTGTTGGCTCAGTCTTTAGTAAAGGAAAACTGAGATGGAATATCAAATGGCAGATCATCTGCTCTGAAAGCTTCTAAATGCATTTCGTCAGAAGATGTACGTCAGCAGATATCCATTTCATCCACACTGCCTGCAAGGTCCAGCCACTTTAGATGACATTATTGAGTAATGGAGTTATATTAGTGTCTGAACCGTGCAGAGTAGCTAGCCACACCCACGGCTTTACTGTCCCGAGAGAGGAAACTGCACAGTCTGTAGTAGCTGAGGATCACAACAACAAAAACAACACCACGTGCAGCATCACAATACTTGTTGTTGTTATTCAAGAAGTAAAATCAATTGTTTAGTAAGGGCTTAGATGTGATGATATTGTTTTGTAAGCTGCAGATTTTGGTCTGTTTTTGTCACTGTCTGCATGAATACTTGTATTATCATTATTATTATTATTATTATTTATTACTAGTAGGAGTAGATAATATATGCGCTCTTCTCACTGACCTCTTTGCTGTTCTCATTGTCGGACTCGCTGCTGAAGTCCTCCGTGTTGAGGTTCTCAAAGTCAGACTCTCCCACAGCTATGGGCACGCAGACGGTCAAGTTTGGGTTGTGGATGAACGACATGTGGTCCTCATCGATCATATATTTGCCCACGCTGCTGCCAATACCGCTGGTGGTGCCGTTACCATTCTTGGCGTAGTCCAGGTCACGGTTGATGTCCACCCCGGTGTGGTTGGCAATGCAGTTCAGCTTCTTGTCATACATGTCATCCAAAGGCTTCTGCTCGTCCTCCATCTGTGGTTTCTTCAGCAGACTGGCCACCAATATCCGCATCTTTGCTTTTATCCATGCAATGCCTATCTTGATACGCCTGACTGAAATCTGCAGGTTGTTGGGCTCTCCGTCGTCATCTGTTGCAGCCAAATTGTCAGCACTGAATGAGCTCAGCAGCAAGGCAAGGAACAGGTTCAGCACCTGTGGACACAAAATGAGTAATCAGTGACTGGATGTCTGACCACATCATAATCCCCTAAAAGATGTGGTAGAGAGCCAACAGTCTACTGTTTCTTGGGAAAAAAAACCCTGCACACCCTCCCAGCCTGGACACTCACCACCAGGTTACCGATGACCATGACCATCATGAAGACGATGAGGCACATGGCCTGGCCCGCCACCTCCATGCAGTCCCACATGGTCTCGATCCATTCACCGCACAGCACCCGGAAGACGATCAGGAAGGAGTGGAAGAAGTCGTTCATGTGCCAGCGGGGCAGCTCACAGTCGAGAGAGATTTTACACACACAGTCTTTGTAGCTCTTGCCAAACAGCTGCATGCCAACCACAGCAAAGATGAAGACGATGATGGCCAGTACCAGAGTCAGGTTCCCCAAGGCTCCCACCGAGTTACCAATAATCTTGATCAGCATATTGAGGGTGGGCCATGACTTGGCCAGCTTAAACACTCTCAGCTAAAGTGGGTTGGGTGGAAAGAGTAGAAGGGATGCGATTGAGCTACAACATTTTAGCTGTACTAACCTGCTGCTTACCTTCAGTGGAGTTAAAACAATATAAATAAACAGTATGTTGCCTTCAAGCGTCTATTGTTTTTCAAATCCAATTTAGTTGATACCACACCCACTTCTGCATGAAGAAAGCAGGCCACCAGACTTCAAGGCCTGATGGTCGGCTGCCAGCCTACTGCTTGTGTACGGAGGAATTTGGGGGCAGGCTCAAAGATGCGTCTTTAGCTGGGAAACAGAGTTCATCAGTGGCTTTGAAAACCACTGTTGACAAAAAATACTGAGGAAATCTACTCCTACTCCTACTCCTGCACCACGCTGGGTTTCCATGCCCCTCTATATCTTATGTATCTATGTGTATTGTTTACATGTGTATGCCCCCCAGCCCCTGTTGTTTTACTAACAGTCGCTGGCTAAATTCGAGTTGCTACGGCTATTAATGAAAAACTTTGCTGATTTTTTGTCGTGCAGAAGTGAGTGTGATTTCATTTCAAGTGGTTTGGAAAAACAATAGATGCTGCCTGTGAGTACACACAGAGAATAAAGTAAACTTTAAGCTACAAATTGTGCATATTCCAAATGCTAAGATGCTAACTCTGCATGCCTTCTCTATTTAGAGAGGAACTAAAATGAGCATTTACCAAACGGAATGATCGCAGGACAGACAGGCCTTCGACATCAGCCAGAGCCAACTCCACTAAACTCAGCGTCACAATGAAACCATCGAAACAGTTCCAGGCCTCCTGAAAGTAGTAGTACGGATCCATAGCCACCAGCTTGAAAAGCATCTCTCCTGCAAAGATCCCCGTGAACACCTGGCAGGTAGGAGAGAGAACAGATTTGACCACACTGATTTGACTCAACACCTTGTTTCACAGGTGATGTGAGATGATGAAGCATGATGGACAGTGCAATTTGTGATATTTGTTGTAATCTGAGTTGTGACATTATAAGCCTTGTTTCCACAATGCTGTCCACTAAAGATCAGTTTACTTCATTACATATCAGAACCGTTATTTTCACGTTTTCCTTGTCAAAAGTTGCACCAATAAAACGGTTCATCCTACTCACCCCCCTGTTGAGGTACCAAGCACTCTGATCCGACACTAAAAGATAGAGCTACAAACACTGCAATCCATTGATTGGTCAAGGGAAAATCATCACTCTCGCTGAACAAGAGCTCAGTCACTCACTGAATGCACAATTTTTGCTATGTTTATAACATCAATTGCAATAGATGCACTAAACACACCAGTCCTTTTTTGCTCTGAAACTGTCAGTGCACAACTCCATTCCATGGACGATCAGCAAGGATCAGACATTCCTCTAAACGGTGTAGAGGAAATACAGCAAGAGCTGGATGGAGCAGTGACACGGCTACTACCATTTGGTAAATACCTCACCTGTATTTAATAGTACTGTCTGCAGTAAAAACACAAAACAGAACAGAACAGGTCTTAAGGGTACTGTGCTGAAAGAGATTAGACATTATAAATTATCCCTATGGTAACTGCATATTAATGAATTACCAGTAGGATGAATCCAATTATTTAAAGAGGCAGTACTTCTGAATTTTGTGTGTGTGTGTGTGTGTGTGTGTGTGTGTGTGCCAGCTGTTCTGTAGTCAGTAAAGGTGAAATGGCACTTCTGTGGTCTTGTAGCAGCTCTAATAAATTACTGAGGGTTATCCTCAATTAGAGCAGACATAATGATAAAGCACACAATGTAAGTACATGCAAGGTTTGTGTGTGTGTGTGTGCGTCTATGTGTGTCTGTGTGTAGGACGATGACTCATATTGCATCAAGGTGACCTACAAATTTGCACCTGTGCCACCCATTGGCCTTTGCTGGTAAATGTCTCTGGAGCATAAATAATAAATAACACATCTCTGTGTTGTTTCAGTTGTAAATTAATACCTGTCCATATATATGTACCCAAGCAAACACACACATCTACATTGAGTGGTTAATCATTACAGTAATTACATTTGTGATTTTTGGGATACATCTGGTTTTGGGACACTGACACAACTTATATTTACAAATCTGATACTGGATAGTAAAACACCCATCATGGTGCCAGAGCTCAGATTTACTCAGTGTCCTTAAAAAAATGCTCATAGTGAAAATGGCCAGGTTGAGTTATCCAAGCCATGATTCAGGCACCATTTTAGAGCAGCTCATCGATCAGGCTCCATGAAATATTAATGCAGGCCTCCCACCAGTCAGCCAACCAGCAGAGAGGCAGGCTGGCCCACTGAAGCAAACAGCAACCAGAGGAGAGAAAGAGAGATCGCAGGAGAAGACAGGGAACATGTGTATGTGAAGAAATGCATGGATACAAGAAAACAGCAGGGGGAGGGGGGTGGTGAGCAAGGAAAGAACTGCCAATTATGGTCCCAAAAACAACACCTCTGTATGGGCTGCAAAGAAGAAGCACAAGTGATTCTTAACTGGTGGATAAGATTAAAAAAATGAACTAAAAGATTTCCACTCACCAGATTGCCTACAGACAGCATATCCTCAAAGTCAGGGGTCATGGGGTAGTGCTCCATGGCCATGAAGAGGGTGTTGAGGACAATACAGATGGTGATGGCTAAGTCCACGAAGGGATCCATGACAATCAGGTTCACAATCTCCTTGATCTTAATCCACTTGGGGGAGCACTCCCAGATCAGGAATGTGTTAGCAAACTTATACCAGCATGGCGGACACTTGCGCTGAGACTCCTCCAGTTCTGAAGACATAGCGCGGATCATACATCAAAACCAAACATACTAGCGTGCTTAAGCATACCGCATGCAATGGTATCAAATGATAAGACAAAATTGTATGCATTGTATGTATCTGGTACTGT
Organism: Epinephelus fuscoguttatus; assembly: GCF_011397635.1. Taxonomy (NCBI): domain Eukaryota; kingdom Metazoa; phylum Chordata; class Actinopteri; order Perciformes; family Serranidae; genus Epinephelus; species Epinephelus fuscoguttatus. The sequence continues at coordinate 22,731,805 of NC_064758.1, read as the reverse complement.
TGGATATGCAAAGCAGATAAGCAGGAAATTCATGTCAAACTAATCAACCAAATGAAAGCAGCCCTAGTTAAAGAATAATGAGAGAGCAGGTTAAATAGCTGGGTTAAAGTGGCAGTACCCTCCACTAGTGTGTTGGTAATGACGCTCATGACACTGTTGGCCCGCTCTTTCCGCCCAAAGGAGGTATTGAGCTGGTCCACAGACACCATCAGGGAGCCCGACAGCTTCTTCTTCACCTCAACCTCAGTAGTCGGCTGTCAGGAGGAGAGGAAGAATCAAGCACCCATGGAGAGGACATGAACACCATCCCACATCACCACCGGTGGCCGGCGGAGGGAAGTGCACAACAGCATTGGCAGGAAAAAGTAGTTGATGATCAGATTTTTGAGGTGGAGGGGCATGTTTCAATCTTTTCTATATCAATGCTGGTTTCAAGGAAGATGTGTGTATGCTGTAAATGCATGCAGGTCTCAGCCAAAGTGGGAGCAGTGGTCTAGGGCTACTTGACCTAATTGTGTTTGAATGTAATTAGTTCATCCTGATTAAATAATAAATGGATTGTGCGATATTGTGCAAGGAGAACTGCTTCTGCATGAATGCATTTTCAGTCCTGTCATGCAATAATGGAGGCTTTGCTGCCATTGCAATATAATCATTAGGTTATTTTACAAAATGTCTCCCAAATCTGGCCATTTTAATGTTACTCGCAAATTGATGCTATTGGATCTTCCTACTTTGAAACCATACAACTTATATTGCAACCATCAAGTCAAGAGCATTGTAAAGAGATCAAATGGAGGCAGATTGTTCAGATCCATCCAGTTGTCATGCATGAGCATGCTCCAAGTCAAAGAGAAGGAGAGGAAATTACAGACACCATAGCCATTGTTCTACTTGTCTATGTCATGCTTGTTCAAATTTAGGGTTTAAATCTACCATGCTAACTAGAATGAGACACAACTAATTCACTACTGTTGACCAGGGAGAGTTTGGAAAACAGAGAAAGGTAAAGACACACAAGGACAGCAGCCCTCCTTTTTTCTTACTTTATATATTAACAAGGCCTGATAGGATGGTGTGTGTGTTACTTGTGTATCTGTTTTGGGATATTAACAGTGTATCAGGGAAGCAGATAAAAATGTCTGTGGCTCTATAGAGCTGGTCCCCTCTGTTTCCTCTGCCTCCTACTGCAGATCTACCCACACAGGCTAGCATAGGACCTGGATGCCTGGAGGAGGAACACATCAACACACTAGAGAATGTTAACGCATCATTATATGCTGTTTGTTAACAAAAATGGTGTTTTGTTACTACAGTGTGTTAGGGCCCTGACACACCAAGCCGACGGTCAGCTGACGGTCAATGTCGAGCTGCCGGTGAGTGTCTGTTGCCATAGTTTTTGAGGTGTCCTGCACCATTGGCACTAGTTGGCCCTTGTGGGCATTTTTTTTTTGGATGATTCAGCATGATGAATCGGCGTCAGAGCCGGTGGAGCCTGATTGGCAGTCTAACTCAGAGCATCAGAAGATAAATGGAACCGAGGAAAGCAAACAAACAACGAAACATACTTTTTATATTAGGTAAGGTTATTTTTTCAGGCATTGAGCTCGTAAGCTGAGACAGTTCGAAATTGTTGGTGCTATTGTTTGCTAGTGCACGGTATAAATCATTCATATTTCAACACTGGGCTGTGTTTTTAGTGAGCTAACTAGCTAACTAGGGTCTTGAATCTGTCCTGTTGGTCTTACGATTTCCTTTTTTCAACGATGAATACACTGCCTGCTGGTAATTAGAGTTACTTCCTCTCACACAGGAAAAGAACATATGTGCTGCTGGTATGTCATTGGCTGTAATCTTTGCAATGTGTTCAAGTGCAAATTTTTGGTCGAGGCGACGCCTGTCAGTTTGGTGTGTCTGGGCTTTTAAACAGCACCTTGATGACATTCCACACATGAAGTTGTGTATTAAATATTAATCAGACTATATGTGTGCCAAAATCTTCAATGAAGAAGAAAAATAGAATCATGTCTGTTTGATTAGTGCCTATGTGATAGTGTGAGCGTGGTGCATGTAGAAATAAATTATTTGATATGAACATTTCAAAACATTGACATTCATCGTTCAAATCAAACAACAAAATTGCCTGGAAGTCACTGATAGACCCAATCTCACTAACCTATTAAATTAAGGGTTGGCTATAGTATATTCACTATAAAGTTTAATTATTTCTCCATCCTTTGCCTACTGTTGGAGGGCAGCATACACTGCAGGGCTGGGGGAGGGGAGGCGCGAGCGCTTAGCCAAGAGATACATACGGACTTGCAAAGATGACAGAGTAGAGGATAGAGAGCAAGAAAGAAAAGGAACGGACGAGAGGGGGGCCATGCCTAGATAGGTCTACTCATTGACTTCCTTACACTGTCGTCAGTAGCTGCCTTATCTATTTTCACCTCAGGCAGAAGGCGTCCACCAGGCCCAGGGCCGATGAGCGACACCACGCCGTTGCAATCCACCGTGCTGTTCCTCTTCCCATGGAAGCCACTGTAGCTGCTCCGCCGATAAGGGCTGAACAGGGAGCCCCGGCGCTCCTCGCACTCCTCCACCGTGCTGTGTTCGTCATCCGCAAACTCGTTCTCCGAGCCCACGTCCTTACCGCGGCCCTTGAAACTGAAGATGCTGCTCTTGCTGTTGTGGCGGGACAGGAAAGGCGAGCCAGGTATACTGAGGAGGGACTGGAGGTACAAGAAGGATGAGGAGAGGGGACATTCGTGTGACTGATGTAGCACAGGGTGTTTCTGAATTACAATTGATTGCACCATCATTTTTATGCTGTTTGTCATCAGTTCTGGAGGTCATGATGAAAGGCAACATCTGCGGGGTGTGAGAAATGTAATGCAACCAGGATGCTTTTCCCTCAGGAGGCATATTCTGCTGGAGCAATCACATGACTTAATAAACAAGAGGGAAATAGATAATTAGGTCAGTGATATCCCACACTGTCAAGGTCACACATACACATGCACACACACACACACACACACACACACACACAAACAGGACAGAAAGGCAGCAGAAACAACATGGAGTGGCACATGAGTCATGACAACATCAATCTGGGCTGCTGCTAGTATTGATCCGAATATTATTATAGCAGCACACAGAGTATACTCGCTCAACTGGAACCACATTTTTTGACAACAATCCTGTTACATAGGGCTTTTGTGTCTTACTTCATTTGGTAAATCCTGCACTATAAACATGTTATAAGAGCCAGTGGAGCCCCAGTGAGGCCTAAGCAAGGCCACAGGATTGCTCCTTTTGAAACATTCATGTAATCACTGTGAATAATTCAGGACCTGGACATGTGTTTCTACATCTCCGGCCACTATATACTCTATTATGTGAGTTTGTGCCACACCACACTGTACAATAGCAGCACTCAATCTGAAATATTCCTCACCAAAAAGTATTCGTCCTGCAGCCACATATTCGTTGACATCTATATTCTATTCATATGGATAAAAAGCATCTCTAATCCAACTCTGGGGTTCTGATATCTTGTTTGGTCTCTTTTTGAGTTTGGCACTAGTTACTGGTTTCTTAATGCCTGAAACATATGAACTACAAAACACTGTCATTATTGCAGCAAGCGGCACTTTGCCTCTGCTTGGTGTTTTTGGTGCTAATTATTTCGGTTTCTTTTTTTAGTCATATTTTGTGTGTAATTCATTTAATTAATTTGTCAAAAAGGAGACAAAATGCACAATAAACAAAGTTAAAGATGATTTTGACTGATAGCATTTTTGAGCAGTTTTGACTGTGAAATTTTCTGCCACTGATCCACTACAATGGCGGTGAATTGAATTTCATGTGTGAAGCTCAAAGCATTCAAAATACAGTGAAAAACTCAAAATGTATACATGTATTTCCAACATCTTGATGACTTAATATAATCTGTAAACGTCACTGTTTACATTGACAAAACAAAATTCTTTTGACTACAATTCAGAGGGGGAAATCTGACACTTTAAATAAGGCTGTGTTTTCCTCACCTGATTCATAATGGAAGACTTTCGACCCAGGCGATTATCAGGGAAACGGAAGCGGCTCCTTTTGCTGCCGTCATCCGACTCTGACTTGACAAACTTCTCACTGTCACCTTTCTCCTTCTCCTGCTCCTTCTGCCGCCACTTCTTCTTGCGATTACGTCGCTCTTTGGCACTCTTGGAGCTGAGCTTTGACATCTCAGAGGAACTGCATGACAGACGCCCTCCTCCATCGTCCTCTACTGCATCCTCTGACACTGTGCCCGCAGAGGTTGCCATGGCAGCCGTCTACGAAAAAACATAAAAGGGAAGTCAGAACAATGACAAAATATGACTCAGGAATACATTTTGTGCTCCATCTCTCAGAGGACTGACCTGAGCGTCTTCTTGCTGTTTCTTTAGCTGCTCCAGCATAGCCTTGAATTCCTCTTCCTTCTGCAGGGCCTCTTCCATGGTCGCCTGGTTCTGCTCCTCATAAGCCATGGCCACCACAGCCAGGATCAAATTCACCAAGTAGAACGAGCCCACAAAGATCACCAACACAAAGAAGATCATGTAGGTTTTCCCTGCCGCCCTCAGGGTCTGTTGGGAAGCAGTGCAGCAGAGGTGAGGGGAGAGGGGATGGAACAGCAGAGACACTCATGATACCTTAAGCCCCAAGTCACGTTCAGTGTCAACCTCACTGCTCATCTCTCACAGTGACTCCTCAGAAATAAACAGAATCAGATGCTGGTGGGGAAGAGGGGCCTGGTTGGGCATTTCAAGGTGCAAAAATCAATTTAGCATAAACATCTGTGACTTCCTACATGTAAATGTCCGTTTTTGGTTCTACTACCATCTCATACAGTGATAAATTTATACACATCCATCTGTTTTTGGTCTGCATAGGAATAATCTTGTACCCTGTGCTCGTTAAGGTTCTCAGCATGAGCCCAAGGTTGTGCTGTTCATCAGGGAGAGCCATGAGATATGCATTTTGACCTACTTTTCCATGCACACTATACCAGCCTGTGCACAGCAAACATTTCTATGGACTGGGATGATATCCCCACTGGAGATGGGAAGTGAGGAGCCTGAGCTACAGAGGCACGGCAGAGCAAATGAGAACATTCTGGAAAAATCTTGAAAAAAACCCTGAATGTTTGTGCATGATGGTTATCTTCCTTTCACTGCAGGGTTTTGATCAATCTGCATGTGAATAAACAAATTTCTTATTTTGTTTTATTCACTTGGGTATTTAAAGGAACACACACTTTCTTTAGTAACTCTGTGTTACCTTGAACTTGTGAAGAAAAATGTGTTTTTCTGACTTGCCCCAATGGTTAACAAAGAATCCAAACACAGCAAAAATTCTTAATGAACTGAAGCTGAGCAGGGATTCATTTAACAATGGCAAAACTATGTAAAAACATCCTTACAGTACTCCTGCAATATCATCCAAGTCTCATTTATTCAGCTGTATGCTCAGTACTTCCCAAACACATGCTAAAATCTTACTATTTAAAACCTTTCCACATAAACAGTCTCTCGCAAGGACGTTTAGCACACTTGAGCAACCCCAATTCTACATTAAAATGTTCTCGCTCATCAGTCTCCTTTGGTTCCACTTTCTAAAGGTGAACTACTGTCGTCAGGCAGCAGAGCACAAACAAAAAGAAAGCTTTATGGGATAGAGTAGTGAAATTCCCTCATACATCAAATATTAATTTAGTTGACATGAAGTGCTGGGAAGTGTAAATAACACATTTCAGTCCAAATCATTGTCTTTAGTCCCGAGCATCACTAAATCTCAATTGGGCGGTTTAAAAAAAACAAACCTCAGCAGCAATACTGAATGAAGTATGAACAGTAAGGACTTAGCCTTAACAGTATGTGCTCTTTCTGGTGAGCTACTGTGTCACCCTAACATGATTTCAATTCTGAACATCTGACAATGAAACATCCAACATGCTTCCTCAACACAGCTGCATAGTCATTATTCTGGAGATATAGTACAAAATAGCTGTGAGAGCCTGTAGTTGGGAGGTGAATTTCAAAGATGGGGCAAAAATAGAAGTACGAGCTGGGATGCTCCCATCAAGTCTCATCTCCCTCATTGGCCACACTGTAATCCTGAGCTGTTAATATTTCATACTTCCTTCCTTCCACTCGGCCTCTGTATGTGGAGGTAGGAGTGTCCCCCACAGGCTTTGTATGGAACAGGCTGACAGACAGGACAGAAGTGGCCTGGCTACAGTACACGAGTTAAAGTGGGAACAAGGGGAAAAACTAGAGGCAGAATGATCCACCATTTTCTGCCTGACTGGTGGAGATACAGCATGAGCGAACTGTGTGCATGATGACACACATTAGAATGTGTGATTTACAGTGATATAAAAGCAGCAAATTTTCACATTTGAGGAGCTAGAATCCATGAATATTTAGCGCTTTTGCTAAATGCATCGCTTTCCACTGATCGACCAGTAAATAATGAACGAATCATTTCAGCATCACCCTGCTGTTTTACTGTTTATGGGCAGTAGTATTTGAGAACTGGCATGTGTTGCGTATGCCTCCTATGAAACAAGATGAAGTCGTTAACACAATAACTTTACCAGCATGTAAAGGTTTTCCCAGAAGTCCTGTGTCATGAGCCGGAAGAGGGCCAGGAAGGCCCAGCCGAAGCTGTCAAAGCTGGTGTAGCCGTAGTTTGGATTCCTCCCAGCTTTCATGCATGTGTAGCCCTCCGGGCAGCGGCTGAGGGGTGGAGAAGGAGAGAGAGAGAGAGAGAGAGAGAGAGAGAGAGAGAGAGAGAGAGAGAGAGCCCAAAAATGACTCAGCAATAATTACTTATAATGTAATCTGACTTCAGGCAGATCAAAGAGCTACAGCAGGTCTTTGTAGGATCAGCAAGATTGAGAGGAGGGCAGAGAAGGCAACTCACCCAGAGTCAGAGCTGTTCCCACAGAGAAGAGCATCCAACTGGCCAGGCAGGAAGTAGAAATTGGCTGAGGAAAAAACAAACAGCCATAATGAGTCATATCGCTCACATTCTGTCGCAGCTACAGTTGTTTATTCTGCAACGGTCTGTAAATCCATTCAGGCCAATTTCTGACTTCCGTTTCCCCATACATTTTCAATTAAGTTCATTTCAGACCAATTCCTTTTGTCTGTCCAGTGCCAAAATGACATATTGTTTTGTCGTTCCAGCATATGGGCTGACTCATACTCCTAGATCACTGCCAGCTCACCATTGGTTAAGGCCGGCCTCTACTTACTATCGTTCATGATGTACTCATTCCAGTCGAAGCTCTTGGTGGTGTTGATTGGCCAGATCACACACTTGTGGCGCAGGTTGCCCATAAAGAGCTGGAGGCCGATGAGGGCAAAGACACTCAGGCAGAAGACGGTCAGGATCATCACATCCGAAAGCTTCTTCACAGACTGGATCAAGGCGCCAACGATGGTCTTCAGGCCTGGAGAGCAGTCACGCACACACGCACACAAACCACACAGGTGATGCTGGAGATGCCAATACCCCAGGTGTGAATATTTGGAGGGTCTACTTCTACTACAAATTAAATTTTATAACTAATACTGTTAATATGCTAATCTCTTGTAGGGATGTATCACTGGGAACTATCCAGTTTTGACTGGATTTAGGTCAAAAGATGGGCGTGGCAACACTGTACTGCTTTTTTATAACATGTAACTATGTAAAGAAATATATTTTCATTAAATTAATAACTTTTAAATGTAATAACACACTTAAATGTTAAGTGATATTGTATTTGTTTCATGTGCTAAACATCCCAACAAAGGGGGAAATTTATATGAATGAATCTTTAACTAGAGAAGATTTAAAAAAAAAAAAAAAAAAAAAAAATAGGTAGTAATACATTTTGGACAAAATTGACAGTTTACGTACATAACATCTCTAGAAACAAAACAAACAGGAAATATTTAGGAGCCTTCCCACTCTTCTCAGCTTTATCCAGACAGAAAATATTTTAACACAAATCAAATCAAAAAGATTTTAACAGAATAAATTTGCATTTCATCGCCAATGATGGACGAAGTGAACAAGAGGGGGAAGACTGTAGAAAAGTGAGAGGAAATCCATAAGGAAGAGAGCACAGCAGCACAAAGAGGGGCCATGAGAACGACAGAGGCACAGGCAGGGGGGCTGGAAACCACATGCAGGTCATTTAAACTCCAAGGCTGAACAGGAGCAATTCAATGCCAGCGCCAGCGTGGGCACTTTCTTGAACTGTCTTGTAAAAGGTGTCATTAGGAAAGCACTGACTCCCCATACCGTGACCCTGCAGTCTGTCTCATCCACACCTTCACTAAAGACAAAATCATTTTACCTTCCAAAACAGGCATCCTCTGGCAGCGTTCACATCGGGTCCACAAGTAACTCAAACATGGAAGCAGGATGTCCTGCACCCCCTGTTCTGTCTGGTCTCTACAGGTACAGTGGGCTTTACCCGCAGTACATAGTCTGTCTTATTATTATAAAATATGGTCTAAATTTAGGCGTACACATTTTGATAGTCTTAGCAAAGGTTACTTTTGCTTGGCAAAGTCAATTAAGAAAAACATTTAAATCAAAACAACTTTACTTATCTAGATGTTAATGACAAGATCTTAGCGAGCAAATTAAATTAACAAAGTATGTTAAAGGGGACCTATTATGCTTTTTTGTATTTTGTGTCTTATATATAGAGTTACAGATGGACGTTAATATTAAACGTGGCCAAAGCTTCAAAGAATAATGTAAACGTATGTAGAAATATTTCCCTGCGCAAAAACCTCAGGTTTCGGCTCATAAGAAACAGTCCATTTCTACTGTTTCTTCCTACTCTGGCTACAGTATGACATCATAGCATGCCAGATTTCTTTATCTGCTTTATCTTTCTTCATCTGTTCCAGGCACGCTACTCTAAGGGCTCTAGTTTCGCAGACCGGGCGAGGCGGGGGCGCAGCGCACCTGCGCTTCGCCAACTAGGTGTGGCCAGGCAGATTTTCAAGTTTGGCACACCATGCGCCTGGCGCAGCTACTCCTCTTTCCCACCTCCGTCCCTCCTACCTGCGCAAGTTGGAAAGAGGGAGGAGAAAAGGCGTGGAGTAGGTTTTGCACACATCACACCAATCAAATAAGCTCCTCTCCTCGCCCTTAAATTACAAAGGTGTAATGAGAGTTTACTCAATTCGCCATGGCAGAAGAGAGTAGCAGCGTCAGACGGCCAAACTTCTCCCAGGAGGAAACTGATGTTTTGGTCCGGGAGGTCCAAGCTTGTAGTGTCCGAATATACGGAACTGCAAGCAGACCTCCATGGGCTGATGATGCAAAGGTAGCCTAGGAGGAGGTCACCACAATTGTAAATCAATGTTGCGTTTCTCTCGTGCGTGCGCTCTTTCTCTCTCGCATTCTCACTCTGTTTCTTTTCTTTTGACTTTTCCAAGATGACAGATGCTGAATATATACTCCCTATCTGATGCTGTGGCTGTTTGTGGTTGGCTGAGAGGGATGTGAACTCATTAGTTTTGTTAATCAAATCAGGTTGGGTTTCCATTACGTGTGCCAAACATGCCAAACGGTGCCAATCCCCTTTGATCTGACATCAGATGTGATGGGACAGTCGATATAGAGATACATTTATGTGCTGATTGCAGATAGTTGCATTGAATAGTGTTTTTTGGGGTATTTATTGCATTATTAATGTGCCTGATATTCTGGAGACCTGCCCGTGAGGTTTTGGTGACGTGTGCGCACTGTTGTGCGTGGTTTCAGTTGGCGAGCTTTTAGCGCACCTTCGGCGAAGCCTTTTGGCATGAAACTGTCACTGCGCCAAGCTGGATCTGTCGACACCTCCCCCTGCTGCGCCACCACACCCATCTCAGCGCACCTCGGTCTGCCAAACTACCAAACTGAGCGCGCCTCGGGTTGCGCTGCTCGAAACTAGCTCTGCGCAGGGTTCGCCACCCTGCGCTGCGCCGGGAAACTAGAGCCCAGAGGGTGAATACGGGTGTTCCAGCATAGACAGTATGAGTAGCTACATTAAGTGTTTGTTTTTTTTACCCTTAAAGCATGTAAACATGTTCTAGTAGAAACCTTAAATACAAGCGTGAACCTGAAAATGAGCATAATAGGTCCTCTTTAAAATATCAATTGTAGTAGGGTGTTTTATCAAAATACCTCCATAACTGTCTAAAATCATTCCCTTCACTGCACATGGCAAATTTTTAGCTAGACTGAAGTGATACTTAAAAACTACATTTTTTCCACCCCAGAACTACAGGCCTTCATTAATTATTGGTAGAAGAAAAGTTCAACATTTTTAGATGAGAAGATTGATACCACTCTTGTGTCTGTCTGATATAAAGCTACAGCCAGCAGCTGGTTAGCTTAGCTTAGCATGAAGACTGGAAACAGGGTATAAGAGTCTGTCAGAACCTCTAAAGTTCATTTATTAACACCAAGCAACAACCTCTGGGACTGCAAAATGAACATCCAAAGCCATTCAACAATAAAAACTACATAGAACTGTTAGAACTGTGTATAAAACAAGTACAGTCTGTTTAAAAAATGTTTTAAATGAACATCTCATTGTACCAGAGGCAATGCGATGCAGCAGAGCAACCTTGTGGGTGTTTTTACATTTCACATTAACATAAATCAATCGAATCAATGCATCCTGTAGTTAAAGTGATCCAGTTGTCTAAATCAATACCAGTTGTTATAGCCTGTGCTTCCAAACCCTGCATATCTAAATGCGTCATCACTTGGTAAAACTCAATATACACACAGTCTGGCTCATAACCATATACTACAAAGACAGTGTCCGTGTAGCAGCTGAAAAACACCTCACATCTGTGCCCCATGTATTTTGACTGTTAGAAGTGCTGGATTTTGTTACCTTTGGACAGAGCCTGGCTAGCTGTTTCCTACTGTTACCAGTCTTTATGCTAAGCTAAGCTAACTGGCTGCTGGCTAAAGCTTTGTATTAACTGTCCCAACATGAGAGTGAAACTGATCTTCTTATCTAACTCACTGCCAGAAAGCATGTAAGCATGTTTCTCAAAATGTCAAACTATACTTTTAAATACAGTTCAAATTACAATATGACCACTTTTTTTGCACTTATACAATTTCTTTCTTCATATTTCCAAATGAATGTGCTATTTAAATAAAGCCATCCACAGCGGGGTTTTTTGAGTAAGCATGACATCTGTTTCACATCCTCTATCAACAGATAGATAAATGTGTGGTCAGTGTCACTCAAAAAGGTCAAGAGGTCATTCAACCATCCCATCTGCGTCCCCAACCTCTACAATGTGAGCACACCATTTCTTTTTTTCTGTGCAGTATATCATTCAAGTAGGTCGTAAAAAAAAGAGAAAGGAAAAAAAATCAATAATCAAACTAAAAAACAAAAGAGGGCAAATCAAACTTTCAATGCCATTTGTCAGCCAAGCTCTTAGTAGGCTAATATTGTAAAGCAAGTGACTGAAAAGCATCATGCAGCATAAGATATGTTCACAAACTAGGCTTGGCAGTCTTCATACATAAATAAGAGGTGCATTCTGTGGGGTCTCTGTAAGAGCTATGCCATATGAACATCTACATACAAGGTTTGTTTTGATCCCAAAATCAGGGAATGGTTGATTTCCAATTCAATAACTAGTTCTTAATGTGCAACAAAATGATTGATCTTTTAATTTTACTTGCACATTCATTTTTTAATAAAACTCAAGGGATTTCTGGCAAATTTGAAAAGCTATGATCTATTCTTAGCTGTTAAATACAACATGTATAATCATCTGATTTTTTTTCCTTAAAATATTCTATCAGCAGTTTTCTTTGCTACAGAACAGAGCATTTGCTTATTCCTAAAGCTGGTGAGAAAGGAGTGGCTATTTCTGAGGAGAAACACAGCTGCCTTGGAAACAAGCCTCGTAATGAGAGTGCTACTGGGGCAGAAGAGAGTGCAGACACTTTGGAGGGCCCTAGAGGAGACTGCAAAGCCTATCAAAAATGTATTAGTACCATTTTTGATAATTTTGGAGGAAAAATAAATCAAAAAATGGTTGTATCCAATTCTTTTTTGTTATTGCTTAAATCATAATTGTAATCATAATAGTGAGTAGAAAAGAAAGGGTGAGAGGATCAGCCTTAGTGTTTAAACTGAGTCTCACCTGGAATGACAGAGATAGTTTTCAATGCTCGGAGAACTCTGAATGTTCTCAGCGCAGATACATTGCCCAGGTCCACAAACTCTGTTATATATCTGAAATAGGGGAAGGATCACACACAGAACAAACACGATGACAATAACCACACACGCCAAGAGCACAACACCACCGAACCAGGAGGAAACGACGCCACTCACAGAGCCTGTCCACTGAGGAGAAGGGTGGAAGGTAAAAGGAAAGAAAGACACACACACCTAACACCGACCCCGCCCAACCGTCCCCCGCCCCCTCCTGTCTTACCTGGAATTACAGAAATAGTTTTCAATGCCCTCAACACCCTGAACGTGCGCAGAGCTGAGACATTGCCTAGGTTTACAAACTCTGTTATATACCTGCAGGATCAAACCACAGTTACAACAGCTCATTATTTACATGGAGATATGAGGTGACAAGGTCAACTGACACACAGATGGGCTTTGTGACTCAAATAATGACGATGTACTTTGCATGATGTTGATTACTAATGAGCATGTATTTGGTCATGTAGAGGCAGGTACATCTGTAGTATGAATACTGGGTGATACATAGTCGACAGTGGGGACACTGGGCTTTAAACTGAATGTTGCAGACTGAAAGAAAAAAGGTCGATGAGAAGGAGAGTTAGATGACAAGAGGAAGATAAATTGAAAGAATGGGACTGAGGTGTGGGTGCTGTCAGGGAGGCTGCAGAGTGTCGGATGGAAACCTTCGATCCCCAAAGAGAACGACCAGAGGAGTCTCAGATCAATGGAGGAAACGCGGAAGATGGGTTATCAGACAGAAAGAAAGGAAAAAAGTAAGAAAGACGGAAAATGAACAATCATCTGTAACACTGAAAGCATACTTTTTAAAACCCACCCTCTTAGAAAATAGCAATATTTGTGCACATTTCATTTCATCATCTGACAATCTGAATGACAAAACAATACTTACGCCATCGAAATGACCATGAAATCCAGCCAGTTCCATGGATCTCTAAGGAATGTAAACCCGTCTATACAGAATCCTCGTGCACAGATTTTTACAAGAGATTCAAATGTATAAATTCCTGTGAATGTGTACCTGAAAGAAAAGAAGCATTGACAGAATCAGTTCACCAGGCAGGATCAAAGCTCACTCACATCTTAATGTCTGCACCCTTGTTAGCTGTTGAAACACCCAAGAAATGACAAAGCTGGGCGTAGGGCATGGGATAAATTTGGGAGGTAGATTATTGAATATATTGTTTTTAACTAAGACAATGTGTGTGTGTTTTTTACAGAAACTATAAATTGGCATGATAGTTTCTTTGGAGTTAGCATTTGGTTAGCTCCAGTTTGTGCTTCTCATGCATTACTATTACATTTGAGTCACAGAGCTAGATATGCATCCTATTTTCTGAAAAATAAATACACACCAAACTTTGAACTAGACTAATGCTGCGTTCACGTGGAATCAGGCAGACGGTAGACAGCAGAAGGACAACACCTTCTGGACAGCACGGGATAAGCAAACAGTCCGATCAGGCCCCAAGGAACATAGCACAGCCGTGCTTCCTTCTTGTCCCAGTGGCCACTTGCGATATTGCAGTGAAAAAAATCCCGTGACCCAAAAGCATTTTTTCCGTACATCACCCCTGTAAAAGAGACGACTATAAAACTGTTGTCAGGACTCTTCGAACTGCAAACAAGGTCCATTATGACTCTTTCTATTATACATTTTTGATTCATGTAGGTTTTTATATTTCTCAAGCTTTTCTCAAGCCAGGAAAAGCAATTTAAAAATCTGTGATGTCATCACAATGCAAAGTCTATGAGCAGAGTGGGAACTCACGGGCGGGTCCAGAGAGAGAAACACTACAGCGCATTTTTAGCAAGGAGCGTACCCTGGAAGTAAACCCAAAAGCTCGAAATTTTTTGGTATATACATGTCAGGTGAATAATTCTTGTTGGACAGAATAGGCGCCTTCCTGGGGTCTGGTATCTACGTATTATTATACATCTATGACTCTGACAGAAAGGTAAGACAGCAAAACAGAACTTGCATGACAATATGTTGTGATGGTGATGTCATGTTGTTTACAAAAACGTTAATAAATTATATAAAATAAAATCATTTACTGCTTATTATTTTATGTAATTATTCTAATAATGTCCAGTAATTGTCCAAATAGGCCATGTTTTCTCTTCCTGTGAGGCAGCTATGTAAAATCCAGGTGTAACTTCCAGGATGGACGATGGCAAAAAGCAAAAATATTTTAACTTAAAAGATGTTGCTATGTTACCATTGGCAATATTCACTGTGGGCATCACCTAATTTTACTGTCCTGCTCTCATCCACTAAAATGATAGCAGGTTAACTGTCTACTGTCTGCTTGATTCCATGTGACCACAGCGTAAGAGTCCACATCCAAGTTAGCAGCTCTGTGAGGGTGTACTCAGGAACAACAGCGGTCAGAGATGCATGCTAACATGCTCACAGTGACAATGTTAACAACTGATGTGAAGCAGGTATAATGATTACCATCTTGGTTGTGCATGTTAGCATGTTAACATTCGCTAACTGGCACTACTGTGTCAAATTATATTGCAATCAACCCAATAGTTGTAAAGGTGTTTCACAAGAAGACTTAGCTCTGTGTCTGTAATGTAACTGTACTGTGCAGGCACAAACTAGGGGTTGGGGTTAGCATGCATGCACACTACTGAGTAAATAATATTAAATGTGTACTTACTCTACTTGTTTTGACCACTCGGGCGGATCACTAAAGGTCATGAATATACAGTTGGTCAAAATAGTACACATAATGATCATGCTGAAAAGAGTGAGGAGTGGGTTAAGGAAAATATGGATTACAGAGGCAATTACAAACGTCACAATCTCATCAAACCTGAAAATGTAAAACACAGCAATACAAAACATCTACAATACCAACAGTACAGTACGCATCTAATGTGATTATTGTGGTCCAGTGAACCCTAACAACCTTTACTGTAAAGTGTTAATGTCATAAAACCTACTCACTCATAGCACTTTAACAGGAGGTGGTTTTGTGTGCTTGCTACCACAAAGGCCATTATTTTACCCATGAAATATTTAAATGGTTTATATTTAGTGAAAATGCAATGCCATGATCGAAACAATATGTTTAAAAGCTGCAAGGGTTTCAGTGCAGAGAGGTTTACACTCACAGGAAACAAAAAAAAAAAACCTCAGTTAGCTTTAGATGCAGCCAGAGGTCGGTAATAGCTCCAGCTTGTGGTTAAGAATGGGAATAAATTAGGTAAATGTAGGGACAGAGCAATAGTAGCCTAAGTACTGCTAAGAGTAAAAAGGTTTTTATTACTAGTATTACTGTAACTGGTAGTTATGAAGGAAAAAGATCTGCATTGGACACTGCAAACAGCAGTAAATTTATCATGGTGGAGGGAGCCAATATGCTGATGATATAATTTTATTTGGACAAATTTCTCACCACATTTTTTTGTCTTCGGTTTTAGTCCTGATTTTGGAAAGTTATTGTTTTAGGATGTCTATGTGAAAATTGTTATTCTTGAGATATATTTTGATATTTTTTTTTAAAGATTTTTGTGTAATTTCAGGAATTTATGAGATATTACTCTACACTGACACAATTTCAGGTGAAATACAGTTATCTCTTCAAATAAAGATAATGGTTTTGTGTGCAAACATACTGTACACTGAAATTATATTTATTCCTTCTGGTGTTTAATTGCTAACATATGTCCAAAAAATAATTTGGAGTGTGTTCACATCAGAATCCTGCTCTATTTCTCTTCTTGTAAACTGTTAAAATACATCATTAGCATTAGCTTGTGGGCTGTAATTGCTAGCAGAGCTATATCATGGTAGAAGTACTCTATGTCTGAAATACTTGCATTTCCAAAGGATGTGGTTCAGGTCCAATTTATCCATTTCTCCCTCATCCTCCTAATCTAACAACCCTGGGGGGAGGTGTCGATAGAGGCCAACAAATCCCTGCCGTATTTATACCTGGCCCATATTTTCCATTCCAATAAGAAATATGTCATATAACAGACACTAACTGCTGCTTCACTGTGATGGTTTGTTGTAAAAGTAGATTTAAACATTCATAGGAACTGTAAAACCTATTAAAACTTCACTGACACTGAGGGGAACATCAAATTCTGTTTACAGGCAAGCTGGCTCCAAGAGCAAATCAATCCTCATTGTCACCCTTGTTAAAATGCTCAGCTTCACAGCATAAATAAATAAACATGTTTTCAGCCTACACAACAAATTGATGACAACTGTACGGAAGATTTTTAGATAAGTCACCTAGCTGTTTTAATGTTATTAAGGCTTAGACCTGTGCATAATTTAGGCTGTGGGTGCTTAGAGTGAAAGATGGGTGCCATCTGTTGTCAAGTTGCTACAATGGTGACAACATTGGTTAGATAACATAGTCATGGCATAACACCAGAGTTACAGTGTGGGCATATAAGCATAACTGTAGCTGTTTTACTCTGGGGACATAATTTGCAGTTGAAAAAAGGTAATAAATTGCAATATATCATAATATATTTCATGATCATACTCAGCATACCACAAGACATTCAAAATCGGAACAACATTGTATCGTGACTTAACTATCCTGATAATATAGGGCCGTAACAGTACATGTATTTGTGTCGAACCGTTCGGTACGCGACTTTCGGTTCGGCACGACCCTGTACCGAATTATTGGGTGCAGGATATTATTTTATTTTGTTTTATTTTAATTCTGTTTTTGTGAGCCAAACCATTTAAAATATCTAGTTCTCCGACGGACATAATTGAGTGACGGGCGGAGTCTGACCGTAAATCTCCGCCTTCACTTTGTGCAGCGCATTCTCGCATTTTGACAACATGGCAAGTGAGCCTGATGAACCTGAAGACCCACCCGCAAACCTTAAGTCCCCCGTTTGGGAACACTTTGGTTTCAGGGTAAAATACGAAGATGGAAATAAACAAGTTGACAAGACAAAAGCAGTGTGCCGACACTGCAGAACAGCGGTCGGGTATGTACGTGGAAACACGTCTAACATGCTAACGCATCTAAAGTGACACCACCCGAGTTTGAACGTTAACCGGCACGACTAGAAAAAGCAATCTGGTGTAAACTACAATATCGTCGTCGTTTAAAAAGAAAGAGCGTTTCCCTGACCATTGCGCTAAAGAAATAACCAATGCCATTGGAGTTGAGTAAAATTGTTTAAGCTGCACTTTAGATATAAGCATCTTTTGTTTACTGCACTTTAACAAATTGGGAAAGCTAAGTAAGTTCCTAGTAAAACTGAATCTGAGCAGGCTTTAAAGCTGACCAGCTGCACTATACTTTTTTATTTTAATTGAGTAAAACTGTTTAAGCAGAAATTTATATTTATATTTTTCATTCAAACAATGTGTTAAAAAACAGCAGGATTTTATTTTTCACTTTTATATTTCTATTTTCATTCAAACAATGTGAAAAAGCAGGATTTTATATATATTTGTTTCATTCAAAAATTGTGTAAAAGGAGTTAACTGCTGTGGTAGTATGTTTTAATAAGGTGACCAATAAGTAAAAGATATTTAATAGTTGTCTATTTTTTTCATTACTGTACCGAAAAAAACCGAACCGTGACTTGTGTACCTAGGTACGTACCGAACCGTGATTTTTGTGTACCGTTACACCCCTATGATAATATCACATCATGGAGCCTGTGGTGATTCCCACACCTACATGTATGTGTTAACCAAGCTAGCAGCTAGCATTAGCATTAGTCCCACCCTCCTATCCAAGTATGGTCACTTTTTATGGCTTTTGTCTTAAAAAACCAAGATGGCGCGGCCAAATTGCTAAACTCGAGGCTTTAAAACGGGTCCACAAACCAATGGGTGACGTCCCCGTAGCTATGTTAATTATTTTATAGTCCAGGTTTACTTGTCTTTGGAAGCATATATGAAAAAAGTTGTATAATGCCCTCTGACAGCATTGGTTGGAGATGAAGACTACACGTTTGTGGTGTTAGGATAAAGTAGTAGTAGTAGTAGTCCACTCCCTATCTCAGCTTGAGGCTAGTATCTCAAGAAGCTTCATTACGTTATGTAAACACCAGATCCCGAATGTGATCACGACCAGGATAAGCCTTATAAACATGTTATTCATGTCCATATAATTATACATATAGTGGTGCAATGCTATTTTAGACTTTTGTCTATGTATTGTAACCTTGTAACTAATGGCTGTTGATCAAATATAATTGTCAAAAAGCGGACGGTTGCTGGATAGGTTCCAGTTCCAGTGTCATTTTGGTATGTGGTAAATCAATAGTCAGACTTGGCCTACTTCATGGAAATGCTGCTTCGATCCGTTGTCTAAAACCGACGTCCTCCTTCTACCTGTTGAGTCTGTTTTTGACAGCTCTCTATATGAAGAAAGGTACAACCGTCAAATCTTCAATCTGGCTGCTGAGATGGACGGCACAGTGCTCAACCATAATAGGCTTATTGAAGAGATCCAGCCGGTTTTACTGATAAGGATGACTCATCATTTGTGCTAGCCTTCCCTTACAAAGATAAAATGGCTACCGCATGGCATACCGTATGCTCTTAAAGAAATGATCATTTTCTGTAATCTGAGATGCGATTAGTTTCCATCCTCATACCACCTCTCTGTATCCTCTCTTGTAGTTACAGTGACAGGGCACATCAATAGCAGTACAAGCAGAAAGACAGAACATATCATCATGAATAATACACATGAACAGGAAACCCGTTTGTCTCTGCTGTTAAGACACAATTTGAAAGGATATGAATGTATCAAAATTTTAATAGCTACTCTCCTGACCGGATTGAAAGGACTTATGAAGTACAAGGCAGGTGTGGCACTAAAACGGAAGATTGTCTTCCCCCTATTTAGCACTATAAATGTCTGTGGAGAGAAGAAAAGGAGACAGAAAGAGAGAGGGAGAGTATTAATCCCTTAACAATCAGATAAAAAATAACATTTCAGTATCATTACAAACATTTACCAAAAGCAACTGATACAAAAACCATAGGCCAGTCTTTTTCATGTGCTGTGTGCATCGTCTCTGCATAGATATATCTATACATAGCTCATATGTAGATAATATGTAAAAGATAATACGTGCTTTTGTTAAGTAGACAGGTGTGTATCTTCTGTTACATAAAATAATCTGAAACTTATTTGAACAGAGTGAAAATGGCTGCCAGGATGTTTCTAACATTGGTATGTTGTCCCAGTCACTCAGTCCTGCACATCACGGTTTTGGTGGTTTCAGGAGAAGGAAACGAGCAGAACCGAGAGGGGCAGGCAAGCCTCTTTCTGTGGATAACCTCATAATTGTTTAAATAAAACATGGCATTTTGCATGAAACTTTAATGAGACTCTGTGCATTTGCAGAAGTGATATGGGCCCTTGTGCTTTTAACAAGGCAACCCTCACTACATTAAGCCCTGCAGAGCTGCCAGCTCAGGGCTGAAGGCTGGAGACAGCAGAGTCAGAAGGGAGAGGAGGAGGAGGAGGAAGGATGAGAAGGGAGACGTACAGTAAGAGGCCTCATAGTGGTGTCACATGACTGCATGTAATTTGCACACTTCCAACAGAAATGAGATGCATGTTTAAAATGTTAACAAGAAAGGTAAACATCTTGGAGAGGAACGTGGAGCCAAAACGAAGATCCTCTCGACCTTGAGGGCGAGACACAGATCTGTCACATGACCTCCCTGATATTAATTTGATTAAGATCTCCAGACAACTCAGAACAAGCCAGCACAGTTAAACACGATTAGATAATCTTATTCTCTAGTTACTATTATAGGTCAGAGCTGCAGCCTCTCCTGAGCGTTGATGCGCTCATCTATACTGTAAACATTTCCAGTCAGGACTATGGTCAGCCATAGTGGAAACAAAACAGTTGCTGGTAGCATGACATTTCTGTTTAACACAACCACGACACACATATGTTATGTGCATGTGCATGACAAATACACATAAACTAATGCACAAGCACACACATGAACTGTCACGTGCACACGAACCAGCATGCACAAAGCTAAAAAATGAACAACCGGGGTTGACATCCACACTCACACATGACTGCAATATATGTAGGGAGTCTTTTTTTGTAATGCATGACTAAACTGCTGCAAAGCTACTGAAAATTTCATAATCCAGAGCTGAGCAAAGAGGAGAGCAGAGGAGAGGAAAGGCAGAAAACAGGGGAGATGGAGAGCGAGTGAAGCAGGCAGGCAGGCAGCAACTGTGGCAGCAGCAGGCTGAGGAGAAGCAGGGCGGAGGGAGCCAGAGCGAGGGAGCTGGGCAGAAGACGGAGAAGAGGGTGGGAGGGGGGATGGGCGGGAGACAGAGAGAGAGAGAGAGAGAGCGGCTTCATCACAGAAGATCCAGCCATCAGGCAGGGCTGCAGCATCCGTGAGGGCCGCAGCAGCCACTTAAAGAGCCCCCTTCTTTCAACCCTTGTGGTAAATGGTAAATGGACTGCATTTTATGGCTCCTTTAGCCCGAGAGCCTCACACACACACACACACACACACACACACACACACACACACACACACATTAATACAGCCATGACGTGGGGCTCAGCTGCCATGCTAGGTGCTAACCTGCTCATGAATTCCTTGTCATGCCTTTTCCTGTCACTGCCATTTTGCTTTCAAAAAAATATATATGTTTGCGTTCCAAAAGGAAAACCTGCTACCTATATGATACTAAAATATGAGTTCCTATGAATGTGCAAATGCTCTGCAGACATGCTGGCATGCCTTACACTGTCATCTACAATACATAAAGTGTTCTTACAGACTAAATACACATCACATGGTGGACCTACATAAGCCAAGATTTTATCATTGTATATATAGGCTACATCTTTAATCCACACAAAGGTGGACAGATGCACAGACGTTGCTAATCTTGTGTGGTAGGAAAGAGCATTTATTTCCCGATTTGACGTCAAATAATTGTTGTTGTTTTTTTACAAATACCTCAATATCAATATTGCTAAGTTAATGTTAGGTGTTGCAGAAAAAAAAGATACAACATAGTTTCACAAAATTTGGTGGCAATTTTGTATCAGCGCACAGAAGTATCAAACGTCACTGTACTTTAATGTAGCCTTCAAAACCAGGAAAAGACAACACTTTAAATACAATATCCAAAATCTGAGCCAATATCTAGTCTCATGTCACGCTGTCGTTCTGGGGAAGCTTAGTAGTGTTTCTGTGAGAAGTGCTCAGGTTTCACACCTTCAGGTCTTCCCCCAGCAAAAACACATTTCAGTGAGCCTGGCTGCAGCGAGAAGGAGAACAAGTGTGCTCATGCATCCCTGCACATGTCGTCCATTTCATCCCTGTCCTCACTTCATCTCTCCCTCCCTCCCTGCCTCCCTCCCTCCCTCTATCGTTCCCCTCTCCTTGAAAATGATCTGTTTCACCGGCCTTGTACGCTGACACCAGGGCTATGCTCAGCATGGCACAGACCTGCTCGGGCCGCAAGCTAAGTGGGGAGGGCTGGTTGCTGTGTCATCACCCAACTAGCCTGCCAGCCCTCCGCCCCAGCTATGACACAATCTAAAGGAGATGCAACTGAAAATTTGCGATGAAGAAGATGAACTGCTTTCCTTGACAGTTATTCCCCCTCCCCTGCGAGGAATGTATCCAGAACCGGCCCGCCGCCTCTCAGTGACAAAGACACACAGAGCAACGTTCTTCCGTCAAGGTCACCACCTGATCTGACGTCACAGCTGCTCGAGCTGCCAGAACGAAAGCACGTCGACTCCCTTTGGCATCAGAACGAGACTAGATCGAGGGCCATAATTAGATTTGCCTGAAGCTGAGAGCTGACAGGACTGCTGGTGGAGGAAAGAGAAGAGACGAGAAGCAAAACAGCACAAAGAAGCTTGCACGACTCACATGCATCAGCGACGGCAATGCAAGGCTGTGTGTGGAGACAAGACGAGTCAGTTGTGTGTTAGTCAGTGAATTTATCAACAGTCCCACGTATCGATGGACATGTTTGCCACGTGTCATCTGAATCGTGTCTCCTCCTTGTGCACTGGACTGGTGCGTTACATAACAGTCAGCGTGCACGATGTAAAGACAGTGAGGTATGAGACAGAAGGAGAGACAGATACTGTGCACCTGAAAGCACACACACAATATCTATCAGCTAATGATGATGACTAAACAGATTATCACAAGCGTGTTTTGTCAGGTAGGACTTGCTATGTTTTAAGGTACACTGTGTGGACAGGCACTGAGTTACACAACACCACAAAAGTGCAGCATTATTTAAAAGAATCTGTGATTGGAGGAGACCATTCTGAATAAAAATGCCAATTTTGTTACGTAATTCTTTGTTAAAAATAGACAACAAACAGCGTTGCCATGGTAGAATATTTTGGCCTCAGTCCTGTTTATAAACACAACAGCATCAAACTGACTTCAGCACATTTTGCATCTCGATTAATGCTGACGTTTAGACAGCCATTTTATGATAAACTATTCTTGCCTCTTTTTAAAGTAACAAACTTCACACTTTGAAACACAGAGTACAGGAGCACCAGAGTGCACAGATGGCTCAGATTTTGCAAAATGGCTGCAATTTTCAAGGAAGTTCTGAACTTTCTTGAACCTTCTTTTTCACCCTCTGTGAATATCTGGGAGTATTATTGGCTTTTATGTCTTTTATTGTTTATATTCAGAGGCTGACTGTTCCAACAAGAGCAAGACACAGTCATCTGACATAAATATAGTGTCCCTTAACAGTTTTGGCTGACAGGTACACATAATGGGGACATTCAGGGACTCTCAAGGTCATCCGGCTGTTCTCACACTGACCGTCAGAGTTGACAGAAACCCAGGAGAGACATGTCTCCTCTAAGACAACCAGAGTCCTCTCAGCCTGCCACTGCTGCTGCTTTTCTCTCCTTCCACAGATTCATTTTTGAACAATTAGGAAAGTCTGTCATGTGGAACAACAGTCTTTCAACTGTTACTGCTTCTGACCTTTTCCCCAAAGCCCTGCGAGCACATCGGAGATATGGCCCACTCAACAGCTCAAGAGCTCCACTCTCACACTCCCCCAAGGTCCTCAAGGAGGAAAACATAATTACATTCTGCAACCTAATCATGAAATTAAAATAACTGTAAACACAGCACACCTGGAAGCCAAACGTCACAGACCATGTGATGTCTCTCCTTTGTCTGAGAAAATTCCATAGCCATAGTGTATGACTCAGCGCAACGTCATGAGGCCACTCATCTCCTGGCCATTGCGTCAGATATCAATATGTATGGTTAGACTCGACTGACATAAGAGAACACCCATTTATTTGCGTAAGCATCAATCTCCATCTGAAAAGACTTTGGTTGTTAGATACGAGTGAGACCAGAATTCTAACTGAATTCTAATTGTCAACTACAGTTGAGGAGGAAGTGGAAGAAATGAAACCTATGATCAGAACAGTCACTCCTCTGACTAACCCTAACTCACATTAGGATCACCTCTATAGTAAATTAAACAATGAAAATACACTGTTGCCCATTTTTCTGGGGATCCTCTGAACACCCTCAAGGATCCCTAGTTGAGAACCACTAATTTAAATCACAATCATCTTGAAAATGTTCTAAATTATATGTTTGTTGCCCAGAAAGATGCCACAAAATCTGTTTGTTTGAAGCACATATTAGTCTTATTAATAATGTTCCAGAAATGTCCCAGTCTCAAAACTCATACCTCAACTGGCTTTGCTATTACAATTAAAGACAGGAACAGAGAATTAATGTGGTGCAATGTAATCAAAGAGGCAATATTAAAGCTGTTTAGCACATATACAGTCAGAATTTCAGATTTCGGGCGCCTGAGGTCGAGGGACAAATACCATTCCTACGTCGGGCTGGGTATTTGAAATTTTCTGATACTAGTGTTTCGGGATAGTTAAATGTTGTCTAAACATAAGTTGTCATACAAGAATTGGTAAAAACAAAAACAAAAAGTAATTTAAAGCAGGTACTACCTAATGAATGAGTAAAAAAGACTTTGAATCTGACTCTGCTATGGACACATTTTAAATGGCAACAATAAGTATTCCGGTTCAACACCCAGCCCAAGTCAGAAACATCCTTTGCTTTAGAAGGCCAGTGTGTAGGATTTAGGGGCATCTATAAGCAGAAATGATATATAAGACTCAATACTGTTTTCATTTTATTATAATCACCTGAAAATAAGAATTGTATTTTTTGATGCCTTAGAATGAGCCTTAATATCTACATTATCGAGCAGGTCCTCTTCCACGGAGTCGACCATGTTGTTCTCCAGTAATCCAGAACAGACAAACCAAACACTGACGCTAGATAGGGCCCTTTGGATTTTTGCATCAACCATTGTACTTCTTCTACACGCTTGGCACACATGAGAAGCTTCAGTTGGTTGTAATCTGCAACCTCACTGCTAGATGCTACTAAATCCTATACACTGGACCTTTAAACAACTGTCGTAAAGCTGAATTGATAACATCATTATTAGTGTGTGTGTGTGTGTGTGTGTGGGTGTTTGCAAACTCACTTTCTGAGAATTCAGGTAGTATGGGTCCAGGTCCTCCAGTGGTACCGCCACCATTCCGGGAGGGATGTCCCCGTAGATGTAGGGCAGGCTCTTCCCAGCCTCCAGGTCGCTGTTGGGCTTGGGCTTGTTCTCGTCATCATCATCGCGGTAGCTGCTGTCCTGCTTGGGTGGCTTCTTGTTCTTCTCCTCCGAGATTCGCAGCTCAAGAGTCGCCAAAGATTCCAAAGTAAACTTCTTGAAGCTATCAGGTCCTGGCGGTGCGATAAGGGGTGCAGCCATGTTTTCATCCTGCAGCTACTTGGTCTTTAGGTTTGTACCATCCACAGTAGCAGCTCTGCAGGAGGTGCAGACAGAGAGGACAGATCAACCCAACTTCTACAGTACTTTCCTTCTAAAGACCTTTTATCTGGTGAGTTGAGTAAGTGAACGCAATCTGTTTTTTAAATTTAGCTATAACATGTTCCTTTTCAGTATTAATCTTAAAGTCTTTCTTTGGGAAGAGAAATAGGTTTAGCACAAGTGACAAAATGTGTGAGGGAAGGTCACACACACCCAGAACCATGCATGTTCACGTAACACACACATATTTACAGGTTTTGCTATGAAGTTGTAATGATTGAATAATTTGTTTAAAGTTGAAAAAATGCAATATAAACACTGCATATGCAAAATATCTGATCTCATTCACTGTAGACTGGAAAAAAGTAGCTATAGATAACATAAGGTACAACAAAAATGGCTGCCTGAATGTTTCATCTTTGCCACGTGATTTTTCTCAATAATAATGTAAACAGGAAAACACACTCAATAAATAACCCAGAACAGGCGACTACAACAAGTAGACATCCTGATTGTATTGGGGAGGAGAAACACCATGATAGTATTCCCCACGATGTTTGTACATTTGTCAATCCACATTCAGGGAGAAGACGTGTCAAGCAGCAAATGAGATACAGGAATGTTTATTTAAAGCAGCCTCCAACACTTACCACCTATGGACAAGTATTTATAAAGTCTTGCCCATTCTTTAAATAACTACAGATATAAAACAATGCTGTTTATCTTGTGCAACGCCTTTTATTTTGTGTACGCAGGTAATAAATTAAAGAACAACCAAATTATAAATTATATTGCTTGTGTACTTACAAAGGCAGATGGCTGCCAGAGGCTATAAGTTACAGTAATTACAGTAAAGTGAAACATCCCTTTAAGGATATTAGGATATTAAGATCCCTCATCCTACGGTATCTCTCTCCATTTGCCTTAATCTCAGTTAAGGAGATAATCTGAACAGAAACATGAAGAGACTTTTGTTCGATGATCCTCTAACGGCACCGGGGAAAAACCTGAACAATGGTACATCTAATATATCACATTATATCTAACTGGTACCTTACAACATGGTCAGTTGTTGGTTTAAATAGACTACTTACCAGTAGGTTTAATACTGTACTGAGATGATGTCCAGTGGACCTTACGGTGAGCAGGTTTCGTATTTCCCACCACGAATCTCACTAAATGATTGAATATTGAATAATGAATATTGTATCTTTGCTGTCTACATAAAAAAGAGCAGCTGGTCATTTACAGAGGCTGATGAGTTATAGAAGCCACAGAGCCTAAACAATAAGCCTCTTATTCAGCTATCATGTTTGATAGCTATGTAGTATGTGGTTATTTCAGGTTTCCTGATGCTATATTTTACTCTTTATTAGTTATTTTGTGTTGTTGTGAATCTCAAGATATTTGTTTTGTTGTGAATCTCAAGATATTACAGAGTAGGGCTGAAACTAACAAATATTTTCACTGACGATTAATCTGTTGATTATTTTCTCGAATAATCCATTAGTTGTTTAGTTGATAAAATGTCAGAAAATGGTGGAAAATGTCGATTAGTGTTTCCCAAAGCCCAAGATGACGTCCTCAAATGTCTTATTTTATCCACAGGCTAAAAGATAATCAGTTTACTGTCAAAGAGGAGTAAAGAAACCAGATAATATTCACGTCTTAGAAGCTGGACTCAGAGAATTTTGACTTTTTTTTACCCTACAAAAACACTCAAACGGATTAATCGGTTATCAGGTTAGTTGGTAAAAAATTTTACGGGGACTTGAAAGAGCAAAATGAATGTATTTTACATATCTGAGTTTTGTCAGCTGTGTCAGGTCTTCAGATGTGTAGGCAACAATGGCATAAAGGTGTGACTAAGTATGAGCCAACATTTCCCCCAAATGGGTCCTCCATTAAACCTCCGTCAACAAAGACCCCTTAAAGGACTCTGCTCCTTATGATTTTTTGAACAGCTGTGGAAACACCGACAGAACACACAGCACACTTAATGGCTGCATGACTCAGTAGAGCCATTTCTCAGCACACTTAGATGTAAAAAGGGTATGACGGTTACATGACAACTGTTCAAGCTGCAGGACATTTCAGGGTCAGTATACTAATGTGATGGAGCAAAGAGGAGGAAGCTGAGAGGAGTTTAGTGGGAACACAGCCACACCTGAAGTGAGACATTACCTATTTGAAAAAAAGACTGGAGTTATTTTTCACAATTCACCCTACGTCCCATTGGCATCGCTTGCAAACCTTTGTTTATCATCCTAAAGTGGTGGATGTAAAGGGGGGTGCAGCCTAAATAAGGAGACCACTACATCACCTATATCTGAATCACAAGGCCTGCCACTTCCCGGCTCTCCTCTTGCATAACACAATATAATCAAACATGCTCGCAGTGTGAAGCAGATATCACACACCAAAGACTCCCCTCTATCTGAAACAAACACATGAAAACATGCAGCCTGAGAGCCAAGACGTCTGTTTTAAAATGGACCCCGGAACCTCGCAGTCCCTGAGCCTTCTGCTGCTCTGCTGGCGCTGTCCGCTTCAGCACCACACGAGCGCGCACGCACGTTCACACAAACACGTACACACACATGCATATGCACGAATGCATACATGCAGGGATGATAGAGAGAAAAAAATCACAACCGATCTGTCTGGAAAATCCGTTTTGCTGTAAACTAGGCCTCCTAGCTGAGCTCAGCCATCGACGCCTGTATAGGCCTGCAATTACCCTGCAATTCTCTAAGTCATGATGACAACACTCGTCTTGGTGTGTCTCAGTCTCAGTCACATCCAGGTTTGGCCGTGCTGTCATTTTCACCAAAAAACACAGGCACACGTCTTTACAGTGCCATTTTCAGAGACGCAGTGAGAAATGAAGACTTGTTTACTAAACCTGTTAATTAAGAAGGAGGGCCTGTGGACGCCATTGTCTCACTTTTTACCCTAATATATTACACAGAATATAAAAGTGCTGCTCGGCCACAGAGAGAAGCAAGAGGTTATACTGCGCAGAGAAGTGGCCCGCTACTACCAAATTGGCCAAAGCAATATTGCTGCAGTGGGTGGTTTGTATGTTGAAAATGTCACGCTGTGGTAAACGCAACCTTGCATTTGTCAAAGTCACAAGTGTGATGTCGATGTATCATAATAAATCACAGCAATATGTCGCTTTTGATATTCAGCAAAAGCCAAAAACGGCTGATTTTTTTCGGGGATATTCTGTGCGTTTTTTGCGCGTTGCCTTGAAGGATCTGCACCACACCCGTGAAGCCATGTCGACTGCCAAATCAATAAGGGCTCTATCTGTGCACAACATAGCCCTGGGTATGAAGCTAAAAGCAGCATTAAAACACACACAGTCTGAAATATGAGGTTAGAAATATTAAATAAGACGATTAGGGATCACTTATGATGTTGCCACACCAATATCACCTGGAGGAATGTAAATTTCTTGGCTGTCGATGATGGAAGCAGGATCAGGCTACTCACATAGCATCGAAGCCTTATGGTGTTTCAACAGCATCATCCTGTAGTCCGGGTGGTATAAAAAAAGCAAAATCAGTGACCACAGTGTGAAATAAATCTTCGGGGTTTTTGGGTTTTCTTGGGCTGGAACAGTCAGACGGCGCCCTACCTGAAGCCTAACCTACGAGACATTTTCCCCCCACAAAGATTTCACCAACCCCTCTGATGCTCGACGAAATAGTTAATCCGATAAATTCCTCGCGATCGACATCAATTGATTGATAAATTTCTTTTTTCGTGCTCTGGTCCAGCCATGAGATGCTCAGCAAACGCAGACACCCTCTTCCATCATGCTCCAAAAAAAGATGCGGGGCAGTGTGCAGCTCTGCGACATTTGCGCAAGGATACCGACAGCGAGAAAATCTACCGTCACCTAACAACATATGCGCCGTTTTCTCAAACGATAAAAAATGAAGGATACTCACTTTGCAAGCGTTACAATGAATCCGGGAAGCCGTTGCAGGACTGCAGATGTGGAAAAGATTGGGGAGAAACTGCGGTTGTCGCCATATTGTTGCTGCTATCTTCCCCCTCAGCGCGAGCAGTTTCCCTGCATAATTGATGACTCTCAGCAGAATGTAAGGGAGTGTCGGCAAGTGCGTTTCGTAAAATCGTAAAGGTCATTTAGGCCTGCAGCCTCTAAACCTCAGTGTGTTTCACAAAACACAGCTCCCCGGGCATGGAGAGGAGCCTGGGTGAGTCTGTGCACAGAAAACGCGCACAAGGTTTTTCTGACAAAACGCATCGGCTCACAGTGTGTGTTCACTGTGGTGAGTTCACAGTGCAGGAATTTATTTTGCTGTCAGGCTGTGGGCACTCAGTCAGGGACAGCTTCCACAAGGCCACTGCATGTCTGAGATACCTCTGACACAACTGTTTAAATACAAACATGCCTAGACCATATTTATATATTACATTTACTACATATAATAATAATCTTTTACTTTGTCAGGTGCATTTTAAAACATAATGTGTCACCCATAAGTAGAATAGAAGATTTATTCCTGCCAATTTATGTCACACACGTCACACACCTCACATCTTGAAGTAGTTACAAACTATACTCATTTATAGCCTCTGCATCAGGCTGCTGCCCTCCTTTAGCACTCTGCTCTATAATTACACAAATTAATATGCAAATAGGCAGCTCTTAATCTGGTAACCTGCCCCCCTGTCTTTTGTTGTCACATAATGTGTGTGTGTGTGTGTGTGTGTGTGTGTGTGTGTGTGTGTGTGTGTGTGAGTGAATACACTTCAAACTAACTGAAAATCTTTTAAAAAGTGGATCATTATCTTCACTACAATAAGTAGTAGAAGTAGTAGTTGTTCTTGCTGCTGCATTTTAAATGCTGTATTTTGTCATGATCTCATTTCAGAGTTTTTTCACATTTGATGCACTTACATCCAGTGGTGTCAAGTAATTCTACTTAGTTACAATACTCAAGTATTATTGGGAGTGTGTATAATTTACTTGAATTTTTACACTTCTGTCAACTTTCACTTTTACTACACTTACATTTCCCCTGAGTATCCTTCATACCTTTATAGGGAAGGAAGGGTGGAAGGAAAGAAGCAAGGAAGGGAGGTACAGACAAAATTAAGGAATGGGAGGGAATAAAAAACTGGATTTTGTTCTTTACATCTTGAAGTTCTTGTTTTTTCTTCAGGTATAATATGGGCTCCATTTGAAGGTGGTGCCCATGACAGAAGAAATCAACTTCGTCTTTAGATTGTTATTCCTTTCTTTTTATTACCAGCATTTACTTGTACTTTTACTTTCAATACTTACATTTAATATAACTGAACAACATATGATTTTTAAGTGCAGTAAATGTCAGATATTTTAAGAATTTTCCTCAAGTAATACTCTAATAGGTGACTAACTTCTACCAAAGTCACTTTCTGGTAAAATATCTGTACTTTTACTTAAATGTGGTGTTCAGGTACTGTACTTCAACCACCACTGCCTTCATGTGACGTCAGTGACTGGAAAGAGCTGCCTTTGTTTTTGTTTGCGGTTAAAAAGATGTCTTAAGGAGTCTAACGTTAAACTAAATGGAGTTTGAAGGACTTCTGCTGTTTCTGAGTGCTCTGTGTTTGAGTGCTCTGACTTCACCACAGGACAGTGAGTACAGCCGGGGCCAGGGTTGGGAGGGAAAACATCCTGTAACAGTTAGCCTTTTTAATGTATTATTATTAGTTGTCTTTGCACTGTTTAATGACATATTCGGCTAAGGGCTGATTGTTCCAGAGAGTAGCCAACAGCTAGCTAGCTTGCAGTATTTGCCATAATGTGTTGCCATGGTGATCGAGCTTGGTTGTTAGGCAAATGGATGTTAAGTCAGTCAACATGGTTCACATTGACCATAAAAGTATAAATAAAAGTAAGGGCTAGTGTCTTTGAGATATTTAAAATACTATTTTCTAAAACTTCCTTTTCAACAGTTGAAAAGTTTGCTCTTCCCTTTATCTCAGTGATATCTAAAGTGACTGTGGAGAGAGAATAAATAACATCCACATGCAAATTAAAGATTGAATTCATTAGCAACAAAACGCACTCTTGCTAAGTTTAACAGTAGCTAATAATAGCCAATGCTATCAAAGATACACTAACAAACTGTTGTGTCGGTTTACCAATTTTTTGGCAGTTGGGAAGATGCTAGTGCTTACGTTTTAGCATGTAACATTAGAACTATCATTACGCTAACTAGCTACATTCTAAACTGTAACGTTAGCACTAGCATTAAGCTAACTAGCTACATGCTAAAAAATGTAACGTTAGCGCTAGTATTTAGCTAACTACCTAATGTTACATTTTAGCATGTAACTTTATCCAAGAAACATTTGAATGGTTTTATCACAAACGTAAAACAAGAGTTAAACATATGGTACCTAGTCAGGAGACGTGTTTGTTGTTTCCGGCTTGCAGTTCACGGAGTCCGGGGACACATAAATATGAAAACTGTTAGCACCGTTCTCTTTCCGTTACATGACTGCGTTCAGCGCCGACAAAACGTAACGAACAGAAATGGTGGTGTGTTGGACACCCAGCTGTGTTAAGCAGGCGCAATCCCTTTATGGCAGGGTTTAGTGCAGTTAAATTAAAATGGGTTTTACTGGAATGGAAAACATGTTTACACTGCCAAAGCAAATGTGGAAAAAAAGCAAAAATTTAATGTACAGCAGGTAAAGTTTGCCAGATATTGGTTTATATACCTGCTGATTGGGTATACCTCTAACACACACAGGTGTGGCCCACCAGGTGTACCCAATCAGCAGTGACATGCAGGCCAGCCCTTGGTAAATATGGGCAGGGGGGACAACATTTTCATGGGTGGGCCCCTCATCCACACTCATGAGGGGGATCTATACATTTATGTATATTTATTTATCATGTAAATACATATAGCTTGTATTGCCAATGATTTAAGTCAGTAAGTAAAATGTTATACTTGATACCATTTAAAGGTTAACCATAGATCTTTTCTGCCTGCAACAACATAAACAACAGGATGTCATTTCAAAAGTGACATGTAAACTTTATTTGATTGTGCTTGTGAGGATGTGGGCAACGGCCTCTGGTTGGGCCTCCTGGTGCTTCTCGTGTAGTGGGGGGCCGGGAGGCTCCTGAGGCGGCGTGGCCCTGGCAGGTCAGCATCCAGATCCAGTCCAGGCACCACTGTGGTGGGACAATCATCAGCAGCCTCTGGGTGCTCACTGCTGCACACTGCTTCCACAAATACCAGTGAGTATAACTTACACTCCTCACTGATGTGACTGACCTGTACTCGGTCACATTTGTTTATAATTCACAATCTAAACACATCATGGAAAACTTTGCCTCTGAAGGTAACTCACAACATTAAAAAAGAAGTGAGACATATTTGGTTAAATGCCAGTTGGAAGCATTTTCCAGTTATAAAGATGTGCAACACCCAACACTTTTTTATTTGAGTAAAAACCACAGTCGGTAACTTTTATAAACATAACCTTTTGTAATATTTGTGACAACTTACACTACATGTACACAGTAGTGCATGAGACATAATCTGTGAAAAAAATCATGTTCTTTTGCTGCCTCCTCCTCCTTGTAGTCTTTCTAAGGGCATTTCCAAGAATCCACAGAGGCTGAAGAAAAACAGCCAATCAGAGCCGAGGATTTTTTGATGCATTTCTCAGTCGTGTCAGTCACTGCTTGTGAACTGCAGTCAAAATGTCAAACTAGGCAACACTGATCAAATATGAATCAAGATGCTGTTACTGCATTGCCTATTTCTCACCCCTGATGTTTTCAGAAACATTTTTAGTGCACTGTGTAGCTGTAAAATGAGAAGTTTACCACAGCCGGTGGGCAGTGCTTCATTTTTAGTCTACTGTCAGCTGGGTCGCAAACTTTCTCACAACTTGGGAATGAGACTCAACAATGAAGTATCTTTTTCCAGCGTGCAAACTGAACCTTAAAGCAAGCAACATGAAACAACTGATAAGCTCCAAAGAGGCACAATTATCTGTGAACGAAGTGCATGTGCATATGTTGAATATGTGAAAAGAAGAAGGGCTGAAGCTTAATGCTAAAAACAAACAAATTTAGAAGAATGGTCACAAATTAAAACTAAAGTAACAGGGGTGTCACAGAAATACATCTGGATTTACCATTAGCGTGTCCTGGATGTGACCAAACATCATAGTAATATTTTACACAGATTGAGGGTCAGTATTTTGCTCCCTGTCTTAGAGTTTCACCAGTGAAGGTTTTGTAGGCTATGAAGAAGAAAAAAATGGCCTAAAAAGTGATGATAGAAAGGTAGTAGTTGGGTTGGAAAACACACATTACCTGTAACAAACTGTGCAGTAACAGTTTTAGGGCCCTCGGAGATGAAACACCCAGTGGTCCATAAATTCAGCCATGAGCTCAGACTGAGAAATACTGCTGTGATTCAGCCTAGTTTGACCCAGCATTGTAGCAGTGTGATTTCCACCTCTGAGCTGTGGTGATTTATTTTACTTTTCTTTTTCCAGAAGTGTTCATGCCTGACATTTTCTCCCTCTTGCAATGTGTGTGTAATAGAGTGTGTGAGTGTGTATTCATGTTTATCTGATATTTATTCTCTCATCACAATATCAGTTTAATATTGACAAATTGCGGAGCCCTAATTTATGTTCGTCTGTAAAGGAAAAGGCAGTCAGAGTCATAAACAATCATATTTATTCTGTCCTGTGTCCAGATGGATCAGCAGGAGACATTTCCATGTGGTGGCAGGACTTCATGTGATATCTGCTCCAGGAGATCAAACCCAGATCCGCTCCATCAGTAAGATCAAAATGCACAAGGACTACAATAACTTCACGCATGACAACGATGTGACCCTTGTGCTCCTCAGCTCTCCCTTCAACTTCACTGACCACGTCCAGCCTGTCTGCACTCCTCACAATGTGACTCATGAGTTCAGCCTCAACTTCAGCCACTGTTTCATCTCTGGATGGGGGAGCACTTCTTACAGAGGTTAGTTTGAAAAGTCACAGATTCACTGTCCATGAGTAGATGCACGCGTTGTTCTGCGCAGTGGTATGGTTGGCAGGTGTGGTTTGGTAGAAAGAAAATAGTTACATAAAACTGCTCACAAAAAGGTCTGTGGATTATCTGAAAAGAGATTTTATTTTTTGGCACACCTGCCTCCATGTCTAGGTGCCCACAGAAAGAGTTATAATTGTGTACAAATACTTAATAAACTTAATATCTGCTTATAATTACAATAAAGTGTTATAAATCATTTATTATTTTTATAGAGTTCTTATAAGTGCTAAATGGGGGATGAAGTTAAAACATTGCCTTTTTCTGCTGTATTTTTAAATGTTGCTCTTATATATGATTCTTATATATGCTCTTTATAACTGAAGTACCATGTTGGTGTGTGTACTGCAGGCAGGCAGATGAACAGACTGCAGGAAGCTGAGGTGGAGCTCATTGACAGGAGAACATGTAACCTGATCACCTGGTACAACGGCCTCATCAATGAAAACATGATCTGTGCAGGACTGGAGAGTGGGGCGGCTGATTCCTGTCAGGTAATGATTCTTTTAAACATTTTCAGAACTCGACACAGGTTTTACTTTAATAACACATGGCTGCTATTTGTGTGTGTGTGCCTCAGGGTGACAGCGGGGGCCCCCTGCAGTGTTACAGTGAGGACGAGGACAGGTTTTATGTGGTCGGAGTGACAAGCTTCGGGGATGAGTGCGGACTTCCTCGCAGGCCAGGGGTGTACGCCAGAACCAGCAGGTTTGCAGGTTGGTTCAAGACGAGTCAGACATCATCAGCCTCAGCTGCACTCAGACTGAACACAAGACTGATCTCAGCTCTGCTCGGTGTTGCTCTGAGGCTGCTCTGAAACACACACACAGTCTGTCAGCAATAAATATCACTGCTACATACACCAGACTGTTTGGATATTTTTAGCCACCTGGATTAGTGTTGAGACATTCCACTTACATCATCATGAATCTTTTAGCTTTAACATCATTACCGGTGAGCATGATTGGCCCGTTAGATCTACGAGAGCTTGTTTTTAATGGCCTCAAAAACCAAGTATCTCAATGAGCATCTTACTCTGAGTGATTGTCTCCAATATGAAAACAGTGTTTTCTGCTAAAGTTACAACAGTTTTTGTTATTTCAGGAGAGATTTCTGTTTTTGTGTTTTATCTTTAAACAAGTGTACATACTACATCAGGTTCATAGGTACACAACAGAAGATGCAGGAGTTCTGATAAGAGTCGACAATATAGTTTCAAGGCATTTCTAAAGAAAGAACATAATAATAGAGAAAAAACATTAAATGATGAAAAGTAAATAACTAAGTAAAAAACATAAAAAGGCTTTTCAAATATCAGTATATTTCTGTTATGTTTTCAGAGTTGATTGCTTTTGTTTTTATTTGTAAGAGTGAGATAATAAGAGGTGAGTTCAACTCTATTAACAGAAGAGGAAATATTAGAAACAAAAAAAAGATTTTACATAATCAATTTTCTCAATGGAATAAGAAAATGAATGTTTTAGAAATGTGTTGCTCATATTGTGGTCATTTATGGTATGTTTGAGACTGAAGTGGTGATTAACATCAGTGTGTGTGAGAAAGACAAAATACAAATCTGAAGAAAAAAGTTATTATTTCACTTGGAGAAAGATGAAAATTGACATTTATTTATGTTTAAGTAGGTTTAGGTACTATCAGGGTGTTACAGTATACCATGGTATTTAGAAATCATGAAGGTATGATTTTCAATACCATCAAAATACAGCACTCCTCCTACTATTAAACTGATACGGAGATGCTATTTTTGCTAAGTCTATACTGAAGGAACAGGCAGCTGAACTGAGAAAGATGGCGAGTGGTGGGGATAACATAGCAGGAGTAGTAATAAAGAAAAATTTCTCTGCCTCTGTTTGGGAGTTTTGCCACATACAACTTTATCTTGAAATGACTTCCTCCAATTACAGAAGCAGTTTATCAGCCACATTATATTATTCAACACATTCTCATTATTCTGTGGGCCTTAAGTATTTATACCCAGGAAGACGTGTCTAGGTCTAGTAGGTGGATTTCATATTAGAAACACATTATTGTAGGCTAGACAATGACATACATGCTACAGTGACTTCTATCACAAGTAGCTCAGCGTCTACTTCAATTAAATTAAATTTCAGGAAGGTATGAAGATATGAAAAAATAGACACTGCCCAAGCCTCATGTTTGGTATTATTAGTTACACTTTGTGTTTTTTAAAGATATTTTGGGGGCTTTTTCCTTCACTTGATAGGACAACTATAGCATGAAAAGAGCAGAGAAAGGGAAAATGACACACAGCAAAGGGTCGTGGATTGGAATCGAGCCTGCAGCTGCTGTAGCATGAACATAGCCTTCGTACATGGGATACCTTGGTATACCAGATGAGCTAGCGGTTGCCCCATTAGATGCACTTTCTAATATGGTCACCTTAATATTGGGCCTTCATAAGCAGGCTTTAAGCAGCAGGCAGGTATAACCCATTAATGAGAATAATTTTAGGTTGCAAGGATCTCCTCCTTCAGCAGGACACTTGCTTTGAGTTTTCAATTAATTAGAAAGTCTTACACAGTGGCCTGTTGGACCCCTCACTTTTCTGGTAAAGGTTTCAGAGCATCTGGACCTTACAACAGACTGCTTATCAGACAGTGAGAAGCCCACGAGTATTTATAAATAGATCAGCAACAATCATAACTGCTTTATTACCAGATAAAATACTGATGTATTTCAAAACCTGGCAACACAAGACTTGTTCTTTTTACCGATATGAAGACTCTTGAAACTATCAGAACTTAATGTAACAATTAATGCTTTAAAATAATATTAAAACATCTCAAACACAGCAGCATGGTTTGCACAAAGGCCAGCTGTGATGTTAAGTGAAAATTATTTGTAGTAAATATGATAAATAAAACCGCAAATGCTTAGTGAAGAACCTGTCAGCCAGTTAATAAGATAATTTTTTACTATTATTAAAGATCTTTTTTCATTATTTCTTAAAATATTAAGTGAGGAAAATTATTTGAAAATATTAAGTGAGGAAAATTATGTTTTAAGATGTGAGTATTTCTAGAAACTTCTAAATATCAGGTGGGTGTTGTTAAAAAAAAAACTGGGCTGTGGTGACACCACAGAGGGAGCAAAATTCCTTCAGATGAAGTAGTCAGACTGCCACCTGGTGGTAGGAAGAGGATATTTTACTTGAATGCAGCAGCTGCTTCCTGAAGCTTCCACAAATGTCTGGAAGAGGAAATAAGGAAAACAAATACACACAAGAAATTCTGACAAAGGATTTTTTTTTATTTAACATGAAACACATCCAATGACAGTGTGACAGTGTTTTTTGTCAAGTAAGACATGTTGTTAGAAGTTATCGCACCATTGACTAGTTCAGAATGTCTTTGCTGCAGCTCGACGATGCATAGTGAACAGACAGTCGTTGAGGTATACATTGTGGGCCCTTGAGTTTGCTTTTGTTTTTGTGTGAAAGATCCTAATTTCATTACCTCACATGTACATTGACATTTTGTGCTTAGAATAACTTTGGAGGTTTGATATGCACGCCATTCCTCACAACATGACAACTTGAAAACTGAAATAAATATTAAAATGGAAATGGTGGATGTGTCAATTGGCATTGTCCATGTTGAGAAGGTTTTCATCGGGTCTCGGAGCCGATGAAATCCGGTGATGACGAACAACTTCAGAACTGAGCAGTGAGTGAAATGTTGGCATGGAAAAAGAATGACTTATTTTCACACAAAAAAGGGCATCCAGGAAAAAACCTTCTTTGTCACGACATTGGAGGACAAAAGTCTGTCAACTTTCCCTTATTGAATAGCACCAATGTCTATTGAAAAGGCTTGACGGCCAGCATGACATTATAAAACTTTATTAAAACTTGTTGGAGTGAAACAGTAGCAACAAAGCAATTATCACACAGCAGCTCAGAAGCTTCACTTTGTTATTCATGAGTAACTCTAACGTGCCCCAGATACTGGCTCGCATACATGTCATCGGTGTCCGTCACTGAACGGAGAGTGGTTTATTGACGTGTTGTGCTGTATGTCAAGCTGCTCCTAAAGGAAAACCAGCTGTTTGCAGAAGTTGTGCAGATTTAAAGGATGATTATATGAAGAAAATATGGATGAAATCCCTAAAAAAACATGTCTGATTCCAATCATGGATGGAAAGAATTAAAATACAGTGGTGGCGACATAAAAAAGAAAACAAATAAAAAAAAAATTTCAATATTCTGGGATCATTTTCTTACAAAAGTCAAACCTTGTTGCACCAGAAAAAGCCAAATATCACTGTTGAACTGGTCACACGCACTCACACACTCCCTCACACACACACACACACACACACACACACACACAAATAAAATGATATTGGGAAAGTGCACATCGTTCCTGCCAAAATAATCTGAAACCTTTTTCTCTTTTGCAATGTGATACCATTAAATTAACAATGCAGAAAAATGCTGTCAAGTATGAAAGATCAGTCAAGTTTTTATCGACAAAGTTCATATCCATGTACACATTAACACCAGTAATACAGTATTTGACCTCTAAAATACAGTTTACACACAACATCCTTACCCTCATTTATTGCCTCCATTTCTTTTATAAAGGAGGATTTTTAGCATTTTTAAATCACGGGTTGATTACTGATTGTTGCTCTTTCCTAATTTTTTTTTTCAGTGTTACAGACATTCAGAAAGAATTGGTTTAAATGGTAATGATGAAATGAGAAAGGCATGACTGCAAACGGCTTCATGAAAAGACCAAGACACCCCCCTTCCTCTACAAAATGTGATATGAGTGTGTTTTGCGTTATAAACTGGCGTCCGATTCCACGTGAAAAATGTGGAAATAAATACGCTAAAGTACAGCTAGAAATGAGGGATTAAACATAAAGATTACTGAAGTTCCACAGGTTTAGTAAGGCAAAGTTCTGTCCTCTGTCTTGATATCTTATTTTTTAGAAATTCAACAGTCCGTAATCAAAAATGTCACAATGGTGCAATAAAAAGGCACTGACTTGCCTTCTGAAGATCTACGTTTATCTATTCGGCTGTGACGCTAACGTTAAAGGACCAACGTGTAGGATTTAGTGGCATCTAGCGGTTATGTTGCAGGTTGTAACATTTGTGGAATACCATCCTGGAGCCTCAAGTCTGGCATTTTGGCCGCTGCCATCTTGGATTCTGGGAGCCAGAAGTGACCATATTTGGATGATAGGGTGTAGCTGTGGAGGAGCGAGGGGTGGGTCTGGCCCCACCTTTAATTACGCATAACTGTAAGCCACAGTAAATACTAATTCACCTCCTGTACAGCCTTCAGACATGTTGGAATCAGCTGTAGACATAAAACCAATTTTTGTACCAGGCTGTTAACAGCTGTAAAGCTGGGCATTTTAACTTGGGGGTTTACTGACTCACTCTTAGAGCCAACCTCAAGTGGCCAGTCGGGGAACTGCAGTTTATGCCACTTCCACGTTTGCTAGCCTCGGAAGTTGCCGCTTGAGGAGCACCTATGGTGGCTTTCAGGTGACGTAAGAACAAGAAAGACCCTCTTCTCCAGAGCCAGGTTTGTACCTTAAGGACTACTGTAGAAACATGGCTGCCTAATGTGGTGGCCAAATCCCGCTCCCTATGTAGCTATAAACGGCTCATTCTAAGGTAACAAAGACACAATAGTTCTTAGTCTCATGTGATTACACACTAATGAAAACAGTTATGAATATCAGATTCCATTTCTGCCGATATATCCTCCTAAATCATACACACTGAACCTTTAAGTGAAAAATGCTTTTTTCTTTAACGTGGGAAACTACACACAACTGAAAGCTAGCGGCTCGCTTCAGTTAAGCTAAGCAGGAAACTGGTGAACTATCCTGTCCAGCCTTTCACCAAAAAAATCTCAACTCAAGGTCACCTTACTCAGCAGATGGAGTCTGTCTGGAGTCCGTGATACTCCACCTTCTAATGAAGACTGAGCGATACACTGCTGACCGTCTAATCAACCAGTCCACTGCTGTGTGACTCCATGGCTTGTCACAGTTTTTGTTTTTTTGGCCTGCATGTTGACACTGATTGCATTCTAAATAACCATGCACACCTAAACACCAGGTATAGTTTCAACTCATCCTCTGAAAATTGGTGCTTTTTAAAAAACATATTAGTACTTCACAATCATAAGAACTATCTAACAGGCCGAATTTGCCCATCAAAGATCACCTTTAACATCCAGGTTTGTATATTTATGAAGCGAGTCTTTCTTTTCCCACACCAACAAATAATTCAAGTGTATTTTTTTTAGGACAGTTTGTAATGCGTGAATGCCGACAGCACGTCTGCTGGCAAATCCAGACTGTGATGGGAGGTGAAAGCCACAGTGCACCTGGTAGAGGAAGGTAATTTGTCAGGAACGCCCCCGTAGGGCTGCACTCGCTGGTGGCACTTTTTAATACTGATGTGGATTTGCTCTGGT
The DNA here is from genome assembly GCF_011397635.1 of Epinephelus fuscoguttatus. Classification (NCBI taxonomy): domain Eukaryota; kingdom Metazoa; phylum Chordata; class Actinopteri; order Perciformes; family Serranidae; genus Epinephelus; species Epinephelus fuscoguttatus. Next base: position 22,691,014 of record NC_064758.1, on the reverse strand, counting down.
GAAAGCAGCAAACATGGAGGGGGTGTCTCCTTGAGGCAGGTGAGACAGGAAGTGGACTCAGAGGTGCGAGGACTTAAAGTGCATGAGGGTGAAAGTTCCAGCTCCTCTCAGCAGTTCCAGTGTGCCATCCTGCCTTCAAGAAGCGAGGGGGTTATTAAAAAAAAAAAAAAAAAGAAGAAGCACACAAGGATGAATGGGTCAGGATAAAAACCAAGGAATGAAAGGAGGGGAGGATTTCTGTCTTTGATGAGAGCATGTTATTAAAAATGTCTTTAAAAAAACATGAATTGAAAGCCATGAGGGAGAAGTGGGATGCAAGGAGAGGATAAAGTTTCCTCCATTTGACAGGGGGAATCTACTATCAAGAGGAGAGAGAATATCCTTCCCCCTCAGTAGATCTCAGTGAGCCTGGACTGCAGCGGTTGAGCAGGTGGAAGCAAAGAAGGAACTGTTTTCTGAGAGGGAAGCACGTTCTCGTTACTGGAACTGTACTCATTCCCACACTGTTTGGTGTTCTGAATGTGTGTCTGAGGTTTAACATCGGGGCTGCTACTGAACGCACCCCAAAGTTCTTCTCCCTCACGTCTGTTCTCAGAGCCTGGCTCAGTTTTCTGCATTTTCATCAGTTGGTGAATCACATGTTGTAGGCCACGTAGATGGGGTCCAGTTGGTCTGCCAGGAAGGAGTCTCGCAGGTGCATCCGCTGCTTCTCTCCTCTGGAGTTGATGGGGATCACCCCGGGGTCCACGATGACCACCACCCCAACAATGAGGTGGTGCTCCTCCAGGACCACGTTGGTGACGAGGGGCACCAGGTCCAAGGCCTCTTGCTCCGAGCCGCTCAGCTCTGCCACCACCACCAGCAGGTTGGTCCATGTAAACACAGCACTGAGGAGCGAGAGGTGTACGGTCACTTTTTCTGTGTGAACTACAGGCTATGGTTTTTCTCAGTGATTAAAGAAACATATATAAATATATACACATATGTATATATATCATGAAAATGACCGACTGAAGTTCCTCACCTTTCTGCGATGCAGCGGTGTGCTCGGGACACAGACGTCTCGATGTCGATGGGGTGATAGCGTAGCCCCCTTAACTCCAACGTTTCATCAAGAGAGCCCACCACAAACAAAGCATCATGACGATCTGTAACAGCAGAACAAAAGCATTCTTTCATGGTTATAGATGATAGTGAGCAATAGTACAGATAAATAGAGAAAGTAAAAGAATAGAAAACGAGGTATATAAAGCAACTAAGTGACAGTGGTATGGTTAAGGTGCTGAAACTGAACTAACCCTTTAAAACACCAAAGTCACACAATAACACAAAGAAACTGCTGATCAAAGCAGCAGCTCCCTTGTTCAGCAAGGTAAAAATTATGTTTTTATCAATGGAGTTTGGCTTTGAAGGGAGTATAAATTAAGTTTCACTTTCCCTTCAGTTCCCTGTTGGAAATGACCAGATAAATGAGACTTGGATTATATCGCACCGGTAAATAAAAGTTTTGATTTAGTTTGGCTGTTGTTACAGCGAACCCCTTTGACATAAGCTGGGCGTACACTGTAGGATTTAAGCACATTTCTGACCTGTCACACCAAATTTTGCTGGGCATCATTTTTTGTGCAGTGCACAAGGGAGAGTGATCAACTGCTCCTGACCGGCTGTCAGATGTTTGGATAAATTTCTGACAGGTCACAAATTTTGGGCGGCTGCTCTCAGGCTCTCACGCAGTTGAAGCAGAGCCGTGAGTCGATTCACCAAAGTCAGTTCCTTTTTTGTCACTCAATCAATCGTGCAGTGTATGCTGAGCTAGTTTGTCAGTGCTGCTAACTTGTGCGTGTGTGTGAGAGAGAAACAGAGGGAAAGGAAATTTGGACTGACTTGTTTTTGCAGAGATGGAGAGAGCTCACTTTGGAACATCTATCTCTACATTATGTGAACCATACCTCCACTACCAAACAAACTTCTACCTGCCCTCAGCTCTGGAGCTTTCAAACTAATCTTTACTGACAACTGGCAATAACTGGAGCAGTCCGCAGAGGCAAACGGACCTATTTATTGTCTATTTTAGAACCAAACAACATTTTCAAAACAGGCTTGAATCATTCAGTGTATGCCCAGCTTTTAAGTCATCAAGACTTTTCTCTTTTTTTTGGATTCTTCATTCACAGGAGGACTTCTTCATGCATTCAATGTATCATGGGGTGAGTAATAGATACACTAATGATCGTTTAGGGGGTAAAGTATTCCTTTAACATCTCTGGTTGTATTTTGCCATTGCGGGCAATGTTGCAATCAAAGTAGAGACATGCTTTTTATCCTTTTTGTATCACTATAATGGTAACTGGTTATTTTATCCATCAGTAATTTCTCAATAGATTTTTCAAAAACTTAACATCATGATTCACTATATGATGATGTCGTATATATAATGATTGTGAATGTTAACGATCAATCACCTCAACACTCCATAAAATACAAACTTTTTTTATTTGTCCTCTCACCTCCGCTCGCATCCAGCAGCTCAGTCCTCTTGATGAAGCCCAGGTAGCCCGTCCTGGCCCACAGTGTGTGAGGCTCCCCAAAGCTGAGTCTGGTGTTGAAATGATCCGCCTGCAGGCTCTCCTCCCCATAGATGGTGTAGTAGCCACTGGCACTGTGAGGGCTGTTCACCCAGATCTGAACACAAAACAAGACAAAACAAAAAGGTGAATGAGGCCTGGAGTATTTTATATTTGTGTGACCCCTATCAAAAAAATACATCCAAATGTATTGATTTTCACTCTGTGCAGGTGAATCCACACAATATGTTTCAGTCAGAGGAAAAGGCCTAATTTTGGTAATTTTGAGCATCCTATGATCCTCTGATCACTCACCTCCCCAAGATGTGAATCTCCCAGCGGGCCTCTGGTCTCCGGGTTGACTATGATGACCCTTACTCCTGGTAGGATCTTGGAGGAGAACATAACAAGAGACTTCAGCTTTAGAGACAATACAACCATGTCTATAACCTCTCTGGGTCTGTGGCCTGTGAGAGCATCACGCACATTAAGTCTTTTTGTCAATAATCAATACTTACAGTGCCGGACTCCATGAGAGGAAGACTCTGTGGCGCTCCTCGTTCCACCAGCCTCACCCTGAGGGACAAAAAAACGGCCGGTCAATCTTTCTGTTCCATCTGACCAACGTACCATGTTTGTTTTTACCAGTTAGATCATGTGACGGTTACAGCTGTCTCCAGTCTTACCTGTCGTGACGCAGAGACTTCATGTCAACATAGACGGTGGAGGGATCTGGTCCAGAAGTGCCCTGAGGACACAGAGAGGAAAATAAATACTCTGAAATCTAAGTTATCTGACTGAATCGGAAGCATTTTGACCTGTTTATCTTTCAGTAATATTTAAGATTGGAAAACTGAATGTTGACTAAAAATGCAAATGATACACAAGAATAAGTTAAATTAGGGAAAGATGTGAACTCAGAAGATAATTCTGTGTGTGTGTGTGTGTGTGTGTGTGTGTGTGTGTGTGTATAAAACCAACCTGCATACAGATGGCCAGGTTCACCCTGGAGCCAAAGGCAGTGCTGACGGCGCGCGGCGACAGGCCAAGATCTTTGAAGAGCTTGGAGAAGGACTGCGTGAGAGAGAGGCGAGGACGCTCCTCTGCTATCACCACACAGCTCCGCACGCACGACAGATTCAGACCCCGCGCCTGGAGACACGCACGACTAAAGGTTATTCACACTTGGAACAGTTAAGCACAGACTGAGCCTGATGTGAACATGAACTCTGCATTAGTGGACATTTTTATCCAAAGTGCTTTGAGATATTGAGCTACGCTGACCTACAAGGACCAAATTTAGGACTTTAAAGTAAATAGACATAATCTTTCATAAGTATGTGATTTATCTGTACAATGACCATCTGCTTGAACTGGTTTGAATGGTCTGAGAGGATTTACAATGACAGTTTGTTTTTTCTTTTCAGTGTCCAAATATCTCACCTCATTTCCTGTCTTCTCTCTACTGTCACTCACAAAGAGGCATTAAGTGCCCAAAAAATAAATGAAAACTATGATTTAGGACTTTAAATGACTGAATCGGTAATTAGTTGCCTTCACAGCAGATAAGATTCCTGTTTACCACTGTGTAGTTATTATTAGAGTAATGACATAGCAGTAATTTCAAAGGGGAACCACATGTTGTGTCATTACTTTGGGTGTGTTTGAGTGTGATTCTGACCTTCAGTATCTCTGTCTGGGTGCCCAGGCCTTTGGTGCAGAGCTCCATGACAGAGTAGGAGCAGAAGGTGTCTCTGATCTTGTACTGACTGAGCGTGCTCAGCCACACAGGCAGCGAGCTCTCCAGCTCCAGTGGAGGAATAAGGATGGACTGGTGACCTGAGTAAACACTGGGCAAAAAACACACGCGCTACAGCAACAACGCTACATTTAACAGGAACGGCATGTTATGTGAAATATATTCTGTCTGTTAGGGCTTTTCCATAAACATGTGCTGGCTTGATTTGACTCGATTTGACTCAGCGTGTCAGCCCAGCAAAGCAGGGATGTACACCTCCATTACAACAGGACTACACACTGGAAGGTGTGTCTTTGACTACTGACGGCTTGTCTTGTGTTGATGTTTAAAAGCAGCGGGCAGATAAACGGCTGAAGTCCCATGTTATTTTGCTGCGAGCGTTTTAGTAAGAGTAAGAGCCTTTTGTCTGCAGCTCTTCATCAACATCTCCCTGTAGCTGTTTCTACTTTAACTTTCCCTCCCTGTGGTATTAGTAGACTGTTTTATATTGAAGAGTAGCCGCTGACAGTCCCGCTAATTTAGTGATTAACACATTTCAGTTCCTGTAAATTCTTTACAATAAAAGTCCCCCGTTATTTTGTGATTGAAAAGCTTTTACTGTGAAGCATAACTCTATGCTCAGCGTGTTTAAACTGACAATGGAAATGCAAACTGATGCAGCATGGTTTCTCTTGGTGTGGCCAGAAGTGCCACTGGGAAAGCCCTATGTTTGTGTGTGTGTGTGTGTGTGTGTGTGTGTGTGTGTGTGTGTTACCTGGAGAGGCACCACAGGACGAAGCCCAGGCCACAGTACGGGTCCAGGCAGATGGCTATTTGGCGTGAGGAGTAGAGCTCACACTGCAGCTTAATGGAGCGGCACAGAGTGCTGACTGCAGCATGAGACATCTGACGAGGAAAAGACAAACTCTTAAAAACACTGCATGCTGTCATCAAAGTTACACAGAAAGATCCACCTTTAAGTCCCTCTAGCGAAAGCAGTTACTTTATATTATATATGATGATAAATGCATTATTTGTGAATTGAATTTACCTTGACTCCAGTCAACATGCCTGTTGTGGACACACTGAAGTCCAGGTAGGCCAGCATCTCAGCTGTAGGGGGTTTATAAATGTGTGGAGGCCGCTTTCTGGGGAGATCATCTGAGAGAGGAGGGAAGTGGATTGTTGTTATTTTCCTGGACAAAATAAAACACAGACTTGCACTGTTTTACTGTTAGTGCTGTGTTTGCTACTGGGAATGTGCTGCAACCTGGTAACTGTTTAGTGCTTTTTTTATGTTTCACATGCAACCTGCTGATCATATTTAAGACCACAGAGAGCAGCTTTAAGTCGACATTAGGCTTCCCCAACATGATCAAAGTTAGGCAAAGAGCAAACAGGACACCTTGTGGCCAGAAGAGGAACACATTTCTTAGTCTCAAGTTTTAGTGCTAAATCCATGCACTGTCAGAAAGGGTGTGTCCTAAAGTCAGTGAAGCGCACAATCCCATGCTGACAAAGAACTGTGCTCAGTTGCTTCATGTCATGCCTAATGCATCTAAGCTATTCTAATTTGAACAGATCTCAACTGATCTCCAGCACCTGTGTCGATGATAGTGGGCCATGTCTTGATGTTGACGCTGGCAGCAGCCTCCCTGGACCTGAGGATCCTCATGAGAGGCTGAGTGGTGAGGATGCAGGCTGCTTTGCTCACCTGTAACACCAAACAAACACACAGAGAAGTTAATTTAAAGATATAAACTACAATCCTTCAAAGGTCCAGTGTGTGAGATGCTATGGGACCTACTGGCAGATTTTTTTTTTTAAATTTAACCTTTATCTAACCAGAAAAAACCTCTTGAGATTAAAAATCTCTAAGTATCCTGGCCGAGCAAGCAATATAAAACAGAAAATGAACACAAAATAAGATTACTACAAATGAAAGCTAAAAAGTATGTAAATATATGGAATATAATATAATATAATATTCACAACTGTTTTCATTAGTTTATAATCACCAGAAACTAAGAATCTTGGTGCTTTCGGCTCAAAATGAACCCTTCATAGCTACATAGGGAGCAGGTCCTACAATATGTCATGTTACACTGCATGTTTCTACAGTAGCCAAGAATAGACAAACCAGACACTGGCTTTAGACAGGGTCTTTCCCGATTTTACGTTACCTGAATACCTCTGTAAATTCTCCTTAACATTTGGAAATGGAGGGGTGAGGGGAGCAGTTGGTTGCAATCTGCAACCTCACCGCTAGATGCCACTGAATCCCACACACCGCACCTTTGACAGTGACCTCAGATACAAATCCTTCACTCAAGGTGTCACTCAAATAAAAGGCATTTAATTATTGTTATACTTCATTGATCCCTGAGCCAAATTCAATTTTATTTGCTTCCCTCAGGGGACATTACTTCAACAGGAATACTACTTCACTGAGTTTGGGTGGACCTCAGTTACTTGCTTCAGGGTATTTCAGACAATTCAGATCAATGGAGTGGTACATAAGAAGTAAAAGTAAGGTTTATTTTGCATTTTCTTTGCATATGATAGATATTTTAGTGCTTGAAGGCGATCTAACATTGAAAAATTAAAGTAGTGTTATAATTTTCAGTGATAAATTGGCTGATTGTATGTTTCATTTAAGACAGATGCTGTAAGTGGCAAATATTTTCTTTGGTCTTTAAGAACACTGGATAATTGTAAATGCATTTCTGTACTATGCTTTAATGTTTGGTTGAAAAACACTATTTAACAGAAGCATCATTAACTGGAATAATCAGTGATGCACACTCACATCGATGATCATGCGGACAGTGGGGAGAGTAGCGGCCAGGTTCTGTGGGTGAGGCGGCCTCACCGTCACAGGGATGACCCCCGCATAGAGACAGCCGTAGAAGGCAGCTATCAGGTCAACACCTGCAGAGCAAAAAAAGAGATCAACAGAAAGCTTGGGTAAATTAGACAGCTGTACTTTTTCTACTGTATATTAAAACAAAGAGAGATGTCCGTCCACAGTGATCAGTGTGTGTGTGTGTGTGTGTGTTTACCTGGGGGATAAAGCAGCACCACATTGTCTCCTGTGTTGAGGCCTCCTCTCTCCATGAGGGTCGCTGTGATTTTCTCTGCTCTCTTGTGCAGCTGAGCACAAGTGGCTGTGCACACTGCCACCCCCTACAGCCAGAAGACAGGAAGTACAGCTCAACTCACACCCAACAAAATGGATCACCGCAAGTACCGTAACCGAAAGTGAAAGGAAGATAAGTATGCAACATCTGTGTGTTACTGTGTTACTGTGTGTGTGTGTGTGTGTGTGTGTGTGTGTGTGTGTGTGTGTGTGTGTGTGTGTGTAATCTACCTTGGCATTGAGCAGCACATACAGGACATGGTCCGGGTCAGTTTGAGCTCTGAACTGCAGAGCTTCAGACAGAAACTGGTGCTGGTAAAGAGAGTGTGACATCACATACAAATTAATGGTGGACTGACTCAACACATTAATTGCACACTTAAAAAACACAAACAAAGCTGCATCAGTGGCAAATAATAATCCATTTAAAAATGATCCAACAGATAAAAACACATAAAAGCTCGCCACACTGGCACCTCATATACCATCCAACCAACAGCCCAAAATAAACGTCTCTCTCAGTGACGACAGATACATTTGCTCGTTTGAAACAGTGTGGAAAAGAGGACGGAAAACATTTTAAAGTACGGCAAAGATATTTTGTGAAGCTTTTGACCTCTCACACAGAGACACACAAGCGCACAACAAGAACCAACAGAATATTTTTTTTGCCAAGTGCAGGGTCATGCTGGGACCATCTGCACCTGGAGCCACTAACAAGCTTTGGGCCTTTCAAACAAAGGGTCATGAAAACTTTGAAAAGCTTTGGAAACAAAATGATAGTGCTATTTTTAAAATAAAGACAAAAAAATATTAAATGTATAATTAGCCTCTTGATCAGTCGTGTGAATAAGCTGAGGAACTGGCTGGTGCACAGGATCGAAAAGGACAAAACGTGAAAATAAAGAAAGTCCAGATAAAGGCAGACGCTAAGTGAAAATAAGGCAACAGGTAAAGTAACAGAGAAATAAAGTTCACACTGTGACATTCTCTGGACAAACAGATATAATTTACAGTGGTGTCATATTAAAATAACGGGCCGAACTCATCCTTTGTGCCACTCTCTCTCAGTCAGACAACAGGTCGTGCTCTGGTCAACATTGAATCAGGACTCACATCATGCAGACCAGCTGCTCTGACCACTCATCAAGCCATGCTACACATGGGAGCATCACAGTGACACAGCGAGCAGAGGTGCACACCAAAATGTTCCTAATTATTACTTTTACTGTGGGGTTTATTTTAGGATGTTAGCATAATGCATCACAGTGTATGATTATATAGTCTTCAGCAGTCACATGTGGTGAGAGACTATCTGCTCAAAGTCTCTGTTACCTCCTTAAGAGCAAGAAAGATGAGAAACTTCACTTTGAGGGCACTACATTAATGTCACGCAATTTGTTTGGCAGAGCTCAGCGGCTGCTGGCCAATTCCCATCTTAGAGGTGATGGCAGAGAGAGTCTATTATGGGACACTAATAAATGCAGAGCGGTATTTAACTTCATTTTTAATATATTTCTCTGTATCAGTTTAATCGTGTGGACCCCTGCTGGCCAAGGAACCAGCCTGGACAGTCATCTCTGTGCGTCGGGCCAAAGCTGCTGCTGGTGGTCATCAGGCTGTCGCGGCTGCAAAAGCACATCTGACTGACAGAAGCAGCAGGAGCAAAGACGAGTGGGGGGGGGTCAGGCTAGAGCCTTACCATCATGGTGGGCCACATACAGAGCTAAAGCCCAACCCAAGCAAAGTTAAAGGCAGAACAACAACAATAACAGAGATTTAGGATCAGACATCAGCATCCATTTTCCCCTGACTGTTACAGAGTCATCTTTAAGCTGGCAAACACATTCAGAGCTTTTACAGTTTACACATCAGCTGAATAGATTTGTGTTTCATGTTGTTAAGATTACTTTTAATAATCAATTTACAAATTAATGAGCTATAGAAACATAAGGGAATAATTAACAGGATATCTCAATTTCATAGAGCCCGATGTTACATTATCAAATGTCTTGTTTTGTCCAACCAACACTCCAAAAGAAGAAGATATTCACCTTACAATATTATTGAAACAGCATCACATATTTGGCTTCTTGATAAATCAAACAATTAAATTAATTATCAAAATAGTTGCCAAATATAAATCTACTAGTTATTGCAGCTCTAACATAGTGTGTAACATACAGCAACTAGTTATAACAACAGTATTAAGTTTATCAGTAAAAATGCTGTAACACTGTTCAGGTGTTAATGTTGGAGTCATAAGCTGCGGTTACACTGACAATATTTCTTCAATCCAATTAACCGATCAGAGATTCCAACTTAACTGTTTACATGGACATTAAATGACGTAATCTGATGTGCGTTAACATGCCTCACCTTTATTGAGAAAATTCAATTCATTCAATAAACAAAGTAAAGAAGGAGAAGAGGTGGTTCTGCCTGTTAATACAATTTAAAATTAAGTAACCCAACTAATCTTCTGTAGCTACAAATTACAGATGTCCCTTAAACACCTTACATGCAGACTATCTGTAGATGCTATAATTTACTAATGTTCCCTAAACGTCTCATGTGCAGGCTACTGCCTACTGGTAGGGATAGACGATTGTTATGTCCAGCGACTCCACAGTTCAGCTGGAAACATTACAGAGGACTACTGTTTCAATTTTTTTTTAATTTCTGAACTATTCTGTTAAAATCAGCAGAGAGAGGTCAACCAGAGAGAAACATTAAGATTACGCATATATGCAGTAATATTTTTCGACTGAAATGATTATCAAATGTTTGCACCACCCCTCTCAAGCCGACTGAAAATGCTATCTTTGATTAAGGTGGTTACATGAGACACTTTTATTCTGAACTGGCTATTATTCTGATTATTAGGGTCGATGTAAACGCACTTACTGATCGTTTTAGTTATAACAATTCACATAGATTCAACTGTTGAAAAAGGGACATCCATTTTCCTGACACCTTGCTGAAAATATCTTACTAAACTTCTGATAACTATTCTTGGGTCGGTGTGGTCAAAGTGTGGTTCATGGTCTGTGTTGCAAACAGTACCTTTCTGATCAGGTCCTGGTCCTCCACCACACCCAGCTCTCTGCCTGTAGCCTGGGCAATCCGCTTCCCTGCCACCAAGTTCCCGACCAGCATCGAAGCTGGGCCGACATCCACTGAACAGATTGATGACAATCAGATTTTAATTTGGTGACATACTTACAACATCGACTTTGTCTTTGCTTTGATGTTTATCAGTAAGCATCAGTAGATATGGTCTACGGCGGCCTACCTGGCTGTTTCTGGCGTGGCTTGGGCATGTTGGTGACACAGGTGTGCGGGCACATGAGGATATTACAGGGGTGCAGGTTTCCCTCCAGGAAGTTCTGCTTCGTTTCACAGATGTGGATGCCTCCGAGGGGCGTCTTTGGGAGGGTGTTGGCTGGGACGAGTGCGAGGCAGTACAGGCCGACCTGGTGGATACTGTCAATGGCCTGTGAAGAAAAAACAAAGTAGACACAGTTTATCAGACACTGTCCTTATGAGAAAAGGCTGTTAAGTGTTGTTTCTCATTGTGTATGTTTTAAGGTTTAAGGTGTGAGAAACTCTGTACAAAAGTCTTTTTATCTTCAAACCTTTTTGAAAGGCACATAATTAGAGGCACAAAAGGGAGAATCTGTCACATAACGAGAGTTAGAACACATACAAACCATCATAATAAGGAATAAAATGTATTGAAAATTTAAACCAAGCAATGCTTCATATTCGATTTTACCTGCAGCACTCGACTCATCCACTGGAAGCTGTCCTCCTCACTGGCGTCAGGCCTCTGCTCTGCCACAATCACTATCCTCTCATCATAAAACACCGTCACTGAGAACACAGCGATCCTGCATGAATGACAACAGAGAAATGAGCACTCACCCAGGGAGAGGCTGCAAGATGTTAAGTTAAATTTACATTTAAATTGCTGAATGCCCAAAATACAAAATACTCAAAAAAAAAAAGATTATCAATTTAAGGGGATATACAGAAACTATTTTTCTTACCTATTTACCAATAAAATATCACAAACATATAATTTCATATGCATCCACACACCCAGTTATGGGGTGAAATTGTTCACACACACACACACACACACACACACACACACACACACACACACACACACATAAAGCACACTGGCTCACAGGGAGCAGTCAGTGTCTCACCTCCCCCTGTAAACTGTTTTGACAGGCTCCACTGCCAGCGCGGTGGCCACCAGGTCGTCAGCGTTGTGGCGCCGCCCGCTCACCATCAGCAGCCCTTCAATCTTCCCCACAACAAACACCAGACTGCCCTGTGGAGCAAAGAGTTTAACTCAACAAGGATGCATCTCACCTCCTGTCTTCAGTCAAAATTTCAGAAAGATAACTCTTTATTTTAATCTCTGTGTGCCTTACTGGTCCTACAAATCCAAGCAGACCAGTCCGAGTGAAGGGAATTTCTCCTATGGGTGCTCCAGCTTGGTTGACAGGGATCACCTACAGATAAGCAGAGAAATCAAAGATTGGTCTCAAATGCTTACAATAAACATTGTGCTAACAGTTTAGTTCAGAGGTGGTTTACCTAAAAATACTTGAATGAAAAAAAGTGCTGGACAGAAACATGGATATGTGAATAAATACAATGCAACAGTTTCATTGTGACTGTGTCTCCATCTAGTGGACCATTTAAACTTGTGCTTCCTTCCCATTCATCCATTTTCTAAACCAGATGATCCTGTGCAGGGTGGAGGGAGACTGGAGCCGAATCCGCACACACTCAACAAGAGGCAGGGGACACCCTCAGCAGGTGGTCAGAAAGTTCATTCTCAAGAGTTAATATGACTTTTTAAAGGTGCCATATTATGCTCACTCTCAGGTTCATACATGTATTTTAGATTTCCTACTAGATCATGATTACATGCTTTAACGTCTGTGACGGTCCCCTGACCTGTTTTTTTATTCTGTTCTGTTTCTCTAATGCAGCAGGTGTGTGGGGGGTTGGGGGGTTGTCCCTGTTGTGAAAACCTGGGCTCAGTGCTCTCGGGCTATGAAACACTATCAGTCTGACTGAGACGCTTTCTCCCCTCAATGCATTGTTTGTCACCTTCACACTTCCAACACACTACACGCAGCACTTGTGCAGACCCACACACTACTGATTCTACTGATGAACACATGTCATTGCTCCTTTAGTTTGATTTTGTGTTTCCTGTGTTTGAAATGATTCTTTTTATCTAAATAAATTATTCATCATTTTGCCTTCAGACTGCATCTCCCTCTGTTTTTGTCGTGGCCTTAGAGCCAGGTCATGACAAAATTGGGGGCTCGTCCATCCTTTGAGGCCTGTTTTTGCACAAGGTGGTATGAAGCTGCAATTTGTTCCGCAGATTGGCTTGTGTGTAGCGCATTTTGACACTGGTCCAAATTTGTGAATGAAGTGGTCGTCATAGCTAACGTCACTTGGTTTTGAAAGGGTTTCCCTGAGGATTCCCGAGAGTGCAGTCCGGCGTGTATAATTCCTTTGTGTCCTGTAGCAGGAAATAGGCACTTTTGTCGGGGGAGTCGCAGTGATTTGTAATTGTTTTTTGCATGATTATTTGGGTTGCATGGGCTGGGGAAGTTTTTTGGGGGGGTTTCTGTGTGAAGAGGTGAATCATTGTAAGGTAAGTGTTGTCTGGCTGGTGTGCTTAAAGTTACTTTGACACAAACGGGTATTCCCCTGTCAGGTTCAGTGGGGTTACCCCTTCGGGTTTCGTCTTGTTTGTTGTTTTACTTGTTTAGAATATATCTGTATTCACTCTCTGTCTGAAACGCTCTGTTAGTGCCCGTCTCTTAAAGCTTTGCCTCCCGAAAAAACCAAGTCTGCACCGACTGGTCAGTGTTTACGGGTCTTCCACATCTGTGCTCTCAACGTCTCTTTGTTGTCATTGCAGCCAGAGTAGTGTAAAGGCACTATCTATTTTTAAAGACCCTTAAACTAGAATTACATTGATGGGCAACAGCTTGGTCCATGTTTACTTCCTTTCAGCTGATGTCATTCACACACACTGCAAAAGATTCTAACAGGAAATACAAAGGGACCAATTTGGAACAGTTATGTTGTAAAGTTTGAATGGTCTATATGGTATAATTTCAATATGGCAACTTCACGAATGTCCTTGCGGCTTGTTCAAAGGCACAGTTTCTGAATACAGGCTGTGTGCATTTCTCTATGGGCTGAGTGTTTTGATATTTTCACTGTATTTATAAAGCACTTAAAGCTGCTTTATAATATAAAAAGAAAAATGAAATATAAATATATATATATATATATATATATATATATATATATACAGTACAGGCCAAAAGTTTGGACACACCTTCTCATTCAATGCGTTTTCTTTATTTTCATGACTATTTACATTGTAGATTCTCACTGAAGGCATCAAAACTATGAATGAACACATGTGGAGTTATGTACTTAACAAAAAAAGGTGAAATAACTGAAAACAAGTTTTATATTCTAGTTTCTTCAAAATAGCCACCCTTTGCTCTGATTACTGCTTTGCACACTCTTGGCATTCTCTCCATGAGCTTCAAGAGGTAGTCACCTGAAATGGTTTTCCAACAGTCTTGAAGGAGTTCCCAGAGGTGTTTAGCACTTGTTGGCCCCTTTGCCTTCACTCTGCGGTCCAGCTCACCCCAAACCATCTCGATTGGGTTCAGGTCCAGTGACTGTGGAGGCCAGGTCATCTGCCGCAGCACTCCATCACTCTCCTTCTTGGTCAAATAGCCCTTACACAGCCTGGAGGTGTGTTTGGGGTCATTGTCCTGTTGAAAAATAAATGATCGTCCAACTAAATGCAAACCGGATGGGATGGCATGTCGCTGCAGGATGCTGTGGTAGCCATGCTGGTTCAGTGTGCCTTCAATTTTGAATAAATCCCCAACAGTGTCACCAGCAAAACACCCCCACACCATCACACCTCCTCCTCCATGCTTCACAGTGGGAACCAGGCATGTGGAATCCATCCGTTCACCTTTTCTGCGTCTCACAAAGACACGGGTTGGAACCAAAGATCTCAAATTTGGACTCATCAGACCAAAGCACAGATTTCCACTGGTCTAATGTCCATTCCTTGTGTTTCTTGGCCCAAACAAATCTCTTCTGCTTGTTGCCTCTCCTTAGCAGTGGTTTCCTAGCAGCTATTTGACCATGAAGGCCTGATTCGCAGTCTCCTCTTAACAGTTGTTCTAGAGATGGGTCTGCTGCTAGAACTCTGTGTGGCATTCATCTGGTCTCTGATCTGAGCTGCTGTTAACTTGCGATTTCTGAGGCTGGTGACTCGGATGAACTTATCCTCAGAAGCAGAGGTGACTCTTGGTCTTCCTTTCCTGGAGTCGGTCCTCATGTGTGCCAGTTTCGTTGTAGCGCTTGATGGTTTTTGCGACTCCACTTGGGGACACATTTAAAGTTTTTGCAATTTTCCGGACTGACTGACCTTCATTTCTTAAAGTAATGATGGCCACTCGTTTTTCTTTAGTTAGCTGATTGGTTCTTGCCATAATATGAATTTTAACAGTTGTCCAATAGGGCTGTCGGCTGTGTATTAACCTGACTTCTGCACAACACAACTGATGGTCCCAACCCCATTGATAAAGCAAGAAATTCCACTAATTAACCCTGATAAGGCACACCTGTGAAGTGGAAACCATTTCAGGTGACTACCTCTTGAAGCTCATGGAGAGAATGCCAAGAGTGTGCAAAGCAGTAATCAGAGCAAAGGGTGGCTATTTTGAAGAAACTAGAATATAAAACATGTTTTCAGTTATTTCACCTTTTTTTGTTAAGTACATAACTCCACATGTGTTCATTCATAGTTTTGATGCCTTCAGTGAGAATCTACAATGTAAATAGTCATGAAAATAAAGAAAACGCATTGAATGAGAAGGTGTGTCCAAACTTTTGGCCTGTACTGTATATACACATATAAAAATGAAAATCTGACTCTTTACAATATGGGACCTTTAAGTATTGATTTATTGTCTCATGCAAAATGTTTATTCAACATGGGGCGTCGGTGGCTTAGTGGTAGAACAGGTGCCCCATGTACAAGGCTGTTGCCGCAGCGGCCCGGGTTCGACTCCAGCCTGTGGCCCTTTGCTGCATGTCACTCCCTCTCTCCCTCCCCCCTTCACACTTGTCTGTCCTATCAATTAAAGGCTAAAAATGTACAAAAAATATCTTAAAACAAAAAAAACAAAACAAAACAAAAAAAAAGCTTATTCAACAGCCACAGTATGTCAGATGATTATAATCTCTGCTCCACTATATTGGAAGAAATTCTATGTAGAAATTCAACATCAAAAATAGATGTGGAATGAGTTGTGTGATATATGCAGGTTTTGAACATGGGTTTCAAACTTTGACTGACCTCAAATGTGTTCTTAGTGACACCAGGCAGGCCATAGTACATGGTGCCTCCAGCCCGAGAGTTGATCACAATCTCTCCTATTTCATCTGTCTTGCACAGCTGAGGAGGCCCGTCCGGTTTTACAATGCACATCAGAGCTGAGACACACAAACAGGTCACAACAATAAGTGAGATCAGATAAAGTCAGAATGTGCAGTAAACGGTGCAGTGTTAACTGTAGTGGCCAACCTCCAGGCATGATGTGGCCCACATCCTGAACTGTGAGAGCAGAGTTCTTGTCCTCTGTGTTCACCCTG
The DNA here is from genome assembly GCF_011397635.1 of Epinephelus fuscoguttatus. NCBI lineage: Eukaryota > Metazoa > Chordata > Actinopteri > Perciformes > Serranidae > Epinephelus > Epinephelus fuscoguttatus. Next base: position 22,674,831 of record NC_064758.1, on the reverse strand, counting down.
ATCACCCCGTGGCTCAGCCCGCCCATCGACAGGATGGCTCTGGCTGGTAGTGGAGCTCCTCGTGCACCAGGCCTGCAGGGAAGGCACAAAGAGAAGTGATGACGGATCAGACAGTAAGGCTGCAGAGAGGATTGGTGAGGTCTGCTGATGCACAAAACAAGCCTAAGTTTCAAAGTGCAGTGGTTTCAGTGTTTTTAACTTGAACACGGGTCAGACAACTTTGGTGTGACCCTGATCGTTGGTGTGAAAGAGGCATTATTTGTCCTCTCACCTACAATCATTTCATCCTAGACAACTCCCATATCCATCCCTAATGTTAAGACATTCTAAATTTAAGTGACTTAATGGTGAGAATTATGTGCAAAGCTTCTCTTGTTGTTGCACTATATTTGACCCCCTTGTATCAGAGTGTCTCTTCCCACAGCATGTGAGTGTGCAGATGTGGTACCTGCGTATGGCCACAGTCAGGGCCTCGGGAGAGGTGGCACACGGACAGATCACCTCCGGCTTCAGACCATGAGACTGGAACACATTCAGGAAGGCATCACACGACGACACCGACCCTGATAACAAACAATGAGATAAAAGCATTACCAAAACAGGGTCATACATAGAAGCTCATATCATTGTAGTTCTTTCTTACAATGAGACCATGTTTCTGCAGGAGAGGTGACTCACATGGGTTTGCTCCATCAGCCACAATGAGCATACGTATGGAGGACAGGTTGGTGTCCTTCTGGTCTTTGTGGGCCATCATGGCCCAGTGGAGGTCACGGCACTTCACCAAGGCCACACGTGCTATCAGAGGGTGAAGGGAATATGTTATTTATGGTGCACCTACATATTGCAATTTCAATATGCTGCATGTCTAATTTCGTTTTTGTTTTTTTTCAAGCATATATATCAAACTACGTGGACAAAAGAATAATAAAACTATATAAACATGGAAGATAAGAGTAAGATTGGACATCGTCTGAACCTTTGTGAATGTGGACCCTCTGCACCCACGACATGGGACATGCTTTCATGACAGCGTACGGCACTGTGATGGTGTGGATTCTGTTCATTACACTCTGGGAAAAAAATACAGCATTGTCAATGTCACATTGTGCCACATACCAATGTTAAAAAGGTCAACTGCTCTGGATATACAGCAGAAATTGCTGCATTCAATCTCACCGTTAAGACACCATGCCACAAGCCCATATCCTTCTTGCAGTCCAACACATTGACCAGTGTCTCTCCTATGACAGAAGACACAAAGACACATAAGCGAGGATCAGTGCCATCATCACCAGCTAACTGTGTAAAAGATGCATAATCTGGGTAATATTCAAAATGTAATTTTGTGGTCCATTAGAGTGTATATCCTCTCTCATCATGATTCTCAGCTAATCCTCTCTGAGGTGCCTCTCTGCTGAAGAGCTCAAGAGCTGAGCACTGCTGAACTTTTAAAAATCACTTTTAATGCTTAGTTTTCTAAAGTATCTCTCCTCCTTACACACACACACAAAGAGTGTAAGAGAGGCAGAGAAGCAGGAGAGGCACAAGTTATATAAGGAACTGAGCTCTGACCTTCACAGTAGTTGCAGGCCTGCGTCAGGGCCTGACAGTGGGTCAGCATGGAGATCTTGGACACAGCAACTCCCATCACCGTCCCCTCCTTACTGGCTTTGTACTTTGGTGGAACACATTCATTCACACACACACACACACACACAAACACAAATATCGACAAAGTTAAATGAAAGCACAAGCTATCTAAACACCCAAGTTGAACACACATTCAGTTGCCTCAAGTCACAGGTGATGCTATATAAAAAGAAATGACTCTCAAACCAAAAGTAAATGACAATGATAGGGCTGCCCCATGAAAATCAAAGATTCAAATGATCAGTCAAATAAGGGTCAAGAGTTAGATCTTAAACGTCTTTTTTAAATAAGCATACAAAAGGCAAAAATCAAAAAGAACATATAGAGATAAAAAAATAATGAGAAACTGAAGAAAAAATGCACTGTAAAACGCACAGAATATTAAACTTTAAAGTTATTACATGTTTTTTCTAAGTCGTTTACAAGAAAGCGTGTCATCTACTTTTAGTTTCTTGTACAGGACAGATGCAGAAAAATCAATCAAATTTTGTTGGATAACCAAAATAGAAATGCTAAAAGTGTAAATGTCAGTTCTGAAGAGTACCTCTATGTAGGCGGTGTCTGTGTTGGCGGTGGGGATGTGAGGCTGCCAGTCTTTGGATGGTTTGGTCAGATACTTGGTGTCTGTCACTACCCATTTCATCCTCGGCCATCCTGGTGAACACAACCACAAGGAAACACACATTTTAGCTGACGTAAAGCAAAAAGAAATCGTGTTTAGATACACTCATTTGGAGCTGCGTTAAACTGACAATGTTCACCTTGCAACCTCCTGGTTTCAAGGCTAAAGGTGAACAGCCGATACTTTACAAGCAGAGTGAACACAGATCCACCCGTTTACACACTGTGTCCTAAATTGGCCTGTGAACACCCCACTGTGTAAATAATGAGTCCATCTAATGGCTCCCAAACTAAGACAGAAATGACTGCTGCTGAGCAAGCAGTATTGAATTGGGGCATTTAGGCTAACTGACCTTTGAACTGGATGATCTCTCCATTTGGTGTCTTGGGCAGCCCTTTGAGACATACCTCACTGGTCAGTGCCAGACTAACACCACAGCTGCCCAATAGGAAGCCAATCTGCTGGCTGCCTGCATCCTATGGAGAGAGACAAGGGTCAAGAAACTTGTGACACACACAGAGAGGCCACAATACTGTGACAATTAAAAACCACACATGCGCTCCAGCTGTCAATATATTGGTCATCTGATAAATCCATATTCTTTATAGAGTATATGAGCAATAAGGCATTATATTTACCATATACACAGTGATGATTAAAGGACATATATGGCATTTTAGGTAATACATAAAATAGTTGCTGAGTTACAACTGACTTAAGTTAAAGAGACAGTTCACCACAAAATCAAAAATACATTATTACATATTTTTCCTCTTACCTGTAGTGCTGTTTTTCAGTCTAGACTGTTTTTGTGTGAGTTGCCACCCGTTGGAGATATCAGCGCCAAAAAATAAATTTGAAAAACTAAACAGCAATGTCTCTTTCCAGAAATCCTGACCCCAGGTGTAGTTTAGTAGAAAGAAAATAGTTCCTACATGAAACTGCTCACAACAAGGTCTCTGAATTATCTTGAGTAACCGGGTCATGATTTCTGGAAAGAGACATTGCTGTTGAGTTTTTTCAGTATATTTTTTGGCACTTTGAGCACCACAAGCTGAGTGCCGTCTAGTTCCATTATATTAGAGAGAAGACCATTATCTCCAACACTCGGCAACTCACACCAAAACAATCTAGTAGTGAACTTTCCCTTTAAGTGACACAACATTTAAGATAATTAAGATGCAGATTGTCAAAAAATCTGATTACATATTTCCACCACAGAGGAATTCATTTGGCAACAGTGACATCATTACCTGTCGTGACAGTGGTACCTCAATGGGCACAGGGATGACCTCAGCCAGCAGGCAGCCATAGAAAGCCACCCAGAACATACCAGGGTCGCTGTTTGGATACACCAGTGCCACCTAAGAAACAAAAAAGTTATTTTTCATGTTCAGTCACACTTATCATACAGATCCGGAGTTGCGACGGACAGACTCTTACCCGATCTCCAGGTTGTAGGACAGGGTCTGTCTTGGTGCCCAGTTTATTCAGCAGTGTGTAAGCCAGTTTCAGACTGCGACTCCATAGTTTTCCTGTGGAGAAGAAAAGCGAATGATGATTTTAAAATGTCGTGCTTGTTGTTTATTTACCATGTTGTATAACTGATCCCGGATAGATCAACTCCACAACCCACTGTAGCTCGTGTAGGAAATGTACTGTACATGTAGGTGTTGTTCTGCTCAGGCGGGCCAACACATATTTATTCAGTTGAAGAGGCTCATACGCAAGAGATAAACCTCGCATTTACATTTCATGGGCACAGTAACATGAACAGTAACTTTGGGATATACAAATATGGGATATACTGTTAATTATTTCTATGAGTCGAGGTACTGCTCACCATATGTGAGTGTGTAAAGGGGTTTGCCGGTGATGTCCAGAGCAGTGAGGGCAGGGCTCTTGGCCTGGGTGGCCCCCCAGCGGGCCAGAGCAGCCTGTAGGGCAGGAGGCCAGTTACTGACCACGCCGAGGGGCTCCCCCTTCACTGGGATGATCTGACGTCCCTCTGGCTTTGGGGTGTTGGGGTCTGGCTGGGGCACTGGACAAATACAGAGGCACATATGAGAAGGGAGGCAGGGGACGATTAGGAGAAGCCAACAGAATACAACATTGATTAGTTTAGTCTGAAATACTGGTTCTGATAATGACTTTATTTCCGACTTTCATTCCCTGTTGAGCATCCATTAATTATACATAAATACTTAATACCAATTGCAATAGCTGTATAAGTAATCAGCATTTTTGTTACTTTGTTACTACAAAATAAAATTAGAAGGTTTGGCGAATCAAATCAAATTACATTATGGGTATGTCACACAAGGGCAAGTGCAAACAAGTGCTCTCAAAGCCACAGTTAAGTTTGGATTTTCAGTAAAGCCCAGGCTGCATGTCAGATTAGATTCTACCTGCTACTGACTACATTCCACTCGACAATGAGACTTACTTCATGATGGAAGCAAAAAACGACATCCCACAGCAGAGAGGGCGAATAATGATTCAAGGAGATAAAGATGTGTGACAAGTAACTGTGCGGTAACTACTCAAATGCAGTGTGTCAGTCCTGGAGGCCAAAGGTTTTATTTAAATAAAACATATTAAATTTGTTAAAAAGAAGTAAATTTCATAATGTTAAGGAGTCTGACCGCTTTGTTTTTTATTATCATCATTTACCTGTACCTTTATTTTTAATACTTCATTACATGTAATATGTACAGTAGTATTATTAAGTACAGTAAATATCAGATACTGTTACTCTACTTCTACCAAAGTCATTTTCTGGTAAGATCTGTGCTTTTACTCAAGTGTGGTTTTCAAGGACCGTACTTAATTTACAACTGAGTTTTCTATCATTATCAGCAGAACTAATTTCAATAGGGGCCAATGGCTGTGCAGCCTCTACCAGTCATGCCGGGCGGTACATCACTGACCGGAGCTGAAGAGGGGACGATTGTGTTAAGTCATCAGAGGGTACAGCTCCAGAGACAGCAGGTCTCTTCTGCTGTGTGAGTGTGTCTCATTGTGATGTTCTTCATTTTAACATGTATTTACATGAACCTTCTGACTAGACCGCAACAGTCATACATATAAACAAATAAGTACGTGACTAAATGAATGTCACCACTTCCTGTTTCAAATTATAAGCCCTCAAGGGTTTCACACATGTTCAAGCCATATACTAGGTTTTGACTTTGTCTCATGTTTATTTGTTTAAAGAATCATGGGGGAAGTATTTTAAGTAATTTGAAAACACACACAAAAAAAGAGATTTTTATGGTAAGTTTGATGTTCAATTCTAAATTTTTATATTTCTTTAGGGTTTTTTTCATTTGAGTTTGATAATCAGTGATCCAGATATAATTATTTGTTAAGGTATCAATTTCTTCAGTCATCCAGTTTTAAGTCAAAGATTGTTCATTTCTGACAGCGGCAAGGAAAATAACAATTGCGCAGAATTGGATATCATCAGATTAATCAGCTTCCCTGGATTTTTCCTGCTTCAAACTGCCCTTATCGCATCGACCTCAAGAAGCGACCCATCCAACAAACTGTGAGATATTTTTTCAACAGACTATGTGGGATTATAAAAGAAGTGAGTAATATGCACACTTTGTGTCTCACCTTCTACAATTTCCTCAGAGTCATCGAGGAAGAATTCGCTGAGTGGGGGTCTCTTCGGCCGTTTAAGTGTGTTCAACAGCTGCTGGATCTTAGTGGACACCCTGCTACTGACAGGCACGCCTGGACAAACACCGAGACAACAGCCCACCGTCACAAACATACGAAAACAAACAGCCCAGATGCCACAAGCACACACCCACACATGCATTTCTATTCTAACACAAATACTGATCTACTTAATCACGCACTCTCGCACAAGCAGAACCCTACGCACTAGCACGCAGTCAGGATCAGAATCAGCAGCAGGAGGGACTCAAAAGGGAAATTGGCAGGAGACACAGATTGGACGATCTTTAGGAAAATCAACTGTAGGAGATTCTCTATGTCTAAACCTACAACACGAGACAAACATGAAGACAGAGAGACAAACACCAGGCTGGAAAGCAAGCTGATTTGGGGCTCTTCAGCATCCCTCCCCTTCCCCGATTTCGACTTATATTACCTTTTCTTTTTCCTTTTTTTTAATGAAAGGCAAGACAGGGACGGGATTAACGGACCCAAAAGAAAGAACACAAAATATCTGTGATTAGCAGCATTCACCACACAGTGAGATGGGGATAATGTTGAAGATGATTCTGGGTGAACATAGACAGATTGTTTGTGGAACTGAACGTGCTCCAGTCAGCTTCGTCACTGCAATGCTGTCATCCATACGGCTGATGCAAAACAGAAAATGTCACTCAACTGCCATGATTAACACATGCAAATGGTTCGACCGCAAATCTGGAGAAGGTCGATAACCAGGGGACAGAAACCAAATTCAAGACATTTCAGGAATAGAAAACCGGGATTCTTTTCCCTACATTAGTGCAAATGTAAACCCATATATACACATTTAAAACACCAACAGACATTTACAGACATCTTAGCCTGTCTGAGTTTACCGTCGGCAGTATCCAGCATGCTGGAGCGGCTCTGTCCACGGCTCATGCCTCTGACCGCCGGAGGCAGGTCCACCCTTGACCCTCTCTCCTGGGGAGTGGAGGACGTCACATCTGGGGGGACGCTGTTTTCTGGAGGACAAGAGAAAGTGTCATAAATGGGAACAACAGCCAGCCGTCACTGTTATGCATCTGTTCATATTTACCTATGCGTGTGTGGGCCAGTACATCTGCCAACAGAGAAGCTGCAGGTTGTAGCTGGGGCTGTGGCTGGGTTTTGGGCTCTCCATGGGAGAGGGTGGAGGAAGCAGACGAGGACGTGGAGGAGCTTTGGACGGAACGGTTGATCCAGTAATCAGGGCTCTGCAGGCTCTGGGCTAACACTGCACTGAGAGCTGCCTTTCTGCGCAGTGAGCCCTCATCCTCTGATGCAGAAGATGTGTCTGATGGGAAGAGAAAACCCCAAATATTGAGAACATATTTATAGTTTTGAACACACTTATAGTTTTGCTTGTCCCCCTTAAAAGGGGCGTCAAAAGGTAGAGTCAGCTGCAGAGCTGTTCGTTCAGTGGGACTAAAGGTTTCTGATTGAAAAGCAGGTCCCATTATCATTACAGTCACCAGCTACCCACTGAGTGGGAGGAATCTAGTTTACCTGGGGGTGTGCAGGTATCTATGGGAGACTGGACAAAGGCTGAGCGTCTCTTGGTTGGCATGGGCAGTGCCATCTTCTCCTCTTTGTGTTTGGCCAGTGCTGCCTGAACAGCCTCTGTGTGGATGTCTACACAAATGATACAAATGTACAGACAAAGACAAACGAGTGAGACGGACAGAAAGATAGAGGAAGTGACAGGCTGATGATTTGTTATTGCTGGATAAAATGGCAATGATTAACTGATAAATCAATTAGTTGTCAACTATTAAATTGATTTGCGACTAATTTGATGATCAATTAATCAGTTTGAGTAATTTTGTAAGAGAAAAAAAAATTCTCTGATTCCAGCTTCTTAAATGTAAACTGCAGACTGGATATCTTTGGGTTGTGGACAAAACATGACTTTGAGTAACACTGATCACCATTATCCACCACTTTCTGACATTTTATAGACAAACAATAAAAAATAAATCAAGAAAATTATCCACAGAATAGTCAACAATAAAAATAATCCTGAGTTGCAGCCCTACCGCTGGGTGGTATTTATTAACTCCACCAAGGACGTTATGTTTTCGTTTGGGTTGTTTGTTTGTCAGTTAAATTACAGAAAAACTAAAGGCACAGTTTTCATGAAACAGGGGATTTGGCTTTGGCAGACGTCTGTGCTCTCCAGGTGCCCTTCTAGTTTAATATGTTTTATTCATTTACCTGTTTAAGTGTGTGTGTTTTCTATGTGTCCTGTATATAAGCTGTGTACCTGATCTGTAGCGCTCGTCCCTGGCCCCTCCACTGCGGTGTGCGCGGTGGTGTCTGGAGGCTGAAGATGTGGAGGGGCCTGGAGCCTCAGGACTCGGGCTGGGGTCGGCACTGTGACCCGGGGAAAGCTGTACATCTGGCAAAGACAGATCCACATCTACAGAACAGAAGCACATAATATGTCCACAGTCAATAAAACCACACATAGGCCAACATTATTAATAAACAACAACAAACATGAGCTTTTAGGAAGTTGCACACTCTGGCTTTACATAATGCCATTACAGCTACATGAAGGCATAAATATTACATTAAACTCCGAGAAGCTCTCTAAATTTAGCCTCACTACAGAGGCTCCGAGCATGAAGTGAAATAAGGACATGCACTTGACTGATGCAACTTATACTGTTAACGCGGTACATGAAACTAGGCTAGAGTCAAGCAAATATATTTTTAGTCAACTCCTCTCAGAGGGCCTGGGCAACAGAGTCCCTGTGTAGATGATGGCTGAGAGGAATAAGAGGCCCGATGGGACGGGTGCAGGAGCAGGAGGTGACCTTTGGAGTTTCAAAGCTTCCCAATACCTGCTTTGACATTCAGGGCAAGCTGCCCAGAAGCCACTGACGACCATCAGAACTTAATTCAAGTGCTAAATATGGAAATTATCCATATTAGAATTAGATTCCTGCAGTCCTTTTCAACTCCCTGTGTGCGTTATCACTTCAGATGTATAATGTTGTAGCTCCAGCCAAAGCTGGCCAAGGTTACACTCGCAGGAAAGGAAGTTACGTATTCCACTTTTCAAAATAAGCTCACAGTGACACATACAGAAGGATTTTTTCATGCTAATGCTAATATGGTGCAATTCTTCCTGAGGAAACACCACACCCTCATGTGAGTCAGCTGACAGAGAAAAACTGAACAGATCAGCTTACCACTGAGGACAGAGGTGACTGGCTCATAAGGGTACAGCGAAACTCTGGTACTTCCCTACTTCTGTTACCAGTCGTAAACCGATACTGGTTGCAAACTGCGTTCACGGGTTCACAATGGACAGAACAAACTCTGAGGCTTACTGTGGTTTTGTTATTCTGGGGATTTTATACTGCTGTGTGGTTTTAAGAGAGGTTAGATGTTTCTGTGTGCTTTGTTGTCATGTGTCTAATTCCCATTTTGGCCACTAGAGTGCCACAGACAGCCAGAAATTCTCTTTGACAACTTGGACAAAGAGAATCACAGACACACTGGATATTCAGTGAAGCTACTTTTTTATTAAGCTGAAAAAAAAAAAAAAAATCAAAACCACAGAGATTTTTCTTTGTAATTCTCCACACAGATGGGGAAGAACTATCAGCTGAGATGCAACAATCATACTGAAGTCATGACTTGATGATATTCTAATGGAATTGCTTTGGTTTTATGACCAGCACCAAAAATGCTGACAGGGGAGATGAAAAATTACGTAGAAAAGAGAGAGAGAGGACTTAGATGTGAGTTAAGGAAAAGCAAAGAGCAGAAGAAGAGTTGATCTTACTTGGCAAACGGGGGATGTAGGAGGCCAGCAGCTTGGCTCTCTTCTTCTCATAGCCCTTCTGCGTGATGTCACCTAGGAGAGAGGACAGCGACACCACACCGTTATGTTAGTCATAATTACCACACAAACACCAGGCAACTGCGCACACAGACCAACACATAAACCAGATGAAGTACACGTAACACTCCTCTGACACACACACACAGCCTCTGCTTTGGCTAATACATTTGCAGGGGTTGAGTCATAATAATAATCCTCTTTAAACCAAATCTACTGAACTCCACATGTTGACGGCTCAGTCCATTTACAACTAGGCAAGGAGATAACACCATTGTTTGGCCTTACATTAGCCCCGGTGAATAAACATGATGAGTGCACAAAAACCTCCTCTGGGCTACGAAACCCAAATATGATTACGGCAACTAGCAGATAACCGTGCGTGGTGGAGAACAATGGCCAAACTGAAGGCTATCTGGAGCAGTTGGGATAGTGACAAGAGCGAAAAAGGAAGCCATGTGAGCTGGTTTCACATGGGACTCAACGATTTATCTCCTCCACCTCCCCCCTCTTTTTCCCACTGTAAACCCAGCCCCACCCCTTCCTCATTCGGCCTTGGACTGGCAGGACTCCCACAGCTACCAAAGTTTGTTGGAGAGGGACAGAGGCAAGACAAAGTCCACTTAACAGGGACCCCAAAACACACAGTCTACTTGTGCAGCAAACATGTATGCAAGACACGCCCTATCCAGTTCACGAACATGTTTACACACTGTCCTTGTACACACTAACAACCCCACAACTCTCAGTTATTCCCCTTCCCCTGTGTCCAGTGATAACACCGTATGCTATGTCAAGTGCAATGTGCCAAAGGACTGCTTAGCCTCAATCCCAGCACCTCCTCCACACTCTGACCGGTGACAAGGAAAAACCCTCATCCAAGCAGCTGAAGAAAATCAAAGATAACGGGGAGGAGAGGGTTGTGTGGGGTGAGGTGATAAACACATGGTCAAAGTCACCAGCAGAAGTGAGAGCAAACATAGCTTGGTGCATGTATGAGACAACAATGGAAAGAAAATGAGGGGAAAGAGGAGGAGCCAAAGTTCAACAGCAGATTGAAGGGTGGTGGGCTGGATAAGCCGGCACTGGGTGGGGAGTCCCATGTGTGACTCTGATTCTGTGTGTCTTTAAGCTTTCTCACACTCTGGTCACTGTCCACTGGTGTGTGGTGTTTGCCTAGAAAAATAACTAAATCAAAGAGGGAGCTCCCCTCAGGACTGAGGATTTGGATTGCCAGTATTTGAGTTTTGTAGACTTTTTTTTATTTCTGATCCTTCCCATGCAGGAAACTCTGGAGATTTCACAACACCGTGAAATCATGGGAAACAAGGGAGGAGGGAGGGCACAGAGGGAGTGTACATCATTTGCAAAGAAAAAAACCCAGCAGAAACAAAGTCAAAGACAGTTTTAGAGAGTGTGTGTGATTGAGTGCTGAGTGCTTTCTCATTCTCTGCGTAAGAGAGCTCAAATGGGGTGGCCAGCAGTCAGCTCCGACTTCATGCCTGGGTACACACACTGGCCTCAAATGTACTTGGGACAAAAAAAAAAAAAGCAAATGTGCATTACAGTCTCTTTTTCTTTGTTTCCTCAACTCTTTGGCGTGCTACAGGCTTGTTAATTTGGACGAAAATACTCAGAGACGGACGTGAAAGTGCAGCAATCAGCAGCAAATTGATTGTAGTGGACTGGAACATCATTGTTGTCAGAGACCGGCTTCTGTCAAAGCCTCGTCCTGGTGTCCAAGTGGTGCCCGGAGGGAGGAAGGGAGGGATGGAAAGACGGAGGGAGGGTCATTAACACAGACAGAGGAGAGTCTGTATTAGTGTGAGGGCATAACAACAGGCGTGGACTGGCACGGCCACACTGGCTCTGTGGCTGGCAGCGGGCAGAGAGACACCGAGGGCTCTGGGTTGAGAGAGTGACTGTGACAGCTGCTTCAAAACAGAGGAAAAGCTGTATGTTTTGAGTGCAAGAATGTGGTGTTTTGAGTGTGAGCATGAGCAAAACAGTACAATGACTGTGTGTGCGTGTGTAATCTGAGGTCAGGGGACAGGATATGAGCGTTACCCCACCCTGTGTGCGCGCTGCCAAAATCGTCTGCCTGTGTCTGTCTAGAGAAAGAGGAATGTGCTGATTGGAGAGCACCATGCTAACAGAGAGGGCCAACTGGCCAGGAGAGCTAGCCCATTGGCCAAAAATTCCCCTGAGGTGCAGGAAGTGAATGTATTTGTGTGTGTAAATGTGTGTGTACACAGCTGGTGCAGGTTAAGGGGTGCTACAGTACACAGAGGAATGAATGCTGACTGAGCCCTGAGCTGAGTTGCATTACAGGCCTTCTCAGTGAGATGTGTGTCAGTGTGTCAAACCAGAAGGATCATGTGTGTTTTGTTGTCCTGGCATATGCTGGACCTGCTCATCACAGTAGCAGCAGAGGCAGGTTAAGCAAAGTGTGTGTATAAAAGTGTCTCTTAGATGCATTGATTCAGTGGCAAAGGTCATCTCATTTCTGTAAGCAATCATCATAATCCTTCCTCCTGCCATCCAGGCGCTTTAAAGTTTGTCTTTATAGAGCTAGTTGTGTAAACAGACCAACCAATGTGGCTCTTTCAGAGCTCGTTCAAGTCAAGATGACAGTGACCCTCTGACTTCTTCTTTGAACGGCTGCTGTTGACCTCTGACCTCGGGACCAGTCAAATGGAGGGCTGATCCTCTCACAGCTGACAGTGCAGGGTCACAGAGGGGATAAACACACACATAAACAGCACTCGCAGTTGCACCAATAATTACAGAGAGCCACATTCTGACAGGAAGGGATTTTACAGTAAAGTCATGCATCCAGGCATTAGTGACCACTTCAGTTTTAATCTGCACTGGCATTCTCCAGCACATTAGAGCCTTTTGTGTTTGTGCAGCTCATCTGTGTGCTCACCATGATGGTTGAAGCCTTATCATAGAACTGGGCTGTCTATGGAGCAGAGAGACGCAAATACTTTTGAAACTGGTGCAACATGACCAGAGAAAATAGAGGAAAAAGGCAGTTACATTCACTTTTCGCTCAAGGGGTAGAGAACCTTCAACTCCCAGAATGCACTGCGCCATACCCAGCCAATAAATGCTCCTGCTGGTGGGTGACATAATGTGAGTTTGGCTGGTTTGACAAAGAAAACAACATGGTGGTTGGCTGTTTACAGTTTAACAGTACGTTAAAATATGTTTCTTAAAACTTCCTGTTCACACATTCTTGTATTACAGCTAAACAGTGCACTAAAATATGTTTTTGAAGACATTTTAGGCGAGACATAGCCAATATAGTAACAGAATCTTGGTTTGAAGTTGAGTTTATTAACATTTATGCTCACGGATAACTGAAATAGGAATGTCAGTTTCTATTCTTTTTTTTGCATTTGATCAGCCAACACCCATTACCAGTAACGAACCAATTAATTTTTAAAACAGACTGTTAAAAAAAGACATGAAACACAAGAGGCCTTTCCTTTTAGTCAGGTGCTCCATTGAATCAGTGAGCTTTAGAGCTGTATTTCAAATTGCTATCCATTAAGAGCTGGATAGTCAACCATCCGCGTTAACATGTGGAAACATGTCCACTGCACACCCTCTGGTCTCCACTGGTATCTTGGCCACTCTGTACTGTGCACCACCTGCACTGGGTGGGAGCTAATGTTAGCTTGTTAGCACTTTCCTTTATTTAGCAATTACAGCTGGTAACACCATCACAGTGGTGGAACAAGTTGCAGCAGAAACATTGCGCCCACCCTCCGGTCTCCTTCTCAGGTCGACCCCGTTGAGTAAACAGCTTTATTTTGAGCAATATAACCCCTTTAGCATTGTCAATTATGTTAGCACCACTAGCCGTGCTGACACTGCTAACGATGATAACCGAGCTAACACGAATAACATAGTCAACAACATGAAAGGGGTTTCATGGCTCTAAATTGAGTCGCTCACTCATCAGGCCGAGCTGTGGGCAGACTGTAGGGTGGGCACAATGTTGTCACAGCAACACTGTTAGGTCTAGATGCCATTCCTGGCAGATAATAGCAGAATAAGTGGGGCTGCTAGCTAGCTCCTACCAGATCTGGGTGATGCGCAGTGCAGTTAACTTTAAAGTAGCAAAACACGCCCATAGGCTGACATACTTAAGTTAACCAGTCAATAATATTCACAGTGGTTAACCAATTAACAGTTCACTGTTGACATTCCTACACTGAATAGATGCAGAATTTTCATTTTAAAAAAGTAGAACTATACTAAACAGAAGATAACCCATTACAAGCTGCGCAAATGGTATGAAATGGTATACACTTCCAGTCTCCTAAGTGGGCATGTATCTGAATCACACCGCTTTTAGAAGTGTTGTACACATCATGTGGCTGGAAGAAATCTTATTCAAAACAATACAAGGCCATATACAGTAAAAATGTGATGTTTGTTCCTTATTTTGCCACTCGTTTTTATCTATCTGAGTGTAAGATCACGCCAGTTGTTGCCAGATCTTGTTAAAGTGTGTTGCTAAAAGAAAGAAAAAAAAATCTAAACTTTCCAAGAAGTCAGCTGGTGCTTTAAGTTCACTCTGTTTATTTGTTGTCCAGATTGGTGTATCTATAATATCAGTTCTCCACAATGTTCAGATTGACGCTTACGTTGAAGGAATCCAAGAAAAACATGAGCCGTCTAGTTGCCATGGTACTTAAAGGGCACTGAACATTAATGTCCTGATAGTCGTTTCCATGGGTTTTTCCAGCCCACAAGCAGCTGATATGTTGAATCATCTGACTGTCTGAGGCTGACACACTTAAAATGCTGCTTCTTAGGTCACTATTAACAATGGACTGCATATTTGGCTCTCTCAAACCAACCTAAAGAGGAACACTAATACCACATCAATGGTGAATAAATGATGCGTAATGAACAGTCAGAGAGAACTGGGAAGGAAGGCTAAGGTTATGGTTCTGTGTACACGCTGTGTGGGGGGAATACATAATGAAACTCAAATGGACTGGGACAAATCCTCACCAAAAGCACCTAAAACCTTGTGCAAGACTCCAGGTCATTCAGCAATGGGTGAAATTAATATTGGAAATAGAGGGAGGACTTGAAAGGATTTTTTCAGTTTGTGTTAATAATCTGAACAAGCAGTTTAATTCCAGCTGCCATTATCAGCAAACACCAGTTTGGGGAAAGTCTCAGACGTCTACATAAAACTCCAGCAACAAAGTCAGTGTGCTCCCTGGCTGTAATTTCAATCAGAGTAACACCTGCTGCCAAATTTTATAGTACAGCGTTCCTTTTCTCCCTAACTGATATTGCTTGGCTCATGAAAAACTGTTCTTAATTTTGGAAAATGCTCCTCTGTGCCTGAGAGGCTTAGTGAAGCACTTTTTTAATGCCAAAGTTTTCCATCTGTTTTGTGGTCAGAGCACATTTTCTTAAATGAAAAAAGCCACTGGCAATTTGAAAAAGCACAAGTTAAAGTGCCTTTTTGTTTTTAAAGTTTAGAGGAAGTACCCTGTGCTATAGATGAATATGACAGAATATGAACATGTCTCTGCCAGCAACCCAGGGACCAGACGATTAAAACACTCCCAAACAGTGTATCAAAGCGATAAAAATGAGGAGCCAGCACAGTTTCCAGGGCTCTCAATAACAGTCAGAGGTTACTGCTGGGCTAATGCTTCCTCTCTTAGACAGAATGATGAGCTAATAGTTGACGTTAGCAGACAGGAGAGTGTCTGGGCTGTAGTTAACACCCGCCCATCCACCAACCTGCCCAGCACACACAGGAACAATCAGATTAAAGTGAAGCACAGTGCACAAGTACAACATTTGTGACGTGTGTATGTGTGGTGGGGGGTGGTGAATAGCTTTAGGCATCAGGTGATTAGCCTGCCGGCACCCCAACGACACACAGTTCATGTATGAACAAGTGTACAGCGCCTTTCCAGTCTTCCAACCACACAGTGCTTCTACGCTACTCGTCACTTTTTACCCATTAACCAGGGCTGCACAATGAATTCCACATATTATCGAAATCATAATGTGCAATTTTTTAAATTGTAGGAGCTGCAATTGTTTGATAAAGGCAACATGTGTCACAATTTAACATCACAATGAAGCACTGTGGTTCAACAGAGATGACACAGCCTACAAATCACATTCCAGATGTAAGGGAACGTGCTTGTTTGGTTCAGACTGCAGCAAAAATCACATGGCTGAGGCTACCATACAGGGTGCCACCTGCTCCTAAGTTAAATGTTGTTGTTGTGGGGTTCAGTATCTTACCCAAGGATACTTTGACAACTGGAGGAGCTGGGGATCATACAGCCAGTTTTCTGATTGGTGGACGACCTGCTCTGCCTCCTGAGACACAGACATGGAGTTGTTTTTGGCTATGACAAGCAGTTTTAAAGCTTGCTCTGTTGCTTGGTTGGTAAAGAAAAAGTTCCCCACTCTTTGGCGCCC